>NC_083897.1:14198853-16841702 GCF_032452875.1 Bos javanicus | reverse complement strand
CCAGTTCAGTTCAGTCGCTCAGTCGTGTCCGACTCTTTGCGACCCCATGAATCGCAGCACGCCAGGCCTCCCTGTCCATCACCAACTCCCGGAGTTCACTCAGACTCACGTCCATCGAGTCAGTGATGCCATCCAGCCATCTCATCCTCTGTCGCTTCTCCTCCTGCCCCCAATCCCTCCCAGCATCAGAGTCTTTTCCAATGAGTCAACTCTTCGCATGAGGTGGCCAAAGTACTGGAGTTTCAGCTTTAGCATCATTCCTTCCAAAGAAATCCCAGGGCTGATCTCCTTCAGAATGGACTGGTTGGATCTCCTTGCAGTCCAAGGGACTCTCAAGAGTCTTCTCCAACACCACAGTTCAAAAGCATCAATTCTTCGGCGCTCAGCCTTCTTCACAGTCCAACTCTCACATCCATACATGACCACAGGAAAAACCATAGCCTTGACTAGACGGACCTTTGTTGGCAAAGTAATGTCTCTGCTTTTGAATATGCTATCTAGGTTGGTCATAACTTTCCTTCCAAGGAGTAAGCGTCTTTTAATTTCATGGCTGCAGTCACCATCTGCAGTGATTTTGGAGCCCCAAAAATAAAGTCTGACACTGTTTCCACTGTTTCCCCATCTATTTCCCATGAAGTGATGGGACCAGATGCCATGATCTTCGTTTTCTGAATGTTGAGCTTTAAGCCAACTTTTTCACTCTCCACTTTCACTTTCATCAAGAGGCTTTTAGTTCCTCTTCACTTTCTGCCATAAGGGTGGTGTCATCTGCATATCTGAGGTTATTGATATTTCTCCCGGCAATCTTGATTCCAGCTTGTGCTTCTTCCAGTCCAGCGTTTCTCATGATGTACTCTGCATATAAGTTAAATAAGCAGGGTGACAATATACAGCCTTGACGTACTCCTTTTCCTATTTGGAACCAGTCTGTTGTTCCATGTCCAGTTCTAACTGTTGCTTCCTGACCTGCATACAGATTTCTCAAGAGGCAGGTCAGGTGGTCTGGTATTCCCATCTCTTTCAGAATTTTCCACAGTTTATTGTGATCCACACAGTCAAAGGCTTTGGCATAGTCAATAAAGCAGAAATAGATGTTTTTCTGGAACTCTCTTGCTTTTTCCATGATCCAGCAGATGTTGGCAATTTGATCTCTGGTTCCTCTGCCTTTTCTAAAACCAGCTTGAACATCTGGAAGTTCACGGTTCACATATTGCTGAAGCCTGGCTTGGAGAATTTTGAGCATTACTTTACTAGCGTGTGAGATGAGTGCAATTGTGCGGTAGTTTGAGCATTCTTTGGCATTGCCTTTCTTTGGGATTGGAATGAAAACTGACCTTTTCCAGTCCTGTGGCCACTGCTGAGTTTTCCAAATTTGCTGGCATATTGAGTGCAGCACTTTCACAGCATCATCTTTCAGGATTTGAAATAGCTCAACTGGAATTCCATCACCTCCACTAGCTTTGTTCGTAGTGATGCTTTCTAAGGCCCACTTGACTTCACATTCCAGGATGTCTGGCTCTAGGTCAGTGATCACACCATCGTGATTATCTGGGTCATGAAGATCTTTTTTGTACAGTTCTTCTGTGTATTCTTGCCACCTCTTCTTAATATCTTCTGCTTCTGTTAGGTCCATACCATTTCTGTCCTTTATCGAGCCCATCTTTGCATGAAATGTTCCTTGGTATCTCTAATTTTCTTGAAGAGATCTCTAGTCTTTCCCATTCTGTTGTTTTCCTCTATTTCTTTGCATTGATCGCTGAGGAAGGCTTTCTTATCTCTTCTTGCTATTCTTTGGAACTCTGCATTCAGATGTTTATATCTTTCCTTTTCTCCTTTGCTTTTTGCTTCTCTTTTCACAGCTATTTGTAAGGCCTCCCCAGACAGCCATTTTGCTTTTTTGCATTTCTTTTCCATGGGGATGGTCTTGATCCCTGTCTCCTGTACAATGTCACGAACCTCATTCCATAGTTCATCAGGCACTCTATCTATCAGATCTAGTCCCTTAAATCTATTTCTCACTTCCACTGTATAATCATAAGGGATTTGATTTAGGTCATACCTGAATGGTCTAGTGGTTTTCCCTACTTTCTTCAATTTAAGTCTGAATTTGGCAATAAGGAGTTCATGATCTGAGCCACAGTCAGCTCCTGGTCTTGTTCTTGTTGACTGTATAGAGCTTCTCCATCTTTGGCTGCAAAGAATATAATCAATCTGATTTCGGTGTTGACCATCTGGTGATGTCCATGTGTAGAGTCTTCTCTTGTGTTGTTGGAAAAGGGTCTTTGCTATGACCAGTGCATTTTCTTGGCAAAACTCTATTAGTCTTTGCCCTGCTTCATTCTGTATTCCAAGGCCAAATTTGCCTGTTACTCCAGGTGTTTCTTGACTTCCTACTTTTGCATTCCAGTCCCCTATAATGAAAAGGACATCTTTTTGGGTGTTAGTTCTAAAAGGTCTTGTAGGTCTTCATAGAACCGTTCATCTTCAGCTTCTGCAGCATTACTGGTTGGGGTCTAGACTTGGATTACTGTGATATTGAATGGTTTGCCTTGGAAACGAACAGAGATCATTCTGTCGTTTTTGAGATTGCATCCAAGTACTGCATTTTGGACTCTTTTGTTGACCATGATGGCTACTCCATTTCTTCTGAGGGATTCCTGCCCACAGTAGTAGATATAATGGTCATCTGAGTTAAATTCACCCATTCCAGTCCATTTTAGTTCGCTGATTCCTAGAATGTCGACATTCACTCTTGCCATCTCTTGTTTGACCACTTCCAATTTGCCTTGATTCATGGACCTGACATTCCAGGTTCCTATGCAATATTGCTCTTTACAGCATCGGACCTTGCTTCTATCACCAGTCACATCCACAGCTGGGTATTGTTTTTGCTTTGGCTCCATCCCTTCATTCTTTCTGGAGTTATTTCTCCACTGATCTCCAGTAGCATATTGGGCACCTACTGACCTGGGGAGTTTCTCTTTCAGTATCTAAATAGGTCTCCTATAATGGGTTCTCAATCTGTGAAGGCCTGCTTTCATTGAGATTGAAACTTTTTTAAAAATAACTGAGGAAAAGTGTGATTGCACTAAGGGGAAAGGTCCATTGTCTCATATTTTGAAGGCTGACTATAGTGGCCAAAGACTGAATTTTATTACTCATTGGGCAGAGCATCCATGTACTAGAGGCTATTTGGGCATGGATGTTCAAATGGGAATACAGCAAGGCAATGATTCCAATGGTTAACGTTAGGTATATCTGTTTCATTTCGTGTTCCTTATTCACTTATTCCCTGGTCTTTTACGAGCTTGCCCAAATGTGGGCCAGAAGAGGATCAGAAATTGATGAGAGGTCAAAACTCAATTGTCAGACATCAAAGTGGAATTTACACACAGAGCCACCACCCCTCCATCACCTCCTCTCTCCATGGACCCCCAAAACAAACAGAAATACCATGTCCTTTTCCTCCTCATCAGTGGGATGAAGTGTTCAGGAAGAAATCCTGAGTGCTCAAATCTTCAGTCTGCAGTTCTCAGTCTTCACCCAGTCCTCAGTCCAGTGTCTGAGTAAGTATGGACTGGCTGGTCTGGGCCCTAAACTGAAAGGACGCCACCACCCTCCTCCTCACACACCAGACCCTTCCCTTTCCTCTGCATATCACAAAAACATGCACACACATCTTTTTACTGCTTGTTGATACTTTAATCATCAGCATCTGGGTGGTCTGTGCAGAGGGGCCCTTTGTTGTATGTTTGATCCCTGCACAAACGACTATTCTGCCTTTGCTTTTCCTGGAGTTACAGCAGATGGCTCAGCATCTTGGGCTCCAGGGGGCACAGGGGCTTACTTGAAGAATTGTCAGAGAGGTGTTGGAAGACTCTCCAGGGTTTCTTCGTCCTCCATTGGCCCATTTTCCTTCTTCTTTCTATTCTGCAGGTGGTAGTAGAAGACCAGTATGGTCGACTTCGATTCTTATTTCTGTTCGGATTCTGCTCTAGGTTGATTCTACCTCTTCATGAGTCTTTGTATCTGGTAAGAAAACAAAGTCATCCAGAAAGACATTAGTGAAGGAGGATGGGAAGGAGAACTTTGGGAGAACGGGTGTGCATTCTGGAGGTGTTTTGTGCCAGGCAAGGGCAGGGTGAGTCCTGGTGGGGGATAAAGAGGAAGAACACGAGTAGGGTAATCTGACCTTCTCCCTGTCCAAGCCATTGGACTGATCAGAATTATTTGTCTTCCTTTCTTTGGAGGTTAAGGCTTCTTCCCGAAACTGATGTCGTATATGTCAATTTCAGCTCCCAGCCTTCACTTTCCCAATATGCCTCCCATCTTGTAGCAACAGTGGCCTACACCAAGGCGCCTGGCCTCTTTATATACCTTCCAGGACAATGAAGAGCCACAACTGTCCGTTTGATTGGTCAGCAAGAAATTTCTCCAGCCAATGGTAGCCCTGACATTGTTGACATCACAAAGTCAGCTTATGAACCTTCATGGGGAGGGAGGCTGCAATGGAGTCCAGGTGCTCTGGTTTGAGAAAGGGAGTGCTTCTCAACACCCATTAAAGAGCCTTCCCAATTTGAGTTTCCACGTTTCCTCATCTTCTCTGGTTCAATTCTGTGGTGTAGAAGTTAGGGAGCCAGTGTTCCCTCCAAACCATTGCTCATGGCCACCCCCATTCAGTGATTAATTGTGTCATCTTCCAGATCTCATTACCTAGAGTTTTGTGTTTTGTTTTTTTTTTTTAGAAAAACATTTATGCTTTAGATGGTTTGGACTTCCAGAATAATTGTGAAGAGTATAATCTACACTCCATAGCAAATCTCGCTTCTTAACTTTTGCATTACTATTGAACATTTGTTCAATTAATGAAGCAACAAGGAAAGGTATTATTACCTATAGTCTGAACTTTATCAGGTTTCCTTGTTTTTACCTAATGTCCTTTTGCTCTCCAGTTTCCCATCCAGGATGACACTAAATTTAGTCCTTCCACATGCCTTGTCAGGTTCCTCTTTGCTGTGACACTTTTAGATTTCTTGTTTCTAATCAGTTCATGGTCTGCAGCAAGCCAGGCTTCTTTGTCCATCACGCACTCCCAGAGCTTGCTCAAACTCAAAGGGATAACCAACCATCTCCTCTTCTTTGTCCCCGATGCTCCTGCATTCAATCTTTCCCAGCACCAGAGTCTTTTCAAATGAGTGAGTTCTTCGCATCATCGTATCTCCAATACTTGGTGGCCAAAATATTGGAGTTTCAGCTTCAGTATCAGTTCTTTAATGAATATTCAGGACTTAGTTCCTTTAGGAATGACTGGTTGGGTGCCCTTGTAGTCCATGGGACTCTCAAGAATCTTCTCAAACACCACAGTTCAAAAGCATCAATTCTTCAGCACTCAGCTTTCTTTATAATCCAACTCTCACATCCATACAATGGCAACCCACTCCAGTGTCTTGCCTGGAGAATCCCAGGGTAGGGCCTGGTGGCTGCCGTCTATGGGGTCGCACGGATTCAGCCACTTGAAGCGACTTACCAGCAACAGCAGGACATCCATTTACGACTACTGGAACCTTAGCTTTGACTAGATGAACGTTTGTAGGCAAAGTTTGCTGTCTAGGTTGGTCATAACTTTCCTTCAAAGGTAAAGTGTCTTTTAATTTCATGGCTGCAGTCACCATATGCAATGATTTTTGATCCCCAAGAATAAAGTCTCTCTGTTTCCATTGTTTTCCCATCTATTTTCTATGAAGGGCTGGGACCGGATGCCATGATCTTCATTTTCTGAATTGAGTTAACCAAATTTTCACTTCTCTTTAATTTCATCACGAGGCTCTTTAGTACTTTTGCTTTTTGCCACAAGAGTGGTGTCATCTGCATATCTGAGGTTATTGATATTTCTCCCAGAAATCTTGATTACTGCTTGTGCTTTCCTCTGATGTATATGTTAAATAAGCAGTGTACAATATACAGCCTTGACATATCCTTTCCCGATTTGGAACCAGTCTGTTGTTCCATGTCCAGATCTAACTGTTTCTTCTTGAGCTGCATACAGATTTCTCAAGAGGCAGATAAGGTGGTCCTATCTCTCCTTTAAGAATTTTCCACAGTTTATTGTGATCCACACAGTCAAAGGCTTTGGCATAGTCAATAAAGCAGAAATAGATGTTTTTGTGGAACTCTCTTGCTCTTTCTATGATCGAACGGATGTTGGTGATTTGATCTCTGCTTCCTCTTCCTTTTCTAAATCCAGCTTGAACATCTGGAAGTGTACTGTTCACGTACTGTTGAAGGCTGGCTTGGAGAATTTTGAGCATTGCTTAGTTAGTATGTGAGATGAGTGCAATTGTGTAGTAGTTTGAACATTCTTTGGTGCTTTCTTTGGGATTGGAATAAAACTGAGTTTTTCAGTCCTGTGGCCACTGATGAGTTTTCCAAATTTGCTGCCATATTTAGTGCAGCACTTTAAAGCATCAGCTTTTAGGATTTGAAATAGCTCAACTGGAATTCCATCACCTCAACTTGCTCTGTTCATAGTGATACTTTGTACGGCCTCTTGACTTTGCATTCTCTTGTTTCTGAGGACTTTGACAATTTGAGTTTTGCATGTTGGTTTACATTAGATCCTGAGATGTTATTGACCTTATTGTTAAAAGTCTTATAAGTTTCTTCTTCCAGAAAACCTCAAATGAAGTTAGTACTATCAGTGCTGTGGATTTCCCATGGCAATGGTTGAATTAATCTCTTGGTTTAGCCGCAGAGGTGACACACAGGTTGTCTCTAGAGCCCAGAGGATCAAGATCATCTGTGTTGGAGGCAAAGGTGGCAAGGGAGTGTTTTGTAAAGTACTAGTGAATCCAACTGCCATTGCAGGAGATGCAGGAGACGCTGGTTGGATCCCCTGGAGGAGGCAATGGCAACCTCTCCAGTGTTCTTGCCTGTGAAATCCCATGAACAGAGGAAGGCCCAGTTCATGGCTGGCTACAGTTCATGGGGTCACAAAGATTCAGACATGACTGACCATAACACACACACACAGTGAGTCATTTACTTAGAAATGACTTAGCATCCACATAGTAACTGCTTTTCTTCCATATGGGAGACCATCCTGTCTTATTTAACAGCCTATCAGTTTTTCTCCTGAGTTCTATAGAGAAAGGGGGCCAACACATGGGTGAGACACAACCAGTGTTCAAATGATAAGGCTGCTTTCTTGAGGTTAGTATCAGTCAATGTTAGTTTGGAATTGATACATGGTTCAACCTGAGACTCACACAAGTCCAGGTTGAGATAGAGAATTCAGAACTGCTTTAAGGAGGGTCCCAATGCAATAAATTTTCACTATATGCCAACTGCTAAACTGATTTATGTTGGCAAGCTTTAGCAGGCACTCACAAATGTAGGGCAAGAAGCAACTGAAAGGCAAGCTAGCCAGATGGCAGGAGCTCAAATGCATTTCTCCAGCTACAGCACAGCCAGTGGAAAGCCAAAGAAGAGAGAAGAGACCCCAGGCAATAAGGGACAGCACCTCAGCTTCCTGCCTTAGCCAATTGCTGCCATCACTCCACAGACAGGATGGATCCTTCAACAGCAACCGGTTTGGATACTGACTGATGACACATACCCAGAGAGTATGGAAAATTCATCACTCACATAATGAGTTTTTCTGGGGAGAGCACAGCAAGCTCTCAAGAAGTTGAAGAATAGCTGAATAGAGCAGGGGAGGGAGACTGGCTTGGCTTTTATGGTGGTAAAAGGGAATAAAGCTGAGAGTTCCACATATAGGCCAGGTCTTGGATGATCTGAACTTCCTTTTGGCCTAGAGAAGACAGTACCAGCTTTCTCTATTATAGGTAAGTAAGGGAAGAGCTGTGGTAGGGCTCTTTGAGGCAATAATGTTATGTATATGTATGGTGTTTAGCACAGTTTTGAATTCAAACAGCCATTATAACCAATCTTCTCATTGTTTTCAGATAAACTGCTTTTTACTAGATTAGTTGTTGTTGTTCACTCAGTTACGTCAACTTTTTTGACCCCATAGATTCTGACGCACACCAGCCTTTCCTGTCCTTCACCCTCTCCTGAGGTTTGCTCAAACTCATGTCCATTGAGTCATTGATTCCATCCAACTATCTCATCCTCTTTAATCCCTCCTGCCTTTAATCTTAGCATCAGGGTCTTTCCAGAGAGTGCTCTTTGCCTCAGGTGGCCAGTATTGAGCTTCAGCTTCAGCATCAGTCCTTCTAATGTATATTCAGGGTTGATTTCTTTAAGGATTGACTGGTTTGATCTCCTGGATGTCCAAGGACTCTTAAGAGCCTTCTCCAGCCCTACAGTTCAAAGAAGGCAACTGTGGCACTCAGCTTTTTACTGTCTTGATTACATCCATTCAAGACTACAGGATAAAGCATTGTTTTGACTATACAGACCTTTGTAGGCCAAGTATTATCTCTGCTTTTTAATATGCTTCAAAGGTTGACATTTCTTTTCTTTCAAGGAGAAAGTGTTTTCAGTTTCGTGGCTGTAGTCAACGTCCATGGTGATTTTGGAGGCCAAGAAAGAATTCCATCACTGTTTCCATTTTCCCCCATCTATTTGCCGTGAAGTGATGGGACCAGATGACATTATTCTGTTTTTGAGTGTTGAGCTTTAAGCCAACTTTTCCTTTCTCCTCTCACTTTCATCAACAGGCTCTTAATCTCTTCACTTTTGCCATAGGGTGGTGCCATCTGCAAAGTTCAGTTACTCAGTCATCTTAGTCTTTGAGACATCATGGACTGCAGCACGCCAGGCTTCCCTGTTCATCACCAACCCCGGAGCTTGCTCAAACTCATGTCCATCGAGTCAGTGAAGCCATTGCACCGTCTAATCCTCTGTCATCCCCTTCTCTTCCTGCTTTCCATCTTTCCCAGCATTAGAAGTCCAAGGTGTCAGTTGTTTGCATCAGATGGCCAAGGTTTTGGAGCTTCAGCATCAATCCTTCCAATGAATATTCAGGACTGATTTCTTTACAATTGACTGGTTTAATATCCTTGCTGTCCAACGGACTCTCAAGAGTCTATTCTCTAGCACCATGGTTCAAAAGCATCTGTTCTTCGGTGCTCAACTTTCTTGCACTGTCCTCATATCCATCCATGACTAGGCAAAACCATAGCTTTGAATACATGGACCTTTGTTGGCAAGGTAATGTCTCAGCTTTTTACTATGCTGTCTAGGTTGTTCATAGATTTTCTTCCAAGGCAGAAATGTTTTTAATTTCATGGCTGCAGTCACCATCTGCAGTGATTGGAGCCCAAGAAAATAAAGTCTGTGACTGTTTCCATTGTTTCATTTATTGGCATGAAGTGATGGGATTGGATGCCATGATCTTTGTTTTTTGAATGTTGACTTTAAGCCAGCTTTATCACTCCCTCTTTCACTTTCATCAAGAGGCTTTTAGTTCTATGCTTTCTGCCATAAGGGTGGTCATCTCACATATCTGAGGTTATTGATATTTCTCCCAGCAATCTTGATTCCATTGTGCTTTATCCATCCTGGCATTTCTCATGATGTACTCTGCATATAAGTTAAATAAGCAGGGTGACAATATACAGCCTTGACGTACTCCTTCCCATTTGGATCCAGTCTTTGTTCGAAATCTGATTTTAACTGTTGCTTCTTGACCTGCATACAGATTTCTTAAGAGGCAGGTCAGGTGGTCTGGTATTCCCATCTGGTTAAAAGTTTTCCACAGTTTGTTATGATCCACAGTCAAAGGCTTTGGCATAGTCAATAAAGCAGATGTAGATGTTTTGTGGAATTCTCTTCTTTTCTGTATGATCCAGCAGATGTTGGCAATTTGATCTTTGATTCCTCTGCCTTTCTAAATACAGCTTGAACATGTGGAAGTTCACAGTTCATGTACTGCTGAAGCCTGGCTTGGAGAATTTTGAGCATTACTTTGCTAGCCAGTGAGATGAGTGCAATTGTGCGGTAGTTTGAGCATTCTTTGGCATTGCCTTTCTTTGGGATTGGAATGAAAACTGACCTTTTCCAGTCCTGTGGCCACTGCTGAGTTTTCCAAATTTGCTGGCATATTGAGTGCAGCACTTTCACAGCATCATCTTTCAGGATTTGAAATAGCTCAACTGGAATTCCATCACCTCCACTAGCTTTGTTTGTAGTGATGCTTCTAAGGCCCACTTGACTTCACATTCCAGGATGTCTGGCTCTAGGTCAGTGATCACACCATCTGATTATCTTGGGTCAAGATCTTTTTGTATAGTTCTTTCTGTGTATTCTTGCCACCTCTCTTAATATCTTCTGCTTCTGTTAGGTCCATACCATTTCTGTCCTTTATTGAGCCCATCTTTGCATGAAATGTTCCCTTTGTATCTCAAATTTTCTTGAAGAGATCTCTAGTCTTTCCCATTCTATTGTTCTCTATTTCTTTGCATTGATCACTGAGGAAGGTCTTATCTCCCTTGCTATTCTTTGGAACTCTGCATTCAGATGGGTATATCTTCCTTTTCCCTTTGCCTTTAGCTTCTCTTCTTCTCTCAGCTATTTGTAAGCCTCTCCAGACAGCCATTTTGCCTTTTTGCATTTCTTTCTTGGGATGGTCTCCCACTGTACCACCTCCTGTCCATAGTTATCAGGCACTCTGTCTATCAGATCTAGTCCTTTAAATCTATTTGTCACTTCCACTGTATAATGTAAGGGATTTGATTTAGGTCATACCTGAATGGCCTAGTCATTTTCCCTGCTTTCTTCAAATGAAGTCTGAATTTTGCAACAGGAGTTCATGATCTGAGCCACAGTCAGACTGGAATCTGACTGTTTACCATCATATGGAAAACCAGCTACCCCAGTGCAGATTACTAAACAGATCATTGTTTCACACTGACTTGAAAATTCATTTTCAGGTAAAATAAGCATATGAGTTTCTATTTTAATATCATATACCATTAAGATGTATTTTCTCTGATAGCCACATCTCACTGTTGTAACTGGATACAAGAAAACTGTAAATTTTCAGCCATCTCTAGTTTAATGCATTTATAACTTTAAATACATAATGTTTAGTTTATCAATTTTTATTGGCTGTTCTAAAATACATCAAAGAATTTTATTTTATTTTTTATTCATTTATAAATATTTATTTTTTATTTTTTGAATATAATTTATTTATTTTAATTGAGGCTAATTACTTTACAATATTGTATTGGTTTTGCCATACATCAACATGAATCCACCACAGGTATACATGTGTTCCCCATCCTGAACCCCCTCCCTCCTCCCTCCCCATACCATCCCTCTGGGTCATCCCAGTGCACCAGCCCCAAGCATCCAGTATCATGCATCGAACCTGGACTGGCAATTCGTTTCACATATGATATTATACATGTTTCAATGCCATTCTCCCAAATCATCCCACCCTCTCCCTCTCCCACAGAGTCCAAAAGACTGTTCTATACATCAGTGTCTCTTTTGCTGTCTCTATACAGGGTTATTGTTACCATCTTTCTAAATTCCATATATATGCGTTAGTATACTGTATTGGTGTTTTTCTTTCTGGCTTACTTCACTCTGTATAATAGGCTCCAGTTTCATCCACCTCATTAGAACTGATTCAAATGTATTCTTTTTAATGGCTGAGTAATACTCCATTGTGTATATGTACCACAGCTTTCTTATCCATTCATCTGCTGATGGACATCTAGGTTGCTTCCATGTCCTGGCTATTATAAACAGTGCTGCGATGAACATTGGGGTACACGTGTCTCTTTCCTTCTGGTTTCCTCAGTGTGTATGCCCAGCAGTGGGATTGCTGGATCATAAGGCAGTTCTATTTCCAGTTTTTTAAGGAATCTCCACACTGTTCTCCATAGTGGCTGTACTAGTTTGCATTCCCACCAACAGTGTAAGAGGGTTCCCTTTTCTCCACACCCTCTCCAGCATTTATTGCTTGTAGACTTTTGGATCGCAGCCATTCTGACTGGTGTGAAATGGTACCTCATAGTGGTTTTGATTTGCATTTCTCTGATAATGAGTGATGTTGAGCATCTTTTCATGTGTTTGTTAGCCATCTGTATGTCTTCTTTGGAGAAATGTCTATATAGTTCTTTGGCCCATTTTTTGATTGGGTCATTTATTTTTCTGGAATTGAGCTGTAGGAGTTGCTTGTATATTTTTGAGATTAGTTGTTTGTCAGTTGCTTCATTTGCTATTATTTTCTCCCATTCTGAAGGCTGTCTTTTCACCTTGCTTATAGTTTCCTTTGTTGTGAAGAAGCTTTAGAGTTTAATTAGGTCTCATTTGTTTATTTTTGCTTTGATTTCCAATATTCTGGGAGGTGGGTCATAGAGGATCCTGCTGTGATGTATGTCGGAGAGTGTTTTGCCTATGTTCTCCTCTAGGAGTTTTATAGTTTCTGGTCTTACGTTTAGATCTTTAATCCATTTTGAGTTTATTTTTGTGTATGGTGTTAGAAAGTGTTCTAGTTTCATTCTTTTACAAGTGGTTGACCAGTTTTCCCAGCGGCACTTGTTAAAGAGATTCTCCTTAATCCATTGTATATTCTTGCCTCCTTTGTCAAAGAAAAGGTGTCCATATGTGCGTGGATTTATCTCTGGGATTTCTATTTTGTTCCATTGATCTATATTTCTGTCTTTGTGCCAGTACCATACTGTCTTGTAGTAGAGCTGAAGTCAGGCTTCCTCCAGTAGTCAAGATTGCTTTGGCTATTGATTGTATTTCCATACAAATTGTGAAATTATTTGTTCTAGTTGATTCCTCCAGTTCCATTCTTCTTTCTCAAGATTGCTTTGGCTATTCGAGGTTTTTTGTATTTCCATACAAATTGTGAAATTATTTGTTCTAGCTGTGAAGAATACTGTTGGTAGCTTGATAGGGATTGCATTGAATCTATAAATTGCTTTGGGTAGTATACTCATTTTCACTATATTGATTCTTCCAATCCATGAACATGGTATATTTCTCCATCTATTAGTGTCCTCTTTGATTTCTTTCACCAGTGTTTTATAGTTTTCATATATAGGTCTTTAGTTTCTTTAGGTAGATATATTCCTAAGTATTTTATTCTTTTCGTTTCAATGCTGAATGGCATTGTTTCCTTAATTTCTCTTTCTATGTATAGGAATGCAAGGGATTTCTGTGTGTTGATTTTATATCCTGCAACTTTACTATATTCATTGATTAGTTCTAGTAATTTTCTGGTGGAGTCTTTAGGGTTTTCTATGTAGAGGATCATGTCATCTGCAAACAGTGAGAGTTTTACTTCTTCTTTTCCAATTTGGATTCCTTTTATTTCTTTTTCTGCTCTGATTGCTGTGGCCAAAACTTCCAAAACTATGTTGAATAGTAATGGTGAAAGTGGGCACCCTTGTCTTGTTCCTGACTTTAGAGGAAATGCTTTCAATTTTTCACCATTGAGGATAATGTTTGCTGTGGGTTTGTCATATATAGCTTTTATTATGTTGAGGTATGTTCCTTCTATTCCTGCTTTCTGGAGAGTTTTTATCATAAATGGATGTTGAATTTTGTCAAAGGCTTTCTCTGCATCTATTGAGATAATCATATGGTTTTTATTTTTCAATTTGTTAATGTGGTGTATTACATTGATTGATTTGCGGATATTGAAGAATCCTTGCATCCCTGGGATAAAGCCCACTTGGTCATGGTGTATGATCTTTTTAATGTGTTGTTGGATTCTGATTGCTAGAATTTTGTTAAGGATTTTTGCATCTATGTTCATCAGTGATATTGGCCTGTAGTTTTCTTTTTTTGTGGCATCTTTGTCAGGTTTTGGTATTAGGGTGATGGTGGCCTCATAGAATGAGTTTGGAAGTTTACCTTCCTCTGCAATTTTCTGGAAGAGTTTGAGTAGGATAGGTGTTAGCTCTTCTCTAAATTTTTGGTAGAATTCAGCTGTGAAGCCGTCTGGACCTGGGCTTTTGTTTGCTGGAAGATTTTTGATTACAGTTTCAATTTCCGTGCTTGTGATGGGTCTGTTAAGATTTTCTATTTCTTCCTGGTTCAGTTTTGGAAAGTTGTACTTTTCTAAGAATTTGTCCATTTCTTCCACGTTGTCCATTTTATTGGCATATAATTGTTGATAGTAGTCTCTTATGATCCTTTGTATTTCTGTGTTGTCTGTTGTGATCTCTCCATTTTCATTTCTAATTTTAGTGATTTGATTTTTCTCCCTTTGTTTCTTGATGAGTCTGGCTAATGGTTTGTCAATTTTATTTATCCTTTCAAAGAACCAGCTTTTGGCTTTGTTGATTTTTGCTATGGTCTCTTTTGTTTCTTTTGCATTTATTTCTGCCCTAATTTTTAAGATTTCTTTCCTTCTACTAACCCTGGGGTTCTTCATTTCTTCCTTTTCTAGTTGCTTTAGGTGTAGAGTTAGGTTATTTATTTGACTTTTTTCTTGTTTCTTGAGGTATGCCTGTATTGCTATGAACTTTCCCCTTAGGACTGCTTTTACAGTGTCCCACAGGTTTTGGGTTGTTGTGTTTTCATTTTCATTCGTTTCTATGCAAATTTTGATTTCTTTTTTAATTTCTTCTGTGATTCAGTAGTGTGTTGTTCAGCCTCCATATGTTGGAATTTTTAATAGTTTTTCTCCTGTAATTGAGATCTAATCTTACTGCATTGTGGTCAGAAAAGATGCTTGGAATGATTTCAATTTTTTTGAATTTACCAAGGCTAGATTAATGGCCCTGGATGTGATCTATCCTGGAGAAGATTCCAGGTGCACTTGAGAAAAAGGTGAATTTCATTGTTTGGTGTTGTAATGTCCTATAGATATCAATTAGGTCTAACTGGTCTGTTGTATCAGTTAAAGTTTGTGTTTCCTTGTTAATTTTCTGTTTAGTTGATCTATCCATAGGTGTGAGTGGGGTATTAAAGTTTCCCACTATTATTGTGTTATTGTTAACTTCTCTTTCATACTTGTTAGCATTTGTCTTACATATTGTGGTGCTCCTATGTTGGGTGCATATATATTCATCATTGTTGTATCTTCTTCTTGGATTTATCCTTTGATCATTATGTAGTGACCTTCTTTGTCTCTTTACACAGCCTTTGTTTTAAAGTCTATTTTATCTGATATGAGTATTGCTACTCCTGCTTTCTTTTGGTCTCTATTTGCATGGAATATTTTTTTTCAGCCCTTCACTTTCAGTCTGTATGTGTCCCTTGTTTTGTGGTGGGTGTCTTGTAGACAATATATAAAGGGGTCTTGTTTTTGTATCCATTCAGCCAGTCTTTATCTTTTTGTTGGGGCATTCAACCCATTTACATTTAAGGTAATTATTGATAAGTATGATTCCATTGCCATTTACTTTATTTTTTTGGGTTTGAGTTTATACACCCTATCTGTGTTTCCTGTCTAGAGCAGATCCTTTAGCATTTGTTGGAGAGCTGATTTGGTGCTGCTGAATTCTCTCAGCTTTTGCTTGCCTGTAAAGCTTTTGATTTCTCTTTCAAATTGAATGAGATCCTTGCTGGGTCGTAAGTTTTTCTCTTTCATCACTTCAATATGTCCTGCCATTCCCTCCTGGCTTGAAGAGTTTCTACTGAAAGATCAGCTGTTATCCTTATGGGAATTCCCTTGTGTGTTATTTGTTGTTTTTCCCTTGCTGCTTTTAATATTTGTTCTTTGTTTTTGATCTTTGTTAATTTGATTAATATGTGTCTTGGGGTGTTTTGCCTTGGTTTTATCTTATTTGGGACTCTCTGGGTTTCTTGGACTTGGATGATTATTTCCTTCCCCATTTTAGGGAAGTTTTCAATGATTATCTCCTCAAGTATTTTCTCATGGTCTTTCTTTTTGTCTTCTTCTTCTGGGACTCCTATCTTTCGAATGTTGAGGCGTTTACCATTGTCCCAGAGGTCTCTGAGATTGTCCTCATTTCTTTTAATTCGTTTTTCTTTTTTCTCTCTGATTCATTTATTTCTACCAATCTATCTTCTACCTCACGAATCCTATCTTCTGCCTCTCTTATTCTATTATTTGTTCCCTCCAGAGTGTTTTTGATCTCATTTATTGCATTATTCATTATATATTGACTCTTTTATTTCTTCTAGGTCCTTGTTAAACCTTTCTTGCATCTTCTCAATCCTTGTCTCCAGGCTGTTTATCTGTGATTCCATTTTGATTTCAAGATTTTGGATCATTTTCACTATCATTATTCGGAATTCTTTATCAGGTAGATTCCCTATCTCTTCCTCTTTTGTTTGGTTTGGTGGGCATTTATCCTGTTCCTTTACCTGCTGGGTATTCCTCTGTCTCTTCATCTTGTTTAAATTGCTGTGTTTGGGGTGGCTTTTCTGTATTCTGGCAGTTTGTGGAGTTCTCTTTATTGTGGAGTTCCCTGGCTGTGGGTGGGGTTGTAGGGGTGGCCTGTCAATGTTTCCTGGTTAGGGAAGCTTGCCTTGTTGTTCTGGTGGGTGGAGCTGTATTTCTTCTCTCTGGAGTGCAATGAAGTGTCCAGTAATGAGTTATGAGATGTCCGTGGGTTTGGAGTGACTTTGGGCAGCCTGTATATTGAAGCTCAGGGCTGTGTTCCTGTGTTGCTGGAGAGTTTGTGTGGTATGTCTTGCTCTGGAACTTGTTGGCCCTTAGGTGGTGCTTGGTTTCAGTGTAGGTATGGAGGCTTTTGATGAGCTCCTGTCGATTAATGTTCCCTGGATTCAGGAATTCTCTGGTGTTCTCAGGATTTGGACTTAAGGCTCCTGCTTCTGGTTTTCAGTCTTATTTTTACAGTAGCCTCAAGACTTCTCCATGTATACAGCACCGTTGATAAAACATCTCCTTTCGAAGACAATGGGCTGCTTCTCTGGGTGCCTGATGTCCTCTGCTGGCATTCAGAAGTTGTTTTGTGGAATTGACTCAGCGTTCAAATGTTCTTTTGATGAATTTGTGGGGGAGCATGTAGTCTCCCCGTCCTATTCCTCCGCCATCTTAGGACTGCTCCCTCAAAGAATTTTAAAGCTATGAAAAGTAGTGGTCTAAATTAGCAAGTGAAAAATATTTGAATGCTGTCTTTATCTATTTAGCATCTATTTAGAGCCATGTCCAGAAAGATAGTTGTAAAAAGTGTGCATATCCCAGGGTGTCTTCAGTTTTTAGTGCTTAGGGTAATTTTTTTGAAAGTTCATCCCTGTACTTTGAGTTTGTTTTTTACTTTGAGTTTTTAACAATAAAAATGATAAATGATTTTAAGCTTAACATTTTCTAAAGCAAACATTATAAAGCAGGGAACATGATCTAGTATATGCAGAATGATTTGAGTATTCACTCCTCCAGGAGTTCATCAATCATGCCTTGAACAGTGACCATAATATTTTTTCTCTTGTGTTCAGGTTTGGGATTCCAGAGATGAATGAAATATGCTTGTCCTTGTTGTATATTGTATATTGGGGAAGACAAATAGATATATCAAAAATTCTAATGTAAAATGGCAATTGCTTTAATCCGAGTATCTGTAGGAGCACAAAAGCAATGGACTCTGCTGGCTTTGGCAGCAGAAAGGCTTCAAAGCAGGGGCACCATTTGAGTTTAGCCTTAAAGAATGAGGACACTTTCATCACTCAGCTGCTCTAGGTGCAGAAGGGACCTTCCTTGCTTCAACGGGAAAGGAAAAATCTATTCCAATTTCATTATGTGGAGAAGCCACTAAACAGCTTCTTACTTGCAGTCTTAAGTGATCCTAATGTGGAAAGATGGGCAAATATCAGAGACCAAAAGGAGAAAGTAGAAGCATCAAGGGAACAAGAGCCTTTGGAAGAGTCCTGATCTGGAAGTAATAAAATGAGGACCTGCTTTGAAAAATCCAAGAAGATTTTTTTGAGGAAAGAAGAACTCAAAGCTGCATTTGGAAGGAAGCAACTGTGAATACAGTCTGACTAAGCTCAGCATGTTATATTTGCTGGTAAGGAAGAAATATGGGTTGCTGTTCATTTGAGATCCATGGAAGAGGTTGGAGAAGAGGGTGTTGGTATTCCAGCAATGATTTGTTAGGTAGAAAGAGAAGGTTAGAAATCAGATACTACTATATTCATTAAATAAATTAATTATAAGTCATGGACAGACATTTGTTATCTAGAGGTACCAGAATGCTTAACCACTGAGAAAAGGTGCCCACAAATACTCTGTCTTCAAGGATGAAAGAAGGTCTGATTACTCAATTACTCATTACTTATCAGCAGCTAACACAGGCCATTCTAGGTTTGGAGGTGGAGGGTAGGGGAGAAAGAGGCAAGAAGTATGTACTTAAGTATGTATGTATGTATTTATATTATTGATAGAAACAGAAGCCATTTAATCACATGCTTTGTTGCTGTTGCTATTGCCAAGTCGCGTCAGTTGTGTTCGACTCTGTGTGACCCCATAGACGGCAGCCCACCAGGCTCCCCTGTCCTTGGGATTCTGCAGGCAAGAACACTGGAGTAGGTTCCCATTTCCTTCTCCAGTGCATGAAAGTGAAAAGTGAAAGTGAAGTTGCTCAGTCGTGTCTGACTCCTCACGACCCCATGGACTATAGTCCACCAGGTTCCTCCGTCCATGGGATTTCCCAGGCGAGAGTACTGGAGTGGGTTGACATTGCCTTCTCCAATCATATGCTTGCTGCTGCTAAGTCGCTTCAGTCGTGTCCAACTCTGTGCGACTCCACAGATGGCAGCCCACCAGGCTCCCGTCCCTGAGAGTTTCCAGGCGAGAATACTGGAGTGGGTTGCCATTTCCTTCTCCAATGCATGAAAATGAAAAGTGAAAGTGAAGTCGCTCAGTCATGCCCGACTCTTAGCGACCCCATGGACTGCAGCCCACCAGGCTCCTCTGTCCATGGGATTTTCCAGGCAAGAGTACTGGAGTAGGTTGCCATTGCCTTCTCCAATCATATGCTTAGTAGTCTAATATAATGTCGGGTGTTTTACATAAATTGTTCCATTCAATCCCAGAATGATTCTAAGATACAGATACATGCGATCATCATTCCCATTTTACAGATGAGAAAACTAAGTATTATCAAAGTTTAGGAACTTACTCAAGGTCATATACCTTTTAGGTGGTGAGATTGGACTTGAAATCCTGTGGTTGCAACTGTTCAAGTAAATACTGTTATATCCCCTCTGCTGCGACCCTAGTCTCGATTATCATTATATCATACTTCTGTAGTGTTAAGAGGCTGAGACTCCTCTGATTCTACACAGTTCACAACATTCAGTGAACTTTGTAAAAAGGCAACCAGACTATATCACTTTCTTTATCAAACTATCAAACAGCCCTCCACTGCACAGAAGATAAAGTCTAGATTCTTATCGCACAAGTCCCTACAAGACCTCATCTCTGCCTCTCCAGCCTCAGTCTTCTCAGTCTGCTCTGCTCCTCTCTGACTGATCTCCAGTTACACTCAACCTTCACAGTTCCTCAGCACACTGTTCTTGCCTCATGACATGGCTCCTTCTGTCCTACCTATAATGCTGTTCTTCAAACTCTTCACACAACTGACTGTATCTCATTCTTCAAGTCTTGATTCAGATATCAGCACCTCAGAAAAGGTTTCCCCACACCCTTTAGGTAATAGCTGTCCTCTGCCCCACACCAATACCAGGAACCACCCCTTTGCCCATGAAAATAGAAATTACTTGATGACAGGAAATATTGACTTTATGTCCTTCACTGTAAGTCCAGAAACAAGAGCAATATCTGACACATACTAGGCCCTCAAGCCATATTTGTTTCCTGAAATAGTGATATCTTTCTTACAGTGTCATTCTCATGTGTATAAATACATACATACATATATATATGTATATATGCACACACACACACACACATATATATGGTTTTGTGAAATATGGGAGCTTGATATCATCTCATAGAAGTGGAATGTACACTGCCCTCCCCAAATTTCATCTCGATGTCAAGGCTAATGATTTCATACATACACCAAGAATATATGAAAATGATTGTTACTGATATAATGAGTTATGCATCAAAAATAGTGTTAAGCCAACGAAAAAGAGAAAGAATAGTAACTGTGAGGTGATGAATCATTAGATGATTGTGATTCATTCATTCTATAGATGTAGGTATGGATATAGATACAATCAAAGCATCAATTTCTACACCTTAAACACAGGCAATTTTAAATGTCCATTACAAGTCAATAAAACTGAATAAACAATGGGATCAAACTCTATTACAATTTACCCATTATGTTTGTTTGGTAACTAAAGCATTGCATGGTTAATTTAATTTCATCTTGTTTATGGAAGGCATTATGGAACCTGCAGTGTGAGACCAGTAAAGGAGATGAGTATTCCATTCAACATCTTGTTCAAGAGCTACTATTTTGTATTCTCAAAAGTAAAATGAGTGGGTTTCTATCAATGTGTAGAACTCCAAAGAGGACAAGGAATGCCATGGTGAGACATTGTATTGTGGCTTTAATATGTGGAGAAATGTGTGACCTTGATTTACATTTTGGGTATAATCTCTCTGGAAGCAAGAGATTCTGTGAGTTCTTCATCCTAAATGATACAAGCTTGGATAGGAATTGTTTGACTTGGCAAGAATAGACAGTCAGCACATTGGCAGTGGCCCAAAGATCTATAAAGATGTGAAGATGAGGCCAATTATTGGTCACACATTGTCTGCGAAGGCAACTGCATAAAGTTTGAACATTTGAGCTAACCTTTGGGTCCTGTCCTTTATAAGAACATTCTGATGAAGAGATGAAAAGTAGCAACTCTCAAGCAAGCTCCATTAAGTGTCATGGTGTTGATATCATTGGTTAAGTGAATGACCTCCCTTTGGTTTTCACTGTGTTGATGCTAAGGGGCTCCCCACGTGTCCAGGGGTTCTAAGAAATGAGCTGTTGTAGCAGTGTGGCATCTGACAAAGGGCTGAGCACAGGGGAAGGTACCCTCTCCTGAAGATAGGGTATGCAGAGGGCCCAGGTTCGGCTCCATCCTGTAGCAAGGAGGCTTCACTAGCTATCCTGAGCTTGCAGAGTGCTACTTACATAATCAAAGGCCAAATGGGCAGCTGGATATGGAGGGTCATAGGTTCAAGACCTGAGATAGTCTATATTTCCAGGCCAGTCCAGCATGTACTCACATGTGCTACACTACGGTCATACAGCATTGGGCCATGGTGGGCAGTTCCTTGTATCAGAAGCCCATGAGAGTAATGGCTATCATTGATGGCACAGGGACTCCAAGATACATGAGAGAAAGTTGCTAAAGCTTGCACAGTGAAGGAGTCTCCGGGGGCGCTAATAGGGGTGCTTGTTCTTTGGCAATTTAGGCAGACTCTAGAATCTTTTGACACAGGGTGTCTCATTCAAGGCAGGCCTATTTGGAAGTTACTGACCAAAAATACTGTGCATATGAAGAAATGTTGCCTCCAGAATCTAAAAATCTCTAAAACATGTTGTGAAGTCGCTCAGTCGTGTCCGACTCTTTGCCTGCACCAGGCTCCTCTCTCCATGGGATTTTCTAGGCAAGAGTACTGCAGTAGGTTGCCATTTCCTTCTCCAGAGAATCTTCCCGACCCAGGGATCGAACCCAGGTCTCCCACATTGTAGACAAACGCTTTACCATCTGAACCACCAGGGAAGTCCTGGTGAAACACGTTGGGCTTGTCTTAACAGTATGAATACTTCATCTAAGACTAAAATTTGTTTCTCATCATTGGCAAGATTGGAGCAGTACCCAACTTACCAAAGAATTTTCAAGAACTTAACTGATGTGGTGGGACCGTCTACTAGTGTATCATAGGAATCTCCCCAAATGAGAGTGTCATCAATGTGAGGTCCTAATTGTGTACCTGGGAAAGCTAAAGGCAGTGGAAATATTGCCTTCGAAGACTATGTGAGATGGCAGGTGTGGACAGTGGGCCACTGAGTAGCAGGTGAAGGTGTACCGTGTCCCTCTGAAGGTGAAGGTCAAGTGTAGCTGAGAAGCTGTTGATACAGTCACTGAAAAGGGCAGGCTAGCAAAATGCTTTGTTATGACTACCAAGTATTTACAAGTTTTCTGTGGAAGCAATATTGCTAACAATATGCATGGAACACTAGTGAATGGTGCAATGACACCAAGGGTAAAAGTTCACATTGAGGCCCTGTTCTCACTTTACAGCTTTAAGTTCAAGTAAAATTTGTCTGTTAAGTGCAGCAGGAGTGGGGATAATCACACCTTCTCTGAAGAGGTCTTCTGTAATGGGTTTCAATCTGTGAAGACCCTGGTTTCATTGAGATTGAATCTTTTTAAAAACAACTGAGGTGATGTGGGGGATTCATTTTGATATTTGGCAAAACTAATACAATTATGTAAAGTTAAAAAAAGAAAAACAAAAAAACAACTGAGGTGAAAACTGTGATTGTAACTAAGGGAAAGGTCTATCTGGTCTCATATTTTTAAAGCTTATTATACAGGCCAAAGACTTAATTTTATTACTCATTGGGTCAGAGTATCCACGTGCACTAGAGGCTATTTGGGGTAATGGAGGTTTTGGCACTGGGAAATGTAGGCAAGGCAGTGGTTAAGGTTAGGTATATCTGTTTCTATGTCACGTTCCTTTATTCTCTGGTTGTTTGTAGTAGCTTGCCCAAATGTGGGCCAGAAGAGGAACAGAAATTGATGAGGGGCAAAAACTCAATTGTCACACCTGAAAAGTGGGATCTGATTATTGCACAGAGCCACCACCCCTACATCACCCCTCTCCCTAGATGGGACCTCTGAAACACACAGAAACACCAAGTCCTTTTCCTTCTCACCAGTGGGATGAAGAGTTCAGGAAGCAATCTTCAGTCTGCAGTTCTCAGTCTTCACCCAGTCCTCAGTCCCAGTGTCTGGGTAAGTATGGACTGGCTGGTCTGGGCCCTAGACTGAAAGGACGCCTCCTCCCTCCCTCCTCACACACCGGACCCTTCCCTTTCTCCCCTCTCCATCATCAAAAAAACACGCACACACATCTTTTTACTGCTTGTTGATACTTTAATCGTCAACATCTGAATACTTTGATCTGTCCAGAGGGGACCATCGTTGTATGTTTGATGTCTGCACAAACGACTATTCTGCCTTTGCTTTTCCTGGAGTTACAGCAGATGGCTCAGCATCTTGGGCTCCAGGTGGGCACAGGGGCTTACTTGCAGAATCGTCAGAAGTGTTGGAAGAATCCTCTGGGGTTTCTTCATCCGCCATTGGCCCACTGTCATTCTTCTTTTTATTCTGCGGGTGGTGGTAGAAGACTGGATTCGCCGACTTCTTCCCTTTCTTTTCCGGCCCGGATTCCGCTGAAGGGTTGATTTTACCTTCCTCGTGGGCTTTCGTATCTGGTAAGAAAACAGAGTCATCCAGAAAGACATTAGTGGAGGAGGATGGGAAGAACTTTGAGAGAACGGGTGTGCATTGAGGAGGGGTTTGTGCCAGGCAAGCTGCGGCAGGGCGAGTCTTGGGTGGGGGGTGAAGAGGAAGAACATGAGTAGGGTAATCTGACCTTCTGACTGTCCAAGCCATCGGACTGATCGGTGTTCTTTCTCTTCCTTTCGTTAGCACTTGAAGCTTGTTGCTGCAAATTGAAAGCGTCTATCTCGATTTCTGTTTCCTCCTCCTTCACTTCCTTAATTAGGTCTGCCATGTTGTAGCAACGGTGGCCTCCACCAAGGCGCCTGGCGTCTCTATATATACCGTCGCCGGACAATGGTGAGCCACAACTGTCCGTTTGATTGGTCAGCAAGAAATTTCTCCAGCCAATGGTAGCCCTGACACTGCTGACATCACAAAGCGCCGCTTGGGAACATCCATGGGGGCGGGGAGGGTGCAAAGGAGTCCAAGTGCTCTGGTTTGAGAAAAGAAGTGCTTTCGCAACAACCATTAAAGAGCCTTCCCAATTTGACTTTCCGGAAAACATTTCCTCATCTTGTCCAGTTCAGTTCTTGTGGTGTAGAAGTTAGGGAGCCAGTGTTCCTTCCAAACCATTTCTCATGGCCACCCCCATTCAGTGTTTAATTCTGTCATCTTCCGGATCTCATTACCTAGTATTTGGTGTGTTGTTTTTTTTTAAACAGTTTACTTTAGAAGTTTTAGATTTGCACGATAATTGTGAAGAGTGTTTTCATATACTCCACAACCAATTCTCTTGTTTACCATTGTACATTAGTATTGAACATTTGTTCAAATTAGTGAACCCACAGTGAAAGAGTATTATGAACTAAAGTCTGGACATTATCAGATTTCTTTCAGTACAGTTCAGTTCAGTCGCTCAGTTGTGTCCGACTCTTTGCGACCCCATGAACAGCACGCCAAGCCTCCCTGTCCATCACCAACTCCGGGAGTTTACCCAAACCTATATCCATTGAGTCGGTGATTCCATCCAACCATCTCATCCACTGTTGTCCCCTTCTCCTCCTGCCCTCAAACTTTCCCAGCATCAGGGTCTTTCCAAATGAGTCATCTCTTTGCATCAGGTGGCGAAAGTATTGGAGTTTCAGCTTCAACATCAGTCCTTCAAATGAACACCCAGGACTGATCTCCTTTAGAATGGACTGGTTGGATCTCCTTGCAGTCCAAGGGACTCTCAAGAGTCTTCTCCAACACCACAGTTCAAAAGCATCAGTTCTTCGGCGCTCAGCTTTCTTCACAGTCCAACTCCCACATCCATACATGACCACTGGAAAAACCATAACCTTACTAGACGGACCTTTGCCAGCAAAGTAATGTCTGCTTTTTAATATGCTGTCTAGGTTGGTCAGAACTTTCCTTCCAAGGAGTAAGCGTCTTTTAGTTTCATGGCTTCTGTCACCATCTGCAGTGATTTTGGAGGCCACAAAAGTAAAGTCTGCCACTGTTTCCATTGTTTCCCCATCTATTTGCCAGGAAGTGATGGGACCAGATGCTATCATCTTCGTTTTCTGAATGTTGAGCTTTAAGCCAACTTTTTCACTCTCCTCTTTCACTTTCATCAGGAAGCTCTAGTTCTTCTTCATTTTCTGCCATAAGTGTGGTGTCATCAGCGTATCTGAGGTTATTGATATTTCTCCCGGCACTCTTGTTTCCAGCTTGTGCTTCATCCAGTGGATAGTTTCTCATGAAGTACTTTGCATATACGTTAAATAAGCAGGGTGACAACATACAGCCTTGACTTACTCACTTCCCGATTTGGACCCAGCTCGTCATTGCATGTTCAGTTCTAACTGTTGCTTCGTGACCTGCATACAGATTTCTCAAGAGGCAGTTGAGGTGGTCTGGTATTCCCATCTCTTTCAAAATTTTCCGGTTTGTTGTGATCCACACAGTCAAAGGCTATGGCATAGTCAATAAAGCAGAAATAGATGTTTTTCTGGAACATTTTCAGATTTCCTTGGTTTTTACCTAATGTCCTTTTGCTGTCCCAGTATCCATCCAGGATACCATACTAAATCCAGTCATTCCATATTCTGCCTTGTTAGGTTCCTCTTTGCTGTGACAATTTTTTAGATTTCTTTTTTTTTTCTATTATTAAAAAATTTGTTCATTTTTTAATTGAAGGATAATTGCTCTACTAAATTTTGTTGTTTTCTGTCTAACCTCAACATGAATCATCCATAGGTATACTTACATCTCCTCCCTGTTGAACCTCCCTCCTATCTCTCTCGCCATATTATCCCTCTAGGTTGATACAGAGCCCCTGTTTGAGTTTTCTGAGCCATACAGCAAACTCCCTTTGGCTATCTTTGAGCATATGATAATTTAAGATTCCATGTTGCTCTTTCAATACATCTCACCTTTTCCTCCCCTCTCCCCATGTCCATAAGTCTATTCTCTATGTCTGTTTCTCCAATCAGTTCAGTTCAGTTCAGTTCAGTTCACTTCAGTTCAGTCGCTCAGTCGTGTCCGACTCTTTGCGACCCTGTGAAGTGCAGCACGCCAGGCCTCCCTGTCCATCACCAACTCCCGGAGTTCACCCAAACTCACGTCCATCGAGTCGGTGATGCCATCCAGCCATCTCATCCTCTGTCGTCCCCTTTTCCTCCTGCCCCCAATCCCTGGCAGCATCAGAGTCTTTTCCAATGAGTCAACTCTTCGCATGAGGTGGCCAAAGTACTGGAGTTTCAGCTTTAGCATCATTCCTTCCAAAGAACACCCAGGACTGATCTCTTTCAGAATGGACCGGTTGGATCTCCTTGCAGTCCATGGGACTCTCAATAGTCTTCTCCAACACCACAGTTCAAGAGCATCAATTCTTTGGCGCTCAGTTTTCTTCACAGTCCAACTCTCACACCTATACACGACCACCGGAAAAACCATGGCCTTGACTAGACGGACCTTTGTTGGCAAAGTAATGTCCCTGCTTTTGAGTATGCTATCTAGGTTGGTCATAAATTTCCTTCCAAGGAGTAAGCGTCTTTGAATTTCATGGCTGCAATCACCATCTGCAGTGATTTTGGAGCCCCCCAAAATAAAGTCTGCCACTGTTTCCACTGTTTCCCCGTCTATTTCCCATGAAGTGATGGGACCAGATGGCATGATCTTCGTTTTCTGAATATTGAGCTTTAAGCCTACTTTTTCACTCTCCTCTTTCACTTTCATCAAGAGGCTTTTGAGTTCCTCTTCACTTTCTGCCATAAGGGTGGTGTCATCTGCATATCTGAGGATATTGATATTTCTCCCAGCAATCTTGATTCCAGCTTGTGCGTCTTCCAGCCCAGCATTTCTCGTGATGTACTCTGCATATAAGTTAAATAAGCATAAGCAGGGTGACAATACACAGCCTTGACGTACTCCTTTTCCTATTTGGAACCAGTCTGTTTCTCCATTGCTGCCCTGTAAATGAATTCTTCAGTACCATTTTTCTAGTTTCTGTATATATGCGTTAAAATATGATATTTCTCTTTCTCTTTCTGACTTACTTCACTCTATATAATAGGTTCTAGGTTCATCCACCACGTTAGAACTGACTCAAATGCGTTCCTTCTTATGGCTGTGTAATATTTCACCATGTATATGTCCACAACTTCTTCATGCATTCTTCTGTCAGTGGACATCTAGGTTGCTTCCATGTTCTAGCTGTTGTAAATAGTGCTGCAGTGAACAATGGGATACATGTGTCCCTTTCGATTTCGATTTCTTCAGGGTATATGCCTAGGAGTAGGATTGCTGGGTCATGTGGTGCTTTTATTCCTAGTTTCTTAAGGAATCTCCATACCGTCTTCCATAGTGGCTGTTATCAATTTTCATTCCGACCAACAGTGCAGGAGCTTTCCCTTTTCTCCACACCCTCTCCAGCATTTATTGTTTGCAGACTTTGAGGATGGCCATTGTGACTGGTATGAGGTGATATCTCATTGTGGCTTTGACTTGCATTTCTCTAATAATGAGCGATGTTGAGCATCTTTTCAGGTGTGTGTTGGTCATCTGTATGTCTTCTGTCGAGAAATGTCTGTTTAGGTCTTTTTCTCACTTTTTGATTGGGTTGTTTGTGTTCCTGATATTGAGTTATATGAGCTGCTTGTATATTTTGGAAATTAATCCTTTGTCAGTTGTTTCATTTGCTGTCATTTTCTCCCATTCTGAGGACTGTCTTTTCATCTTGCTTATCGTTTCCTTTGCTGTGCAAAAGATGCTAAGTTTAATCAGGTCCCACTGGTTTGCTTTGATTTTTGTTTCCATTACTCTAGGAAATGGGACATAGAGGATCTTGCTTTGATTTATGTCAACAAGTGTTCTGCCTATGTTCTCTTCTAAGAGTTTTATAGTTTCTGGTCTTACAGTTAGGTCTCTAATCCATTTTGAGTTTATCTTTGTGTATGGTGTTAGGAAGTGTTCTAATTTCATTCTTTTGCATGTAGCTGTCCAGTTTTCCCAGCACCACTTATTGAAGAGGCTATCTTTTCCCCATTGTATATTCTTGCCTCCTTTGTCAAAAATAAGGTACCTGTAGGTGCATGGATTTATTTCTGGGCTTTCTATCTTGTTCCCTTGGTCTATATTTCTGTGTTTTTTTTTTTTTTTTTTTGTGCCAGTACCATTCTGTCTTGATGACTGTACCTTTGTAGTATTATCTGAAGTCAGGAAGGTTGGTTCCTCCAGCTCCCTTGTTCTTTTTTAAGACTGCTTTGGCTATCTGGAGTCTTTTGTGTTTCCATATGAACTGTGAAAATTTTTGTTGTAGTTCTGTGAAAAATGCCATTGGTCATTTGATAGGTATTGCACTGAGTGTGTGGATTACATTTGGTAGTATAATCGTTTTCACAATATTGATTCTTCCATCCCAGGAACATGGAATATCTCTCCATCTGTTTCTGTTTGGTTTCTTTCATTAGTGTCTTATAATTTTCTGTGTACAGTTCTTTCATCTCCTTAGGTAAGTTTATTCCTATATACTTAATTCTTTTCATTGCAGTGGTGAATGGGATTGATTCCTTAATTGCTCTCTCTGATTTTTCATTGTTAGTATATGGAAATGCAAGTGATTTCTGTGTATTGATTTTGTATCCTGCAACTTTGCTAAATTCACTGATTAGCTCCAGTAATTTTCTGATAGTATCTTTAGGGTGTTTTATGTACAGTATCATGTCATCTGCAAACAGTGAGAACTTTACTTCTTCTTTTCTGATCTGGATTCCTTTTATTTCTGTTTCTTCGCTGATTGCGGTCACTAGGACTTCCAGAACTATGTTGAATAGTAGTGGTGAAAGTGGACACCCTTGTCTTGTTCCTGATCTTAGTGGGAATGCTTTCAGTTTTTCACCATTGAGACTAATGTTTGCTGTAGGCCAATCATATATGGCCTTTACTATGTTGAGGTAGGTTCCTTCTATGTCCATTTTTTGAAGAGTTTTAATCATAAATAGGTGCTGAATTTTGTCAAAGGCTGTTTCTGCATCAATTGAGATTATCATATGGTTTTTATCTTTCAATATGTTACTATGGTGTATCACATTGATTGATTTCCATATATTGAATCCTTGCATCCCTGGATTAAACCCAACTTGATCGTGGTGTATGAGCTTTTTGATGTGTTGCCGTCCAGCATTTACCAAAAAGTTTTCAGGAGCTTAACTGAAGTGGTGGGATAGTGTAGTTTGTGTGTCATAGGAATCTCCTCAAAGGATGATGTCGTCAGTGTGAGGTCCTAATTGTGTCCTAGAAAAAGTTAGAGCTGGTGAAAATGTTGCCTTCAAAGACTGTGTGAGATGGCAGGTGTGGACACTGGCCCCACTGAGTAGACAGGTGACGGTGTATCGTTTCCCTTTGAAGGTGAAGGTTCAGTGTAGCTGAGAAGTTGTTGAGATAGGCAGTGAAAACAGCATGCTAGCCAAATGTTTTGCTATGACTGAAAAGTATTTGCCAGTTATTTGTTGGAAGCAGTATTATCAACAAAATACATGGAGCCCTAGTGAGTGGGGCCATGACACCAAGGGTACAAGTTCACACTGAGGCCCTGTTCTTGCTTTACAGCTTTAAGATCAAGTAAAATTTGTTAAGTGCAGCAGAAGTTGGGATAATCACACCTTGCTCAGTAGGTTTCCTATAACAGGTTTCAATTTGTGAAGACCCTGCTTTCATTGAGATTGAATCTTTTAAAAAACAACTGAGGTGAAAAGTGTGATTGCATCTAAGGGAAAAGGGCCAGTATAGGGGCAAGGGCTGAATTTTATTACTCATTGAGTTAGATTCTCCACGTGCACTAGAGGCTACTTGGGGTAATGGAGGTTTTGGCACTGGGAAATGTAGGCAAGGCAGTAATTCCAGTGGTTAAGGTTAGGCATATCTGTTTCTATGTCACGTTCCTTTACTCCCTGGTTGTTTGTAGTAGCTTGCCCAAATGTGGGCCAGAAGAGGAACAGAAATTGATGAGGGGCAAAAACTCAATTGTCACACCTGAAAAGTGGGATCTGATTATTGCACAGAGCCACCACCCCTACATCACCCCTCTCCCTAGATGGGACCTCTGAAACACACAGAAACACCAAGTCCTTTTCCTTCTCACCAGTGGGATGAAGAGTTCAGGAAGCAATCTTCAGTCTGCAGTTCTCAGTCTTCACCCAGTCCTCAGTCCCAGTGTCTGGGTAAGTATGGACTGGCTGGTCTGGGCCCTAGACTGAAAGGACGCCTCCTCCCTCCCTCCTCACACACCGGACCCTTCCCTTTCTCCCCTCTCCATCATCAAAAAAACACGCACACACATCTTTTTACTGCTTGTTGATACTTTAATCGTCAACATCTGAATACTTTGATCTGTCCAGAGGGGACCATCGTTGTATGTTTGATGTCTGCACAAACGACTATTCTGCCTTTGCTTTTCCTGGAGTTACAGCAGATGGCTCAGCATCTTGGGCTCCAGGTGGGCACAGGGGCTTACTTGCAGAATCGTCGGAAGTGTTGGAAGAATCCTCTGGGGTTTCTTCATCCGCCATTGGCCCACTGTCATTCTTCTTTTTATTCTGCGGGTGGTGGTAGAAGACTGGATTCGCCGACTTCTTCCCTTTCTTTTCCGGCCCGGATTCCGCTGAAGGGTTGATTTTACCTTCCTCGTGGGCTTTCGTATCTGGTAAGAAAACAGAGTCATCCAGAAAGACATTAGTGGAGGAGGATGGGAAGAACTTTGAGAGAACGGGTGTGCATTGAGGAGGGGTTTGTGCCAGGCAAGCTGCGGCAGGGCGAGTCTTGGGTGGGGGATGAAGAGGAAGAACATGAGTAGGGTAATCTGACCTTCTGACTGTCCAAGCCATCGGACTGATCGGTGTTCTTTCTCTTCCTTTCGTTAGCACTTGAAGCTTGTTGCTGCAAATTGAAAGCGTCTATCTCGATTTCTGTTTCCTCCTCCTTCACTTCCTTAATTAGGTCTGCCATGTTGTAGCAACGGTGGCCTCCACCAAGGCGCCTGGCGTCTCTATATATACCGTCGCCGGACAATGGTGAGCCACAACTGTCCGTTTGATTGGTCAGCAAGAAATTTCTCCAGCCAATGGTAGCCCTGACACTGCTGACATCACAAAGCGCCGCTTGGGAACATCCATGGGGGCGGGGAGGGTGCAAAGGAGTCCAAGTGCTCTGGTTTGAGAAAAGAAGTGCTTTCGCAACAACCATTAAAGAGCCTTCCCAATTTGACTTTCCGGAAAACATTTCCTCATCTTGTCCAGTTCAGTTCTTGTGGTGTAGAAGTTAGGGAGCCAGTGTTCCTTCCAAACCATTTCTCATGGCCACCCCCATTCAGTGTTTAATTCTGTCATCTTCCGGATCTCATTACCTAGTATTTGGTGTGTTGTTTTTGTTTAAACAGTTTACTTTAGAAGTTTTAGATTTGCACGATAATTGTGAAGAGTGTTTTCATATACTCCACAACCAATTCTCTTGTTTACCATTGTACATTAGTATTGAACATTTGTTCAAATTAGTGAACCCACAGTGAAAGAGTATTATGAACTAAAGTCTGGACATTATCAGATTTCTTTCAGTACAGTTCAGTTCAGTCGCTCAGTTGTGTCCGACTCTTTGCGACCCCATGAACAGCACGCCAAGCCTCCCTGTCCATCACCAACTCCGGGAGTTTACCCAAACCTATATCCATTGAGTCGGTGATTCCATCCAACCATCTCATCCACTGTTGTCCCCTTCTCCTCCTGCCCTCAAACTTTCCCAGCATCAGGGTCTTTCCAAATGAGTCACCTCTTTGCATCAGGTGGCGAAAGTATTGGAGTTTCAGCTTCAACATCAGTCCTTCAAATGAACACCCAGGACTGATCTCCTTTAGAATGGACTGGTTGGATCTCCTTGCAGTCCAAGGGACTCTCAAGAGTCTTCTCCAACACCACAGTTCAAAAGCATCAGTTCTTCGGCGCTCAGCTTTCTTCACAGTCCAACTCCCACATCCATACATGACCACTGGAAAAACCATAACCTTACTAGACGGACCTTTGCCAGCAAAGTAATGTCTGCTTTTTAATATGCTGTCTAGGTTGGTCAGAACTTTCCTTCCAAGGAGTAAGCGTCTTTTAGTTTCATGGCTTCTGTCACCATCTGCAGTGATTTTGGAGGCCACAAAAGTAAAGTCTGCCACTGTTTCCATTGTTTCCCCATCTATTTGCCAGGAAGTGATGGGACCAGATGCTATCATCTTCGTTTTCTGAATGTTGAGCTTTAAGCCAACTTTTTCACTCTCCTCTTTCACTTTCATCAGGAAGCTCTAGTTCTTCTTCATTTTCTGCCATAAGTGTGGTGTCATCAGCGTATCTGAGGTTATTGATATTTCTCCCGGCACTCTTGTTTCCAGCTTGTGCTTCATCCAGTGGATAGTTTCTCATGAAGTACTTTGCATATACGTTAAATAAGCAGGGTGACAACATACAGCCTTGACTTACTCACTTCCCGATTTGGACCCAGCTCGTCATTGCATGTTCAGTTCTAACTGTTGCTTCGTGACCTGCATACAGATTTCTCAAGAGGCAGTTGAGGTGGTCTGGTATTCCCATCTCTTTCAAAATTTTCCGGTTTGTTGTGATCCACACAGTCAAAGGCTATGGCATAGTCAATAAAGCAGAAATAGATGTTTTTCTGGAACATTTTCAGATTTCCTTGGTTTTTACCTAATGTCCTTTTGCTGTCCCAGTATCCATCCAGGATACCATACTAAATCCAGTCATTCCATATTCTGCCTTGTTAGGTTCCTCTTTGCTGTGACAATTTTTTAGATTTCTTTTTTTTTTTTCTATTATTAAAAAATTTGTTCATTTTTTAATTGAAGGATAATTGCTCTACTAAATTTTGTTGTTTTCTGTCTAACCTCAACATGAATCATCCATAGGTATACTTACATCTCCTCCCTGTTGAACCTCCCTCCTATCTCTCTCGCCATATTATCCCTCTAGGTTGATACAGAGCCCCTGTTTGAGTTTTCTGAGCCATACAGCAAACTCCCTTTGGCTATCTTTGAGCATATGATAATTTAAGATTCCATGTTGCTCTTTCAATACATCTCACCTTTTCCTCCCCTCTCCCCATGTCCATAAGTCTATTCTCTATGTCTGTTTCTCCAATCAGTTCAGTTCACTTCAGTTCAGTCGCTCAGTCGTGTCCGACTCTTTGCGACCCTGTGAAGTGCAGCACGCCAGGCCTCCCTGTCCATCACCAACTCCCGGAGTTCACCCAAACTCACGTCCATCGAGTCGGTGATGCCATCCAGCCATCTCATCCTCTGTCGTCCCCTTTTCCTCCTGCCCCCAATCCCTGGCAGCATCAGAGTCTTTTCCAATGAGTCAACTCTTCGCATGAGGTGGCCAAAGTACTGGAGTTTCAGCTTTAGCATCATTCCTTCCAAAGAACACCCAGGACTGATCTCTTTCAGAATGGACCGGTTGGATCTCCTTGCAGTCCATGGGACTCTCAATAGTCTTCTCCAACACCACAGTTCAAGAGCATCAATTCTTTGGCGCTCAGTTTTCTTCACAGTCCAACTCTCACACCTATACACGACCACCGGAAAAACCATGGCCTTGACTAGACGGACCTTTGTTGGCAAAGTAATGTCCCTGCTTTTGAGTATGCTATCTAGGTTGGTCATAAATTTCCTTCCAAGGAGTAAGCGTCTTTGAATTTCATGGCTGCAATCACCATCTGCAGTGATTTTGGAGCCCCCAAAATAAAGTCTGCCACTGTTTCCACTGTTTCCCCGTCTATTTCCCATGAAGTGATGGGACCAGATGGCATGATCTTCGTTTTCTGAATATTGAGCTTTAAGCCTACTTTTTCACTCTCCTCTTTCACTTTCATCAAGAGGCTTTTGAGTTCCTCTTCACTTTCTGCCATAAGGGTGGTGTCATCTGCATATCTGAGGATATTGATATTTCTCCCAGCAATCTTGATTCCAGCTTGTGCGTCTTCCAGCCCAGCATTTCTCGTGATGTACTCTGCATATAAGTTAAATAAGCATAAGCAGGGTGACAATACACAGCCTTGACGTACTCCTTTTCCTATTTGGAACCAGTCTGTTTCTCCATTGCTGCCCTGTAAATGAATTCTTCAGTACCATTTTTCTAGTTTCTGTATATATGCGTTAAAATATGATATTTCTCTTTCTCTTTCTGACTTACTTCACTCTATATAATAGGTTCTAGGTTCATCCACCACGTTAGAACTGACTCAAATGCGTTCCTTCTTATGGCTGTGTAATATTTCACCATGTATATGTCCACAACTTCTTCATGCATTCTTCTGTCAGTGGACATCTAGGTTGCTTCCATGTTCTAGCTGTTGTAAATAGTGCTGCAGTGAACAATGGGATACATGTGTCCCTTTCGATTTCGATTTCTTCAGGGTATATGCCTAGGAGTAGGATTGCTGGGTCATGTGGTGCTTTTATTCCTAGTTTCTTAAGGAATCTCCATACCGTCTTCCATAGTGGCTGTTATCAATTTTCATTCCGACCAACAGTGCAGGAGCTTTCCCTTTTCTCCACACCCTCTCCAGCATTTATTGTTTGCAGACTTTGAGGATGGCCATTGTGACTGGTATGAGGTGATATCTCATTGTGGCTTTGACTTGCATTTCTCTAATAATGAGCGATGTTGAGCATCTTTTCAGGTGTGTGTTGGTCATCTGTATGTCTTCTGTCGAGAAATGTCTGTTTAGGTCTTTTTCTCACTTTTTGATTGGGTTGTTTGTGTTCCTGATATTGAGTTATATGAGCTGCTTGTATATTTTGGAAATTAATCCTTTGTCAGTTGTTTCATTTGCTGTCATTTTCTCCCATTCTGAGGACTGTCTTTTCATCTTGCTTATCGTTTCCTTTGCTGTGCAAAAGATGCTAAGTTTAATCAGGTCCCACTGGTTTGCTTTGATTTTTGTTTCCATTACTCTAGGAAATGGGACATAGAGGATCTTGCTTTGATTTATGTCAACAAGTGTTCTGCCTATGTTCTCTTCTAAGAGTTTTATAGTTTCTGGTCTTACAGTTAGGTCTCTAATCCATTTTGAGTTTATCTTTGTGTATGGTGTTAGGAAGTGTTCTAATTTCATTCTTTTGCATGTAGCTGTCCAGTTTTCCCAGCACCACTTATTGAAGAGGCTATCTTTTCCCCATTGTATATTCTTGCCTCCTTTGTCAAAAATAAGGTACCTGTAGGTGCATGGATTTATTTCTGGGCTTTCTATCTTGTTCCCTTGGTCTATATTTCTGTGTTTTTGTTTTTGTTTTTGTTTTTTTGTGCCAGTACCATTCTGTCTTGATGACTGTACCTTTGTAGTATTATCTGAAGTCAGGAAGGTTGGTTCCTCCAGCTCCCTTGTTCTTTTTTAAGACTGCTTTGGCTATCTGGAGTCTTTTGTGTTTCCATATGAACTGTGAAAATTTTTGTTGTAGTTCTGTGAAAAATGCCATTGGTCATTTGATAGGTATTGCACTGAGTGTGTGGATTACATTTGGTAGTATAATCGTTTTCACAATATTGATTCTTCCATCCCAGGAACATGGAATATCTCTCCATCTGTTTCTGTTTGGTTTCTTTCATTAGTGTCTTATAATTTTCTGTGTACAGTTCTTTCATCTCCTTAGGTAAGTTTATTCCTATATACTTAATTCTTTTCATTGCAGTGGTGAATGGGATTGATTCCTTAATTGCTCTCTCTGATTTTTCATTGTTAGTATATGGAAATGCAAGTGATTTCTGTGTATTGATTTTGTATCCTGCAACTTTGCTAAATTCACTGATTAGCTCCAGTAATTTTCTGATAGTATCTTTAGGGTGTTTTATGTACAGTATCATGTCATCTGCAAACAGTGAGAACTTTACTTCTTCTTTTCTGATCTGGATTCCTTTTATTTCTGTTTCTTCGCTGATTGCGGTCACTAGGACTTCCAGAACTATGTTGAATAGTAGTGGTGAAAGTGGACACCCTTGTCTTGTTCCTGATCTTAGTGGGAATGCTTTCAGTTTTTCACCATTGAGACTAATGTTTGCTGTAGGCCAATCATATATGGCCTTTACTATGTTGAGGTAGGTTCCTTCTATGTCCATTTTTTGAAGAGTTTTAATCATAAATAGGTGCTGAATTTTGTCAAAGGCTGTTTCTGCATCAATTGAGATTATCATATGGTTTTTATCTTTCAATATGTTACTATGGTGTATCACATTGATTGATTTCCATATATTGAATCCTTGCATCCCTGGATTAAACCCAACTTGATCGTGGTGTATGAGCTTTTTGATGTGTTGCCGTCCAGCATTTACCAAAAAGTTTTCAGGAGCTTAACTGAAGTGGTGGGATAGTGTAGTTTGTGTGTCATAGGAATCTCCTCAAAGGATGATGTCGTCAGTGTGAGGTCCTAATTGTGTCCTAGAAAAAGTTAGAGCTGGTGAAAATGTTGCCTTCAAAGACTGTGTGAGATGGCAGGTGTGGACACTGGCCCCACTGAGTAGACAGGTGACGGTGTATCGTTTCCCTTTGAAGGTGAAGGTTCAGTGTAGCTGAGAAGTTGTTGAGATAGGCAGTGAAAACAGCATGCTAGCCAAATGTTTTGCTATGACTGAAAAGTATTTGCCAGTTTTTTGTTGGAAGCAGTATTATCAACAAAATACATGGAGCCCTAGTGAGTGGGGCCATGACACCAAGGGTACAAGTTCACACTGAGGCCCTGTTCTTGCTTTACAGCTTTAAGATCAAGTAAAATTTGTTAAGTGCAGCAGAAGTTGGGATAATCACACCTTGCTCAGTAGGTTTCCTATAACAGGTTTCAATTTGTGAAGACCCTGCTTTCATTGAGATTGAATCTTTTAAAAAACAACTGAGGTGAAAAGTGTGATTGCATCTAAGGGAAAAGGGCCAGTATAGGGGCAAGGGCTGAATTTTATTACTCATTGAGTTAGATTCTCCACGTGCACTAGAGGCTACTTGGGGTAATGGAGGTTTTGGCACTGGGAAATGTAGGCAAGGCAGTAATTCCAGTGGTTAAGGTTAGGCATATCTGTTTCTATGTCACGTTCCTTTACTCCCTGGTTGTTTGTAGTAGCTTGCCCAAATGTGGGCCAGAAGAGGAACAGAAATAGATGAGGGGCAAAAACTCAATTGTCACACCTGAAAAGTGGGATCTGATTATTGCACAGAGCCACCACCCCTACATCACCCCTCTCCCTAGATGGGACCTCTGAAACACACAGAAACACCAAGTCCTTTTCCTTCTCACCAGTGGGATGAAGAGTTCAGGAAGCAATCTTCAGTCTGCAGTTCTCAGTCTTCACCCAGTCCTCAGTCCCAGTGTCTGGGTAAGTATGGACTGGCTGGTCTGGGCCCTAGACTGAAAGGACGCCTCCTCCCTCCCTCCTCACACACCGGACCCTTCCCTTTCTCCCCTCTCCATCATCAAAAACACGCACACACATCTTTTTACTGCTTGTTGATACTTTAATCGTCAACATCTGAATACTTTGATCTGTCCAGAGGGGACCATCGTTGTATGTTTGATGTCTGCACAAACGACTATTCTGCCTTTGCTTTTCCTGGAGTTACAGCAGATGGCTCAGCATCTTGGGCTCCAGGTGGGCACAGGGGCTTACTTGCAGAATCGTCAGAAGTGTTGGAAGAATCCTCTGGGGTTTCTTCATCCGCCATTGGCCCACTGTCATTCTTCTTTTTATTCTGCGGGTGGTGGTAGAAGACTGGATTCGCCGACTTCTTCCCTTTCTTTTCCGGCCCGGATTCCGCTGAAGGGTTGATTTTACCTTCCTCGTGGGCTTTCGTATCTGGTAAGAAAACAGAGTCATCCAGAAAGACATTAGTGGAGGAGGATGGGAAGAACTTTGAGAGAACGGGTGTGCATTGAGGAGGGGTTTGTGCCAGGCAAGCTGCGGCAGGGCGAGTCTTGGGTGGGGGATGAAGAGGAAGAACATGAGTAGGGTAATCTGACCTTCTGACTGTCCAAGCCATCGGACTGATCGGTGTTCTTTCTCTTCCTTTCGTTAGCACTTGAAGCTTGTTGCTGCAAATTGAAAGCGTCTATCTCGATTTCTGTTTCCTCCTCCTTCACTTCCTTAATTAGGTCTGCCATGTTGTAGCAACGGTGGCCTCCACCAAGGCGCCTGGCGTCTCTATATATACCGTCGCCGGACAATGGTGAGCCACAACTGTCCGTTTGATTGGTCAGCAAGAAATTTCTCCAGCCAATGGTAGCCCTGACACTGCTGACATCACAAAGCGCCGCTTGGGAACATCCATGGGGGCGGGGAGGGTGCAAAGGAGTCCAAGTGCTCTGGTTTGAGAAAAGAAGTGCTTTCGCAACAACCATTAAAGAGCCTTCCCAATTTGACTTTCCGGAAAACATTTCCTCATCTTGTCCAGTTCAGTTCTTGTGGTGTAGAAGTTAGGGAGCCAGTGTTCCTTCCAAACCATTTCTCATGGCCACCCCCATTCAGTGTTTAATTCTGTCATCTTCCGGATCTCATTACCTAGTATTTGGTGTGTTGTTTTTTTTTAAACAGTTTACTTTAGAAGTTTTAGATTTGCACGATAATTGTGAAGAGTGTTTTCATATACTCCACAACCAATTCTCTTGTTTACCATTGTACATTAGTATTGAACATTTGTTCAAATTAGTGAACCCACAGTGAAAGAGTATTATGAACTAAAGTCTGGACATTATCAGATTTCTTTCAGTACAGTTCAGTTCAGTCGCTCAGTTGTGTCCGACTCTTTGCGACCCCATGAACAGCACGCCAAGCCTCCCTGTCCATCACCAACTCCGGGAGTTTACCCAAACCTATATCCATTGAGTCGGTGATTCCATCCAACCATCTCATCCACTGTTGTCCCCTTCTCCTCCTGCCCTCAAACTTTCCCAGCATCAGGGTCTTTCCAAATGAGTCATCTCTTTGCATCAGGTGGCGAAAGTATTGGAGTTTCAGCTTCAACATCAGTCCTTCAAATGAACACCCAGGACTGATCTCCTTTAGAATGGACTGGTTGGATCTCCTTGCAGTCCAAGGGACTCTCAAGAGTCTTCTCCAACACCACAGTTCAAAAGCATCAGTTCTTCGGCGCTCAGCTTTCTTCACAGTCCAACTCCCACATCCATACATGACCACTGGAAAAACCATAACCTTACTAGACGGACCTTTGCCAGCAAAGTAATGTCTGCTTTTTAATATGCTGTCTAGGTTGGTCAGAACTTTCCTTCCAAGGAGTAAGCGTCTTTTAGTTTCATGGCTTCTGTCACCATCTGCAGTGATTTTGGAGGCCACAAAAGTAAAGTCTGCCACTGTTTCCATTGTTTCCCCATCTATTTGCCAGGAAGTGATGGGACCGGATGCTATCATCTTCGTTTTCTGAATGTTGAGCTTTAAGCCAACTTTTTCACTCTCCTCTTTCACTTTCATCAGGAAGCTCTAGTTCTTCTTCATTTTCTGCCATAAGTGTGGTGTCATCAGCGTATCTGAGGTTATTGATATTTCTCCCGGCACTCTTGTTTCCAGCTTGTGCTTCATCCAGTGGATAGTTTCTCATGAAGTACTTTGCATATACGTTAAATAAGCAGGGTGACAACATACAGCCTTGACTTACTCACTTCCCGATTTGGACCCAGCTCGTCATTGCATGTTCAGTTCTAACTGTTGCTTCGTGACCTGCATACAGATTTCTCAAGAGGCAGTTCAGGTGGTCTGGTATTCCCATCTCTTTCAAAATTTTCCGGTTTGTTGTGATCCACACAGTCAAAGGCTATGGCATAGTCAATAAAGCAGAAATAGATGTTTTTCTGGAACATTTTCAGATTTCCTTGGTTTTTACCTAATGTCCTTTTGCTGTCCCAGTATCCATCCAGGATACCATACTAAATCCAGTCATTCCATATTCTGCCTTGTTAGGTTCCTCTTTGCTGTGACAATTTTTTAGATTTCTTTTTTTTTTCTATTATTAAAAAATTTGTTCATTTTTTAATTGAAGGATAATTGCTCTACTAAATTTTGTTGTTTTCTGTCTAACCTCAACATGAATCATCCATAGGTATACTTACATCTCCTCCCTGTTGAACCTCCCTCCTATCTCTCTCGCCATATTATCCCTCTAGGTTGATACAGAGCCCCTGTTTGAGTTTTCTGAGCCATACAGCAAACTCCCTTTGGCTATCTTTGAGCATATGATAATTTAAGATTCCATGTTGCTCTTTCAATACATCTCACCTTTTCCTCCCCTCACCCCATGTCTATAAGTCTATTCTCTATGTCTGTTTCTCCAATCAGTTCAGTTCAGTTCAGTTCAGTCGCTCAGTCGTGTCCGACTCTTTGCGACCCTGTGAAGTGCAGCACGCCAGGCCTCCCTGTCCATCACCAACTCCCGGAGTTCACCCAAACTCACGTCCATCGAGTCGGTGATGCCATCCAGCCATCTCATCCTCTGTCGTCCCCTTTTCCTCCTGCCCCCAATCCCTGGCAGCATCAGAGTCTTTTCCAATGAGTCAACTCTTTGCATGAGGTGGCCAAAGTACTGGAGTTTCAGCTTTAGCATCATTCCTTCCAAAGAACACCCAGGACTGATCTCTTTCAGAATGGACCGGTTGGATCTCCTTGCAGTCCATGGGACTCTCAATAGTCTTCTCCAACACCACAGTTCAAGAGCATCAATTCTTTGGCGCTCAGTTTTCTTCACAGTCCAACTCTCACACCTATACACGACCACCGGAAAAACCATGGCCTTGACTAGACGGACCTTTGTTGGCAAAGTAATGTCCCTGCTTTTGAGTATGCTATCTAGGTTGGTCATAAATTTCCTTCCAAGGAGTAAGCGTCTTTGAATTTCATGGCTGCAATCACCATCTGCAGTGATTTTGGAGCCCCCAAAATAAAGTCTGCCACTGTTTCCACTGTTTCCCCGTCTATTTCCCATGAAGTGATGGGACCAGATGGCATGATCTTCGTTTTCTGAATATTGAGCTTTAAGCCTACTTTTTCACTCTCCTCTTTCACTTTCATCAAGAGGCTTTTGAGTTCCTCTTCACTTTCTGCCATAAGGGTGGTGTCATCTGCATATCTGAGGATATTGATATTTCTCCCAGCAATCTTGATTCCAGCTTGTGCGTCTTCCAGCCCAGCATTTCTCGTGATGTACTCTGCATATAAGTTAAATAAGCATAAGCAGGGTGACAATACACAGCCTTGACGTACTCCTTTTCCTATTTGGAACCAGTCTGTTTCTCCATTGCTGCCCTGTAAATGAATTCTTCAGTACCATTTTTCTAGTTTCTGTATATATGCGTTAAAATATGATATTTCTCTTTCTCTTTCTGACTTACTTCACTCTATATAATAGGTTCTAGGTTCATCCACCACGTTAGAACTGACTCAAATGCGTTCCTTCTTATGGCTGTGTAATATTTCACCATGTATATGTCCACAACTTCTTCATGCATTCTTCTGTCAGTGGACATCTAGGTTGCTTCCATGTTCTAGCTGTTGTAAATAGTGCTGCAGTGAACAATGGGATACATGTGTCCCTTTCGATTTCGATTTCTTCAGGGTATATGCCTAGGAGTAGGATTGCTGGGTCATGTGGTGCTTTTATTCCTAGTTTCTTAAGGAATCTCCATACCGTCTTCCATAGTGGCTGTATCAATTTTCATTCCGACCAACAGTGCAGGAGCTTTCCCTTTTCTCCACACCCTCTCCAGCATTTATTGTTTGCAGACTTTGAGGATGGCCATTGTGACTGGTATGAGGTGATATCTCATTGTGGCTTTGACTTGCATTTCTCTAATAATGAGCGATGTTGAGCATCTTTTCAGGTGTTTGTTGGTCATCTGTATGTCTTCTGTCGAGAAATGTCTGTTTAGGTCTTTTTCTCACTTTTTGATTGGGTTGTTTGTGTTCCTGATATTGAGTTATATGAGCTGCTTGTATATTTTGGAAATTAATCCTTTGTCAGTTGTTTCATTTGCTGTCATTTTCTCCCATTCTGAGGACTGTCTTTTCATCTTGCTTATCGTTTCCTTTGCTGTGCAAAAGATGCTAAGTTTAATCAGGTCCCACTGGTTTGCTTTGATTTTTGTTTCCATTACTCTAGGAAATGGGACATAGAGGATCTTGCTTTGATTTATGTCAACAAGTGTTCTGCCTATGTTCTCTTCTAAGAGTTTTATAGTTTCTGGTCTTACAGTTAGGTCTCTGATCCATTTTGAGTTTATCTTTGTGTATGGTGTTAGGAAGTGTTCTAATTTCATTCTTTTGCATGTAGCTGTCCAGTTTTCCCAGCACCACTTATTGAAGAGGCTATCTTTTCCCCATTGTATATTCTTGCCTCCTTTGTCAAAAATAAGGTACCTGTAGGTGCATGGATTTATTTCTGGGCTTTCTATCTTGTTCCCTTGGTCTATATTTCTGTGTTTTTTTTTGTTTTTGTTTTTGTTTTTTTTGTGCCAGTACCATTCTGTCTTGATGACTGTACCTTTGTAGTATTATCTGAAGTCAGGAAGGTTGGTTCCTCCAGCTCCCTTGTTCTTTTTTAAGACTGCTTTGGCTATCTGGAGTCTTTTGTGTTTCCATATGAACTGTGAAAATTTTTGTTGTAGTTCTGTGAAAAATGCCATTGGTCATTTGATAGGTATTGCACTGAGTGTGTGGATTACATTTGGTAGTATAATCGTTTTCACAATATTGATTCTTCCATCCCAGGAACATGGAATATCTCTCCATCTGTTTCTGTTTGGTTTCTTTCATTAGTGTCTTATAATTTTCTGTGTACGGTTCTTTCATCTGCTTAGGTAAGTTTATTCCTATATATTTAATTCTTTTCATTGCAGTGGTGAATGGGATTGATTCCTTAATTGCTCTCTCTGATTTTTCATTGTTAGTATATGGAAATGCAAGTGATTTCTGTGTATTGATTTTGTATCCTGCAACTTTGCTAAATTCACTGATTAGCTCCAGTAATTTTCTGATAGTATCTTTAGGGTGTTTTATGTACAGTATCATGTCATCTGCAAACAGTGAGAACTTTACTTCTTCTTTTCTGATCTGGATTCCTTTTATTTCTGTTTCTTCGCTGATTGCGGTCACTAGGACTTCCAGAACTATGTTGAATAGTAGTGGTGAAAGTGGACACCCTTGTCTTGTTCCTGATCTTAGTGGGAATGCTTTCAGTTTTTCACCATTGAGACTAATGTTTGCTGTAGGCCAATCATATATGGCCTTTACTATGTTGAGGTAGGTTCCTTCTATGTCCATTTTTTGAAGAGTTTTAATCATAAATAGGTGCTGAATTTTGTCAAAGGCTGTTTCTGCATCAATTGAGATTATCATATGGTTTTTATCTTTCAATATGTTACTATGGTGTATCACATTGATTGATTTCCATATATTGAATCCTTGCATCCCTGGATTAAACCCAACTTGATCGTGGTGTATGAGCTTTTTGATGTGTTGCCGTCCAGCATTTACCAAAAAGTTTTCAGGAGCTTAACTGAAGTGGTGGGATAGTGTAGTTTGTGTGTCATAGGAATCTCCTCAAAGGATGATGTCGTCAGTGTGAGGTCCTAATTGTGTCCTAGAAAAAGTTAGAGCTGGTGAAAATGTTGCCTTCAAAGACTGTGTGAGATGGCAGGTGTGGACACTGGCCCCACTGAGTAGACAGGTGACGGTGTATCGTTTCCCTTTGAAGGTGAAGGTTCAGTGTAGCTGAGAAGTTGTTGAGATAGGCAGTGAAAACAGCATGCTAGCCAAATGTTTTGCTATGACTGAAAAGTATTTGCCAGTTATTTGTTGGAAGCAGTATTATCAACAAAATACATGGAGCCCTAGTGAGTGGGGCCATGACACCAAGGGTACAAGTTCACACTGAGGCCCTGTTCTTGCTTTACAGCTTTAAGATCAAGTAAAATTTGTTAAGTGCAGCAGAAGTTGGGATAATCACACCTTGCTCAGTAGGTTTCCTATAACAGGTTTCAATTTGTGAAGACCCTGCTTTCATTGAGATTGAATCTTTTAAAAAACAACTGAGGTGAAAAGTGTGATTGCATCTAAGGGAAAAGGGCCATAGGGTCTCATATTTTAAAGGTGAGTATAGGGGCAAGGGCTGAATTTTATTACTCATTGAGTTAGATTCTCCACGTGCACTAGAGGCTACTTGGGGTAATGGAGGTTTTGGCACTGGGAAATGTAGGCAAGGCAGTAATTCCAGTGGTTAAGGTTAGGCATATCTGTTTCTATGTCACGTTCCTTTACTCCCTGGTTGTTTGTAGTAGCTTGCCCAAATGTGGGCCAGAAGAGGAACAGAAATTGATGAGGGGCAAAAACTCAATTGTCACACCTGAAAAGTGGGATCTGATTATTGCACAGAGCCACCACCCCTACATCACCCCTCTCCCTAGATGGGACCTCTGAAACACACAGAAACACCAAGTCCTTTTCCTTCTCACCAGTGGGATGAAGAGTTCAGGAAGCAATCTTCAGTCTGCAGTTCTCAGTCTTCACCCAGTCCTCAGTCCCAGTGTCTGGGTAAGTATGGACTGGCTGGTCTGGGCCCTAGACTGAAAGGACGCCTCCTCCCTCCCTCCTCACACACCGGACCCTTCCCTTTCTCCCCTCTCCATCATCAAAAAAACGCGCACACACATCTTTTTACTGCTTGTTGATACTTTAATCGTCAACATCTGAATACTTTGATCTGTCCAGAGGGGACCATCGTTGTATGTTTGATGTCTGCACAAACGACTATTCTGCCTTTGCTTTTCCTGGAGTTACAGCAGATGGCTCAGCATCTTGGGCTCCAGGTGGGCACAGGGGCTTACTTGCAGAATCGTCGGAAGTGTTGGAAGAATCCTCTGGGGTTTCTTCATCCGCCATTGGCCCACTTTCATTCTTCTTTTTATTCTGCGGGTGGTGGTAGAAGACTGGATTCGCCGACTTCTTCCCTTTCTTTTCCGGCCCGGATTCCGCTGAAGGGTTGATTTTACCTTCCTCGTGGGCTTTCGTATCTGGTAAGAAAACAGAGTCATCCAGAAAGACATTAGTGGAGGAGGATGGGAAGAACTTTGAGAGAACGGGTGTGCATTGAGGAGGGGTTTGTGCCAGGCAAGCTGCGGCAGGGCGAGTCTTGGGTGGGGGATGAAGAGGAAGAACATGAGTAGGGTAATCTGACCTTCTGACTGTCCAAGCCATCGGACTGATCGGTGTTCTTTCTCTTCCTTTCGTTAGCACTTGAAGCTTGTTGCTGCAAATTGAAAGCGTCTATCTCGATTTCTGTTTCCTCCTCCTTCACTTCCTTAAATAGGTCTGCCATGTTGTAGCAACGGTGGCCTCCACCAAGGCGCCTGGCGTCTCTATATATACCGTCGCCGGACAATGGTGAGCCACAACTGTCCGTTTGATTGGTCAGCAAGAAATTTCTCCAGCCAATGGTAGCCCTGACACTGCTGACATCACAAAGCGCCGCTTGGGAACATCCATGGGGGCGGGGAGGGTGCAAAGGAGTCCAAGTGCTCTGGTTTGAGAAAAGAAGTGCTTTCGCAACAACCATTAAAGAGCCTTCCCAATTTGACTTTCCGGAAAACATTTCCTCATCTTGTCCAGTTCAGTTCTTGTGGTGTAGAAGTTAGGGAGCCAGTGTTCCTTCCAAACCATTTCTCATGGCCACCCCCATTCAGTGTTTAATTCTGTCATCTTCCGGATCTCATTACCTAGTATTTGGTGTGTTGTTTTTTTTTTAAACAGTTTACTTTAGAAGTTTTAGATTTGCACGATAATTGTGAAGAGTGTTTTCATATACTCCACAACCAATTCTCTTGTTTACCATTGTACATTAGTATTGAACATTTGTTCAAATTAGTGAACCCACAGTGAAAGAGTATTATGAACTAAAGTCTGGACATTATCAGATTTCTTTCAGTACAGTTCAGTTCAGTCGCTCAGTTGTGTCCGACTCTTTGCGACCCCATGAACAGCACGCCAAGCCTCCCTGTCCATCACCAACTCCGGGAGTTTACCCAAACCTATATCCATTGAGTCGGTGATTCCATCCAACCATCTCATCCACTGTTGTCCCCTTCTCCTCCTGCCCTCAAACTTTCCCAGCATCAGGGTCTTTCCAAATGAGTCATCTCTTTGCATCAGGTGGCGAAAGTATTGGAGTTTCAGCTTCAACATCAGTCCTTCAAATGAACACCCAGGACTGATCTCCTTTAGAATGGACTGGTTGGATCTCCTTGCAGTCCAAGGGACTCTCAAGAGTCTTCTCCAACACCACAGTTCAAAAGCATCAATTCTTCGGCGCTCAGCTTTCTTCACAGTCCAACTCCCACATCCATACATGACCACTGGAAAAACCATAACCTTACTAGACGGACCTTTGTCAGCAAAGTAATGTCTGCTTTTTAATATGCTGTCTAGGTTGGTCAGAACTTTCCTTCCAAGGAGTAAGCGTCTTTTAGTTTCATGGCTTCTGTCACCATCTGCAGTGATTTTGGAGGCCACAAAAGTAAAGTCTGCCACTGTTTCCATTGTTTCCCCATCTATTTGCCAGGAAGTGATGGGACCGGATGCTATCATCTTCGTTTTCTGAATGTTGAGCTTTAAGCCAACTTTTTCACTCTCCTCTTTCACTTTCATCAGGAAGCTCTAGTTCTTCTTCATTTTCTGCCATAAGTGTGGTGTCATCAGCGTATCTGAGGTTATTGATATTTCTCCCGGCACTCTTGTTTCCAGCTTGTGCTTCATCCAGTGGATAGTTTCTCATGAAGTACTTTGCATATACGTTAAATAAGCAGGGTGACAACATACAGCCTTGACTTACTCACTTCCCGATTTGGACCCAGCTCGTCATTGCATGTTCAGTTCTAACTGTTGCTTCGTGACCTGCATACAGATTTCTCAAGAGGCAGTTCAGGTGGTCTGGTATTCCCATCTCTTTCAAAATTTTCCGGTTTGTTGTGATCCACACAGTCAAAGGCTATGGCATAGTCAATAAAGCAGAAATAGATGTTTTTCTGGAACATTTTCAGATTTCCTTGGTTTTTACCTAATGTCCTTTTGCTGTCCCAGTATCCATCCAGGATACCATACTAAATCCAGTCATTCCATATTCTGCCTTGTTAGGTTCCTCTTTGCTGTGACAATTTTTTAGATTTCTTTTTTTTTTTCTATTATTAAAAAATTTGTTCATTTTTTAATTGAAGGATAATTGCTCTACTAAATTTTGTTGTTTTCTGTCTAACCTCAACATGAATCATCCATAGGTATACTTATATCTCCTCCCTGTTGAACCTCCCTCCTATCTCTCTCGCCCTATTATCCCTCTAGGTTGATACAGAGCCCCTGTTTGAGTTTTCTGAGCCATACAGCAAACTCCCTTTGGCTATCTTTGAGCATATGATAATTTAAGATTCCATGTTGCTCTTTCAATACATCTCACCTTTTCCTCCCCTCTCCCCACGTCCATAAGTCTATTCTCTATGTCTGTTTCTCCAATCAGTTCAGTTCAGTTCAGTTCAGTCGCTCAGTCGTGTCCGACTCTTTGCGACCCTGTGAAGTGCAGCACGCCAGGCCTCCCTGTCCATCACCAACTCCCGGAGTTCACCCAAACTCACGTCCATCGAGTCGGTGATGCCATCCAGCCATCTCATCCTCTGTCGTCCCCTTTTCCTCCTGCCCCCAATCCCTGGCAGCATCAGAGTCTTTTCCAATGAGTCAACTCTTCGCATGAGGTGGCCAAAGTACTGGAGTTTCAGCTTTAGCATCATTCCTTCCAAAGAACACCCAGGACTGGTCTCTTTCAGAATGGGCCGGTTGGATCTCCTTGCAGTCCATGGGACTCTCAATAGTCTTCTCCAAAACCACAGTTCAAGAGCATCAATTCTTTGGCGCTCAGTTTTCTTCACAGTCCAACTCTCACACCTATACACGACCACCGGAAAAACCATGGCCTTGACTAGACGGACCTTTGTTGGCAAAGTAATGTCCCTGCTTCTGAGTATGCTATCTAGGTTGGTCATAAATTTCCTTCCAAGGAGTAAGCGTCTTTTAATTTCATGGCTGCAATCACCATCTGCAGTGATTTTGGAGCCCCCCAAAATAAAGTCTGCCACTGTTTCCACTGTTTCCCCATCTATTTCCCATGAAGTGATGGGACCAGATGGCATGATCTTCGTTTTCTGAATATTGAGCTTTAAGCCTACTTTTTCACTCTCCTCTTTCACTTTCATCAAGAGGCTTTTGAGTTCCTCTTCACTTTCTGCCATAAGGGTGGTGTCATCTGCATATCTGAGGATATTGATATTTCTCCCAGCAATCTTGATTCCAGCTTGTGCGTCTTCCAGCCCAGCATTTCTCGTGATGTACTCTGCATATAAGTTAAATAAGCATAAGCAGGGTGACAATACACAGCCTTGACGTACTCCTTTTCCTATTTGGAACCAGTCTGTTTCTCCATTGCTGCCCTGTAAATGAATTCTTCAGTACCATTTTTCTAGTTTCTATATATATGCGTTAAAATATGATATTTCTCTTTCTCTTTCTGACTTACTTCACTCTATATAATAGGTTCTAGGTTCATCCACCACGTTAGAACTGACTCAAATGCGTTCCTTCTTATGGCTGTGTAATATTTCACCGTGTATATGTCCACAACTTCTTCATGCATTCTTCTGTCAGTGGACATCTAGGTTGCTTCCATGTTCTAGCTGTTGTAAATAGTGCTGCAGTGAACAATGGGATACATGTGTCCCTTTCGATTTCGATTTCTTCAGGGTATATGCCTAGGAGTAGGATTGCTGGGTCATGTGGTGCTTTTATTCCTAGTTTCTTAAGGAATCTCCATACCGTCTTCCATAGTGGCTGTATCAATTTTCATTCCGACCAACAGTGCAGGAGCTTTCCCTTTTCTCCACACCCTCTCCAGCATTTATTGTTTGCAGACTTTGAGGATGGCCATTGTGACTGGTATGAGGTGATATCTCATTGTGGCTTTGACTTGCATTTCTCTAATAATGAGCGACGTTGAGCATCTTTTCAGGTGTTTGTTGGTCATCTGTATGTCTTCTGTCGAGAAATGTCTGTTTAGGTCTTTTTCTCACTTTTTGATTGGGTTGTTTGTGTTCCTGATATTGAGTTATATGAGCTGCTTGTATATTTTGGAAATTAATCCTTTGTCAGTTGTTTCATTTGCTGTCATTTTCTGCCATTCTGAGGACTATCTTTTCATCTTGCTTATCGTTTCCTTTGCTTCATCTTGATTATCGTTTCCTTTGCTGTGCAAAAGATGCTAAGTTTAATCAGGTCCCACTGGTTTGCTTTGATTTTTGTTTCCATTACTCTAGGAAATGGGACATAGAGGATCTTGCTTTGATTTATGTCAACAAGTGTTCTGCCTATGTTCTCTTCTAAGAGTTTTATAGTTTCTGGTCTTACAGTTAGGTCTCTAATCCATTTTGAGTTTATCTTTGTGTATGGTGTTAGGAAGTGTTCTAATTTCATTCTTTTGCATGTAGCTGTCCAGTTTTCCCAGCACCACTTATTGAAGAGGCTATCTTTTCCCCATTGTATATTCTTGCCTCCTTTGTCAAAAATAAGGTACCTGTAGGTGCATGGATTTATTTCTGGGCTTTCTATCTTGTTCCCTTGGTCTATATTTCTGTGTTTTTTTTTTGTTTTTGTTTTTTTTTTGTGCCAGTACCATTCTGTCTTGATGACTGTACCTTTGTAGTATTATCTGAAGTCAGGAAGGTTGGTTCCTCCAGCTCCCTTGTTCTTTTTTAAGACTGCTTTGGCTATCTGGAGTCTTTTGTGTTTCCATATGAACTGTGAAAATTTTTGTTGTAGTTCTGTGAAAAATGCCATTGGTCATTTGATAGGTATTGCACTGAGTGTGTGGATTACATTTGGTAGTATAATCGTTTTCACAATATTGATTCTTCCATCCCAGGAACATGGAATATCTCTCCATCTGTTTATGTTTGGTTTCTTTCATTAGTGTCTTATAATTTTCTGTGTACAGTTCTTTCATCTCCTTAGGTAAGTTTATTCCTATATACTTAATTCTTTTCATTGCAGTGGTGAATGGGATTGATTCCTTAATTGCTCTCTCTGATTTTTCATTGTTAGTATATGGAAATGCAAGTGATTTCTGTGTATTGATTTTGTATCCTGCAACTTTGCTAAATTCACTGATTAGCTCCAGTAATTTTCTGATAGTATCTTTAGGGTGTTTTATGTACAGTATCATGTCATCTGCAAACAGTGAGAACTTTACTTCTTCTTTTCTGATCTGGATTCCTTTTATTTCTGTTTCTTCGCTGATTGCGGTCACTAGGACTTCCAGAACTATGTTGAATAGTAGTGGTGAAAGTGGACACCCTTGTCTTGTTCCTGATCTTAGTGGGAATGCTTTCAGTTTTTCACCATTGAGACTAATGTTTGCTGTAGGCCAATCATATATGGCCTTTACTATGTTGAGGTAGGTTCCTTCTATGTCCATTTTTTGAAGAGTTTTAATCATAAATAGGTGCTGAATTTTGTCAAAGGCTGTTTCTGCATCAATTGAGATTATCATATGGTTTTTATCTTTCAATATGTTACTATGGTGTATCACATTGATTGATTTCCATATATTGAATCCTTGCATCCCTGGATTAAACCCAACTTGATCGTGGTGTATGAGCTTTTTGATGTGTTGCCGTCCAGCATTTACCAAAAAGTTTTCAGGAGCTTAACTGAAGTGGTGGGATAGTGTAGTTTGTGTGTCATAGGAATCTCCTCAAAGGATGATGTCGTCAGTGTGAGGTCCTAATTGTGTCCTAGAAAAAGTTAGAGCTGGTGAAAATGTTGCCTTCAAAGACTGTGTGAGATGGCAGGTGTGGACACTGGCCCCACTGAGTAGACAGGTGACGGTGTATCGTTTCCCTTTGAAGGTGAAGGTTCAGTGTAGCTGAGAAGTTGTTGAGATAGGCAGTGAAAACAGCATGCTAGCCAAATGTTTTGCTATGACTGAAAAGTATTTGCCAGTTATTTGTTGGAAGCAGTATTATCAACAAAATACATGGAGCCCTAGTGAGTGGGGCCATGACACCAAGGGTACAAGTTCACACTGAGGCCCTGTTCTTGCTTTACAGCTTTAAGATCAAGTAAAATTTGTTAAGTGCAGCAGAAGTTGGGATAATCACACCTTGCTCAGTAGGTTTCCTATAACAGGTTTCAATTTGTGAAGACCCTGCTTTCATTGAGATTGAATCTTTTAAAAAACAACTGAGGTGAAAAGTGTGATTGCATCTAAGGGAAAAGGGCCATAGGGTCTCATATTTTAAAGGTGAGTATAGGGGCAAGGGCTGAATTTTATTACTCATTGAGTTAGATTCTCCACGTGCACTAGAGGCTACTTGGGGTAATGGAGGTTTTGGCACTGGGAAATGTAGGCAAGGCAGTAATTCCAGTGGTTAAGGTTAGGCATATCTGTTTCTATGTCACGTTCCTTTACTCCCTGGTTGTTTGTAGTAGCTTGCCCAAATGTGGGCCAGAAGAGGAACAGAAATTGATGAGGGGCAAAAACTCAATTGTCACACCTGAAAAGTGGGATCTGATTATTGCACAGAGCCACCACCCCTACATCACCCCTCTCCCTAGATGGGACCTCTGAAACACACAGAAACACCAAGTCCTTTTCCTTCTCACCAGTGGGATGAAGAGTTCAGGAAGCAATCTTCAGTCTGCAGTTCTCAGTCTTCACCCAGTCCTCAGTCCCAGTGTCTGGGTAAGTATGGACTGGCTGGTCTGGGCCCTAGACTGAAAGGACGCCTCCTCCCTCCCTCCTCACACACCGGACCCTTCCCTTTCTCCCCTCTCCATCATCAAAAACACGCACACACATCTTTTTACTGCTTGTTGATACTTTAATCGTCAACATCTGAATACTTTGATCTGTCCAGAGGGGACCATCGTTGTATGTTTGATGTCTGCACAAACGACTATTCTGCCTTTGCTTTTCCTGGAGTTACAGCAGATGGCTCAGCATCTTGGGCTCCAGGTGGGCACAGGGGCTTACTTGCAGAATCGTCAGAAGTGTTGGAAGAATCCTCTGGGGTTTCTTCATCCGCCATTGGCCCACTTTCATTCTTCTTTTTATTCTGCGGGTGGTGGTAGAAGACTGGATTTGCCGACTTCTTCCCTTTCTTTTTCCGGCCCGGATTCCGCTGAAGGGTTGATTTTACCTTCCTCGTGGGCTTTTGTATCTGGTAAGAAAACAGAGTCATCCAGAAAGACATTAGTGGAGGAGGATGGGAAGAACTTTGAGAGAACGGGTGTGCATTGAGGAGGGGTTTGTGCCAGGCAAGCTGCGGCAGGGCGAGTCTTGGGTGGGGGGTGAAGAGGAAGAACATGAGTAGGGTAATCTGACCTTCTGACTGTCCAAGCCATCGGACTGATCGGTGTTCTTTCTCTTCCTTTCGTTAGCAGTTGAAGCTTGTTGCTGCAAATTGAAAGCGTCTATCTCGATTTCTGTTTCCTCCTCCTTCACTTCCTTAATTAGGTCTGCCATGTTGTGGCAACGGTGGCCTCCACCAAGGCGCCTGGCGTCTCTATATATACCGTCGCCGGACAATGGTGAGCCACAACTGTCCGTTTGATTGGTCAGCAAGAAATTTCTCCAGCCAATGGTAGCCCTGACACTGCTGACATCACAAAGCGCCGCTTGGGAACATCCATGGGGGCAGGGAGGGTGCAAAGGAGTCCAAGTGCTCTGGTTTGAGAAAAGAAGTGCTTTCGCAACAACCATTAAAGAGCCTTCCCAATTTGACTTTCCGGAAAACATTTCCTCATCTTGTCCAGTTCAGTTCTTGTGGTGTAGAAGTTAGGGAGCCAGTGTTCCTTCCAAACCATTTCTCATGGCCACCCCCATTCAGTGTTTAATTCTGTCATCTTCCGGATCTCATTACCTAGTATTTGGTGTGTTGTTTTTTTTTAAACAGTTTACTTTAGAAGTTTTAGATTTGCACGATAATTGTGAAGAGTGTTTTCATATACTCCACAACCAATTCTCTTGTTTACCATTGTACATTAGTATTGAACATTTGTTCAAATTAGTGAACCCACAGTGAAAGAGTATTATGAACTAAAGTCTGGACATTATCAGATTTCTTTCAGTACAGTTCAGTTCAGTCGCTCAGTTGTGTCCGACTCTTTGCGACCCCATGAACAGCACGCCAAGCCTCCCTGTCCATCACCAACTCCGGGAGTTTACCCAAACCTATATCCATTGAGTCGGTGATTCCATCCAACCATCTCATCCACTGTTGTCCCCTTCTCCTCCTGCCCTCAAACTTTCCCAGCATCAGGGTCTTTCCAAATGAGTCATCTCTTTGCATCAGGTGGCGAAAGTATTGGAGTTTCAGCTTCAACATCAGTCCTTCAAATGAACACCCAGGACTGATCTCCTTTAGAATGGACTGGTTGGATCTCCTTGCAGTCCAAGGGACTCTCAAGAGTCTTCTCCAACACCACAGTTCAAAAGCATCAATTCTTCGGTGCTCAGCTTTCTTCACAGTCCAACTCCCACATCCATACATGACCACTGGAAAAACCATAACCTTACTAGACGGACCTTTGCCAGCAAAGTAATGTCTGCTTTTTAATATGCTGTCTAGGTTGGTCAGAACTTTCCTTCCAAGGAGTAAGCGTCTTTTAGTTTCATGGCTTCTGTCACCATCTGCAGTGATTTTGGAGGCCACAAAAGTAAAGTCTGCCACTGTTTCCATTGTTTCCCCATCTATTTGCCAGGAAGTGATGGGACCGGATGCTATCATCTTCGTTTTCTGAATGTTGAGCTTTAAGCCAACTTTTTCACTCTCCTCTTTCACTTTCATCAGGAAGCTCTAGTTCTTCTTCATTTTCTGCCATAAGTGTGGTGTCATCAGCGTATCTGAGGTTATTGATATTTCTCCCGGCACTCTTGTTTCCAGCTTGTGCTTCATCCAGTGGATAGTTTCTCATGAAGTACTTTGCATATACGTTAAATAAGCAGGGTGACAACATACAGCCTTGACTTACTCACTTCCCGATTTGGACCCAGCTCGTCATTGCATGTTCAGTTCTAACTGTTGCTTCGTGACCTGCATACAGATTTCTCAAGAGGCAGTTCAGGTGGTCTGGTATTCCCATCTCTTTCAAAATTTTCCGGTTTGTTGTGATCCACACAGTCAAAGGCTATGGCATAGTCAATAAAGCAGAAATAGATGTTTTTCTGGAACATTTTCAGATTTCCTTGGTTTTTACCTAATGTCCTTTTGCTGTCCCAGTATCCATCCAGGATACCATACTAAATCCAGTCATTCCATATTCTGCCTTGTTAGGTTCCTCTTTGCTGTGACAATTTTTTAGATTTCTTTTTTTTTTCTATTATTAAAAAATTTGTTCATTTTTTAATTGAAGGATAATTGCTCTACTAAATTTTGTTGTTTTCTGTCTAACCTCAACATGAATCATCCATAGGTATACTTACATCTCCTCCCTGTTGAACCTCCCTCCTATCTCTCTCGCCCTATTATCCCTCTAGGTTGATACAGAGCCCCTGTTTGAGTTTTCTGAGCCATACAGCAAACTCCCTTTGGCTATCTTTGAGCATATGATAATTTAAGATTCCATGTTGCTCTTTCAATACATCTCACCTTTTCCTCCCCTCTCCCCATGTCCATAAGTCTATTCTCTATGTCTGTTTCTCCAATCAGTTCAGTTCAGTTCAGTTCAGTTCAGTCGCTCAGTCGTGTCCGACTCTTTGCGACCCTGTGAAGTGCAGCATGCCAGGCCTCCCTGTCCATCACCAACTCCCGGAGTTCACCCAAACTCACGTCCATCGAGTCGGTGATGCCATCCAGCCATCTCATCCTCTGTCGTCCCCTTTTCCTCCTGCCCCCAATCCCTGGCAGCATCAGAGTCTTTTCCAATGAGTCAACTCTTCGCATGAGGTGGCCAAAGTACTGGAGTTTCAGCTTTAGCATCATTCCTTCCAAAGAACACCCAGGACTGATCTCTTTCAGAATGGACCGGTTGGATCTCCTTGCAGTCCATGGGACTCTCAATAGTCTTCTCCAACACCACAGTTCAAGAGCATCAATTCTTTGGCGCTCAGTTTTCTTCACAGTCCAACTCTCACACCTATACCCGACCACCGGAAAAACCATGGCCTTGACTAGACGGACCTTTGTTGGCAAAGTAATGTCCCTGCTTTTGAGTATGCTATCTAGGTTGGTCATAAATTTCCTTCCAAGGAGTAAGCGTCTTTGAATTTCATGGCTGCAATCACCATCTGCAGTGATTTTGGAGCCCCCCAAAATAAAGTCTGCCACTGTTTCCACTGTTTCCCCATCTATTTCCCATGAAGTGATGGGACCAGATGGCATGATCTTCGTTTTCTGAATATTGAGCTTTAAGCCTACTTTTTCACTCTCCTCTTTCACTTTTATCAAGAGGCTTTTGAGTTCCTCTTCACTTTCTGCCATAAGGGTGGTGTCATCTGCATATCTGAGGATATTGATATTTCTCCCAGCAATCTTGATTCCAGCTTGTGCGTCCTCCAGCCCAGCATTTCTCGTGATGTACTCTGCATATAAGTTAAATAAGCATAAGCAGGGTGACAATACACAGCCTTGACGTACTCCTTTTCCTATTTGGAACCAGTCTGTTTCTCCATTGCTGCCCTGTAAATGAATTCTTCAGTACCATTTTTCTAGTTTCTGTATATATGCGTTAAAATATGATATTTCTCTTTCTCTTTCTGACTTACTTCACTCTATATAATAGGTTCTAGGTTCATCCACCACGTTAGAACTGACTCAAATGCGTTCCTTCTTATGGCTGTGTAATATTTCACCATGTATATGTCCACAACTTCTTCATGCATTCTTCTGTCAGTGGACATCTAGGTTGCTTCCATGTTCTAGCTGTTGTAAATAGTGCTGCAGTGAACAATGGGATACATGTGTCCCTTTCGATTTCGATTTCTTCAGGGTATATGCCTAGGAGTAGGATTGCTGGGTCATGTGGTGCTTTTATTCCTAGTTTCTTAAGGAATCTCCATACCGTCTTCCATAGTGGCTGTATCAATTTTCATTCCGACCAACAGTGCAGGAGCTTTCCCTTTTCTCCACACCCTCTCCAGCATTTATTGTTTGCAGACTTTGAGGATGGCCATTGTGACTGGTATGAGGTGATATCTCATTGTGGCTTTGACTTGCATTTCTCTAATAATGAGCGATGTTGAGCATCTTTTCAGGTGTTTGTTGGTCATCTGTATGTCTTCTGTCGAGCAATGTCTGTTTAGGTCTTTTTCTCACTTTTTGATTGGGTTGTTTGTGTTCCTGATATTGAGTTATATGAGCTGCTTGTATATTTTGGAAATTAATCCTTTGTCAGTTGTTTCATTTGCTGTCATTTTCTCCCATTCTGAGGACTGTCTTTTCATCTTGCTTATCGTTTCCTTTGCTGTGCAAAAGATGCTAAGTTTAATCAGGTCCCACTGGTTTGCTTTGATTTTTGTTTCCATTACTCTAGGAAATGGGACATAGAGGATCTTGCTTTGATTTATGTCAACAAGTGTTCTGCCTATGTTCTCTTCTAAGAGTTTTATAGTTTCTGGTCTTACAGTTAGGTCTCTAATCCATTTTGAGTTTATCTTTGTGTATGGTGTTAGGAAGTGTTCTAATTTCATTCTTTTGCATGTAGCTGTCCAGTTTTCCCAGCACCACTTATTGAAGAGGCTATCTTTTCCCCATTGTATATTCTTGCCTCCTTTGTCAAAAATAAGGTACCTGTAGGTGCATGGATTTATTTCTGGGCTTTCTATCTTGTTCCCTTGGTCTATATTTCTGTGTTTTTTTTGTGTGTGTGTGTGCCAGTACCATTCTGTCTTGATGACTGTACCTTTGTAGTATTATCTGAAGTCAGGAAGGTTGGTTCCTCCAGCTCCCTTGTTCTTTTTTAAGACTGCTTTGGCTATCTGGAGTCTTTTGTGTTTCCATATGAACTGTGAAAATTTTTGTTGTAGTTCTGTGAAAAATGCCATTGGTCATTTGATAGGTATTGCACTGAGTGTGTGGATTACATTTGGTAGTATAATCGTTTTCACAATATTGATTCTTCCATCCCAGGAACATGGAATATCTCTCCATCTGTTTCTGTTTGGTTTCTTTCATTAGTGTCTTATAATTTTCTGTGTACAGTTCTTTCATCTCCTTAGGTAAGTTTATTCCTATATACTTAATTCTTTTCATTGCAGTGGTGAATGGGATTGATTCCTTAATTGCTCTCTCTGATTTTTCATTGTTAGTATATGGAAATGCAAGTGATTTCTGTGTATTGATTTTGTATCCTGCAACTTTGCTAAATTCACTGATTAGCTCCAGTAATTTTCTGATAGTATTTTTAGGGTGTTTTATGTACAGTATCATGTCATCTGCAAACAGTGAGAACTTTACTTCGTTTTTTCCGATCCTGATTTCTTTTATTTCTGTTTCTTCGCTGATTGCTGTCACTAGGACTTCCAGAAGTATGTTAAATAATAGTGGTGAAAGTGGACACCCTTGTCTTGTTCCTGATCTTACTGGGAATGCTTTTAGTTTTTCACCATTGAGACTAATGTTTGCTGTAGGCCAATCATATATGGCCTTTACTATGTTGAGGTATGTTCCTTCTATGTCCATTTTTTGAAGAGGTTTAATCATAAATAGGTACTGAATATTGTCAAAGGCCTTTTCTGCATCAATTGAGATTATCATATGGTTTTTGTCTTTCAATTTGTTACTATGGTGTATCACATTGATTGATTTCCATATATTGAATCCTTGCATCCCTGGATTAAACCCAACTTGATCATGGTGTATGAGCTTTTTGACGTGTTGTTGAATTCTGTTTGCTAAAATTTTGTTGAGCGTTTTTGCATGTGTTCATCAGTGATATTTTCCCGTACTTTTCTTTTTGTGTGTTGTCTTTAGTTTCAGTATCAGGGTGATGAGTTTGGAAGTGTTCCTTCGTCTGCAATTTTTTGAAAGAGTTTTAGAAGGATATGTATTAGCTGTTTAAATATTTGATAGAATTCTCCTGTGAAGCCATCTGGTCCTGGGCTTTTGTTTTTTGGGAGATATTTGATCACAAGCTTCAACTTCAGTGCTTGTAATTTGGTTGTTCATAATTTTTATTTCTTCCTTGTTTAGTCTTGGAAGATTGAACTTTTTTAAGAACCTGTCCATTTCTTCCAGGTTATCTATTTTATTGCCATATAGTTCATAGTAGTCTCTTTTAATCCTTTGTATTTCTGCAATGTCTGTTGTAACCTCTCCTTTTTGATTTCTACTTTTGTTGATTTGATTCTTCTCTCTTTTTTTCCCTAATGAGTCTGGGTAAGGATTTGTCAATTTTGTTTATGTTCTCAAAGAAGCAACTTTTCGTTTTATTAATCTTTACTATTGTTTCTTTCATTTCTTTTTCATTTATTTCTGCTCAGATCTTTATGATTTCTTTCCTTCTAATAATGTTGGTTTTTTTTTCTTCTTCTTTTTCCAGCTGTTCTAGGTGTAAAGTTAGGTTGTTTTTCTTGTTTCTTGAGGTAGGATTGTATTGCTATAAACTTCCCTCTTAGAATTGCTTTTGCTGCATCCGATAGGTTTTGCGTTGTCGTGTTTTCATTGTCATATTTTTATAGAAATTTTTTGATTTCCCTTTTGATTTCTTCAGTAACCTGTTGGTTATTTAGAAATGTGTTGTTTAATCTCTATGTGTTTGTGTTTCTTGTAGTTTTTTTTCTTGTAATTGATATCTAGTCTCATAGTGTTGTCATGGAGAAGATGCTTGATACAATTTCAATTTTCTTAAGTTTACTGAGGTTTGATTTGTAACCCAAGATGTGGTCTATCCTGGAGAATGTTCCATGTGCACTTGAAAAGAAGGTGTATTCTTCTGAATTTGGATGGAATGTCCTGAAGATATCAATGAGATCCATCTCATCTAATGTATCATTTAAGACTTGTGTTTCTTTATTAATTTTCTGTTTTCATGATCTGTCTATTGGTGTGAGTGGGGTGTCCTACTATTATTGTGTTACTGTCAATTTCTACTTTTGTGTGTGTTAGTGTTTGTCTCATGTATTGAGGTGCTTCTATGTTGGGTGCATAGATATTTTCAATTGTTATGTCTTCCTCTTGGATTGATCCTTTGATCATTATGTAGTATCCTTCCTTATCTTTTGGAATGTTCTTTATTTTAAGGTCCATTTTGTCTGATATGAAGATTGCTACCCGAGCTTTCTTTTGCTTCCCATTTGCATGGAGTGTATTCTTCCGTCCTCTCAGTTTCAGTCTATATGTGTCTTTAGGTCTGAAGTGGGTTTCTTGTAGACAGCATATGTATGGGTCTTGTTTTTGTATGCATTCAGCCAGTCTGTGTCTTTTGGTTGGAGCATTTAATCCATTTACATTTAAAGTAATTATTGATATATATGTTCCTATTGCCATTTTCTAATTGTTTGCAGTTGATTTTGTAGATCTTTTTCTTCTCTTGTGTTTCTTGACTATAAAGTCCCTTTAACATTTGTTGTAAAACTGGTTTGGTAGTACTGTATTCTCTTATTTTTTGCCTGTCTGAAAAGCTTTTTATTTTTCCATCAGTTTTGAATGAGATCCTTGGTGGGTACAATAATCTTGGTTGTAGATTTTTCCCTTTCAGTAGATATTTCCCTTTAAATATATCCTGCCATTCCCTTCTGGTGTGCAGAGCTTCTGCTGAAAGATCAGCTGTTAAGCATATGGGGTTTCCCTTGTATGTTACTTGTTGCTTTCACTTGCTGCTTTTAATATTCTTTCGTTTATTTGTGTTTAGTCTTTGTTAGTGTTTCATTTATTTGTGTTAGTCTTTGTTAGTTGGATTAGTATGTGTCTTGGTGTTTTTCTCCTTGGGTTTATCCAGTATGGAAATCTTTGTGCCTCTTGGACTTGATTGGCTATTTCCTTTTCCATGTTGGGGAAATTTTCTCCTATAATCTCTTCAAAAATTTTCTCATACCCTTTCTTTTTTTTTTCTTTTTCTGGGACCCCTATAATTCGAATGTTGATGTGTTTGATATGGTCCCAGAGGTCTCTGAGACTGTCCTCAACTCTTTTCATTTTTTTTACTTTATTCTGCTCTTCAGAAGTTATTTCCACCATTTGATCTTCCAGCTCACTGATTTGTTCTTCTGCTTCAGATATTCTGCTATTGACTCCTTCTAGAGTAATTTCAGTAATTGTGTTGTTTGCTTCTGTATGCTTATTATTTAATCTTCTAGGTCTTTGTTAGTTGATTCTTGCATTTTCTCCATTTTGTTTTCAAAGTTTTTGATCATCTTTACTATCATTATTCTGAATTCTTTTTCAGGTAATTTTCCTCTTTCCTCTTCATTTATTTGCACTCCTGTGTTCCTAGTTTGTTCCTTCATTTGTGCAGTATTTCTCTGCATTTTCATTTTTTTTTAAAGTTATTGTGTTTGAGGTGTCCTTTTCCCAGGCTTCAAGGAAAGTTGAATTCTTTCATTGAAGAAGGTTGATTTCTTTCTTCCTTTTGGTTTCTGCCCTCCTAGGGTTGGTCCAGTGGTTTGTGTGAACTTTGTATTGGGTGAGATTTCTGCTGAAGTTTTGTTTGTTTTTCTTCTGATGGGCAAGGCTGAGTGAGGTGGTACTCCTGTCTGCTGATGATTGGGTTTGTAATTTTGTTTTATTTGTTGTTTAGATGAGGCATCCTCCACAGGGTGCTACTGGTGGTTGGGTGATGCCAGGTCTTGTATTAAAGTGGCTTCCTTTGTGTGAGTTCTCACTATTTGATACTCCCTATGGTTAGTTCTCTGGTAGTCTAGAGTCTTGGAATCAGTCCTCCCACTCCAAAGGCTCAGAGTTTGATCTCAAGTTTTGTGTGGTTCTTTATATATTCTTTTCCACTGGTTGGGACTTCCCTGGTGGCTCAGACGGTAAAGCGTCTGTCTACAATGTGGGAGTCCTGGGTTCGATCCCTGGGTTGGGAAGATCCCCTGGAAAAGGAAATGGCAATCCACTCCAGTACTATTGCCTGGAAAATCCCATGGACAGAGGAGCCTGGTAAGCTACAGTCCATGGGGTCGCAAAGAGTCAGACACGACTTAGAGACAGGGCTTATATATTCTTTTCCACTGGTCAGGTCCTCCTGTCTGCTCTCAGCTGGTGTTCCACATGCATTTTTGTGTCTGAAGGTGTATTCCTGATGTATCTGTGGAGAGAGATGTACTCCACGTCCACCTACTCCTCCACCATCTTGTTCTCCTTCCCAATTATCCCTTCATTCTTTTTTTGATTTTAGTAATTGAGTCTTCTATTTTGTTTGTCAGTTTAGGTTAATGTTTGTCATTTTTATTTAATCTTTATAGAGAACCAACTTTGGTTTCCCTGATTTTTGTTTTTTCTTAACTCTCAATTCCCACTGTAGTCTGTAATATTTCTTTTCTTCTGCTTGTTTGAGGTTTAATGTGTTCTTTATTTTTAAGTGTTTTGCAGTAGACAGGTTATTGAATTGAGATCTTTCTCTTTTTTTTTTAAAATATAAGCATTTGTAGCTCTATAATTTCCTCTAAGCACTACTTTAGCTGCATCCCATAAGTTTTGGTATGTTTTATTTCATTTAAATTATCTCAAAGATTTGCTAATTTCACTTGTGCTTTCTTCTTTGAACCATTGGTTATTTAAGAGTTCATTGTTTAATTTCCACATATTTTTGAATTTCCAAATTTTCTTCTTTACATTTTTTATACTTTTATTCCATTGTAGTCAGAGATATGTTGTATGATTCATTCCTTTTAAATATATTGAGCAGTATTCCATATCCTAACATATGGTCTGTCCTGGAGAATGTTCTATGTGCATTTGAGAAGATTATATTCTGCTGCTGATGGTGAAGTGTTCTGTAGATACCTGCTAAGTTTTGATGATTTATTGTAGTGTTTAAGTCTTCTATTTCTTGCTGATTCTTTTCTGGTTGTTCTATCCATTATTGAAACTGGGATACTGATGTCTCCAACAATTATTATTGAGTTTTGTATTTCTCCCTTTAAGTCTGGCAGTTTCTGCTTTATGTGTTTTTGGGCTCTGTTGTTAGCTGCATGTCTATTTGTGATTAGTATATTTTCCTAATTCATTATTCCCTTTGTCTTTATAAAAGTTCCCTTTTTATCTCTAGTAACATTTATTAAAGTCTGTTTTTTCTGATATTGGTGTAGGCAACCCATACTTCTTATGGTTTTTATTTCCATGATATATCTTTTCTCCTCCCTTTTTACTCAGATTATTTCTATCTTTAAGTGTAACATGTATTTCCTGTGGATAACTATATTTGTACCTTGTTTTTTCTAAAAAAAAAAAAATTCCATCTGACGGTCTTTGTCGTTTGATTAGAATATTTCACCCATTCATATTATAGATAGCTTGATTCAAGTCTGTAACGTGAGTTATTTTGACTTAGTTGAAATCTTTCCCATTAACTAATTCATTCAGTATATACTGAGTACCTTTCTATATAGCAGGCACTGTGTCAGGTCCTGGAATTACAGAGCTGGCAGTACCATAGCCACTGACTTTAGAGAGTTCTCAGACTAGTGAGGGAATAAATATTAATAAACAAATAGGGTGATCAGTGCTATAATAAAGGGGAACATGGGTTGCTGTGATGATGGAGAGAAGGGTATCTCAAATCAGGAAAGACTCTGCTGAGGGAGGTGACCCTTGAGTTGTCTCCAAGGATCTCCAGACAAGTGACAGGGTAGAACCTCAGGAAACAGCATGAGTAAAGGCACAGCTACATGAGGGAGTAGGGCTTGTACTTAGGGGCTGGGATGAGATCTGTGATCTCAGAACTAGATAGAAGCCAGGGCGGATAGAGTCTTGCAGGGTATGAACTTATTTGGACTTTATCTTGAGAGCAGAGAGAAGGCACTGGGACATTTTAAGCAGGGGAGTAACGCGCTTTGATTTTAACTAAGTCACTTTGGCTGCTGTGTGGAGAAGGGACTGGGAAGAAGTAAGAACACTCAACAGGGAGCCCAGTTGGAAGGCCGTGGAATTGTGCTGGGAAGAGAGCTTGGTAGCTTGGCTTGGAAGAGTGGCTGTGGGTATGTAGTAAAGTCAGTCAAAGTTGCTCAGTCATGTCTGACTCTTTGCAACCTGATGGACTATAGTCCATGGGATTCTCCAGGCCAGAATACTGGAGTCAGTAGCCTTTCCCCTCTCCAGGGGATCTTACCAACCCAGGGATCAAACCCAGGTCTCCCACATTGCAGGCAGATTCTTTACCAACTGAGCTATCATGGGCATGTAGAGGTGAGAAGATTCAGGAGATATTTAGGAGGAAGACTGGAAAGAATATGGTGACTGAAGGCTGTGGATAGTGGGGATGAGAGCTGGGGAAGGAATTTCCTCCAAGGTTTCTGGCTTGTACAGACTGGAGGAGGAGCTGTGATGGGCAAGGGGATGGGGGATGAGGCTAGTTTTATACACATGGAATTTGAAGAGACTATGGAGTCACAATGTTGGATGCTCAGAGGCAGTAGATTTGTGGATTGAGAGCTCAGGGCTGCAGATACAGGCTCAGAGTCACAAGGTGCTTATCTCAGCTCATTTAAAATTATTTCTAAATATGTAAAAAAAATAAATTTTATTTGCAATATATAGACAAATTGTTCTTACTAGTTGCTGAGGGTAAAATCAGGGAAACTGGACCTAAATCATAGTAGAAAGAATGAGACAAGACTGTTGGGAACGGATTGACAAGAGGAAGCCATGCAGAATGGTGTGAAGGCCTTGCTGGCCTCTGTCTAGCAGCAGGACTGTGAGTGAGGGAGAAGCAGAGCACCTATCATCCTTGCCATTTGGTGGCCCATTGTTTCCCATGGCATGTACCTTGCATCGGGGAACAAACGCAAATTTTTGCCATAAACTATGTGCACTGAAGAATAAATACCTGTCTTTATTTTTTCTTCCCTTTCTCTGACTCTTCAAAAGCTTAGATTTCTCTAGATCACAGTTGTGCAAGGAGAAGTAAGAGTGAAAGTTTTAAGGTAAGATAAATAACATTGTCTGTAAGTGGTGAAATTATTAACGGAGACATTTATTCTCAGGAATCTAGAGTCAGCTGTTCCATCTTTTTGAAAAAAAAGGGCTTTATTGAGGTATAATTAATATATAAGAAACTGCACACATTTAATGGATACAATTTGATGATGAGTTTGCACATAGGATTAGGGTTCTCATTTCTGCGACATCATTGCCACAGTCAAGGTAATAGTCAAATTCATCAACTCCGAAACTTTCCTTGGGTCCCCCTTCTTATGTGTGTGGTATGGTAAGGACATTTACCATGAGCTCAGCTATGTCATCTTTACCCTAGGATTTGGAGTCATACAGACTTGAGCTAGGTGATGGCTGTTTCACTTAGCACTTGTGAGACTTTGGGCAGATCACTAAATCTAGTTCTGATCTTTGATTCCCTCATTTGTAAAAACTTCATGGGATTGTTCTGAGGCACAAATGCTTTAAGGTAAGTGAAAGGGCTTTATAAAGTATAAATTGCTATTTTGGTATTATTTATCATTTAGCTTTCTGATTTCATTGTAAAATGTCAAAATTTTATCAGAAAAACTGAGTGTTGTTAATATCACAATGTATTGCTTTATTTAAAAGCTACTCATTTAGTCCATTTTTTTTTCTAATAACAAAGAATATCATTAAGTAGTTATCAGTTATCTCTGTCTATGGTCCAAATCTCAGACTAACCAAGGATATCTCTGTCTATGGTCCAAATCTCAGACTAACCAAGGATTGATTGTATCTAGTTTTTCTCCATTCTCAGAGGAACATATATAAGGGTATCTATTTATGACTCATTTGCCATTTCAAGTATTCTTATATAAAACCTAAAATATTTCAACTTCCATGACTTCCTAGCTATCATTACTCTTCCCTTTAGCTTGAAATACTTTAATGGTCCCCAAACATTTAGATTATCTGATTTTTGCATATATTAGATGAAGCTTGGAATCATTAGTTTTCAATGTGCTCTATAAATATTCCTGGTTTCCAGCCTGAGCTGGAGATATTAAGAAGAGATGAAATTCAGCTCAAGTGCATATCCAAAGGATTTTGAGATATTTTAGTTTACCTTTGATAATGTGGGACAGGTGAAGATCAAGACTTTACCAAATGATAAATTTTTTTAAACTGTGGAACAGTTACTGTAAGGAGTCATGTGATCTTTGCAAGATATTCAATCCAGTGTTGGCTTCTAGAGGGGAAAATAACATTTTTGCAGAAATTGGGGCACTGCAGAAATTTTGTGAGCTCTGTAGACATTTTCTGATGCCTTGATATATGTTTGGTTTTTTTTTTTTTTATTGTCCATCTGAGTAAACTATTTACAAATGCTGTTACATATGGGGAGGGGCTGTGGTAGATGGTCCTATCCCTTGGAGTGTGGCTTTCCAGGTTCCATTCCCAGCTCAGCACAGTAACTCTGGACAAAGCCCCTAAAGTGTTCTCTGCTTCTGTCTCCTTAATGGCAAAGCAGAAATGGATACTTACTATCACCGAACTCATGAAGATGCTAAATTGATAATCAGATCATGCCTTAAAACCATTTTGAGTTCTACTGAGAAATATTTTGTTCTCAAAATAAGTTGAGTCTCTGGTTTTCTAAGTTTAAATATATTGTCAAGAAATGAATCCCTGGGGGAGCAAAGCACATAGACCATAGTGACATTAGCAAACAGAGATGGAAAAGATGGCATTGGAGAAAGCGAAGAGGACTTTCTAGTCAGGAGGGAACCATTGAAATGCTGCTCAGATTTAGATAAGGACCATGGCCTGGTTGCTTGATGGCTTTTGCTGTCTTGTTGATAATGAATTTGAAGGGATGGGATAAATGGAAGCAACCACTAGTTGAGCCAAAGTGATATGCTCTGTATCTGCCTAGTAAGTTTTTGAAAAAGTATTTAATTTTCACATGCTATTGCTGCTTTAATGTCTCTGTGACTTTATGCCTTTCAAAGATGTGACCTGTAAGGCAGCAGATAGAAATGATAGCTCATCAGCCTCTAATGAGCCAATGATGTACCCTGTCAGATATTCTCCTACTTCCTCCTTCCAACTACACAATTTGAAAGAAAGAAGCCCCGAGGTCCTGACTAAGTCATCGGTATGTCTACTTGAAGGATGATGTGGGCTTCTCATTGCCTGAGCAGTTTGAAGAAAGGTCTTCTGCATTCAGCCTGAGCCTGTTCAAGCAGGACCCTGGCTGGCTCTTGACTCTAGTATGAAAGTAGGAAGATGAACTTGTAGCATGTGAATATATCAGATATGGCATTCACCAAACCATTGCCTTTAAAAAAAGTTTTTTTGTAATACCAGATTTGAGCTCTCTAAGGCCAGGGACTCTTTCTTGTCTGTCTTCCAGAGCCTTTGTCTATAGCAGTCAATTAATGTTTGTTGAATAAATAGAATAACTTTCAAACACCGTAACTCTAACCTGTCAAAAGCCAAACCCAGTTTTGTCTTTCAGTGGATGGCCAGCCTTCATATGAACCTGAGTGCTCTCTGAACAGCACTTCCCAACTTAATTCTGTGGAGATGAATCAACTGGGATCTGGTTAAAAATGCAGATTCTGAATCAGTAGGTCCGAGGTGGAGCCTGAGATTCTGATTTTTAGCAAGCCTCCCAGGTGATGCAGATGCTGTTGGTCTGTATACTGCACTTCAAGTATCAGATGTCTAGACCCGGTCTCTGCCTCATCTGCAAAACTTAATCTATCATCAAGCCTTGTTGAGATTATCTCTTCTGTCCCAATTCTGACCATTAATCTCTGTTTCTGTTGCCACCAATTTATCTGAAGCCTTCATATTGTTTTTCAGGGATTCATGTAATGTCCCTGGCTTTTTCCCCTCCACAGCATTCTCCACACTGCAACCAAGGTGATATTTCTCAAATACGTTTCTGATCATGCTTCCCTTTGTGACCTTCTGTGCAGGGTAAAACAGCAACCCCTCTGTTGCTACACTGTCTTTGTATTAGGTGGGAGCAGGGGCAGGAGCAAAAAATGTGAGGTTTGAGGAGCCAAGGGCTTATAGTGATGGTGGACCAGCATTAGGGGTCAATTCATGCATACAGGGCTGCCTACAGGTACTCTTCCATCCATCCATTTATCCATCCATCCCGTTATGCTGTATGTATGCTTAGTCGCTCAGTCATGTCTGACTCTTTGCGACCCCATGGACTGTAGCCCATCCATTTATCCAGCCAATCAGTTATGCAGCCAATCAGTTGACCATCCATCCATCTATCCATCTGTCCACCCGTCTGTCCATCCATCCATCCATCTGTCCATTCAGTCAGTTAGTCAGTTGGGTAGGAACCCAACATGTTAGGACCATTGGCTTTTGGACCAAAACAGTCAAATAAGTGTTTGCATGTCATTTATGGTAAAACCACAGTAACTTGATACCCATTGTTTCAGATTCTTTAGCAGATGAAAGTTTTTTGAGATGAAAGGCACCTCAAAGTTTTCCAGTCTAAATATCTGTTATTCTGGGCCCATCAATCCAAAATCCCTTGCTCCCATTCTTTTTTCACTTGAATTACTGAGAATTTTAGTGTACACTGAATAGCAATTTGTTACAAATCCCATACCGTAAAGATTATTTGCCATTTCCTTTTTCTTTCCAATTTCTCTTGCTGTGCTTTGATCCAGGGTTTGGTAGATGGTAAGTGTGTGCAGATTCTCAGTGAGGTGTGTGGGCTTTGTTGACACTGAACCCATCTCAGCCATGGGATGTAACCGCTCCTGTCACAATGCCGGGGTGGCTGTGGCTACAGTAGAATGTCACATTTCCAGGATTAGGGCTTTTTGTTGTGGCCTTAACAAAGGAGCCCACCTGTGTTTGCTGATTTTAGAAGATGGGGAGAGGAGGAAGGAATCCTCTTTTTTTGGTGGGTGGATGGGCAGGAGGAATCTATCACAGGAATTCTTAAGTCACAGCTGCTTTTCCAGTCTTCAGCCAGCACCCTCTCCATCCCCACTCTGGCTCCCATCTCAGAAGAGAATGCTGAGCTCTGTTGACATTGGGTAGCATTTGTTTTCTTCCCGCTTTAATTTAGCAACTCATCACAGGGGTTGTTCTTTGTTCATCTTTCCTGGGGTTTTTTTTTGGTACACTGACTAATGCTTACAGTTTGCCTATTCGAGAAAGAGAAGTGCAGGGAAGATCAATCAAATGAGATCTTAAAGGGTAAATCAGTTTTTCAAATGTGTTCAGGCAGCTTCTGTTCACTTCAGTGAGAAGAAGTGCTTCCAAGGACAGAAATTTACCCAGTGAAGTGCCTCCCAAATGCAGCAGAGCAATCATGCTTCAGATGGCTATTTTGCAGCCTGAGCGTCCAGTTCTGCTTAGATTTCAAATGACCATTTAAAACTCAAGCGTGAGGGGGAAAATGAAGTGCATTTGACTTGAAGGAATTTGCTAATGGAAGATCAAAGTTTTAAAAAGTGTACCTTTGCAGGCATTATTGGAGGGTTGTGAGGGGACGGTGGCAAAGGGAAACCTTACAGGATACCTTTTTTCAATCATTTCACATTTTCTTTAGTTTTTCAAGAAGACTCAGGAAATATCTCATATCAAATCTACACCGTATTTCAGAAAAAAAAAAAAAAGGAGAACTTGTTGCTTGGGCTTTAGAACTCAGTGCTGCAGTCCCGTGTGTTCATAGAGGTCCCAAGTGAAAATTTTTATCATCAAAATTGACTGATTCAGAACAGAGTGTTTGTGACTACCTGGTAGCAAATTTGAAAACCACATCTCATCTTTTATCCTTTAAATGGCATCAACGTATGGTTGTGCCTACAGAATAAAATGAACATTCTGGCCACTTGCGTTAAGAGATCAGCCTGTTTTTACATAGTGACCTTTGGTGATAGGTCCTTGCAGAGGTCTAATCTGCTAGCTGTTAACTATGGGGTTTGATCTGAGGATTTCGCCCCTCCACACCCATTACACACATCTTAAAGAGTCCCTGCCACTACCAAACAAAGAAAAGCAAGCTATTCCCATGAGTCCTTACATGCTAAGTTACTTCAGTTGTGTCTGACTCTTTGTGACCCTATGGACCATAGCCTACCAGGCTCTTCTGTCCTTGGAATTCTCCAGGCAAGAGTACTGGAGTGGGTTGCCATTCCCTTCTTCAGGGGATCTTCCTGACCCAGGGATCGAACCCACGTCTACTTGCATCTCTTGCATTAACAGGCAGGTTCTTTACTACTAGCGCCACCTGGGAAGCCCATATAAGCCCTTAAAGAAAACATAATTTGGCAGATAACTTTGTGAAACATCAACCAACTTAGCCCAGCCAATAGGAATTATTCTTTCATCATATGCTTTTCTAGACAGGTCTTGTTCCCCTCAGTTAGCAGGAAAATTCAGGACTGACTCCCTAAAGAAGCAGCATAGGTTTACAGTCAGCCCAAAGGTGTGATCAAAAGAGTTAACAAGGCTTTCTTGCCTTCCGCAGGTCATTTGTTCTGAGCTGTGGTCATCATTTGCTTCCAGCACAGGAGTGTTAAGCTGAGGGGGACTGTTTGGCTGGCTGCCAACAGGAGGTAGGGCTTTATTATTTTTTTTTTCAGAGTAAACAGAGCAGCACAGGGCTTCACTGAAGACCACCCAGTAGAGGAGACCTTGCCTTTACCTGAGCACATTCCCAGGAATCAGCAGATGTGCTTCAGTGGAAACTTACTTCTGAAGGCTTTCTTGAGGGGAAGAGGTGAGATAAATGCCTCCTGTCTTGAAAATGTTGGCTGTCCGTGTGTTTTATGTATCGGATCACACCTACAGTTTCATGGGACAGAAGATTTCTGCTCCTATGAAGCTGGAAAATTGACCTAATCCAGCCTGTTTCTTCTGCCAGGGTCCAGAGAGAAGGTCATGCAGTTAGTTAGGGGCTTGGGACTAGCACTTGGGCTTCTCCACTACCTATCAGGTGCTCTTCACCATACTGTAATGTTTCTTCTCTATGGCTGTATTTCATCTCCAGTGATTTTCCTCTGCCCTTACTTGCTTTGCACACAGGTGTTGTAAACTCTTATTAGAAGTTAGCAGCAAGAGTGACATTCTATGTTATTATAGCCATTTGCATTTTACTGAGCTATTTTATGGCTTTCTATCTTTACCATAGCATGTGGGTGTGGCAAGGGGGATATCATTCATTGTCTTTATCATCATTGTCATTATTATTAATACTGTCATCTTCATTCCATCAGAGAAGGCAGTGGCAACCCACTCCAGTACTCTTGCCTGGAAAACCCCATGGACGGAAGAGCCTGGTAGGCAGCAGTCCATGGGGTTGCTAAGAGTCCGGCATGACTGAGCGACTTCACTTTCACTTTTCACTTTCATGCATTGGAGAGGGAAATGGCAACTCCAGTATTCTTGCCTGGAGAATCCCAGGGACAGAGGAGCCTAGTGGGCTGCCGTCAATGGGGTTGCACCGAGTCGGACACGACTGACGTGACTTAGCAGCAGCAGCTTCATTCCATGGGCTTCCTTTGTGGCTCAGCTGGTAAAGAATCTGCCTGTAATGCAGGAGACCTGGGTTCAGTCTCTGGGTTGGGAAGATCCCCTGGAGAAGGGAAAGGCTACCCACTCTAGTATTCTGGCCTGGAGAATTCCATGGGCTACATAGTCCATGGAGTCGCAAAGAGTCAGACACGACTGAGCAATTTTAACTTCATTCCATGGATGAGGAAACTGGGGCTTGGGAAGGATAAGCAGATGGCTCAAGGTCATACAGGTGACAGAGCTGAGATGACCATCCCTGACTTCTGACTTCCTCAGTGTCATGATATTACACATCAGTGTGCGTGCATGCTCAGTCATGTCCCACTCTTTTCATGACCCCATGGACTGTAGCTTGCCAGGCTCCTCTGTCCATGGGACTCTCCCAGCAAAAATACTGGAAGGGGTTGCCATTTCTTCCCCCAGGGGATCTTCCTAACCCAGGCATCCAACCCGCAGCTCCTGCAGCTCCTGCATTGGCAGTGGATTCTTTACTACTCAGCCACATGGGAAGCCCTGTTACACATCGAAGCAAAATGTGAATCTAAAGGTAAATCTTGAGAAAAACGACATTGACTAGATGCTTGCAGGAACATCATTTCACTGCTGAATGCCATTCGCTACATGAGGGAAATTGAGTATCCTAGAAACCCCAAGTCACTGGGTGATTTTACCTACAAGTCTTTGCTATAGCCCGAGCCCTGAGGACTTCATTGTACTGAGCCTTGGTTATAGTAACAGAGGTAGCTAAGGTTCAACAATGGGCTGACAGCCAATAGCAATGCTTTCTGCATGACCAGTGAGAGAACCCAACCAAGGAGGAGCTGAGACTGGCCCCAAAGGGTAAGTCTGACAATGGTCCAGTAGCTAATGTGGGGATTAGCTGTTGTTCCGGGTAATGTGTCCAGTTCAGGCTGGTTACAGGGGAGCCTCAAAGACTCATTTTACTTGTCTCCTCTGTGGGCTGCTGCAATTTTCTCCTTTTTCAGCACATCTATCCTTTTAAAAATTTAATGAGAAATTGTCATTTTTGGAAAGCTGATGATTTTTACCCTGGCATAGAATTGCTTCTAAATGTTAATACTTAAAAAAATGTAATGGAAAAGAAGAAAAGCCCTGCCACTTGTGTGGTCCATTTCATGAGTCTGTGCCAACTCTGTGTGTAGGGGTGTGAGCTCAACTCAGCAGGCCTTTTGGATGTCCACTGAGGTTCAGAAGACAAAGATTTGGTGACACCAAGAAATTGAATCTCCTTGGCATTAACTCTGGGCCCTTCAGGTCAGGGCTAGTGTTGTTGGTGAGTTGGCTGCCTGGAAAATGGTCCTGCCATTCCTTTGAGTTTCCCTTTGTGGATGAATAGAAAGTTTCCATCTACAAAGCTTTATGATGTTAATTTCACGTAGTTCATGTGGAAAAAAAAAAAGCCAAACAGGCAGTTATAGGTAAACCACCCTGCAAGCAAACATTAGCCACCCTCAATAACATTTGGCAGTTTGGCTGAAATTTTGCAGACTGTGGTTTTCCTCAGTTTTGAACATGGAGTCTTCAGATCCAGACATCAGTTAACATGACTTGGTGCTTGTCAGACGAGGGCCCTTATCCACCTTGCTTGGGTGGTTGATGAGAGTAGTAACTGTCATTGGATTCCACAACTCCCTGGTCAATTTCAGCAGCCATGTGTGGGTTGTTAAGCTGACAGTATCACACAGAAAGTACACTCTCAGGGATGTAATTGTTAGCAATATGATAGCACCTTATAATGTTTCCTCCCTGTGGGAGAGCAGAATAAGGTAAACGTAAGAGTCTGTTTTTATTATTCTTCTTTAATTTTGCAATTAAAAATTTTAATGGTAATATAATTGCTTTATAGTGTTGTGTTAGTTTCTGCCATACAAAAACGTGAATCAACCATAACTATGTATCTATCCCCTAACTCTAGATCCTCGCTCCCACTCCCCCATCCCACTCCTCTAGATCGTCAGAGAGCACCAAGCTGAGCTCCCAGAGCTACACAGCAACTCCCCACTAGCGACCTATTTTACCCGTGATAGTGTATATATCGATGCTACTTTCTCCATTAGTCCCACCCTCTCCTTACCCCCGTGTCCGAAAGTCTGTTCTCTGCATCTGTATCTCTATTCCTTCCCTGAAAATAGGTTTATCAGTACCATATTTCTAGATTCCAAATATATGCATTAATATGTGATGTTTGTTTTTCTCTTTCTGACTTGCTTCACTCTGTATAATAGGCTCTGGTTTCATCCACCTTAGTTCAACTGCCTCAAATTCAGTCCTTTTTATGACTGAGTAATATTCCATTGTATATATATGCACCACAACTTCTTTATCCACTTATCTGTCAGTGGACATCTAAGTTGCTTCCATGTCCTGACTATTGTAAATAGCGCTGCAGTGAACACTGGGGTACATGTGTCTTTTTCAATTATGGTTTTCTCAGGGTACGTGCCAAGTAGTAGGGTAGTGGGATTGTTGGGTCATATGGAGTTTTATTTTTGGTTTTGATTTTGAAGCAAAATGTTCACATTCTTAGGTGAGATGTTTAGTCAACGAGTTTTATTTACTTCAACTGAAATAATACCACAATGACTTAATAAGCCTTCATGGGTGGGTAAAAGGACAGTATTTCAGAGCAGGCAATAAGAAGCCTGAGAGAGGGGGAGAGGCAGCAGATAGTGAAAGGTTGCTGCTAGGAGCCATGAATGACCTGGGATTCTTGGCTTTCAGAGGAGAGGAATTTGATCCGGGGCCAGTGATGAGGCTTGATTGCTCAGAGTTTTTTGTAATAAAGTTTTATTAAACTATAAAAGAGATAGAGAAAGCTTCTGACATACATATCAGAAGGGGACAGAGAGTGCCCCCTTGCTAGTTTTTAGCAAGAAGTTATATACCTATTCAGTTCAGTTTAGTTGCTGAGTCATGTCCAACTCTTTGAGACCCCATGGACTGCAGCATGCCAGGCCTCCCTGTCCATCACCAAATCCTGGAGCTTGGTCAGACTCTTGTCCATCAAGATGCTATCCGACCATCTCATCCTCTGTCATTCCCTTCTCCTCCTGCCTTCAATCTTTCCCAGCATCAGGGTCTTTTCCAATGAGTCAGATCAGGTGGCCAAAGTATTGGAGTTTCATCTTCAGCATCAGTCCTTCCAATGAACACCCAGGACTGAGCTCCTTTAGGATGGACTGGTTGGATCTCCTTGCAGTCCAAGGGACTCTCAAGAGTCTTCCCCAACACCACAGTTCAAAAGCATCAATTCTTCTGTGCTCAGCTTTCTTTATAGTGCAACTCTCACATCCATATGTGACTACTGGAAAAACCATAGCTTTGACTAGATGAACCTTTGTTGGCAAAGTAATATCTCTGCTTTTTAATATGCTATATAGGTTTAATATACCTATTAGCAGGCTGCTAATTAGAGAAAGGAAATGTCTCAAAACTCAGAGAATGGCACTAGGCCCCTCACCCACAACATTCATATTGAGATAGCTTTGGCACAAGATGAGTCATTCCAGGCTATAAAACAATTGACATGAATCTTGAAGAAAGGCAGATTTCCAGGCAAATACATAGTTTCATTAACACAGCTTAAGAGAACATTTCCATGGGTAAAACATAATGGTTTGTTGAGCGATTATTGGTTCTGAGTCTTAGGCAGAACTGACTTGAAACACAGATTCTAAGATAAATGCATAATTCATTAACATAGCTTAAGAAAAACATTTCCATAAGAAAACCGTGTTGGTTAGCTCATGATTTGAGAAAAGTTAAGTTCAGGTGGAACCAGGTGTGGCAACACAGAATTTTAAAAGAAACCTCCTTTTAATTTTGTATAGAGAAGGGAAAAAAACCATCTGACATTTGTAGTTTGTTTCCTCCTGCTGCTTAAGAGAGGGAAAAAAAGGTCTGACACTTGCAGTCTATTTCCTCTGCTTGGGGACCCCTAGCCTTCCTGCCTGTTACTCTCTCAACAGTATACAATCATATTTGGTGGAACAGACTTTTTATGGGTAATATTTTTCTCAATCCCAAGTCAAGGAATGCTAGGTCATTTCAATTGCTATATCCTCATACAGGATGTCACATTGGGTTAGGGCTCATAAATTACTAAGTGTGGAGGACTGAGTTTTGGAGGATTCCACCTGAGGGTCGTAGGGTCTGGTGATTCACCAAGATGGGCAGGACACAGAAGCAAGAGGAGAAGCCATGGGTTGAGAGTTTCCATAATGGGTCAGTGGAAGGGACAAAGTTCACTGACTGGAAGGGCACAAAGATGAACATTTGGATTTGACAAGAAGATTCCAAGAGAAATAATGGTGCAGGTTAAGAGGGTTAAATTCTGAGCCACAAACCACAGATGATCCTGACTTCTTTGTTGGTTGTAAACACCTTTCTAGCCCCATACAGAGTAGAGTGCCTGCATAGATTAAGCTATGTATTATATATTGAGTTGACTTGAATGGCATCTGGGAGAGGGAGAGGATGGCTCAAGTGCCTCTAAAAATCCTAACATGGGCCTGACATCTGGGCAGCTGGGAATCTGGGATGAGTGTGTGAACATGTAGGCTGTCTAGATGTAAAACAGGTGACTCCCAGAGTGGGAAGGTCCTGTAGGTCTCATTGGGACCAATCCCTTCAAAGAACAGATGAGGAAACAGAGGCCCCAAAAGGGGAAATGACTGACCAAGTTCATCTACCAGGTTAGTTGCACAGTCAGCACTAAAAGGGAATCCCTCTAATTTTCAATCTAGAACTTGTTTCCCCTTTACACTTCATCATGACTTTGCAATGGAGATCACCCAGATGAGGGTCAGGAGACTCAAAGACTTAAAGCGACTTGCCCATGGTGATACTAGTGACTGGCAGAAGCCAGAGTCTGTCTGATTGTAGTCTGTGGGCATCACTACAGGAGCATGTGATAGAAGGGATCAGAACTCCTTCAGAGAGATGCTTAGCAAAGGCTGCTCTAAGGAGGTTGCGTGTGAGCCAAAAGCATAGAGAATATAGGGAGGAACTAGCCAGGGAAAAGCTGGAGGAAGTCTAGGCTGAAGGAATGGCAGTTGCAAGGACTCTGTGGTTGATTCGCTCTAAGAACCATGAATGAGATCTTGGCTGAAGCCCTTTATTGAGGTTATTCTTTGAGACCCACTGCTGCTGCTGCTGCTAAGTCGCTTCAGTTGTGTCCAACTCCGTGCGACCCCATGGATGGCAGCCCACCAGGCTCCTCCATCCCTGGAATTCTCCAGGCAAGAACACTGGAGCGGATTGCCATTTCCTTCTCCAATGCATGCATGCATGCTAAGTCGCCTCAGTCGTGTCCAACTCTGTGTGACACTATGGACAGCAGCCCACCAGGCTCCTCCATCCACAGGATTCTCCAGGCAAGAATACTGGAGTGGACTGCCATTTCCTTTTCCATTGAGACCCACTAGGCAAGTCTTAGTTTGCTGGTATATATAACTCAAGAATTGGCCTCAGAAGTTCAGTATCACAAAATGTCCTTTAAAACTTGTCTGTTATCTGCTGAGTTTTAGGTAAGAGCAGGATGAATCAATGGAATATAATAGGGGGCCAGGGGCAGTGGGAATTAAACTAGTTAGGAATGGCCTATTAAATGCCTATAGGACCAGGTTATTGGTAAAACACTGACAAATGTTTCACCTCTTAAGACTTTCAGTATACGTCATGGCGACTTAGCAGCAGCAGGATTCCTAGAAGTATTTTTTCCGCTGTTCATCAGAGGCTCATATTTACAGAGGCAAATTGATCAAAGACAAGGCATTCCGGGCTGCTAGAAACATGAAACCATCCCTGTGTGGGCTGGGCCCTGGAATGAAGCAATACAAGACCAGGATGTTACTTCCTGCTCTGGAACTGACTTGCCTTTGACTTAGCAAGTTTTAATTTTCTGTTTTCTGTGTGATACACAGAAAGTGTCCACTCTTTTCTTTTTCTTTTTTTAACACAATTGTGTAACTTCATTGATGGGATTCATGAAAGTATTAACAAAATCCAAATTCTCCATAGTGTGGATTATCAGTGTTCTTTGGTAGTGATTTAAGGAAAAGTGTGTTCTTTGAAAGAGTATGTATAAGTTGCCTTGCACTTTGGGATAAAAGATAATGGAACCTAAATCTTGGCTCCTTATTTCCCCCTCCTTTCTTTTTCTCCCATGGTGATAATGCTTTTTAAGGTGACATTCTTTGATATTCAGTGTCTGCCGCATACAACTGGTGAATGAGAAAGTTCTCAGATTATTTGCCCCAGCTCCAAAATAGAAAATATTTTACTAAAATGGGATCCTTAGGGACTTACCTGGTGGTCCTGTGGTTAAGACTTCCCTTTCAATTCAGGGGGTGCAGGTTTGATCCCTGCTCAGGTAGCTATGATCCCACATACCAGGTGGTCAAAAAAAAAAAAAAAACATAAAACAGAAGCAATATCATAACAAATTCAATAAAGACTTTAAACATGGTCCACATCAGAAAGATCTTAAAAATTAAAAAACAAAAAAATAAATAAAATAGAATCCTTAGATTTATTTGGATCTGCTATTTATTCCTAACTGAAATTCCAAGAACTCTTAGTGACAGTCAAGATTCATAGCAACCAGTTTTCCCAAGAGTTAGGAAAAAGAATAAAATTCTTACATTATAAGGCTTAGGTCCAGACTTGAAGGCTTTCTGGGTCTTGGGATGGCAAATAGTAGAGTGACTCTGAATATATTAGGAACTCCGGTTCAGATCATCATCGTCAAGCCCCGGAACAGTGGAGTTTAGGTGGGATGGCTGCGTGTTTCTCATGTCCTCATCTACTAACACCTCTGTAGCTATTTAAGTGCTGGTGAAATTATGTTGTGTGAAATACAGCTGCACAGAGGATCGCACTACAGGCCAGAGGTGGTCACAAGAAATCATTGCTGCTGCTGTCATGCTCCGTATACCAAGACTAAACCACAAAATGAAGTCATGTCCATTTTTGCCTTTGAAAGGTGGTTGGAGGGAAACCAGAATATGAACTATCGCCAAGTGAAATATAATGCCACAGGGGAAAAAAGAGAAGATACTATAAACATAAAATGACGACAAAACTGACCATCTGGGTTACATATTAAACCACGGCTCTCCATTTGTTATGGTTTGAGGAATGACTTCACAGTGTGTGCCCCTTCCCCTTCCTCAGCCTCAGGAAGGTTTTGTTTTCATAAATGTGAGTGAAAATTTTGCCTTAACTTCAGAAGTTTTTTTTTTTTTTTTAAGTTCAAATCAGTAGTTTTTAGTAAAAGACCCCATGTTTACTTACCCTTTACATTTAGCCTTACTGTATGGTCTTGCATTGCTAATTCCATCTTTAGCCGTGGGAAATACACCACTGTGTAGCCACTGGGCCATGAGAGAAATCAAATCAATGCCGAGTTGACAGCTGAAAAACCTCTCTGCCTGGGTTCAGGAAACAAAAGCCTGTTCAACTCACTTTGGAAAGCCCCCAGGCATCAAAGTCCTGGCATTTTCCTATTTTGAGACCACTGAGTAGTAGCCCTGTTTTGATAATCATTTAAAAGTGTTTTACTTAATTAGAGCAGGTTTGCTCAGGCAGAAAATCATATTTATATGTTAACCTGGCTTTAATACCTCATAGCTACCCATTGTCTCTAATCAGAAAAGACAGGCTGGTGATTGGCTTCATTCTGGTTGGGGTCCAGCACACTGCAGGCTTTGGAAGTACCTAATCCCAGACTGGGGGTTCCAGTGGAGTTCTTCTGTGGGTTTGGCTTTGAAACATTTCCACTCTTTCTAATTTAGGAAAGCAATAACACAAACAACCCATGGACAACTCAACTCCTTTGATGAGAGGTACTCGCAAGCCCTCTCCTAGTGTTTTTTTTTTTTTTCCTTCTGTCTCTCTCTTTTTTTTTTTTTAACTTTTTGGGATATGTAATTTACATACCCACGTGGAGCAGTGGTAAAGAATATGCCTGCCAATGCAGGAGGCACAGGAAACATGGGTTCAGTCCCTGGGTCGGGAAAATCCCCTGGAGAAGGAAATGGCAACCCACTCCAGTATTCTTGCCTGGAGAATCCCATGGACAGAGGAGCCTGGTGGGCTACAGTCTGTGGGGTCTGAAAGAGTCAGATACAACTGAGCTTACATGCAATGAAAAAGAAGGAGTTCACATCCCATACAATTCACCCATGTAAAGGGTACAATTCAATAGTTTTATGTTCACAAAGTTGTACATCCAAAAACACAGTAAATTTTAGAATGTTTTTATTACCCTCCAAACAAACCCCATACTTCTTAGCCTTCACCCCCAGTCTTCCCTTTTCTTACAGCCCTGACATCCACTAATTAACCTACTTTCTGTCTCTGTAGGTTTTATATGACTGTAATAATAAAATATGTGGGGTTTTGTGATTAGTTTCTTGGTTCATCTATGTTGTAGCATCAATCAGTACTTCATTTCATTTTATTGCTGAATAATATTGCATTCAATGGATGTACCACATATTATGTATCCATTCATCAGTTGATGGACATTGGGATTGTTTCTGCTTTTTTACTTTTGTGAATAGTGTTGCCATGAACATTTGTGTGCAATTATTTTTTGTGGGCCTATGCCTTCATTTCTCTTGGATATATACCTTGGAGTGGATTTGATGGGTCGTATGATAACTCTGTGTTTATTGCTTTGTGGGAAGTCTAGGCCATTTTTCCAAGTGGCTGCACCATTTTGTATTCCCACCAGCAGTGTGTGGGGGCTCCAATTTCTTAACATCCTTGCCAACATTTGTTATTATTGATCTTTTTCATAACCATTCTAGTGGATGTGTATAGTACTTCATAGTAATTTTGACTTGCATTTCCTAAATGACTAATTCTCTTGATCATCTTTTCTTCTGCTTATTGGCCATTTGTATATTTTTCTCAGATAGTCTATTCAGAATCTTTGCTCATTTAAAACTTGGAGTATACAACTTTTTAGTAATGAATTGTAAAACTTTTTTCTGTATTCTAGATATACATCTCTTCTCAGTAATGGGATTTGCAGAACTTTTCTCCCATTCTGCTAGTTGTCTTTTCACTTTTTTATGGTATTCATGGCAGCATAAAAGTTTTTAACTTTGATGATGTTCAGTTTATTTTTTCTTTTGTTGTTTGTGTGTTTGGTGTCATATCTAAGAATTCATTGCCTAGCCAAGGTCCAAAAATTTACAACTACCTTGTCTTCTGAGTTTTATAGTTTTAGCACTTACATTTCTGACTTTGATCCGTTTTGAGTTAATTTTTGTATATGATGTGAGGTAGGAACCCAGGTTCATTCTTTCACATGTGGATATTGACTTAATCCAGAACCATTTGCTGAAAAGGCTGTTGGCAGTTCCTTGTCCTATCCCACAGTGGCCTCAGTCTGGTGACTTCTAGCAGACAGACATGAGGTGAGCTGTCTTTGGTGGCATCAGCACCATAACCACTCTCCAAGGTTTTACCTGTGATGACATTTCAATGACATTAACTTGGATCCACTTATAGAAACTTATGGGATTCCTTAGCCAGAGTAGCACTTGATTGTTGCAGGGATAGGTGGTAGAGTGTTGATGGGTCACATTATGGGTAAAGCAGAAGACTCAGTATCTAGTGAAAAATGGTATGGGTATGTCACAGCTCTGCCTATAGCCCCTGAATTTTGATCCCTTGTTTTGGTTGCTAAACTTATGGGGTTATTACAGTAGTTTCATAAAGGGACAAGATAAGAATGTCTACATTCTTTTTCAGTATTTCACTGGAAATCCTACACAGCACAGTAAAGCAAGAAAAATAAAAAGATACGAGAATTGAGAAACAAAATCGCTATTTTGCACAGATGTGATTGTACAAAGAGGTAATCCACAAGAATCTTCAACTGAATGCTTAGAATTAATAAAAGTTAAGCAAAGTTGCTGAATATAAAGTTAGTATAAAAATCAGTTGAATTTCTACATGTAAGCAATACAATTTAGAAAAATATGCCATTTGGCATAGTATCAAAAACACTAAATGCTTAGGAAAAGTAACAAAAGCTGTGCAAGACTTCTGTGAAGATTATAGAAATTTATTGACAAATATTGGTAGCTCAATGGGTAAAGAATCCGCCTGCAGTGCAGGAGACACCAGAGACACAGGTTCGATCCTTGGATCAGGAAGATCGTCTTGGGAACCTGTTCCAGTATTCTTGGCTAGAGAATCCCATGGACAGAGGAGCCTAGCAGGCTACAGGCCATAAGGTCACAAAGAGTCAGACATGACTGAGCACACACAATATTGAAAAATATTAAAGATGACCTGCTCAAGTGGAGAGATAAACTGCACATGTGAATTAGAGAACTAGATATTATACAAGTTAATTCTCCCCAAATTGATCCACAGATCCAATGTAATTGCAATCAAAATCCCAATTATTTTTGTGGTACTTAAGTTGATTTTTAAACACAAGGAAATGCAAAGAGCCAAAAAGAGACAAGACATTGAACAACCACAAAATGGCCCCTCCAGATGTCAAGCTCTAATAAATCAGACTGTGTATTAATATTGGAGTAGTTATGTACACCAGTGGAACAGAATTTGAGAAACAGATCCAGAAATGCATGGACTTTGACATACCTTAGAGGAGGCATGGCAGATCAGTGGTAAATGGATAGCCTTTTCACAAAAGGAGTGGGACAGTTGGATATCCATAGGAAAAATGTTTCCCGGATTACCATCTAATCATACAAACAAAAAAAATCAATTCTAGGTCTATTAAAATCTTAGAGATGGAGACTTAGTAATTAGTCTCCAATTAAGATAAATAACTTTAAATTTTAAAAATAAATAAATAATAAAAAATAATTTAAGACAAAAAAAATCTTAGATGTGAAAAGCAAAAAAAAACCCTTTGAAGATAATATAAGAGAGTGTCTCTGTGACCTCAGGGTAGAAAATAACTTATTAAACAAGTTATTAAAAAGTGATAACTGTAAAGGAAAGGTTTTATATTCAGCTTCATTGAAGTAACTTTCTTCATCAAAAGATACCATAAAGATAATAATAAGACAAGTCACAAATTGGAAAAAGATACTTGCAAAAAACATTACACATGGTTGACTATCTAGAATACACAAAGAACTACAGCTGGAAAAAAATTAAAAAAATAAATGAAAGACCCATAAGTACTGTACAAAAGGAGAAGCTAAGTGGCCAATAAATATTTATTCGGCTTCATAATCAGAAATACAGATTAAAATCATATTAAGACATCATTACACCATAAAATTAGCAAAAATTAAAGTGTCTGATATACTATGGTACTATGTATATACTTGATATATGCTTGTATTTACTCCAATATACTTGGTACTACAACAGTGGAGTCCGACCCACTTCTGTGGGGTGTAAGGTCATGTAAGTAGGTTTGACAGCATCTACTAAAATTCAGAATACTATAAGCATGCACCTGTGACTCAGCAATGGCACTCCTAACTATAGACCTTAGATATTGCATCATGAGACACACAACAAAAATATTCATAGCAGTATAGTTTGTCAATGCTTATTAATAGGGTCAGAAATGTTGATCAGTAGTTCCATGGACAACTAGTGGTATATTCATGCAATGGAATAGGAAACCACAGTGACAACGAATAAGCTCAGCTACACACGAGGCTGACCCACACAGTACTGACTGAAAGAGGCGAATGACAAGAGACCATGTGAAGTATGATTCCGTTTATACATAGTTCATAAACAGGAGAAATCAAAGGAGAATAGATGATAAATCTGTAGCAAGAAGTAAAGAGATAATGACCATGAGGGTCAGGATGTGGAGACCTCTGGGTGTGCAAGGGATGTTACTTGCTGAAAAAATCCCAGGACTTCAGGGCTGTGATCAGTGTCCTGTAGCTAAACTTCATGACCACATGAAGCCTTTCCTTCATCATCTTTAATTTTTACTATGGGTTAAAACATTGTATGCTGTGATTAATTTGTAAAATGGACATATCAATTACTATGACATAAAATATTAATACACAGTAATGTTTTTAAGCCAAGAAGCAGAATAGTGGTAAAAATGCTTTTTATAAGTTTATTTTTAACAGAACATATAGATTTTGAAATATTAACATGTAAACAGTTTCATCTTTTTGTACTGAGAAATAATTGTCATAAATCCTAAGTAATAAAAATTGATATTATGGTGTAAGAAAAGCAGTTGTTTTCCCACTGAATTGTTTCTCCACTGGCTTAGCACCCTTGTTGAAAATCAATTGACCATAAATGTGAGAGTTTATTTCTGGCTTCTCAATTCTGTTCCATTGATCTATAGGTCTATTCTTATGCCAGTTTCACACTGTCTTGTTTAATGTTCTGAAATAGGGAAATAGAAGTCCTTGAACTTTGTTCTTTTTCATGATTGTTTTGGCAATTGTGGTTCTCTTCTATTTACATGTGAATTTTTACATGTAATCAGCTTGTTTTTACATGTAATCTCTTCTTTTTACATGTGATCAGCTTGTCTATTTATGTAGAGAAAGCTAGGATTTTAATAGATATTGCATTGAATCTGTAGGTTAGTTTGGAGAGTATTGTTATCCTAACTGTATCAATTCTTCTGATTCATGAATATGGGATGTCTTCTTATTTATTTTGATCCTTTTAATTTCTTTCTACAATGTATATTAGTTTTCAGAGTATTTTTTGTATTTCTTAAATTTATCCCTATGTACTTTGTTATACGGGTGTTATTATAAATGGAATGGCTTTCTTAATTTCATTTTCAGTTTGTTCATTGCTAGTGTGGTGGTGGTGGTTTAGTTGCTAAATCGTGTCCAACTCTTGCAAACCCATGGACTGTAGCCTGCCAGTCTCCTCTGTCCATGGGCCTCTCCAGGCACGAATACTGGAGTGGGTTGCCATTTCCTTCTCCAGGGGATCGTTCCGACCCAATTACTGAACCTGGGTCTCCTGCATTGCAGGCAGATTCTTTATCGACTGAGCTATGAGGAAAACCCTCTTTGCTACTGTATAGAAATATAATTGATTTTTAAATGTTGATTGTGTATCCTGCAATCTTCCTGAACTTGTTAGTTTCACTAGATTTTTAGTGCATTCCATAGAATTTTCTATATATGAGATCATGATATCTGCAAATAGAGATAGTTTTACTTCTTCCTTTCCAGTCAGGGTGCCTTTTATTTCATTGTCTTGCTTAATTGCCCTGCTTGAAAATTCCAGTACAGTGTTGGAAAAATGTGGCTAAAACAGACATCCTTGCTTTGTTTCTGATCTCAGGGAGAAAGCATTCAATCTTTCATCATTTAGTATGACTTTGTGGATTTTTCCTGGGTGCTCTTTGTTAGGTGGAGGAAATTAATTTTCCCACCCCGCCCTTTTAACCCATGGATTACCACCAGGGTGGATTTAAGATGTCCTGCTCCTTGAGAAATTGCAGTCTTATTCTTTTTTTTTTTTTAATTAATTTTATTTTATTTTTAAACCTTACATAATTGTATTAGTTTTGCCAAATATCAAAATGAATCCACCACAGGTATACATGTGTTCCCCATCCTGAACCCTCCTCCCTCCTCCCTCCCCATACCCTCCCTCTGGGTCGTCCCAGTGCACCAGCTTATTCTTAAAGCTTGCTCCAGTCTATCCCTCTAAGGGATGCATGATTTTGAAAAGACCACAAACTTCCTAGTTCGAAGAGAACCCTCCTTGCTCTTCACTCTACATATAATTCACCTCCATGTTGGATGGCAAAATAAGCTCTTTGGATCCTTCATTCCATACAGACCAGACTGCTTAAATTATTATGCTACAGGTGACAAGCACATTTCATTTCCTGGATCACTCTGATGTTTTGGTAGTAGCTTCCTGAAGCAAAGGGATCTGAGGCTGTGTATAGTCTCAGTGCTGTGATTAATTAGTGATGTCTCATAGTACGGAAATGTGCAAATAGATACAGTCCCTGGAGCAGGCTCTGCCAGTGCCTCAGTCCATTCCAGTATCTCTTTTTCAATCTTTGTCCTCCTTGCTCCTTCTTCAGAATTTGATCTTGTAGCCCCATGCTCCTTTATGCAGCCTTCTCTTGCTTGGTTCTCTGTTACACAGCAGTATTCCAGGTCTCCTATAAACTCTCTGCCCTCCCCTCCTCTGACTCTCCTGTCAACATATCCCTCTAGCTTTCTAAATTGAGCCTTGGTTCCTTTTCCGTATCTTCCATGTTTATACTTAGAATGTCCCATCTTTCCTCTAGTTTTCTCATCAAATGGAGTATATTTGTAATGGCTATTTTAATGTCTTTTATGCTAATTTTGGGCTTCCCTGGTGGCTCAGTTTATAAACAATCTGCCTGCAATGTGGGAGACCCGGGTTCTATCCCTGGATCAAGAAGATCTCTTGGAGAACGGAATGGCAACCCACTACAGTAATCTTGGTTGGAGAATCCCATGGACAGAGGACCCTGATGGGCTACTGTCCATGGGATGGCAGAGAGTTGAACATGACCGAGTGACTAACCTTTATGCTAATTTTATGATTTCTGTCATGTCTGAGTCTCTTTCTGTTGTTTTTTCCTCCTTTCTTGAGTTCTGTCTTGCTGCTTCTTTGCATGTCTGATCAGTCTTATTAGATGTTTCATATTACCCATTTTATATTGCTGGGTGCTGAATTTCATTGTATTCCTTTAAATATTATTGAACTTTGAACTGGGATGCAGTGACTTGGAATAAGTTTGATCCTTTTGAAGCTTGCTTTATGCTTTATTAGGAGAGTATCAATGCAGCTTTTAGCCTAGGGTGACTTTTATCCCGTTACTGAGGCAATACACTAATGAGGGCACTAATTAATGCCCCGTGTATTACAAGATCTTTCCTCTCTGCTGCTGTCCATTTGTGTGCTTCTGGCAATAGTTATTCCTACTTTATTTTTCAGTGATTCTTTCCTTGGTCTCGGGTAGTTTCTTCCCCATATATGAGCAGATCAATACCCAGATGAGGACATGACGGGACACTTCTGAAGACTTCTGGAGCTCTCTCCTGTGCAATAGTAGTGGTATTCTGTTTTCAATAAGTTTTAACTACTTCAGTCTCCCTACACTATGATCTCTGGTTCTTCAATACACAGAGATTACTGGGCTCTGTTTGTATTCTCCTTCCTCGCACTGTGGCAGAGGAATTCTCTCCAGGCAGTAAGCTCAGGTAGTTGTCATGTTTGCCTTACTTGTTCTGCTTCTCTCAGGGATCACAGTCCTGCAGTGCCTGCTGTCCAGTGTCTGCAAACTATTTTTGTATATATTTTGTCCAGTTTTCTAGTGGTTTCATTTTGATTCCTTTTACTCCATCACGGTTGGAAGCAGAAGTTCTTAATACATAGTTGAGTTGTCAGATTGGATTTACAGTGGCCCCTCAAGTGTTGATGTTTCAGCTAATTAAAATGCAGAGTAGCTTATATATATTTTCCTGAAGTCAGTAAAGAGAGGTGTATATAAAAGGATACCTTTTTGAACCTAGTAGTAGAAGTATCTAGAAGATAAAACATTTTGTTTTCTAAACTCCTGGAAGATGTAAAGCCATTTAGAGAGAGCACTGACTCACTCAAACAAAGAACATCCTAGTTAAGGTGATATTTAGCAGCAGAAGCGACTCATCAGAGACTATGCAAGGCATCCAATTACTCCAGGTCCCAAATGGTAAGAATTGAAATGCATCTGTCACTAGCGTTGTAAATGGAAGAAGTAGAGTGTAGGTTGAGGGTCCTCACACCTCTGACTTCTTGTATGTCCCCCATTCCTGGACCTGTCTTCCCTTTCTCTTTCTGCATGTTTAGAGACCCGGATGGTCTCAGTGATCTCTGGATAATAAGAGCTGCCGTTTATCCAGTACTTATTATGCACTTCGCATTGTAATAAGTACTTTATATATTCTTCTTCACTGAATCTTCACGTTATGCTATCACTATTACCATTTTAGAGGTGAAGCAACTCAGATACAGAGAGGTTTAATTATGTCCTTAAAGACCGTAGAGCTAGTAGCTGGCTGAGTAGGACTAGAGCCCATACCTTTTGGATGCTATAATCTGTACTTTTTGCCTTCATGTCTCTATCTGAATTAAGAAAGCTGGGGCTTTCCTGCTTTTCCATATTAATTTCTGCATCATCTGGCACTCTTTCTGCCAGCACCCCCCATATCTCTTTTAGGCTACGCCTGACCCAGAAAGAACAAGGATGTTACTCAATAACAGGTATCGCTCAATCTCTAAAACATTCCAGATTTTGATTGAGTTCCATCTTGCAGTTCGAAGTGATGGACTTCCTTATTGTCTTCTGCTCAGACCTTGCTCATTTCTGCTTGTAAATCACATGTTCTTTCAAAACTCAAGACTTGGCTTTTTCATGTCATCTTTCTTGATGGATATGCTACGGTTAGCAGCACTTGCTTTGGATTTGGTTACATTGGTCTTTCTGACTTTCTCATGTGGTACACTGACTTGGCTGTTTAGGACATGTTACCCCTATGTTTATTATAACCTGCTCCAAATTCCCAGTCATACTCATTAAATTCTTAATATGAGCAAACAATGAATTTAACATTACCCTTAATAAGATAGGCATTCTTTCCACTCTTAATGTTTGTTATTCCTCCAATTACTTAGTATGAGGATCTGCCAGGTGACAAAATAAGAATGATGCTCCTAGAGAAGCAAAAGAGGCACCTGAGTTGAGTAAATAGTTTTTGTCAAACTCATGCACTGCGCATTGTAGGCATGCAGAATCATTCAGTCCATTGCTAAGCCCTAAGGCAATGGCACCCCACTCTAGTACTCTTGCCTGGAAAATCCCGTGGACAGAGGAGCCTGGTAGGCTGCAGTCCATGGGGTCGCTAAGAGTCGGACATGACTGAGCAACTTCCCTTTCACTTTTCACTTTCATGCACTGGAGAAGGAAATGGCAACCCACTCCAGTGTTCTTGCCTGGAGAATCCCAGGGACGGGGGAGCCTGGTGGGCTGTCATCTCTGGGGTCGCACAGAGTCGGACATGACTGAAGCGACTTAGCAGCAGCAAGGCAACCACAGGCCTATGTCCCTAGGCAGAAAGGACAGTTGATAGCAGCAAGAGGAAACAGGTTAATCTAACAAGTACAACCAGCTGCTAGATAGTTGCTTCCATGTCAATATCATCCTTGAGAATCATGTTACAACTTGGTATGGTAATAGATATTCCTAAAGTCCCCAACAGCTTCCCTGGTGGCTCAGACGGTAAAAAATCTGCCTGCAATGCAGGAGACCTTGGTTTGATCCCTAGGTTGGGAAGATCGCCTGGAGGAGGGCATGGTAACACATTTCAGTATTCTTGCGTGGAGAATCCCCATGGACAGAGGAACCTGGCAGGCTATACAGTTCATGGGGTTGCAAAGAGTCCCCAAGCACAAAGTCCCCAAGACAGATGTATATAAAGTCTTCATCAAATGCCTGACACATATTAAACACTGAATAAAGTGCACACACACATATTTAAATGAAAAAAACTATTATAATTGTATATATCATCACATACATCATACTTTAAAGAAGTCAGAAGTATAAAAAAGACATTTTATCATAATTTCCATGCAAGTCATTAGAATTTAAAAATTATTTTAGTTCATTGAGAAATACCTTCAGTTATTACGATGAATACTACTTTCTCCAGTGAGGTTAGAAAAATTAGGATCCATTATATTTAACAAAATAAGAATTTCTTCTCTCTGCACAGTCAGATTAATGAACACACTTAAAATAAAATAATGCAGTTGCTACCTTCTTCTTGGTGACATGCTCTCTGCACTAAATTTAAGTGACAGTAAAAGGTAATGGGTTAAGGAGGAAATTTTTAGTTTCTTAGTTTATTAGAGTGGTGAAACTCAAAGGATCAGGGTTGGAATTTAAACTGAGTGACAAGAAGGAAGAGGTTTTGGTTTTATAGGTAAAATAAAGTTGGCTGCACTTGAAGTGAAATTTGAGAAGATATTTTCACTTAGTTTTTCTTGGCAGTATTCTGCTTCTCACATTAAACTGGACTTCCAGCTCTTCAGCCCATGTTATCCCTTTGAAAACTGTATCATCTTTTAAAATGTGGTATGTGACTTTACTAATCATCTTTTTCATTACAAAAATAGGTCTATTTTTTCTGGGTAATTTGAAAGCTGCTGTGATCGTGGTGTGATGGATTTCACAAGTGTCACCTGTCATTCCCTTGGAATCACCCCAGCTTTGACCTGCTGGGTGCTAAAGTGACTTGGAACGTCCCCACATTAGGCAAAGCCCCAAACACATCGAGAGGAGCTAGGTCACTGGTGAGTTGTGGATGAAGCTCCTGCAGTGAGCTAGAAGGAGGACTGGATGTGCAGTCTAAAGGCTTGGTTTCTGGACCTGGCTCTGTCTCTGACCATTGAGAAATTAGTCTCAAGGTGTGTATTTAGGAAACGCAGCAACCCATATACGTCTAGTAAATGGACATCCTCTTTGTTGGCATCTGTTAGACCCCAACACCATCTGCATTCTTCTCCACTCTTGTCCTTCTCGACTTCAGTCAGACCCTCTTGGGGCAGTGCCCCCTCCACCTTCCCCACTGCTGCTCATGACTGGGAAGAACTCTGTTGGATTTCATGGACAATGCTATCTGTCTGGCATTGGAACTTATACTGAGCCTTTGCTTCAGTCCTCCCTATTATTGTGACTTCCCGGGAGTCTCTCATCTGAAAAATGATCAGTGTCTCAGACTCCTGATTTTGCATGCGTAAGCCCTGGGGGCCATCTGGTTTACTCATCCCACTTAGAGGAATTGCACAATGCTCCCTCGCATTTCCTTTCATTTACATCCACACAGAAGTTTTTTAGTTTACTAAGCACTGATGTATGACAGTTGTTACGATGTTATAAAAATTTTAAGAGTAAGACCATTAAGTATCGTTTGTCAAGTGATTACTATGAGTCAGGCACAAAACCCTTTGACACATAGATAGACTTGAAGCATCCTCAGAGAAGTTGAGAAATTTGCCCACGGTCACAGGCTAACCAACAGCGGAGCTTGGTTTCAGAGCCTTGGTCCGCATTGTACTACATCTCACTGCTTCTTCAGGTGCTGATGTCTCTAACTGTGCCCATCAATGCTTCTCCAATGGCGTGTGTATATGCATCACCTGAGAATCTTTTTATAACATTTATGTATTTGGCTGCACCAGATCTTGGTTGTAGCACATGGGATCTTCAATCTTCACTGTGGCATGCAGAATATTTAGTTATAGTGTGTGGGATCTAGTACCCTGACAGGGATTGAACCTGGGCCCCCTGCACTGGGAGCATGGAGTCCTCGCCACTAGACCACCAGGGAAGTCCCTCATCTGGGAATATGGTAAGATGCAGATCCTGATCCAGTATCTCTGGGATGAGACCTGGGGTTCTGTGTTTCTACCAAGTTTCCAGGTGATGCCAATGCTGCTGATTCAGGGACCACATTTTGATTAGCAAGTGGCCACTATCAGAAATCTAAGAGGATTCCAGGATATTATAACATGATTGGGCATTTTAAACAAAAATATTGTTGAAGTGATATTACAGGATAAAATGTGCTTTTTGCTTCTAAAGATCGTATCGAATGTGATGTTCACTTCTATTGACAAGATGCTCTGTTCCTTCAATTAACAGATGTTTTGTTCCTTCAAGTAACAAAATCTGCAACAATTTCAGTAAGGGAATGCACTGTGTTATAATGCTTTCTCTATACTTATGACTTCAGCAGGACATGGTGGCATTCTAAGCAGGGGTCTTTGAATGTGCTTCAGGAAGTTTCTACACTTTCTCTACCAAAGATTACATACAAAATCATCCATGTATGTGTATACGTGCATCTTCTGACAAAGACTCTGAAACTGCTCACCACACTCTCCTTGGACCTGTGACATCAACGTAAGCGAAGAACCCCTACTCCAGCAGAAATGTGCACTCCTTTAAATGGTTCTGGAACTTCCCTGTTACCAAAGCCTTGACCAAGAAGGCTACATTAGTAATATATGCAATTTATTTGTATCAGATGCTGTGAGGCTGCTGACTACATAATTGAAGCCTTTGAAAATGCCAGTTGATAGCTGTAATTAGGTAAAAATAAAGGCACTAGACCCTTTAGATAACTTTCCTAATGACTCTCGGCCAAAGCCCAGGCAGAAGTACTCCCCGAGTTCCCTAGAGTTGAAAGCCAGTGACCTTTAGCATCCACCGCCTTTGTGATTGTCATTAGAGCTGGACATGTGACAGCTTCAACCAGCAGCGTGGTAGGACTGAGGTTGGTCTGTACTTATCCAGCTTTCTGCACTTTCCACACCTGTAACTACAAAATAAGCATGATCAATATTGGATTGTTAGTCACCAAGATGTAGAGAGGTAACAATAACCTTGTATACGAGACAGCAAAAGAGACACTGATGTATAGAACAGTCTTTTGGACTCTGTGGGACAGGGAGAAGGTGGGATGATTTGGGAGAATGGCATTGAAACATGTATAATATCATATATGAAACGAGTCGCCAGTCCAGGTTCAATGCACGATATTGGATGCTTGGGGCTGGTACACTGGGACGACCCAGAGGGATGGTATGGGGAGGGAGGAGGGAAGAGGGTTCAGGATGGGGAACACGTGTATACCTGTGGCGGATTCATGTTGATATATGGCAAAATCAATGCAATATTGTAAAGTTAAAAAATAAAATTAAATTAAATTAAAAAAAATAAAAAACAATATATGCACATGGGCTTGTGGTACTCTAAGTGCACCAGGCCATTCTGATAGTTAAAGCTGGAAACAGGTCTGATCCTGATAATGGCCATCAAAGCCTACTCTTTAAACCAGTCATGTATGCATGCATGCATGCTCAGTCACATCAGTCGTGTCTGACTCTGCGACCCCATGGACTGTAGCCCGCCAGGCTCCTCAGTCCATGGGGATTCTCCAGGCAAGAATACTGCAGTGGGTTGCCACTTCCTCCTCCAGGGTATCTTCCCCACCCAGGGATCAAACCCGCATCTCTTGCGTCTCCTGCATTGGCAGGCAGGTTCTTTACCACTGAGACATCTGGGAAGCCACTAATCATGTATACATTTCCATAATTTTCATAGAGGTTGAGTGCTTGGGAGCTATGGCCCTGGAGTCAGACTGCATGGATTCAGGTCTGAAATCTTTCACTTAATAACTGTGTGACCTTGGAAATGGTACTTGCCCTCTCTAAGTCTGTTTCTTCTTCTTGCATCATGAGCATAATGGTAGTAGTAACAATATACTGACCTCATAGGGTTGTTTGATGATAGGGTTTTTTTTTTGTTTTTTTTTTTTTAAGAATGTGCTCTTTAAAAAATTTTCTTTTCATTTGGCTACACTGGGTGTTTGTTGCTGCACCTGGGCTTTCTCTAGGTGAACTGGGACTACTCTCTCATTGCAGGGTGGGGGCTTCTCATTGCAGTGGCTTCTCTAGAGCATGAGCTCAGTAGTTGTGGCTCACGGACTTTAGTTGCCCAGCAGCATGTGGAATCTTCCAGGACCAGGGATCGAACCCGTGTCCCCTGCACTGGCAGCCAGATTCTTAACCACTGGACTACCAGGGAGTCCCTGTTTTGAAGATTAAATGAAATAATTTTTATAAAGCACACAGCCCAGTGCCTGACACACAGTAAATTATTATTCTCTAAGCCAAAACTCATGGATCCTTTTTCACAGGAGCATTGGGTATGAGGAGTTAGTATTACTTATAAAACTTGAAGTCTTGAAGTTAGCAGGGGAGAAATTAGAAATCCTTGTGTTTGGACTTCTCCGGTGGCCCAGCAGTTAAGACTCTACTTCCAAGGCAGGAGGCAAAAGTTAGATCCCTGGTCGAGGTACTAAGATCCTACATGCTGCAGCAGTGCAGCCAAATAAAGAAACACACAATAAAATAAATAAATAAATATAATCTAACCATTAAAAAAAGAAATCTTTGTGCTACCTATTGTAGTCTCTCTTTCCACCCATCACCTACTTACTTCTTCGTTGATGACTGTTCTAATGCATCACTGTTTGTCCATTCTTCTAGCTTTCATGATACATGTTTCTGCTTCATTTCCTCTACTCATGTAGCATAGTCACACATTTGATCTTTGGATGTTTATTTTTCCAGCTGTATTGAGATATAATTGGTATAATTGACACTGTGTAAGTTTAAGGTAAACAATGTGATACTTTTATATTCATATATATTGCACAGTGATGATCTTAATAAGGTTAGTTGACACATCCATCACATAGAGTTTTCTTTTTTGTGTGTGGTGAGAACATTTAAGATCTCTCTAAGCAACTTTCAAATACAGTTAACCCTTGAACAACACAGGTTTGAACTGCAAGTATCCACTTATAGGAATTATTTTTCATTAAATATTATTTAATATTTTATATTATAATATAAAATATAATATAAAATATAATATAATATAAAATATAATATAATATCTAATAATTAAATAATTATTAGATCATTTTCACTAAATCGTACACAAACTGTGATTGATTGAATCCATGGATTCAGAGCATGTGTATTGAGGAACCATGGATACATAGGGCTGACTATATAGTTATATGTGGATTTTCAACTTCATGGAAGGTCAGGGTTCGAGTTGTTCAAGGGTCAACTGTATACAATACAGTATTGTTAACTATAGTCACCATGCTGTACACACTTTGATGGTGTACTTCTTGTGTCTGTCTCTACTCAGAAGACTTCAGCCTTTGACACATTCATTTCTGACCATATCCATATCTTCTGTTCTCCCCTCCTGAATCTGCTTTTGGTACCCTCAAGACTTGGGGTCTTCATGCCCTTCCTTTTTGACTCAGTATAGAAGTTTCTCCCTGCTTTTAGTTGCCCCCTCATTATGGGTTAAGCACCCAAAAAATTGATGAAATAAACCCTACCTAATTGCAACACATCTTCACAGATGAGATTCTTCTAAGCTTCTTTGGTGGTTTAGTCACTAAGTCATGTCTGACTCTTGTGACCCCATGGATTGTAGCCCACCAGGATCCTCTGTCCATGGAATTTCCCAGGCAAGAATACTGGAGTGGGTTGCCATTTCCTTCTCCAGGGGATCTTCCTGACCCAGAGATGTAACCTGGGTCTCCTGCATTGCAGGCCAATTCTTTACCCACTGAGCCATCAGGGAAGCCGCTAAACTTCTTTACTGCCTTTATTTTCATTTTGAGGTAGAGGAAGGTGGTGTTACAGTACAGAAAGCGAGTCTTTCTTTAAATCTTTTGTTTTAAAATTGAGATATAATTAATATTTAACATTTATTAAAGTATATAGTATAATGATTTAATATTTGTCTATATTGCAAAATGATCATCACAGTAAGTGTGGGTTTTCTACTTGTATTTCTAGTGCCCAGAACAGAGGCTTGCACCAATGACGTGTTCGATTGATGTGTAATGGATAAAAGTAAATTGAACTGATGATTGAACTGGACTCAAAAACTAAGGTTCCCTCTAGCCTGAAAGCTAGATGGGATTCCTCTGGTTTCAACCATGACAGGTCTGGCTAAGTCTCTTGGAGGGAAAATCCTTTTGCTTTAACCACTTCTTTGTGGATGAGTAGTATAGGTTTTCAGACAAGTCCTGGGAGGGTGTCAATTTTCTGTTGTACTTACCAGGATGTTATAGGATTTCAAATAAGCTCCAAACAATATGTCTCCAGGAGTTGAGGTAGAGTCACACTTCCTATACATACCATGGTCTAAACACCTGTTACTTTTTAGAATAGGGATTCTTCTTTTTGATGCACAGGATTTCTTCACGGGGTGGCTGTTAGGCATTGAGAGGGGAGCATGTCAAACCTCAGTTTGCCGTAGAAGGACTCGAGTTACAAGGTGGGTTAGAGGTTAGCCCTTGCACTGTCAGTACACACTCTACCTGTGGTTGAAGACAAGACCATAGAACTCACTGTTCTCCTGATTAGTGAGAAGAGATTGAAAGCCCCAGAAACTGGGTTTTGCATTCCAGTTTGCTAATTAAATGTAGACGTTAATTCCTTAAATGCTTGCAAATTAGTAATTCTGGTGATTTGTATTGGTTTTTGTCAAGCAATCTGTTTGGGGAGCTTGAAGCAACTGGGACATTGCTGGCTCTGGTGAAGTTTATTTAATTTCTTTTTATGAGATTCTTCATCTTGGAAATGGGATTTTCAAATATTACTTTCCCAGGCATCATTACTGATTTTCTGGGTTTTATTTCAGGAATGGGACTGGTTCAGGGTGCTAGGGAAGCATTTTGTGGTGTTCTGTATTAAAGTTGTAATAGCCAAAAAAATTGGCTGATTGTGCGTGGTGTCTGAGATGTGGTACCTTATTGAAAATGTTCCAGATTTTGACAACATGAAGGGTTTATGATCCTTGATTTATATTTCAAATGATCTTATTTTCTTTAAATTAATATTTCATGCAATCTTTGAGATTCTATTTTGCTTTCTAGTGTCATTTCGATGCATTTCATTGGCATTTGCTATCATTCACCATCTTTGCGAGCATTAAAAAAAAAAAGCAAATACATTCTTTGTAGCCTGGAATCTCTCTTCATTTTAAAATTCACATTGAACATGAGCCTTGGTAGCAGCAGTTATTTTACAGCTGCTTATTACTTGGAGGAATATATCTTGCTAGTAGGTTTTTGAAAAAAATCCTATCCTCCCAAATGACTCTTTCCCGCCATCTTTTAAAAAATATTTTTACTCCTGTGGTTTCATTCTCTTGGAATGTTATTCAGTTCCATCTTCTACTTGATCTTCAAGGCCACGCCTTCTAAGAAGCCTCTCTGACCTTTCCTCCCTCCCTGTTTGAAATGGATGGCTTTGTCACTACATATGGGTATCATGGGGCTTCTTCATGGCCTCTCTTACCATCCTTGCCAAGGTGCCAGTGAGCTCCTGGAGATCATTGCCATTAGACTGGCGGGGACTTGAGGAAAGCCAGTATGTGGATTAGATCTGATCCCAGCAGTGACTTGCACAGTGCCCGGCACATGTATGTTTATTGCATGAAGAACCTTTATTATATCGAGCTGATCCTTTTGGAAAGCACTGCTTAAGTCAAATGTACTGTGTGAAATAAGATCTGACCATCAGTAGACAGAGCTGAAGGGTTAGAGTTGGAGGACTTAATTTTAGCCTAAGAATTGCTTCTGATTAGTACTGTGACCTTCAGTTATTTCACTTTGCTGAGTCAGTTTCGTCATTTTGTGCATTATACGTGTTAATAATACTCAATGTAGATAATTTGAAAGGTTGTTGTGAGGATTAAAAGTTCAGTTCAGTTCAATCGCTCAGTCGTGTCCAACCCTTTGCAACCCTATGAACTGCAGCACGCCAGGCCTCCCTGTCCATCACCAACTCCCAGAGTTTACCCAAACTCATGTCCATTGAGTTGGTGATGCCATCTTAACCATCTCATCCTCTGTTGTCCCCTTTTCCTTCTGCCTGCAATCTTTCCCAACATCAGGGTCTTTTCAACTGAGTCAGCTCTTTGCATCAGGTGGCCAAAGTATTGGAGTTTCAGCTTCAACATCAGTCCACCCAATGAATATTCAGAACTGATCTCCTTTAGGATGGACTGGTTGGATTTCCTTGCAGTCCAAGGGACCCTCAAGAGTCTTCTGCAACACCACAGTTCAAAAGCATCAATTCTTTGGCGCACAGCTTTCTTTATGGTCTGCATATTTCATGACTGCAATCACCATCTGCAGTGATTTTGGAGCCCCCAAAAAATAAATTAAAAGAGGATTAAAAGAGTGAATGTGTAAAAACCTTTTAGAAACTGCAAGTGTATATACACATAGTAAATCTCCATTTTGAGAGCCTCATTTTTCTTCATATGTAAAAGATATTAATATCTACCATCCTTGTTGGGTTTTTGTGAGGATTAAGTAAGATAGCATGAGATAACATGTATGGAAGTGCTTACCAAATAGTAGATGTTTAATCAGTGTTGCCTGGATGTGAATTCTCTTCTGTGGACAGTCCTGATGTGGGGCTTTCTCAGGTCTTGTAGAATGTGTGTGGAAGTCAGGCTGCTTGTGTCTTGAATTAGACAACTTTTTTTCAGCCCTGCTAGCTCCAACTTCCTACTTGAAATGGATGCATTTTATAAAACACAAAGTAGTTAAATTTGCTAGCAAATGTTTCCAGGTCTTTGAATGGCAGCCAATAAGAAAGGCTAAATGTTATTTTTTTCAGAATTCATGTCCTTGATGTGGAGGAAATATCATATTTACTTGCACATAGTCCCACCTCAGACTTTGAGTAGAAAACGAAGAAAACTGTTTTCCCCTCTGAATTTCCCCGTGGAAGATGTTATTTTCTATTGAAACAATGAGGGCAGCTGCCAGCAAAGGAGGGTGATTTTCTTTTGCCTAGGTAAACCAAGGGTTAAAATGAGAGCTTGGAATAGTCAGGCCCCTGCCTTGGGCTGGAACTTCAGCAGATTCCTTGCAGTCGCTCACTGCTCTGCCCCCTCCAGCTGTCTCTCACCTCTCCCCCACCATAAAAGGGTAGGTGTTCCTTCAGGACCATTCACTGCTTCTCTCCTTCTGTCCGTGTTTCCCACCCACATTTACTTCCAAGAACCTTTCCACCTTATGGTTGTTGTTTCTTTCCGGAGACCAAAGGGCAATCAAATCTTAAAACTAAAAATCAGTGGATAAACAACAAGGTCCTACTGTATAGCACAGGAAACTAAACTCCATATCCTATGATATGCCATGATGGAAAAGAATATGAAAAAGAATGTATGTGTGTGTGTGTGTGTATTACTAAATCACTTTGCTGTATAGCAGAAATTAACACAGCATTGTAAATCAACTACTTCAATTGAAAAAAATTCACAAGGAAAGGCAACCTTAAATGTAACCCCCTCCATGCTGATTACTTGAAAGATCACAAATAACCTCATTTAATGGTTTGCCACTAAAAGAACTATTAAAAGAGAAAGGAAGGTCTGGAGATCCAGATTCCAGTGAACATAGCACCTGCTGCCTGGGGCACTCCGGATGGGTCTCAGTTCTTCAGTAAATGCGGACTGGTATCTCAGAGGTTAATGAAGTTTGCCTAAGGTAGCAGTGGATTAGGTCTTCCATTCTCACATAAATTACCCATCCTCCAGTCCCCTTTGTCCCTTGACATTTTCACCACAAAGGAGCTAGGGGTGTTCAGAGGATTACCTAAGCAAGCCCATATTTATCACAGGATGGGATTATTTGCCTGCATTTTGTGAAGGAGGTATTTCAGGATTTTCTCATTACTGAAGCCCCTTATTGTGGGGACTGTGGTGCTTTTTAAATCCCCTGTATTGAAATGATCAACTAGTCAAACTTTCAGTTATAGCGTGTTTTCCGAAGAAGTTGAGAGTTTTCTTTTAATGACTCTATCTTTGAATTTTTAACTTCATATCCTTTTGGAGACCCCGAGGCACTACTTTTTTGGGCCAACAGAAAACAATGTTGGTGTAAAACCAAGTGCCTCTTGCTTGTGCTCTGCCCACCCCCCACCCCCGCTGACTTTTGTGACCTTAAAAGTGTGTTGAATGTTGAAATAAAACATCCACTTCTCATCTAAGCCTTGGACTGTAGACTTTGGCCTTAAGAGTGTTTTTGTACAGATATGTTACAGCCCCATTTCTATCAGCCAAAGAAAATGAATCCATTCAAGGTCTCCTCTGCCATCCATCAGGGACCTCCAAGAGGAGCTTTCCAGAAAGATCTGTGTTAATTGCAAGCTAGCCAGTTACCTAGTCCTTTATAAGATGCTCAGACATCTTGGATGCTGCTGACACAAATGGAGAGAGGAAGCAGGTGGCTGGGTTCCTTACTTTTTTCACATACCAGCCTGTGCAGATGGGGGACTTTGGGGCTGCTCATGACCTATCAAATAGGGCTGGGCATGTAGACACCAGGGCTCCATGCCAGAGAGCTAATCTCTAACTCAGGATCCTCAGACCCTTTAAATCATGAACTTGAACTTTGAACTGAAGAGAGCTTGAAATACAAACTCCATGCTTAAAATCAGTTGAATTTTTCCTCCACTCTCTACTTCTCCTAGGGACACATTAGCAGCCTGTAGTCCCGATATTACTGACGAAATGGCAACACATGCCACCCACTGGGACCATATTCGACAACCTGGACTCCCCACACCCAACACCTGTCCTCTGCCCCAGGCTCTGGCACTCTCTGAAGTTTCATGGCTTTGCTTATGAATCATGCTTCTTGTTAGAGAGTAGCCAACAGCTTTCTTGTTGCTAGGAAGTGGATTTCATTTCCTCTCCTCCTGCACTTCCACTTTGTGAATCATGGCCCTCTCAGAGGTGGCAGAGGTGCAGACAATGTTCCTGACTCTCTGCTGCCCACCTTCTGCCATGGGTGTTTCCCTTCTGTAAGAGGCGGGGGTGGGAGAGCCTCTCCCACATGGTAAACAGCCAGCCAAATCCAGGGAGGCCTTTCACGGTCACCGTGGCCCAGATGTTGTGCTGGACGAAGACCGAGTGGGGATTTGGGATTTCCATTCTCACACAGCCAGATTGAGGGGGTGGAAGCACAAGGGGTTGCAAAGAGTTGGACACAACTGGGCGACTTTCACTCACTCCCACTATAAGCATGGGTGGGTTTCCCAGGACTCCTGAGTGGAGCAGTTGTCCTCTCTTCAGTAGCACTGGGGAGAGGGTTTGTTCTGAACCTTGAGAGAGAGAGTTTCCATCAGCACATCCAGGAGGATCTGGCATCCCTGGCAGTGTGTGTGGAGGTTTTTTACCATGACCTGTCTCTGTCTTCTCTTGCACCTTAAGGAAGGTGTTTCACAATTGAAATAAAGTTGTATTGATGGTTCTGCTCATCGATGCAGATTTTTCTTTTTTTTTTTTTGCAGGGGCAGCTCTAGGATAAATTCTTCCTGCCAGTTTTTATGGATCACTTGTTTGTCTAAAAGTTCACATGGAGAATTCCCGAGATCCGAGCAAGAATTCTGGGCAAGTGCCTTCTTGGATTTAGGGCAGTTCTGCAGCTTCAGGGTTATTGATAAACCAGGCAGAGGGCAGTGTGCAAAGCCTATGGCTGTTTGGGGGAGAAACCTGGTGTGCAGGAGCTACCCTTAGGGAGTAGGAGGGAGCTGTAGAAAGCTGTCGAGTGCATAAAGATGATGTCTCATCACTCGGGTGGACAATTTGCTGTTAGGTCAGTGAAGCTGTGGATTCATGTTGTGGGAGCCTGAATGAGGGCTACTCACAATTTTATCATCGATCCAGGTCAGTTTTTTCCTCTCTGAGTTCCATAACCAAATTCTTTTCTTGATTATTAAGCAGACTGACACTTCTGTTCTTAACCAGTTCATATGTTTGCTTAACTGATGGCTGCTCACTGTCATTAAAGCTGTTCCTTCATTCTGTCACTCTTGTTCAATCAACAAGTGTGTTTCGAAACCATGTCTGTGCCGGGCCTATAGTTTCCATAAGTGCGAATGGATGCTCCAGGCAAATGCAGTTTAATGGAGTTTGCCACTAAGGTTTCTGTTTCTCTAGTATTTTAATATCTTTTCATAACCAGAGGTCTGATGGCAAGGAGAAATTAATGGGAATGAGAGCTTTGAAATAACACAGTATTTAAATGCATGAGCGAGGACCCAGAATCTCTTATTATTGTTACCCATGGAATAACTTCATTTCTTGTCTTCCCCAGGGGAAATTTAAGAGGATAAGCAGGGATAGAAAGGGCAGCAAGCTTATGGCATCAATACCGTAGAAAGAGTGATCTGGAGCATCCTGCTCTGGTCATGTGGTTTTGTGGTAGCAGCAAGACAGCAAAACAGAGGCATTGGTACCTTATATAGGCTGGTCCCTGAATACCCAATCACAAAATGGCCATGTTACACGTTTTACTGCTTACCAGCTTCTGCTTCCTTTCTATTTTTTTTTCTTTTTTTTCCCCGAGATGTTTGATTGGCCTTTATGCAGTTTGGGGAGATTGCAGGAGGTGATGCGCTAGGTTCAAAAGTGGCTTGCTGCTCACATGACTCAGCTGTGAACTCAGTTGTGCATGGCCTTTACTCCTGAGGACTCACTGAAGGAAGTGCTGGGCCTCTGCAGAACTTTGATCAGCTTGTCCAGAAAGAGAGCATTTTATTGTTTCATGGCTATCTTTTTATTTATTGTTCAAAGTATCTGTGTTGTAAAGTGTCTTATATAATGTAATTCTGGAATGATCTCACAATGATTAATTTTTTTCCTTACTTTCAAAAACACAGCCATCTTGGTAGCTTCTGTCTTGGTCCATTCAGGCTGCTATAGCAAAACACTAGAGACATTCATTTATCACAGCTCTGGAGGATAGGGCGTGTTAACTTGTGTGTGTGTGTGTGTGTGTGTGTGTGCACGTGGACACACAGGCATATGCTCAGTCATGTCTAACTATTTGCAATCACATGGACCCATCAGGTTTCCTCTGTCCATGGGATTCTCCAGGCAAGAATACTGGAGTGGGTTGCCATGCCCTCCTCCAGGGGATCTTCCCAACCCAGGGATTGAAACCGCCTATCCTGCATCTACTGCATTGGTACTGGTAAATTAGGTGTGTGGTGAGACTTGCTTTTTCGTTCACAGATTGCCATATTCTCTGTGTGTTCTTGCATGCCAAAGTGGTCTCTCTGAGGTCTATAAAAGGGCACTAATCCCATTTTTGAGGGCTCCATCCTCATGAGCTAATCACCTCCTGAGGGTGTCACCTCCAAATAGCATCACGTTGGGAGTTTGAATGTCACATATGAATTTGTTGGGGGAGAAGACATAGACATTCAGTCTTTAGCAGCTTCTTGTGAACTTTTTGTGGTTGTGAACATTCATCTATTTTAAATAATAAAATCTACAGAGTTCATATGATCATATTAAGGGATTCTGTTCAATTACAATTTTTGTTATGTTTTCAAAATATTAATACCACTGAGGCACTTGATTTCTTTTGGTACTACCAAAGCCCATGGGTTTTCTAATTCTGCCACTAATTAGCTGAGATCTTGGGTAAGTTGCCTCCCCTCTCTTCCCACTCAGTGTCCTGATCTGTAAAAATGAGGGGTTTCTTAGTCTCCTCTAAGTCCCTCATGAGCTTTAACATTTTAAGTTTAAAAAAGCCCATAGAAGACAGCCTAGTCTTTGGAATCTTTTCCACAATGGCAGTTAAAACAAATGGAGAGGTAGCTGAAAGACTGATTTTAAAAGCTAGTACAAGGACCTGACCTTTATGAGATTTTAAGCTGATTTCTTGATTAAGCCTCATTCTCTGTGCCAGTAAAGGACAACTAACTGATATGGGTCATTTGAAGGTCTTTCCCACCTCCATTCCCACCTCCAGTAGTTGTAGGCTTTGTGACTCAGAGTGATATTGGAATGTATTCATGTCTTTGCATAAAAAACTAATCATGGTGAGAGGTGCCCCCTAGAAAGGTGATGGGAGGCAAGGGAGGAGAGTGGCTGGGGTGGAAGGGGCATCTTCACACTTTTGGCAACTTAAGTAATATTAAGTTCCCCAAGAGTTTATCACACTTTGGAGGAATAATTTTAAAATTTATAAGACACTGCTCTACAACTATAAAGTGACTTTTCATTCATTTGCTAATTATATTGTCAACAATTGATTTCCGAGACCCTTAAGATGGCATCCTTTAGTGGGGATTCCACTCAGGACTGCAAGTTCTAGACTAGTGAATGCTCCATGGATAATATTGCCATGAATATGATCTCTTTTCTAGTAGAGATTGTTCTCCTGAGATGCCAGATCTCAATCCTGAAGAATCAGAGCACCTTTTGGAGTTATATTGCAGGGCTGAGGACATAATTGTCCACGTTGATTAAACTGATGTATTTCTTCTGCTTCCTAAGCGACTGGTTTATAAATGGCACATGGGATCTTAGTTCCCTGACCGAGGATTGAACCCACATCCTCTGCATTGGAAGATGGATTCTTAACCACTGGACCACTAGGGAAGTCCCCTCTATTTTCCCAGTAGGAACTTTAATATTTTCTTGAAAACACTTGTAGATCACACTTTATTACTACAACTACAGTTATCGGAAGTGCTTATTGAATGCATGGTAAACTGGACATCATAAAAGAATAAGGGAGGGAAAAGCTACTTAACTGATGGTTTGGGGAAAACTGGTTATCAAATAAATAAACACAGGCTCCTAACCTGATATATTATATGAAAATAGATTCCAAATGGCATGTGATTCAATTATTAAAGAATAACTTGTTTTAAAAAATCAAATCACAGGGGAAAAAAACAGCTGAAAATTCATGTGCCAGGTTGTGTGCTAACACGAAGTAGCTTCTTTAGTCACCACATCAAACCTATGCAAATCTGTCCAAGAGGAATTTTTGCAATGATGGAGATGTTCTGCAATAACTCCAGGAGCCACTAGCACATGTGAATATTAAGCACTTGAAATATTTTCTAGTGCAACCAAAAAGCTGATGTTTTAATTCTGTTTGTGATTCATTTAAATGTCAGTAGCCAGGTATGAGTACTTTTATTATTCTCACTTTACATATAAAGAAGCTATGGATCACAGAGGCCAAATAATTTTCTCCAGATCATAGAGCTGGCAGATGACAGAGCAGAGATTTGCTTCTGAGGCCAGTGGCCTTATCTCTTTGCTATTCTATGGCTATCTATCCCTTAGAGGGTGCCCCTCCTGTTGTGTCCCAATTTGTGAAGAAACACCTCCAGTACACTTGCAGTTAACCAGGCAAAGAAAGAAAGAAAGAAAGTGATAAGTGCATGATAAAGGACAATAGTCATTAAAACAGCACAAACCTGGTCCCCAAATAGTATTATGGCTCATGGAATAGAATAAAATGTATATAAATATGAAAATAGATAAAACTGAATCATGTAATTGAAATTTGCTAAGTGAGCAGAACTTGTGTTCTCACCAAAAAGGAAAAAGAGAAAAATATGTGAGGTGGTGGATGTACTAATTAACTAGGAGAGAGGATTCTTTTTATAATATATACATATACCAAATCCTCATGATATAAACATTAAATATCTTACAGTATTATCAATTAACTCTCAATAAATCTCAAAGGAATTTAAAAAGGGAAAAAAGAAAACAGATCTTTGTGTTTTATATTTATATTCATCAGTTCAGTTCAGTCGCTTAGTCGTGTTCGACTCTTTGCAACCCCATGAATTGCAGCACGCCAGGCCTCCCTGTCCATCACCAACTCCCGGAGTTCACTCAAACTCACGTCCATCGAGTCGGTGATGCCATCCAGCCATCTCATCCTCTGTCATCCCCTTCTCCTCCTGCCCCCAATCCCTGGCAGCATCAGAGTCTTTTCCAATGAGTCAACTCTTCGCATGAGGTGGCCAAAGTACTGGAGTCTCAGCTTTAGCATCAGTCCTTCCAATGAACACCCAGGACTGATCTCCTTTATAATGGGCTGGTTGGATCTCCTTGCAGTCCAAGGGACTCTCAAGAGTCTTCTCCAACACTACAGTTCAAAAGTATCAATTCTTCGGCACTCAGCTTTCTTCACAGTCCAACTCTCACATCCATACATGACTACTGGAAAAACCATAGCCTAGACTAGACAGACCTTTGTTGGCAAAGTAATGTCTCTGCTTTTGAATATGCTATCTAGGTTGGTCATAACTTTCCTTCCAAGGAGTAGGCGTCTTTTAATTTCATGGCTGCAATCACCATCTGCAGTGATTTTGGAGCCCAAAAAAACACAAAGTCTGACACTGTTTCCACTGTTTCCCAATCTATTTCCCATGAAGTGATGGGACCAGATGCCATGATCTTAGTTTTCTGAATGTTGAGCTTTAAGCCAACTTTTTCACTCTCCTCTTTCACTTTCATCAACAGGCTTTTTAATTCTTTTTAGTTCCTCTTCACTTTCTGCCATAAGGGTGGTGTCATCTGCATATCTGAGGTTATTGAGGTTATTGATATTTCTCCTGGCAATCTTGATTCCAGCTTGTGCTTCTTCCAGCCCAGTGTTTCTCATGATGTACTCTACATAGAAGTTAAATAAACAGGGTGACAATATACAGCCTTGACGTACTCCTTTTCCTATTTGGAACCAGTCTGTTATTCCATGTCCAGTTCTAACTGTTTTTTCCTGACCTGCATATAGGTTTCTCAAGAGGCAGGTCAGGTGGTCTGGTATTCCCATCTCTTTCAGAATTTTCCACAGTTTATTGTGATCCACACAGTCAAAGGCTTTGGCATAGTCAATAAAGCAGAAGTAGATGTTTTTCTGGAACGTTCTTCCTTTTTCGATGATCCAGCGGATCTGGCAATTTGATCTCTGGTTCCTCTGCCTTTTCTAAAACCAGCTTGAACATCAGGAAGTTCACGGTTCATGTATTGCTGAAGCCTGGCTTGGAGAATTTTGAGCATTACTTTACTAGCATGTGAGATGAGTGCAATTGTGTGGTAGTTTGAGCATTCTTTGACATTGGCTTTCTTAGGGATTGGATTGAAAACTGACCTTTTCCAGTCCTGTGGCCACTGCTGAGTTTTCCAAATTTGCTGGCATATTGAGTGCAGCACTTTCACAGCATCATCTTTCAGAATTTGGAATAGCTCAACTGGAATTCCATCACCTCCACTAGCTTTGTTCATAGTGATGCTTTCTAAGGCCCTCTTGACTTCACACTGCAGGATGTCTGGCTCTAGGTGAGTGATCATACCATCAATATTATCTAGGTCATGAAGCTCTTTTTTGTACAGTTCTTCTGTGTATTCTTGCCACCTCTTCTTAATAGCTTCTGCTTCTGTTAGGTCCATACCATTTCTGTCCTTTATCGAGCCCATCTTTGCATGAAATATTCCCTTGGTATCTCTGATTTTCTTGAAGAGATCTCTAGTCTTTCCCATTCTGTTGGTTTTCTCTATTTCTTTGCATTGATCGCTGAGGAAGGCTTTCTTATCTCTTCTTGCTATTCTTTGGAACTCTGCATTCAGATACTTATAACTTTCCTTTTCTCCTTTGCTTTTTGCTTCTCCTTTTCACAGCTATTTGTAAGGCCTCCCCAGACAGCCATTTTGCTTTTTTTTGCATTTCTTTTCTATGGGGATGGTCTTGATCCCTGTCTCCTGTACAATGTCACGAACCTCTGACCATAGTTCATCAGGCCCTCTATCTATCAGATCTAGGCCCTTAAATCTATTTCTCACTTCCACTTTATAATCGTAAGGGATTTGATTTAGGTCATACCTGAATGGTCTAGTGGTTTTCCCTACTGTCTTCAATTTAAGTCTCAATTTGGCAATAAGGAGTTCATGATCTGAGCCACAGTCAGCTCCCAGTCTTGTTTTTGCTGACTGTATAGAGCTTCTCCATCTTTGACTGCAAAGAATATAATCAGTCTGATTTCGGTGTTGACCATCTGGTGATGTCCATGTGTAGAGTCTTCTCTTGTGTTGTTGGAAGAGGGTGTTTGCTATGACCAGTGCGTTCTCTTGGCAAAACTCTATTAGCCTTTGCCCTGCTTCATTCCATATTCCAAGGCCAAATTTGCCTGTTACCCCAGGTGTTTCTTGACTTCCTACTTTTGCATTCTAGTCCCCTGTAATGAAAAGGACATCTTTTTTGAGTGTTAGTTCTAAAAGGTCTTGTAGGTGTTCATAGAACCGTTCAACTTCAGCTTCTTCAGCATTTCTGGTTGGGGCGTAGACTTGGATTACTGTGATATTGAATGGTTTGCCTTGGAGACAAACAGAGATCATTCTGTTGTTTTTGAGATTGCATCCAAGTCCTGCATTTCAGACTCTTTTGTTGACTATGATGGCTACTCCATTTCTTCTAACGGATCCCTGCCCACAGTAGTACATATAATGGTCATCTGAGTTAAATTCACCCATTCCAGTCCATTTTAGTTCTCTGATTCCTAGAATGTCGGCGTTCACTCTTGCCATCTCCTGTTTGACCACTTCCAATTTGCCTTGATTCATGGACCTGACATTCCAGGTTCCTATGCATCAGACCTTGCTTCTATCACCAGTCACATCCACAACTGGGTATTGTTTTTGCTTTGGCTCCATCCCTTCATTCTTTTTGGAGTTATTTCTCCACTGATCTCCAGTAGCCTTTTGGGCACCTACCGACCAGGGGAGTTCATCTTTCAGTGTCCTATCATTTCACCTTTTCATACTGTTCATGGGGTTCTCAAGAATACTGAAGTGGTTTGCCATTCCCTTCTCCAGTGGACCACATTCTGTCAGACCTCTCCACCATGACCCCCCGTCTTGGGTGTCCCCACACAGCATGGCTTAGTTTCATTGAGTTAGACGAGGCTGTGGTCCATGTGATCAGATTAGCTAGTTTTCTGTGATTATGGTTTCAGTGTGTCTGCTCTCTGATGCCCTCTCGCATCACCTACCGTCTTACTTGGGTTTCTCTTACCTTGGACGTGGGGTATATCTTCACAGCTGCTCCAGCAAAGCACAGCCACTGCTTCTTACCTTGGACGAGGGGTATCTCCTCACCACCACCCCTCCTGACTTTGAACATGGAGTAGTTCCTCTTGGCCTTCGTGTGCCCGCACAGCCACTGCTCCCTGGACGTGGGCTTGCTAATATTTATATTCATATATGTATATAAATTGAATGCATGATAAACTGGATGTCATAAAAGAATAAGGAAGGGAAAAGCTACTTAACTAATGGTTTGGAGAAAACTGGTTATCAAATAAATAAACACAGGCTCCTAACCTGATACATTATATGAAAATAGATTCCAAATGTCATGTGATTCAATTATTAAAGAATAACTTATTTTAAAAAATCAAATCACGGGGAAAAAAAAAAGCTGAAAATTCATTTAAGAAACCATCTGTTATGTGGTAAGTTCTGAAAAAAACCATGAAGAAAAAAAATACAGAAAGGTTTATGAATAATAAAAATATACTTAGAATAAAAAGGAAAATAGATTTGGGGAATATATGCAACAAATAAGACAGAAAAAGATACTAATTAGATTTGCAGTAATAAAAACCTTAAGACACTCAGGTAAGTTAATGGAAAAGAATATGAACAGACAATGGACACATCAAAGGATGCAACTGGTGAATAAAACTTATGGGGAGCATTTGAAATGGGGCTTTTCAAAGAGGTACTAGTTAAGTGATGACAAGGCAGCATCTTATATCTTTTGAAATTGCAAAAATTTAAGAAAATAATTCTCTGTGTTGGAGAGAAGGTGGTAAATCTGATGTATTTATGATGTTGCTTGTGATAGTTTAAGTTATTCTGATTTAGAAAGCAAATTTGATAAAATAATCAAGAATCATCAAAATGTTTATTCTCTTTGACTTAATGATGCCCTCCTGAAAATTTATCTGAAGAAATAACCCCTCAGGAAAAATTTAACTACTTCCACCACTAAATCTTTAAAGTGAAAAAAAAAAAGTCTACATATTGAATTTGTGAAGATTAAAAATTATAGCATTAGTTCTAATAAGGAAAGAAAGGGAAGCAATAGAAAATATACAGTCGTTGGTGGAGATGGTTTAGTAAATTATAATACATATACTTTATGCAATATTGTACAGCTTGAAAAATGATAGTTGTGGCCACTATGTAGCAATACGGAAAATGGTCACAGTGGCAAGTGAAAAACAGCTGGATGCAGGGCTTCCCTGGTGGCTCAGATGGTAAAGAATCTGCCTGCAGTGCAGGACACTGGGTTCAATCTCTGAGTCAGGAAGATCCCCTGGAGGAGCAAATGGCAATCCACTCCAGTATTCTTGCCTGGAGAATCCCATGGACAGAGGAGCCTGGCAGGTTACAGTCCATGGGGTCGCAAAGAGTTGGACACAACTGAGTGACTAACACTTTCACTTTCTTAAGTAATATTTCACCTGTGTCCAAAGATATACATGCATATGGACCTGAACTACAAAGGAACTCAGGGAAATGAAAACAATCAGTCATGTTTGATTCTTTGTGATGCCATGGACTGTAACCCTTCAGGCTCCTCTGTCCTCCACTATGTCCTGAAGTTTGCTCAAATTCATATCCATCAAGTCGGTGATGCCATCCAGCCATCTCATCCTCTGTCATCCCCTTCTCCTCCTGCCTTCAATCTTTCCCAGCATCAGGGTGTTTTCCAATGAGTCAGTTCTTCCCATCAGGTGGCCAAAGTATTGGAGCTTCAGCTTCAGCATCGGTCCTTCCAGTGAATATTCAGGATTGATTTCCTTTAGAATGGAGTGATTTGATCTCTTTACAGGTGAAGGGACTCTCAAGAATCATCTCCAGCACCACAGTTCGAAAGCATCAATACTTCAGTGGTCAGCCTTCTTTATGGTCCAACTCTCAGATCCATGCATGACTACTGGTAAAACCATAGTTTTGACTATACGGACCTTTTTCAACACATGTCCTATTTAGCAATGAACAAAAATATAGAAATGAAAACATGAAAGACAGTTGCAGACATGAATTACATTCCTCAAGCACTGATGCTAATTGGAAGCTGCCCTTCTCCCCTCTTTGCCCTCAGACTCCTTGTATAGATGAGCAGCGAGTGATTGGAATCATCTGACCTTCATTGGAACACAGTTAGTAGAAGAAAATACTGCTTTATTCAGAGAGATTTATTCTGTGATGGTTGGCAGGAGAAAGGATGTACAAAGACTGTGTGGGCAGACTCAGCAGAGGTAGTGGGAATGAAAGAGGAGGCCATCTGGTAGAATGTGCTGTGGCAAATTAAACTGCAGATTATGAACATGAAATACCAGAAGAAAATCCAAATACAGTAGACTTGGAAAAAGCCCAGCTGAAGCACTATAAAACAAATTAACTACAGACTGACAATATGCCCTTCATAAGCTCAGATATGCCCATTACAAAGGAGAACATCATTCAAGCCAGATTTTGCAGACCACATTCTATGTGGATTTCCCTTATGGGAAAAAAATCAACAAACTATCCCCTGCTGCACACACAAAGATGCCTTAGATAGAGCTACTGTTTCAATGAATATGGTAAATACAGAATTAATAGGAATGCTTTGGGTTTGATTTGTGAGTCGCCTTCATTGGTGAACTCTTGACACCCAGGCCAGACAACCAGACATGTATGTGGTTTCCTTCCTACCCTCCCTCCATCCCTTCCATCCTCCCTTCCTTCTCTCCCATGACCCTCACTTTTTCTGTCCTTCTTTTCCTAAGCAGTTCTAGTCCCTGCCCTTTAGTGTGTACTTGGTGACTTCTGCTTTTTCCCACCTTTTGTACTTTGACTGCTTCCTTTAGAGCACTGATAAATTTGTCATGATGCTTGTCTGTATAGAGTTCTTGCTGATATTTCAAACCTCTTTATGGCAGCTCTGTGTGCTTTCAAAAACATCATGATTCTGCTGTGGCTTTGGAGCTGGTTTGGTTTTCTTTCCAGGGTGATAGCTCCAGGTGATGGCTTGATTGAGGAGGAGCACAAAACCAGTGGATGTGTTTGAAAGGCTGTCATTGGGAAGAGGGACTTGGATATTTTCCCATGTGGCTAGAAAGAACACAACAAAGCCCTATGGGAGGTGGATTTCAGTTCTGTAAAAGGAAGCACCTTCTAATAAAGCAGGTCAGAGACAGTATGGGTTATTTCCTGGGCTGACATGTCTGGGTGTAGAATTTGTTCATCATACAAAGGCACCTGACTGCGGAAGTGAGTGACAGATGAAATGTAGCCCGTGCTTTGCTCACTAGCTCTGGGTTTTGGAATGGGGCCACGTGAGCCGGGAGGAAGGGATGCCTGGAAAGGGCGTCTTTGAGGCTTCCACATAGAGGTGCTGTATGTACGAGGGGTGGCCCCAGTGCCCCCGGAGGAGAGTGCCTGCTCTCCAGATCAGTTGTTAGAGAGCAAGGGGAGAGAATGGCTCAGCTTACCCACTAGAGGAAGTGCTTGCTTTCCCCCATCACCTCCACATTTCCGAATGTGCTTTGACTCTACTGCACTAAGGAACAATCCCCTTCTCTTACCTTGTCTGTGGCCATCTTGCATCTTCTCACCTCATGTAGGCAAAAAACATCCACATTAAGTCTTTCACCTTCCTGGAGATGGATAGGTGCCATTACACACAGTGCTGAGTTCACTTCTCATTTCAGAGAATATGCCTTCTCTCTCTTTTGTTAGTGAAGATCAGCACCCCATTCTGGCCCACCACCAAGTGCTTTGTGATGACTGCAGGAGATAACACAGACAGAATGCACTTTGAAAACTGGGAAGAGATGTCATCACTAGCCTTATTAAACAAGACTGTGTAACATTAGGTAATCAACAGATATGGAGCTCCAGTCATATTGGTGTCTTTAGTGGTGACAAGTAAGGCTTGCTTCGCCATCAAGAATTCCCTGACCACTGGGTTCATAACTGAGTTTCTATTCATCGACCCCCGTGCAGGGCTGACATCCACACCATCATCTAGCTCTCAAGGTAGAGCGTTTGGTAGTTCAGTTATCCTTTCGTGTGTACATTTTGTTTTCCCCCAATAGACCACAAACTCCTGGCGCTGAGTGCCATGCCACATACTCTCTTGGAGTTCCCAGTAGGGCATCATATAATGCATGCTTTGTGAGCTGAACCGAATTCATTCTTTCTATTTACTTCTCTCCCTCCCTTCAAGAAATATTTTTGATGAACTGTACCCCAATACAAAATAAAAAGTTTTAAAAGATAAAATAATCAAATATTTAGGAATTTAAAAAAAGAAATATTTTTTATATTTCTATGGGGTATCAGTATCTATGGGGTTTCAGTCATCGTTGCTTTGAATGAAACAGACAAGTCCCTACCTTCATGGAGCTTTCTATTCTTGTCCAGATCTGCCTTTTACTAGCTGTGTGTGGCCTCAACCAAACCGCTTATGTCTCTGGGACTGTGTACCCTCCTGTGTACACTAAAGGTTTCCGTCTTTCCTTTCTGTTGTTTTTTCTTCAGCTGTCTTCTCCACCTTTACTTGCTCTCTTGGTCAGGTCTTTATTTTCCCACAATTCAAAATCTTGAGTAATGGAAGGAAAATAGCAAGGATACCCCTTTTAAAATGACTCATCTTGGAGTATTTCTATAGCTCAATTTGCCTAGATCATTCTTTTCGTTTTTTCTGTTGTAGATTTTTTTAGCCCAAGGATAGTCCCTATTTTATTTCTGCCTTTAGTGCCCAGCTCACAATGCACTTTTACTTCGTTTTTCATATATTACTTTGGATGTTCTCCCATTACAGCATCAACCTTCTTTTGTTCATTTCCTTTGGTCTTCTGTCCTGAGAGCAGCTCCCAGAATTATAGCCTTGGATTCCTGAGCTGCAGGAGATTGCTTGTTTAACCAAGATCAATCCTCAGGAGAAAATTGGGTCTTTTTTCTCTTATAATTTTATTTGTTTAAATCTTGACTGCTTATAGTAAATATCCTCTCAAAGATAATTTCATTTCCAAATAATTTGGTATCTGATTTGATGCAGCTTGAGTGTTTATTTTGGGGATATCGTTTTTCTTTTATAATGAGTTTCCCCCAATAGCTTTGTGTAATGTTGTCACGTCTTCTTTTTGCTTGGCTACCGGCAGATTGTGGTTAGCTTTTCTGGAGTAATATTAGTTTGCTAATAGTAATTAGCTCTCAAGAAACTTCTTTGTTGGTTTTCACCAAAAGAAAAATCTAAAATAAAGGTGATTTATTTTAAAAAAAAGTCTTAAGGAAATAAGATACATTTACTCTTATATGATTTTTATAGTGTTTGCAATCCAGTGATCATTTTCATATTATTTAAGCTTCAGTTTCAAGATCCTAAGGTAGATTTATATTAGCAAATTGTCTAAGTCAGGCAACTAAATGTATTATTTTAGCAATGTATACTAATTCAGGTTTATTTTTTTTAATGGGGTTGGTCTAGGGAGATGAAGGTTTTATTTTTCATTCATAATTTCACAACGTGTCAAGTTTGAATTTACATGAGAACTCTAATAATGGCCTGTCTTTGGTTGTTGCTTCCAAGACACTATGAGCATTGTAATTAGCGATAAGGAAAGCACTGACCAGCTTAGGGAACCACATATTAGTTGCCTGGCATGAAAAGGAAATACTTCGTTTTAGAAAGTCACTTTTCTTCTTAAGCAAGGAATAGTAAAAGTCACTTTAAACTGCTTCAAATGAATTCCATATGGCAACTGGGATGAGTTTCAACATTTGGACCATGTAAATTTGAGGCACCTGGGAGAAGAGAGTTGGTACCACTCCAACAACTTCACAAATTTCTATTTAATAAATCACTAGGAACTGCTTGTTATTATTATTGTTGTTGTTAAAATCAGTTGTTTCATTTCAGTATGTCAATAGAAGGTCACCTTCCTCTGTGTCTTCATAGGGTAAAAGGGGTGAGGGAGCTCTCTGGGGTCTCTTTTGAGGGCACTAATCCTACTGATGTGGGTTCCATCCTCACAATCTCATCACATCCCAAAGGCCCCACCTCTGAATATCATCACATGGGTGATTGGATTTCAATAGGAATCTCGAGGGGACAAAAACATTCAGTCTGTGGCAGTTTTACTTCCAGAGTCATGGGTCTGGAAATGTTACACACAGGTTAATACTTTTGCACTGATTTCATTTTATTTTGCCTATTGGAGCAGGGATTCTCAATTTCATAGGTGAAGATATGGATTTACTCAAGAGTCCACTGTTTGTTAAGAGACAGAAACTGGGACCGGAAGCCCAGATTTTCTTTTTCCACAACACTTGGCCATTGCAACTACTTTTTGCTGTTTCACTCACATTGACATTAATAGGTTAGTACCAAAATCCTTTAAGACATGTGAGAAGTAATTAAGTTTGAGTCTCATCAGACAAGATATCCATCTATTAAAAGATAGATGTTAGGACAATGGCAGTCTTAAAAAGAATCTCGGCAAAGAATAGTGTTGTGACTAGCGATGGAATGAAAGCTGTGAGAATTGCACAGATTCCAAAATGCTGTTGAACCAGGCTGCTGGCCCTCTTTCCGCAAGTGGAGTGTAGTTGTGTAGTTTGTGGGTATTTGTTTGTCCCTCAGTAGCTCTTGACAGAGAAGGCACTCCAGTACTTTTGCCTAGAAAATCCCATGGACGGAGGAGCCTGGTAGGCTGCAGTCCATGGGGTCGCTAGAGTCGGACACGGCTAAGCGACTTCACTTTCACTTTTCACTTTCATGCATTGGAGAAGGCAATGGCAACCCACTCCAGTGTTCTTGCCTGGAGAATCCCAGGGACGGGGGAGCCTGGTGGGCTGCCGTCTATGGGGTTGCACAGAGTCGGACACGACTGAAGTGACTTAGCAGCAGCTCTTGAGCTCCTGTTTCAAGCCTCTCACAGTCCCAGTCCAAGGGTCACAATGCCTTACCCCTAGGGCACAATTCACAACCACAATGTAACACTTTAGAAGACCTGGTGTTTGGGGGAAACAGTGGGTGTAGTTCTTGATTAATTACAGTCTGATTATCCTTGTTGGGGACTATTCTGCCTTGTTTTGTTTCCCGCTGTCTGCATGCCTACGGTTTCTCTGTATAAGCTCCAGATTCAGTCTGTAGGAGTGCAGAGGGGAGGATGGATGGAAACAGTTTTGTTTTCTATCTTATAGCTCTTGAAAGTGAAGTAGTTAAAAGAGGAAAGAGCTGACACTCTTGGCTATGGTGTGTTGGGAGATTGTGGATTTCAATTACCCGTGCTCATGCTGTCACCCAGGACTACAAATTATCAGCAGCTGGCTCTAAATGAAAGGCTAAATAAATCTTGATTTGAAGTTACCTAGTGTCTTCAGGATGGCAGGGAAGATCTCTAACAGTTGGGAGAGCCTGGAGCTCTCTGCTGTGTGTTGGCCTCCCATTTGGAACCCCTTTCCCACTTTCATCAGAACCCTGACACATAAAGGATTAACTGGCCATAGCTTCCATTTATACATTTTATAGAATGGCTCTGGGTAAGTACAGGGCCATAATCTGAATCCTGTACTGGGATGGGTCCCCAGGCTCATTAATTGATGACAGACTAGGAAGAGACTTTGACACTTGCAGATTCATTAGAGGTAGCTGGATGGATTTATGGTAAGGAGGTCAGCCTTGGAAATATGATGAATTTCTGTGGGTGGATAGCAGTGCAGATAGGCACGAATGATACTTTAGATTGAATCTGCATCTGCTCCAAGAATGTTTTGCTGTCATGCTGCCTACCCCAAATCTTAAATGAAGAGGAAAGTAAATAACATTGATATTGTTTTTCTGAAATGGATTAGAAATAGGGCTGGAAATCTAAAGCTTGGAAGAGGGATATACAAAGATTTATAAAGGTGGACCCTAATAAATGGAGTGTATTGTGATTTACATTAATAGCAGGCCATGTCCTATGTGATTCTACACAATGTTAAAGCCCCTCTTTGGTTACTTCTACCCCTTGCTGACACCACTGCAGTTTGGGAATCTGCTGGTGGAGGGAAATAGTATGAAAATTCCTCAGAGTGTATCTTTTCAATAATGCAAAAGACATAGATTAGTGTTTTTCAACCTTGTTTTTGTGATCGTCCTTGTAAGGGGGGAGTTAAATTCAATTTAACTGATCTCTAACAATAGAAATTAAATACTAAGGAGTAAGATTTTGGCTTGGAGGAGGGCAGGATTGGATCATGAAGGGCCACAAAGCCCTGTAATATCTGCAATTTTTATTCACCCTCCCTAAGAATCAATTTTCTTCCCCTTGCGGGCCGTAGTGCCCTTGTAGAAAATTCATGGTATAGATCTGTGAAACCAGGTAATTTATGAGGCGATGTTTAATTGTCTCTGGTTATGGCTATTGTCTCCATCACCCACATTACTCATCTCCAACAGGAGGGCAGTAACATCAGTTAAGTTCTTACTGTGTATTCGATACTTCCCAGGCAATGTTTCATTTAAGTCTCACAACAACTCTGAAGTTGAAAGGTTAAGTGATGTTCCTAAACTCACACAGTGGCTTGAACCCAGGTCTTTCCGATGCCAGAGATGGTGATCTTTCTAACACTGACTTTAAAATTTATTTTTAATTTTTTAAAATTTATTTTTAATTGAAGGGCAATTGCTTTATGGTGTTGCTAACTTTTTTTTTAAGGGGATATTGCAAGGTGTGTCTGTAGAGAAAAGATATCAAGAGGGTGTTTATTTCTAACATTGATTTTGGAGTCTCTGGATTGCATTTTTGATACACTTGCATAGAGTTAGAAGTGAGAAATTTGATTAGAACAAAATTTTGTCTCTCTTCTCCCATCCCCATGGTTTGAAATGTGCTCCTTAGTATCATATGGAAATAACCTTAGTTTCTGGATATGAGTGGAGATCTTAGCACTAATTGTATACATTGGAAATGGTTAATATTATAACAAAGATTTGATAGCTCTTATACTAGCCTCTGCATAGATTCGTGGCTCATTTTACCAAAAATTGATGTCCAATTGTGGAGTTGGAAGAGGAAAATAGATGGCAAAGAATGTCACACTGCTAGCAGAGCTATAATCATATGCACTGAATTGGTTTTTTAAAAAAGAAAAACGGAGGGGGAAATAAACCAATTTTCAACATGCAATGCCTGAGAATTAGTTAGGCACATACAACGGAGCCAGCATCCTTTCGGGAGAGATTACGTCAGGTGTATTCCATTTACATGCTGGTGTGTGTGTGATGTGGAAGTGTGTGTGTAGATGGAGAAACTTAGCCGTTTCTTGTCTGGACGATTTTAGACTTTATATTTAAAGCACATTATGCCCATACATATGTATGCATAGATTTCCACCTGTGCTCTCGCAGACTTTCTCTAACACACCCACCCCCCCCAACCCTTTCTTTCTCCCCACTTGGCAGTGTTGCAAGTAAGCCAAATAAGAAATACTGGGTCCTGCAGTAGTTAGGAACTGGTTGATAGGTGCTCTCCTTCATTTTAGAGGTGGAGAAATTGAAGTCCTCAGATGCCACATGAAATGGAATTCAGATTGCCTGCCTTGAACGGGCATATTGCATTGTTTGTCTGCCATCGTTGTTCCCAACTCTTTGCTTCCTAGAAAAAGAGAGAAACGTAAAAATACATTGGCAGCTTCATCTGGTGGCCAGAGAACAATTCTGGCCAGAGGAAAATTTTTTTTTTTTTTGTCATAAGATTTGTACATTAGCATATTCTTTTATTTTATTTTATTTTAAAAACTTTCCAATGTTGTATTGGTTCTGCCATATATCGAAGTGAATCCGCCACAGGCATACATGTGTTCCCCATCCTGAACCCTCCTCCCTCCCCCTACCATCCCTCTGGGCCGTCCCAGTGCACCAGCCCCAAGCATCCAGTATTGTGCATCGAGTCTGGACTGGCGACTCGTTTCATATATGATATTATACATGTTTCAATGCCATTCTCCAAAATCATCCCACCTTCTCCCTTTCCCACAGAGTCCAAAAGACTGTTCTATATATCAGTGTCTCTTTTGCTGTCTCGTATACAGAGGAAAATTTTAAAAGAGAATAAAAAGTGGGGAAAATTGACTCACCAGAGTATGTCATTTCTAACTTAATACATTGATTAGAAAATAGACTTCAAGAAGATGAAGATTTGTCTTACAAAAATATTTTAAAATATATGAAATTTTTTTTTTCTCTGATACTCTTTTTTTTTTCTAATTTTATTTCATTTTTAAACTTTACATAATTGTATTAGTTTTGCCAAACATCAAAATGAATCCGCCACAGGTATACACGCGCTCCCCATCCCGAACCCTCCTCCCTCCCCCCTCCCCACACCATCCCCCCGGGCCGTCCCAGTGCACCAGCCCCAAGCATCCAGCATCGCGCACGAACCTGGACTGGCAACTCGTTTCCCACATGACACTTTACATGTTTCATTGCCATTCCCCCAAATCCTCCCACCCTCTCCCTCTCCCAAATTTGAGAGAATATTATAAAATCATATACCATATCTTTCCCCAAACACAAAACTCCACTGGAATTAGACTTTTGATTTCAGAAAGAGCACCTCCTCTTCTGGGAGGAGGTGGTTGACCTGGGTCCTAACTTGTTTCTCCATGGACATGCTGTGTAACCTTGATCAGGTGACATCACCTCTCTGGACTTTGATATCTTTTTCTGTAAATTAAGAGGGTTGAACTAAATGATTTCTAAAGCACCTTCCAGTTCTATAAAGTCTCTGCAAAGGGAAAGACAAATGGTCTGTAATATTTAGATGGTTTAACACTGCTATTTCCTAGCTTCTGTGTGTTACTGAAAGTTTTCTGATTTGTGACCAGTAGTTGTGTATACAAAGTTCATTTGCTAGATAATAAAATATCCTTGGTTGACAGGAGGTAGGTACAATAAATATGGATTAAACCTTATTATTTATGTATTAGATAAAGCAGAGCTGTTGACATTTATAGTGCCACCAAGTGAGTAATTTATAAAGGCAGTGTGCCCCCTTGGAACATTTCTACCTTTTCCAGATATTTTATTTTATTGCATACTTGGGTTCTGCTTCAGGTGAATGCCAGAAAGTATTGTTTTTGCAGTGCTAATATTTGCAGTACAGTGTTTCCTATAGGTGGATATGATTGTCTGATTGTGTGATATAATGTGGGCTTCTGTGATTATAATGATTTTTATTTGAAAAGACAGTTGTATTGGGCTGGCAACCTCCCACCTTGATTTTTTCCATATACAGTTCTTTGTCTGGCTCCTTGGAAGCCATGCTGTACAGTATGTGTAGTTGGAATACCTTCTGCTCCTTGCATCCTGGTTTTTGAGTGTGTTTTTGCATTGTCAGTGGGAGGGCTGGAGAGTTAATATGCTGTATTGCCTGAAGGCATAAAGGCACAAATTATTTCTGCAATCAGAAGTCACCAGGAGGAATTTATTACAAATTATAACAGAGAGAAAAGCAGACAGTAAAAGGAGATTTTTATCTTTGTTTGCTTTTTATTTGAATGGCTTGCTGAGCTTTATCAGTCTTTAATGAAGAAGGAAAAAGACGACCTCTTGAAACCAGTGCCTTTGAATTTTATCTAGTTACCAAGATTCCCCCTCCCATGGACACGTTTTTTTTTTTTTGGTGTGACTAGCTCAAGGACAAGGATTTTTCTTTTTTCCCCCCTTTAAGATAAGCTATAAGGGAACCTGAGAACATTTGAGAGTGTGAAATTCAGCTACATACATCTGTATTATTTAGAAAGAACAGAGGACTCTGTAAGCACGCATCTTTCTCATCACAGTTGGCCGTTCTGTTTCCTTGTGACTGACCTTTGCAGTTACTGGGATGTTGGTATTTAAGAAGGTGGTGTTTCCAGAGTTGGAAACCTCCATTCTCCCACCACTTCAGGGCTTCATACCTGAATGCTGTTGGTTTTCAGTAACAGGTTTCAATAAGGAGGCTTCTGGGGTTGGCGTAGAATTTTCTTGATGGTCCCTGTTGAGTGGTTACAAGCTATATATCCTGGGCTTCTTACCTATGTTTCAGAGGTGAAGAGCCCGTCCACTTTCCATTCCCAAAAGTCCATTGCAGAACTCTGCTCAATGTTATGTGGCAGCCTGGATGGGAGGGGAATTTGGGGGAGAATGGATACATATATATGTATGGCCAAGTCCCTTTGCTATTCACCTGAAACTATCACAACATTGTTAATGAATATACCCCATTACAAAAAAAAAAAAAAAAAGAGTTTGTGGCACATGTCCATGAAAATGGCCCAGTGACTGCCAGGTAAATGTATGCCAAGCATCATGGAAACCGCATGTCAGGGAAGTAGAAGCCCCCACCCTGTGGAAGAGGGCCAGGTGTGCTAAAGGGCATTCCCCCTTGGAGCAGAAAGGATCTGGAAAATGATTTTCTTTGTGTTTCCATTTGAGCAGGTGTTGGACATGTGCTGATGCCAAACAGCATCCTCTGACGGGCTCGCAGCCATGGCAGCTGCCCCAGAGGGACACACCTCCAGGCATCAAGGCGGTGCTGAGGGAGACAGATTGGAGGCCCTGCTCATTGGTGCTTCATTTTTGGATTATCAGACAGATCACATTCCTTAAAGGTAGTAAGAGCAGGTGATCTTTTTGAACCTGTGTTAAGCCGGGTAACGAGTAAGGTAGGCATATTCAGTATGTATGCTTCAGAGGACTGCCTTCTTAGCCTGCTCTGAAAAGAGCACACTGTTGGCAGCATTCTGTTCACATACTTGTGAGAATCTCAGGGCTGGAAGAGCTCTTAAAAATCATCTACTTCACCCACCCACCCCCATCTGATATACCAGCTGCTTCTACAACCAAGTTGTCATCTTTGCCTATGCATGATGCTTTCAGAGACAGGGCCCTCAGAACCCATTCCATGCATCAAGTTGAAATGTTCTTCCCAATTGTTCCTGTCTAGTGGGCTTCTTAACACAGCACACACAGCTTCTTGGAACCACACAGAAATTGAATTGTTCTGCGTTAGGCCAGCCTTTCAGAGCCTTGTGTGTGACACCCCACTGCCACCCTTTCTAGTCTGGTTTGGCTTCTTTCAAGTGGTCTCTAATGCAGTAGAGATGAAACAGAGAAGAATGAAAGGATGCCTTTGAGTTAACAGGGGAGGGATGTTCCCTTCTCTCTCAGTCACACTGTGGTCGGTTCACTTGGATAAGAGAAGGGCTTAGGATGAAGCGTGGCACAACCATTCCTCTGATAAGACAGCTTTGATTCTTCCTCTCTCCCTTTCAGTCCCTCTGATAAAAATATGCTCCTGTATTTCTGTATCCCTCCTAACCACCTTCAGATACACTCTCCGTGTGCTGATATCTCCTTTCTCTCTCTCCTCTACCTTAATTCAGTAATGCAGCCCCAAATCCTATTAGTTCTATTGATGGCATTCTTGTGCTGGAGATTCCTCTAAGCTATGTGTCCATATTCCTTCCATGTACTTGTGAAGGTAGACTTGTCAACACACTTCAAAACCTTGCATTTATTCCTATTTAATTTCATCCGGTGAGAAATGACATCGCTTTAGTTTTTGGACTGGCCGGACTGACACACACCATCAGCCAGCCCATTCTCAGTACTTCTAGCTTCACGAATGAGCCTCTGTTGCTTCTGCTGCTGCTGCTGCTAAGTCGCTTCAGTCGTGGCCAACTCTGTGCGACCCCATAGACGGCAGCCCACCAGGCTCCTCTGTCCCTGGGATTCTCCAGGCAAGAATACTGGAGTGGGTTGCCATTTCCTTCTCCTATGCATGAAAGTGAAAAATGAAAGTGAAGTTGCTCATTCGTGCCCGACTCTTAGTGACCCCATGGACTGGAGCCTACCAAGCTCCTCTGTCCATGGGATTTTCCAGGCAAGAGTACTGGAGTGGGTTGCCATTGCCTTCTCCGCTGTTGCTTCTAATGGATGATTATTCCCCAATTCAGAGACCTTTTCCCTTATCTGATGTAAATAGTTTTCCTTTCCCATGACAGGTAGGCTGGTGATCATTAGGAAGGGCTAGGCTTCATCTCTTTTTCTTTCCTTTTTTTTTTTTTTTTTAACTTTTTTTGTACTCTCAGACTTCCCTAATAGAGAACTGGTGTGATCTAGAAAGACATTTGTATCCGGCTCCAGATTAGCAAGAGTTTAGCTAAGCACGACTGCTTTGCAAATGGAATCTTCAAATACCACATCAGCAGAAAGAAAAGTATTGACCTCTGTAGTGCCTGGGAGAAAAAAAACAAGGGTGACTGGATTGTTGCTTGGCAAAATCCATTCACTCCAAGCGCTATTCCAGGCTATTGCTTCTACTTGCCTAGACAGAGATGGAGAGAATCACTGCTAATAGTGGATACATCCTGCTGTCTCCACTGGGATCTGTTTGAAGGAAAACTTTCTTGCCTCTATCCTGATTGCTGCATCAGGCTGGGCTCCAGTTGTGTCAGTTGCTAGTTTAATGACAAAAGTTGCCTCCACTGTTGGTCAAGATCATGACTCTCATTTCAGATTTCAAGTATATTATATCCCACAAACAAATCACACGAGATAAACTTGGTATAAGAATCCTACTAAGGCAGTTCTAATGTCTTATTTATTGGGCATCGCTAGAGAATGAGCTATTCCACTTGAGTGAAATGAACAGATAATGGAAATGTTTTGCTTCCAAGAGCCAAAAGTGCAATTTTCAATCTTAAGTTGTAGAGCAGAGGTCAGCAAGCTATAGCTAGCAAGCCACATCTGGCCTGTTTCCTGTCTTTCTAGGACACTCAAGGTAAAACTGGGTTTTACATTTTTATATACTTGAATAAAGTCAAAACAAGCCTGTTTTGTGACATGTGAAAATTATATGAAATTCACATTTCAGTGTCCATATGTAAAGGATGGGTTTCCCTGGTGTTTCAGATGGTAAAGAATCCACCTGCAATGTGGGAGACCTGAGTTCCACCCCTGGGTTGGGAAGATCCCCTGGAGGAGGGCATGGCAACCCACTCTAGTATTCTTGCCTGGAGAATCCCCATGGACAGAGGAGCCTGGCTGGCTACAGTCCATGGGGTCTCAAAGAGTCCGACATGACTGAGCGACTAAGCACAGCACACAGCACATATAAAGGATTATCAGAACACAAGCCACACTTGTTTACATGTTGCCTATACCGCTTTCTTGAAATAAAAACAGAGTTGAGTAGCTAGAATACACTGTATGGCCCACAAAGCCTAAATTATTTACTGTGTGGCCTTTTATAGGAAAAACTTGCCAACCTCTGGTCTAGAGCATAATTTTTGTAAAGGACTGTTCGTTGCATGACTTCTAATCTGTTGAGGGCTTGGAAAATACACTTCTTATGAATAACATTTAATGGGAGTCTTTTGATATCTGAGTATGGACTCAAGGACGGAATTATGGAGAGCTATGAGACTGCTAAGACATCTATTTCTGTATATAAAATCACAGTCTTGGAGCTCGAAGGAATATTTCAAGAAGCTCACTGAAGTTACTGGGTTGGGCGTTTCTGGATTCTTTATAGGGAGATCTAATAGCCTCTCAATCTAGGGTTTTACAGTAACCTCTAAAGTTCATAAATATTTTAAAGGATTTCCTCCTTTCTCTGAATAGATCTGCTGCTGCTGCTGCTAAGTCATGTCAGTCGTGTCTGACTCTGTGTGACCCCATAGATGGCAGCCTACCAGGCTCCTGTCCCTGGGATTCTCCAGGCAAGAACACTGGAGTGGGTTGCCATTTCCTTCTCCAATGCATGAAAGTAAAAAGTGAAAGTGAAGTCGCTCAGTTGTGTCCGACTCTTAGCGACCTCATGGACTGCAGCCTACCAGGCTCCTCCGCCCATGGGATTTTCCAGGCAAGAGTACCAGAGTGGGTTGCCATTGCCTTCTCCAAATAGATCTGAAGGTTGTTCAATTTGTCATGTTCCTTCAACAGAATTCTTGTGCATTTCCTGTGTGCCCATCAGTAAGTGTAGAGACCTTTCTCTGAGATTTTCCCACATGTGGAATTTTATGGGACTTCTTCCTCAATTTTTTTTTAACAGTTAACCTGGTGTTAAACTATTTTTTTCTTTTTGCTTATGGCCACTTGTCTCCTTTATGTACACAAAGATGTTAAGCAACTTTGAAATTTCAGCTGCTTGTTATATATATATATATAATTATCTTCTTTTAATTATGAAAAAATCCTTGAGATTTCTTTATCTATATAATTTTTTCATGAGAATTAATCAGTGATTGAAACTCAGCCTCTAAATCAGCACCACACACATATATAAACAATTACATATGTATAAAATTAAATATTATAATTATTTATATATATGTCTCTGGACTTACCTGGTGCTCAGATGGTAAAGAATCTGCCTGCAATACAGGAGACATGGGTTTGGTCCCTGGGTCAGAAAGATCCCCTGGAGAAGGGGATGACAGCCTCCAGTATTCTTGCTTGGAGAATTCCATGGACAGAGGAGCCTGGCAGGGTTGCAGAGTTGGACATGACTGACAGACTTTCTCACACACACACACAAACATATATATATATATAATTAATATTTGTTTTTCCCCAGAACCTTGAGCTTAAACTCTAGTGAGACTATTAGAGCACCAGAGCACCCAGAACTTTGTATTTTAGTAGTTCATTTTGGACGCTAGGACTATAGTTTATTCTCCTTTGTATCCCAAGCATTCAAGGACCGTGCTTAGCCCATGGTAGATACTTGTTAAATGTTTACTGAATTGAATGAAATTGACTTCCATTCAGACAATATCCTTGAGATTTCTTCATCCATATAATTTTTGTCCTTAGTATTTATCAGTGATTGAGACTCATCCTCTAAATATCTTTAGCACCTCACCAATATTGTCAAAGGCGTAGTTATGCTAGATCTGCATTAGGGGAGTAGGGTTTGATCCCATGTTTGAGGTCCCTGTGGTGTCAGGAAGGGACCAGGGGAATAAAAATGTGGTGGGCTGATAGCCACCCTGGCTGGACACCCCCTCTGGGAATGGACTGGAAGGCAGACTCAGAAGTGGTACTGAGAGAAGAAGAGAAAGGGAATAATTATCTAAAGAAGGCAGACCTTTCATAAAATTTAGATCCAGAGCTTGGGATTCAAAACTTGCCTACCCAGTTAGATGAGAAACATCATTATTTGTACCTGCAGATCAAGACTCAGAGTGTTGGAGGGTCTAGGATGAAAGAGAGCTTGGAGACCCAGATTTCCAGTGCTAGAGCAGCAGTTCTTAATCTGACTGGCCCATGGGTTTTCTGAAAAGGCTAGGTGTCTAGACATCTTTCTGGAGAGGGGATTCAGAGCTTTCATTATTTTCGAGGAGGTCCAGGACACCCTCCAAAAAAAGAAAGGATTCAAAACCAGCTCTCTAGATGTGTGGACCCTCAAAGGAACTCATTAATAGTGGTTGAATGGTCTCAAATAAACCCTTCAGACACAGTGAAGGTCTGACTTCTTGAGCCTACACAGCTGGAATTGTTAGGAAATTCTTTCTAAGGCAAATTTAGTGGCAATTTATGTGTGTGTAACCTTACCCAAATTCTTCCTATAGTTTGGTTTCTCTCTAAGGGAACAGAAAATAAGCTCTGCTCCTCTTCCATGCTGCATTCGGTGTAAAAATAACACTTTTTAGGTCTTCCTCAGGGTGACTTCTCCACGCCAAAGAGCCTTTCTAAACCTCATACACCTGTGGCTTCCAGACTCTTCCCCATGTGGGGGCGGTTTGTCTAGTTTCATAAGGTCATGGCAGCTAGAATTGAAGATAGCATTTCATGAATGTTCTTTTTTTTAAGATTTTTTTTATGTGGACCATTTTTAAAGTCTACTGAATTTGTTTTAGCATTGCTTCTGTTTTATGTTTTGGTGTTTTGGCCTCAAGGCAATGTGGGATCTTATCTCCCCAAACAGGGATTGAATCCACACTTCCCACATTGGGAGGTGAAGTCTTAACCACTGGACCTCCAGGGAAGTCCCCTTCATGGGTGTTCTGACCAGCACAAATCAGAATATAATTATCACCCCATTATTCTAGATAAAATATTTCTATTGAATGCCTAATTCGTTTGTTTTTGTGCTAGCCAGTTCACTCTGCTACTGATTCATGATGAACTGACTGTTGATTTGCCATCATGTCCTTTGATGTGTTTGTAGGTTTGGTTCATGGATCTATTTATACCCATTATTCTAGTTTTTTTTAAGGCATCACATGGATGCCCAGATTGATGCAGCTGTGCACATGTATGTAGATGAGTACATTTCCCTTCCAAATTAAAAAAAAATACTCATTTTACCATTATTATTCTTGTTGCTAAATAAATCCTGGCATTTTTCAGAGCAAACAATAAAACTCAGGTAAGTGGTACAGTATTTAGTAAGAATGTTCAGATGTGAAAATAAATAATTTATTATATGGTCAATTATTTGTTTTTGAAGGAATTTGGGGGATTTTTGTTTGAAAGTCCTGGGGATATAGTGGTAAACATCAGTTCAGGTAGCATAGGACTTTAAATGGATATACTAATTATGAAGAATTTATTTTCAGTAAAGGAAATGGTCACTTGTCGTTTATAAGCTGAGGAGAACAGTGTGAGCCAAGTAGGAGGTGGACATACCTCCTCTCTAGAGATGTACCAAATAGAGTGACTACTGCTAGGGGCTGTCTGGAGTGGAACAGAGCCAAGAAGCCCACGGAGTGGCATGTGGAGCTAAAGAGCTGTAAGTAAAAGGCAGAAGTGTCCTTGTGTCAGTGTGTGGTGGCTCTGCTCCTTAGAGAAAGAGAATGGTTTCTTAATCTCATTTTCTTATAAGTGCCTTGCTGTTAAATCATTAGCTGTGGATCCAAATACTTGTCATGGAGCTAGAGATCTCCCTCTGGTCCCAAGTGTACAATAAACTGCAGGCAAGGACCAGGCAGATATAATAGGTGTAATCATCCCAGGTGTGACAGGACCCTCACTCAGGAGTGGAGTCATCAGGATTCGAATCCTGCAGCAGCTTCTTTCCGTTGGATGCACTGATTACCAATGAGGGGGATTCTATGTGTGTCCATACAGGAAAGCTCCCATGTACATTTTCAAAGCCATTGTTACTAGTGTGGGGGTTGGGGTAGGAGGCGGGGAGAGAGCGGAGAGCTGGACAGCCTCAAAGCGTTGTTTTCTCTCTGTCTTCCTCTCTCTGGATTTTCTGGGAATAAAAACGAAAAGATTTTTCTGATAGTTTGGCAAAACATTTAATTAGAGGTGGTAATGAAAAGTCATCATAGTAGCACAGTGCATTTGTATGAGGAGTTAGACTTAACATATTTAAGGGTACTTTCCCACAAGCTGTGTGGTGATTAGAGAACAATCTACTGAATGTGGAAAACAAATAAATAAGCATAATCATTCTGTGAAAAATGAATATGCTTAAATTAGCTTGCATATAATTGCTACAAAACCAAAACTGAACATACATGGTCCCCACAGAGAGGCGGAAAATCTTGTTAGGGAGCGTTTGCCAGCCTGAGCTGTCATTTGTGGCTCTCCATGGAATGGCTTTATTAGAGCCCAGTTTGGCTGCTGGCAAGCAGTAGGGTGAGTTGATCTGTTCAGTCGAAACTGGTGATGTAGTGACTGAATTTCTCATGTTTTTATTTTCCCCTTTCATACAGACAGAACCTCTAAATTCATTGGGTTGAATTTTTCTAACCTTTAATCATTTGTGTTTGATATCATGCCTTCAGAGCCAATTTCCTACTTGCTCAGTTTCTTTCATCTTCAATCTTCTTAGACTTTAAGAGATACAGTTACTTCATCTTTCCTTTGATCTTTACCTGATGAGTGTGTCAGCTGTGCCCATCAATTTCACCAACCTGTTTCTCTGAAAACAGTAGATAAAATGTTGACCCTATTACCATAGGCCTATGGGTTATAAAAACAACAGGCTGATTTAGTTTTTTAAAAATGTGCTTTGTGAAAAAAATCAGTAAAGCTGTGTTTTTGTCTTAGTAAAACCTGACACTTGGTTGCTTGCCTTTTTTTTTTTTTTTTTTTGAGTTTTCAATTCGTTGTACGAGTATCAAGTTAAACTGAAGCCTACTTTTGAAAATCTTCAACATAGGGGCTTCTCATTTTATATAGTAGATCGCCAAGCTGACTGTGGTAGCCAGCACCACTTAAGTTTGCTTTTGATTTCATTTAGAGCTTCATAGCCAGTAAGAAGGTTCATTGCCTAGTCTGATAATGAGCTTTATTGCCAGCAGTACCTCTGTGCCCTTGAACTCCATCATTAGTATCATGCCTGTGATTGCTTCCTATGGAAGAATCAGTGGTCTCTCTGCTGCCCAGTTTGATACCCATTAAGGATATCCACAAGATATAAAAGGTCTTCCGCAGAGGAGGTGCTAGACAAGTGTTTGTGGAATATATGAAGGTTCAAGGATGGAGCAACTGAGCAATATTTATGCTGATTATAGATAATTTCTTGATTTGAGAAAAAGTCAAACTCCAGATAGGAACACTCTCATTGGAGACCTTTGAAGAAATGAGCAATAAATCTAACAGGTTTCTTTGGAATGCTCCTAAAACTGGTAAGTCACAAGTGTCTACTTCTTAGGTGGCTCTACCTAAGACTTGTTTTACTCACTAAGTCGTGTCCAACTCTTTTGCGACCCCATGGACTATAGCCCGCCAGGCATTATTTCTACTAAAAAATAACTTAGAGACTGAATTTCTTTCAAAGTGTGAAATTTGATGAGTGTGTGAGATCATGCAATTTTATTTCTCCCGTTTGGGCTTTCTCATCATTTATAACTAGAACTAAGAGCAACAAAAATGAAGTTCTATAAGTCTATAACTTCCTACTGACCCACTGCAGTTTTCAAATTGCTTTGGGATTTTTATGAACCATCCCTATGAAGTTCATAAAAAGCAAACACAGTTGACATGATATGTGAGAGAGAAATATAAAATGTTCAATGTAACCATTTTATTATTAAAAACAGGAAGTCAACAGCTTGATTTAACAATAAGTCCTAAGGAATTTCCTGGTGGTCCAGTGGTTGTGACTCCTTGCTTTCACTGCTGAGGGCCCAGGTTCGCTCTCTGGTCAGGAAACTAGGACCTCACAAGCCACATCTAATATTTATGAGTGTTTGCACTTCTACACCGGAGAAGGCAATGGCACCCCACTCCAGTACTCTTGCCTGGAAAATCCCATGGACGGAGGAGCCTGGTGGGCTGCAGTCCATGAGGTCGCTAAGAGTCGGACACGACTGAGCGACTTCACTTTGACTTTTCACTTTCATGCATTGGAGAAGGAAATGGCAACCCACTTCAGTGTTCTTGCCTGGAGAATCCCAGGGACGGGGGAGCCTGGTGGGCTGCCGTCTATGGGGTCGCACAGAGTCGGATACGACTGAAATGACTTAGCAGCAGCAGTAGCACTTCTACACACATATTAGAATTGGTGTCAGTTCCCAGTCATGGCCAGGTAAGGGCATAATGGTTATAAAAGAGTAAAGTAGAAAGAGTAGGGGCAGGAGAGAGAAGGGATTGGAAAGAGAAACAGAGTAAAATTAATATTTCATGGACACCCCAAATGTGTCAAGCGTTGTGCAAGGCATTTTCACATACAATTTCATTTAATCCTTGAAGTATCCTTGCAGTGCACACACTTTCTAAATTCTAATAACATGGATAAAAAATTTGGCAAGTACTTTTTTAAAGAGAGGAGAGGAGGAGGAAGAGGAAGAGGAGGAGGAGGAAAGGAGGGTGAAAGGAAGGAAAGGGGGAAAAGAAAGAAGGAGGGAAGGAGTGTTAGGGAGTAGGGAGACATCAAGTTTGCCTCATCTGAAAAACTTTGAATTTTTGGGACCCTGCATTATTTACCTCATTATTCTGAGCCTGCCCCTGCACCCCACCCAACTAAATCCACTTGTTAAACTAATTGGATCATGTGGATATAATGTGGATAACTAAGACTTGTTTCACACTCTGGAGGAAGGAGATCAGGCCCAGTTCACAGCTCTTCAACTGCTCTTATTAGCCTTGCAGGGATCTTTTCTAAAGAGGATACCCCACTTCCATGGGATCTATTTTTTTTATCCTCCAGTTCTGCTTCCAGAACATTATCGTTTTGAACAATTCTTGCAAATCTAGAGGCAACAGATTTTGATGGTAGTAGGAAGTGGCATGCTCCTTACTCTTGTCACTTACAACTGCATTTTGTAGTGAATGGTCTAGAAATCTAGAACCACTTTTTCCAAGTTCAAGTGTGACCCAGAAAAAAGAAAACCTTCTTGCATTCTTTTCAAAGTAATATACATGATTTTGGAATTTCTGTATTAAGTCCTTTCTTTGTAGGAAAAAATAAAATCCACCTTAAAATGATAAAATATTCAATCCAGTTTTGCCAAGTGGAGTCTAATTTCAATTCACATATTATAATTTATAATTCTGAGTCCTAGGAGCCAAAGCCCCCTTAACCACCCCTTCTTTCCATCCAGGCTTATCATTTGGAGATCTCATAGCTTCCTTGTCTGTACACCATCTGGTGAAATTGAGAACACTGCTAATGACCTACATGTTTTTGGGTACACAGAGACCAGGGGCTAGTTGTTAGCATCTCATTGAACTTCCCTGGTGGCTCAGACAGTAAAGCATCTGCCTACAATGCGGGAGACCTGGGTTTAATTCCTGGGTCGGGAAGATCTCCTGGAGAAGGAAATGGCAACCCACTCCAGTATTCTTGCCTGGAAAATCCCATGGATGGAGGAGCCTGGTAGGCTACAGTCCATGGGATCGCAAAAGTCAGACATGACTGAGCAACTTCACTTTTGGTTGAGTGGCATCTTTGAGAACAGAGCTGATGATGCTCCTTGGCAGGAAAAGGGTGAGAGGGCAGGAGGGGTAGGTACAGGGGAGAGAGGGAAAGTGTGTCCTGAAGCTTTGCTGTAGGCTTGCCAGAATCTGGTGAAGTGTGGGGTGGGGGAGGGGAGAAAGCCATTACTCACAGAAGAATTAGATGGTTAAAGAATTCGTAATAGGGATTTCCCTGCTGGACCAGTGGTTAAGACTGTGTTTCCACTGCCAGGGGTGAGAGCTCCATCCCTGGTCAGGGAACTTAAGTTCCTGCATGCTGCACAGTGCAGCCAAAAGAGGAAAGGAAAAGAAAAGAATTCATGATAATTAAAAGGATGTTTTTGTGTTAGAGAGGAAGAATACAGCCATAAAACATAATTACTGCAAAATATGCTGCACTCGACCAAATAGCCACTTGATGACTACCACTGTGCCTCTGCTAGAAAGAAACCCCAGCTCTTTCATGAGAGGAAAAACATGGGTATTATGTCTATTTGCATACTCATGTTCACAGTCAAGCCATTAATTAAACAATAAATCCTTACAATATAGGACTGGATCAAATAATGCACAGAGTCTGGCAAGTAGTTTATGAGAGTATGATTCTGGAAATAGGGTCAAGCCTGGGACTCTCTGGATGCCCACCAAGCATCTGCAGTCCCAGGTCTAGAAGAGTATAGACCAGTTTGAATGAGATATTATATTTGTTTGAGGGGTTTTCTTTTCCCAAATGCTACTTTGTAAAGGGTAGTTTGCCTGGATTTATGAGAGAAGAGCTAATGAAAGAGAACAGCAGGACCATTCCAGGTAAGCCTGCTGTAAAGGGTTCTGGTTTGAGTTAGGGATTCAGCTGACACAGCCTACAAGGCTTGTAGTGACGCCAGGCTTTTTGGTAACTTTCCTGCAGTCTGTGGCCAGTGGGGCAGTTTCAGCCCTGCATGAATGATTTAGTCACTAAGTCGTGTCCGACTCTTGCAACCCATGGACTGTAGCCCACCAGGCTCCTCTGTCCATGGGATTTTCCAGGCGAGAATACTGGAGTGGATTGCCATTTCTTTCTCCAACCCACATGGATTAGGAGTTTATATTTAGTTAGAAACACCTGTGCAAGAAGTTGAGGCGTCTTTTTTTTTTTTTTTTTTTTTTATGTTTTCCCAGTTTGAGACATAATGGAGCAGATCCAGGTAGGCATGCGAACAGCATCTATTTACACACAGGCAGGGCTATGCTGTTTTCCTGGACAATCATTTTTTCCTCATTTCCTGGAGGAAGTCTTGGAATCACAAATCACAATTTGCGGCTTGCTCTGAGTAATGAGTCATTGGATGGAATTTCCTTTGGTAGATTTAAAGAGAGTTAGTGTTGATCTATGAAGCCAGATGATTTAAGAAATTGAAGCAGTAACAAGTAAATTGCTTTTCTCTTGTACTGCAAAATGCTTTCTAGGCGTTTTTGGCTTTTCTTTTTAAAATGGATTTATAATACTGTTTCTTGCCACCTCAAGGCTCAAGTTTTGAGCTTTGCTCTGTTGAATCCTAAATGGCTCCTCATTTCCCACGAACAGATTGTCCAATGGAGTTTTGAATATCTCGTTTTAGACCGTGAGAGCTAGAGTTTTTTTGATTCTCCTGGAAACACAAATGAATATACATTTCCTTTTAGAGGTTTTATGCCTTCTGACTGATCTCATAAAAAAAAAAAAAAAAAAAAAACTACTCACATCCAAGTTCAAATTATTTAGTTTTATAATCAAGGTGTGCCATTGACCAACCCACCCTCACTTGCCTTTATTTATCTGTTTATCTGGGAGGGGAGAGGAGGTGGCTGCTAGAGGGGACAAAGAAAAGAACAAGCCTGGCTGCTTCCTTCAGGCCACTCACTGGCCTCTGAGCAGGAGAGATACGTGAGCGAACACTTCCTGTAACTTTTTGCAAAGTGCTGGGGTGGGGTGGGGGTGCAGGCAGCTGTCTCTCAGAGCAAACAGGGTACCTCCAGGAAGGCTGGAAAGGAGAATCTCTCTGCTAGAGAAGTGGAAAGACCAGAGAGGCTCCCAATGGGCCTTTTCTGTCTTTCTAAGTTCTCCTGCCGTTCCTCCCCTTGTGGACACACACTCCACCCCCAGCAACCTCAAGGCACTATGTTGCCAGGACCCTTGAGAGTCAGTCATGGTGAGAGACAAATTGCAAGGGACACATGAAAAAAGATCCCTGTATTAATTGCCTGCACGTCACAGAAATTCCACAGATCTTGAGCTCATCGAGGGAAGGTAGGTGTGACTCAAGGTTTGTAATCCCAGAGCCCAGCTGACAGTGTTGCCAATGGTTGATGCTCAATAAGTGTTTCAAGCTGCCGAGAAAAGTAAAGTACCACAGGAGTCTGGCGGAGGGGACAACTGACCCACAAACAGGGTCCTGGAACTGTGCAGAAGAATGTGTTGAGATGAGTAAGATCTAGACTTTGAAAGAGGACTTGGGACATGTCAGGGCTCTCACTACCAGAATAGGTGAGGCATTGAAATAGGAAAGTGAAATTAATATAGCAGATTTTTCGTCAGTCTGGTTCTCTAAACCACAGGGACTGCACGGTGAGCCTGGAGTTTGGTGGCTTCAAGGAGACATATAAATGTACAAGAATTCAATTCATACAGCTACAGTTAGATGAGGACTTCAGGAAGATGCTGAAACAAGGCGTAATCATGGGATATTGTTGAAGCGAGCAGCTGTCCTTACAGGGTTGCTGTCAGAGATGGGGGCGGGGGACTCTGTAGGTCTGTTTGCTGGAAATGGTCCTTCGTCCTACTTCTGTTACACTGCTCATCCATACAGCTTTACCTCTTGTATGTATTTTCCACCGTGGTGGCCTTTGTAATACATAAGGTGAACAAACTGCTTATTAAGGTAAGACAATGGAGGCCCCATTTTAAAAGGTTAAGATGTACTCGAAAGTGTCAGAGCATCCCAGGAATCATTAACAGTGTATGGAATGCACAGCCTGGTATTTTCCAAAGGCCACACTAACCTTTTCAAGCATAGAGCAGGCTAAAAGGAATAGATTTCCTCACCATTTGATGAGCGAAGAAATCTTTTAAATGCTTATTTTTATTTACTCGCAGAAAATCATCTCTGTGGAGCTCAACACAGGGAAATGAATCCCGAACATTTTAGCAACTCACTTAAAATATCATTAGAGAGTACTTGGCTTATTAAAAGCTGAAAACAAAAGACCAGGAGACCTCTGGAACTAATAACACCTGGAGAATAAGCCAGAGCCACCTATGCCCTTGTGTTTGCCAAAAATGTCTTTGAGTTTAAACTCCTCATTGTTAAGGAGGGAAGCTTAAGTTTTGTCAAACCTTTTTTTCCCTTTAAGTATCCCACTTTTCTATGTAATTGGCTCAACACTGCTATTTGCATAATTGTCATATTTTTCTGCTTCCTAAGAGGTCTGTTAAGTGGAAAGGTGAACTACAAAGCTTTGCTGAAGTGCACATTTGTGTGTGATGTGCAATTCTCAAATCACGAAGAAAGTTATATCATTTCCATTGAGTTTATCTTACATTTTGAAACTGAGAATTCAAAACTTACTGACCCCTGAGCCACGTTTAACCTGCTTTCCTAAAACGCCGCCAAAGAACAATTTCCTGAGCCTTGACTCTTTGAATAATGTTGGTGCCATCAGCCCTGAGTTTATCAATGACCTAAAGCAAAGGCATTTTTCTTTCAGCTTTGGTTTAACGATAAGATTTTTCAGTTGGAATCAGGGATTTCCTCACAGCGGGGCCATGTGTTAGCTAGAAGGTTAACTATCAGATGACTCCTTTATCCCCCCAAGTCCCAGTTTGTTGAACTGTGAAATGAGAAGTAACTTTAATTCCAAGCGTATTGGGTGTTTGTGTGTGAGGATGTATGCTACCCAGGTCTTGATACATAGTAGGTATTTAAGAAATATGTGATCTTATCTTTTTTCCTTTTCTTTTGGAACAAGAGGACAGATTCGTGAGTATCTGTCCTGGATTTATTTATTTTTAAATTTACTTTTATTTGGCTGAGTGAGGTCTTGGCTGTGTCATGTGGGATCTTTCCCTGTGGTGCGCAGGCTCCAGAGCACATGGGCTCTCTAGATGAGGCACGCGGGCTCTGTAGCTGTGGCGCTCATGCTTAAGTTTAGTTGCCCTATGGCATGTGGGATCTTAGTTCCCCAACCAGGGATGGTACCCACATCCCCTAGCTTGCAAGGTGGATTCTTAACCGCTGGACCACCAAGGAAGTCCTGAGGATGACATTTAAATTAATCAGAGGGCTTGAACTTTGGCATGAGGAAGACCTAGATTTGAATTCTGCCTCTACTGCTTTTTGTGGTGGGGGAAGGGACAGGGGGCTGTGTGATCTTGAGCATGGGAGCCTCGGCTTTTTTATTTGCCGTGCAGTCATAGGTAATAGAAATATGCATTTCCAAGTTTGTGTTGTGAGGATTAAGTGAGATAGTGCATATAAAAGCATGTAAGTGCTCAATGAGTGTTTGCTGTGGTTGGTATTGTTATGTCCTTCATGGGGTCATGATCAGTTTGGGGTTACTGCTGATGGTGTCCTGAAAACATGTTCCCTCCAGATTTGCTGGGTTTTGTCTCATGACTTCTCGTATTCGGAGACAGTGAAATGTGCAACTTCCTTTCCTGTGAATGCCCTTGGAGGCCTCTTGCCCACTTCCTTCCTGAGTATGAGCAGAGGGGGGTGGGACTAGGTCCTTGCAGGTTTCCTGATTGCTGTGTGCTTCTGGCTGCAGCCAGACGGCGTCAGATTGCAGTGTGGAATGGAGGAATGGTATTCTGTGTGTGATAGTGATCAGATCAGGAAGATAACAGGACACTTGGCATCCGGCATCTGACAACTTGTCACACAGGTCACTTTTGAGCCCTAGTTTCCCCTTGACAAGGTTAGCCACTCATGCCAAGGGTTTCATGGCCAGAATTCTGGCTGAGCAATAAACCCTGACAGAGAGGGAAAATGTAGGCTGGCAGGAAGGCTGGCATGGCCCTTAGTGTCACAGGCTGGGACTTGCATTCATATGAATGAACCACTCATCAGTTGGTTTTGCTCAGGGACCAATGCAACATAAACTGATCAGAATAAAGGGGAGTGGAAAGTATCTAAATTTCTAATAACAAGGAGTTAAATGTGTTATCATAAATCTATTTTCTGGATAGATTACTTTGTGCAATTATTTTTAAAGGAAAACTTGGTAATTAACATTAGAAAAAACTTATAATGTTAGCTGAAACAAAACATACAAACATAAATATATTTTATGCTATATAAATTTAGTGTAATTAGAAACTTAAAACAAGAACAGTAGGCAAATCTACAAACAGTAGATTAGTGGTTGCCTAGGGTTGGGGGATGATGACTAAGGGGTGTGGGGTTTCTTTGGGGACTGATGAAAAATATTCTAGTATTGATTGTGGTTAGGGTTGTACATATCTGTAAATATACTAAGGAACATTGAATGGTACATTTTAAATGTGTGAGATGTATGTTATGTGAATTATATCTCGATAAAGCTGTTAACAAAAATCAACAGCAACAAATCTTATATATTATTTGCTTACAGCTTATTAACTAAATGAGAATTATTTAACCAGATATTAATATCATCAATGTTCTTAGTTTTGCCTTATTAGATTTACATAGTTTGTTTCTGACTACATCTCCATCCAGTTATTGAAAATATATCAAGAGCATATTTTGCTTTAAATATAAAACTCAGACAACCTGAGTCAATATTGTCCTTTGGAAGAGTCAACAAATTTCAGGATTTGATTGGTGAAAAATGTTAAAACTTAGACGTCTGCTGTTGTTAACACCCTTACTAGAAATTCATTCCTCCTGTGTTCTAGCCTCCTTTGCCTTTACTTTGAGCACAACTAAATCTCCCTCTTACAGTGTTTCTGTGCATAAGTGATTATATATGTGAATGTGGTATGCATGTGTGAGTGACTCTGTGTGTGCACGCCTCTGTGTGTATGTGTGTATGCAATGTTAATGTTTTACTTTTTATGTGCGTGGAGGCCTACATAGAAAAGAAAGAGCCGAAGAGGTAGTTAAATACTGGGAGCTTAGATACCATTTTAGCAGAGGGCAATGTATTTGTGGAGAAGTTGAAAGGGCTCCCCTCGTGGCTCAGAGGTAAAGAATCTGCCCGCAATGCAGGAAACCTTGGTTCGATCCCTGGATTGGGAAGATCCCCTGGGGACAGAAATGGCAACCCAGTCCAGTATTCTTGCCTGGAAAATTCCATGGACAGAGGAGCCTGGTGGGCTACAATCCATGGGGTCACAAAGAGTCAGACACAACTGAGCAACTAACACTTTATTTTACTTGACAAGGCAAAGGAGAAGGGGTTTGGGCTTCTAGGAGTGGAAAATTGTGGGAAGGTAACTATATGGGGAAAACTAATGGCAGAGAAAGATTATTTTGGTAAGGCTTGTTTGTGCAGACCCATCTCCATGTTAATTTTCTGTCTCCAGTGATATCACTTGTCTCTTCCTGGTTCGGGAGACTGGACAGAGGCTGCTTTCACAGGGAGAAATTTATACCCTGCTTTTTGGCTGAAAGGGGAAGGGCAGAAAATTCCTCTATGTCTCCTGTTTCTCAGTTGCCTTCAGCTCAGTATAACTCAGTGGTACAGAATCCTCCTGTCAATGCAGGAGATGCAGGAGACACATGTTCGATCCCTGGGTCAGGAAGATCCCCTGGAGGAGGAAATGGCAACCCACTTCAGTATTCTTGCCTGAAAAATCCCATGAACAGAGGAGCCTGGAGGGCTACAGTCCATGGGGTTGCGAAGAGCTGGACACGACTGAGTATGCATGCTCTCAGTTCAGTTCAGTTCAGTCGCTCAGTCGTGTCCGACTCTTTGCGACCCCATGAATCGCAGCACGCCAGGCCTCCCTGTCCATCACCAACTCCTGGAGTTCACTCAGACTCACGTCTGTCGAGTCAGTGATGCCATCCAGCCATCTCATCGTCTGTCGTCCCCTGCTCCTCCTGCCCCCAATCCCTCCCAGCATCAGAGTCTTTTCCAATGAGTCAACTCTTCGCATGAGGTGGCCCTCTATCTTGGTATAATTCTTATGCCAATGAGGCATCATTTGGGGCAGTATATTCTGGTCCTCTTCATGATCATAGTGCAGCTCAAATTTACAAGTCTTGATCTTAAATCCAATTTATAAATTCAAACAAGAATTAGTTTTTATTAAAACGTTCAGAGAAGTGAGCTTCAAACCATGGATACTGAAGAACTGGTGGGAAGATGAACTTTTTCAAGTGAATAATTTTTAAAACATTAATTAATTTTAATTGGAGGCTAATTACTTTGCAATATTGTTGTGTTTTTTGCCATACATTGACATGAATCAGCCATGGGTGTACATGTGTTCCCATCCTGAACCCCCTCCCACCTCCCTCCCCACCCCATCCCTCAGGGTCATCTCAATGCACCAGCCCTGAGCACCCTGTCTCATGCATCGAACCTGGACTGGCGATCTGTTTCACATATAATAATATACATGTTTCAATGCTATTCTCTCAAATCATCCTACCCTAGCCTTCTCCCATAGAGTCCAAAAGACTGTTCTTTACATCTGTGTCTCTTTTGCTGTCTCGCATACAGGGTCATTGTTACCATCTTTCTAAATTCCATATATATGCGTTAGTATACTGTATTGGTGTTTTTCTTTCTGACTTACTTCACTCTGTATAATAGGGTCTAGTTTCATCTACCTCATTAGAACTGACTCAAATGTATTCTTTTTAATGGCTGAATAATACTCCATTGTGTATATGTACCACAGCTTTCTTTATCCATTCATCTGCTGATGGACATCTAGGTTGCTTCCATGTCCTGGCTATTATAAACAGTGCTGCGATGAACATTGGGGTACACGTGTCTCTTTCCCTTCTGGTTTCCTCAGTGTGTATGCCCAGCAGTGGGATTCCTGGGTCATATGGCAGTTCTATTTCCAGAGTTTTAAGGAATCTCCACACTGTTCTCCATAGTGGCTGTACTAGTTTGCATTCCCAGCAACAGTGTAAGAGGGTTCCCTTTTATCCACACCCTCTCCAGCATTTATTGCTTGTAGACTTTTGGATCGCAGCCATTCTGACTGGCGTGAAATGGTACCTCATTGTGGTTTTGATTTGCATTTCTCTGACAATGAGTGATGTTGAGCATCTTTTCATGTGTTTGTTTGCCATCTGTATGTCTTCTTTGGAGAAATGTCTGTTTAGTTCTTTGCCCCACTTTTTGATTGGGTCTTTTATTTTTCTGGAATTGAGCTGCAGGAGCTGCTTGTATATTTTTGAGATTAATTCTTTGTCAGTTGCTTTGTTTGCTATTATTTTCTCCCATTCTGAAGGCTGTCTTTTCACCTTGCTTATAGTTTCCTTCGTTGTGCAAAAGCTTTTAAGTTTATTTAGGTCCCATTTTTTTTATTTTTTGCTTATATTTCCATTACTCTGGGAGGTGGGTCATAGAGGATCCTGCTGTGATTTATGTCAGAGAGTGTTTTCCTATGTTTTCCTCTAGGAGTTTCAGTTTCTGTTCTTAGGTTTAGATCTTTAATCCATTTTGAGTTTATTTTGTGTATGGTATTAGAAAGTGTTCTAGTTTCATTCTTTTACAAGTGGTTGACCAGTTTTCTCAGCACCACTCAAGTGAATTATTTGATAAAAGCTAGTCTCTCCATTGAAGTTTAATTCTGAAGGTCATTGACTCCCTAGTTATCCCTCCCCTCCGTATGGTCACGTTATTATCTTTTGTCTTCTATGATTTTGTCTTCTTCAGCCTCCCCATCCGTAAAACTCTTGGTTGTCCTACAGTTTCTTCCGTTAAATAACATAGTCCTAAAAACTGCAGAGAGAAGAGAATGTTCAGAGTGGTCTTATTTATACACCAGCAGCCCCTTTTCCACATTACTGCCATGCTTTTTATACTGAAAGGCAAGGAACAGCTGTTTCTCTTGGCTTTAGTGTCCAGCTCAGCTGTTTCATATTCATCCTGTTGCCTTAAGCATCTGTTGACAGGTGGGAAAGCTCACTGTGAAGAGAAGCATTGTTGCCTTGGGTGGCTTCGGCCTAAGACAGGCCTGACCCCTTTGTCTGGCCCTGGAGCAGAACGTGTGTGTTCCTCCCAGTCCTCATTAAGTACAGCTGTTGGGTACATTTTAGTAGATGAGAACCATTTCTGCAGCATCTCTGTTCTGAGAAGCGAGCAGCAGTGTCCAGAATGTAACTGGACGAGGCCTGTGTGCCATGGAATGTCTGTAAGTGGCTGGGCCTCACTGTGGAGAAACCAGCCTGTTATTAGTCCTCCTTGTCTCAGAAATAGAGCTTTTCACTCAAATCCCCTCCTAGGTCCTCATTTTAGTTCGGAGAACCTGGCAACTGAGAGGCTCTTTGGTTGCAACCCTTCGTTTTACAGACGAGACGGATGTCCCTGTTAGCAAAGTGTTTTGCTTTTTAATAAAGCCAGTTAGTGGAGTTTTGTATGCCCCTAATAATACCACAGTATTTCAGAGTTGTTTCCTGGCCTCTTTTGGTCGTTTCTGGAAAACCTCTTTTCATGTTTATGATTTGGGCTTTAATCCAGGATATTGAAATGGTAGATTGCTCACAGGATTTATAGTTAGCTTTCAGAGATTCCTTAAAAGGAAGAAAAGTTCTAGAAAAATGAAAGCCCTGAAACAGTTTCTTGAGAACTGTTCTTGTTTGAAATTAGAAAAACAAAACAACCCCCAGCATCCCTCTGCCCCCCACTACCTTCTGTTGTATTCTATGGATGTAACCATTGCCACACACAATGGTGGAGAAGTATGTGTGATGAGTGGAATTTCTGTATTCACCCGATGTAAAATGCCCTGAGACTTTCCACACTGGGTGTAAAAGCTTGGGCCTGGGAACCTCACTAATGACTTTTTAAGAGCAGTTCTTCACAGAGCCCAAGTCTTCAATCTTGTAACTGGACCATCAACCCCAGTGACAGCCCACTTTGAAGGAGGCCTCATAAAGACAAGTACAGGCTCTTTCTAATGGCTTTAGCTAATAGAAAACCTGGAAGGGGAAAGTGAAATTGTCCTCAGATTTCACAGGTAAAAGGAGAAAATCTCTAGAAATTTTCAGAAGTGACGAGAATTTAAAACTTTGGGTTTGAAGTGCAAGAAGTAGCAGGGGATGGTGAAAAACACTTAAAAGTGCTTGCTTTTGTTATTGGCAGTGACAAAAATGTCTCAACTTGCTTGCCTCTGGATCACTCACCTAACAGAATAAATCAAGGTTGATCAAAATTTCTTGGGAAAAGGCAAGAATCTGAAGGACAAAGCTGGTCACCTAGAGGCTTTACCTCTGTGGTCATTTCCACATTTGGGACACTGGCTTCCTGGTCCATCCTAGTGAGGCCTTGTGTGGTCTGTAGGATCCACAGGCCCCTTTACACTTGCATTTTTATTATAGACTCTTTCTCTAAATTTGATGCATTCATGTAAAACTGTTCTATGTAAAGCTTGCTACTTATATTAGAGAGTCAGTGTAGGGTCTGGTATTATCTTGAGAAGTATGATATTGTTAAGCCAATGTTCATCTTTATGGCTTGATACCAAATACCCTGGTGCTATTGATAAGAGCAGGACCATCCTGACCCCCTTAGGTTCCCTATTGTTTGATTTTGTAAAAGTGACATAATTATATTTCATAGGAAACACAAACAGTGGATATGTTGTCCACAGACACAAAGTGATTCTAAGACAACTTTAGGACAAAGACTCAAAAGAAATCACCTGAAATTCCATCATTATGTCATTATAATTGTAAGGGAGTGGTTTTTGTCTTTTTCATTCTCTATGTTTCTTTTGTCAGGACAAGTCATAATGTACATACAAGGTTTGGTTTTGTTTGATTTTTTTAATAGTATAAGTCTACAAGTAATGTTTATACTTCTCTTTGTGCTCATCTGTATTTTCTCCATTTTCAATAATGAAAATTTACTACAAAATTTATACCAAAATTGTTACACAAGAAGAAAGTATCCACTTCCTATGGCACAATATAATTTTAACATCCTAATTGAGGCCTCTTCAGATCCGTATTATCTACTAGTTTAACAGCTCAGATATTAATATTACTCAAATAGAAAGTACACATAAGGGTTTTGTATCCTTTTTAAACCTGATGTTCACAGAATAAAACCTAGTCCCTGACAAACGAGTACATCTTCTTGACAGTTATTTGGCCCGTCGTCCTATACATAGATTTTCTCACGTTTCATATTATCTCCTCAGGAGTGACACCCAGAAATGGAATTACTGAGTCAAAGGTTCTGAATCTATTTTAAGGCTCTTGATACATGGTGGCAAATCGCTTTCCAAAAGGGAAACTGTGCTAGTTGACGTGGCTCACAACAGCAAGGCTGGAGTCTTCCTTCAGGCCCACACATGAGTGAATTAATCATTAAAAAAAATACTTTAAAATGTTTTTTTAAGTTGATTTACAGTGTCATGTTAGTTTCAGGTGTACAGAAAAGTAATTCAGTTACACACACACACACACATGCACACAACTTTCTTTTACAGATTCTTTTCCCTTATGCTGCTGCTGCTGCTAAGTCGCTTCAGTCGTGTCCGACTCTGTGTGACCCCATAGATGGCAGCCCACCAGGCTCCCCTGTCCCTGGGATTCTCCAGGCAAGAACACTGGAGTGGGTTGCCATTGCCTTCTCCAGTGTGTGAAAGTGAAGTCGCTCAGTCGTGTCCAACTCTTCCCGACCCCATGGACTGCAGCCTACCAGGCTCCTCTGCCCATGGGATTTTCCAGGCAAGAGTACTGGAGTGGGTTGCCATTGCCTTCTCCCTTTCCTCTTATAGGTTATCACAAAATATTGAGTTTCCTGTGCTATGCAGTAGGCTCTTCTTGTTTATCTATTTTATATATAGTAGTGTGTATCTGTTAATCCCAAACTCCTAATTTATCTCTCCCTGACTTTCCCCTTTAGTAACTATAAGTTTGTTTTCTATGTCTGTGAGTCTATTTCTGTTTTGTAGATAAATTTATCTGTATTGTTTTTTTGATTCCACTTGTTAGCAATAGCATATGATATTTGTCTCTCTTTTTAAGTGAGATATAACTTGCATACAGTAAAATGCAGAAATCCTCAGTGCATTTGCTTAGTGAATTTTTATTGAGTTGGCCAAAAAGTTTGTTTGAGTTTTCCCATAAGAAAAACCCAAACGAACTTTTTGGCCAACCCAAAACATAGGTCCATCTCTGAAAATACTATGCAGATCAAAATTATACACTGGGATATTTATATTTTCATCATTCCCAGAAGGTTCCTTCATACCCCAGTCAGTATCTATTCCCTGTCAGAGGTAACCATTATTCTGAAAGGCCCTCACGATCCTTAGGAAAGTTTCTTCTCTCTTTGGAAGTAATTTGACAGGTGATTTCTGAGAGAAGATCTCCATGTTCTTGGACCCACGCAGACTTCTCCCACCTCATGTCGGCAGGCCAGAGCAGAGGTGCACCATCTTTATTTCATTTCTGCCCAGTTGCCTATACAGAACTTATCTTATTATGTGCTCTGGTTGTCTTAGGATAACTTGTGACTGTACCCAGCATACCCACTAGTTTTTGTCTTTACTCCAGGAATTAACAAAACCAACTGCCATCTGTTCCAAACCACATGAGGTAGCAGGTAGGGGTGATGAAGGTGTGTTACAGAAATAAAGCAGAAGCAATGCTGCCTTTAAAAGATACTCCCCTCCCCCCACATGCCCCCTGGCTGTCTTCTTTCTATAGATGAATTAAAACAGAAGGTGTGTGAAGTGTGTGGTTTGCAGATCTTGCAATACTTTGCCAGAATGGAATTGCATTTTGTACTGAAGTCCTCAGAAGTATGAAAATAGAGTCTCATAGGGTGAGTAGGACTGGCTGAGGATATGTTATGCTTGTGCTGGTGCCTCCAGTTTGAGGTGAATAAGAGAGTGAATACTCACTTGCTCAGACTAATGGCTCATTTTGCTGTTGATTTTGATGAAAATCATGGCTCCTAATTTTCCATGAAAGCTTTATCCAGCTGCCTTCATCTTTACTGAGATGGACTGTCTCTTCTGAGGTCAAAAATACACCTTAAATCAGCTCTAGTAACCAGATAGAGATCAACATCAGGGTTAAGATCCTCATAGGCAAGAACTTAGGAGCCAACAGCAGTTGCAGGTATACATCAGGTGTCCAGATCAGAAACTGAAACATCTAGCCCTGAATGAAAGATGAGGGAGCCAGTCTTCAATGATGGAATGTGTGCTTTCATGTGCTGTTACTCATTAGATTTCACAATAAGATAAGAAAGATATTATTCCCCTTTGATGATGAGGAGAATGAAACATGTTCAAAGTCTCACAGTTAAATTTCTTCTTTGCCATCCCCTCTTTGCCTTCTATTGATACATTTCAAGATGTGTATCCTCCTCCTGCTTTCCTTCTCCTTTTCATCCTTTTGTTCTTTGCTGTGACAGACTGTGCCATAACAAATGGTTTCTGATCCAAGGCGGTATGCCCTTCAAGGTCACCTCCAATCTTGATTCCTTTGTGAAGTCTTCCCTGGCACTGTGGACCATAGTAAGGCCATGAATCTATGACCTCGAGTCTTGCAGCTCCAGGTGATATCTTTGGCAGCCCCACAACAGCTATAGATGTTGTATGCACAGAGCATACAACCACTCAGTGGTTCCTAGGCTTGAATAACGCTATGAGAAAGATGGGGTTCTGATTCAGAAGATAGCTTTTGTAGCCACAGTCACTGTAAAAGTACAAATGGTCTCTGAATGTTCCAAGGGCTCCTGAGTGATTTCTGATCAATGGAAGCTCTTTAGTTCCCCAACTACTGTCTTAAAATCAATATCGTCATCCAACACTGATCATTCAATTTATTCCTTTGCCACCCTCCTCACTCGCAGGCATAAACCACTTGACTGTATTTTATTTTAGTATTTCACCAGGGAGCTTTCAAACTTCTTAATTAATAACAAAAACATACTAAGCTGGACAGAAATGGCCTGCCCGTAGTACATTCCTTTACTGAGTATCTGCAGTCTGGTCCCCCTCTGGCATAGGCTTTGGGAGCTCCCATTCTCTCCAGCAACCTGTGAGCAGTTCACACCTACAGCACTAAATCAGAGCAGACATGAAATTCCAACACCAGCAGGTTGTTATAGGTGTTCTTTGAAAAGAACAGTGGTAATGTACTTACATCTAATTATCAGGGTATTCACACACTTTATATTTTCAAAGGACCACAGCAGTGCTGTGCAGTAGAAATATAATGTGTGTCACATATATAATTTAAAATTTCCTAGTAGTCACATTAAAAATGTCAAAAGAAACATGTGAAATTAATTTTAATACATTTTATTTAGCCTAATACATTAAAAATATTATCATTTCAATGTTGAAGTACTATAAAAGAGATTTTACAATCTGTTTTGGTACAAAGTCTTGGTAAATCAGGTGTGTAATATATGTACACACCACATTTCATTTTGGACTGCCCACATTTCAAGTGTTTAAGATCCATATGTGGCTACCGGCTACCATATCGGATAGCCCAGGCCCAAAGGAACTTGTAGTGCAACTTGTCTTATAAAAATGGACCTAGGTTTGTTCATTTTTCCAGTGGATGTGAGAGTTGAACTACAAAGAAAGCTGAGCATCAAAGAATTGATGCTTTTGAACTGTGGTGTTGGAGAAGACTTTTGAGAGTCCCTTGGACTGCAAGGAGATCCAACCCGTCCATCCTAAAGGAGATCAGTTCTGAGTGTTCCTTGGAAGGACTAATATTGAAGCTGAAACTCCAATACTTTGGCCACCTCATGCGAAGAACTGACTCATTTGAAAAGACCCTGATGCTGGAAAAGATTGAAAGTGGGAAGAGAAGGGGATGACAGAGGATGAGATGGTTGGATGGCATCACCAGCTCAATGGACATGAGTTTGTGTAAACTCTGGGAGTTGGTGATGGACAGGGAGGCCTGGTGTGCTGCAGTCCACAGGGTCACAAAGAGTCGGACACGACTGAGCAACTGAACTGAACTGAAGGTTTGTTCATGGGTTAATTTAAAAAAAAAATTTATTGAACCTCGACTCTATGCTAGGCACTGAAGGGGGAAATGAAAGAGTGCAGTACAGTGTCTGCCATCAAAGCAGTCACATGTAAGAAGTGAAGTCATTGTGGCTATAATTTATAATGTCTCCAACTACAAGGCAGTTTTTGTGATGAATTCTCAAGCAAGTGATTTACATAGTAAAATACTGTCTTTAGAGGAAAAAGTAATCCTTGTCAGTTGAAGTAGTTAGGGATGTTTCATGGAGGACAAGGGAATGGGACAAATAGAATATTTATCAAAGGTGGAGAAAGAGGAGAGTCAACAGGTAAGGCAGTGGGTAGAGCTCAAGCAAAGATGTAGGAGTAGTTAAGTATCAGAAGCATTGCAAGAGAGTGAGTAGATTAGCTTGGCTATAACTGTGAATTCACATAAAGGGAATTGCAGAAAGAGAGGTGGGGTTTCTTTTGGCTGTAATATAGAGAGGTGAAATGTTTAGAGAGGTGGCTAAGGTGCTTCTGTTAATAATAACTAATAATAGCAGCCGCCATTTGAGTGATTAGAGATCAGTCCCTTTACTAAGCACTTTATATGTATTATGTCACTGAATCTTCCAAATGAGAAAGCTGAGTCTCTACAGAGGTTGAACAACTTGCCTAAGGTCACACATTTAGAAAGTCAGCAGAGCAAAAGTTTGAATCTGAATGTATCTGAGTCCAGAGCATTCAGCTTAACCGTTAGCAGTGATGCTCCTGAGAAGGTTGGGGGCTGTGATCTGTGTGCTTCGTGTCGCAGAAGGCCCCTACCTCTATTGGCAGAGGTACTACAGGGGTGCTGAGGTATCATGTCAACATATGGTAGAGAATTTCCAGCCATGGATTCTCAGCAATTTGTTTCTTCTGAAGAGATCCAAATGGGCCCAGTTCGTATGATACCTCTATACTGGGTCTGTACAACCCAATGTCCCATTACTTGGTTTCTTCTTTTCTCTTTCTTCAGTATCCTAAAGTCATACTAGATTGTCAGAACCTTCATAGACCACTTAGTTCAATACTCTGATCTTGTTTGTTATTGTTGTTGTTGTTCAGTCACTAACTTGTGTCCAGCTACTCGTGAACCCATGGACTGCAGCATGCCAGGCTTCCCTGTTGTTCACTATCTCCTGGAATTTGCTCAAACTCATGTCCATTGAGTCAGTGATGCCATACAACCATCTCATCCTCTTTCATCCCCTTTTCATCCTGACTGCAGTCTTTCTCAGAACCAGGGTCTTTTCCAATGAGTTGGCTCTTCGTCTCAGGTGGCCAAAGCTTCAGCTTCAGCATCAGTCCTTCCAATCAATTCAGGGTTGATTTCCTTTAGGACTGACTGGTTTGATCTCCTTGATACCCTCAAAGGTACCACCTTTTAATTTTTTTGCCCTTTTTCTTCTGACCTCTAACAGCATTTTACTCTACAGACTCCTTTGCCCAATAATACAGTCTGTTTTTCTACTTTCCTTGGAAGAAATAACAGTCTAGAAGCTGAAGACCTGAAATAACTGGTTGCTACTTAATTTTTGCTGCTTTTTCTTGTGTCTGCTGGGACCTGGTGTTTGTCATGCTCTTAAGCAGGGCCAAGAGGGATCAAAAGAAGCAAAGGCTGTCCCTGCCATAGTGAAGCATAGTCATTTCAGAGAATAGAACAAAAATCACAAAACAATTAGCAAATTAAAATAATACAAGATAACAGGGGCCTACTGTATAGCACAAGGAACTATGTTTATTATCTTATAGTAACCTATAATGAAAAGAACTTGAAAAAGAATTTATATATAACATATATATGTATGTATGTATCTGAAGCACTTTGCTTTACATAAGAGGCATTGTAAGTCAGCTGTGTTGTTGTTGTTTAGTCACTAAGTCGTGTCTCACTCTTTGCAACCCTGTGGACTGCAGCATGCCAGGCTTCCCTATCCTACACTCTCTACCAGAGCTTGCTCAAATTCATGTTTGTTGAGTGGATGATGCCATCCAAACACCTCATTCTCTGCTGCCCCCTTCTCCTCCTGCCCTCATCTTTCTCAGCATCAGGGTCTTTTCCAATGAGTTTGCTATTCTAATCAGGTGGCCAAATATTGGAAGTGGAGCTTCAGCTTCAGCATCAGTCCTTCCAGTGAATATTCAGGGTTAATTTCCTTTATGACTGACTGGTTTGATTTCCTTGAGGTACAAGGGACTCTCAAGAGTCTTCTGTAGCACCACACTTTGAAAGCATCAATTCTTTGGGCTAGGCTTTCTTTATGATCCTATTTCCATACCCGTACATGACTACTTGAAAAACTGTAGCTTTGGCTATACAGACCTTTGTCAGCAAAGTTATGTTTCTGCTTTTTGATATGCTGTCTAGGTTTGTCACAGCTTTTATTACAAAGAGCAAGCGTCTTTTAATTTTGTGGCTGCAGTAACTGTTCTGCAGTGATTTTGGAGCCCAGGAAGAGAAAAGCTGCTACTGTTTCTACTTTTTTCCACACCTATTTGCCATGAGATGATGGGACTTGATGCCATGATCTTCATTTTTTGAGTGTTGAGTTTTAAGACAGTGTTTTTCATCCTCCTGTATCACTTTCATGAAGATGCCCTTTAGTTCCTTTTCAGTTTATGCCATTAGAGTGGTATCATCTACTTATCAGAGAATTTGATATTTCTCCCAGCAATCTTGATTCCAGCTTGTGATTCATGCAGCCCAGCATGTTGCATGATATAATATGTGGCTCAGATAGTAAAGCGTCTGTGTACAATGCGGGATACCCAGGTTCGATCCCTGGGTTGGGAAGATCCCCTGGAGAAGGAAATGGCAATCCACTCTAGGACTATTGACTGGAAAATCCCATGGACAGAGGAGCCTGATAGGCTACAGGCCATGGGGTCGCAAAGAGTTGGACATGACTGAGTGACTTCACTTTCATTTTAAATAAGCAGGGGGTCTATATACATCCTTGACGTACTCCTTTCCCAATTTGGAACCAGTCCGTTGTTCCATGTCTGATTCTAACTGTTGCTTCTTGACCTGCATATAGGTTTCTTAAGGGGCAGGTAAGATGGTCTGGTACTCCCATCTCTTTAATAAGTTTCCACATTTGTTGTGATCCACACAGTAAAAGGCTTTAGCTTAGTCAATGAAGCAGAAGTAGATGTTTTTCTGGAATGGACTTGCTTTTTCTATGAACCAATGGATGTTGGCAATTTGATACCTGGTTCTTTTGCCTTTTCTGATTCCAGCTTGTATATCTGAAGCTCTTGGTCCATGTACTGCTGAAGCCTCACTTGAAGAAGTTTGAGCATTACTTTGCTAGGATGTGAAATGAGCTCAATTGTATGATAGTTTCAAAATTCTTTGGAATTGGAATGAAAACTGACCTTTTCCAGTCCTATGGGCACTGCTGAGTTTTCCAAATTTGCTGGAATATTGACTGAAGCACTTTCACAGCATCACCTTTTAGGATTTAAAATAACTCAGCTGGAATTCCATCACCTCCGCTAGCTTTGTTCGTAGTGATGCTTCCTGAGGCCCACTTGACTTCGTGTTCCAGGATGTCTGGCTCTAGGTCAGGGATCACACCATCGTGGTTATCTGGGTCATGAAGATCTTTTTTGTATATTTCTTCGGTGTATTCTTGCCACCTCTTCTTAGTATCTTCTGCTTCTGTTAGCTCTGTTAGCTCCTTTATTGTGCCCATCTTTACATGAAATGTTCCCTTGGTATCTCAAATTTTCTTGAAGAGATCTGTAGTCTTTCCCGTTCTGTTGTTGTCCTCTATTTATTTGCGTTGATCACTTAGGAAGGCTTTCTTGTCTCTCCTTGCTGTTCTTTGGGACTCTGCATTCAGATGGGTATAGCTTTCCTTTTCTCCCTTGACTTTAGCTTCTCTTCTTTTCACAGCTATTTGTAAGGCCTCCTCAGACCACCAATTTGCCTTTTTACATTTCTTTTTCTTGGCGATGGTCTTGATCACCACTTTCTGTACAATGTGACAAACCTCTGTAGTTCTTCAGACACTATCAGATCTTATCTCTTGAATCTGTTAGTCACTTCCACTGTATCATCGTAAGGGATTTGATTTACATAATACCTGAATGGCCTAGTGGTTTTCCCTACTTTCTTCAATTTAAGTCTGAATTTTGCAATAAGGAGTTCATGATCTGAGCTACTGTCAGACCGGAAACTGATTATTTACCATCATATGGAAAACCAGTTAAGCATGTTATGTTTGCAGGTAAGGAAGAAATATGGGTTGCTGTTCATTTAGGACCCATGGAAGAGGTTGGAGAAAAGGGAGTAAGTATACCAGAAATGATTCATTAGGTAGAAAGAGAAGGTTAGAGATCAGATTACTAAAAAGATCATTGTTTCACCACTGATTTGAAAATTCAGCTTCATGTAAAATAAACATACCAAAGTCTTTATTTGAATTCTCAGATATACCAGATAGATCTATTTTCTCTGATAGCAGATAATCTTATACTACTGCAATTGATACAAGAAGATCCCATGTAAACTTCTCAACCTATCCTAGTCTGATGTATTTATTATTTCAGATGAACTTAATGTTTAGCTTATCAATTTTTCATTGGCTACTCTAAGATACTCTAAGAATTTTAAAACTATGAAAACTCTTGGTCTAAAATAGCAAGTGAAAAATAGTTAAAATACTGTCTTCATCTATTTAGCATTTATTTAGAGACATGTACAGAAAAATAGTTGTAAAAAGTGTTCATATCACAGGCTGTATTCAGTTTTTACTATTTAGGGTTCTTTTTTTAAATGTTCATCCTTGTACTTTGAGTCTTTAACAATAAAAATGGGAAATGATTTTAAGCTTAACATTTTTTAAAGCAAACATTATAAAGCAGGGAACATGATCTAGTATATGCAGAATGATTGTGTATTCACTCCACCAGTAACTCATCAATCGTGCCTTGAGCAGTGACCATAATATTGTGTCTTGTGTTCAGGTGTTGGGATTCCAGAGATGAATGAAATACGCTTGTCCTTGTGCTATATTGTATATTGGGGAAGACAAATAGGTACATGAAAATTTCTAGTACAAGATGGCAATTGCTTTAATATAAGTATCTGTAGGAGCACAGGAGCAATGGAGTCTGCTGGCATTGGTGGCAGAGAGGCTTCAGAGCAGAAGCATCATTTGAGTTTAGCCTTAAAGAAAGAGGATACTTTCATCACTCAGCTGCTCTAGGTTTGGAAGGGAAAGCAATTGCTTCAAAGGGGAAGGAAACATCTAGTCCTATTTCATTATCTGGAGAAGCCACTAAACAGCTTCTTACTTGCAGTCTTAAATGATGCTAGTGTGGAAAGATGGGCAAATATCAGAGACCAAAAAGGGGAAGTAAAAGGGTCGAGGGAACAAAGGACTTTGGAAGAGTCCTGATCAGGAAGTAGTAAAATGAGAACCTGCTTTGAAAAATGCAAGCAGATTTTTCTGAGGAAAAAACAACTCAAAGCTTCATTTAATGGAAGAAAGAAAACGTGAAAGCAGTCTGACTAAGCTCAGCATGTTATATCTGCAGGTAAGGAAGAAATATGGGTTGGTGTTCATGTAGGACCCATGGAAGAGGTTGGAGCAAAGTGGGTAGGTATTCCAGCAATGATTCATTAGGTAGAAAGAGAAGGTTAGAGATCAGATACTACTGCTACTAATTAAATAAATTAATCATAAGCCATAGGCAGACACTTATTATCTAAAGGTACCAGAATGCCTAACCACTGAGAGAAGGTGCCCCCAAGTACTATGTCTTCAAGGAAAAAACAAGGGCTCATTACTCATGGCTTAACAGCAGCTGACAGAGGACATCCTAAGTTTGTATGGGTGGTAGGGCAGAAAGAAGCCAGAAGTATGTATGTACACATTTATATTATCAATAAAAGGAGAAGCCATTTATTCCTATGCATATTATTGTTCTAATAATAATAATATCAGGTGTTTTACATAAATTGTTCCATTCAATCCCAGAATGATTCTAAGATATAGATACATGCTATCATCATTCCCATTTTACAGATGAGAAAACTAAGTGGTAACGAAGTTAAGACACTTACTCAAGGTCAAATAGCTTTTAGGTGGTAGGTGATGGCAGCCCACTCCAGTACTCTTGCCTGGAAAATCCCATGGATGGAGGAGCCTGGTAGGCTGCAGTCCATGGGGTCGCATAGAGTCAGACACGACTGAAGTGACTTAGCAGCAGCAGCAGCAGCTATAAATTGAGATTAGATTTGAAATCCTGTGGTCCCAACTGCTCAACTAGATACTGTTATATTCCCTCTGCTACAACCCTCGTCTCAGTCATCATCAGATCATACTTGTGTAGTGCCAAGAGCCTGAGACTCCTCTTTTCCTACAGAGTTCACAACATTTAGTGAACTTTCTAAAACATAAATCAGACTGTATCACTTTCTTTATCAAGCCATCTAGCAGCGCTCCACTGCACATAAGATAAAAATCCAAGTTCTTACCGCACAAGTCCCTACAAGACCTCCTCTCTGCCTCTCCAGTCTTAGTCTTCTCTCTCTGTTCTGCTCCTCTGTGACTGTACTGCAGTTACATCAACCTTTGGCAGTTCCTCAGCACACTGTTCTTTTTCTTGTATCATTACATGGCTACTTGGTATTCTACCTAAAATGCTCTTCTTCCAAATCTTCACACAACTGACTGTATCTCATTCTTCAAATTTTTTTTCAGGTATCAACTCCTCAGACAAAGTTTCCCCACACCCTTTAGCCAAAGCAGCTCTTTTCTGCCCCACACCAATACTGTGAACCACCCCTTCACCCTTGAAAATAGAAATTACTTGATGACAGGAACTATTGACTTTATGTCCTTCACTGTAAGTCCAGAACTAAGAACAATATCTGACACTTCCTAGGCACTCAAAACATATTTGTTTCCTGAAATATTGGTATCTTTCTTAAAGTGTCATACTCATATGTATATATACATATATATATTTGCACACACACATATGTGTGTGTGTGTATATATATATATGCTTTTGTGAAATATGGGAGTTTGATGTCATCTCATAGAAGTGAAATGTACACGCCCATCCCAAATTTCATCTCAATGTCAAGACTAATGATGCCACACATATGCCAAGAAAATATGAAAATGATTGTTACTCACATAATGAGTTATGCATCAAAAATAGAGTTAGGCCAAAAAAAAAAGAGAAATAATAGTAGCTGTGAGGTGATGGGTAATTATATGATTGTGATTTTTTTCATTCTATAGATGTAGGTGTGGATATAGACAATCAAAAGATGAAGTTCTACACCTTAAACATATGCAATTTTAATTTGTCCATTGTAACTCAATAAAATTGAATAAACAATGGGATCAATCTCTATTACAATTTACCCATGATGTTTGTTTGACAAAGAATTGAATAGTTAATTCAATTTAGACTCATTTATGGAAAACATTTTGGCAACTACAGCAGGAGGCCAGTAAAGCAGGTTAGTGTCCCATTGAGTATCTTATTCAAGAGTTACTATTGTGTATTCTGAAGAGCAAAATGAGTGCCTAGGTTTCGTTCAATGTGTAGAATTCCAAAGAGGATAAGGAGTGCCATTGTGAGACATTGTATTGTGACTTCAATATGTGTAGAAAATATGTGACCTTGATTTATATTTTGGGTATAATCTCTCAGGACACAAGAGATTCCATGAGTTCTTTACCCTAAGTGAGACAATCTTGGATAGGAATTGTTTGACTTGGTCAGAACAGACGGTCAGCCCATTGGCAGTGGCCAACAGATCTATAAAGGTCTGAAGATGAGGCCAGTTGTTGGCCCAGACATTGTGTGCTAAGACAGCTACCTGAAGTTTGGCCCTTTGCACTGACCTTTGGGTCCTGTCCTTTATCAGGAACATTCTGATGAAGAGATGAAAAGTAGCAGCTCTCAAGCAAGCTCCATCGAGTGTGATAGTGACGATAGCATTGATTACGTGAATGAACTCCCTTTGGTTTTTACTGTGTTGATCCTAATAGGCTCCCTTACTGTGTTGATCCTAATAGGCTCCCTGTGTGTCCCAGTGTTCTAACAGATGAACTCTTGTAGCAGTGTGGCATCTGATAGGGGGCTGAGCACAGGGGAAGTTACCCTCTCCTGAAGATAGGGTATGTAGAGGGCCCAGGTTCAGCTCTATCCTGTAGCAAGGAGGCCTCACTAGCTATGCTGAACTTGCAGAGTGCTACTTCCATAATCAAAGGCCAAATGGGCAGCTGGATATGGAGGGTCAGGTTCAAGACCTGAGATAGTCTATATTTCCAGGCAAGTCGAGCATAGACCCAAAATTGCTACACTATGGTCATAGAGCATTGGGCCAAGGTGGGCAGTTCCTTGTATCAGAAGCCCATGAAAGTAACAGCCATTGTTGACAGTACAGGGACTCCAAGATACATGAGAGAGGATTGCTAAAGCTTTCACAGTGAAGGAGTTTCAGCGGACCTGAATAGGAGTACCTGTTCTATGGCAATTCGGGCAGATTCTAGAATCTTTGAAACAGGGAGTCTCATTCAAGGCGGGCCTATTTGGAAGTTACTGAGCAAAAAATTGTGTATATGAGGAAATCTTTCCTCCAAAATGTAAAAATGTCTAAAACATGTTGGGCTTGTTTTAACAGTATGGGTACTAAGAAGCCTAAAAGCTGTTTCTGGACACTGTGAAGATTGGGGCAGTCCTCCACTTACAAAAGAATTTTCAGGAACTTCCCTGCAGTGGGGGAACTGTGTAGCATGTGTGTCATAGGAATCTCCTCAAAGGGGGATGTCATCAGTGTGAGGTCCTAATTGTGTACCTGACGAAACCTAGAGCTGGTGAAAATGTTGCCTTCAAAGACTGTGTGAGATGGCAGGAGTGGACACTGCCCCATTGAGTAGACAGGTGATGGTGTATCGTTTCCGTTTGAAGGTGAAGGTTAAGTGTAGCTGAGAAGTTGTTGAAATAGGCAGTGAAAACAGCATGCTAGCCAAATGTTTTGCTATGACTGAAAAGTATTGACCTGTTATTAGTTGGAAGCAGTATTATCAACAAAATACATGGAGCCCTAGTGAGTAGGGCCATGACACCAAGGGTACAAGTTCACACTGAGGCCCTCTTCTCGTTTTACAGCTTTAAGATCAAGTAAAATTTGTCTGTTAAGTGCAGCAGAAATGGGGATAATCACACCTTGCTCAGTAGATTTCCTATAATGGGTTTCAATTTGTGAAGGCCCTGCTTTTATTGAGATTGAATCTTTTTAAAAACAACTGAGGTGAAAAGTGTGATTGCATCTAAGGGAAAAGGTCCATAGGGTCTCATATTTTAAAGGTGAGTATAGGGGCAAAGGCTTAATTTTATTACTCATTGAGTTAGATTATCCACGTGCACTAGAGGCTATTTGGGGTAATGGAGGTTTTGGCAATGGGAAATGTAGGCAAGGCAGTAATTCCAGTGGTTAAGTTTAGGTATATCTGTTTCTATTTCATGTTCCTTTATTCTATTCCCTGTTTTTAGTAGCTTGCCCAAATGGGTGACAGAACAGGAACAGAAATTGATGAGGGGTAAAAACTCAATTGTCAAACATCAAAAGTGGAATCTGATTATTACACAGAGCCACCACCCCTACATCACCCCTCTCCCCAGATGGGACCTCTGAAACACATAGAAACACCAAGTCCTTTTCCTTCTCACCAGCGGGATGAAGTGTTCAGGAAGAAATCCTCAGTGCTCAGAAATCTTCAGTCTGCAGTTCTCAGTCTTCACCCAGTCCTCAGTCCCAGTGTCTGAATAAGTATGGACTGGCTAGTCTGGGCCCTAAACTGAAAGGACGCCACCTCCCTCCCTCCTCACACACCGGACCCTTCCCTTCCTTCCCTCCCCATCATCAAAAAAAGCAGATACACACACATCTTTTTACTGCTTGTCGATACTTTAATCATCAACATCTGAATACTTTGATCTGTCCAGAGGGGACCATCATTGTATGTTTGATCCCTCTACAAACGACTATTCTGCCTTTGCTTTTCCTGGAGTTACAGCAGATGGCTCAGCATCTTGGGCTCCAGAGGGGCACAGGGGCTTACTTGGAGAATTGTCAGGCGAAGTGTTGGAAGAATCCTCCGGGGTTTCTTCATCCTCCATTGGCCCATTTTCCTTCTTCTTTTTATTCTGCAGGTGGTAGTAGAAGACTAGTATGGTCGACTTCCGTTTCCTATTCCTGTGCGGATTCTGCTCTAGGGTTGATTCTATCTTCCTCATGAGGTTTTGTATCTGGTAAGAAAACAAAGTCATCCAGAAAGACATTAGTGAAGGAGGATGGGAAGGAGAACTTTGAGCGAACGGGTGTGCATTGGGGCGGTGTTTTGTGCCAGGCAAGGGCAGGGTGAGTCACAGGTGGGGGACGAAGAGGAAGAACATGAGTAGGGTAATCTGACCTTCTCCTGTCCAAGCCATTGGACTGATCAGAATTATTTGTCTTCCTTTCTTCGGAGCTTGAGGCTTCTTTCTCGAAACTGATATTGTCTATCTCAATTTCCGACTCCTCCTCCTTCACTTTCTCAAGTAGGCCTCCCATCTTGTAGCAACAGTGGCCTACATCAAGGCGCCTGGCGTCTCTTTATATACCTTCCCAGGACAATGAAGAGCCACAACTGTCCGTTTGATTGGTCAGCAAGAAATTTCTCCAGCCAATGGTAGCCCTGACATGGTTGACATCACAGAGCGCCGCTTATGAACCTTCATGGGGGAGGGGAGGCTGCAATGGAGTTCAAGTACTCTGTATTGAGAAAGGGAGTGCTTCCTGAACACTCACTAAAGAGCCTTCCCAATTTGACTTTCCACATTTCCTCATCTTGTCCAGTTCAGTTCTTGTGGTGTACAAGTTAGGGAGCCAGTGTTCCCTCCAAACATTCCTCATGGCCACCCCTATTCAGTGTTTATTTCTGTAGTCTTCTGGATCTTATCACCTAGCATGGTGGTTTTTTTTTTTTTAATTGTTTACTTTAGAAGTTTTAGATTGGCAGAATATTTGTGAAGAGTATTTTCATATACTCCACAACCAATTCCCTTTATTACCATTGTACATTAGTATTGAACATTTGTTCAACTTAGTGAACCCACACTGAAAGAGTATTATTAACTATGAAATAGTATTATTAACTAAAGTCTGGACATTATCAGATTTCCTTCAGTTCAGTTCAGTTCACTTCAGTAGCTCAGTTGTGTACGAGTCTTTGCAACCCCATGAACTGAAGCACACCAGGCCTCCCTGTCCATCACCAACTCCAGGAGTTTACCCAAACCCATGTCCATTGAGTCGATGATGCCATCCAAGCATCTCATCCTCTGTTGTCACCTTCTCCTCCTGCCCTCAATCTTTCCCAACATCAGAGTCTTTTCAAATGAGTCAGATCTTCGCATCAGGTGGCCAACATATTCAGTTTCAGCTTCAACATCAGCCCTTGCAATGAACACCCAGGCCTAATCTCCTCTAGTATGGACTGGTTGAACCTTCTTTCAGTCCAAGGGACTCTCAAGAGTTTTCTCCAACACCATAGTTCAACAGCATCAATTCTTCAGCGCTGAGCTTTCTTTATACTCCAACTCTCAGATCCATACATGACTACTGGAAAAACCATAGCCTTGACTAGATGGACCTTTGTGGACAAAGTCATGTCTTTGCTTTTTAATATGCTGTCTAGGTTGGTCATTCTTTCATTTCAAGGAGTAAGTGTCTTTTAATTTCATGGATGCAATCACCATTTACAGTGATTTTGGAGCCCCCAAAATAAACTTAGCCACTGTTCCACTGTTTCCCCATCTATTTGCCATGAAGTGGTGGGACCAGATGCCATGATCTTAGTTTTCTGAATATTGAGCATTAAACCAACTTTTCCACTCTGTTCTTCCACTTTCATCAAGAGGCTCCTTAGTTCTTCTTCACTTTCTGCCATAAGGGTGCATCCTATGCTTATCATTGTTCTAATATGATATCAGGTGTTTTACATAAATTGTTCCATTCAATCCCGGAATGACTCTAAGATATAGATGCATGGTATCATCGTTCCCATTTTACAGATGAGAAAACTAAGTGGTAACAAAGTTAGGAAACCTACTCAAGGTCAAATAACTTTCAGGTGGTGAAGCTATAAATTGAGATGGGACTTGAAATCCTGTGGTCCCAAATGCTCATCTAGATGCTGTTATATTCCCTCTGCTACAACCCTCGTCTCAGTCATCATCAGATCATGCCTGTGTGCTGCCAAGATCCTGAGAGTCCTCTGTTCCTACAGAGTTCACAACATTCAGTGAGCTTTCTAAAACATAAATCAGACTGCATGACTTTATCAAACCATCTAGCAGCCCTCCACTGCACATAAGATAAACTGCCTGTTCTTACCCCACAAGTCCCTACGAGACCTCATCTCTGCCTCTCCAGTGTCAGTCTTCTCTCTCTGCTCTGCTCCTCTCTGACTGATTCCAATTTACACTCCACCTTTGGCAATTCCTCAGCACACTGTTCTTATTCTTGCTTCATGACGTGGCAACTTGCTATTCTACCTAAAATGCTCTTCTTCCAAATATTCACACAACTGATTATATCTCATTCTTTAAATCTTGTTTCAGATATGAACTCCTCAGAAAAGTTTTCCCCATACCCTTTAACCAAAGCAGCTCTCCTCTGCCCCACATCAATACCATGAACCACTCTTTGCCCATGAAAATAGAAGTTACTTGATCACAGAAGTATTGACTTTATGTCCTTCACTGTAAGTCAAGAACCAAGTACAATATCTGACACATCCTAGGCACTCAAGACATATTTGTTTCCTGAAATACTGATATCTTTCTCAAAGTGTCATACTCATGTGTGTATAAGTACACACACACACACACACACATATACTTTTGTGAAATATGGGAGCTTGATGTCATCTCATAGAAGTGTAATGTACAGCCCCCCTCCCCAATTTTCATCTCAATATCAAGACTAATGATGACACACATACACCAAAAAATATGAAAATGATTCTTACTTATATAATGAGTTAATGCATCTGAAATAGAATGCCCAAAAAAGGCAAAAAATAGTAACTGTGCAGTGATGGGTCATTAGACGATTGTGATTCTTTCACTCTATAGATGTAGGTATGGATGTACATTCAATGAAAACATCAAGTTCTGCACCTTAAACGTATGCAATGTTTATTTGTTCCTTTTAGCTCAATATAATTAATAAACAATGGCATCTATCTCTATTACAATTACCCATGATATTTGTTTGATAACCAAAGAATTCCATGCTTCCTTTAATTTGTACTTGATTATGAAAACCACTGTGGCCCCTGCATGGTGAGAGCAGTAAAGGTGGTGAGTGTTCCATTGAACATCTTGTTCAGGAGATAGTATTTTGTGTTCTGAAAAGCAAAATGAGTCTCTGGGTTTCTCTTATTGTGTAGAACTCCAAAGAGGGTAAGGAGTGCCATGGTGAGACATTGTACTGTGGCTTTGATATGTGTAGAAAATGTGTGACCTTGATTTGCATTTTGAGTATAATTTATCGGGAGACAAGAGATTGCATGAGTTCTTAACCCTAAATGAGACAACCCTGGAGAAGAATTGTTTGACTTGGTCAAATAGACAGTCAGCCCAGTGGCAGTGGCTCAAAGATCTACAAAGGCATGAAGCTGAGGCCAATTGTGGCGCAGACATTCTGTGCTAAGGTAGATGCCTCATACTGGCCCTTTGCGCTGAGCTTTGGGTCCTGTCCTTTATCAGGAACATACTGATGAAGAGATGACAAGTAGCAGCTCTCAAGCAAACTCCATCAGTGTGATAGTGACGATGGCATTGGTTAAGTGAATGATCTCCCTTTGGATTTCACTGTGTGGATGCAAAAGGGCTCCCCAGGTGTCCAAGAGTTCTAAGAGATGAACTCTTGTAGCAGTGTGGCATCTAACAAGGGCCTGAGAACAGGCGAAGGTACCCTTTCCTGAAGATAGGGTATGTAGAGGGCCCAGTTTCAGCTGATCCTGTAGCAAGGAGGCCTCACTAGCTATGCTGAGCTTGTAGAGTGCTACTTCTGTAATCAAAGGCCAAATGGGCAGCTGGATATGGAGGGTCATAGATTCAAGACCTGAGATAGTCTATATTTCCAGGCCAGTCCAGCATGTACCCACATGTGCTGCACTAAGGTCATACAGCATTGGGCCAAGGTGGGCGGTTCCTCGTATCAGAAGCCCATGAGACTAAGGGCCATCATTGGTGGTACAGAAACTCCAAGATACACGAGAGAAAGCTGCTAAAGCTTGCACAGTGACAGAGTCTCAGGGGGTGCTAATAGGAGTGACCGTTCTATGGCAATTTAGGCAGATTATAGAAACTTTTGACATGGGGCGTCTCATTCAAGGCAGGCCTATTTGGAAGTTATCGACCAAAAATACTGTGTATATGATGAAATGTTTCCTCCAGAATCTATAAATGCCTAAAACATGTTGGGCTTGTTTTAACAGTATGGGTACTAAGAAGCCTAAAAGCTATTTCTCAACACTTTGAAGACTGGAGGAGTCCAGCACTTACCAAAGAGTTTTCAGCAACTTACCTGCATGGGGGGACTGTGTAGCATGTGTGTCGTAGGAATCTCCTCAAAGGGGGATGCCATCAGTGTGAGGTCCTAATTGTGTACCTGACGAAACCTAGAGCTGGTGAAAATGTTGCCTTCAAAGACTGTGAGATGGCAGGAGTGGACACTGCGCCATTGAGTAGACAGGTGACGGTGTATCGTTTCAGTTTGAAGCTGAAGGTTAAGTGTAGCTGAGAAGTTGAAATAGGCAGTGAAAACAGCATGCTAGCCAAATGTTTTGCTATGACTGAAAAGTATTTACCCGTTATTCATTGGAAGCAGTATTTTCAATTATATAAATGGACACCTAGTGAGTGGGGCCCTGACCCCAAAGGTACAAGTTCACACTTAGGCCCTGATCTTGTTTTACAGGTTTAAGATCAAGTAAAATGTGTCTGTAAAGTGCAGGAGTGGAGATAACCACACCCTCTCTAAATAGGTCTCCTATAATGGGTTTCAATCTAAGGCCCTGCTTGCATTGAGATTGAATCTTTTTAAAAACAACTGAGGTGAAAAGTGTGATTGTAACTAGGGGAAAAGGTCCATCGGGTCTCATATTTTGAAGGCTGACTATAGGGGCCAAAGACTTAATTTTATTACTGATTGGGTCAGAGCATCCATGTGCACTAGAGGCTATTTGGGGGTAATGGATGTTCTGGCTATGGGAAATACAGCAAGGCAATCATTCCAATGGTTAACGTTAGGTATATCTGTTTCTATTTCGTGTTCCTTTATTCACTTATTCCCTGGCTGTTTTTATCAGCTTGCCGACATGTGGGCCAGAAGAGGATCAGAAATTGATGAGAGGTAAAAACTCAATTGTCAAACTTTTAAAGTGGAATCTGGTTACTACACAGAGCCACCACCTCTCCATCACCCCTCTCTCCAGCTGGACCCCCCAAACAAACAGAAATACCACGTCCTTTTCCTCCTCATCAGTGGGATGAAATGTTCAGGAAGACATCCTCAGTGCTCAGAAATCTTCAGTCTGCAGTTCTCAGTCTTCACCCAGTCCTCAGTCCCAGTGTCTGAGTAAGTATGGACTGGCTGGTCTGGGCCCTAAACTGAAAGGACGCCTCCTCCCTCCCTCCTCACACACCGGACCCTTCCCTTTCTCCCCTCTCCATCATCAAAAAAACATGCACACGCATCTTTTTACTGCTTGTTGGTACTTTAGTCATCAACACCTGAGTACTTTGATCTGTGCAGAGGGGACCTTCGTTGTATGTTTGATCCCTGCACAAACGACTATTCTGCCTTTGCTTTTCCTGGACTGTAGCAGATTGCTCAACATCTTGGGATCCAGGTTGGCACAGGGGCTTACTTGGAGAATTGTTGGTAGAAGTGTGGTAAGAACTGTTGTTGGGAGAAGTGTTGGAGGAATCCTCTGTGATTTCTTCTTCTGCCATTGGCTGATTTTTATTCTTCTTTTTATTCTGCGGATGGTAGTAGAAGACCGGTATTGTTGACTTCGTCCCTTTCTTATTCCTGTCCTGATTCTGCTGAAGGGTTGATTATACCTTCCTCATGAGCTTTCATATCTGGTAAGAAAACAAAGTCATCCAGAAAGACATTAGTGAAGGAGGACTTTGAGACAATGGGTGTGCCTTGAGGAGGGTTTGTGCCATGCAGGGGCAGGGTGAGTCTTGGGTGGGGGATGAAGAGAAAGAACATGAGTAGGGTAATCTGACCTTCTCACTGTCCAAGCCATTTGACTGATCAGAATTCTCTGCCTTGCTCTAGCACTTGAAGTTTGTTCCTCCAAATTGACACTGTCTATCTCAATCTCTGACTCTTCCTCCTTCACTTCCTCAATTAGGTCTCCCATGTTGTAGCAACAGTAGCCTACACCAAGGCAGCCTGGTCTCTCTATATATACCTTCCCAGGACAATGAAGAGCCACAGCTTTCATTGGCCAGCAAGAAATTCCTCCGGCCAATGGTAGCCCTGACATGGCTTGACATCACAGGGCACCACCTTTAACATCCATGGGGGAGGGGCAGGGTGCAGAGGAGTCTAGGTGCTCTGGTTTGAGAAAAAGAGTGCTTCCTCAATAACCACTAGAGCCTTCCCAATTTGAATTTGCAGATTTCTTCATCTTGTCCAGGTCAACTCTTGTGGTGTACAAGTTAGGGAGCAAGGGTTCCCTCCAAACCATTATGATCATTATGTAGTGTCCTTCCTTGTCCCTTGTAGTACTCTTAATTTAAGGTCTATTTTGTCTGATATGAGGATTGCTACTCCAGCTTTCTTCTGCTTCCCATTTTCATGGCATATTTTTTTTTCAGTCTATATGTATCTTTAGGTCTCAAGTGGATTTCTTGTAGACAGCGTATATGTGGGTCTTGTTTTTGTATCCATTCAGCCAATCTCTGTCCTTTGGTTGGAGCATTTAATCTGTTTACATTTAAAGTAATCATTGATATATATGTTCCTATTGCCATTTTCTTAACTGTTTGGGGTTGATTTTGTAGATCTTTTTCTTCTCTTGTATTTCTTGACTAAGTAAGTCCCTTTTAACATTTGGTGTAAAACTGGTTTGGTGGTACTGAATTCTCTTAACTTTTGCTTGTCTGAAAAGCTTTTTATTTCTCCATCAATTTTGAATGAGATCCTTGCTGGGTTCAGTAATCTTGGTTGTAGATTTTTCCCTTTCAGCACTTTAAATATATCCTGCCATTCTCTTCTGGCCTGCAGAGTTTCTGCTGAAAGATCAGCTGTTAAGCATATGGGGTTTCCCTTGTATGTTGCTTTTCCCTTGCTGCTTTTAATATTCTTTCTTTGGGTTTAGTCTTTGTTAGTTTGATTAGTATGTGTCTCAGCGTGTTTCTCCTTGGGTTTATCCTGTATGGGAGTCTTTGTACCTTTTGAATTTGATTGACTATTTCCTTTCCCATGTTGGGAAAATTTTCAACTGTAATCTCTTCAAAAATTTTCTCCCAGCCTTTCTTTTTCTCTTCTTCTTCTGGGACCCCTATAATTTCAATATTGGTGTGTTTGGTATTGTCCCAGAGGTCTCTGAGATTATCCTCAGTTCTTTTCATTCTTTTTACTTTATTCCTCTCTTTAGAAGTTATTTCCACCATTTTATCTTCCAGCTCACTGATCCGTTCTTCTGCTTCACATATTCTGCTATTGGTTCGTTCTAGAGTATTTTTAATTTCAGTATTTGTGTTGTTTGTCTCTGTATGTTTATTCTTTAATTGTTCTAGGTCTTTGTTATTTGATTGTTGTATTTTCTCCATTTTGTTTTCAAGGTTTTTGATCATCTTTACTATCATTATTCTGAATTCTTTTTCAGATAGTTAGCCTATTTCCTTTTCATTTATTTGGACTTTTTTTTTCTAGTTTGTTTCTTCATTTGTGTAGTTTTCTCTGCTTTTTCATTATTTTTTAAAAATTTATTGTGTTTAAGGTCTCTTTTTCCTAAGTTTCAAGGTTGAATTCTTCTTCCTTTTGGTTTCTGCCCTCCTAAGGTTGGTGCAGTGGTTTGTGTAAGCTTAGTATAGGGTGAGATTTGTGCTGTGGTTTTTGTTTGTTTGTTTTCCTTCCGATTGCAAGGCTGAGTGAGGTTATACTCCTGTCTGGTGATGAATGTGTTTGTATTTTTGTTTGTTTGTTGTTTAGATGAGGCATCCTGCACTGGGTACTCTTGATGGTTGGATGATGCCGGGTCTTGTATTCAAGTGGTTTCCTTTCTGGAAATTCTCACTATTTGATACTCCCTAGGGATAGAGGACCCACTCCAGTATTCCTGCCTGGAGAATCCCAGGGACAGAGGAGCCTAGTGGGCTGCTGTCTATGGGGTTGCACAGAGTCGGACACGACTGAAGCGACTTAGCAGCAGCAGCAGCAGCAGGGATAGAGGAGCCTGGTCGGCTGCAGTCCATGGGGTCACTAGGAGTCGGACATGATTGAGCGACTTCACTTTCACTTTTCACTTTCATGCATTGGAGAAGGAAATGGCAACCCACTCCAGTGTTCTTGCCTGGAGATTCCCAGAGACAGGGGAGCCTGGTGGGCTGCCATCTATGGGAACACACAGAGTCGGACATGAGTGAAGCGACTTAGCAGCAGCAGCAGGGTTAGTTGTCTGGTAATCTAGGGTCTTGGAATCAGTGCTTCCACTCCAAAGGCTCAGGGCTTAATTTCTTGTCAGAAATGAAGATTCCACAAGTGGTTTGTTATGGCATTAAGTGAGATTAAAACAAATACCCAAAAGTAAGCAACCAAAGATGAGCCCCAAAGAAATGGAAGTTACAAAATCAGGCAATTAATTATTAAAATAATGAAATACACCCATATACATATATACCCATAAGCAATATCAAAACAGTTGAACAAAAATAAAATACAGTAGTTTGACCAGGTGAACAAAGGAAATCAAAAATTTTATTTACCAGTTAAGAACAAAACTAACTAAAGCACAAACTGGAAAACAAAACTAAAGCAAGTTGCCAAGTGCGGAATAAAGCAATGAAAACAAAACCAAAAAAATATATTGCGAGGAAAACAAAGAAAGAATAGACATGCAAAGTTCAATAGAGGTAGATGAAGAAGATTTATATACCTCAAAGATTAAATGCAAGGGCCAAAGAACAGTAGGAAAGGGAAACGAAGGAATAAATGTAGATAAAGTATAATAGGTTTTAAAAAGTTAAAAATAAAGAGAAAAAAAAAAAAAAAGAAAGAAAGCTCCACGGAACTGTAAAAGTCCAATGGAGAGGCAGAGGTTTATAACAACAATAAAAAGTGTGACTGAATATACACATATACATATACACTCATAAGCAAAATCGAAACAGTCCAACAAAAATAAAGTACAATAGATTGACCCAAAGGAAACCAAAAATTATATCTATCAGTTAAGAACAAAACTAACTAAAGCACAAACTGGAAAGCAAAACTGAAGCAAGGTGCCAAGTGGGGAATAAAGCAATGAAAATAAAATGAATAAATATGTTGAGAGGAAAGGAAAGAAAGAAAGAGTAGATATGCAAAGTTAAATAGAGGTAGATAAAGAAGATTTATATACACTAAAGATTAACTCCTAGGGGAAAAGAACAGTAGGAAAAGCACACAAAGGAATAAATGTAGGAAAAATAATGATAGGTTTAAAAAAATTAAAAATAAGAGAAAGAGAAAAGATGAAAAAAGGGAAGAAGAAAGAAAGGAAAAAGAAAACTCCACAGAATTGCAAAAGCCCAGCCTAGAGGCAGAGGTTTATAACAACAATAAAAAATGTGACTGCCAAAAAATAAAACTCAAACGCTTAATTAGATTTCATAGTGCCAATAAAATCAACATCTACAACAGAGGGGGAAAAAATAAAATTGGAAAAAAAAAAAGAAACAAAATCCAAAAGAATTTACAGAGCAAGTCAAAACATAAGAATAATAAATATTCTTCTTGAGCCACTGCTGTTAGAGTTCTTTCCTTTGTTGGGAGTCACAATCCACCTTACCTTCCTAGGATGCCCTCCAACACTGTGCTGGTCTCTGGACCTGTTGTGGGGGCAGCTCAGATTCCAATCTGGTCCTACTCCTGTGTATTCTAGCCTCCAGTGTCCACAGCGATGAGAACTAGTGCGTTTTCTTTTGTGGGAGCTCTCACTTTCCTTTTATATATTCCATAGACACAGAGTCTGCCTAGTTGATTGTGTCGATTTAATCTGCAGCTTGTACAGCTGCTGGGAAGGTTTTGAGTCTTCTTCCTGTGCCACACTGCCCCTGGGTTTCAATTGTGGTTTTATTTCAACCTCTGCATGTGGGTCATCCACTGGGGTTTGCTTCTGAGTCTGCTCTAGAGGACTTGGGTCTGCCCCAGTGAGGGCCAGGTGTGGAGGTGGTATAGTTGCTTGGATCACAGGGGTTCTGGCAGCACCAGGTACTCAGGGGAGTTGGCAGCTAGGGCAGCAGGAAATCTAGCGCTCTAGAAGAGTATGGCAACCAGTATTGGCCAATATGCTGTAGTATTCTTGTCTGAAGAACCCCGCTGACAGAGAAGCCTGGCAGGCCACAGTCCACAGGGTCGCAGAGTTGGACACAACCGAAGTGACCCTGCATGCATAGATGCAAGACTTTTTGCCTGTGGCAGCTCTGACCCAGTGAGGGTTGGGGGTGAAGGTGGTGCAGCTGCTTGGCTTGTGGGGACCCTGGTGGTGCCAAGCATGTAGGGACATGGACTGCCCCCACCACAAGAGTTATGGCCCTTTCAGAGTCTTTTTTTGAGCCTCTTGTAGCTAGTGATCGAAAGGCCTCTTTGGCCAGTCTTTCTCCATAGCTCTGCCGGTTCAGGCAATAGAGGGCTCTCTTACCTGGAGTCCTCTGTTGTTTGGCACATAGAGGGGACCCCTGGCTGGGGTCCTACTCTGTAGATCGGCATGTCAGGCACTTAAAGGGGCATCCTGGGTGGGGTACTACTCTGTTTCAGTGAGTCAGGTGTTTGATGGGCCAGCCTCTCTTGTTCAGCTGCGGATGCTGGTATCTAGGGGGAAAGGCTATGGTGATGGCTCTACCACCTACGCGTGACTCAGCAGTATCGCCTTGCTTCCATGGCTGCCCGCTTTTATCCACAGGCATTTCCCATGACAATCTCCCACCTTACATCCCCTTGATCTGTCTCTCCACAGTCAACAGCAGCCCTCGTGCTGGGATTGCTCCACAATCTCTAAACTCCAGCTCTCAGGTGCTGTGCCTTCCGAGGGACCTACAACCCTATCTGGGGTATGTATGGCTGCAGCAAGGACTGTTCTCATTCCATTTAGGGTGCCAAAGACCAGCCGTTTCACTCTCAGCCTTAAATCTTTCTCCTCTAACTCAGACAGTTGCCCTGATGTGGGGATTGGACCCCTGCTTCAGTTCCCCCACGCGTGGTAGACAGGTCCAGGCCTAATGACTGTCTTGTTTCTCCCCCTTCTTCCTTTGTGCTACTAAGTTTTCTGTGATTCTACATGTTATTTCCACTGGTCAGGTACTCCTTTCTGCTCTCAGCTGGTGTTCTGCAGGCACTTGTGTGTCTGAAAGTGTATTCCTGATGTATCCACAGAGAGATATGTACTCCACGTCCACCTTCTGCTCCATCGTCTTGTTCTCCCATCCGAGATTTCTTGTTTCTGAGGACCTTGACAATTTGGAGTTTTGTGTTTTCATTTTTGCATTAGATTCTGAGATGTTATTGATCTTATCGTGAAAAGTTTTATAAGTTTCTTCTTTCAGAGAACCTCAAACCAAGTTAGTAGTCACTGTTGTGGACCTCCCCATGGCAATGGTTGAATTAATCTCTTGGCTTTGTCACAGAGGTGACACACAAGTGTTACCCAACCAGTAACACTGAAGAAGCTGAAGTTGAATGGTTCTATGAAGACCTACAAGACCTTTTAGAACTAACACCCAAAAAAGATGTCCTTTTCATTATAGGGGACTGGAATGCAAAAGTAGGAAGTCAAGAAACACCTGGAGTAACAGGCAAATTTGGCCTTAGAATACGGAATGAAGCAGGGCAAAGACTGATAGAGTTTTGCCAAGAAAATGCACTGGTCATAGCAAACACCCTCTTCCAACAACACAAGAGAAGACTCTATACATGGACATCACCAGATGGTCAACACCGAAATCAGATTGATTATATTCTTTGCAGCCAAAGATGGAGAAGCTCTATACAGTCAGCAAAAACAAGACCAGGAGCTGACTGTGGCTCAGACCATGAACTCCTTATTGCCAAATTCAGATTTAAATTGAAGAAAGTAGGGAAAACCACTAGACCATTCAGGAATGACCTAAATCAAATCCCTTATGATTATACAGTGGAAGTGAGAAATAGATTTAAGGGCCTAGATCTGATAGATAGAGTGCCTGATGAACTATGGAATAAGGTTTGTGACATTGTATAGGAGACAGGGATCAAAACCATCCCCATGAAAAAGAAATGCAAAAAAGCAAAATGGCTGTCTGAGGAGGCCTTACAAATAGCTGTGAAAAGAGGAGAAGCGAAAAGCAAAGGAGAAAAGGAAAGATATAAACATCTGAATGCAGAGTTCCAAAGAATAGCAAGAAGAGATAAGAAAGCCTTCCTCAGTGATCAATGCAAAGAAATAGAGGGAAACAACAGAATGGGAAAGACTAGGGATCTCTTCAATAAAATCAGAGATACCAAGGGAACATTTCACGCAAAGATGAGCTCAATAAAGGACAGAAATGGTATGGACCTAACAGAAGCAGCAGCTATTAAGAAGAGATGGCAAGAATACGCAGAAGAACTGTACAAAAAAGATCTTCACGACCCAAATAATCACGATGGTGTGATCACTGACCTAGAGCCAGACATCCTGGAATGTGAAGTCAAGTGGACCTTAGAAAGCATCACTACGAACAAAGCTAGTGGAGGTGATGGAATTCCAGTTGAGCTATTCCAAATCCTGAATGATGATGCTGTGAAAGTGCTGCACTCAATATGCCAGCGCATTTGGAAAACTCAGCAGTGGCCACAGGACTGGAAAAGGTCAGTTTTCATTCCAATCTCAAAGAAAGGCAATGCCAAAGAATGGTCAAACTACTGCACAATTGCACTCATCTCACACGCTAGTAAAGTAATGCTCAGAATTCTCGAAGCCAGGCTTCAGCAATATGTGAACCATGAACTTCCTGATGTTCAAGTTGGATTTAGAAAAGGCAAAGGAACCAGAGATCAAATTGCCAACATCCGCTGGATCATTGAAAAAGCAAGAGAGTTCCAGAAAAACATCGATTTCTGCTTTATTGACTATGCAAAGCCTTTGACTGTGTGGATCACAATAAACTGTGGAAAATTCTGAAAGAGATGGGAATACCAGACCACCTGATCTGCCTCTTGAGAAATCTGTATGCAGGTCAGGAAGCAACAGTTAGAACTGGACATGGAACAACAGAGTGGTTCCAAATAGGAAAAGGAGTTCGTCAAGGCTGTATGTTGTCAACCTGTTTATTTAAATCATGTGCAGAGTACATCATGAGAAACGCTGGACTGGAAGAAAAAGATTCCTGGGAGAAATATCAAGAACCTCAGATATGCAGATGATACCACCCTTATGGCAGAAAGTGAAGAGGAACTACAAAGCCTCCTGATGAACGTGAAAGTGGAGAGTGAAAAAGTTGGCTTAAAGCTCAACATTCAGAAAACGAAGATCATGGCATCCAGTCCCACCACTTCATGGGAAATAGATGGGGAAACAGGGGAAACAGTGTCAGACTTTATTTTTCTGGGCTCCAAAATCACTGCAAATGGTGACTGCAGCCATGAAATTAAAAGATGCTTACTCCTTGGAATGAAAGTTATGACCAACCTAGATAGCATGTTGAAAAGCAGAGACATTACTTTGCCAACAAAGATTCATCTACTCAAGGCTATGGTTTCTCCTGTGGTCATGTATGGATGTGAGAGTTGGACTGTAAAGAAGGCTGAGCGCCGAAGTATTGATGCTTTTGAACTGTGGTGTTGGAGAAGACTCTTGAGAGTCCCTTGGACTGCAAGGAGATCCAACCAGTCCATTCTGAAGGAGATCAGCCCTGGGATTTCTTTGGAAGGAATGATGCTGAAGCTGAAACTCCAGTACTTTGGCCACCCCATGCGAAGAGTTGACTCATTTGAAAAGACTCTGATGCTGGGAGGGATTGGGGGCAGGAGGAGAAGGGGATGACAGAGGATGAGATGGCTGGATGGCATCATTGACTCGATGGACGTGAGTCTCAGTGAACTCTGGGAGTTGGTGATGGACAGGGAGGCCTGGCATGCTGCGATTCATGGGGTCGCAAAGAGTCGGACATGACTGAGCCACTGATCTCATCTCATCTGATCTGTGGCCACTGCTGAGTTTTCCAAACTTGCTGGCATATTCAGTGCGGCACTCTCACAGCATCATCTTTCAGGATTTGATATAGCTCAACTGGAATTCCAACACCCCCACTAGCTTTGTTAGTAGTGATGCTTTCTAAGGCCCACTTGACTTCACATTCCAGGATGTCTGGCTCTAGGTCAGTGATCACACCATCGTGATTATCTTGGTCATGAAGATCTTTTTATACAGTTCTTCTGTGTATTCTTGCCATCTCTTCTTAATATCTGCTGCTTCTGTTAGGTCCATACCATTTCTGTCCTTTATTGAGCCCATCTTTGCATGAAATGTTCCCCTGGTATCTCTAATTTTCTTGAAGAGATCTCTAGTCTTTCCCATTCTGTTGTTTTCCACTATTTCTTTGCATTGATTGCTGAAGAAGACTTTCTTATCTCTTCTTGCTATTCTTTGGAACTCTGCATTCAGATGTTTATATCTTTCCTTTTCTCCTTTGCTTTTTGCTTCTCTTCTTTTCACAGCTATTTGTAAGGCCTCCGCAGACAGCCATTTTGCTTTTTTGCATTTCTTTTTCATAGGAATGGTCTTGAGTCCTGTCTCCTGTACAATGTCACGAACTTCATTCCATAGTTCATCAGGCACTCTATCTATCAGATCTAGGCCCTTAAATCTATTTCTCACTTCCACTGTATAATTATAAGGGATTTGATTTAGGTCATTCCTGAATGGTCTAGTGGTTTTCCCTACTTTCTTCAATTTAAATCTGAATTTGGCAATAAGGAGTTCATGGTCTGAGCCACAGTCAGCTCCCGGTCTTGTTTTTGCTGACTGTATAGAGCTTCTCCATCTTTGGCTGCAAAGAATATAATCAGTCTGATTTCGGTGTTGACCATCTGGTGAGGTCCATGTATAGAGTCTTCTCTTGTGTTGTTGGAAGAGGGTGTTTGCTATGACCAGTGCATTTTCTTGGCAAAACTCTATCAGTCTTTGCCCTGCTTCATTCTGTATTCCAAGGCCAAATTTCCCTGTTACCCCAGGTGTTTCTTGACTTCCTACTTTTGCATTCCAGTCCCCTATAATGAAAAGGACATCTTTTTTGGGTGTTAGTTCTAAAAGGTCTTGTAGGTCTTCATAGAACCATTCAACTTCAGCTTCTTCAGCATTACTGGTTGGCGCATAGACTTGGATTACTGTGATATTGAATGCTTTGCCTTGGAAACGAACAGAGATCATTCTGTCGTTTTTGAGATTGCATCCAAGTCGTGCATTTCAGACTCTTTTGTTGACCATGATGGCCACTCCATTTCTTCTGAGGGATTCCTGTGCGCAGTAGTACATATAATGGTCATCTGAGTTAAATTCACTCATTCCAGTCCATTGTAGTTCGCTGATCCCTAGAATGTCGACATTCACTCTTGCCATCTCTTCTTTGACCTCTTCCAATTTGCCTTGATTCATGGACCTGACATTCCAGGTTCCTATGCAATATTGCTTTTTACAGCATCGGACCTTGCTTCTATCACCAGTCACATCCACAGCTAGGTATTCGTTTTGCTTTGGCTCCATCCCTTCATTCTTTCTGGAGTTATTTCTCCACTGATCTCCAGTAGCATATTGGGCACCTAGTGACCTGGGGAGTTCCTCTTTCAGTATCCTATCATTTTGCTTTTTCATACTGTTCATGGGGTTCTCAAGGCAAGAATACTGAAGTGGTTTGCAGTTCCCTTCTCTAGTGGGCCACATTCTGTCAGATCTCTCCACCATGACAGGCCCGTCTTGGGTTGCCCCATGGCTATGGCTTAGTTTCATTGAGTTAGACAAGGCTGTGGTCCTAGTGTGATTAGATTGACTAGTTTTGTGTGAGTATGGTTTCAGTGTGTCTGCCCTCTGATGCCCTCTTGCAACACCTACTGTCTTACTTGGGTTTCTCTTACCTTGGGCGTGGGGTCTCTCTTCACGTCTGCTCCAGCAAAGCACAGCCACTGTGCTTGGACGAGGGTTATCTCCTCACCACCGCCCTTCCCGACCTTTAGTGTGCGATAGCTCCCGATCATGGAAAAAACAAGAGAGTTCCAGGAAACATCTATTTATGCTTTATTGACTATGCCAAAGCCTTTGACTGTGTGGATCACAATAAACTGTGGAAAATTCTGAAAGAGATGGGAATACCAGACCACCTGATCTGCCTCTTGAGAAATTTGTATGCAGGTCAGGAGGCAACAGTTAGAACTGGACATGGAACAACAGACTGGTTCCAAAAAGGAAAAGGAGTTCGTCAAGGCTGTATATTGTCACCCTGTTTATTTAACTTATATGCAGAGTACATCATGAGAAACGCTGAACTGAAAGAAACACAAGCTGAAATCAAGATTGCCGGGAGAAATATCAAGTACCTCAGATATGCAGATGACACCACCCTTATGGCAGAAAGTGAAGAGGAACTACAAAGCCTCCTGATGAAAGTGAAAGTGGAGAGTGAAAATGTTGGCTTAAGCTCAACATTCAGAAAACAAAGATCATGGCATCCGGTCCCACCACTTCCTGGGAAATAGATGGGGAAACAGTGGAAACAGTGTCAGACTTTATTTTGGGGGGCTCCAAAATCACTGCAGATGGTGACTGCAGCCATGAAATTAAAAGACGCTTACTCCTTGGAATGAAAGTTATAACCAACCTAGACAGCATTTTCAAAAGCAGAGATTTACTTTACCAACAAAGGTTCATCTAGTCAAGGCTGTGGTTTTTCCTGTGGTCATGTATGGATGTGAGAGTTGGACTTTGAAGAAGGCTGAGAGCCGAAGAATTGATGTTTTTAAACTGTGGTGTTGGAGAAGACTCTTGAGAGTCCCTTGGACTGCAAGGAGATCCAACCAATCCATTCTGAAGGAGATCAGCCCTAGGATTACTTTGGAAGGAATGATGCTAAAGCTGAAAGTCCAGTACTTTGGCCACTTCATGCAAAGAGTTGACTCATTGGAAAAGACTCTGATGCTGGGAGGGATTGGGGGCAAGAGGAGAAGGGGACGACAGAGGATGAGATGACTGGATGGCATCACTGACTCGATGGACGTGAGTCTGATTGAACTCCGGGAATTGGTGATGGACAGGGAGGCGTGGCGTGCTGTGATTCATGGGGTTGCAAAGAGTTGGACACGACTGAGCGACTGAACTGACTCACTGAAAAGCTCAATTGTCAAACTTCAACAGTGGAATCTGGTTACTACACAGAGCCACCACCCCTACATCACCCCTCTCTCCAGCTGGACCTCCCAAACAAACAGAAATACCATGTTCTTTTCCTCCTCATCAGTGGGATGAAGTGTTCAGGAAGACATCCTCAGTGCCCAGAAGTCTTCAGTCTGCAGTTCTCAGTCTTAACCCAGTCCTCACTCCCGGTGTCTGAGTAAGTATGGACTGGCTGGTCTGGGCCCTAAACTGAAAGGGCGCCACCTCCCTCCCTCCTCACACACCGGACCTTTCCCTTTCTCCCCTCTGCATCATCAAAAAAACACGCACACACATCTTTTTACTGCTTGTTGATACTTTAATCATCAACATCTGAGTAGTTTCGTCTGTCCAGAGGGGACCTTCGTTGTATGTTTGATCCCTCTACAAACGACTATTCTGCCTTTGCTTTTCCTGGAGTTACAGCAGATGGCCCAGCATCTTGGGCTCCAGGGGGGCACAGGGGCTTACTTGGAGAATTGTCAGGAGAAGTGTTGGAAGAATCCTCCAGGGTTTCTTCGTCCTCCATTGGCCCATTTTCCTTCTTCTTTCTATTCTGCAGGTGGTAGTAGAAGACCAGTATGGTCGACTTCCGATTCTTATTTCTGTTCGGATTCTGCTCGAGGGTTGATTCTACCTTCTTCATGAGTCTTTGTATCTGGTAAGAAAACAAAGTCATCCAGAAAGACATTAGTGAAGGAGGATGGGAAGGAGAACTTTGAGAAAACGGGTGTGCGTTGGGGAGGTGTTTTGCGCCAGGCAAGGGCAGGGTGAGTCCCGGGTAGGGGATGAAGAGGAAGAACATGAGTAGGGTAATCTGACCTTCTCCCTGTCCAAGCCATTGGACTGATCAGAATTATTTGTCTTCCTTTCTGTGGAGCTTGAGGCTTCTTCCTCGAAACTGATGTCATATATGTCAATTTCTGGCTTCCGCTCCTTTTCTTTCCCAAATATGCCTCCCATCTTGTAGCAACAGTGGCCTACGCCAAGGCGCCTGGCCTCTTTATATACCTTCCAGGACAATGAAGAGCCACAACTGTCCGTTTGATTGGTCAGCAAGAAATTTTTCCAGCCACTGGTAGCCCTGACATTGTTGACATCACAAAGTGCCACTTATGAACCTTCATGGGGGAGGGGAGGCTGCAATGGAGTCCAGGTGCTCTGGTTTGAGAAAGGGAGTGCTTCCTCAACACCCATTAAAGAGCCTTCCCAATTTGATTTTCCACATTTCCCCATCTTTTCCAGTTCAGTTCTTGTGGTGTAGAAGTTAGGGAGCCAGTGTTCCCTCCAAACCATTGGTCATGGCCACCCCCATTCAGTGGTTAATTGTGTCATCTTCCAGATCTCATCACCTAGTATTTGGTGTTGTTTTTTTAAACAGTTTACTTTAGTAGTTTTAGATTTGCAGGATATTTGTGAAGAGTATTTTCGTATACTCCACAACCAATTCCCTTTATTACCATTGTACATTAGTATTAAACATTTGTTCAACTTAGTGAACCCACAGTGAAAGAGTATTATTAACTTAAGTCTGGACATTATCAGATTTCCTGCAGTTCAGTTCAGGTCAGTTCAGTTCAGTCACTCAGTTGTGTACGACTCTTTGTGACCCCATGAACTGCAGCACACCAGGCCTCCCTGTCCGTCGCAAATCTGGGAGTTTACCCGAACGCATGTCCATTGAGTCGATGATGCCATCCAACCATTTTATCCTCTTTTGTCACCTTCCTCTCCTGCCCTCAAGCTTTCCGAGCATCTGGGTCTTTTCAAATGAGTTAGCTCTTCGCATCAGGTGGCCAAAGTATTCAGTTTCAGCTTCAACATCAGCTCTTCCAAGGAACACCCAGGCCTGATCTCCTCTAGGATGGACTGGTTGGACCTTCTTGCAGTCCAAGGGACTCTGAAGAGTTTTCCCCAAGACCATAGTTCAACAGCTTCAATTCTTCGGCGCTGAACTTTCTTTATAGTCCAATTCTCAGATCCATACATGACTACTGGAAAAACCATAGCCTTGACTAGATGGACTTTTGTGGACAAAGTCATGTCTTTGCTTTTTAATATGCTGTCTAGGTTGCTCATAACTTTCCTTCCAAGGAGTAGTGTCTTTTAATTTCATGGATGCAATCACCATTTACAGTGATTTTGGAGCCCCAAAAATAAACTTAGCCACTGTTCCACTGTTTCCCCATCTATTTGTCATGAAGTGATGCGACCGGATGCCATGATCTTAGTTTTCTGAATGTTGAGCTTTAAACCAACTTTTTCACTCTGTTCTTCCACTTTCATCAAGAGGCTCCTTAGTTCTTCTTCACTTTCTGCCATAAGGGTGCATCCTATGCTTATCATTGTTCTAACATGATATCAGGAGTTTTACATAAACTGTTACATTCAATCCCAGAATGACTCTAAGATATAGATACATGCTATCATCGTTCCCATTTTACAGATGAGAAAACTAAGTGGTAACAAAGTTAGGAAACCTACTCAAGGTCAAATAACTTTCAGGTGGTGAAGCTATAAATTGAGATGGGACTTGAAATCCTGTGGTCCCAAATGCTCATCTAGATGCTGTTATATTCCCTCTGCTACAACCCTCGTCTCAGTCATCATCAGATCATGCCTGTGTGCTGCCAAGATCCTGAGAGTCCTCTGTTCCTACAGAGTTCACAACATTCAGTGAGCTTTCTAAAACATAAATCAGACTGCATGACTTTATCAAACCATCTAGCAGCCCTCCACTGCACATAAGATAAACTGCCTGTTCTTACCCCACAAGTCCCTACGAGACCTCATCTCTGCCTCTCCAGTGTCAGTCTTCTCTCTCTGCTCTGCTCCTCTCTGACTGATTCCAATTTACACTCCACCTTTGGCAATTCCTCAGCACACTGTTCTTATTCTTGCTTCATGACGTGGCAACTTGCTATTCTACCTAAAATGCTCTTCTTCCAAATATTCACACAACTGATTATATCTCATTCTTTAAATCTTGTTTCAGATATGAACTCCTCAGAAAAGTTTTCCCCATACCCTTTAACCAAAGCAGCTCTCCTCTGCCTCACGCCAATACCACGAACCAGTACGTTGCCCATGAAAATAGAAATTACTTGATCACAGAAGTATTGACTTTATGTCCTTCACTGTAAGTCAAGAACCAAGTACACTATCTGACACATCCTAGGCACTCAAGACATATCTGTTTCCTGAAATACTGGTATCTTTCTTAAAGTGCCATACTCATATGTGTATAAATACAAACACACACATGCTTTTGTGAAATATGGGAGCTTGATGTCATCTCATAGAAGTGTATTGTACACCCCTCCCCCAATTTTCATCTCAATGTCAAGACTAATGATGCCACACATACACCACAAAAATATGAAAATGATTCTTACTCATATAATGAGTTAATGCATCCAAAATAGAATGCCCAAAAAAGGCAAAAAATAGTAACCGTGCAGTGATGGGTCATTAGGCGATTGTGATTCTTTCACTCTATAGATGTAGGTATGGATGTACATTCAATGAAAACATCAAGTTCTGCACCTTAAACGTATGCAATGTTTATTTGTTCCTTTTAGCTCAATATAATTAATAAACAATGGCATCTATCTCTATTACAATTACCCATGATATTTGTTTGATAACCAAAGAATTCCATGCTTCCTTTAATTTGTACTTGATTATGAAAACCACTGTGGCCCCTGCATGGTGAGAGCAGTAAAGGTGGTGAGTGTTCCATTGAACATCTTGTTCAGGAGATAGTATTTTGTGTTCTGAAAAGCAAAATGAGTCTCTGGGTTTCTTTTATTGTGTAGAACTCCAAAGAGGGTAAGGAGTGCCATGGTGAGACACTGTACTGTGGCTTTAATATGTGTAGAAAATGTGTGACCTTGATTTGCATTTTGAGTATAATTTATTGGGAGACAAGAGATTGCGTGAGTTCTTAACCCTAAATGAGACAACCCTGGAGAAGAATTGTTTGACTTGGTCATAATAGGCAGTCAGCCCAGTGGCAGTGGCTCAAAGATCTACAAAGGCATGAAGCTGAGGCCAATTGTGGCGCAGACATTCTTTGCTAAGGTAGATGCCTCATACTGGCCCTTTGCGCTGAGCTTTGGGTCCTGTCCTTTATCAGGAACATACTGATGAAGAGATGACAAGTAGCAGCTCTCAAGCAAACTCCATCAGTGTGATAGTGACGATGGCATTGGTTAAGTGAATGATCTCCCTTTGGATTTCACTGTGTGGATGCAAAAAGGCTCCCCAGGTGTCCAAGAGTTCTAAGAGATGAACTCTTGTAGCAGTGTGGCATCTAACAAGGGCCTGAGAACAGGCGAAGGTACCCTTTCCTGAAGATAGGGTATGTAGAGGGCCCAGTTTTAGCTGATCCTGTACCAAGGAGGCCTCACTAGCTATGCTGAGCTTGCAGAGTGCTACTTCTGTAATCAAGGCCAAATGGGCAGCTGGATATGGAGGGTCATAGGTTCAAGACCTGAGATAGTCTATATTTCCAGGCCAGTCCAGCATGTACCACATGTGCTGCACTACGGTCATACAGCATTGGGCCAAGGTGGGCAGTTCCCTGTATCAGAAGCCCATGAGACTAAAGGCCATCATTGGTGGTACAGAAACTCCAAGATACATGAGAGAAAGCTGCTAAAGCTTGCACAGTGACAGAGTCTCAGGGGGTGCCGATAGGAGTGACCGTTCTATGGCAATTTAGGCAGATTCTAGAAACTTTTGACACAGGATGTGTCATTTAAGGCAGGCCTATTTGGAAGTTATCGACCAAAAATACTGTGTATATGAGGAAATGTTTCCTCCAGAATCTATAAATGTCTAAAACATGTTGGGCTTGTTTTAACAGTATGGGTACTACTGCCGCTGCTGCTAAGTCGCTTCAGTCGTGTCCGACTCTGTGAGACCTCATAGACGGCAGCCCACCAGGCTCCCCGTCCCTGGGATTCTCCAGGCAAGAACACTGGAGTGGGTTGCCATTTCCTTCTCCAATGCATGAAAGTGAAAAAATAAAGTGAAGTCGCTGAGTCGTGTCTGACTCCTAGTGACCCCATGGACTGCAGCCCTCCAGGCCCCTCCGTCCATGGGATTTTCCAGGCAAGAGTACTGGAGTGGGGTGCCGTTGCCTTCTCTGAGTATGGGTACTAAGAAGCCTAAAAGTATTTCTCAATACTGTGAAGACTGGAGGAGTCCAGCACTTACCAAAGAGTTTTCAGCAACTTCCCTGCAGTGGGGGGACTGTGTAGCATGTGTGTCATAGGAATCTCCTCAAAGGGGGATGCCATCAGTGTGAGGCCCTAATTGTGTACCTGACAAAACCGAGAGCAGGTGAAAATGTTGCCTTCAAAGACTGTGTGAGATGGCAGGAGTGGACACTGGCCACACTGAGTAGACAGGTGACAGTGTATTATTTCCGTTTGAAGCTGAAGGTTAAGTGTAGCTGAGAAGTTGTTGAAATAGGCAGTGAAAACAGCATGCTAGCCAAATGTTTTGCTATGACTGAAAAGTATTTACCCGTTATTCGCGGGAAGCAGTATTTTCAATAATATAAATGGACATCTAATGAGTGGGGCCCTGACCCCAAGGGTACAAGTTCACACTGAGACCCTGACCATGTTTTTCAGCTTTGAGATCAAGTAAAATGTGTCTGTAAAGGGCAGGAGTGGAGATAAGCACACCCTCTCTAAATCAGATCAGATCAGATCAGATCAGTCGCTCAGTCGTGTCCGACTCTTTGCGACCCCATGAATTGCAGCACGCCAGGCCTCCCTGTCCATCACCAACTCCCGGAGTTCACTGAGACTCACGTCCATCGAGTCAATGATGCCATCCAGCCATCTCATCCTCTGTCGTCCCCTTCTCCTCCTGCCCCCAATCCCTCCCAGCATCAGAGTCTTTTCAAATGAGTCAACTCTTCGCATGAGGTGGCCAAAGTACTGGAGTTTCAGCTTCAGCATCATTCCTTCCAAAGAAATCCCAGGGCTGATCTCCTTCAGAATGGACTGGTTGGATCTCCTTGCAGTCCAAGGGACTCTCAAGAGTCTTCTCCAACACCACAGTTCAAAAGCATCAATTCTTCGGCACTCAGCCTTCTTCACAGTCCAACTCTCAAATCCATACACGACCACTGGAAAAAACCATAGCCTTGACTAGACAAATCTTTGTTGGCAAAGTAATGTCTCTGCTTTTGAAAATGCTATCTAGGTTGGTCATAACTTTCCTTCCAAGGAGTAAGCGTCTTTTAATTTCATGGCTGCAGTCACCATCTGTGGTGATTTTGGAGCCCAGAAAAATAAAGTCTGACACTGTTTCCACTGTTTCCCCATCTATTTCCCATGAAGTGGTGAGACCGGATGCCATGATCTTTGTTTTCTGAATGTTGAGCTTTAAGCCAACTTTTTCACTCTCCACTTTCACGTTCATCAAGAGGCTTTGTAGTTCCTCTTCATTTTCTGCCATAAGGGTGGTGTCGTCTGCATATCTGAGGTTCTTGATATTTCTCCCGGCAATCTTCATTCCAGCTCGTGTTTCATCCAGTTCAGCGTTTCTCATGATATACTCTGCATATAAGTTAAATAAACAGGGTGACAATATACAGCCTTGACGAACTCCTTTTCCTATTTGGAACCACTCTGTTGTTCCATGTCCAGTTCTAACTGTTGCTTCCTGACCTGCATACAAATTTCTCAAGAGGCAGGTCAGGTGGTCTGGTATTCCCATCTCTTTCAGAATTTTCCACAGTTTACTGTGATCCACACAGTCAACGGCTTTGGCATAGTCAATAAAGCAGAAATGGATGTTTTTCTGGAACTCTCTTGCTTTTTCTATGATCCAGCGGATGTTGGCAATTGGATCTCTGGTTCCTCTGCCTTTTCTAAAACCAGCTTGAACATCAGGAAGTTCATGGTTCACATATTGCTGAAGCCTGGCTTGGAGAATTTTGAGCATTACTTTACTAGTGTGTGAGATGAGTGCAATTGTGCAGTAATTTGACCATTCTTTGGCATTGCCTTTCTTTGGGATTGGAATGAAAACTGACCTTTTCCAGTCCTGTGGCAACTGCTGAGTTTTCCAAATGTGCTGACATATTGACTGCAGCACTTTCACAGCATCATCTTTCAGGATTTGGAATAGCTCAACTGGAATTCCATCACCTCCACTAGCTTTGTTCGTAGTGATGCTTTCTAAGGCCCACTTGACTTCACATTCCAGGATGTCTGGCTCTAGGTCAGTGATCACACCATCATGATTATCTGGGTTGTGAAGTTCTTTTTTGTACAGTTCTTCTGTGTATTCTTGCCATCTCTCTTAATATCTGCTGCTTCTGTTAGGTCCATGCCATTTCTGTCCTTTATCGAGCTCATCTTTGCGTGAAATGTTCCCTTGGTATCTCTGATTTTATTGAAGAGATCCCTAGTCTTTCCCATTCTGTTGTTTCCCTCTATTTCTTTGCATTGATCGCTGAAGAAGGCTTTCTTATCTCTTCTTGCTATTCTTTGGAACTCTGCATTCAGATGTTTATATCTTTCCTTTTCTCCTTTGCTTTTTGCTTCTCTTCTTTTCACAGCTATTTGTAAGGCCTCCGCAGACAGCCATTTTGCTTTTTTGCATTTCTTTCCATGGGGATGGTCTTGATCCCTGTCTCCTGTACAATGTCAGGAACCTCATTCCATTGTTCACCAGGCACTCTATCTATCAGATCTAGGCCCTTAAATCTATTTCTCAATTCCACTGTAAAATCATAAGGGATTTGATTTAGGTCATACCTGAATGGTCTAGTGGTTTTCCCTACTTTCTTCAATTTAAGTCTGAATTTGGCAATAAGGAGTTCATGGTCTGAGCCACAGTCAGCTCCTGGTCTTGTTTTTGCTGACTGTATAGAGCTTCTCCATCTTTGGCTGCAAAGAATATAATCAGTCTGATTTCGGTGTTGACCATCTGGTGAGGTCCTAGTATAGAGTCTTCTCTTGTGTTGTTGGAAGAGGGTGTTTGCTATGACCAGTGCATTTTCTTGGCAAAACTCTATCAGTCTTTGCCCTGCTTCATTCTGTATTCCAAGGCCAAATTTCCCTGTTACTCCAGGTGTTTCTTGACTTCCTACTTTTGCATTCCAGTTCCCTATAATGAAAAGGACATCTTTTTTGGGTGTTAGTTCTAAAAGGTCTTGTAGGTCTTCATAGAACCATTCAACTTCAGCTTCTTCAGCATTACTGGTTGGCGCATAGACTTGGATTACTGTGATATTGAATGGTTTGCCTTGGAAACGAACAGAGATCATTCTGTCGTTTTTGAGATTGCATCCAAGTCGTGCATTTCAGACTCTTTTGTTGACCATGATGGCCACTCCAATTCTTCTGAGGGATTCCTGCCCGCAGTAGTAGATATAATGGTCATCTGATTTAAATTCACCCATTCCAGTCCATTTCAGTTCGCTGATTCCTAGAATGTTGACATTCACTCTTGCCATCTCTTGTTTGACCACTTCCAATTTGCCTTGATTCATGGACCTGACATTCCAGGTTCCTATGCAATATTGCTCTTTACCGCATCGGACCTTGCTTCTATCATCAGTCACATCCACAGCTGGGTATTGTTTTTGTTTTGGTTCCATCCCTTCATTCTTTCTGGAGTTATTTCTCCACTGATCTCCAGTAGCATATTGGGCACCTACTGACCTGGGGAGTTTCTCTTTCTGTATCTAAATAGGTGTCCTATAATGGGTTTCAATCTGTGAAGGCCCTGCTTTCATTGAGATTGAAGCTTTTTAAAAACAACTGAGGTGAAAAGTGTGATTGCAACTACAGGGAAAGGTCCATCGGGTCTCATATTTTCAAGGCTGAGTATAGGAGCCAAAGACTGAATTTTATTACTCATTGGGTCAGACCATCCATGTGCAGTAGAGGCTATTTGGGGGTAATGGATGTTCTGGCTATGGGAAATACAGCAAGGCAATGATTCCAATGGTTAACGTTAGGTATATCTGTTTCTATTTCGTGTTCCTTTATTCACTTATTCCCTGGGTCTTTTTACGAGCTTGCCCAAATGTGGGCCAGAAGAGGATCAGAAATTGATGAGAGGTCAAAACTCAATTCTCAGACATCTAAAGTGGAATCTGGTTACTACACAAAGCCACCACCCCTCCATCACCCCTCTCTCCAGCTGGACCCCCAAAACAAACAGAAATACCACGTCTTTTTCCTCCTCATCAGTGGGATGAAGTGTTCAGGAAGAAATCCTGAGTGCTCAGAAATCTTCAGTCTGCAGTTCTCAGTCTTCACCCAGTCCTCAGTCCCAGTGTCTGAGTAAGTATGGACTGGCTGGTCTGGGCCCTAAACTGAAAGGACGCCTCCTCCCTCCCTCCTCACACACCAGACCCTTCCCTTTTTCCCCTCTGCATCATCAAAAAAACATGCACACACATCTTTTTACTGCTTGTTGATACTTTAATCATCAGCATCTGAGTAGTGTGGTCTGTCCAGAGGGGACCTTCGTTGTATGTTTGATGTCTGCACAAACAACTATTCTGCCTTTGCTTTTCCTGGAGTTACAGCAGATGGCTCAGCATCTTGGGCTCCAGGGGGGCACAGGGGCTTACTTGGAGAATTGTCAGAAGTGTTGGAAGAATCCTCCAGGGTTTCTTCGTCCTCCATTGGCCCATTTTCCTTCTTCTTTCTATTCTGCAGATGGTAGTAGAAGACCAGTATGGTCGACTTCCGATTCTTATTTCTGTTCGGATTCTGCTCGAGGGTTGATTCTACCTTCTTCATGAGTCTTTGTATCTGGTAAGAAAACAAAGTCATCCAGAAAGACATTAGTGAAGGAGGATGGGAAGGAGAACTTTGAGAAAACGGGTGTGCATTGGGGCGGTGTTTTGTGTCAGGCAAGGGCAGGGTGAGTCCCGGGTAGGGGATGAAGAGGAAGAACATGAGTAGGGTAATCTGACCTTCTCCCTGTCCAAGCCATTGGACTGATCAGAATTATTTGTCTTCCTTTCTTTGGAGGTTGAGGCTTCTTCCTCGAAACTGATGTCGTATATGTCAATTTCTGGCTCCCGCTTCTTCACTTTCCCAAATATGCCTCCCATCTTGTAGCAACAGTGGCCTACACCAAGGTGCCTGGCCTCTTTATATACCTTCCAGGACAATGAAGAGCCACAACTGTCCGTTTGATTGGTCAGCAAGAAATTTCTCCAGCCAACGGTAGCCCTAACATTGTTGACATCACAAAGTGCCACTTATGAACCTTCATGGGGGAGAGGAGGCTGCACTGGAGTCCAGGTGCTCTGGTTTGAGAAAGGGAGTGCTTCCTCAACACCCATTAAAGAGCCTTCCCAATTTGATTTTCCACATTTCCTCATCTTTTCCAGTTCAGTTCTTGTGGTGTAGAAGTTAAGGAGACAGTGTTCCCTCCAAACCATTGGTCATGGCCATCCCCATTCAGTGATTAATTGTGTCATCTTCCAGATCTCATTACCTAGTGTTTTGTGGTTTTTTTTTTTTTTTAGAAAAACATTTTTGCTTTAGATGTTTTAGACTTCCAGAATAATTGTGAAGAGCATAATCTTACACTCCATAGCAAATTCCGCTTATTAACCTTGTGTGTTACTATTGAACATTTGTTCAACTTAGTGAAGCAACAAGGAAAGGATATTATTACCTATAGTCTGGACTTTATCAGGTTTCCTTGGTTTTTACCTAATGTCCTTTTGCTGTCCCAGTATCCCATCCAGGATGACACTAAATTTAGTCCTCCCATGTTATGCCTTGTCAGGTTCCTCTTTGCTGTGATACTTTTTTAGATTTCTTGTTTCTAAGTTCATTTCATGGTCTGCAGCAAGCCAGGCTTCTTTGTCCATCACCAACTCCCAGAGCTTGCTCAAACTCAAAGTTGGTGATACAATCCAACCATCTCCTCTTTCGTCCCCGTATGCTCCTGCATTCAATCTTTCCCAGCACCAGAGTCTTTTCAAATGAGTGAGTTCTTTACATCACTCATATATTTTCAGCTTCAGTATCAGTTCTTTAAAGAATATTCAGGACTTAGTTCTTTTAGGAATGACTTCTTGGGTGCCCTTGTAGTCTAAGGGACTCTCAAGAATCTATCAAATACCACAGTTCAAAAGCATAAATTCTTCAGCTCTCAGTTTCTTTACAGTCCAATTTTCCCATCCATACAATGGCAACCCACTCCCATATTCTTGCCTGGAGAATCCCAGGGACGGGGAAGGCTGGTGGTCTGCCGTCTATGGGGTCGCACAGAGTCGGCCACGACTGAAGTGATTAGCAGCAGCAGCAGCAGCGCATCCATACACAACTACTGGAAAAACCATAGCTTTGACTAGATTAAGGTTTATAGGCAAAGTAATGTCTCTGCTTTTTAATATGCTGTCTAGATTGGTCATAACTTTCCTTCCAAGGAATAAGCGTCTTTTAATTCCATGGCTGCAGTCACCATCTGCAGTGATTTTTGATCCCCAAGAATAACGTCTCTCACTGTTTCCATTGTTTTCCCCATCTATTTTCCATGAAGTGCTGGGACTGGATGCCATGATCTTCATTTTCTGAAGGTTGAGTTTTAAGCCAAATTTTCACTCTCCTCTTTTAGTTTCATCAGGAGGCTCTTTAGTTCTTTGGTTTTTGCCGTAAGAGTGGTGTCATCTGCATATCTGAGGTTATTGATATTTCTCCCAGAAATCTTGATTACTGCTTGTGCTTCATCCAGCCTGGCATTTTGCATGATGTACTCTGCATAGATGTTAAATAAGCAGGGTGTACAATATACAGCCTTGACATACTCCTTTCCCGATTTGGAACCAGTCTGTTGTTCCATATCCAGATCTAACTGTTTCTTCTTGAACTGCATACAGATTTCTCAAGAGGCAGATAGGGTGGTCTTGTATTCCACTCCTTTAAGAATTTTCCACAGTTCATTGTGATCCACACAGTCAAAGGCTTTGGCATAGTCAATAAAGCAGAAATAGATGTTTTTGTGTAACTCTCTTGCTTTTTCTATGATCGAAGGGAGGTCGGTGATTTGATCTCTGCTTCCTCTTCCTTTTCTAAATCCAGCTTGAACATCTGGAAGTGTACTGTTCATGTACTGTTGAAGGCTGGCTTGGAGAATTTTGAGCATTGCTTAGTTAGTATGTGAGATGAGTGCAATTGTGTAGTAGTTTGAACATTCTTTGGCATTGCTTTTCTTTGGGATTGGAATAAAACTGAGCTTTTTCAGTCCTGTGGCCACTGATGAGTTTTCCAAATTTGCTGCCATATTTAGTGCAGCACTTTAAAAGCATCAGCTTTTAGGATTTGAAATAGCTCAACTGGAATTCCATCACCTCAACTAGCTCTGTTCATAGTGATGCTTTGTACGGCCTCTTGACTTTGCATTCTCTTGTTTCTGAGGACTTTGACAATTTGGAGTTTTGCATGTTGGTTTTTACATTAGATCCTGAGATGTTATTGACCTTATTGTTAAAAGTTCTTATAAGTTTCTTCTTCCAGAAAACCTCAAATGAAGTTAGTACTATCAGTGCTGTGGATTTCCTCATGGCAATGGTTGAATTAATCTCTTGGTTTAGCCACAGAGGTGACACACAGGTTCGTCTCTAGAGCCCAGAGGATCAAGATCATCTGTAGTTATGAGGCAAAGGTGGCAGCAGCAGGAGTGTTTTGTAAAGTACTAGTGAATCCAACTGCCATTGCAGGAGATGCAGGAGACGCGGGTTGGATCCCCTGGAGGAGGCAATGGCAACCCTCTCCAGTGTTCTTGCCTGTGAAATCCCATGAACAGAGGAAGGCTCCAGTTCATGGCTGGCTACAGTTCATGGGGTCACAAAGATTCAGACATGACTGACCATAACACACACACACACAGTGAGTCATTTACTTTAGGAAGTATGACTTCAGCATTCCACATAGTAACTGCTTTTCTTCCATATGGGAGACCATCCTGTCTTATTTAACAGCCTATCAGTTTTCTCCTGAGTTCTATAGAGAAAGGGGGCCAACACATGGGTGAGACACAACCCATGTGTTCAGTGTTCAAATGATAAGGCTCGTTTCTTTGAGGTTAGTATCAGTCACGGGTTAGTTTGGAATTGATACACATGGTTCAACCTGAGACTCACACATAAGTCCAGGTTGAGATAAAGAATTCAGAACTGCTTTAAGGAGGATCCCAATGTAATAATCCTTTCACTATATGCCAACTGGCTAAACTAATTTATGTTGGTCAAGCTTTAGCAGGCGCTCACAAATGTAGCGCAAAGAAGCAAGGTGAAAGCACAAGCTAGCCAGACGGAAGGAGCTCAAATTGCATGTTCTCCAGCTACAGCAGAGCCAGTGTGAAAGCCAAAGAAGAGAGAAGAGACCCCAGGTGGTAAGGGACAGCATCTCAGTATCCTGCTCTTGGGGCCAATTGCTGCCATCACTCCACAGAGACAGGATGGATCCTTCAATGGCAATTTGGTTTGGATACTGAGACTGATGACACATACTCCCAGAGTGTATGAAAAAATTCATCACTCACATAATGAGTTTTTCTGGGGAGAGCACAGCAAGCTCTCAAGAAGGTTCAAGAATAGCTGAATAGAGTAGGGGAGGGAGACTGGCTTGGCTTTTATGGTGGTAAAAGGGGATAAAGCTAGAGAGTTCCACATATAGGTTAGGGCTTGGATGATCTGAACTTCCTTTTGGCCCAGAGAAAACAGTACCTGGGCTTTCTTCTCACTTATAGGTAAGTAAGGGAAGAGCTGTGGTAGGGCTCTTTGAAGCAATAATGTTATGTATATGCATGGTGTTTATCACAGTTTTGAATTCAAACAGCCATTATAACCAATCTTCTCATATTGTTTTCAGATTAACTGCTTTTTACTAGATTAGTTGTTGTTGTTCACTCAGTTATGTCAACTCTTTGTGACCCTATAGGCTGACGCACACCAGCCTTTCCTGTCCTTCACCCTCTCCTGAGGTTTGCTCAAACTCATGTCCATTGAGTCATTGATGCCATCCAACTATCTCATACTCTTTAATCCCCTTCTGCCTTCAATCTTTCTTAGCATCAGGGTCTTTTCCAGCGAGTCGGCTCTTTGCCTCAGGTGGCCAAAGTATTGGAGCTTCAGCTTCAGCATCAGTCCTTCTAATGTATATTCAGGGTTGATTTCTTTAAGGATTGACTGGTTTGATCTCCTGGATGTCCAAGGGACTCTTAAGAGCCTTCTCCAGCCCTACAGTTCAAAGGCATCAATTCTGTGGCACTCAGCCTTTTTTACTGTCCGGTGATTACATCCATTCAAGACTACAGGATAAAGCATTGTTTTGACTATACAGACCTTTGTAGGCCAAGTATTATCTCTGCTTTTTAATATGCTCTTGCGGTTTGACATTGCTTTTCTTTCAAGGAGAAAGTGTTTTTAGTTTCGTGGCTGTAGTCAACGTCCATGGTGATTTTGGAGGCCAAGAAAATGAATTCCATCACTGTTTCCATTTTCCCCCATCTATTTGCCGTGAAGTGATGGGACCAGATGACATTATCTCTGTTTTTTGAGTGTTGAGCTTTAAGCCAACTTTTTCCATTCTCCTCTTACCTTCATCAACAGGCTCTTTAATTCCTCTTCACTTTCTGCCATAGGGTGGTGCCATCTGCAAAGTTCAGTTACTCAGTCATTTCCGAGTCTTTGAGACATCATGGACTGCAGCACGCCAGGCTTCCCTGTTCATCACCAACTCCCGGAGCTTGCTCAAACTCATGTCCATCGAGTCAGTGAAGCCATCGCACCGTCTAATCCTCTGTCATCCCCTTCTCTTCCTGCTTTCCATCTTTCCCAGCATTAGGATGTTTTCCAAGGTGTCAGTTGTTTGCATCAGATGGCCAAGGTTTTGGAGCTTCAGCTTCAGCATCAATCCTTCCAATGAATATTCAGGACTGATTTCCTTTACAATTGACTGATTTGATATCCTTGCTGTCCAACGGACTCTCAAGAGTCTATTCTCTAGCACCATGGTTCAAAAGCATCTGTTGTTGGTGCTCAACTTTCTTTATGCTCCAACTCTCATATCCATCCATGACTTATGGCAAAACCATAGCTTTGAATACATGGACCTTTGTTGGCAAGGTCACGTCTCAGCTTTTTACTATGCTGTCTAGGTTGTTCATAGATTTTCTTCCAAGGCAGAAATGTTTTTTAATTTCATGGATTATGGAGCCCAAGAAAATAAAGTCTGTGACTGTTTCCATTGTTTCCCCATCTACTTGGCATGAAGTGATGGGATCGGATGTCATGATCTTTGTTTTTTAAATCTTGACTTTTAAGCCAGCTTTATCACTCCCCTCTTTCATTTTCATCAGAAGACACTTTAGTTCCTCTACGCTTTCTGCCGTGAGTGTGGTGTCATCAGCATATCTGAGGTTATTGATATTTCTCCCGACAATCTTGATTCCCGCTTGTGCTTTATCAATCCTGGCATTTCACATGATGTACCCTGCATATAAGTTAAATAAGCAGGGTGACAATATACAGTCTTGACGTACTCCGTTCCCAATTTGGATCCAATCCTTTGTTCAAAATCTGATTTTAAATGTTGCTTCTTGACATGCATACAGATGTCTTAGGAGGCAGGTAAGGTGGTATGGTATTCCCATCTGGTTAAAAGTTTTCCACAGTTTGTTATGATCCACAGTCAAAGGCTTTGTTTTAGCCAGTAAAGCAGATGTAGATGTTTTGTGGAATTCTCTTCTTTTCTGTATGATCCAGCGGATGTTGGCAATTTGATGTTTGATTCCTGTGCCCTTTCTAAATACAGCTTAAACATGTGGAAGTTGTCAGTTCATGTACTGCTGAAGCCTAGCTTGGAGAGTTTTGAGCATTACTTTGCCAGCCAGCGAGATGAGTGCAGTTGTGCGGTAGTTTGAGCATTCTTTGGCATTGCCTTTCTTTGGGATTAGAATGAAAACTGATGTTTTCCAGCCTTGGGGCCACCGATGAGTTTTCCAAATTTGCTGGCATATTGAGTGCAGAACTTTTGCAGCATTATCTTTCAGATTTGAAGTAGCTCCCCTAGAATTCCATCCCCTCCAGTAGCTTTGTTTGTAGTGATGCTTCTGAGGCCCACTGGACTTCATGTTCTAGGATGTCTGGCTCTAGGTCAGGGATCACACCATCATGGTTATCTTGGTCATTAAGATCTTTTTGTATAGTTCTTTCTGTGTGTTTTGCCACCTCTTCTTAGTATCTCCCACTTCTGGTAGGGCCATACCGTTTCTGTCCTTCACTGAGCCCATCTTTGCATGAAATGTTTCCTTTGTATCTCAGATTTTCTTGAAGAGATCTCTAGTCTTTCCCATTCTATTGTTCTCCTCTATTTCTTTGCATTGATCACTTAGGAAGGCTTTCTTATCTCTCCTTGCCGTTCTTTGGAACTCTGCATTCAGATGGGTATGTCTTTCCTTTTCCCCTTTGCCTTTAGCTGCTCTTCTTCTCTCAGCTATTTGGAAGCCCTCCTCAGACAGCCCTTTTGCCTTTTTGCATTTCTCTTTCTTGGCGATGGTCTTGATCACCACCTCCTGTCCATAGTTATTCAGGCACTCTGTCTATCAGATCTACTCCTTTGCATCGATTTGTCACTTCCACTGTATCATTGTAAGGGATTTGATTTAGGTCATACCTGAACGGCCTAGTCATTTTCCCTGCTTTCTTCAAATGAAGTCTGAATTTTGCAACAAGAAGTTCATGATCTGAGCCACAGTCAGACCGGAATCTGACTGTTTACCATCATATGGAAAACCAGTTACCCCAGTGCAGATTACTAAACAGATCATTGTTTCACCACTGACTTGAAAATTCATCTTTCAGGTAAAATAAGCATACGAAAGTTTCTATTTGAATTATCAGATATACCATTAAGATGTATTTTCTCTGATAGCCAATAATCTCCTACTGTTGTAACTGGATACAAGAAAATCCCATGTAAATTTCTCAGCCTATCCTAGTTTAATGCACATATAACTTTAAATGAACATAATGTTTAGTTTATCCATTTTTTATTGGCTGTTCTAAAATACTCAAAGAATTTTATTTTATTTTTTATTCATTTAGCAAATATTTATTTTTTTATTTTTTGAATATAAATTTATTTATTTTAGTTGGAGGCTAGTTACTTTACAATAGTGTATTGGTTTGGCCATACATCAACATGAATCCGCCACGGGTGTACATCCCTCTGGGTCATCCCAGTGCACCAGCCCCGAGCATCCTGTATCATGCATCAAACCTGGACTGGCAATTTGTTTCACATATAATATTATACATGTTTCAATGCCATTCTCCCAAATCATCCCACCCTTACCCTCTCCCACAGAGTCCACAAGACTGTTCTATACATCTGTGTCTCTTTTGCTGTCTCTCATACAGGGTTATCATCACCATCTTTCTAAATTCCATATATATGCGTTAGTATACTGAATTGGTGTTTTTCTTTCTGGGTTACTTCAGTCTGTATAATAGGCTCCAGTTTCATCCACCTCATTAGAACTGATTCAAATGTATTCTTTTTAATGGCTGAGTAATATTCCACTGTGTATATGTACCACAGCTTTCTTATCGATTCACCTGCTGATGGACATCTAGGTTGCTTCCATGTCCTGGCTATTATAAACAGTGCTGCGATGAACATTGGGGTACACGTGTCTCTTTCCCTTCTGGTTTCCTCAGTGTGTATGCCCAGCAGTGGGATTCCTGGGTCGTATGGCAGTTGTATTTCCAGTTTTTTAAGGAATCTCCACACTGTTCTCCATAGTGGCTGTACTAGTTTGCATTTCCACGAACAGTGTAAGAGGGTTCCCTTTTATCCACACCCTCTCCGGCATTTATTGCTTATAGACTTTTGGATAGCAGCCATTCTGACTAGCCTGAAGTGGTACCTCATAGTGGTTTTGATTTGCATTTCTCTGATAATGAGTGATGTTGAGCATCTTTTCATATGTTTGTTTGCCATCTGTATGTCTTCTTTGGAGAAATGTCTGTTTAGTTCTTCTGCCCATTTTTTTGATTGGGTCATTTATTTTTCTGGAATTGAGCTGCAGGAGTTGCTTGTATATTTTTGAGATTAATTCTTTGACAGTTGCTTCATTTGCTATTATTTTCTCCCATTCTGAAGGCTGTCTTTTCACCTTGCTTATAGTTTCATTTGTTGTGCAGAAGCTTTTAATTTTAATTAGGTCCCATTTGTTTATTTTTGCTTTTATTTCCAATATTCTGGGAGGTGGGTCATGGAGGATCCTGCTATGATTTATGTCGGAGAGTGTTTTGCCTATGTTCTCCTCTAGGAGTTTTATAGTTTCTGGTCTTACATTTAGATCTTTAATCCATTTTGAGTTTATTTTGTGTATCATGTTGGAAAGTGTTCTAGTTTCATTCTTTTACACGTGGTTGACCATTTTTCCCAGCACCACTTGTTAAAGAGATTGTCTTTTCTCCATTGCATATTCTTGCCTCATTGTTGAAGATAAGGCATCCATAGGTGCTTGAATTTATCTCTGGGCTTTTTGTTTTGTTCCATTGATCTATATTTCTGTCTTTGTGCCAGTACCATACTGTCTTGATGACTGTGTCTTTGTAGTAGAGCATGAAGTCAGGCAGGTTGATTCCACCAGTTCCATTCTTCTATCTCAAGATTGCTTTGGCTATTTGAGGGTTTTTGTATTTCCATACAAATTGTGAAATTATTTGTTCTAGCTCTGTGAAAAATACCGTTAGTAGCTTGATAGGGTGGAGAAGGCAATGGCACCCCACTCCAGTACTCTTGCCTGGAAAATCCCATGGACGGAGGAGCCTGGTAGGCTGCAGTCCATGGGGTCGCTAAGAGTCAGACACGACTGAGCGACTTCACTTTCACTTTTCACTTTCATGCATTGGAGAAGGAAATGGCAACCAACTCCAGTGTTCTTGCCTGGAGAATCACAGGGACCGGTGGGCTGCCGTTTCTGGGGTCGCACAGAGTCAGACACAACTGAAGCGACTTAGCAGCAGCAGTAGCAGCAGCTTGATAGGGATTGCACTGAATCTATAGATTGCTTTGGGTAGTATACTCATTTTCACTATATTGATTTTCCAATCCATGAACATGGTATATTTCTCCATCTGTTAGTGTCCTCTTTGATTTCTTTCACCAGTGTTTTATAGTTTTCTATATATAGGTCTTTAGTTTCTTTAGGTAGATATATTCCTAAGTATTTTATTCTTTTCGTTTCAATGCTGAATGGCATTGTTTCCTTAATTTCTCTTTCTATGTATAGGAATGCAAGGGATTTCTGTGTGTTGATTTTATATCCTGCAACTTTACTATATTCATTGATTAGCTCTAGTAATTTTCTGGTGGAGTGCTTAGGGTTTTCTATGTAGAGGATCATGTCCTCTGCAAACAGTGAGAGTTTTACTGCTTCTTTTCCAATTTGGATTCCTTTTATTTCTTTTTCTGCTCTGATTGCTGTGGCCAAAACTTCCAAAACTATGTTGAATAGTAGTGGTGAAAGTGGCCACCCTTGTCTTGTTCCTGACTTTAGGGGAAATGCTTTCAATGTTTCACCATTGAGGATAATGTTTGCTGTGCGTTTGTCATATGTAGCTTTTATTATGTTGAGGTATGTTCCTTCTATTCCTGCTTTCTGGACGGTTTTTATCATAAATGATTGTTGAATTTTGTCAAAAGCTTTCTCTGCATGTATTGATATAATCATATGGCTTTTATCTTTCAGTTTCCTAACGTGGTGTATTACATTGATTAATTTGCAGTATTGAAGAATCCTAGCATCCCTGGAGTAAAGCCCACTTGGTCATGATGTATGATCTTTTTAATGTGTTGTTCGATTCTGATTGCTAGAATTTTGTTAAGGATTTTTGCATCTATGTTCATCAGTGATATTGGCCTGTAGTTTTCTTTTTTTGTGGCATCTTTGTCAGGTTTTGGTATCAGGGTAATGGTGGCCTCATAGAATGAGTTTGGAAGTTTACCTTCTGCAATTTTCTGGAAGAGTTTGAGTAAAATAGCTGTTAGCTCTTCTCTAAATTTTTGGTAGAATTCAGCTGTGAAGCTGTCTGGACCTGGGCTTTTGTTTGCTGGAAGATTTCTGATTACAGTTTCAATTTTCGTGCTTGTGATAGGTCTGTTAAGATTTTCTATTTCTTCCTGGTTCAGTTTTGGAAAGTTGTACTTTTCTAAGAATTTGTCCATTTCTCCCAAGTTGTCCATTTTATTGGCATATAATTGCTGATAGTAGTCTCTTATGATCCTTTGTATTTCTGTGTTGTCTGTTGTGATCTCTCCATTTTCATTTCTAATTTTATTGATTTGATTCTTCACCCTTTGTTTCTTGATGAGTCTGGCTAATGGTTTGTCAATTTTATTTATCCTCTCAAAGAACCAGCTTTTGGCTTTGTTGATTTTTGCTATGGTCTCTTTTGTTTCTTTTGCATTTATTTCTGCCCTAATTTTTAAGATTTCTTTCCTTGTACTAACCCTGGGGTTCTTCATTTCTTCCTTTTCTAGTTGCTTTAGGTGTAGAGTTAGGTTATTTGTTTTGCTTTTTTTGTTTTGTTTCTTGAGGTATGCCTGTATTACTATGAACCTTCCCCTTAGGACTGCTTTTACAGTGTCCCACAGGTTTTGGGTTGTTGTGTTTCCATTTTCATTCATTTCTATGTATATTTTTATTTCTATTTTAATTTCTTCTGTGATTGAGTAGCGTGTTGTTCAGCCTCCATATGTTGGAATTTTTAATAGTTTTTCTTTTGTAATTGAGACCTAATCTTACTGCATTGTGGTCAGAAAAGATGCTTGGAATGATTTCAATTTTTTTGAATTTACCAAGGCTAGATTAATGGCCCTGGATGTGATCTATCCTGGAGAAGATTTCAGGTGCACTTGAGAAAAAGATGAATTTCATTGTTTGGTGTTGTAATGTCCTATAGATATCAATTAGGTCTAACTGGTCTGTTGTATCAGTTAAAGTTTGTGTTTCCTTGTTAATTTTCTGTTTAGTTGATCTATCCATAGGTGTGAGTGGGGTATTAAAGTTTCCCACTATTATTGTGTTATTGTTAATTTCCTCTTTCATACTTGTTAGCATTTGTCTTACGTATTGTGGTGCTCCTATGTTGGGTGCATATATATTCATCATTTTTATATCTTCTTCTTGGATTTATCCTTTGATCATTATGTAGCATCCTTCTTTGTCTCTTTACACAGCCTTTGTTTTAAAGTCTATTTTATATGATAAGAGTATTGCTACTCCTGCTTTCTTTTAGTCTCTATTTGCATGGAATATTTTTTTTCAGCCCTTCACTTTCAGTCTGTATGTGTCCCTTGTTTTGTGGTGGGTATCTTGTAGACAACATATAAAGGGGTCTTGTTTTTGTATCCACTCAGCCAGTCTTTATCTTTTTGTTGGGGCATTCAACCCATTTACATTTAAGGTAGTTATTGATAAGTATGATTCCGTTGCCATTTACTTTGGTTTTTTGGGTTTGAGTTTATACACCCTATCTGTGTTTCCTGTCTAGAGAAGATCCTTTAGCATTTGTTGGAGAGCTGATTTGGTGCTGCTGAATTCTCTCAGCTTTTGCTTGCCTGTAAAGCTTTTGATTTCTCTTTCATATTGAATGAGATCCTTACTGGGTGGTAGGTTTTTCTCTTTCATCACTTCAATATGTCCTGCCATTCCCTCCTGGCCTGAAGAGTTTCTACTGAAAGATCAGCTGTTATCCTTATGGGAATCCCCTTGTGTGTTATTTGTTGTTTTTCCCTTGCTGCTTTTAATATTTGTTCTTTGTGTTTGATCTTTGTTAATTTGATTAATATGTGTCTTGGGCTGTTTTGCCTTGGTTTTATCTTATTTGGGACTCTCTGGGTTTCTTGGACTTGGTTGATTATTTCCTTCTCCATTTTAGGGAAGTTTTCAATGATTATCTCCTCAAGTATTTTCTCATGGTCTTTCTTTTTGTCTTCTTCTTCTGGGACTCCTATCTTTCGAATGTTGAGGCGTTTACCATTGTCCCAGAGGTCTCTGAGATTGTCCTCATTTCTGTTAATTCGTTTTTCTTTTTTCCTCTCTGATTCATTTATTTCTACCAATCTATCTTCTACCTCACGAATCCTATCTTCTGCCTCTCTTATTCTATTATTTGTTCCCTCCAGAGTGTTTTTGATCTCATTTATTGCATTATTCATTATATATTGACTCTTTTATTTCTTCTAGGTCCTTGTGAAACCTTTCTTGCATCTTCTCAATCCTTGTCTCAGGCTGTTTATCTGTGATTCCATTTTGATTTCAAGATTTTGGATCATTTTCACTATCATTATTCGGAATTCTTTATCAGGTAGATTCCCTATCTCTTCCTCTTTTGTTTGGTTTGGTGGGCATTTATCCTGTTCGTTTACCTGCTGGGTATTCCTCTGTCTCTTCATCTTGTTTATATTGGTGTGTTTGGGGTGGCTTTTCTGTATTCTGGCAGTTTGTAGAGTTCTCTTTATTGTGGAGTTTCCTGGCTGTGGGTGGGGTTGTAGGGGTGGCCTGTCAAGGTTTCCTGGTTGGGGAAGCTTGCCTTGTTGTTCTGGTGGGTGGAGCTGTATTTCTTCTCTCTGGAGTGCAATGAAGTGTCCAGTAATGAGTTATGAGATGTCCGTGGGTTTGGAGTGACTTTGGGCAGCCTGTATATTGAAGCTCAGGGCTGTGTTCCTGTGTTGCTGGAGAGTTTGTGTGGTATGTCTTGCTCTGGAACTTGTTGGCCCTTAGGTGGTGCTTGGTTTCAGTGTAGGTATGGAGGCTTTTGATGAGCTCCTGTCGATTAATGTTCCCTGGATTCAGGAATTCTCTGGTGTTCTCAGGATTTGGACTTAAGGCTCCTGCTTCTGGTTTTCAGTCTTATTTTTACAGTAGCCTCAAGACTTCTCCATGTATACAGCACCGTTGATAAAACATCTCCTTTCGAAGACAATGGGCTGCTTCTCTGGGTGCCTGATGTCCTCTGCCGGCATTCAGAAGTTGTTTTGTGGAATTGACTCAGTGTTCAAATGTTCTTTTGATGAATTTGTGGGGGAGCACGTAGTCTCCCCGTCCTATTCCTCCGCCATCTTAGGACTGCTCCCTCAAAGAATTTTAAAGCTATGAAAAGTAGTGGTCTAAATTAGCAAGTGAAAAATATTTTGAATGCTGTCTTTATCTATTTAGCATCTATTTAGAGCCATGTCCAGAAAGATAGTTGTAAAAAGTGTGCATATCCCAGGGTGTTTTCAGTTTTTAGTGCTTAGGGTAATTTTTTTGAAAGTTGATCCCTGTACTTTGAGTTTTTAACAATAAAAATGATAAATGATTTTAAGCTTAACATTTTCTAAAGCAAACATTATAAAGCAGGGAACATGATCTAGTATATGCAGAATGATTTGAGTATTCACTCCTCCAGGAGGAGTTCATCAATCATGCCTTGAACAGTGACCTTAATATTGTTTCTCTTCTGTTCAGGTTTGGGATTCCAGAGATGAATGAAATATGCTTGTCCTTGTTGTATATTGTATATTGGGGAAGACAAATAGATATATCAAAAATTCTAATGTAAAATGGCAATGCTTTAATCCGAGTATCTGTAGGAGCACAAAAGCAATGGACTCTGCTGGCTTTGGCAGCAGAAAGGCTTCAAAGCAGAAGCACCATTTGAGTTTAGCCTTAAAGAATGAGGACACTTTCATCACTCAGCTGCTCTAGGTGCAGAAGGGACCTTCCTTGCTTCAACGGGAAAGGAAAAATCTATTCCGATTTCATTATGTGGAGAAGCCACTAAACAGCTTCTTACTTGCAGTCTTAACTGATCCTAATGTGGAAAGATGGGCAAATATCAGAGACCAAAAGGAGAAAGTAGAAGCATCAAGGGAACAAGAGCCTTTGGAAGAGTCCTGATCCGGAAGTAATAAAATGAGGACCTGCTTTGAAAAATCCAAGAAGATTTTTTTGAGGAAAGAAGAACTCAAAGCTGCATTTGGAAGGAAGCAACTGTGAATACAGTCTGACTAAGCTCAGCATGTTATATTTGCTGGTAAGGAAGAAATATGGGTTGCTGTTCATTTGAGATCCATGGAAGAGGTTGGAGAAGAGGGCGTTGGTATTCCAGCAATGATTTGTTAGGTAGAAAGAGAAGGTTAGAAATCAGATACTACTATATTCATTAAATAAATTAATTATAAGTCATGGACAGACATTTGTTATCTAGAGGTACCAGAATGCTTAACCACTGAGAAAAGGTGCCCACAAATACTCTGTCTTCAAGGATGAAAGAAGGGCTGATTACTCAATTACTCATTACTTATCAGCAGCTAACACAGGCCATTCTAGGTTTGGAGGTGGAGGGTAGGGGAGAAAGAGGCAAGAAGTATGTACTTAAGTATGTATGTATGTATTTATATTATTGATAGAAACAGAAGCCATTTAATCACATGCTTTGTTGCTGTTGTTATTGCCAAGTCGCGTCAGTTGTGTTCGACTCTGTGTGACCCCATAGACAGCAGCCCACCAGGCTCCCCTGTCCTTGGGATTCTCCAGGCAAGAACACTGGAGTAGGTTCCCATTTCCTTCTCCAGTGCATGAAAGTGAAAAGTGAAAGTGAAGTTGCTCAGTCGTGTCTGACTCCTCACGACCCCATGGACTATAGTCCACCAGGTTCCTCCGTCCATGGGATTTCCCAGGCGAGAGTACTGGAGTGGGTTGACATTGCCTTCTCCAATCATATGCTTGCTGCTGCTAAGTCGCTTCAGTCGTGTCCAACTCTGTGCGACTCCATAGATGGCAGCCCACCAGGCTCCCGTCCCTGGGAGTTTCCAGGCGAGAATACTGGAGTGGGTTGCCATTTCCTTCTCCAATGCATGAAAATGAAAAGTGAAAGTGAAGTCGCTCAGTCATGCCCGACTCTTAGCGACCCCATGGACTGCAGCCCACCAGGCTCCTCTGTCCATGGGATTTTCCAGGCAAGAGTACTGGAGTAGGTTGCCATTGCCTTCTCCAATCATATGCTTAGTATTCTAATATAATGTCGGGTGTTTTACATAAATTGTTCCATTCAATCCCAGAATGGTTCTAAGATACAGATACATGCGATCATCATTCCCATTTTACAGATGAGAAAACTAAGTATTATCAAAGTTTAGGAACTTACTCAAGGTCATATACCTTTTAGGTGGTGAGATTGGACTTGAAATCCTGTGGTTGCAACTGTTCAAGTAAATACTGTTATATCCCCTCTGCTGCGACCCTAGTCTCGATTATCATTATATCATACTTCTGTAGTGTTAAGAGGCTGAGACTCCTCTGATTCTACACAGTTCACAACATTCAGTGAACTTTGTAAAAAGGCAACCAGACTATATCACTTTCTTTATCAAACTATCAAACAGCCCTCCACTGCACAGAAGATAAAGTCTAGATTCTTATCGCACAAGTCCCTACAAGACCTCATCTCTGCCTCTCCAGCCTCAGTCTTCTCAGTCTGCTCTGCTCCTCTCTGACTGATCTCCAGTTACACTCAACCTTCACAGTTCCTCAGCACACTGTTCTTGCCTCATGACATGGCTCCTTCTGTCCTACCTATAATGCTGTTCTTCAAACTCTTCACACAACTGACTGTAGCTCATTCTTCAAGTCTTGATTCAGATATCAGCACCTCAGAAAAGGTTTCCCCACACCCTTTAGGTATTAGCTGTCCTCTGCCCCACACCAATACCAGGAACCACCCCTTTGCCCATGAAAATAGAAATTACTTGATGACAGGAAATATTGACTTTATGTCCTTCACTGTAAGTCCAGAAACAAGAGCAATATCTGACACATACTAGGCCCTCAAGCCATATTTGTTTCCTGAAATAGTGATATCTTTCTTACAGTGTCATTCTCATGTGTATAAATACATACATACATATATATATGTATATATGCACACACACACACACACACATATATATGGTTTTGTGAAATATGGGAGCTTGATATCATCTCATAGAAGTGGAATGTACACTGCCCTCCCCAAATTTCATCTCGATGTCAAGGCTAATGATTTCATACATACACCAAGAATATATGAAAATGATTGTTACTGATATAATGAGTTATGCATCAAAAATAGTGTTAAGCCAACGAAAAAGAGAAAGAATAGTAACTGTGAGGTGATGAATCATTAGATGATTGTGATTCATTCATTCTATAGATGTAGGTATGGATATAGATACAATCAAAGCATCAATTTCTACACCTTAAACACAGGCAATTTTAAATGTCCATTACAAGTCAATAAAACTGAATAAACAATGGGATCAAACTCTATTACAATTTACCCATTATGTTTGTTTGGTAACTAAAGCATTGCATGGTTAATTTAATTTCATCTTGTTTATGGAAGGCATTATGGAACCTGCAGTGTGAGACCAGTAAAGGAGATGAGTATTCCATTCAACATCTTGTTCAAGAGCTACTATTTTGTATTCTCAAAAGTAAAATGAGTGGGTTTCTATCAATGTGTAGAACTCCAAAGAGGACAAGGAATGCCATGGTGAGACATTGTATTGTGGCTTTAATATGTGGAGAAATGTGTGACCTTGATTTACATTTTGGGTATAATCTCTCTGGAAGCAAGAGATTCTGTGAGTTCTTCATCCTAAATGATACAAGCTTGGATAGGAATTGTTTGACTTGGCAAGAATAGACAGTCAGCACATTGGCAGTGGCCCAAAGATCTATAAAGATGTGAAGATGAGGCCAATTATTGGTCACACATTGTCTGCGAAGGCAACTGCATAAAGTTTGAACATTTGAGCTAACCTTTGGGTCCTGTCCTTTATAAGAACATTCTGATGAAGAGATGAAAAGTAGCAACTCTCAAGCAAGCTCCATTAAGTGTCATGGTGTTGATATCATTGGTTAAGTGAATGACCTCCCTTTGGTTTTCACTGTGTTGATGCTAAGGGGCTCCCCACGTGTCCAGGGGTTCTAAGAAATGAGCTGTTGTAGCAGTGTGGCATCTGACAAAGGGCTGAGCACAGGGGAAGGTACCCTCTCCTGAAGATAGGGTATGCAGAGGGCCCAGGTTCGGCTCCATCCTGTAGCAAGGAGGCTTCACTAGCTATCCTGAGCTTGCAGAGTGCTACTTACATAATCAAAGGCCAAATGGGCAGCTGGATATGGAGGGTCATAGGTTCAAGACCTGAGATAGTCTATATTTCCAGGCCAGTCCAGCATGTACTCACATGTGCTACACTACGGTCATACAGCATTGGGCCATGGTGGGCAGTTCCTTGTATCAGAAGCCCATGAGAGTAATGGCTATCATTGATGGCACAGGGACTCCAAGATACATGAGAGAAAGTTGCTAAAGCTTGCACAGTGAAGGAGTCTCCGGGGGCGCTAATAGGGGTGCTTGTTCTTTGGCAATTTAGGCAGACTCTAGAATCTTTTGACACAGGGTGTCTCATTCAAGGCAGGCCTATTTGGAAGTTACTGACCAAAAATACTGTGCATATGAAGAAATGTTGCCTCCAGAATCTAAAAATCTCTAAAACATGTTGTGAAGTCGCTCAGTCGTGTCCGACTCTTTGCCTGCACCAGGCTCCTCTCTCCATGGGATTTTCTAGGCAAGAGTACTGCAGTAGGTTGCCATTTCCTTCTCCAGAGAATCTTCCCGACCCAGGGATCGAACCCAGGTCTCCCACATTGTAGACAAACGCTTTACCATCTGAACCACCAGGGAAGTCCTGGTGAAACACGTTGGGCTTGTCTTAACAGTATGAATACTTCATCTAAGACTAAAATTTGTTTCTCATCATTGGCAAGATTGGAGCAGTACCCAACTTACCAAAGAATTTTCAGGAACTTAACTGATGTGGTGGGACCGTCTACTAGTGTATCATAGGAATCTCCCCAAATGAGAGTGTCATCAATGTGAGGTCCTAATTGTGTACCTGGGAAAGCTAAAGGCAGTGGAAATATTGCCTTCGAAGACTATGTGAGATGGCAGGTGTGGACAGTGGGCCACTGAGTAGCAGGTGAAGGTGTACCGTGTCCCTCTGAAGGTGAAGGTCAAGTGTAGCTGAGAAGCTGTTGATACAGTCACTGAAAAGGGCAGGCTAGCAAAATGCTTTGTTATGACTACCAAGTATTTACAAGTTTTCTGTGGAACCAATATTGCTAACAATATGCATGGAACCCTAGTGAATGGTGCAATGACACCAAGGGTAAAAGTTCACACTGAGGCCCTGTTCTCACTTTACAGCTTTAAGTTCAAGTAAAATTTGTCTGTTAAGTGCAGCAGGAGTGGGGATAATCACACCTTCTCTGAAGAGGTCTGCTATAATGGGTTTCAATCTGTGAAGACCCTGGTTTCATTGAGATTGAATCTTTTTAAAAACAACTGAGGTGATGTGGGGGATTCATTTTGATATTTGGCAAAACTAATACAATTATGTAAAGTTAAAAAAAAAAAACAAAAAAACAACTGAGATGAAAACTGTGATTGTAACTAAGGGGAAAGGTCTATCTGGTCTCATATTTTTAAAGCTTATTATACAGGCCAAAGACTTAATTTTATTACTCATTGGGTCAGAGTATCCACGTGCACTAGAGGCTATTTGGGGTAATGGAGGTTTTGGCACTGGGAAATGTAGGCAAGACAGTGGTTAAGGTTAGGTATATCTGTTTCTATGTCACGTTCCTTTACTCCCTGGTTGTTTGTAGTAGCTTGCCCAAATGTGGGCCAGAAGAGGAACAGAAATTGATGAGGGGCAAAAACTCAATTGTCACACCTGAAAAGTGGGATCTGATTATTGCACAGAGCCACCACCCCTACATCACCCCTCTCCCTAGATGGGACCTCTGAAACACACAGAAACACCAAGTCCTTTTCCTTCTCACCAGTGGGATGAAGAGTTCAGGAAGCAATCTTCAGTCTGCAGTTCTCAGTCTTCACCCAGTCCTCAGTCCCAGTGTCTGGGTAAGTATGGACTGGCTGGTCTGGGCCCTAGACTGAAAGGACGCCTCCTCCCTCCCTCCTCACACACCGGACCCTTCCCTTTCTCCCCTCTCCATCATCAAAAAAACACGCACACACATCTTTTTACTGCTTGTTGATACTTTAATCGTCAACATCTGAATACTTTGATCTGTCCAGAGGGGACCATCGTTGTATGTTTGATGTCTGCACAAACGACTATTCTGCCTTTGCTTTTCCTGGAGTTACAGCAGATGGCTCAGCATCTTGGGCTCCAGGTGGGCACAGGGGCTTACTTGCAGAATCGTCAGAAGTGTTGGAAGAATCCTCTGGGGTTTCTTCATCCGCCATTGGCCCACTTTCATTCTTCTTTTTATTCTGCGGGTGGTGGTAGAAGACTGGATTCGCCGACTTCTTCCCTTTCTTTTCCGGCCCGGATTCCGCTGAAGGGTTGATTTTACCTTCCTCGTGGGCTTTCGTATCTGGTAAGAAAACAGAGTCATCCAGAAAGACATTAGTGGAGGAGGATGGGAAGAACTTTGAGAGAACGGGTGTGCATTGAGGAGGGGTTTGTGCCAGGCAAGCTGCGGCAGGGCGAGTCTTGGGTGGGGGATGAAGAGGAAGAACATGAGCAGGGTAATCTGACCTTCTGACTGTCCAAGCCATCGGACTGATCGGTGTTCTTTCTCTTCCTTTCGTTAGCACTTGAAGCTTGTTGCTGCAGATTGAAAGCGTCTATCTCGATTTCTGTTTCCTCCTCCTTCACTTCCTTAATTAGGTCTGCCATGTTGTAGCAACGGTGGCCTCCACCAAGGCGCCTGGCGTCTCTATATATACCGTCGCAGGACAATGGTGAGCCACAACTGTCCGTTTGATTGGTCAGCAAGAAATTTCTCCAGCCAATGGTAGCCCTGACACTGCTGACATCACAAAGCGCCGCTTGGGAACATCCATGGGGGCGGGGAGGGTGCAAAGGAGTCCAAGTGCTCTGGTTTGAGAAAAGAAGTGCTTTCGCAACAACCATTAAAGAGCCTTCCCAATTTGACTTTCCGGAAAACATTTCCTCATCTTGTCCAGTTCAGTTCTTGTGGTGTAGAAGTTAGGGAGCCAGTGTTCCTTCCAAACCATTTCTCATGGCCACCCCCATTCAGTGTTTAATTCTGTCATCTTCCGGATCTCATTACCTAGTATTTGGTGTGTTGTTTTTGTTTAAACAGTTTACTTTAGAAGTTTTAGATTTGCACGATAATTGTGAAGAGTGTTTTCATATACTCCACAACCAATTCTCTTGTTTACCATTGTACATTAGTATTGAACATTTGTTCAAATTAGTGAACCCACAGGGAAAGAGTATTATGAACTAAAGTCTGGACATTATCAGATTTCTTTCAGTACAGTTCAGTTCAGTCGCTCAGTTGTGTCCGACTCTTTGCGACCCCATGAACAGCACGCCAAGCCTCCCTGTCCATCACCAACTCCGGGAGTTTACCCAAACCTATATCCATTGAGTCGGTGATTCCATCCAACCATCTCATCCACTGTTGTCCCCTTCTCCTCCTGCCCTCAAACTTTCCCAGCATCAGGGTCTTTCCAAATGAGTCATCTCTTTGCATCAGGTGGCGAAAGTATTGGAGTTTCAGCTTCAACATCAGTCCTTCAAATGAACACCCAGGACTGATCTCCTTTAGAATGGACTGGTTGGATCTCCTTGCAGTCCAAGGGACTCTCAAGAGTCTTCTCCAACACCACAGTTCAAAAGCATCAATTCTTCGGCGCTCAGCTTTCTTCACAGTCCAACTCCCACATCCATACATGACCACTGGAAAAACCATAACCTTACTAGACGGACCTTTGCCAGCAAAGTAATGTCTGCTTTTTAATATGCTGTCTAGGTTGGTCAGAACTTTCCTTCCAAGGAGTAAGCGTCGTTTAGTTTCATGGCTTCTGTCACCATCTGCAGTGATTTTGGAGGCCACAAAAGTAAAGTCTGCCACTGTTTCCATTGTTTCCCCATCTATTTGCCAGGAAGTGATGGGACCGGATGCCATCATCTTCGTTTTCTGAATGTTGAGCTTTAAGCCAACTTTTTCACTCTCCTCTTTCACTTTCATCAGGAAGCTCTAGTTCTTCTTCATTTTCTGCCATAAGTGTGGTGTCATCAGCGTATCTGAGGTTATTGATATTTCTCCCGGCACTCTTGTTTCCAGCTTGTGCTTCATCCAGTGGATAGTTTCTCATGAAGTACTTTGCATATACGTTAAATAAGCAGGGTGACAACATACAGCCTTGACTTACTCACTTCCCGATTTGGACCCAGCTCGTCATTGCATGTTCAGTTCTAACTGTTGCTTCGTGACCTGCATACAGATTTCTCAAGAGGCAGTTCAGGTGGTCTGGTATTCCCATCTCTTTCAAAATTTTCCGGTTTGTTGTGATCCACACAGTCAAAGGCTATGGCATAGTCAATAAAGCAGAAATAGATGTTTTTCTGGAACATTTTCAGATTTCCTTGGTTTTTACCTAATGTCCTTTTGCTGTCCCAGTATCCATCCAGGATACCATACTAAATCCAGTCATTCCATATTCTGCCTTGTTAGGTTCCTCTTTGCTGTGACAATTTTTTAGATTTCTTTTTTTTTTCTATTATTAAAAAATTTGTTCATTTTTTAATTGAAGGATAATTGCTCTACTAAATTTTGTTGTTTTCTGTCTAACCTCAACATGAATCATCCATAGGTATACTTATATCTCCTCCCTGTTGAACCTCCCTCCTATCTCTCTCGCCCTATTATCCCTCTAGGTTGATACAGAGCCCCTGTTTGAGTTTTCTGAGCCATACAGCAAACTCCCTTTGGCTATCTTTGAGCATATGATAATTTAAGATTCCATGTTGCTCTTTCAATACATCTCACCTTTTCCTCCCCTCTCCCCATGTCCATAAGTCTATTCTCTATGTCTGTTTCTCCAATCAGTTCAGTTCAGTTCAGTTCAGTTCAGTCGCTCAGTCGTGTCCGACTCTTTGCGACCCTGTGAAGTGCAGCACGCCAGGCCTCCCTGTCCATCACCAACTCCCGGAGTTCACCCAAACTCACGTCCATCGAGTCGGTGATGCCATCCAGCCATCTCATCCTCTGTCGTCCCCTTTTCCTCCTGCCCCCAATCCCTGGCAGCATCAGAGTCTTTTCCAATGAGTCAACTCTTCGCGTGAGGTGGCCAAAGTACTGGAGTTTCAGCTTTAGCATCATTCCTTCCAAAGAACACCCAGGACTGATCTCTTTCAGAATGGACCGGTTGGATCTCCTTGCAGTCCATGGGACTCTCAATAGTCTTCTCCAACACCACAGTTCAAGAGCATCAATTCTTTGGCGCTCAGTTTTCTTCACAGTCCAACTCTCACACCTATACACGACCACCGGAAAAACCATGGCCTTGACTAGACGGACCTTTGTTGGCAAAGTAATGTCCCTGCTTTTGAGTATGCTATCTAGGTTGGTCATAAATTTCCTTCCAAGGAGTAAGCGTCTTTGAATTTCATGGCTGCAATCACCATCTGCAGTGATTTTGGAGCCCCCCAAAATAAAGTCTGCCACTGTTTCCACTGTTTCCCCATCTATTTCCCATGAAGTGATGGGACCAGATGGCATGATCTTCGGTTTCTGAATATTGAGCTTTAAGCCTACTTTTTCACTCTCCTCTTTCACTTTCATCAAGAGGCTTTTGAGTTCCTCTTCACTTTCTGCCATAAGGGTGGTGTCATCTGCATATCTGAGGATATTGATATTTCTCCCAGCAATCTTGATTCCAGCTTGTGCGTCTTCCAGCCCAGCATTTCTCGTGATGTACTCTGCATATAAGTTAAATAAGCATAAGCAGGGTGACAATACACAGCCTTGACGGACTCCTTTTCCTATTTGGAACCAGTCTGTTTCTCCATTGCTGCCCTGTAAATGAATTCTTCAGTACCATTTTTCTAGTTTCTGTATATATGCGTTAAAATATGATATTTCTCTTTCTCTTTCTGACTTACTTCACTCTATATAATAGGTTCTAGGTTCATCCACCACGTTAGAACTGACTCAAATGCGTTCCTTCTTATGGCTGTGTAATATTTCACCATGTATATGTCCACAACTTCTTCATGCATTCTTCTGTCAGTGGACATCTAGGTTGCTTCCATGTTCTAGCTGTTGTAAATAGTGCTGCAGTGAACAATGGGATACATGTGTCCCTTTCGATTTCGATTTCTTCAGGGTATATGCCTAGGAGTAGGATTGCTGGGTCATGTGGTGCTTTTATTCCTAGTTTCTTAAGGAATCTCCATACCGTCTTCCATAGTGGCTGTTATCAATTTTCATTCCGACCAACAGTGCAGGAGCTTTCCCTTTTCTCCACACCCTCTCCAGCATTTATTGTTAGCAGACTTTGAGGATGGCTATTGTGACTGGTATGAGGTGATATCTCATTGTGGCTTTGACTTGCATTTCTCTAATAATGAGCGATGTTGAGCATCTTTTCAGGTGTGTGTTGGTCATCTGTATGTCTTCTGTCGAGAAATGTCTGTTTAGGTCTTTTTCTCACTTTTTGATTGGGTTGTTTGTGTTCCTGATATTGAGTTATATGAGCTGCTTGTATATTTTGGAAATTAATCCTTTGTCAGTTGTTTCATTTGCTGTCATTTTCTCCCATTCTGAGGACTGTCTTTTCATCTTGCTTATCGTTTCCTTTGCTGTGCAAAAGATGCTAAGTTTAATCAGGTCCCACTGGTTTGCTTTGATTTTTGTTTCCATTACTCTAGGAAATGGGACATAGAGGATCTTGCTTTGATTTATGTCAACAAGTGTTCTGCCTATGTTCTCTTCTAAGAGTTTTATAGTTTCTGGTCTTACAGTTAGGTCTCTGATCCATTTTGAGTTTATCTTTGTGTATGGTGTTAGGAAGTGTTCTAATTTCATTCTTTTGCATGTAGCTGTCCAGTTTTCCCAGCACCACTTATTGAAGAGGCTATCTTTTCCCCATTGTATATTCTTGCCTCCTTTGTCAAAAATAAGGTACCTGTAGGTGCATGGATTTATTTCTGGGCTTTCTATCTTGTTCCCTTGGTCTATATTTCTGTGTTTTTTTTTGTTTTTGTTTTTGTTTTTTTTTTGTTTTTTTTGTGCCAGTACCATTCTGTCTTGATGACTGTACCTTTGTAGTATTATCTGAAGTCAGGAAGGTTGGTTCCTCCAGCTCCCTTGTTCTTTTTTAAGACTGCTTTGGCTATCTGGAGTCTTTTGTGTTTCCATATGAACTGTGAAAATTTTTGTTGTAGTTCTGTGAAAAATGCCATTGGTCATTTGATAGGTATTGCACTGAGTGTGTGGATTACATTTGGTAGTATAATCGTTTTCACAATATTGATTCTTCCATCCCAGGAACATGGAATATCTCTCCATCTGTTTCTGTTTGGTTTCTTTCATTAGTGTCTTATAATTTTCTGTGTACAGTTCTTTCATCTCCTTAGGTAAGTTTATTCCTATATACTTAATTCTTTTCATTGCAGTGGTGAATGGGATTGATTCCTTAATTGCTCTCTCTGATTTTTCATTGTTAGTATATGGAAATGCAAGTGATTTCTGTGTATTGATTTTGTATCCTGCAACTTTGCTAAATTCACTGATTAGCTCCAGTAATTTTCTGATAGTATCTTTAGGGTGTTTTATGTACAGTATCATGTCATCTGCAAACAGTGAGAACTTTACTTCTTCTTTTCTGATCTGGATTCCTTTTATTTCTGTTTCTTCGCTGATTGCGGTCACTAGGACTTCCAGAACTATGTTGAATAGTAGTGGTGAAAGTGGACACCCTTGTCTTGTTCCTGATCTTAGTGGGAATGCTTTCAGTTTTTCACCATTGAGACTAATGTTTGCTGTAGGCCAATCATATATGGCCTTTACTATGTTGAGGTAGGTTCCTTCTATGTCCATTTTTTGAAGAGTTTTAATCATAAATAGGTGCTGAATTTTGTCAAAGGCTTTTTCTGCATCAATTGAGATTATCATATGGTTTTTATCTTTCAATATGTTACTATGGTGTATCACATTGATTGATTTCCATATATTGAATCCTTGCATCCCTGGATTAAACCCAACTTGATCGTGGTGTATGAGCTTTTTGATGTGTTGCCGTCCAGCATTTACCAAAAAGTTTTCAGGAGCTTAACTGAAGTGGTGGGATAGTGTAGTTTGTGTGTCATAGGAATCTCCTCAAAGGATGATGTCATCAGTGTGAGGTCCTAATTGTGTCCTAGAAAAAGTTAGAGCTGGTGAAAATGTTGCCTTCAAAGACTGTGTGAGATGGCAGGTGTGGACACTGGCCCCACTGAGTAGACAGGTGACGGTGTATCGTTTCCCTTTGAAGGTGAAGGTTCAGTGTAGCTGAGAAGTTGTTGAAATAGGCAGTGAAAACAGCATGCTAGGCAAATGTTTTGCTATGACTGAAAAGTATTTGCCAGTTATTTGTTGGAAGCAGTATTATCAACAAAATACATGGAGCCCTAGTGAGTGGGGCCATGACACCAAGGGTACAAGTTCACACTGAGGCCCTGTTCTTGCTTTACAGCTTTAAGATCAAGTAAAATTTGTTAAGTGCAGCAGAAGTTGGGATAATCACACCTTGCTCAGTAGGTTTCCTATAACAGGTTTCAATTTGTGAAGACCCTGCTTTCATTGAGATTGAATCTTTTAAAAAACAACTGAGGTGAAAAGTGTGATTGCATCTAAGGGAAAAGGGCCATAGGGTCTCATATTTTAAAGGTGAGTATAGGGCCAAGGGCTGAATTTTATTACTCATTGAGTTAGATTCTCCACGTGCACTAGAGGCTACTTGGGGTAATGGAGGTTTTGGCACTGGGAAATGTAGGCAAGGCAGTAATTCCAGTGGTTAAGGTTAGGCATATCTGTTTCTATGTCACGTTCCTTTACTCCCTGGTTGTTTGTAGTAGCTTGCCCAAATGTGGGCCAGAAGAGGAACAGAAATTGATGAGGGGCAAAAACTCAATTGTCACACCTGAAAAGTGGGATCTGATTATTGCACAGAGCCACCACCCCTACATCACCCCTCTCCCTAGATGGGACCTCTGAAACACACAGAAACACCAAGTCCTTTTCCTTCTCACCAGTGGGATGAAGAGTTCAGGAAGCAATCTTCAGTCTGCAGTTCTCAGTCTTCACCCAGTCCTCAGTCCCAGCGTCTGGGTAAGTATGGACTGGCTGGTCTGGGCCCTAGACTGAAAGGACGCCTCCTCCCTCCCTCCTCACACACCGGACCCTTCCCTTTCTCCCCTCTCCATCATCAAAAAAACACGCACACACATCTTTTTACTGCTTGTTGATACTTTAATCGTCAACATCTGAATACTTTGATCTGTCCAGAGGGGACCATCGTTGTATGTTTGATGTCTGCACAAACGACTATTCTGCCTTTGCTTTTCCTGGAGTTACAGCAGATGGCTCAGCATCTTGGGCTCCAGGTGGGCACAGGGGCTTACTTGCAGAATCGTCAGAAGTGTTGGAAGAATCCTCTGGGGTTTCTTCATCCGCCATTGGCCCACTTTCATTCTTCTTTTTATTCTGCGGGTGGTGGTAGAAGACTGGATTCGCCGACTTCTTCCCTTTCTTTTTCCGGCCCGGATTCCGCTGAAGGGTTGATTTTACCTTCCTCGTGGGCTTTCGTATCTGGTAAGAAAACAGAGTCATCCAGAAAGACATTAGTGGAGGAGGATGGGAAGAACTTTGAGAGAACGGGTGTGCATTGAGGAGGGGTTTGTGCCAGGCAAGCTGCGGCAGGGCGAGTCTTGGGTGGGGGATGAAGAGGAAGAACATGAGCAGGGTAATCTGACCTTCTGACTGTCCAAGCCATCGGACTGATCGGTGTTCTTTCTCTTCCTTTCGTTAGCACTTGAAGCTTGTTGCTGCAGATTGAAAGCGTCTATCTCGATTTCTGTTTCCTCCTCCTTCACTTCCTTAATTAGGTCTGCCATGTTGTAGCAACGGTGGCCTCCACCAAGGCGCCTGGCGTCTCTATATATACCGTCGCAGGACAATGGTGAGCCACAACTGTCCGTTTGATTGGTCAGCAAGAAATTTCTCCAGCCAATGGTAGCCCTGACACTGCTGACATCACAAAGCGCCGCTTGGGAACATCCATGGGGGCGGGGAGGGTGCAAAGGAGTCCAAGTGCTCTGGTTTGAGAAAAGAAGTGCTTTCGCAACAACCATTAAAGAGCCTTCCCAATTTGACTTTCCGGAAAACATTTCCTCATCTTGTCCAGTTCAGTTCTTGTGGTGTAGAAGTTAGGGAGCCAGTGTTCCTTCCAAACCATTTCTCATGGCCACCCCCATTCAGTGTTTAATTCTGTCATCTTCCGGATCTCATTACCTAGTATTTGGTGTGTTGTTTTTGTTTAAACAGTTTACTTTAGAAGTTTTAGATTTGCACGATAATTGTGAAGAGTGTTTTCATATACTCCACAACCAATTCTCTTGTTTACCATTGTACATTAGTATTGAACATTTGTTCAAATTAGTGAACCCACAGGGAAAGAGTATTATGAACTAAAGTCTGGACATTATCAGATTTCTTTCAGTACAGTTCAGTTCAGTCGCTCAGTTGTGTCCGACTCTTTGCGACCCCATGAACAGCACGCCAAGCCTCCCTGTCCATCACCAACTCCGGGAGTTTACCCAAACCTATATCCATTGAGTCGGTGATTCCATCCAACCATCTCATCCACTGTTGTCCCCTTCTCCTCCTGCCCTCAAACTTTCCCAGCATCAGGGTCTTTCCAAATGAGTCATCTCTTTGCATCAGGTGGCGAAAGTATTGGAGTTTCAGCTTCAACATCAGTCCTTCAAATGAACACCCAGGACTGATCTCCTTTAGAATGGACTGGTTGGATCTCCTTGCAGTCCAAGGGACTCTCAAGAGTCTTCTCCAACACCACAGTTCAAAAGCATCAATTCTTCGGCGCTCAGCTTTCTTCACAGTCCAACTCCCACATCCATACATGACCACTGGAAAAACCATAACCTTACTAGACGGACCTTTGCCAGCAAAGTAATGTCTGCTTTTTAATATGCTGTCTAGGTTGGTCAGAACTTTCCTTCCAAGGAGTAAGCGTCTTTTAGTTTCATGGCTTCTGTCACCATCTGCAGTGATTTTGGAGGCCACAAAAGTAAAGTCTGCCACTGTTTCCATTGTTTCCCCATCTATTTGCCAGGAAGTGATGGGACCGGATGCCATCATCTTCGTTTTCTGAATGTTGAGCTTTAAGCCAACTTTTTCACTCTCCTCTTTCACTTTCATCAGGAAGCTCTAGTTCTTCTTCATTTTCTGCCATAAGTGTGGTGTCATCAGCGTATCTGAGGTTATTGATATTTCTCCCGGCACTCTTGTTTCCAGCTTGTGCTTCATCCAGTGGATAGTTTCTCATGAAGTACTTTGCATATACGTTAAATAAGCAGGGTGACAACATACAGCCTTGACTTACTCACTTCCCGATTTGGACCCAGCTCGTCATTGCATGTTCAGTTCTAACTGTTGCTTCGTGACCTGCATACAGATTTCTCAAGAGGCAGTTCAGGTGGTCTGGTATTCCCATCTCTTTCAAAATTTTCCGGTTTGTTGTGATCCACACAGTCAAAGGCTATGGCATAGTCAATAAAGCAGAAATAGATGTTTTTCTGGAACATTTTCAGATTTCCTTGGTTTTTACCTAATGTCCTTTTGCTGTCCCAGTATCCATCCAGGATACCATACTAAATCCAGTCATTCCATATTCTGCCTTGTTAGGTTCCTCTTTGCTGTGACAATTTTTTAGATTTCTTTTTTTTTTTCTATTATTAAGAAATTTGTTCATTTTTTAATTGAAGGATAATTGCTCTACTAAATTTTGTTGTTTTCTGTCTAACCTCAACATGAATCATCCATAGGTATACTTATATCTCCTCCCTGTTGAACCTCCCTCCTATCTCTCTCGCCCTATTATCCCTCTAGGTTGATACAGAGCCCCTGTTTGAGTTTTCTGAGCCATACAGCAAACTCCCTTTGGCTATCTTTGAGCATATGATAATTTAATATTCCATGTTGCTCTTTCAATACATCTCACCTTTTCCTCCCCTCTCCCCATGTCCATAAGTCTATTCTCTATGTCTGTTTCTCCAATCAGTTCAGTTCAGTTCAGTTCAGTCGCTCAGTCGTGTCCGACTCTTTGCGACCCTGTGAAGTGCAGCACGCCAGGCCTCCCTGTCCATCACCAACTCCCGGAGTTCACCCAAACTCACGTCCATCGAGTCGGTGATGCCATCCAGCCATCTCATCCTCTGTCGTCCCCTTTTCCTCCTGCCCCCAATCCCTGGCAGCATCAGAGTCTTTTCCAATGAGTCAACTCTTCGCATGAGGTGGCCAAAGTACTGGAGTTTCAGCTTTAGCATCATTCCTTCCAAAGAACACCCAGGACTGATCTCTTTCAGAATGGACCGGTTGGATCTCCTTGCAGTCCATGGGACTCTCAATAGTCTTCTCCAACACCACAGTTCAAGAGCATCAATTCTTTGGCGCTCAGTTTTCTTCACAGTCCAACTCTCACACCTATACACGACCACCGGAAAAACCATGGCCTTGACTAGACGGACCTTTGTTGGCAAAGTAATGTCCCTGCTTTTGAGTATGCTATCTAGGTTGGTCATAAATTTCCTTCCAAGGAGTAAGCGTCTTTGAATTTCATGGCTGCAATCACCATCTGCAGTGATTTTGGAGCCCCCCAAAATAAAGTCTGCCACTGTTTCCACTGTTTCCCCATCTATTTCCCATGAAGTGATGGGACCAGATGGCATGATCTTCGTTTTCTGAATATTGAGCTTTAAGCCTACTTTTTCACTCTCCTCTTTCACTTTCATCAAGAGGCTTTTGAGTTCCTCTTCACTTTCTGCCATAAGGGTGGTGTCATCTGCATATCTGAGGATATTGATATTTCTCCCAGCAATCTTGATTCCAGCTTGTGCGTCTTCCAGCCCAGCATTTCTCGTGATGTACTCTGCATATAAGTTAAATAAGCATAAGCAGGGTGACAATACACAGCCTTGACGTACTCCTTTTCCTATTTGGAACCAGTCTGTTTCTCCATTGCTGCCCTGTAAATGAATTCTTCAGTACCATTTTTCTAGTTTCTGTATATATGCGTTAAAATATGATATTTCTCTTTCTCTTTCTGACTTACTTCACTCTATATAATAGGTTCTAGGTTCATCCACCACGTTAGAACTGACTCAAATGCGTTCCTTCTTATGGCTGTGTAATATTTCACCATGTATATGTCCACAACTTCTTCATGCATTCTTCTGTCAGCGGACATCTAGGTTGCTTCCATGTTCTAGCTGTTGTAAATAGTGCTGCAGTGAACAATGGGATACATGTGTCCCTTTCGATTTTGATTTCTTCAGGGTATATGCCTAGGAGTAGGATTGCTGGGTCATGTGGTGCTTTTATTCCTAGTTTCTTAAGGAATCTCCATACCGTCTTCCATAGTGGCTGTTATCAATTTTCATTCCGACCAACAGTGCAGGAGCTTTCCCTTTTCTCCACACCCTCTCCAGCATTTATTGTTAGCAGACTTTGAGGATGGCTATTGTGACTGGTATGAGGTGATATCTCATTGTGGCTTTGACTTGCATTTCTCTAATAATGAACGATGTTGAGCATCTTTTCAGGTGTTTGTTGGTCATCTGTATGTCTTCTGTCGAGAAATGTCTGTTTAGGTCTTTTTCTCACTTTTTGATTGGGTTGTTTGTGTTCCTGATATTGAGTTATATGAGCTGCTTGTATATTTTGGAAATTAATCCTTTGTCAGTTGTTTCATTTGCTGTCATTTTCTCCCATTCTGAGGACTGTCTTTTCATCTTGCTTATCGTTTCCTTTGCTGTGCAAAAGATGCTAAGTTTAATCAGGTCCCACTGGTTTGCTTTGATTTTTGTTTCCATTACTCTAGGAAATGGGACATAGAGGATCTTGCTTTGATTTATGTCAACAAGTGTTCTGCCTATGTTCTCTTCTAAGAGTTTTATAGTTTCTGGTCTTACAGTTAGGTCTCTGATCCATTTTGAGTTTATCTTTGTGTATGGTGTTAGGAAGTGTTCTAATTTCATTCTTTTGCATGTAGCTGTCCAGTTTTCCCAGCACCACTTATTGAAGAGGCTATCTTTTCCCCATTGTATATTCTTGCCTCCTTTGTCAAAAATAAGGTACCTGTAGGTGCATGGATTTATTTCTGGGCTTTCTATCTTGTTCCCTTGGTCTATATTTCTGTGTTTTTTTTGTTTTTGTTTTTGTTTTTTTTTTGTGCCAGTACCATTCTGTCTTGATGACTGTACCTTTGTAGTATTATCTGAAGTCAGGAAGGTTGGTTCCTCCAGCTCCCTTGTTCTTTTTTAAGACTGCTTTGGCTATCTGGAGTCTTTTGTGTTTCCATATGAACTGTGAAAATTTTTGTTGTAGTTCTGTGAAAAATGCCATTGGTCATTTGATAGGTATTGCACTGAGTGTGTGGATTACATTTGGTAGTATAATCGTTTTCACAATATTGATTCTTCCATCCCAGGAACATGGAATATCTCTCCATCTGTTTCTGTTTGGTTTCTTTCATTAGTGTCTTATAATTTTCTGTGTACAGTTCTTTCATCTCCTTAGGTAAGTTTATTCCTATATACTTAATTCTTTTCATTGCAGTGGTGAATGGGATTGATTCCTTAATTGCTCTCTCTGATTTTTCATTGTTAGTATATGGAAATGCAAGTGATTTCTGTGTATTGATTTTGTATCCTGCAACTTTGCTAAATTCACTGATTAGCTCCAGTAATTTTCTGATAGTATCTTTAGGGTGTTTTATGTACAGTATCATGTCATCTGCAAACAGTGAGAACTTTACTTCTTCTTTTCTGATCTGGATTCCTTTTATTTCTGTTTCTTCGCTGATTGCGGTCACTAGGACTTCCAGAACTATGTTGAATAGTAGTGGTGAAAGTGGACACCCTTGTCTTGTTCCTGATCTTAGTGGGAATGCTTTCAGTTTTTCACCATTGAGACTAATGTTTGCTGTAGGCCAATCATATATGGCCTTTACTATGTTGAGGTAGGTTCCTTCTATGTCCATTTTTTGAAGAGTTTTAATCATAAATAGGTGCTGAATTTTGTCAAAGGCTTTTTCTGCATCAATTGAGATTATCATATGGTTTTTATCTTTCAATATGTTACTATGGTGTATCACATTGATTGATTTCCATATATTGAATCCTTGCATCCCTGGATTAAACCCAACTTGATCGTGGTGTATGAGCTTTTTGATGTGTTGCCGTCCAGCATTTACCAAAAAGTTTTCAGGAGCTTAACTGAAGTGGTGGGATAGTGTAGTTTGTGTGTCATAGGAATCTCCTCAAAGGATGATGTCATCAGTGTGAGGTCCTAATTGTGTCCTAGAAAAAGTTAGAGCTGGTGAAAATGTTGCCTTCAAAGACTGTGTGAGATGGCAGGTGTGGACACTGGCCCCACTGAGTAGACAGGTGACGGTGTATCGTTTCCCTTTGAAGGTGAAGGTTCAGTGTAGCTGAGAAGTTGTTGAAATAGGCAGTGAAAACAGCATGCTAGGCAAATGTTTTGCTATGACTGAAAAGTATTTGCCAGTTATTTGTTGGAAGCAGTATTATCAACAAAATACATGGAGCCCTAGTGAGTGGGGCCATGACACCAAGGGTACAAGTTCACACTGAGGCCCTGTTCTTGCTTTACAGCTTTAAGATCAAGTAAAATTTGTTAAGTGCAGCAGAAGTTGGGATAATCACACCTTGCTCAGTAGGTTTCCTATAACAGGTTTCAATTTGTGAAGACCCTGCTTTCATTGAGATTGAATCTTTTAAAAAACAACTGAGGTGAAAAGTGTGATTGCATCTAAGGGAAAAGGGCCATAGGGTCTCATATTTTAAAGGTGAGTATAGGGCCAAGGGCTGAATTTTATTACTCATTGAGTTAGATTCTCCACGTGCACTAGAGGCTACTTGGGGTAATGGAGGTTTTGGCACTGGGAAATGTAGGCAAGGCAGTAATTCCAGTGGTTAAGGTTAGGCATATCTGTTTCTATGTCACGTTCCTTTACTCCCTGGTTGTTTGTAGTAGCTTGCCCAAATGTGGGCCAGAAGAGGAACAGAAATTGATGAGGGGCAAAAACTCAATTGTCACACCTGAAAAGTGGGATCTGATTATTGCACAGAGCCACCACCCCTACATCACCCCTCTCCCTAGATGGGACCTCTGAAACACACAGAAACACCAAGTCCTTTTCCTTCTCACCAGTGGGATGAAGAGTTCAGGAAGCAATCTTCAGTCTGCAGTTCTCAGTCTTCACCCAGTCCTCAGTCCCAGCGTCTGGGTAAGTATGGACTGGCTGGTCTGGGCCCTAGACTGAAAGGACGCCTCCTCCCTCCCTCCTCACACACCGGACCCTTCCCTTTCTCCCCTCTCCATCATCAAAAAAACACGCACACACATCTTTTTACTGCTTGTTGATACTTTAATCGTCAACATCTGAATACTTTGATCTGTCCAGAGGGGACCATCGTTGTATGTTTGATGTCTGCACAAACGACTATTCTGCCTTTGCTTTTCCTGGAGTTACAGCAGATGGCTCAGCATCTTGGGCTCCAGGTGGGCACAGGGGCTTACTTGCAGAATCGTCAGAAGTGTTGGAAGAATCCTCTGGGGTTTCTTCATCCGCCATTGGCCCACTTTCATTCTTCTTTTTATTCTGCGGGTGGTGGTAGAAGACTGGATTCGCCGACTTCTTCCCTTTCTTTTTCCGGCCCGGATTCCGCTGAAGGGTTGATTTTACCTTCCTCGTGGGCTTTCGTATCTGGTAAGAAAACAGAGTCATCCAGAAAGACATTAGTGGAGGAGGATGGGAAGAACTTTGAGAGAACGGGTGTGCATTGAGGAGGGGTTTGTGCCAGGCAAGCTGCGGCAGGGCGAGTCTTGGGTGGGGGATGAAGAGGAAGAACATGAGCAGGGTAATCTGACCTTCTGACTGTCCAAGCCATCGGACTGATCGGTGTTCTTTCTCTTCCTTTCGTTAGCACTTGAAGCTTGTTGCTGCAGATTGAAAGCGTCTATCTCGATTTCTGTTTCCTCCTCCTTCACTTCCTTAATTAGGTCTGCCATGTTGTAGCAACGGTGGCCTCCACCAAGGCGCCTGGCGTCTCTATATATACCGTCGCAGGACAATGGTGAGCCACAACTGTCCGTTTGATTGGTCAGCAAGAAATTTCTCCAGCCAATGGTAGCCCTGACACTGCTGACATCACAAAGCGCCGCTTGGGAACATCCATGGGGGCGGGGAGGGTGCAAAGGAGTCCAAGTGCTCTGGTTTGAGAAAAGAAGTGCTTTCGCAACAACCATTAAAGAGCCTTCCCAATTTGACTTTCCGGAAAACATTTCCTCATCTTGTCCAGTTCAGTTCTTGTGGTGTAGAAGTTAGGGAGCCAGTGTTCCTTCCAAACCATTTCTCATGGCCACCCCCATTCAGTGTTTAATTCTGTCATCTTCCGGATCTCATTACCTAGTATTTGGTGTGTTGTTTTTTTTTTAAACAGTTTACTTTAGAAGTTTTAGATTTGCACGATAATTGTGAAGAGTGTTTTCATATACTCCACAACCAATTCTCTTGTTTACCATTGTACATTAGTATTGAACATTTGTTCAAATTAGTGAACCCACAGGGAAAGAGTATTATGAACTAAAGTCTGGACATTATCAGATTTCTTTCAGTACAGTTCAGTTCAGTCGCTCAGTTGTGTCCGACTCTTTGCGACCCCATGAACAGCACGCCAAGCCTCCCTGTCCATCACCAACTCCGGGAGTTTACCCAAACCTATATCCATTGAGTCGGTGATTCCATCCAACCATCTCATCCACTGTTGTCCCCTTCTCCTCCTGCCCTCAAACTTTCCCAGCATCAGGGTCTTTCCAAATGAGTCATCTCTTTGCATCAGGTGGCGAAAGTATTGGAGTTTCAGCTTCAACATCAGTCCTTCAAATGAACACCCAGGACTGATCTCCTTTAGAATGGACTGGTTGGATCTCCTTGCAGTCCAAGGGACTCTCAAGAGTCTTCTCCAACACCACAGTTCAAAAGCATCAATTCTTCGGCGCTCAGCTTTCTTCACAGTCCAACTCCCACATCCATACATGACCACTGGAAAAACCATAACCTTACTAGACGGACCCTTGCCAGCAAAGTAATGTCTGCTTTTTAATATGCTGTCTAGGTTGGTCAGAACTTTCCTTCCAAGGAGTAAGCGTCTTTTAGTTTCATGGCTTCTGTCACCATCTGCAGTGATTTTGGAGGCCACAAAAGTAAAGTCTGCCACTGTTTCCATTGTTTCCCCATCTATTTGCCAGGAAGTGATGGGACCGGATGCTATCATCTTCGTTTTCTGAATGTTGAGCTTTAAGCCAACTTTTTCACTCTCCTCTTTCACTTTCATCAGGAAGCTCTAGTTCTTCTTCATTTTCTGCCATAAGTGTGGTGTCATCAGCGTATCTGAGGTTATTGATATTTCTCCCGGCACTCTTGTTTCCAGCTTGTGCTTCATCCAGTGGATAGTTTCTCATGAAGTACTTTGCATATACGTTAAATAAGCAGGGTGACAACATACAGCCTTGACTTACTCACTTCCCGATTTGGACCCAGCTCGTCATTGCATGTTCAGTTCTAACTGTTGCTTCGTGACCTGCATACAGATTTCTCAAGAGGCAGTTCAGGTGGTCTGGTATTCCCATCTCTTTCAAAATTTTCCGGTTTGTTGTGATCCACACAGTCAAAGGCTATGGCATAGTCAATAAAGCAGAAATAGATGTTTTTCTGGAACATTTTCAGATTTCCTTGGTTTTTACCTAATGTCCTTTTGCTGTCCCAGTATCCATCCAGGATACCATACTAAATCCAGTCATTCCATATTCTGCCTTGTTAGGTTCCTCTTTGCTGTGACAATTTTTTAGATTTCTTTTTTTTTTCTATTATTAAAAAATTTGTTCATTTTTTAATTGAAGGATAATTGCTCTACTAAATTTTGTTGTTTTCTGTCTAACCTCAACATGAATCATCCATAGGTATACTTATATCTCCTCCCTGTTGAACCTCCCTCCTATCTCTCTCGCCCTATTATCCCTCTAGGTTGATACAGAGCCCCTGTTTGAGTTTTCTGAGCCATACAGCAAACTCCCTTTGGCTATCTTTGAGCATATGATAATTTAAGATTCCATGTTGCTCTTTCAATACATCTCACCTTTTCCTCCCCTCTCCCCATGTCCATAAGTCTATTCTCTATGTCTGTTTCTCCAATCAGTTCAGTTCAGTTCAGTTCAGTTCAGTCGCTCAGTCGTGTCCGACTCTTTGCGACCCTGTGAAGTGCAGCACGCCAGGCCTCCCTGTCCATCACCAACTCCCGGAGTTCACCCAAACTCACGTCCATCGAGTCGGTGATGCCATCCAGCCATCTCATCCTCTGTCGTCCCCTTTTCCTCCTGCCCCCAATCCCTGGCAGCATCAGAGTCTTTTCCAATGAGTCAACTCTTCGCGTGAGGTGGCCAAAGTACTGGAGTTTCAGCTTTAGCATCATTCCTTCCAAAGAACACCCAGGACTGATCTCTTTCAGAATGGACCGGTTGGATCTCCTTGCAGTCCATGGGACTCTCAATAGTCTTCTCCAACACCACAGTTCAAGAGCATCAATTCTTTGGCGCTCAGTTTTCTTCACAGTCCAACTCTCACACCTATACACGACCACCGGAAAAACCATGGCCTTGACTAGACGGACCTTTGTTGGCAAAGTAATGTCCCTGCTTTTGAGTATGCTATCTAGGTTGGTCATAAATTTCCTTCCAAGGAGTAAGCGTCTTTGAATTTCATGGCTGCAATCACCATCTGCAGTGATTTTGGAGCCCCCCAAAATAAAGTCTGCCACTGTTTCCACTGTTTCCCCATCTATTTCCCATGAAGTGATGGGACCAGATGGCATGATCTTCGGTTTCTGAATATTGAGCTTTAAGCCTACTTTTTCACTCTCCTCTTTCACTTTCATCAAGAGGCTTTTGAGTTCCTCTTCACTTTCTGCCATAAGGGTGGTGTCATCTGCATATCTGAGGATATTGATATTTCTCCCAGCAATCTTGATTCCAGCTTGTGCGTCTTCCAGCCCAGCATTTCTCGTGATGTACTCTGCATATAAGTTAAATAAGCATAAGCAGGGTGACAATACACAGCCTTGACGTACTCCTTTTCCTATTTGGAACCAGTCTGTTTCTCCATTGCTGCCCTGTAAATGAATTCTTCAGTACCATTTTTCTAGTTTCTGTATATATGCGTTAAAATATGATATTTCTCTTTCTCTTTCTGACTTACTTCACTCTATATAATAGGTTCTAGGTTCATCCACCACGTTAGAACTGACTCAAATGCGTTCCTTCTTATGGCTGTGTAATATTTCACCGTGTATATGTCCACAACTTCTTCATGCATTCTTCTGTCAGTGGACATCTAGGTTGCTTCCATGTTCTAGCTGTTGTAAATAGTGCTGCAGTGAACAATGGTATACATATGTCCCTTTCGATTTTGATTTCTTCAGGGTATATGCCTAGGAGTAGGATTGCTGGGTCATGTGGTGCTTTTATTCCTAGTTTCTTAAGGAATCTCCATACCGTCTTCCATAGTGGCTGTATCAATTTTCATTCCGACCAACAGTGCAGGAGCTTTCCCTTTTCTCCACACCCTCTCCAGCATTTATTGTTTGCAGACTTTGAGGATGGCCATTGTGACTGGTATGAGGTGATATCTCATTGTGGCTTTGACTTGCATTTCTCTAATAATGAGCGATGTTGAGCATCTCTTCAGGTGTTTGTTGGTCATCTGTATGTCTTCTGTCGAGAAATGTCTGTTTAGGTCTTTTTCTCACTTTTTGATTGGGTTGTTTGTGTTCCTGATATTGAGTTATATGAGCTGCTTGTATATTTTGGAAATTAATCCTTTGTCAGTTGTTTCATTTGCTGTCATTTTCTCCCATTCTGAGGACTGTCTTTTCATCTTGCTTATCGTTTCCTTTGCTGTGCAAAAGATGCTAAGTTTAATCAGGTCCCACTGGTTTGCTTTGATTTTTGTTTCCATTACTCTAGGAAATGGGACATAGAGGATCTTGCTTTGATTTATGTCAACAAGTGTTCTGCCTATGTTCTCTTCTAAGAGTTTTATAGTTTCTGGTCTTACAGTTAGGTCTCTGATCCATTTTGAGTTTATCTTTGTGTATGGTGTTAGGAAGTGTTCTAATTTCATTCTTTTGCATGTAGCTGTCCAGTTTTCCCAGCACCACTTATTGAAGAGGCTATCTTTTCCCCATTGTATATTCTTGCCTCCTTTGTCAAAAATAAGGTACCTGTAGGTGCATGGGTTTATTTCTGGGCTTTCTGTCTTGTTCCTTTTGTCTATATTTCTGTTTTTTTGTGCCAGTACCATTCTGTCTTGATGACTGTACCTTTGTAGTATTATCTGAAGTCAGGAAGGTTGGTTCCTCCAGCTCCCTTGTTCTTTTTTAAGACTGCTTTGGCTATCTGGAGTCTTTTGTGTTTCCATATGAACTGTGAAAATTTTTGTTGTAGTTCTGTGAAAAATGCCATTGGTCATTTGATAGGTATTGCACTGAGTGTGTGGATTACATTTGGTAGTATAATCGTTTTCACAATATTGATTCTTCCATCCCAGGAACATGGAATATCTCTCCATCTGTTTCTGTTTGGTTTCTTTCATTAGTGTCTTATAATTTTCTGTGTACAGTTCTTTCATCTCCTTAGGTAAGTTTATTCCTATATACTTAATTCTTTTCATTGCAGTGGTGAATGGGATTGATTCCTTAATTGCTCTCTCTGATTTTTCATTGTTAGTATATGGAAATGCAAGTGATTTCTGTGTATTGATTTTGTATCCTGCAACTTTGCTAAATTCACTGATTAGCTCCAGTAATTTTCTGATAGTATCTTTAGGGTGTTTTATGTACAGTATCATGTCATCTGCAAACAGTGAGAACTTTACTTCTTCTTTTCTGATCTGGATTCCTTTTATTTCTGTTTCTTCGCTGATTGCGGTCACTAGGACTTCCAGAACTATGTTGAATAGTAGTGGTGAAAGTGGACACCCTTGTCTTGTTCCTGATCTTAGTGGGAATGCTTTCAGTTTTTCACCATTGAGACTAATGTTTGCTGTAGGCCAATCATATATGGCCTTTACTATGTTGAGGTAGGTTCCTTCTATGTCCATTTTTTGAAGAGTTTTAATCATAAATAGGTGCTGAATTTTGTCAAAGGCTTTTTCTGCATCAATTGAGATTATCATATGGTTTTTATCTTTCAATATGTTACTATGGTGTATCACATTGATTGATTTCCATATATTGAATCCTTGCATCCCTGGATTAAACCCAACTTGATCGTGGTGTATGAGCTTTTTGATGTGTTGCCGTCCAGCATTTACCAAAAAAGTTTTCAGGAGCTTAACTGAAGTGGTGGGATAGTGTAGTTTGTGTGTCATAGGAATCTCCTCAAAGGATGATGTCATCAGTGTGAGGTCCTAATTGTGTCCTAGAAAAAGTTAGAGCTGGTGAAAATGTTGCCTTCAAAGACTGTGTGAGATGGCAGGTGTGGACACTGGCCCCACTGAGTAGACAGGTGACGGTGTATCGTTTCCCTTTGAAGGTGAAGGTTCAGTGTAGCTGAGAAGTTGTTGAAATAGGCAGTGAAAACAGCATGCTAGGCAAATGTTTTGCTATGACTGAAAAGTATTTGCCAGTTATTTGTTGGAAGCAGTATTATCAACAAAATACATGGAGCCCTAGTGAGTGGGGCCATGACACCAAGGGTACAAGTTCACACTGAGGCCCTGTTCTTGCTTTACAGCTTTAAGATCAAGTAAAATTTGTTAAGTGCAGCAGAAGTTGGGATAATCACACCTTGCTCAGTAGGTTTCCTATAACAGGTTTCAATTTGTGAAGACCCTGCTTTCATTGAGATTGAATCTTTTAAAAAACAACTGAGGTGAAAAGTGTGATTGCATCTAAGGGAAAAGGGCCATAGGGTCTCATATTTTAAAGGTGAGTATAGGGCCAAGGGCTGAATTTTATTACTCATTGAGTTAGATTCTCCACGTGCACTAGAGGCTACTTGGGGTAATGGAGGTTTTGGCACTGGGAAATGTAGGCAAGGCAGTAATTCCAGTGGTTAAGGTTAGGCATATCTGTTTCTATGTCACGTTCCTTTACTCCCTGGTTGTTTGTAGTAGCTTGCCCAAATGTGGGCCAGAAGAGGAACAGAAATTGATGAGGGGCAAAAACTCAATTGTCACACCTGAAAAGTGGGATCTGATTATTGCACAGAGCCACCACCCCTACATCACCCCTCTCCCTAGATGGGACCTCTGAAACACACAGAAACACCAAGTCCTTTTCCTTCTCACCAGTGGGATGAAGAGTTCAGGAAGCAATCTTCAGTCTGCAGTTCTCAGTCTTCACCCAGTCCTCAGTCCCAGCGTCTGGGTAAGTATGGACTGGCTGGTCTGGGCCCTAGACTGAAAGGACGCCTCCTCCCTCCCTCCTCACACACCGGACCCTTCCCTTTCTCCCCTCTCCATCATCAAAAAAACACGCACACACATCTTTTTACTGCTTGTTGATACTTTAATCGTCAACATCTGAATACTTTGATCTGTCCAGAGGGGACCATCGTTGTATGTTTGATGTCTGCACAAACGACTATTCTGCCTTTGCTTTTCCTGGAGTTACAGCAGATGGCTCAGCATCTTGGGCTCCAGGTGGGCACAGGGGCTTACTTGCAGAATCGTCAGAAGTGTTGGAAGAATCCTCTGGGGTTTCTTCATCCGCCATTGGCCCACTTTCATTCTTCTTTTTATTCTGCGGGTGGTGGTAGAAGACTGGATTCGCCGACTTCTTCCCTTTCTTTTCCGGCCCGGATTCCGCTGAAGGGTTGATTTTACCTTCCTCGTGGGCTTTCGTATCTGGTAAGAAAACAGAGTCATCCAGAAAGACATTAGTGGAGGAGGATGGGAAGAACTTTGAGAGAACGGGTGTGCATTGAGGAGGGGTTTGTGCCAGGCAAGCTGCGGCAGGGCGAGTCTTGGGTGGGGGATGAAGAGGAAGAACATGAGCAGGGTAATCTGACCTTCTGACTGTCCAAGCCATTGGACTGATCGGTGTTCTTTCTCTTCCTTTCGTTAGCACTTGAAGCTTGTTGCTGCAGATTGAAAGCGTCTATCTCGATTTCTGTTTCCTCCTCCTTCACTTCCTTAATTAGGTCTGCCATGTTGTAGCAACGGTGGCCTCCACCAAGGCGCCTGGCGTCTCTATATATACCGTCGCAGGACAATGGTGAGCCACAACTGTCCGTTTGATTGGTCAGCAAGAAATTTCTCCAGCCAATGGTAGCCCTGACACTGCTGACATCACAAAGCGCCGCTTGGGAACATCCATGGGGGCGGGGAGGGTGCAAAGGAGTCCAAGTGCTCTGGTTTGAGAAAAGAAGTGCTTTCGCAACAACCATTAAAGAGCCTTCCCAATTTGACTTTCCGGAAAACATTTCCTCATCTTGTCCAGTTCAGTTCTTGTGGTGTAGAAGTTAGGGAGCCAGTGTTCCTTCCAAACCATTTCTCATGGCCACCCCCATTCAGTGTTTAATTCTGTCATCTTCCGGATCTCATTACCTAGTATTTGGTGTGTTGTTTTTGTTTAAACAGTTTACTTTAGAAGTTTTAGATTTGCACGATAATTGTGAAGAGTGTTTTCATATACTCCACAACCAATTCTCTTGTTTACCATTGTACATTAGTATTGAACATTTGTTCAAATTAGTGAACCCACAGGGAAAGAGTATTATGAACTAAAGTCTGGACATTATCAGATTTCTTTCAGTACAGTTCAGTTCAGTCGCTCAGTTGTGTCCGACTCTTTGCGACCCCATGAACAGCACGCCAAGCCTCCCTGTCCATCACCAACTCCGGGAGTTTACCCAAACCTATATCCATTGAGTCGGTGATTCCATCCAACCATCTCATCCACTGTTGTCCCCTTCTCCTCCTGCCCTCAAACTTTCCCAGCATCAGGGTCTTTCCAAATGAGTCATCTCTTTGCATCGGGTGGCGAAAGTATTGGAGTTTCAGCTTCAACATCAGTCCTTCAAATGAACACCCAGGACTGATCTCCTTTAGAATGGACTGGTTGGATCTCCTTGCAGTCCAAGGGACTCTCAAGAGTCTTCTCCAACACCACAGTTCAAAAGCATCAATTCTTCGGCGCTCAGCTTTCTTCACAGTCCAACTCCCACATCCATACATGACCACTGGAAAAACCATAACCTTACTAGACGGACCTTTGCCAGCAAAGTAATGTCTGCTTTTTAATATGCTGTCTAGGTTGGTCAGAACTTTCCTTCCAAGGAGTAAGCGTCGTTTAGTTTCATGGCTTCTGTCACCATCTGCAGTGATTTTGGAGGCCACAAAAGTAAAGTCTGCCACTGTTTCCATTGTTTCCCCATCTATTTGCCAGGAAGTGATGGGACCGGATGCTATCATCTTCGTTTTCTGAATGTTGAGCTTTAAGCCAACTTTTTCACTCTCCTCTTTCACTTTCATCAGGAAGCTCTAGTTCTTCTTCATTTTCTGCCATAAGTGTGGTGTCATCAGCGTATCTGAGGTTATTGATATTTCTCCCGGCACTCTTGTTTCCAGCTTGTGCTTCATCCAGTGGATAGTTTCTCATGAAGTACTTTGCATATACGTTAAATAAGCAGGGTGACAACATACAGCCTTGACTTACTCACTTCCCGATTTGGACCCAGCTCGTCATTGCATGTTCAGTTCTAACTGTTGCTTCGTGACCTGCATACAGATTTCTCAAGAGGCAGTTCAGGTGGTCTGGTATTCCCATCTCTTTCAAAATTTTCCGGTTTGTTGTGATCCACACAGTCAAAGGCTATGGCATAGTCAATAAAGCAGAAATAGATGTTTTTCTGGAACATTTTCAGATTTCCTTGGTTTTTACCTAATGTCCTTTTGCTGTCCCAGTATCCATCCAGGATACCATACTAAATCCAGTCATTCCATATTCTGCCTTGTTAGGTTCCTCTTTGCTGTGACAATTTTTTAGATTTCTTTTTTTTTTTCTATTATTAAAAAATTTGTTCATTTTTTAATTGAAGGATAATTGCTCTACTAAATTTTGTTGTTTTCTGTCTAACCTCAACATGAATCATCCATAGGTATACTTATATCTCCTCCCTGTTGAACCTCCCTCCTATCTCTCTCGCCCTATTATCCCTCTAGGTTGATACAGAGCCCCTGTTTGAGTTTTCTGAGCCATACAGCAAACTCCCTTTGGCTATCTTTGAGCATATGATAATTTAAGATTCCATGTTGCTCTTTCAATACATCTCACCTTTTCCTCCCCTCTCCCCATGTCCATAAGTCTATTCTCTATGTCTGTTTCTCCAATCAGTTCAGTTCAGTTCAGTTCAGTTCAGTCGCTCAGTCGTGTCCGACTCTTTGCGACCCTGTGAAGTGCAGCACGCCAGGCCTCCCTGTCCATCACCAACTCCCGGAGTTCACCCAAACTCACGTCCATCGAGTCGGTGATGCCATCCAGCCATCTCATCCTCTGTCGTCCCCTTTTCCTCCTGCCCCCAATCCCTGGCAGCATCAGAGTCTTTTCCAATGAGTCAACTCTTCGCATGAGGTGGCCAAAGTACTGGAGTTTCAGCTTTAGCATCATTCCTTCCAAAGAACACCCAGGACTGATCTCTTTCAGAATGGACCGGTTGGATCTCCTTGCAGTCCATGGGACTCTCAATAGTCTTCTCCAACACCACAGTTCAAGAGCATCAATTCTTTGGCGCTCAGTTTTCTTCACAGTCCAACTCTCACACCTATACACGACCACCGGAAAAACCATGGCCTTGACTAGACGGACCTTTGTTGGCAAAGTAATGTCCCTGCTTTTGAGTATGCTATCTAGGTTGGTCATAAATTTCCTTCCAAGGAGTAAGCGTCTTTGAATTTCATGGCTGCAATCACCATCTGCAGTGATTTTGGAGCCCCCCAAAATAAAGTCTGCCACTGTTTCCACTGTTTCCCCATCTATTTCCCATGAAGTGATGGGACCAGATGGCATGATCTTCGTTTTCTGAATATTGAGCTTTAAGCCTACTTTTTCACTCTCCTCTTTCACTTTCATCAAGAGGCTTTTGAGTTCCTCTTCACTTTCTGCCATAAGGGTGGTGTCATCTGCATATCTGAGGATATTGATATTTCTCCCAGCAATCTTGATTCCAGCTTGTGCGTCTTCCAGCCCAGCATTTCTCGTGATGTACTCTGCATATAAGTTAAATAAGCATAAGCAGGGTGACAATACACAGCCTTGACGTACTCCTTTTCCTATTTGGAACCAGTCTGTTTCTCCATTGCTGCCCTGTAAATGAATTCTTCAGTACCATTTTTCTAGTTTCTGTATATATGCGTTAAAATATGATATTTCTCTTTCTCTTTCTGACTTACTTCACTCTATATAATAGGTTCTAGGTTCATCCACCACGTTAGAACTGACTCAAATGCGTTCCTTCTTATGGCTGTGTAATATTTCACCATGTATATGTCCACAACTTCTTCATGCATTCTTCTGTCAGCGGACATCTAGGTTGCTTCCATGTTCTAGCTGTTGTAAATAGTGCTGCAGTGAACAATGGGATACATGTGTCCCTTTCGATTTTGATTTCTTCAGGGTATATGCCTAGGAGTAGGATTGCTGGGTCATGTGGTGCTTTTATTCCTAGTTTCTTAAGGAATCTCCATACCGTCTTCCATAGTGGCTGTTATCAATTTTCATTCCGACCAACAGTGCAGGAGCTTTCCCTTTTCTCCACACCCTCTCCAGCATTTATTGTTAGCAGACTTTGAGGATGGCTATTGTGACTGGTATGAGGTGATATCTCATTGTGGCTTTGACTTGCATTTCTCTAATAATGAACGATGTTGAGCATCTTTTCAGGTGTTTGTTGGTCATCTGTATGTCTTCTGTCGAGAAATGTCTGTTTAGGTCTTTTTCTCACTTTTTGATTGGGTTGTTTGTGTTCCTGATATTGAGTTATATGAGCTGCTTGTATATTTTGGAAATTAATCCTTTGTCAGTTGTTTCATTTGCTGTCATTTTCTCCCATTCTGAGGACTGTCTTTTCATCTTGCTTATCGTTTCCTTTGCTGTGCAAAAGATGCTAAGTTTAATCAGGTCCCACTGGTTTGCTTTGATTTTTGTTTCCATTACTCTAGGAAATGGGACATAGAGGATCTTGCTTTGATTTATGTCAACAAGTGTTCTGCCTATGTTCTCTTCTAAGAGTTTTATAGTTTCTGGTCTTACAGTTAGGTCTCTGATCCATTTTGAGTTTATCTTTGTGTATGGTGTTAGGAAGTGTTCTAATTTCATTCTTTTGCATGTAGCTGTCCAGTTTTCCCAGCACCACTTATTGAAGAGGCTATCTTTTCCCCATTGTATATTCTTGCCTCCTTTGTCAAAAATAAGGTACCTGTAGGTGCATGGATTTATTTCTGGGCTTTCTATCTTGTTCCCTTGGTCTATATTTCTGTGTTTTTTTTTGTTTTTTTTTTGTTTTTTTTTGTTTTTTTTTGTTTTTTTTTGTGCCAGTACCATTCTGTCTTGATGACTGTACCTTTGTAGTATTATCTGAAGTCAGGAAGGTTGGTTCCTCCAGCTCCCTTGTTCTTTTTTAAGACTGCTTTGGCTATCTGGAGTCTTTTGTGTTTCCATATGAACTGTGAAAATTTTTGTTGTAGTTCTGTGAAAAATGCCATTGGTCATTTGATAGGTATTGCACTGAGTGTGTGGATTACATTTGGTAGTATAATCGTTTTCACAATATTGATTCTTCCATCCCAGGAACATGGAATATCTCTCCATCTGTTTCTGTTTGGTTTCTTTCATTAGTGTCTTATAATTTTCTGTGTACAGTTCTTTCATCTCCTTAGGTAAGTTTATTCCTATATACTTAATTCTTTTCATTGCAGTGGTGAATGGGATTGATTCCTTAATTGCTCTCTCTGATTTTTCATTGTTAGTATATGGAAATGCAAGTGATTTCTGTGTATTGATTTTGTATCCTGCAACTTTGCTAAATTCACTGATTAGCTCCAGTAATTTTCTGATAGTATCTTTAGGGTGTTTTATGTACAGTATCATGTCATCTGCAAACAGTGAGAACTTTACTTCTTCTTTTCTGATCTGGATTCCTTTTATTTCTGTTTCTTCGCTGATTGCGGTCACTAGGACTTCCAGAACTATGTTGAATAGTAGTGGTGAAAGTGGACACCCTTGTCTTGTTCCTGATCTTAGTGGGAATGCTTTCAGTTTTTCACCATTGAGACTAATGTTTGCTGTAGGCCAATCATATATGGCCTTTACTATGTTGAGGTAGGTTCCTTCTATGTCCATTTTTTGAAGAGTTTTAATCATAAATAGGTGCTGAATTTTGTCAAAGGCTTTTTCTGCATCAATTGAGATTATCATATGGTTTTTATCTTTCAATATGTTACTATGGTGTATCACATTGATTGATTTCCATATATTGAATCCTTGCATCCCTGGATTAAACCCAACTTGATCGTGGTGTATGAGCTTTTTGATGTGTTGCCGTCCAGCATTTACCAAAAAGTTTTCAGGAGCTTAACTGAAGTGGTGGGATAGTGTAGTTTGTGTGTCATAGGAATCTCCTCAAAGGATGATGTCATCAGTGTGAGGTCCTAATTGTGTCCTAGAAAAAGTTAGAGCTGGTGAAAATGTTGCCTTCAAAGACTGTGTGAGATGGCAGGTGTGGACACTGGCCCCACTGAGTAGACAGGTGACGGTGTATCGTTTCCCTTTGAAGGTGAAGGTTCAGTGTAGCTGAGAAGTTGTTGAAATAGGCAGTGAAAACAGCATGCTAGGCAAATGTTTTGCTATGACTGAAAAGTATTTGCCAGTTATTTGTTGGAAGCAGTATTATCAACAAAATACATGGAGCCCTAGTGAGTGGGGCCATGACACCAAGGGTACAAGTTCACACTGAGGCCCTGTTCTTGCTTTACAGCTTTAAGATCAAGTAAAATTTGTTAAGTGCAGCAGAAGTTGGGATAATCACACCTTGCTCAGTAGGTTTCCTATAACAGGTTTCAATTTGTGAAGACCCTGCTTTCATTGAGATTGAATCTTTTAAAAAACAACTGAGGTGAAAAGTGTGATTGCATCTAAGGGAAAAGGGCCATAGGGTCTCATATTTTAAAGGTGAGTATAGGGCCAAGGGCTGAATTTTATTACTCATTGAGTTAGATTCTCCACGTGCACTAGAGGCTACTTGGGGTAATGGAGGTTTTGGCACTGGGAAATGTAGGCAAGGCAGTAATTCCAGTGGTTAAGGTTAGGCATATCTGTTTCTATGTCACGTTCCTTTACTCCCTGGTTGTTTGTAGTAGCTTGCCCAAATGTGGGCCAGAAGAGGAACAGAAATTGATGAGGGGCAAAAACTCAATTGTCACACCTGAAAAGTGGGATCTGATTATTGCACAGAGCCACCACCCCTACATCACCCCTCTCCCTAGATGGGACCTCTGAAACACACAGAAACACCAAGTCCTTTTCCTTCTCACCAGTGGGATGAAGAGTTCAGGAAGCAATCTTCAGTCTGCAGTTCTCAGTCTTCACCCAGTCCTCAGTCCCAGCGTCTGGGTAAGTATGGACTGGCTGGTCTGGGCCCTAGACTGAAAGGACGCCTCCTCCCTCCCTCCTCACACACCGGACCCTTCCCTTTCTCCCCTCTCCATCATCAAAAAAACACGCACACACATCTTTTTACTGCTTGTTGATACTTTAATCGTCAACATCTGAATACTTTGATCTGTCCAGAGGGGACCATCGTTGTATGTTTGATGTCTGCACAAACGACTATTCTGCCTTTGCTTTTCCTGGAGTTACAGCAGATGGCTCAGCATCTTGGGCTCCAGGTGGGCACAGGGGCTTACTTGCAGAATCGTCAGAAGTGTTGGAAGAATCCTCTGGGGTTTCTTCATCCGCCATTGGCCCACTTTCATTCTTCTTTTTATTCTGCGGGTGGTGGTAGAAGACTGGATTCGCCGACTTCTTCCCTTTCTTTTCCGGCCCGGATTCCGCTGAAGGGTTGATTTTACCTTCCTCGTGGGCTTTCGTATCTGGTAAGAAAACAGAGTCATCCAGAAAGACATTAGTGGAGGAGGATGGGAAGAACTTTGAGAGAACGGGTGTGCATTGAGGAGGGGTTTGTGCCAGGCAAGCTGCGGCAGGGCGAGTCTTGGGTGGGGGATGAAGAGGAAGAACATGAGCAGGGTAATCTGACCTTCTGACTGTCCAAGCCATTGGACTGATCGGTGTTCTTTCTCTTCCTTTCGTTAGCACTTGAAGCTTGTTGCTGCAGATTGAAAGCGTCTATCTCGATTTCTGTTTCCTCCTCCTTCACTTCCTTAATTAGGTCTGCCATGTTGTAGCAACGGTGGCCTCCACCAAGGCGCCTGGCGTCTCTATATATACCGTCGCAGGACAATGGTGAGCCACAACTGTCCGTTTGATTGGTCAGCAAGAAATTTCTCCAGCCAATGGTAGCCCTGACACTGCTGACATCACAAAGCGCCGCTTGGGAACATCCATGGGGGCGGGGAGGGTGCAAAGGAGTCCAAGTGCTCTGGTTTGAGAAAAGAAGTGCTTTCGCAACAACCATTAAAGAGCCTTCCCAATTTGACTTTCCGGAAAACATTTCCTCATCTTGTCCAGTTCAGTTCTTGTGGTGTAGAAGTTAGGGAGCCAGTGTTCCTTCCAAACCATTTCTCATGGCCACCCCCATTCAGTGTTTAATTCTGTCATCTTCCGGATCTCATTACCTAGTATTTGGTGTGTTGTTTTTGTTTAAACAGTTTACTTTAGAAGTTTTAGATTTGCACGATAATTGTGAAGAGTGTTTTCATATACTCCACAACCAATTCTCTTGTTTACCATTGTACATTAGTATTGAACATTTGTTCAAATTAGTGAACCCACAGGGAAAGAGTATTATGAACTAAAGTCTGGACATTATCAGATTTCTTTCAGTACAGTTCAGTTCAGTCGCTCAGTTGTGTCCGACTCTTTGCGACCCCATGAACAGCACGCCAAGCCTCCCTGTCCATCACCAACTCCGGGAGTTTACCCAAACCTATATCCATTGAGTCGGTGATTCCATCCAACCATCTCATCCACTGTTGTCCCCTTCTCCTCCTGCCCTCAAACTTTCCCAGCATCAGGGTCTTTCCAAATGAGTCATCTCTTTGCATCAGGTGGCGAAAGTATTGGAGTTTCAGCTTCAACATCAGTCCTTCAAATGAACACCCAGGACTGATCTCCTTTAGAATGGACTGGTTGGATCTCCTTGCAGTCCAAGGGACTCTCAAGAGTCTTCTCCAACACCACAGTTCAAAAGCATCAATTCTTCGGCGCTCAGCTTTCTTCACAGTCCAACTCCCACATCCATACATGACCACTGGAAAAACCATAACCTTACTAGACGGACCTTTGCCAGCAAAGTAATGTCTGCTTTTTAATATGCTGTCTAGGTTGGTCAGAACTTTCCTTCCAAGGAGTAAGCGTCTTTTAGTTTCATGGCTTCTGTCACCATCTGCAGTGATTTTGGAGGCCACAAAAGTAAAGTCTGCCACTGTTTCCATTGTTTCCCCATCTATTTGCCAGGAAGTGATGGGACCGGATGCTATCATCTTCGTTTTCTGAATGTTGAGCTTTAAGCCAACTTTTTCACTCTCCTCTTTCACTTTCATCAGGAAGCTCTAGTTCTTCTTCATTTTCTGCCATAAGTGTGGTGTCATCAGCGTATCTGAGGTTATTGATATTTCTCCCGGCACTCTTGTTTCCAGCTTGTGCTTCATCCAGTGGATAGTTTCTCATGAAGTACTTTGCATATACGTTAAATAAGCAGGGTGACAACATACAGCCTTGACTTACTCACTACCCGATTTGGACCCAGCTCATCATTGCATGTTCAGTTCTAACTGTTGCTTCGTGACCTGCATACAGATTTCTCAAGAGGCAGTTCAGGTGGTCTGGTATTCCCATCTCTTTCAAAATTTTCCGGTTTGTTGTGATCCACACAGTCAAAGGCTATGGCATAGTCAATAAAGCAGAAATAGATGTTTTTCTGGAACATTTTCAGATTTCCTTGGTTTTTACCTAATGTCCTTTTGCTGTCCCATTATCCATCCAGGATACCATACTAAATCCAGTCATTCCATATTCTGCCTTGTTAGGTTCCTCTTTGCTGTGACAATTTTTTAGATTTCTTTTTTTTTTCTATTATTAAAAAATTTGTTCATTTTTTAATTGAAGGATAATTGCTCTACTAAATTTTGTTGTTTTCTGTCTAACCTCAACATGAATCATACATAGGTATACTTATATCTCCTCCCTGTTGAACCTCCCTCCTATCTCTCTCGCCCTATTATCCCTCTAGGTTGATACAGAGCCCCTGTTTGAGTTTTCTGAGCCATACAGCAAACTCCCTTTGGCTATCTTTGAGCATATGATAATTTAAGATTCCATGTTGCTCTTTCAATACATCTCACCTTTTCCTCCCCTCTCCCCATGTCCATAAGTCTATTCTCTATGTCTGTTTCTCCAATCAGTTCAGTTCAGTTCAGTTCAGTTCAGTCGCTCAGTCGTGTCCGACTCTTTGCGACCCTGTGAAGTGCAGCACACCAGGCCTCCCTGTCCATCACCAACTCCCGGAGTTCACCCAAACTCACGTCCATCGAGTCGGTGATGCCATCCAGCCATCTCATCCTCTGTCGTCCCCTTTTCCTCCTGCCCCCAATCCCTGGCAGCATCAGAGTCTTTTCCAATGAGTCAACTCTTCGCATGAGGTGGCCAAAGTACTGGAGTTTCAGCTTTAGCATCATTCCTTCCAAAGAACACCCAGGACTGATCTCTTTCAGAATGGACCGGTTGGATCTCCTTGCAGTCCATGGGACTCTCAATAGTCTTCTCCAACACCACAGTTCAAGAGCATCAATTCTTTGGCGCTCAGTTTTCTTCACAGTCCAACTCTCACACCTATACACGACCACCGGAAAAACCATGGCCTTGACTAGACGGACCTTTGTTGGCAAAGTAATGTCCCTGCTTTTGAGTATGCTATCTAGGTTGGTCATAAATTTCCTTCCAAGGAGTAAGCGTCTTTGAATTTCATGGCTGCAATCACCATCTGCAGTGATTTTGGAGCCCCCCAAAATAAAGTCTGCCACTGTTTCCACTGTTTCCCCATCTATTTCCCATGAAGTGATGGGACCAGATGGCATGATCTTCGGTTTCTGAATATTGAGCTTTAAGCCTACTTTTTCACTCTCCTCTTTCACTTTCATCAAGAGGCTTTTGAGTTCCTCTTCACTTTCTGCCATAAGGGTGGTGTCATCTGCATATCTGAGGATATTGATATTTCTCCCAGCAATCTTGATTCCAGCTTGTGCGTCTTCCAGCCCAGCATTTCTCGTGATGTACTCTGCATATAAGTTAAATAAGCATAAGCAGGGTGACAATACACAGCCTTGACGGACTCCTTTTCCTATTTGGAACCAGTCTGTTTCTCCATTGCTGCCCTGTAAATGAATTCTTCAGTACCATTTTTCTAGTTTCTGTATATATGCGTTAAAATATGATATTTCTCTTTCTCTTTCTGACTTACTTCACTCTATATAATAGGTTCTAGGTTCATCCACCACGTTAGAACTGACTCAAATGCGTTCCTTCTTATGGCTGTGTAATATTTCACCATGTATATGTCCACAACTTCTTCATGCATTCTTCTGTCAGTGGACATCTAGGTTGCTTCCATGTTCTAGCTGTTGTAAATAGTGCTGCAGTGAACAATGGGATACATGTGTCCCTTTCGATTTTGATTTCTTCAGGGTATATGCCTAGGAGTAGGATTGCTGGGTCATGTGGTGCTTTTATTCCTAGTTTCTTAAGGAATCTCCATACCGTCTTCCATAGTGGCTGTATCAATTTTCATTCCGACCAACAGTGCAGGAGCTTTCCCTTTTCTCCACACCCTCTCCAGCATTTATTGTTTGCAGACTTTGAGGATGGCCATTGTGACTGGTATGAGGTGATATCTCATTGTGGCTTTGACTTGCATTTCTCTAATAATGAGCGATGTTGAGCATCTCTTCAGGTGTTTGTTGGTCATCTGTATGTCTTCTGTCGAGAAATGTCTGTTTAGGTCTTTTTCTCACTTTTTGATTGGGTTGTTTGTGTTCCTGATATTGAGTTATATGAGCTGCTTGTATATTTTGGAAATTAATCCTTTGTCAGTTGTTTCATTTGCTGTCATTTTCTCCCATTCTGAGGACTGTCTTTTCATCTTGCTTATTGTTTCCTTTGCTGTACAAAAGATGCTAAGTTTAATCAGGTCCCACTGGTTTGCTTTGATTTTTGTTTCCATTACTCTAGGAAATGGGACATAGAGGATCTTGCTTTGATTTATGTCAACAAGTGTTCTGCCTATGTTCTCTTCTAAGAGTTTTATAGTTTCTGGTCTTACAGTTAGGTCTCTAATCCATTTTGAGTTTATCTTTGTGTATGGTGTTAGGAAGTGTTCTAATTTCATTCTTTTGCATGTAGCTGTCCAGTTTTCCCAGCACCACTTATTGAAGAGGCTATCTTTTCCCCATTGTATATTCTTGCCTCCTTTGTCAAAAATAAGGTACCTGTAGGTGCATGGATTTATTTCTGGGCTTTCTATCTTGTTCCCTTGGTCTATGTTTCTGTGTTTTTTTTTTGTTTGTTTTTTTGTGCCAGTACCATTCTGTCTTGATGACTGTACCTTTGTAGTATTATCTGAAGTCAGGAAGGTTGGTTCCTCCAGCTCCCTTGTTCTTTTTTAAGACTGCTTTGGCTATCTGGAGTCTTTTGTGTTTCCATATGAACTGTGAAAATTTTTGTTGTAGTTCTGTGAAAAATGCCATTGGTCATTTGATAGGTATTGCACTGAGTGTGTGGATTACATTTGGTAGTATAATCGTTTTCACAATATTGATTCTTCCATCCCAGGAACATGGAATATCTCTCCATCTGTTTCTGTTTGGTTTCTTTCATTAGTGTCTTATAATTTTCTGTGTACAGTTCTTTCATCTCCTTAGGTAAGTTTATTCCTATATACTTAATTCTTTTCATTGCAGTGGTGAATGGGATTGATTCCTTAATTGCTCTCTCTGATTTTTCATTGTTAGTATATGGAAATGCAAGTGATTTCTGTGTATTGATTTTGTATCCTGCAACTTTGCTAAATTCACTGATTAGCTCCAGTAATTTTCTGATAGTATCTTTAGGGTGTTTTATGTACAGTATCATGTCATCTGCAAACAGTGAGAACTTTACTTCTTCTTTTCTGATCTGGATTCCTTTTATTTCTGTTTCTTCGCTGATTGCGGTCACTAGGACTTCCAGAACTATGTTGAATAGTAGTGGTGAAAGTGGACAGACACCCTTGTCTTGTTCCTGATCTTAGTGGGAATGCTTTCAGTTTTTCACCATTGAGACTAATGTTTGCTGTAGGCCAATCATATATGGCCTTTACTATGTTGAGGTAGGTTCCTTCTATGTCCATTTTTTGAAGAGTTTTAATCATAAATAGGTGCTGAATTTTGTCAAAGGCTTTTTCTGCATCAATTGAGATTATCATATGGTTTTTATCTTTCAATATGTTACTATGGTGTATCACATTGATTGATTTCCATATATTGAATCCTTGCATCCCTGGATTAAACCCAACTTGATCGTGGTGTATGAGCTTTTTGATGTGTTGCCGTCCAGCATTTACCAAAAAAGTTTTCAGGAGCTTAACTGAAGTGGTGGGATAGTGTAGTTTGTGTGTCATAGGAATCTCCTCAAAGGATGATGTCATCAGTGTGAGGTCCTAATTGTGTCCTAGAAAAAGTTAGAGCTGGTGAAAATGTTGCCTTCAAAGACTGTGTGAGATGGCAGGTGTGGACACTGGCCCCACTGAGTAGACAGGTGACGGTGTATCGTTTCCCTTTGAAGGTGAAGGTTCAGTGTAGCTGAGAAGTTGTTGAAATAGGCAGTGAAAACAGCATGCTAGCCAAATGTTTTGCTATGACTGAAAAGTATTTGCCAGTTATTTGTTGGAAGCAGTATTATCAACAAAATACATGGAGCCCTAGTGAGTGGGGCCATGACACCAAGGGTACAAGTTCACACTGAGGCCCTGTTCTTGCTTTACAGCTTTAAGATCAAGTAAAATTTGTTAAGTGCAGCAGAAGTTGGGATAATCACACCTTGCTCAGTAGGTTTCCTATAACAGGTTTCAATTTGTGAAGACCCTGCTTTCATTGAGATTGAATCTTTTAAAAAACAACTGAGGTGAAAAGTGTGATTGCATCTAAGGGAAAAGGGCCATAGGGTCTCATATTTTAAAGGTGAGTATAGGGCCAAGGGCTGAATTTTATTACTCATTGAGTTAGATTCTCCACGTGCACTAGAGGCTACTTGGGGTAATGGAGGTTTTGGCACTGGGAAATGTAGGCAAGGCAGTAATTCCAGTGGTTAAGGTTAGGCATATCTGTTTCTATGTCACGTTCCTTTACTCCCTGGTTGTTTGTAGTAGCTTGCCCAAATGTGGGCCAGAAGAGGAACAGAAATTGATGAGGGGCAAAAACTCAATTGTCACACCTGAAAAGTGGGATCTGATTATTGCACAGAGCCACCACCCCTACATCACCCCTCTCCCTAGATGGGACCTCTGAAACACACAGAAACACCAAGTCCTTTTCCTTCTCACCAGTGGGATGAAGAGTTCAGGAAGCAATCTTCAGTCTGCAGTTCTCAGTCTTCACCCAGTCCTCAGTCCCAGCGTCTGGGTAAGTATGGACTGGCTGGTCTGGGCCCTAGACTGAAAGGACGCCTCCTCCCTCCCTCCTCACACACCGGACCCTTCCCTTTCTCCCCTCTCCATCATCAAAAAAACACGCACACACATCTTTTTACTGCTTGTTGATACTTTAATCGTCAACATCTGAATACTTTGATCTGTCCAGAGGGGACCATCGTTGTATGTTTGATGTCTGCACAAACGACTATTCTGCCTTTGCTTTTCCTGGAGTTACAGCAGATGGCTCAGCATCTTGGGCTCCAGGTGGGCACAGGGGCTTACTTGCAGAATCGTCAGAAGTGTTGGAAGAATCCTCTGGGGTTTCTTCATCCGCCATTGGCCCACTTTCATTCTTCTTTTTATTCTGCGGGTGGTGGTAGAAGACTGGATTCGCCGACTTCTTCCCTTTCTTTTTCCGGCCCGGATTCCGCTGAAGGGTTGATTTTACCTTCCTCGTGGGCTTTCGTATCTGGTAAGAAAACAGAGTCATCCAGAAAGACATTAGTGGAGGAGGATGGGAAGAACTTTGAGAGAACGGGTGTGCATTGAGGAGGGGTTTGTGCCAGGCAAGCTGCGGCAGGGCGAGTCTTGGGTGGGGGATGAAGAGGAAGAACATGAGCAGGGTAATCTGACCTTCTGACTGTCCAAGCCATCGGACTGATCGGTGTTCTTTCTCTTCCTTTCGTTAGCACTTGAAGCTTGTTGCTGCAGATTGAAAGCGTCTATCTCGATTTCTGTTTCCTCCTCCTTCACTTCCTTAATTAGGTCTGCCATGTTGTAGCAACGGTGGCCTCCACCAAGGCGCCTGGCGTCTCTATATATACCGTCGCAGGACAATGGTGAGCCACAACTGTCCGTTTGATTGGTCAGCAAGAAATTTCTCCAGCCAATGGTAGCCCTGACACTGCTGACATCACAAAGCGCCGCTTGGGAACATCCATGGGGGCGGGGAGGGTGCAAAGGAGTCCAAGTGCTCTGGTTTGAGAAAAGAAGTGCTTTCGCAACAACCATTAAAGAGCCTTCCCAATTTGACTTTCCGGAAAACATTTCCTCATCTTGTCCAGTTCAGTTCTTGTGGTGTAGAAGTTAGGGAGCCAGTGTTCCTTCCAAACCATTTCTCATGGCCACCCCCATTCAGTGTTTAATTCTGTCATCTTCCGGATCTCATTACCTAGTATTTGGTGTGTTGTTTTTGTTTAAACAGTTTACTTTAGAAGTTTTAGATTTGCACGATAATTGTGAAGAGTGTTTTCATATACTCCACAACCAATTCTCTTGTTTACCATTGTACATTAGTATTGAACATTTGTTCAAATTAGTGAACCCACAGGGAAAGAGTATTATGAACTAAAGTCTGGACATTATCAGATTTCTTTCAGTACAGTTCAGTTCAGTCGCTCAGTTGTGTCCGACTCTTTGCGACCCCATGAACAGCACGCCAAGCCTCCCTGTCCATCACCAACTCCGGGAGTTTACCCAAACCTATATCCATTGAGTCGGTGATTCCATCCAACCATCTCATCCACTGTTGTCCCCTTCTCCTCCTGCCCTCAAACTTTCCCAGCATCAGGGTCTTTCCAAATGAGTCATCTCTTTGCATCGGGTGGCGAAAGTATTGGAGTTTCAGCTTCAACATCAGTCCTTCAAATGAACACCCAGGACTGATCTCCTTTAGAATGGACTGGTTGGATCTCCTTGCAGTCCAAGGGACTCTCAAGAGTCTTCTCCAACACCACAGTTCAAAAGCATCAATTCTTCGGCGCTCAGCTTTCTTCACAGTCCAACTCCCACATCCATACATGACCACTGGAAAAACCATAACCTTACTAGACGGACCTTTGCCAGCAAAGTAATGTCTGCTTTTTAATATGCTGTCTAGGTTGGTCAGAACTTTCCTTCCAAGGAGTAAGCGTCGTTTAGTTTCATGGCTTCTGTCACCATCTGCAGTGATTTTGGAGGCCACAAAAGTAAAGTCTGCCACTGTTTCCATTGTTTCCCCATCTATTTGCCAGGAAGTGATGGGACCGGATGCTATCATCTTCGTTTTCTGAATGTTGAGCTTTAAGCCAACTTTTTCACTCTCCTCTTTCACTTTCATCAGGAAGCTCTAGTTCTTCTTCATTTTCTGCCATAAGTGTGGTGTCATCAGCGTATCTGAGGTTATTGATATTTCTCCCGGCACTCTTGTTTCCAGCTTGTGCTTCATCCAGTGGATAGTTTCTCATGAAGTACTTTGCATATACGTTAAATAAGCAGGGTGACAACATACAGCCTTGACTTACTCACTTCCCGATTTGGACCCAGCTCGTCATTGCATGTTCAGTTCTAACTGTTGCTTCGTGACCTGCATACAGATTTCTCAAGAGGCAGTTCAGGTGGTCTGGTATTCCCATCTCTTTCAAAATTTTCTGGTTTGTTGTGATCCACACAGTCAAAGGCTATGGCATAGTCAATAAAGCAGAAATAGATGTTTTTCTGGAACATTTTCAGATTTCCTTGGTTTTTACCTAATGTCCTTTTGCTGTCCCAGTATCCATCCAGGATACCATACTAAATCCAGTCATTCCATATTCTGCCTTGTTAGGTTCCTCTTTGCTGTGACAATTTTTTAGATTTCTTTTTTTTTTTCTATTATTATAAAATTTGTTCATTTTTTAATTGAAGGATAATTGCTCTACTAAATTTTGTTGTTTTCTGTCTAACCTCAACATGAATCATCCATAGGTATACTTATATCTCCTCCCTGTTGAACCTCCCTCCTATCTCTCTCGCCATATTATCCCTCTAGGTTGATACAGAGCCCCTGTTTGAGTTTTCTGAGCCATACAGCAAACTCCCTTTGGCTATCTTTGAGCATATGATAATTTAAGATTCCATGTTGCTCTTTCAATACATCTCACCTTTTCCTCCCCTCTCCCCATGTCCATAAGTCTATTCTCTATGTCTGTTTCTCCAATCAGTTCAGTTCAGTTCAGTTCAGTTCAGTCGCTCAGTCGTGTCCGACTCTTTGCGACCCTGTGAAGTGCAGCACGCCAGGCCTCCCTGTCCATCACCAACTCCCGGAGTTCACCCAAACTCACGTCCATCGAGTCGGTGATGCCATCCAGCCATCTCATCCTCTGTCGTCCCCTTTTCCTCCTGCCCCCAATCCCTGGCAGCATCAGAGTCTTTTCCAATGAGTCAACTCTTCGCATGAGGTGGCCAAAGTACTGGAGTTTCAGCTTTAGCATCATTCCTTCCAAAGAACACCCAGGACTGATCTCTTTCAGAATGGACCGGTTGGATCTCCTTGCAGTCCATGGGACTCTCAATAGTCTTCTCCAACACCACAGTTCAAGAGCATCAATTCTTTGGCGCTCAGTTTTCTTCACAGTCCAACTCTCACACCTATACACGACCACCGGAAAAACCATGGCCTTGACTAGACGGACCTTTGTTGGCAAAGTAATGTCCCTGCTTTTGAGTATGCTATCTAGGTTGGTCATAAATTTCCTTCCAAGGAGTAAGCGTCTTTGAATTTCATGGCTGCAATCACCATCTGCAGTGATTTTGGAGCCCCCCAAAATAAAGTCTGCCACTGTTTCCACTGTTTCCCCATCTATTTCCCATGAAGTGATGGGACCAGATGGCATGATCTTCGGTTTCTGAATATTGAGCTTTAAGCCTACTTTTTCACTCTCCTCTTTCACTTTCATCAAGAGGCTTTTGAGTTCCTCTTCACTTTCTGCCATAAGGGTGGTGTCATCTGCATATCTGAGGATATTGATATTTCTCCCAGCAATCTTGATTCCAGCTTGTGCGTCTTCCAGCCCAGCATTTCTCGTGATGTACTCTGCATATAAGTTAAATAAGCATAAGCAGGGTGACAATACACAGCCTTGACGGACTCCTTTTCCTATTTGGAACCAGTCTGTTTCTCCATTGCTGCCCTGTAAATGAATTCTTCAGTACCATTTTTCTAGTTTCTGTATATATGCGTTAAAATATGATATTTCTCTTTCTCTTTCTGACTTACTTCACTCTATATAATAGGTTCTAGGTTCATCCACCACGTTAGAACTGACTCAAATGCGTTCCTTCTTATGGCTGTGTAATATTTCACCGTGTATATGTCCACAACTTCTTCATGCATTCTTCTGTCAGTGGACATCTAGGTTGCTTCCATGTTCTAGCTGTTGTAAATAGTGCTGCAGTGAACAATGGGATACATGTGTCCCTTTCGATTTTGATTTCTTCAGGGTATATGCCTAGGAGTAGGATTGCTGGGTCATGTGGTGCTTTTATTCCTAGTTTCTTAAGGAATCTCCATACCGTCTTCCATAGTGGCTGTATCAATTTTCATTCCGACCAACAGTGCAGGAGCTTTCCCTTTTCTCCACACCCTCTCCAGCATTTATTGTTTGCAGACTTTGAGGATGGCCATTGTGACTGGTATGAGGTGATATCTCATTGTGGCTTTGACTTGCATTTCTCTAATAATGAGCGATGTTGAGCATCTCTTCAGGTGTTTGTTGGTCATCTGTATGTCTTCTGTCGAGAAATGTCTGTTTAGGTCTTTTTCTCACTTTTTGATTGGGTTGTTTGTTTTCCTGATATTGACTTATATGAGCTGCTTGTATATTTTGGAAATTAATCCTTTGTCAGTTGTTTCATTTGCTGTCATTTTCTCCCATTCTGAGGACTGTCTTTTCATCTTGCTTATCGTTTCCTTTGCTGTGCAAAAGATGCTAAGTTTAATCAGGTCCCACTGGTTTGCTTTGATTTTTGTTTCCATTACTCTAGGAAATGGGACATAGAGGATCTTGCTTTGATTTATGTCAACAAGTGTTCTGCCTATGTTCTCTTCTAAGAGTTTTATAGTTTCTGGTCTTACAGTTAGGTCTTTAATCCATTTTGAGTTTATCTTTGTGTATGGTGTTAGGAAGTGTTCTAATTTCATTCTTTTGCATGTAGCTGTCCAGTTTTCCCAGCACCACTTTTTGAAGAGGCTATCTTTTCCCCATTGTATATTCTTGCCTCCTTTGTCAAAAATAAGGTACCTGTAGGTGCATGGGTTTATTTCTGGGCTTTCTGTCTTGTTCCTTTTGTCTATATTTCTGTTTTTTTTGTGCCAGTACCATTCTGTCTTGATGACTGTACCTTTGTAGTATTATCTGAAGTCAGGAAGGTTGGTTCCTCCAGCTCCCTTGTTCTTTTTTAAGACTGCTTTGGCTATCTGGAGTCTTTTGTGTTTCCATATGAACTGTGAAAATTTTTGTTGTAGTTCTGTGAAAAATGCCATTGGTCATTTGATAGGTATTGCACTGAGTGTGTGGATTACATTTGGTAGTATAATCGTTTTCACTATATTGATTCTTCCATCCCAGGAACATGGAATATCTCTCCATCTGTTTCTGTTTGGTTTCTTTCATTAGTGTCTTATAATTTTCTGTGTACAGTTCTTTCATCTCCTTAGGTAAGTTTATTCCTATATACTTAATTCTTTTCATTGCAGTGGTGAATGGGATTGATTCCTTAATTGCTCTCTCTGATTTTTCATTGTTAGTATATGGAAATGCAAGTGATTTCTGTGTATTGATTTTGTATCCTGCAACTTTGCTAAATTCACTGATTAGCTCCAGTAATTTTCTGATAGTATCTTTAGGGTGTTTTATGTACAGTATCATGTCATCTGCAAACAGTGAGAACTTTACTTCTTCTTTTCTGATCTGGATTCCTTTTATTTCTGTTTCTTCGCTGATTGCGGTCACTAGGACTTCCAGAACTATGTTGAATAGTAGTGGTGAAAGTGGACAGACACCCTTGTCTTGTTCCTGATCTTAGTGGGAATGCTTTCAGTTTTTCACCATTGAGACTAATGTTTGCTGTAGGCCAATCATATATGGCCTTTACTATGTTGAGGTAGGTTCCTTCTATGTCCATTTTTTGAAGAGTTTTAATCATAAATAGGTGCTGAATTTTGTCAAAGGCTTTTTCTGCATCAATTGAGATTATCATATGGTTTTTATCTTTCAATATGTTACTATGGTGTATCACATTGATTGATTTCCATATATTGAATCCTTGCATCCCTGGATTAAACCCAACTTGATCGTGGTGTATGAGCTTTTTGATGTGTTGCCGTCCAGCATTTACCAAAAAAGTTTTCAGGAGCTTAACTGAAGTGGTGGGATAGTGTAGTTTGTGTGTCATAGGAATCTCCTCAAAGGATGATGTCATCAGTGTGAGGTCCTAATTGTGTCCTAGAAAAAGTTAGAGCTGGTGAAAATGTTGCCTTCAAAGACTGTGTGAGATGGCAGGTGTGGACACTGGCCCCACTGAGTAGACAGGTGACGGTGTATCGTTTCCCTTTGAAGGTGAAGGTTCAGTGTAGCTGAGAAGTTGTTGAAATAGGCAGTGAAAACAGCATGCTAGGCAAATGTTTTGCTATGACTGAAAAGTATTTGCCAGTTATTTGTTGGAAGCAGTATTATCAACAAAATACATGGAGCCCTAGTGAGTGGGGCCATGACACCAAGGGTACAAGTTCACACTGAGGCCCTGTTCTTGCTTTACAGCTTTAAGATCAAGTAAAATTTGTTAAGTGCAGCAGAAGTTGGGATAATCACACCTTGCTCAGTAGGTTTCCTATAACAGGTTTCAATTTGTGAAGACCCTGCTTTCATTGAGATTGAATCTTTTAAAAAACAACTGAGGTGAAAAGTGTGATTGCATCTAAGGGAAAAGGGCCATAGGGTCTCATATTTTAAAGGTGAGTATAGGGCCAAGGGCTGAATTTTATTACTCATTGAGTTAGATTCTCCACGTGCACTAGAGGCTACTTGGGGTAATGGAGGTTTTGGCACTGGGAAATGTAGGCAAGGCAGTAATTCCAGTGGTTAAGGTTAGGCATATCTGTTTCTATGTCACGTTCCTTTACTCCCTGGTTGTTTGTAGTAGCTTGCCCAAATGTGGGCCAGAAGAGGAACAGAAATTGATGAGGGGCAAAAACTCAATTGTCACACCTGAAAAGTGGGATCTGATTATTGCACAGAGCCACCACCCCTACATCACCCCTCTCCCTAGATGGGACCTCTGAAACACACAGAAACACCAAGTCCTTTTCCTTCTCACCAGTGGGATGAAGAGTTCAGGAAGCAATCTTCAGTCTGCAGTTCTCAGTCTTCACCCAGTCCTCAGTCCCAGCGTCTGGGTAAGTATGGACTGGCTGGTCTGGGCCCTAGACTGAAAGGACGCCTCCTCCCTCCCTCCTCACACACCGGACCCTTCCCTTTCTCCCCTCTCCATCATCAAAAAAACACGCACACACATCTTTTTACTGCTTGTTGATACTTTAATCGTCAACATCTGAATACTTTGATCTGTCCAGAGGGGACCATCGTTGTATGTTTGATGTCTGCACAAACGACTATTCTGCCTTTGCTTTTCCTGGAGTTACAGCAGATGGCTCAGCATCTTGGGCTCCAGGTGGGCACAGGGGCTTACTTGCAGAATCGTCAGAAGTGTTGGAAGAATCCTCTGGGGTTTCTTCATCCGCCATTGGCCCACTTTCATTCTTCTTTTTATTCTGCGGGTGGTGGTAGAAGACTGGATTCGCCGACTTCTTCCCTTTCTTTTCCGGCCCGGATTCCGCTGAAGGGTTGATTTTACCTTCCTCGTGGGCTTTCGTATCTGGTAAGAAAACAGAGTCATCCAGAAAGACATTAGTGGAGGAGGATGGGAAGAACTTTGAGAGAACGGGTGTGCATTGAGGAGGGGTTTGTGCCAGGCAAGCTGCGGCAGGGCGAGTCTTGGGTGGGGGATGAAGAGGAAGAACATGAGCAGGGTAATCTGACCTTCTGACTGTCCAAGCCATCGGACTGATCGGTGTTCTTTCTCTTCCTTTCGTTAGCACTTGAAGCTTGTTGCTGCAGATTGAAAGCGTCTATCTCGATTTCTGTTTCCTCCTCCTTCACTTCCTTAATTAGGTCTGCCATGTTGTAGCAACGGTGGCCTCCACCAAGGCGCCTGGCGTCTCTATATATACCGTCGCAGGACAATGGTGAGCCACAACTGTCCGTTTGATTGGTCAGCAAGAAATTTCTCCAGCCAATGGTAGCCCTGACACTGCTGACATCACAAAGCGCCGCTTGGGAACATCCATGGGGGCGGGGAGGGTGCAAAGGAGTCCAAGTGCTCTGGTTTGAGAAAAGAAGTGCTTTCGCAACAACCATTAAAGAGCCTTCCCAATTTGACTTTCCGGAAAACATTTCCTCATCTTGTCCAGTTCAGTTCTTGTGGTGTAGAAGTTAGGGAGCCAGTGTTCCTTCCAAACCATTTCTCATGGCCACCCCCATTCAGTGTTTAATTCTGTCATCTTCCGGATCTCATTACCTAGTATTTGGTGTGTTGTTTTTGTTTAAACAGTTTACTTTAGAAGTTTTAGATTTGCACGATAATTGTGAAGAGTGTTTTCATATACTCCACAACCAATTCTCTTGTTTACCATTGTACATTAGTATTGAACATTTGTTCAAATTAGTGAACCCACAGGGAAAGAGTATTATGAACTAAAGTCTGGACATTATCAGATTTCTTTCAGTACAGTTCAGTTCAGTCGCTCAGTTGTGTCCGACTCTTTGCGACCCCATGAACAGCACGCCAAGCCTCCCTGTCCATCACCAACTCCGGGAGTTTACCCAAACCTATATCCATTGAGTCGGTGATTCCATCCAACCATCTCATCCACTGTTGTCCCCTTCTCCTCCTGCCCTCAAACTTTCCCAGCATCAGGGTCTTTCCAAATGAGTCATCTCTTTGCATCGGGTGGCGAAAGTATTGGAGTTTCAGCTTCAACATCAGTCCTTCAAATGAACACCCAGGACTGATCTCCTTTAGAATGGACTGGTTGGATCTCCTTGCAGTCCAAGGGACTCTCAAGAGTCTTCTCCAACACCACAGTTCAAAAGCATCAATTCTTCGGCGCTCAGCTTTCTTCACAGTCCAACTCCCACATCCATACATGACCACTGGAAAAACCATAACCTTACTAGACGGACCTTTGCCAGCAAAGTAATGTCTGCTTTTTAATATGCTGTCTAGGTTGGTCAGAACTTTCCTTCCAAGGAGTAAGCGTCTTTTAGTTTCATGGCTTCTGTCACCATCTGCAGTGATTTTGGAGGCCACAAAAGTAAAGTCTGCCACTGTTTCCATTGTTTCCCCATCTATTTGCCAGGAAGTGATGGGACCGGATGCTATCATCTTCGTTTTCTGAATGTTGAGCTTTAAGCCAACTTTTTCACTCTCCTCTTTCACTTTCATCAGGAAGCTCTAGTTCTTCTTCATTTTCTGCCATAAGTGTGGTGTCATCAGCGTATCTGAGGTTATTGATATTTCTCCCGGCACTCTTGTTTCCAGCTTGTGCTTCATCCAGTGGATAGTTTCTCATGAAGTACTTTGCATATACGTTAAATAAGCAGGGTGACAACATACAGCCTTGACTTACTCACTTCCCGATTTGGACCCAGCTCGTCATTGCATGTTCAGTTCTAACTGTTGCTTCGTGACCTGCATACAGATTTCTCAAGAGGCAGTTCAGGTGGTCTGGTATTCCCATCTCTTTCAAAATTTTCCGGTTTGTTGTGATCCACACAGTCAAAGGCTATGGCATAGTCAATAAAGCAGAAATAGATGTTTTTCTGGAACATTTTCAGATTTCCTTGGTTTTTACCTAATGTCCTTTTGCTGTCCCAGTATCCATCCAGGATACCATACTAAATCCAGTCATTCCATATTCTGCCTTGTTAGGTTCCTCTTTGCTGTGACAATTTTTTAGATTTCTTTTTTTTTTCTATTATTAAAAAATTTGTTCATTTTTTAATTGAAGGATAATTGCTCTACTAAATTTTGTTGTTTTCTGTCTAACCTCAACATGAATCATCCATAGGTATACTTATATCTCCTCCCTGTTGAACCTCCCTCCTATCTCTCTCGCCCTATTATCCCTCTAGGTTGATACAGAGCCCCTGTTTGAGTTTTCTGAGCCATACAGCAAACTCCCTTTGGCTATCTTTGAGCATATGATAATTTAAGATTCCATGTTGCTCTTTCAATACATCTCACCTTTTCCTCCCCTCTCCCCATGTCCATAAGTCTATTCTCTATGTCTGTTTCTCCAATCAGTTCAGTTCAGTTCAGTTCAGTCGCTCAGTCGTGTCCGACTCTTTGCGACCCTGTGAAGTGCAGCACGCCAGGCCTCCCTGTCCATCACCAACCCCCGGAGTTCACCCAAACTCACGTCCATCGAGTCGGTGATGCCATCCAGCCATCTCATCCTCTGTCGTCCCCTTTTCCTCCTGCCCCCAATCCCTGGCAGCATCAGAGTCTTTTCCAATGAGTCAACTCTTCGCATGAGGTGGCCAAAGTACTGGAGTTTCAGCTTTAGCATCATTCCTTCCAAAGAACACCCAGGACTGATCTCTTTCAGAATGGACCGGTTGGATCTCCTTGCAGTCCATGGGACTCTCAATAGTCTTCTCCAACACCACAGTTCAAGAGCATCAATTCTTTGGCGCTCAGTTTTCTTCACAGTCCAACTCTCACACCTATACACGACCACCGGAAAAACCATGGCCTTGACTAGACGGACCTTTGTTGGCAAAGTAATGTCCCTGCTTTTGAGTATGCTATCTAGGTTGGTCATAAATTTCCTTCCAAGGAGTAAGCGTCTTTGAATTTCATGGCTGCAATCACCATCTGCAGTGATTTTGGAGCCCCCCAAAATAAAGTCTGCCACTGTTTCCACTGTTTCCCCATCTATTTCCCATGAAGTGATGGGACCAGATGGCATGATCTTCGGTTTCTGAATATTGAGCTTTAAGCCTACTTTTTCACTCTCCTCTTTCACTTTCATCAAGAGGCTTTTGAGTTCCTCTTCACTTTCTGCCATAAGGGTGGTGTCATCTGCATATCTGAGGATATTGATATTTCTCCCAGCAATCTTGATTCCAGCTTGTGCGTCTTCCAGCCCAGCATTTCTCGTGATGTACTCTGCATATAAGTTAAATAAGCATAAGCAGGGTGACAATACACAGCCTTGACGGACTCCTTTTCCTATTTGGAACCAGTCTGTTTCTCCATTGCTGCCCTGTAAATGAATTCTTCAGTACCATTTTTCTAGTTTCTGTATATATGCGTTAAAATATGATATTTCTCTTTCTCTTTCTGACTTACTTCACTCTATATAATAGGTTCTAGGTTCATCCACCACGTTAGAACTGACTCAAATGCGTTCCTTCTTATGGCTGTGTAATATTTCACCGTGTATATGTCCACAACTTCTTCATGCATTCTTCTGTCAGTGGACATCTAGGTTGCTTCCATGTTCTAGCTGTTGTAAATAGTGCTGCAGTGAACAATGGGATACATGTGTCCCTTTCGATTTTGATTTCTTCAGGGTATATGCCTAGGAGTAGGATTGCTGGGTCATGTGGTGCTTTTATTCCTAGTTTCTTAAGGAATCTCCATACCGTCTTCCATAGTGGCTGTATCAATTTTCCTTCCGACCAACAGTGCAGGAGCTTTCCCTTTTCTCCACACCCTCTCCAGCATTTATTGTTTGCAGACTTTGAGGATGGCCATTGTGACTGGTATGAGGTGATATCTCATTGTGGCTTTGACTTGCATTTCTCTAATAATGAGCGATGTTGAGCATCTCTTCAGGTGTTTGTTGGTCATCTGTATGTCTTCTGTCGAGAAATGTCTGTTTAGGTCTTTTTCTCACTTTTTGATTGGGTTGTTTGTTTTCCTGATATTGACTTATATGAGCTGCTTGTATATTTTGGAAATTAATCCTTTGTCAGTTGTTTCATTTGCTGTCATTTTCTCCCATTCTGAGGACTGTCTTTTCATCTTGCTTATCGTTTCCTTTGCTGTGCAAAAGATGCTAAGTTTATCCAGGTCCCACTGGTTTGCTTTGATTTTTGTTTCCATTACTCTAGGAAATGGGACATAGAGGATCTTGCTTTGATTTATGTCAACAAGTGTTCTGCCTATGTTCTCTTCTAAGAGTTTTATAGTTTCTGGTCTTACAGTTAGGTCTTTAATCCATTTTGAGTTTATCTTTGTGTATGGTGTTAGGAAGTGTTCTAATTTCATTCTTTTGCATGTAGCTGTCCAGTTTTCCCAGCACCACTTTTTGAAGAGGCTATCTTTTCCCCATTGTATATTCTTGCCTCCTTTGTCAAAAATAAGGTACCTGTAGGTGCATGGGTTTATTTCTGGGCTTTCTGTCTTGTTCCTTTTGTCTATATTTCTGTTTTTTTGTGCCAGTACCATTCTGTCTTGATGACTGTACCTTTGTAGTATTATCTGAAGTCAGGAAGGTTGGTTCCTCCAGCTCCCTTGTTCTTTTTTAAGACTGCTTTGGCTATCTGGAGTCTTTTGTGTTTCCATATGAACTGTGAAAATTTTTGTTGTAGTTCTGTGAAAAATGCCATTGGTCATTTGATAGGTATTGCACTGAGTGTGTGGATTACATTTGGTAGTATAATCGTTTTCACAATATTGATTCTTCCATCCCAGGAACATGGAATATCTCTCCATCTGTTTCTGTTTGGTTTCTTTCATTAGTGTCTTATAATTTTCTGTGTACAGTTCTTTCATCTCCTTAGGTAAGTTTATTCCTATATACTTAATTCTTTTCATTGCAGTGGTGAATGGGATTGATTCCTTAATTGCTCTCTCTGATTTTTCATTGTTAGTATATGGAAATGCAAGTGATTTCTGTGTATTGATTTTGTATCCTGCAACTTTGCTAAATTCACTGATTAGCTCCAGTAATTTTCTGATAGTATCTTTAGGGTGTTTTATGTACAGTATCATGTCATCTGCAAACAGTGAGAACTTTACTTCTTCTTTTCTGATCTGGATTCCTTTTATTTCTGTTTCTTCGCTGATTGCGGTCACTAGGACTTCCAGAACTATGTTGAATAGTAGTGGTGAAAGTGGACACCCTTGTCTTGTTCCTGATCTTAGTGGGAATGCTTTCAGTTTTTCACCATTGAGACTAATGTTTGCTGTAGGCCAATCATATATGGCCTTTACTATGTTGAGGTAGGTTCCTTCTATGTCCATTTTTTGAAGAGTTTTAATCATAAATAGGTGCTGAATTTTGTCAAAGGCTTTTTCTGCATCAATTGAGATTATCATATGGTTTTTATCTTTCAATATGTTACTATGGTGTATCACATTGATTGATTTCCATATATTGAATCCTTGCATCCCTGGATTAAACCCAACTTGATCGTGGTGTATGAGCTTTTTGATGTGTTGCCGTCCAGCATTTACCAAAAAAGTTTTCAGGAGCTTAACTGAAGTGGTGGGATAGTGTAGTTTGTGTGTCATAGGAATCTCCTCAAAGGATGATGTCATCAGTGTGAGGTCCTAATTGTGTCCTAGAAAAAGTTAGAGCTGGTGAAAATGTTGCCTTCAAAGACTGTGTGAGATGGCAGGTGTGGACACTGGCCCCACTGAGTAGACAGGTGACGGTGTATCGTTTCCCTTTGAAGGTGAAGGTTCAGTGTAGCTGAGAAGTTGTTGAAATAGGCAGTGAAAACAGCATGCTAGCCAAATGTTTTGCTATGACTGAAAAGTATTTGCCAGTTATTTGTTGGAAGCAGTATTATCAACAAAATACATGGAGCCCTAGTGAGTGGGGCCATGACACCAAGGGTACAAGTTCACACTGAGGCCCTGTTCTTGCTTTACAGCTTTAAGATCAAGTAAAATTTGTTAAGTGCAGCAGAAGTTGGGATAATCACACCTTGCTCAGTAGGTTTCCTATAACAGGTTTCAATTTGTGAAGACCCTGCTTTCATTGAGATTGAATCTTTTAAAAAACAACTGAGGTGAAAAGTGTGATTGCATCTAAGGGAAAAGGGCCATAGGGTCTCATATTTTAAAGGTGAGTATAGGGCCAAGGGCTGAATTTTATTACTCATTGAGTTAGATTCTCCACGTGCACTAGAGGCTACTTGGGGTAATGGAGGTTTTGGCACTGGGAAATGTAGGCAAGGCAGTAATTCCAGTGGTTAAGGTTAGGCATATCTGTTTCTATGTCACGTTCCTTTACTCCCTGGTTGTTTGTAGTAGCTTGCCCAAATGTGGGCCAGAAGAGGAACAGAAATTGATGAGGGGCAAAAACTCAATTGTCACACCTGAAAAGTGGGATCTGATTATTGCACAGAGCCACCACCCCTACATCACCCCTCTCCCTAGATGGGACCTCTGAAACACACAGAAACACCAAGTCCTTTTCCTTCTCACCAGTGGGATGAAGAGTTCAGGAAGCAATCTTCAGTCTGCAGTTCTCAGTCTTCACCCAGTCCTCAGTCCCAGCGTCTGGGTAAGTATGGACTGGCTGGTCTGGGCCCTAGACTGAAAGGACGCCTCCTCCCTCCCTCCTCACACACCGGACCCTTCCCTTTCTCCCCTCTCCATCATCAAAAAAACACGCACACACATCTTTTTACTGCTTGTTGATACTTTAATCGTCAACATCTGAATACTTTGATCTGTCCAGAGGGGACCATCGTTGTATGTTTGATGTCTGCACAAACGACTATTCTGCCTTTGCTTTTCCTGGAGTTACAGCAGATGGCTCAGCATCTTGGGCTCCAGGTGGGCACAGGGGCTTACTTGCAGAATCGTCAGAAGTGTTGGAAGAATCCTCTGGGGTTTCTTCATCCGCCATTGGCCCACTTTCATTCTTCTTTTTATTCTGCGGGTGGTGGTAGAAGACTGGATTCGCCGACTTCTTCCCTTTCTTTTCCGGCCCGGATTCCGCTGAAGGGTTGATTTTACCTTCCTCGTGGGCTTTCGTATCTGGTAAGAAAACAGAGTCATCCAGAAAGACATTAGTGGAGGAGGATGGGAAGAACTTTGAGAGAACGGGTGTGCATTGAGGAGGGGTTTGTGCCAGGCAAGCTGCGGCAGGGCGAGTCTTGGGTGGGGGATGAAGAGGAAGAACATGAGCAGGGTAATCTGACCTTCTGACTGTCCAAGCCATCGGACTGATCGGTGTTCTTTCTCTTCCTTTCGTTAGCACTTGAAGCTTGTTGCTGCAGATTGAAAGCGTCTATCTCGATTTCTGTTTCCTCCTCCTTCACTTCCTTAATTAGGTCTGCCATGTTGTAGCAACGGTGGCCTCCACCAAGGCGCCTGGCGTCTCTATATATACCGTCGCAGGACAATGGTGAGCCACAACTGTCCGTTTGATTGGTCAGCAAGAAATTTCTCCAGCCAATGGTAGCCCTGACACTGCTGACATCACAAAGCGCCGCTTGGGAACATCCATGGGGGCGGGGAGGGTGCAAAGGAGTCCAAGTGCTCTGGTTTGAGAAAAGAAGTGCTTTCGCAACAACCATTAAAGAGCCTTCCCAATTTGACTTTCCGGAAAACATTTCCTCATCTTGTCCAGTTCAGTTCTTGTGGTGTAGAAGTTAGGGAGCCAGTGTTCCTTCCAAACCATTTCTCATGGCCACCCCCATTCAGTGTTTAATTCTGTCATCTTCCGGATCTCATTACCTAGTATTTGGTGTGTTGTTTTTGTTTAAACAGTTTACTTTAGAAGTTTTAGATTTGCACGATAATTGTGAAGAGTGTTTTCATATACTCCACAACCAATTCTCTTGTTTACCATTGTACATTAGTATTGAACATTTGTTCAAATTAGTGAACCCACAGGGAAAGAGTATTATGAACTAAAGTCTGGACATTATCAGATTTCTTTCAGTACAGTTCAGTTCAGTCGCTCAGTTGTGTCCGACTCTTTGCGACCCCATGAACAGCACGCCAAGCCTCCCTGTCCATCACCAACTCCGGGAGTTTACCCAAACCTATATCCATTGAGTCGGTGATTCCATCCAACCATCTCATCCACTGTTGTCCCCTTCTCCTCCTGCCCTCAAACTTTCCCAGCATCAGGGTCTTTCCAAATGAGTCATCTCTTTGCATCGGGTGGCGAAAGTATTGGAGTTTCAGCTTCAACATCAGTCCTTCAAATGAACACCCAGGACTGATCTCCTTTAGAATGGACTGGTTGGATCTCCTTGCAGTCCAAGGGACTCTCAAGAGTCTTCTCCAACACCACAGTTCAAAAGCATCAATTCTTCGGCGCTCAGCTTTCTTCACAGTCCAACTCCCACATCCATACATGACCACTGGAAAAACCATAACCTTACTAGACGGACCTTTGCCAGCAAAGTAATGTCTGCTTTTTAATATGCTGTCTAGGTTGGTCAGAACTTTCCTTCCAAGGAGTAAGCGTCGTTTAGTTTCATGGCTTCTGTCACCATCTGCAGTGATTTTGGAGGCCACAAAAGTAAAGTCTGCCACTGTTTCCATTGTTTCCCCATCTATTTGCCAGGAAGTGATGGGACCGGATGCTATCATCTTCGTTTTCTGAATGTTGAGCTTTAAGCCAACTTTTTCACTCTCCTCTTTCACTTTCATCAGGAAGCTCTAGTTCTTCTTCATTTTCTGCCATAAGTGTGGTGTCATCAGCGTATCTGAGGTTATTGATATTTCTCCCGGCACTCTTGTTTCCAGCTTGTGCTTCATCCAGTGGATAGTTTCTCATGAAGTACTTTGCATATACGTTAAATAAGCAGGGTGACAACATACAGCCTTGACTTACTCACTTCCCGATTTGGACCCAGCTCGTCATTGCATGTTCAGTTCTAACTGTTGCTTCGTGACCTGCATACAGATTTCTCAAGAGGCAGTTCAGGTGGTCTGGTATTCCCATCTCTTTCAAAATTTTCCGGTTTGTTGTGATCCACACAGTCAAAGGCTATGGCATAGTCAATAAAGCAGAAATAGATGTTTTTCTGGAACATTTTCAGATTTCCTTGGTTTTTACCTAATGTCCTTTTGCTGTCCCAGTATCCATCCAGGATACCATACTAAATCCAGTCATTCCATATTCTGCCTTGTTAGGTTCCTCTTTGCTGTGACAATTTTTTAGATTTCTTATTTTTTTTCTATTATTAAAAAATTTGTTCATTTTTTAATTGAAGGATAATTGCTCTACTAAATTTTGTTGTTTTCTGTCTAACCTCAACATGAATCATCCATAGGTATACTTATATCTCCTCCCTGTTGAACCTCCCTCCTATCTCTCTCGCCCTATTATCCCTCTAGGTTGATACAGAGCCCCTGTTTGAGTTTTCTGAGCCATACAGCAAACTCCCTTTGGCTATCTTTGAGCATATGATAATTTAAGATTCCATGTTGCTCTTTCAATACATCTCACCTTTTCCTCCCCTCTCCCCATGTCCATAAGTCTATTCTCTATGTCTGTTTCTCCAATCAGTTCAGTTCAGTTCAGTTCAGTTCAGTCGCTCAGTCGTGTCCGACTCTTTGCGACCCTGTGAAGTGCAGCACGCCAGGCCTCCCTGTCCATCACCAACCCCCGGAGTTCACCCAAACTCACGTCCATCGAGTCGGTGATGCCATCCAGCCATCTCATCCTCTGTCGTCCCCTTTTCCTCCTGCCCCCAATCCCTGGCAGCATCAGAGTCTTTTCCAATGAGTCAACTCTTCGCATGAGGTGGCCAAAGTACTGGAGTTTCAGCTTTAGCATCATTCCTTCCAAAGAACACCCAGGACTGATCTCTTTCAGAATGGACCGGTTGGATCTCCTTGCAGTCCATGGGACTCTCAATAGTCTTCTCCAACACCACAGTTCAAGAGCATCAATTCTTTGGCGCTCAGTTTTCTTCACAGTCCAACTCTCACACCTATACACGACCACCGGAAAAACCATGGCCTTGACTAGACGGACCTTTGTTGGCAAAGTAATGTCCCTGCTTTTGAGTATGCTATCTAGGTTGGTCATAAATTTCCTTCCAAGGAGTAAGCGTCTTTGAATTTCATGGCCGCAATCACCATCTGCAGTGATTTTGGAGCCCCCCAAAATAAAGTCTGCCACTGTTTCCACTGTTTCCCCATCTATTTCCCATGAAGTGATGGGACCAGATGGCATGATCTTCGGTTTCTGAATATTGAGCTTTAAGCCTACTTTTTCACTCTCCTCTTTCACTTTCATCAAGAGGCTTTTGAGTTCCTCTTCACTTTCTGCCATAAGGGTGGTGTCATCTGCATATCTGAGGATATTGATATTTCTCCCAGCAATCTTGATTCCAGCTTGTGCGTCTTCCAGCCCAGCATTTCTCGTGATGTACTCTGCATATAAGTTAAATAAGCATAAGCAGGGTGACAATACACAGCCTTGACGGACTCCTTTTCCTATTTGGAACCAGTCTGTTTCTCCATTGCTGCCCTGTAAATGAATTCTTCAGTACCATTTTTCTAGTTTCTGTATATATGCGTTAAAATATGATATTTCTCTTTCTCTTTCTGACTTACTTCACTCTATATAATAGGTTCTAGGTTCATCCACCACGTTAGAACTGACTCAAATGCGTTCCTTCTTATGGCTGTGTAATATTTCACCGTGTATATGTCCACAACTTCTTCATGCATTCTTCTGTCAGTGGACATCTAGGTTGCTTCCATGTTCTAGCTGTTGTAAATAGTGCTGCAGTGAACAATGGTATACATGTGTCCCTTTCGATTTTGATTTCTTCAGGGTATATGCCTAGGAGTAGGATTGCTGGGTCATGTGGTGCTTTTATTCCTAGTTTCTTAAGGAATCTCCATACCGTCTTCCATAGTGGCTGTATCAATTTTCCTTCCGACCAACAGTGCAGGAGCTTTCCCTTTTCTCCACACCCTCTCCAGCATTTATTGTTTGCAGACTTTGAGGATGGCCATTGTGACTGGTATGAGGTGATATCTCATTGTGGCTTTGACTTGCATTTCTCTAATAATGAGCGATGTTGAGCATCTCTTCAGGTGTTTGTTGGTCATCTGTATGTCTTCTGTCGAGAAATGTCTGTTTAGGTCTTTTTCTCACTTTTTGATTGGGTTGTTTGTTTTCCTGATATTGACTTATATGAGCTGCTTGTATATTTTGGAAATTAATCCTTTGTCAGTTGTTTCATTTGCTGTCATTTTCTCCCATTCTGAGGACTGTCTTTTCATCTTGCTTATCGTTTCCTTTGCTGTGCAAAAGATGCTAAGTTTATCCAGGTCCCACTGGTTTGCTTTGATTTTTGTTTCCATTACTCTAGGAAATGGGACATAGAGGATCTTGCTTTGATTTATGTCAACAAGTGTTCTGCCTATGTTCTCTTCTAAGAGTTTTATAGTTTCTGGTCTTACAGTTAGGTCTTTAATCCATTTTGAGTTTATCTTTGTGTATGGTGTTAGGAAGTGTTCTAATTTCATTCTTTTGCATGTAGCTGTCCAGTTTTCCCAGCACCACTTATTGAAGAGGCTATCTTTTCCCCATTGTATATTCTTGCCTCCTTTGTCAAAAATAAGGTACCTGTAGGTGCATGGGTTTATTTCTGGGCTTTCTGTCTTGTTCCTTTTGTCTATATTTCTGTTTTTTTGTGCCAGTACCATTCTGTCTTGATGACTGTACCTTTGTAGTATTATCTGAAGTCAGGAAGGTTGGTTCCTCCAGCTCCCTTGTTCTTTTTTAAGACTGCTTTGGCTATCTGGAGTCTTTTGTGTTTCCATATGAACTGTGAAAATTTTTGTTGTAGTTCTGTGAAAAATGCCATTGGTCATTTGATAGGTATTGCACTGAGTGTGTGGATTACATTTGGTAGTATAATCGTTTTCACAATATTGATTCTTCCATCCCAGGAACATGGAATATCTCTCCATCTGTTTCTGTTTGGTTTCTTTCATTAGTGTCTTATAATTTTCTGTGTACAGTTCTTTCATCTCCTTAGGTAAGTTTATTCCTATATACTTAATTCTTTTCATTGCAGTGGTGAATGGGATTGATTCCTTAATTGCTCTCTCTGATTTTTCATTGTTAGTATATGGAAATGCAAGTGATTTCTGTGTATTGATTTTGTATCCTGCAACTTTGCTAAATTCACTGATTAGCTCCAGTAATTTTCTGATAGTATCTTTAGGGTGTTTTATGTACAGTATCATGTCATCTGCAAACAGTGAGAACTTTACTTCTTCTTTTCTGATCTGGATTCCTTTTATTTCTGTTTCTTCGCTGATTGCGGTCACTAGGACTTCCAGAACTATGTTGAATAGTAGTGGTGAAAGTGGACACCCTTGTCTTGTTCCTGATCTTAGTGGGAATGCTTTCAGTTTTTCACCATTGAGACTAATGTTTGCTGTAGGCCAATCATATATGGCCTTTACTATGTTGAGGTAGGTTCCTTCTATGTCCATTTTTTGAAGAGTTTTAATCATAAATAGGTGCTGAATTTTGTCAAAGGCTTTTTCTGCATCAATTGAGATTATCATATGGTTTTTATCTTTCAATATGTTACTATGGTGTATCACAGTGATTGATTTCCATATATTGAATCCTTGCATCCCTGGATTAAACCCAACTTGATCGTGGTGTATGAGCTTTTTGATGTGTTGCCGTCCAGCATTTACCAAAAAGTTTTCAGGAGCTTAACTGAAGTGGTGGGATAGTGTAGTTTGTGTGTCATAGGAATCTCCTCAAAGGATGATGTCATCAGTGTGAGGTCCTAATTGTGTCCTAGAAAAAGTTAGAGCTGGTGAAAATGTTGCCTTCAAAGACTGTGTGAGATGGCAGGTGTGGACACTGGCCCCACTGAGTAGACAGGTGACGGTGTATCGTTTCCCTTTGAAGGTGAAGGTTCAGTGTAGCTGAGAAGTTGTTGAAATAGGCAGTGAAAACAGCATGCTAGCCAAATGTTTTGCTATGACTGAAAAGTATTTGCCAGTTATTTGTTGGAAGCAGTATTATCAACAAAATACATGGAGCCCTAGTGAGTGGGGCCATGACACCAAGGGTACAAGTTCACACTGAGGCCCTGTTCTTGCTTTACAGCTTTAAGATCAAGTAAAATTTGTTAAGTGCAGCAGAAGTTGGGATAATCACACCTTGCTCAGTAGGTTTCCTATAACAGGTTTCAATTTGTGAAGACCCTGCTTTCATTGAGATTGAATCTTTTAAAAAACAACTGAGGTGAAAAGTGTGATTGCATCTAAGGGAAAAGGGCCATAGGGTCTCATATTTTAAAGGTGAGTATAGGGGCAAGGGCTGAATTTTATTACTCATTGAGTTAGATTCTCCACGTGCACTAGAGGCTACTTGGGGTAATGGAGGTTTTGGCACTGGGAAATGTAGGCAAGGCAGTAATTCCAGTGGTTAAGGTTAGGCATATCTGTTTCTATGTCACGTTCCTTTACTCCCTGGTTGTTTGTAGTAGCTTGCCCAAATGTGGGCCAGAAGAGGAACAGAAATTGATGAGGGGCAAAAACTCAATTGTCACACCTGAAAAGTGGGATCTGATTATTGCACAGAGCCACCACCCCTACATCACCCCTCTCCCTAGATGGGACCTCTGAAACACACAGAAACACCAAGTCCTTTTCCTTCTCACCAGTGGGATGAAGAGTTCAGGAAGCAATCTTCAGTCTGCAGTTCTCAGTCTTCACCCAGTCCTCAGTCCCAGCGTCTGGGTAAGTATGGACTGGCTGGTCTGGGCCCTAGACTGAAAGGACGCCTCCTCCCTCCCTCCTCACACACCGGACCCTTCCCTTTCTCCCCTCTCCATCATCAAAAAAACACGCACACACATCTTTTTACTGCTTGTTGATACTTTAATCGTCAACATCTGAATACTTTGATCTGTCCAGAGGGGACCATCGTTGTATGTTTGATGTCTGCACAAACGACTATTCTGCCTTTGCTTTTCCTGGAGTTACAGCAGATGGCTCAGCATCTTGGGCTCCAGGTGGGCACAGGGGCTTACTTGCAGAATCGTCAGAAGTGTTGGAAGAATCCTCTGGGGTTTCTTCATCCGCCATTGGCCCACTTTCATTCTTCTTTTTATTCTGCGGGTGGTGGTAGAAGACTGGATTCGCCGACTTCTTCCCTTTCTTTTTCCGGCCCGGATTCCGCTGAAGGGTTGATTTTACCTTCCTCGTGGGCTTTCGTATCTGGTAAGAAAACAGAGTCATCCAGAAAGACATTAGTGGAGGAGGATGGGAAGAACTTTGAGAGAACGGGTGTGCATTGAGGAGGGGTTTGTGCCAGGCAAGCTGCGGCAGGGCGAGTCTTGGGTGGGGGATGAAGAGGAAGAACATGAGCAGGGTAATCTGACCTTCTGACTGTCCAAGCCATCGGACTGATCGGTGTTCTTTCTCTTCCTTTCGTTAGCACTTGAAGCTTGTTGCTGCAGATTGAAAGCGTCTATCTCGATTTCTGTTTCCTCCTCCTTCACTTCCTTAATTAGGTCTGCCATGTTGTAGCAACGGTGGCCTCCACCAAGGCGCCTGGCGTCTCTATATATACCGTCGCAGGACAATGGTGAGCCACAACTGTCCGTTTGATTGGTCAGCAAGAAATTTCTCCAGCCAATGGTAGCCCTGACACTGCTGACATCACAAAGCGCCGCTTGGGAACATCCATGGGGGCGGGGAGGGTGCAAAGGAGTCCAAGTGCTCTGGTTTGAGAAAAGAAGTGCTTTCGCAACAACCATTAAAGAGCCTTCCCAATTTGACTTTCCGGAAAACATTTCCTCATCTTGTCCAGTTCAGTTCTTGTGGTGTAGAAGTTAGGGAGCCAGTGTTCCTTCCAAACCATTTCTCATGGCCACCCCCATTCAGTGTTTAATTCTGTCATCTTCCGGATCTCATTACCTAGTATTTGGTGTGTTGTTTTTGTTTAAACAGTTTACTTTAGAAGTTTTAGATTTGCACGATAATTGTGAAGAGTGTTTTCATATACTCCACAACCAATTCTCTTGTTTACCATTGTACATTAGTATTGAACATTTGTTCAAATTAGTGAACCCACAGGGAAAGAGTATTATGAACTAAAGTCTGGACATTATCAGATTTCTTTCAGTACAGTTCAGTTCAGTCGCTCAGTTGTGTCCGACTCTTTGCGACCCCATGAACAGCACGCCAAGCCTCCCTGTCCATCACCAACTCCGGGAGTTTACCCAAACCTATATCCATTGAGTCGGTGATTCCATCCAACCATCTCATCCACTGTTGTCCCCTTCTCCTCCTGCCCTCAAACTTTCCCAGCATCAGGGTCTTTCCAAATGAGTCATCTCTTTGCATCGGGTGGCGAAAGTATTGGAGTTTCAGCTTCAACATCAGTCCTTCAAATGAACACCCAGGACTGATCTCCTTTAGAATGGACTGGTTGGATCTCCTTGCAGTCCAAGGGACTCTCAAGAGTCTTCTCCAACACCACAGTTCAAAAGCATCAATTCTTCGGCGCTCAGCTTTCTTCACAGTCCAACTCCCACATCCATACATGACCACTGGAAAAACCATAACCTTACTAGACGGACCTTTGCCAGCAAAGTAATGTCTGCTTTTTAATATGCTGTCTAGGTTGGTCAGAACTTTCCTTCCAAGGAGTAAGCGTCGTTTAGTTTCATGGCTTCTGTCACCATCTGCAGTGATTTTGGAGGCCACAAAAGTAAAGTCTGCCACTGTTTCCATTGTTTCCCCATCTATTTGCCAGGAAGTGATGGGACCGGATGCTATCATCTTCGTTTTCTGAATGTTGAGCTTTAAGCCAACTTTTTCACTCTCCTCTTTCACTTTCATCAGGAAGCTCTAGTTCTTCTTCATTTTCTGCCATAAGTGTGGTGTCATCAGCGTATCTGAGGTTATTGATATTTCTCCCGGCACTCTTGTTTCCAGCTTGTGCTTCATCCAGTGGATAGTTTCTCATGAAGTACTTTGCATATACGTTAAATAAGCAGGGTGACAACATACAGCCTTGACTTACTCACTTCCCGATTTGGACCCAGCTCGTCATTGCATGTTCAGTTCTAACTGTTGCTTCGTGACCTGCATACAGATTTCTCAAGAGGCAGTTCAGGTGGTCTGGTATTCCCATCTCTTTCAAAATTTTCCGGTTTGTTGTGATCCACACAGTCAAAGGCTATGGCATAGTCAATAAAGCAGAAATAGATGTTTTTCTGGAACATTTTCAGATTTCCTTGGTTTTTACCTAATGTCCTTTTGCTGTCCCAGTATCCATCCAGGATACCATACTAAATCCAGTCATTCCATATTCTGCCTTGTTAGGTTCCTCTTTGCTGTGACAATTTTTTAGATTTCTTTTTTTTTTCTATTATTAAAAAATTTGTTCATTTTTTAATTGAAGGATAATTGCTCTACTAAATTTTGTTGTTTTCTGTCTAACCTCAACATGAATCATCCATAGGTATACTTATATCTCCTCCCTGTTGAACCTCCCTCGTATCTCTCTCGCCATATTATCCCTCTAGGTTGATACAGAGCCCCTGTTTGAGTTTTCTGAGCCATACAGCAAACTCCCTTTGGCTATCTTTGAGCATATGATAATTTAAGATTCCATGTTGCTCTTTCAATACATCTCACCTTTTCCTCCCCTCTCCCCATGTCCATAAGTCTATTCTCTATGTCTGTTTCTCCAATCAGTTCAGTTCAGTTCAGTTCAGTTCAGTCGCTCAGTCGTGTCCGACTCTTTGCGACCCTGTGAAGTGCAGCACGCCAGGCCTCCCTGTCCATCACCAACTCCCGGAGTTCACCCAAACTCACGTCCATCGAGTCGGTGATGCCATCCAGCCATCTCATCCTCTGTCGTCCCCTTTTCCTCCTGCCCCCAATCCCTGGCAGCATCAGAGTCTTTTCCAATGAGTCAACTCTTCGCATGAGGTGGCCAAAGTACTGGAGTTTCAGCTTTAGCATCATTCCTTCCAAAGAACACCCAGGACTGGTCTCTTTCAGAATGGACCGGTTGGATCTCCTTGCAGTCCATGGGACTCTCAATAGTCTTCTCCAACACCACAGTTCAAGAGCATCAATTCTTTGGCGCTCAGTTTTCTTCACAGTCCAACTCTCACACCTATACACGACCACCGGAAAAACCATGGCCTTGACTAGACGGACCTTTGTTGGCAAAGTAATGTCCCTGCTTTTGAGTATGCTATCTAGGTTGGTCATAAATTTCCTTCCAAGGAGTAAGCGTCTTTGAATTTCATGGCCGCAATCACCATCTGCAGTGATTTTGGAGCCCCCCAAAATAAAGTCTGCCACTGTTTCCACTGTTTCCCCATCTATTTCCCATGAAGTGATGGGACCAGATGGCATGATCTTCGGTTTCTGAATATTGAGCTTTAAGCCTACTTTTTCACTCTCCTCTTTCACTTTCATCAAGAGGCTTTTGAGTTCCTCTTCACTTTCTGCCATAAGGGTGGTGTCATCTGCATATCTGAGGATATTGATATTTCTCCCAGCAATCTTGATTCCAGCTTGTGCGTCTTCCAGCCCAGCATTTCTCGTGATGTACTCTGCATATAAGTTAAATAAGCATAAGCAGGGTGACAATACACAGCCTTGACGGACTCCTTTTCCTATTTGGAACCAGTCTGTTTCTCCATTGCTGCCCTGTAAATGAATTCTTCAGTACCATTTTTCTAGTTTCTGTATATATGCGTTAAAATATGATATTTCTCTTTCTCTTTCTGACTTACTTCACTCTATATAATAGGTTCTAGGTTCATCCACCACGTTAGAACTGACTCAAATGCGTTCCTTCTTATGGCTGTGTAATATTTCACCATGTATATGTCCACAACTTCTTCATGCATTCTTCTGTCAGTGGACATCTAGGTTGCTTCCATGTTCTAGCTGTTGTAAATAGTGCTGCAGTGAACAATGGGATACATGTGTCCCTTTCGATTTTGATTTCTTCAGGGTATATGCCTAGGAGTAGGATTGCTGGGTCATGTGGTGCTTTTATTCCTAGTTTCTTAAGGAATCTCCATACCGTCTTCCATAGTGGCTGTTATCAATTTTCATTCCGACCAACAGTGCAGGAGCTTTCCCTTTTCTCCACACCCTCTCCAGCATTTATTGTTTGCAGACTTTGAGGATGGCCATTGTGACTGGTATGAGGTGATATCTCATTGTGGCTTTGACTTGCATTTCTCTAATAATGAGCGATGTTGAGCATCTTTTCAGGTGTTTGTTGGTCATCTGTATGTCTTCTGTCGAGAAATGTCTGTTTAGGTCTTTTTCTCACTTTTTGATTGGGTTGTTTGTGTTCCTGATATTGAGTTATATGAGCTGCTTGTATATTTTGGAAATTAATCCTTTGTCAGTTGTTTCATTTGCTGTCATTTTCTCCCATTCTGAGGACTGTCTTTTCATCTTGCTTATCGTTTCCTTTGCTGTGCAAAAGATGCTAAGTTTAATCAGGTCCCACTGGTTTGCTTTGATTTTTGTTTCCATTACTCTAGGAAATGGGACATAGAGGATCTTGCTTTGATTTATGTCAACAAGTGTTCTGCCTATGTTCTCTTCTAAGAGTTTTATAGTTTCTGGTCTTACAGTTAGGTCTCTGATCCATTTTGAGTTTATCTTTGTGTATGGTGTTAGGAAGTGTTCTAATTTCATTCTTTTGCATGTAGCTGTCCAGTTTTCCCAGCACCACTTATTGAAGAGGCTATCTTTTCCCCATTGTATATTCTTGCCTCCTTTGTCAAAAATAAGGTACCTGTAGGTGCATGGATTTATTTCTGGGCTTTCTATCTTGTTCCCTTGGTCTATATTTCTGTGTTTTTTTTGTTTTTGTTTTTGTTTTTTTTTTGTGCCAGTACCATTCTGTCTTGATGACTGTACCTTTGTAGTATTATCTGAAGTCAGGAAGGTTGGTTCCTCCAGCTCCCTTGTTCTTTTTTAAGACTGCTTTGGCTATCTGGAGTCTTTTGTGTTTCCATATGAACTGTGAAAATTTTTGTTGTAGTTCTGTGAAAAATGCCATTGGTCATTTGATAGGTATTGCACTGAGTGTGTGGATTACATTTGGTAGTATAATCGTTTTCACAATATTGATTCTTCCATCCCAGGAACATGGAATATCTCTCCATCTGTTTCTGTTTGGTTTCTTTCATTAGTGTCTTATAATTTTCTGTGTACAGTTCTTTCATCTCCTTAGGTAAGTTTATTCCTATATACTTAATTCTTTTCATTGCAGTGGTGAATGGGATTGATTCCTTAATTGCTCTCTCTGATTTTTCATTGTTAGTATATGGAAATGCAAGTGATTTCTGTGTATTGATTTTGTATCCTGCAACTTTGCTAAATTCACTGATTAGCTCCAGTAATTTTCTGATAGTATCTTTAGGGTGTTTTATGTACAGTATCATGTCATCTGCAAACAGTGAGAACTTTACTTCTTCTTTTCTGATCTGGATTCCTTTTATTTCTGTTTCTTCGCTGATTGCGGTCACTAGGACTTCCAGAACTATGTTGAATAGTAGTGGTGAAAGTGGACACCCTTGTCTTGTTCCTGATCTTAGTGGGAATGCTTTCAGTTTTTCACCATTGAGACTAATGTTTGCTGTAGGCCAATCATATATGGCCTTTACTATGTTGAGGTAGGTTCCTTCTATGTCCATTTTTTGAAGAGTTTTAATCATAAATAGGTGCTGAATTTTGTCAAAGGCTTTTTCTGCATCAATTGAGATTATCATATGGTTTTTATCTTTCAATATGTTACTATGGTGTATCACAGTGATTGATTTCCATATATTGAATCCTTGCATCCCTGGATTAAACCCAACTTGATCGTGGTGTATGAGCTTTTTGATGTGTTGCCGTCCAGCATTTACCAAAAAAGTTTTCAGGAGCTTAACTGAAGTGGTGGGATAGTGTAGTTTGTGTGTCATAGGAATCTCCTCAAAGGATGATGTCATCAGTGTGAGGTCCTAATTGTGTCCTAGAAAAAGTTAGAGCTGGTGAAAATGTTGCCTTCAAAGACTGTGTGAGATGGCAGGTGTGGACACTGGCCCCACTGAGTAGACAGGTGACGGTGTATCGTTTCCCTTTGAAGGTGAAGGTTCAGTGTAGCTGAGAAGTTGTTGAAATAGGCAGTGAAAACAGCATGCTAGCCAAATGTTTTGCTATGACTGAAAAGTATTTGCCAGTTATTTGTTGGAAGCAGTATTATCAACAAAATACATGGAGCCCTAGTGAGTGGGGCCATGACACCAAGGGTACAAGTTCACACTGAGGCCCTGTTCTTGCTTTACAGCTTTAAGATCAAGTAAAATTTGTTAAGTGCAGCAGAAGTTGGGATAATCACACCTTGCTCAGTAGGTTTCCTATAACAGGTTTCAATTTGTGAAGACCCTGCTTTCATTGAGATTGAATCTTTTAAAAAACAACTGAGGTGAAAAGTGTGATTGCATCTAAGGGAAAAGGGCCATAGGGTCTCATATTTTAAAGGTGAGTATAGGGGCAAGGGCTGAATTTTATTACTCATTGAGTTAGATTCTCCACGTGCACTAGAGGCTACTTGGGGTAATGGAGGTTTTGGCACTGGGAAATGTAGGCAAGGCAGTAATTCCAGTGGTTAAGGTTAGGCATATCTGTTTCTATGTCACGTTCCTTTACTCCCTGGTTGTTTGTAGTAGCTTGCCCAAATGTGGGCCAGAAGAGGAACAGAAATTGATGAGGGGCAAAAACTCAATTGTCACACCTGAAAAGTGGGATCTGATTATTGCACAGAGCCACCACCCCTACATCACCCCTCTCCCTAGATGGGACCTCTGAAACACACAGAAACACCAAGTCCTTTTCCTTCTCACCAGTGGGATGAAGAGTTCAGGAAGCAATCTTCAGTCTGCAGTTCTCAGTCTTCACCCAGTCCTCAGTCCCAGTGTCTGGGTAAGTATGGACTGGCTGGTCTGGGCCCTAGACTGAAAGGACGCCTCCTCCCTCCCTCCTCACACACCGGACCCTTCCCTTTCTCCCCTCTCCATCATCAAAAAAACACGCACACACATCTTTTTACTGCTTGTTGATACTTTAATCGTCAACATCTGAATACTTTGATCTGTCCAGAGGGGACCATCGTTGTATGTTTGATGTCTGCACAAACGACTATTCTGCCTTTGCTTTTCCTGGAGTTACAGCAGATGGCTCAGCATCTTGGGCTCCAGGTGGGCACAGGGGCTTACTTGCAGAATCGTCAGAAGTGTTGGAAGAATCCTCTGGGGTTTCTTCATCCGCCATTGGCCCACTTTCATTCTTCTTTTTATTCTGCGGGTGGTGGTAGAAGACTGGATTCGCCGACTTCTTCCCTTTCTTTTTCCGGCCCGGATTCCGCTGAAGGGTTGATTTTACCTTCCTCGTGGGCTTTCGTATCTGGTAAGAAAACAGAGTCATCCAGAAAGACATTAGTGGAGGAGGATGGGAAGAACTTTGAGAGAACGGGTGTGCATTGAGGAGGGGTTTGTGCCAGGCAAGCTGCGGCAGGGCGAGTCTTGGGTGGGGGATGAAGAGGAAGAACATGAGCAGGGTAATCTGACCTTCTGACTGTCCAAGCCATCGGACTGATCGGTGTTCTTTCTCTTCCTTTCGTTAGCACTTGAAGCTTGTTGCTGCAGATTGAAAGCGTCTATCTCGATTTCTGTTTCCTCCTCCTTCACTTCCTTAATTAGGTCTGCCATGTTGTAGCAACGGTGGCCTCCACCAAGGCGCCTGGCGTCTCTATATATACCGTCGCAGGACAATGGTGAGCCACAACTGTCCGTTTGATTGGTCAGCAAGAAATTTCTCCAGCCAATGGTAGCCCTGACACTGCTGACATCACAAAGCGCCGCTTGGGAACATCCATGGGGGCGGGGAGGGTGCAAAGGAGTCCAAGTGCTCTGGTTTGAGAAAAGAAGTGCTTTCGCAACAACCATTAAAGAGCCTTCCCAATTTGACTTTCCGGAAAACATTTCCTCATCTTGTCCAGTTCAGTTCTTGTGGTGTAGAAGTTAGGGAGCCAGTGTTCCTTCCAAACCATTTCTCATGGCCACCCCCATTCAGTGTTTAATTCTGTCATCTTCCGGATCTCATTACCTAGTATTTGGTGTGTTGTTTTTGTTTAAACAGTTTACTTTAGAAGTTTTAGATTTGCACGATAATTGTGAAGAGTGTTTTCATATACTCCACAACCAATTCTCTTGTTTACCATTGTACATTAGTATTGAACATTTGTTCAAATTAGTGAACCCACAGGGAAAGAGTATTATGAACTAAAGTCTGGACATTATCAGATTTCTTTCAGTACAGTTCAGTTCAGTCGCTCAGTTGTGTCCGACTCTTTGCGACCCCATGAACAGCACGCCAAGCCTCCCTGTCCATCACCAACTCCGGGAGTTTACCCAAACCTATATCCATTGAGTCGGTGATTCCATCCAACCATCTCATCCACTGTTGTCCCCTTCTCCTCCTGCCCTCAAACTTTCCCAGCATCAGGGTCTTTCCAAATGAGTCATCTCTTTGCATCGGGTGGCGAAAGTATTGGAGTTTCAGCTTCAACATCAGTCCTTCAAATGAACACCCAGGACTGATCTCCTTTAGAATGGACTGGTTGGATCTCCTTGCAGTCCAAGGGACTCTCAAGAGTCTTCTCCAACACCACAGTTCAAAAGCATCAATTCTTCGGCGCTCAGCTTTCTTCACAGTCCAACTCCCACATCCATACATGACCACTGGAAAAACCATAACCTTACTAGACGGACCTTTGCCAGCAAAGTAATGTCTGCTTTTTAATATGCTGTCTAGGTTGGTCAGAACTTTCCTTCCAAGGAGTAAGCGTCGTTTAGTTTCATGGCTTCTGTCACCATCTGCAGTGATTTTGGAGGCCACAAAAGTAAAGTCTGCCACTGTTTCCATTGTTTCCCCATCTATTTGCCAGGAAGTGATGGGACCGGATGCTATCATCTTCGTTTTCTGAATGTTGAGCTTTAAGCCAACTTTTTCACTCTCCTCTTTCACTTTCATCAGGAAGCTCTAGTTCTTCTTCATTTTCTGCCATAAGTGTGGTGTCATCAGCGTATCTGAGGTTATTGATATTTCTCCCGGCACTCTTGTTTCCAGCTTGTGCTTCATCCAGTGGATAGTTTCTCATGAAGTACTTTGCATATACGTTAAATAAGCAGGGTGACAACATACAGCCTTGACTTACTCACTTCCCGATTTGGACCCAGCTCGTCATTGCATGTTCAGTTCTAACTGTTGCTTCGTGACCTGCATACAGATTTCTCAAGAGGCAGTTCAGGTGGTCTGGTATTCCCATCTCTTTCAAAATTTTCCGGTTTGTTGTGATCCACACAGTCAAAGGCTATGGCATAGTCAATAAAGCAGAAATAGATGTTTTTCTGGAACATTTTCAGATTTCCTTGGTTTTTACCTAATGTCCTTTTGCTGTCCCAGTATCCATCCAGGATACCATACTAAATCCAGTCATTCCATATTCTGCCTTGTTAGGTTCCTCTTTGCTGTGACAATTTTTTAGATTTCTTTTTTTTTTTTCTATTATTAAAAAATTTGTTCATTTTTTAATTGAAGGATAATTGCTCTACTAAATTTTGTTGTTTTCTGTCTAACCTCAACATGAATCATCCATAGGTATACTTATATCTCCTCCCTGTTGAACCTCCCTCCTATCTCTCTCGCCATATTATCCCTCTAGGTTGATACAGAGCCCCTGTTTGAGTTTTCTGAGCCATACAGCAAACTCCCTTTGGCTATCTTTGAGCATATGATAATTTAAGATTCCATGTTGCTCTTTCAATACATCTCACCTTTTCCTCCCCTCTCCCCATGTCCATAAGTCTATTCTCTATGTCTGTTTCTCCAATCAGTTCAGTTCAGTTCAGTTCAGTTCAGTCGCTCAGTCGTGTCCGACTCTTTGCGACCCTGTGAAGTGCAGCACGCCAGGCCTCCCTGTCCATCACCAACTCCCGGAGTTCACCCAAACTCACGTCCATCGAGTCGGTGATGCCATCCAGCCATCTCATCCTCTGTCGTCCCCTTTTCCTCCTGCCCCCAATCCCTGGCAGCATCAGAGTCTTTTCCAATGAGTCAACTCTTCGCATGAGGTGGCCAAAGTACTGGAGTTTCAGCTTTAGCATCATTCCTTCCAAAGAACACCCAGGACTGATCTCTTTCAGAATGGACCGGTTGGATCTCCTTGCAGTCCATGGGACTCTCAATAGTCTTCTCCAACACCACAGTTCAAGAGCATCAATTCTTTGGCGCTCAGTTTTCTTCACAGTCCAACTCTCACACCTATACACGACCACCGGAAAAACCATGGCCTTGACTAGACGGACCTTTGTTGGCAAAGTAATGTCCCTGCTTTTGAGTATGCTATCTAGGTTGGTCATAAATTTCCTTCCAAGGAGTAAGCGTCTTTGAATTTCATGGCCGCAATCACCATCTGCAGTGATTTTGGAGCCCCCCAAAATAAAGTCTGCCACTGTTTCCACTGTTTCCCCATCTATTTCCCATGAAGTGATGGGACCAGATGGCATGATCTTCGGTTTCTGAATATTGAGCTTTAAGCCTACTTTTTCACTCTCCTCTTTCACTTTCATCAAGAGGCTTTTGAGTTCCTCTTCACTTTCTGCCATAAGGGTGGTGTCATCTGCATATCTGAGGATATTGATATTTCTCCCAGCAATCTTGATTCCAGCTTGTGCGTCTTCCAGCCCAGCATTTCTCGTGATGTACTCTGCATATAAGTTAAATAAGCATAAGCAGGGTGACAATACACAGCCTTGACGGACTCCTTTTCCTATTTGGAACCAGTCTGTTTCTCCATTGCTGCCCTGTAAATGAATTCTTCAGTACCATTTTTCTAGTTTCTGTATATATGCGTTAAAATATGATATTTCTCTTTCTCTTTCTGACTTACTTCACTCTATATAATAGGTTCTAGGTTCATCCACCACGTTAGAACTGACTCAAATGCGTTCCTTCTTATGGCTGTGTAATATTTCACCATGTATATGTCCACAACTTCTTCATGCATTCTTCTGTCAGTGGACATCTAGGTTGCTTCCATGTTCTAGCTGTTGTAAATAGTGCTGCAGTGAACAATGGGATACATGTGTCCCTTTCGATTTTGATTTCTTCAGGGTATATGCCTAGGAGTAGGATTGCTGGGTCATGTGGTGCTTTTATTCCTAGTTTCTTAAGGAATCTCCATACCGTCTTCCATAGTGGCTGTTATCAATTTTCATTCCGACCAACAGTGCAGGAGCTTTCCCTTTTCTCCACACCCTCTCCAGCATTTATTGTTTGCAGACTTTGAGGATGGCCATTGTGACTGGTATGAGGTGATATCTCATTGTGGCTTTGACTTGCATTTCTCTAATAATGAGCGATGTTGAGCATCTTTTCAGGTGTTTGTTGGTCATCTGTATGTCTTCTGTCGAGAAATGTCTGTTTAGGTCTTTTTCTCACTTTTTGATTGGGTTGTTTGTGTTCCTGATATTGAGTTATATGAGCTGCTTGTATATTTTGGAAATTAATCCTTTGTCAGTTGTTTCATTTGCTGTCATTTTCTCCCATTCTGAGGACTGTCTTTTCATCTTGCTTATCGTTTCCTTTGCTGTGCAAAAGATGCTAAGTTTAATCAGGTCCCACTGGTTTGCTTTGATTTTTGTTTCCATTACTCTAGGAAATGGGACATAGAGGATCTTGCTTTGATTTATGTCAACAAGTGTTCTGCCTATGTTCTCTTCTAAGAGTTTTATAGTTTCTGGTCTTACAGTTAGGTCTCTGATCCATTTTGAGTTTATCTTTGTGTATGGTGTTAGGAAGTGTTCTAATTTCATTCTTTTGCATGTAGCTGTCCAGTTTTCCCAGCACCACTTATTGAAGAGGCTATCTTTTCCCCATTGTATATTCTTGCCTCCTTTGTCAAAAATAAGGTACCTGTAGGTGCATGGATTTATTTCTGGGCTTTCTATCTTGTTCCCTTGGTCTATATTTCTGTGTTTTTTTTGTTTTTGTTTTTGTTTTTTTTTTTGTGCCAGTACCATTCTGTCTTGATGACTGTACCTTTGTAGTATTATCTGAAGTCAGGAAGGTTGGTTCCTCCAGCTCCCTTGTTCTTTTTTAAGACTGCTTTGGCTATCTGGAGTCTTTTGTGTTTCCATATGAACTGTGAAAATTTTTGTTGTAGTTCTGTGAAAAATGCCATTGGTCATTTGATAGGTATTGCACTGAGTGTGTGGATTACATTTGGTAGTATAATCGTTTTCACAATATTGATTCTTCCATCCCAGGAACATGGAATATCTCTCCATCTGTTTCTGTTTGGTTTCTTTCATTAGTGTCTTATAATTTTCTGTGTACAGTTCTTTCATCTCCTTAGGTAAGTTTATTCCTATATACTTAATTCTTTTCATTGCAGTGGTGAATGGGATTGATTCCTTAATTGCTCTCTCTGATTTTTCATTGTTAGTATATGGAAATGCAAGTGATTTCTGTGTATTGATTTTGTATCCTGCAACTTTGCTAAATTCACTGATTAGCTCCAGTAATTTTCTGATAGTATCTTTAGGGTGTTTTATGTACAGTATCATGTCATCTGCAAACAGTGAGAACTTTACTTCTTCTTTTCTGATCTGGATTCCTTTTATTTCTGTTTCTTCGCTGATTGCGGTCACTAGGACTTCCAGAACTATGTTGAATAGTAGTGGTGAAAGTGGACACCCTTGTCTTGTTCCTGATCTTAGTGGGAATGCTTTCAGTTTTTCACCATTGAGACTAATGTTTGCTGTAGGCCAATCATATATGGCCTTTACTATGTTGAGGTAGGTTCCTTCTATGTCCATTTTTTGAAGAGTTTTAATCATAAATAGGTGCTGAATTTTGTCAAAGGCTTTTTCTGCATCAATTGAGATTATCATATGGTTTTTATCTTTCAATATGTTACTATGGTGTATCACAGTGATTGATTTCCATATATTGAATCCTTGCATCCCTGGATTAAACCCAACTTGATCGTGGTGTATGAGCTTTTTGATGTGTTGCCGTCCAGCATTTACCAAAAAAGTTTTCAGGAGCTTAACTGAAGTGGTGGGATAGTGTAGTTTGTGTGTCATAGGAATCTCCTCAAAGGATGATGTCATCAGTGTGAGGTCCTAATTGTGTCCTAGAAAAAGTTAGAGCTGGTGAAAATGTTGCCTTCAAAGACTGTGTGAGATGGCAGGTGTGGACACTGGCCCCACTGAGTAGACAGGTGACGGTGTATCGTTTCCCTTTGAAGGTGAAGGTTCAGTGTAGCTGAGAAGTTGTTGAAATAGGCAGTGAAAACAGCATGCTAGCCAAATGTTTTGCTATGACTGAAAAGTATTTGCCAGTTATTTGTTGGAAGCAGTATTATCAACAAAATACATGGAGCCCTAGTGAGTGGGGCCATGACACCAAGGGTACAAGTTCACACTGAGGCCCTGTTCTTGCTTTACAGCTTTAAGATCAAGTAAAATTTGTTAAGTGCAGCAGAAGTTGGGATAATCACACCTTGCTCAGTAGGTTTCCTATAACAGGTTTCAATTTGTGAAGACCCTGCTTTCATTGAGATTGAATCTTTTAAAAAACAACTGAGGTGAAAAGTGTGATTGCATCTAAGGGAAAAGGGCCATAGGGTCTCATATTTTAAAGGTGAGTATAGGGGCAAGGGCTGAATTTTATTACTCATTGAGTTAGATTCTCCACGTGCACTAGAGGCTACTTGGGGTAATGGAGGTTTTGGCACTGGGAAATGTAGGCAAGGCAGTAATTCCAGTGGTTAAGGTTAGGCATATCTGTTTCTATGTCACGTTCCTTTACTCCCTGGTTGTTTGTAGTAGCTTGCCCAAATGTGGGCCAGAAGAGGAACAGAAATTGATGAGGGGCAAAAACTCAATTGTCACACCTGAAAAGTGGGATCTGATTATTGCACAGAGCCACCACCCCTACATCACCCCTCTCCCTAGATGGGACCTCTGAAACACACAGAAACACCAAGTCCTTTTCCTTCTCACCAGTGGGATGAAGAGTTCAGGAAGCAATCTTCAGTCTGCAGTTCTCAGTCTTCACCCAGTCCTCAGTCCCAGCGTCTGGGTAAGTATGGACTGGCTGGTCTGGGCCCTAGACTGAAAGGACGCCTCCTCCCTCCCTCCTCACACACCGGACCCTTCCCTTTCTCCCCTCTCCATCATCAAAAAAACACGCACACACATCTTTTTACTGCTTGTTGATACTTTAATCGTCAACATCTGAATACTTTGATCTGTCCAGAGGGGACCATCGTTGTATGTTTGATGTCTGCACAAACGACTATTCTGCCTTTGCTTTTCCTGGAGTTACAGCAGATGGCTCAGCATCTTGGGCTCCAGGTGGGCACAGGGGCTTACTTGCAGAATCGTCAGAAGTGTTGGAAGAATCCTCTGGGGTTTCTTCATCCGCCATTGGCCCACTTTCATTCTTCTTTTTATTCTGCGGGTGGTGGTAGAAGACTGGATTCGCCGACTTCTTCCCTTTCTTTTCCGGCCCGGATTCCGCTGAAGGGTTGATTTTACCTTCCTCGTGGGCTTTCGTATCTGGTAAGAAAACAGAGTCATCCAGAAAGACATTAGTGGAGGAGGATGGGAAGAACTTTGAGAGAACGGGTGTGCATTGAGGAGGGGTTTGTGCCAGGCAAGCTGCGGCAGGGCGAGTCTTGGGTGGGGGATGAAGAGGAAGAACATGAGCAGGGTAATCTGACCTTCTGACTGTCCAAGCCATCGGACTGATCGGTGTTCTTTCTCTTCCTTTCGTTAGCACTTGAAGCTTGTTGCTGCAGATTGAAAGCGTCTATCTCGATTTCTGTTTCCTCCTCCTTCACTTCCTTAATTAGGTCTGCCATGTTGTAGCAACGGTGGCCTCCACCAAGGCGCCTGGCGTCTCTATATATACCGTCGCAGGACAATGGTGAGCCACAACTGTCCGTTTGATTGGTCAGCAAGAAATTTCTCCAGCCAATGGTAGCCCTGACACTGCTGACATCACAAAGCGCCGCTTGGGAACATCCATGGGGGCGGGGAGGGTGCAAAGGAGTCCAAGTGCTCTGGTTTGAGAAAAGAAGTGCTTTCGCAACAACCATTAAAGAGCCTTCCCAATTTGACTTTCCGGAAAACATTTCCTCATCTTGTCCAGTTCAGTTCTTGTGGTGTAGAAGTTAGGGAGCCAGTGTTCCTTCCAAACCATTTCTCATGGCCACCCCCATTCAGTGTTTAATTCTGTCATCTTCCGGATCTCATTACCTAGTATTTGGTGTGTTGTTTTTGTTTAAACAGTTTACTTTAGAAGTTTTAGATTTGCACGATAATTGTGAAGAGTGTTTTCATATACTCCACAACCAATTCTCTTGTTTACCATTGTACATTAGTATTGAACATTTGTTCAAATTAGTGAACCCACAGGGAAAGAGTATTATGAACTAAAGTCTGGACATTATCAGATTTCTTTCAGTACAGTTCAGTTCAGTCGCTCAGTTGTGTCCGACTCTTTGCGACCCCATGAACAGCACGCCAAGCCTCCCTGTCCATCACCAACTCCGGGAGTTTACCCAAACCTATATCCATTGAGTCGGTGATTCCATCCAACCATCTCATCCACTGTTGTCCCCTTCTCCTCCTGCCCTCAAACTTTCCCAGCATCAGGGTCTTTCCAAATGAGTCATCTCTTTGCATCGGGTGGCGAAAGTATTGGAGTTTCAGCTTCAACATCAGTCCTTCAAATGAACACCCAGGACTGATCTCCTTTAGAATGGACTGGTTGGATCTCCTTGCAGTCCAAGGGACTCTCAAGAGTCTTCTCCAACACCACAGTTCAAAAGCATCAATTCTTCGGCGCTCAGCTTTCTTCACAGTCCAACTCCCACATCCATACATGACCACTGGAAAAACCATAACCTTACTAGACGGACCTTTGCCAGCAAAGTAATGTCTGCTTTTTAATATGCTGTCTAGGTTGGTCAGAACTTTCCTTCCAAGGAGTAAGCGTCGTTTAGTTTCATGGCTTCTGTCACCATCTGCAGTGATTTTGGAGGCCACAAAAGTAAAGTCTGCCACTGTTTCCATTGTTTCCCCATCTATTTGCCAGGAAGTGATGGGACCGGATGCTATCATCTTCGTTTTCTGAATGTTGAGCTTTAAGCCAACTTTTTCACTCTCCTCTTTCACTTTCATCAGGAAGCTCTAGTTCTTCTTCATTTTCTGCCATAAGTGTGGTGTCATCAGCGTATCTGAGGTTATTGATATTTCTCCCGGCACTCTTGTTTCCAGCTTGTGCTTCATCCAGTGGATAGTTTCTCATGAAGTACTTTGCATATACGTTAAATAAGCAGGGTGACAACATACAGCCTTGACTTACTCACTTCCCGATTTGGACCCAGCTCGTCATTGCATGTTCAGTTCTAACTGTTGCTTCGTGACCTGCATACAGATTTCTCAAGAGGCAGTTCAGGTGGTCTGGTATTCCCATCTCTTTCAAAATTTTCCGGTTTGTTGTGATCCACACAGTCAAAGGCTATGGCATAGTCAATAAAGCAGAAATAGATGTTTTTCTGGAACATTTTCAGATTTCCTTGGTTTTTACCTAATGTCCTTTTGCTGTCCCAGTATCCATCCAGGATACCATACTAAATCCAGTCATTCCATATTCTGCCTTGTTAGGTTCCTCTTTGCTGTGACAATTTTTTAGATTTCTTTTTTTTTTTTCTATTATTAAAAAATTTGTTCATTTTTTAATTGAAGGATAATTGCTCTACTAAATTTTGTTGTTTTCTGTCTAACCTCAACATGAATCATCCATAGGTATACTTATATCTCCTCCCTGTTGAACCTCCCTCCTATCTCTCTCGCCCTATTATCCCTCTAGGTTGATACAGAGCCCCTGTTTGAGTTTTCTGAGCCATACAGCAAACTCCCTTTGGCTATCTTTGAGCATATGATAATTTAAGATTCCATGTTGCTCTTTCAATACATCTCACCTTTTCCTCCCCTCTCCCCATGTCCATAAGTCTATTCTCTATGTCTGTTTCTCCAATCAGTTCAGTTCAGTTCAGTTCAGTTCAGTCGCTCAGTCGTGTCCGACTCTTTGCGACCCTGTGAAGTGCAGCACGCCAGGCCTCCCTGTCCATCACCAACTCCCGGAGTTCACCCAAACTCACGTCCATCGAGTCGGTGATGCCATCCAGCCATCTCATCCTCTGTCGTCCCCTTTTCCTCCTGCCCCCAATCCCTGGCAGCATCAGAGTCTTTTCCAATGAGTCAACTCTTCGCATGAGGTGGCCAAAGTACTGGAGTTTCAGCTTTAGCATCATTCCTTCCAAAGAACACCCAGGACTGATCTCTTTCAGAATGGACCGGTTGGATCTCCTTGCAGTCCATGGGACTCTCAATAGTCTTCTCCAACACCACAGTTCAAGAGCATCAATTCTTTGGCGCTCAGTTTTCTTCACAGTCCAACTCTCACACCTATACACGACCACCGGAAAAACCATGGCCTTGACTAGACGGACCTTTGTTGGCAAAGTAATGTCCCTGCTTTTGAGTATGCTATCTAGGTTGGTCATAAATTTCCTTCCAAGGAGTAAGCGTCTTTGAATTTCATGGCCGCAATCACCATCTGCAGTGATTTTGGAGCCCCCCAAAATAAAGTCTGCCACTGTTTCCACTGTTTCCCCATCTATTTCCCATGAAGTGATGGGACCAGATGGCATGATCTTCGGTTTCTGAATATTGAGCTTTAAGCCTACTTTTTCACTCTCCTCTTTCACTTTCATCAAGAGGCTTTTGAGTTCCTCTTCACTTTCTGCCATAAGGGTGGTGTCATCTGCATATCTGAGGATATTGATATTTCTCCCAGCAATCTTGATTCCAGCTTGTGCGTCTTCCAGCCCAGCATTTCTCGTGATGTACTCTGCATATAAGTTAAATAAGCATAAGCAGGGTGACAATACACAGCCTTGACGGACTCCTTTTCCTATTTGGAACCAGTCTGTTTCTCCATTGCTGCCCTGTAAATGAATTCTTCAGTACCATTTTTCTAGTTTCTGTATATATGCGTTAAAATATGATATTTCTCTTTCTCTTTCTGACTTACTTCACTCTATATAATAGGTTCTAGGTTCATCCACCACGTTAGAACTGACTCAAATGCGTTCCTTCTTATGGCTGTGTAATATTTCACCATGTATATGTCCACAACTTCTTCATGCATTCTTCTGTCAGTGGACATCTAGGTTGCTTCCATGTTCTAGCTGTTGTAAATAGTGCTGCAGTGAACAATGGGATACATGTGTCCCTTTCGATTTTGATTTCTTCAGGGTATATGCCTAGGAGTAGGATTGCTGGGTCATGTGGTGCTTTTATTCCTAGTTTCTTAAGGAATCTCCATACCGTCTTCCATAGTGGCTGTTATCAATTTTCATTCCGACCAACAGTGCAGGAGCTTTCCCTTTTCTCCACACCCTCTCCAGCATTTATTGTTTGCAGACTTTGAGGATGGCCATTGTGACTGGTATGAGGTGATATCTCATTGTGGCTTTGACTTGCATTTCTCTAATAATGAGCGATGTTGAGCATCTTTTCAGGTGTTTGTTGGTCATCTGTATGTCTTCTGTCGAGAAATGTCTGTTTAGGTCTTTTTCTCACTTTTTGATTGGGTTGTTTGTGTTCCTGATATTGAGTTATATGAGCTGCTTGTATATTTTGGAAATTAATCCTTTGTCAGTTGTTTCATTTGCTGTCATTTTCTCCCATTCTGAGGACTGTCTTTTCATCTTGCTTATCGTTTCCTTTGCTGTGCAAAAGATGCTAAGTTTAATCAGGTCCCACTGGTTTGCTTTGATTTTTGTTTCCATTACTCTAGGAAATGGGACATAGAGGATCTTGCTTTGATTTATGTCAACAAGTGTTCTGCCTATGTTCTCTTCTAAGAGTTTTATAGTTTCTGGTCTTACAGTTAGGTCTCTGATCCATTTTGAGTTTATCTTTGTGTATGGTGTTAGGAAGTGTTCTAATTTCATTCTTTTGCATGTAGCTGTCCAGTTTTCCCAGCACCACTTATTGAAGAGGCTATCTTTTCCCCATTGTATATTCTTGCCTCCTTTGTCAAAAATAAGGTACCTGTAGGTGCATGGATTTATTTCTGGGCTTTCTATCTTGTTCCCTTGGTCTATATTTCTGTGTTTTTTTTGTTTTTGTTTTTGTTTTTTTTTTTGTGCCAGTACCATTCTGTCTTGATGACTGTACCTTTGTAGTATTATCTGAAGTCAGGAAGGTTGGTTCCTCCAGCTCCCTTGTTCTTTTTTAAGACTGCTTTGGCTATCTGGAGTCTTTTGTGTTTCCATATGAACTGTGAAAATTTTTGTTGTAGTTCTGTGAAAAATGCCATTGGTCATTTGATAGGTATTGCACTGAGTGTGTGGATTACATTTGGTAGTATAATCGTTTTCACAATATTGATTCTTCCATCCCAGGAACATGGAATATCTCTCCATCTGTTTCTGTTTGGTTTCTTTCATTAGTGTCTTATAATTTTCTGTGTACAGTTCTTTCATCTCCTTAGGTAAGTTTATTCCTATATACTTAATTCTTTTCATTGCAGTGGTGAATGGGATTGATTCCTTAATTGCTCTCTCTGATTTTTCATTGTTAGTATATGGAAATGCAAGTGATTTCTGTGTATTGATTTTGTATCCTGCAACTTTGCTAAATTCACTGATTAGCTCCAGTAATTTTCTGATAGTATCTTTAGGGTGTTTTATGTACAGTATCATGTCATCTGCAAACAGTGAGAACTTTACTTCTTCTTTTCTGATCTGGATTCCTTTTATTTCTGTTTCTTCGCTGATTGCGGTCACTAGGACTTCCAGAACTATGTTGAATAGTAGTGGTGAAAGTGGACACCCTTGTCTTGTTCCTGATCTTAGTGGGAATGCTTTCAGTTTTTCACCATTGAGACTAATGTTTGCTGTAGGCCAATCATATATGGCCTTTACTATGTTGAGGTAGGTTCCTTCTATGTCCATTTTTTGAAGAGTTTTAATCATAAATAGGTGCTGAATTTTGTCAAAGGCTTTTTCTGCATCAATTGAGATTATCATATGGTTTTTATCTTTCAATATGTTACTATGGTGTATCACAGTGATTGATTTCCATATATTGAATCCTTGCATCCCTGGATTAAACCCAACTTGATCGTGGTGTATGAGCTTTTTGATGTGTTGCCGTCCAGCATTTACCAAAAAAGTTTTCAGGAGCTTAACTGAAGTGGTGGGATAGTGTAGTTTGTGTGTCATAGGAATCTCCTCAAAGGATGATGTCATCAGTGTGAGGTCCTAATTGTGTCCTAGAAAAAGTTAGAGCTGGTGAAAATGTTGCCTTCAAAGACTGTGTGAGATGGCAGGTGTGGACACTGGCCCCACTGAGTAGACAGGTGACGGTGTATCGTTTCCCTTTGAAGGTGAAGGTTCAGTGTAGCTGAGAAGTTGTTGAAATAGGCAGTGAAAACAGCATGCTAGCCAAATGTTTTGCTATGACTGAAAAGTATTTGCCAGTTATTTGTTGGAAGCAGTATTATCAACAAAATACATGGAGCCCTAGTGAGTGGGGCCATGACACCAAGGGTACAAGTTCACACTGAGGCCCTGTTCTTGCTTTACAGCTTTAAGATCAAGTAAAATTTGTTAAGTGCAGCAGAAGTTGGGATAATCACACCTTGCTCAGTAGGTTTCCTATAACAGGTTTCAATTTGTGAAGACCCTGCTTTCATTGAGATTGAATCTTTTAAAAAACAACTGAGGTGAAAAGTGTGATTGCATCTAAGGGAAAAGGGCCATAGGGTCTCATATTTTAAAGGTGAGTATAGGGGCAAGGGCTGAATTTTATTACTCATTGAGTTAGATTCTCCACGTGCACTAGAGGCTACTTGGGGTAATGGAGGTTTTGGCACTGGGAAATGTAGGCAAGGCAGTAATTCCAGTGGTTAAGGTTAGGCATATCTGTTTCTATGTCACGTTCCTTTACTCCCTGGTTGTTTGTAGTAGCTTGCCCAAATGTGGGCCAGAAGAGGAACAGAAATTGATGAGGGGCAAAAACTCAATTGTCACACCTGAAAAGTGGGATCTGATTATTGCACAGAGCCACCACCCCTACATCACCCCTCTCCCTAGATGGGACCTCTGAAACACACAGAAACACCAAGTCCTTTTCCTTCTCACCAGTGGGATGAAGAGTTCAGGAAGCAATCTTCAGTCTGCAGTTCTCAGTCTTCACCCAGTCCTCAGTCCCAGCGTCTGGGTAAGTATGGACTGGCTGGTCTGGGCCCTAGACTGAAAGGACGCCTCCTCCCTCCCTCCTCACACACCGGACCCTTCCCTTTCTCCCCTCTCCATCATCAAAAAAACACGCACACACATCTTTTTACTGCTTGTTGATACTTTAATCGTCAACATCTGAATACTTTGATCTGTCCAGAGGGGACCATCGTTGTATGTTTGATGTCTGCACAAACGACTATTCTGCCTTTGCTTTTCCTGGAGTTACAGCAGATGGCTCAGCATCTTGGGCTCCAGGTGGGCACAGGGGCTTACTTGCAGAATCGTCAGAAGTGTTGGAAGAATCCTCTGGGGTTTCTTCATCCGCCATTGGCCCACTTTCATTCTTCTTTTTATTCTGCGGGTGGTGGTAGAAGACTGGATTCGCCGACTTCTTCCCTTTCTTTTCCGGCCCGGATTCCGCTGAAGGGTTGATTTTACCTTCCTCGTGGGCTTTCGTATCTGGTAAGAAAACAGAGTCATCCAGAAAGACATTAGTGGAGGAGGATGGGAAGAACTTTGAGAGAACGGGTGTGCATTGAGGAGGGGTTTGTGCCAGGCAAGCTGCGGCAGGGCGAGTCTTGGGTGGGGGATGAAGAGGAAGAACATGAGCAGGGTAATCTGACCTTCTGACTGTCCAAGCCATCGGACTGATCGGTGTTCTTTCTCTTCCTTTCGTTAGCACTTGAAGCTTGTTGCTGCAGATTGAAAGCGTCTATCTCGATTTCTGTTTCCTCCTCCTTCACTTCCTTAATTAGGTCTGCCATGTTGTAGCAACGGTGGCCTCCACCAAGGCGCCTGGCGTCTCTATATATACCGTCGCAGGACAATGGTGAGCCACAACTGTCCGTTTGATTGGTCAGCAAGAAATTTCTCCAGCCAATGGTAGCCCTGACACTGCTGACATCACAAAGCGCCGCTTGGGAACATCCATGGGGGCGGGGAGGGTGCAAAGGAGTCCAAGTGCTCTGGTTTGAGAAAAGAAGTGCTTTCGCAACAACCATTAAAGAGCCTTCCCAATTTGACTTTCCGGAAAACATTTCCTCATCTTGTCCAGTTCAGTTCTTGTGGTGTAGAAGTTAGGGAGCCAGTGTTCCTTCCAAACCATTTCTCATGGCCACCCCCATTCAGTGTTTAATTCTGTCATCTTCCGGATCTCATTACCTAGTATTTGGTGTGTTGTTTTTGTTTAAACAGTTTACTTTAGAAGTTTTAGATTTGCACGATAATTGTGAAGAGTGTTTTCATATACTCCACAACCAATTCTCTTGTTTACCATTGTACATTAGTATTGAACATTTGTTCAAATTAGTGAACCCACAGGGAAAGAGTATTATGAACTAAAGTCTGGACATTATCAGATTTCTTTCAGTACAGTTCAGTTCAGTCGCTCAGTTGTGTCCGACTCTTTGCGACCCCATGAACAGCACGCCAAGCCTCCCTGTCCATCACCAACTCCGGGAGTTTACCCAAACCTATATCCATTGAGTCGGTGATTCCATCCAACCATCTCATCCACTGTTGTCCCCTTCTCCTCCTGCCCTCAAACTTTCCCAGCATCAGGGTCTTTCCAAATGAGTCATCTCTTTGCATCGGGTGGCGAAAGTATTGGAGTTTCAGCTTCAACATCAGTCCTTCAAATGAACACCCAGGACTGATCTCCTTTAGAATGGACTGGTTGGATCTCCTTGCAGTCCAAGGGACTCTCAAGAGTCTTCTCCAACACCACAGTTCAAAAGCATCAATTCTTCGGCGCTCAGCTTTCTTCACAGTCCAACTCCCACATCCATACATGACCACTGGAAAAACCATAACCTTACTAGACGGACCTTTGCCAGCAAAGTAATGTCTGCTTTTTAATATGCTGTCTAGGTTGGTCAGAACTTTCCTTCCAAGGAGTAAGCGTCGTTTAGTTTCATGGCTTCTGTCACCATCTGCAGTGATTTTGGAGGCCACAAAAGTAAAGTCTGCCACTGTTTCCATTGTTTCCCCATCTATTTGCCAGGAAGTGATGGGACCGGATGCTATCATCTTCGTTTTCTGAATGTTGAGCTTTAAGCCAACTTTTTCACTCTCCTCTTTCACTTTCATCAGGAAGCTCTAGTTCTTCTTCATTTTCTGCCATAAGTGTGGTGTCATCAGCGTATCTGAGGTTATTGATATTTCTCCCGGCACTCTTGTTTCCAGCTTGTGCTTCATCCAGTGGATAGTTTCTCATGAAGTACTTTGCATATACGTTAAATAAGCAGGGTGACAACATACAGCCTTGACTTACTCACTTCCCGATTTGGACCCAGCTCGTCATTGCATGTTCAGTTCTAACTGTTGCTTCGTGACCTGCATACAGATTTCTCAAGAGGCAGTTCAGGTGGTCTGGTATTCCCATCTCTTTCAAAATTTTCCGGTTTGTTGTGATCCACACAGTCAAAGGCTATGGCATAGTCAATAAAGCAGAAATAGATGTTTTTCTGGAACATTTTCAGATTTCCTTGGTTTTTACCTAATGTCCTTTTGCTGTCCCAGTATCCATCCAGGATACCATACTAAATCCAGTCATTCCATATTCTGCCTTGTTAGGTTCCTCTTTGCTGTGACAATTTTTTAGATTTCTTTTTTTTTTTCTATTATTAAAAAATTTGTTCATTTTTTAATTGAAGGATAATTGCTCTACTAAATTTTGTTGTTTTCTGTCTAACCTCAACATGAATCATCCATAGGTATACTTATATCTCCTCCCTGTTGAACCTCCCTCCTATCTCTCTCGCCCTATTATCCCTCTAGGTTGATACAGAGCCCCTGTTTGAGTTTTCTGAGCCATACAGCAAACTCCCTTTGGCTATCTTTGAGCATATGATAATTTAAGATTCCATGTTGCTCTTTCAATACATCTCACCTTTTCCTCCCCTCTCCCCATGTCCATAAGTCTATTCTCTATGTCTGTTTCTCCAATCAGTTCAGTTCAGTTCAGTTCAGTTCAGTCGCTCAGTCGTGTCCGACTCTTTGCGACCCTGTGAAGTGCAGCACGCCAGGCCTCCCTGTCCATCACCAACTCCCGGAGTTCACCCAAACTCACGTCCATCGAGTCGGTGATGCCATCCAGCCATCTCATCCTCTGTCGTCCCCTTTTCCTCCTGCCCCCAATCCCTGGCAGCATCAGAGTCTTTTCCAATGAGTCAACTCTTCGCATGAGGTGGCCAAAGTACTGGAGTTTCAGCTTTAGCATCATTCCTTCCAAAGAACACCCAGGACTGATCTCTTTCAGAATGGACCGGTTGGATCTCCTTGCAGTCCATGGGACTCTCAATAGTCTTCTCCAACACCACAGTTCAAGAGCATCAATTCTTTGGCGCTCAGTTTTCTTCACAGTCCAACTCTCACACCTATACACGACCACCGGAAAAACCATGGCCTTGACTAGACGGACCTTTGTTGGCAAAGTAATGTCCCTGCTTTTGAGTATGCTATCTAGGTTGGTCATAAATTTCCTTCCAAGGAGTAAGCGTCTTTGAATTTCATGGCCGCAATCACCATCTGCAGTGATTTTGGAGCCCCCCAAAATAAAGTCTGCCACTGTTTCCACTGTTTCCCCATCTATTTCCCATGAAGTGATGGGACCAGATGGCATGATCTTCGTTTTCTGAATATTGAGCTTTAAGCCTACTTTTTCACTCTCCTCTTTCACTTTCATCAAGAGGCTTTTGAGTTCCTCTTCACTTTCTGCCATAAGGGTGGTGTCATCTGCATATCTGAGGATATTGATATTTCTCCCAGCAATCTTGATTCCAGCTTGTGCGTCTTCCAGCCCAGCATTTCTCGTGATGTACTCTGCATATAAGTTAAATAAGCATAAGCAGGGTGACAATACACAGCCTTGACGGACTCCTTTTCCTATTTGGAACCAGTCTGTTTCTCCATTGCTGCCCTGTAAATGAATTCTTCAGTACCATTTTTCTAGTTTCTGTATATATGCGTTAAAATATGATATTTCTCTTTCTCTTTCTGACTTACTTCACTCTATATAATAGGTTCTAGGTTCATCCACCACGTTAGAACTGACTCAAATGCGTTCCTTCTTATGGCTGTGTAATATTTCACCATGTATATGTCCACAACTTCTTCATGCATTCTTCTGTCAGTGGACATCTAGGTTGCTTCCATGTTCTAGCTGTTGTAAATAGTGCTGCAGTGAACAATGGGATACATGTGTCCCTTTCGATTTCGATTTCTTCAGGGTATATGCCTAGGAGTAGGATTGCTGGGTCATGTGGTGCTTTTATTCCTAGTTTCTTAAGGAATCTCCATACCGTCTTCCATAGTGGCTGTTATCAATTTTCATTCCGACCAACAGTGCAGGAGCTTTCCCTTTTCTCCACACCCTCTCCAGCATTTATTGTTTGCAGACTTTGAGGATGGCCATTGTGACTGGTATGAGGTGATATCTCATTGTGGCTTTGACTTGCATTTCTCTAATAATGAGCGATGTTGAGCATCTTTTCAGGTGTGTGTTGGTCATCTGTATGTCTTCTGTCGAGAAATGTCTGTTTAGGTCTTTTTCTCACTTTTTGATTGGGTTGTTTGTGTTCCTGATATTGAGTTATATGAGCTGCTTGTATATTTTGGAAATTAATCCTTTGTCAGTTGTTTCATTTGCTGTCATTTTCTCCCATTCTGAGGACTGTCTTTTCATCTTGCTTATCGTTTCCTTTGCTGTGCAAAAGATGCTAAGTTTAATCAGGTCCCACTGGTTTGCTTTGATTTTTGTTTCCATTACTCTTGGAAATGGGACATAGAGGATCTTGCTTTGATTTATGTCAACAAGTGTTCTGCCTATGTTCTCTTCTAAGAGTTTTATAGTTTCTGGTCTTACAGTTAGGTCTCTAATCCATTTTGAGTTTATCTTTGTGTATGGTGTTAGGAAGTGTTCTAATTTCATTCTTTTGCATGTAGCTGTCCAGTTTTCCCAGCACCACTTATTGAAGAGGCTATCTTTTCCCCATTGTATATTCTTGCCTCCTTTGTCAAAAATAAGGTACCTGTAGGTGCATGGATTTATTTCTGGGCTTTCTATCTTGTTCCCTTGGTCTATATTTCTGTGTTGTTTTTTTTTTTTTTTTTTTTTTTTGTGCCAGTACCATTCTGTCTTGATGACTGTACCTTTGTAGTATTATCTGAAGTCAGGAAGGTTGGTTCCTCCAGCTCCCTTGTTCTTTTTTAAGACTGCTTTGGCTATCTGGAGTCTTTTGTGTTTCCATATGAACTGTGAAAATTTTTGTTGTAGTTCTGTGAAAAATGCCATTGGTCATTTGATAGGTATTGCACTGAGTGTGTGGATTACATTTGGTAGTATAATCGTTTTCACAATATTGATTCTTCCATCCCAGGAACATGGAATATCTCTCCATCTGTTTCTGTTTGGTTTCTTTCATTAGTGTCTTATAATTTTCTGTGTACAGTTCTTTCATCTCCTTAGGTAAGTTTATTCCTATATACTTAATTCTTTTCATTGCAGTGGTGAATGGGATTGATTCCTTAATTGCTCTCTCTGATTTTTCATTGTTAGTATATGGAAATGCAAGTGATTTCTGTGTATTGATTTTGTATCCTGCAACTTTGCTAAATTCACTGATTAGCTCCAGTAATTTTCTGATAGTATCTTTAGGGTGTTCTATGTACAGTGTCATGTCATCTGCAAACAGTGAGAACTTTACTTCTTCTTTTCTGATCTGGATTCCTTTTATTTCTGTTTCTTCTCTGATTGCTGTCACTAGGAATTCCAGAACTATGTTAAATAGTAGTGGTGAAAGTGGACACCCTTGTTTTGTTCCTGATCTTACTGGGAATGCTTTCAATTTTTCACCATTGAGACTAATGTTTGCTGTAGGCCAATCATATATGGCCTTTACTATGTTGAGGTAGATTCCTTCTATGTCCATTTTTTGAAGAGTTTTAATCATAAATAGGTGCTGAATTTTGTCAAAGGCTTTTTCTGCATCAATTGAGATTATCATATGGTTTTTATCTTTCAATTTGTTACTATGGTGTATCACATTGATTGATTTCCATATATTGAATCCTTGCATCCCTGGATTAAACCCAACTTGATCGTGGTGTATGAGCTTTTTGATGTGTTGCCGTCCAGCATTTACCAAAAAGTTTTCAGGAACTTATCTGAAGTGGTGGGATAGTGTAGTTTGTGTGTCGTAGGAATCTCCTCAAAGGAGGATATCATCAGTGTGAGGTCCTAATTGTGTACCTGGAAAATGTTAGAGCAGGTGAAAATATTGCCTTCAAAGACTGTGTGAGATGGCAGGTGTGGACACTGGCCCCATTGAGTAGACAGGTGACGGTATATCGTGTCCCTTTGAAGGTGAGGATTCAGTGTAGCTGAGAAGTTGTTGAAATAGGCAGTGAAAACAGCATGCTAGCCAAATGTTTTGCTATGACTGAAAAGTATTTGCCAGTTATTTGTTGGAAGCAGTATTATCAACAAAATACATGGAGCCCTAGTGAGTGGGGCCATGACACCAAGGGTACAAGTTCACACTGAGGCCCTGTTCTTGCTTTACAGCTTTAAGATCAAGTAAAATTTGTTAAGTGCAGCAGAAGTTGGGATAATCACACCTTGCTCAGTAGGTTTCCTATAACAGGTTTCAATTTGTGAAGACCCTGCTTTCATTGAGATTGAATCTTTTAAAAAACAACTGAGGTGAAAAGTGTGATTGCATCTAAGGGAAAAGGGCCATAGGGTCTCATATTTTAAAGGTGAGTATAGGGGCAAGGGCTGAATTTTATTACTCATTGAGTTAGATTCTCCACGTGCACTAGAGGCTATTTGGGGTAATGGAGGTTTTGGCACTGGGAAATGTAGGCAAAGCAGTAATTCCAGTGGTTAAGGTTAGCTATATCTGTTTCTATGTCACATTCCTTTATTCCCTGGTTGTAGTAGTAGCTTGCCCGAATGTGGGCCAGAAAAGGAACAGAAATTAATGAGGAGTAAAAACTCAGTTGTCAAACATGAAAAGTGGGATCTGATTATTGCACAGAGCCACCACCCCTACATCACCCCTCTCCCTAGATGGGACCTCTGAAACATACAGAAACACCAAGTCCTATTCCTTCTCACCAGTGGGATGAAGTGTTCAGGAAGAAATCCTCAGTGGTCAGAAATCTTCAGTCTGCAGTTCTCAGTCTTCACCCAGTCCTCAGTCCCAGTGTCTGAGTAAGTATGGGCTCTCTGGTCTGGGCCCTAAACTGAAAGGATCCCACCTCCTTTCCTCTCACACACCTGACCCTGCCCTTCCTTACCTCCCCATCATCAGAAAAACAGATACACGCATCTTTTACCGCTTGTTGGTACTTTAATCATCAACATCTGAGTACTTTGGTCTGTCCAGAGGGGACCTTTGTTGTATGTTTGATCCCTGCACAAACGACTATTCTGCCTTTGCTTTTCCTGGAGTTATAGCAGATTGCTCAGTGGCTTGGGCTCCAGGTGGGCACAGGGGCTTACTTGCAGAATCGTCGGAAGTGTTGGAAGAATCCTCTGGGGTTTCTTCATCTGCCATCAGCTGATTTTCATTCTTTTTATTCTGTGGGTGGTGGTAGAAGACTAGTATTTTCAACTTCTTCCTTTTCTTAGTCCTGTCCTGATTCTTCTGAAGGGTTGATTTTACCTTTCTCATGATCTTTTGTGTCTGTTAAGAAAACAATCATCCAGAAAGACATTAGTGAAGGGGGTTGGGAAGGAGAACTTTGAGAGATCGGGAGTGCATTGAGGATGGGTTTGTGCCAAGCAAGGGCACAGTATGTCTCGGGTAGGGGATGAAGAGGAGAACCATGAGTAAGATAATCTGACCTTCTCACTGTCCAAATCCTTGGTCTGATCAGACATCTTTCTCTTCCTTCCTTTAGCCCTTGAGATTTATTGCTCCAAATTGACACTATCTCAATCTCTGACCCCTCCTCTTTCACTTCCTCAATTAGGTCTGCCCTGTTGTAGCAACAGTGGGTTACACCAAGGCACCTGGCATCTCTATATATACCTTCCCAAGACAATGAAGACCCACAATCATCAGCTTTGATTGGTCAGCAAGAAATTCCTCTGGCCAATGGTAGCCCTGACATGGCTTGTCATCACAGGGCACCACCTATGAACATCCATGGGGGAGGGGCAGGGCGCAGAGGAGTCTAGGTCCTCTGGTTCGAGAAAGGGGGTACCTCCTCATCACCCATTAAAGAGGTTTCCCAAGTTGACTTTCCACGTTTCCTCATCTTGTTTGGTTCAGTTCTTGTGGTGTACAAATTAGGAAGTAATTGTTCCCTCCAATCATTCCTCATGGCCATCCCCATTCAGTGTTTAATTCTGTTGTCCTCCAGATATCATCATGTAGTATTTTCAATTTTTTTTACAAAAAAACTTTTTACTTTAGAAGTTTTAGATTCATAGAAAAATTGTGAAGAATATATTAATATACTCCACAACCAATACCCCTTATTAACACTGTACATTAGTATGGAACATTTGTTAACTTAGTGAACCAACACTGAAAGATTATTATTGACTAAAGTCTGGACTTTATCAGATTTCCTTGTACAGTTCAGTTCAGTCGCTCAGTTGTGTCCGACTCTTTGCGACCCCATGAACAGCACGCCAATCCCTGTCCATCACCAACTCCGGGAGTTTACCCAAACCTATATCCATTGAGTCGGTGATTCCATCCAACCATCTCATCCACTGTTGTCCCCTTCTCCTCCTGCCCTCAAACTTTCCCAGCATCAGGGTCTTTCCAAATGAGTCATCTCTTTGCATCGGGTGGCGAAAGTATTGGAGTTTCAGCTTCAACATCAGTCCTTCAAATGAACACCCAGGACTGATCTCCTTTAGAATGGACTGGTTGGATCTCCTTGCAGTCCAAGGGACTCTCAAGAGTCTTCTCCAACACCACAGTTCAAAAGCATCAATTCTTCGCTCAGCTTTCTTCACAGTCCAACTCCCACATCCATACATGACCACTGGAAAAACCATAACCTTACTAGACGGACCTTTGCCAGCAAAGTAATGTCTGCTTTTTAATATGCTGTCTAGGTTGGTCAGAACTTTCCTTCCAAGGAGTAAGCGTCGTTTAGTTTCATGGCTTCTGTCACCATCTGCAGTGATTTTGGCTGGCCACAAAAGTAAAGTCTGCCACTGTTTCCATTGTTTCCCATCTATTTGCCAGAAGTGATGGGACCGGATGCAATCATCTTCGTTTTCTAATGTTGAGCTTTAAGCCAACGTTTCACCTGCTCTTCACTTTCATCAGGAAGCTCTAGTTCTTCTTCTTTCTGCCATAAGTGTGGTGTCATCAGCGTATCTGAGGTTATTGATATTTCTCCCGGCACTCTTGTTTCCAGCTTGTGCTTCATCCAGTGGATAGTTTCTCATGAAGTACTTTGCATATACGTTAAATAAGCAGGGTGACAACATACAGCCTTGACTTACTCACTTCCCGATTTGGACCCAGCTCGTCATTGCATGTTCAGTTCTAACTGTTGCTTTGACCTGCATACAGATTTCTCAAAGGCAGTCAGGTGGTCTGGTATTCCCATCTCTTTCAAAATTTTCCGGTTTGTTGTGATCCACACAGTCAAAGGCTATGGCATAGTCAATAAAGCAGAAATAGATGTTTTCTGGAACATTTTCAGATTTCCTTGGTTTTTACCTAATGTCCTTTTGCTGTCCCAGTATCCATCCAGGATACCATACTAAATCCAGTCATTCCATATTCTGCCTTGTTAGGTTCCTCTTTGCTGTGACAATTTTTAGATTTTTTTTCTATTATTAAAAAATTTGTTCATTTTTTAATTGAAGGATAATTGCTCTACTAAATTTTGTTGTTTTCTGTCTAACCTCAACATGAATCATCCATAGGTATACATATATCTCCTCCCTGTTGAACCTTCCTATCTCTCTCGCCCTATTATCCCTCTAGGTTGATACAGAGCCCCTGTTTGAGTTTTCTGAGCCATACAGCAAACTTGGCTATCTTTGAGCATATGATAATTTAAGATTCCATGTTGCTCTTTCAATACATCTACCTTTTCCTCTCCCATGTCCATAAGTCTATTCTCTATGTCTGTTTCTCATCAGTTCAGTTCAGTTCAATTCAGTCGCTCAGTCATGTCCGACTCTTTGTGACCTCATGAACCACAGCACAACAGGTCTCCCTGTCCATCACCAACTCCGGGAGTTTACCCAAACTCATGTCCATTGAGTCAGTAATGCCATCTAACCATCTCATCCTCTGTCGTCCCCTTCTCCTCCTGCCTTCAGTCTTTCCCAACATCAGAGTATTTTCAAATGAGTCAGCTCTTCGCATCAGGTGGCCAAAGTATTGGAGTTTCAGCTTCAGCATCAGTCCTTCCAATGAACACCCAGGAATGATCTCCTTTAGAAAAGACTGGTTGTATCTCCTTGCAGTCCAAGGGACTCTCAATAGTCTTCTCCAATACCACAGTTCAAAAGCATCAATTCTTTTGTGCTCAGCTTTCTTTATAGTGCAACTCTCACATCCATACATGACTACTGGAAAAACCATAGCCTTGATTAGATGGACCTTTGTTGACAAAGTCATGTCTCTGGTTTTTCATATGTTGGCTAGGTTTGTCATAAGTTTCTTTCCAAGGAGTGAGTGTCTTTTAATTTCACGGCTGTAATCACCATCTGCAATGATTTTGGAGCCCAGAAAAATAAAGACAGCCAATATTTCCACTGTTTCCCCATCTATTTGCCACGAAGTGATGGGACCAGATGCCATGATCTTCGTTTTCTGAATATTGAGCTTTAAACCAACTTTTTCACTCTCCTCTTTCACTTTCATCAAGAGGCTCTTTAGTTCTTTTTCACTTTCTGCCATAAGGGTGGTGTCATCTGTATATCTGAGGTTATTGATATTTCTCCTGACAATCTTGATTCCAGCTTGTGCTTCCCCCAGCCAGAATTTCTCATGATGTACTCTGCATATAAGTTAAATAAGCAGGGTGACAATACACAGGCTTGACGTGCTCCTTTTCCTATTTGGAACCAGTCTGTTGTTCCATGTCCAGTTCTAACTGTTGCTTCCTGACCTGCACATAGGTCTCTCAAGAGGCAGGTCAAGTGGTCTGATATTCCCATCTCTTTCAGAATTTCTTCACACTAGTTTCTAGGTTCATCCACCACGTTAGAACTGACTCAAAGGCGTTCCTTCCTATGGCTGTGTAATAAAGCAGCATGTATATGTCTGCGACTTCTTCATGCATTCCTCTGTCAGTGGACATCTAGGTTGCTTCCATGTTCTAGCTGTTGTACATAGTGCTGCATTGAACAATGGGATACATGACTGTCCCTTTCGAGTTTGATTTCTTCAGGGTATATGCCTAGGAGTAGGATTGCTGGGTCATGTGGTGCTTTTATTCCTAGTTTCTTAAGGAATCTCTATACCGTCTTCCATAGTGGCTGTTATCAATTTTCATTCCGACCAACAGTGCAGTAGCTTGCCCTTTTCTCCATACCATTTCTGTCCTTTATTGAGCCCGTCTTTGCAGAATGTCCCTTAGTAACTGGTCTTGAAGAGATCTCTAGTCTTTCTTTCTATTGTTTTCCTCTATTTCTTTGCGATGTTGAGCATCTTAGTAACGCTTTGTTAGTCTCTGTTTGTCTTCGTTGAGAAATGTCTGTTCAGGTCTATTTCTCACTTTTTGCTTTGCTTGTTTCTGTTCACAGCTATTTGAGGCCTCCTCAGATCAGCAGCTTTTATTTTTGGGGATGGTCTTTATCCCTTGTCTCCTGTTTCAGTTGCTGTCATCTCTGTCCATAGTTCATCAGGCACTCTGTCTATCAGATCTAGTCCCTTACATCTATTTCTCACTTCCACTGTATAATCATAAGGGATTTGATTTAGGTCATACCTGAATGGTCTAGTGGTTTTCCCTACTTTCTTCAATTTAAGTCTGAATTTTGCAATAAGGAGTTCATGATCTGTGCCACAGTCAGCTCCCAGTCTTGTTTTTGCTGACTGTATAGAGCTTCTCCATCTTTGGCTGCAAAGAATATAATCAGTCTGATTTTGGTGTTGACCATCTGGTGATGTCCATGTGTAGAGTCTTCTCTTGTGTAGTTGGAAGAGGGTGTTTGCCATGACCAGTGCTTTCTCTTGACAGAACTCTATTAGCCTTTGCCCTCCTTCATTCCATACTCCAAGGCCAAATTTGCCTATTACTCTAGGTATTTCTTGACTTCCTACTTTTGCATTCCAGTCCCCTATAATGAAAAGTACATCTCTTTTGGATGTTAGTTCTAAAGGGTCTTGTAGATCTTCACAGAACTGTTCAGCTTCTTCAGCGTTACTGGTTGGGGCATAGACTTGGATTACAGTGATATTGAATGGTTTGCCTTGGAGACAAACAGAGATCATTCTGTCATTTTTGAGATTGCATCCAAGTACTGCATTTCGGACTCTTTTGTTGACTATGATGACTACTCTATTTCTTCTATGGGATTCCTGCCCGCAATAGTAGATATAATGGTCATATGAGTTAAATTCACCCATTCCAGTCCATCTTAGTTCACTGATTCCTAGAATGTTGACATTCACTCTTGCCATCTCCTGTTTGAGCACTTTCAATTGGCCTTGATTTGTGGACCTAACATTCCAGGTCCCTATGCAATATTGCTCTTTACAGCATTGGACCTTACTTCTATCTTTCCATGAAAAGTATGAAAAGAGGTGTGATAGGGCTCTTTTATAGAAATATGTGATGTAAATGCAAGGTGTTTTGCGCAGTTGTGAACTCTCACAACCATTATAACCAAGCTTGTTATATTGTTTTCAGTTAACCTGCTTTTCACTAGATTTGTTGTTGTTGTTCAGTTGTTCGTTCATGTCAGACTCTTTGGGACCCATGGACTGTAGCACGCCAGGTTTCCCTGTCGTTCACCCTCTCATAAGTTTGCTCAAACTCATGTCCATTGAGTTGGTGATGCCATCCAACTATCTCATCCTCTGTCGTCCCCTTCTCCTCCTGCCTTCAATCTGCTTCAGTCATCAGGGTTTCAGTAAGTCAGTTCTTTGAATCAGGTGACTAAAGTATTGGAGCTTCAGCTTCAGCATCAGTCCTTCCAATGAATATTCAAGACTGATTTCCTTTACAATTGACTGGTTTGATCTTCTTTCAGTCCTAGGGACTCTCAAAAGTCTTCTCCAACACCACAGTTCAAAAGCATCAGTTCTTTGGCTCTCAGCTTTCTTTATGGTTCAGTTCTCACATTCATACATGACGTGAAGAGCTCTGATCCGACCTAGAGCGGAATTTTGTCAAAGTCTTGTTCTGCATGCTGTTTAGGTTAGTTATAGGTTTTCTTCCAAGGAAGAAGCGTCTTTTAATATCATTGTTGCAGTCTTCAGCAATTGATTGTGCCCATTAAGTCTGTTTCCCTGTTCCACTATTATATCCGACTGGATGCCATGATGTTCGTTTCTTGAAGGCTGAGTGTTAAGCTAGCCTTTTCACTCTCCTCTTTCACTTTCATCAAGAGGCGCTTTACTTCCTCTTTGCTTTCTGCCATATAGGTTTTGTCATCTGCATATCTGAGGTTACTGTTATTTCTCCTGGCCATCTTGATTCCAGCTTGTGCTTTATCCTGCCCAGCATTTCACATGATGTACTCTGCTTATAAATTAAATAAGCAGGATGATAATATAGTGCCTTGATGTGCTTCCTTCACAATTTGCAACCAGTCTGTTATTCCATGTCCGGTTCTAACTCTTGCTTCTTCACCTGCATACAGATTTCTCAGGAGGCAAGTAAGGTGGTCTGGTATTCTCACCTGTTTAAGAATTTTCCGCAATTTGTTGTGATGCACACAGTCAAAGGGTTTGACGTAGTCAGTAAAGCAGAAGTAGATGTTTTTCTGGCACTCTCTTGCTTTTCCTATGATCCAACGGATGTTGGCAATTTGATCTCTGTTTTGTCTGTGTTTTCTAAATCTAGCTTGAACATCTGAAATTTTTCAGTTCACGTACTGCTGAAGCCTAGCTTGGAGAATTTTGAGCATTACTTTCCTAGCGTGTGACAATTGTGTGAGAGTTTGAACATTCTTTAGCATTGCCTTACTTTGGGATTGTAATGAAAGGTGACCTTTTCCAGCCCTGTGGCCACTGCTGAGTTTTCCAAATTTGCTGGCTTATTCAGTGCAGGACTTCCACAGCATCATCTTTTAGAATTTGAAATAGCTCAACCTTGAATTCCATCACCTCTACTAGCTTTGTTCTTAGTAATACCTCCTAAGGCTCAGTGGAGTTAACTATACTTCAGTTGAAAACAATATTACAAGGGAGTATTGAATGTTGTGCTGTGCATCTTGGGTGGTGTTTGAGTGGATTGCTTCTGTGCTACATAGACAGATTGGTCCATGTTGAAGATTCCATTTCTGAATTTCTCCCAGAGGGACAAGATGGCAGAGTTTAGCCTCCCCTTCCACACCCCCACCCCCGATTTACCAGATGCAAGGTCTCTTGAACCATGTGGAATACTTCTCCTTAGAGGAATGTTCCTGAAGTGTATTCTCATCCAATGTGTTTTGGGCCTAAAAGGAGTGTGTAGTCAAAAAATTAATTAAATCCCCTCCTCTTGGAAATCGAAGAGTTTTTTTGGTATATTAAAGATTTTAGAAGTCTTGCAGCCTTGAATTGAACCCAGTATTAAACAAACTAATCTGTCTACAGAACCTTAATTTCATGACCCATATCCCGTGGACCTGGTTCAGCAGAAGACACCAAATGTCACCTCCCCCCTTACTGGCTAAATGCCTGATTCATTTACAGCTCTTTCAGCCCCTGGCCCTTCCAGATGGAAGTCTTGAGCAGGAAGTAAGAAAGAGAAGTGAGCCCAAGCTAATTTCACAACAGGCTTCTGACTGAAACAACGTCCCCGTGTGTGGTTGATAAACATTTTGCCTCTCTTAAGGGAAAATCATACACAGAAATAAGCACATATAAATAATTTACCAAGCTGTAATATGCTATAAATAACAAGCCTACTAAATAATGAATTAACCCAACTGCTGATTCATAGGTAGATGTCTCTTGCAAAGCAGCATTTTTATGGATTTTACAGCTTTGTTAATATCTACTCATATTTCATTAGGATGGTTCAGGTGAAGTATTGGGGCAATAATCTGGATATGTTTGAAAGTGATATAGTGCATATGAGGAGCCCAGGCAGAGCTCAGGGAGCTGGCAAGATCCCGTCCCTTTAGTCAGAGCCTGAGGGGCGCTGGTACTGGGCCTTGCCATTCTCTTTCCTCCGTGGCCTCAGTTTGCCTAGCTCCTCCGTGCAAGCCTTAGATGCTGTCCTCTCTGAAACCATGGGCAGGGATGGAGATCACAGTAGCTGTGGACCAGTGGAAGAAAGAGAGGCAGAAATCACTTCAGCCTACTCTTGAGAGTCAGCTCATCTAGAATACCCTGACATAGGAAGATGGACTCTGTGGTCAAACTCTTGGTACTTTGATCTTTATCACTTATTAACTTTGAGACCTTGGGCAAGTCCCTGAAACTCTCTGTGGCTCAGTTCTTTTGTCTGTAAAACAGGGACAATTAATAGTACCTACTTTCTCGGGTTCTGTTGAAGGTTAAATGAGTTTGTATCATTAGGTGCTTTGTAGTTTTAACTGTTAGCTATTATAGTCATTGGAAAATGACTGATTTAGACTCTTTATTTTGGCTTTCTGCAGCCTCAGTGTTGGACAACACCTGAAGAATTGGAGGGTCTGGGTCAGGGGGCCACTCAGATACCTCCTCTTGCCTCCAGAATATAGGAATGGGAATCAGGAACTATGAGAGTTGGGGAAAACTGCTTTTGACTAGCTTTCAGTTATTAAAAGTAAGAAATATTTCTTTATTTTAAGAGTTTTTAGAATATTTTTATCAGTGAGGGTTTTTTTGTTTTGTTTTGTTTTTGAGAGAGGGAGGAGGCAAGAATGATCAGTCAAGTCACTTTGAAAAGGAGGAGATCTGATTTTCACAATCAAACCTTGATTGGTTCATTGGAACAGATGTCAAAATAGGAAGGCTGCTGTTCCTACTTGTGGTGACACTGAGTGTCCCGGGATGGGGAGCACAGAAACTGGGCATCCTTGTTGTTCTAGTTCTCCTTGGACATAGAGTGGGAGTAAGTGTTCTTGCCATCTACTCTATGCTATCACACCACCACCATAAACCCCACCCCTACCTCCAGCTCTGGCCCTTGCTCCAAACCTGTGGCTGATTACAGCCAGTGATGGGACCTCCTTGGCCCAAGTCTTCCTGTCAGTGATCAGAGCAGGCATTCCTGCTTAGGCCACACTGTAGATGCAGCTCATTACAGCGATTCTTGACAGCAACCCTTTGAAGCTCCCTTAGCTCTCTCCTCCCTGCCATTTCTCTAATGGCTAGTCGTGTGATTTGGTCTTCAGCTTGCTCTCTGTTCCCTTTTGCCACGTTGTTAACATGAACTTTGATTCTATGATGAAGGCCATTTGCCTGTTCTTCTTTGCATATCTCCTGGGTTCAGAAATCTAGGGGGGGCTTCCCTGGCCATCCAGTGTTTAGGACTCTATCTTCCAGTGCAGGGTGTGTGTGTTCAATCCCAGGTCAGGGAGCTAAGATCCCACATGCCTCGCAGCCAAAATACCAAAATATAAACAGAAGCAATATTGTAACAAATTCAATGAAAACTTTAAAAGTGGTCCACATCAAAAAAATCTTAAGAAGAAATTTATGGGAATCATACCTGGTCTTCTGGTAGCCCCTACCCCACCCCAGCTTTAAGCCCCATGGCAGTGCACAGCTTTCTGCCCTTCAAGGTAAGGGGATCACCTTGACTTCGGCCCTGCCTCTTAAACGTTTTCATGTGTCTTTTAGAAAAACAGAAAGACAGCGTCTTTTAGAGACAGGGTTGGACTCTCTCAAACATTTTCTTAAATGCCTGACACTAAGAGGTATAGCCACTCACCTGCAGTAGACCTCAGGCTGGGGAGGCCCAAGGTGCTTTCTAGAAGGGCCAGTCAGCACAGTGCCTTCTAGAAGAAGAGAAGACACCCCCCTCCCCCTCCCCCCGGCTGCCTTACAGCCTTAGCCCTTGGAATGAAAAGCTTCACAGCCTGCATTACCATTTTGGCAAGCCCCCGCCTCACCCCTACCCCTGTGAAGTGGAAAGAAACACGCTGCCGTGACATTCACTTTGACAAAGCTCTTTTTCTTTTCTCAACTTCTATAAAAAAGAAAAAAGCCAAACGAAATAAAAACAGTTGCTAAGCTACTGGGTGGGCCCTATCAGTGTGTTTTGTTGCCATCCCAGCTTTAAGGACTCGTATTATCATATATTCAGCAGCTTAAACTAAAGAAGGGGGAAACGGGGGTTGCTGGGGAGGGCTCCTTTGTCATTTCCCTTGTCAGGTCAAGTGCTGCTTGGCTCTGGGAAAGCAGGTGACCTGGAGCGCGTCAACTGGCGTGTCTGTCTCCAGGTGGGAAAAAAGGTGGCGGGGGGCGGGGGGGGGGTGTTCTTCCCAATTCTCAAACTGGTCCAGAAGGGGATGCTCTTTGGAAGGCTGTCTTTCTTTTCTATTTGTTTCAGAAAGATGAGCTCTCAAGGAAACCTGGGTCATGTTCTTAGTTCTCTAAGTGTTATATGTTGCACACATCACATGCAGTTGATGCTAATATGGGGCCTGGGTTCCAGTTGGCCCTACTGAGCTCCAGTTCAGTGTTCCAGAAAGCTTACAATACCTTCCAGACGTTCCAGACCTTTACCCAGATCTTTGTATTGTTTTATATTGTTTTGTGACTACTGAATTTTCTTTGCAAAGCTGGGTCAATCACAGGTTAAGCAAATCTTCATTTACCGTGTTCAGTTCAGTTCAGTCACTAAGTCGTGTCCGACTCTTTGTGACCCCATGAACCGCAGCACGTCAGGCCACCCTGTCCATCACCAACTCCCAGAGTTCACTCAAACTCACGTCCATCAAGTCGGTGATGCCATCCAGCCATCTCATCCTCTGTCATCCCCTTTTCCTCCTGCCCCCAATCCCTCCCAGCATCAGAGTCTTTTCCAATGAGTCAACTCTTCGCATGATGTAGCCAAAGTACTGGAGTTTCAGCTTTAGCATCATTCCTTCCAAAGAAATCCCAGGGCTGATCTCCTTCAGAATGGACTGGTTGGATCTCCTTGCAGTTCAAGGGACTCTCAAGAGTCTTCTCCAACACCACAGTTCAAAAGCATCAATTCTTCGGCGCTCAGCTTTCTTCACAGTCCAACTCTCACATCCATACATAACCACAGGAAAAACCATAGCCTTGACTAGACAGACCTTTGTTGGCAAAGTAATGTCTCTGCTTTTGAATATGCTATCTAGGTTGGTCATAACTTTCCTTCCAAGGCATCCTTTAATTTCATGGCTGCAATCACCATCTGCAGTGATTTTGGAGCCCCAAAAATAAAGTCTGCCACTGTTTCCACTGTTTCCCCATCTATTTCCCATGAAGTGATGGGACCAGATGCCATGATCTTAGTTTTCTGAATGTTGAGCTTTAAGCCAACTTTCTCACTCTCCTCTTTCACTTTCATCAAGAGGCTTTTTAGTTCCTCTTCACTTTCTGCCATAAGGGTGGTGTCATCTGCATATCTGAGGTTAGTGATATTTCTCCCCACAATCTTGATTCCAGCTTGTGTTCCTTCCAGCCCAGCGTTTCTCATGATGTACTCTGCATATAAGTTAAATAAGCAGGGTGACAATATACATCTTTGGCATATTCCTTTCTCGGTTTGTAACCAGTCTGTTGTTCCATGTCCAGTTCTAACTGTTGCTTCCTGACCTGCATATAGGTTTCTCAAGAGGCAGGTCAGGTGGTCTGCTATTCCCATATCGTTCAGAATTTTCCACAGTTTATTGTGATCCACACAGTCAAAGGCTTTGCATAGTCAATAAAGCAGAAATAGATGTTTTTCTGGAACTCTCTTGCTTTTTCCATGATCCAGCAGATGTTGGCAATTTGATCTCTGGTTCCTCTGCCTTTTCTAAAACCAGCTTGAACATCTGGAAGTTCAGGGTTCACATATTGCTGAAGCCTGGCTTGGAGAATTTTTAGCATTACTTTACTAGCATGTGAGATGAGTGCAATTGTGCGGTAGTTTGAGCATTCTTTGACATTGACTTTCTTAGGGATTGGAATGAAAACTGACCTTTTCCAGTCCTGTGGCTACTGCTGAGTTTTCCAAATGTGCTGGCATATTGAGTACAGCACTTTCACAGCATCATCTTTCAGGATTTGAACGTCTAAATCCCACATATTTTAGAACGCGTTACTGTCTACAAATGCCAGGGTACTGAGGTACTGAGGATCACTTCCCTACTCCTAGTCCAAGGGCCTTAACACCAAGAATAACAGGGGTGGTTTTTCTGACACCTCTTCGTAGTATTGTTTCAGTGATTCATACTGCCCTCATCCAGCCATCATGTGTGGTTCTCAGTGTGGGGACAAGGGAGCCTTACTGACTTTAGTCTTGTTTTCATCAACTAGCTCATTCTGTGTAAAGTTAGGTTTAGAAAAAAATTCTTATAAAAATTAATGCAGCCTGGGGCACCCTTTGTGGAGGCTATATTGAAAATACATCTTAAATGAAAACCCAGGAAATTGTCCCTTCTGTCTTTCACCTGTCAGAAGAAGCAATAGAATTCTATAGCCCATTCAGTGGCATATTTAATTAAGCAACCTATTGCTGAATGCACTGAGGGTTGGCTGACAGTGCTTTTCATTGCTGATTTGGATGACAAAGTATGTGGTGAGATATTCAACAGTCTGGTGGGATGGAAAGAAACTCCCAATTGGTCACACCTACCTATTTCTCTTGGCATGTTGCACTCACTGTGATAATACAGAAAATAGACTGTCTTTGATTTCTTGAGAAAGTCACTGGACACCAATCTCTTGCCTTTGCTCTTCTACAGTGAGCCCTGACTGAATTTTGTACATACTCCCATTACAGATGAATAGAGATTTTGTTGTAGGTGGGAAATTTTAGCTTGTCATTTGCAAAAGAAAAGACTTAGGTGCTCATTTTAATCCTAGTGCAGAACCATTCCTGATGATCGTTCTTTGTTTTGGTGGCAGTTGTTGCCTATCCCTAGTGTATGATAGTACTAGCAACAATTAATGGAGTGTTTGCCAGACGTGGGCCAACGTATTCCATGTATTTTTCCAATTTTAGCTTGTGGAATAGATACTCTTATTCTCTTTTGCAAATGAGGAAGTCGGGGCTCAGAAAACTTAAGTCACTTGCCTCTAGTTAAACAACTAGTAAGTGAGAGGAAACTCCAGGAGATAGTGGAGGACAGAGAAGCCTGGCAGGCTGCAATCCATGGGGTCGCAAAGAGTTGGACAAGACTTAGCAACGGAACAACAAAGTGATAGAGTGAGGCTTTGGACCTAGAGCTTCTCTACCCTGCAGCCCATGTCCTTAACCACTACTCTGCTTTGTCACTGTAGGAAACCAAAAAGGTTTGTCATCTCAGTACAACTATTAATATTGTTCAGGGTTGGGGTTCCCCAGTCTATTGGAATTACAAATTTGGGGGATCTATCTTATGAAATCAGGTCTGTGATGCCTTGGGCGATCCACAGGGCCCTAAAATTAGATGCAAATGTATATGTATGTAGTATATACATACTGGAGTATGAACCAGTTTTCATCAGCTTCTTCCAGAAGTTCATGACACAAAGATGGTTAATAACTTTCATGTATACCTAAAGCACATATAACACGTGCTGTGTGCCGTAGTTGTATACACAGTGCTTTATATACATGAATATAAGCAAACTCATTTCATTATCTCTACAGCCAGAGGAGGTTTGATTATCATGCCCATTTAACAGAGGGGGAAACTGAGACTAAGAGAGGTCAGTTGTCTAAGGCTACAAAGCTGTAAACTCTTGGCACCATGAGGTGAAGTCAAGCAATCTGGCTATTGAATCTGCTTTGAATCACTTTTGACTACAAGTTCCTTTTTATTCACTTGCATATCCCTTAGCACAGTGCCTGACACATAGTAAGTTTTATTGATATTTGTTGAATTGATTTGCGTACTGCCAACCCTGTGTAGATTTTTGTCTGAAGAGTCATTTTCTAAAGTCTGAGGCTCCATAAGTCTTGACTAGATGAATGAAGAGAATCCACATGATCAAAAGATATTATCAGAGTTTTTCGAGACAAGTGGCTTGGCCAAGTGTCACCACTTTGCTTTCAGTCAGGACTACTCCCCAGGTGACTGTTGTACTTGATCCCAAGCCCATTCTTCTAGATTGTTCTAAATGGTTGTAACGTACCTCTGAATATGGTCTAGGTAGCTTTGATGGTTCCATGAATGTATGTGGTTTTTGTGCCCTAATGACTATGCATAACTTTCCCTACCTCTTGCTTCCAAGTGATCAAGCAGAAGACACCCAAACCCTTTGCATGTTGACATGAATCAAGTCCAGGTCTCTACATGGTATTGAGGGGAGAGGGGAGGGACACACAAATCCTGTTCAACTGCCCCAATACAAGTTCCTCTGCAGTTGAGTTCCTAGGTTGGAGCATTCTGAACAATCAGGACAATTGGCTGTGATTGTGGAGGGTGCGGGGTAAGCTGGAGAGCTGGTGAGTAATGCAGTGGAGCAGCTTGAGTTTTTAATCTCCTTGATTACATGTTCCAAGCTTTAACTTTGTGGCCTCCACTGTTCCCCTCATTTTGCCTACTGCGGTCTCATTTTACTTTTCCATTTTATTCTCTGATCACTGCCGATTAGACCCGATTCCATGCTGTTTCTGTTGCCTGCCTCCCGGCCTGATGGGCCTCTTTGTACTGAGGCAGCTGGTGGCTAGGCTTCCCAGAGCCCGGAAGCTTCATTACTCTTGTTGGCAGTGAACTCCAAAGTTACTGGCTTTGGAGTTGGGTTTTCTCAAGCATGGTAGCTTAACATTTGTTCTCAAAGTTGAAGATTTTGTTCCCCCTAAATTAATCAGATGCATGAGCTAATTATAAACCAGCAAATATTTTAAGAAAACTGCCCTCCAGTAGAGACCCTTGCACGAACTGCAGACTCTTTTCCCAGTAATTAATATGCTTCCTTTATTTCTTTTGAGGTGGAAAACAGTTGTTGACAAGGACTTCCTACTCATTTGGTTCAAGTAACTAATTTTATACCTGAAGGACTAATTACAGTAGCAACACCATCTTTTACTATTACGTCTCTCCCTTGAAGAACTCAAAGCCATTTATAACAGTTGGATCTTGAGGGCTAGCTTAACTAGAAATATAGCTAACATTTTTAATTGAGCCCTTGTACATTCAAAAGGTAATAATTCAGACAATGAGAAGAGATAATACGTCTATGACAAGAAGAAAGTAAGTTGGCAAAGGGGTTATTTAAACTGCCAAGTAGAACCCACTTTTAGAAGTGCCAGTTTGTATGAGAAGAACTGGTAAGTAGGTACAAGACATTCCATTAATAGACTCAGAATCTGAAGGTTAAAAGCCATATAGTACAGCTGTTCAATACTCAGAAAACATTTGTTGAGCAAAGCAATGTGCTGGACCCTGAGAATACAATTATTTTGGTAACAGTTTTATTGTGATACAATAAAAAAAAGAACATATAATTCACCCATTTAAAACGTTCAGTTCAGTGGTTTTTAGTGTATTCAGAGTTCTGCAATCAACTCTATAGTCAATATTAGAGCATTTTAAACATCCTGGAAAGAATTCTCATATCCTAGTACTCTCCCCAGTCGCCGCCATCTCCCTCAGCCCTAGGCAACCACCAAAGGATACAAATTCAATTAAAACACGGATCTGCCTTTGAGGAGTTTGCAAGCTCTTGAAAGAGATGTCAAGCAGATAAAATGTACCCGCCATATAGCATCCTAGAATGTTGATGCTGAGAGAGGCAAAGCAGATTATGGGATATAATCTTCTCATTTGATGTATGAGGAAACTGAGGCTCAGAGAGAAGAAACTGATTCACCCAAGGATGCACAGATAGCACAGCCAAGATGAAAACTCACGTATGCTGCCATCTTAACACACTGCAACACTAAATACACGTCCACTTTTGCAGCACAGTGGCAGTTAGGAGCATAGATTCGAGAGCCAGATTGTCTGGATCTGACTGTCATCTCCTCCTTTTATAGGCTGTGTAACCTCAGGCAAGTCATTTAATCTCTCTGAACCTCAGTTTCCTCTATTGTTGAATCGGAATAATAATTGTATTTACCCTACATGTCTGTTGTGAACATTAAATGAGTTAATGCATGCTAAGTGCTTAGAAATGGTGTTTGCAACAGAAGAATTATATAAGTGTTTTTTTTCATTTCAAAAATTTTTATTGGAGTATGAAAGTGAAAGTTAGTCACTCAGTCATGTCCAACTCTTTGTAACCCCATGGACTGTAGCCCACCAAGCTCCTCTGTCCATGGAATCTCCAGGCAAGGATACTGGAGTGGGTTGCCATTTCCTTCTCGAGGGGATCTTCCTGACCCAGGGATCGAACCCAGGTCTCCAGCATTGCAGGCAGACTTCACTGACTAAGCCACTGGTTGATTTAAAATGTTGTGTTAGTTTCTGCTGTACTAAGTTATTCAGTTATACAGATACATATATCCACTCGTTTTTAAGATTTTTTTCCATATAGGTCATTACAGATTATTGAGTAGAGTTACTTGTGCTATACAGTAGGTCCTTATTAGTTATCTATTTTATATATAGTAGTGTGTATATGTCAATATAAATCTCTCAATTTATCCCCCTCTCTTTTCCCCCTGGTAACCATAAATTTGTTTTCTACATCTGTGACTCTATTTTTTTTTTTTTGGTAAACAAGTTTAGTTGTACCCATTTTTAAGACTTCACATATAAGCAATATCATATTCATTATAAGTGGTTGTTATAATGCTATTACCTAGTCCTTGAATATGAAAACACATATTTTATTAGATCCTAAAACAGGTTTTACGTATTTGTTCTTCAGCGTTTAAATCCTGATTTCCTTCATGGATAGTTTCTGTTCACTTTGCTCCAACATATACTTTTGAATGGGCTTCCCTTGTAGCTCAGTTGGTAAAGAATCTGCCTGCAGTGCAGGAGACCCGGGTTCAATCCCTGGGTTGGGAAGATCCCCTGGAGAAGGAAATGGCAACCCACTCCAGTATCCTTGCCTAGAAAATCTCATGGACAGAGGAGCCTAGTGGGCTGTAGTCCATGGGGTCGCAAAGAGTTGGGCACAACTGAGCGACTAACACTTACTTACTTACTTATACTTTTGAATGTTAGGTGCTGGATATAAAAAAGATGTTTAAGAAATAGTCCATAACTTAAGGAATTCAGATTCAAGTGAACAGATAGAGCAGATGAAAAGCTGTGGATCAAGGTACAGGAACTGCCCCCAAATGAAGTACACACAAAGTATAGAGGGTATTGGAAAGGCTTCATGAAGGCAGTGGTCTTTGATTTGAGTTTTGAAATCTGAGTTGGATTTCATCCGGCTAAAAGGGATGAGAGAAGTCATTCTAGGTTAGCACAACTGCAGAAGCACAGGAAAGCAAATATTTGCCATGGTAAGAGAAAGGCTAAGTGTTCTTTGTGTCCAGAGCATAGCAAGTGAGCATGAAAATATAGATTGGGACTGTACTTGATAGAGAAAGAGAAGAGAATTGATAATTATGGGCACTGACTATACAAAAGGCTCTGGAAAGTACAGGTACTGAATATGTATAAGGTAACTCATTTGATTCTGACCATCATTCCGAGGAAGCAGATGCAGAGCAGTGGAGTAAACCGATCCATATCACACCCAGCAAGTCGCAGAGTCTAGATTCAGACTCAGTTCTCCCTCTGACCCTACTGCTCATGCTCCTTCCACATACCACAGCAGCCCTGGACTTGCATGCCAGTTTGGACATTATGAAAAATGGGAGCTTTTGAACATGGAGCAAACATATATTCATAGTAGTTTATTGTTTTTTACTTATGTATTCATTTATTTATCTGCTTTCTCTGGCAGTAGGATAGAGGACGGTTTAAATGGAGGAGAGATCAGAGACCCAAAGTAATCCATTGTGAAGCTTTTACAATATGTAAAAGGTCATGAGGACATAGACAAAAATCATGGAAATGGAGAAGAGACACAAAGAAGAGAGAGACTGGCTGGATGGGACATATGACCAGTCTGACATGTTCAGGGCAGAGGTGAGTGAGCGTCAACCTGGTTGAGAGACCCTGGTTTTCCAGCTTGTAAGATGTGCTACTCAGTGAAATAGGAAGCCTGGGCAGAGGCATGGATTTGGAGAAGGAAGGAAAGTGAGTTCAGTTTGGTTGCAGTTAGACTTTCTCTGAGACTTCCAAGTGTAAATGTCCAATAAGCAGATGGATATATGGATCTGAAGCTTGAGGGACAACAAGGACAGAATCTGGGCAGAAGAAATGTAGCAAACAACCAAAACCAAGAGGAAACAGTTGAAGAGGACTCGGAGTGAGGGAGAGAGATCACCAAAATCATAGGAGAAAGGAATTTCAATAAGGAAGATGTGGTCAGTATTGTCAAGTGCTACAGAGTGGCCAAGTCAGATAGACTGAAAAATGTCCCTTTGCTTTAGTAATTAAAGAGGCTGTTGAGGAATAGGAAGCAGATCAAGTCTCTGTTAGGGGTGGAAATCACGTGACAGTGGTTTAAAATATGAATGTGAAGTAGATATCTGGAGACACTGAGTATAGACTACTCTTTCCAGAAACTTGTCTAGTAAGGTGTGTAGAGTGATAGCAGAATCTTAAAGGTAAAGTGGATTTCAGAGAAATTATCTTTAGGATGGGGAAATCCAATCATAATTTTGATAGAAATGAGTCAGTCAGCAGGCACCTAATAAATGGGGAGAAATGAGATAATTGATAAACATCTTGGGGGAAGCAGGAGAACATGGCTACTGGACCACAGAGAGATGATTAGCTGTGGACTTGAGCCTCTCCTCTGAGATAAGGTTATGAAGAAAAGATGCACAGGGTACAGATAAACTAAGAACTTTTTTTTCAACAGAGTCTGAGGCATTCATGATTTGTTCCTTCTTTAATTTAGAATTCTCTACTTGTCTAAGAAACCTTGTTCCATTTATACCATGTAAAATACTTATGGAGACAACAATAACAAAAACAAACAACTCGATTGGGCAAAGGACTTGAATAGATATTTCTCTCCCAAAAGATATACAGATAACCAATAAGCACATGAAAAGATGCTCAACATCATTCATTATTAGAGAAAGGCAAATCCAAACCGCATGTCATCTCCATTCAGATGGTTATGAAATACCCCCAAAACAAAAATAACAAGAGTTGCTGAGGATGTCAATACTTTGGCACCCTTGTGCATTGCTGGTGGGAAAGTTGGTTGGATAGTTTAGCTGATCAGGGCCAGACTTGGCCGGACAGAGCTGAACTCAGTTGCAGTTAGCAGGTGGGTCAGCTAGGGATTGGCTTTTCTAGGATGGCTTCAGCTGCGATGACTTATATCTCCTCTACAGGGCCTCTCATCCTTGAAAAAATTAGCCCAGAATTGTTCTCAAAGTACTGCACAGGTCTGTCTTACAAGAGAGCAAGTGGTAATGCACACAACTTTTTTCAAGTCTCTGACTGTATCTCCTTTGCTATTACCCCATTGGACAAAGCAAGTCACATGGCTGAGTTCAGATTCAGAGTGAGAGGGGTCTACAAAGTTACAGGGCAAAGGGCAAGGTTATAGAGAGGCTATTAACTGGGACCACTAATGCAGTTAATCTACTCTAGAATGTTAAAGAAAGTCTGGAAATCTGCATATTTAATGAGCATCCCTAAGTGATTCTTGTGCAGGTGATTCATGATCAACATTTTCGGAAATACTATTCTGGTGTCTCTTGGCATCAAGATTAGAACTGTGATCATGAAAGGTTCAGAAATGTAGGCATTGTGAGTCGGGGTGCAAATATCCTTTTCCTCAGTTCTAGCACGTGAATCAGGCCACTTGGTCTCTTGAAGGCAGAGGCTTAAACTAAAGTTTTATCTGTGTTTCAGACACTCTGATATAGTCATTTAGTTTTTACAAAGAACGATGCAGTTGGAGTTAACCTGATAAGTTATTATTGTTTGATGCAGGCCAGGAAGTCATTGTTAGTTTGTTTGTTGCTCGTTATTATATGTATTTCTGTCCCTGGGAAGCTCATAGTAATGTAAATGAAGCATCATCGGGGTGCTTTACGGGGCATGGGATAAGATCATAAAGTGGAGACTGTTGCTTGGACAAGACCTTTCTTAGAATAGTAATCCATGCAAGGAGAAAATGAGCAGGAAAGAAAAGAATCAGGAAGAAACTCCACAGTGAATTCCCTGGTGGTCCAGTGGTTAGGACTTGGTGCTTTCACTGCTGAGGGCTTGTGTTCAATCCCTGGTTGGGGAGCTAAGATCCCGCAAGCCGAGTGGCCAAAAGAAAGAAAGAAAGGGGAAAAAAGAAAACTCCACTTATTTAGATGGTCGTGTGAGGATTTTGTTCCTCAGACCTTTAGTCAAGATGGGGGATTAGACACATGCTTTAAGATGTCTGTTCCCCACGCAGGTCACGTGTGAGTATAGTAAAGGCAGGCGCCATGATACTGGGGGATCTGACATCCGTAGTGCTTCCCACAGAATCAGTGCTGAAAATACTTTTGTGGAATGAATCTCTGCAGACTTCTCAGATCCACTACTCTCAGAAATTCTGATCGAGTAGGGTAAAGTGTTCCTTCCAGTGTGGTCCTGAAGCCGCGTGGATCAGAATCACCTACCTCAGTGTTAGTTGCTCAGTCATGCCCGACTCTTTGCAACCCCATGGACTGTAGCCCACCAAGCTCCTCTGTCCATGGAATTCTCCAGAATTTGTTTAAAATCTGATGCCTGGGTCCCACCTTCTACTTCCTGCATTTCATGCCTGAGAAACCCTCCTTTACTCATTTGCGGAATCCATGAATCCACGTCACTGCCATTCAAGCAGTCTTGTATGGAGGCAGTGCGCGGCTCATTGTCTACCTGGGCCCTGCTGAGAGAGTCACTAGGGGGAAGGCTGTGATCCAGCACTTTGATCTGATGACCACCATGCACCAGCTCTGTTCACATAACTGGGGGCTCTCATTTAGCATCTCTTAGCCATTCAGCTTCAATTTCCTCATGTTTGTCACTTTTTGGACTCTTCCCCTGGGGAGACAGAGTTTAAATTGTCATCATCCTTATTCTGAGGGATGGGCATTGGCTCTTCACCCCCATAGGGTCCTGGAATTCTGAACTGCCAAGTATCAGTTGCTTCCAAAAGACTTTCTTTGCCCAGTGTCTTAGACGATGTCGATTTTCCAGTTGCTGGGATTGGGGGTGAGGGGTGGGCGGCATCGAGCAGTGAGCCCTAAGCACTGCAGAGTTTGAAAATAAAATCTCCTTTGCCCCATCATAGCCTTTAGTTACAGGAATCACTTATATTACAGGCACACTTAAAAATGACAAAACAAATGGGATACTTTTTTCCTCAGTCTGAAAGAAAAGTATGTTAATTTAAATGTGGAGCATGACATTTGGAAATGTGAAAAGAGGTTTTTGGGGAGTCATTGGGGGGTTGAGTGGAACAGCTCCCTTTTGTGTGTGTGTGTGTGTCTCTCTCTCTCTTTTTTTTGTTCACCCTTTATCTTATTCAGATAATAATTTTAATGTACCCACCTGATCTTCTGGAGCAGAGATTTAGGGAAAGCCATTTTCTGAGCAGCTCCGCAGGGTAAGATTTGCAGATGGGTGAGAAAAGGCTGTGGGGACACTTTTAGACAGCAAGTGAATGCACCAAGTCAGCCAAGCTTGAAGTGTCTTACGGGCTGGGTATCCTCAAGTGCAGTTGCATAAGAGGTTTCAGGAACTTTCCTACTGGGAGCAAATATCCAGACAGGGATGCTCAGTTTCTCCCAGGCCTCTTGAGTGAGTGTGAACAGAAGCCCTCTGTCATGACATTACCTTCGAAGCTGTGAGCCTTTTAGCGCTAGTGCTGTTTTGCTCTGATGCCCAGAACACTGTGCCTTCAGTTACTTTCTTAGTGTCCTTTTGTCTTACTTGTATTAATATTTCAGCCAAAAATCATGCTTCATGACTTTTCTATTTCCAATGCGCTGGCTTCTCACAGCAAAGAATCTATCAGCTGTTTCTTGAATTGTTTTGAGTCTTTGTAGGTGTTAACATTTTCCATTTTGCCACATTCAGCAACTTTGCCTGCTCTGACATGAGCTCAGAAAAGAGCTACAGAAACTGAGTCAAGAGAGAAGCCAGTCTCTATATGGATGGGCCCTGACACTGTCTACTCCCTCCTCCCATCGCCCACCCCTTCAGGACTCACCTCCATCCAACTCTGCCCATCTGACCTCTTTTCTTTGTAGGTTACTTTTATTGTTTTTTCTCAATCAACTATGAAAAAAATCAAGCATTTTATTTATTTTTTGAATAAAATCAAGCATTTTAAGTGCTTGAGAACTCAAGGAAAATCAAGTCTCAGTGCCTTAGACTTTAACTGAATCGTGGATGCCTTAGGTCCACTAGTTCATGTACCTGATGGCATTTTCATTGCAACCGTTGTATTCATGTCTTCCTGAGAGAGGATTTCATACTATAGGGGTAGTCCAATTACAGTGGACCTAGCAGTCCTGTTCTGTATAAAGTGTGGTAGTGATAAGGAGTGGGGGGAGTCTTGGAGTCAGTGTGATGTGTTTCCAATCCTGGCTCTTTTGCGTAGTAACCCCATCCTTGGGCAAGTCATTTCACCTTCTTTATATCTCAGTTTTGTCACTTGTAAAATGAAGAGAACACTAGCCGCCACCTCACAGGTTGGCTGTGAGGATTACACGAGGGACTTTAACTAGCCTAGCACAGTCATTGGCACCTATCATGGACTCAGATGTCATCATAATTATTGTTGCTGCCTTACCCCCTCAGGTAGGAATAATACAAGGTGCTATATATTGTTCCCCAAGGTCAGGGGTTAGCAAACTATGACCCAAAGGCCAAATGCAGTGTGCCTGGTAACTAACAATGATTTTCACATTTGTAGTCAGTTGCAAAAAAGTTAAAAGAAGAATGCTGTTTGTGGTATGGGGAAATGACATGGAATTCAGATATCAGTGTTCATAAATAAAGTTCAATTCAAACACAGCCATGCTCATGCATTTACGTATTGTCTCTGGCTACTTTTGCTCTTCAATGGCAGAGTTCAGTGTTGCACCAGAGATCATATGGCCTGGAAACTGTAAAATATTTCCTATCATGCCACTCCCCACTCTGGGGTATTTAGCTGTCTAGAAGATCATAGCAATGGAAAGTTTGGGAATTACTTGAAGACTATCACCACTTATATCCCCGAACTCTTGTCTCTGTGTGTCTGTGTTGTGCTGAGTGATTTATAAGGGAAGCAATTTTATAAGTTCATGTAGGACAAACGAGATGAGGTTTTTGTGGCATTTTTAGCTAAGGGTTCACTTTGTGTCTTGAAAGGATTAGGAAGAATTTAAGAGTCGTGGCAGCATCGGTTAGATGGATATACAGCCTCTTTTGTTTTTCTTTGCTTCATCAGAATCTTCTCTTCAAGGAGGAGAGAATGTATGATTAGCTTCTCTTTGTAAAATGGATGGAATTGCTCTTATTTAGGTGTACCATCATTCTGAGCAGTTGGTTCTGAACGTGACACACCAAGGCCAAGTCTCATGTCAGCAAATATCAATCACCTCAGCACCCTGTTCTCCCTTAAAAGGCAGTTTCTGTAGAGAAATGCAAAATCTTAGAATATCCAGGTTGGAAGGAGCCTTGGAGATCTACCAGGATGATATTCATATTAATATTGCTCTGCTGACAGAGATACAATATCCTGTTGGAAGGCAAAATATTGTATAATGAACAAATCCTAGTCCATTCAATCTGTTCAAACAGGATGGCCTTTAATGGGTATTTGTGTACTTGAATTAATTTGAATACCTGTAAGATATTAAATTTAATATGCTTTACAAAATGTGAAATTGTTGAGATATACAATACCCAGTTTTGAATGAGAGCGGGGAGGATAGGAATGTTTACCATTCAGAAGCTAGAAACTCTGAGCTCTGGTCTGCAGATCCACCTTCTGGCCGACCATAATGAAATGCCTTTTTAGGAGGGATGAGGTATGCATGGGGCCGGGGAAGAGGTGGATGAGATCTGGAGGGTTGGTCTCTGAAGGAAAAGGTTGTTTAAGCTGAGCTGTGCAGACATAGCAATCTGGGTCTCTGTGTCAGCAAGGGGTCCTAGGCTGTGAAGCTGCAGATAGGAGACTGACCTGCTGCAAGGGGAAGGAGGAAGGCAGGGAGGCTGGAGAGGAGTTTTTAGACCAGATCTTGCTGAGAAGATCTCAGAACCTCCAACTCCTCCCCTGCTCTTGTGTCCTTCACACTTACAGGACTGGTGTTAGGGGAGATACATTTTTTTAATATCTAACTCTCCCTTGGCTTGCCCCCATGCTTCTGTGTACAACCAACAGGCCAAGCTGACGAAGACCAGCAAAGGCCAGAGGTGGCCCCATGTACATACAGCTGACACTCCATCAGACACATAATCTACCAAACAATCTTACCTCACATCCTGAGCTTTCCTATCACAGTCTTCTTTATGGGGTGGGGCCTGGCCTCTTTTTCCCTGTAGCCCTCCTTCCTTTCATATTGTACCCCGAGAACCACACCAAAAATCTGTGGACAGTGACAATCAGTGGCTATTAACATATCCATCAGAATGTCCTCTTTGTACACTGTACTGGTGTTGACTTCCATCTTGATGGGTTTGGACACGTGTTGGCAATCTGGCTATTTCAACAAGCTGCTTTAAAGAGGAATCCATTTGAAAGCTCAAACTACCACTCCAGTGGAACAGCAGAGCCAATGACTCTGTCTTGGGACTGGATTAAGCAGGAGAAGGGCAGTGAACACGGCTAGAGGTGTTAGCACTGCAGTCTAAAGAATGTGGGCTTCAACCTCTACCCCTAGGATAAGGCCAAGAAGAACTTTTTGGCTTCCAGCCTCTGGTGCATGTATTTTCTTGTATCTGTGCCTCTTCTAAGTGGTGGCTGGTGTGATGGACGTGACGGACATGGGGCAAAGGTAACACTGTGGCTGCACAAGAATACTGGTAACTCCCACAGAGTCATTCAGCTTCCTAAGCTCAGGGAAGAAGCCTGAGTAAGAAAACCATATGTCAACAGTCTTTCTGCATGTTTCTTCCCTGGAGTCATACTTTTAGAACAGGCACAGGCTTCAAGGTATAAATAAAGCCAATTATTTGAGTTTGCCATTGACTTTCATATATAAATTATCAATATAGTTGTGATTCAACAATAAAAATAACAGTCTGGGAGTTTTAAGCCCTGTCATGGTAGTGAAGCAGTTGACAGCAGGAGTCTTCTGGTCTGGTGCTGTCTCTTTGTACAGGGAATCGAGTGTTAATGCTATGCCTGCTGCTTAAGAAAAGCTACTTTTTAAAGAATATTTAATATATGCCAGGCATCTTCAAAGGGCCTAAAAATATGATTTTATTGAATACCACCAATTATTCTAGGAGGTAGGTTACTATTTTTATACATGTTACAAATAGGGAAACTGAGGCTCCAAGAGTCACTTGTCTGGAATTCTTGAAATTCTAAGGCAAATCAGCCTGACTTCTGGTCCTTTCTTTGCACCATGTTGGTGAATTTCTGTAGGGTGAAGGGGAGGTGCCTTCCTGGAGCCCCACCATTCCCTTGGCCTTGAGTGAGTTTTCACATACTATCAACTGTCCTTGGATAGATTAGTTAGCTTCCTAGAGGTTGAGCAAGAAGTCATCTTCTAGAGGGAACAGCTGTTCTGCTCTGTTTTTCAAATCTCCAAGTTGATTTTGGAATGAAGGCTTGTTTTCCCAGGAAAGTGGTACTATTTTTCCATCTCCCTCTCTTCTGTGAAATGCAAGAGATAGCAGGCAGCCTTGCCTCAGGAGCAGACCACAAACCATGAGGATGGAGAAAAGAGGCATCTGGCTTTCCTTTCAGATCAAAGCTAACTCCAAAGGTAGTGTGACACATACCTATTGAAATGTGTTACCATCACTGAGCTGCCGGGCCTTTAGGCCAAAGCAGTAAGCAGAGTACATAAATGACTGTCGTTATTTTTATGTGGCTGGGGTTTTGTTTCTCTCCTGGGTTAGGTCTTCACTAGCTCTAGTAACACTATGATAGCTTTCTTTAGTACCGTTTATGGCCTTACTTGTTCTTATCGCCAGCCTTTCACACACACCTCCAATAAAGTGTAGATTTATCTAACTGCATGTTATGCAGGTATTTTGTATTATAAACAATGTTTAAATGTATTCATTTGAAACAGGTCACAATTAAAATCTACAAACGCTGTAAGCCTCTATAAAAGCTCCACCATCCACCTTACAGCTTAGTATTAGTATTTCCTCTAGAAAGGAAAAACATCTCATCCTGCATTTCTCTGATGGACCACTTTTTTGTTATCAATAAAAACAAAAGACATATGTTTAATTGGATCCCTTAGGTATCGATTAAAAAAGATTTGGATTCCTGCTTGCCAGGATGGTTCCATAGAGCATCTTAGAACTATCCTTTTTCTCAAATTCTTTGAGGATACAGCCATTTTAATATTTGCCTTCCAACTACCAGGTTAAATGCTACCCACTTAAGTTCAGGCAGAACTTCTCTGCCAGCAGAAGTTCTCCAGGAACATCCTAGGGACCCAAGATAAGGCCACCTTACATTTTATTCCCATGTTGGACTAAGGGAGGAAGGAAACAGCAGCCACTTGGCACTGAAATCCTGCTGATCTGGGTGTCCAAGGTGTTGGAAGTTAACTGTGTAATCCATTGGAGGACAACCCTAACAAGCCCCCTTTCCAAATCAAGACAGTTAATGTTTCTTTCCATACTTTATCTCATAATCAATATTCAATTTTCAAGGTAGTGAAACTAATCAAATCATATAAAATGAATCTTGCACAAGAGGAGGGAGGTAGAATGAGTAAGCCGCAAAGGGGGCTGAGAAGATAGGAGAATGTTTGTAACCACATGATGTCTTTTCTGTGGGGTAACGTCTACTGGAAGCCTGAGCTAACCTCTGTGATATGGGGCTGCTCATTTGTCCCTTGAAACACCAGAATCAGGAGGCAGGAAAATACTCAGAAACCAGTCATGTTCTTCTGACCCTTCTGTGTGGTATTTTACTGTTCCTAGTGATAAAATTGGGCATGTGGTATGATGAGGTTTCCCTGACTCCAGGGCAGGCTGTGGGCCTGTGATAGGCATATGGGGCAGCAGTCAGCATAGGGGATGGTGGGAGTGAGATGCTCTGGACCACTGTTCTGGCATCTTCTAGACTCTTAAGAGTTGGTTATCTCTCACACTCCACCTTACCTTATCTTTACTGTGCCCTTTCCCTACAACCTTTGCCAACAAGTAAGGAGAAAAGCCTGTCCCATAAGCTCTTTCCAAGAGAAGGAGAATAATAGTTTAGGTTTACTGAGAACTTTTGAAATACACTAGGCATCTCACACGAAGTATCTCATTCAGTCCTTTCCACAATCCTGTGTTATCCTGACATTACAGATTAAGGAAGTGAGGCTCATGGAGAGGTTATCCTGGCATTCATACTGATCATAAAACCAGTCACTGGCAGAAGCAGATTCAACAGCTCAAAAATGAAAGAGGGCACAATACTTCACATGGAGATTGACACTGGCCATGTTGGGGATGAAATACAGCGACCCAGGTATCAGTGTTAAGGGCTTACATGGGACAGCATTGTCCTACTCTAGTACTTCACCTTTCTCATTCATGTCTAATTAGAAATAGTTTCAATCAAATACACATTTCCAGAAGCATTTGTAATTATCCCAAGTCCTGTCCACCAGTTTCTCTGAAGAGGCTTCCATGGCCCAGAAGCTTATCTCTTATTAATGCTGCTGCTCCGTCTTAAAAGTTCTTCCCTTGGGTATAGTTGACCTTTCACCACCAAGAACCAAGATGGCATCTTACTTTTCTGATGGGCCACTAGAAATTGTCAAAAGATCATTAGGCTTGAGGGCATAAATTGCTCATAATCCAGTGTCCAGGGAAAGGGCATACAATAACTTCATAAAGTGGATTGATGTTACTCTAGTAATTTATTTAAGAAGCATCTACTGAACACTTACTCTGGGTCAGGCCCCTTGCTGGGTCTGGGGACACAAAGATGAAGAAATTTCCATCCTTGAGGAGATCACAGTCAGGTAGGGGAGAAAAGAGGTAAACAGATGATAATAGCACTTGGCCGAGTGCTACCATGAAGGTTCACACTCTGTGTGCTGAGTGCTGCGTGGCTGGATAGTGGCAGCTCAATGAGAAGACTTGGAGGCCTGTCCACACTAGACTCGGCATCAGCCTCAAGCCAAACGCTTATCTTCTCAAAATGATTTTATTTTAAAAAAAAATCCATTTTTTACTATGCTAACTCAAACGATGTATTCTGTAGAGGTTTACTGGACCATTTTTCCCTTTAAAATAACGAATAACTATATGGGTTGACATGCTTTGGGGCATATTTTTATAAAGTAGCATAGATAGGACAGTGCTGGAATGCATCGGTGTGCTATGAAGCCTGCATTACAGTAACACACAAACAAATGCACCTTAAAAAGCATAAAGAAAAGCAAAATGCTTAAATTCATTAAGCACAAAGAGGCAGCATGGCATGGGGAATGATGATTTGCAAACAGGAAGACGAGGGTCCCTGCTGGCTCTTCTGCTGGGTGTCCCTAGGAGGTCCCTGTGCCTCTCTGGACCTCAGTTTCCTGGTGGGTAGAATGGGTGGTGGATGAGAATCTCCATCTCAAGCCCTCCATTCCTTCACGAGTTGCTAAAATCCTGGACTTTTCTGACAGCTGTGATTGGGCAGTTCTGCACTGCAGCATGCAGTAGACAGCCCTTTTGGCTTCCTTCCTTACACGGGCCCCTTCTTTTCCCAAGGCACACACATGTGTTACCTAAGCGCCTAGGTACATGCATATGCACATACTCTACCACCTTGCCTGAGAGAAAGAACTGGATCCAAAGTCGTATTTTCACTCAAGAGTCTCAAAATGACAGCTATACTTTTACACAGTTCAGTATTAAATGGAATCCCATTTTCCTTGTCAAGTTCCAGACAGGAGAAAGAGCCCAGAATTCCAATCATGATGGGGTTCTTGGCAAGCAGTTTTTACAGGGTGGTAAGGTAATCAATCTGCAGTTCGACAGTCCGAAGGCCTCAGCTTTCATCTGACTTGGAAAATACCAGGAGCTTGGGATTATGGCTTCCAACCACATGATTTTGCTTTGAGGTTAACATACTTTTTTCCAACAATTACGTAGCACTCTTCATCCAGCAAGTACCCACTGCAATCAAGGAGAAAGGACACGACAGATTAAATGAATCTTCATGTGTTTTTAGCACTGGTGGGCTACAGACTTCTTGGCATTGAAGTTACTTCGATTTTTCTGAATTCAGCCTAATAGCCTCCATCAGAATGCTTTTGCCTTCCCAGAATCCATTTGTGAATGACCAGCAGGTGGGCTAATCAAGGAGTACTAAAGTTTTCTGGCTCAAAGAACATAATGCAGTTTATTTACAGATCTCACCATTCACCTCTGCCCTACGTTTTCCTTTCCTTTCTATGATTTTAGCACTAGGGGTTTACAGTAAGCTCTCAGTTCCATAATGTAGGCTGAAAAATAATGTCAGTATGGCAGAGATTCAGCCCTCACTGAAAACATAGGAGGTAGCCAAATACAAAGCATCCTTGCCTCCCTTGTCCCTTCCAGGGATTCCGAATAGCCCTGGTGCCATCGTTCCATGGATTGGGCTGTATCTATAGATTTATTTCAAAGCCACACTGCTGTTCAGACTTGAGCATTGCATTTTATGGGATGAGCACTGGAAGGACAATGAAAGTCCTTCAGAAATCGCTCCCCTTAAATTTACCAATCCACGTGTGATTGCCACTTTTAACACAAATCAGAGCACAGTCATTCCCTTTTTATTGAAAACATATGGTGAGTATTTAGAGCTAACCCTAGTCCAGACCCAGTCATGGTGGCATCAAGCAGAGTTAGAATTGAAAAGTGGAAAATGGTATCCAGGTGGCAGAAGGAAATCAATAGGGGGGGATGGGAAATATTTATTGTTAACGAGCTTTCATAAGGAGAACAGAAATGTTAGATGCGATTTGCAGGTCCGTAGGAAGGCAATATCTGCCTCGAAAGTAGAAATTTGGAGAGGCTTCTCACTATGTATGTGCCTCACCCTTGACCCAAACCATCCTTCTGCCCTCTTCCCCTGAACATGCTTAATAAATATGATTATGCTTTGAGAATTTATTCGAAATAATATATGGAAGTGATCAGTAAGTGCTACACGCCAGGCACCTTGGTAAAAGTTTGATTATGATCTTGTCATACTAGCAAGGATCTTGTGAGAGGGAGGTCATTTACTCCCTGTTGTATGTGTGTGCGCTAAGTTGCTTCAGTCGTGTCCAGCTCTTTGTGATCCTGTGAATTGTAGCCTACCAGACTCCTCTGTCCATGGGATTCTCCAGGCAAGAATACTGGAATGTGTTGCCATGCCCTCCTCCAGGGCATCTTCCCAACCCAGGGACCAAACCCAAGTCTCTTTTGTCTCCTGCGCTGGCAGGCGGGTTCCTTACCACTAGTGCCACCTGGAAAGCTCTGTGGTACAGATGAGAAAACTGAGGCTCGGACATTAAACCAGCCAGATCTGCCTAAGTAGTCCTGGGAATGGGAGCACCTGGGTCTCTCTCCCAGGGAGGTTTCCAGACAACTCCATGTTACTTCAGCCCCCAGGATTGCAGTCAAGCAGAGGGAAGAAGAAGGCAAGTGATGGCTTTGAAACACTTGCCAAATGGCTTCATCACCATCCCCTTCCCTCCCAGTGTCAGTGGAGTGGAGGGAAGGTGTGGTCCCAGCCAGGCAAAGAGGGGAAGGAAAAAGCTGAAAACAGATGTATATTTCTCCCAGTTGAACTGTCTTTTCCTTTGTACCCCTAGGAATTCTGCCACCTATAGGTTTTCAGGGACCATGAAACTGAGAATGCAGTCCTGGGCAGTGGAAGGGGGTTAGAGGTCAGAAGATATGACACCAAGGCCAGCTTTACCAATAATGAGGTGTGTGACTGTGGGCAAATCACTTAATTATTACTACTAATACAACTTCCGCATCTGTACAGTGAACATCACCACCCCTTCCCACTGTGTATTCCTCAATCACGGTAAAGATTAAAATGAGATTATGTGAAAGTATTCTAGAAATCAGAAGCACCACATAAATATAAGAGACTATGAGAAATGTAAGAGAGGGTAGTCATGTAACTGACATTATCCATTGCTGCTGCTGCTGCTAAGTCACTTCAGTCGTGTCCGACCCCATAGACGGCAGCCCACCAGGCCCCGCCGTCCCTGGGATTCTCCAGGCAAGAACACTGGAGTAAGTTGCCATTTCCTCCTCCAATGCATGAAAGTGAAAAGTGAAAGGGAAGTCGCTCAGTTGTGTCCGACTCATAGCGACCCCATGGACTGCAGCCTACCAGGCTCCTCCATCCATGGGATTTTCCAGGCAAGAGTACTGGAGTGGGGTGCCATTGCCTTCTCCATTAGATGAGAGTAAATTGGTACTATCCACCCCCTTGGTGGACAAGCTTTCTTGTCCTTAAAGGCCATTTCCAGAGCAGAAGGAAACATTCATCTAAGCTCCAGCACCACATTTCTGTATCAGAGCTAGTTTGAGATTTAAATGAATCCTGTCTCTCAAGACACCGCCTTGCATCTATTCTGTATTCAAATTTATTTATCTAGAGACAAAATTGTGCTTTCTTGAATTCTACTCACAGTATATGCAAGCAGATCAAATGAGGTGTTGATCCAGCAAAATGGCAAGTAGCCTTTTGCTTCCTTGAAACTGCTAATTTTACAAATGGCAGACTGTTGAAACATGGCATGGAATATCTATTTTACTAGAATCTGGCAACATGGGCACATATGGTCTTGTCAAGAATGAATCACACACAATTCCAGGTTTATAATTAAGCAGTGGAAATTCCAAAAGGAATAACAATATGAACAAAGTCAGATTTAGATTGCTGTTTGTCAGCTTTCTGTTAGGCTCCTTCCTTGGCACATTATTGGCAATGTAGCTACTTTGATTTTTTTGCTCTGAAAAAATGGTTAATTTGAAAACATCAAGCATCTTCGCCTTAACTCTAATTGTACTTGATTTAACATCTGTATACCATGCTTACTGCTGCTGCTGCTGCTAAGTCGCTTCAGTCGTGTCTGACTCTGTGCAACCCCATAGACGGCAGCCCACCAGGCTCCCCCATCCCTGGGATTCTCCAGGCAAGAACACTGGAGTGGGTTGCCATTTCCTTCTCCAATGCATGAAAGTGAAAAGTGAAAAGTGAAGTCGCTCAGTCATGTCCGACTCTTAGCGACCCCATGGACTGCAGCCTACCAGGCTCCTCCATCCATGGGATTTTCCAGGCAAGAGTACTGGAGTGGGGTGCCATTGCCTTCTCCGATACCATGCTTAGAGTATCATAAAGAATAGAAGAAGAACAAGCATATAGGTCAAGCCAAATGTTCTTATATAAATATTTAGGTTAATGCCTTCTCCCACCAAATTTGAGCTTCTGATCAACTCCCTGGCAGGCCAGCCAAGATTAGTAAGTAAGATAGGGACCATTTTTAGAAAGAGTGTCTCTCTCTCTCAATCTGAATCTCTCTCTCTGAATGCTCTTTCTACCTGAAGGAAGGAACCATGTCCTATCCTTGTCTGTAAGCCCAGCATCTAGCACAATGCCCGGCATGGTTGTTTTGGAGACTTGCATCATGTGTTTAGGAAACATTCTCAGGGAATCCCTTGGAGTTACTATGGACCTGATTTTGAGCCCTATTTGTAACTCAACATCTGTACCTTAAAGCACATGTCAGCCAAAAGGTGGAAATAGCTCAAATGTCCATCAACTGATGAACAAACAAAATACGATCTTTCCACACAATGGGATATCATTCAGCCACAAAAAAAGAATTAAGTGCTGATACATGCTACTACATAAATTGGCCTTGAAAACATTATGCTAAGTGAACGAAGCCAGTCACAAAAGATTACCTATTGTATGACTTCATTTATATGGAATATCCAGAACAGGCACATTTATAGAGACAGAAAATAGATCAGTGGTTGCCAGGTGATACCTAAAGAATATGAAATTTCTCTTTACAGTGTTGAACATATTCTTAAATTGATGGTGGTAGTGGTTGTACAACTTTGTGAATACGCCAAGAGCACTGAGTAGCACACTTAAAATGAGTGAATGGTGTGATATATGGATGGTATCTCAGTAAGACTTTTATGTTAAAACAAAGTGTATCCCAAATGATTTTGATGTTGCACTGCCAATTTGGAAGCCTGGGCTAGCCTAATAGGTCCCTATCTCAGTTTTGATTCCTAACCCTTTTTTTCTTCCTGGCTCTTAGGACCTATAGCTTCCCTGCAGCCTACATGGCTGCCCCCTAGCTTTGGTTCTATTATCCAGAATAAAGAACACCCTGGAAGAGAGCTGATGCCTTATTGGAAGAGGGGAAACAAAGACTTCCAGTTTCAAGCTGTGTCTACCCCGAGCCATCACTCCCACTTGGATAGCTGCTCTACCATGAAGATTGGCACCCTGTTCTTCCCCACTTACGTTTTCCCAGGGCCTTGAAGAACCCAAATCCGGTTACTCTATTGTGAGATTGAAATAGTCTGGATGTTTTTCTTCACAAGAGGGCAGGGATTCTATTAAGGAAAGCAGCTGCCACAAAACAAATTTTTCATGTTCCATATAGAAAATGGAAACTTTCAAGAAAAAAAGGAGTCAATTTTAAAACCTACAGCATTGAGTTCTCCCTTTCACTCGTCATCTTTTTTCTGCTTATTTAGAGACAGGAAAAGGAAAACTTTCTTGCTTGTTCAATCCCCAAGCTACTTCCAGTTTTTGACTTTAAAGGGAAGCAGTGCAAAGTAAGGAAATATTATTTGGACACCTGAAAAAGAAAATGTTTTTTAACAAACTGGATGGTGATTTCTAACCACCATAGATGAGTATAAGTACTTTCTGTTAAAATCTCATCAGTGAGTACATAATTCTAGGAATATACATGGCAATAGAAGTTATAAAAGGATGCTACTAACTCATCCTTTAATTTGACTACAAAATATTTATTAAAAGTTAATATTAAATATTTATTAAAGATTAACTGTGGTATTAAGTATTTAAAATATTGGTAAAAATTAAAGCTTTTGTCACAATAGACCATGGTCTGTCTACTGATAATCACTTTTCTGTAGGGTGGTTCCCTGAATGTATTACAAAAAATACTTCTATAATGAGAAGTGATTGTCACCATTCTGTATCTTTGAATTTGAACATACCTTGATACAAAATTTTCTTTGAAGAGGATTTTAAAAAGTCTCAACCAAAAAAAAAAATCCAACATACATCTTAAAATTGATTGTCAGCCCCTCAGAAAATGTCCTCAGGAACCCAGAACAGTGATAGCTTTAGAGATATATATTTCCTTTCTTAGTTCACTTTTGGCTGCAAAGAAAGATTCTGCAAACTGTGAAAAAGAGCCAAATACTGAGACTTCAAGGATTATTCAAAAAACCCTGTAATTAGTTTCATGACCAAAAAGAAAATAATGGCTTCGGTGATTGAAAGGATGGAGGAATGAACGGACAGATGAATACAAATGCATTCATTCAAAAATACTTCTGAGTACATAACTTCAATGGTGGTGAGTGCTATAAAAGGCAAAGAACCAGGTTCTACGAGAGTATATTTGAGGGGCCTCTGACCTAGTGTGGGAAGCCATGTTTAAGCTGAGACTTGAAGGTGAATAGGAGCTAGGAGAGTAAAACTGGGAGAAGGTCCAGAAAATACATGAGTGGCTCAGATGGTGAAGAATCTGCCTGCAATGCAGGAGACCTGGGTTTGATCCCTGGGTCAGGAAGATCCCTGGAGAAGGGCGTGGCAACCCACTGTAGTATTTTTGCCTGGAGAATTCTGTGGACACAGGAGCCTGATGGGTTACAGTCCATGGGGTCGCAGGGAGTCGGACACGACTGAGTGACTAACACTTTCAAAGAGGGAGGACAAAGGGAGGAAGAAAGTAATAGAAATAAAGACAGGAAGCAGAGAGAGTGAAGAGAATGACAAGGCTTAAAGATGCAGCTGTGAGGGTGCTGGGGCACAGCTGGTGACTCCAAGGGAAAATTATGAAACCTTTGTGATCTGGAAAACTCAGTTAACCAGAATGACTCATTCCCCAATTATGCCACAAATCCAGGATTTTACTGGAAAGCAAGCAGCCATGAGGGATGTGGTGTCTTAGCTGTCCAAGTAGGGAATTGAACCCACACCCCCTGCATTGGAAGGTGAAGTCTTAACCACTGGACCGCCAGGGAAGTTCCAAAAAGCAGAGTGTTGATAACTAATGGTTACAAAGCAATGCCCACATGCCAGTCACCATTCCAGTGTTTGTATTAACTCATTTAATCCTTGGAGCTGTACTATGAGGGAGAAACCAGTACAATTCCCATTTTATAGATAAAGGGCTGACAGAGGCACAGAGAGGTTAAGGAACTTGCCTATGGTCACACATCTCATGTCATGCCATAGATCTGGGCATATTCAACTAATCTGTATCTTTCAAAATTATATAGCTATTTAGTGGCAGATCCGAGAATGCAGCCCAGGTTTTCTGACTCCAGTGCAGCATCCCTCAGCTGGGCACAAATTCATGAAATAACTTTATAATACCCCAGTAACTGCAAGTATGCAAGCAAAGTCATTAGTCCCCCTGTCTCCACTTTGTTGAATGGGTCTACCTCCGGGAGGGAGTGAAGCCAGTCCACCTCTAGGAATACGCTGCCCAGAATTTTGCCTTCCATCTTGGCACTGCCACTTTAACAGTGAGTGTTTTGGAGCTGGCAGAAAGTATTTTTGTGCCTCAGTTCAATTCAGCAGTTGTGTTAGAAAACATCCTCCAAATGTCCAACGATGTTAATGTGTTGCTTTGTGAATGATCTAAAGGTAAATGTGATTCATTACAGGGTGATGGGCTGAACAGGAGACTCAGGTATGAAAAACAATGCTAGAGAACAGATTTCCAGGGCTGTGAGTAAGCTTGCTGTCAGGATTTGCAGAGAGGATTTGATTGGGAAGAAAAATGCATCTTTGCTTCATCATTTCAAAGCAATTTCATGCTTCAGTTGTCCACATTTCTGTCTTCTGAACACTTCCGAGGGCCACACTTGGGCCTCGGCAGCAGCCTGAAGTCTCGTATGATGGAGTCTCCATGCGAGGGCTCTGTGGGAGTGATGTAGAAAGCGACATAGCAACGCTTGATTTTGATAGAACAATTTAATCATACTCTTTTGCCTCGATTAAGTTGAAAAGACTCAAATGCAGCTGAAAATTGAAAAGTGTAACAGAATGAGAAGGTTTATATCAAATATTGAAAAGGCTGAGAGAGAGAGCTAACAGGTGTTTTGGCTGTGACTGTTAAAACTGGGGCCTGCAATCTGGAACCGCTCAGGGGTCCATTGCTGTGCACAAGGATTCACTTTTTTGAACTGAACCAGGGAAGAGGGGGTGTCTGGTGCCCAGTGGCTGCATGAGTCTATCAAGTAAAGATTTCATATACTGTCTGGTCTCTTCTTCAGGACTTTTTTTGAAGGTCTGTGAGGTTGTTTTTCCCCCCCAGGTTTCTGGAGATATAATTGACATATTGTATAAATTTAAGGCAAACAGTGTCATGATTTGGTACTCATATGTATTGTGAATGATTACCACGATCAGATTAGTTAGCACATCTGTCATATTTGGTAATTACTGTTTGTGTGAGTGTCTGTGTGTGTGCTGAGAACATTTGAGACAGACTCTCTTAGTGACTGTCAAGTACACAAAAGAGTATCGTTAACTACAGTCATCTTGCTATACATTCCTTGCCCAGCATTTGTTCATCCTGTAACTGGAAGTTTCTACCCTTTGACCAACATCTCCCCATTTGCCCCACCCCCGGGCAACCACATCCTGTTTCTGTGAGCTCTGGTTTCTTAGATTCCACATGGAAGTTAGATCATACAGTATCTGTCTCTCTCTGTCTGCCTTATCTCACTTAGCATAATGCCCACAAGGTGCATCAGTGTTGTCACAAATGGCAGGATTTTGTGGGATCGCTTCTAGGTGGCGGTCCAGTCGCATTTGGCTTCCTTCAGTGGTGTGTTGTTATCTGCTGAGAGAAAGCAGGAGGGGGATTCTCATGCACCCACCCACAATGTGTGCTAGGCGCTGGAACTGGGAGTTCTGCATGTAGTGCACTAGAACAGTGCTCTCAATTTGGGCTGCACAGCTGAGCCACCTGGGAAGCTTTTCAAACACATAGAGGCTCAGGCCCCCATCTCCTCAGATGCAGGTTAATCTTGGGCATTTGGAATTTTTAACATCTCTACCAAGATGATGTTTTAGGAAAAAGACTTGTGTACATGTGTTTGAAACTGTTGAAATGCCACGTTTTCAGCACAAGTGTTTTTGTAATTAAACTTTTATATTATCTTTGTTTTTTTAGAAGTTGACATGGGCATTTGTAATTATAAAAACTCCTCCAGGGGGTCAGTGTACAGCCAGTGTTGGAGAACCACGGACTTTGAGAGCAACTCATTGCACAGAGAACAGACTTGTGGTTGCCAAGAGGGAGGGGGTTGGAGTGGATGAATTGGGAGTTTGGGGTTAGCAGGTGCAGACTGGTATATATAAGATGGGTAAACAACAAAGTCTTCCTGTATAGCACAAGGAACTATATTCAATACCCTGTGGGAAACCATAGTGGAAAACAATATGAGAAAGAATGTATGTATAACTGGATCACTTTGCTGTATAGCAGAAATTATCACAGCATATAAATCAGCTATATTTCAATAAAAAAGGAGTGTATTATTCAATTTAGGGGACACTTCCTGGCTTTGCTCACTCATCCACTTGTAACTTAGGGATCGAGTCACATACTTCATTGTGACAAGAGTGACGAGTATCTCTGGTGGCCTCGATGCTCAGAACTCACATGCCAAATTCCTTCAGCACCTTACATCACTGGTTTGCTTTGGACTGCCTCCATTTCGCTCCTCTGCTTCCAAGTTAATATTTCTAGTTTTTCAAATAACCATTTTGATAACCCTGCTTTCATTGTGTATGTCTGTGTGTGCTTAGTCACTCAGTGGTGTCCTCCTCTTTGCGACCCCAGGGACTGTAGCCCACCAGGTTCCTCTGTCCATTGGGATTCTCCAAGCAAGAATACTGGAGTGGGTTGTCATATCCTTCTCCACAGCATCTTCCCAACCCAGGGATTGCACCTACCCAAACCCAGGGTCTCCCACATTGCAGGCAGATTATTAACCATCTGAGCCCCCAAGGAAGCCCAAGAATACTGGAGTGGGTAGCCTATCCCTTCTCCAGGGGATCTTCCTGACCCAGGAATCAAACTGGGGTCTCCTGGATTGCGGGCAGATTCTTTACCAGCTGAGCCCCCAAGGAAGCCCAAGAATACTGGAGTGGGTAGCCTATCCCTTCTCTAGGGGATCTTCCTGACCCAGGAATCAAACTGGGGTCTCCTGGATTGCGGGCAGATTCTTTACCAGCTGAGCTACCAGGGAAGCCTTTAGAGAAAATTGCTTGCCTTCATTACTTTGTAACTCCTCACTGTGGAGAAGAAAGTTGTGGAGAGGAAACTTTTCGGAAGCCCCAGGAGAAGAAGGCCTCATCTTCCTTGCATTCCAGGCTTCCTTACCAGTACACTCCCCAAGAACACAGACCTTCTGCTCACTCTGGCTAGCCTTCCTGAAGAGGAGAGGATTTCTGAAGGCAGAGCTATTGGAGCCTACGTACAGGGTTCCCAGACAGCAATGATTCCAGACTGGAAACTCCTGGCTCAGTGTGTCCCTCAGGATGCCAAGACATGCACCTGGTGAAGGAAAGCTATTGTCAAAGAACTGTGCTCTGCCAGGGACCCCAGGACCTGGTTTAGATGTATGTGGGTGGAGATGAAGGGGAGACTATCTCCGGCTGCTTCTAATCATAATGACTTGATCATGATCATCATTGACTTTAGAAAACAAGATGTGGAGCTTGTGAAAAAGACATTATATGTCTGTGCAGATGTCAGGTTCCTGACAAAATGAAAATTTCAACAGAGATTTACGGAGACCCTCCCCATCCATCACATACATCTATGTCAAGATTTAGAGTTTGCAAAGGAATACTGGCATTATCTCATTGTTGCTGGGATATACGGAGTGAGGGTGAACTGTTAGGGAGCACCTACTATGTGCGAAGCAACGAGATTTGTACATTTACCCATATGTTACCCCAGTAAATAACCCTCACAGTACTCCATGAAGTGCCTATGATTAATATCATTTTGTGGATTTAGAAATCAGGGGTCATCTCACTGACATGATTTACCCCAGGTCACACAACCTGAGCAGGAACCTTAGTCAGTCTAACATGTAATTGAAATCAGTCCCCTCTGGGGAAACGCAGAATAACTCTCATGCCTCTTTGTTATCACTTGTCATGACCCTCCTCGCCATGTCTTCTTTGTAGGATAAACGCCTCCTATTCCTTCAGATTGTATTTCCAAATGTGTTCTACATTTGACTTTCCCAGAGCCTTGCTTTCTCTTCTTCCCTGCTTCCTTGAAATCTGGCTTTTATTACAACATTTCCAATCAAACTCTCCTCCCCTAGGTCATTGATGTCTAAAACGTCAACCTCAACCATAATAATCAACCCATATCCAACCTCTCTTCATAGTATTTAGCGCTAACGTGGACCACTCTCTTTCTTCAGTAGGGCAATCTCATCCATTCCCATGGATGTACCACCTCAATGCTGTGTGTGTGTGTGTGTGTGTGTGTGTGTGTTAGTCACTCAGTCGTTTCTGACTCTACACAGCCTCATGGACTGTAGCCCACCAGTCTCCTCTGTCCATGGGATTCTCCAGGCAAGAATACTGGAGTGGGTAGCCATTCCCTTCAGGGGGTCTTCCTGACCCAAGCATCGAACCCAGGTCTCCTGTATCTCCTGCACCGCAGGCAGATTCTTTACTGTCTGAGCCACCAGGTAAGCCCACCATCTCAATGCTGGCGACTCCCAAACCGACCTCTGGAGACTTGACCTCTCTCCTGAGCTTCAGTCTCACTCATCCCACTGCCTGCTGGGCTTCCTCGTTTGGGATAGCCCACAGGTACTTAAGACCCCATGCACCCCAGAAAGAAATCTAGCATTTCCCCTAACCACAACTCTACTTCTGTCCTTCTGTGTATTTCTTATACTTCATTAGTGGAATCTCCCTCCACATGATCTACCAAGCCAGGAACTCAGGAGCATCTTTTCCCTCATCCAGTCATCCAAATCAGTCTTTCAAATTCTGTGGATTCTTCTCCATGAATATTTCTCAAAGTTGACCTCTCTTCTCTCCCTTGCTTAGAGTAATTCTAGAGTTTTGTAATATATCTCTCAGATTCTACTTCATATCACGTTTGTTTTCTGTGCTGCTGACAGGTATTTCAAAGCCCTATTCAAGCTGTTCAGTGGCTCTGTGAACCTACATTTCCCAAAGCATATTGGTTGCCCCCTAGTCTTACAGAATGTGAAAAATGGGACTGTGGTCTCAAGTTGCTTCTGGAAAACCTGTATACTATACTTCTCTCCTCTTAGAGGTTCAAATTCATGTTAAATGTCCCGAGAAGTCCTTCAGTGACAACCACGTTTAACTTTGTATATTTCAGCATCTCAAATGGATTTCATCATGGAATCAGCCCTTTCCCCATGCTCACGTGTTTCAGCATAGGGCCTGCCAGCAACCTTCTGCAGAACACCATTGAAAACACAGGGTGAATGCTCTGCTTCTTGGTGTGGTGTCCAAGGCTCTTCATGTGACCTTTGCTAACCTCCCTAGCAAACCCTCTCCTTTACAAGTCTCACTGCTCTCACCATTCTTGAGACTACCCTACTTCCTCACACACCTTTGTGTTTTCATGCCTTTCCTTTCCTGGAAAGCCTTTCCTCTCCCCTCACCACCTTTGCCTACCTTCAATTCATCATTGGAGACTCAGCTTGACTGTTTTCCATGTATTTTGTATATATATTGAAGATTAGATTTACCAGGTATGAAATTACTACTGTATTTCTAGGTAATCTCTTAGCATTTCGAACTAATTGGATTGTTTCTATATCTTTTCATTTTAACACGACCATTTAAAAATTTTTTTATTGAAGTATAGTTGATTTACAATGTCGTGTTAGTTTCCGGTATATAGCAAATTGATTCAGTTATGTGTGCACACACATATATATATTCTTTTCATAATCTTTTATATTATGGTTTATTAAGGATATTGAATATACTTCCCCATGCTATACAGTAGGACATTGTTCTTTATCTGTCCTATATATACTAGTTTGCCTCTGCTAATGCCAAACTCCAGTTCTTTCCCTCCACTACCCCACCTCCTTGGTAACCACAAGTCTGTTCTGTTAACACCATTATTTTGGATTCATCACTGACCCAACAGGAAAACAATCCCATCCTTTGTAGCTTTAGTAAAGCAGTGGATGTGAGAAACCTTATAGCTAGGTATTCACTAGAGCACATCTTGATCAGGGAAACACAAAGCCACCTGAGCTCCTGCTCCTAGACAAGGTCAAGGCCCAGCTCCCACGAATTCTGGATCTTTCTTCAGTCCTCTTGGGGCCGGAGGCCTGTGAATCATGACCCACTCCATGAAGCCTTTTCCTTAGCAAGGGAAGGAAATTATTCATTGGTGAGCGCTTCCTTTGTGCAGGCATGCTGCTAAAGTTTTCTATGCATTTTGTCATTTCATCCTCACAGCAGCCTCAGAGGTAGGAACTCTTATTTTCTTCCTGTTTTAGAGAAGGACATTGAGGGTCAGGAAAGTGAAATGACCTGGTCAAGGTGGTCTTATAGCTCCAGGCCCCAATCCTGCCAGCAGCACTTCTTTGCTGTGTTATGTTGGGAAAATCAGTCAATCTAGCTGAGTCTCAGATTTCTCCCTTGCACAATAGGAATAATACTACTGCTTACCTTGTGGAATGATCCTAAGGTTTCAGTGATGTATGCAGAGTGCCTGGCACATGGTTAAGTACTCTGTAAATGGTCACTATTGTGGGCTGAGGTCAGACATTGTTTTCAGCCAAGATAAAGCAGAAACAAGAGGACAGTTCTGTATTAAAGGAGAGTTTGGGTCCACAAACTCTTTGGACTATGAAAAGGCCACACTTCTCAGATATCCAAAGGAGGCTCCCTTCTCCAAATGGATGATGGTGACACTTCTCAAGGAGCCAAAGGAGGCTCCATTTTAAGGGCACTCGGGAAGATGGCAGTTGGGTATAGGAGCTCGTGATGGGAGAAGGGTTGGCCACGTGGAGACTGAAAACGATCTGCAAAGCTTGGTTCCGATGTAGGCCAGGGATGGGCTCAGCATGAAGTCCGTGCAGCTGACCTGGCATGCGCATGGAGATTTCTCGTGTCTTCCTGTGGGGGTAGCTGCATCCACTCCGGTAAAAACTGCAGCTGATGATGGTGGAAGACCATCTTGGGAAGGGATGCAAGTGAAAGTGGGCAGCTGTTGGACAGTAGAGCCAGAACAGTAGACTCGGAAGTCAGACTGTGTGGGTTGGAATAGTGACTGTGCCCTTGGCTGGCTGTGTGACTTTGGTTCTGCACTACCTCTCTGGACCTCAATTTCCTCCTATCTCCGTAAACTGGAGATAGTAAGAGGACCTACCTCCTAGGGTCATTGGGAGAATAAGGAAATTTATCCATGTGTCTAGCACAGATCGGGCACATGGTAAAAGTCTGGAGAAAATACCAGTTATTGTCATCTTTATTGTGTGTGCTGAACGTGGCAAGGGGGAGACGGGGAGGAAACCTTGGGGAGGCTTATAGGATTTGCTGTAACAATCCCAAATGAATCGTCCCCAAATCGACTTCTGCAAATATTGCAATTTGCCTCCATTAATTAAAAGAAGCTTTGCATTCTTTTCTTTCAAGTTTATTTTATGGCTCAGATCTTAATGAGCTTTTTAAAAGACTATAGAGATTTTGATCCAATTAAAAACTACCCTCTAAGATATCAGCATCTGACAGTTACAGTGTACTCTTTCGGGCATTTTCCTTGAAATGATTTTAACGTGATGGTTATATCTGGTGAAAATTATGAGTTTTCAGTAATTCTTAGATTAGACGAGGTTTAATGGCTAGAATGCAGCCTGCACATTTAATCTGCTTTCAGAGCAGCTTCATTTACTAGATGGTCCTCGTGGGTTTGGGGAAAGGATATAAAGTTTCTTCAATGAGGTGTGAAGCAGGTTTTAAAGGATAGAGTCTGTTGTTCTCAGAATGGATTAAACTGCCACAAAATCACAGCCACTGCCCAGCTGCACACAGCACTAACCTCAACCCAAGCTCCAATAGACTTTTTGCTTTTGACTTGATCCAGCCCTACTTTTGGAGAAGGCAATGGCACCCCACTCCAATACTCTTGCCTGGAAAATCCCATGGACGGAGGAGCCTGGTAGGCTGCAGTCCATGGGGTCGTTAAGAGTTGGACACGACTGATGCTTTTGAACTGTGGTGTTGGAGAAGACTCTTGAGAGTCCCTTGGACTGCAAGGAGATCCAACCAGTCCATTCTGAAGGAGATCAGCCCTGGGATTTCTTTGGAAGGAATGATGCTAAAGCTGAAACTCCAGTACTTTGGCCACCTCATGCGAAGAGTTGACTCTTTGGAAAAGACTCTGATGCTGGGAGGGATTGGGGGCAGGAGGAGAAGGGGACGACAGAGGATGAGATGGCTGGATAGCATCACTGACTCAATGGACATGAATCTGAGTGAACTCCAGGAGTTGGTGATGGACAGGGAGGCCTGGTGTGCCGCGATTCATGGGGTCACGAAGAGTTGGACACGACTGAGCGACTGAACTGAACTGAGCGACTTCACTTTCACTTTTCACTTTCATGCATTGGAGAAGGAAATGGCAACCCACTCCAGTGTTCTTGTCTGGAGAATCCCAGGGACAGGGGAGCCTGGTGGGCTGCCGTCTATGGGGTCGCACAGAATCGGACGTGACTGAGGCGACTTAGCAGCAGCAGCAGCCCTACTTTTCATGCTGGCAGTTTCTGTGCCCCTTTCCTTCACCCTATGCTGCTGGGCTAGGTGGCTGCTGCCTAATTCAAAACCCACAAATCAATTCTCTCTGCATTTGTTTCTCCATTCTGGAATACTGTCTTCTTGTTTTTACTATTAAAAAAAAAAAGAAACTGGAGGCACTTTTTTAAAAAGTAGCACTGATGATCAGGTAAATTTTTTTTAGACAGGTCAGAAACTTCATCCTTTTTTAAAAATGTATTTACTTATTTGTTTTGGGCTGTTCTAGGTCATTGTTGCCACGCAGGCTTTTCTCTAGTTGCAGCGAGTGGAGGCTACTCTCTAGTTGTGGTGCATGGGCTTCTCATTTCAGTGGCTTCTCTTGTGGAGGTGTGCAGGATTGGGGCACGTGGGCTCAGTGGTTGCAGCTTCCTGGCTGTAGAGCGCAGGCTCAATAGTTCTGGTGCACAGGCCTAGTTGCTCTGAGACATGTGGCATCTTCCTGAATCAGAGATCAAACCTGTGTCTCCTGCATTAGCATGCATGTTCTTTACCACTGAGCCACCAGGGAAGCCCATGATCAGCTAAAGGTTTTGATGTAGCTTTTCTGCAAGGGTGAAACATTGTGAGAGCTCCCAAGTATTAAGAAGACTCTGGAGATAAAGAAAAGGCCAACTCCAACTTCTTAAAAAGGTCTAGGGCTTTCCATTCAGCTTCACACACCACTCCGCAAGTCCTTCCAAATTTGTAGAAGGCAAATCCATTTATGACTCATCGCAGTACTTGATATCCATTTTATAGCTACTATATTAGGTTTTGAGTTGGCTTTATAATTCAAGTGGAGTTGTGTTTTGTGTGTTGAATATACACATCGTGTATTTAGACCATTATTTCTTTAAAGAACTTAGCGATGTTCTTTTTAAATTTCTTAGAGAATCAGTATTATAATGTAGTTATGATTGGTTTAGGCTCTATGCATGGTCATATCTGTGATATACTTGATGTCTATCCTCTGGTCAAGATTGCCGCATTGCTTCAATGGGAAAATGTATTCTATGACAGGGATTCGGCTCCTAGCAATGAATGGATCAAATCAAAACTCGAAAACGGAGCCTAGCCCAGAGTTGACCACACAATTGCAGCTCATTAGATGTCTACTGAATGGCTGAATTAATTGCTTCTCATCCGTCCAGCCACAACTGAGTGGAAAATGAAAGCTTAAGACTTCTATTCTCTTTAGTTCCAGCACAATAAACAATTTGAGACACTCCATTGCTATTTGCTATTCCCATTTCCTTACTGAGAGTCATCCATCTCATAAAAGGCTTAAGAAGAAAGGACACTGATCATAATTCTAAAGTGACATTCTTTAAAAGTGGTATTTAAAGTCCATTAGATAAAAATAAGATAGAACCAAACCCATCATTTTAGATGAACTTTTCTTCTCTTTTACTCAACCGGATAGATGATGACATATACTCAACACACACATTTATCAAGGAATGCTGCCTTGTATACTCAGCACTGGGCTAGATGCTGGGAATGGCAATGTTCCTGGTCAGAGAGCTTCCAATCCAATTGAGAAGACAACACTTACATATGTATAAATCAGGGTTTCTCAGCCTCAGCACCAGTGACCTTCTGGGTGGTCTAACTCTTTGTTGTGGGATGTTGTTCTGTGGAAATTGTAGGATGTCCACGTTGTAGGGTGTTTAGCAGAATCCCTGACTTTAACCCACTGGATGTCAGTAGCAGCCCCCTCCAGTCCTGGCAAAATATGTTTCTAGACGTTGCCACACTTTGATTTTCCCTGAGATGCAAAACCACCTCTCTTTCAAAACCTCTGGTGTTATGCCATTCATCATGCAGATTAGCATGTGACTGTTAAATGAAGAACTAAGAGGGAGGGGGGATTCAGCGGAGTGTATGGGCCCAAGTGGTCAGTCTTAAACTGGATTTTAAAAAATAGGGATGGGGTTTTGATAAGCAGAGAGGTCATTATAGATGGGGCAAAAAAGGCACAAGCTGTGCTTCCTGAGTGAAGTGCATTTTTGGGCTTGCAACGGGAGCTGGGGGTGGGGGTGGCTGGTGAAAAGATGGCCTGGCTTGAATGGAGGAGGAAGTAAATAGTGGAAGACTGGACTGATAAGGTTGGTTGGTGGCTGTGAATCCTGGCTAATGGGTGGGAACCACTAGATATCTGAGTGTAACAGGATGCAAAAGGTATATAGGTAGTGAGTTTGACTGTACTTCATAGGATGGGCTCAAGTGAGGAAGCGCAGGACCAAGGCCATAACCCCTTCATCTTTTGTTTTACAAAGAGAGAGGGTAGAGTCAAGTTGAAGGCAGTGCACAGAGTCCTCCTGCAGCAGTAGCGTCTCTTAGCAGTATGTGCACTGGACAGCTGATCACTCACGTAGGACGAGCTTTGCAGATTAATTTTTCTTTCTTTTCTTTGCCTGAGTTTCAGATACCAGAAGATGTAGATGCTGCTGATTTGTCTCCGAAAGTATTTGTCATGTTCGTTACATTAATGTACTCCGTTAGGTCTTTTAGATTAGCTCCTGGGGCTAAAATCCATAGTCTTCAGACAGTTCTCTTTTCAGCTATGTTGTACCTCCCTGACCTTTCAAAATTTTCTCAATTTTGCCTGCATGATCGAATGATATGGTACACATTATCTGATGAACGTCTCGCCCCTCATGATCGTACCATTGTTAAACACCTCTGAAGAAAACCATTCTTTCATGGTTTATTTTTGTCTAAATGTATAATATACACATTGATGAGATTCATAACCTTCTGATGTGTAGGGTATTCATAAAACCCATCACATGTGCTTTTCTATTTTAGTAACTTAGGGGTTAGTCTAGCAGACCACCTATACAGTATATGTCTGCATCTGCATGCATCCTCGGTCATGTTTGACTTTTTGCAACCCCATGAACTTTAGCCCGCCATGCTCCTCTGTTCATGGAATTCTCCAGGCAAGAATACTGGAGTGGGCTGCTGTTTCTTCCTCCCGACTCAGGGATTAAACTCCCATCTCTTGCATTTCCTGCATTAGCAGGCAGATTCTTTGCCGCTTAGCCACCTGGGAAGCCCATACAGTATATAGTGAAGTGAAGTGAAGTGAAGTCGCTCAGTCGTGTCCGACTCTTTGCGATCCCATGGACTGTAGCCTACCAGGCTCCTTGGTCCATGGGATTTTCCAGGCAAGAGTACATGGGTTGCCACTGCCTTCTCCCGGAGATCTTCCCGACCCAGGGATCGAACCCGGGTCTCCCGCATTGTAGGCAGACGCTTTATAACCAGCGACTAAATGTGCATGTATGAAAGTTTAGAGTAGTATCATATTCCCAGGACTTTTTATTTCAAGACTTGAGACAAATGAAAATGATTGCCGAACAGTGAGCCCTCCACTATGACTGGTGTCACTGAAGTACGTACTAGCTGAGAGAGAAACATTCACTTGGTTTGTTAGAGAAAAAAGAGAGAGAGAGATAATTTCTATCACAACTAACCTCAAAGTTATTAAAATTGAAAAGTGGCATGAGAACAGTGTAGAGCCCATGGTTTGGTACTGTGACCTGAGCCCAGTCAGCCTGCAGTTTATATAACTGGATGATGTAGTCTTGGCAGATGGTGAATCAGTGAAGGTCTCAGGGTTATTCAAGTTCAATTTCCTTAGGAAAGAAGAGGAAGCTTGACTTGCATTTTCTTTGATTGTATCCTATAGGAAAGCTTTTTCATCATTTCACATAGGAAAGGAGATCCCCAGTGTGCCCTTTCATTTATCTGAGGTAGAATAAGCTTGCACAATCAGTGCTAGCCTTGAACCTTTGGCCTGCCTGCCACTGTGCTAGGGGAGGTAGAGGAAGAGAGGCAAACCACGTGATCCCTGATCCCTACTGTTGAGTGGAGATCATTGAATAGGTATTCATCAGTTTCGCCTGTACTCTCCTCCAATGATATGGTACACAGTATCTGATTCTCTGTGGCACAGACCGAGGCCATTATGGGCTGGAGAGCTGTGGAAAGTTTCCTGGAGAAGGATGAACTCTTAATGGGCCTTGAGATGTAACATGGAGAGAAACATGTGGGCATTTTGAGTAACATGAGAAGAGAACTAACCTGTTGTATGTAGGGAAAGGCTGGACCCCCTGCCCAGCACGAGCAGAGAAGCAGTATATTTAGGGGAAAAATGGGACCTGAGGCTGCATGGACAGGATGCCCCTGGCTCTGAAGGTAGGGCCTTGAAAACCTACTGTGTTGTTATCAGTGGTAATCACTGTAGTCCATGGCGCAGAGATGGAGCAGAAATAAAATGGTAATTTGAAGAAGAGAAATCTTTTTGAATAGGAGCAGTCCTAGAGAGTTCTATGACCTAAGTTAAGCAAAACCAATTGTGGTAATTTCCATAGCTATGATTCATGCTGTGGAGTTCATTGAAGGTACTTTAAACCAACTTCAAGTTCCATTGTCCATTCCTTTCATGACTCATCCTATGACTTTCCCCATACAGATAAGGTGTCCTCACATGAGGAGCCAGAATTCAGCTTCAAAGCAGTTTTGAGCCCCTGTCTGTAGGAGCTATTTTTCTAGAATCAGAACTATTTGTAGTTGATACTAAAAATAATTGTATGGGGTATAGAAATTGTATGTATAGAAATCGGAAAAGAGCCAAGAGTACTGTTTTTCTAAAAGATCAAAGAAGTTCATGAGCTTTTCTCCCAGCCCCCAAAATCTTCTCCTTGGGAGTTCCTCCAAATCTAAGGTCACACCCATCTGCCAGAATGCATAAAGCTGGGTCATTAGAATGTCCCTTTAGTGAGGTCAGGGACTTTGCTATGTTCATTTCCATATTCCCAGCACCAAGAGCAGTGTTTCCCCCTTTGAATAATGTGCTTTTGAATGAATGAATTTTCAACTTTTGACACATGTTATCTGAGTAATTATTATTATTTTCAGCTTGCCCATTTGATAATTGAGTTGAAAAAATAACAGCTTTATTGAGATGTAATCCATATAACATATAATTCACAATTCCAATGCACACAATAGACTGTGTTTTAGTATAGTCACAGAGTTGTGCCACAATCACTAAACCAGAACATTCTTAACACCCCACCCCCAAAAGAAATTCTGTCCCCATTGTCAGGCCCTCCACATTCCCCCTCCCCCAGTCCCTGGCAATCACTGATCTGTTGTCTGTGTCTATGGATTTGCTTCTGTTGAACATTTCTAGAGAAGGAAATGGCAACCAACTCCAGTATTCTTACCCAGAGAATCCCCTGGACAGAGGAGCCTGGGGGGCTACAGTCCATGGGGTCGAAAAGAGTTGGACACGACTGAGCAACTAACACACACATGTTGAACATTTCATATAAGTAGACTGGTACTATACATGGTCTTTTGTGGTTGGCTTTTTAAATGATATCATTTAAATGATATCAAGGTTCATCTTTGACGGCTGTATCAGTCCTTCATTCCTTTTTATGGCTAAATAATATTCCATTGTGCAGACATACCACTTTTTGCTTATCCATTCATCCATTGATGGACATTTGGGCTGTCTTCACTTTTTGGCTATTGTACATAATTCTACTGTGAGCATTCACGTATAAGCTTTTGTTTGATCACCTGTTTTCTGTTCTCCTGGGTATATACCTCGGAGTGAAACTACTGGGTCATATGGTGATTTTATGTTGAACTTTCTGAGGCTCTGCCAGACTGTTTTCCAAAGTGCCTGCACCATTGTACATTCCCATCAGCTGTCCTCGAGGGTTCCAATTTCTTTACATTTTTGCCAATACTTATTATTGCCTGTCTCTTTAGGATAGCCATCCTAGTGGATTATAGTTGACTTTTGAATTATAAACGTATGGATACCTATGGAAGTACAAGTGTGAAAAGTTTAAACTCTTGTTCCTTTGCATCAGAAATAGCAACAGAAATGTGCCAGTGCAATATTTTTCATCTTGCATCTTTACTTTGAGGTGATGTTGTTTTGTTACCTCACAGGGTTAATGAAAAAGAGAGATTGGGGATTGCTAAACCAGATTTTAGCACTTTTCTGGTTCAAAGTGTGGTTGTCATAAGAAAACACGCTCTGGGCCTTGAAATAGCATGGAAAATTCTAGAAATATGTCATTTCACAACGTCTGTGCAGAAACCGCTTCTGTGCCAGTGTGTTACATTTGAAACCACATTTTTGTATGTGCTCAACTTTTACACAGATCTTGAGAAAATGAAATTGAATTTTATGCCTCTTTAATTTGATTTGAGACCATGACCGTGCCATTTCTTTATAATAATTGCAAGAATGTATCCAATATATGACTTTCATCTTATAGTAATTACAACCATTTACCCTTTATAGAGGCACATAGTTTAGGACACCATAAGTCACATTTCATGCTAATTGCTTTTCTGAAAATAAAAGGTTCTGTTGTACAAATCCAAGAACGATGATAGGGGAAAAGAAAATCAATTGATATATCACATCAAAGAAGAAATCAAAATGAAGACATCAGATATATACCAAAGGCTCTCATAAATTACAAATTGTGAACTCACCCCACACTATTTTTAGGCAAATAAAATAGGTTGAAGTCTCATTGTAAAACCCTCTTCAAAAATGATTTGGGTATTTTACCCAAGGCCTTGCCAGTTTTACATGCCAGAGCCTTCCAGTGTGAGCAGTGTTCCACAGGATCCAAACCCAAGCAGTCAGCTTAGACTCTGAGATCTGGTCCTTCATTTAAGGACAAGAAGCCCATTTTTTTTAGTAATCTGCTTTCCGTTTGCTTCTTTGGGACTAACTGAAGAATTAAAAGTTGTCTTCTTTTCTAGAGTTATATGCAAAGCACAAAGAAGGGGTTTCAACAGCTGCTTCTCATCTTTCTATGGAAAAAATTTCTCATGTGAAAAATACCCCTAGGTTCTCCAGATAGTTCTTAGATTTCTTACTTGTCTTTCCCTTCACATGAAGAGGTTTGGCTCCTACCCATTCTTTATATAGGTGATATCTCTTCAGAAATATATATGTTTCAGATATTAGAAGTCACATATAAAGAACACCACTTTGAGCTACTTCTTTATACTCTTTGTTTACTTGCGTTCATTCATTCATTCTTTATTTCTCTCGACAGATATTTACAGAACACTTACTATATGCCATGCACTGTGTTAGGAGATAAGCTGTACATACACATGCTCCTAATTTTCTTCATAATATGTTTCATAATACTTATGGGCTTCCCTGGTGGCTCAGACAGTAAAGAATCCGCCTGCAATGCGTGAGACCTGGGTTCGATCCCTGGGTTGGGAAAATCCCCTGGAGAAGGGAACAGCTACCCACTCCAGTATTTTTGCCTGGAGAATTCCACAGACAGTGGCTCCTGGCAGGCTACAGTCCATGGGGTCACAGAGTCGGACACAACTTAGCAACTTTCACTGTGTTTATAGTTATTGGTATGTTATCTGTCTCCCTTCCTAGACTCTAAATTCCAGAACCATCTTATTCACTAAACATCATATTGTGACCGCTTACGACTCATTATATATTCTTGGAACATGATATTTTTAATGGCTGCATAATATGTCTACCAAAATTTACTATTGCCCTGTTGTTGGTCATGTAAGAAATTTTCATGTCTTGCTTTCATAATTAAAACAGTTTGGAACATTATGTCAAAAGATGTACACATTTCTATGGCTTTTGTTATATTAACCACACAGCCCTCTAGAAAAAGCTCTATCAGTTTAAGTATGAGTGTTTCTCAAGTGCAGTTAAAGGGAATATCAAAATGACAGACTCAAGGAAGTGAAAGACTTAACAATCCATCCCTGTTTCTGCAGGGAGAGTCAGAATAACCACGCCTATGTAGGGGAAAGGCAGTTAGTTCTGGAGAATTGAATAACACTTGGGAGAACGCTCAGCTTAGTATCGAGTTGGCCAAAAACTGCGTTTGGGTTTTTCTGTACCATCTTATGGAAAAACTCGAATGCACTTTTTGGCCAACCCAACAGCATTGTGATCTGGGGCCAGGAAGCAGCAGTGACGCAGGTTGTTTATTTACATGAGTTTTGAATTGTCTTTATAGAGCTAAGAGTGAGCTGGAGAAATGGTCTTGACATAAATCCATAGAGGCAATCCAAATCCTGATTGATTCTCAGTTATGTGTGAGAGCCCCAGCCACGTGCTATGAGTGATACGGAGTGACACCATTCTAGCCCTCAAAAAGACGAAAATCCAGTCGCAGGGAAAAGTGTGGGCACCTGAATATGAAAGACCTGGGTTTCAGTTCTGATTCTGCTTCTTGTATTAGTGGTGACGTTGAAAGTGAAAGGTGCTCAGTCATGTCTGACTTGACTGTCCATGGAATTTTCTAGGCCAAAATACTGGAGTTGATAGCCTTTCCCCTTCTCCAGGGGATCTTCCCAACCCAGGGATCGAACCCAAGTCTCCCACATTGCAGGCAGATTCTTAACCAGCTGAGCCACAAGGGAAGCCCAAGAATATTGGAGTGGGTAGCCTATCCCTTCTGCAGCAAATCTTCCTCCTTTATACTCACCTCATTCAGGGCACCTGGAGGGTGTTTTGTGGAATCGTGAGGGTTTGCTTATGGCTGGCCTGGAATTGTCTACCAGGGCAAAGCCTTTTTAGGAGCAGATGGTGTTTTTCTCTTGTGCCATCACTAAAGAATAGCTTTTGTAGCTTGAAAAGAAACAAAGTATTCAAGAGCTCTAAGTGTCTGGTGAAAGAAGTCAGCATCTGGAACAGCCACAGTGGATGTTTTCCAAATGCAATTGATGAACACACTTCTCCCCCTGAGCCACTTTCCTGTTACCGGGTGGAAGCTGGTCTATTTCAGTGATGTGTGCTGCCATCTCACCTCCTGAAACCCATGTATTCAGTGCCCCAGGTTGAAAAAGAATGAGGACAAATTAACTGTTGTTCTGAAGTACTAATGCTTCAGGCCTTTGTGAAATAAAACCTTTGCTGAATGGAAAATACGACTGTCTTCCCACTTTCAAGTTACTTGTTTACCTGTTGCTCATAAAGCTCAGGGTAATTTGCGCTTGGGAAAAGATATTCTTTTGTCTGATGGGTTTCATTTCAGCACCGTAGACTTCCCTGAAGATTGCAAAGCTATTCTGTTGTTACACATTTATAGAGCTCACCCTGAGGAAGGAGAATTAGTGTCTGGTAATACCTTACTGCCTGCCAATTTTACCTCACTGATTCTACCTTTGGAACTGATTTAATCAATGGATCGGCACATTATTCAAAGGGGGAATGCTATTACAGAAAAGCTTTCACGAAGGCTGATGATTCATACAGACACTATTCAGGACTTTTAATCAAATCACATAAAAGAAGCAAATTTGAATGTTGCTTATGCTTAGAATTTTGATGAAAAATAAAATATTAAGCAATGCTTAGGAGAAGTCCATGGCTTAGATTTATGTGTGCAGACATTTCTTTTGAGAAAGAAAACTTAGAATGGTCTAGAGAAAAGATCAATGAAAACTGAGATCACACCAATGGACAAGCCTTACGAAAGGGGAAGAAATGAGAGGTTAAATGTGATCATGAAGCTAAAGTGCTGGGCCTTTGCTTCTGATGGCCAGTGTACTCCAGTGGAAGGAATGCCAGCTTGGTGGCAGAGTGCTGGGTATGCATAGCTCAGCTCAGTTGTTGGGCAAGTGAACTACTCTAGTCCTCATTTGCCTCATCTGTCAAATGGGGTTAGTAATACTTACTTCCCAAGATGTTTGATGAGGATTAGAATAGTAAGGATTTGGTTTTTATTTTCCTTATGGAACTTATCATTTCATGTTCTTTATATTTGAAAACTTATTCATGTCCTCAAACTAGAATCTAAGTTCATGAGTATGGTTAGGTCAGATAAAGTATTTGGCATCTGTTTTACCAGGCAGGTCCCAGTCACCTTGAGGGTTGAGCCTGTGGAGCCCACTTGCAGACATGGATGCCGTGGGTCATTACTAAAGCCTTCTGGATAAGGAGGATGATATTTCATCTCCAGGATAGCCCGGCTGGGTCCTAAGTCAGTTAAGTGGAAACCCCATAACATCATGTATTGTTTTTTAAAGGCTTTGTGTTCAGTCAGGAGTAGTTTTGAATTCCAGTTCTTCTGCTTAATTAGCTACAGAATTTGGGGCAAGTTGCTTAACCTCTCTGTTTTTTTTTTTTTTTTTTTTTTTGATCATTTGAAATGTGAGACTAAAGAGATCAATGAACATGAAGTGAAATTAGGTGTGCAAAGCACAGAGCACCATACCTGGCATGGAAGCTCATTAAAAGGCAGTTGGGAAGAGTAGCACCTGCCAAGAGCAGTAGCAGAATTGCCCCTTGAGGACACAAATTGTCAGCCATCTTGAAGTCTCCTGGAGCAATTAGTGCCATTGGAGCTCTCTTTGAGGGATGCCCCATTCCTAGTGCCTGGCCTTTTCTGCCTACCTACAACCTGCTGGTCTTTCCCTGACTTCTGTAGAAGGTCTTTGTAATCAGGCCATTGAATTTGGAGTTCCACTCCTGGCTCTGTCATTCTCTAGCTGTGTAACTCTGGGCAAGTTAACTTACTTAACTTCTCAGAGCATCATTGTTCTCAGCCATAAAATGAGAAACAGTTATTTACTGCATAGTGTTATTAAAAGAATGAAATATAATAATCCATGTGAAAGCACTTCACCCAGTCAGTGGAACATGACAAGTGCCAAATAAAGGTGTTTTCTGAAGTATGGAAGCAAGACTTAATAACATGCAATATCATTTGAGAACTGAGGACATCTCATTTTATTAAATTTATGTGAGAATTTTTAATGCATACATGGCAACCACACCACCACAGAATGTTTTCTGGCTCATGTTCCTGCCAGTGTGGACAAAGAGATGTTTCTATAGACCATTAAGGTCAATATTTTCATGACAGAATGGGTTAGACCCATACTACTCAAAGTATGGCCTATTGATCAGCCATATAGGCATCATGTGAGACCTTGTAAGGAATGCAGAGTCCAAGGCCCTACTCCAGTCCTACTGAATCAAACAAGCACCCCGGGTGATTAGCTTCTAATCCCAGGGTATCATTGCTACAGTGTTCATTGGCGTACTTGCTCTGTGACTATTATTTGATTGTTACAGTGCTCTAGTTTCCTGGGCTATGTATACATATATATATTGGCCATGCCATGTGGCTTGCAGAATCTTAGTTCCTTGACTAGGTATTGAATTCGCTCCCTTGGCACTGAAAGTGCCGAGTCCTAACCACTGGACCTCTAGGGAATTCCCCTATGTGGTTTTAAGGTTTGTAGACCATACTTTTAGAAACCTGCTTGGTTTTAGGGTCAGACTGCCAGGCTTCAAACCCAGGCTATGCCACTGACTGACGAGAACTCTTTGGTACTTGATTTCTTTCACTTTATAAAGGGAATGACAGGGCTTCCCAGGTGGTGCAGTGGTAAAGAATCCATCTGCCAATGCAGGAGATACAAGGAGATGCAAGTTTGATCCCTGGGTCAGGAAGATCTCCTGGAGGCGGAAATGGCAACCCACTCGAGTATTCTTGCCTGGAAAATCCTATGGACGAAAATGAGCCTGCAGGGCTTCAGTCCATGGGGTCACAAAGAGTCGGACACAACTGAGCACTCACACACAGGGCACAGGCATGCCTTGCAGCTGAAAAAAAAAAAATTAACAACAACAGCAGGGAATGAGAATACCTACTAGTCAACCTAATGTTGCTATGATGATTACATGAGATAATGTGAAACTACATAGTGTGGAACCCGTATTTAGCACTAAGAATTGTTGTTCAGTCACTCAGTTGTGTCTGACTCTTTGTGACACCATGGACTGCAGCACACCAGACTTTCCCGTCCTTGACTATCTCCAGAGTTTGCTCAAATTCATGTCCACTGAATAAACAATGCTATCTAACTATCTCATCCTCTGTCGTCCCCTTCTCCTCCTGCCCTCAATCCTTCCCAGCATCAGGATCTTTTAAATGAGTCAGCTCTCCGCATCAGGTGGCCAAAGTATTAGAGTTTCAGCTTCAACATCAGTCCCTCCAGTGAACACCCAGGACTGATCTCCTTTAGGATGGACTGGTTGGATCTCCTTGCAGTCCAAGGGGCTCTCAAGAGTCTTCTCCAACACCAGAGTCAAAAGCATCAATTCTTCTGCTCTCAGCTTTCTTTATAGTCCAGCTCTCAGATCCAAACATGACTATTGGAAAAACCATAGCCTTGACTAGATGGACCTTTGTTGGAAAGTAATGTCTCTGGCTGCAGTCACCATCTGCAGTGATTTTGGAGCTGAAAACAATAAAGTCTGTCACTCTTTCCACTGTTTTCCCATCTATTTGCCATGAAGTGATGGGACCAGATGCCATGATCTTAGTTTTCTGAATGTTGAGCTTTAAGCCAATATTTTCACTCTCCTCTTTCATTTTCATCAAGAGGTTCTTTGGTTCTTCTTCACTTTCTGCCATAAGGGTGGTGTCATCTCTATATCTGAGGTTATTGATGTTTCTCCTGACAATCTTGATTCCAGCTTGTGCTTCATGCAGCCCAGCATTTCTCATGATGTACTCTGCATAGAAGTTAAATAAGCAAGGTGACAATATACAGCCTTGATGTACTCCTTTTCCTATTTGGAACCAGTCTGTTGTTCCATGTCCAATTCTAACTGTTGCTTCCTGGCCTGCACAGATTTCTCAAGAGGCAGGTCAGGTGGTCTGCTATTCCCATCTCTTTCAGAATTTTCCAGTTTATTGTGATCCACACAGTCAAAGGCTTTGGCATAGTCAATAAAGCAGAAATAGATGTTTTTTCTGGAACTCTCTTGCTTTTTCCATGATCCAGCGAATGTTGGGAATTTGATCTCTAGTTCCTCTGCCTTTTCAAAAACCAGCTTGAACATCTGGAAGTTCACGGTTCACATATTGCTGAAGACTGACTTGGAGAATTTTGAGCATTACTTTACTAATGTGTGAGATGAATGCAATTGTGCGGTAGTTTGAGCATTCTTTGGCATTACCTTTCTTTGGGATTGGAATGAAAACTGACCTTTTCCAGTCCTGTGGCCACTGCTGAGTTTTCCAAATTTGCTGGCATATTGAGTGCAGCACTTTCACAGCATCATCTTTTAGGATTTGAAATAGCTCAACTGGAATTCCATCACCTCCACTAGCTTTGTTTGTAGTGATGCTTCCTAAGGCCCACCTGACTTCACATTGCAGGATGTCCGGCTCTAGGTGAGTGTGAGTGATCACACCATTGTGATTATCTTGGTCATGAAGCTCTTTCTTGTACAGTTTTCCTGTGTATTCTTGCGACCTCTTCTTCGTATCTTCTGCTTCTGTTAGGTCCATACCATTTCTGTCCTTTACTGAGCCCATTTTTGCATGAAATGTTCCTTTGGTATCTCTAATTTTCTTGAGATCTCTAGTCTTTCCCATTCTGTTATTTTCCTCTATTTCTTTGCATTGATCACTGAGGAAGTCTTTCTTATCTCTCCTTGCTGTTCTTTGGAACTCTGCATTCAAATGGGTATATCTTTCCTTTTCTCCTTTGCTTTTCACTTCTCTTCTTTTCACAGCTCTTTGTAAGGCCTCCTCAGGCAGCCTTTTTGCTTTTTTGCATTTCTTTTCCATGGGGATGGTCTTGATCCCTGTCTCCTGTACAATGTCATGAACTTCCATCCATAGTTCATCAGGCACTCTGTCTATCGGATCTAGTCCCTTACATCTATTTCTCACTTCCACTGTATAATCATAAGGGATTTGATTTAGGTCATACCTCAGTGGTCTAGTGGTTTTCCCCACTTTCTTCAATTTAAGTCTGAATTTGGCAATAAGGAGTTCATGTCTAAGCCACAGTCAGCTCCTGGTCTTGTTTTTGCTGACTGTATAGAGCTTCTCCATCTTTGGCTGCAAAGGATATAATCAGTCTGATTTCAGTGTTGACCATCTGGTGAGGTCCATGTGTAGAGTCTTCTCTTTGTTGTTGGAAGAGGGTGTTTGCTATGACCAGTGCATTCTCTTGGCAGAACTCTGTTAGCCTTTGCCCTGCTTCATTCTGTACTCCAAGGCCAAATTTGCCTGTTACTCCAGGTGTTTCTTGACTTCCTACTTTGGCATTCCAGTCCCCTATAATGAAAAGGACATCTTTTTCGGGTGTTAGTTCTAGCAGGTCTTGTAGGTCTTCATAGGACCATTCAACTTCAGCTTCTTCAGCATTACTAGTTGGGGCATAGACTTGGATTACTGTGATATTGAATGGTTTGCCTTGGAAACAGAGATCATTCTGTCATTTTTGAGATTGCATCCAAGTACTGTATTTCAGACTCTTTTGTTGACCATGATGGCTACTCCATTTCTTCTAAGGGATTCCTGCCCGCAGTAGTAGATATAATGGTCATCTGAGTTAAATTCACCCATTCCAGTCCATCTTAGTCCGCTGATTCCTAGAATGTCGATGTTCAGTCTTGCCATCTACTGTTTGACCCCTTGCAATTTGCCTTGATTCATGGACCTAACATTCCAGGTTCCTATGCAATATTGCTCTTTACAGCATCGAATCTTGCTTCTATCACCAGTCCCATCTACAACTGGGTGTTGTTTTTGCTTTGGCTCCATCCCTTCATTCTTTCTGGAATTATTTCTCCACTGATCTCCAGTAGCATATGGTATATCACAGGATATTGAATGGAGTTACCTTTGGTTCTTAAAGGAAGGGAAAGCCCATCAATGTAAGTGAGTGTCCGTCAACTTGGTGGGCAGAGGAGACTCAGTTTGGCCTGTGGGGAATTTCTGCATGAGCACCCAACAGACAGATAAGGAGGGGTGTTTCTTTTCAGGACTCATAAAACAGGGGACTGCCAATGCAAATGTCACATCATAGACTCTTGGACCGCCAGTGCTGGTGGGATTTCAGCCATCATCTAGATTATGAAGCAGAGAGCACACACACCATTGTTCCTTTACTCTTTCTCCAAGAGTATCAGTGATTGTTTAAGTGCCTGTCATGGTTGGTTTCCAGCATTATGTCCCATTCCCAAATGCTTAGTATTTCTTTGGTTCAAATTCCAGCTCAGCTCTGTGTTGATGGGCTGTGTGACCTTGGGCATATCACTCGCCCTCTTTTGGCTGGAGTTCCTTTTGGAAAATTCTTTCCTCATATTGAAATGCTAGCAATCAGGTAACCGTGCCATAAGAATTGTCTCAGAGTCTAGAAGGAGGTAGGAAGCACGGATATATTCTGAAGAATGTTTCTCTCATTAGATCTATTTTGGTATTCCGAGTGACAGGTGTTCCTGCACGGCTGAGACTGCACACCAACATGCTATCTGGCAGGGCACACATTGATTAAGACCTGTTCCCAGAAAACATATTCTATCTGATTGAAATCCAAACGCATTGATTGTTTTATCTCTATCAGAAGCAACTGCTGTCTCTCTTGGTGATGGACGACAACTCTCCACATCACTTCATCTGCCAACTGGACAGCGGGTGACACAGGAAGCTTCCAAGTCTTGTGGGCTAAGCCATTAGCTGTGACAGTCAGCTTCAAACCCTCAGTCACACTGTCATGTCCCTAGCATGGCCATAGTGCGCAAGATTAGATATGTGTCACAGCTGAAAGATGATTCCAAAACTGAGGCCTTGGTGGCAAGAACCTTAAACAGTGGCAGGTCCATCTAAAAGCTTCTGTACAGGCAGGGGTTGGGGAGAACCTGGAGAGATTTGAGAGCAGACACAGCTCCTTAGAGGGAATATATCTGGGGTCTGAACTGTGTGCTGCTTCTCTACACTCCAGCATGATAGCAGGAAAGGCCCAGAAGGGTTAAATCTCAAGTCATTATCAGCTAAATATAACGCTTCCTTCTTCACTTGCATTTGCACAGAATGCTTGCATTTCACCAAGTCCTTTCACATGCAATTAGCTCACTGGATTCTTAAAATTTTAATCATGGGAAATGCATAGAATCTATGCTTTTACCATGTTGCATATGAGGAATTAGCCATGCCTTTTAATCTCTGACCTTTAGCCCCACAACCCTTTCTTCAAGGCTTGAATCCCTAGCTCCTAGTTCAGGGTTCCTTCTACTATCCCTAGCTGTTAGGTTATCCAAGCCTAGAGGAAATGTCTACAGGTCAAGTAATCATAACAGCTCAAATTTATTGAGCTCTTGCAGTGGTCCAGGGACTCTATATAATTCTCATGTAGTCTTCACAACAACCTAATGAGAACAGTATTATTATTGTCATCCTTATTTCACAGAAGAGGATAATGAAGCTCAGAGAGGTTAAGAAACTTGCTCAGGGTTACATAATCATAAGTGACAGAGCTAAGACTCAAACCAGTCTGTCTGGCTTCAGAATCTATGTTCTTAACCACGATGCCCTGCTGCTGGCAACTCCTTGTCACCTACCTTTTCCAAAAAATGTTAAGACTGGGAAGAAGAGGAGTGGGTTTTATTAATAAGAGGCCCAAGGGGACATGATATTTTAAGTCAGTCTTCTGGCAAGAGCTGCTATGAGCTGACATGATGCCAGTACAGATCAATATGCCCACAGGCCCATGTCTGGGTTCTTTCTGGCCTCTGCCACTTAAGCTCCTCTCCCTGACCTCATAGTTCTGTCCCTCTGGATCCATAGCAACGTTGTCACTCCTCTTCAGATACCCTTTTAGGTGATATGTGTAGAGTTATTGCAGAGAAACAGTTCAGATTTAGTAATATTTATTCCCCACTTCCCTGGTGGCTCAGACGGAAAAGAATCCACCTGCAATGCAGGAGACATGGGTTTGATTCCTGAGTTGGAAAGATCACCTAGAGAAGGGAATGACTACCCACTCCAGTATTCTTGACTGGAAAATTCCATGGACAGTAGAGCTTGGTGGGCAGCAGTCCATGGGGTCACAAAGAGTCAGACACGACTGAGCGACTAACTCTTTTCTTTCATTCCCCACTTACTTCTAAAAAGGACCCAAAGGGACTCCCAATAAGAACTACCTATTAAATAATTGAAACTTTAGAGAGATGAAACTTTGTAGAAGAAAGGCAGGGAGAGACTTCCCTGGCAGTCCAGTGGTTAAGATTCTGTGCTTCCACTGCAGGGGGCATGGGTTCAGTCCCTGGTTGGGGAACTAAGATCCTGCATGCCCCATGGCACAGCCACACACACACACACACACAAAACAGAGAAAAAGAGGTGAAAGTTGTTCCCATTAAGAACTTGGGATGGAAATCATTTCAAACATTTATTAAACCCCATATACTGGGTCCTGGGACTGCCACTAAAAATGCAGAGCTGAGCCAAACACAGCCCCTGTCCTCAAGGAGCTCAAAATCTAGTGGCATTAGAATGATCCGTGAACTTGAACATTCAGTTTGGCTTTGAATTCTAGCAAAGACAGTAGGTGGAATGTGATCGGTTGTCTAGTACTCATCCAATAAATGGAGTTCTGTCTGTTCGAAAAGACAAGCTTCTTCAAAATACTGAAGCATAATAATAAATTATCATTTTATATCAATAGTAGTTCATATTCCTTGAGAGCTCACCATGTGCCAGTCACTGGACTAAGCATAATGCACTCATTATCCCATTGAGCCCTCATGAATATCCCCATGATGTATGTATAATGACCCCCCATTGTACAAATGGGAAAATTAAGGTGAGGTGAGATTACCATATGGACTCATAGGTCCTTCAATTTTTTTTCTAATTGAAGTAGAGTTGTCTGTAGTGGAGCTTTTACAGATTCAGACTCGCCTTTCATAAAGGAAATGCATGCATCCCTCTGCCAGTTTGGTCTTCCCTGTCATGCTGTAGGAAGTGGCTATGAATACACTGTCTCCAAAGGCAGCGACTGTGGCCATTGTGCTTTGGTATTGCCATTCGGGACCTAGTGGTTCAGAACATGCAATAAGTCTCCTCACATGGACCAATTACAAAAAAAAAAAAAAAACCCTCCCTTTGTAAAGCAGCAGCATGAGCTAGAATAGGCACTTTATTATCTGCCTCTGCCCACGGGGAAGTGGAGATGCTGGGGAGAGAATGATTGGCCTGGGAAACGGGAGGGCTTGGGATCTACACTTTCAGGGTCAAAGAACTTCATGCCCACTCTCAGGATTGGCTTCCCAGGATGCTCTGGCCCTGGCTCCCCCCTATGCAGGGGTAGGCTCCTGGGGTTGGTCTCTCAGTGGGATCCCATTGGCAGCCTCTCCCCTCCCACAACAGCCGCAGGCCTATTGACTTCTGGGCACTCATTTCCCAGGGCCCTTTTCAGTCCCTGAGAACCACAAGTTCTTTTCACTCGGGAGTTTACAGACGGGGCCGCACCAAGGAGAACAGATGTACTTTGCCTGTGGAGCGCTTTAATCTAGTGAATTGCACTCAGACAGGTAAAGAGTCATTTTCCTTCTATTCCTGCATCTTTCTGAAAGTTTCTAGAGTCAATTAAACTAGGACTCTGCAGGCTTCTCAGCTCCAAAGCAGAGGCAAAAGTCATTTCTTTCTTTCTTCTTTGCATAAGTTGGAAGGTTCTCAGATAGAAAGTGATTTTTTTCTCATATCTCATCCCAGGAAACAATGCTGTCTTTTTAGTTAAGCTGAATTGAATACAAATCACATCACCCCAAATGGAGTCATTACAAGTCGTTAGTGGTCGGAGTATTATTCTTTTATTTTTATTGGCTACATATGGAACATCTTGTTAAAAAGCCAGTGTCTTCTGCCTGGGCCTCAAATTCCCTTTTCCCTCAGATAAGCAAACTTACAAGTGAGGGATACCCAGCTAGCTTTCAAGAATGAGTGAGTTATGTGTGTTGAGAGCAGAGTGGGAAGGTGGGCATTTATCAAGCCTGTTCCCCTCTATTGAATCAAATAGCTCTCATTCTCTCTCATACGCCTACTCTCTCTCCACACAGGTACACACATACACACATACGCACGTGCACACTCACACACAGAGAGATGCTTTTTCCTGTCTGAAACTTGTCTTCACTCTGAGTACACACTCACCTTCCTTCCTCACCCCATCCTACCCTACCTCACCCCACATTACTGCTCCTCTGGTCATCAGTGCTCCTGGCCATCCTAACTGCCATTTCAAGGTTTTTGTGTAAAGAAACTGAGCTTTTATGGGTCACATATTCCCTCAGAAGATGTCAGCAGTGAATAGCATGTGCTCTGGAGCCAGATAGCTACGAGTTGGAGCCAAGTATTTACTTATTAACTATATGACCTTGAGCATGACATTGAACTCCTCTGAGCCTCAGTTTCCTCAGTGAATCCTAAATACAATAGAACCATGTCTTGCCTATTGTAAACAATGCTGCAATGAACAGTGGGATGCATGTATCCTTTTAGATCATGGTTTCTCTGGGTACATGCCCAGGTGTGGGATTGCAGGGTCACATGGTCGTTTTTTTAAGGAACCTCCATACTGTTCTCCATAGTGGCTTTACCAGTTTACATTCCCACCAAGAGTGTAGGAGAGTTCCCTTCTCTCCACACTCTCTCCAGCATTTACTGTTTGTAAATTTTTTGATGATGGCCATTCTGGCTGGCCATTCTCCATTCACTGTTCACCCAAAACTATCACAACATTGTTAATCAGCTATACCCCAATACAAAATGAAAAGTTAAAAAAACATACAACAGACTGTGTCCCATAGGATTGTTATGTGAAGATTTGATGATACCTTACTGTAGTATTGGTTTGCATTTCTCTAATAATTAACCATGTTGAACATCTTTTCGCATGTCTGTTGGCCATCTGTATATCTTCTTCAGAGAAATATCTGTTTAGGTCTTCTGCCCATTTTTTGAGTGGGTTGTTGGTTTTGATGCTGTTAAGCATCATGAGCTGAATATCCACCAATAGAGGAATTGGATAAAGAAGATGTGGTACATATGTACAATGGAATATTACTCAGCCATTAAGAAGAATGAGATAATGCCATTTGCAGCAACATGAATGGACCTATAGACTGTCATACTGAGTGAAGTAAGTCAGAGAAGGAAAAATATCTTATTACATCTCATATGTGGAGTCTAAAAAGAAATGATACAAATGAACTTACAAAACACAGACATAGAGAACAAACATGGTTTGAAGGGGGGAAATGGGGGTAAAGATAGGGAGTTTGGGATCAACATGTACACACTGCTATATTTAGTATGGATAACCAACATGAAGCTATTGTACAGCACATGGAATTCTGCCTAGTGTTATGTGGCAGCCTGGATGGGAGGGGAGTTTGGGGGAGAATGGATACCTGTATATGTATGGCTGAGTCCCTTCACTGTTCACCTGAAACTGTCACAATGTTATTTGTTAATCAGCTATACCCCAACACAAAATAAAAAGTTAAAAAATATGCAATAGGCCCTGCCCCATAGGATTGTTGTGTGAAGATTCAGTAAAGGCGTATATTGATTATTAGCATAGGGCTCAGCTCATAGTAATCAATAAATCCTGGCTATTATCACCAAGTATATTGTGGTCTTAGCTGTTTTTGTTGTGCAGGATTTTGCATCATCCTGATTCTGTTTCTTTGCTACTCAGGACTCAGAATAAATTTCTACATCACCAAGTTATTTGCTCTTTAAAATTGAGGTGAAATTTACATAGCATAAAATTCTTTGTGTTCTGGTGTGCTTCTTCAGCCGCATTTAGTACACTCACAACATTGTCTAGTTCAAACTATTTGTATCACCCTAAAAGGAAACCCTGTACCCACTAAGCAATCACTCCCCCTCCCCCACCTCCACCAGCCAAATTACTTGCTTTTAAATAGATTTCTTTTGGATTTTAAGCCATTCCAGAAATCTGAGGAGGTGTATTCTAGATAGTTAAGCGTTTTCCAAAAGTCAATCAAAAATGCATTGCTAAATTGAAGAAAGAGACTGATAGCCTAGGACTGGCTTATCAGTGAGCAGAATGGACAATCAGAAGAGATAGACTCTCACTCTGGCCAACACAGACATGCTTGTCTGTCCTACTTCACATGATTGTCTTTGTCTTGTGGCTGAAAGATAAAATGGCCTTGAAGCTTTGAGTGAGGAAAGGGCTGGATTTTTAACCTCCTTGTCAACAAATTATGGGAAAGCCCAATGAAGGAGATGAGCACGTCAGCCTCTTTGCATTGACTTTCCATCATGCCACATTCCAAGGGAGGAATTTTAGTCTTGAGAGGCATGTTCCAGATAACCCTCAGGGGAAATGCAATCCTTTGAAGTCGCCAGTTGTTTCTGCAGCTGCTGATTTCTTCCCGCCCTCCAGGTTGGAGGGGCCCAGGTCATCAGCACTCAGGTGCAGCCTAACTACTTCTGTGCAGTTGGGCAGTTCGTAGACTTCGTTCACTAGGCTATGTGAGGAGGGGAAAGGATGGATGAGTCAGCTGCAAAGGACAAAAGAGAGAAGCTCCAGTTGGCTCAAGGCTAAAGTAAGAAGTGGGGGAAAAAGACTAACACTTAAGAAGGTTCATTGGTGAAAATACTCTCCAATTTGGCAAATGTCCGTGAAGGCCTAATATCGTGGCCAGTTTGCCCGGAGTGGTTGTGGTCTCCCTGAGAAGGCTTCTCTTGCTTGTTGGAGACAAGCTTGGCAACCTTCATGGCACAGTCAATGTTCAGGCAGATTTTCTGCTTGTGTGGGGTTCAGGACTTCTAATTAGGCCTTTTTGGTTGCTCTATCATTTAAAAAAATCTTTTTAAAAAGTTTTATTAAGATACAGTTGACATCTAACATTGTATCCATTTAAGGTGTACAGCATAATGATTTGCTATATGTTTATATAGCAAAATGATCACCACAATAAGTTTAGTTAACATACATCACCTCACATAGTTACAGTTTTTTCCCTTGGGATGAGAAATTTTTAAGACCTACTCTCTCAGCAACTTTCAAATATGCATACAACATACTATTGTTAATTATAGTTATGCTGTATATTACATCCCAGAACTTATTATCTTGTACCAGTTTACTCAAGTGTAGTTGACTTACAATATTATATTACTTTCAGTTGTACAACATAGTGATTTGATATTTTTATAGATTACACACCATACAAAATTATTATAAGATATTGACTAATATCCCTTTGCTGTACATGACATCCCTGTGACTTATTTATTTTATAACTGGTAGTTTGTACCTCTTAATCTTCCTCACCTATTTCATTTCTCCCCACCACCCCTAGAACTTATTTATAACTGGAATGTTTTACCTTTTGACCAGCTTTATCCATTCCCCACCTCCCCTCTACACTCTGCCTCTGTGCTATGTTGTGTGCTGTGCTTAGTCGGTCAGTCGTGTCTGACTCTTTGCAACCGCATGGACTATAGCCTGCCAGGCTCCTCTGTCCATGTGGATTCTCCAGGCCAGAATACTGGAGCGGGTAGCCGTTCCCTTCTGCAGGGGATCTTCCCAACCCAGGGATCGAACCCAGGTCTCCCGCACTGCAGGCAGATTCTTTACCATCTGAGGCACCAAGGAAGCCCACGCTCTGCCTCTGGCAACCACAAATCTGATCTCTATTTCTATGAGCTTGTTTTAGTTTAGATTCCACATGTCAGTGAGAGTATACAGTATTTGTCTTTCTCTGTCTGACGTATACTCTCAGTGTCCATCCACATTGACACAAATGGTTCAGTTCAGTTCAGTTCAGTCACTCAGTCGTGTTCGACTCTTTGCGAATGGTAGGGTTTCCTTATTCTTTGCAGCTGAATAGTATTACATTGTGTATATATACCACATTTTCTTTATTCATTCATTCCATTCATCCCTGGACAAACAATTACCCATCTTTTATAAGACAAACCTCTTCCTAGAAAACCATCTCCCTACCTTGGGCGACTTTGCCGTAGTTTGTAAGACCAGAAAGGGAATAAGGAAGACTAACACATGTTGGCAGCCTTGCTTTTATGGGTGGTCAAGGGTGTTTCTCCTATTAATTCTAAAATCAGATAGACACATAAAGGAGGTCTATAATTTAGCTTCCCTGATGGCTCAGATGGTAAAGCGTCTGCCTGCAATGCAGGAGACCTGGGTTTGATCCCTGGGTTGGGAAGATCCCCTGGAGAAGGAAATGGCAACCTACTCCAGTACTCTTGCCTGGAAAATCCCATGGACAGAGGAACCTGGTAGGCTACAGTCTGTGGGGTCACAAGGAGTCAGACATGACTGAGCGACTTCACTTTCACTTTCGTAATTTAAATGTGCTTCCTCTATTGGGTCTTGCCCTACAAAGGCAAGTGTACCTTGCCCTACTCAAGAGTGTGAGTGATCCTCACACTTTAGCCTGCATTGGAATCACCCAGGCTGTCCATTCAAAATTCAAATTCCTGGGCCCCACTCCTGCAGAATCAGAATCATGGTGAGGCCAGAGAAACAACTCTTGGGCCATAGTTTGTAAGACCAGATCTTACAAATCCAAGTGATTCAGATGTGATTGGTCTTTGGCCTGAACTTACTGAAACACTGCTCTCAGGAGTCATATGGGGGGGGGAGGAATCAAGAGTACTATTATAATAATAATCAGATTACTCACAAAAGTTATATCAGAATGTTAAACTGAAAAGGAGCAACCCCAAAGGAGAACTTCTCATTCATTTCTGTGTATGGCTGGTTCCTATTTTATTAATAGTTAGAGAGTTAGTTAAGTAGCCATATTTAATTAATAGTAAGTAGCCATATTTTTTTATTGAAAATACATTAAGTAAAATTGTAAGACTAGTTTTTAACAGTTTGTTTTAACCTCAGCCATGAGATGAAATTTGAAAAGTGTTGTTGAAGACCCATCTCTGCATTTTAATAAATAGAAATTTCTGAAGTTTTCATGCTCAAGGGTATTTTGTTTTCTCATGATTGTTCATTTTGGGGAAGAAGATTCAGTGACTTTCACTGACTTAGTCCTTTCTGTTCCTTGAGGAAAGAGCTTAATGAATATCAGATTGCATTCTGGAAATTGAATGATTTTTTTGATGTTACTACAGTTAGATGGATTCCTATAAATGAGCCCCAAACAAAATTGTTAAATCTGTTTTAAAAGGCAAATATTTCAAACAAAAGGAAAAGTATTTTTGAGCAGCCCATGTTTTATTTTGGCCCCTGGCATGTGTTTGTCTCAAAAAGACTTTGGAAGTATTGCAAAACACCAGCGCATTGCCTAAATCACTTCTTTATAAAACTGGGCCTTCAGCTAACTTTTCACTTACGGAGGGGAGAAGGGACAAGGGAGAGGCAGACAGAGACAGACACAGAGACAGAAAGACAGAAAGATACACACACACACAGTCTCCAGTGGACTGGCCTCAACCTGGGGCCCCCTCCACCCCGATTGTGCAGTCTGATCGCATCCATACACGACCCAGCATCTGCCCAAGTGCCACAAACCATGCTTCCCTGCTCCGTGGCAAAGAGTGGCCCAGAGATAAGTTTCCAGAGGTGATTAAGTGATCCTCCCAGCCTGTCTTGGTGCCAGAAATCAAAGTGACTCCATCCTTGAAGCTTGTCTCTGAAATCCTCTAGCAACTCTCCAGAAGGCTCACCTCTCTGCTGGCTGCTTCTCAGAGACGCTGGCTTTATACTGTGGGAAGTTCTTTGGCTGGTAACACATTTGAGGTGAGTTAAAACAACTTCCTCCCTCAGCCTCAGCTTCCTGTTCCTAAGGGTGAGTTAGACAATTAGTCTCAAATAGCCCCAGCTGTTAAGGCTTCCCTCCCTGTGAAGTGGTTTTCCCCTTTGGTAATTTTGATCGCTTCTAATGAGGCCACCTGCTTTATCTTTAATAGACGATGCTAGATTGCACATCTATAGCCTGACAGTACCTTTAGCCCCAAGGATTTAAAGAGTTTTCTGAGATCCCTCTTGAGAGTCTTGGACCCAGTGGCATTTTCCTTGTTGTGGTTGAAAAAATTTTTTTCTTATTTTCCCCGTAGAGCTGGCCTAGTTCTTCTGCTCTGGCGTACTCCGTGTGTTTAGGGAAATGACTCTGGCTTTCAAAAGACACACACACACACACACAGACAAAAGGAATGGGAGAGCAAGAGGGAGAGAAAGTGGAGAGGAAGAAAGAGAGCATGTGAGAGTGAGAAAGAAACCAAGATCATAATCATGTGTGAGAAAAAGGTTGTGAGAGCCGTTGGGGAGGGAGAGAGAGAGGGATAGAGGAAGCTCAGGCAGAACAGCCAGGAGTGTGAGCAATCTTAAGACAAGAGTGCCCCCAGAAGCCACAGGCCCAGTAAGATGGAGAGCGGGCAGAGCCCAAGAGAGGGGCCAAAGGGAGGAAAGAGATGGGAAGCATGCCCTCCAGGGGAGCCTGTGGCTGATTAATAGCAAGTCCAACGTGAGTAGCCACTGCCCCCAACTTGGTCAGTAAGTGACAGTGGAAGAGAAAATACTCAGGGCCCAGATGCAGTCCTGCTCCCCTGGATCCAAAGTGGAACTTTTGTGTCCTCCAGACATACGTGCTTGGGATCAACCTTATGCAACCACTTTAAAGACCTGGATCTCAATTGGAGCCACACATACACTGCTCCCCCTCAATTAATATTATTTGAAATTAGAAAACAAATTTCATCATTAAACACCAAGGAGAGCATGAAAACTTTCGAGTATACTTTTTTAATGCCACCTTTTCATCCACATGAACGAGAAAGTTGCTCAGTTGTGTCCAACTCTTTCCTACCCCATGAACTATACAGTCCATGGTATTCTCCAGGCCAGAATACTGGAGTGGGTAGCCTTTTCCTTCTCCAGGGGATCTTCCCAACCTAGGGATTGAACCCAGGTCTCCCGCAGTGCAGATGGATTCTTTACCAGCTGTGCCACAAGGGAAGCCCTTCTCATCCACAGACCTGCAGTAATGGCTTAACTTAGTGATTCCCAAACATGAGACCTGGGATCACACTGGATAGTTGTCATGGGTTCCTTCATGTTAAAATCTCAGGTTCCTCCATGTTGATTGCATAATTATTTACAATAACTAATATATGAAAGCAACCTAAATATCCATCAATAGATGAATGGATAAAAATATGGTACATACACACACACGCCTATATACACAATGGAATACTACTCAGCCGCAAAAAAGAATGAAATTTTGCCATTTGCAGCAACATGAATGGACCTGGAAGGCATTATGCTAAGTGAATTAAGTCAGGCAGAGAAAGACAAATACTGCATGAGAAAACTTTTATGGGGAATCTAAAAAATAAAACAAGCTAGTGAATAAAACAAAAAGGAAACAGACTTTCAGATATAGAGAACACACAGGTGGTTACTTGTGGGGAGAAGAAGGTGGGGAGGTGCAATATGAGGGTAGGGGAAAAAAGGTTTATTATGAGATTATATGAAATCATGTGTGTGAAACTTTTGAAAACTGTATAGTATAGAATTTAAAAAATAAAATTATATAAATGTTGAAAAATAAATAAAATGGCAGGTTTCTGAACCCTCTCCCAAAAAAGTATGATTTAGGAGGGCTGGGTGATCCGTTGTTTTAATACACAACTGTGCTGAAGATGCCGATGCCCAGCCAGAGGCAAGCCTTAAGCGGCACCCTTTCACTGGAAGAAGTAACAAGTTCAGTCATTGACCTTAAGCCCGACTGCTGACTGCTCCCTATTAGGCCCAAAGTAAGGTGAGGTGAGCGAGATACTCAACTTGGGTATAAAACTTAAGAGGGTGTCAAAAATCTCAGTAATCAGAATAAAAAATATTTTGGTGATACATGTTAAAGAGTCAAAATGAATGCAGAGAAATTCAGGATGGACCAAACACGAAATTTGTGCATAAAGACAGTCTACAATTCTGCCCTTAAACATGCCTGCCTCTCTTGCCCGCCCCAATACTTCTATCCCTTGTTCCAATTAAACTTTATTTACAAAAACAGGCAGATAGACTGTAGGTGAAAGTTTGCAAATTTGATTTTTTAGAATATTGCAATAAAAGATGATTTATTCAACTAGCACTCATATCTTGGCTACTAATTCCATTCTCCAGTAAGAGTAACTGAGGCGTTTTGGAGAAATGACTGATTCTAGGAAGAAATATACAATATGGGGCAAGAAATGTACAAGATGAGCCTGGAGTATCCTGTAATGCCAGAAAGTAAAGAAGTGCTAAAAAACAAACAAATCCCCAAAGCAAAACATTGATGGGGGTTTGGCACAGGAGTCAGCTGAAAGAGCTACCAATGACCAAAGCTGGAAAACTTTTTAAAAAATTATTTTATTAATTTATTAATTTTTGGCTGTGCTGAGTCTTCATTGCTTCAAGGGCTTTTCTCTAGTTGCAGCGAGTGCGGGCTACTCTCTAGTTGCAGCGTGAGGGCTTCTCATTGTGGTGGCTTCCCTTGTTGCGGCAGAGAAGGCAATGGCACCCCACTCCAGTACTCTTGTCTGGAAAATCCCATGGACGGAGGAGCCTGGTAGGCTGCAGTCCATGGGGTCGCGAAGAGTCAGACACGACTGAGCAGCTTAGCAGCAGCAGCAGCTCTTGTTGTGGGGCACAGGCTCTAGGGTGCAAAGGCTCAGTAGTTGCAGCACATGGATTCAGTAGTGGTGGCTCCTGGGCTCTAGAACACAGGCTCAATAGTTGTGGTGCACAGGCTTAGTTACTCTGTGGCATGTGGAATCTTTCTGGTTAAGGGACTGAACCAGTGTCTCCTGCTTTGGCAGGTGGATTGTTAACTGCTGAGCTACTAGGGATGCCCCCAAAGCTGGAAAGTTTGAGAAACAAAATAAATAAGATAGTATAGGGAATTCTCTGGCCGTCCAGTGGTTAGGACTCCATGGTTTCACTGCTTAGGTCACAGCTTCAATCTCTGGTCAGGGAATTAAGATCCGACAGGCCATGCAGTGCAGCAAGAGAAAGCAACTTAAAAAAATAAATAAATAAAGTAGTATTGGAGTATATATAACACAAAGTATATTATACATATCAGAGTCCATATTGATACAAACAAATTATTAAATATGTGGGTGGGTGCATACGTGCCTGCTCAGTAGCTTCAGTCATGTCTGACTCTTTGCAACCCTATGGACTGCAGCCTGCCAGGCTCCTCTGTCCATGGGGTTCTCCAGGCAAGAATACTGGAGTGGGTTCCCATGCCCTCCTCTAGGGGATCTGCCTGACACAGGGATTGAACCCACATCTCCTGAGTCTGAAGAAACAAATCTCCCATGCAGGGTAATTCCAAACAATTTGTCTAAGTATGTTGCAGGAAGGGGGACCCTTTCCAGGGCCTGAAAGGAGGCTCTTGTCTAATGCTGAGAAATGAATTGTCTGAGGAGACACAAAAGCTGACAAAGCAAGAGATTTTCTTGGGAAGGGGTGCCTGGGAGGAGAGCAGGAGGGTCAGGGAACCCAGGAGAACTGCTCTGCCACGTGGCTAGCAGTGTTGGGTTTTATGGTGATGGGATTAGTTTCTGTGTTGCCTCTGGCCAATCATTCTGACTTAGGTCCTTCCTGGTGGCACATGTATCCCTCAGCCAAGATGAATTTCAGTAAGAAGGATTCTGGTAAGTTGTTAAAACTTATGGAGTGGTGTCTCCTTTTGACCTTTCGTGAATTCTTGAGGTTGATGGTGGCTTATGAGTTCCGTGTTCCTCACCTGGACTTCCTGTTGTAAAATAACTCACATGAATCATTACTATGGTGCCTGGCCAGGGTGGGCAGTTTCAGTCAATGTTTCACCTAAAAAATATACTGCCCTTAACTCTTCACTCCTTAAGTGTGAGCTATGAAATGTTACTCCTTAAGTGTGAGCTATGAAATGTTACTTCCATCTGAAGAACACACTGTGGAAAGGGAAAGGAGAGTAACGTTCCAGTAAAGGAAGTTTGCAAACCCTACCTCGGCTAGGTGAGGAAGGCCAGTGCATATAGTCATAAATCATGTGGACAGTAACATATGGTACATACCCTTGCTATGGTGTGATGACAGTGACACTTTACCTCTGTGGTCTTCCTCCCATTAATCCATAGCCCTGGTCTGGGCATGAGAAAAACATCAAGAAAAGTCCAGTAGGATGGTATCCCATAAAATACCTGATCAGTACTCTTCAAATTTGTTAAGGTCATCAAACACTAGGAAAGGCCAAGAAACTGTCATTGCCAAGAGAAGCCTAAGGGCATGGACAACTAAATGTAATGTGGTATGCTGGAACAGAAGAGAAGCGAAAGTTAAGGAAATCTGAATAAAGCAGAGACTTTAGTTCATAATAACATTAATTGTGACAAGGTACTTTACTAATCCAAAGCATTCATAATGGTGAAACTGAGTGTGGGGGAACTCTCTGTACTGTCTTCACAATTTTCCTGTAAATATGAAACTTCTAAAATACAAACATGTGCTCTAAAAAGTATCGTGAGTACTGAGTGTTTTGACACTGCCTTAAATTTTACACCCAAGGTAAGGACCGCACTTGCCCCACCTTGTCCTGCCCTGCTGCCTGAATTCGAAATACATTCCTAGCACTGGTTTCCTGGGACAGAACCATACACACTGTCCTCTTGGCCTACATTCTCTTTATTTGTATATAAATAAAACCGTAGTACTCTTCTCTTCTCTGCTTCCTCCCACCCCACCCCCACTCCCCGCTACCGCCCGCCCCAAGCTTCTCATGAGAGTAACCTGCATTCCACTCCTTGACTTCTGACGAGTAATATCTTTAGAAAAGCTTAGTGGGCACTTTCGAAAGTTGCAGCTTTCCAGCCCTGTAAGGAGGCCAAGCAGTGGTTGGAAGCCAAAGCCACAGAAACAGGGTGTCATCCAAGAGAGGTCGCCCTTCTGTGCCCAGCCAGCCAGAGCTTTTCCTGCAGTGGCTTTATTTCTGCAGAGAAACACTGTTCTCCCAGAACAGAGAGAGGCCATCTTTGCTGCGTGTGTCCACCCCTCAGCCAGAGCTCTGGAAACCTGGCCCTTTGTTCCTGAAGGTGACAAGACCAGAGTAGATTTCATTCTTCCTGTTGCTTCCTCTTGTTCCTCTTTTCCCTCTTTTCACATCAGTACTGACAAGAGAAGACAAATATCTATTTAAGGCATAATGTCACAGGCACAGACCTCTCCTCTACCCTGCCTTCTCCCCACATTCCAACCTCCACCCTGGTTTGAGGTCGAGAAACTGCTTTCACTTTATTCCCTCGGGTGAAACCGCATCAATGAAAGCACAGTGTTGAGCCAACTCAAGCTCTTCCGGTTTCTGACTTGACTCTGGTGGAAAGATTTGTTTTGAGGGGAATTGGGATCTGGGAGGTGATGGCACTGACACTAGCTCGGAGTGTACCATCTCATCTCTGACAGGCATCTCTGTAAGAAGATCCTTCAAAGCCAGGCAGTGTGATTCCCATTGGAATAAGTGACTGAATCTGGTGTCTGTTCTTTAACAGCCCTGCCACTTGGGGGTTAGCAGGAGGAAGTGCTAGAAAATGAATGCCAGAGACTCCATCCGGTTTCATGTATACGAGCCTTGGCTCTGGCTTCAAACAGACTCGGGTATGAATCTGAGTGCGAGAATTTCTTCTCTGTGTGATCTGGGCAACTTACCTAACCCCACAGAACCTGTGTTTCTTCCTGTGGGAGATGCTGGCGAGTTGCTGTGAGGTTGGGACGGGTGTGGGGGACACTTCCACTCGAGTGCAGACCCTGGAATTCCTCTAGAGACGTGCTGCACGAGGCCTGCCAGTTCTGCAGGGGTGTTTCCTTCTTGCTGATTGATTAATCAGTGAGAAATGGTTTAGGAACCAAAGATTCTCCCTTGGGAGAATCCCAGAAGAGAAAATAATGGTATCCCTAGGTGGGCTCCCACGGGACCCAGCTTTTCAGTTCTTCCTTTCCAGGCCCACAAGAAGGAGGAAGGGCTCCTTGGTGAGGAGGGGTTTCTAGCAGAGAGCGGCTGGGGAGGGGACTTACCCCTCCTTCCTCCCATGTTTTGTCAGTGCTGCATTTTGAATTCCTTGCATTTGAAATGTGTGATGACCCCTCTGAGGTTTGCTCTCAGGTCCCTGGGAGCCAGAAGCAGCCCTGAGAGTGGGCAGCATCAGGCATCTGCCTTCCCAGGTGCAGTCCTGAGAATGTGCTGATGGAGTTTAGTTTTAATAACAACCACAAGTCTGGAGGCCTACTCCTTACTTATTTTTGATTGTGCAGCTGAAGAGTAGATGACCTCATTGAAAAGCAGAGGATGCAGAGTGCAGGGGGATGGGGAAGCGGGGAGGGGCAGTGAGGGGAGGAATAGAAGCAGCTGTTGCCACAGGAAACACTCCCCCCCTTGTGGGGCACACTGCTCCTCAGAGTTCTTTGGGGGAGGAGTGGATCCAGAATGGCAGCTGTCCTCTCCCCAGATCTGTCTTTGTGTACCCACAGGTTGGGCTGAGCTGTGGGTGACTAGACTGTGGATTAAGAAACCATGTAGAGCGTTTCCAAAACAAATCCTTGGCCTGTAAAATCTCCATCTGGCTTGCTCTACAAGGACCCAAGGGCCTGCGATTTTGTGTTTGTGGCTTATTATTAATATATACGCTCAGCTTTCATTCAATCAAAATTCACGAGATAGGTATTCAGAGTTCAAGCCCATGGGTGAACACTTAAACCAAAGCCTTGATTGGTGAATGGTGTAATTTTAGATTCCAGCTGCAGGTTGGGGTGGGAAGCGGGTGAGAGGCTGGGGATAGGGGAATTTTCCTGGATACTTGTTAAATCCCAGCATTTTGAGAGCTTCTTTCCCTTCTGCAGACAATGTTATGCCTGTTTGTGCAACTACACATATACATCCAAGTTGTTCTACCCCAATTCTCAGACCCTTGTCCCATCACACCATAGAAATCAAGTACTGGAGTCAAAGAAACCCCAAACAGATGTCTGTAGATAAAAACAAAGCCAGCAGCACTACTGTTCAGCCCACATATTGTTGTAGTTTTAAAAATAGGTAGTTGTGGCTTTTGGTTTATTTGCTCACTCTACCCCGATTCCTGTTGGTTTGATACCGACCGGGCAAGGTGGCTTGCAGGCTTTCCTTGGCTCTTTTATGGTGATTGGCACCTTTCCTTTCTAAAATACAAAACAGAACACCTCCTCCAGAAATTCAAGTCCATCCACATCTATTGATCACGTCCGGGTTCAGAAGAGGGTGTGACAAGGGCGCATGCACAGATTGGACCTTGTGCAGTCTGGAGCCAAGGCCCGGGCCCCACAGATTGTGGTGGAAGGCTGGCTGGGAGGAGGCGGTTGGCGCCTGGTGTTTCACAGGAAAGTTCAAGAAGGGAGCTGGGAAGTGTGCCCTCCGAAGTCCCCCACCCTGGTTAATTGGCTCTGTTTCTGAAACACACTGACCGGTATCCGAATGGGCCCAGCTCGTGTTCAGGGCTGCGTGTTGAAACTTCATCAGCTCTTTTCAAAGCTCTTTTCCTATTTTTATAGAGGTTCCTCTTCACACTGCCAGTTTCCTTGAAAGGTTTGTCAGCTGCTCCTGATAGAATCACTTCAAATTAAAATGCTTCGTTCCAGGGGATATTTTATTTACAGCCAAGCAACTGTAACTACTGGCACTCCTCCCACTAGGCTGCAGTGACTATAGATCTTTGATACTGCTGGACGGCTCTGCCAAGGGTTCCAGTTTGCTTTTATACAAGAGAATCGCCCAATTCAAAATAAATGTACCAGGCTGCCTTGCTCTTTTCCCCATCCCCCGACCCTCCCCCCACCGTGCAATTCCCCACAGGCATGTAGCCCGCAGTTCAGAGCCGTCCATCAGCTGTCTGCCTCACACACACATATCTTGTGGGTCCCCCTGAACTAAATAGTGCTTGAGCTTGATTGCAAAACATCTGGTGAGTTAAGTTACAGAAACAGTTATTTCTCCACCAGTCTCATGTGGCTAGAAGATGTACCTTACCAAACCCCCAAATCAAGCGTGCCTGGGGTGCCACGTTTCATTTGGAGACCCATCAAATTTTGTTGCTGTAAAGGACCACTTTATGACGTCACCACTGAAGGCTACATTTACCAACCCCCACCCCAATTTGGTTCAAGTTCTGAAGCTTTTCCTGGGCTGAGCTCAGGGTTAAGTGAAGCTCACCGTCTCTCAGGAGTGACAGGCAGGTCACCAGCTGGCTCTCACGTCATGGAATAAGTACCCCGATAGAGGCAAGAACATGACGTGCCAGGAGAATCCACAGGAAGGAAGGATTACTTCTTCCTGGGAGGGGACAGAGTCAGCAGAGGCTGCTCGGAGGAGGTGATATTTGAGCTGGCTCAGTTGGGGAAGCTATTCCAAGCAGGGAGAAGTGTGTGATTAAAGGCATGTACACATTTGGTGTATTGGGGGCAACTTAGTTGAGAGACGAGAGGCTTCCCACGGTCGGTGGTTTTCCAGGGAATGAACTCAGTCGGGAGCTCCTGGCTGTAGAAGGCTTCTTCCCTTAGGACTGTGATCCCTTAGGACTCAGCCCCACCCTGGTCAGTATTTGTAGACGCACAAGTGTGTGTAACTGTGGACAGCTCCACCTGGAGTGCCTAAGATTGATGTGTAGCCATCTACTTCCCCTTAAATGGTGCCAAGGAGGGCAGCTTTGTGAGAGAGAAGTTAAGTCTGAGATTTATTTTGGTCCCATTACCAGCAGTCCTTTCCCGACTGAGGCTTAACAGGAGGCCAACCCCTAACAAACTCCTGAGTATCACCGAAGTGTTCAGGGTTGGCATGAAAAGCCAAAGAAGATGAAAAGAAAGAAAGGAATCAAAGGATCCTTCAGAAGAAAAGAGGCAGACAGTAATGGCTGTAGGATTTGGAATCACTTTTCTCTGATTGGCAGGTGGGAATTGCAGCTTAGCTATGGTGCAGGGTAGTTCCCTTTTAATGCTATTATTGATACGAGACTCCCTGTTCCCACAGAGAGAGCAATGTTGGGGAAGAAAAGAAATATCTGATGTCAGCCTGGGCATGCTGACTGCCCATACACTGTGACAGAGAAGCAGCAGCTTTATTTTGAAAGAAAAAAAAAAAAAGTCAACCTTTTTTTTTTCAACCGGAGAAAAATAAGGTAGGGCTTTTGTCACTAATGGCTAGCCTTTCATGTGGCTTTATTTTCCTAATCTTGCAAGCCTACTGTTGCCTTCCAAAGAGATGACAGAAGCCACTGCGCTGACTGGGTTGTTCTTTTTGCCCCAAGTCTGTCTAACCTTGGACAAGCAGAGAATCAGAAAGCATGAGAACTGGAAAGGGCTTGGAGAGCACGGAGCCCAGCCCCTCTTATACCAAGAGAAAAATTAAAGCCCAGAGGCAGGAAGGGACTGGCTTGTGGTCACGTGGCTCACAGAGGCACAGCTGGGGTAGAACTCCGGTTTCTTTCTCTAGTCCTCTTTGCATCAACCTCAGATTGCAATGCCTCTCCCAGAAGCAGGCAAGAGCAGCAGATTATTCTCAGGGAGGGGCCAGGGGAGTGTTTGAATTGCTGCCAATAGAGAAAGGGATGTAGAAGAGGAACAGGCCTACTTGCTACTCCCCTGTCCCAGATAAGTAAATGTGAAAGTGTTAATCGCTCAGTCATGTCTGACTCTTTGTGAACCCATGGACTATAGCCTGCCACGATCCTCTGTCCATGGGATTCTGCAGGCAAGAATCCTGGAGTGGGTTGCCATTCCCTTTGCCAGGAGATCTTCCTGACCCAGGAATGGAACCTGTGTCTCCTGCAATGTGAGCCATCAGGGAAGTCCTGTTTCTTTCTAGTCACATTTCCCTACCAGCAAGATCCCTACCTACTTCATATGCCTTGTAAGTAGAGAATAAGTGAACTTTCTCAGCTTCAGAGGAGATTTATGTGGGCAATATCTTATCATTGACCTAAGCCCCGTTTTGGCAGAGGTTTTACCCTCCAGTGGCCAGAGGGGAGAAGGGGTCTGTCTAGTTTACACATCACCTCCTCCAGGAAGCATTCCCTGATTTCCCAAAGTGAGCTGCACAGCGCCTCCCCACCTTCACTCTTTTCACACCAAATGCATGTCTTTGATTACACATCTGCCTCCCTGGCTGGACTTCGAGTTCCTTGGGGACGGGGACCATGTCCTCTCCATTTCTTGGGCACAGGGTCTGGCCCAAAGTGGACAATAAATGTTTCTTGAACAACTGAGGACTCAAATGTAACAAAGGTTGACTCTTGTTTCCTCAGCAAATTAAAAAAAAAAAAAAAAAAAACACTCCATGGGGGAGAGAATGAGAAATCCAAGTGAGTTCTTTGTTCCTTGTTCAGTTCAGTTCAGTTCAGTCGCTCAGTTGTGTCCAACTCTTTGCGACCCCATGAATCACAGCACACCAGGCCTCCCTGTCCATCACCAACTCCCGGAGTTCAATCAGACTCACGTCCATCGAGTCGGTGATGCCATCCAGCCATCTCATCCTCTGTCGTCCCCTTCTCCTCCTGCCCTCAATCCCTGGCAGCATCAGAGTCTTTTCCAATGAGTCAACTCTTCGCATGAGGTGGCCAAAGTACTGGAGTTTCAGCTTTAGCATCATTCCTTCCAAAGAACACCCAGGGCTGATCTCCTTCAGAATGGACTGGTTGGATCTCCTTGCAGTCGTCCAAGGGACTCTCAAGAGTAATTCCTGGGACTCTGCAAGCCGCAGTCCTGCATAGCCCCTCTCTGTGGTGGTGTGTCTGCCAGGCACACACCAGTACGATCCTCCAGTGTGTTTCATTTCAGATGCCTGTTATTTTTTTTTTTTTTTTCAGGATGGAGGTTGTTGAATAGATTTTGGTTATACTAGCAGGCATGGCTGAATTTTATCATCCTTCATGAAACATCACAGGGGAGAGGCATCTTCCAAAGCAGGGGTGGGTGGTGCATGAGGAGGCTAGAGCTTCAGGTCAAAATATTTTTTGCCTCTTAACTAAATGGTTTGGTGTTGGTTCTCTGACCTTCTAGTGAGTTCTACGGATTTGTATTTAATGGTATTCCTATTCCTAAAAGCCACACACCTGCAGAATCCTGGAAGCAGTGGAGGCGGTGTTTTGGGCTTAGATGCATTTGTTCCAGGAAAAAGGGCCATGGCCAAAGCTGGAGCAGGATAGGCAGCCGATGATGAACCACAAGAGACAGATTCTTCCTGGTCTGTGTCTGTCGTTCTCAACATTTATTGTACATTCAAAACCTTTTATCAAAAATTCAAAATTAATGTTAAGACTCTAGGGAAGAAAAACTGATACCAGATTAATAGGAAAAAATATCCTCAGGCACCCCACCCACCCCAGACCAATTGCATCAGAAGGTCAGGCTTGGGCATCAGTATTTGACAAACTCTCCAAATGATTCTGATGTGCAACCAGATTTGAAAACCACTGGCCTAAGTAGAAGGTGGTCATGTGTTCACTCCTTCTTATTTACTTTCTGCATGTGTGCGTGCATAGTGACTTTAGTCGTGTCTGACTCCAGTTACTTTCTAGGGAGTTCTAAAAAGAGGCAGTCCTTTAAACCAGAACTCTCAGGATTTCCCCATCCAAGTCTGTGAAGGTCTGAGAGACTAGAGAGCACTAATTCTGCTCTCACCCGAGCTGTGTCTGAGTGGACATAAACACGTGGGTGAGGGTTCAGAGTATCTGACACAGTTCTCTTCTTGCCTCGGCTTATAAGGCCACAAGGCACTGATGATTTTGCCTTTGACTTCACTGGTTCATCGTAGCACCTGAATCTGCCTTACAGATGACAGAGTTTCACATGGACTTTAAAATATTGCTTCCAAAGTACACTTGAGGCAAATTTTAAGTCATTTTCAACTGTAAATTTGTATTTGTTGCCTGCATTCCATTCCATCCTGTCTTTCATCTGAAATTGTGGTGGGCACATGGTACAAGCAGATCTCTGACTTTGGGGTTTTTGAGGTTTGGGGTTCACAGAGAGAGAGCTCTTGGTGGGGGTCTGTTTTGACATAGCCCTGAAGCAGCCTGTCAATGTATTCTGTGCAAACAGGTCAATGGAGTGAAAAAACAATCCAGCCAACTGAGTGGCGGACTCATAGATTATTTGATTGACTGGATTGGTGGAGTCACTCAGGAAGGCTGCAGCACAGCACTGTAGCCTGAGAGGCCAGACAACCTGCCAATATTGAGAGCATCTGCTTAGCACACATTGGAGCCCACTTGGCTCAAGCCATTAAAACCAGAAAGGAGTAAAGACATCAAGTGCCCTGGGCACTATGAGGACTGAGGGATCTTCTCCTTCATTATATAGCAGCCCTTCCAATCTCTGGGCTACGCTGCTCATGACCTCCACTTTTCCTCTTGAGCGAGTTGAGAGGAAAGCTCAACGCTGGCATTAGACCCTACAGCTTCTTAGCTGTGTGACACTGAGTGAGTGACTTGACCTATCTGTGCCTCACTTGCCTTGTTTATCCATATTACATACTTCATGGGGTTGTTGGGAGGGTACTATGTAACTAGGCATGAAAATCCTTAGAAAAATTCTTGATGCATATACATAAAAACATTGAATATAGTAGCTCTGATGATTCTTATGATAAATAACACTGTAATGAGTAGAGTGGACAGGACACAGGCTTTGGTGTCAGATGGCCTGGGTTTGAATTCTGGCTCTACCATTTCCTGACCCAGTCACTTGAGCAAGTAGGTTACTTGAGCAAGCAGGTTAAAATCTCTGGGTGTACACCACTTTCTTCATCCTCTGTCATAGCTGAAGAGTGACTTGATGTAAGCATGTAGCACTGTGCCTGGGATATGAGTGGTCCATAAATGATGGCTATTATAAATATCAGTCACCCATCATCATCCTGATGGTTGCTAGGAAATTGCCCTAGTTTCTCAGCCCCTCCTCAGTATGACACCTTCTCTTCACTCTTTGCCATTCCCATCCCTTTCATTCAGTCGTGCTTAAGCTCATCATTTTCTCCCACAAGAAGTGAGGGATACAAGATGGACTCCCGATTTTGGCTGCTATGGAGCCTGCTGCTCTATGCTTCCCTCTCTTTGCCTATCAATGACCATCCTGAGACCCTGTTGTAGGGATTATGAAACCAGGTCTCCCCAACTTCTGCCTAACTGATGTTCTAAACCTCGACCTGCAGCTTTACCTTAATCCTTGTCCAGTAGCACGTGGGGTTTGGCCCATGAGTCCAGCCAGCCACCAGTTCTTGGGCATCTACTTTCTTGATTATTTTGGTTGGGTATTTTTGGAGGCATTGTGTGGTGATATTTATTTTGGCAGGTTTGGGTCTGGCAGAAGCCAACTGTGGTGCTACTCACATCACCATCTTCCCCGTGACTCTCTTTGTGCTTCTGTAAATCTTGAATTGACACATCTACTTTGTGCTTGGCTTTGCTGAGAACCCTGACTGCCGCATCTACACACTCAAACAGGCATCTATCTGAAATATTTCTGTTGTGCCTAGAAAGGCCTCTAAGGGCTCACCTTGTACCCTTAAGTCTTTTAAGTGGTGAGGAACATGAGAAATGTGTATAACTTTAAATATTGACCTGGGCTCCATAAAATCAAGAAAATTATTTAGTGCCATGGAAAACCAGATGTTCATCATGTGTGACTTTTGACTAGCCATGTAATCATTTCCTTAAGTTGATGTGTAAAAAAGTGAGGGTCAAGCTTTGGGTGAACGGAAGTGCAAACAAAACCCGTATTTGCACCTGTTGTTGGGAGAAACGTTGGTGGATTACTTCAGGCTAGCCGATGACACTCCACAGTGGCTTACCCAGATTTGGAGGAATCCTTATTTGGCCTTTACCCCATGGGCTCTATGAAGGACCAACCATGTGGGAGCCTGCCTAGTGGGCAGGACATAGTGAGAGGAGGCCTTCTTGATAGCCTTGGAATCTGGACCCTATTTCCTTGTATGTAACTGTGGACAAGCCATTGCCTGTCTCTCAGTCTGTTTCCAGGGAGGTTTGGCTTCAGATTTGAACTTTGACTATTTTTGTGACTTCGAGAGAAACAGCTGAATCCATGCATGAACTTCTGTCTCAGCCTTACATCTGCAAAAAACAAACCCAAACTACCTTGTAAGCAAACGCACATGATTTGAAACAGGGGACTCCATGTGTGGACTGTGTCCTGTGCTTGCTTTTCCTGAGATCTGCCTGGTTCCACGTGCTGGTTGACCACACAAGACCATTCCATTTTTGTACCGGATGTACAAGTCCTTTCTCTTGACTGTGCTCTCTGAAGACTGGTGAAAACTTTCCTCTAATAAATACTCCACTAAGAATAGCACCTACCAAAGGCTGTGTACTGTATGTCAGGCTCTTTGCTGTGTACCTTATGTACACTTCCTCTGTTAATATTTATAACATCCTATGGAATAGGTCTAATATTATTATCCTCATTTATCAAGATGAGGGATGACTTATGGAAAGTAAAACATAGCTAGTAAGTTTTAGGGCCCACATGAGGACCTAGGCCTGTCCGACCCAAATCTGAGGGTCTTAGTAACTGTTGTTATGCCCTGCTTTTTGCATCCCTGGGTGGAACAGTTACGTGATCATCATTATCATCATTACAGTAGTAGTTTGCCTTGGATGCTATGAAGTAGATACGGTTATCCTGCATTTTCTAACAGAAGACACATAGGCTCAGAGAGATGTGGTCACTTGTTCAAGATCTCATGTCCATAAGCTTTCAAGCTGACATGATTCTGAGGATGATCTGTCTCTGGGGTTAGAACAAGCCTTGAAGGACCTTGCTAAGTCTCTTCAGTCGTGTCCGACTTTGTGTGATCCCATAGATGGCAGCCCATGAGGGACCTTATGAGTTTGCTTTTCATTCTCTGCTTTCAGGAACTTTACCCTCAGCTTTCCCGAACAGTCTTATCAGCACTGCCAACCAGGCTGGGGCAATTCTGAGTCCCTACAACCTTGCTAGAGCCTCTGAGAAACCTGTGGTCCTTACTTACAAAGTAGGTAATTATGCCTTTTCAGCACAAAGAAGTAAATCAAATGACACACGAAATACAGCAGTGGAAAAGAAGGAACAAAGTAGGAGGAAACGCATTCCCTCTTCTCTACCCCTCCAGCCAATGTCCACAAAGTCGCATTGTCTATCAAAGCAAAACCCTTGTTTTCCATCCCCTTGCACACCAGAGAGCCGTGTTCCCAGCAGTGTTTAAAGGCTGCCTGTATTTAACTGTCAGCTGCCTTGATGTGCCTGATTCTCAGTTTCAGCAGCTGCTTCCTCAGTTTCCCTAACCTTGGGAACCCTTAGCTTTTTGCCTAACCAGTGGAGGATTGCCATCAAGTGGGCATACTGGGAACTGCACGGCTTAAAAAAAAAAAAAAGTCTTGTATTTTTTTTCCCTTTCTAAAGGCAAACTCCATCCATTCTTCAATCCTAGTTAAGGGATTAACCATACCCTTTCTTCTTTTTTTCCTTAGTCTTTTGTCAGCCTCGCTGCTCATTAGCTCTTATACAAGAAGCAGAGCAGGAGAAGTAACCGCAGGGAAACAAATCACTGACAGATTTCAGTATACCGCCTCCCTCTCTGCCCCCTACCACCAGCCCCCACGCCACCTCCGCAACTGTAAGTGGTTTGTTGGGAGAGTACCTCTAGGAGTTTTTGATGGGGTTGGGCTCATTCAAAACACCCCTCTTCTCCTTTCGTATTGATGACTCAGAACTGATTACATCTGCAGAGCGGTGTGAATTGTAGGTTCTACAGGGAGCTAATACAAAAGACAATTCACAATGGATTATGTACAAATAGCTAATAAACAAAAGACAAAAAATCAACTTCTCTAGTAACCAATGAACTGTAAATTAAAACTAAGAATGGAAATTATTTGTACATATAAAATAGCTGAGAAGTGTTAAAATCAAAATTCCCAGGATTGGAGAGGATGCAGTGGAATGGTTGTTTTGATACAGTGCTGGTAAAGAGTCATAAATTACTCACAGCCTTTCTGGAGAACACGTTGGCAGTGTGATCAAGAGAATTAAAAATGTGTATATGCTTTGACTCTACAGTTTTGCTACTAGAAATTTCACTGAAAGAAATAATCAGATACAAATGTTTATGTATAAGGATCTTTACTGAAGCATTACCTAGAAAGAAAACTACAGGGTTCTGAATGTCTAAAATGTCTTAGTTAAATGTAAGGTATCATCACAGACTAGAATATTACTTAGCTATTTGTCAAAAACCATGTTCTTAGGGAATAGTCAAGGATTTAAGGTTAAGGAAATAGTTTATTGTATAAAAATATATTTTAAATAAATTCTTTCAAAATACAAAACTCGTATAATCATATCCCATTTTGTAAAACGTCCCAATTTTGAAAAACAGTAAAATGCATAGAAAATTACTGGATGTAAATATGCCATGTAAATAGTGATCATCACTAAGATGGGATTATTGGTGGTTTTTTCCTTTTTCATACTTTTCTTCATTATCCAAGTTTTCTGTAAAGAGTATTATTGATTTTATAATCAGAAAAAAACTAGTAACAACAACAAAAAAAGAATCTTGGAGAATGACAGTTCAACTCAAATACATGGTCACTGCTAAGAAAATTATGAAAAGTCTGTACATTCCCAGCTCACAGAATTAGTGCTTAAAAGGATCTTCTATATATCTAGTGTCAACCCCACAAATGCCACTGCAATCCCCTCTGTGATTTCCTGGCACCCGTGTCAGGCAGCCTATCCTTAAACACAGTGCTTAAGGAACTCACTAACAGCCTCTGGCAGCTGCCTCTTCAAAGTATAATAATAGCGATAATCCCATCATGCATCTAGTGATTTACAGTCTATAAAGCTTTTAAAAGTACCATTTTGTCTTACAACCCTGGGAGGCAGGAAGGGCAAGTGCAATTATCAGCACTTTCCAGATGAGCATCCGGAGTTGAAGTGACTTCTGATGGTAAAGTGACTTGTTGTGTCGCTGGTTAATAGCAAAGCCAAGACTAAAATCCAGGTGTCCTGACTCCCAGTCTGAGGCTCCTTCCATCCCTCCCCAGTATCCAGTGTTCAGTTTCATAAAAGTATCTCCTTTGCTTGAGCTATGTTGGCCTTACTAGAGCTCAAACTCTTCCACAGTACCTTGTATATAGGGTCCTGGGTTCCAGAAGACATGCCTGGGTGTGAAGCTACGTGCGAACCAAGACCCAAAGCAGGGCAAACAGCCAAAGAGCTCAGGGGAGAATGAGGAATCAAATGATTCTCTGTTGCTGCAAATCCTGATGGTCTCCACTCAAGAACCTGTGACCATATTTATGACACGTTGTTTTCATAAACTGCTGGTTGTTCAATAAGGCATAAAATAGCCAGTATATGATAGTTATTTGCTCTACAAAATCATTTTTGCAACACAGTTTCAGTGTCATAGCAGATACTGCATTTCGTTTAGTTTCCTAAGAGATGTGCCACAGTAGATTAACTATTGATACCAAAGCACAGAGGTTTCCTTCTTGCTGTCAGCAGTCTTGTTCCATTCTTTCCCCAGAGCTTTGCATCCCCCGTTGGGAAAGCATTTGTATACTTCCACTGCAAGGTCTGGTCACAGACCCATTGAATTTGTTAACGTCAGGAAAAAGCAACAAGCAGAGAGACAACTTTCTTTGACCTGGGGAGGGTGTCTCTGAGTTAGGCAAAGCAAACTAATATTCAGTCCATGATAGGTGAGCCCATCGTACACTGATGGTTCCCATCCCATTGCCAGGGCTATCAGGAAGGATGAACAAGACAGTCGGGAGGGGGACTTCCCTTGTGTGAAGTCCCAGTGGTTAAGAATCCTCCTTCCAATGCAGGGTATGCGGGTTCCATCTTTGGTTGGGAACTAAGATCCCACATACTGCTGGGCAACTAAGCCTGCACTCTGCCCGTCTCTGCAATGAGAGAAGCCTGCGCAGTGCAGCGAAGATGCAGAACAAAAAACACACCGGAGTTATCACTCTAACTGGGGAGGTAAGAGAAATGAGAGAGGAAGCAGCAGCCAGAAAAGGCCCTATACACTGACTCTTCAGCGTGCAATGAGATTTCGAGGGAGGTGACTGCCTGAGGGTCACTTCTTAAGGTCAGAACTAGATCAGAAAACCTGCTGTGGCCTCAGCCCAAGGGTTAGTGAAGAACAGACTCAGCTCTGTGGGTGGGAGCACAGGACAGGCGCTGGCTGAGGGAGCCCACATTGCGAGGTCCTAATCCGACCCCACTACCAGGAACTCAGTCTCTGAAGCCGAAGCCAGCAGGAGGCTGGCCAGCCCTTCCCGTGCCTAATCTGGCTGCCGCCACAGCTGCCACTTCTCCGGCCCGGGGTTGGGCCTTCCCTCTACCCTAGGGCGACAGGGCTTGTTCCAGCCGGAGAAATGCCCCAACAGCTGTGCTGGCTGCTTCCGCTGCCACCGCAACTGTTTTCCTAGAATTGACCTGAGGGATTCAGTGAAATGATTCGGAGAAACAATGATTTGATTCAATTAGAAAGTTAGTCAAACTGGTGTTTAGGCTGAATTTATGGTGGAAGATAGGCTCACGTGACTGAGCCCAGGCCAGAATTCCTGACCATCTCTCCCTCCTTGATGCTAAAGGTGGCAGGAGCTTGGAGCCTGTCAGAAAAATGGCAAAAAGAAAAAAAAGAGCCATATGCATGTTTGGGCACCGCCCAGTTGCTGACTGTTATCTCATTCCTGTATCCAGTAAGTTGTCATGATAGCAGTGCCTGTCTGGAGAACACCAGACTCCATTCTCTAGCAGATGTTAAGATCTATGAGGGGCCATGTGATTGACAAAGAAGCAACTCTCAGGCCCACACATGGATATAGAAGATTAGTTCTGGAGCCATATTTCACTGTTTTCCTCAGTTTGCCCAAGTTCCTGGAGCCCAGGTTATCTTCAGTCTAAGAGTCTTTAAAAAAACCTGAATTATGCATGTAAGCCAAGTTACATCAGTCGTGTCAGACTCTTTGCAACCCTGAGGACCATAGCCCACCAGGCTCCTCTGTCCATGGGATTCTCCAGGCAAGAATACTGGAGTGGGTTGCCATGCCCTCCTCTGGGGGATCTTCCTGACCCAGGAATGGAACCTGTGTTTCCTGCATTGGCAGGCAGGTTCTCTACCATTAGTGCTGCCTGGAAAGCCCTAGCTGAGTTACTGTATAAAATTATATGTTACAGGTGTACAATATAGTGATTCACAATTTTTAAGGATTATACTCCAAAATACTGGCTGTATTCCCTGTGCTGTGCAATATCTCGTTGTAGCTTATTTATTTTATATGTAGTAGTTTGGACCTCTTAGTCCCCTATCTTGTCCCTCCCCCCTTCCCTCTCCCCACGGGCAACCACTAGTTTATTCTTTATATCTGTGAGTCTGCTTTTTTGTTGTTGTTATATTAACTAGTTTATTCTATTTGCTAGATTCCATGTATAAGTGAGATCACACAGTATTTGTCTTTCTCTGTTTGACTTATTTCACTTAACATGTCCTCCAAGTCTATGTTGCTTCAAATGGCAAAATTTCATTCTGTTTAATGGGTGAGTAGTATTTCATTCTATTTTTATGACTAATATTCCATTGCATCTTCTTATTCATTCATCTGTTGACGGACACTTGGGTTGCGTCCATACCTTGGCAATTGCAAATAATGCTGCTCTGAGCACTGGGGTGCATGAGTCTTTTCAAGTTAGTGTTTTCGGTTTTCTTGGATATATACCTAGGAGTGGAATTCCTGGGCCATATGGTAGTTCTGTTTTTATTTTTTTATGAACTTCCATACTGTTTTCCACAGTGGCTGCACCAGTTAGCACTCCCACCCACAGTGTACAAGGGTTCCCTTTTCTCCACACCCTCTCCGGCATTCGTCAGTTGGCAGTGGCTTTACTGTGATACCAAGAGTCTTGTCTCCTACTCATATTCTAATAAACTCAACTCTTTCCATCTTTTTTATCCTCTACCAATTTGGGTTCTCTTTGTTCCTTTCACAAAGAGGGAGTCTTCCTCTTTAAGGGAAGTCTTTCTTGGGCTTCCCTGGTAGCTCAGATGGTAAACTGTCTGGCTGCAATGCAGGAGACCTGGGTTCGATCCCTGGGTTTGGAAGATCCCCTGGAGAAGGAACTGGCAACCCACTCCAATATTCTTGCTTGGAAAACCCCATGGACCGAGGAGCCTGGCAGGCTAGAGTCAATGGGATTGCAAAGAGTCAGACACAACTGAGCAACACTTTAAAGAAGGGCAGAGACATCCTTGGTGGTCCATTGGTTAAGACTGTGCTTCCACTGCAAGGGGCGCAGGTTCAATCCCTAGTCAGGGAACTAAAATCCCACATGCTGCTCAATGCAGCCTAAAAATAAAAAGGGATTTTTTAAAAAGAAGAGCAAGGAAGTCTCTGTGTTTATCTAAGATACTCTGACCTGATCTCACTCTTCCATCTTAAGCGTGATCATTTTCATTTATATACTCAAGAATTCATTCTCTCACTGAGCGTTATGGTGTGCTTACTTTGTGCCTAGGGTTAGGCTGGGCTGGGCGTTGTGGATGTGTAAGAACACGTAACACCATCAGTTTGGTAAGACGGGAGTTGGTTTGTGATGAACCCTGCTGGAGTCAGCGCTACTCCATCGCCACCCCTGTTGAGAAACTGGGCAACTTACAGGATATCACTGTGAAGTGAAATCGCTCAGTTGTGTCTGACTCTTTGTGACCCCATGGACTGTATGTAGCCTACCAGGCTTCTCCATCCATGGGATTTTCCAGGCAAGGGTACTGGAGTGGGTTGCCATTTCCTTAGGACTACAATAAGCTACCTGTATTCAACACTATTGCAGAGGACTTCATTACAGACTAAGCGAAGAAGAATGGAGATGACTCCAAGGATGTTTAACCTAAACAATAGCAGTTCAGTCTTTTTCACTCTCCTCTTTCACTTTCATCAAGAGGCTGTTTAGTTCCTCTTTGTTTTCTGCCATAGAGTGGTAGAAAGCATCTACCATATCTACCATATCTTTGCATCTGCATATCTAAGGTTATTGATATTTCTCCCAGCAATCTTGATTCCAGCTTGTGCTTCATCCAGCCCAGCATTTCTCATGATATCCTCTGCATATAAGTTAAATAAGCAGGGTGACAATATACAGCCTTGACGTACTCCTTTCCCAGTTTGGAACCAGTCTGTTGTTCCATGTCCAGTTCTAACTATTGCTTCAAATAAGCTAATAGAAGCTCTGTGCATGTATTTTCATTCCCATGATGAAATATTATACAGTGGATCTCACTTAGGAGACTTGGAATGTCAGGACTAATACTAACAGGGTTATTCTTAGGTCTTTGGATTAAATAGGGCAAACTTGGAGTCAGACTCTTGTCAATGATATTCCCATCGAATTCCCATCCCTTTACCCACTTTACAGAAAGTCAGACTGACACCATATATGACCTTTACTGTGGTCTCTGGTATTAGAGAAGGAAATGGCAACCCACTCCAGTGTTCCTGCCTGGAGAATCCCAGGGACGGAGGAGCCTGGTGGGCTGCCGTCTATGGGGTCGCCCAGAGTCGGACATGACTGAAGTGACTTAGCAGCAGCAGCAGCAGCAGCATGTTCTCTGGTTGCTCAGAACAGAGCAGAAGTGCTGCAGAACCCTCCTTTTAAGTGAATAGTGCTCAACCAGGAAAATCTGTGGAGCCGTTACTCTGCAGCTCCAATTATTCTGTCTCTGTGTGTCCTCAGGCGAAGGCCAGCCATACTCCACCTCCTTAGAGCTCTAGAGAAATCGTAGATGAAGGCAGCCTTGGGAATAAGCTTCCTATCTCAACTCTGATGATTGGTGCCAAGAACTCCCCTCATACACTTTTGTTCCAGATTGCTTGTGTGCTGAAACCATTATAGCTCGTCTGCCCCTGAAGGCATGATTAATTGCCTGAATTCCTTGTTGCAGACTGGATTCTGCCACTTTGTTGGTATCTCGCACACCTTTACCTTTGGAACTTTCTGGATTCTTTACATGTTCTTGACATGGCTTTGACCTTCTAGGTCCTTGACCTGTTGCCCAAGAGGCTGCCTAGTCGGTGTCTTGCTTATGGAGCCCACCTCCTACCCTGCTTTACTTCTGCTGCCCTGCTATCGTCCCCCTTCAGTGAGACTATGACCATTCTGGGCACGTACAAGCCTCCCTCCTGGAAAGCCGGAGCACCAAATGACAGCTGTGTATGAGGGGTGGCTCAGTTGACAGCTGATTCCAGACATTGACAAGATCTCATTATTTTTTGCTCTTGTGTTTACATCTTTCAAGTGTGTTTGAAAAATCAAGGAAACAATACAATTTAGTTTCCCAAATTGAAATGATAATGAAATTGCCTTTTTATTTATTTAGTTTTTGTCGTTCTCATCTTTTCTCAGGCCTCTTCGCACACACCCCACTACTTTTCCACCCCATCTCCCCACCAGCTTTCTCTCTGGAAAAGCTCTACTCTATGGTAGCTGTGCTGATCACTGCTTACATGCTGTATCTTTCCAGGGCTTTCTGTCACTATCCTTTCTGTTTTTATTCATAGATGACACAGCTAATGATGGTATCCAGGCCTATGTAGGTTTGGTTGAAAGGGCCAACGTGGCTTATTGTTTTCATAAATATCAAGCTTTGGTTTGCAGTTACTTTTGCCCCATTCCCATGCTTTTCAGGCATCCTCTTGCCTTTGGCTGTGCAGAAACAGCATGAGTCTGTGCAGCGTGATTTAGTCCAGTGGAAGAACACTGAGTGCCTACTATGTCTGGGGCATCCTTGGAAGAGTGGAGCTTCACTCTTACCTCGGGAGCCCATGTGGGGAAAGACATGTCCTAAGAGGGGAAAGGGCTGTGAAAGTTCACAGGCTTGTGACTTGTTTTCCCCGCCTGTGACCATCCCACTTCTGCTCCCATTTTAAAGTCCTGACTCCTTAGGCTTGATTGTGAAAGTCACTATACAGTCCATGGAATTCTCCAGGCCAGAATATTGGAGTAGGTAGCTGTTCCTTTCTCCAGGGTATCTTCCCAACCCAGGGATCAAACCCAGGTCTCTCCTGCATTGCACGCAGATTTTTTACCAGCTGAGCTACTGGAGAAACTGACATTGTGCTATTTTCTCTGTTTTTATTTCTTTGTTGCCAGTACCAGGCTCCTCTGTCCATGGAATTCTCCAGGCAAGAATATTGGAGTGGGTTGCCATTTCCTTCTCCAGGGGAACATCCTGACCCAGGGATCGAACCCAGGTCTCCTGCATTGCATGCAGATGCTTTACCGTCTGAATCACCAGGGAAACACACTCCATACCTTTACCTACAGTTTTTTCAGAGGCTCGGTCCTCTGTCTTTGCCTTTCTTTCTCCCTACATTCATGTCGAGATCTCACAGACTATCACTGCCATGAGGAAAGCTTCAGTGTCTCCAGCCCAGACCTGCCTCCTGAGTTCTAGTTCAAAGGTCTTGTGGACATTCCTGTAGGTGTGTGTTGCCAACCTTCTGACCTCAGGCAATTCCATCACCATCATCTCTCAGTCATCTGTATATCAAATAAGTTGGCAACTTTTCTTGATTCTGTTGCAGATCCAAAAAATACAGAGTTGGCAGCAACCTTAGACATTATCTAGTATGGAGTGTACATTTTCTCAGAGAGTTGGAGGGTCAGAAATAAGGTTGAGACTAGCACCCAGATTCAAAGATCCCTCAACTTTCACTTTTTAAACATCATACTACCCTAAAGCACTGATGAAGTTCATAGGCTCCAGAAACAAGGGACTGGGTTCAAATCTCTACCTAGTTATTTCATTTTCTAGCTTTGACCTTGGGAGCAGCTTAATCTCTCTATCTCATTTGTAAAATGGAAATAATTATATCTTATCTTAAGCTATTGTTGTTAGAATTAAGTGAAAAAAATCACAGAGCACTGTTTAACATTGGCTTGAGCGTGTCATCTTGCTTCCAGTTCTCTTCTCAATGTTTCCATACTCTCTTACTCTTACCTAGTCTTCCTAATATGGAAACTTCAGACTCAAAAGTCCTTTCCTGCTCTGAATTCTATTACCCTAGCCTTTTAAGGAATTCAAATCAAGCCATAATTTCAACACATTTTGAAAAAGAGAGTTTCTGTAAATGTTAATACCTCGGATTAGAACAAAGAAAGGTAAAACAGAACCCAATAGTAAGTACTTATGGGGTAACTTTCAAAATGATTCTTTGTTAAGTTTGAGAGAGAAGTGAAAACCACCATAGTCTAGACTTAGGTCATATCGGAAAGAGTTGGCTGATTGGTTTACTTGTGGGGATGGGGGCCATAGGATCATACTATATATCCTAGTTAACAACGTGTTTATATTTTCATTTAATAAAATACCTTGGTCAAATATTGTCAATGAGAAATATCCCTTTTGACTCTGGTATATGTGTAGATTTGTTGTTTAGTCACTAAGTTGTGTCCAACTTTTTTGTGATCCCGTGGACAGTAGCCCACCAGACTCCTCTGTCCATGGGATTTCCCAGGCAAGTAAACTGGAATGGGTTGGCATTTCCTTCTTCAGGGGATCTTTTTTTGGCTGCCCAGGTGGCCCAGTGGCAAAGAATCCACCTGCCAAATCAGGAGACACAGGAGATGTGGGTTCAATCCCTGGGTCAGGAAGATCCCATGGAGGAGGAAATGGTAACCCACTTCAGTATTCTTGCCTGGAAAATTCCATGGACAGAGGAGCCTGGTGGACTACACTAAAGAGTTGGACACGACTGAGCAACTGAGCACATATGTGTAGATTTACTAGAGAAACCCTAAGAGACTGGAGAATGCAGGGTGAGAATAGAGTTCAGGAACTAGTGGAGTGTCTAAAGGAGTGGGAATAATCTTGGAGCCACTGAGAAAGGGCTGGAACAGCTGACATCTTTCTGCATGTGGAGAGGACAGAGGGAGGAAAGCCAGAGGGAGAAACTTGGCTAAGAACCCATGGGTCTAATTTCCCTGCTGATTGCCTAAGCTGAAAAACTTCAAACCTCAGAAACTGCTTTCTAAGATAGGATCTTTTAAAATCACCTCCAGGGACAGCCCTTTTATGTCTAGTTATTTTCTATTGTTAGAGACCAAAGAACTTCAGAGAGATCTGTATACAGATGAAGAAACTGAGGCCCACAGCACAGAGGGAGTTACTCAATGTCCCTCCAATTGTTCAGTCCATCCTGGAACATGCTAATGCGCATGCCAAGTCAATTTAGTCGTGTCTGACTCTTTGTGACCCCATGGACTGTAGCCCGCCAGTCTCCTCTGTTCATGGGGATTCTCTAGGCAAGAATACTGGAGTGGGTAAGCCATTCCCTCCCCTAAGGGATCTTCCCAACACAGGGATCAAACCCGGGTCTCTTATGTCTCCTGCATTGCAGGCAGGTTCTTTACCACTGGAGGCACCTGGGAAACCCTTATCATCATCATGGGACAGTGAGCACAATTTACCTGGCTTTTGTGTGGAGAGGGCACAGATGAATCATTCATATTATCATACACATACCTAAAGAAATTAAGACATGTGTGCCGTTAAGACAAGAACCAAAAGCTTGATTTTTTTTCTTCTTTAAAAGGTGGGAGTTGAAGGCCTACTTTGCTTGACCTTTTTAGCTTTGTTAAAGGCAACCTTGATTCATGATGCATGAGCCTGGGTCTTTGAAACCATTAAGAAAGGGTTTGTTCATTGAACATGCAAACAAATTACTTTCCAAGGGCTGAAATTTAAACTGACATTAAGCTCTGAGAACATCTGTATTTAATTATACATAAAGGCTAGAAAAGAATTTAGAACTTTAAAATAGTTAAATTAAAAGAGAAGTCCCACCTAATGCAAATAATTTATTTCATTGCTATCATTTGTCTATATTAGCTGTGCTGGCTTTACCAATATTTCCAGGGCAGCCCTGGAATATAAGCTTAGATTGGAAACCAGCAGTTAGAGCAGCTCTCAGGGCAGGCTGATGCCATAGAGCCAGGGAGTGTGTTGGCTTCTAACAAAGTTTCCCCTTGGTGGGAAGAATACTAATGAAATATTGTTTTGACCAAAATGTTCGTTCAAGTTTTTTGTAAGATGTTATGGAAAAATGCAGACGAACATTTTGACCAACCCAATACAATCTGTAATGATATATTTCTCTCAGGATGGGACTTTGGAGTCAAAATGTAGTGGAAGGAACACAGGCAAGAAAGCACAGAGATTTGGATCCTAAATCTCACGTAGGGCAGAATCTGACCCCTCTCCACGCTTGCCCCCAGCTTCCTTATCTAAAAGTGAAAGACTTGGATCCAGTGATCAAGTTGGAAGAAAAGGGGGAGAATGTGAAATGAAAAGCATGAATCAAATATAAATGGCTTGATTATCTCTAAATGCCCCTGACCCCCCCCAATATATACTAGAGCACCCACACTAGTTTCCCCTCAGTTGAGCAGAGCCTGGAATTGTGAAGAGCAGAGAGGGCTTAGTATCCAGAGTCTCATCCCAGCTGTAACTCTTTCCCTCTCTGTCCTTCAGTTTCCCCATCTGTAAGTGAGGGAGTTGGCTTCTCATTGTCTCCTCATCTGGAGTGCACATTAGCCATCCATCCCTGACTGATGAAAGCAGAATTTCCCCTGCTGCAGAGCCCTGCAGTCCTGGGTGTTTTAAATGGCTTCCCAGGTGATTCTGAGGTGGACTTCTACCTTGGCATCCTGCCTAGCCAGTCCCTGTAGACCCTGTCTGTCATTTTGGGAGATGAGTGAGAATTTTACCTAGATCCTTTTCAGGCAGTGTGTGCCCCGTGGCTGCCACTCTTGTAGTACAAGGATTAGCCTAACGCTATATCCAGTTTGCTCCTTCCCAGCAGTCTTTTCAAAGGAATGGAGGTGTGCCTTGGGCAGAAGGGCAGGAGGCACAAAGACACCCTCTGTGGAGTCACCGCATGGCCAACTGCCAAGACCCAGCTCTTAAGTCCCCAGTTGTCGCCCGTGTGGGGCTTTCTTGAACCACACAAGAACCAGATTAAATTAATTGATTCCTGGCTTTAAAAAAACATCCCTTCTCTGGTGGGATGCATGCTGCTTATCAAGATGTGCCCAGGAAGCCGGTGCCAGCTTGAATTCTTTGTATTGAGAAAGCCAGGGCTGGCTTGATTCAGAGGTGAATATGGTGCAGGGGGGCAGCGTGGATAGCCCATTGCCTGCTTTTCTCTCCGTGTGAATTTAGCAAACATGGAGCATTCTGGGCCAAATGTGCTTGCCCAGTGGGAACAAGAAGGCACTGGGGGGTGGCTCAAGCTGGATATTACAGACTACCTAGCATAGTGCCAACACAGAAAGTTCAACCAGTGAGCGCTGCTGTGGTTATTTTCATAGCAGCTCAAGCAGGGGAGAGAAACTGAATCCAGAACCAAGGGCAGAAGACCAGGATGTAACCCCAGCTGTTCTTGCCTTACAAATCCATAACCCTTGCCTTCCCTCGTTTCCTGGTTTTTAAAGTAAGAGGGCTGGACTAATCAATTATTTTCAAACTTGGACCCTTGGGGTTCTGAAGACATATCCAGAGAGCTTCCTCAAGGGGCATGGAAGGTGGGGAGGAGGCTGAGCATGCAGAACTCAGACCCTCCAGCCCACCCCCTAGAACCCCCAGGCTTTGCACAACTCTCATTCACAGCATAGTGCATGTCAATGGTTCTCAGACTTTTCCGTATCAGGACTTTTTTACATTCAGTTACTGAGGCTCAAAGGAGGTTTTATTTATATGGCATATATCTATTGGTATTGACTGTATTTGAATTTAAAACTGAGCAATTTTCAAAAACATGTATTAACTCTAGTTCAGTTCAGTTCAGTCGCTCAGTTGTGTCCAACTCTTTGTGACCCCATGATCTGCAGCACGCCAGGCCTCCCTGTCTATCACCAACTCCCAGAGTTTACTCAAACTGATGTCCATTGAGTCAGTGATGCCATCTAACCATCTCATCCTCTGTCGTCCCCTTCTCCTCCCGCCTTCAATCTTTCCCAGCATCAGGTCTTTTCAAATGAGTCAGTTCTTCGCATAAGATTGCCAAAGTATTGGAGTTTCAGCTTCAGCATCAGTCCTTCCAATGAATATTCAGGACTGATTTCCTTTAGGATGAACTGACTGGATCTCCTTGAAGTCCAAGGGACTCTCAAGAGTCTTCTCCAACACCACAGTTCAAAAGCATCAATTCTTTGGCGCTCAGCCTTCTTCACAGTCCAACTCTCACATCCATACATGACCACTGGAAAAACCATAGCCTTGACTAGACAGACCTTTGCTCGCAAAGCAATGTCTCTGCTTTTGAATATGCTGTCTAGGTTGGTCATAAGTTTTCTTCCAAGGAATAAATGTCTTTTAATTTCATGGCTACAGTCACCATCTGCAGTGATTTTAGTATTATCTCTAAGAATACGTCTATTACATATTGACATAAAATTTTTATGAAAGTAAACTGACTTCCAAAGCAGAAAAAAAAAAGACAATGTTTTATATTTTGTAAATATCTTTGATATCTGGCTTTATAGAAGACAAATAGAATCTTATATCAGCTTCTGCATTCCATTTCTCATAATATGTTACTTTGGTCAAAGGATATGAAGAAAATCTAGCCTCATACAGCCATACATTTGTTAAAGGGGGACCTCAGGAACCCCAGAATGGGTCTTGAGGACGACCAGTGTCATCCTGCCACACGGAGAACTGCTGCTCTACACAAATGGTGTTCTGTGGAGGTGTACACTGCCCATCCTGGGGCCAGTAAATGGCAGCTCTGCTCTCATCCCCTTTTCCTTCACCCCACCCCCTCTTCAGATCAAAGCAGCTCAGTTTTTGTGTGTTTTATATACTGGAGTCATTGGGAGATTTTTGTTTGAAAAGAGGGCTGTGCTTCTAAAAGTATTTGAAATCCACTCACGTAAAATCTTAGGTTACTGAAGATCCAAGGATCTGATAGGTGACAGGGATCATTGAGATGCTTTCCCCAGGCTTCCTCTCCCCCAAGAGAGCCTCTTGGGCTTTGAAGAGGGGCATTTGGGTTCATGTCTCAGCTCTTTCGGGATGGTGGCACGTCATCTTGGCAAGTGACAGCCTCAGCTCAGGAAAATGGCATTGTGTAGCTTGAAAGATTTAAGGCTGCTTCAGAGTGGAGCTCACCTGCCCAGGGAGTGATATAGGCTGGAGGAGGAGGGGATTCAACGTTGGTCGAACTGTCTCATTACTACAGGGGAGAGACAAGCCATAAGGGTAAGTTTCCGTGATATACTTATATGCCATCATCTTTAGAGCTCAACATTCATCATCATTATTTATTTCCTAGGCATCTGTCAGATCTTTATTCCAAGGGACAGAAGCTGGTGCCAAATATCATGGGATCTAAGTGCCCTCACAACCCATTGACGCTTCTTCCAATTTCTTGTCTAATAGAGAAGGCCGTGCTGTTCTTTCCATGACTGTCAGAGTCATTATTGATTTCATGTCATTTCTTTCATAAAATCACCTCCTGGGTTTTGCAAGGTTTCGTTCTGAGAGCTGAGAATGCACTCCTCCCACTTCTCTGGTGGGCAAGATGCTGTGCATTCTATTGATGTGGGTCAGGTGAATGGATTCACGGCCTACCTGCATGCTTTCCCCTTTAGGTTGTGAGCACGTGCCGAGGCACTCCCAGAGCTGTGGCAGAACTCTCCTCTTTGTCCTCATTTGCTTTGTTTCTGCCACCAGCCTAAGCGTTAATTAAGAGGCCCAGCGCCTAATGCCCAGCAATAGGGTCAGTCATTTGGGGTAATCGGGTGTCTCCAATTTAATGGAACTCTTCTCTTGGAGTAAGAAATAAAATTGAATCTCTGGGAGAAATTGGAACCCTTGTAATTTGCTGGTGGGAATGTAAAATGGTGCAGCTGCTGTGGAAAAATGGTTTGGCAGTTCCTCAAAAAGTTAAACATAGAATTACCATATGACCCAGCAATTCCACTCCCAGGTGTATACCCAAGAGAAATGAAAACATCGGCACACTGAAGAACTTGTACGTGAATGTTGATGGCAGCATTAATCATGATAGTAGAAAAGGTTGGGGGAGAATGAATACAGGTATGTGTGTGGCTGAATCCCTTCACTGTTCACCTGAAACTGTCACAATGTCATTAATCAGCTGTACCCCAACACAAAATGTTTTTGGTGTTAAAAAAAGATTCAGATTGTGGTCTCTTAAAATTTTGAAAAAACAATTAAAAAGTTAAGGCAACCCAAATACTCATCAAAGGATGAATAAACAAAATGTGATGCATCTGTACAATGGAATATTGTTCAGCTGTAAAAAGGAATGAAGTGCTGATGCACGCTGTACCATGAGTGAGCCTCAAAAACAATATGCTAAGTGACAGAAACCAGACTAAAAGGGCCATGTATTGTGTGATTCCACTCATATGAATTATCCAGAATAGGTAGTTCCCTAGGGACAAAAAGCACGTTGGTGATTGCCAGGAGCTGAGGGGAGCAGGGGGGAGAAAGAATGACTACTGAATGGATACAGGGTTTCCTTTGGGAACTAGAGACAGGTGGTGGTTGCACAAGTGAATGTACTAAATTCTCCTGAATTGTACTCTTCAAAATGGTTAATTTCATGTTTTGTGGATTTCATCTCAACTAAAAAATATGCCAAACAAACAAAACACCCGAATCCCTGGCTGCTGCCCTCTCTTGGGCTAGTTTGAATATTTGTGGACTCAAGAGCCTCATCCTCCACCAGGATTCCTCCCCAGTGGAAAATGAGCTTACCATAGCCTGTTGGTGCTTTTAGTATTTATGTCTGTTCAGCTACTACAGCTACTATTTATGATGCATGGTTTTCCTCACTACTGTCCTCACCATTTGCTCATGGAAGTCAGAGACAGTGTCTTGCTCATCCTTGCATTCCCAGTGTCTCGGCACATTCCTGGCACATAGGAAACACTCAATAGATGTTTGTTGGGTGAATAACTGGTCATTTTGTTGTATCTTCTCATTCGTCTCCACGATGTACCCCGATGGAGCTAGTCATAAATGTACCATAACAGGTGGCAGGTGCTCAGGACAGACTGTGGGTTTGTCTAGTGGGTAGGGATGACGTTGTTTAGATACATTTAATTTATGTATTTACTTTGGATGGCCATACACTGGAATATTATTTGGCCACGAAAAGGAATGCAGTACTGTTACAGGTTATAACATGGATGAACCTTGAAAACATTATGCAAAGTCAAAGAAGCCAGTGACAAAAGGCAGTGCATTGGATGATTCCGTTTACTTGAAATGTCCAAAATAAGAAAATCCATAGAGATAGAGGGGGCTTCCCTGGTGGCTCAGAAAGTAAAGAATCCACCTGCCCACTGCAATATGCAATAGCCCACCTGCAATGCAGGAGACCTGGGTTTGATCCCTGGGTCAGGAAGATCCCCTGGAGAAGGAAATGGCAACCCACTCCAGTATTCTTGCCTGGGAAATCCCACGGTCAGAGGGGCCTGGTGGGCTACATACAGTCCATGAGGTTGCAAGAGTCAGACACGACTTAGTGACTAAATCACCAACCACCAACCACCATAGAGACAGAAAGTAGATCAGTGTTGGTCAGAGCATGGTAAGGGTAGGGGGACATGGGGTGACAGCTACCATTTTTGAGGTAATGGGAAAGTTTTAAAACTGAGTGTAGTGATGACTCCACATATCCGTGACTATACTAACAACCACTGATTTGTACCCTTTAAAATAGGTGAATTATATGGTATGTGAGTTATATCTCAATAAATCTGTTAAAATCTAGATATAGGTCAGAAGAGTAAAGAATAACATTTGAATCAAAGGCAAATGTTCTCTTGTTTTGGGAAAGATCTCCTTCCCAAACCTAAAATAACTACCCTGATATATATTCAAAGGGTTTCTCTAGAGAAAGATTTCTTTACACTGGGCTTCCCTTCTAGCAGCAGCTCATGTGGGTTTCAAGATCTTTACCTATCTGATGAGGGGCTGAGCGCAGAGTAACTCAAAGCCAGAATGTGAAAGGCAACTGCCAACGGTTGGGCAGTTGGAGATTGGTCAGACTGTGTGCACTGGGAAACCACAATTCGGTTTCCACAAACCCAGCTGCCTGGTGATTTTTCCACTGCCTGCAGGATACCCACTGCCCAGCTCCCTAACCCACATCGATCAGGATGAATGAGCAAGTAGCCTGATGATGGGCCAGTTGGGCAATTAGCGATTCAGCAAGTCCAGCTTCAAATGAGCAGTTCCAAATTCTTCCTCTGACTCTTGGGGACTGCCCACTTCAGAAGAGACACTGATCTGCTGCTGTGGGGCTACCATTGTGGGGCTGAAGTGGGACTCCTTGAGGGTAGCTGTGCATATGGATATGAGTACTGCCTAGGGCTGTATGCAGACTTCAGCTGGATTCCTTGTGTTCAGACACCAAGAAATCATAGCACCCACAGCATCATCCCACTTAGCGGACAGCTCATATGCCCTTAGTTCCCAGATGGGTATATATATATATAATTTAACATATTGATATACACGATTTAAATGAATTTTGCTAAAGATAAGGAAATATAGGTATAATAGCAGGAAAAACCCCCTTACCTCCACTCTGCTGTGAGGGAGGAGAGAGAGACACAGAGAGCACTGATCTGCCTGCCAACCTCTTTTCCTCACAGGCTACTGGCCCACCCACTGCCACGTGATTTATGCCCTAGGGCAACAGCATAGCTGTGATAAAGATTTACACTAGGTTTTCATCTTCAAATGAGCTACAACCTCTCTTCCTTGTGTATTCAAGTGCTTGGCACTCATTGCCTGCACGTTTATTCTGAAATTCAAAATGAAAAATGGTCCCTGGAGAAGCTTGAAGAGCAACACACAACACATCACTTCCAAAGCATGCTGCCAGTTTATATAGAAACTAGAGGGCAATCTCCACTCCCAGTGCTGGTCTGGTGTGCCCAGAGAGATTATACACATTGACTCTTTCCATGTGTGCACCTCGTGAAGGTGTGGGACACAGAGCAGTAGGGAAGGCATAGGATTTGGAGTTAGGGCAAGGGGTTAATTTTCAAATTGACACAGCATACATAACTCAATATCAAAAAATCTGATCAAAAAATGGGCAGAAGACCTCAACAGACATTTCTTCAAAGAACACACAGATGGTCAACAGGCATGTGAAAAGATGCTCCACATCACTAATTATTCAGAGAAGGTAATGGCACCCCACTCCAGTACTCTTGCCTGGAAAATCCCATGGACGGAGGAGCCTGGTAGGCTGCAGTCCGTGGGGTCGCGAAGAGTCGGACACAACTGAGCGACTTCACTAATTATTAGAGAATTGCAAATCAAAACTACAATGAGCTATCACCTCACACTGATCATCATCAGTGTGGCCATCAGAATGGCCATCATCAAACAGTCTACAGGTAACAAATGCTGGAGAGGGTGTGAAGAAAAGGGAACCTTACTATCCTGGGTATGGAAATGTAAATTGGTACAGCCACTATGGAGAACAGTATGGAGCTTCCTTAAAAAAAATAAAAATACAGTTTCCATGTGATCCAGCAGTCCCACTCTTAGGCATATATCCAGAAAAGACAAAACTCTAATTTGAAAAATACATGCACCCCAGTATTTGTAGCAGTACTATTTACAACAGCCAAGACATGGAAGTAACCTGAATATTCATCAGCAGATGAATGGATAAAGAAGATGTGGTATAGATACATATAAGAATATTACTCTGCCATGAAAAGAATGAAATATTGCTATTTGCAGCAACATGAATGGACCTAGAGATCGTCATTCTAAAGTGAAGTAAGTCAGACAGAGAAAGACAAATATTATATGCCATCACTTATATGTGAAATCTAGGAAATAATACGAATGAATCTATATGCAAAACAGAAACATACTCACAGACATAGAAAACAAACTTATGGTTACCATAGGGGAAGGTGGGGAGGGACAAACTAGGAGTATGGGATTAAGAGATACAAACTGCTATATATAAAATAGATAAACCATAGGGACTTACTATATAACACAGCGAACTATATTCAGCATCTTGTAATAAACTATAATGGAATATAATCTGAAATGTAAATCAATTATACTTCAAAAAAAGATGAGGAGTCAGGGCATTTTGAATATTCTCATCTCAGCGCCTTCACTTATTAGATATGTGAATTTGAGCAAGTAATTGTTTGAGCCTCACCTAATTTACCTATAAAAAGATAAGAATGATGCCTGCCTCACAGGTACAGTACAGCTTAGAGGCCAGTGAGCTTGGGTGCTGGCATTCTACAACTCTGGATTTGAGTGATTAGTTGTGCAAGTCCCTCTGGGGCTCAGTTTTATCATCTGTGCAATGAGTATAGACTTTCGCTTGGGATGAAATGAGACAATTCCTGTAAAGTGCACGGTGCCTGGCATGTAGGACGGACTCATTATTTAATAGCTAATAGTATGATTGTTATTATTTGTCATTTAGGTATAATTTCCAAGACTTCTAGAAAAGATAACTCTGTGTACTCTCCCAGATGTTCTGGCACATTTGTCCCATATTTTGGATTTGTGGGGGCAGAAACATTCACATTGTTTTTGTTACCTAGTTTTGAAACTTCAGGTAAGATATGAAACTGAGAATCCTGCTATAAAAGGAAATCAGCTTCCTCATGAAAACAGAGGCTTTGTCCTAACAACGGTGCTACATCTTCACATTTGGAAAGGCGTCCAAAGTCCACAAAAATGTCAAACTGATCATGAATTTTCAAAAAGTGGTGCATACATCAATAGCACCAAGCCAAATCCATTCATAAATGGGGAGTCTCTAGGATAGCCCTGGCCCTTTTGATCTGTCACATTGATAGAGACTAGCAAGGTCTATGTGGGCAAGAACAGCAGTAGCTTAAAGTCTTCAACAGAGGTTTTTTCCCTTGGGAATCCAGTTTACTTTCCATGTTGTGGACAGATCCAGTCAGTCAACACAGATGTACACCAATGGAGTCCATTAGTCCGATGTTTCTCTTACTTCATCCCAAACATCTGGACAGTGAAGGGTATTTTTCATTTATTTTAAAATCAAAATGGTTGGTTTTAGTAAATTCAGCAGATTTGGGTGAGCACCTGGTTTGTGCCATCTGTCAGATACTATTGGAGATCCCAAGGAGGTCACAATTTTGAGAAAAATGAGACTGATGGGTTTGAAGCAACCAAAGACATTTGGAGGGCTGAAATTCAAACACAGTTCTGTCAGCTCCGAAGCCTGTGCTGGCTCCGGTTCCCTCTTTGTTCGGGGCTGGCTTGAGGACAGTTTCAGACTCAAGCCAGTGGCTCCTACCACACTTTGATGTCGACAGAGCTGGAAGCTCCTTGACGAAAGCAAGTGACATATGTCCAGGATGGAACATTCCACGTGTCACTACTGTCTGACCCTCTTCATGACTTGGCTGAATATTTCCTGAGAATGATCTCGATTCTTAGTTTAGCACTTGCCAAATCCTTGCTTGTTAGGGACTTTGTCATGCTCTGTGTCTTAAACATGTGAAAATGTGAATGAAGCAGTTCTGTGTCACCTTGGCAGCTTGCCATTCTTTGTCTGTGTCAGCATCCGGTATTTGGGATTCAGTAGAGTAGCAGTCTCTTGTGAAGCAGAATGTAAAGGGCACAGTGGGAATCTTCCCTGAGGATTTGACCTAGTCTGAGATAGCATTCGTTGTGGATCTTCCAGATCCCCAAATCTGAAATACAGAGACAAAATGAGGTAAAATAAACTGTAGAAATACACACATGCATGCAGATTTATGTTTATGTTCTAAGTGAAACTTTTGCAGGCTCTTATTATCAGAAAGCAAGCCCTGTTATACCCAGAATGTTTCTAAGGGATTCTTAATGGTCTATGCTTCCTTGGAAGCAAAAGTGTAGGTATGATCAAATTGAAGGAACACATTACTGAAACCTAACATACAAATACAGATGTTTGCATCTGGGGAACTCAAAAACACATTCAAAAATCACTGTCAGCTTTTTAAAAGAAGCAGACTCACAGATAGAGAGAACAAACTAGTGATTACCAGTAGGGAGTGGAGGGAGGGGCAGGATAGGGGAGAGGGAATGGAAGGTACCAACTATTGTGGGTAAGATAGGCTGAACAATTTATTGTACAACATGGAGGAATATAGCCAACATTTTGTAATAACTGTAAATGGAAAGTAACCTTTAAAATTATATACATTTTTTTAAAAAAAAAAACTTTTAAGAAATACTGTCAACTTCCAGTTGATGGAGTCAGCCTGCATCTGTGCACCCCCTTTGATAGTTCAAACAGTGGCCCCACATCATGAGTCAGAATGCATCTCAGGAGGAAAGACAAGCCAGGTTTTCTTTAATGACCTCTCTCTCTCTCTCTCTCTTTTTTTTTTTTTTTTGGTTTTTGGTTTGCTTGGTTTGTTTCAATGGCAAACTGTTCCTTTCACTCCTTTGTGAACGACTGCATTGTCAAGTAGGTGCTTCAGAGATGCTTCAGAAAGAATGTGTCTTGGCATAGCCAAGGAAAAGGTACAGCCAGACCCATTTCCCATGAAAACAAGAATCCCTCGGCCTCCAGGTTCTTAATTAGATCAGCGCTAGAGGGCACTCTTATGATGCCAAAATGGGAGGATTTTTACTAATGGACAGGGGTCAGGGTGAGCGGACAGAGCTGTTGCTGTAAGGACAGCTGACAACAAACAGCTTAGGGAAGACCTCTGCGACTGAGAATTGCCTGACTCTCCAACAGATAAGAAAACACTCTGAAAAAAACTGTAGTCATCTTCCTCATCAGATCCACTTTGTGCTTGGTGTTTTGGCAATACAGAGCCCAGGTATTAGGTATTATTTCTCACAAGGGAAAGGACAGAAGAATCGCTGATTGTTACCACGTGATGTAGTCAACGTGCGTGTAGGCAGAAAACAGCCTGAGCAGCTTAGGAAAATGCGTTTACAATTTCATAGCTGCTACTAGCATAGCATAGCAAAGAAATAGAGAAGGCAATGGCACCCCACACCAGTACTATTGCCGGGAAAATCCCATGGACGGAGGAGCTTGATAGGCTGCAGTCCATGGGATCGCTGAGAGTTGGACACGACTGAGTGACTCCACTTTCACTTTTCACTTTCATGCACTGGAGAAGGAAATGGCAACCCACTCCAGTGTTCTTGCCTGGAGAATCCCAGGGACGGGGGAGCCTGGCGGGCTGCCGTCTATGGGGTCGCACAGAGTCGGACACGAATGAAGTGACTTAGCAGCAGCAGCAGCAACTACTAGAAAGGAAGAATTGAAACTCTTGGGGGTCTTTTAGGGCTATTTTCCCAGTCTTTTGCAGCCCTTGCTCTTTGGCTTGCTCCTAAGGGCTATGTGGCTGTATGTGGAGGCACAGACGCCTGCTTGCCTGATGGTGGATGTGGGGTGGGTAGTACACCAGCAGGGAAGGGGACCTATAGATCTGCGTCCTGGTCTCAGCCCTGCCACTAAGGTGTTCTGTGATCTGCAGCAAGTCCGCAGAGACTCGGGGGTCAAGAAGGTTGTGCAGCAGCATTAACTGCAACACTAATGGTCTCTAAAAGATCATCCAAAAAAACTAACTAAATAAAAGATCACCCCTCAGAGACTGTGATTGATTGATTGATGGTGGTAGAAAGACCTTTAAAACCACTTGTTTATAGCAGCCACCTGAGTTCTGAATCCCACCTTGGGTTAGAGAATGACTCCATGCTGTTGATCGAGATGGTACTAGAAGGATCTGACAGCTCAGAGCAGCTGATATGTCCATATTGGTCATTCCTTGAGGTGTGACCACCCAGTCCAAATACAACCTCTGAGAGTGACCACAATTCAACCATCAGTAGTTCCCCCCCAAACTGGCTTATTACATTCAATTTAAAAATAAAGTCACTCAGTCATGTCCAACTCTTTGCCACTCCATGTACTATACAGTCCATGGAATTCTCCAGGTCAGAATACTGGAGTGGGTAGCCTTTCCCTTCTCCAGGGGATCTTCCCAACCCAGGGATTGAACTCAGGTCTCCCGCATTGCAGGCGAATTCTTTACCAGCTGAGCCACAAGGGAAGCCCGGTCACACCTGATTTACATGCTGGGCACTGGCCAGAAGGTCCCAATCATGTGCAAGTGAAGTTCCCTGAGGACCCAAGGGAGGTCTGGAGACATAATGGAAAGAGTGGGCCACTGAAGACAAACTTGTCCACTCAGCCTTTGGCCCCCAAAGTCTCTTAGAGCAATGCAAGAGTGTTTCTTTCAGCCTCAGTTGGTTCAGAACCCAGGCTTTATTCATAGGTTCCGGACTGAGTCAGATTCATTATAAAGCCTTAAAATGTTCTAATGAACAATGGCCTTTGGGAAAGCACCTAATCCAACATCCTCACTGCAGATAGGAAACCCAAGAGCCATCTTCCCCTCTGGAGAGTAGGCTTAAAGGAGTCACAGAGCAGAGCTGCCATTTATACACACATGTGTATATGTATAACTAAATCACTTTGTGGTATACCTGAAGTTAATACAATATTGTAAATCTATATCTCAATAAAATTTTAAAATACCTCGTGATAATTAGCATAAAATATAAAATTTGCAAACAAAATAAAAAATGAGTCGTTCACCTGGGACTTTCTATGCATGGGACACCTTCCCATTTAGGGGACCAGGGTCAACATGCAGAAAACTTTTTCACTAGGATATACCATATTTGGCCTTCAGAGATCAAACGAAGATGTGGCTGGAGATACAATAACGAGTTGGCCGGTAACTAAGCAGCAGTGTATTAGGTCAGACCAAGACAAGAGTGGAAGGGCATCCTACATAGTGAGAAGGTGGGGGTATCAGGGGCACAGCAGCTCTGGGTGTGGGAGCAAAGCAATCCAATGTCACAAATCAGAGAGCTTGAATGTGCTGTTGGCTTGGCGGCTCTGGAACGAACAGTGGTCAGTAATTGGTTCCCACGGGGTATTGTCTGCCACAGATTAGCAATCAGACCAAGACAGTGTTGGTAGGTTTTTTTTGTTTGGTTTTAACCACCCTTTGCAAATCTGAGCATTCATGAAAGCCTTTGTCTGGGAGTATGTGGCTTGGCGGTCCCTGTTGATTGACAGCAATCAGCAACATCCTAGGCTCCTGGCAGATGGAGCATCTGCATGAGCCGAAAGACAAAAGGGGAGGGGGAATCAGTTGTTTATCAATTAGATTTTCCCTGTTATTCTCAATTAAGTTTACTTGTGTAACTTTTCCATCCTAGAGAACCAGCCATTCTCTGTTTCAAATAAACAAAGCTGTTTTCCTGGACAGAATGATGATCGGCTACATTTCAACTTGGCTGTTACTGTTTTGGCCATGTTTTCCTCTACTCATAAGCTCCGACTGCGGGGCTCTGGGATCTCTGAACTGCTAATGGCATGTTGTACAGAGGAAATGACTAGAGATTGCTGTTCTTCTAACTAACTTGGCACCAAAATGAAAGACAAACCTATTAGAGAATTACAAAAATACTGGAACTGGAGGATTTTTAGAAACCACCTTGTGAAAATCCTTCTTTTCATATGACTCCCTGAGACTGGAGAAGAGAATTTGCCAAGATCAAATGAGTCATTGGTAAAACTGGATTAGAAACCAGGAATACCGATTTTTAGGCAAAGGGTCTTGGATTTTTACATCATCCTGTTTCTCCTACGTCTTAATTTGGATCCTTAATATCAAAGTGAATAGATAGTTTCACTTTTTAAAATTGAATTATAGTTGGTTTATAGTGGTGTTAATTTCTGGTGTATAGCAAAGTGATTCAGTTATACATATATATGCATTCTTTTAAATATTCTTTTCTATTATGGTTTATCCCAGGATATTGGATATAGGTCCCTGTGCTTAGATAGCTTCATTTTTTTTTAATTTTATTTTATTTTTAAACTTCACAATACTGCATTAGTTTTGCCAAACATCGAAATGAATCTGCCACAGGCACACCTGTGCTCCCCATCCTGAACCCTCCTCCCTCCCCCCTCCCCATACCCTCCCTCTGGGTCATCCCAGTGCACCAGCCCCAAGCATCCAGCATCGTGCATCGAACCTGTACTGGTGACTCGTCCCACACATCATACTATACATGTTTCAATGCCATTCTCCCAAATCTCCCCACCCTCCCTTTCCCACAGAGTCCATAAGACTGATCTATACATCAGTGTCTCTTTTGCTGTCTCATACACAGGGTTATTGTTACCATCTTTCTAAATTCCATATACATGCGTTATTATACTGTATTGGTGTTTTTCTTTCTGGCTTACTTCACTCTGTATAATAGGCTCCAGTTTCATCCATCTCATTAGAACTGATTCAAATGTATTCTTTTTAATGGCTGAGTAATACTCCATTGTGAATATGTACCACAGCTTTCTTATCCATTCATCTGCCGACGGGCATCTAGGTTGCTTCCACGTCCTGGCTATTATAAACAGTGCTGTGATGAACATTGGGGTACACGTGTCTCTTTCCTTCTGGTTTCCTCAGTGTGTATGCCCAGCAGTGGGATTGCTGGATCATAAGGCAGTTCTATTTCCAGTTTTTGAAGGAATCTCCACACTGTTCTCCATAGTGGCTGTACTAGTTTGCATTCCCACCAACAGTGTAAGAGGGTTCCCTTTTCCCCATACCCTCTCCAGCATTTATTGCTTGTAGACTTTTGGATCGCAGCCATTCTGACTGGCGTGAAATGGATAGCTTCATTTTTGTTCTGAATGTAAATGCCAGGGAGTAGGTGTCATCATTTGAGGTTTCTTGTTAGCAAAAATCCCCATCTAGAGTTTGGGGCTCCTGTGACAACTCCTCAATTCCCATTTTCCACTGATATATATCAATATGTGTTCCCTTCATTTTCATCTTTTCCTTTCCCTGCTAATTTGACTTTTAGGTAGTAGCTGTCACTGAGAGATGTTTACTTCCATCTTGAACCTTGGCCCAGAGGAGGGTTACTGTTACTGCTTCTTCCCCAGCCAGTGTCTGGGTCATGGGCATGAGCCCCACAGGCCCTTTTGTTACCACTTGCTGTTGCTTTCCCAGGAGGTGGCTTGCTGAAGGGTGCCGAGTCCAGTCTCGGAGTGTTACAGAACACTGCAGCATCCAGTGAAAAAAAAAACTCTGCCAGGATGTGGTACAGAGACTTCCTGTTTTCATAGTATTTCAAGGTACACACACTTGGAGTTCTGTGAACAGCAAATGCCCTCATTGAAAAGAAACTTGACTTAACAGCCTTGGGGAGGGACTTTCCACACGGGGAACTCGTGAAAAGCAATCATGTCTCTTCCAATCAGAAAGAGAAGCTTTTCCAATCCAGATGTGGAATCAGATGCCAGCGGTTGTGTTCTTCATACATAAAGACATAAATAAAATGAGAAGAGATGTTTTCATAGAGTTAGTAACAGACAGTATATTTCTGTGGGAACTCTTCTCCAAACAGATGGTGTAAGGAAAAATCTTTCACAAGACTGTAAACTCTGTGAAGGCAGAGATTTGTGTCTGTTTTACTCACTGCTGCATCCTTAAGTGCCTCTAACGATGCCTGTTACATAATAAATGATAGATATTTTGTGGGGATGCTTTTTAACTGAATATACTTGACATATAACACTGTGTAAATTTACGGTGTACAATGTGTTAATTTGATACACTTGTATATTGTAATAGGATTGCTGTTGTGGCGATAATTAGTACCGCTATCACATTACATGGGGCTTCCCTGGTGGCTCAATGATAAAGAATTTGCCTGCTAATGCAAGAAATGCAGGTTTGATCCCTCGGATGGGAAGATCCCCTGGAGAAGGAAATGGCAACCCACTTCAGTATTCTTGCCTGGAAAATTCCATGGACAGAGGAGCCTGGCAGGCTATAGTCTATAGGGTCACAAAGAGTCGGATTTGACCGAGTGACTACACAACAGCAACAACAATGTCACATTACATAATTATCCTTTCACTTTATTAAAAGGTCTTTTAAAAAAGATTCCATGTAAGAACCTTCTCAAAGAGTGTGTGTTTGTGTGTGTGTGTGTGTAAAATGGATTCCTCATGTTAATTCATTTTTTCTAATCAATATGCCTCTCCTTTTTCTCTTTCTCCCCATGGCTTTTGATTCACTTCTGTTGACTATCCACCCTTTTGACTGGTACACCTATAACATCTTCCTGGATCACCACTGAATAATCTACCTCTGGCAACCTGGACTCCCAGGTAAGACAATGCGCTTCCAAAAGTCTTCTTGGTGTAATCCCTGGGCAAATTTTAATAGACCATTGAGAAGCTTACAAAGACATTTTTAAAAAATCTCAAGAGGCAGTAGTTCCCCTGGTTAAAGTTAAATTTGATCTGGTCCCCATAACATTAATTATGCACATACTTATATTATTTGAGAATTTCTATTAATGCTGCAAAAATAGAATTAGAGTTTTGGAAAGTGCTACATATTTGACTTCAGAACTTTCTAGCATGAAGATTCAACATATAACTTTATGTTTTCATGTTGTTATTATTTTTATTTTTCACCTAAAGTTGTATTTTTTGTTCATGAGCCTGAGTGCAGTGGAAGAGATACTAGCCTTTCTTCACTGTGTAGGGAAATTAAGTCTTGGTAGGCCAGAACATTCTAGATTACTTCTTTCTTGTGGCTGGAATGGAAGAGGATCACACTGGGCCCTGGATGGTAAGTCAGCTAATGTAGGTATCTTGTCTAACAGATCTGATGTCACTAACTACATTACTTTTGTTTTCATCACATTTGCTTCTCCACCAGGCTTCACAACTCACAGAACCAGGGAAGGGGGCCTTAGCCACGCCAAGAGCTGATGATAAAAGAGCCGTATGTTGCTCCTTAAACAATGATGCAAGGCCCATTGCCATGTGTGCTAGCCATGCTATGAAAATCTCTCTTAACTCACCTCTAAAACCTTAAGACATATTTAATGTAAAGAAATATTCCTCCAAAGAAAATGTCTAGGCTATATAACTCACTATGGGCACAAAAGTATTAGCATATTATAATATCCTTTGCTTAGTATAAAACAAAAAGCTATCTAAGCCCATTTGAACTTGCAGGTTAGCAATTGTCTGATGCGCAACTTCCCAGTCCTGCCAATATCAGAAATCCACATAGTAGAATGAGTATTTTGTGACTCAAGATATAATATGAAAGCAACTGAGTATTTTTTTAAACAGAGAGACATTGCTTACATTGATGGATGTCTTGCATTTGGGTGGAAGGAACAAGTGATGATTTATGTATCATTTTCTGTGTGCTTTGAATTTTCATCGGTTGGAAGAACATCCACAAAGTCTAATCATTCTTTCTTTTCTTTTTGTTATTTATGTTTCATATATCCTTGATAATATGAAAAATCCCTGTAAATTCCTCCTAGGTCCTTTCAATCAGGCATTTCCGTTTTAGTGATGCCACAGTGCTTGGTTTGGTATGGTCTTGGTTTTGGTTTATTGACTTTTGTTTTTTGCTTAGATTGCCATTGCCTGTGTGTCAGGGAGTGGAATTAGTTATGACTGAATGGGGGATCTTTCATTCTCAGCCCATAGCCCTTCAGAGGTTTGACTTTCAGCACTACCCTGTCCCTTTTAGCCCTCTAATTCATAATTTCCCCACTACATGAGAGGAGCTAGTGGGGAACAGAATTAGGGAGCCATCCATGAGCTGTTGCCTTGAGGTTTGGAAAGCTGAAAAAAAAAAGTGATCAAAGCAAAATGGAAAACTTTTATTATTTTAATTCCTCTCTTACTAAGCTCTTGCTAGCACCTGGTTTTACTGTTCCTTTAACAGGTGGAGGATTTTTCAGATTCTAGATGCAGCAAGGTAAGTGACAATGGATTTTGAGTTTAACCAAACCCAAGTGAGCTAGACTACATAGACTCTGCCATTGTCCATCAGTTTAATTTCCATACAATAAATAGTTAAGTTTCCACTTGGATAGATTCTTTCCATGTTTCTTTTTTAGTTTAAAACAGCTGACATGGCCCAGGCATGCAGTCTCAGATCTGAAAGCTGACCTAGTTCAGAAGTGGGGCGAAAGTTCCGGGCCAGCATCCCAGTCAGCCAGTAGGTCACTAGCTTCTTTTCCTTTTTGCTGAAATCGGAAGACACTGTGGAGTGTTCTGTTATGAAGACCCCACCCCACCATCAACAAAGCGTTCTCCACAGAGCTTCAGGGGCACCTGCCTGTCTCTCAGCTGGATGGTGGTTTAGGAAACAACTAGGTCAGCATTTTACTGAAGGGAGATGAATTATTTGAAAGTATCAGGGCTTGTAAAGTATGTACATATGTAGATTTGCAAGGTAGCGTAACCCCATAGGCTAGGGACCTTTGTGACATGAACTCTGCAAGTCTAATCAAACACAGGAAAGTTTCTAACTCCAGGGTGGGGGGCTGGGGTGGGGCTGTTGAGAATACAACACAATAGTGTCTTTCCAGGCAATGACTGTTCCCGCAAGCTGTGCCGTCATAATGCCATCAGTGCTGAGGAGGCTGGGAGAATTGTCAGCCATTTTGTAAATGTGGCTCTCCTTGCTTGGCACATGGTTTTCTAAGATCATACTGCTCACCAGTACTGTATTTGGCCTATTCTAGGCTTATTGGCTCCAGAAAGATTTACCAGTGTCTCTACTTTCTCTTCCTACCCATCTATATTATTTGTTCCCTAGCCAGAGAAGTTAGGAAGAGCAAAGGTTATAGCCTTTGGATTCCTCTACTAGAGAAGACTCTCACTGAAATAGAGTAGATTGACCATATCTTAGATACCCAGTTTGGCTTTCAGTAGCTGGATTTCCATATTCCCATTAGGGTCTCAGTGGATTTATTTGACATCTGAGAAGCATCAATTCAGGGTTTAATTCCATAGTCAGGTTATAATTCATTGAGATAAATGGTATAGACACCTAATCACACAATATTAGTATAGGAGGGCATCTGAGCATCATGGATTGGGTGTATCATGGTGGCAAGAGTACTACGTTTTGCTACTAACTAGTGGGGTGACTTTGCTCAATTCCTATGTCTGCTGTGAGCCTTGACTTCCTCATCTGTCAAATAAAACAGAGTGGGTGACCATTAAGATAATAGCCAATTAACCTAAAGACTATTATCCCTATAATTGCTTTCACAGGGAAAATGTTACAAATTTTGTTTTATATTTGTTTTAAATTTTGCTCCATGATAGAATCATCTCTGTCTTAATAGGCTTGCTATATAACAAAACAAGTCATGACTTATTCTTTATTTTTATTATGGGGCTGAGTAGTTTTACCAGGAACTATTGTCAGAGTAATTTACCTGCTTTTAGTTTGTGAGAAAGGAAGAGAAGACCACAGATGGTGCTATGGAAGAGAATCAGCTTTGGTAAACGTCCATGGGAGCCATTTTTAATTCTGGTGGACTGAATGATGTATGAAAACTATTTGCAAAGCTAGCATGTTTTTCGACCACTGGTAAAATAAAGCAACAATTCATTTGGTAATCCCCATTGTACATTTAGTTTTCTAAATACACAAGATTATGATTATCTCTGTCTAGTAATTAACAATTTGCATAAATGCTTGCTATTATTTAGTTGTCTGAATGGATTTTCTAATCCAGAGAAAGAAGGACCAATCAGTGGGAGCCATCCCAAATGCCTTGCATTATTGCCACACACATGCACAATTAACAGCGAGGCTAATTGTTTCAGACCAGAACCTCATTTGTGCTTCTATAGACAGCAAAAACATTAACTGCCAGAGTGTTTGCAACTCTCTCTCTCTGTCTCTCTCTCTCTTTTCCCTATAGCCAGCTGTATTATAAGGTCTGCAGTTGGCTGCAAGAAAATTATTTGCCTGGATTTTCAGGGTATCATTTTGTGATGGAGTTTCCAAGCTTCTACTTAAGTTCACGATCAATGCCTTGAACAACCAAAGACTGATTTTTTTAATAATATTTTAACAGTATGCCTCTATAAATTTAAAGAATAAAAGGATGCTGACACATAAACCAGTTCTGCTACTGCTTGTCCATTCTGCTTCATATCTTGTACCTTTAAAATGATCGGCGTTAGACCTGCATATGAGAATCATAAAAAGTCAAGACTGGAGGAGGCCTTTAAAATTACCCTATCAAATTCCCTCACTTTTCAGATGAGTTTGATAGACAGTGATTTGAATATCAATAACAACCACCAAATCAATGATGCCACACATTTTAAAAAAAACTATCAAACCCTTGGGAGCTATTGTAGTAAATACATTTGAATGATAACCGGTTTGAAATTATACAACTTCGGCTTCTTTTCCAAAAAGTGAATCCGATTTCTTTAAATGTTCCTTCATAAAGTTAACCTAAACATTGCCATGATGTTGATGGCATATGGGTGAAAGAAGGTGTTCTGTCAAAGTACTTTGGTCAATAGGAGACGCTCAACTGATGTACCAGCTCTCTTCCCCTCATACACGATGATGTCACTAATGTCAGCATATGAAGTGTTTCTTCAGTGACTGGGAGTACTGGCTTTTGGAGTCAAACTGTCCTTGGGTCCAATCCTGGTGCTGCCTGTCACTTGCTAGCACTGTGACCTTGAGTCATTTTTTTAGCCTCTGCAGACTTTGAATCTTCACATGTAAATACCTTACAGGGTTGTTGCGAGGATTAAATTGAGATCATGCATATCAAGTGCTTAGCACTGCTCCTGGCATATAGTAAACAGTCAATAAGTGGTAATGGTTATTACCACGATTGTCTCACACACCTAGTACCAGTCTCATGCAACACTTACATTTCATCTTATGATGGTCTGGAGCACACGCATATACACCTGTACACATCAGCATATGGTCACGCAGAGTTCACAAGGATGGCACCCAGAAGACTGCTTTCCAAGATTATCTGTGACATGTTTAAAAATCCAGTGGCTCCTCCAGCTTTACTGTTCTTGAACTCTTTGGTGATTTTGGAACTTTTACACATCTTCTCGTTTGAAAGCATTCCTAATTTATCTTGGTTCACCTCCTGTCTTCTTCTCAACACTTCTTAAGTTTCCTTTGTTGGATGTCTTTTACACACTCATGAGTGTGTGCACACATGTGCACGCACACACACACACACACACACACAGCCTCTCCCCCTCCCACTTGGCTCCTTTCAGTGGAGCAATTCCCAAGGTCCTGTCATTGATCTGCTTCTCTTCTCTTGCTGTGTGCTCATTCTGGGTAATTTCATCTCCTGACATATAGCTTCACCTTTCACCTCTACACTAATGATTCCTAAATTGACCTCTCCTTAACTTATTCCGGAGCTCCAGGCTAGCTCCAATTTCCAATTGCTTGCTGAGCATCTCCAGGGCAGGATATCCTAGGAGGCTGAAGTGTAGTCTGGCTTTTGTCATCCAGCCTCAGGAATGCAGATGGGGGAATCTAGCTTTGAGAAGTATTAAGGGCCGAAAACAAGGAAGATGTGCTGAGCATTCGTCTGAGCAGAAGTAAAAGTAGTCTACGTTAGAAAAGTGGTTCACACTGAGTTTCCATGGAAAGCATGACAAGTCAACTGTGAATTTCTATGATTATGAACTGGAGATATAACTTGGCAGTTGAAACTTTCAAAGGTATATATTTTCCAGGGAGAAGAAACAGTTCTCCTAAGTGAAAACTGAGATCAATTTTTAAGTGTTGGTAGTCTGGTATGTTTGAGGAAAGGTTAATTAAAATGATCTTTCTTGGGACAGTCTGTATGGTTAATCTTGCTGCAGTGTTTTGTTATACAAACATACGTGCCCAGAGGAAGGATAATGCCTTCATCCTGAAGGATGAACATGTGGGAATTTTGAGAGCACTATGTGTATAGACACATACACACAGGCTGGGTCAGACATGCCTGACATATTGAATGTGTGAAAATAATTCTATCACATGGTAGATCGATTTTTTTCTTTTATTTATTCTGCAAATATTTACTGGACACCTTCCAGATGCCATGCTGTCTGTGGAACAATGGGCTGTCAATACAGAATGTGTAGTGTCTTTGTCCTTAAGTGTCTAATGCAGTTTTCTTTAGTTATATGCAAGTGCATTGAGAGTTTAATTTGGTCTTGAAATATCTGCAGCGTATGACAAGTTATTCAAAGACTATAACCTTGCTGAAACTCATAATGACAAAAGAGGACTTAAGGAAAATAAAGCCACTGCTAAAGTGGGAAAAGAATGTGCATAAATTCAAATTTATTTTACTTTCACTTCCATTTTATTTTACTTCCTTTAAATTTAGTAAATATTGAATTACTTTGGTATTTTACATTTCAAGTTGGCTTTCAGTGTTCTAGGCCAGAGTAAGAATAATTATGTCTGACCTAAAACTTAATTAGAGCAAAGAGATAAACAAATCTTGGTTAATAGTATTGTTGCATAGTATTGTTGCCTAGTCTTGTTAGAATAATTCTTTGTAAATGAGCTATTCTTAAAGAAACTACAGACCTAGCTTATAACTTTAGCACTGGGAACAATATTCCTTATGAAGGAAGGTGACCTCATTCCCCCATTCCCCAAATTAAGTACAGTCCCTCCAGTTGAATTACCACCTATGGAATATGCAGAAGTCATCAGACCCTCCAAAATGTAATGGTCTAAAAAACGGGGTGAGTTCCTTGCCTTCCTGGGTGCACACCAGCTTATTCTTTAGAAATCTGGCATGGCCCTTTGTTTGCAAGTCTTGTATCAAGTATTGTCAGTCCCAGCTGTTAATTTCAAAGTCCACTTCAAGGTTACTCTCAGGTCCCAAAGATCCCTCATTGCATTTGTAATCTTGAAAACCAAACTTGAGGCCCCAAAAGTCCTCCTATGGATATGCAGATGGCACTATTCCCCTTTTATTGTGCCAGCACCCCCTTTACGACCTTCATGGCACAAAAACTCTCATAATAATGGTGCATGTATTGATCAAAATTCCTATTTCTCTTGCCTTAAATGAGCTAGAGATGTTGAAGTACTTCTCTTATTCTGATTGAAAGTAAGAATAATCAAAACATCCTTGAATTTATAATCTTGGATGTCTTTATCCTCACAGCTTTCATCAGTTGTAGTCTAACTTCTATTTATTCATTCAAAATGTATCTACTGAGCACTTACTATGTTCCACACACTGTTCTAGGCACTGGGGACAATAAACATGCAAGGTTTCTCCTCTTGTGTTTCTTAAGGGATGTAAGTATACATGAATGGGTGTGTGCACACATATTAGAGGGAAATAGAAAGCAAACAATATACAAGTAAATGAACAAACTAATCTCAGAGAATGATAAATGTCATGAAAAAAATAAAAGTGGACAGAGAATGATTGGATGGATGGAGAGTGATCCATGTGATTTTGCTCTTTGCTTTTATAGATTTCATACAGATTTTGCTAACACTTTGCCTGGGCCCTTTGGTTTCCTCTATTTCCTACTTTCCTGGTTTCAGTACCAGTTCTCATTTTTCTGCTTCTCGCTGCTCTGTCATTAGGACCGCCTCCCCTTAGCTCATCCTGAAGTATAACCCAGAGTGTGCTCCTTATTAAACTTCTGTTCCATACTTTTCTAATCTTCTTCAGCATTAGTATTTGGCAGATTCACCTACTTCCTGTCATAGAATGTGAATAGGTCTAACTAACCATTAGGGATATTTCTCTTGATTACTCACGGCATTTTTGTTACTCAAAACAAACTACCTTTTGAAAGAAAAACACAAGTATGAAAGGTTAGTAATTGTGGCGGCATTTGGTTTTGCCCATTTCTGTATTGGCAAGAGCCCTGGATTGAGAATTGGAAGACCATTGTCTCACTGCTATAGGACCTTAGCCATGGCACTTCCTTTCTCTGAGCCTGTATCTTCATGTATAAAAGCAGTGTTCAAAGTAGATGATCCCTGGGTTCTTTTAGCTCTGCTGCTGCTGCTAAGTGGCTTCAGTCGTGTCTGACTCTGTGCGACCCCATAGACGGTAGCCCACCAGGCTCCCCGTCCCTGGGATTCTCCAGGCAAGAACACTGGAGTGGGTTGCCATTTCCTTCTCCAATGCATGAAAGTGAAAAGTGAAAGTGAAGTCACTCAGTCATATCTGACTCATAGCAACCCCATGGTCTGCAGCTTCTTTTAGCTCTAAAGTGGTACAATGAGTTGTTTTCAGAGACATGGTCTAAGATCTCTTTCCAACATTCTGTTTAATTCTGTAAAGTGGATGTGTAGGAACATTTTCCAGTGTATCAGAATTGCTTAGATTAAGCATGAGTTTTCCAGCAAAAGCCAGCTTTACAATTTTTGTAAATGTCACAAGAAGTTAAAACGTTGCTTATTGTTTTAACCTCCACCAGCCAGGGCAACATTTCAACACCACAGATGCAACTCTCAACTTCTTATGAAAATACCTGAAACTTCGCTGTCTTTTCAGATTGCCCACAGGAAATCTTCAAGCAGAACCAAATGCTACTAAGAAGGAAGGCATTCTAAGTTGGCTTCACAATGACATGGCCTAGGCCTTGCCCTCTAGTGTGTCAGGTGCCAAGAAAAGTGTCTTAACTCTTAGAGGGCCACTCAGGGTTCTTGCAGCCATGGCAGTGTTGTCTGCCTCAGCACCTCGCCAAAGCCCAGTTAGGAACCAAAGTTGAACTTGGAAAGTTAGTCTTCCCTAACTTCCTCACACCTTCCCTACATCTGCTGCACTGGGCTTTGTGGGAGAAGATGGGGAAGCAGGAAAAGTGGGCTTGGACAACTAGAAGAGGAAGAGCTAGAAAGTCACCAACATCTGAAATACCCTTGCTGTGCCCTTCTATGTTACCACTGTTCCATAATTTCAGATACCTGCCATGTTCTAAACACAAGAATCAGGGACTTCCCTGGTGGTGTAGTGGTTAAGGCTTCCAGTGTCAAGGGTGTGGGTTCGATCCCTGGTTGGGAAGCTAACATCCCACACGCCTCTCTGTGAAGAAACCAAAACATAAAACAAAAGCAATGTTGTTACAAATTCAATAAAGACTTTAGAAATGGTCCACATCAAAAACATCTTTTAGAAAATAAAATAAATATAAGAATAAGCTCCATGATAAGATTTTAGGAATTCACTCTTTTCCAGAGAAAAGCCGGCCATGATTTTGTGGTCAGAGAGTCTGAAGAAGATCCAAGAGGGTTTAGAAACTCCAAAGAAGTGCATCTCTGATCAACTTTCACAGGATATTGACATTGAAGAAGAATTGGGCTTAAGGAAAGAGATGAGTGAGACAGCTCAGGGAGCTCCTGTATGGCTCTCATGTAAAAGCCTGTGAGGTTGTGCCGATGAGGAAATAGATCCTCACCAAGACAATGACCTATCTAAGCACACCCAGCTAGTTTGTGGCAGACTCAGGACTACAATTCAGGTCAACTGCATCCCCTCTGGTGCCTTGATTTGGAATTACCTATGCTACCTGGGAATTATTCTTGCCTGTCTGCTTGGTTTTGCTATTTAATTCTTGGTGCTACTTTTGTTCACAGCATTTGTAATTCATTATTCTCAAAGAATTTTATCAATGAAAGTAGGCAAAATCCCTTAGCAATAGGTAAAGTGCATGGATTTTGGAGGCTCTGGGGCAGCTGATAGTCCAGGGTCACCAAAAGGAGAGAGTAGCTGGATTGGAAATAGAGCCTGCAATGCAAGATTCAGTTGAGATAAATGAAGACAGGGCTATAGACTGGGGCTCCACAGTTAAATGTATACATCATTTCTTTTTTTATATATTATTTCTTTAATGCTCATTCTTAATTATAGCTCTAGCCCTTTCTCCATCAAAAAAGTTAAATGTCTTTTAATTTAGGTTCTCAGTACTTTGAATCCTTTCCAGGTGTGTTTGTTGCTCTATCTTTCTATTTCTCTCTTCTAGGTGGGCTTCTTTTCTGCATGCAATATTTTCCATTAGTTTGGTCTCACTGCCTTGTCCAGAGCATTTGTAGCACAACTATATATCATAGGAGATCTTATGAGCACATAAAATGGAGAACACTATTTCACAAGGTAGGAATTACTAGATTATTTCTGTTCCCCTTCCAGAGTTGAAATATTTCCTATTTGGCAAATAGCCTTTCTTCGAAATCCTAAAATTGCACCTAGGAAAAAAATGACTCTCACCAAGGCACCATGGGGCTTCCTGTCCCTTCACTTTCATTGGCTCAGCGTCCAATTTACTGCACTGATTTTTCCGGACAGCTCAGCATTACCTCGTCAGCCAGACACTGCGATTATAAAGGGGCTTTACCAAGGCCTGATACAGTTTGAAAACTTTTCAACTTTCAGAATTTTGGCCGTGTGTATGCCAGACCGCATGTGTGAATGGGATTTGGTAGCTCGTTGGTCTTTTTCTCATGGCTTTTACAATGTGCAACTTGATTTTTGCTCGCCATGGGGCACCGTTTACCTTCTCTTCTCTGGGAGCTCTTGTTCATTTGTCAGGAGCCCTAAGAGAAGGCTGCTCATGTACAGCTGTGGAATGTCAGAGTCATTCTAAATGGGCATAAATGAGCCTTTAAATGGCCTTTACTGATTGTTCCTATATTAAAATGTAAATGCACATAAGACTTTATGAGGAGCCTGTGCATAGTCTTTCTCCAGTTTTTTCATATGAATTGATTTGACAATGTCAGAGATGATGCATGAGGCAAAATAAAGAGTTTCTTAAGCCCATTAAAGCTTGTTTGCATGAAAAGGAGTAAAAGCTACAAGGAAGAAAGGAACATTAAGTGATACTTTTGGCTGGAGTCATTTTCTGACTCCCAAACGCCTTTTAGACCATAACCTAGCTTCTGAACCTATGCAGGGGAAAGTGATTACATGGATGTTCTTTTGCTCAAATAACCTTTCTTGACTAATTAAAGGGAATTAATTTCTGGTTATGCAGGAAACACTGAGGGATTTCTGAAATTCATAAGAGTGAAATTAACTAAGACCTAAAAATTAATTAGTTATAAGTGCTGGTATGTTTTATGAGAAAATGAAATAAGATGGGAGGATAAGAGCTCTGAATGAAGATTCCCTGAAAACCACAGAATGTTATATCATTGAAGAACCATATGGTTTAATACTCGGAGATCATAAGACCTCATGTTAAGCCCTTCACAAGGAAAGTTCCCTTAGACTCATCTATTCCTTTCTGTATGACGCCTTCAGTGTCAATTTTACAATGCTACTGAAATCTATGTATATGTATAAGGGAAAGTGAAAGTTGCTGTCATGTCTGACTCTTTGCGACCCCATGGACTATACAGTCCATGGAGTTCTCCAGGCCAGAATATTGGGGTGGGTAGCCTTTCCCTTCTCCAGGGGATCTTCCCAACCCAGGGATCGAACCCAGGTCTCCTGCATTGCAGGCAGATTCTTCACCAGCTGAGCCACCAGGGAAGCCCATGTACATGTATAATTGAATCAGTTTGCCATACACCTGAAACTAACACAACATTGCAAGTTAACTATACTTCAATTTAAAAATCTATTTGCCAGTTTTTTTTCTTTTATTTATTTATTTATTTTAATTTTATTTTATTTTTAAACTTTACATAATTGTATTAGTTTTGCCAAATATCAAAATGAATCCACCACAGGTATACATGTGTTCCCCATCCTGAACCCTCCTCCCTCCTCCCTCCCCATACCATCCCTCTGGGTCGTCCCAGTGCACTAGCCCCAAGCATCCAGTATCGTGCATCGAACCTGGACTGGCATCTCGTTTCATACATGTTATTTTACATGTTTCAATGCCATTCTCCCAAATCTTCCCACCCTCTCCCTCTCCCACAGAGTCCATAAGACTGTTCTATACATCAGTGTCTCTTTTGCTGTCTCATACACAGGGTTATTGTTACCATCTTTCTAAATTCCATATACATGCGTTATTATACTGTATTGGTGTTTTTCTTTCTGGCTTACTTCACTCTGTATAATAGGCTCCAGTTTCATCCACCTCATTAGAACTGATGCAAATGTTTTCTTTTTAATGGCTGAGTAATACTCCATTGTGTATATGTACCACTGCTTTCTTATCCATTCATCTGCTGATGGACATCTAGGTTGCTTCCATGTCCTGGCTATTATAAACAGTGCTGTGATGAACATTGGGGTACACATGTCTCTTTCCCTTCTGGTTTCCTCAGTGTGTATGCCCAGCAGTGGGGTTGCTGGATCATAAGGCAGTTCTATTTCCAGTTTTTGAAGGAATCTCCACACCGTTCTCCATAGTGGCTGTATTAGTTTGCATTGCCACCAACAGTGTAAGAGGGTTCCCTTTTTTTAAAGGCAGGTAGAATGGTGAATGGAGAAGGAAATGGCACCCCACTCCAGTACCCTTGCCTGGAAAATCCCATGGACAGAGGAGCTCGATAGGCTACAGTCCATGGGGTCGCCAAGAATCTGGCACAACTGAGCCACTTCACTTTCACTTTCAGAATGGTGAAATCTAGCTTCAAAATAAGTGGAGTTTATAAAGAATATTCTAGGAGAACCTTAAATGCAAGACCAGTCTAAGTCAGAGTAGTCATCAGCTGATCTGTTGTAAGAAGCTAGCCTTGATTTTCTGGTTTTTTTTTTTTTTTTCCTTTTTGCAACACCAGCTCCATTTCTAGCAGCAACTGCAACTGAGCCAAAAGCAGATTCATTGCCTGTTTATGCTGCTGGTGCTGATGCTAAGTCGCTTCAGTCGTGTCCGACTCTGTGTGACCCCATAGACGGCAGCCCACCAGGCTTCCCTGTCCCTGAGCAGAGGATTAAGCTAGCCCTGTCTTCTGGGAGCTTATAATCTAAACCAGACAACAAACTGGAAACCATATCCATCACACCTTATATGCTCATTTCCTTTCTCATATTAATTCAAAGAAAACAGAACGTGGCAAGTCACATTCTCCAGGGTTTGTGAAACCTCTGGAGAGTATTCTTTCTCTGTTTTTGTGACTTTTCAAGTTGAAAGCTATTTTGTATGTAGTATGCTGTAGATTGTACTATTATTTTTAAAACTGGGGATGAGATAGCCAGCAATATTCTTTCTTTTTGTTTTTTTTACTGTCAACAAGTTGCATTACAAAAGTAGGGATCAAATTAAAAGTGGATTCTCGATTTGCCATGGGGAAATATGCAGAGTATTTCAAATACTGTAAGGTCAGGGTCAACTTGGGATAGAAGAGGTATCATAAAAAATTAATTTAGGATACTTGCCTTGAGATATTTCTGAGTTATAATAATCCCACAGGTGAAAGCAAATCTATGGAATAATTAAGGTGCTTGGTTTGACCTTTTTAGCAAAAGGAGATATACCAAGACATGACCAAAGCTTGGAGCTGAGGCAATGCAGTTAATTAATGGGGGTTGATGAGTTATATTATAGGGATGTGAACCTTTGTGAGAACATGTTGTAAAAGTAAGACATGTGCCAAGCCAACATCAGTTTCCCAAGGATTATGTATAGCAGACAATGACAGAGAGAGAAGCAGAAATGCAGAGATATGCTACTGTATATAAAATGGATACTAATGAGAACCTACTTCCCTGTATACCCCAGGGAACTCTACTCAGTGCTCTATGATAACCTAAATGGGAAGGAAATCCAGAAAAGAGGGGATATATATGTATATATAACTGATTCACTTTGTTATACCATAGAAACTAACATAACATTGTAAATGAACTATACTCACATAAAAACTCATTAAAAAAAGAAATGCAGAGATAGAGCACATTTTTAATTATATTTTTATTTTTTATATTTTTTTCGAATATGGTTTATCATAGGATATATTAAAATGTGTGTATATATATATTTAACTGAATCACTTTGCTGTGATTAATACAACATTGTAAATCAACTATACTTCAGTTTTTAAAAATAAAAACAAAGGAAAACAAACAAGGTAGCAAGATGCTGAGTCAAGGTATGTCCCTGGTGGTCCAGTGGTTAAGGATCTGCCCTGCAATTCAGAGGTCACAGATTTGATCTCTGGTCCGTGAACTAAGATCCCACATACTGCAGGACAGCTAAGTCCGTGCTCCTCAATGAAAGATCGTACAAGATGCAATATATGGCAAAACCAATACAATATTGTAAAGTTAAAAAATTAAATTAAATTAAAAAAAAGAAAAAAAAAGATGCAATTAAGACCTGACACAGTCAAATAAATGAATAAGTATTTTTTTAAAAAGAAGCTGAGCCATAGACGGACAAAGACCAAGAATTGAAAATCAGCCAACCTAGAATCAAAATTCCCATTCTGCGGTTAAATTCACTCTGCAACTTTGGTTAAGTCACTTTTCCTTGGGCCTCAGTTTCTCCATTATAAGATGAAGGAGTGTGCTAGAAGGTGACTCCATAGAACTTACCAGCTCTTTAATTCTGCTTTTGGGTTCTAAGGAAATGAACAGGCCAGGCAGGTGGGTGGGTAGAAAATACACACAGGCAGGCATGCAGACAGACAGACAGACTGATGGCAAACACACCTCTGCTAGCTTCACAAAAATAGGACAGTATTCTACTGGGCCAATGGACATTGAATCACCAAGCAGACCAGCCAGATCCACAGACATGTGTCCTTACTTTTGATACTGCCATGATGATCTGAGGAGTTGGCAGGTTTCCTCTGCCTGGCCCTGAGCGAGCTTCCTGACAGTCAGGTTGAGTCATTTTCTGATTCAAAATGGCTGTCTTTCTTTCCTCTACAGGCTCAGAAGAGTAGCTAGCTGTGTGAAGATCTGTAAATGACCTCTCATACCCAAATGGAAGGAGAATGCAAATGTGAGGCTTTGTATGTCTCACCATTACTTCAGCTCCCCCAGCAGAACCTTCTGTGGGGGTGGGGCATGTAGGGAGTGGCTAGTACCGCTTGCAGATGAGGAAACTCAAATAACCTACCATGGATCTTCTTGCCCAACTCTGTCTGCGTACCTCTCTTTCTAAAGCTCAGTGGATAGTTTGGAACACACTGTGCTCCCCAGGCTTTCAAATTTTACCACTTTTAAACTTTTGTGACTCTAGTTTGTCGGGTTGGGGAACTGATGAGAATAATTAGTACTTGGCAAGCTCCCAGCAGCTAGCAAATGACTTTAGTAAGGAGAGAACCCAGTACCTGGAAAATAAAGTGAGTGGAGCCAAAGATGATGCTCCAAACAGTAGTACAACCCGTAGTTGGCTGATTTCCCTTTCACTGGTTTTTGCAAGAAACTAAATACTGTGATTTTCTTGGGCTTACGATTTACCAACTCCTCCTAAAATAACACCCCAAAAGCTTAGCTTGAGGGTGAGTGGCCTTATGGTAGGTCCTCCTCCAAATGAATATGATTGAATGCTGGTCTCTCTGTGGCGTCTAAGATTCCATTTTGAGTTTATCCAGATCTTCATATTCTGATGCTTGTACATGTAAGAGGAAAAGAAACTTAATCAAAAATGTGTTTCTTCAGTGAAAGATACCTCATCAGGAAAACAGAGTCCACGCTGCACATCAATATTTTGGCCATGCCACATGGCTTCTGGGATCTTAGTTCCCCAACCAGGGATGGAACCCGCGCATGGAGTCTTCATCAATGGACCACAGTGAAAGTCCTAATATTGTACTTTATTAAGCAGCTTTTGTCATCACTACAACTTCCACTTTATCAGGCCAAACAAGTCTTGAGAATGGAGGCCAGGATGAGCACCATGTGAGAAAGAAGGTGAGGAGGCCAAACTGGCTTTAGGCAAGGATTATTCTTACACTAAGTGGCTGATGGTGTCAATTGAATCACATGGACCCTGCTTGGAGAGGAGGCTGAAAGGCTGGGGGCAGGCTTGGCTTCCATGTGCATGGCCAATCTGAACTCTCCCCTGATCTCCAGACTCATATAACCAACTTCTTAGCCCAGATTTCCTCTGAAGATTAATGGTATCTCAAACTTGACCTGCCCCAAAACAAATTCCTGACTTTCCCCCTAAAACTTGCTCCTCTCAGAATCTTTTCCACCTCAGTAAATGGCAATTCTGCTCCCCATATCCTCAGTATATCTTTCATGTGACTTTTTCTTTCCCAGGTTACGTCTAATCCATTAGCCTTCATAATATATTGGTAATCTGACCACCCTCATCATCATCTCCTCTGCCATGCCCCTCTAAGCTACCATCATTTCTTTTTATTTATTTATTTATACTGAAGTATAATTGATTTACAATGTTATATTAGTTTCAGGTGTACAGCAAAATGATTTAGTTATATATGCTGTGCTGTGCTTAGTCGCTCAGTCATGTCCAACTCTGTGCAACCCCATCAATTGTAGCCTGCCACTCTCCTCTGTCCAAGGGGATTCTCCAGGCAAGAACAATGGAGTGGGTTGCCATACCATCCTCCAGGGGATCTTCCCAACCCAGGGAGAGAACCCAGGTCTCCCATATTGCAGGCAGATTCTTTACTGTCTGAGCCACCAGGGAAGCCCTTAGTTATATATATATACCTATATATCTATTCTTTGTCCTCGGTTATTACAAGATATTGGATGTTCTTCCCTGTGCTATACAATAGGACCTTGTTTATTTATTTTATATAGAAGCTTTCCTCAGTGATCAGTACAAACAAATAGATGAAAACAATAGAATGGGAAAGACTAGACATCTCTTCAAGAAAATTAGAGATACCAAGGGAACATTTCATGCAAAGATGGGCTCAATAAAGGACAGAAATGGTATGGACCTAACAGAAGCAAAAGATATGAAGAAAAGGTGGCAAGAATACACAGAAGAACTGTACAAAAAAGATCTTCACAACCCAGATAATCATGATGGTGTGATCACTCACCTAGAGCCAGACATCCTGGAATGTGAAGTCAAGTGGGCCTTAGGAAACATCACTACGAACAAAGCTAGTGGAGGTGATGGAATTCCAGTTGAACTATTTCAAATCCTGAAAGATGATGCTGTGAAAGTGCTGCACTCAATATGCCAGCAAATTTGGAAAATTCACCAGTGGCCACAGGACTGGAAAAGGTCAGTTTTCATTCCAGTCCCTAAGAAAGGCAATGCCAAAGAATGCTCAAACTACCACACAATTGCACTCATCTCACAAGCTAGCAAAGTAATGCTCAAAATTCTCCAAGCCAGGCTTTAGCAGTACGTGAACCGTGAACTTCCAGATGTTCAAGCTGATTTTAGAAAAGGCAGAGGAACCAGAGACCAAATTGCCAACATCCGCTGGATCATCGAAAAAGCAAGAGAGTTCCAGAAAAACATCTATTTCTGCTTTATTGACTATGCCAAAGCTTCTGACTGTGTGGATCACAATAAACTGTGGAAAATTCTGAAAGAGATGGGAATACCAGACCACCTGACCTGCCTCTTGAGAAATCTGTATGCAGATCAGGAAGCAACAGTTAGAACTGCACATGGAACAACAGACTGGTTCCAAATCAGGAAAGGAGGACTTCACGGCTATATATTGTCACCCAGCTCATTTAACTTCTATGCAGAGTACATCATGAGAAATGCTGGGCTGCATGAAGCACAAGCTGGAATCAAGATTGCCGGGAGAAATATCAATAACCTCAGATATTCAGATGACACCAGCCTTATGGCAGAAAGGGAAGAAGAACTAAAGAGCCCTTGATGAAAGTGAAAGTGGAGAGTGAAAAGTTTGGCTTAAAACTCAACATTCAAAAAACGAAGATCATGGCATCTGGTCCCATCACTTCATGGCAAATAGATGGGGAAACAATGGAAACAGTGAGAGACTTAAGTTTTCTGGGCTCCAAAATCACTGCAGATGGTGATTGCAGCCACAAAATTAAAAGACACTTGTTCCTTGGAGGAAAAGATATGATCAACCTAGACAGCATATTAAAAAGCAGAGACATTACCTTGCCAAGAAAGGTCTGTCTAGTCAAAGCTATGGTTTTTCCAGTGGTCATGTATGGATGTGAGAGTAGGACTATAAAAGCTGAGCACTGAAGAATTGATGCTTTTGAACTGTGTTTTTGGAGAGGACTCTTGAGAGTCCCTTGGACTGTAAGGAGATCCCACCAGTCCATCCTAAGGGAAATCAGTCCTGAATGTTCATTGGAAGGACTGATGTTGAAGCTGAAACTCCAATACTTTCGCCATCTGATGCAAAGAGCTGACTCATTTGAAAAGATCCTGATGCTGGTAAAGATTGAAAGCAAGAGAAGGGGATGACAGAGGATGAGATGGTTGGATGGCATCACCAACTCAATGGACATGAATTTGAGTAAACTCTGGGAGTTGGTGATGGACAGGGAGGCCTGGCATGCTGCAGTCCACAGGGTCGCAAAGAGTCAGACACGACTGAGCGACTAAACTGAGTGACTGAGTGTGTATCTATCAATCCCAAACTCCTAATTTATCCCTCCCGAACTCCCTTTCCTTTTTGGTAACCACAAGTTTGTTTTCTGTGTCTGTGAATCTATTTCTACTTTATAAATAAGTTCATTTATATCACTTTTTTAGATTCCACATATGAGTGATATCATGTGCTATTTGTCTTTCAGTGTCTGACCTACTTCACGTAGTACGACAGTCTCTAGGTCCATCCATGTTGCTGCATTATTTTGTTCTTTTTATGGCTGAGTAATATTCCATTGTGTATAAGCACCACATCTTCTCTATTTCTCTGTTGATGGACGTTTAGGCTGCTTACATTTCTTGGCCATTGTAAATAGTGCTGCTGTGAACATTGGGGTACATGTAACTTTTCACATTAATTTTTGTCTTTTCCAGTTATATGCCCAGGAGTAGGATTGCTGGATTACCTGGTAGTCCTATTTTTAGTTTTTAATGGAGCTTCCAGACTGTTTTCCATAACAAGCCACCATCATTTCTTCCATGGGCCACTGTAAAAAGCTGGTTCCCTTGCTTCCACCATAGTCCCCTACAGCCTGTTTTCCATGCAGTGACCAACCTGATGATCCTTTTGAAATGTTAATTCACATTTTGTCATTCCTTTGTTCAAAATCTAATAGTGGCACTCCATCTCACAAATAATACAAGAATGAAGCCTTTCCGTGGCCTGCAAGGGCTTGCATCGCCTGATCCTTGTTTTCTCTCTGACTTCATATTTTATTGCTCTGGCCTGTGACCTTCCTTCTCTAATCACACCTTTCTCCTTGCTTCACTCTATACCAGGTCTGCTGCTACCTCAGGGCCTTTGCACTTGCTCCTGCCTTGGCCTGGAAAGCTCTTCCTCTAGATATTTGCAGGGCTTGGTGGTTAAATTCAATCATGTCTCTCCTCAGATGTCACAGGAGTGAGATTGCCAAAAAGTCTGATTTTTAAAAAAAGGTCACTAGACTTGGTTGGCAGGCCATCACTGATGATCTCTTACGAGAGCAACTGCAGCCAAATGGTGGAAGAGGAGATGAGTTCGTTTCTAACCATGTGCATCCCTACCTAGATTGTGTACTGTGGAGTTCAGCACTGTTGTCTCATTGATCTTTGTGTCTCCCGTGTCTGGTCTAATGCCTGAAACCCAGTAGGTTTTCAGTCAGTGTTTGTGGAATGAAGGCAGGAGTCTTGTTTTTAAACAATCAATCACATTAAAATACATTAAATTACTGAATGTTGTGATGGCTGCCTCAGTTTTCTTCAGGGAACATGGTTGTAAAATAAGACCTGTACATTCATTGCAGACCCAGTCCTTGAGTACCTACACGTGACATGATGTTAAACACGTGACTTAGAGGTTTTCAGTGCACACAGAGTTCAGTACTGGAGGCTGAGACCATCTTAAGTCTCTTAGGGAGGTGAGACAGTCTGCTTGTGTACTAAGTAGCTCACTTCCCTTTTTAAAAAAATCTTTTATTTTTAAATTTTTGACCACACTCTGCAGCATCTGGGACCTTAGTTCCCTCACCAGGAATTGAATTCCATGCCTGCTGCATTGGAAGGCAGAGTCTTAACCACTGGACCGACAGGGCAGCCCCTCGTTTTCTTTTAAAATTGCTTTTTTAGAGAGACTAGAAGTGTTATTTAAACTCAAAAGCTATCGTTGGAGTTAAGCAAAATCTTACTGATATTAAGGGAGAAGGCAATGGCATCCTACTCCAGTACTCTTGCCTGGAAAATTCCATGGACGGAGGAGCCTGGTAGGCTGCAGTCCATGGGGTCGCTGAGAGTCAGACACGACTGAGCGACTTCACTTTCACTTTAATGCACTGGAGAAGGAAATGGCAACCCACTCCAGTGTTCTTGCCTGGAGAATCCCAGGGACGGGGGAGCCTGGTGGGCTGTCATCTCTGGGGTCGCACAGAGTCGGACACGACTGAAGTGACTTAGTAGTAGTAGTAGTAGTAGTACTGATTTTAAGAGTGTTCATATAGTTTACAATCAGCTGGTGGTTAAAAAAAAATACATGTAATGTAGATGCCCCCCAACGATTTTAATTGGGTTCAGCCTTCACCTCCTTTATCTCCCCTCCTTTATTTAAGCATGGCCTTCCTGCTTATACACTGCTGTTCTTTTCAAGCTCTGTCCTCCAAGATCCTTCCCTGAATGCCAGTTAGAGAACCTTGGCCTTCTCTGAAACGCTTTGTTCCTAGAGCCTGTTGACACCAGCGGTGAGTGCTGTTCTCCTTTGCTGTCAGGACTGTGTGAAGGTCACTTCTGCGGCATGGGCTTACAGGAACCACTAAGCTGATGGCCAGGAAGTCTAGGCAGGGAATGGTTCCCATTTCTACCATTGCCCTGAAACCAGGTCAGCCTGCAAATGTCTGAGTTCCTGCAAGTGACTGTGACTTCTAACCTATTCCTGGGGTCAGTCCCTAGGGGTACCATGGTGTCTGCCATTTTTGTCATGTAAGACATTCACCTGTATGGGAAGAAAGACAGTGTCCCGAGTATGCTGAGGACCAATCAGCCTGTATGTAAAGGAGGTGGGGGAAATATGCTGAGATTAAACAGTCTACTTATGTTCACTCATTGGAAAAGACCCTCATGCTGGGAGGGATTGGGGGCAGGAGGAGAAGGGGACAACAGAGGATGAGATGGCTGGGTGGCATCACCAACTCGATGGACATGAGTTTAGGTGAACTCCGGGAGTTGGTGATGGACAGGGAGGCCTGGCGTGCTGCAATTCACGGGGTTGCAAAGAGTTGGACATGACTGAGCGACTGAACTGAACTTACCTTCAAAAAAGCTCGTAATCCACAAATGATGGGCATAAAAGTGTAGAGAAATCTTATGATTCAATGTGATATAATCAGATCTGAACAAAATGGGGCCAAGAGGAAGGTATGGATGTTGCCCAAGGCCATGGAAAAGAATACACCAAGGAAAAGCCAGCCACTGTAGGTTTTTAAAGAGAAGCAGGAGCTTGCCAGGAGGAAGAAATGCAGAAAGGCAGTCCAGGCAGAGGAAGCAGCCTTGGGAAGGCCCAGAAGCAAAGACAAGCCTAGAGGGCCTGGGGAGGGCAGTGGTGTGGCATTTAGATGTGTGAGGCTGGGTTTCTTTGGGGAGGGTCTCGGAAGCCAGGCTGCTATGCAGACCTGGATTGGTAGACAATAAGGAGCCATCTGAGGCAATCTAGCAAGGGAGTTTGTGAAATAGCTGTTTTGTCCAAAGATAGTAATAGCTCAGGAGTCGGAGGAGGTGGGTCCATGCTGTGATAGTTACCCCGGTACTCCCACCATTACTGCATGACCACACTGAGACAAATGTTCGTGGGAAAGAAGGCACAGTTGTAGTCCAAAGGCCGTTCCTGCCTGGGCAGGAGAGCTGCAGTGCTGTTCTGACTCGTGTTATGCTGAGCGTGGGACGAGAGCTCCTTGTTCCAAGGCAAAGGCCCTCAGTAGGAGACTGTTTGTAATCATGCCTAAAATGACTTCATTATTGAAACCCGTGTTTGATCTGTGATTAGGAGATGGATTAAGAAATCAAGTAATCAACCACTGAAGTTGTTCTATAAACAGCCAGCTTCCCCTGCTCCCTCCAGCCCAAGAAACAAACCTGGAAACAGATGCTTCTAGTGTTTTTCCTGCCATCGGTTTGAGCCAGTGCTTTTGAGCCATGCACAAGTCAGCAACTGATGCCTGCCAGCCACAGTGCCCCCTACCCCCCACATGCAGAACGTTCCTGCTGTACCTTGTCAGACTAAGAGCCCAGGGAGTGTGGAACTGTGCAAAATACGTAACTTACTCAGATTTGCCTTGTGAAGGGAAAGAGGTTTACTTTTAACAGAACTGAGGAGCCACTGCCTAGAGTTCAAGATGAAGAAAAGTTAAAGAGAAAAACCCTCCGAGACTGTTGCTGTATGAGTGATTTGTTGAAAGTGGTTTTTATCCTGAAGGGTTTTATTCTAGGCCAAAGGCATTCCAATACTACAGCCCATCGAGATATGTATTTCCATAAAACAACCTGAGGGCTTATTGACTTTTTCTTGTCTGGGACTGCACTGCACTTAACCTTCCAGACATGTAATAAATAGTCATAAATTATCAGTCAGATCTCAATTTTGTTTCGTAAAGAGTGGCAGCAACCAGACAATCGTGGCAACTGACCATGTAAGAAAAGTGCCTCCTCTGTTCCCATCATGCCCAGTGACAGCCAGACAGGAGCAGCCGGAGGTATTCATTGGTCTGATCATTTTTCTGACATGAAGAGGTAGCAAGCTTCACTTTTGTCCTTTATCACCATTTCCGACTCAAATGGTTATAAATCATAACCAGGAAGAGTATTTCAGGATCTTTCCAAACCCTCCCATTTTACAGAATGAGGAGGAAAGCTCACAGAAGTTAATGAACCTTTGTCAGTATTCAGCAGAAACAGAGCTAGAATTGGGTCTATAATCCAGGTGTTTCACTTTATTAGATGAGTGCAGGCTTTCATCTGTCCCTTGGGAACAATTCCAGTAACCCAGTAATAATGCTGGCTCTTTCACAAAAATTCATGTCAACAAGTTTGCATCCTTGATACTTGGCATAGTAATACCACCAGCTATCTCTAACACTTCCATGTATTAATATCACTTTACAGGGTGCATTGTACTTTTCACCATAGCATTTGACTGTGACTGCCAGTTTCATCAATGGCTTTACCGGTGGTATTTTAAATGATAGTGTGTTGCAGACAGCATCTCTTTTCTGAATAGGAGGTTGAATGATTTTTTTAGGGGGAGGGGGATACAGAGGGACTGAGAAATGCTTTACTTTGTGTTCTTTTCATTTCTAAAAAGATTTGTGAATAAAAACATCAAAAAGAGCCACAGAATTGGAATGGGCTTAAGATTCAGGTGAGCAATTCTGGGAGACACGTCAGTGGAAGATTCTAGGTTAGGAACAAATACTGATAATGGATTTATAAATACCTCTCTTAGATTCTAAGAGCACACTGAAAAGGAACTGTGGTTACTGAAAAAAGTGGAAGAAAGAAAGAAGGTGAAGACAAGAAGCTAAGAATGGGAGAAGGCAAGAAGTGAGGAGAAACCTCTGTATGGGATTAGAAGTTACAAAAATTATGTGCCTTTTTCCCAAACTCATATATTCACTGGGGTACACTTCTGCTATTTGAACATAAAGCACCTGAATCTCTCAGAGGTTTCTACTTAAAAGTTAGTACCTTTGAAAATGGAAGACTTTCCGTGTCTTGGGGAAGTTGCTGATGTGGGTTTACATCAGAGGTCAGCCATTCGAGCCATTCGAATCCATTGTTGTTTTCCATGGCCTGTGAGCTTAGTTCGGTTTTTATTTCAAATGGCTTTTTCATAATTAAGAAAACTATTTTTTGACACTTCACAATGACATAAAATTCACATATTTGTTTATATGTTGCCTGTGTCTACTTTTTTGCTGCAGCACCAAAGTCTGCAAATCCAAAAATATTTATAGAAAAGGTTTTGTCAACTCCTGCTTTAAATAAAAGTAGCTTCCTGATCTGAAAAAGTTAAATAAGTTTCTCTGGGCCCCGGCTCTTAACCAGAGGGGAGTTTAAACACTGGAACACTCCGTTCAATATAACTGAATTCAATAACGTATATTATTAACCACCATACTTTTAGAATCAAGTTCAAAAACTGGAATCTTGTGCTGTGCTGACAGACTATCAGTTCTTTTCTATAGAGGTACATGAGGTGTTTATACTTTCTAAAATACAACGTTAAGTTTCCTAATAATCCCAAATGACATTAGTAGGAAAATATATCATTTGTCCTTTGTAATGACCTGTTTCATATAACCAGCAGCAAGCAATTTGGTGTCTACAGGCCATTCGAGGCCACATTTTGTATTGATTAGCTGTAGCTTAAGCCTGAACAGTTAAGTCAGCAATTTGACTTTAAAAAAAGGTGTAGATTCTGATACCTCTAATAGCACTGGCTTTTCTATTGGGTATGCTGTGGGGACAGGCAGTTATTTGTGCCAATTTCTGGCTAATTACCCATCTCCTCACTGTGGCATCTCCCACCAAAATGCCATACAAAGCTGGGCTTTCCAAGGGCATTTTTGAATAATGGAATTCTAGCAGGAATTTCGGAGAAGGCAATGGAATCCCACTCCAGTACTGTTGCCTGGAAAATCCCATGGACGGAGGAGCCTGGTAGGCTGAAGTCCATGGGGTTGCTAAGAGTCGGACATGACTGAGTGACTTCACTTTCACTTTTCACTTTCATGCATTGGAGAAGGAAATGGCAACCCACTCCAGTGTTCTTGCCTGGAGAATCCCAGGGATGGAGGAGCCTGGTGGGCTGCTGTCTATGGGGTCACACAGAGTCGGACACGAATGAAGTGACGCAGCAGCAGCAGCAGCAGCAGCAGGAATTTAAATATCTTCCTAGACCTCATCACTAAGGATGAGAGAAGATTGATGCTGGCTTAGGACAGAGTCTCAGGAGATAAATGAAGCGGCTGAGGATTGGCCCTGGAAGATTAGGAAGGCACATTTTACACATTGGGGCACTCAACCCATGATTCATTTCTCATGTGGTTTAAAGACATATTTTGCACTGATGAACTGTTTTTTACTCCTTTCCCAATTGGGAACCAGTCTGTTGTTCCATGTCCAGTTCTAACTGTTGCTTCCTGACCTGCATACAGATTTCTCAGGAGACAGGTCAGGTGGTCTAGTATTCCCATCTCTTTAAGAATTTTCTTGTTTGTTGTGATCTATACAGTCAAAAGCTTTGGTGTAGTCAAGGAAGCAAGAAGTCAATGAAGCAATGAAGAAGAACTAAAGAGCCTCTTGATGAAACTGAAAGAGGAGAGTGAAAAAGCTGGCTGAAAACTCAACATTCAAAAAATGAAGATCATGGCATCTGGTCCCATCACTTCATGGCAAATAGATGAGGAAACAATGGAAACAGTGACAGACTTTATTTTCTTGGGCTCCAAAATCACTGCAGATGGTGACTGCAGCCATGAAATTAAAAGATGCTTGTTCCTTGAAAGGAAAGCTGTGATCAACCTAGACAGCATATTAAAAAGCAGAGACATTACTTTGCCAACAAAGATACATCTAGTCAAAGCTATGGTTTTTCCATTAGTCATGTATGGGTGTGAGAGTTGGACTATAAAAAAAGCTGAGCACTGAAGAATTGATGCTTTTGAACTGTGGTGTTGAAGAAGACTCTTGAGAGTCCCTTGGATTGCAAGAAGATCCCACCAGTCTATCCTAAAGGAAATCAGTCCTGCATATTCATTGGAAGGACTGATGGTGAAGCTGAAGCTCCAATACTTTGGCCACCTGATGCGAAGAACTGACTCACTAGAAAAGACCCTGATGCTGGAAAAGATTGAAGGCAGGAGGAGAAGGGGATGACAGAGGATGAGATGGTTGGATGGCATCACTGACTCGATGGATGTGAGTTTGAGTAAGCTCTGGGAGTTGGTGATGGACAGGGAGGCCTGGCATGCTGCAGTCCATGGGGTCGCAAAGAGTCAGACACAACTGAGTGACTGAACTGAGCTGTTTTTTAAGCCCATGCTGTTAAGGCAGTTTTCTGCTTTCTCCCTCTTTTCCAAGCACCTGTATTAGTGTAGCTTAAATCTAAGAAAAGGATGGATTCTGTGCCTAGTTAAGATTTATTCTCCCAGCTAAGAGGGTCAGTAGCCTTTTAGCTTCACATTTCCATCACTGCCTCTTTGAACCAGATTATTTTGAGTACTGTACTTTCTAATTTTCCCATTCGTTTCTTATGTTTCTAATCGATAGTTTCATATAATTGTGATCTTACATTTCCAATTACATTTTGTTTTGGAGATCTTGCCATGTTCATGGGTTTCTATAACTCTCTTGCTTTTGGCTCTTGCGAAGTCTAAGAGAAGGGGTCCCCGCCCCCAACTCTGCCCCATCCTGGCTTTTATACTCTGCTAAAGTCATCCAAAGCAGTTGAAATTTGTATTTCAGAAGGCTTCTCTGAAATCAAAACAAAGCTTTCCACTGATGGGTCTAGTTATTCAACTGAAGATTTGTATGAAGATTCTCGGAAATGTCGACTTATCGGTGTCTTCTGTCTGGCCAGGTTACAAGCAATTTCATTGTGGCCTCTTGTATGATCACCAGTTTACATTCCAAATGTTGCACCTGAATATTCTCAATACTGTTGTTTAGTTGGTAACCTTGATTGATTTCCAGTCGGCCCTTCCTTATCCCAAAGGGGTGTCGCTTATGATGAAATTCATTCAGAGAAGTATTGATCCCTCAGCCATCACTCTTCATTGATTCTCCCCCTCCCCCAACAGAAGAGTGCCCTTCACGGGCTCAGAATGCTCATATTGCCTCTAGATATGATTGTTTATTCAGCAAGGGCCTTCATTAAGCCAAGCAACACTATGAGGTAATGAGGCTTGCTTTAACAGACATAGCAGAAATAGCCATCCAGACGAGCCCTGGCTCCCTGGCTCTCCTCATCATCCAGCTTCTCCCAGGAGAAAGTAGTACCTTGGAGTGTTCATCCAAACCCCTCCTCCCCTCCCCTACTGCTGAGATCCCCAAGGGACCTGTCCTTGACTTCTATTTCAGAAGACCCACAAGGAGACCAGACACGTGGATTGAGGGCATCCAGGCAGCAAGGCAAAGAAACCCATGATTGGTAGAGAAGGGAAAAGCATGAATACAGTGGGCGCAGAAGAGGACTTCTATTGGTGTATAAAGGATCACAAAGCCAGACTACTGTGAACTAATTATTCCTTCAGTGCTCTTAAATGTACCATGACCAAGCTGCAAAGGGCAAGGAAGAGGGCTCATTTGAGTGTCCTAGAATTTAACATTACAACTCAGTAATCTCTTTGAGAGTCAAGAGCACATAATATTTTTGTAACACTCGAGCTTTGCCTGTAGCAGGTGGTAAGTGCATTATGGTTGAAATAATAGTAGATGAGAGCTGTGAACTTGTGCAGTAAGGCCTTGACTGCTATAACGAGTATACAAACAGAATCATCACCCATGTATTAATTATAAAATAATTTTATCAGCTGACATTTCCTATTTATCACCATCATTATTCTGTGAAGTCAGGTAGTGAAGGTGTACCAATCAATTGAGGGACTGGTGTGATGGCTTAGAACAAAGACCCGGATTCTCCAACTGTCCACATAGTGCTCTTCGCAACAGTCTGGGTGAAATCAGGAGCTAGCATCCTTCGTGGTCGCTATTTACAAAAGTCTAATTAATACCTCTCCCTTCCTAATGAGACACCTCTCTTGACTCCAGAGACAAGTAGAGCCAAGCAAGTGACATCAGAATGCCAGAGTGAATTATTGGGCTTGTGTCAACCCAGGCAAGGATGAAAAATCACCCCAGTGAACTTAATCCAGGAGCAATCAAAGGGCCTGTTTTAATTAGTGAGAGTTGTAATTTACATTCTCATTCGGTATCCTGAAACTCTGTATTAGTCTTCAAACTCCTGTGCTTCCCTGGTGTTGTTTGACACTGGTTAAGATAGTTAATGTGCTTTTAAATAATGTTATGTTTAATGGACCTTTGAAGGCACTGACATATGAATCTATTTCCTTATGCATCAGCAGAAGTATTTCCATTAGAGAAGTCAGTGAAACATAACATGTTGGGAGGAGCTAAAAGGTGAGGGGCGAATTTCAGCTTGGTACCTGGGTCTTTCATCCTTACCTACTAAGAATACTCTCAAAGAATTATCTAAGACTACTGGTATTAGGATTTATTTCTAATCAAAAGGAGAATGAAGCCAAAGCACTACCATGAATAAAAGGACAGAACAGATTTATTTTTTAACAAACATAGCTGAATTAATAGATGAAAAAGGGTGCAGATTTCTTCAACAAAATCAAGCTTTCCATGTAGCTGCATTGGTTACTACATTGTAGCATGTTCTCTTGACTCTGCTTTCTGAAGGAGACATCTTTGTCCTTTTAGCGTGCATTAGGTTATGTTATGTTCAGTCGCTAAGTCTTGTCTGACTCTTTGCGATCCCATGGACTGCCAGGCTTCCCTGTCCTTTGCTATTTCCTGGGGTTTACTCAAACTCATATCCATTGAGTCAGTGATGCCATCCAACCATCTATTGGTTGGATAGATGGACAGGGTAAGGAAATATTTATCCTTTGTCCCCTGTCCCCTCTGTCGTCCCCTTCTCTTCCTGCCTTCAATCTTTCCCAGCATCAGGGTCTTTGCCAGTGAGTCGGCTCTTTGCATCAGGTGGCCAAAGTATTGGAGCCTCAGCTTCAGGATCAGTCCTTCCAATGAATATTCAGGATTGGTTTCCTTTAGGATTGACTAGTCTGATCTCCTTGCAGTCCAAGGGACTCTCAAGAGTCTTCTCCAGCACCACAGTTCAAACATATTGATTTTTCAGCACTCAGCCTTCTTTATGGTCCAACTCTCACATCCATACATGATTACTGGAAAAAGCATAGCTTTGACTAAACGGATCAGTAAAATGTCATCAGAAGGTAATTCAGTTCAGTTCAGTTCAGTCGCTCAGTCGTGTCCGACTCTTTGCGACCCTATGAATCGCAGCATGCCAGGCCTCCCTGTCCATCACCAACTCCCGGAGTTCAATCAGACTCACGTCCATCGAGTCAGTGATGCCATGCAGCCATCTCATCCTCTGTTGTCCCCTTCTCCTCCTGCCCCCAATCCCTCCCAGCATCAGAGTATTTTCCAATGAGTCAACTCTTCACATGAGGTGGCCAAAGTACTGGAGTTTCAGCTTTAGCATCATTCCTTCCAAAGAAATCCCAGGGCTGATCTCCTTCAGAATGGACTGGTTGGATCTCTTTGCAGTTCAAGGGACTCTCAAGAGTCTTCTCCAACACCACAGTTCAAAAGCATCAATTCTTCGGCACTCAGCCTTCTTCACAGTCCAAATCTCACATCCATACATGACCACTGAAAAAACCATAGCCTTGACTAGATGGACCTTTGTTGGCAAAGTAATGTGTCTGCTTTTCAATATGCTATCTAGGTTGGACATAACTTTCCTTCCAAGGAGTAAGCGTCTTTTAATTTCATGGCTGCAGTCACCATCTGCAGTGATTTTGGAGCCCAAAAAATTAAAGTCTGACACTGTTTCCACTGTTTCCCCATCTATTTCCCATGAAGTGATGGGACCAGATGCCATGATCTTCATTTTCTGAATGTTGAGCTTTAAGCCAACTTTTTCACTCTCCACTTTCACCTTCATCAAGAGGCTTTTTAGTTCCTCTTCACTTTCTGCCATAAGGGTGGTGTCATCTGCATATCTGAGGTTATTGATATTTCTCCCAGCAATCTTGATTCCAGCTTGTGCTTCTTCCAGCCCAGCGTTTCTCATGATGTACTCTGCATATAAGTTAAATAAGCAGGGTGACAATATACAGCCTTGACATACTCCTTTTCCTATTTGGAACCAGTCTGTTGTTCCATGTCCAGTTCTAACTGTTGCTTCCTGACCTGCATACAGATTTCTCAAGAGGCAGATCAGGTGGTCTGGTATTCCCATCTCTTTCAGAATTTTCCACAGTTTATTGTGATCCACACAGTCAAAGGCTTTGGCATAGTCAATAAAGCAGAAATAGATGTTTTTCTGGAACTTTCTTGCTTTTTCCATGATCCAGCGGATGTTGGCAATTTGGTCTCTGGTTCCTCTGCCTTTTCTAAAACCAGCTTGAACAACTGGAAGTTCACAGTTCACGTATTGCTGAAGCCTGGCTTGGAGAATTTTGAGCATTACTTTACTAGCGTGTGAGACGAGTAATTATGATGTACTAATTGGGTGATCAAACTTGGTTCTTTGGTTGGGGCCCAAAGTGAAGTGTGGCCCCATTTCTCACATATTTCATAATTGTCTGTGAAGATAGTTCCAGAGAAGAGCCTCTAGAAACATTGTGAATGCCGGCAGTATCCTTGGAATCTGTATACAGCCTCTCCACATGATACCTTTAAGAGGATCAGCATGCATTGGATATAATATAGGCCCCGGTGGTCCTGCTAAAGATCAGTTTCAAGACTTTGTCACAGTGCCTACACTGACTCCTCATTTGCCAAGTAACTCTGAGCCTGGTTCTCTTTCCAACAATCTAGATGGAACTAACATCTTTCATGAGTGTAAATTTACCAAAATCTAATTAATACCTCTTACTTGCTAATGAGTTACTTCTTTTGACTTCATAGACAAGCAGGGCCAAATATGTGATGTCAGAATTCCCTAAGTGAATTACTGAGCTTGTGAAAACCTGGGCCGGAATGAAAAATCACCTCAGTATATTTAATCCAGGAACAATTAAAAGGCCAGAGAATTAATTAATGTGGGTTTTAATTTGTTAAGGTCTGGAAAGAGGGAGCCTTTTTGTTTGCCCTGGTGCCTTTTTGTGTCTTCTTTGATTAAATGGGAGTATGCCTTTGGGGAAAGATATCTGTTTCCGTACTCTGTTCCTTGGTAAGCTATGAGCAAGAAAGAAAAAAGTGGTTTCTGAACCTGCAAAGTGCATCCGATCATTAGATTTGCGGTTCAGGTGATGAGCCAGTGCCCTGCCCTGAGGAATTGATAGGAGGCATAGGATGAGAATTGCCGATAGAAAGGGGAGGTCAGGATGAAAGAGAATGGGTGATCGAGTTTGACAGGAGAGCAATGCCTTAGGCATCCTGAACAAAGAGAGAAGCCCAAGGGAAACTGGAAGAAGGGCTTCTCTGCAGATTTCGGCTGTCTCCCTGGCTCCGAAAAGGATGTCGACAGCAGATACAGCAGCTGAGGTTGGGGCAGGATCCAGGCAGTTGAGCTGTACCAGGGAAGCATCAGAGAAGGCAATGGCACCCCACTCCAGTACTCTTGCCTGGAAAATCCCATGGACGGAGGAGCCTGGTGGGCTGCAATCCAAGGGGTCATTGAGAGTCGGACACGACCAAGTGACTTCCTACTTTCACTTTCCACTTTCATGCATTGGAGAAGGAAATGGCAACCCACTCCAGTGTTCTTGCCTGGAGAATCCCAGGGACCGGGGAGCCTGGTGGGCTGCCGTCTATGGGGTCGCACAAAGTCGGCCATGACTGAAGCAACTTAGCAGCAGCAGCAGCAGCAGTGAAGCATAGCCATGACACAGATGACTCAATGGGATCTATCTTTTCTGCAGTCCAGTAAGCAGGTGGTTTGGGTAACCACGGGTCTAGGGTCCACGTTCAAATGCTTGCCTCTCCGTTTTCCTCCCTCTCCCCCAGTATCTGGTTAGGTCAACAGGAAGGTAAGCCAATGGCAGCCACCCACAGGCAGCTAAGCTAATGGTGTGGCTGCCAGTGGCTTACCTTCTAACATGATCTCCTCAGCTGCTAAACATGAATTTTAGTCTGGAAATTATATTCTTCTCAACTTGACTTTTTAAAAGGTCTACATAAGACACTGTCCTCTAGAAACACTTCTGTATTTCCAAAGAAATTTGTGCTTCTTAGACTCAACACCAGGAGTAAGTTTGACTCCCCTGACAAAATGTTGCCCTTCCTTTTTATCACAAGTTGAGAATGCTGTTATTCAACTTGTTTCCCTTATGACCTTGGTTGCTAGGAAACTCAGAGCTCCTGAAACTCAATTTCAAAAATCATCCTGTCCAAGATTTTGAGAATGAGTCTCTCTCCCTTTTTAAAATATTTTTCTTGATCTTGTTTTTTTCCCAGGGTCATATTATAGGTGTACCTTAGGAGAAGCTAGTTTTAATTTAGAATAGTGGTTGGTTATAAACGACAAAAAAAACTTTGTTGTGGCCTAGCCTGCGATGGTCTAACACCAACCTGCATTCTCCCTGGCCCATGCTGCTAACTCTGACCTTGGGCTTCTTGCAATAAACTGTGTTTCTGTTAGTCACAGCCCTTATTTCCACCCTAGCTTTGATGCTTTTCTCCTATATAAATCTTTCATCGTAATTCTAGATGCCTGCAAATATCAGAAAAAGTGGCAAGGGTACATAGAGCAGTGTTCACCTCCCTGTTTTTTTCTTATCTCTGGAGCCAGTTGTATAAAACTGCCAAGAATGAAATTTCCACTTAAACCAGAACCTTTCAGCATGGACATCGCTGCCCTGTGGCAATTACTGATACGAGGATTGCTGTTGTTGGTGCTCTCCTTGACTTTCAGTTTGTGGCCATCAATTGACAGAATTGAAAATTGACTCCGGTCTATCTGCTCATTTATTGAAAGGGACGGTCTGTTACAGAAAAGATGTTGTCCAGGAAAACAGACTCTATACCATGCCCAGAAACCAAAATTGGATGGGTCAGGGCCCAGGCCTGCAAGCTATTGAGTCCCTGGAGTTCATGGTCTCACATGGGCCATGGATAATCTTGCTCTGGAACCATAGGCAGCTGGACAATGTGCGTTGACAAGGTCTGGCTCAGTTTTGACATCCTGGCAAGCCAGCGGTAAAGGCTATGTCCCCTTAATCTAAACAGCAGTCCTAGCCAGGCCTATAAGAAATGAGTAGAACAAGAGCTCCTGAGGGAGATTTCAAAGAAAGAAAGAACAGCAAAACTTTTTGAGAGTAAGAGGGTCACTTGGCTTCTGGGGTTTCAGCTCCCTCTTGAGTTTCTTTCACTTTCATGCTGAACGACCCTCCCATAAGCCTCAGACAAGCTGAGAATATCAAAGGTAACATTAATAAATCACACTGAGAAAAATAAAAGGAAAACACAATTAGCATACAGCAGACAAGGTCACAAAATCCATAATTCTAAGAGTCCCAGGAGAAGCATGGAACGGCTTTAGAAAACACATTTATTTTGCCCCAAACCACAAAGGATCGTTTGTATCCCTTTTATGCATCTATCTGGGTGCCTCTCTTCCCCACTGTGGGTTTCCCTCAGAGAAATACCATCTTGTTTCCCTTTAAGTGTCAACTCTGTTTTCCCTCTTTGGAATCTACTATGCTACTTTCAGGGTCCCCCTAACCCTTCGAGATGCAGTCTGAAGGATTGGTCTATTTCCCAAGAGCATGGTGATTAACTGACGTTCTTGAACTCCAAGGAAGGTTCTGGCCCTTCAGAGCATATCTGGAGTCACTCTTTACAACCCATTGCTGGGGTGTTCTGACCCATCTATTCCCCATTGACGGATCTGGAAGTGGCTTAATACGGTTTAACATTCTTGGCATCCCTTCATAGGCAGCATCAATAACAGAGTGAAGGCAGTCAATTTCTCACAAGGTTGAGGGAAGTAAGGAAGAGGGCAGGATCTTCCCATAGTAGGGAAGATCTCCCAATCGCCCTTGTTCCTGGCAAGTATGGAGAACATTTTTCACAAGGACTTTGTTCTTTGCTTCATTTATTTATTTATTTTTTATTGAATATACTTGCTTTACAGCGTTGTTACTTTCTGCTGTACAGCAAAGTAAATCAGCTATACATATACATATATCCCCTTTTTTTTTGGATTTCCTTTGGTCACCACCGGGCTTTTCTGGTGGCTCACATGGTAAAGAATCCTCCTGCAATATGGGAGACCTGGGTTCAGTCCCTGGGTTGGGAAGATCCCCTGGAGGAGGGCATGGCAACCCACTCCAGTATTCTTGCCTGGAGAATCCCCACGGACAGAGGAGCCTGGCAGGCTACAGTCCATAGTGTCGAAAAGAGTTGGATACAACTAAGCGACAAAGCACAGCACAGCACAGTAGGTCACCACAGAACTCTGAGTAGAGTCTCATGTGGTATACAGTAGGTTCTCATTAGTTATCTATTTTATACATAGTACTGTATGTATGTCAATCCCAATCTCCCAATTCATCCCACCCCACCTTCCCCCCCACCGCCCTTGGAATCCTTACATTTGTCTATACATCTGTGTCTCTATTTCTGCTTTGCAAATAAGTTCATCTGTATCAGTTTTCTAGATTCCACATATATGTATTAATATATGAAATTTTTCTCTTTCTGACTTCACTCTGTATGACAGGCTTTAGGTCCATCCACATCAATACAAATGACCCAATTTCATTCTCTTTTATGACTGAGTAATATTCTGTTGTATCCATTCCTCCATTAATGGGCATTTAGGTTGCTTCCATATCCAGGCTACTATAAATATTGCTGTTATGAACATTGGGTTAGACTTTCCAATAATAAGCTTCATTTGTACCTTTCATGTTTTTATCACTGTCGTTTTCTACCTCTCCATGTCTCTGTTTTCCCTACGCCAAGAAGTGCTCCCAGACAGTGAGATCTTCCACTGTGATTTCAGTGTTTGCTGTGGAGAAATATATGGACACCCAGTTTGTATAGGTTTAAAGAATTTGTTAATAGTAAATTGACTGTTTAGTTGCTGTCTTGAACTAGAGGGCCATTATTTCAAAGCACAGAACCTATGTTACAAAGAGGTGACAGAGATGCTATCAGGATTCCCAGGAGGCCCAGGCCTTCCCAAGTGTAAAACATGTGGGTCTTGCCATATGGTCGACCTGAATTCTGATCATTCCAGAGTCAAGATTTCCTTTTAAAGCCAAGGGGGGAGCACTAAGGCCCATTTCTGATTTTGTACATAATAGACGAAACAAACAACAGGAACAATAATGAAAAGCAGACTAGTACTCTTTGGGAGATTGTAACTATATTTGTATAAACTTTCATACAGTTGCTTCATCTGGGTTAGGCACTAAAACAGTTTCTGTTTTTATTGACCTTTGTTTCGATAAGTGAGGACAGACTGAAAAAATATGTCTAAAGCTGAAAATTATGGATTTGTTTGGCACAAGATGCTTCCTTCAGCATACTTCGCATCATCTTTTCCAGGAATTGATGAGAACAGTTTGCATGCGATCAAGAAGGCTTCTCCTCTATCAAATACTCTTGGCATTATAAAGGACAGCATAACCAATGCAATACCACAACTAATTAGAAAAGTGCGCTAGGAGAAAGCAACATGGAGCAGGTGGAAACCCAAAAGGCAAGACTGTCTTACCATCAGCAAATGCGTCTCTTATGACTGCAACATCCATGCTTCCAGATGCAGTTTCTCCTTTGGTTTGCATGAGCCTGCTTTCTCCATTCTGGATTGTTCTTCTTAATCTTCTTCCCAGGCTCTTCTTTTCTCATTCTACATACTCTCCCTGTATAACCAATTCTACTTTAAGATTTTCAAATACCACCAGTATGCTAAAGACTCCAAAACCTCTGGAGACCATGCTCCAGCTGAGGTATATGTAACTAAGCTTTGCAACCACAGATCCAGCTGTCAGTTTGTGTCCCACAGGCACATAAATCTCAGCATGACCCCAAATCGAACCTCTCATCTCCTTCCACATACTCTCCCCAATCTCAGAGATTTCCTCCCCACCCTGCTTCTTGTACTACTTATTTTGGCAAATAGAGCCACAGTTCATTCATGTTTATCTCCTCTTGGGTCCCAAGCCTTCCTGCCTTGTTCTGTATTCTGTAGGGGCGCGGCCCAGTGTGCCAGGTGCCAGCAAATTCTCTCATTAACTCAATGTCCCTCCTTGGATATCTCCCTTGGATCCATCCATTCTCCTCTCTGAACCTTACTTTCTTCTCTCTGAGGACCCTTCTAGCTCCATATTTCTGAGTCTTTCCCTTGCCTGGAGTGGGGTATGTTCAATAAAGAGCCTTCATCTTAATCTTTGGCTTAGCTAAGTGTTCTGTGTCAGACTAGACTGTTATTAAACACTCATATTCGTGGAAAGAAGTATATTATTATAAATTATACAATACCTAGCATTTAACAGTGATTAATGAGTGATGGAGAACAAGATTTGTTTCCATGAATTTTTAGTGTTTTAGTCTTCCATGAACATACACAGTAGAATAATGCTCAGATTTCCAAATTGGAACACAATAGAAAGAAGCTGATTATTGGATTTCACTCAGAAAAGCAAGTTAGAAGTTGCCTATATGCATCATAGAACAGATGACATCGGTAAAAGAGCCCCTACTTAGAAACAGCATGCGTTCACACAGATATGTGATCCCTGAATGGGTGATGCTTGAGCAGTTTGAAAATGGAAATACTTTTGAGTCTTAAACTGTCCTTCTCAATATAAATGAAGAGAAATGTGTGAAAACCTTTGGTTTACAGATACAGTGCTATAAAGAGACATTCTAGAGCAGAGTTGAGAGAACTTTTCTTTCCTAACTAGTCCAGAAAGCACTTTCGACACCTTGTGGACATGGCCCTCCCACTTTATTTCTAAGGAGCCAGCTGCAATTTCACATGTTGAATACAATCAGCGCCTGTGTGTGCTGTGCGCCAAGTTACTTCAGTCGTGTTTGACTCTTGGCTCCTCTGTCCATGGGATTCTCTGGGCAAGAATACTGGAGTGGGTTGCCACGCCCTCCTCCCAGGGATCTTCCCAACCTGTGTCTCTTAAATCTTCTGCATTGACAGGTGGGTTCTTTACCACTCGCACCACTTTGAAATCTTGAATACAATCACCCCTTTAGAAAGCTCTTAAGATGTGGAGTTCAGCCACAAAAGTATATTTGAATGCTCTTGGCTTTGAATTCCAACACATAGCTAGAGAATTGGTACCCTGAATCCCCAGTGTTAAGATCAGAGGCCTTGGTTAGGCAGGAGCAACCCCGCCTCCGTCACCCAACCTGTCCAAGATCCTCTAGCTATTACAGAGACAGAAGGCAACCCCACATCTGCCTGATTCAGCACCCATGCTCTTCCCACAACTTCAGAGTTGCCTTCAATTCATTTGGCAATGCCATTCTCCAAAGTGCTGATTCCTGCTGGTTTGAGTCTGCTTAAGTTCGTATCTGTGAGCACTGGAGCCGAGAAATGGCACTGCAATAGTCTTACCGTGTTTGTAAGCCTACAGTGCAGTCTGATATAGTCATTTGAACAAAAAATGAAAGGCACATGAGTCTGTTACCAAACCTCTAACTTCATACGGGTTAGTCTGTTCTATTCAACAAACATATGTCAGAAGCCACGTTTATCAGGATGCTTAGCAGTCAGCAGGTATTGAAAACCTTCTGTATGACGGGTATCTCAAGAAATTAACTTTATGAACAGATAGGAACACAATTTACTCAATTTACTCCATTGTCCTCAAACAGTTTAATATATAACATGCAGGCAGAGTGAGCATTCTTGAAAATACCGGAAGAACAGAGTTAGTAGAAAGTCAAAACAAAGTAATTGTTCACCAAGGAAAAGGAAATGAATAAATGATCAGTTCCTGCCTGCCCCAATGGCCACAGCCTTGGTTCACGTCATTCTGAAGTATAAAGTCAGAATCACACTTCTGAAGAAATGAATGGACTTCTCTTTTTTCTTTGTGTGCTAATTCCTGCCATGGTAATTGGCCTCTTTAGGTTTCCTAAAAGGTCACTGAGACCTTTCTGGCCTCCTCTTAGGGACTCCCTAATGTATAACGCTCACCAGCTAGACTCCAGTTGTGAATTTTTAATTATGCCAGATCATTTTCAGTAAATAAAACTTTAAGCTCAATTAATGCTGTCAGATCCAATTTTTCTCTCACCTGTTCTGAGCTCCACTCTGTGGCGTTTGCAGTAATTGCCACTTCCTCAGGAAAGACGAGCTTCTCCAGGGCTGGATGTCGGCAGCCCTTTGTGGCTGCCTCTTTGCTGACTCAGGAGCAGCACAGCGGGGTGGCAGAGACGTTTCATCCAGAAGAGTCTAATCATGTTGCCTGGAAAACAGGGCCAATGCATCTGGCGGATTGTAACCCCTCGGTGGCTGCTGAGTGTGGCTTTCTCATGTGAGGCATGTCTCGTGTCTTGTGAGGCAGTGGTTCTGCCTGCCTGATCTTAGCCAAAAGGCCAAGAAGCCATGAGGTACTGGTTCTCAAAATGTGCTCCATAGACTGGCTATGTCAGCATCACCTGGGAACTTCCTCAACATGCTGAATCAGAGACTGGGGGTCCAACCCAGCCATCTGGGTTTTACAAGTTCTCCAGGTAATGCTGACATCTAAGTCTCGGAGCCACCGTTGGAAGGTTCAGTTCAGTTCAGTTCAGTCACTCAGTTGTGTCTGACTCTGCGACCCCATGAATCACAGCACGCCAGGCCTCCCTGTCCATCACCAACTCCCGGAGTTCACCCAGACTCATGTCCATCAAGTCGGTGATGCCATGCAGCCATCTCATCCTCTGTCGTCCCCTTCTCCTCCTGCCCCCAATTCCTCCCAGCATCAGGGTCTTTTCCAATGAGTCAACTCTTCACATGAGGTGGCCAAAGTATTGGAGTTTCAGCTTCAGCATCAGTCCTTCCAATGAACCCCCAGGACTGATCTCCTTTAGGATGGACTGCTTGGATCTCCTTGCAGTCCAAGGGGCTCTCAAGAGTCTTCTCCAACACCACAGTTCAAAAGCATCAGTTATTCGGCGCTCAGCTTTCTTCACAGTCCAACTCTCGCATCCATACATGAGCACTGGAAAAACCATAGCCTTGACTAGACGGACCTTTGTTGGCAAAGTAATGTCTCTGTTGGAAGGTAGGTTAACACAAATCAAAACTCGTCATTTGTGTATTAGTGATTCAGCTTTACTTTTGCCTTCCCTGGTTCTCCTAAGCATAGGTGGCTACTGTCTGGTTTATTTGCCTAGTATTGGGTTGGCCAAAAATTTCATTTGGGTTTTTCCATAAGATGTACAGAAAATCCCAAACAAACTTTTTGGCCAACTCAATATTTTTTTCACACTTGCTTTGTCCCATCTGGTATGTGGTATTGTTTTTTTTCAATAATAGAACTATTTTATTAAACATATGAACGTACTGATTTTGTACAACACACATTTCTTTCTCTCCTCTGCCCCAGGAAGCCAGCGCTCTAGAACCCCATGTTTATAAAAACACACTTTGGCAGCTACTATGACAAGGTGAAAAAGGTGCAATTCTGAAAGTGACAACACACAACCGAAGTGGGGAACAGAAAAGGCAGAGCTGAGTGGGCCCAGGGCTGCTCATCTTCTCTCAAGAGGAAACAATTTAAGAATACAAACTCTTGAGCATTATTTAAGCAGTACTGCCCAACTCTCTTGGTAGCATCTCTGTTTCAATTCCATTTATCTTGATGTTGTAACTAACTAATCTGTTACTTCTTTAAGAAATTCTGCCCTGGTTTATATCCTTTTCAGTGACCCATATCCCTTTGAGCTTCAAAAACACAGAAGTCGCTCAGTCGTGTCTGACTCTTTGCGACCCCATGGATGGTAGCCCACCAGGCTCCTCGGTCCATGAGATTTTCCAGGCATGAATACTGGAGTTGTGGTATTGTTTTGTAACAATTAATACACTAACCTCCTGCACTGGCCTTTGGGCTGCCTGAGGGCAGGAACTTATCCCACTCATCAATATATCCCCAAGGCCCAGCACGATGAAGGGCACACAGAAAACACACAGTAAATGTTTTTGAGCAAATACATTATTTAAAGATTTATAGTTTGCAAAACTATGCTGTGGCCTTAAGAAGTAGGACTTGCAGATGAGGAGACTGGGACTCAGAGAAGGCCGGTGATTCAGTGGGTAGGCTGCAGACCAAGAGCTCCAGGCCAAGGCTTGCCTCGATGTGGGAAAGGTCATGGCCACAGTTCTTTAAAGATTACCCTCCAGAACTCAGCTCAACTCAGGAGGTCTGTTGTACTTAAGCCCTGCAAGGGCAAAGCTCTTGACTTGCTCCCAGGCAGGCTGTCCCCACCCCCAACTGGGGTGACGTCACTGGTTGTGTCCTCTTTGTACCATTAAGGATGCTCAGAAAGGGTGACTAAGGGTGCCAGTTAGTGGGGCACAGTGCAAAGGCTGAGCACAGGAAAAGGGAAGGGAATCACAGTGAAAAATAGGAGAGGATTTTAGCTCAATCGATGGGAGGTATAGTCCCTGCCATGTGGTGAGGCCTTGCAAGAGGGGAGCAAAGAGGAAGATATGTGAGCTGCAAGTGAAGCCAAGTTTACAGCTGCGTTTTGCTTCTCTGCCAGGCTGCCCTCCTTATACCAAGGTGACAGCAGCCTGGGAGGTACTTTGTCAGGTGTTGTTGTTATGAGAATGGATTGACAGTGATGCCACCCACCTCTCCCCTTGTGACCTTTAAGCAGTCTGGCTGGGCTAAGAGGATAGGGACAAGCAGCCTATAGGGGCAGGATGAAGAAAATCAGTGGCCTGCAGAAGGCTCAAGGGCTGCAGTCTCTCATTAACTTTAGCATTGAACTCTATATAACTAAGTGAACTGACACAGTTCACTTATATCTCCTGGGATATAACACTTTGTAACCCACTTGTAAATCATCACAAACTGGGGTGGAAGAAAGCAGATTGTGGTCCAGGCTGTCCCTCATCCCAAATATCCACTCATTGTATCGCTGTCCCATCACCACCTTGACTCTCATGTGGGAGACATGACTGCACATCTGACCCTGTCTTTATTCTTGAGTTGCAGTGCCATCGCTCTAATTGCCTGCTAGACACTGTCCCTCAACACCCCAACTCAATAGGCTCCCGACCAAATCCATCATCTTCCTCTCTGGCCCAGATGCCCCTCCCAACTAATCTGTCTCTTTCACTGGCACCTCTGTCTTCCCAGGCATTCAGCTTCCAACTTTCTCATCAGCTTTCTTGAAGACTTTATTCTCATTCTCCAGATGAGTCACTTCTCAAGTTCAGTCATTTCCTTTTGCTATGCTGTGCAGGGTTTCCTTCTTTTCATCCCCATAATGATCATTCTGGTCCAAGGTCCCATCATATTTCAGGTCTCAATCACCCTAAACCATCCAGTACCAGAACTATGATTCTTTTTTTTTTTTTTTGCTTCTCAATCCCCTATCTGATGGAATAGCCCAGGACTAGATGTGAATTCAGTCGTGGTAGGACACAGTTCCAGTGGCCTCTCTGACAGTCTGTAGCCAATGTCCAAGCCCTTGGTAAAGACTTAGGTGAATAGCCAGCTGAGACGAAGAGACAGTATAATTTAGGAAGTGACTAATGTTCTTTCTTGATCCCAGTGAGGCATTCAGGGATGCAACCGCTTTCCCTGGGCAGAGACAGCAGGTGTCAAGAGGTGAAGAGAGCAAAACAACAACAATAATCTATAAGCTTCTTGCTCCTGTCCCCAGTGCCCCTGTGGTGAGTTGTGAGAGTGAGAAGTTCATGGAGGGGGAGAGGGCAAGATAATGCGAGTGTCCCGGGTGCCTTTGCAAGAGCTCTGCAATTGCAAAGTAAAGTAATTGTGAACTTCTGTGTGAATGGTTTGCCTGATCAGCTGAATGCCCTCCGCTTTAGAGATGACGATCCTAAGACACAAGGAAGTCATATGCCTTCCTGGCAGCCAGAATTAGAATGCAAGATTTCTGATAAGTGCTTTGAACACCTAAGGTTGCTTCTGAGAGATCACCCCCACACCGGGCTTCACAGCAATAAAGATGAGCTTTTCTCTTGTCTCAAGACCCTCAGTCATTACCCGTAGTTAAGCAAAGGGAACCTAGGGGAGGAAGCTAAAGGAAAGCACAGCTTAGAGAACTGAACTTTTTTTGCTTGATGATTAACAGAAATCATAGATCATGAGAAGAGGATGCTTTAAAGAGGTATGGACTCTCCTCTAGACACTTCAGGTAGAAGAAAATGAAAAGTTCAGAGCCAAGAAAGAAAAGCACTCAGGACATAACCTAGAAAGACAAAAAAATGAAATGAAGAAGCCTCATCAGCTCTAATTAAAGGAAATCAATATTTGAAGAGGCGTCTTGCTTAGTAGCAGGACAAGGGCAAAAATACTTCAGCAATGTGAGCCTCTTAGAAAATAGAAAAGCAGGCTTTCATGGGGAAGCAATCATGATTTAAAGGGCTGCAAATGACAACCACGTGGTGGGGTGATAGGCTGTAGAGAGGCCTCAAGCACCTTTTGGAAAGAATACTAGATGAGAGCTTCTATCCTTGGTAGAGTCTGTATTTTTTAAGCACATCTCTTTTTCCTGGGAGTTCTAAGGAGCTGAGGGTCATTTCTAGGGAGCAAAGACTAGCTACTATTTCCGAAGAGAGACCTGAAGTAACCCCTAAAGTACAGCTTGGGTTTCATTTCTGTTACCACTTATAAGAACACACACTGGAAAAACACTGAAAGCCATACAAATGCAACAGAGATTTTTGCTTGAGCATCCTTTCTAAGCTTACCTGTCTTTGTGATTCGCGTGATGATCAACCATCAGTAACTGGAATCCAGTTTTCCCAGATCATTGTTCTTTAGGGATAGAACATATGGGATTGGTATGTCACCACTTCCTTCTCTCACACTGGTGCCAGACATCAATAATCAATCACAGAACTCTTCCACTGAGCCAAAATGCAGCCTTTTCATTTATTTGTTTAACAAATGTTTTTAAAGCGTCCTCTTAAGAGCTAGTTGCAGAGACAGAAAAACAGTAAAATATAAAAAACACTGTAGGTCTACAGGTACCACATGCTAAGTGCCAAATAAAAGATAGTAGACAATGAGTATTATAGCCCAACTCTCCTTCTGAAATAGTATTTCGATTTCCTAGGACCCTGAAATTTCATTTTTAAAATTTCAGTGTTGTTGTACTTAGAGCAACACAACTATTTCTCATGGATCTGAGATGAATTAATTTCAAAAACAGCTTACAAATTACTACAAGAAATGCAGAAGTTGCTGTATGCCACCCACCAAGAAAGTGAGTCAAGTATGTTTGAACTGCTAGGTTCTTCGCCCTCAAATACCTCTCTGACCTACAAAAAAATCCAGATTGGAGTGGATCTGATTGCCATTTTGGGTGAAGAACACTGGATGCCATTTCAGCATCAAATTATTCAATCAGAAACACTCTGAAAATGCTGAAGAGTTGGGTTAGTCGTAGTTTTCCCGCCTGAATACAATGTGCATAATATTGCAGGATTTTTCCCACTTTTCTGGTGGTGGAGACATTTGTGCAGCCTGTGGAAAATGATTTACTTGATACTTGATGGACAGCCAACCAAGCAGACAGAGAGAGTGCTGGCATTCATTACATTTTCCTATCAGGGGCTCACCTGGAATTGTGTTCATACGTCTTTGAGGAGGCTGGATTGGGAGGGAGAGAGGAAAGAATCTTACCCTCTGAAGAAGACAGCTTTCTCCTGAGGAGTGGGAGAAGCCTGGATCCATGCCCTCTGGGATTTCGGGCCATAGCTTTTAAGATCCAAAGAAGAGATGAAAGTCAAAAGGTCTGACAAGTGGCCTGCTGCTGCTGCTGCTGCTGCTAAGTCGCTTCAGTCGTGTTCGACTCTGTGCGACCCCGTAGACGGCAGCCCACCAGGCTCCCCCATCCTTGGGATTCTCCAGGCAAGAACACTGGAGTGGGTTGCCATTTCCTTCTTCAAACAAGTGGTCTAGAGACAGACAAAATAATGATGGCTGGGGTGCTCTTGTTCCAGAAGTGTAAATTGGAAACTGGCTGTAATCTCAGGCAACCCTCTAGAACCTCATATACCCCCAAATTATCACCCATATAGCCTAGAAGCAGGCAGGACTTATTCCTGTAAGCCCTTGGGATTACCAGATGTTTCCTTCCATGGTCAGTATCCTTGGTAGCATCTTCATCTTTGGGTTGTCCACCCATGTTTTTCCAGATCTCTGAGGCTCTCAGTTTGCAGTTGCAGAATTTTGTCTTTCTCTTTCTTGGATCACTTCTGGAAAACTCAGGGTCTTTCTTTCTCAAAGTTTCAAAATCATAGCATCTTGTCCAGACTTACCTACCTAGCTTGGAACTTTGAGGAAGAACGATGGCTCTTTCCCCTCAATGTTCAGCCAGCCTTTCTATACAACAGTCCTTAGTATTGATACATCTACAAAATTAAACTCCAAGGATCCAAGCCTGCCACTCTTCTGCTCGTCCCTCCCCCAATTTCAGGTTCATTTTGCCACTGTCGGGCTTCCCTGGTGGCTCAGCTAGTAAAGAATCCTCCTGCAGTGCAGGAGACCTGGGTTCGATCCCTGGGTCAGGAAGGTCCCCTGAAGAAGGGAATGGCTACCCACTCCAGTATTCTTGCCTGGAGAACCCCATGGACAGAGGAGCCTGGTGGGTGGCAGCCCATGGGGTCACAGTCATACACCACTGAGTGACTTTTCCTTTCCCTTTCCCTTTTGCCCCTGTCAGTGGATCTCTGCTGCTGGCATGAAACAAATATTTTGAATTTTTGATTACTTTCATCCCTAGTCTTGGTGCCTTGCCTCCCATCTGCAATTTTTCTGAGAAAGTATTTGTGTTTATTCCCCCTCCAATCTACACTTGCAGGATTTGGCAGTAGGTCAGAGGAGTCCTTATTTCCATCACTTAAAGGACAATTGCTCCAGGACCACCACCCCCACCTCCAGAGCAGCAGTTAACAATAATAAGGCAGCTGACAGCTTTTCCTGGTGTCCTGTGGTGCCCTGCATTGACCTTAAACATGGTCACTTGTCATAATCTTAAAGGAGCCTTGGCTCCTAACGCACAGGTTTGGGAATTTGTTGTTGTCGTTCAGTTGCTAAGTTCTGTCCGACTCTTTGCGACCACTTGGACTGCAGCACGCCAGGCCTCCATGTCCCTCACTATCTCCCGAAGTTTGCTCAAGTTCATGTCCATTGAAGCAGTGATGCTATCCAACCATCTCATCCTCTGCTGCCTTCTTCTTTTGCCTTCAATCTTTACCAGCATTCTAGTATTCTTGCTGCGAGAACCCCATGAACAGTATGAAAGGCAAAAAGATTTGGGACTACAGCAGTGGGGATGGGTGTCTTTTACTCAAAAGAACAAGAATGCATGAACTTAGTGACTTGGGGGAACAGGGTGTTAAGTGACCACCTCCTCTGAGCCTAGCAGCCTGCAAGATCAAAAGAGTCTTTGTTTTCAAAGGTTTTTAGCAAAGTTTCCCACTGCCTTCTGTTTGAGTGAGAGGCTGGGAGGAGGAAGACTCAGTGGCCAATGAGCAGAGTGTGGAATTGAGACCTGCTTGAATTTTGCAACACACAGCATATTCATCCCTCACATGACACATCAGCAGCCTTCTGGAAGAGACAGGTTAGAATTCTTCTGAGTTCCAATCTTTTGTCCAGTTGTTTGGTGTTATCACTTCATTTCTGAGCGAGGTTCTGAATGCCAATGGTAGCTGGTATGGGACAGTTAAGAAGTTCTTTGGCAGGAAGTCAGCATGGATAAGCAGGAGCAGCACTGCATGAGTTCTTCAGCACTGCCTCAGTGGACTTCTGACACCTCCTCTGAGACAGACTATGTGGCCACTGTCCGGAGCCACTCACTCCAGCAGAAGGATCAGAGCTCACCTCGGTGACTCCCACTTCAAAGAACTGCTTTGAGGCCCTCCTGGACACAATCCTACCTGCTGGAACTTTAGCTATCTGTTTTATTAGCCCTATGCCCACACATACCTGGATCATCTTGGCAGTTACTGGGAGTATTAGTTGCTAAGTCGTGTCCGACTTGTTGTGATCCTATGGACTGTAGCCTGCCAGGATCCTCTATGTATGGGATTCTCCAGGCAAGAATATTGGAGTGGTAGCCATGCCCTCCTCCAACAGCTCTTCTGGATCCAGGGATTGAACCCAGGTCTCCTGCATGGCAGGCAGTTTCTATCACCAGGAACCCATGGTTATCTCTTGTTCCAACCACATGCATGGAGTCACTTAAAGCTGATGGATGTGAGGCAGAATACCTTTTGTGACCCCCCAACCCAACCTCACCCCACATTTAAATACAGCTCTTTGTAGAGACCTATTTCTGATATACTTAAAAGATTCATAAATATCTGGAAAGTTCTTTGACATTCTCTCAAACAATATTCTGTGCCTTTGGAAGGCTCTATTATACTCACTGAAAGCCAAGCTATGCATTTTTCTTTTTTACCTTCACTTTTCATAAAAGGTTATGCTGACGTAGATCTTACTAACAAAAAAAAATCTTTCTGATGAAATCAGGATAAATAATTCCACACATCATCAAGTGGGGAAAAGGGCTTTGAATTGGTTTCCATGGAAATCTGAAGATGAAGTAAAGTAATAATTTCAAGGCAGAGTAGCTGAATTGAAGATAATGGTAAAAATAGTTTGATAAAGAAAATAGAATAAAGTAATCAAGAAGCCTCCAATCAATTATTCCTCTTTGTTTACCTTCCAGTGATTAATTTGTCTGCGTTTATTAACCCGATGAGATTAAGCAGACCTTCCTAGTGATTTATTTCGTAATTGTTTCCAAGGTTTGACATAAGCTGTGGAGTTATTGAAGGTGGAGATTTAAATTCAATTACTCATGAAGCAGGTGGTGCCTCTCCTGAAAGAATATCTGGATTCACGGCCTTCCTATGCTAACATTATGAGTGAGAATTATTAATTCATCTGATAGTATCTCCCAAAGACTTTTAGAAGTCATTTGGCATCCACATACTTCACAAGTCAGCAGCTTCAGAACTGAACTTGAAGTAACAGAGAACCCAGAGACAAATAAAGGATTTTATGGTAAAGACTTTTTTTTTTTTTTTTTGGCCAGAGCCTCCCTGGGGCCCTGGGCTGGGGTGCTATCATGAATGGCATCCACTTGAAGGGCAGCTCTGGATAAGATCATGCTTTATTTTGACAGATGAGAGAGACAGAGAGAGACACACACACACACACAGATTGAGAGATCAAGAGAGACACCTTGAAAGTCTTGAAATGAAATGAGTGAAATGAAATGACTAATTCATTTTTGTCTCTGTGGTCATGGCTGTATATCTTTTTCTATTCTTTCTGTGGGTATAGTAAGGATAAACAGGGTTCTCCAAACACTACTCCAGGCGCCAACTCGCCATCATCCGCAAAGGCCCGGAACACATCTAAGAATGGGAAGTAAGTGAAAAGCAGCTCCATGCATCTGACATAGCTGTCACAAAGCCATGTGCTGTCCTCACTTTGTCATTCATTCATATTCATTCAGAGATTTGAGGAATGCCTTCTGTGGGCTTCACTTTGGGTTAGTCACTGGGGGATTTAAATGAGTGAGGCAGGTGTCAGGAATATTGGGTGCACGAAGGACTAAAGAAGGGAGAGGAGAGAGATGGGAGCGTCAGGAGGTGACTTTGGAAAGAGAGCTTTTAGGGCCGATTGTGACGATGGCCAAGGACTTAGAGCAATGCAAGATTTGAACTATACTTCTCAAAAACTAAAGAAAGGAGAAGCAGCGGCACTGATCAATCATTTTATGATTTGTAAAATCCATGAAAATCTGTCTGATCCATACGCTAAGATTTGGGGTGGATTTAGAAGAATCTGGAAAGCCATTCCATAACTGGCCTGGTTTAAGTGCGTGTACATGGTAACCATATCACTGATGTACATGATATGTGTATTCTTTTCCTGTGGACTGACCTATACTGTGACCTAGCTGAAACTGTCTTTTTAATATTGCCGAAAACTTTGATTGGCTGAATATTTGGGATGTTATATTTGCTCTTTTCATTGATTCCATGAAACAATGTTGGCTGACCTCTCTTTGGCTTTAGCAGAGCATGGCAATCAGAGAGAGTGTGATCTCTTGCAGATAAGGTATCTCCAAGTAGGTGCTCCCTTTTCAAAGTGGCTGAAGCCCTTTGGTGAATGACGGGTCCTCTTCTTGTAAGCCCTCTGTCTCAGCGCTGTCGGGCATTGTGACAGGCAGAAATACAGCCCCGAAGGAGCACCCAGCCCGCATCCAGGAGAAGATGAAAGATGCCTTCGTCATGCTAAAAGCTCTAATCTAGCAATAAGCTATGTCACTACAAGAGCACAGCTTTGCTACGAAAGGTGAATTTGTAATGGTCACATATCTTATGTATTCAGCATTGGGCCATAAATGCTGCAGTTTGAATATGATCTTATTTTCAATTCCCAAAGTGAAAGATCTATTGGCTGCCTTTTTCCCCCTCTTTTTCTTCTGAATACCATTTCAGGTTTGCATATAAAGTTGAATGTGCGCTATCCTGGAGAATATCAAAAGCAGTGGTGAAGACATAAGACGGCCTCTCAGAGCAGTTAGAACTCGTTTCAGTTATTTATCGCTGACCACCACAATCAAAATGCTGTATAAATTATGAAGGAAGGGAATTGATGCACACACTCTCTAGCAGCTGACTGTTTCCAAATTAGTCCCAATTCATCGTCAGCATGCGCCCGCAGTTAACAGAGATGGCATTGGAGAAACACTTTGAACTCCACGCTTGCAGAAACGGCAGGCCCTGTCTGGGTATCTTATACACACCTGTCCTGCTGACAACTGCAGGGCACGGTCTCCATTTATTAGACCCTGAGGTATAATTAGGGATACTTGTGATTGCTGTTGTGCTTTGAAAGGAGCCTTGTTTTGTGTCTTTTGGCTTTGTGGGAACCCAGACTCTTACCTTGTGAGTGAAGAGTCTCAGTGAGCCACAAAAAAGCAGTTGGTAGAATTGGAGTTCAGATGACATAGGGAACGCGTACCTAATACCATTCCCGAGTTGTTAACATAGGAGGCCAGCATAAATACATTCTTAAGTAGATAAACACGATCTTATAGCCCACTTGCTGGATCTGGACAGCTCCCAGGCTTCTGCCATGGTGAGGGCCTCCCTTCCCGCACATTATGAGCTAGGTCTGTCGTGTATGTGTCCCCCAGATTGTGCTTGTTCTTGTCAATTCTTCATTCTTTGGAGGGGGGTTATTGATGAATAAAAAGTTCACCAATAGACAGTATTCTCTTCAAGGATATGTTTCAGGTTCTCTTTATCTTATCTCCCATCAGTTGGCAGGAAGTTTTATTTTTACAACTCTTTCTCTATACATTTTCTCCTTCTCAGAAAATTTTTGTCAACAGCAGCAGTACTGACCTTCCATGAATATGGTGAGACTATCTGGGGCGGGGGAGACATTTTCCCACACTTTCTAGAACAGAACAGTGTCTGTCAGTGTTTAGGAACACATGTTATTATTGGTAAGAGAGAATGGTTATTTCCTGGATTTGGGGGAGTGTGGTGGGGAAGGAGGGAGCTAGGTGGGTTTCTGCCCCACCCCCGGGGTTTTCCCCATGGTGCCTTTTCACAATAGTCAGCATCTGGGGTGGGTGTTGTTCTGCTGGCTTTTCTCATGTTATTTGACGTAATAACAGGGAGACATGGAGTAGTTTTTAAGAGTTCCTCTGTGTTATTTTGAGGCCAGATACAGTCTGGGAGATAGAAGGTGTGTTCTCTGAAAAGTAATTGGCCTCCTCTCTTTTGAAGACAAGTTAAGCTGCCTCAAATATACCTCATGACCCCAAATAATAATGACCAGTATGTGCTGAGTGGGTGATGTGGGCCAACCTCTGCCCCCCAGCACTTGATACATTTTGTCTCATTAATTCTCACCTACCAAAAGCTCATGAAGTAGGCAGTATTATTATTTCCATTTGATATATGAGGAAATGGAGGCTTGGAGAGGATATTGTATGCTTGTATGGGGTCTTCCAATGAACAATTTTGGCATAACCCTTCCTTAGCACCAATAATAGTAATAATCATCACTAAAATCTATCAAACTTTGACACTGTGCCCTTGTGCTAGACCCTGGGCCACAGAGACAAATATAAGATAACAATAGGTCCCCTCAAGGAACTCACAGTGTTCGTAGAGGACAGAGGATGGCAACGTGGTATTCACAGAGAGGCAGTCACAGAGGCTCCATTGGTGGATCCAACAGAGTCACCCCAACCAATGCCGAGGTCCAGGTGGAGAAGACATCATGTGGGGATATCAGTGAAGGCTTCTGAGAAGTGACCCTTGAATCCTTTAATTGTCTCCATTTATCTCCCATGTGGCAAGGCGAGGTCAGAAGAGGAAAATGCAAATTAATCACTAAGATGGACAGAATCCTCTCATGTTGATGAAAACAAGTGAGAGTTGTGGATGAGGTAAAAAAGCTAAAACTGAATGACCAATTGTGCCTTTTTTCCCAACCTCAATTCATTTGGGGCCGACCGACATGCAGTATAGCAGGCTTAGTAGGTTAAGAAACCTACAGCTTAAAAGTTGTGTCATTCTGCTTGCTCAATTTTATTGCCTGCATCTGAAGCTGGGTAGCCAGCCCTCTGTTTCAGGGAGGAACAGATGGAATGGGATATGTCTGAGCAGCAGAGCCAGACTACCCTGGCAATGACTTTCAGGGAGGTACATACAGTTTATTCTATGCTAACAGTGAGCCAAAATAACAGAACAGGAAAATAAAAAGCAGTTGCAGAGCCATACCATGGAGATCAGGAAGCATAGGTTTGGCAGAGGTTGATCAGAGACCAAACAGACCAGGCTGCCATATTTAATTTAGTTCCCTGTGCTAATGTGAGTCCGTTATTCTGTCTGATGCATCAGGCCACAGACAATCCCTTTGCTGATCCATTGGGTTATTCCCAACAAGCACTTAAACCATCAAGGCTGCTGCTGCTGCTGCTGCTAAGTCGTTGCAGTCGTGTCCGACTCTGTGCGACCCCATAGATGGCAGCCCACCAGGCTCCCCCGTCCCTGGGATTCTCCAGGCAAGAACACTGGAGTGGGTTGCCATTTCCTTCTCCAATGCATGAAAGTGAAAAGTGAAAGTGAAGTTGCTCAGTTGTGCCCGACTCTTAGCGACTCCATGGACTGCAGCCTACCAGGCTCCTCTGTCCTTGGGATTTTCCAGGCAAGAGTACTGGAGTGGGGTGCCATTGCCTTCTCCAAACCATCAAGGCTGAGCATGCATGAAACCACAGGAGCTGTTACAGATTTTCTGTTTGTATCAGAACATGTTCACATGTCACATGAAAACAACTCTTTTGTTTACCAGATAAGGACTCAAGAAGGGTCAGTCACTTTCCCGGAGTCACGCATCTAATCGGCAGATGTCAGCCTAGAATCCTGGTATTCTAATACTTGTCCTGTGCTCTTTCTACTTCAGCGTATGCTGCAGTTCTCCCAGATAGCAAGACACTTCGGTTAATCACACCCTCAAGGCTTGGAGCCTGGTCTCAGGATGTCGAGCTGAGTGCTATGCCCTTCATACACCACCATACCCAAGTTTGTGGATTCTGTCAGCCTCCATGAAAATGGAGACCTTGGGGAGAAATTGAAGTCATTTCATTAAAAGAAAACAGTGGCAGTAGTGATGACAAAAGGAAATAGCATGCACTTTTCAAATACTTCACTATTTCTCCAAAGTACCATATTCTAGTTGTGTTTGGACAGTTACCCTTTCTCAACATTACTGTTGAGCTATCTTGAGCCTTTAACACACCCCTTCATTAAGAAAGCAATTAAGAGAACTTGTAGATTACTATAGCTGTTTTTCCTCAAGTCAGTCAACCAAGGCTGAGGATGTGTGTGTGTGTGTGTGTAATATTCAGAGGCATAAATTTAAAAATTAGATTGTAGGCAGTTGCAGATGATGCTGAAAATCAATCAGTCCTCTCAGCCTGAGGTGTTTTTCACATAGACTCAGGGTATGGAAAGACAAGGACCAAATTCAATTTGCAAATACTAGTGGAGGACACGAATATTACAGGACCAGGGCAGAGCACCCAAGCATGGTGCCTGGTTAAAGATACCATAAATGTTGGATTCAGTTCCATAAATGTCAGCTTAAATGAATTAAACTGGAGAGGGAAGGAAGGACGCTAAAATGGAGGAAAGGGAGGACAGAAGGGGAATCTGAGATGGTTAAGTCAAACCTCACTCACTTGACACATCTATCCAGAGCCAATCCTGGTAGCAGATACCACAGGAAGAGTGACTCCAACCTGTTTTTGCCAAACTGTCTCATAATGAACAGGCCTCTTTCAGCAGTCTCTAGATGAGCACAGTCAGGAGCACATAGCTTCATATATAAACACATCAGTCCTTTGGTTTTAGTTGGCAGGACCCAAATGGAAAACTTTCCTGCTTTAGAATGAAGAGGCAAAGTCTTGGCTGTTCTGTGTGGATTCAGTGCGGTGCAGTTTTATGTTCAGACTGAGTTGTTTACAGGTGGATTACTAGCGTCCAAGTCCTGTGTACTATGATCTCATGATTATGTCATTTCCTCTCATTGAGAGCCATGTATTTATTCTAAAACGGTAGGCTGTGACTACTGCCAAAACCCCTAGTTTTGCCTCTCTGTATGAAAGTTTGTGTGTGTATAGTTTCACTTCAAAATTATGGTATGCTGTATGAGTACAGCAATCAAAGGGCAAGTATTTAACTTTTCAAATCATCGCTGTAGTTCGATGCAATGATGATGTCAGTAATGCTTTAGTTTAGCTATTAGGCTAAGTCTAATATCACCAAGGCTTGTAAAAAACCAAAACCCCAAACTCACTCACTCTCTCTTTTTCTCTCCATCTACCCTCCCTGCCCCTCCCACTCTGCTGTTGCTCCTTTGTAGAAAAAGACAAATGACAGAGACATAAGCTGATGTCAGAATGTATTTCTAAGAACAACCTGGAGTGGAGTGTGCCCAAGAATCAGGACATTTGTAGCCTAATTGCCTTTTTCCTCCAATATTCCACATCCAGGATAGTGCAAGACCTTTGGTCACAACAAAAAGGTCAAATCTATCCAAGAAGGTACACTTATTAATAGGGCAGGAAGCTAATAGAAAACATTTGAAAAGGACTTTTAATAACAAGGGGTCAATAGCACATAGGTTTGGCATACTTTGATGGGGCTGTTCAAAGAGCTCCTTAAATAAAACAGTCACGCCGTCTTGTGTGTATTTGAAAGGACATCAACTATGGAGTCAGATGCACCTGGATGTGAATCCTGGCTCTATCACTGATTAACTTTGTACCTACCTCATTGGGCTATTGTGAGGATATAATTATCATAATCTAAGTAAGGCTCGTCTAGTGCCTGGCACATGGCAACTGCTTAATAAATGTCAACTAGTGATTATGCTTGCCTCAGCTGCCAAAGTACTGCAGCTGGGGACAATGTGACCTGGCCAGTATGATCCTAACCAAATCAGAGCTCTGGTTATCTGCTTTCCCAGCTCCAGAAATGGGGAAGCAGAAGCCTCAGCACCTCTAGTAATACATACATCATGCCCATAGATTGAGACAAGAAAGTCCTGGACCATCCAGGAAGAAATAGTCCAGTCATGGAAATAGTTCCTAGTAGATACACCACCACATCTCTGTGATGGTTAATATACCAACTACCATCATGTTAATAAAACCCCCCTAAGGATCTGACTGCTCCTGGTTCTCCAGCTTAGTCAAGAAGAGGGTTCTGTTCTTGAGCCTTTAGAAGGGAGGAGTCATTTTTCTCCCTCCTCACCTGCCACACAAAATCATGGACTCCGCATGCTGCTTTCTAGAACAGGGGTCCTCGATAACTCTTCTTTTTCCTCTGTGGCATACATAGTTGAGAACTCTCATCGACACTGCTCTGGTGGAGCTCAGGTTACATCCACTTTCCAGGTGCTGGCTGGAATTCCATTCCTCTATCTCACTTGAGAAAGCCTAGGGATGCAAGGAAGGGTGATGTTCAACAGGACTCCTCCATTTTCCTCCAGGTAACAAATCTCTGTCTCTCCATCACAGTCCCTCTCTCTCTCTCTCCGGAACTCTTTCTCCCTCCCTCCATCCCTTCCTCCCTCCTCCCCCACCGATCTATCTATCAGTACTCCATCTTGCCCTTATACCTCAATATTTTTTACTTTTGGCTCAGTTCTTTCTGACCTCAAGGAATTAGAGAGCCTAAATCAATGGCATCTTCTAATGCCTCTAGGCCAAATCTGTTGTCTTTCACACAAATAACCAATCAAGCATGGCCCACTATGGTTTGCAGTAGAAGAGCTGCAAACTCTAAGAGAGTATGGAAACACAGTGCTAGCCAAATAATTACTGTGAATCCAACACTGACTAAAAATCTGGAGTGTAGAAGCATTTAAAAGTAGAGAAGAAAATTTTAATTTGTTGAAATTCAATTTTCATTTTTTTCTTTTCTGGATTATGATTTTTGTAGCGTATTTAAGCGGAGAAGGTGATGGCACCCCACTCCAGTACTCTTGCCTGGAAAATCCCATGGACGGAGGAGCCTGGTAGGCTGCAGTCCATGGGGTCGCGATGAGTCAGACACGACTGAGCAACTTCACTTTCACTTTTCACTTTCATGCATTGGAGAAGGAAATGGCAACCCACTCCAGTGTTCTTGCCTGGAGAATCTCAGGGATGGGGGAGCCTGGTGGGCTGCTGTCTATGGGATCACACAGAGTCGGACACGACTGAAGCGACTTAGCAGTAGCAGCAGCAGAGATCAAAGTTTTGTTTTTACATATGGATATCTAGTTGTTCAGGATAATTTCCCTTCATTTCCTTAGTGTTTCATTCTTTGGTTGGGTTCAGCGGGAAAATGAATGGTGGAAATTTGAACATGCTTTGACCTTCTTTTCCAGTTTGTAAACGTAGGTTTTTGGAATAATGGCACATTTCCAAAAGTAAAAGGTAATGTGAGTTATCATGGAGGTGAGAGGTGGGAAACCAGTATTTGGAAGTTGATGTTAGAATAATCATTGCTTTGGGAGTTCCCTAGTGGCCTGGTGGTTAGGATTCCACACTTTGACTGCCATGGCTTGGGTTCAGTCCCTGGTCAGGGAACTGAGGTCCTGCAAGCTGCACGGTTTGGCCAGAAAAAAAAAAAAAAGAAGAGAATAAAAGTAACCCTTCACATTCAACAACTTGCATTCCCTGAAGGCAGGAGTTCTCAGCCTTGGCTGTCCATTAGAACCACATGGGAGCTTTCTGCAATCCTACTGCCGGGGTTTCATTCCAGACCCGGAGAAGGCAGTGGCACTCCACTCCAGTGGAGAATCCCAGGGATGGGGGAGCCTGGTGGGCAGCCGTCTATGGGGTGGCACAGAGTCGGACACGACTGAAGTGACTTAGCAGCAGCAGCAGCATCTAGTTGTTCTGGTGCCATCATTGAAGAAGAATATCCTTTCTCCATTGGCATTTTTGTTGAAATCAAAACTCAGTTATATATAATATATATTTATTTTTTCCAGATTCTTAATTGATCAATATTATATTTATCTCTATGTCAGTTCCACACAGTCTTGATTACCCTAGCTTTATAAGTTTTGAAATCAGATGGTGTGAATCTTTTTTTTCCCCAGTTTTATTTTATTTTATTTTTAAATAAATTTACTTATTTTAATTGGAGGTTAATTACTTTACAATATTGTATGAATCTTTATTCTTCCTTTTTGAAGTTGTTTTGGGTATTCTGAGTCCTGTGCATTTCCATATGCATTTTAGAATCAGCCTGTAAATTTCCAGAAAAAGAAAAAAGACCTGCTGAAATTTTGGCAGGGATTGTGTTCGACCTGTGTATCAAATATGGGAAAAACTGAAATCTTAATGATGTTGAGTCTAAAAGCTATGAACACAGCATATCTCTCCATTTATTGAAATTGTCTTTTATTTCATTCAGCAATGCTTTGTAGTTTTCAGTGTACACATTTTTCCTGTCTTTTGTCAGATGTATCCCCTAAGTTTTTCCTACTTTGGATGGCATGACAAATAGTATTCTATTATTTTAACTTCCAATTGTTGTTCTCCAAGTTTCCTTTTTTTAAAAAACATTTTTTCTATTGGACTGTAGTTGATTTACAGTGTTGTGTTGGTTTCCGCAGTACAGCAGAGTGATTCAGTTGTACATGTACATGTGTCTATTCTTTTTCAGATTCTTCCCATATAGGTCATCACAGAATATTAAGCAGAATTTCTTATGCTATACCGTAGGTCCTTGTTGGTTATCTATTTTATATATAGTAGTATGTATTTTCAATTCCACACTTCCAATTTATCCTTCCTCCTCATCTTTCCCCTTTGATAACCATGTTTATTTTCTAAGTCTGTGAGTCTGTTTCTGTTTTATAAATAAGTTCATTTGTATCCTTTTTTTACATCCCACATATAAGCAGAATGATATGATATTTGCCCTTCTTTGTCTGACTTACTTTACTTGGTATGATATCTAGGATATAGAAGTACAGTTGGTATTTGTATACCAATCTTATATTTTACTAACTTGCTAAGCTCACATATTAATTCCAGGAGCTTTTTTGAAGATTGCATTAGATTTCTACACAGATGAATGTCATCTGTGAATAAAGATAGTTTTATTCTTCTTTTCCAATATGGATGCATCTTTTTCCTTGCCTTATTGAACAGGTTCGAACCTCTAGTACAGTGTTGAATAGCTATGAGTTATCTAATGTGTAAATAATTCCTACCCATTTAGCTTCGTTCAAAAGACACATAAAAGCAATGGAGCGATAGTTGGACAATGGAAGTGTCCTCTAAAGATGATATTTTGGGGACAAATGAATGATCACTGCTTTTGTCAAAAGGTCAAAGCTAGATTCCCAAAGTCTTGCACAGAAGTTTCATCAGCAAAAAAAAAAAAAAAAAAGTAGATACTCTCATGGGGAGGAGGAGGAGGATTTAAAAAAAGCGAAAAGCAAAATGAAAAATAAAGTCTAAATTTCATAGGTTCGCATACACTCTTTTCCATTATTCTCATTCTCTCATTCATGTTTTCTCCCTCTTCCTCTCCTTTCTCCCCTCACCCCACTCCTCATTCTCTCCCTCCATGAGCTCTTTAAAAAAAACAGTATAGTGCTATGGTTAAGATGACAAATCTTGGAGCCCAGTCACTGTTTCCAAATCCCAGCACTTCCTTGGTAAGTTTCTAAATCTCTCTGTGCATCAGTTTGTTCACTTGTGAAAGGGACATACTAACAGTGTCTGCTTCATGGATTTTCTTGAGGATTAAAGTCTTCATTCATTCAAAACTTTTACTGATTGCTTGTGAAATATCAGGTACTATTGTAGGCTCTGAACAAAGAAGGAAACAAACCAAATTCCCTACCCTCATACCCATTCTAGTGGAGGGATACTGTCATTAAACAAGAAAACTATTCATTAAGTGTTTTAGAAATTAGTTTTAAGGAGGGGGTTGAGAAAGGGCAGGGCAGAGGTATAAGGAGTGAAATAGACAGAAAATTTGTCAATTTAAATAAGGTGGTTGGAGAAGACCACACTGAAACATAACATTTGAGAAAAAATTTATTTAAATAGAACAATACATTGAAAACGTTTGAACCATTCCTCACATATAGCAAATATATAATGATGCTTTGGGGGCTTCCCAGGTGGCTCAGTGGTTAAGAATCTGCCTTCCACTGCAGAAGGCGCAAGAGACCCAGGTTAGTCTCTGGGTTGGGAAGATCCCCTGGAGAAGGAAATGGCAATCCACTCCAGTATTCTTGCCAGGAGAATCCCATGGACAGAGGAGCCTGGTGGTCTACAGTCCATGGGGCCCCAAAGAGTCGGGCATGTCTGAATGACTAAACCGCCACTACTATAATGATGCTTTTACTAACTACAATTTATTGAGTGCTTTCTGTATGTCGGTATTGTGCAAAGTGCTTTACGTAATGTTATCCTGTTTAGTCATTACAACAGGTCTATAAAGAAAAGGTTATTATTAGCTCTTTTTACTGACAAGAAATCTGAGATGATATTGACCTGTTCCAGGTCACGTAGGTAACAGATGATGGCGCCAAGACTCCAACCATGTCTGGGCTGTGTCAGATCTTAGTTGCAGCGTCAGGATTTAGTTGCCCCACGGCATGTGGGATCTTAGTTCCTCGACCAGAGAGCAAACCTACGTGCACTGCATTGGAAGGCGGAGTCTTAACCACTGGACCACCAGGGAAGTCCCAAGGACCAGGAATTTTTAAATAGGCAGTAACATTTATTAAGTGCTCCCTATACTCCAAGCCCTATTCTTTTTTTATAGTCAAATAATTTTATTTTAAGGAAAACAATTTTGTACCCGAACACCAGCTTAAAGTTTTTATAAGAAAATTGAAGCAACTTTTACAAAATTCTGAACATAGTTTTGAAGTTTGAAGTGAAGTGAAGTGGCTCAGTCGTGTCCGACTCTTTGCGACCCCATGGACTGTAGCCTACCAGGCTCCTCGGTCCATGGAATTTTCCAGGCAAGAATACTGGAGTGGGTTGCCTTTAGAGAGAAAAACAATGACTACATTTATCATGATTGTAAATAATGATAAATACTCTGTAAATTCATTGGGATGGTCATCAATGGGCTGATAATTAGTCAGCAAGAATAGGAACTGAGTAATCTCCTCAGAGACGCACCAGGCCCTATTCTAAGTGCTTTAAATGCATATGTTTTCTCATTTAATCTGAAAACTACCCCTGACATTGGTTCAAAGAGAGCTCATCACTTGCTTTGGTGGCATGGATCATACCCAGTCCGGAGGGTCCCCTTCAGGGTGGCTGTCCAGGCACCTCAGCAGAGACAAGTTCTGAGTATGCCTGGCTATGGACCTGAGCCAGGAGCACTGATTCTCCTTTTTTGAAGTCACAGAGCACAATGACGGAAGAGTGCTGGGGTTGCTTCCAAGGGGTCCTCACAGTGTCTTGCTTTCTCATGATTGAGGAGGAGGTGTGTTCTCCACGGGCTTTCATGAGATGCTCTGTACTCAGCCTCTGCCTGTTTACCTTCAGTTCTCCCATTCGTGCCTATGGAACCTTGAAGAGTGATCAGGCTGTTCTATGCCTTCACAGTAGTCCCAAGGACACCTGCTTCCACTGTGATCTTGATCAGAAAATAGTTCGCTGCTTCTACCCACCCACATCTGTTTCCCAGGACTGCTCCTCCTTCTATGAAATGCACATAAGCCGGCTTTATCCTTATAAACACATTCATTTGGGAGGGCGTGGGATTTTTTTTACCTGAATTCAGTCTGGCTCTCTGTCACCCACTTGGTGGCAAGGAAGAAACAAAGGCATGATATTGTGGATGGCTGCTAGGTTTTTTTAAATTTCTTTTAAAGTGGGAGTCATGGTTCCCATTCATTACCTAATGCTTACAATGGACAAGGCGTTTTGTGCTAAGCTTTAGGAGGACCAAGAAAAAGGTTTATTCTCCCTCCCACATACTCCCTGCCCTGTAAATGTCTGTCTCCTGGCGAGGAATCTGCCTGTCCATTTGGTCACAATTCTCCACTCCTAGTTTGGCTTCTAACAGATGGGAAAAGGGTTAAAAAGACTAAAGAAGCTATCTGGGCTCAGGGAGCCATCACAGTGCACTTACTGCATCCTTCCTTTGTCTAGATCAGTGGTTTTCAATCTATATTCTGAATAACCCTTGGGTGCAGAAGCAGCACCTCAGAGACTGCTGAGAATGAGGGTGACTCCATTTTAATCTATTCTCTATACTGAGGTCTGACTACATTTCATTTTTTAAAGAATGCTTAGAATAAGTTTGATAACCCTTGGTACAGTCCCAGCCTAAGGATATAGAGGAAGCACAGTACGGGATCCCAGGCTTTCTCCACTGTGCCGCTTCCACAAGCTCTTAAAACCAGGGAGTTCCCTGGTGGTCCAGTGGGTAAGACTGCACTCTCCCAATGCAGAGCCCTGGGTTCAACCCCTGGTCAGGGAAGTGGATCCCACATGCCACAATAAGATCAAATATCCCACGTGCTGCAGCTAAGACCTGGAGCAGCCAAATAAATAAATAAATATTTTAAAAAGCAAAAACAGTTAAAAAAAGAGGAAGAAGAAGAAGTAAATAAAAGAGATGCCTCCCTTCTTATGGCCAGATTGCTCTGAAGAGATGAAAGGAAGCTGACTGACCAGTGATTGTTCCCTGAGATCTCATCCCTAAACCCAGGCTGAACCTAAAATACTTGGAGGAGAAAAAAATGCCACAGATTTTGAGTAATGCTCCTCAATTGGCTTCTGCTCTGAAGACTAGATGAATGCACACAATTTCCACTCCATTTCCTTAAACTGGCGTCTGTGCTAGGCTGTAATGAAACCTGGAGGGGAGGAAAAGACCATTAACTTGCAGAGAGGATTATTTTAATTGCTTAAGCCATCTTCTCCCGGAAAACAGTCAGGTGGGTGTTTAGGCCAAAGTCTGTATTGTTATTATTTTTTTTCAACTTTTTATTAATTTTTGACCACACCTTGCATCATGTGGGATCTTAGTTTCCTGACCAGCGATCAAACCTGAACCCCTGCCTTGGAAGTACTAAGTCTTAACCATTGGACCACCAGGGAAGTGCCCTGTATTGTTATTTTGAATACCATTAGAAGGCCAATGAGCTTTTCTAATGTATTTCTTCATTGTACGTATTCTATGTAATCCTATACACAATTTCATTATAATTTTTAAACTCTCTCCAGTGTTTTATGTTCACGGACTAATTTGCTTTCTCACAAGTATCTAGTGTCATCCCCTTGGTTATACTGGTCTCCTTGTCTGCCACATTCTGATTTTTTTTTTCACATCATTGCACCCATCTTGAGTGGCCTCCATCCTTCAGCTACACCTGTCTAAATCCTAGTTTGTTGGAAAGAGCCCACTCTTTCAATTAGATAGGAATAGGTTCATTCCCAGCTCTGCATGGGACAAGTTACTTAACATCTTTGGGCCTCAGTTCCCTTATCCATTAAAATGGAAGTAATAATTGAAGCTGTCTCTACTAGAATTCTTTTGAGGCGTCAGGGAGATAACTTATGCAAATATTCTGGTCCACATGCGTGTGTGTGTGTGCTAAGTCACTTCAGTCATGTCTGACTCTTTGTGACCCTATAGACTGTAGCCCACCGTCTCTTCTGTCCATGGGATTCTCCAGACAAGAATACTGGAGTAGTTTGCCATTCCCTCCTCCAGGGAATTTTCCTGACCCAGGGATTGAACCCACATCTCTTGTGTCTCCTGTATTGGCAGGCAGGTGCTTTACCACTAGCGTCACCTGGGAAGCCCCTGGTCCACATGAGTGCTCACTAAATTGAGTTATTGTTACTACTTACATTGCAGAACACAGTTAATATGCCACTTCGTCCTTCATGTCTCTCCTGATGCAGCCTGAAAGCATCCCTTCATCCTCTTGAACAATATCCGTTTAGCATTTAACCAGGAACTCGTGTCTTCATTAAGTCAATCAGTAAATATTGTACATCTGGTGTGTGATGGCTACAATACCAAATGCAGGAGTGGATGGGAGTAGAAAGGTGGATGTAAGAGGAGGTGGAGAAAACAGGGCCAAAACAGAAAGAGATTCAGTTACTACTCTTAAGCATCTTTTTTTCTTTTTCCTTTTTTTTGGCTGTACCACGAGGCATGTGGGACCAGGGATAGAACCCATGCCCCTTGCATTGAAAGCACAGAGTCTTAACCACTGGACCACCAGGAAGGTCCTGAGCATCTTATTTTCAAACAGAGAAGGTGCTCATAGCCACAGATACCTAGGATCCAAAGAACAGAGTGGTGTGCTCTGTAAAGAAGGTGCAACCAGAGATGCAACTGGAGGAGTGTGGATGCTGGGTGCTGCTGCTGCTGCTAAGTCGCTTCAGTCGTGTCTGACTCTGTGCGACCCCATAGACGGCAGCCCACCAGGCTCCCCCGTCCCTGGGATTCTCCAGGCAAGAACACTGGAGTGGGTTGCCATTTCCTTCTCCAACGCATGAAAGTGAAAAGTGAAAGTGAAGTCGCTCAGTCATGTCTGACTCTTCTCGACCCCAGAGACAGCAGCCCACCAGGCTCCCCGTCCCTGGGATTCTCCAGGCAAGAACACTGGAGTGGGTTGCCATTTCCTTCTCCAGTGCATGAAAGTGAAAAGTGAAAGTGAAGTTGCTCAGTTGTGTCTGACTGTTAGCGACCCCATGGACTGCAGCCCACCAGGCTCCTCCATCCATCGGATTGTCCAGGCAAGAGCACTGGAGTGGGGTGCCATTGCCTTCTCCAGGATGCTGGGTAATAAAAGACAAAACTGTGGAAGTAACAGTTCTCCTTCTTATTGTTAACTTTCCACCTCTTTGCTGCTCTCTCCAGCTAATGCAGGGCTATGAATCCTTAAGGAAGAATAGGTGGTAATTTTTTTTCTTCCACAGTATACCCAGACACATCATGCTCTTAGTATATGCACTGATATGAAACACTTCTGTAAACTGTCTGTAGGAAACAGAATAAAGTGTCTTCAACACACTCTGGGAAAGACTACTTACTCTCCTGTTTCATTTTATTGCAAGAGTATAAAGTGAATGCCTTGTAACTCAATATGTGAAAACGGTTAAATGACTTAGCACTATGTTTTCAATGAACAGATGAATAAATAAGTGATTCCTTCTCCTGGGTCCTTAAGATTATTTTAAGCAAAGAGAATTATGTTGGGGAGCTGGGTATGGAACCAAGTGTAGGACTCATGGCTTTCCCCTGAGATTACAGACAGGTGCAGGGAACCATGCTAGGATGCTTTTACCCCACATGCCCCTTCACTTTAACCCATCACTTGTCCCTGCCTTTCTGAACTAGCATCTGGGAAATAGTGCCTGATCACGCTTTTCGTGGATGTTGGTTTTAACCATCTTGCCATAGCAGGCTGCTGCCGGGCCTGTTGGAAGTCAGATCTCCCACCCCGTCTCAGCACAGTAGCCCCTTCTCCTCTTCATCCTCTACTCTGTGCCCACCGTGGTCCTTAGTTCCATTAACTGACTCGCTTATTCTATAGTACATCATCCTTTGAAGGCAGATTCCAATGACTTGAAACTTGTCCTAATGGAGACTGGGCTGGGCCCAAGCATCAGTGGGTGAAACACAAAAAACCCTGAAAGTTGAAAGACTGGGGCTCTAGCCCTGAACCTCATCCTTATTCACTCTGCCACCTTAAAAAAGTCACCTAGCCTCTCTGAATCTCCATTTTCTCTGTGATTAAATGTAGGGACTGGCTTTGCTGACTAAAGTAGAAACAAACAGCTAGACAAGCCCTCATCACCACTATTCACACAAATAATGAAACTAGAAACCCGAGATCCTTTCCAGGTAATTTACTACTGCTGCATTTTAAGGGTGGTGGGCTGGGAAGATGGGTTTTAAAGCGGGGTGGGGGTAGGGAGGAGTAATTCACGTCTCCCAAGCTAGTGTTCATAATGGTCTATTAAGAACACATTTAAAAGAAATGGCCTACTTCTGTAGTCTCCTACCCAGGACAACAGGCTGGTTCACTCAAAGTGGTTTTCAAATAGGGCTATAAGCAAACCTCTTTCCATGGAACGCGGAGCTGCTTTGCAGAAAGCAGAAAAGTGGAGTCTTCCCCTAATACATTTAAAAATGGTCACTTCACCATTGCCAAACTTCATTACCACTCCTAAGAGCTAAAGCTTTGAGATTAATGTTCCTCATCCCAAAGAGAAGGCAGTGACTGTTAAAAGAAAAAAAAAATCATCAACACATGCTCTTTCCTATCCTGCATTCTTTGAGAATTACTGTCAATAATACTGTTGCAGCATTTTTTAAAAATAAAGAATGGGGTTTTCTAATTGTCAGTTTAAAAAAAAAAAAAAAAGGTCCAGGGCTGAATCCCCAGAGAAAAAAACCTCAGTTTAAATCATTAACACCACAAATCTCTGATAATTGTGGAGTGTTTGCAAGTGCCTTAATCAGGATGGTATGTCTGAGTGGCCTGTTTTAATTTGATCACTCTGATTAAGTTTCTGTAAGCTAATATATGTTGCATTTCCAATTCAATTAAATGAGAATCTCCTGCCATTACTAGATATTACCAAAATGCCCTGATGGGTGCAGACTAGGCTTGGTATCCTCAATTGCTACTGACTTCCTGATTATATAATCTTTGTATCAAATGAAATCAATGAAAGTGCAAATTAAATTCAGCAAATTAAGTTCTCTAAATTTACAGACTAAATATGTTTTCCCCATACTTTTGTTATATTCACCCTCGAGGCGGAGAGCACATTAGTTGAAAACTCATTGATTACCTTTAGTGATAAATTTTACAGGGCTCTCTCCCTTCATATACCAGTTCCTAGAACAGTCTGTCCTGTAGGAAGGGACAGTAAATGTGGGTGATAAATAGGCACTCTCCTTATTATATAGGTATTATACTTGTGCCTCTTTGGGCTCTTGATAAGAGTTATCTTACGTAAATGCAATTGCTTTGTAAATGTAAATGCCAAGTGGGTCATCGATCCAGTTGGAGGAAACAGAAGAGTAGGGGGAGGTGTAAGAGAAATTGTCTCAGAGAAGGCGATGGCACCGCACTCCAGTACTCTTGCCTGGAAAATCCCATGGACGGAGGAGCCTGGAAGGCTGCAGTCCGTGGGGTCGCTGAGGGTCGGACACGACTGAGCGACTTCACTTTCACTTTTCACTTTCACGAATTGGAGAAGGAAATGGCAACCCACTCCAGTGTTCTTGCCTGGAGAATCCCAGGGACAGGGGAGCCGTCTATGGGGTTGCACAGAGTTGGACACGACTGAAGTGACTTAGCAGCAGCAGCAGCAAGAGAAATTGTCTAAGGACAGAAATGAAGAAAATTGCTAAGTGGATAAGGGATTGAACTTCTGAAGCTAGAGAACTTGGTGAAAGAGGCTAGGACAAATCTGTGGTTACCGAGGGAGAAGGGGAGGAGGATAACAGGAGTTTGGGATTACAAGATACACACCACTATATATATTATAAAATAGATAAACTGCAAAGTCCTACTGTGTAACACAGAGAACTTAACAATATCTTGTAATGACATATAATGGAAAAGAATCTAAAAAAGAATGAATATGTATGTGTGTGTGTGCGTGTGCACACGTGCGTCTGTGCTAAGTCACTTCAGTCTTGTCTGATTCTTTGTGACCCTATGGACTGTAGCCCGCCAGGCTCCTCTGCCCGTGGGATTCTCCAGGCAAGAATACTGGGGTGGGTCTCCATGCCCTCCTCCCGGGGATCTTCCAGACCCAGAGATCAAACCCACAGCTTTTATGTCTGCTGCAGTTGGCATATATATATATAGGTTTCCCAGGTGGCGCTAATGGTAAAGAACCCACCTGCTAATCCAGTGAACACAGGAACTGTCTGGGTGAGGTGCCCCTGGAATTTTCTCAGGATATGTTAGGTCCTTTTCCTGGATTCTGGCTTTCAGTACCTGCTATTAGCCAAATGTGTGACTCACGGAGTAATACAGCCCTCTAAATCAATTCGTAAGGCATCTTGGAGATAAACAAGGAGGAAAGCTTGCTATTTTTGCCCCATTTTTTTTTAATATCCCGCCTACTTCTAAGAAGGATTTGAAGTGACTTCCAAAAAGCTTTCTTATTCATGCCCAGGAGTATTTAAGAAGTATTTCTTAAAGTCATGTGTATCATATAAATAGAGAAGAATAATTATATAAAGACTTGAATGTATCAGGGATCTCTGGGTTTACACAGCAGATAAACTCTTGGGGAATTGTTAAGTGAATGAGTTATGTGGGGCACTTACAACCATTCTTCCCTTGGGTGTTCCTTTGGTCCTTTCCCCCAGCATCTGCCATCTCCAAATGGTGTCTTCCATCCCAAGAAAAACTCTCTGTCTCGCGTCCCACATCTACAAGGATATTTATTTCCTTTCTAATAAAGTACGTGCTAACAAAGAGACTTAATATGTCAGTCACCCTAATGCACAAAGAATTTCCTATAATGGTTAGAAAGAGAATTAGAGGTGGAATTGATGCTGTAAGAGTTGATCCAAAACCCTGAAGAGTATCCTAAAAAAAACCTAGCATGTAAACTGCGAGTTTGGGATTGGCAGGTGCAAACTAGTATATATAGAATGGATAAACAAGGTCCTACTGTGTACACAGGGGACTGGATTCCATATCCTGTGACAAACCATTATGGAAAAGAATATGAAAAAAATACATATATGTGTATGACTGAGTCACTTTGCTGTGCAGCAGAAATTATTACAATGTTGTAAATCAAATAGACTTGGATAAAATAAATTTTCAAAAGTAGCATGTGTAAAAATTCAAGGAAAAGAGTCAAGTACAGACTCTTAAGTGCACTCGTGGCTCAGAGAAGGGAAAGAGCAAGGTCATATGGATGGATCCCAGAGCAAGGGAAGAGCCTTGCACCCAAGGATGGCTAGTGAAGAAGACGAGAGCTGGTGTGGACTGGCTGAGGGTCACAGGAAGCAGGAGGAAGAGCACCTCCACCTGCCTTTCCCCTCAGTCTCCCCTTTTAGCCACCTGCACACCCCAGCTCGTGCCACTTCCTTTGTATCCTCCTTTCTCCTCCCTCTCTGCTCTTTTCTCTGTTCTCCCTCCATCCTTCCCTTTCCATACCAACCCCTTGACGGTGCTTTCTTCTTCTCCCTCTTCTCCTCTCCTCTAACCTCTGAAAGTGAAAGTCGCTCAGTCGTGTCTGACTCTTTGTGACCTCATGGACTATACAGTCCATGGAATTCTCCCGGCCAGAATACTTGTTCCCTTCTCCAGGGGATCCTCCCAACCCAGGGAATCAAACCCAGGTCTCCCGCATTGCAGGAGGATTCTTAACCAGCTGAGCCACCAGGAAAGCCCTACCTCCCCTCATTCTAGACTTCTGACGAGTCCTTTTTGTTCCTCTCTCTCTCAGCTTCCCTCAATTAGCTGCCAAATCAGTTTAAATAAGGCCCAGAGGGGAATGATGGGATTCAGGAGCCCTGAACACGGGTACTCCTCCAAAGCTTAAGCCCGGTGGGGGGCAAATGGACCCTCCACACCATTTTGTTGTTGTTCAGTCACTCAGTCGTGTCCGACTCTTTTCGACCCCATGGACTGCAGCACGCCAGGCTTCCCTGCCCTTCACCATCTCCTGGAGCTTGCTCAAACTCACGTCCATTGCGTCAGTGCTGTCGTCCACCCATCTCATCCTCTGTCATCCCCTTCTCCTCCCGCCTTCAATCTTTCCCAGCATCAGGGTCTTTTCCAATGAATCAGCTCTTCACATCAGGTGGTCAAATCATTTTTCCTCAGATTTCCCCACTGGAGGGCCCAAATGCTCCTAGTTAGTCATGTTCTTTGCTTGACTGTGTCTCTCCTCCTCCCTTCCCCTTTGGCCCTTCTAATATCTGTGCAACCACTCTTGGGAAAGGAATGAAGCTAAGTTGTTAGCCTCAAGAAGCTTAATGTGGAGCAGGAGGAGAATGCTTTGTCAGTGTAAAAAAAAAAAAAAAAAAAGCGGGGAGAGTAACCAAGAGCTTCAGGAGGACAAGAGAAGGCTTTTCCCCAAAAACATTTAAGCAAGGCAATACAGCCCAGAGGTCAAAAGCATGAGCTCTACAGTCCCCCTGTTGGAGGCTTGAATGCCAGCTCTGCCTCTTATAACTGTGTGACTTTGAAGGAGTTGCTCAATGTTTCTGTGCAAAAGTGTCTTCATCCCTAAAGAGGATGAGCGTACTCTCACCTGCCTCAGAGATACTGAGAATAATTAAATGAATTACTCCATGTTAATCACTCAGACTCGTGCCTAGTAAAGGGTCCGTGAACACTTGCTGTTACTGAGTATGAGCGTGTGCAGGACTTCTCTGAGGTCTTTAAAGACTGCTTGGTCCACCACACAGGCTTGTATGTTTTGTGCAGAAGGCTTTTCTCAGTGCCTAAAGAAGTCAACCTTGGGATGGACAGAATCACTCAAAGCTCTTTCCCAGAACCACACCACTTGCACGTGTACTCCCTACAGGTCTCGGTGGATGAGGACCAGGTAAAAGCTGCCTGTAACCTAGCCAAATGTGAACGGCAGCTCCATCGATAGGGCCATAAAGATCATGCACATTCCTCAGCTAAATTGCATTCATCATTCCAAAATCAGAAGTTGAACAGGTGGATAACTCCAGAGCCTCGGGTTTCTGATGCCATTTAACACTGAAAATTACACCCAGAAAGAGACAAAGAAATGCTTGGGTGTAAAAATATAGAGAGCAAGTTTAAAATATAAGCAGCTGTAGAACAGTCTGAATTCTCTTTTGTAAGCCTTCAACTTCTAGTTCTGCCTAATATATACCTGGGCCTTTTGTGGCTGACTAACAATTCCTCAATGGGGGTGGAATATTTTAAACTCATTTGCCTTGGTTTTCTCTCATGTCTTTACTGTGGTAGCATGAGAAAATGTGCCTCCAGCTTCCAGCCAAGGCCAAGTCAGAAGACATGTTAGGCCGTTGCTTTCTCTGAGGACCCAGGTTTCAGTTTGGTCAATGGAGATACCCCTTTTGAATGGTGAACAGCTAACTGGCACAGCCATTACAGTCTCAGAGCCTTGGGAGGGGTTCTCAGAGCTAACAAATGTTTCCTTAAAAGATCCTGAAACGTGTGTGGGGTAACACATATTTTATCATAGTTATTCTGGCTCTGCGAGTGCAATGAAAATGTTAGCCTTGGCATATCAATCGTGTTTTACAGATGACTGTAATTTCCTGAATGTCAAAACTCCAAATTTTTCTACTAAGCAAACTTTTCAGTGGCAAAACAGATTGCTTCCATAATGTATCACTGTGGGCAGGAAAAATGAAATCTTTATGCATTGTATTATGAATCAATGAGGCATTGAGATTCTTGGAAGGGTGAGTGGACTCTGGAAAATGAAAAACTGCCGCTATTCCATCTCTACAAACCGCTGCTCAGGGAGTGGAGGCTCCGGCAGCATTCAGTGTGTGGGCTCCAGAAATAGTGGATTCAGGTTGAAACCAGTTCCTGTCTTCCCTTGCATTTTGATGGGGTAAATGTCGCTGTAATTAGAGTGTGAGTCAGGGCATTGAACAAACCCTCCTGACACGATTCCCTTTGTTTCTGGGATGATGTCTCTGTTGGGTGATTGATAAAGGGAGCCTGAGAAGACTGTACATTTCATTGTGAGAAGAACAGTAAGAATAGCAATCATTGTGGAACACGTACAGGTCACTGCATTGTGCTAAGCATTTAACATGGGTTATCTCATTGAAGAATCACAACACCGTGAAATGCGTGCCTAGAGGTGAGGAAACCAAGACCAAGAGGTTAAGTAATTTGCACATGGTTGCATAGCTGGAGCTTGCTTCCAGAGCTTTCTGACCCCAGAGACGGAGCTCGTAAGTACAAAGCTTTTATCAATGAGTGCGTCTCTAGACGCGGGGTCAGCTACCTCCATAGGAAGAGAGGGAAAGAAACATAAAAAGGACCCAGTCCTGCCCTCTTTCCACAGTGCCCACAGCCTTGGAAGGAAAAGGGGACTTGGGCATGAACACCAACATCAGAAAGTCAAATGAACAGAGTTCCTGGAAAGAAGTCAAGATTACCCTTTCTAGAGGCTCCCAAGGAAGGCATGGCTGCTTCAGCTATGGATATCAGGAGGAAGGAAGGCTTGAGAAGACAGTCCTGTTTGAAGAGACAGGTAGAGAGAAGCAGGTGGTGTTGTGCCTGGGAGACTGGCAGAAGCAGAGGTGTGAGGCACAGGGAGGAAGAGTTTGGTTGGCTTCCCTCATAGGAGTCTGCGTGCTGGGATATCCCTGTGTGCAGGCATAGGATAGAAGATACATGTGGACCAGTAACTTAGTGATAAATCGTGGGCATTACTCAATGAAAAATCAGTCTGCTCATTTCCCTTGTGAAGCCTTGTGCTTTACCTTTATATCTTTGCTTTCACCCTTACTTTTAAACCAGAGATTCTTGATGGGTCCTTAGTTCTAGAAAAAGTCTAAGACAGCCATGTTTGCCTTTGGAGTCCTCAGTTTTCCTTCTTAGTTTCCTGTTCCTTCCTTAAAACTTGATGCCCATCTCTTTCTATGCCCTGAACACCCCTTTTCCCCCTCCCCAACGTGAGCTGGTTATTAAACTTATAGGAGGGATATCTTAGAAGTCATGGAGATCCTATGCCATCTAAATGACTGATAAGTCTTATTGACTTCATGACCATCTACCTTATATTGCCTGCTCTTCACCCCCCGCCCCGCCACCACACACACACACACACACACACACACACACACACACACGGCTGATCCTTAAATGAAAGGAATAAACCTAACATTGTGGCTTCCTGGCCAACTGTAGGAGAGGCAGCTGTGCTTTCCAGCAGCCCTGAAAATTCTACCACCCCATGAGGCTGGCCCTGGTTGCACATCCTATTAGGGTGTTGCAAAAAGGTCTGTACTGCTTCCTGGAAAATTCCTTTCATTCTCAAATAAATGAGCACAGTGGCATGGGGTGGCAACATTAGTCTGGATGTCTAGACATGGGTTTCAGACATAGGTAACTTGATCCCTTACTAGCCGTGTGACCTTTCACCTCTGTGCACTAATACCTGCCTCTGTGAAACGGACTGGCCTTATCTATTTCACAGGTGTATTGTAAAGATCTAATGAGAAAGAAAGAAAATGTGCTTTGCTAAAAATATACATATATATATATATATATATATATATATATATATATATATATAGGCATAGAGAACTTTTCAGAAGCAAAGGACAAAGAGTGTTATGCCTTCAAAATGTTTGGAATAATAGCTCTTTAATCCTTGAAAATGACCTGAGAAATAGAAGGTGAAGGTTGCCGTGCATTTCTATCTAGTAACACCTTGACTCCTGAGTGTTCAGTGGGAAGGAGGTAGAGCAGGGAAACAAGAGGACTTCAGAAATAGCCCCAGGGAAATCAAATCTTGTTTTAACTTGGTGTGTTCGTGACTGATTCATGATTCTGGAAAGGAAAAGCTATCTGATCAAAACCGTCACCAAATGGCCTCATTTTAAATTCCTGTGCTTTCTTTGAGCAGAAGAGATCAGGCATCCTGATCGGGACTATTGAAGCAGCCTTTCACCGGCATGTAGTAGCCAGTTACCTACAGGATGTGATTCCATACTCTACCAGCTGCTGCTGCCGGAAGTGAAGAGGGTACAGCATGACTACTCGGGGAATGCCCCCTCCAGAATGGAAATCCTTCTGGTGGTGCCAAGTACATGACACCTTGATGAATGGAGTTTCTCTTAGCACTTTCTTTCCAGATCTAAGGTTTCCAGCAGCCTAAGCCAGGAGAGTCCAGCAGGAAAAGGTGAGAGGAAGAGGGATGGGGATGATGAAGACTGGAGGGCAGCAGCTTCTAGCCACCATGAAGAACAAAGTAAATTTTAGCTAAGGGTGGGATTTCGGGCCTTAGTGCAGTAATGTTTGAGAGGAAGAGGCCTTCTTCGTTCTTTCAGCTGGTATTGCGTGTGCAATAGTCTCTCCTGGCTAGGGAATGCCAACATGGGGCCTGAGGAGTGGCAGCAAGCCAGAGGCAGGTTAGTGTTTGGAATAAGAGGCCTATGTGGCTTGAGGAATAATGCACTTGGACTTTGTTTAGTGGTGAGTGATCTGAGAGAAGGAGCTGATACACAGAGAGGTGGAAGAATTGTTTAGTGGTGAATGATCTGAGAGAAGGAGCTGATACACAGAGAGGTGGAAGAAGGCAAAAAGGAATATCGAGGCCAATTCCAAGGCTTGATGGGAGATGTTCCATCAAGTGATCCACCAATCTGTATCCCATAAGATGCTGGGCCCAGTGCTGACAGACAACAGAAATGCCACGTAGTCTTTTTTTTTAAATCTTAAATAATACTGTACATACTATTTTATTACCAGGTTTTTTGTTTGCTGGTTTTTGCCACACTGCTTAGCTTGCAGGATCTTAATTCCCCAGCCACAGCAGTGAAAGCACCAAGTCCTAACCACTGGACCACCAGGGAATTCCCCCAAGTGGTCTTAACATTTAAGGAATGTGCAGCCTGGTTGGAAACACAAAACAAGAGAAATAGACTGTCCAGACATCCATTAGGGGCTTATTATGCAATAGAGAATGGTGGGGAAAACAGATAATTGGGAGTTAGGGTACTTGGGTTCTACACCCACTGCTGATGGGTTGTGTATCCTTGGGTAAGTCACTTCTTTTGTTTGAATTTCAAACTTCATCTGTAAAATGGTAGTTCTGTACTTTGTCCTGTGTGAGGAATGAATGATATAAGAGCAGTGAGTCATCCATCATTTCATATGAAACTTCTGACTGTTACTGACCAGCCTTCCCTTCTTCCCTCCCTCCTTCTCTTCCTCCCTCTTTCCCTTTATCCTTCCTTCTCCCAGGGTATCAATAGACTTTTTTCAGATGACCTTTCTGAAAAAGTATTGTGGGAAGGGAGATGTCATTTAGAGTAATCATCTGGGGACTTCAGTCCAACTTACTGTGGGTCACTATCTCTGAGAATTAACCTCAATTCCAGGGAGAAAAGCCAAGCCCAGAGGGGCGGGAAGGGGGAAGCTCTGTCAGCAGCTCCTGCAGAATGTAAATGAATCTGACTCCCCACTGACATGTCTTTCTAGCGTATGATTAATGGAAGATAGATTCTGAGGGTGTTGCTCCCTCAAGCATTTGCCTTCAGTTGGAAAATCAGAGTCAGACATCTTTCTTAGTCTGAGCATTGACTTTTAGTCCTTCTTTATGTCTTTCAAATCTTGCAGTGGAGGATAAATGAGCTTCTACCAAACAGAGGGGCAGCCTTTTCCTGAAGCTGGTTCCTTTTTGTCAGTCACCTTGAGTATGATATTCTGAAACTTGAGGAAGGAGTCAGAGAGCTGGTTTCGGGTCAGAGCTCTGCCACAGACGACTCATGTGACCTGGGGCAAGTCCCTATCATTCATCTCTGGTCTTTGGTGTTCTTGTTGGTAAAGTGATTGGACCAGATGACCTCTGAGGGGCCGGCCTGCCCTGCTACTCTGCAAAATATGGATCTGTTGCCTTCATCTGTGGGCACTCCCATCAGCCCCTGTCACAAGGGCTTTGCTTTCAGCAGGCAGGTGGGTTTACACACGTGGAATGTGGTTTTCAGCCATCTGGAGAATATGTGTGGAGGGGGCTACAGAGCACTACCCAGGCTCCCTGCTCTGTGAGAAGACAGCCCTACCTCTTCTCAAAAGACTAAGGTCCCAACTGGCCCTGAATGGTGCTTGGAAAGTGCCATTTAAAAGAGTTTCTAGGAAATTCCGTGGCAGTCCAGTGGTTAGGACTCTGGACTTTCACTGCCACGGCCCAGGTTCAATCCCTGGTCAGAGAACTAAGATCCTGCAAGCTGCGTTGCAAGGCCAAAAATAAATAAATAAATGAGAGCTTCTATGTTGTCAAAGATTGTAGGATACTTGTCCTTTCACCAACCAAAATGGAACCAGGAATTCTATTTCACAACATTATCATTGTCTGATTTCACACACTGTAAGTTTTACCACTCAGGCACATGTTGGATAAGTACAAAAAAATATCTTTTCTCAAGGACTCAGCTCATCCCAGGGTGATACTCAGTTGTAACTTGGAGGAGCGCTTGGCCCCTGGCTCCCCAGGACTACACCACTCCCTTTTTGCCTTAGAGAGGAAATGCAATGGTCCAGAGTCTCTTATCTATACCATGAAAAATGACCCTTTGATGCGTAGTACCTCTGGAGCTCTTGTGAGCTTTTAACACTCCAGAACATTCAAAATCAGTCTTTCTGTTCCAGCACGATCTTTGTGTCTCTGGTGCCCCTTCTTGTACTCACTCCAGCATGCCATGGGATTCTTTCCTGAGTTAGAGAGGTTGGTGGGGGATTCAGTTCAGTTCAGTCGCTCAGTCATGTCCGACTCTTTGCGACCCCATGAACCACAGCATGGCAGGCCTCCCTGTCCATCACCAACTCCCGGAGTTCACGCAAACCATGTCCATTGAGTTGGTGATGCCATCCAACCGTCTCTTCCTCTGTTGTCCCCTTCTCCTCCTGCCCTCAATTTTTCCCAGCATCAGGGTCTTTCCAAATGAGTCATCTCTTTGCATCAGGTGGCCAAAGTACTGGAGTTTCAGCTTCAACATCAGTCCTTCCAATGAACACCCAGGACTAATCTCCTTTAGGATGGACTGGCTGGATCTCCTTGCAGTCCAAGGGACTCTCAGGAGTCTTCTCCAACACCACAGTTCAAAAGCATCAATTCTCCGGCACTCGGCTTTCTTTGTAGTCCAACTCTCACATCCATACATGACTACTAGAAAAACCATAGCCTTGACTAGACAGACCTTTGTTGACAAAGTAATGTCTCTGCTTTTTAATATGCTATCTAGGTTGGTCATAACTGTCCTTCCAAGGAGTAAGTGTCTTTTAATTTCATGGCTGCAATCACCATCTGCAGTGATTTTGGAGCCCAGAAAAATAAAGTCTGACACTATTTACCCATCCATTTGCCATGAAGTGATGGAACCAGATGCCATGATCTTAGTTTTCTGAATGTTGAGCTTAAAGCCAACATTTTCACTCTCCTCTTTCACTTTCATCAAGAGGCTCTTTACTTCTTCCCTTTCTGCCATAAGGGTGGTGTCATCTGCATATCTGAGGCTATTGATATTTCTCCTGGCAATCTTGATTCCAGCTTGTGCTTCTTCCAGCCCAGCATTTCTCATGATATACTCTGCATAGAAGTTAAATAAGCAGGGTGACAATATACAGGTTTGATGTACTCCTTTTCCAATTTGGAACCAGTCTGTTGTTCCTTGTCCAATTCTAACTGTTACTTTCTGACCTGCATACAGGTTTCTTAAGAGGCAGGTCAGGTGGTCTGGTATTCCCATCTCTTTCAGAATTGTCCACAATTTATTGTGATCCACACAGTCAAAGGCTTTGGCATAGTCAAAAAGCAGACATAGATGTTTTTTCTGGAACTCTCTTGCTTTTTCCATGATCCAGAGGATGTTGGCAATTTGATCTCTGGTTCCTCTGCCTTTTCTAAAGCCAGCTTGAACATCGGGAAGTTCACAGTTCATGTATTGCTGAAGCCTGGCTTGGAAAATTTTGAGCATTACTTTACTAGCGTGTGAGATGAGTGCAGTTGTGCGGTAGTTTGAGCATTCTTTGGCATTGCCTTTCTTTGGGATTGGAATGAAAACTGACCTTTTCCAGTCCTGTGGCCACTGCTGAGTTTTCCAAATTTGCTGACATATTGAGTGCAGCACTTTCACAGCATCATCTTTTAGGATTTGAAATAGCTCAACTGGAATTCCATCACCTCCACTAGCTTTGTTCGTAGCAATGCTTCTTAAGGCCCATTTGACTTCACATTTCAGGATGTCTGGCTCTAGGTCAGTGATCACACCATCGTGATTATCTGGGTCATGAAGATCTTTTTTGTACAGTTCTTCTGTATACTCTTGCCACCTCTTCTTAATATCTTCTGCTTCTGTTAGGTCCCTACCATTTCTGTCCTTTATCGAGCCCATCTTTGCATGAAATATTCCCTTGGTATCTCTAATTTTCTTGAAGAGATCTCTAGTCTTTCCCATTCTATTGTTTTCCTCTATTTCTTTGCATTAAGTGCTGAGGAAGGCTTTCTTATCTCTCCTTGCTATTCTTTGGAACTCTGCATTCAGATGTTTATATCTTTCCTTTTCTCCTTTGCTTTTCACTTCTCTTCTTTTCACAGCTATCTGTAAGGCCTCCCCAGACAGCCATTTTGCCTTTTTGCATTTCTTTTTCATGGGGATGGTCTTGATCCCTGTCTCCTATACAGTGTCATGAACCTCCATCCATAGCTCATCAGGCACTCTATCAGATCTAGTCCTTTAAATCTATTTCTCACTTCCACTGTATAATCATAAGGGATTTGATTTAGGTCATACCTGAATGGTCTAGTGGTTTTCCCTACTTTCTTCAATTTAAGTCTGAATTTGGCAATAAGGAGTTCATGATCTGAGCCACAGTCAGCTCCTGGTCTTGTTTTTGCTGACTGTATAGAGCTTCTCCATCTTTGGCTGCAAAGAATATAATCAATCTGATTTCGGTGTTGACCATCTGGTGAGGCCCATGTGTAGAGTCTCCTCATGTGTTGTTGGAAGAGGGTGTTTGCTATGACCAGTGCGTTCTCTTGGCAGAACTCTATTAGCCTTTGCCCTGCTTCATTCCGTACTCCAAGGCCAAATATGCCTGTTACTCCGGGTGTTTCTTGACTTCCTACTTTGGCATTCCAGTCCCCTATAATGAAAAGGACATCTTTTTTGGGTATTAGTTCTAAAAGGTCTTGTAGGTCTTCATAGAACCATTCAACTTTAGCTTCTTCAGCGTTACTGGTTGGAGCATAGACTTAGATTACCGTGATATTGAATGGCTTGCCTTGGAAATGAACAGAGTGGGGGATTAGCGAGTTATTTTTCCATTTTCCATGTTATCATTGTGGGGAAACCAGGCTGTGCCCGGTGCTATACACGATGCTCATTTCCACACACATACAGCCCAGCCATGTTATCCAGTAATTGTGACTTTTGCAACCTGAATACCTGCAGGAAAAAAAAAAAAATGCTCCCCGGGGGAATGCAGGCACAACTCAGCCAACCCTGGAAATTCTGAATGGCTCCCATTCTTCACAGTTTAAATGGTAAACGAGGTCTGTTTCCCCCACAAAAGCCAGGGTTTGCAGTTTGTCTCTCTCAGCACCTAACAATAATATTAGAGCTCATTAAAATCAACCCAGGACTCAAGAAGGGGCAGCCTTCATGGAGGGGAAAACTTTTCCCTTGTGCTGTTCTGGAAAATACCACAATGCTGAGCGCAGACATTTATCTAGACTAGTTTTCCTCTAACAATTTCCCCCACACGCACCCAAGGTGCCTGCCTCCTAGACAGCACATGGCCAGCGGCCCAGCTGAACCAGTGCAGCTGTCTGCAGCCTGCTGAGAAGAACCTTAAATGCTCTTTATTGACTGCCCGCCATCTGCAGAAGGCCTGTTACTTGGTTCCATGTCTTTGCGGGAGTCCCTGAAGAAAGGATCCCGTGGGCCTCCAGATTTCCCACAATCTGGAGAAGGCAAGGGAGCCACCTCTCTGGTTTCCTTATCTGTGTAATGGGACGTGGGGGCGAGAATGGTAGTCTGCTACACCCCACCCTTGGCCCCCACCTCTGCCATGCTCAGCTCCCCTCCCTAAGGCTCTATCGGGGGCCCACAAAAACCTTAGAAGCAGTCCTTCCTTTCACATCCTGGCATATCCAACTCCCTCCTCCTCCTGAGACTTCCTACTCTGGCCAGGGCCCTTGTGCCCTTGGCCTGTAGCTCCTCAGGCTGTGCTCAGGTCTAAGTAGGGGTGGATGACTCAGTGAGAACACACAGCTGCAGGCTCAGACATGCTTGGCCAAAGACCAAATGGGGCACCATCAGCCAGGGCAGCGGGCAAGCATTTGAGCTTAGGAATCACACAGACCCGACAGACAGTCATTAGCTAGCTTTGTGATTTTTAGGAAGGTTGAATAACATCTTTTGGCTGAATACCCATGTCTGTAGAGCAAAAACAGTAACAATAATAGGAACTAACATTTGTTAACTGCTGGGTTCCAAGCTCAGTTCCAAGAACTTTATATATAACAGTCATGTTATCTTCATTGAGACCCACGACAAGAGATACCAAGGATGCTTATCCAGAGAGCAAGACCTTAACCATGGTGGTCCCAGTGGCAGCAATTAGACATTTCCTCTGGCTTCCTTCTGTCTGTCCCCTGGGTGAAGTTTACCCCTTTTTCGCCTCTGCCTGCTCTCTTTGGAGAAAGGGAGAAAACCAACTCCTCTCTCTGGCTGCCTCAGATGCCACCCCTTGAGGGATGACAATTTGCCAGAAGATGCCACATAGAAATACTCCAGAAGCTGAGAAGTACCATGTGGAGAGGGAGGAGTCCCTGGAAGGGAAGGCAGGAAGCATGAGTTGATTAATCAGTGGCAGAACTAGTCTCTATGGGACATGGATGGATCATGCCCTTCAAGAGGCCCCTCATCTCCACACTGGAAGGGGTTTTCTCTAAAAGTTCTTTCCACCTCAGAACCACACTGAGTACTGATGATCCGAGACTCACGGAGTAATTTTAGAACACACAGAAAATTCAGAGGGCAGGGTAAGCAGCAAAACTTTTCATGCTGCCAAGCAGTTGAGTTGGTGAAGGCAGGTAACTACGGGTCATAAAGCTTGGAATTTCACATCTTGTTAAAAATCTCAGCCTTCTCACTGTTTACAAAAGTCCTTAGATTTATGTACTTTGGAGCCTACTGGGCTTTGGGAAGGAGAGGAACTAGATTTCCTTTAAAAAGAAGTAAACATCACCAGGACTGTGGTGATGAGTTCTGTGTGAAGTACTGTGAAGAGTTCCACGTTGGGTTCAAATTTACAGACATTAGAAATCTCCTTCCCTTTCACCAAATAAGAAACCATCATTTTCCTGCCTTGTAAAAGGCAGGAAAGAAGAATGGCATTGCAAATCATCTTTCTTTTTAAGGAAAATCTATTTGTGCCTTGTTGAATGTTTCCCCACAGTACGCACAGGCTAACTTTTGGTTAACCAGGGGTGGGGGGGCATCAGTTAATTAAGGCATTGATCAAAGTATTACTTTACGCACACACAACTGCTCCTTCCTTCGGGTGAGGTGTGAAGAACAGCAGAAAACCCCTGGCCAGGAGAACTGGATGGCTTATTTGGAGGGGTGTGAGACCTTCAGCCTATTCTAAATTAGCTTTGTGTCCCAGAGATACTTTTCCTGGAGTGCTTGTGTACTGCTAAGTACTCTTAAGTCAAGCCATTCAAGGAGCCAGTGAAAGTCTTGGCTATCTTATAGATCAGTGGGCTCCCAAGGATGGGTCCTGTTTTCCACCTCTCTTGCATTGCCCAGCATCAATTGGTCACAGCATCAGCTTAAAGGGGGAAAAGGAGAGACATTCAGCATCCAGTGTAGTGAAGACAATCAAGTGATTGGAAGTAATCCACTTTATGTGACTATAAAGGCTCACATTTCTCACTAGACCAAACATGACTGCTAAGCCACAAGAATGGTTTGACAAATGCACCAAAGACAACACATCTAAATGAGCATCCACCCACTTCAAAGTTGTCCTGTCTTCAAGTCCCACACTTCTTACATGAGTCTGCTGCCACGGCTGCTCATAGCGTTTAAGGAACTCCTCTTTGGGGACTGCTGGTATATGAGTCACTCAAGAAAAGCAGTTAAAATGGCAATCCTAGGGCTTGGGGGATCCGGTCCCATTGGAGGGGATTGCCTTTGAATCAATTAACTATAATTGTGTTTCATCTACGCTCACATATTAAAGTTGTTTGATCTGTAAGCCATCCTCCTTGTCTTGACCTAGTCATTTACATGCAATGGGAGGTTCCGTGCAGTTGGTTTCAACATCATCAACCAAGGAAGGAGACCAGACCTTCCGCATTAATGACTCAATGTCACGCAGAGCCCCACTCTGAAGTCTACTTAGGACCACCAACCACAGTTCTTATTTCTGTACCACTAATCCTTACTCCATGAACAAGATGTGCAAAAGCTGAACTTTAAAATACAGAACTAAGCTACAGGTGTAACAAAATGTTCAGTCCTATTGATTTGGGCTAAGAATTTGTTTCCTTTCTTAAATTAACTTTTTATTGATCGCTCCTATGACCTTAACTTGTACAATTTTAGTGGTCTCCTTCCATTAAAAAAAATGGCTTTTATATTTATTTCCCCTTTGAGTGATGCAAGAAGAAACTTATTGTGGCTTTTTGTGAACCAGTGGCCTTAAAGGAAATTTAAACGTTTACAGCATAATCTTCATAAATTTGCTCAGGCCAAGTTCTCTGGGCTTTCCCTGGACAGCAGTGGGCTTCCTTAGGCTTGTTTTGGCATGCTTTTGTCTCTTGGGGTCACTTGTCCACACTCTGGGGACCCCTGGGATCTCTGAGGGACTTTTGATGTCTGAAGCCACATGCCTAGGACAGTGGTTCTCAAGCACACACGTGCATCAGAATTTCCCACAGTGTCCGACTCTTTGAGACCTCATGGACTATACTTTTTTGTCGTGGAATTCTCCAGGACAAAATACTGGAGTGGGTAGCCTTTCCCTCCTCCAGGGATCTTCCTGACCCAGGGATCGAACCCAGGTCTCCTGCACTGCAGGCGGATTCTTTACCAGCTGAGCCACAAGAGAAGCCCAAGAACACTGGAGTGGGTAGACTATCACTTTTCCAGTGGATCTTCCCAACCCAGGGAATCAAACCAGGGTCTCCTGCATTGCAGGTGGATTCTTTACCAACTGAGCTATCAGGAAAGCCCAGGGAGCTAGCAGGGAATTTCCCAGAGAGCTTGTTAAAACAGATTGCCGGGCTCCAGCCCTTGTGTTTCTGCTTCAGTGGTTTGACCCAAGAATGTGCATTTCTGATAATTTATGAAGTGATGCTGACGCTGCTAATTCCGGGCCATGATGTGAGAACCACATCCTTAGCTTGTTCATAGAAGCCCTGGGTTTGTGTCCCAGTAGTAGGATGGGGAGAATATATGTTCTACAGTCAAAAAGAAACTGGTTCATACCTGAGCAATCCTATTTGATTGATGCTGAAGCTGAAGCTTCAATACTTTGGCCACCTGATGCGAAGAGCTGACTCATTAGAAAAGACCTTGATGCTGGGAAAGATTGAGGGCAGAAGAAGGAGGTGACAGAAGATGAGATGGTTGGATGTCATCATTCACTCAATGGACATGAGTTTGAGCAAACTCCAGGAGATAGTGAAGGACAGGGAAGCCTGGTGTGTTGCCGTCCATGGGGTCGCAAAGAGTCGGACATGACTCAGCGGCTAAACAAGAACAGCATCTTAACTTGTGGCAAGGCACTGGGTCAAATCACATTCTCTGTTAGTCTCAGCTTCTTCATCTTCAGAATGGGAATAACTATATCTGACTCACAGTATTGTTGGGAGCTGATGTGTAAGTTAATGTGTAAGTGTGAAAGTGAAAGTGTTAGTCCTCAGTCGTGTCCAACTTTTTGCAACCCCCTGGACTGTACCCCCACCAGGCTCCTCTGTCCATGGGATTCTCCAAGCAAGAATATCAGAGTGGGTTGCCATGCCATCCTCCAGGGGATATTCCTGACCCAGGGATCGAACCTGGGCCTCCTGCATTGCAGGCAGATTCTTTACTATCTGAACCACAGGTTTAAGTTCCAGACACCAATGCCCCCAGCTCCTCGCTGTGCAACTAGTTGGCATAAGGAAATGCCCTCTCTTTGCAGCCAAAAGCCTCCCCTTTTTAAGGATTACTGGTCTGTTCTGGGCATGGTTTATTATACCATCCTAGGTAATCAATAGACACAAAGACAGGAACTACTAAAAATATATGCCTTCAGCCCAGGAATATTCCTTGCAGTTAGATTGATTCCCAAGAACCACTGGCCATTTGTGACTTGTGCGCAAATCTTTGCTGCCAAGGCCTTGAATTCTTTACGTCTAAAGTGAAGACATTGATTTAGATGATTTGCCATCTCAAAAGTTTCTTCTTGCTCTGCCAAATCTCAAAATCTGTGACTTAGAACTTGGGTACTTATTTCAGGATAATCTGTTTCAGTGATCATGAAAACTGTATGGTTCTCATTCTATCCATTTCAGTTCAGTCGCTTAGTCGTGCCCAACTGTTTGTGACCCCATGGACTGCAGCATGCCAAGCCTCCCTGTCCATCGCTAACTCGGAGTCTACTCAAACTCATGTCCATTTAGTCGGTGATACCATCCATCTCTTCCTCTATCGTCCCCTTCCCCTCCCACCTTCAATCTTTCCCAGCATCAGAGTCTTTTCCAATGAGTCAATTCTTCACATCAGGTGGCCAAAGTATTGGACTTTCAGCTTCAGCACCAGTCTTTCCAATGAATATTCAGGACTGATTTCCTTTAGGATGGACTGGTGGGATCTCCTTGCAGTCCAAGGGACTCTCAAGAGTCTTCTCCAACACCATAGTTCAAAAGCATCAATTCTTCGGTCCTCAGCTTTCTTCATAGTCCAACTCTCACATCCATACATGACCACTGGAAAAACCATAGCCTTGACTAGATGGACCTTTGTTGACAAAGTAATGTCTCTGCTTTTCAATATGCTGTCTAGGTTGGTCATAACTTTTCTTCCAAGGAGCAAGCGTCTTTTAATTTCATGGCTGCAGTCACCATCTGCAGTGATTTGGGATCCCCTAAACAGCATATGCAGAGACATTACTTTGTCAACAAAGGTCCATCTAGTCAAGGCTATGGTTTTTCCAGTGTCATGTATGGATGTGAGAGTTGGACTGTGAAGAAAGCTGAGCGCCGAAGAATTGATTCTTTTGAACTGTGGTGTTGGAGAAGACTCTTGAGAGTCCCTTGGACTGCAAGGAGATCCAACCAGTCCATTCTAAAGGAGATCAGCCCTGGGTGTTCTTTGGAAGGAATGATGCTAAAGCTGAAACTGCAGTACTTTGCCCACCTCATGCGAAGAGTTGACTCATTGGAAAAGACTCTGATGCTGGGAGGGACTGGGGGCAGGAGGAGAAGGGGACGACAGATGGCTGGATGGCATCACCGACTCGATGGACGTGAGTTTGAGTGAACTCCAGGAGATGATGATGGACAGGGAGGCCTGGCGTGCTGCAATTCATGGTGTCTCAAAGAGTCGGACACGACTGAGCGACTGAACTGAACTGAACTGAAAAATAGTCTGTCACTGTATCCATTTACATACTCTTAATATCCTTAAACTTCCCACCCTTCTTTAAAATTGGACTACTACACAGAAAGTCAGTGACAAGTGCTAAATGTAACTAGATACCCTTCATAGCTAGAGCCCCTTAAAATGTTCCTGCTGCTGCTGCTGCTAAGTCGCTTCAGTCGTGTCTGACTCTGTGTGACCCCATAGACGGCAGCCCACCAGGCTCCCCTGTCCCTGGGATTCTCCAGGCAAGAACACTGGAGTGGGTTGCCATTTCCCTCTCCAATGCATGAAAGTGAAAAATGAAAGTGAAGTCGCTCAGTCGTGTACGACTCTTCGCGACCCCATGGACTGCAGCCCACCAGGTTCCTCCGTCCATGGGATTTTCCAGGCAGGAGTACTGGAGTGGGGTGCCATTGCCTTCTCCGAAATGTTCCTACACAGGTGTAAAATGGTAGATCTGTTATTTAATACTGACATCTAGTGGCTTTTCTGTATCAAAGACGACGATAGGCATTTCTTGTGAGCTCACTGTAAGCTCTGCTGTTTCTGCTGCAGACATCCAATTAACAGTCTTTTACTAATCACTTATTTTATGTCAGACATTATTCCAGGCCCAGGGCGGGGGCTTATGTTAATAAATGCTACATGGTCCCTACCCTTCCAGAGCTCATAGTCTAATGGGGGAAGCAGACAAATCACTAGACAATCATAGCCCATTGTGCAGAATGTTACAATAGGAGAATACCGGCACAGTTGAAACAGGAATACCAGGGTAGGTAACTCTGCCCCGGAAGGTCAAGGAAAGGTTCATGGAGGAGGCAATCTTTGAGTTTAGTCTTGGAGGTTTCCAGGTGATCTACAAAAGACAGATTGGAGCCATTCCAAACAGTAGGCACTCCATATACAAAGGGAAAGGACCTGTAGGATCTTTGCCTGGAACCAATGTAGAACATTAAAATTACTTTTGCATACTTGGAACATAGAATATATAGCAGGGTTTGTCAGCCTTGGCACTGCTGATAATTGGTCACTAGCCTGCATTGTAGGATGCTTAGAAGCATTCCTAGACTCAACTCACTAGATGTCGGTAGCACCTGCTCCCCAGTTGTGACAACCGAAATGTCTCCAGGTTTTTCCAAATGTCTTAGGGTCAGGAAATGGAAGTGGGAGGGTTCGAATTACTCATGGTTGAGAAAGACTCGTGTCGAGGGAGCTTAATAGAGATCAGACTGAAGAGAAAGAAAGGTGGTTGTCAGGTGCCAGCCACAAGGCTGTGGGTCACATGTGGAGAGCTTGCACTTCATGTCACAACTGATAGGGAGCCATTAAGAGGTCTTAACTAGGGAGTGGTAGGTCAGATGTGTGTCATAGGAGAGTGTGGAATGGATGTCAGTCCGGGGACAGGGAGGTGGGCCAGGATACTGATTCAGTGATCAGGTAGAAAAGTGATGAGGGCCTGACCCCAGGCAGTGGTAGAAAGGATGGATTTGGGAGCTAATAAGAACTAGAGACTGTTACACAGGGTGAACTGAGTTCAGAAAGCGAAAGACAAATATCATATATTAACCCATATATGTGGAATCTAGGAAACTGGCATAGATGAAGTTATTTGCAAAGCAGAAATAGAGACGCAGATGTAGAGAACAAATGTATCGGTACCAAGCAGGGAAGGGCAGGTGGGATGAACTGGGAGGTTGGGATTGGCAGATATATACTACCATGTATAAAAACAGATAACTAAAAAGAACCTACTATATAGCACAGGGAACTCTACTCAGTGCTCTGTGATAACCTAAATGCGAAGGAAATTTTAAAAAGGGGGGGGATATGTGTATGCATATAGCTGATTCACTTTACTGTACAGCAGAAACTAACACAACATTGTAAAGCAACTACACTCTAATAAAAGTGTTTAAAAAAAAAAGAACTAGAATCAGCAGGACTCGGGGAAAATTCAGACATTGAAGGTAAGTGAGAGAGAGGAGTCAAGGGTGGCCCCCGGATTTCTTTCCTGGGCCACTCTTTCTTTGGTTGCTGTTGTTTCCACATTTATTTACCAATGACAAGCAAAAGTTGGCCTGGACTTGCAGAGGATGGCAAATGTTTCACTATGTCCTGCCTGTCGAGGCCCCATGGTCGCATAGAGGCACCAAACAAGGGTCTTTAAATCAACATGGGTAACTGAGGGGGAGTCACGACTCTAAAGATGTGACACCTGGTCATCCTAATCAAGTGACATGTTTGGTCACAAGATATTTCTGTCCAATCCCTACTAACTGAAACAGGCTGAGTGTGATTTTTCTGTGGCCGAGATTGGCTCACTCGTTTAAAATTAAATCACAGCATTCAGCAGCACCCTTTGGGTTTATCAACCTGAAGGGGAGATTTCCAGCAGCTACCAGAGACCTGCTCTCGCCTGCATCTTGCTCTGTTTTGATCAATGCCTGGATGCAGGCATTGCCAGAAGACAAGAAGAAGATATGGTGAAGATATCAGGGGATATAATCAAAATCCAGATGCGTTTTGACAGCCTTAGACTGCCTCTACCAAGAAGAAATTAAACAGGGCCACAGACAAACTGCATCTGTTCAGGACAAAGCAGAGTGGGTTTTCAAATGACCTGCGTGTGAAACAATGAAAGAAGGTAGTTGACGGTGGGTCAGCAGTCTGCCAAAAGGGCTGATGTGATATGAGGCCACATTAAGAGAAACGGTGTCGAGAATGAGGGTGGTGATAGACTCCCTACTTGTTCCTTGTCAGACTCTGCCTAGAGGGCACATTCCAAATAACTGGAATATGTTCAGAGGCAAACAAAAGCATAGTGAGGGGACCTGAAGCAGTGGAGAGAATAGCTGGAAACTATATTTAACATAAAGAAGAGAAGCCACGGGGTTTCTGAAATGCTGTCTTCCAATACCTGAAGCCACACACGTGGAATTAACAAATGCTCCCTAAGTCAGTCCTCAAGGTCTGCAGCCATGATGTTTTGCTGACAACTCCACATCTTAAGCCCAGATCACTCTTTGAGGCTCTCTATCTGTCCATTCAGTCAGAGACCTGGGAGCCCTCCTTACCCCTCCTCCTCCCTCTCCCCTACATTCATTTTGTCCCTAAGTCTTGTTACTTCAACCCCGCCTCCAAATGCCTCCCTAGTCTGCCCTCTTTTCTTCTGTCTTGTTTTCTACAGTAACATCAACTCACTTCCCCAGTTCCACCACACACCATACACAGTGATCTTTCTAAAACACAGGCTTCATCATATGACTCCCCTGCCTAAAACCCTCTAAAGGCCTCTCTGTTGTCTTCATAAATCTAAATCCTTTTTTTTCTTTTTTCTGGCTGAACCTAACAACTTGAGGGATCTTAGTCCCCTGACCAGGAACTGAACCCGGGCCCTAGGCAGTGAAAGTGCTGAGTCCTAACCACTGGACTGCCAGAAAATCCCAGAAGTCTCAATTCTTTAATGTGGCATCTGAGGCCTTTCACGACCCTGTCCATGGCCACTTCCCCATCCTCCATTCCTGCCACTAGCCAGTAACTCCCAGTAACTCCCAGTTAGAGGTTTCCTGTGCTCTTCCTCTGTACACAGCAGGCTAGTTTTATGCCTCTGTGCCTTTGCTCATTCTGACCTTTCTGTGTCATACTCCATTTCACTCTTCTTGCCTTATCTAATTCTTCCTTGTTTTTCAAAATAAAGCTACAGAAACCCTTCTATTATTAGGCTTGGCTGGGAATCACTGCAAGGTGCTTTCATAGTGCCTTGTGCCCACTCCAGTCATTAATAGCGCATGAGTTAGGGATGCTCCAGGCCCTGTGACTTATCTGTGGGCATCTCCAGGGCCTCTTCCTGAATCAACCCTGAATATTCACTGGAAGGACTGATGCTGAAGCTGAAGCTCCAATACTTTGGCCACAAAGACTAATCCAAGTGTGTCTTCATAAATTTTTTCCAAATAATCAGACTAATTGCCATGAAGCTGTGGCCTCAGGCCTAGCATGAAGTCTTAAGAGTTGATGCAAAGAGTTAACTCATTAGAAAAGACCCTGATGCTGGGAAAGATTGAAGGCAGGAGTAGAAGGGGAAGACAGAGGACGAGATGGTTGGATGGCATCACCGACTCAATGCACATGAGTTTGAGCAAGCTCCAGGAGATGGTGAGGGACAGGGAAGCCTAGCGTGCCATCATCCATGGGGTCGCAAAGAGTCGGACATGACTTAGAAACTAAACACCAATAATCAGGCCCTTTTCCAGTGCCAGTCACACAGATGCTTGAGCAAACAAGCACAGCAAGAGTGCCACCTATGTTTCAGTGCTCCTTTGCCTCTCCACTCACTGTGCCATTGGCTTGGGCTTTCACACCCTCAGTTGCTCTGGGTGTGGCAGGGTCTTCTCTGACATTTCCCTGACAACCCCTCACTTAGAATAATGAGCATCCTCAATCCTTAGCCCTGTGAAACCTTCTAGGTGTTATCTGCAACTGCCTTTCCACCTCCAACACACTATGCCATTTGGAGGCCACTGGACATTCCTGGAGACCCACCTTTAGCTGATCTTCCTTTTCACCCAAGGATCATTTTCCGAGCAGCATCAGGTGTTTCTAATTGAGGCAGTCTGGCACCCTGGACCTATTTTCCCTGGAAGAAGAGGGCTGCTGGCAATCCCTGACTCTCCAGAGCTATTGGCATCTGAGTGAATGGTAGCTGTCATTACCAGCATATGGATATGCACACGTGTAGACGCCTCTAATTTCTCTGCTGCTGTGATAATCCCACAGTGCAGAGACCCCGAGGCTGCCCACCTTGGACGGCCCTCCTTTCATACAGGCACTAGGAGAGACCTTCAGCTTGGAGGAGGGACACACCCGTACCATGAGAGGCTCTGTCAATATCCACCTTTGCATTCCTCGTCTGCCTCCTCTCTCTCTCCACGTGGGGATAGTGCTTACAAAACACTGGTTCAGACACTAACCCTGGTGGTTATGATCTATCTGTTCTGAAGGACAAGGGAGAGTTTTTAGGGAGCAGAGCCACAGGCATGCACAAGGGGTGCACTCTAGAATTTACCAGAAGATGTCACTGTTGGCTTAAATCAGTAAAACAAATGTGCGCTGGAGGACTGTCAGCTGAGCATGAAGGTGACTCCATCATGGGGCTTTTAAACACCCATTTATAATGCATGCCTGGAAAAGCTGGTTGAAAGACTAATCCAAGTGTGTCGGTGGTCTTCATAAATCTCTTTTTTTTCCAAATAATCAGACTAATTGCCATAAAGCTGTGGCCTCAGGCTTAGCATGAAGGCTTAATAAATCTGTACCAAAGGAGTGAATGAATGAATACCAAAGCAAGGAATAGAAGTTCGGACCCCATGGAAACAGCAGTCACCTTTGTTGGTCAAGGCTACTGAGGAAGAAAAGCTGCTAGTTGTTAGCAGTGGGTCTTTACAAAAATGAATCTGAGTGGCCGCAGGCAGGCAAAAGAGTGAGGCCAGTCAACGTGGGTTTGCCACCCCTCCAGCCTCACTCCAGGATGCTTCTCTTGTATCCCATGCTTGTTTACTCCGCAATATCATAGAAGGTGATATTTTAAATTTTTTATGGTTTTTGCCAGTCACTTAGATTCTCCAGAGTTTTTACTATGATGAGGCATGACCTTACCAGTTCCCAACTCTCTCCTTCTTATTCCCCGGGATAGTTCATTAAAGAAGTAATTAAAGGAGTAACTGGGATTCTGCTTTGTGTCTGGTACAACATTGAAAAGGATGAGATGAGAGTTAAAGAAGAATATGTAGAGTTCTTGTCGCAGAAAACCTAAACAGAAATACAAACAAAAAATTGTGATTCAGTATCAAAAATATTTTAGCCAAAGTTAACGGTGCCAGTGTCACTGAAGAAGAGACGATGATTGGCAACAGGCGTGGGATAAATTATCTCGGAGGAGAGATCATACTTGGACTGGAAATTTCAGGATGTCTAGAATTTTCCAGTGAAAGAAGGAAGGTTACGCTAGGCAGAGGGAACACCATGAAGAGAAGAGAAGCACCCAGGATAGATCCCAGGGTGCCTGCATTGCTCAGAGCCCAAGACTTGGGAGGAATGTTTGTTCAGAGGACATCAGCCAGCAGACCTAGCCAGTCGGGTGCTTGACTTGGTTCCATCTGGCTCCTCACTCCTGGGTGCAGAAGCAGCATCCCTCAGGTGCGAAAGAATAAACTTCAGAAAAGCTACAAGCCATTCCCCAGGTTTCCTTTAAGAAATTAATGTTAATATTCAGTATTTTCATCTTCCTTCCACAATAGGCCCATCCATGACCTCATCTTTCATCCACTGAACGTGAATGGAAGCTCATTTCTTAATTAAAGTACAGCTGCAAAGTTGTTTTTCCCTTGATCACATCATAAGCCAGGATGCTTCTGCTGTGCGTGCATGTGTGTGTGAATGCACCTGCTCTGTATGGGTGTGTGTGGGTGTGCGGTTTAAATGTTTACTAGTCTGCTATGTGAGCAAAGAGCTCTTATCAGTTTGCAGCTTTAAAGTGAAGACAGTAACACAACAAAGCCTCCATACATGCTGACATCCGGGTGTCCTTTCAGTGGATAAAGAAAAAGGGCATTTTGGAACTGATAGAGTTAACTTGCCTCTGCTGGGAATATTAGCACGTTGAGTGAAGGCTGAAACCGAGGTAGTAACTGATATATATGCCATTGGCAGCTACCATGTCTATTTCAGTCAGTAACTAACCACAGTGTTTATTTCTGGAGGCTCCGGTCTGCACTGCGTATCTTCACATTCCACTGCCATCACGTAGGAGCCATGATGTTATGACAGCACCCAGAATCAAAAGCATCATATCAGACACTCTTTCAACAAGGTTTTGTTAATAAGATATCCTGATTAGACTAGCTATTAGAAGAATGCTTTTGTGTATTTAGTGAGAAAGATTAGAACTTGAGTACTTGTCAACCTGTTATCACTTCAGTAAAATCATTCATTTCCATTGAGTCTCCATTTCATGATCAGTTAATGGGAGTTTGGGAGTGGGGAGTAGGAAATAAATGAGGTCATTGGGAGGACTTCGTCAGTAGCTGGAGAGAGAGAAACAGAGGGGGAAGGAGGAAGGGGGAGTGGCCTTTCCACCCGATGTATATGCTTTAAAAAGGAGCTCTCTGGACAGGCTAGTGGGCCTCCCTTCCTGACCAGTGAACATCACATATGCCATGCCCCTTCCCTGACTCCACCTATGTCAGCTACAGCCCTGACCACTGGCCTTTGTGCTTTGTCCACAGGAACTTCCACTATATCACCATCCTCCGAGACCCAGTGTCCCGGTACCTGAGTGAGTGGAGGCATGTCCAGAGAGGGGCAACATGGAAAGCGTCCCTCCATGTCTGCGATGGCAGGCCCCCAACTTCTGAAGAGCTGCCCAGCTGCTACACTGGAGACGACTGGTCTGGCTGCCCCCTGAAAGAGTTCATGGACTGTCCCTACAACCTAGCCAACAACCGCCAGGTGCGCATGCTCTCCGACCTCACACTCGTTGGCTGCTACAACCTGTCAGTCATGCCTGAAAAGCAGAGGAACAAGGTCCTCCTGGAAAGTGCCAAATCGAATCTGAAGCACATGGCATTCTTCGGCCTCACTGAGTTTCAGCGGAAGACCCAGTATCTGTTTGAGAAAACCTTCAACATGAACTTTATTTCTCCCTTTACCCAGTATAACACCACTAGGGCCTCTAGCGTAGAAATCAATGAGGAACTCCAAAAACGTATTGAGGGACTGAATTTTCTGGATATGGAATTGTACAGCTATGCAAAAGATCTCTTTTTGCAAAGGTATCAGTTTATGAGGCAGAAGGAGCATCAGGAAGCTAGACGGAAGCGTCAGGAACAACGCAAATTTCTGAAGGGAAGGTTCCTTCAGACCCATTACCAGACCCAGAGTCAGGGCCAGAACCCAAATCCGAGTCAGAATCCGAGTCAGAACCCAAACCTGAATGCTAGTCAGAGTGGGACTCAGAATCTGTTTCAGAATCTGATTCAGAATCTGACTCAGAGCTCGGGTCAGAATCCAAGTCCAAAGGAGAACCAGGAAAGCCAGAAGCAGAATTCAGGCCAAGAGCAGAGCGATGGCAACACCAGCAATGGCACCCATGACTATATAGGCAGCGTAGAGAAATGGCGCTAAGTGGCTCCCAAAGGCTTTCACACACTTCTCCCAAAGCGCCAGTCAAAATAGGGCAAATCCTCAAACATGAGAGCGTCCAAACACATTCTGCTTCCTAAAGTTTGGAAGTTCAAAAAAGTTAAGATGTCGCCTTTACAGTTGCCTTTCAATTCAGTGTTCTACTGTGAGTGGGTAAAACAAATTTCAATATGTAATTAAATTGCCTTTTTTTTTTTTTTGGTTTGTTGGAGTATTTATAAAATCCAAAAGCCAAACCAGACTCACCAGAAATTGCTGTTTAGATATTTTAAGAAGTTCTTAAATTAGTCATAGGGACAAAGTGGAAACATAAAATGTGGCCATTTAACTTATGCCTAAGAAATGGACTTTACATTATTCATGACACACTGTTGAAACCCAATCTTGGAAGCAAACATTTTTTTCCAGGGGTAAGCATGAATATAACATAAAACAAACTAAACACAAAACTTCATTTTCTTCTGATTATAACCAAGAATCTATTTAAATAAAATAAGAACTGATGGTAGAGTTTACCAAATAGTAGAAAATGGAAAACTTCTCTCCCAAACATGAGTAGTTTTATGTAAAAATATTGGCTTTTGAGTAGAAAGGGACTCATCTTGTTATTTGAGATGTTTAAAATTTTAAACTTTTTCTACCTTCTGCTATTTAAAGGTTTTAAACAGGGTGTATCTCATATTAAACCAAACACTTTTTCCAAATGGAGTACCAATGTAAAGATCTAATTTCCAGACGATTTCTGGGCACTGTAATTTCAACAATTCTGGAATCTTTTTGGCGCTGCTTCTCATTCATTTTAAAGCTTCTCCGAGTTGTGCTCATTCCAAACTAACCCGTTTTAGAATCTCTCTTCATCATCTAAATGGTGTGTTGCTGAATTTATTGTGATATATAATCCTGGATTAAAGTCAGGACTTTCTTTCCATAGAATTGTCTTATCAATGTTTGTGTAGTGAGATCCTTATCAAGAAACTCTTGAACAGGATAGCGTGTCTTAAAATATTGCTGAAGTTAGTATTCTGTTCTTGATCAGATAGAATTGAACCTGAATGTGAATGAATCGTTATTTACTTTTTGTACATTTTTATTGTAATGTTTCCAGTTGGGCTGTCTCTTTCTAGCCCATTAGTTCTTTTTCATGTTGACAGAGTGTAGACAATTACGAGAGAAAAACAAGGTTGGAATAAGCACTAGGATAGCCAATGTTATTCAGTAACACCAAAAGCTTTACCTCGATACTTTGGGTGAGCCGTGTACCAGCTTTAGTTTTGAGAAAAGAAAAGGCAAAAGTATTCTGCAGTGAGGTTAAACATCAGAAGCATATGGGTTGAAGAAAGTGATTTGGTATTGGAAGTCTGTGCAAAAATACTTTCAGGGTATCAAGTTTGAATTGCACGGGCCAAAAAGAAGTATATAACCCACTGTGCTAGCAAACATCCTGATTCTGGGCAGCTTCCATATTACGGGTTGTGCTATCCTTTCGTAAGGACTTACACTAAGCCTCTGGCTGTAAAGCAGAAAGGCAACTGCAAGTGGCTTTTATGTTTTCATGAGGGACATGCTTAGAAATGTGACCATAAAGTCACATCTTGTACAATCTGCTCATTTGCATGATCTAGTTTCATCTGTAATAATAAGGCCACAAACTGGACAAGAAGCTGAGTACTTGGATTAAAAAATGTTTTTGACTCTGCGCTTGTATCAGTAGATCTAAATTTTGTTTTGCCTGACAGTATCGCAGTCCTGGGAATCTGAGAACTGGAAAACTGAAAGGAAAAAAATTTTCAAAATCCAAAATACCTTAAAGTCAAACTGTTTTAGAGTGAAACTATTTTGTGTACTTTGTGTTTTTAAACTAATGATTCTGTAGATCACTGTGGTATTTCAGTTTCATTTTGTTTTAATGGATGATGTTTGCTCTTAAAGCTGATAGGTACTGTTGGAAAGAAGGATGAAGCCCGAGCCAGTGGAAAAGCTTGTTACAGAAAAAAATATTTTGTGTTATTGCTGTGGTGTGCATGGTTTGCAGAGATTAAGTGCAGTTTCTCTGTCTATACTGATTTATTGTATATAGGGGATGTTATAAATATACATTTTGGTCATCATCATGTAAATCCCATGACTTCAACTGTAAACATCTGTCCAATGATGTAGCTTTACAAACCATTTACTGATTTTGTGTAATTTAACAATAGATATAAAATAAAGTTTAAATTACAGATGCTGGGTTATTTCATGATTTCAAAGTTTGCAGCCACTAGACATCATGACATCACAGAGAGAATTCTCTTTTTCCAAGGAGTTTCTTATTTTCCTCTTGGCCACCAGATATGGAGATGAGATGAGCCACTTGAATGTAGCATGTGCCAATGACCTTAACCTTGGGGACTTCCCTCTGAGGGTTCAGACTGTGTTCTCTTTTGAATAAAACAAAGTTATCCATGAAAGACAAGTTGGCTATGTGTTTTAGTGAGCTCTGGTTGCTATACCAAAATACCGTAAACTGGATGGCCTGTCAACAATGGAAACTTACTTTCTACAGTTCTGGAAGCCAAAAGTCTGAGATCAGGTGGCCAGTATGGTTGGGTTCTGATGAGGGCTCTCTTCCCAGTTTCAGAAGTCTGTCTTCTGGCTGTGTCCTCGTATCAAAGGAAGTAGCTAGCTAATTCTCTGGGTTTTTCTTATAAGGGCACTAGTCCCATTCATGAGGGCTCCCATGGATCACCTCCCAAAGGCCACACCTCCTAATAACATCACGGTGGGATTAGAGTTTCAACACATGAATTTGGTGGGGACATTCCATCCCTTATGATATGCAAATGAAGTATGTGAGTGTTTTAATTTAAAATTATTCAACGAAATACTTGCACATTTAAAAGTATGTGGGAAAGAAAAATAATACTTTTTTATTTTTTATCTATCCCTTCTTTCTGGGATATAGGTTAAAGGCGAGCATTAAAGTATTGGCTTTGAAAGTTATGAAGACAATGTCTTCTAATTATATTCAATGTACGTATTTTTTTTTTTATTTGTGGTTATGACTATGGGTGGGGATGATTTGTTCTTGTCTTTTTCAAAAGAGAATTTAGATGCCAGATCATGGGATTAGAGGGAAGAAAGCTACAGAATTTGAGGAGTTTAACTATACTCAGCCTATCCAACTATTCATACTTACAAAATTCTGCCCATCAAGTGTTCACTGAGCAATAATTGGGTGGTCAAAGTTCCTGATTGCCAGAGGGCCCCATGATCTCCTCTTGGGAGGAACTGTGAACAGGAATATAGAGCTCAAGTATTGCTCAGTAGTGTCTGACTCTTCAACCCCAGGGACTGTAGCCCTCCAGACTCAAGAACTTGAAATATTTAGGAAATAAAAATTTTTTCTCTTTACCCTCCAGGAGGATATTCTTGGAGAGTACTTGCTGAAATGGGGAAAATATTGAAAACCTGCACTCTGCTTCTGGGCACAGAGACTGAGGAAAGGGGCTTCTGAGGTAGCCCAGAGAGGAGCTCTAATGAAGAGATAACTAACTGGCCCAGTTTCTAAGGACTTAGGATTCTCAATAGGAGTTATAGCAAAGTAAAACCAAGGCTGTCTTTGAGAGGTGGGAGATCTAAAGAACTGTTACATGGGCACAGATGATTTTGTTTCATGGGGTGAGGAATTGGAAGTGAAAAGAACTCTAAAAGACTCACAGGCCAGGCTTTAGACAACTGCACTCTCCCCATACCTGAGACACAGAAGAGACCAACAGAGTCGGCTAGGCTGGTGATCTGCAACTCCAAGCTTTATTGTCCTGTCCTGAGGACTGCTTCTCTCTTGTCTTTACTAGGAATCAAAACAAACAGACAAGGCCCAGGCTCGGGGGGCGGGTTGTAAAGAGTCTAACAAGATACGGTGTGCGCTGACTCCACATACAGTCCCGTGGGATTGTGGAATAGGGCAATCCTAATCTCTCGAATAGCCAGAGTGAGATGAGCTGATGGTCTTAACTTGAGGAACTTGATCAAGACCTCAAAAATTCTAAAGTAAATTTATAACACATCAATCAGACCTTCAGAAAGGGCTTCCCTGGTGGCTCAGATGGTAAAGAATCTGCCTGCAATGCAGGAGACCTGGGTTCAATTCCTGGGTTTGGCAAGATCCCCTGGAGAAGGGAATGGCAACTTACTCCAGTATTCTCATCTGGAGAATTCCATGGACAGAGGAGCCTGGTGGGCTACAGTCCTGGGGGTCGCAGAGATGGACCCGATTGAGCGACTAACACTTAGAACTGCAGGAGAAACCTATCTTGAGAAAAGCAAATCAGCTATTTCTCAGTGTAAATAACACTGTTCTGAGCAGCTAGACCAGAGGTCCAAAAAATGACAGACCTGGGGCCAAGTCTCTCCACCTGCTTTTGTAAATTACAGTGTATTGGAACATGGCCATGCCCATAATTTTGCATATTTCTTCTGGCTACTCTCACAACCCCAGAGGCAGGAACAGCTGAAACACTGATGGCCTGAAAAGCTAAAATATTTATTTTCTAGCCCTTGAGAGAAAAAAATTGGTCAACCTCTGAGCTAGAGAGCCAATCCAAATTTCCCAAAGAGTAAAATCTCAGCAGAGTCTGTAATGATTCCAGGGTCAGAGAGGATAGAAGACATACTTCTAGCAACATACTTTCCAATCAACAACACCACACTAATATTTATGGGGTGTGTGCTTAATTGTGTCCGACTTTTTGCAACTCCATCGACTGTAGCCCGCCAGGCTCCTCTTTCCATGGGGATTCTCCAGGCAAGAATAATGGAGTGGGTTGCCTGTCCTCCTCCAAGGCATCTTTCCAACCCAGGGATGGAACCCAGGTCTCCTGCATTGCAGGCTGATTCTTTACCGTCTGAGCCACCAGGAAAGCCCACATTTATGGGGTACCTACCATTATATGCAAATCACTTCATGAGGCCTGAGAACAGGAAGAATCTGATCTTTCCCCAAAGAATTATGGAAATCTAAACCAAAAGCTGTGTCAGAGAGTATAGTTAAAAGCTTAATTAGTGCTTCAATGTGTGTGTGTGTTTTATTACATGCTTGTAAAAACTGCAAACGATACAGAAGCATGTAGGTAAAAAATGAAATGAACAATTACCTACACATTCTCACTCTTCCAAAATAACTAGTGGAATTATATGATTTCTTCCAGACTGCCTTGTCCTTTTCGCATTCAAATCTAACATCTCTCTTTCTCTCTTCCCTCACTCTTTTTCTCTCTCCCCCAACACACAACACAAAAATGAAACCATACCATACAGTTCTCAATTGCCTCTTTTAAAGCTCAGCAATGTATCCTGGTTTTCCTTCCAAAACGAGAATAAGTGAGTGGTTGACCCTAAACCCCTAAGCCCCCAAATAGATTACTGCTGATATTATAGATTGAGAATGTAGGCTCTGGATCCATACTGCTTGGGTTTGAATCTCAGTCTCACCATTTACCATGTCTGTGACCTTGGAGAAGTCACTAGCCTCTCCATGCCCCAGTTTCCTCCCCTATAAATGGAGAAAATTACAGCTCCAACTTCAAATGGTTATTGTGAGAAATAAAAGAGTTCGTATTTGTAAAGGACTCAGAACAGAGTCTGACACAAAATAAACTTAATATGTGTTTGATAGTATCATCATTATTATTGTTCCTAATATGAAAACTAGCTGTCTGGTGAATGCCTATGTCTTTAATAGCTAAAGGCTGACTCTGAGATGAAGAATTGAAAATATATATATATATATAAAACAGATTTTTTACATAATTAAAATGTATAAAGACCTGCCCTAAGGTTTACTTCTGAGCTTTGAATGTAGCCAGTGACAGATCTCCTGAAAGATCTAATCAACAAAATGCCAGTTGAGTCACTGCTACTCTCTCCAGCATTATCTGATGTCCCCTGCCGACTGGGGACCTATTTAGCGCACTTAGCCAAGGATGACTCACCACCAGGCCTCTTCCTTTTCCACCCACCTCCCCACCCTATATTGTCAGAGTATGGGCCTGTCTGCACCCTGAGATCCCAGAGGGTTCCAGAGATCCAGCTACCTCCCCCTCTGATCCAGGTGGGTGCTTGGAATTCCCACACTCCAAGTCTCTACTCTGTGCAGGAAACCCTATTAAAATGCATCTATGCCCCCTAGGAGGGAGGAGGGCCAGTAACCCATTAAAAGCACCTCCTAGTTTATCATATTAGCAGTCACGAAGGGCCCTCAGGGAAAGCCACACTCAAGCCATGTAAATTGAGGTATAGCTCACTTCACTTTAAAAAAAAAAGGAATAGAATACTTTGCTTCCCTGTCATTTGACTTTAAAATTTTTGACCTTGTTTGCCTGAAGGGCCGGATAAGGTTCAATAATCCTCATTAAGTCTCATTCAATTGTATACATTCTACTCTCTTTGTGCTAGGCTTAAATCTTGTGACTTCCCGACGCTCACTAAGATTTACTGATGCCTAACTGGGCCTAAGAAAAGTTTAACAGTTTTTGTGACTTTAAAATGCTCCATTGGATTTCATGTGACTTCAGAGGACCTGAAAGGAATTGTCAAGTTTTAGAAGAGAGGGCTTTAATAGGCCAGCTGGAACCCAACCTTACCAGCTTTCTCAAGGATTAATTCAAACACATGAGTGTTTTTTTTCCTGTCAGGTCGGAAAAAGGTTTTCTGCCCCTGAAACTAGCTAGAGCAGGACCATGTGCCCATCAAGGTCCTTGGGATTCCGTTGTAAAGACTTTGTGAATTTGACCCAAGAGGCAGATTTAGGCTTTGCAAAGGTAAACGACTAGGAAGGAAGGTTAAGTAAGGCGCCTCAGCACTGTCTAGCCAAGATGAATAGGATTTATCAAGAATGAACTTGACCTAACAGTCATCAGTAGTTTCCCAGCACTCCCCAGTGTCCATTGTCATTGGAAGCATGCTTTATTCAGACTCCAGGGAACTTGACAGGGAGGTCATTGTTTTGATTGCCCGGCACTCCCATGCAAGGTCAGGTTTCTATGTAGCCCACCTGAATGATCAAAGAAACTCCTTAATTATTCTCCTGTTCTCAGCCTCTTTCCCAACCACCACACTCATCTTCCTCAAACTGCATCTCAAAACCTAAACCATGGACCTGAGGCCTCAGAAGCCTCGCTGACATGTTTGTTTAAAGATGCAAATACCTTGGGCCCCACTGCAGAGGTTCTGAATCAAAATTTCAGGTGCAAAGTGAGAGATCCTGCCTTTTTGGGTGAGATTCTAAGGAGATTCCAAGATGCTCAGGTACAGTGGAGAGCTGTTGTCCTAAATCATAGGGCTGATCCTACACTGCCCTTCTCAGAAAGTGCCGGGAGCTCTGCACCGTCTACAGATGGAAGTCCACACTCAGCTAAATGCCCGAAGCACTCCGCTCTGCCAAGACTCACCACTGAAAGCCACCCTCCTTGAAATTGACTCTTGACTACTTGAACTTTACTTCTTGCCTTAGGCATTGGCCTTCCAAAATGATTTTAAATAGGAGTTTTTGAGATATCATTGATTCTAACAGACTCTATAAAATCTTACTTAGGCTGATTGCCATCTTAACAGAGTTTTAATGACCTCTAATAAGCCTTGGCTTATTAGCTATGAGACCCAGACTTCATTTTTCCGAGCCTTTCCTTATTTCTAAGATTGAAATTATAATAGTATTTACTCCATAGGTTTGTGGTAATGATTAAATGAGTTAAAACATGCAAAGCACTTTAGAACAGCCTTCTGGTACTTTGCAATTAGATTGGATTAATATAGGTAAACATTTCTAGCATTGAAGCAATTTATTATTTTGAACTCATATGTTTTATTCATACAGAAACCTTTAATGGAACACCTACACTGTTTTTCTTGGTAATGTTTTACAGTCTTCCCCCACCTCAACCATTCATTGAACTCTAAGTTACTCAGTAATTGAATTCATTATCACTAAAAGGAAATATTTACTAAAATCCCTGCAGAAACTAGATTTCTATTTTTTTCTATTTTTCTCCTACGCTCCTCTCAGGGATTCAGCACTGCATTTTACATATACTGGGCATTTTTTTTGACACAGTACTATCTGTCTAAAGTCCCCTTTTCTGATGGAAAAGAACAATGGCTATTCTCAATAATACTGGCATTTATTATTATATTTAGCAGATGCACAAGGTGTACTTGGCTTTGTACTCACTTTCCTGTGTGTTGATTACAGTACATCAGCCATGGACTCTGCATTTTCCATGATAATCATGGTTTCTATTATTCTAATCCAAGATCAGTCCATAAGTTTCAGTTTTTGTTCTGAAAACTATGGTTATCTTTAGTATCAGTACTAAATTTTAGCATCATTTCATGCATTTAAATCCCTGGTGGCATATAACCAACAAAATGATATGTTTGTAAATAAAGCACACTCAATGACTAGATTGAAGTGTCAGTCCAAAGTCTGGCGTTCAAGACCGCTCAGAATGTGTCACTTGTTTGTGCTCTCTCCCAACACTTGCCCCTCACACCCCAGGCGCCAGCTGAGAGGAGCTATTAGAGGTTTCCCATTGTCTCTTATTCCACCTCGAGGCATTTTACACATTCTGTTCTCGCCATCTTCAATGCTATTCCATATTCACCTCTCTCTTGCCTTCCATATTAGCATTGCTTGTTCCTCCACCTAAAAACCACACACAGAAAGGCACCCTCTTCGCATAAGTAATTCCTGCCTTCCTTTCAGACTCTGCTTTGACATCACCGCTTCTGGCAAGTCTTCCCTGATCCCTTCCAAGCTGGATTTAGTCCTTTCTTCCCTGTGCTCCCCCAACCTCTGTGTCAACCCCCATCCCAGCACTCATCCTAGCATAGCAAATAGTCTTTTGCATGACCTTGCCCTCTTTAATTTATATACACTTCAAAAACTTGATAGGTCTGTGTCTCTAGTTCTGCTTTGCAAATAAGATCATCATTTTTTCTAGATTCCACATATATGCATTAATATATAATATTTGTTTTTCTGACTTACTTCACTCTGTATGACAGCATCTAGGTCCATCCATGTCTCTATAAATGAACCAGTTTTATCCCTTTTAATGGCTGAGTAATACCCCATTGTATATATGCACCACATATTCTTTATCCATTCACCTGTTGATCAACACAGATATAGAGAACAAATGTGTGAATACCAAGGGGAAAATTGGGGGTGGGATGAATTGGGAGATTGGGATTGACGTATACACATTATTGATACTATATATAAGATAGATAACTAATGAGAACCTATTGTATGACATAGGAAAGTATACTCAGTGCTCTGTGGTGATCTAAATGAGAAAGAAATCCAAAAGAGAGGAGATATATGTATACATATAGCTGATTCACTTTGCTATACAGTAGAAATTAACACAACATTGTAAAGCAAATATACTCCAATAAAGGTCAGCTTTAAAAAATCTGATGGGGTAGGAGTATCTTTAAGAGGTGATGAATTAAGCTCTTTGAGGCCATTTCTACCAATCATTCTTCTGCTTGTCCATTTCCCTCCTCTGATGGACTGTAAGCCCCAAGAAAGCATGGATTTGGCCTGTCCCAGTTATCTTTATAGTTCCAGTGTCCTGGTAGTTCAGTTCAGTCACTCAGTCATGTCTGACTCTTTGCAACCCTATGGACTGAAACACTTGAGGCTTCCCTGTCCATCACCAACTCTGGGAGCTTGCTCAAACTCATGTCCATTGAGTCACTGATGCCATCCAACCATCTCATCCTCTGTCGTCCCCTTCTCCTCCCGCCTTCAATCTTTCCCAGCATCAGGGTCTTTTCAAATGAGTCAGTTCTTCTCATCAGGTGGCCAAAGTATTGAAGCTTCAGTTTCAACATCAGTCCTTCCAATGAATATTCAGGACTGATTTCCTTTAGGATGGACTGGTTGGATCTCCTTGCAGTCCAAGGGATTCTCAAGAGTCTTCTCCAACACCACAGTTCAAAAGCATCAACTCTTTGGTGCTCAGCTTTCTTTGTGGTCCAACTCTCACATCCATCCATGATTACTGGAAAAACTATATCTTCGACTCGGAGAAGGCAATGGCAGCCCACTCCAGTACTCTTGCCTGGAAAATCCCATGGGCAGAGGAACCTGGTAGGCTGCAGTCCATGGGGTCGCTGAGGGTCAGACATGACTGAGCGATTTCACTTTCTCTTTTCACTTTCATGCATTGGAGAAGGAAATGGCAACCCACTCCAGTGTTCTTGCCTGGAGAATCCCAGGGGCGGGGAGCCTGGTGGGCTGCTGTCTATGGGGTCGCACAGAGTCGGACACGACTGAAGCGACTTAGCAGCAGCAGCATAGCTTTGACTAGATGGATCTTTGTCCACAAAGTAATGTCTCTGGTTTTTAATAAGCTGTCTAGGTTGGTCATAGCTTTTCTTTCAAGAAGCAAGTGTCTTCACTTGCAGATGGTGGCTGCAGTCACCATCTGCAGTGACTTTGGAGCCCAAGAATATAAAGTCTGTCACTGTTTCCATTGTTTCCCCATTTATTTGCCATAAAGTGATGGGACTGGATGCCGTGATCTTAGATTTTGAATGTTGAATTTTAAGCCAGCTTTTTCACTCTTCTCTTTCATTTTCATCAAGATGCTCTTTTAGTTCCTCTTCGCTTTCTGCCATAAGGGTGGTGTCATCTGCATATCTGAGGTTATTGATATTTCTCCCGGCAATCTTGATTCCAGCTTGTGCTTCTTCCAGCCCAGCATGTCTCATGATGTACTCTGCATATAAGTTAAATAAGCAGGGTGACAATATATAGCCTTGATGTACTCCTTCCCCGATTTGGAACCAGTCCGTTGTTCCATGTCCAGTTCTAACTGTTGCTTCTTGACCTGCATACAGATTTCTCAGGAGGCAGGTAAGGTGGTCTGGTATTCCCATATCTTGAAGAATTTTCCACAGTTTGTTGTGATCCACACAGTCAAAGGCTTTAGTGTAGTCAATGAAGCAAAAGTAAATATTTCTCTGGAATCCTCCTGCTTTTTCTATGGTCCAAGAGATGTTGGCAATTTAATCTCTGGTTCCTCTGCCTTTTCTAAATCCAGCTTGAACATCTGAAAGTTCTCAGTTCATGTAGTCCTGCTAGTCATTCACTCAACAAATATTTAACCTACTGTGTGACTGGGTGTGCGCTCATCTTGGATATTCAGATATAAATAGAAAAGACATGATACCCCCTCTTGTGGAGCTTACAGTTTAGCATTCAAGACTATTAGTCAAAACAGATTACAAGTCAATTATGATGCCAGACCATGCTAAATGCCATCAAGGAAATGTATAGATGAAAGTGATAAAGGGTAACAAAGAGGAAATATTTAGAGTGAACAAGGAAGATTACTTTGGCAGGTGACATTTAAACTGCAACATGAAGAATGAGAAGGAGCTAGTCCTGCAAAGAGGCATTGCATTAGAGGAGAGAAGAAGCACATTCAGGTACTCAATACATATTTGCTGATGAATTACTTAATGACTGCTGCTGTTGCTGCTAAGTCGCTTCAGTCGTGTCCGACTCTGTGCGACCCCATAGACAGCAGCCCTGAGGGATATTGAAATGAATTCCTCTGTAAAGGCTTTTATCACATACAATCACTTGTAATGGAGAGAATCACTCTGATCTCTATGTTCACTATCTTGGATTTTCCTCTCTGGACAGCCTTGGACCATCAGCAGAACTTGAACTGCTAGTCCTTTAGATTACAGCAGCTGCTTATAGCAGGGGTGCCCCAACTCAGCTGTTCACTCAGTTCTTAACAGGCCCCAATGCATATGACCCAGCATCCTGCTCGTTGGCCTTGGGCAGCCTCCCAAACTGGCAACTCCTCTCTATGAGCTCTTTTCCAGTGATAAATAAGCCTTTATGTAACTTGTTAGGATGTTGTACTCTTTGATTTATATATCCTTTGAAAAACTTGAGAGCTGTAGGCATATCCTTAGATGTGATGAACTAGGATGTTTGTGGTCATTTCTGTATAGAGTTTGATAGTGGATCCTTGGTCAGGAAGATAATCTGACAATTCTTTGAACCTCTCTTCCAAAGCTTATCACATATTGCCTTGAATTTTATTTTGTGTGTATGTGCCTTTCTTATCTCCCTTACTGAGCTATAAAAATATTTTTTAGGGTAAAAGTGTGCTTTTTGGACATCTTCTGTCTCCCTTTATTGACTTGCTCATTGTGTGTTTGGATTAAATTTTTCCTGTGAGGATATGTTTTGGGACTTTCTTCAATGAATTATATTCTTGGAAAAGTTCAAGGGCAGTGCATGGTGCAGTGGTTTTTGTGTGTGTGTGGTCCATCCATAATGTGGCTGTATTAGTCAGAAGTTAAATCAGAGAATAGAACCATGGGTGTATATCTATCTATGAAGAGATTTGTTTTAGGAATTTGACATCACACAATCTTGGGAGCTCATTAAGCCATCTCTGTAATGTTGATCATCTTTGTCTGATGCTGAGGTTTGAAGTCCACAGGGCAGGCAGTTGGGAAGGAAAGATGGATGTAAAGCGGAGGAAAGCAAGAACGTGGTGGAACCCATGAGGATGGATTGAAATCCATGGCAGTACTTGTTGCCTTGACCTTGATGTCATGGTTGTCCCGCAGAGGCCAGGACACTTTGTCACAAAGCTAAACACATGTGCACCTGGTCCAGAAGTTGGAGAAGTTGAAGGAGGATACAGGGAAAGGTGGAACAGTCATAGGTCCAGTCACACCCTCACACCTACAAGGTAAGCCAGCAGATACACAACAAAGTGTGCAACATGGTTGCTGCTTCCTTTCTTTCCCCCACATCTCCCACAAGAATCTGTCTTGTGGACCACTCTACCTGAAACACCCAGGAAAGGGAATACTGGGAAATGTAGTTTGATCTAGGCAAGTGGGTTGATTACAAAGCCAACCCAGTGACTTTGACTCAGCGCTCACTCCTTGGAACCTGTAAGCTATCAAATGCTCCTTACTCGCTCATAGTAGAAAAATCTAACCTGTTTCCTTCAATCCTACTTGAGCGGGTCTGAGTTCCCTGGTTGATTGACTCAGCCTCATTGTACTCAGCCTCCAAACATTGTTACTCCCTTAAATATGTCATATTGTCACAGCCCTCAGAGAGATGCCCTTATGGATCTAATAAGGTGACTTTCTTCTGCAGTGTTTAAACTGATTTTTTTTAATTTGTTGCTGTTGTTTTTAATGAGGGCCCTCCCTTGGATTGTTCTGCCTCTTACTCGTTCTTCAAGGGCTAGACAGTATCATAAGGGAGTTGTTCAAAAATCAAACATAGACCTGCTATGTCTATGCGTAGATGATACTGTGAAAGAAATAGTACTTTTGTAAAGAATTTATCCTGGAAATCACTTTCCTGACTTTCAGGATTTCTGATTGAGTCTTTAGAGCCGATTGAGGCATTGAGGCAGTCCAGACAGGAGAGAGAAAAAAGGAGCGAGAAAGACAGAAGGAAGGAAACAGAGTGGGTAAGGCTAGCATAGCCTTTCCCTTCCAGTTTGGTGTCTGGAAAGAGAAAAAAGGAAGACAAGAGGGTGATGGACGCTTTGCAAGGTTTTCGCAGAGAGGATCTTGGCAGGTTGCCTACTATCTGAGAATGTGCAGTTCATAGATATGGTCACAAGATGGTGCAGTAACCATGTACATTGTATACCCTGGAGGGAGGGGATCAAGGGCCTCTAAATATTCAACTTTGTTGTTTGTCCATATGGGGCCTAAGCATTGGGAAGATAGCAAATGTGGAAGGCAGCCAGGGACTTTGAATGTTTTACCAAATATTATCTGCCGTGTTTGAAAATGAAGAAAACCTATTTACAGCCATGCTTGGCTCTGAAATCGTAGTGACAAGTAGTGGGTATGCAAATCTGTCAGCTAATTATGAGTGCTTCACTTTTGTCAGTTACACGGCAAGCTAATAAACTGTGACATAAACTGGCACGTTTCATACAACAGATTCTGTTGCCATTGGGCGTATTTGATGTGCTATGAGGCGGAATGGGACATAGAGTTTTTGTCCCTCTAAACATAGACTTTTCTCTTGAGGCCTGGATGATGAGTTGCATTGTATCCTCCTTAAATCCTGTATCCTTAAATCCTGTACAGGACATTGAAGTAACAGTGGTTTAGGATGACTTAAGAGTCTCAATGCAAGTAAGTGTTGCCGTCTCATCTGCTTGGGGCTTAACGAAGGTAGATTGGTTCATAGAACCCATTAGCAGCATAATCCCTAAATGTAGGCATATGATGTGGAAAGCCTAGCTAAAATGTCATGAAATATAGGATTTTGAACTATCTTTAAATGCTTTAGAAAAGAATGCATAACTCAACAGGTAAAACCTGGCTCAGCTTTACTGTATATACTGCTTAGAGAGATTTTGTGTGTGTGTGTGTGTGTGTGTGTGTGTGCGTTAGTTGCTCAGTCTCAGTTGTATTTGACTGTTTGCAATCCCATGGACTATAGTCCTCCAGGCTCCTATGTCCATGGAAGTCTCCAGGCAAGAATACTGGAGTTGGTTGCCATTCCCTTCTCCAGGGCATCTTCCCAACCCAGGGATCCAGCCCAGGTCTCCTGCATTGCAGGCAGATTCTTTACTAACGTCTGAGCCACCGGGGAAGCCCGTTCAGAGAGATTAGCTTTATGTATATAACAGAGAATGCAATTGAAACTAACTTTATTCTATTCAAAAATAAAACAATTTAAAACTGGAATTTAAAAAATTGTTGGGTTTCTACACAGAAAATCCTATAGGAAGATAATTTTAAGATGTTACAAAAGATAAAGACGTGACAGTTTAGAAGAAAATAACTATACCATATGTAACAAAGGATTGATATCCATAATTACAAAGAACTAATATAAAACCAATAAGGAAAAGATAAACAAGCCAACAGCGAAATGAATAAAGGTCTTTGAAGAAGAAATTCACAGAAGAAATACAAATCCCTAATAACATATGAACAAGTGCTCAATCTCACTGCATAACGCAGAAGAGTCCTTAAGTACTGGTAATGGGGAAATGCAAATCCAAACGAAAAAATAGCTTTTTTTTTTTTTTTGTCCTCTCAGATATGGGGAAAAAACGATAATATCCAGGGTTGTTAAGGGTATATCGGAAGAGATACTCTCATATACTCTTGAGAGTAAATTGTAACAGGAATTTCTGGATGACAATTTAACAGCTTCTATCAAAACTTCTAATGTGTATGCCAAGAAATTCCACTTAAAATTTTTTTTTATTGTGGTAAAAGTTACATAATATAAAACATACTATTTTAACCACATTTAACTGTACATTTCAGTGACACTAAGTACATTCACATTGTTCTGCAACCCTCACCATCATCCATCTCCTGAATTTTTCACCTTCCTGAACTGAATCTCTGTCCCCATTAAACACTAACTGCCCATTCCCCCTCTCCCTCTCTCAGGCATCTACAAATACACTAAGAAATTCCACTCTTAGGAATGTCTCCTAGCCTATAGAAATACTCAATATATGCCCACATTTCTGCATATAAAGATGGTCATCACAGCATCGTTTATGCTAGAAAAGATAGAAAACAATCTAATTGTCTGTCAATTAGGCCAGTGGCTAAAGAAATTGTCATGTCAATACTATGAGATATGCAGTTGTTAAAAGGATTAAGACAGAACTATATGTACTGACGTGAGCCAACCCCAGTCTATATAGTTAAAAAGGGTGTATGTGTGTGTGTGTGTGTGTAAATATACAGAAACAGATCTAATAATGCTGATGAGCTCTAGCTCTGTGGAGGGGATTTGGATTGGGAATGTGAAGGAACGCTCTCACATTTTGCTTTATATACTTCTTTCTATATGTTTAATAAGCAGATATTAACATATTGTTTAGTTGCTAAATTGTGGCCGACAATTTGCGACCCCATGGACTGTAGCCTGCCAAGCTCCTATGTCCACAGTATTTCCCAGGCAAGAATACTGGAGTGGGTTGCCATTTCCTTTCCTGATCAATGAATTATGAAATTTAAAAACACGTTTATTTTTAAAGATATTATGAGAATTAGAAAAGTTACAACCTCTCGCCTCAAAGTTTCACAGGTGCCCAAATAATCCTCAATAACAAATGAAAAAGTGAAGACTTACATAAGACAGAGATTAACAACTGTGTGCTCCTAATGCCTCTTATTTTTGTTCCTTTCAAGTCCACAGAATTTGCTTTTATTACAAGTTCTTCCTGGCTGTCATCTGGCAGTGACCCTCCAAGGGACAATGGGAAGGACTGGGATGAGGACCAAGAGGATTGGTTAGAAAAGCACGTTTTTCTCTCCTTCGACCTCCTATGTTGCCTTAACTCATTGAAGAATGAGTTACTTTTTGTGTCTTTTCTTATTTTAGGGCTTTCCAAATCGGGCTTCTACACAATCATGCAGTTTTTAGTACTCATTGTTAGAATTCCATGATCTGGTTAGATCTGGACTTTTGTAAAAGTATTCCAATGTGCTTTTTCTGGGAAATTGTCACTTCAGCCAACTCTATTTCTTGCTCTCCCACCTCTTCTTACTTCCTAGGGTCTAAAAAAAATGACATAATCCATTCTGGGATCCATGGAATTGCTCCACACTTTCCTCGTGATCACCTGGGGCCTTCTATCATGGTTTTTGATTTGTTAAAATTTTTTTTTTTTTTTTTGCCTTCTTCGACTGCATTTTGTCGAGTGTTTTTGATTTCTGAGTATATGCTTTTGCACCAGGTAGCATCCATCAAGGCCACATCCGCAATCAACTCCTTAACTATTTACCCTCAGAGGAAAATTTGCTATGATGAATGCTGTCCATTTTAGCTGATTAGTTCACCTTCTTTGCTGAGTGGTTGAGTTAAATACACTCCTGAGGCATATTTCTCAGTTTGTGCCCTGGTGCAGTGTTTTCCAACAGGTATATAGATTGCTGGTCACACATCACCATCAGATTTTGACCTGCAGTTATATTTGTAAATGACTTTTCAGCCTTTTCCACTACTTCCCTTGATCTGTATATCTATAAAGAACTCCTTTTCTGAGATCCGTATCATTTATGTATGTTCCACTTTAACTCTCTATGACCTCCTCTTCGCTTTATTCTAGAAGATAATACTTGTCAAAGACTAGTATCCTTCTCTGTCCATTTTTCATATACTCTTCCAGATCTATTTTCTTTTGTTGGAGGAGGTTAAAAATAGCTACCATTTATTATGTAATCTCTGGGATGAAAATCTTCATTACTGAATTTTTCTGTAATGAGCATGCATATTTGTCTTCTACCCAGTAAGTATTGATGAAAATATTAAATGGCGTCAGCATTAGGTCAGTTCCTTGAGAAACACAATACAGTGTGCTTCCTTGCCTCTGGTTCTTTTTGAACTATCAAAAAGTAGTTTGTCAATATCATCCTCTAGTGCCAATTGTATATGGTCGGCACCATATTTTTCAAGCTAGTTAATAAGTAGGTCATGGCCAGGAGCAGAAACAAAAGCCTTTCTAAGGTCAATACATATTATGTTGTTTGCTACCCAAAATCCATTAGGCTTGTCATCTGTTACCAACAAAAATTATGTTGTTCAGCAGGGTTTTTTTCCTTTCATAATGTAGTATTAATAGTTATTCAGCTCCCTGTGCTCTTCCTACCTTTCTTTTAACTTTTATTGTGAAATTATTTTTTAAGTGTTGTCCTGTGAGTAAGATTAGGTTTATCTTTCATGTCTATGTTGACTCTACCCTTTCTTGGAAGGTAGGTGGTGTCTTTGTCTTTGTTATGATCGCCAGGAAACTTTCAAGAATTTCCAAACATGGTACAGTAGTTCAACAAAGAATCTAGATGATTCTTTAAACATTTTAGGATGAAAGTCCTAAGATACTGTTTTGACTTCTCAGTCTCAACTATGATTGTTCAGTATTAAATCATAGAGATTTAAGCAGCCCATGTTGCCTGCTGTGACCTTGTGTGTGTGTGTGTGTGTGTGTGTGTACACTACAGTTTCCTTTGACTTTAGTGTCATGTTTTCGATTACCTCCCCACACACTCAAAGAACCACACTACTTCCTTTTCCTTTTGTACAATATGCATTATTTTCCTGGGCATCAATTGCTAGCGGGATCTTATTCCTTGCTTTCACTCTCCCCATTTTATCTTCATATGTAGCTGTTTCAAGTCTTTCATGGACTGGAGAAAGGTATTAAATAAATCTACTTCCTCAACGTCCTCACAGATAGTTTTGTTAAAATCTGATTATGCCAAGGACTGCAATTGTTATCTCCTGGAAATAGCACTGGGGATGGGGCTAATGCTTGAGAAAGCCTCTTCTGATCCTATAGTCGGGTTTCGCATCCAGACTTTAAATGTGTAATCTCTAGTTACGCAAACCCTACACCTTCTCTCTATTTAGTACAATGTCTTTTATTTATCTTTTTAAAATGAATATATAATAGGAAGCTGTTCTCTGCTGCTTAGATCCCCCCCCCAACTTTGTATCATGATTCTTTTTCCATTAACATAAGTGTACAAATTAGAAAAGTAACTTTGTGCATGCAGGCAGACCATCAAACCCATCTTCATATTATGCTGGACAAAGAAAGAAAAAACAAAAAGCAAAACCTCTTACTGGAAATTTTCCCTTCTTATTTTTGCTTCCTATCGGCTTTGGTGGGAAAAGTACAGCAATACTATTATAATCAATATTAGCTAACTTTTATTGAGTGTGTACTGTAAGCATGCCCTTGAGTTGTTTTAACCAGTTAACCCCTACGTTGTACCTGGAGTAAATGGAAGTTCAGAGAAGTTAAGTGGTTGGCCCAAAGTCATACAGGTAAAGAGCGACATGGTTGGTCACTCTCTAGGTCGCCCTTTTTTTTTTTATATTGAAGTATACTTGATTTAAGATGATTCAGGTATACAGCAAAGTGATTCAGTTATACACACACACACGTATATAGTATTCTTTGTCAGATTCTTTTGCGTTTTAGGGTATTACAAGATATTCAGTATAGTTCTCTGTACTATACAGTAGGGCCTTGTTTTTTTTATCTATTTTATATATATAGTAGTATGTATCTGTTAATCCCAAACTCATAATATCTCTCTTCCTCCCCACCCCTGTTAACCCCTTTGGTAACCATAAATTTGTCTTTTGTGTCTGTGAAGTTGGCCACTGTTTACTAGACTGGAGTTGGGTAGTCTGAAGGTCTGAGATAAAATTTTTGACATTTTATTGTCCAATAAATTAGCATCCATATTACAATTTGTGCCATATTAAATTCTGTCAAGTAGAATATTTTAAATTAAGAGTATTGTTTTATTATAAAAATTATATGTTCATATTAGAAAATTCAGGAAAAATTCGTACCTGAATCCCACCATTTTACTATATTACCTTTCAATCTTTCTTTTATGCAGACTTTTTCTTATGATTTGTTTGCGAGTTATTTTGCCATTTTATTTTTCTTTTTAGTTTTTGGTTTTAATTTTTAATTGGAGGATAATTGCTTTTCAATATTGTGTTACTTTCTGCCATATATCAACATGTTTGTCTTACATGATTGTGAAAGTACTGTACATGTAATTTTGCATAGTTTAAAATATTATCTTTAGAGCATAAACATTTTCCCCATTGTGTTCTTTTTTAAAGGCTATTTAGCAATTGAATGACTGCAATCTGTAACTTACTTAGCCTTTTCCATATAATTTAGCATGTAGGCTGTTTCTTTATTCATTACTATAAATATTGCTGTAATTAAGGTCTTCATTGATAAAGCTCTGGTGTGTATTTGGAATGATTTCACAGAAATGAAATTACTAGATCAAAGAATGTGAACCTTTTTAAAGTTTTGGATGAATGTCCAAACTGATTTCTGAGCTGGTTGTATCAATCAACAGTCTCAGAGCTTTAGAGACAGATATTGTGCATGATATATTTCCTGAAGGTAGGCCTGAATTTTCACTATTTAATTAATATGTAGAATCATAGAAGGTTCAAGTCATGAACCTGGGATGCTGGGAATTATATATGCTAATATTTATTTATACAGACAGAAACACAGAGAGATTGTGATTCATGAAAATTCTATGTGGAGTTAGAAGAAGAGCCAGGATTGGAATAAGGACATTTGACTTCAGTTACATTTTTTTCACCACTACTGTTTCACCTATTCCCATTTTAAATCTTGTTGCATTTTCCATCTTATAAAGATCCCATGAGTATTTACACATTTAGAAAGGGTTATAGAAACAGCGTATGTGCATGTTCGGTCATTTCATTCATGTCTGACTCTTTGTGACCCCATGCGGTTGTAGCCCACCAGGCTCCTCTGTCCATGGGATTTCCCAGGCAAGAATACTAGAGTGGGTTGCCATGCCTTCCTCCAGAGGATCTTCCTGACCCAGGAATTGATCCTGTGTCTTCCACATCTTCTGCATTGGTAGACGGGTTCTTTATCCTTGGCGCCACCTGGGAAGCCCTATAGAAAGAGGAAGGAGCCTAAATCACAGACATGGATTAGTGATGGTGGAGCACCTGGCCCCCGTGAAGGAACTATTTTGGACAAGGAGGTTTTCTTGGTCATGTCCAGTCACACCCTGTCAAGTACCACCACCTCTGCTGACACACAAGACCAACTGTATTCAGAAATGGTTCAGAGAGAAGCTCCACCCTGCTCTTCCAACATCAGGCAGTCATTCAGTCATTTTCCTGGGCTTGCTCTGGGGCATCTCAGAAACAGAAAACACAGTTCTGCCCTCAGAGATCTAACAGTGGAATGGAGAAGGCAAGAATTGTGTTCATCAGAAAATGAAAGAAATGTTAGATTCTGTGGCGTGTATAACTCAGGCTTCAAGGGAATTTTAGGATGGGGGATGTGGAGAAGGTTCTGCATAGGAGTCGAGTAGAGCAAGTCTTTAACATATGGGCAATGTGGATGAGCTGTCAGGGAGAAGTCATTCTTCCTTTAATTAGCTAAGAGGGTATTGGTGGCCTGCAGTGAGGATCTAGCCGTGGTCAGGAGGAGGCTTAGGTTAGAGGGAAAGAGGATTCGAGAATACTTGAGAACATCTGGTCCATCTACCTCATTGGCTTGATAATAACCACAAAAAATCTTTATAACACTCTTACCAAGTATTGTCCTAAGTCCTTTACAGATACTGAATCATTTAATCTTTATTAAAGCTTATAATCATTATCCCATTCTACAGATGGGAAAACTCAGACATGGAGAGATTCATTAACTAGCCCAGGGTCACAGAGCTAATAAGCGGTGTTGCAGTATTTGAACCCAAGCAGTTTGGCAACAGAGTCCCTGTTCTTAATGCCAACATTGTTCTGCCTTACATCCAGGAAAGAAAACTGAGGCTCGGAGAAGGAAAATGGTCCACCTTCCTGAGAACAGCCTTTAAAGCTGTGTGAGACTTGGCCCTGCTTCTTCCTGGAGCCTAGTTTCTCTCACTCCCCAGCCATACCCCCACCACAATGAATAGTCCCCAAACTCACCACGGCTTTTCATGTCTCAAGGGAGGGCCTCAACAGAGCAGAAGGAATCTGGGCTTTGGAGTCAGCATGCCCAGGCTCTTCAGTTCCAGCTTTACCATGTACACAACTCTACAGAACCTATGACGTCTCCGTTTGCTCACCTGTAAAATGTGCATAATGATGTCTACAGACTGGTGTGGAGATTTGAAATAACACATAAAAAGTACATAGTATGGTACCTACAACATAGCAGGTAGTCAAAGATAGGTACAATGACAAAGATCTTGTTGATGTCAATTTTGACATCATTTTTGACTCTGGAGGCTTTGTGCATGCTGTTCCCTGTATGCAGCCGGCTCTAACTCCCATCTCAGTCAGTTCTATCCACCCTTCACAATTCAACGTAATCATCACCTCTTCCAAGGAGTTTTCTTAGTTTCCTCCTCTTGGGGAGTTCCTTTGTGCTTCCATCGCACCCTGGGTGGACCTGAGAGATGGTACATTTCCTATCAAGGTGTTAGTCATGTAGCTTCTTCACTGTCTGCATTTTCAGTGCCCAAACTCTGGAGGCCACTGCTCTCAGAAAATTCACTCTGAACACAATCTTTCTCTTTTTTCATTTCCAAAACATGAACATTTAATAGTGCTCATATTTGAGTCCCTTCTTTTCCAATAACTGAAGTTGACTATTTCCATTTCTTCTCTACTTTCCCCTTCAATGAGCGCCATCCATGTATTGGAAATTGGCATTAGATGTCATCCATATGTCATTTTGTGCAGTCTTCTTAAGGAGTCTGCCAAGGTACATTAGTTCTGTTTATAGATGGGAAAGCAAGGCTCCAAGGATTTAAAGAAATTTGTCCAAAGTCACAGCTGGATGCTTCATGAGATGTCTTGTTGCATATGGAGCTTTCCCACTGCTGGCTGGGCCAGTGGCAGTTGACAATGGTATCCATTTGGAGGCAGGATCAAGAAGCATCAGGCAATCAATCAATCTGCCAGGCAAAGGTAGGAAAATATCATGGCCCTGTCACTCACTGACTGTAAGCTTAGCCCATTTAACACACCTCTGTTTTCTCATTTCCTCATCTGTAAATTGTGGGTAATAATAGTTTCAGTCTCATATAGTTAGTTACATAGAGGATGAAATCAGTCAGTACATTAAAAATATTTAGCACAGTACCTGGCACATAGTAAGCACTCAATAAATGTTGCCCATTCTTTTCGGAAACAGAGGTGAGGCCAAATTATTAATAATATTACTGGCATGCATGCATGCTCAGTCGCTTCAATCGTGTCTGACTCTTTGTGACCCTATGGACTATAGCCTACCAGGTACCTCTGTCCATGGGATTTTGCAGGCAAGAATACTGGAGTGGGTTGCCTTCTCCGCCAAAGGATCTTCCCAACACAGGGACTGAACCTGTGTCTCCTGCAGCTCCTACATTGCAGGCGGATTCTTTTTGGCTGAGCCACCAGTGCTGTGCTGTGCTTAGTCGCTTCAGTCGTGTCTGACTGTTTGCGACCTATGGACTGTAGCCCGCCAGACTCCTCCGTCCATGGGATTCTCCAGGCAAGAACACTGGAGTGGGTTGCCATTTCCTATGATATCACTTATATGTGGAATCTAAAAAGATGATACAAAAAACATTTACAAAACAGAAACAGACTCACAGATTTCGAAAACAAACTTATGGTTACCAAAGGGAAAAGGTGGCAGGGGTGGTGGTGTGGCTTAGTTGCTAAATCGTGTTCAACTCTTGGGACCCCATGGACTATAGCCTGCCAGGCTTCTCTGTCCACGGGATTTCTCAGGCAAGAATACTGGAATGGGTTGCCATTTCCTTCTCCAGGGGATCATCCTGACCCAGGGATCAAACCAGGGTCTCCTGCATTGCAGGTAGATTCTTTACCGACTGAGTCACCACAGAAGCCCCAAAGGTAGGGGAGAGAGGGATAAATTAGGAGGTTGGAATTAACATGTACACACTACTATAAATAAAATAGATAATTAACAATGACCTACTGTATAGCATAGGTATATTCTACTCAATATTCTGTAATAACATATGGAGAAGAATCTGAAAAAGAATGGATATATGCACATGTTTATAAGTGTCCTGCTTTACTATACACTTGAAACTAAGGCAACATTATTAATCAACGATGATATAAAATAAAAATAATCAATTTTATGAAAAATTGCAGGTGTCCTAGCTCACTTATGGTCTATGAAACTAGCCAATTCTCCTCGAAGGTCAGCCTGATTGAGCAGCTACAACTTGACCCAGATGACATGGCGTCCATGCAGCCAGCTCTTTGGTTAAAGCCATTGCTCTCAGTATCACCACTGCACTTGCCAATTACAAGAGCTTACATTTACTGAACACTTAATTTGTGTCAGGCATCATGCCAAACATCATGCATGCAACATCTTATTTGATTCTCATAGCTACTCTGTAAGGTAGGTCCTATTTTTCCCCCAGAGAAGTTAAGTGTCCTCTGAAAACCACAGAATAAATGGGAACATTTAAAGTCAGGTCGATCTCATTTCACAGCCCATGCTCTTAACTACTAGAATGAGCACACCTGGAACACATTATGAAAGCTTTTCTTGCCAGTGATAAGTCCAGGTCAGGACTTAGGCTTCACTCACTCACGTTATTGCTTGATAGCAGCCTTCTCCAGGCCCATCTTCCACTCTGAGATGGGAAGAGGTGCTGGATGGGGTGGACTTGGATAAGAAGTTGGGTCTAGTTTGTCATGCAGGGAAGTATGTAGGTGAGGAGACAGCAGGTGGATTCTAATCCCAACGAGCCAGCTATCAGAGGGGCTAGGATTAGAGAAAAGACTGTCCATTTCACACTTCACATTTAGGGACACCATGCTCAGGAATGATCTAACTGAGCAATCATAGGCAGCAAGCATCAAAGTAAACAGAAATTATTTAGGCAGGGCTTTTCTCCCCAAAGTCCAGAGTGATTTTACCCAGAGTCCTTATTTGTCCCATTAATGCCACTTCATGGCATTGTGACTGCCTTAATTGCTGCCATGCCTCCCTCATCAGATGATTGTGGTGCATAGCACTGCCTCCACCCCCGTGACGGCTCAACTAGCACCCAGGTACATGCTGACCATCATTTGAATCCATTAAGAAACTACTGAGTATCTCTTCAGCCACTCGGCCCACGCTGATGCTGGGCGCATGATAGTTGAGTATTAGCTGTGATCACTGGCAGTGTCAGGCCACTGGCTGCTCCTGTTCTCACTGCTTTCTTCCTTCCTGGCTTCTCCATTTCAGCAGTGTGATGACATAGCTGGTTGTGCTTCAGCGAGGTCCCTCTTGTTGACACTGAAGTCAAGATGGGCTTAGTCGCTGTGTCTCCACGCCACTGGCAAATAAGCAAGAGGAGTTAAGACTGTGGCTGTCTAGGATGTGGGAATATTTGGGCAGTTGAGTAAGTCTTTATCAGGCCCTTATTACGTACCTCTAACTGGGTTAAGTGCTGAAGGGAGGGGGTGGAGAAAGACAGAGAAAATCTTCTCCATGATCCTCTTCCTCCTCCTCGTCATCACTACGGTTTATCAAGCACCTACCACATGCTACTGGCATACATTATCTCCGCATTCCGAACAGCCTTATGAGAAGCACTGCACCCATATTACAGATCAGGAAACTGAGTCCCAGAGCAGTCAGCTGAATCATTTCTCCAAGCTCATATGTAACTAGTATAGGACACAAACCAATGCCTACCCACAGGTGAACCATGTTCTAATAGTTTTAGTTAACATTATGAAAGAGTATATGACAAACTAACAAATGTAATAAAATCCAGAGCTACAAGACACATTGTTGATAAATGTCATGGGATGGGAAGGAAGAAATTAAGGAGCAGCAGCTATGTCATGGAAGACTGCTGAAGAACATGCAGTTTCGGGGACTTCCCTGGTGTTCCAGTGGTTAGGACACCGTCTTTTTGATGCCACAAGCCCAGGTTCAGTCCTTGGTTGGGGAAGTAAGATCCCACAAATTGTACAGCGGGGCCAAAAGCAACAACAACAAACAAACAGCATGGAGTTTCAACAGCTCTTGGGAAGATGTATGGGACCTGGATCAGTTCAGTTCAGTTGCTCAGTCATGTCCTACTCTTTATGACCCCATGGACTGCAGCATGTCAGGCTTCCCTGTCCATCACCAACTCCCAGAGCTTACTCAAGCTCATGTCCATTGAGTCGGTGATTCCATCCAACCATCTCATCCTCTGTCGTCCCCTTCTCCTCCTGCCTTCAATCTTTCCCACCATCAGGGTCTTTTCCAATGACTCAGTTCTTTGCATCAGGTGGCCAAAGTATTGGAGTTTCAGCTTCAATATCAGTCCTTCCAATGAACATTCAGGACTGATTTCCCTTAGGATGGACTGGTTGGATCTCCTTGCAGTCCAAGGGACTCTCAAGAGTCTTCCCCAACACCACAGTTCAAAAGCATCAATTCTTTGGCACTCAGCTTTCTTTGTGGTCCAACTCTCACAACCATCCATGACTACTAGAAAAACCATAGCCTTGACTAGACGGCTCTTTGTCAACAAAGTAATGTCTCAGCTTTTCAATATGCTGTCTAGGTTGGTCATAGCTTTTCTTCCAAGGAGCAAGCGTCTTTTAATTTCATGGCTGCAGTCACCATCTGCAGTGATTTTGGAGCCCAAGAAAATAAAGTCTGTCACTGTTTCAATTTTTTCCCCATTTATTTGCCATGAAGTGATGGGACAGGATGCCATTATCTTCGTTTTTTGAATGTTGAGTTTTCAGCCAGCTTTTTCACTCTCCTCTTTCACTTTCATCAAGAGGCTCTTCAGTTCCTCTTGCTTTCTGCCATAAGGGTGGTGTCATTTGCATATCTGAGGTTATTGATATTTCTCCCACAATCTTGATTCCAGCTTGTGCTTCATTTAGCCTGGCATTTTGCATGATGTAATCTGCATATAAGTTAAATAAGCAGGGTGACAATATACAGCCTTAACGTACTCCTTTCCCAATTTCGACCCAGTCTGTTGCTCCATGTCTAGTTCTAACTGTTGCATCTTGACATGCATACAGATTTCTCAGGAGGCAGGTAAGGTGGTCTGGTATTCCCATCTCTTGAAGAATTTTCCAGTTTGTTATGATCCACACAGTCAAAGTTTTGGTGTAGTCAATAAAGCAGAAATCGACGTTTTTGAGGAACTCTCTTGCTTTTTCTATGATCCAACAGATGTAGGACCTGGATGACAGAGGGGAAAATGGAGAAGGTTCTAGGTAGGAAAAATCACATAGACAAAGGCATATGGCTGACAAAGAACCCAAGGAAGGCAGTGCTAGGCACTGGACTAGGTGTGTGGGATATTGTAGTGAAGCAAACAGATAAAAAACTGTTTTCTCGAGACCTGTGGTTGCCAAGGAGGATGAGAGTGGAGGAGGGATAGAGTAGGAGTCTGGGTTTAGTATCTGCAAACTATTATATATTGAATGCATAAGCAACAAGATCCTACTGTATAGCACAGAGAACTATATTCAACACCCTGTGATAAACCATAATGGAAAAGTATATGTGTGTATATATATAACTGAATCACTTTGCTGTACAGCAGAATTTAACACATCATTGTAAAATAAGTATACTTCAATTAAAAGATGTTAAAAATCCCTGTTTTCTTGGAGATGACATTCTATTTTGTCATTGTAAGAGCACTTATCCCCATTTCTAACTAACTGGTTTCTTTGTTTACTTCTACCCTACCCCTCCCCAGAATGTAAGCTTCATGGCAGCAGACAATGATTTTAGTTGCCTTTCTAGCTTTCGTTCTCCTTTCTCCAGACAACAGCCCCTGACAATTTGGGAAATGCCCCAAAGATGAGTTTCAGCCACATGCTTGGAGTTCATCTGTTGGCCCTATTATCTACTCCAAACCCAGTGGCATGATTTACACCCCCTGCTGAAATTTTGATGATTGTGTCAGAGATGGAAATGTATATCCCGGGCTTAAGCTGGTCCAGTTAAGGTAAACCTTAGGACATATGCTCTTCCGTGGGTGTGAAAGTGTGGGGCTCCCACCGCTGATGGCCATGAGGGGAACAGTCCGTGCTGCTGAGGATCACCACGTGAAACCTGAGAGTAAGGCTGACACTTCAGACGAGAGCACACAGGGACACAAAGAACCCTGGTGACATTATTGAGTTGCTAGGTCAAGCCTCATTGGAATCCAAATCTGCCTCTAGACATTTCAGTTAGGTGAGCCAGTTTGAGTTAGATTTTCTGTCATTTGAAACAAAAAGGTTTGAGAAAGGGACTTTATTTTCCTTGTTGCTGTGTCTTCTCTAGAACAGTACCTGGCACCTAGCAGGAACTCAATATTTTATTGAGTGAAAAAGGGGGTTAAGGGGGAAGTGACCCCGTCTTTTTTCAATGTATTTAAAAATTAATATATTGCTTTAGGTTTAATTTTTCTGAAGCACATCACACATACAGAAGTGCTTGTCCAACATAGGTATATTTTAAAGACTAATATTAAGGAGAACGTCTGTGTAACTTTCACCTCAGTTAAAAATAGAACAGTGCCATTTCATGGTGGGGAAGGGGGCCGGCAGGGTCCTCTCTGGTGGCTCAGCAGTAAAAAATCTACCTGCAGTGCAGGAGACGCAGGAGACTAGGGTTTGATCCCTGGGTTGGGAAGACCCCCTGGAGGAGGGAATGAAAACTCACTCAAATATTCTTTTTTTTAATTAATTTATTTATTTTAATTGGAGGCTAATTACTTTACAATATTGTGGTGGGTTTTGCCATACATCAACATTCTGAAGGAGATCAGCCCTGGGATTTCTTTGGAGGGAATGATGCTGAAGCTGAAACTCCAGTACTTTGGCCACCTCATGTGAAGAGTTGACTCACTGGAAAAGACTCTGATGCTGGGAGGTATTGGGGGCAGGAGGAGAAGGGGACGACAGAGGATGAGATGGCTGGATGGCATCACCGACTCGATGGACATGAGTCTGAGTGAACTCCGGGAGTTGGTGATGGACAGGGAGGCCTGGCGTGCTGTGATTCACGGGGTCGCAAAGAGTGCACACGACTGGGCGACTGAACTGAACTGAACATGAATCAGCCACGGGTGTACATGTGTACCCCCTTCCCACCAATATTCTTACCTAAAAAACCCCATGGACCTAGAAGCCTGGCAGGCTGCAGTCCATGACTGAGCAACTAAGCACACAGCACACATTTCACATGGAGAGATTAGATAATGGATGAACCACAAACATACTGAAGCAATTTTAAACATTAGAGCAGAACTTGGCATATGCATTGCAGGTTTTAGATGAATTTCTTCCCAGTAAAACTTGTTGTCAATTGAAAAAAAAAAAAAATAGAACAGTGCCAGCATCTTGGAAGGTCCCTTTGCTTCTTCCTCACTTTCTTCCTCTCCCTCACAGAGCAAATCACAGTGCTGACTTTGCATTAATGATTCTCTTGCTTATCTTGCCATTACCTACAATACCCTGTAGTACTGAGCATGCATCTCTATAGTTTGCCTGCTTAAAAAATAAACTTTATGTAAATTGTGGAGTTATGCTGTAGGCTGTTATGAATGGCATGGTTCACTCTTTATATTTGTGAAACTGATCCTTGTTGCATGAACTGGTAGTTCATTCATTTAATTGCTGTGCAGCATTACATTGAATAAAAATCTTCTAGTCTTAAAAAAGAAAAAAAACATTTCACCACGTATTCATCCACATTATTATTATCATCTGCGTTATTATCAGTGTTGTTATTACTTACATTTAGGCTGCTTCCAGTTTGAACCTCTTAAAATAACAATACTGTGGACATTCCTGTGCACATCTCCTGGGACACAGGTGCCCAAGTCTCTTGGGTATACACCTAGGAATGGCTTCACCGAGTCAAAAAGTACCCGTATGTTCATGAAGGTAACTGTTTTTAGACTGTTATACCAGGTTGAAGTTTATTTTTTTTATATTTAAATTTTTAATGGAGTATAGTTGCTTTGCAGTCTTGTGTTAGTTTCTGCTGTACAGAAAATGAATCTGCCAAACGTATACATATATCCCCTCTTTTTAAATTTCCTTTCCATTTAGATCACCACGGAGCAGTGAGTTTCCAGAGTAGGTTCTCATTGGTCTTCTATTTTATGCACGCATGCGTATGTGTGTGCACGAACTCAGTTGTGCCTGCCACCCCATGGACTGTAGCCCACCAGGCTCCTCTGTCCATGGAATTTTCCAGACAAGAATACTGGAGTGGGTTGCTATTTCCTTCTCCAAGGGATCTTCCCAACCCAGGGACTGAACCCATGTCTCTTACGTCTCCTGCATTGGCAGGCAGGTTCTTTACCAGCTGAGCCACTGGGGAAGCCCATTTTATACATCTGAAAGTTAGTTAAGTCGCTCAGTCGTGTCCGACTCTTTGTGACCCTGTGGACTGTAGCCCACCAGGCTCTCTCTGTCCATGGGATTCTCCAGGCAAGAATACTGGAGTGGGTTGCCGTTTCCTTCTCCAGGGGATCTACCCGACCCAGGTCTCCCACATTGCGGGCAGACGCTTTAACCTCTGAGCCACCAGGGAAGCCCCATTTTATACATAGTAGTGTATATATGTCAGTGCCAATCTCCCAGTTCACCCCATCCCTCCCAACCCCCCTTGGTGTCCATACATTTGTTCTCTAACTCTGTGCCAATTTGCAATCTAACCAACAATGTGGGCGAGTTCCCATTGCTCCACAGGCTCATCAACAGTTTGTATTTTTAGATTATTTCTTTCTCAACAATCTCTTGGGTCTCTCCTTGAGGTTTTCATTATCCTTCAGTGCAAATTAATTTCTGACTTTCAGTATAATTTATTTTACCCATTTAAAATGTTTCTTAATTTACAAATGATTTTCTAGCTATCTTTGTGGTTATTGATTTCTAGCTTTATTGCATTGTTGTAAGCTAAAGGGAATTGTGTGGTTTTGAAGACTGAAAATTTGTTGAAGCTCTAATTTTATAAACATGTTCTATGAATGCTTGGGGAAAACGCATATTTCGCAGTTTTGTCATGTTAAGACCGCTATTTGTCCCTTGTGTATTACATGTATTATTTAGATCTTTCCCCTCCTGCTCGTTCTATGAATGACTGAGAAAGGTGTGTTTGAAATTTCCAATTATGTTTTTTTTTAATAGGCCTCTTATATTTTTGAGGCTATGGTATTAGGAGATACAACTTTAAAATTGTCATATTTTTATGAATTAAGTTTATTCCCACTACAAAGAGATCTTCTTCATCTTTATTTTTTAAATTTTATTTTATTTTTAAACTTTACATAATTGTACTAGTTTTGCCAAATATCAAAATGAATCCACCACAGGTATACATCTTTAGAAATAATCATACTTTGTGCCTCAAAGTCTATTTTAAACAGATATCCCTTGCTACACTATATTCCTTTTTTTAGCATGTTCATGGCCTGCCTTCACTCCATGTTTTGCTTCCAACCTTTCTATATCTTTAGTGTTCCACTGGGTCCCTTGTAAACAACATTTAGTTGATCTTTTTACCAATTCAGCCTGAACGTCTTTCTTATTACCTAGAGCTTTTAGTCCACTTACATTTGATTTAATTAATTATGTCTTTGGGTTTATATCTACCATATTATTTTTGTGCTTTCTAATTGCCTCGGCTCTTCCATTTCTTTTGTGCCCTTGTTATCTATTTCTTTCTCCATTATTTTAGATGGATTTAGTATATTTTGCCATTCCACTTTCTCTTCTACTAATTTGGACGTTATAGACTCTGTTTTATGCTTTTAATGGCTGTGTTTGAAATGGCAAAGTGCATACTTACCAAAAATATTTTGCTCATATCCTTACTCTTCTGGACAATTATTAGACCTCATAACACTACCTACATTTATCCTTCTCCTGATAGAAAGATATTTGCTGTATATATTTTAGTTTGGTTGTTTTGACCCCACAAGGCATGATAATTATATAATCAGTATTTTTTTTAATCAAAGTCTAGTTGATTTACAACATTGTATTATTTTCAGGTATACAGCACAGTGATTCAGTGTTTTTGTAGATTATGCTCCATTATAGGTTATTACAAGATAATAGATATAATTCCCTTGCTATACAGTAGATCTGTGATCCTGGTCTATTTTATGTCAGTATCAGATCTAATCCTGGGTGGCTCTGGACTTAACCTTTTGTCACCCACACCTCAGGAGGCTGTGACAATTTAAATTGAGATGCTCCAGGTTTAGTAAATGCCTTTAGTTCTGAAGTACTATTTATGCTCAGGTACCAGCCTTCACTTATGCTTTGGCTCAGTAGCTCCTAACCTTTTTTCCAGCTCCTCGATGCATTAAAGATATTTGGGATATTTCATTCAACATTTTTAGTTTTGTGTGTATGTGTGTGTGTGTGCGCTTGTCTGTTTGTTTAAGGCAGGAGCATCAGTCAAGACACTTATTCTGTGAAAGCACGGGAGATAAGCTTGGTCTTGTATCTTTCTATACAATTTCATTTCAGTCTCTTTTGTAAATTTTGGGCTTTGACCACCTTTTAGTTATTTCTTTCTTTCTCAACTCAGAGTTTACCTCAGGAAAGTTTCTTTTTTTTTATCCTTGTCTCTTTCTATACTCATCTCATTTGAGTGTCAAAAAGAAAATAAATAATGACTCTAATCAGGTCTAAAATGCATAAGAGTAATGATAGTGATATACTTGAATCAAGGAGAAATTCATAAGTTATGATATGAAATTATACAAAGAACCAGTGCCCTACACTGCTAAAGTCCTTGAAACTGTCAAAGACCCCTTCAAAATGTCAACAAAAGTACCTGCCTACCTTTCTCATCTTCTTCTAATTAAACCTGCTTTTCCTTAATTACCACCACCATTCAAGAGAAGTTAAAAAATCTATTTTTTCTGTTTATTGCAACAATGTAGTTTTATACTGCTTTTAAGTAGAAAACTCAGAGTCTTTGACTTATATTTTGGTTATCTTCAGGAGAATGTTTTAAAAATATTTGAGCCTTCCCACCACTACCATGTATAATATTTTGGTGTACCAAACACACAACTTACAAATGAATCTCAGGATCATAATCTGTTTTTAAGATGTGCTGTGTGTGCTTTCAGAGAAGGCAGTGGCACCCCACTCCAGTACTCTTGCCTGGAAAATCCCATGGACGGAGGAGCCTGGTAGGCTGCAGTCCATGGGGTCGCTAAGAGTCGGGCACAACTGAGCGACTTCACTTTCACTTTCCACTTTCATGCATTGGAGAAGCAAATGGCAACCCACTCCAGTGTTCTTGCCTGGAGAATCCCAGGGACGGGGAGCCTGGTGGGCTGCTGTCTATGGGGTCGCACAGAGTGGGACACGACTGAAGCGACTTAGCAGCAGCAGCAGTGTGTGCTTAGTCGTTCAGTCATGTCTGACTCTTTGCAACCCCATGCACTGTAGCCCACCAGGCTCTTCTGTCCACGGGGATTCTCTAGCCAAGAATACTGGATTGGGTTGCCATGCCCTCCTCCAGGGGATCTTCCCCACCCAGGGGTCGAATCCAGGTCTCCCGCATTGCAGGCAGATTCTTTACCATCTGAGCCACCAATTTTTAAGATGCGGTCCACTTATAACTTAGTTTTTTAAAATAATTGTTAAAATAATGCTATAATCATATTAAAGGGCATTTAAAAGAAAATGTTTTCAATCTCTACAAACTAAATTTAACTGTTTTCATGTCCCCTTATTCCCTTCCAAAATTTGTGTGTGTGTGTGCACGCTCAGTCATGTCTGACACTTTGCAACTGCATGGACTGTAGCCTGCCAGGCTCCTCTGTCAGTGGGCTCTTCTGGGCAAGAATAATGAAGTGGGTTGCCATTTCCTACTCCAGGGGATCTTCTTGACCCAAGAATCGAGTCCATGGCTTTTTGCATCTCCTGCATTAGCAGGCAAATTCTTTACCACTAGCACTACCTGGGAAGCCCTGAATATACAGTGCCGCATTCTCCTTTTGAAACCTTTGAGTGCTTCATAAATACTCCTTTCTGTTGCTATGCGCTTTCTTGTCCATCTTTTTCAATGGCAGCCTACTATTCCACCAAGCTGACAAATTTGCTTAATAGTTTTCCTACTGTTGAACTTTTAACATATTTCAGCATTCTTCCTATATACTTTTGTAAATGTGTTTGTGCATGTATTCATTTTCTTCTTTTGACTTGTTGTTTAGAAGTTTCCAGAATTGAATTTACTGGGTTTGAGACTGGTAACATTTTATGGCCTTTGACAGAGACTGGGCCCTAAAAATATTGTACCAGTGTATCCTGGCACCACAAGGTGATGTACGGTATGCTGGCAGAACTGACAGAAATGAGAAATCTAAAAATTATTTTTCTCTTTTTTTGTCAGTTGAATAATGTGTATAAGTGGTGCATGTATTCAGCATGTCTGTTGAACTCATACTGAGGGGGACATTGTGCCAGGTACTAGGGAATCTGTGTGCAGGTCAAGAAGCAACAGTTAGAAATGGACATGGAACAACAGACTGGTTCCAAATCAGGAAAGGAGTACGTCAAGGCTGTATATTGTCACCCTGCTTATTTAACTTCTATGCAGAGTACATCATGAGTAAAGTTTGGGCACCACCTAGAAGGAATTCACGACCCAGTGGGACAGATAAGAAGAGAGCGTGGTATAACAGAGGCCTGTCTGTATTTCCACAGGAATGCAAATGAGGGGGTAGATTAATGTTTACTTCTGTTTTTCTGGAACATAGGCAGACTTACCCTGAAAGTGGATTCCTGCAGAATGTGTTGGAGTTTTCCAAAGGATAAGACATACCTCATTCTGGGTTTTGTTTTCATCTGTATTCCCTTATTTATTACATTCACTCTCAGTGTGTTTGCTTTCTGTAGTTTCTCTTGCATGGATTACCTGTTTATTTATTTTTTGTAATTTTCAATTGCATTAATAGTAATATTTGTGGGAACTTAGTATCATAACAAAGCAAAGCTAACAAGGATAATAATGTCACAACAACCATTTGTTGGAAGGGAAAGAGAAAGGATCATAATGTTGAGCTGAGATGTAGGAGAGCATGAATACCTACCTCAGAAAGAAAAATGATGTGCCTAAGCTCACTCCCAAGACCAGATAATGACTTTCAAAAAAAGACATATCTACTTCATTTTAGAAATCATTTTGAAATTTATTTGTCCTTGAATCATGGCAGAGTAGTTCCCAAGTACTGGGCCAGGCTTATGAGCTGGTTCATCATATGATAAGCAATAGAATGTCATACAAAGAGCATGAATTTTGGAGGGAGACAACCTGGGTTTAAGTCCTGGTTTGACCACATACAAGCTGTATTGGTTTTCTCCTGTTTCTACCTTCTCAGCCTATTTTCACATCTCTTAAGTTGGAGGGTCAATCATACCTACCCTCTAATGAAAGTATTAGAGTTAAATTAGGTAATAGGTAGAAAGTAGTTGAAGAAGGAAATGGCAACCCACTCCAACATTCTTGCCTGAAGAATCCCATGGACAGAGGAGCCTGGCAGGCTACAGTCCATGGGGTCACAAGAGTCAGACACAACTTAGCCACAAACTACCACCACCATAAAGTAGTTAGTACATCACAGGACACATGGTATCCATTCAATAAATCCTAGTCTTGCTCATTGTTACTGGGTTGGGAAGATAAGACAAAATTCTAGGAAGGACTAATTCTCTCCCATCTTGTTGACAGCACAAATTAACTGAAGAATCCTAACAAGGAGAATCCCCATACCACCAAGATGGAGAAAGTCATGTTATGAATACATAAACAGTCTGATAAGACAATAGAGAATTTCAATTCAGTTCAGTCGCTCAGTCGTGTCTGACTCTTTGCAATCCCATGAACCACAACACACCAGGCCTCCCTGTCCATCACCAACTTCTGGAGTCCACCCAAACCAATGTCCATTGAGTCCATAATGAGAGTGGAGTGGCTCTGATTCTCCAGGGTAGAGTTGAAGAGATTTAGAGGTAAATTGCAATTCTGCTTTCAGCATGACTAATTTTCACTTTGAAAATTAGCAACTCTTTAGTAAAACTCTTGATAGAGCTCCATTAGGATTTATGTGTGACAAAGAGTAGCTACTAATGGCCCTTAATGACGAGTATGTGTTTTGCTCCGAATATGACTTATTTAATGGAAAGTAATGGCTGTCTCACTGCAGCAAGAAGAGTGATGCTAAGTGGCCTCTTCACATGTATGTTCCTTTTAGTGCTGGCCTTGGGTGGACCACACATACTTGAGAGACACTAAACAAAAAGGACTGAGGCCCACCTGGTAATAACCAGTATACAATGCACCCAGAAATTGCTTTCAGTCCATTTTCCTCGTACTCCATGGTGCTTCCTAACCATTCTCAACCTCTTTGTGGTTCTAAAGGTGGAGACTATTGATTGAATGGAAACAAACCAGAAAGTAAGGAAGTCTAATTATTTTCCCTCTCCGAATCAAATCTCCACTAATCGCACATGAGAACATCTGTATCTTCATCTAGAAAATGAGGCTTGGGCTCAAGGACCTTAAAGGCCTGTCCTTGTGAATCTGGTTTTCAGTGTTCCCCAGCTTCTGTTTCATTTCTAAATGGAAAGATGGGATTACTGAAGCACACACTTGAAACATGAAATTGATAGGTTGATTGAAAGCAAAAAACAAAAAAATGCTTCGCAGGCTGGCTGACTTCTGCATGTATTCGGCATGCCAGAGGGTAGCACCCTAGCCCACTTTCTTCCCCAAAAGTATTTGAGAGCTGTCATAGCAAACACCCTCTTCCAACAACACAAGAGAAGACTCTATACATGGACATCACCAGATGGTCGACACTGAAATCAGATTGATTATATTCTTTGCAGCCAAAGATGGAGAAGCTCTATACAGTCAGCAAACACAGGACTGGGAGCTGACTGTGGCTCAGACCATGAACTCCTTATTGCCAAATTCAGACTGAAATTAAAGAAAGTGGAGAAAACCACTAGACCATTCAGGTATGACCTAAATCAGATCCCTTATGACTATACAGTGGAAGTAAGAAATAGATTTAAGGGACTAGATCTGATAGACAGAGTGCCTGATGAACTATGGACGGAGGTTCGTGACATTGTACAGGAGACAAAATCAAGACCATCCCCAAGAAAAAGAAAAGCAAAAAAGCAAAATGGCTGTCTGAGGAGGCCTTACAAATAGCTGTGAAAAGAAGACAAGCAAAAAGCAAAGGAGAAAAGGAAAGATATACCCATTTGAATGCAGAGTTCCAAAGAATAGCAAGGAGAGATAAAAAAAGCCTTCCTCAGAGATCATTGCAAAGAAATAGAGTAAAACAACAGAATGGGAAAGACTAGAGATCTCTTCAAGAAAATTAGAGATACCAAGGGAATATTTCATGCAAAGATGGGCTCGATAAAGGACAGAAATGGTAGGAACCTAACAGGAGCAGAAGATATTAAGAAGAGGTGGCAAGAATACACAGAAGAACTGTACAAAAAAGATCTTCATGACCAAGATAATCATGATGGTGTGATCACTCACCTAGAGCCAGACATCCTGGAATGTGAAGTCAAGTGGGCCTTAGGAAGCATCACTACAAACAAAGCTAGTGGAGGTGATGGAATTCCAGTTGAGCTATTTCAAATCCTGAAAGGTGATGCTATGAAAGTGCTGCACTCAATATGCCAGCAAATTTGGAAAATTCAGCAGTGGCCATAGACTAGAAAAGGTCAGTTTTCATTCCAATCCCAAAGAAAGGCAATGCCAAAGAATGCTCAAACTACCGCACAATTGCACTCATCTCACACACTAGTAAAGTAATGCTCAAAATTCTCCAAGCCAGGCTTCAGCAATACGTGAACCGTGAACTTCCAGGTGTTCAAGCTGGTTTTAGAAAAGGCAGAGGAACCAGAGATCAAATTGCCGACATCCGCTGGATCATGGAAAAAGCAAGAGAGTTCCAGAAAGACATATATTTCTGCTTTATTGACTATGCCACAGCCTTTGACTGTGTGGATCACAATAAACTGTGGACAATTCTGAAAGAGATGGGAATACCAGACCACCTGACCTGCCTCTTGAGAAACCTATATGCAGGTCAGGAAGCAACAGTTAGAACTGACTCTGTTCTGGGTCTCCTCCTCGGTGGCAGCTCTTCAGGCTTTGGTCTCAGGGGAGCACTCTGATGTCTCCACTGAAAGCTCACAGAACACTTGCCTACTTCTCTGGTCATTCTGGACCTCAGTCTGTCCAGGTCATTTGGTGCACCCAGCAGGCCACAAAAGAATTCTCTTTTTAGTGGACGCCAACTCTTGCCTGTCCCAATATTTCAGTAGGAGATTTCTACCTAGGCTAATCTGAAAATGCAACAGTAGAATGAATGGATTTGGGTTGGTCATGACAACAAGTTGTTTTTATTTCCTTGTGGCAAATCTGCTTAGTGGGGCAAGAGAAGTCTTAGTTAACAGACAGGACAAAAAAGGTGGCCTACCTACATGATGTCATTTAAGATCTGGGAGAGTCCCCTCCCCATCTCCACTTTGTTCTCACTCATCTTGTCTTTGATCCATCCCATTGGTTTCATTAGCGTCCTCTTCCAGATGAAAATTTCCCTAGATTTTTGATTGTTTGAGTCATCATTCTGAAAGTTCTAGCATGGGTATTGGTACTATTTCTTGACTAGATATTCAGAGATGAGTCAGAACAAGGAGTAAGAAAACCAGAGAAAATTAGGGGCAGAAATGCTTAAACGTTATATTCATGAATAAACTCATAGATAAGAGAAACTTGATTTCCTTGGCCATCTGGTGGTTCGTGAATTTAATTTTTTATTTTTACATGATAAATAACAGAGCCATGGATGACTTTGGATATCTTGTTTCCTTTGCTGGGTTCAGGATTAGGAGATAATCCTGAGACTGTTCATTGTGTATTCTCAACACATGTAGGCATTAAACCCATCAGGAGGTTGAGTACTTTGTGTTTGCCAGAAGACCATTTCAGTTGAAAATGCTTTTTAATTAACAGGGGCTTTGCATCAGCTTTCCTATCTACCCAGCTAGAGTTCCCAAGTCTGGGCAGGTGCATCCTGTTATATATTACAGAACAACAAAGGGGAGTACAAGCGCAGGGACACTTCAGACAATCATGATCCGATGCGCACTTGCTTCCTTGCGCTCTGTCTCCAGGTGATTCTGTTGCTCCTTCTGCCAAATTCCCCAAAGAAGTTTTCTTTAAACAAACTGTGTCTCTGGTTGCTTCATTCATTCACTCATTCACTTAAGCATACCTCCAACAAATTATCTACTGAAAATCTTCTCTGTGTTATGGGCTGGGGTAGGCCCTGGGCATATAGTGTTGAACAAAGACAGCTTACTATCTAAGACTGAAGACAGTTATTCATGAAATCATAAAGATTGATACTTTAGTGCCAGAAGTCTTGGGAAAATTTCCCACGTGGATTCATACCCTTTCCTCTCAATAGTGTTTCTTTTTCTGCCTTTAAAGGCCTGTCTCTCTGATGAAAATGGAATACCCCACTCAATGATTCCATGGAATCCTAAGAAAGATGTCACTGCCCCCACTGCCCAGGAATTTGAGGTGGTAAGGAGTGCTCCCAAAGCCAAGAGCTGGTAGGATCATAGAACCGAGTGTCAGGACTACTAACACACATTTTATATACAGCACACAAGCAACTGGACTTGGAATATGGGGCCAGATGTGGCGGTGGTCTTCCTGAGTGCGTGCGTACTAAGTCACTTCAGTCTTGTCTGACTCTTTGTGACCCCATGGACTATGGCCCACCATGATCCTTTGTCCATGGGATTCTGCAGGCAAGAATATTGGAGTGGATTGCCATGTCCTTCTCCAGGAGATCTTCCCTACCTAGGGATTGAACCCGCGTGTCCTCCGTCTCCTGTATTGCAGGGAGATTCTTTACCGCTGAGCCACCAGGGAAGCCCAGTGATCTTCCTAGTTCCCCATTTTACCCACCTGCCCAAACCAGCAGAGTCACTGAAGGCTGATATCTGCGGCCAATCCTGACCCACAGTGTGGAGAGACAGGGGTGGGAAGAGAGTGGTAATTACACATAAGGATCATAGAATTTCAGAGTTGGTGTGGTCTTCTATACACTTGATACCCATAGTATAGTCCATAGACCAGCAGCATAAACATAAGCTGGGAGCTTGTTGGAAAAGCAGAACATCAGGCTCCATCCCAGACCTACAGAATCTGGATCTGCCTTTGTACGATATCCCCAGGTGATTTGTAAGCATATGAAATTTTTATAAAGATACTTATATAAATTAATTTTTATTTATTTATATTTTGGCCATGTCACTCAGCATGTGGGATCTTAGTGCAATGGAAGTGTGGACTGCTTAAGTTGCAGGGGGCATGGGTTCGATCCCTTGTCAGGGAACTAAGATCGGACCCTGACCATCCTCTCTCTCTGTCTTTTAAAGGATTTGCAAGCCTCAGTGATAAGAAGAAGAAAGTCTAGAAAGCAAAGTTGAATCTTCAGATTACCAAAGGGTTGCTGCTGCTGCTGCTGCTAAGTTGCTTCAGTCATGTCCGACTCTGCAACCCCATAGACGGCAGCCCACCAGGCTCCCCGTCCCTGGGATTCTCCAGGCAAGAACACTGGAGTGGGTTGCCATTTCCTTCTCCAATGCATGAAAGTGAAAAGTGAAAGTGAAGTCACTCAGTTGTGTCCGACTCTTAGCGACCCCATGGACTGCAGCCTACCAGGCTCCTCCGTCCACGGGATTTTCCAGGCAAGAGTACTGGAGTGGGGTGCCATTGCCTTCTCCGACCAAAGGGTTGGGGGAAGTTAAAAAGAATAGCTTTCATTTTCCAAAGATGAAAATAAGAGCACCTCTTTTCTGTGTCTAGAGTATAATTCAGGACAACTCAAGCTGATTTAGATTCCCCAAAGGTCAACATTTTTAAAAGGGCAGATGGTAGGTAGATAGTATCTTACTACTAATGCAATTTATTGCCTTTAATTTTGATATCTTTGCTATTAATAAGGAATATGTCCCTGAATACAGTCCTAAGAAACATGATGAAGTCCCTGAACCATCTCACCTGCACTTGGGGCCCAAGGCTTGCCCCAGGTAGCATAGGAAAAGAGTGAAGCTGATCTAGAACATTCTTCTTCCGTTGTCACTTCTTTTGGGGCTGGCTCTTGCCCCTTTAGGTAATGCTCCCTTTTTATTTGGTCCCTAATGCTCTCTCCCTGCCTGTTCTCTCCCCTAGCAAAGAAGAGGCCACCTTCTAAAAATATCCAGTCATGTAACAGGTTACTAGAGTGTCTGAACATGAAAAAAAGAAAAGAAAGAAACCCATGAAGAGGGGAAAACTTAGCCCAAAAGAATGGTTGCTCAAGCTGGAACTCAAGCTATGAATGTGGATGAATGTATGAATGGGATCAGTGGGGCCCTCAGATCCCATCCATTGCTGTTTGCTTGCTTTTCCCATAGAAAAGGTCAGATCTGAGGATGACACCTGCCCCTGCCTGGCTTCGTAAGAGGATTAGTAAGGAAAAACTAGGTCAGAAATGTGAAAGTGCTTTTGACACAAATCAAATCAGGGTTTTGATTTTTCCCAATCTAATATCTCCATGCCTTAGGGTCAGTTTCTGCCCCAATCTCTCCACCTTTCAAACTGAGAATACTATATACTCGCGTTTCTTTGCAAAGCTGCTGGGTTAAAAGGAAACAATTGTGTTGATTGCAATGCCCATTGGATCAAAAATGTGTGAGATGATTGTCTTAACTGGACCAATGGCATCACAGAAGAACTGTGGTGGTTTTCAGCCTGCATTTCAATTTGGTCTGGAGTTAAGCAAGGCTCAGGCAGGTGAAAATTTGGCACCTTGGAACCACACACCAGAAGAATGAACACTCCTGCTGTGTTTGATGGCTGGAGGACAGAAATAGTTCCGCTTCATTTTAAGAACTAACCGCATGCCATTTACTTGTTGTTTTCTCTGGAAGTTAACCCAGATGCCTTTGGGAGACAAAGGATACTTCTGAAGGTGTGGTCTTTGGACCCACTGCATCAGAATTCCGTGCTTGCTACAAATGTAAATTCTTGGCCCAAGCATCTTGCCAAAGCCACTGATTCAAGATCTCTTGGGGTGGGACCAGAAATGCCATACAGTAAACAAAAGGATGATTCTCTGACAGACTAATGTATGTGACCCACAATCACCAGTGGATTGAATTCTTCAAGTACTGCTGTCAGAAAGTGGTTCTCCACCCTGGCCATGTACAAGAATCACCTGGAGGACTAGTAGATAAAACGCCCGTGGCCCGCACATCCTGGACTGATTAAATGAGAATTTCTAGGGCTGAGGCCCTAGTATCTGCATTTCTTAAAAGCTCCTCTGGTGATTTTAGGTGTGCAATCAGGGCTGGGGACAACCTTTAGTACCATTGTTGGAATCCCTCCCCAACTCCCCCTACTCAAGGGCGCTCCCAGCCCAGGTACACTGCCTCCCAGCCCTTCTCGAGCTTCTTTTCTGCATGCTTGTTAAGGGTCAAAAGACCCCCAACGGCACATACCGTGTGCTTCATACTGAGGAAGTCAATGATCAACCAAAGAGGAATAGATTTTGTTAAGGAGCCCAGTCCAGCAGGAGAAACAGTCCCAATCACAAAAGGCAGATAGAATCCATCTCTCTAGTTGACCCCTGTTGATACTCTGGGTTCTTGACATAAGGCCCTTGGTCTACCATCCACCAGAGAATTACGTGCTTATGAAGATCCCTTGCTTTACCCTTCTCTTATCTCTTTGTTCAAAGCATCTTTTAAAAGATCTGATTTTGAAAGTCCCTGGAAGGCATTGTAGTCCTCAAATTATTTGGGCCTATGTGACTTTCTACCTAGATCCTGACAATTCTGTCAGGTATGAGTTACAAATTGTTTGGTCTCAGCCCTGGGACCCGGCCCGGGCTAGCACGTGAATGTAGCAGAGCAGAGGGAGGGTGACAAGTCCTGACTCACAATAAATCTTTATGTTCGAATTCAGTGTCTGTGAAAAACCCTTTCTTAAACTCATCTCATTGGATTCTCCCTGGAGATGATGAGGTTTTAGGCAGCAATTCCATTCAGGCTACTGTATGGAGTTATTTATAATCTACTTCCCCTCCTATAAAAGGACTTAATTAAGGTTAGAATTTTACTCTTTAATCACCTAATGCAGAACAGAAGGCATTGACATTAGACAGCTCCAAGAGTCAAAATGAGTCCTCCTTATTTTTTTTTAACTTTATTATTTTTTAGAAGTCTTTCTTGAACTTGTTACACTATTGCTTCTATTTTCTGTTTTCTTTTTGTGGCCGTGAGGCATGTGGGATCTTAGCTCCCTGACCAGGTAGTGAACCTGTAGCCCCTGCATTGGAAGGTGAAATCTTAACCCACTAGACCACCAGGGAAGTCCCATGGGCCATCTTTAGGCTGGCTGCCTGGTTTTTCAGATGGTAGCTTTTGCTTCTTCCCCTTCCTGTAATAAGTAACTTTTTATAATCTATCAGCTAAGAAATTATTTAGGCACTGTAAGTCATTTCCTACTTAACACCAAAATGTATTCTCTTCAGAAAAAGGGAGAAGAAAGTTTTCGGTAACCATGATCTTGTTTACTTTGACATTTGAAGGAGCCACAAAGGAACCTTTCTCATTTCATTTTATGGAATTCATATGTTCTCACTCCTACTCTGATCTGGTATACCTTTCAGAAATCTAGCTTTGTGAGAAAAATTCTGCTTATTTTTTAACCCCAACTTGGAAATGATGAGTGCTTGCCTGGAACAGATAATTTAGGCTCCTAGCTTCTCATTTAATGTTAAAGTTTGTCTCTTTTATTTATACCCATTTAGGGAATGGTTACAGTTTTGATTAGCTACCATTTGTAATACCTCAGCTGCTCAATGGAGGAAAACTGACATTAATGGCCAATTGCAGAGTAGTGGGAGGCTGTGGCAACAGACCTAAGCATAATTATCAACTGAGCAGAAGGGCACATGGAGTGAGCTAGCACTCAGTAATATGTAGGAAATTCATTAAACTAGCTAAGGATCAATAGTAAGGAACTTAGAGTCCTTTAAACATCCGGCAAAGGGATTACTTTTATCACTTACAAATATGTTATTTAATAATGATTAGCCTTTCTGCTTCCACTGAGTTCATTAGTTCTATTACCACACATGATAAGCAGCAGTGGTAGAGAAGGGAGTAGTTTAGGAGCAAAATAAACATTCTGAATCCCAAGAGAGTCAATTATGAACACGGGATATAGCAGTGGGATGTTTTAACACCTGTATGAAATATGGTTCATTCTACATGCATAAAATACAGCTCACCCACTGAAAGTGTACAGTTTAGTCATTCTTGTAATCATCACCACTACCTAACTTTAGAACATTTTTATCACTCCAAAAAGAAACCCCACATCTATTAAGCAGTATCTTCCCTGTCTTCTCTCTCCTCAGCCCCTAGCAACTGTTAATTTACTTCCTGTTCCTGTAGATTTACCTATTGTGAATATTTCAGATAAATGGAATCATACAATATGTGATCTCTTGCATCTGGTTTCTTTCACTTGGCATAATATCTTCAAGGTTCATCCATGTTGTATCAGCCACAGATTTTTATAATTTTTTAATTTATTTGTGTTAATTGGAGGCTAATTACTTTACAATATTGTATTGGTTTTGCCATACATTGTCATGAATCAGCCATGGGTGTACATGTGTTCCCCATCCTGAACCCCCCTCCCACCCCCTCCCCACCCCATCCCTCTGGGTTATCCCAGTGCACCAGCCCCGAGCACCCTGTCTCATGCATTGAACCTGGACTGGCGATCTATTTCACATATGATAATATACATGTTTCAATGCTATTCTCTCAAACCATCCCACCCTCGCCTTCTCCCACAGAGTCCAAAAGACTGTTCTTTACATCCGTGTCTCTTTTTCTGTCTTGCATATAGGGTTATCGTTACCATCTTTCTAAATTTCATACATATGCATTATTATACTGTATTGGTGTTTTTCTTTCTGACTTACTTCACTCTGTATAATAGGGTCCAGTTTCATCCACCTCATTAGAACTGATTCAAATGTATTCTTTTTAATGGCTGAGTAATACTCCATTGTGTATATGTACCACTGCTTTCTTATCCATTCATCTGCTGATGGACATCTAGGTTGCTTCCATGTCCTGGCTATTATAAACAGTGCTGCGATGAATATTGGGGTACACGTGTCTCTTTCAATTCTGGTTTCCTTGGTGTGTACGCCCAGCAGTGGGATTGCTGGGTCATATGGCAATTCTATTTCCAGTTTTTTAAGGAATCTCCATACTGTTCTCCATAATCAGCCACAGATTTTTTAACATACTTTTCTTTTTTTTTAAGTTCATAACTAAAATGTTTAATTTTAACATGCTTTTCTAAGTTTAATTGAATTTAAAGGGATTGTAAATGAATATGATGCATAGGTTTGAGCCTAATTTTTTTCTTGTTACCATATGTGAAGTTGTATTTAAAACTCAAAATAAGCTGACGAAAAGACATGAATCCTTCAGTTTGCTTCCTAATTAGATGATTAGTCACATCTGTACATTTTAATATCTTATGCAGATACTCTGTTTATGAAAGAAAACAATTATAGAGTGATAATGCATGAACTAATTTTGACAGTTCCCTGGATGTTCCTTCCTTAAAATGAATTTGCCTAAAGAAGAAGGAAGAAAAATAGCTTTTCCAATTTGACAGGTAAGTGGTCGGCTATGTTCTTAGTTGTTATGACCACAGGTGTGACAATATCAGAGCTTGAGGGGCCCTCCTAAGGTGTAGTCAAGACAGGCTCAAATGGAATGAAGTCCAGGCAGTAGAGGTAAGGAGAGTTTGGGAAAATAGGGCCAACTTTGCAGCTCATTAATTTTAACATGCTTTTCTAAGTTTAATTGAATTTAAAGGGATTGTAAATTAATCCCTTTGGTGGACGGTACTCAGACAATAGCAATATCACATTTTCGTAGTGCCTTTGTATAGCCTGCCGGTGTGCGAAGTGCTTTATATGCCTCATTTCATTAAACCCATTTTACAGGTGGGGAGACTAAGGCCCAGAGGGTTAAGTAACTCAAGGTAACACTTATTTAGCAAGTACTTATTATAATATATATTACATATTATAATATTTACTTGTAATAAGTAAATATTTGTTGTTGTTCAGTCGCTAAGTCGTGTCTGATTGTTTGCGACCCTATGGATTGCAACACACCAGGCTTCCCTGTCTTTCACTATCTCCTGGAGTTTGCTCAAACTCAAGTCCATCGAGTCAGTGATGCCATCCAACCATCTCATCCTCTGTCGTCCCCTTCTCCTCCTGCCCTCAATCTTTCCCAGCATCAGGGTCTTTTCCACTGAGTTGGCTCTTTGCATCAGGTGGTCAAACTACTGGGGCTTCAGCTTCAGCATCACTCCTTCCAGTGAGTATTCAGGGTTGATCTCCTTTAGGATTGACTGGATTGATCTCCTTACTGTCCAAGGGACTCTCAAGCATCCTCTCCAGCACTACAGTTCAAAAGCATCAATTCTTCAGTGCTCAGCCTTCTTTCTGGTCCAACTCTCATATCCGTCCGTACATGACTACTGGAAAAACCATAGTTTTGGTTATACAGACCTTTGTCGGCAAAGTGATGTCTCTCTCTCTCTCTCTTTTTTTTTTAGTATGCTGTTTGACATAGCTTTTCTTCCAAAGAGCAAGCATCTTTTAATTTCATGAACGCAGTCACCATCCACAGTGATTTTGGAGCCCAAGAAAATAAAAGCTGCCATTGTTTTCAGTTTTCCCCATCTATTTGCCATGAAGTGGTATTATAAACAAGTAAATGTTTACTTATTATAAGTGTATAAGTGTGAATAAGTAAATCCTCCTCTGTCCATGGGATTTTCCAGGCAAGAGTACTGGAATGAGTTGCCATTTCCTTCTCCAGAGGATCTTCCCAACCCAGGGATGGAACCTGGGTCTCCCACATTGTAGGCAGATGCTTTACCATCTGAGCCACCAGGGAAGTCAAATAAGTAAATAATAAGTGTAAATAAGTAGAATTCAAAACCCAGGTCTGTCTGAATCTAGAGGTCAAACTCTTGAAACTTTTTTTTTTTTAAATTGAACTATAGGGACTTCCCTGGCAGTCCAGTTGTTGAGAATCTGGGCTTCCACTGCAGGGGGTGAGGGTTCTATCCCTGGTCAGGGAACTGAGATCCTGCATGCTGCACCATGAGACCCAAAAAATAAATACATAAAATAAAAATTGAAGTAGAGTTGGTTTTAAACCTTGTGTTAGTTTCTGGTGTACAGCAAAGTGCTTCAGTCTCTCTCTCCATATATATATATATGTGGACAGAGGACACGACTCAGTGACTAAGCATAGTGTCTTTGTGACCCTATGGTCTGTAGCCCACCAGGCTCCTCTGTCGATGGGGATTCTCCAGGCAAGAATACTAAAGTGGGTCGCCATGCCCTCCTCCAGGGGATCTTCCCAACTTAGGCATCAAACCCATGTCTCCTGTACTGCAGGCAGGTTCTCTACCATCTGAGCCACCAGGGAAGCCTATATATATTTATGTTCTTTTTCATATTCTTTTCCATTATGGCTTATTACAGGATATTGAATACTGTTCCCTGTGCTATACAGTAGGACCTTGTTTATCTACTTTGTATACAGTAGTTTGTATGTGCTAATCCCAAACTCCTAATTTATCGCTCCCTCATCCCCTTTCTTCTTTGGTAACCATAAATATGTTTTCTGTGAGTCTTTCTATTTCTTAGATAAGTTCATTTGTGGCATATTTTACTTTTCACATATAAGTGATCTTACATGGTATTTGTCTTTGTGTGACTTACTTCACTCAGTATGATACTCTTTAGGTATCCATCTATGTTGCTGCGAATGGCATTATTTCATTCTGTTTTATTTAGAGCCCACCCTCTTAACTACCTAAACTCTACTGCAAGGAGAGTCTAACTTTACAGCTATGTACTAAGTCTTCTTGTCCTACCTAAGAGCTTTAGAGAATTGTTTTCTCTTCCATACATTCTGGTTACCAAATGGCAGTGAAGGTACATGTTTTCAAAATGGCCCTTTTGTTTCCAGATATACCATACAAATAGCCTAAAAGGGAATAGGAACTTGCTCCTCCATCTCTAACTACAGTAACTACATGTTCTGGATTTTCCAAGAAGGAAAGGAGGGGAAGAGGAAAAGAGGAGGGACTTGCAATACTTTTCCTGCTCATGTCTCCATTCTCACCTCCAGCAACTTGCCCTCATATGTTATGCTTCTCTCATACTCAAGACCCAAATGATCATAGTGTCTTGCACACTTGATGTTCCTCACCTTTCTGACCTCTGGCCTTTGCTCAGATTGCTTCTATTGTGTGGAATGCCCCTCTACTCCCCTCCAGCTGAGAAAGCTCCCAATTAATGATTAAGGTTCATCACGTACTTCAGAAAGCCTTCCTTAACCCTTCCTTCTGTTTCTTCATGATAGCCTATGCATAGCTTTATAGTGTCAGATTTTCCATACAGTATCTTGTAGGTTTCTGGGTCTTTAGGTCTTAATTGTGACCTCCTTTGGGCTTCCTTGATGGCTCAGATGATAAAGAATCTGCCTGCAGTGCAGGAGACCTGGATTCAATCCCTGGGTTGGGAAGATCCTCTGGAGAAAGGAACAGCTACACACTCCAGTATTCTTGCCTGGAGTTCCATGCACAGAGGAGCCTGGTGGGCTATAGTTCATGGGGTCACAAAGAGTTGGACACAACTGAGTGATTAACACTTTCACCTTCTAAGCATGAACACTCTATTCCACTTCTCTTGGTAGTCCCAGCACCTAGCACGAAGACTGCTATACAAAGAAAGTGTTTTATAAATGTTTGTTGAATGAATAAATAAACTATTATTTGTGGAGCACCTATTATATAGGCCAGGCCTTTTAAAAATACCAAGTCATTGAGCCCCAAAAATAAACCTGGAAAGAATGTACCAATATGTCAGTGTTGAAAGGTGAAGGAATTTAAGTCCAGACTTACTCAGTTATTAAGCGGTGGTGCTGCGATTCAGACCCAGGCCTCAGTGACTTGAAAGCTTGGCTCTGTCCATGTACCCTTACTGTCTTCTACTATAGAAAACTGACTTTGGATTGAAAATATCTGTTCTGTGTGGCCACATACCATGGAAATGGTCCCCAAGTTCAAACATTTCCACATACAAGTTGAATTCAGTTGCTCAGTCGTGTCCAACTCTCTGCAACCCCATGGACTACAGCATGCCAGGTCTCCCTGTCCTCACCAACTCCCGGAATTCAAACGTTTCCACATGCAAGTTAGTCTCTCAAGTGTTCTGTCACTTAGAAGCAACTCACAAATCCTCTTTCATACAGTATGCTGCTGCTGCTAAGTCGCTTCAGTCGTGTCCGACTCTGTGTGACCCCACAGACGGCAGCCTTCCAGGCTCCCCGTCCCTGGGATCCTCCAGGCAAGAACACTGGAGTGGGTTGCCATTTCCTTCTCCAATGCATGAAAGTGAAAAGTGAAAGTGAAGTCGCTCAGTCGTGTCCGACTCTTAGCGACCCTATGGACTGTAGCCCACCAGGCTCCTCCATCCATGGGATTTTCCAGGCAAGAGTACTGGAGTGGGGTGCCATTGCCTTGTCCGCTTATACAGTATACCTTGTTTTTTTTTGACAGTTTTGTAAATAGAGTCATAGAAGTTTGGCTGGAATTCAATACCAGCTTCTTCATGAAGCTCTATCATTCAGTATTTTCAATCAAGAGTGATCACCCCACTATGTTTGTCAAAGGCAAGCAGAGATGATTTTCTGCTACTGATAAGCATGGAAAATAAAAAGCAAGCAGTAGAAATTCAAGAGTGATATACACCATTTACTGCCAACACTTCTGTAAGATTAGTTTTGGTTAAAGAATTTAATATTTTAAAATTCACACAGCATCTAATCAATTCATCCAGATGGTGGGCAAGGGCTCCTGGAAAGGCTCAGAGGCTTTTAAAAGTCTTTGTTTACACTCAGATATAAGATCTTTTATACCTTCCCACTGAGATCATCGTCTGATTTTATCAGGCAGTAATGGCTGGTTTATGATCTCTGAAGCATTGCTAGAACCACCAGATTTGTTATAAATATCTTTCTTTGATATAGATCATTGCCCTCACCTAGCACAGGCCTCTTTCTTTTTCTGTCTTTCATAAACAAGAAGTCATCTCAGGCCACCTCCATTGTTATAGGCTGTGAAACTGTGTTCTAAGTTATTAAGAGGCACTCTTCCTTTTCACAGCTGGCACAGCGGTAAAAAATTCACCTGCCAATGCAGGAGACACAAGAGACAACAGTTCAATCCCTGGATCAAGAGAAGATCCCCTGCAGTAGGAAATGGCAACCCATTCCAGTATTCTTGACTAGAAAATTCCATGGACAGAGGAGTCTAGAGGGCTGGAGTCCATGGGGTCGCAAAGAGTCGGACACAACTGAGCACCTGAGCATGCACTTCCTTTTTCCTCCTCAAACTGTGTTCAAGGTAAAAACATAAGTAGCAGAGCCAGAATTTAATGCCTCATCGGACCCCAAGGCCTATGTCTTTCCTGCTACATTAAGTTGCCTCCCAAGTTAAAATCTGTTGTTCTTCTAAGTCAGTGGAACCGTTCCCCAAATTCTAACATTTCAGTGTCCAAATCACCTCTTCCTTGTGGCTCTTTCATTCCAAGAAACAACAGAAAATATCCTCTATATTTTCTTTAACAGGAAGATTTTATGTTATTCAGAATAAGGTTCATTCTGCTAACCACAGCAATAAGAGATTTATAGGAATCACTTTCCTTGAGGACACTTCTAGGAGAATTGCATGGGATACTTCATGTAACTTGTCATTCATTATGTACAAGCCTTCCAGCCCAACGGTCAACATACCTTTAGTCAAAGATGGGAACGAAAACACCATATTACCTTCTTCAAACAGCTGTTACTGTGCTATCATTCCTAATCCTCTGGTCTTATTCATCTTTGGCTATATTTTCCCAAACTGGAACAAAGAGTTTGATTTCTTTGATATTTAATCTGTATTTGTTCTCAACATACTACCTAGATTCAGATATGTCTGTTTGAAAATAAAGAGCTTGAAGTTACAGATGTAGATTGGAGATGATTGTTGAGGACAAGAGAAGTGGAATTTCAACATTTTGATCTCCCAAGTGATGGGGAAAATGATCTGATGCATGTAAGCATCAGGAAACTGTCAAAAGTACATGAAACCAGCTATGTAATGTGTGATACATTAATTTTTTCAACAAATATTTATTGAGTGCCTGTTGTGTGTCGAGCCCTACTTTAGATGCTGGAAATACATCACCGAAAAAAATGACAAGAGATTTCTGCTCCCACGGAGCTTGTATTCCAGCAGGGAAGGAGAGACAATAAACAGCATGCATATACATGACTGCTGCTGCTGCTGCTAAGTCGCTTCAGTCGTGTCCGACTCTGTGCGACCCCATAGGCGGCAGCCCACCAGGCTCCCCGTCCCTGGGATTCTCCAGGCAAGAACACTGGAGTGGGTTGCCATTTCCTTCTCCAATGCGTGAAAGTGAAAAGTGAAGTCGCTCAGTCGTGTCCCACTCTAAGCGACCCCATGGACTGCAGCCCACCAGGCTCCTCCGTCCATGGGATTTTCTAGGCAAGAGTACTGGAGTGGGGTGCCATTGATGGTTATAAATGCTATGGGATATTTAACAAGAAGGTAGAGCAGAGTGAAGGGGATCGGTAGCACAGGGTGGATTGGGTGGGTTGCTCTCTAGAATAGGATGATTGGGGTAGATGATACTGAGAAAGTGATTCTAGAACAAACTCCTGAAATAAGGATGTGAGTTAGCCTCCAAAGACCTAGAGAAAGAATATTCCAGGCATACAGAAGAGCCAGGAACAGTGCAAAATATATCAAATTTGATATATTATATATTTTATTTTATATAAATATATATATATTTATAATAAATATATATAATAAATATATATATAATAAATATATATTTTATTATATCAAGATAGAATAACCTACTCCTACTACATCAAAGTAATCAGTAACCTTTGTCCCTATTTTGCATATATTTAGTTGCATTATGCCTATATTTCTAATTACAAAAATCTCTGTTTCTGAAGCTTCTATCTAAAAGGCAATTTCCTTTATGGACTATGTTATCTTACAATGACTTCTAGGTAGAAAGAAATATATTTTTTATGATTTACTTTTTATTGAGGTAACTGGTTTATAACATTATATGTCTCATGTGTGCAATGTTATATTTCTAATGCTGGCGTGCTCACTGCTAACAATTTTATTTCCATATGTCACCATATAATTGATCCTCTTTACCTATTTTGCCCTCCCCAACCCCGATACCCCTTACCCTCTGGTAACCACTACTCTGTTCCCTGTAGCTACATTTTTGTGTGGTTTGTTTATTTTGATTACTGTTTTTTATCCCATGTATGAGTGAAATCATATGATATTTATCTTCCTCCATCTGACTCATTTCACTTAGCATGATACCCTCTAGGTTCACCCACATTGTCCCAAATGGCAAGATTTCTGTTTATGGCTATGACCAACCTAGATAGCATATTCAAAAGCAGAGACATTACTTTGCCAACAAAGGTCCGTCTAGTCAAGGCTATGGTTTTTCCTGTGGTCATGTATGGATGTGAGAGTTGGACTGTGAAGAAGGCTGAGCGCCGAAGAATTGATGCTTTTGAACTGTGGTGTTGGAGAAGACTCTTGAGAGTCCCTTGGACTGCAAGGAGATCCAACCAGTCCATTTTGAAGGAGATCAGTCCTGGGATTTCTTTGGAGGGAATGATGCTAAAGCTGAAACTCCAGTACTTTGGCCACCTCATGCGAAGAGTTGACTCATTGGAAAAGATTCTGATGCTGGGAGGTATTGGGGACAGAAGGAGAAGGGGACGACAGAGGATGAGATGGCTGGATGGCATCACTGACTCGATGGACGTGAGTGTGGGTGAACTCCGGGAGTTGGTGATGGACAGGGAGGCCTGGCGTGCTGCAATTCATGGGGTTGCAAAGAGTCGGACACGACTGAGAGACTGAACTGAACTGAGTATTCCCTTGGAGAAGGCAATGGCACCCCACTCCAGTACTCTTGCCTGGAAAATCCCATGGATGGAGGAGCCTGGTGGGCTGCCATCTATGGGGTCGCACAGAGTCAGACACGACTGAAGTGACTTAGCAGCAGCAGCAGCAGTATTCCCTTGTATCTATATGCCATATCTTCTTTAGCCATTCATCCCCTGATGTGCACTTAGGTTGTTCCCATGTCTTGGCTGTTGTAAATAATGCTGCAATTGAACATAGGGGTACATATCCTTTTGGATTCGTGTTTTCATATTCTTTGAATAAACACAAGAAGTGGCATAGCTGGGATATATAGTAGTTCTGTTCTTAATTTTTTTAGGAATCACCACACTGTCTTCCATAGTGGCTGCACCAATTTACATTCGCACCAGCAGTGTATGAAGGTTCCCTTTTCTCTATGCCTTCATCAACACCTGTTATTTCTTGCCGTTTTGATAATAGCCATTCTAACAGGTGTGAGTTGACTTGTTATTGTGGTTTTGATTTGCATTTCCTTAATAATTAGTGATGTTGAGGATCTTTTCATTTGCCTGTTGGCTGTCTGTAGGTCTTCTTTATAAAAATGTCTTTTTATCACATTCCCTGATTACAAACTATATTACAAAACCATAGTAACCTAAATAGCATGGTATTGGCAGATAAACAGACACCTAGATCTATGGAACAGAACTGAAAACACAGAAATAAACCAATGCACATACAGACAATTAATTTACAACAAAGGAGCAAGAACATACAATGGAGAAAGGAAAGTCTCTTCAGTAAATAGTGCTGGGAAAATGGGACAGCCACACACAAGGAAAAGAAGAAAGAGAAAGAAAGAAACTAGACCACTATCACATACCATACACAGAAATCAATACAAAATGGATTAGAGACTTAAATATGAGACTTGAAACCATAAATCTCCTAGAAGAAAACATAGACAGTACACTCGCTCTTTGACCCTGGTCTTTTTTCTTTTTTTAGACCTTTTTTTCTTTTTCTTTCTTAAAAGCAATTTCCCCATTCTCAAGTTGACCCAATAAAGATTACATGAAAACTGGCACACCTATCAGCTGAAACACAGATGTACTAAATGAGGATTTAAAAACTTTCAGAGTGGAAAGTAGAACAGAAAGAAAGACGAATCTCCTAGCATTTTCCTCAAAGATTTCACTCTCCTGCCACACACATTCTCCAGATCCAACTCTGCAAGAGAGGACAGAGCAGTGATACCGGTCTTAGAAATATCTTTCTAGATATACTTCCTCAGGCAAGAAAAATGAAAACAAAAGTAAACAAATGAGACATCAAAAGAAAATGTGTTTTTGAAGCAGAAGTACCCATAGCCAAGGGTGTCAACTGAGCAAACTCTTATTGTAGCTGATGAAGGAATTGCTTTAAACTAGATTTTTCAGGCCAGCAGGATCTTTCCTACCTCTGTCATGACTGAATTTCTCAAATTCTTGAACATTAAATCACAATTTTTTTTTCCTCACACTGTGAAGAAGATGTAGCAAGCCCAGAGATGGCTACAAGGAATTCTGAACCGATGCAGAATTCAGAAGCTACCCTTCTCTGCACTGTGTCAGACTTTCTGTACAGTTTTCCTTGGGCTAATTTAATCTGCCTCTGTGATCTATCACACCATTCTTTCAGCTTTCAGAGCAGTAATTATGGTCTTCTACTTGCCTCTGGGTGGGGGGAGGGGGCATGCTACCTTTTTCCTCCCCTGCCTCCTGCTCCACCTATTAATCTACTTACTGTGAACTCTGGTTCTCTTAGCTTCAATCATGCGCCTCCTTGTCAACCGTTCATCTCTGCTTTCCATGAAAAGCATGGAATCTGCCCACCTACCCAAGAGTGCCTCTTTAAACCCACATCGACACCTATTGTCCCCCACTTTCCATAAAGGAGTCTTTCTAATAGTGTAGCTCATAGCTGTCTGGGCTTTGTGAGAGTCCTTCTCCACAGTGCTAATTCCCTTTCCATCACCAATATTTTACTCTCCTGTTCCCTTTACTTGTTTGTCCTAACGGAAACTTGTCTTTCCTCAGACCCAGAGACCTCTCTCAGACCATTTATCTAACATAGTCATTCTGCCATTTTTTTTTTTTACTACATATCCATTTTTAAACTGTGTGTGTGTGTGTGTGTGTGTGTGTGTATTCACAGAGAGGTTATGGATTACCTCTGATTCTCTTTTGAATTCAGATTTTATTTATGTTATTTGCTTTTATTTTTACTGAGATCTAATTCATATATTATAAAATTCACCCTTTTAAATAATTCAGTAGTTTTAGCATATTCACAAAGTGTGCAGCCATATCTATGATCTAATTTCAGAATATTTTCATCACCTCAAAAGGACACCCCATGCCCACTAAGCAGTTGCTCTCTATTCGCCTCTCAGAACCTTGGCAACAACTGTGTAATCTTCTTTATATATAGATTTATCTATTCTGGATCTTTCTTGTAAATGAAACCATGCAATATGTGGTATTTCGTGGGTGGCTTTTTTCAGTAGCATAATATTTTCAAGATTCATCCATATTACATCATAAAAATCCATTCCTTTTGTAGATGAATAATAGTCCATTGTATGAATACACCACTTTTTATTCACACATTCATCAGTTGTTGAACATTTGGGTTGTTTCTACTTTTTGGCTATTGTGAATAATGCTGCTATCAACATTCATGTACAAGCATTTTTTGAATACCTGTTTTCAATTCTTTTGGATATATATCTGGGAGTGGAATTTCTGGGTCATATGATAATTATTAAAAAGTAGAGCCATCATTTTGCCAGCAAACTCCGTATAATTAAAGCTATGGTTTTTCCAGTAGTCATGTACAGATGTGAGAATTGGACCATAAAGAAGGCTGAGTGCCGAAGAATTGATGCTTTTGAACTGTGGTGTTGGAGAAGACTCTTGAGAGTCCCTTGGACAGCAAGGAGATCAAATCAGTGAATCCTAAAGGAAATCAACTCTGAATATTCATTGAAAGGACTGATGCTGAAGCTGAAGCCCCAATACTTTGGCCACCTGATGCAAAGAGCCGACTCACTGGAAAAGACCCTGATGCTGGGAAAGATTGAAAACAGGAGGAGAAGGGGGCAATAGAGGATGAGATGGTTAGATGGCATCACAGACTCAACGGACATGAGGTTGAGCAAACTCAGGAAGATGGTGAAGGACAGGGAAGCCTGGTGTGCTTCCATAGGACTGCAAAGAGTCGGACATGATTTAGCAACTGAACAGCAAAAATAACAATGGTAATTATGTACTTAACTTGTTGAGGAGCTGTCAAGTTTTTCCTACAGCAGCTGCAAAATTTTACATTTCCACCAGCAATGTTTGATTGTTCCAATTTCTTCACATCCTTATTGACACTTGTTATTGTCCATTTCTGGAATTTATAGCCAGCCTAGAGGAAGTGAAGTGGTATCTAACTGTGGCTTTGAGTTGCATTTCTAGCGTGACTAATGATGTCGAACATTCTTCTATGTCTTTATTGGCTATTTGTATATCTTCTTTGGAGAAATGTCTATCCAAATCATCTGCCTGTTTTTAATTGGGTTATTTGTCATTTTGTTGAGTCATGGGTTCCTTATATTTTCTGGATACAAGTTATATGATATATGATTTGCATATATTTTCTGCCATTCTGTGGGTTGTCTTTTCACTCTCTTGATGATATTCTTTGTGGCATAGAAGGTTTTAATTTTAATTTTGATAATGTTCAATTTATTTTTTTCTTTTGTCGCTTATAATTTGCAAGTCATATATAAGAAAAAAATTGCTAATTTAAGATCTTGAATATTTACTCCTATGTTTTCTTCTGGGCTTCTTGTAATTTTAGCTGTTGTGTTTATTTAAGTCTTTAATCCACTTTGAGTTAATTTTTGTATATAGTGATATGTAGGAGTCCAAATTTATTTTCATGAATGTAGATATCCACCTTTCCCAGCATCATTTGTTGAAAATATTATTCTTTCTCTGTTGACCAGTCTTGACACACATGCCAAAAATAAATTGACTGTAAGTTTTAGGGTTATTTCTGAACCCTCAATTTGATTCCATTTATCTGTATGTCTCCTGCTGCTGCTGCTAAGTCACTTCAGTCGTGTCCGACTCTGTGCGACCCCATAGACGGCAGCCCACCAGGCTCCCCAGTCCCTGGGATTCTCCAGGCAAGAACACTGGAGGGGGTTGCCATTTCCTTCTCCAATGCATGAAAGTGAAAAGTGAAAGTGAAGTCGCTCAGTCGTGTCCAACTCTTAGTGACCCCACGGACTGCAGCCCACCAGGCTCCTCCGACGATCCTTATGCAAATACCACACTGTTTTGATTACTGGAGGTATGTAGTAAGTTTTGGAATCAGGAAGCGTGAGTCCTCCAACTTTGTTCTTTTTTGAGATTTCTTTGCCAACTTTTGGTCCCTTGAATTTTCAGCTAGGGTTTTCATGGGGCACTTTGTTTAACCTGACTTGATGGCTCAGATGGTAAAGTGTCTGCCTGCAATGCTGGAGACCTGGTTTGATCCCTGGGTTGGGAAGATCCCCTGGAGAAGGAAATGGCAACCCACTCCAGTATTCTTGCCTGGAATATCCCACAGATGGAGCCTGGTAGGCTACAGTCCATGGGGTCGCAAAGAGTCGGACATGACTGAGTGACTTCTCTTCACTTCACTTTTGTTTAATCTGTAGATTAGTTTGGGATGTAGTGGCATCTTAACATTCAATCAATGAACGTGCACATCTTTCCATTTACTTAGATATTCTTTAATTTCCTTTAACAATGTTTTACAGTTTTCGGTACACATGTCTTTCACTTCCTTTGTCATATCGGATGCAAATATTTTATTTCTTTGACACTACAGTAAATGGAATTGTCTATTTAATTTCATTTTATATTGTTCATAGACACTATATAGAAATGCAATACGTTTTGTGTATTAATCATGTTTCTTACAAACTTTGAGCTCCTTCATTAGCTCTAATACTATTTTTAGTGAAATCTTTTAAGATTTTTTTATATGCAAGACCATGTTATCTATGAAAAGAGATTGTTTAGCTGCTTCCTTTCCCATCTGCATATATTTTATTTCATTTTCTTGCCTAACTGCCCTGGCTAGAACCTCCCATAAAATGTTGAATAGAAGTGGCCAAGTAGTGTGCATAATCCCAATCTTCCAATGTATCCCCCCTTACACCCTAGTAACCATGTTTGTTTTCTACATCTGTAATTCTATTTCTGTTTTGTAGATAAATTCATTTGCAGCCTTTTTTAGATTCTACATACATTTGATATCACATATGACAATCTCTAGGTCCATCCATGTTGCTGCATATGGCATTATTTCATTCTTTTTTATGGCCAAGTAGTATTCCATTGTATTGGGTTGGCCAGTATACATGTACTACATCTTCTTTATCCAGTCCTCTGCCGATGGACATTTAGGTTGTTTCCACGTCCTGGCTATTGTGAACTATGCTTCAGTGAACACTGGTGTGCATGTATCTTTTGGGATCATGTTTTTCTCCAAATATATGCCCAGGAATGTGATTACAGGGTCATATGGTAGGTCTACTTTTAGTCTTTTAAGGGACCTTCATACTATTCTCCATGATGGCTATACCAATTTACACTCCCACCAACAATGAAGGAGGGTTCCCTTTTCTCCACATTCTCGCTGCTGCTGCTAAGTCACTTCAGTCGTGTCCGACTCTGTATGACCCCACAGATAGCAGCCCACCAGGCTCATCCATCCCTGGGATTATCCAGGCAAGAACACTGGAGTGGGTTGTCATTTCCTTCCCCAATGCATGCATGCATGCTAAGTTGCTTCAGCCATGTCCGACTCTGTGTGACCCCCATGGACAGCAGCCCACCAGGATCCTCAGTCCATGAGATTCTCTAGGCAAGAGTACTGGAGTGGGTTGCCATGTCCTTCTCCACCACACACTCGCTAGCATTTATTATTTGTAGATTGTTTGATGACGGCCTTTCTCACTGGTGTGAGGTGATACCTCATTGTAGTTTTGATCTGCATCGCTTTAATAATTAGTGATGTTGAGCATTTTTTAGAAGAGAATTTATTTAATAATTTTATTTTTTTTATCTTTTTGGCTGTGCTGGTTCTTCATTGCTGTGCAAGCTTTTCTCTAAATTTGTATTGGTGTATAGTTGATTTACAATGTTGTGCTAGTTTCAGGCATATAACAAAGTGAATTAGTTATAACATACATATATTCACTCTTCTTTAGATTCTTCTCCCATATAGCCATTACAGAGAACTGAGTAGACTTCCGTGTGCTTAAAGTAGGTTTTTGTTAGTTATCTATTTTATGTGTGTGTGTGCGAGGCGGGGACTGCACTCTAGTGGAGGTGCACCTGCTTCTCATTGCAGTGGCTTCTCTTGTTGCAGAGCATGGGCTCTAGGGCATGCAGGCTTCAGTAGTTGCGGTTCCTGGCCTCTAGAGAACAAGCTCCATAGTTGTGGTGCACGGGCTTAGTTGCTCCATGGCATGTGGTATCTTCCCAGATCAGAGAGTAAACACACATCTCCTGCATAGGCAGGTGGATTCTTTACCAGTAAGCCACCAGGAAAACCCGAGCATATTTTATGTGTTTTTTTCAATAGCTATTTTTACTCTGCATGCAACTCATGCTTCACATGTTCTCCTGCCCACCCAGCTCTCTGCTTCACTTGACAACCTGTGTTCCGAAGAAGATGAAGTAATAGAGTATGAGTTTTCAAAGTATCATCTCTCTCTGTCCATCCTCCAAGGCCTTCCCTTAAATCTCAAGGATATTGATGCTGCTCCTCTAATTGAGTATTACATTGTCTTCAGCTCATGGCCAAAACCCTAGATTGAGTGATTGGCAAATGCTCCATTGTAGAGTGATACTTCCACCAGACTGACTGAAGGTTGGTGAAAAGGTTCATTTGACAAAAGGTCTCTATCTCTGCTGCCTTTACTTGTCACCATCTATTCTCTCTCTTTTTAAAATTAATTAATTTTAATTGGAGGCTAATTACTTTACAATATTATATTGGTTTTGCCATACATTGACATGAATCAGCCATGGGTGTACACGTGTCCCTCATCCTGAAACCCCCTCCCTCTTCCCTCCCCATCCTGCTGGAGAAGGTGCGGAGAAAAGGGAACCCTCCTACACTGTTGGTGGGAATGCAAACTAGTACAGCCACTATGGAGAACAGTGTGGAGATTCCTTAAAATAGTGGAAATAGAACTATTCTCTCTTGAATCCATGTACCTTGGCTTCCTCCTGCAATAAACATTTTTTTTCAAAGATATCCAGTGATATCTAAAATTGTGAACCATAGCCTTTTCTTCTAATTCCATCCTTCTCTGTGACTTCCCTGATGGGTCAGATGGTAAAGAATCCACCTGCAATGCAGGAGAGCTGGGTTCAGTTCCTGCTTTGGGAAGATCCCCTGGGAGCAGGGCATGGCAACCCACTCCAGTATTCTTGCCTGGAGAATTCCATGGACAGAGGAGCCTGGCATCCTAGGGGTCGCAAAAAGTCTAACATGACTGAGCAACTAAGCACAAGCACTGTGACTTCACTATGGGATTAACATGGAAAAGTCTTTCCTTTGCCCTTTGTGGGAAAAAATATGTGGAATTTTCCTCTACTCTTCCCTATCTTTTATTACTCTTACCCCAGAAACATCAGCATTTCTCAAATGTCCGTCCTAAAGTCTCTTCATTTTCCTCTTGCTCCTCTCACTTTCTCAAAGTACATATTCCTACCACAACCGTCTCCTAGTCGTGGAACACTTATAACTCTTCCTCCTTACACCTCCTTTCTGTGCTCAAGCCTATGTCCATGTTTGTCTTGAAGATTTCCACTGAGATGCTCAATTGCTGCCCCAAATACACCTGTTGAAAACACACCACAGCCTCTTTCCTTCAAAATATTCTCCTGTCATAAAGTTTCCATTCCTATTAATGGCTCCACCACACTGTCAGTTACATAGACACAAAACCACTCTTACCTTGTGCTTCCCAACCGGTCATCCACCAAGCCCTGTTGATTTCAATTCTTCCATTGAAATAACAGATACCTCTATATGTTCTTTTATTTCAGTTACTACCATCACTATTTTATTTTTACACTTATTTTTCATTGGAGGGTATTGCTTTACCATGTTGTGTTGATTTCAGCCATACAACAACGTGAATCAGCCTTAAGTGCACATACGTCCCCTCCATCTTGAAGTTCCCTGCCCTTCCCTACCTCATCCCGCCCATTCTAGATGGTCATGGAGCACAAGGTTGAACTCCCTGTGTTATACAACTTCCTGCTAGCTATTTATTTTATATATATGGGAGTGTATGTTTCAGTGCTATTCTCTCAATTCGTCCCATCCTCTCCTTGCCCTGCTGTGTGCATGTCTGTTCTCTCTGTCTGTGTCTCTATCCCTGCAAATTGGTTCATCAGTACCATTTTCAGATTTCATAAATATGTGTTAATATATATCTGTTCTCCTCTTTATGACGTACTTCACTCTGCATAATAGGCTCTATTATCCACCTCACTAAAACTGACTCGTTTGTTCTTTTTAATGGGTGAGTACTATTCCAGTGTGTGTACCACATCTTCTTTATCCATTTATCTGTTGATGAACATCTATGTTGTTTCCATGTCTTGGCTATCATAAATAGTGCTGCAATGAGTATTGGGGTACATGTGGCTTTTTGAATTATGGTTTTCTCGGGGTATATGCCCAGTGGTGGGATTGCTGGGTCATATGACTACCATTACTATTTTAATGGTGTTAAAATACCATTACTCTGGTATTTACCACTACCATTACTATGTAATGCATACTATGTAATGCTGAACAACCATTGACAGGAGAATGTTGGATCCAACCACAAAAAGATACCCCATGTCCAAGGGCAATGGAGAAGTCCCAGCAAGATGGTAGGAGTGGTGAAATCACGTTTAGAATCAAACCCCAAACCTGCCAGAGACTCTTGGAGGGCTCAAACAAACCCTGTGCACACCAGGACCCAGAGACTCCAAAGAGACTAAGCCAGAACTGTGTTTGAGTGTCTCCTGTGGAGGCACGGGTCAGCAGTGGACTGCTGCAAGAGCAGGGCCTCAGGGTGCAGCAGACCTGGGTGTGGCATAAGCCCTCTTGGAGGAGGTCACCATTAACCCCACCATAGAGTCACCAGACCTTACACAGGACTGGAGAAACAGACTCTTGGGGGGAACAAACAAAAGCTTGTACACACCAGGACCCAGGAGAAAGGAGCAGTGACCCCGCAAGAGACTGACCCAGAGTTGCCTGTGAGGGTTCAGGAGTCTCCGCAGAGGCCTGGGTCGGCAGTGGCCTACTTCAGGTATCAGGCACTGAGTGTAACAGTGCCTGCGTGGGACCTTTTGAAGGAGGTCACCATTATCTTCATTACCTCCACCATAGTTTGGCCTTAGGTCAAACAACAGGGAGGGAACATAGCCCATCAACAGAAAATTGGATTAAACATTTACTGAGCATGGCCCTACCCATCAGAACAAGACTCAGTTTCCCACTCAGTCAGTCTCTCCCACCAGGAAGCTTCCATAAGCCTCTTACCCTTCTCCATCAGAGGCCGATTGAACCCGGGTCTCCCACATTGCAGGCAGACACTTTACCATCTGAGTCACCAGGGAAGCCCCCATCAGAGGGCAGACAGAATGAAAATCACAATCACAGAAAACCAAACAATCTGACCACATGGACCACAGCCTTGTCTAACTCAATGACACTATGAGTCATGCCCTGTAGGGCCACCTAAAATGGACGGGTCATGGTGGAGAGTTCTGACAAAACGTGGTCCACCAGAGGAGGAAATGGGAAACCACATAAGTATTCTTGCCTTGAGAACCCCATGAACCAGTATGAAAAGGCAAAAAGATAAGACACTGAAAGATGAATATCCCACGTCGGTAGGTGCCCAATATGCTACTGGAGATCAGTGGAGAAATAACTCCAGAAAAAATGAAGAGATGGAGCCAAAGCAAAAACAACATCCAGTTGTGGATGTGAGTGGTGAAGAAAGTAAAGTCCGATGCTGTAAGAGCAATACTGCATAGAAATCTGGAATGTTAGTCCATGTATCAAGGCAAATCGGAAGTCGTCAAACAGGAGATAAGACTGAACATGCACATTTTAGGAATCAGCGAACTAAATTGGACTGAAATGGGTGGATTTAACTCAGATGACCATTATATATACTACTGTGAGCAAGAATCCCTTAGAAGAAATGGAGTAGCCATCATGGTCAACAAAAGAGTCCAAAATGCAGTACTTGGATGCAATCTCAAAAATGACAGAATGATCTCTGTTTGTTTCCAAGGCAAATCATTCAAAATCACAATAATCCAAGTCTATGCCCCGATCAGTAATGCTGAAGAAGCTGAAGTTGAATGGTTCTATGAAAACCTACAAGACTTTCTAGAACTAACACCCCCAAAAATTGTCCTTTTCATTATAGGGGACTGGAATGCAAAAGTAGGGAGTCAAGAAATACCTGGAGTAACATGTAAATTTCACCTTGGAGTACAAAATGAAGCAGGTCAAAGGCTAAAAGAGTTTTGCCAAGAGAACGCACTGGTCATAGCAAACACCCTCTTCCAACAATACAAAAGAAGACTCTGCACATGCACATCACCAGATGGTCAACACCCAAATCAGATTGATTATATTCTTTGCAGCCAAACTTGGAGAAGCTCTATACAGTCAGCAAAAACAGGACTGGGAGCTGACTGTGGCTCAGATCATGAACTCCTTATTGCCAAATTCAGACTGAAATTGAAGTAGGGAAAACCACTAGACTATTCAGGTATGACCCAAATCAAATCCCTTATATGGTGGAAGTGACGAAAGATTCAAGGGATTAGACCTGATAGAGTGCCTGAAGAACTATGGATGGAGGTTCATGACACTGTACAGAGGGCAGGGATCAAGACCATCCCCAGGAAAAAGAAATACAAAAAGGCAAAATGGTTGTCTGAGGAGGCCTTACAAATAGCTCAGAAAAGAAGTGCAGCTAAAGGCAAAGGAGAAAAGGAAAGATATACCCATTTGAATGCAGAGTTCCCAAGAATAGCAAGGAGAGATAAGAAAGCCTTCCTCAGTGATCAGTGCAAAGAAATAGAGGGAAACAATAAAGGGAAGAGACTAGAGATCTCTTCAAGAAAATTAGAGATACCAAGGGAACATTTCATGCAAAGGTGGGCTCAGTAAAGGACAGCAATGGTAGGGACCTAACAGAAGCAGAAAATATTAAGAAGAGGTGGTAATAATACACAGAAGAGCTATACAGAAAAGGTCTTCATGAGCCAGATAACCATGATGGTGTGATCACTCACCTAGAGCCAGACATCCTGGACTGTGAAGTCAAGTGGGCTTTAGGAAGCATCACTACAGAGCTAGTAGAGGTGATGGAATTCCAGCTGAGCTATTTCAAATCCTGAAAGATGATGCTGTGAAAGTGCTGCACTCAATATGCCAGCAAATTTGGAAAACTCAGCAGTGGCCACAGGACTGGAAAAGGTCAGTTTTCACTCCAATCCCAAAGAAAGCCAATGCCAAAGAATGCTCATACTACTGCACAATTGCACTCATCTCACAAGCTAGCAAAGTAATGCTCAAAATTCTCCAAGCCAGGCTTCAATAGTATGTGAACCGTGAACTTCCAAATGTTCCAGCTGGATTTAGAAAAGGCAGAGGAATCGGAGATCAAGTTGCCAACGTTTGTTGGATCATTGAACAAGCAAGAGAGTTCCAGAAAAACATCTATTTCTGCTTTATTGACTATGCCAAAGCCTTTGACTGTGTGGATCACAACAAACTGTGGAAAATTCTTAAAGAGATGGGAATACCAGACCACCTGACCTGCCTTCTGAGAAATCTGTATGCAGGTCAAGAAGCATCAGTTAGAAATGGACATGGAACAACAGACTGGTTCCAAATCAAGAAAGGAGTACGTCAAGACTGTATATTGTCACCCTGCTTATTTAACTTATATGCAGAGTACATCATGAGAAATGCTGGGCTGCATGTAGCACAAGCTGGAATCAAGATTGCCAGGAGAAATATCAATAACCTCAGATATGCAGATGACACCACCCTTATGGCAGAAAGGGAAGAAGAACTAAAGAGCCCTTGATGAAAGTGAAAGAAGAGAGTGAAAAGTTTGGCTTAAAACTCAACATTCAGAAAACTAAGATCATGGCATCTGGTACCATCACTTCATGGCAAATAGATGGGGAAACAATGGAAACAGTGAGAGACTTAATTTTTCTGGGCTCCAAAATCACTGCAGATGGTGATTGCAGCCATGAAATTAAAAGACACTTGCTCCTTGGAAGAAAAGATATGATCAACCTAGACAGCATATTAAAAAGCAGAGACATTATCTTGCCAAGAAAGATCTGTCTAGTCAAAGCTATGGATTTTCCAATAGTCATGGATGGATGTGAGAGTTGGACTATAAAGAAAGCTGAACACTGAAGAGTTGATTCTTTAAACTGTGATGTTGGAGAGGACTCTTGGACTTCAAGGAGATCCAACCAGTCCATCCTGAATTAAATCAATCCTGAGTGTTCCTTGGAAGAACTGATGCTGAAGCTAAAACTCCAATACTTTTGCCACCTGATGCAAAGAACTGACTCATTTGAGAAGACCCTGATGCTAGGGAAGATTGAAGGCAAGAGGCGAAGGGGACAACAGAGGATGAGATGGTTGGATGGCATCACCAACTCAATAGACATGAGTTTGAGTAAGCTCTGGGAGTTGGTGGTGGATAGGGAAGCCTGCAGTCCATGGAGTCACAAAAAGTCAGATATGACTGAGCGACTGAACTGATTATTTTAATTCAAATTCTTCTTGTTACATGTCAGAATTAATTAGATAGTCTCCTATTTTCTTTCCTGTAATTTCTCCCATATCCTTGTCCCTACTACACAAAGCCACCAGACTTTTTATATTAAGCATTTATTTGTCCATGTCACTTCCCTGCTCACAAAGCATCAAGGACTGTCTACTGGACAAAGTACAAACTCTTTGTGATATAGTTAAGTCTCTATATTTTCTGGCTCCAAGACAGTATTTTGTTCATGTCTATTAATATTCTAATTCCATTGTTGGATAAGTACTCAATAATGTGACCATCACCATCACCAAACTATGAGTTCTTGCTGCTGCTGCTGCTGCTAAGTCGCTTCAGTCATGTAACACTCTGTGCAACCCCAAAGATGGCAGCCCACCAGGCTCCGCCATCCCTGGGGTTCTCCAGGCAAGAACACTGGAGTGGGGTGCCATTTCCTTCTCCAGTGCATGAAAGTGAAAAGTGAAAGTGAAGTCGCTCAGTCGTGTCTGACTCTTCACGACCCCATGGACTGCAGCCCACCAGGCTCCTCCATCCATGGGATTTGCCAGGCAAGAGTACTGGAGTGGGGTGCCATCGCCTTCTCCTATGAGTTCCTAGAGGCCAGGAACTGCTATATTCATCCTTGTAGCTCTAGACCTGGCTCATATTTCATGTTCAATACCCATAAGTTAACCTGAATAACACCCTCGTCATATTAGATCTCAGAAATCACCTGAGAGTGAAGTAGATGGGTGGGTGGTCCAGTATGTTACTTGTCCTTTGCATGAAGGAACCCTTTTTTCTCACTTTTCCTCCTGCTCTGCTTTCTCAAATAGAAAACTGCCCTTCAGATTTCAGGACTGCAGTTGGTGGCTATAGATTTTATTACCCTGTTTGCTCTGGCACATGCACATCCAATTGCTCCCCTTTGACACCATAAATGTTCTCTCACCACACAAGACTAACAAAGATTGGTCAGTGTTTCCCGACCAAAGGCCTGCAGGTCCACTCTGATCGCCCACATCCATGAATGGCTCCCAGGAAGCCAATCACATTCATGTTCTGCCTTTCATCAAACAGTAGCCAAAGTGACCATCTGAAACTCTTAGAAAATTAATGACACCACAGCCTGGATGTTATTACAGATGTTGAGACTTCTAGGTAATTTTTAAGGTTTCAATCATAATGAGCTACATTTGTAAGTGCTATTAGCAAACTGAAAGAGAAAGTTTCTATGAAAAAATTAAGAACTGAGAATATTCAATAACTTTGCAACTGTGTTCTGTGCTGCTGTGCTTAGCCACTCAGCCATGGACTATATACCCTTCAGGCTCCTCTGTCCATGGGGATTCTCCAGGCAAGAATACAGGAGTGGGTTGCCATACCCTCTTCAAGGGGATCTTCCCAACCAAGGGATTGAACCTAGGTCTCCCACATTGCATTACCATCTGAGAAATGTATTTATAGTAATTGGTTTAAACATCCATTTTACCACAAAGCCATCTGAAAGTTATAATAAAAATATGGCATCAATAATACTCTTGCTCGTGTACTTTAACAATGATTGTAAATATAACCATTATTAGATGTGGGCCCTGACTTAAGAAAATCTGTTGTAAGAAAATTTGAACTTATGAAATTGATAAATTAGAATAGGCCATTATTTATACTAAAGAAAGATTCTTAATTTGTACCAAAGGGTTGCTGAACTCATGCTTCTCTAGTTTTGCTAGTTTATTTAGTTCTATTGTTTAAATAACTTGTATCCTCCAAAATCCATCCGGTCCCATCACTTCATGGCAAATAGATGGGGAAACAATGGAAACAGGGACAGACTTTATTTTCTTGGGTTCAAAAATCATTGCAGATAGTGACTGAAGCCATGAAATTAAAAGATGATTGCTCCGTGGAAGAAAAGCTATGACCAACCTAGACAGCGTATTAAAAAGCAGAGACATTACTTTGCCAACAAAGGTCTGTCTAGTCAAGGCTATGGTTTCTCCTGTAGTCATGGATGCATGTGAGAGTTGGACCATAAAGAAAGCTGAGCACCGAAGAATTGATGCTTTTGAACTGAGGTGTTGGAGAAGACTCTTGAGAGTCCCTTGGACTGCAAGGAGATCCAACCAGTCAATCGTAAAGGAGATCAGCCCTGAATATTCATTACAAGGACTGATACTGAAGCTGAAGCTTCAATACTTTGGCCACCTGATGTGAAGAACTGACTCATTAAAAAGACCCTGATGCTGGGAAAGATTGAAGGCAGTAAGAGAAGGGGACAACAGAGGATGGGATGGTTGGATGGCATCACCGACTCAATGGACATGAGTTTGAGCAAGCTCCCAGAGTTGGTGATGTACAGGGAGGCCTGGGGTGCTGCAGTCCACAGGGTCACAAAGGATCAGATATGACTGAGCGACTGAACTGAACTGAACTGATCCTCCAAAATATTAGTTAGGTTTGATGCAGGATAAAATCTATTATTCTTGTGTGTCTTAGTCAATATCTAACACTTTGTGTTCAGTTCAGTTCAGTCTCTCAGTCGTGTCCGACTCTTTGCGACCCCATGAATCGCAGCACGCCAGGCCTCCCTGTCCATCACCAACTCCCGGAGTTCACCCAGACTCACGTCCATCGAGTCAGTGATGCCATCCAGCCATCTCATCCTCTGTCGTCCCCTTCTCCTCCTGCCCCCAATCCCTCCCAGCATCAGAGTCTTTTCCAATGAGTCAACTCTTCGCATGAGGTGGCCAAAGTACTGGAGTTTCAGCTTTAGCATCATTCCCTCCAAAGAAATCCCAGGGCTGATCTCCTTTAGGATGGACTGGTTGGATCTCCTTGCAGTCCAAGGGACTCTCAAGAGTCTTCTCCAATACCACAGTTCAAAAGCATCAATTCTTTGGAGCTCAGCTTTCTTCACAGTCCAACACTCATATCCACACATGACCACAGGAAAAACCATAGCCTTGACTAGACGGACCTTTGTTGGCAAACTAAGGTCTCTGCTTTTGAATATGCTATCTAGGTTGGTCATAGCTTTTCTTCCAAGGAGTAAGCGTCTTTTAATTTCATGGCTGCAATCACCATCTGCAGTGATTTTGGAGCCCCAAAAAATAAAGTCTGACACTGTTTCCCCAGCTATTTCCCATGAAGTGATGGGACCAGATGCCATGATCTTTGTTTTCTGAATGTTGAGTTTTAAGCCAACTTTTTCATGCTCCTCTTTCACCTTCATCAAGAGGCTTTTTAGTTCCTCTTCACTTTCTGCCATAAGGGTGGTGTCATCTGCATATCTGAGGTTATTGATATTTCTCCTGGAAATCTTGATTCCAGCTTGTGCTTCTTCCAACCCAGCGTTTCTCATGATGTACTCTGCATAGAAGTTAAATAAGCAGGGTGACAATATACAGCCTTGACGTACTCCTTTTCCTATTTGGAACCAGTCTGTTGTTCCATGTCCAGTTCTAACGGTTGCTTCCTGACCTGTATACAGATTTCCCAAGAGGCAGATCAGGTGGTCTGGTATTCCCATCTCTTTCAGAATTTTCCACAGTTTATTGTAATCCACACAGTCAAAGGCTTTGTGTTAGCTCAAGGTTATATGAAAGATTTTGCTATTAAGGTGTAATGTTTCACTGAATAATCTTAAAAAATAAACAGAAATCTGCATTTGCTTTCTTCATTCCCAGAATAAATCTATAGGTAAAATGATTCTGTCCTTTTTGTTTGACTGTGATGTGTTATGTCATGAGCTTTCTTTTTGCTTGTGTTTATTTCTTTAGTTCTAACAACAACATATACCAGACCACCTGACCTGCCTCTTGAGAAATCTGTATGCAGGTCAGGAAGCAACCGTTAGAACTGGACATGAAACAACAGACTGGTTCCAAATAGGAAAAGGAGTACGTCAAGGCTGTATATTGTCACCCTGCTTATTTAACTTCTATGCAGAGTACATCATGAGAAACGCTGGGTTGGAAGAAGCACAAGCTGGAATCAAGATTTCCAGGAGAAATATCAATAACCTCAGATATGCAGATGACACCACCCTTATGGCAGATGGTGATTGCAGCCATGAAATTAAAAGACGCTTACTCCTTGGAAGAAAAGCTATGACCAACCTAGATAGCATATTCAAAAGCAGAGACCTTAGTTTGCCAACAAAGGTCCGTCTAGTCAAGGCTATGGTTTTTCCTGTGGTCATGTGTGGATATGAGTGTTGGACTGTGAAGAAAGCTGAGCTCCAAAGAATTGATGCTTTTGAACTGTGGTATTGGAGAAGACTCTTGAGAGTCCCTTGGACTGCAAGGAGATCCAACCAGTCCATCCTAAAGGAGATCAGCCCTGGGATTTCTTTGGAGGGAATGATGCTAAAGCTGAAACTCCAGTACTTTGGCCACCTCATGCGAAGAGTTGACTCATTGGAAAAGACTCTGATGCTGGGAGGGATTGGGGGCAGGAGGAGAAGGGGACGACAGAGGATGAGATGGCTGGATGGCATCACTGACTCGATGGACGTGAGTCTGAGTGAACTCTGGGAGTTGGTGATGGACAGGGAGGCCTGGCGTGCTGCGATTCATGGGGTCGCAAAGAGTCGGACACGACTGAGCGACTGAACTGAACTGAACTGAACTGAACAACAACATGGAAGTAGATGTCACTGTTTTTATTTCAATAGAGATTAAGAAAATGAAGCTGGAAAAGGTAAGCAATGTTATTTATATAAGTACACAAATGAATTACTAGTACAGCAGGAGAACAAATCCAGGTCTATCTGACTCTAATTATCCAGTTTTTCCTCCTGCTTGCCTAGATAGTCTTGTACTATGGCGGCCCCTTTTTCTCTACCTACCCCTTATGTAATAGCATTCTTGCTGTTTCTATCCTGCGTTCTTGTCTCTTTGCACTCTGTATACTCTCCCCTGCTGCTGCTAAGTCACTTCAGTCGTGTCTGACTGTGTGTGACCCCATGGACTGCAGCCTACCAGGCTTCTCCATCCATGGGATTCTCCAGGAAAGAACACTGGAGTGGGTTGCCATTTCCTTCTCCAATACTCTCCCCTAGGACATGTTAATACATCTCATGGCTCTCATCACTGGCTGTACACTGAGGACTCCAATCTCAATGTCTCCAGCTCAGAGCTCCTCCCTGAATCTAAACCCATGTTGCCAACTGCTTACAACCTATTGGATCTTCCCTTGAAAGTTCTGTTGACACCTCACCACAAACTACAGTTTCAAAATTGATCTCATTGGAACTTCTCTCGTGGTCCAGTGGCTAAGAATCTGCACTCCAGGGCTCAGGTTCAATCGCTGGTCAGGGAACTAGACCCCACAAGCTGCAACTAAGAGTTTGGATGCCACAACTAAAGATCCTGCATGCCACCACAAAGATTCAAGGTCCCAAGCACCACAGCTAAGACTGGGCACAGCCCAATAAAGAGTTTTTTTAAACTGACTTTGTCATCTTTCCCCTAAAGCAAACCTGCTCCTCTTCCTATCTATATTTTCTGGCTCCATGAACAGTGTCACCATCCACCCAGTTGTCCCAGCCAGAAATCAAAGAGTCTTACTGAACATCTCTCATTCTCCTCCTTTATACCTCCCATATCCAGTTAATCACCAAATCCTTTTGCGTTTCTCTCCTAATATCTTGTTCAGCTCTTCACTCAATCTCCATCTTTCACTCCATCTTTTCTTACCCAAACCACTGTACCACCCTGTAATTGGTTCTCCTGCATTTCCTCTTGCCATCATTCCTATTCCCCACCAGTTTCTTTGGCACACAGCCACAGTGATCTCATTATTTCATTTCCCATCTTAAGCTCTTGAATAGTGTCCTATCACCCTAAAACTGAGGCTCGACTCTATGGCCTGGAAGGCTTTCCGGGACCCTCAGGGCAAGCCTTGGTTGGGGCCCCCTCTGGCTGCTTCCCCAGTATCCTATGATCAGTTATGCTCTTGGAACATTCTCAGTTTAGATTGAAACTTGCCAGTTTTTGTCTCTCTGTGACTGTGCTGAAGACTTTTGGAGGGTAGAGACTATGCTTACCTTGTATCTCCAGGGCCCATCGTGCGTGCTCAGTCCATGCTCAATCCTGACTGACTCTTTGCGACCCATGGACTGTAGCCTACCAGGATCCTCTGTCCATGGGATTTCCCAGGCAAGAATACTAGAGTGGGTTGCCATTTCCTTCTCCAGGAGATCTTCCTGACCCAGGGATCGAACTCACATCTCCTGCATTGGCAGGTGGATTCTTTACCACTGAGCCACCTGGGAAGCGCCCTCCAGGGCCCATGCTGTCCCACAAAATGTTTGTTGACTAAAATAATTCCTAAGGCAGTCTGTACTTCTGTGTTTCTGTTTGTGATACTGGCTTGGTCTCAATCGTCTTTCGGTATCCACTCGTGGCAAAGTCTGAGGGGGCAAATAACTGGTGCTTTTCAACTACTTAAAGTTAGTAGTGATTGGGCAGGGAAGCAGAAAAAGGATGCTTTGCTTTCAAGAGCAGAGGGACTAACTAGTGTGCCCCTACTGCTAGTTCAGTGGATTTAGTTAATGTGAGGAGCTGAATATTTGGTCCTGTGTGGAATCTTTTGAGCTCAGTATGAACACAGTGCATCAATACGTATATCAATACTTTCTTATTGAATTAGTAGAAATGAGCAGTGAAAATCTCCCTGGACCTCTTCTTTCTAACAGAAGTTTTCTAGTTTCTCCAGAAAAATGTCAGATATACAAAAAAAGAAAAGTAAGAAATCATTTTGCAAAAAACAAAAATAGGAAAATTCAAAAAGATCTGGGTCTGTATCAGAAGTATAGGAATTCTCCATACCTTACCTCCTAAACCAATATCCAGTTACACAATTCAGGTTGTTGAAAATTGAAACTAGAGCTGTATTACAATCATGCCAACGGGATCTTGGTCAAGATATGCCGATGTGAGGAAAATCGTGTCAGCGCCAAATCGTGTCAGTTGCAGTAATGAAGGCTGCATTAGCTTGTCACTAAATAGAAAGCTACAAGGTAGAGTGTATGTGAGTGTATTTTCACACACACAACTAAATGAAAATTAAATCAATTATCAGAATAATTCAAGCCCCAATTCCCCAAGGTTTGCTTCAATTAGATAATTGATGCAATTAGGTGAAAGGTTTTGGGGTGGATTTTTCTGGTCTGAATTATCTCAAATTACTTTAATTCTCCACTTCACTTTGATTATGTAGACCCAGCTCATGCTTGAGTGTGAGTGAATTTAGCAGATAATTTCTTGTTATATGAGCATCGATTTTTTTCTCCCATAAAATGTGCATGGCATAGTATGTTTACAAGCTAATTTTAGTGACAAAATCATCACTTTATGGAATAAAAGTGTAGGACTTTCTGGTTAATGCATAATGGAAAACAATTACTGGGGACAAAAAGTTAAATGAAACCTGGTTAAGAGTGGACATTTCTGCCTCTAATATTTTATTCCTTTTGTTGGAGAGGTTAGGCTGGGGGGCAAAGTTGAGTCAGGACAAATAATATCAACTTATGTAGTCTTGGCCTTAACTGAAAATATTTTACAATGATAAGAACTTACTGCCTTGATGGGAACACCTTGATTAGCTTCAAATCAGTTCTTTCCAATCTCAACAACTGTACAAAGATGTCAACTGGGAAGTCAGTGTCAAAGGATTCTGAGAAGCAATATGCCACACTGGAGTGAAAGTGGCTTCAGGTCAGTCTATTGCCTGAGAATTGGATACAAATCGTGGCTTAATAAACTTAATTATTGGTTTTTTCCTCAGTTCTTATTAGATTATTGATGTGGGAAGAGGAGCAGAGGGAGGAAGAGAAGAGAGGGATGTTATATCCCACACACTAGAATATGATAATGTAAGGAAGATAGGAGAATTTGGGGCCTTTTTAGTGTGGGAGCGAAGAGTCCAGAAAAACTCATCATGACTTGAACCTTCATTTAAAAAGTAATACTGATTAATATTGAGCATAGTCTTTTTAAGAAATCAGGAGGTTATATGGTACATTTTAAGGACATATTTTAGCCCAAGTAGCCAAAAATTATTGGGTATCAAAACAGGTATGCCCTAGGTATTTCCAAGGAACTATGAATTCCTCTATGGTAGCATTTAAATGATGTCATCAGATTGCTAAAGTAGACTTTTAGAGCTGTCTATGGCACCCCACTCCAGTACTCTTGCCTGGAAAATCCCATGGACGGAGGAGCCTGGTGGGCTGCAGTCCATGGGGTCGCTAAGAGTTGGACACGACTGAGCGACTTTACTTTCACTTTTCACTTTCATGCATTGGAGAAGGAAATGGCAACCCACTCCAGTGTTCTTGCCTGGAGAATCCCAGGGATGGGGGAGCTTGGTGGGCTGCCGTCTATGGGGTCGCACAGAGTCGGACACGACTGAAGCAACTTAGCAGCCACTAATCTTGCCTCAAAAGCAGACTAAGCAAAATGTAAAATGCACATGTCCTTTGACTCCTCAATCCTCAGTCTAGGAATTTACCCCAGGAGATTTTCACCCAAAGGCAAAAGACACATAAATATCATTGATCTCTTTTTTCCTTGTAATGAAAAGTTTGAAACACCACCAGTGTACAACCATAGGTAATTGGTTATGAAAATTATAATTGATCCATACAGCAGATACTAAGGGGCCATTAAACAAGATGTTATAGAAGAATGTTTAGTGAAATTTGAAAAGATAGTTATATTTTTAAGTACAAAATTCAAAAAGTACTGTGAAATAACATGTAAGGTATGACCTCATTCTTGTAAATGCCTATTTCTATGTGTGTACATCTAGAAAGATGAATAGAAACAGGCCTCCAATGTGTTTAAAATATGGTGGTTTCAAATGTTCAATCAACATAGTAGCTATTTGACAGTTCATGGCACTATTTTTTTCAAACTTTTTGTATGTTTGAAAAACATCTAACAATAAAAAATTGAAAGAAAAAAGACCACTAAGATTTGGCCTGGGCTATGTGTAATATCACAGGGTTTTCTGATTTATGAGGAGATTAATCACATTCCAACTGTATTTAAGTGTCAAGTGTTAGTTGTAGAACCATTAACATCAGTCTGTTCAAATACTATTGGAAGAAATTTCATAGTTCCATACCTGATCTCCATTCCCCCAAAATCATATCACTCCAACGGCATGCAAGAAATTATGCCAACTGAAGGTTCAGACAGAAGACATCTCCTACTCAGCTCTAAATGATGTAACAGTATTCAGAGAAGATGGAGAAATTGCCTGGTCAAATAACCACAGCCTTTCATTTGTGAAACACCCAACAATGGGCTTCAGTGAATCTGGTAATTTGCTATTCATGGGAAATAAAATGACAATGATGACATCTATACCAAAAGAATCCATATGTTATACTCGTTTTTTTTCAAACACAAGTGTTTCAAATAAAAACAAACTAAAATTGCTATGTGATATTTTTTCCAAGTCCGTCATTACTAGTGAGGCTGATTGTCTTTTCATTGTATGAGATGGACATTTACATATCTTCTTTTCTGAATTGCTATTTACATTGTTTCCCTATTTTCTCTTGAGATATTCATTTGTCATTTATCTGTTAGAGCTCTTTGTTTATTAGATCTAATAATCCTTTGTTATATGGGACAGTTATTCCCCCATCCCCAGGCTTGTTATTTACCTTGACTATGCTGTTCTTGCCTGGAAAATCCCATGGACAGAGGAGCCTGGCCCACTACAGTCCATGAGTCACAAAGAGTCGGACATGCCTCTGACTTCACTTCACTTTATACTGTTCTTACAATATATAAATGTTTTTCATTCATATATATTCACATCTATCCATCTTTAATGGATTTTGCCTTTTATGTCATCTTTGGAAATGCATTCTCCACTACAAAATTATAAAAATATTCATCTATAGGTCCTTGAGGGCTTCCCTGGTGGCTCAGTTGGTAAAGAATCTGCCTGCAATGCAGGAGACCTGGATACGATCCCTGGGTCAGGAAGATCCCCTGGAGAAGGGCATGGCAACCCACTCCAGTATTCTTGTCTGGAGAATCACGATGGACAGAGGAGCCTGGCAAGCTATAGTCCATGGGGTTGCAAAGAGTTGGACTCAACTGAGAGACTAAGCTCAGCATGGCATAGGTCCTTAAATACTTTTTGTATTTCTTTTACTTTAGTATTTTTTTTTTACATTTAAATCTTTAAGTTATGTGGAAATCATTTTGATTTAAGGCATCAGATAGGATTTGATTCCTCTCCCCAAATGACTAGCCATTTCTTCCAGTATCATTTATTTAAAAATTCTTCCTTTTCCTCTACCTTCATCTTACTTTTTCCGGAGAAGGCAATGGCAGCCCACTCCAGTACTCTTGCCTGGAAAATCCCACGGATGGAGGAGCCTGGAAGGCTGCAATCCATGGAGTCACTGAGGGTCGGGCATGGCTGAGCAACTTCACTTTCACTTTTCACTTTCATGCATTGGAGAAGGAAATGGCAACCCGCTCCAGTGTTCTTGCCTGGAGAATCCCAGGGACAGCAGAGCCTGGTGAGCTGCCGTCTATGGGGTCGCACAGAGTTGGACACGACTGAAGCGACTTAGCAGCATCTTACTTTTTCTGTATGCAGATCAAAAGGAAAAGATTACCTAAAAAAAAAAAAAAAAAAAAGGATACCAGCATTCTGATGTGCATGGACTATAACTCGGCACTTATGTATAAGTCCAATGGTAATTTCTGTCCCAAATAAAAATAAGCTTTGTAGTTTACATGCAATATCTGGTTCCTCTTCTAACATTGCTATACATACAAATGGAAATCTAACCTTTTGTGTAGAAGTTCAGGTTCCGATTAGATCATACCCATATTAAAATTGTTTTTCAAAAGTCACTTCAATGTTATTGAAAATTCTATTTGCAGAAAGACATGTGAATATTATAGAAACTCAGATTCTGTGTGCAATGATTTTTCATACTACTTCAAGATTTTTTTACCAACCCACAGGCTACCATATCATCAGGTATAGAAAATGACATATAATTAACCTGACAATATATAAATCAACGTATAATTTTTGATGTGCCCAAACTCCATGAAACCTCATTCTGGGAAAATAGCCAGCAATGTGGCTTTATCATATTTCTCAGTAGCAATATAAGTCAGCAAATTGCAGATAATTTGGCCAGGTAATTTTTATTATTTTTCAAGGTTTATTTTTTTCTTTACCTAGTAATCAAGAAAATGAGACTAAAAACTCAGTGACAGATTAGAAAAATGTAGTCTAGCATGTTATTTGATTCAGAAAACTCACCCAAACCTGAGAGTAAAAACCAAACCAGTTAGCCCTTATAAGAAAACTATCAGAAGGAATTGGTCCAATGGTTTGGACTCTGTGCTTTCACTTCTGGGGACCCAGGTTCAATCCCTGATAGGGGAACAAAGAGCCCACATACTGAGTGGCAAGATAAAAAAAAAAAAAAAACTATCAGAGACATTTTCCCTCCATCCTTTAGTTCCTTATTGACATTTTTGAGGCTTTCTTATTTGGCAAAAATGCCATCACAATGCTAATACTTTTTATTTTTATGGAATAATAATATTTCTGTGGTATGTTACTGGATATAAAACTTTGTTGCCTTTTTTTGACTTTTCAACTTGTGTCATGACCTCCATTCTTGAAGCCTAAAACAAGAAGGAGCACTAAGCTGGGAGAACACCTAAGTAGTCTTGACTCTACTTCTCTCTAGCTGTTCTGTATCCTTAGGCAAGTCAGCCCCATCTTTAGGCCTCAATTTTTTTTTTCCATCTGCAAAATGAAGCATTTGCTTACATGAACTGAAGATTTCTTTCGGTTCTAAAAGTCCACATCTTAAGTTCACTGACACAGTTGCAAATGTTTATTTCTTTGCAGAAACTGCCTGTGGGTAGAATCCAGCAGGTTTTGCCAGGCATGTTAAATGGAGCAAGTCCATCCAGATACAGATTATGTACTATCGTGCCCTAATGTGACCTTATGGGTGGTACACAGTGTTCCCTATCAATGAAAGAATGATTGATCATTAGAGTTTGACAGCCCCAGGGAAAGCAAGCCAAGGAAATCCCCAAAGGCTTGGCTCTCCTTTTGCTCTAAAAGTGCGTGAAGTACAGGCTGCACCCTATGCCACTGGGCATATGTCCAACAGCCTTACGAAAAGCCATAATGTGAGTTTTAGAGAGAATCTAAACAGAAACATCAGATCAGACAAAACCAAAACTTACAAAAATCCTTAATTTTTTCATACTTAATTTCAAGATATTGAAATATTTTTAACAGATGAAAAACTATGTGTAGTATGAGAGTCTGGGAATCTATGGTTTCTATGAAAATTACAAACATTAGGATAAGAAGATTGACTCACTTGCTTATTTGCTTCATGTGGAAAAGAACGTGGGATGATAGACTTGAGGAATGACTGGGGACCAAACGGAGCTACAAAAGTGAAATTGCACATCTTCATCTCTATTACTTTTCCAGTTTCTCCATATTGTTCTTCCTGCTTTGCACAGTATCCCAAGATGAGATGTGCATAATGAAGTTACAAAGCAAAAGACAATTCTAGGGTATTATTGAGTTAGTTCAAAAGTTTGTTTGGGTTTTTCTCTAACATTGTATGAAAAACCCTGAATGAATTTTTTTGCCAATCCAATACAGATAGTATTCATATTCAATCACTGGCTTTATAACGTTGAAGTCTTACATATTAAGCTCTAATTAAATCCTTCTTTATAGAACAAAGTAGCTGTTTTGTGACTCCAGAGTATGTGGCCTTCAACAAAAGAATTCCTCTAAAATAACTCTGGGCTCTAGAACTTGAGTCAGATATTATTTTTGAATCTGCTCCTATCCGGTACATTAAGAACACTCCCTTTTTTTCTGAGGCCAAACACAGGGCAATGAGGTTGTTTCTAACCAAGCCTCGGTGTCGCTGGATCTGCAGAAGAGAAAGAGAACTATAACCATTTGCCAGCTACATCAAGCCAAAATGAACCCATCCCTAACTATGCAGAAATGGAAAGTAAAATGGATTTGGTTTGGATATTTCCAAAAGCTCAGCAAACCTCCATGCTTCTTGATTCCTTAATATTCATTAATACAGTTGGTGACAGGTTAGGCCTGCACATTTCACCATTTTCCCTATGATATTTAGAGCTTCGATCAGGTTTACTCTATTTAGTCTTTACAGCAGCTCTACTAGGTATGTATTAGTATTCTTATTTACAGGTAAAAAAAAACAACTGAGATTCAGCCCATTGGATAGCTTGCCTAGAATTAATCAACTAGGAAGTACAGAATTTGTAACCCAGGTATGTTGAACTCCCAATGTCTGTTGCAAGATTTGATACTTAGCTATGATAGAAACTCTCAAAATGTGCTTTTTAAAGAGATTTGCACAGTCTGTTCTCTGATGGGAAGAAAACATGCATCAATGCAATCATATTACAATACTCAGTAGTATGGGCTGAGAAGGGGAAGAGATAGCTCAGACACATGGGAACATTCATCATCTGAAACAAAGTTCTATGAAACAACAATACCTTATAATTTTTTTAAAAAAAGGAAAGAAAGAAAGTGAAGTCGCTCAGTCGTGTCCTACTCTTTGCAACCCTATGAACTGTAGCCCACCAGGCTCCTCCATCCTTGGGATTTTCCAGGCAAGAATACTGGAGTGGGTTGCCATTTTCTTCTCCAGGGGATCTTCCCAACCCAGGGATCAAACTCAGGTCTCCCGCATTCCAGGCAGACTCTTTACCCTCTGAGTTACCGGGGAATCCTTTTTAAGCAGTAATTTTGCCATTAAAAAAGTTTTGGTCTTTTGTTGTAGCATGTGGGACCTAGTTCCCTGACGAGGGATTGAACTTGGGCCCCCTGCATTGGGAACACAGAGTTTTAACCACTGGACCACCAGGGAAGTTCCTACCTTATCACTTTGATTTAATCATCTGCCCATGATTTTTCACATACTAAGTGCACAGTTAATATTTCACCAACAAATAAAATGCACTTACTTCAAAAGGCTTTTTCAGTCTTATAAACGTTCAGCCACTGATGATAATAATGACTGAGATTTATTGAGTACTTGCTCTGTGCCAGGCACTATTTTAAGCATATATTCCTGCATTATTTCATTTAATTTTCATAATCACCATGGACAGTCAATATTATTATTGCACTTATTTCACAGATGAGGCAACTAAGACTTCCTACTGTAATCAATTCTGATCGTGTTTCTGCCTGGCTTAAAATCCATCACAAACAATGTTCTTTTTTGTGAACAGCAGCTTTCAAAGGATTGTTGGTGGACCCCTGGGCATCCCTAAGACCCTTTCACGGGTTGACAAGGTCAAATCTATATTCATAGTAATACTAAGAGATGACTTGCTTTTTTCACTTGTTGACAATTTCACAGATGGGGCAAAGCAACAGACATTATAACTGCTGGTGCCCTAGTGTAAATCAAGGCACTGGCACCAAAATGTACTTGTTAGGAATTGTATTCTTTACCACCACACACTTACAGTTAAAAAACATAAAGCCAATTTCATATAATAGTGTCCTTCATAAATGAGTAAATCTTTTTACTTTTTATGAAGTATTGGCCTTTGAGTATATTAGAGAAGGAAATGGCACCCCACTCCAGTACTCTTGACTGGAAAATTCCATGGATGGAGGAACCTGGTAGGCTACAGTCCATGGAGTCGTAAAGAGAAGAAGACTGAGTGACTTCACTTTCTTGAGTATATATTTTTTAATCTTCCGTGTTATAAAATTTAAAAAGTACATAGTGCATCTCTGTTGTAGATTGAAGTATGATGGCTGCCTTGAGGAAAAGCACCTATGTAATTGTTTGAATGGTGAGCTGAACTAGCCACTTTCCCCCATGGAACCCCACTTTTACATGAAAGAACTACTGGCAAACAAACAAACTATGGTTAAACAGGCTTGGGTATTTTGCAGATATTTTCTTAAAAAATGAAATAAATGAGCCTGGCACTTCAAGGAAAAGACAGCATTTTGTGGCCATGATGAAATTCCCACTTTCAAGTGAAAATTAGAATTTTGGAAGACTTACACCTGCCACTTGAACATGAAAGATTCCCAGTATATAAGACTTTTCTGATGAGACTGGTAGTGAAATCAATGAATGTGATTTGGTATATTGGATGTCAACACTTGGAAGGTCTGCATAAATCACTCAACCAATATTATTGAAACTACCAAAGCAATGTGCTATAAAATTATGAGTGGGCGGAAGACTCATTCAAAGGGTGTACCAATACATACTTTTCAAAATGAGTGCATGAATTTTGTTGATATGGTTTCAAATTTCACATTGAACTTAACATTTTAGAAGCTGCTATTCACTGAGTTTTGGTCTAGTATCAAAAATGAATATTCAGATGAACCTAGTAGAGAACAGATTTGTGGACGCAGCGGGGGAGGGGGAGGGTGGGATGAATTGAGACAGTAGCATTGACATATATGCACTATCACGTAAAACAGATAGTTACTGGGAAGTTGCTAAATAACACAGGGAGTCCAGTCTGGCCCTCTGCTTTGACCTAGAGGGTGGGATGGGGGAGGGGAGGGAGACTCAGGAAAGAGTATATATATGTATACACACACACACACACACACACACACACACACATATATATATAGTCTTCCTAGGTGGTGCTAGTGGTAAAGAACCCATCTGCCAATACAGGGGACAAAAGAGATGCTGATTTGATCCCTGGGTTGGGAAGATCCCCTGGAGGAGGGCATGGCAACCCACTCCAGGAACCTTGCTTGGAGAATCCCCATAGACAGAGGAGCCTGGCGGGCTACAGTTCATAGGGTCACAAAGAGTTGAACATGACTGAAGCAACTTACCAAGCATGCATGTATATACATACAATTATTACTGATTCATGTTGCTGTAAGCAGAAACCAACAGAAAACTGTAAAGCAGTTTTCCACCAATTAAAAAATAAAACAAATTAAGAAAAAAGAGAAAGAAACTAATATCCACAGTTATCTGAGATGGCTATTTAAATATCTCTCCCTTTTCCAACTATATATCTTGGTGAAGCCAAATTTTCTTAAAATAATTCAACCAAAACAATATAGCACAACACACTGAATGCAGGAAAAGAGATGAGAACCAAGCTTTTTTTATTTTATTTCAGTTTCGTTCAGTCGCTCAGTCGTGTCTGACTCTTTGTGACCCCATGTACTGCAGCACACCAGGCCTCCCTGTCCATCACCAACTCCCAGAGTTCACTCAGACTCATGTCCATGGACTCAGTGATGCCATTGAACCATCTCATCCTCTGTCATCCCCTTGTCTTCTCACCTTCAATTTTTCCCAGCATCAGGGTCTTTTCAAATGAGTCAGTTCTTCAACAGGTGGCCAAAGTATTGGAGTTTCAACTTCAACATCAGTCCTTTTTTTGTTTAATGAGAATTAAAGATGTGCAAAAATGTTAAACAATGCCACTCTTCTTTCTGGTTTGTTTTAGAAAATACAGCTAATTTTCATTTTAAACTGTTAATGGGTTTATTTGTCTTAAAATGAATAAATATTTTTAAACATTTCCTTGCTTTCAATTCTAATGGAGTAACTATCTGAAAATATAACTCATAATAACAAAAACCTTTGGTGGTAGTTGGTGAGGGTTCTCCATAATTTTTAAGAGCATAAAGGGGCTCTAAGGTCTAAATTTTGAGAATGACCACTGTTTTAGAAGAACAAACTTTTTACCTCGGCCCACAAAGGTACGTTGGTCTCCTGATGACCTGGCTCCTGCCTCTCTCTCCAAACGAGTTGGGCTGGTGTCTCTCTCTAGGAGCCAGTCACACTGGGTTTCTTTCGAGCCTCACCCTTCCATCCTTCCTCCTGCTCAGGACCATGCGTGTTACCCTGTCTGCTTATAATAAGTCTGTCTCCTCCACTCCTCTACCCTTCACCCAACTGAAGCCTAGTCAGCCCTCAGATTTCAAATCTGCAGCTAGTTTTCTACTGCTGTGCAACAGATTGCCACCATATAGTAGTTGAAAGCAATCTATTATTTCACGCTTATGAAGTCAGAAATCCAGATGGGCTTAACACAGTTTTCTGCTCCAGGTTTTACAAGACCTAAATCAAGGTGTCAACAGAGCTGTGCTTCTTTTTCTGGAGGTTCTGGGGAGAATCCATTTCCAGGCTCATTCAGGTTGCTGGCAGAATTCATTTCCAAATGGTCATAGAAGTCAGGTCTCTATTTCCGTGCTGGCTAGAGGCCAGAAGTCATTCTCAGTTTCTAGAAGCCACCCACATTTCTTGCCTTGTGGTCCCCTCCATCTTTACACCAGCTGAGCCCAGCTGAGCCTATGCATAACATCAGTCTCTGCAGCAATGGCCAATTTGATTATGAGCACAGTGGCAATGCTGGAGATGGCTGTGGAAAGAAGCTAATTGGTGTTTACTTGGTAATTAAAATCCTCCTCTCCTGAAGTTGCCCTTTGGTGGGCATTCACACGGGACACAAAGTATCTACACGTGTTTTGACCATTCAGAGAGGTCTGCTGCTGCTGCTGCTAAGTCGCTTCGGTCATGTCCAGCTCTGTGAGACCCCATAGACGGCAGCCCACCAGCTCCGCCGTCCCTGGGATTCTCCAGGCAAGAACACTGGAGTGGGTTGCCATTACCTTCTCCAATGCATGAAGGTGAAAAGTGAAAGTGAAGTCGCTCAGTCGTGTCCGACTCTTCACGACCCCATGGACTGCAGCCCACCAGGCTCCTCAGAGAGGTCTATCCATGTACTTTCCCCCCAAATTTCTTTGTAACCAATTTCCCAACTGTGATCCTTTCAAGTCTTAGAACAACCAGTCCAACCACTGGACACAACCCATGAGTAAGATACATAGTTGCACATCTGGCTATTTCTCCTTCCAAGCAGAGTGAACACACTGGTACACCTTTTGGAGTTCTGCCCACTGGAAGGATGTTTTTCCACCACTGTCCTTCAGAGATGTCCTAGAAAGAGGCTGCAATGCTACAGCTGTGCGCTTTGGGATAGTGCCTGCTTATTGTGCAGAACCATCCCTAAACCAGGTCCAAGTCTTCTCTTTCTCTGTCAACTGATTGTGCCATAGGTGTGCCTATGTTGTGCCATAGGTGTGGCTATGTAGCAAGAGTAAGGACAATGAGCACTTGAGCCACTTTCTCAAGTAACTCACTGTGCCTTCAGGGCCTGCTCCTGTCTGATCACGTTTACACCACTTCCATTTGATGCCAGATGCTGCTCTGCATGCCCAGCTTTATGGCTTGGTGGGTCAGATCACACCCAGTTCATGATGGGCAGCTCAGCCCATATGGTAACTTGGTGGCTCATAGGTAAACATTCAGTCCTTGCTAATATGCAAAGGGCTTCCCTGGTGGCTCAGCTGGTAAAGAATCTGATTGCAATGTGGGAGACCTGGGGTCGATCCCTGGGTTGGAAAGATCCCCTGGAGAAGAGAAAAGCTACCCACTCCAGTATTCTGGCCAGGAGAATTCCATGGAATGTGTAGTCCATGGGGTTGCAAAGAGTCAGACATGACTGAGCAACTTTCACTTTCAACGTGCAAAGAGCTATTTTTCAAAGGCTTTCCCTTGTGGCTCAGTTGGTAAAGAATCCACGTGCAATTTGGGAGACATGGGTTCAATCCCTGGGTTGGGAAGATCCCCTGGAGGAGGGCATGGCAACCCACTCCTGTATTCTTGCCTGGAGGATCCCCATGGACAGAGGAGCCTGGTGGGCTGCAGTCCATGGGGTCGAAAAGAGTCAGACACGAGTGAGCGACTAAGCACACATGTATGTTTTTCAAAAGGAGACAATTATGCGTGGACAATGGTAGATCCTTGCTTCAAAATCCTAAAGGCCTGCATGGCCATTTACCTATGGTGCTCTACCAAAGGCTCCAAACATCGTCCCTTGTCTGTACTAATGCTTCAAGCACCTTTGCATCTGCTGGATCCTCTAGCCCACGTGGCAGAGCAACTTGCACAGCAGCCTGGACCTGGTGCAGAGCCTTTGGTTATAAGCCCCATTCAAAACTTTTTGAGTTATTTGGTAAACAGGCTGGAGTAATACATAAATAAAGAATATGTTGCCTCCAAACTCTGCCTGGCACCCTGGGATCCAAGCACTCCAACTGCATTTAGGTTTCTCAGTTCAGTGACAGTGGTTCCCACTGTAAGGTCTGGCTTACAGAAGAGTGATCACGGAGCTCTTCAATGATGCCTAAGTTCCCTTCACAAATGAATTCCTCACAATACGGGTGAAAAGTATGTCTTCTGGAAACTCCGAATACATATGAGCACATTTTAAATGACAATCCACTCTAATATTCCAATCTTCCTAAACTTTTGGGTCCCTTCCTCTACAATAAACCAACAAATGTAGAAGATTTCCAGCTCACCCCACAATGGGCCACCTTTTAGTCCACGATCGAGTCTACCACCAACCAGACTGTTAGAGCCCTTTTCTTTCACCACTTTGTCAAGGGACATTAGGAGCAAGCAGCTAACAGCATTATACTTGTTAGTGTTCCAAAATGTTCAAAAGTATTATATGGGAAGTCATCCAGCTCTCTGCTTCTCCTAAGCAGTCCATTAGGAGTATCCAGTAATGAAAGTGTTAGTCACTCAGTCATGTCCAACTCTGTGACCCCATGGACTCAGTAACCCCATGGGCTACTCATGGTAGCCCACCAGGCTCTTGTGTCCACTAAATTCTCCAGGTAAGAATACTGGAGTGGGTTGCCATCTCCTTCTGCAGGGGATCTACCCAACCCAGGGATCAAACCCAGGTCTCCTGCACTGCAGGCAGATTCTTTACTAGGTCTGAGCCACCAGGGGAATATCTCTGTTGCCAGATCACACTGTGGACAATCAGTGTTCTTGCTATTACTGGAAATACTATAGAGTCATTAGTGTATTTTAATCTAAACAGATTAAAGAATAAATTCCAGGAATCTTAGAAGCAATTCAAAAACTCATCCTTAATATTTTGTTTCTCTAGAACCACTCCAGACCAAAACCAGTCTAAGACCAATTTAAAAATATAGCTGTGTGATAGTTTCTTCATTAACGCTAAATTTTGAAAAATATGATTTTTATCACTTTCCTTGTTCCTATGATATGCCTTACCAACTGTTGCTCTTTTTCTCTATCCCTTTTTTATTAAAAAAAAAAAAAAACATTAAAACAATTTTACATTCCAAATGAATTATTTCTTATTTTTCTCTTTTCTAAAAATAAAAATGCCAATGTGTACTTCAAATATTGAATATTTTCCTATTGGAATCATCCTCCTCTTTATCTGTACCAGATACTCTTTTTGATGTAAAGAATTTTGATGCTATTAGTCACAGTCGTGATCTTGTCTTTTTTCCCTTAAGGTAACTGGTCCAATGATTTAATGGAATAATTAAGTGTTCCAAGATAATTGCTGTCATTTTTAATTCTAAAAGGAATACCATTCAAGAATGTTTACAAACTATTTCCCCCAACACACCACGAAACTAGCACAGCCTTCACAAAGTCCTGGAACATCTGTTCAGTTTAAAGGCGAATAAAAACAAAGAAAGAGAGAGAAGGGAGAGAGGGAGGAGAGAGGAAGGGGGAGGGAGGGAAGGAAGGAAGGTGGAAGGAAGGAAAGAAACAAAACTTGAATACATAACTCATATTTCCAAAAACCTCAATATCTTCTACTTCAGTTACCAGAGAAAATGGGAGCTACTGTTAGATCCCATCTGATTCATGGTTATCTATTTATTTCGGTTACCTTGGGACGATACTAGAAATTCATCTGGTGCTAGGGTATGTTCAATTCTTTCCTTCCTTCATTTATTCTGTAACTACTTACCGTTGATTTCTTTATGCATAACACTATGCAAGATGCTATGTAAGATATAATGAAATTTAATGCAAGGCTAATTCCTATCAATGTTCTAAAAAACATTAAATACCCTTGTGGAAAAAAAGAGACACACAAATTTAATTAAAGTTTGTCAGAATTAAGGTGATTCATGCTTCAGAAGACCTAGTTCTCTGAAGTCCAGATTATGTGTGATACTTTTATGAAGCATCAGTTGCTGAGATACCAAAAAAGAAAAAAAAAGCCTTTGTGAATGTCAGATGAATACAAAATGGTACTTGCAGAATTCACTTTATCCCTGCCCCTTGAAACTCATCACTTTGAGTGTGAAGGACATACTCTGGCAACCTATCAAATATTTGGATTATTTTTACGTCACTTAAATTTTCAAAGAACACACTATGTTACTTACTCTTCAATTAAACAGATTTTTATGGAGTGCTACCATGTGGCTTCCCTGGTGGCTCAGAGGGTAAAGCGTCTGCCTACAATGCAGAAGACCTGGGTTCGATCCCTGGGTCGGGAAGATCCTCTGGAGCAGGAAATGGTGACCCACTCCAGTATTCTTGCCTAGAGAATCCCCATGGACAGAGGAGCCTGGTGGGCTACAGTCCATGGGGTCACAAAGAGTCGGACACGACTGAGCGACTTCACTTCACCATGTGCCTCACACTGTCCTGGTCTTGAGGATACAGCAGAGAACAAAAGTGACAAAAATTCCTGTTCTTCTGGAGCTTACCTTGCAGCAGAGGGAGATAAACGAGAAATCAAATAGGGACATGAAACAGGAAAATCTCATACAGGGATGTGACATGCAGTTATAAGAAGAATTGGCATGCTCATTCTCAAATATTAGCTATTTTTTGTCCCATAGCAAATGGAACTAACAGTGGTTTCCTGTTTCCCACTTTGCTCTTCATTTGTGCTGTTAACAGGCTGTATCTGCAATATCTAACCATCTTGTTTGAGGGATACTTTCATAGATTCAAAGATTCATTGAAATAGAGTCTATTTTCCCCAGATTCCACTGAGCAGATTGTACTAGGATTGTGGCAAAAGTATCAAAAACTTGCCCACTCTTCAGATCCCACTTATTTGACCAATATCACCTTCGATAGATACCCCCAATTTTTCTGAGAATTCCCATGAGTGCTGTCAGTTGATGACAAATTAGTCCTGGTTATCATTTACCACATCATAAAGAGCTTAGAATCCACAGATGCAGACCCCAAATAATGTCCACCACAGTCTTCTCTGACACTGGAACTCTGTTTTAATCACTGTGATCACTACCCTCCCGTTAGATATTGAGACTGGAAATCTATTAATACTATGCTTGACGTTGGGGATGTGGCACCCTGATGCTGAAGATCTATCTCACAGTTCTTACAAAGTTAAACTACTCTCCTTTCTCCATTATTTTTTAAATTAAAAAATGTTTAATGTATTGACTATGCTGGGTCCTCGTTGCTGCACACGCTTTTCTGCAGTTGTGGCGGGTGGAGGGCTCCTCTCTAGTTGCGGTGTGCGGGCTTCTGGTTGCAGACCACGGGCTCTAGAGCGCGTGGGTTTCAGCAGTTGCAGCACGCGGCCTCAGTAGTTCTGGCATACGGGCTTAGTTGCTCCGCGGCAAGTGGGAGTTTCCGGGATCAGGGATCGGACTCCTATCTCTTTGGCAGGCAGATTCTTTACCACTGAGCCACCAGGGAAGGCCTCCTTTCTCCATTCTTAATTGCAGGTAGAGAGGCTGCCCACAGAAAAGTTGTAGTCCGCTGGGGCACACACATTCTGTCAGGGTGGTATACCGAATCACCCCTCTTCTCTCAAGGCAAGGCCTTGGGGAGACCTGCTTGTCATTATAGATTCCTTATTCTTTCATTTTAAAATCTCTCTTGCAATCTGTTTTGTTTCTCTGTGCAGTGTGAGTTCACTTATGGTCATTGTAGTCCATGAGACCCAGAAGGTGGACACAAGTTAAATTCTTTTCCTCCAGTAGGTTCTTCAATGTCTATAATGAAGAGTACAATGTTGGATTTTGGCTACCTAGCATCTTGATTTTCTCAAGGAGAATGAACTCTTTCTTATGAAGGTCCTGATGTACCTTGGCCATGGGGTAGGCACATAACCCAAGCTAAGCCATTCTCAAAATATTAATCTTGAGAAGAAATACCTAAGGGTAGAAAAATGACTGAAACGTGGTTATTTCAGTGTGCTCTCCCTAGCAAGACTAGTGAGTAGTTCCTAATTCCTACCCCTGGAGCTGCTTATTTACTCCTTAAAAAAAAAAAAAAACTTGGTTCCCCATTTTACTATAAGCTATTTTATTTATTTTATTATGAGTCATTTTATATTACTTCATTTTCTACTTAAATTAGCCAGAAATAGTTTCTGTTTCTTCCAGCCCAAATTTAAAATAGAGTCTGAATATGAAATAGCTAATGTAAGCAACTATGAGGCTGAACAGTTATCTCCTAATTCCACTCACCAGAAGCATTTGAGCCCCAATGCCTTCCCAGTCTACACACCTTATTACTAAAAATCAGACTGTACATCTTTTAAAGGCATCATAATCCACATCTCACATCTCATAGGTAAGCTAAAGCTTAGAGAAAGGAAGAGGCTTACCAACGGGCGGCCATGCCAACTATAAGCATGAAGTGTCTGTTGAGCACAGGCTTTCCTTTAAGTACTGAGGGCATGAGAGGTAAAGCTTCAGACATAGCCCATGGACAGATAAATGGATAAACAAAATGTGATACACACACACACACACACACACACACACAATGAAATATTATTCAGTGTTAAAAATGAATGAAATTGTGGCACATGCTATAACATGGATGAACCTTGTTATATTAAATGAAATAAGCCAGATACAAAAACACAATTACTGTATGATTTCACTTATATGAGTCCTTAGAATCATTAAATTCACAGATTGAGAGGAGAATGGTGGTTTCTAAGGGCTGAGAAGAGAAAAATAGGCAATTATTGTTTAATGAGTACAGAGTTTCAATTCGGGACAATGACAAATTTCTGGAGATAAAGAGAGGTGATGGTTGTGTAACAGTGCAAATATACTGAATCCCACTGAACTCTACACTTCAATGTTTAAAATAGTACCACAGTAAAAAAAAGAAAAAAGAAAAGAAAAATCAGACACAAATATAGTCCTTAGAGAGTTCAAAGTCTTCCATGGCATATAAATCAAGTTTGTAAATAAATGAAAACTCATGGTGGAAAGTGTTAAGCACCAGTGCAGAGACATTGATACAGTGCTCTGGGATGGGAAAATTCTAGTTTGATGAGTCAGTTGAGCTAGTCATGGAAGGACGAGTTGCTAATAGAGGGAAGAATAATCCAGGCAAAAAGTATAAGCAAAAGCATGTCCTACATACAGATGGGGCAAGGTTTGTGGGGGAGAAGGAAGAGTAATCCCATTAGGTTGTCATCAAAGGCCCATGCTGCTGCTACTGCTGGTAAGTCGCTTCAGTCGTGTCCAACTCTTCACAACCCCATAGAATGCAGCCTACCAGGCTCCTCCATGCATGGGATTTTCCAGGCAAGAGTACTGGAGTGGGGTGCCATTGCCTTCTCCATCAAAGGCCCATAAAGCAGAGTAATAGGACATGTAGTTGGAAAACTAGATTTATGTCAAATAATAGAAGGTGTTAAAAGCCAGCCTAACTAGTATGATGAATGAAGAAAATCAATTGTCATGAAAGGTTTGGAAACACAGGAATGAACTAGCACAGTGAAATTTCAAATAGAAAGGAATCAACAGCAGAGATCTGAGAAGGTAGAACTGAGAAGCCTCGAATGTGAAAGTCAAGGCAGATGGAGGACTGAATACTTTCTAGGGAGAAGATGTTGAATGAATTTGGTGATGTTCTGCATGTAGGGTACTGTTGAGGCATCCAGAAATGACAGGTAGACCATGGGGAAAGGATAGCAGTAAAGATTTGGGAACCACCCTTAGGCAAATAATATATGAAGGCATAAGCTTGGGTAGCTCATCCACAGACAAGAGAAAGGCTGAAAGCAGAGACTCTCAGAATCCATTTGTCTGGGAAGGGGAGGGAAGGAAAGAGAAACAGAGGGGCACACAGCCGGAAGTGACAAAGTGCGGACTTTGCTTTTGTGTTCTTCTCTCCACACAGCTGCCAGAGCTGTTTTCCCCAAGGTACAAATATACTCATACCATTGCCCTTCTTAAAATATTTTAATGCAATCTCTGTAAAGATGTCATCTGTAGAGAACTTTGCCTGGTTACCTTACCAGCCCCCCTTTTTTCTTTTCTTTATTTGCTGTTTTATTTTTTTTCCCTAGTTGCCAGTCACAAAGAAACAGTGTGACACAAAGCATCAGGTGTGGTTTAAAAAGGCAGGTTTCCAGGCCTGTCCTACAGATTGTGACTTATATTCTTGAGGAAACTTTACTTTTCAGAGTGTAAGAAACAGTTTTGTAAAGAAGACTGAGGAAGAAGAGTAAGAGAGGAGAACTAGGAATGCAGTGTCAAGGGACAGCTGTTTCTCAAAGTTTGGGTTGACTTTATCAGGACCACCTGAAGGATGAGTTAAAATGCAGATTTCTGAGCTTTGAACCTACCAACTCACAGTCGGTCTCTGGAGGGGGGGTCTAGGAAACATGGATTTTAAATGGTGATTTCCTTTGAGAGCCGCTGGTCTTGGCACCTCAGGCAGCCTCAGGAGCAGGAGGGTCTGTACCACACAGCAGTAAATGGGTTGTACATATGGTCCATGGTTTAAGATGGCAGATTGGAAAGGGTCCCTATTCAGAGGTGACTCAGTTCAGTTCAGTTCAGTCGCTCAGTCATGTCCAACTCTTTGCGACCCCATGAATCGCAGCACGCCAGGCCTCCCGGTCCATCACCATCTCCCGGAATTCACTCAGACTCATGTCTATCGAGTCAGTGATGCCATCCAGCCATCTCATCCTTAGGAGAGGCTAAGATACAAAATGAGGAGATTACTGCCCCCCCCCCCCAACAACAAAAAATGATAGCTGAGGATCAGAAACTAGTAGAAAGAGTTGAGGCATCTTTCAGTCAATAACCATCTTCAACGGGCCATTGGCTGCTCTATGGTTGTTCTGAGGCCTCTTAAAAACGTTGCCCAGCAGCCAAAATAAGGTTTCCTATAACCTCAAGATTCTCTGATGATTGAACCAACAGGTTTCCATTGTATGTATGCGTGCTAAGTCGCTTCAGTCATATCTGACTCTTTGCAACTGTGTGGACTGTAGCCCACCAGGCTCCTCTGTCCATGGGATTCTCCAGGCAAGAATACTGGAGTGAGTTGCCATGCCCTCCTCCAGGGGATCTTCCAGACTCAGGATCGAACCTGTATGTCTTATGTCTCCTGCACTGGCAGGTGGGTTCTTTATCATGAGTGCCACCTGGGAAGCCCAGGTTTCCACTGAGAATAATGCTTTCTTATTGTGGTCACATCATCTGATGAGCACTGAAAGTGTTAAGAGTAGTATGGGGGTGCTGGTTATGTTCTAAGTTTAGAAAGTATAATTCTCAGAACATTCACATCAAAGTAGTGAGTCAGCCTCCAGAATAACATCTTATGAGAGAAAGGAAGCTGGGGTGCAAGGGGAGTATGAGGCCAGGCACCTATAGAAAGAAAGAAATACAGTAAATACAGAATGTTGTCTGTAAAGTTCAGTTTCAACCAGGCAACTTCTGATTACAAAGCCCCATGCGACACTTCCTTCAAAGCCTAAACAAGCACATGGAAGACAAGCACATATTTCAATGTTAGCGTCCCAGGGCCTGTGGAATTGTTGGCAACAGAGCAACAGGATGTGAGGGAGCCAGAGGATTAGGTGGGTGGGAGACCGGGAAAACAACGGCAGGGGTAGCAAGAGTTGCCGGATAGGAAATTCCACAGCCAGTCCCATAAAGCTTTTTTTTTTTTTTTTTGACAAGTAAAGGCTCCGTCTTCCTATATCTCCAAAGCATTATATATTACTAGTCAGGAGAGCCCAAATCTCTCCACCAGAGAAGCAGGGACCAAATTCCATGGCTGGGTTGGCAGAGCAATCGCAAGGGCATTTTCTTCCATTGCTCAGGAAAAATGTTGAAAGCAAGAGTTTAATAATGAAACAACTTTCTCAACAGTTTTCTTGGACTCCTGCTTGTCACTGTCCAGCGCTGGCTACATAAATCAAGGGTGTGGAAACTTTTTCTTCTGACCATTGGTCTTCAGGGGAAAAACAAGTCCAGGTCATATAAGTAAAAAAGAAACCTTGTTCTCCACCCCCCGAGAGGAACAAATATAGGGTTTTCTTTGTCTGGTTTTTTAAATTAAAAGTTACATTCAGTTCAGTTCAGTTCAGTTGAACAGTCGTGTCTGACTCTTTGCGACGCCATGAACTGCAGCACGACAGTCCTCCCTGTCGATCACCAACTCCCAGAGTTCACTCAAACTCATGTCCGTCGAGTCGGTGATGCCATCCAGCCATCTCATCCTCTGTCGTCCCCTTCTCCTCCTGCCTCCAATCCCTCCCAACATCAGGGTCTTTTCCAATGAGTCAACTCTTCCCATGAGGTGGCCAAAGTACTGGAGCTTCAGCTTTAGCATCATTCCTTCCAAAGAAATCCCAGGGCTGATCTCCTTCAGAATGGACTGGTTGGATCTCCTTGCAATCCAAGGGACTCTCAAGAGTCTTCTCCAACACCACAGTTCAAAAGCATCAATTCTTCGGCGCTCAGCTTTCTTCACAGTCCAACTCTCTGAGGTAATTTGGAGCCCAGAAAAATAAAGTCTGACACTGTTTCCACTGTTTCCCCATCTATTTCCCATGAAGTGATGGGACCAGATGCCATGACCTTCGTTTTCTGAATGTTGAGCTTGAAGCCAACTTTTTCACTCTCCACTTTCACTTTCATCAAGAGGCTTTTTAGTTCCTCTTCACTTTCTGCCATAAGGGTGGTGTCATCTGCATATCTGAGTTATTGATATTTCTCCTGGCAATCTTGATTCCAGCTTGTGCTTCTTCCAGCCCAGCGTTTCTCAAGATGTACTCTGCATAGAAGTTAAATCAGCAGGGTGACGATATACAGCCTTGACGTACTCCTTTTCCTATTTGGAACCAGTCTGTTGTTCCTTGTCCAGTTCTAACTGTTGCTTCCTGACCTACACACAGGTTTCTCAAGAGGCAGGTCAGGTGGTCTGGTATTCCCATCTCTTTCAGAATTTTCCACAGTTTGTGGTGATCCATACTGTCAAAGGCTTTAGCGTAGTCAATGAAGCACAAGTAGATGTTTCTCTGCAACGTTCTTGCTTTATCTATGATCGAACAGATGTTGAAATTTTGATCTCTGGTTCCCCTGTTTTTCGAAAATCTGAAAGTTCAGTTCACATACTGTTGAAGCCTGGCTTGGAGAATTTTGAGCATTACTTTACTAGCATGTGAGATGAGTGCAATTGTGCAGTAGTTTGAGCATTCTTTGGCATTGCCTTTCTTTGGGATTGGAATGAAAACTGACCTTTTCCAGTCTGTGGCCACTGCTGAGTTTTCCAAATTTGCTGGCATATTGAGTGCAGCACTTTCACAGCATCATCTTTTAGGATTTGAAATAGCTCAACTGGAATTCCATCACCTCCACTAGCTTTGTTGGTAGTGGTGCTTTCTAAGGCCCACTTGACTTCACATTCCAGGATGTCTGGCTCTAGGTCAGTGATCACACCATCATGATTATCTTGGTTGTGAAGATCTTTTTGTATAGTTCTTCTGTGTATTCTTGCCACCTCTTCTTAATATCTTCTGCTTCTGTTAGGTCCATACCATTTCTGTCCTTTATCGAGCCCATCTTTGCATGAAATATTCCCTTGGTATCTCTTTTTTTCTTGAAGAGATCTCTAGTCTTTCCCATTCTGTTGTTTTCCTCTATTTCTTTGCATTGTGTGCTGAGGAAGGCTTTCATATCTCTCCTTGCTATTCTTTGGAACTCTGTATTCAGATGCTTATATCTTTCCTTTCTCCTTTGCTTTTCACTTCTCTTCTTTTCACAGCTATTTGTAAGGCCTCCTCAGACAGCCATTTTGCTTTTTTGCATTTCTTTCTCTTGGGGATGGTCTTGATCCCTGTCTCCTGTACAATGTCACAAACCTCTGTCCATAGTTCATCAGGCACTCTATCAGATCTAGTCCCTTAAATCTATTTCTCACTTCCACTGTATAATCATTAAGGATTTGATTTAGGTCATACCTAAATGGTCTAGTGGTTTTCCCTACTTACTTCAATTTAAGTCTGAATTTGGCAATAAGGAGCTCATGTTCTGAGCCACAGTCAGCTCCCAGTCTTGTTTTTGCCGACTGTATAGAGTTTCTCCATCTTTGGCTGCAAAGAATATAATCATTCTGATTTTGGTGTTGACCATCTGGTGATGTCCATGTGTAGAGTCTTCTCTTGTGTTGTTGGAAGAGGGTGTTTGCTATGACCAGTGCATTTTCTTGGCAAAACTCTATTAGCCTTTACCCTGCTTCATTCTGTACTCCGAGGCCAAATTTGCCTGTTACCCCAGGTGTTTCTTGACTTCCTACTTTTGCATTCCAGTCCCCTATAATGAAAAGGACATCTTGTTGGGGTGTTAGTTCTAAAAGGTCTTGTAGGTATTCATAGAACTGTTCAACTTCAGCTTCTTCAGCATTACTGGTTGGAGCATAGACTTGGATTACTGTGATATTGAATGGTTTGCCTTGGAAACGAACAGAGATCATTCTGTCGTTTTTGAGATTGCATCCAAGTACTGCATTTTGGACTCTTCTGTTGACCATGATGGCTACTCCATTTCTTCTGAGGGATTCCTGTCCGCAGTAGTAGATATAATGGTCATCTGAGTTAAATTCATGCATTCCAGTCCATTTTAGTTCACTGATTCCTAGAATGTCGACGTTCACTCTTGCCATCTCCTGTTTGATCACTTCCAATTTGCCTTGATTCATGGACCTGACATTCCAGGTTCCTATGCAATATTGCTCTTTACAACATCAGACCTTGCTTCTATCACCAGTCACATCCACAACTGGATATGTTTTTGCTTTGGCTCATCCCTTTATTCTTCCTGGAGTTACTTCTCCACTGATCTCCAGTAGCAATTTGGGCACGTACCGACCTGGGGAGTACCTCTTTCAGTATCCTATCATTTTCCATTTTCATACTGTTCATGGGGTTCTCAAGGCAAGAATACTGAAGTGGTTTGCCATTTTCTTCTCCAGTGGACCACATTCTGTCAGAAAATTACATTACACTGGCAAATTATCTTTTTTTTTTTTTTTTAACCCTTGTTCTATGTTATAGCCAATTAATGGAGGGTGGACAAAGATGGATGGAGGGAACAGGGAAGACGATACTATAACAAGGATTGGATGAGGAAGAAAAAAATGGATATTCACCTAGTGACAGAGGCGTGAGGTGAAAAGATACAGATGGAGACGCCTGTGGAAGATGGCGGCCGGACTCCCTGAGGCTTTGTGTGGACACTGGCCTTTGAAAAGTTGGTGAACGTTTTAGCAGTTTAAAAGCATTTAGCAAATTTCAGCCATATTTTCTGCATTATAAGATCACATTTCTGCTTTTATTGTCAAATTTCAAAATTGATTTTTCAAAGAAACCTTTATTTTCTCGTAGAATCTGAAAGGCTTTGCATGTTTGAAAAAGAAGGTGTTCTTTTGTTCCTGGAGGTGTTTTAAATTTACTAGCTAGACCTCCAAAGTCTTGATATAAGGAAAATAAATTGCCTGGTTACCTTATTAGCCCCCCCTTTTCTTTTTTCATTTCTTTAATTTGCTTATTTTGTTTTCTTTCTAGTTGATGGTCATGGAGAAACAGTGTGACCCAAGCTGAACTAAAAGTCTGGGTAATTACATTTAGGATCAAGTAGGCATTTTTCATAACTGGATTTCATAAATTAAAAATCTTCTTTCTGATAAGGCCTTATTGGATCAGTTGACATTTATGAAACACTCAATTATCTAGAAATGGGTTAGCGTTTCCTTGGTATTGAATCTGCCATTTAGGTCACTGCCCTGTTAGTGGCACTTGTCAATGTAGTATAGGTCTCTGTAGTTCAGCTTTCTCCAGGGTTACATCAATGAGAAGCAAATTTTAAAAGATGCAATACAATTAAATGTTGCTCCTTTCTTTTCCTTTAAGATATGCATAAATATAAAAATAAATTGTAAGATATGAAATATGCACATAAAATGGATACCTTTTCTTCAGTCTCAAATTTTGTTTTGTTTTGTTTTGATTTTTTTGAGTCTCAAATATTGAACTAATCTACATGGGTTTCCCTTCCCTGGCTGAGCTACAGCCCCCTTACATTCACCTTGTTCTTAAACTCAATAGAGTCTCACAATCCTGCTAGTGTTTATCCAAACTCTTGTGTTGCTACTTACACAAAGAAACAAACTTGTCTGCTTGTGGAGCATCAAAACCTTGTAAATGCCTACTCTTTCTCACTTACAATATCATGTCTTAAACTGCCAGCTTTTTCTATTCCTTCTGTGGGTCTACTGTGGACTCATTTAGGACCTTCTGATTTTCAGTTCAATTCAGTTCAGTTGCTCAGTCATGTCTGACTCTTTGCAGCCCCATGAACCACAGCAGGCCAGGCCTCCCTGTCTACCGGAATTTATACAAACTCATGTCCATTGAGTCAGTGATGCCATCCAACTATCTCATCCTCTGTCGTCCCCTTCTCCTCCTGCCCCCAATCCCTCTCAGCATCAGAGTCTTTTCCAATGAGTCAACTCTTTGCATGAGGTGGCCAAAGTACTGGAGTTTCAGCTTTAGCATCATTGCTTCCAAAGAACACCCAGGGCTGATCTCCTTCAGAATGGACTGGTTGGATCACCTTGCAGTCCAAGGGACTCTCAAGAGTCTTCTCCAACACCACAGTTCAAAAGCATCATTTCTTTGGCGCTCAGCCTTCTTCACAGTCCAACTCTCAAATCCATACATGACCACTGGAAAAACCATAACCTTGACTAGATGGACCTTTGTTGACAAAGTAATGTCTTTGCTTTTTAATACGCTGTCTAGGTTGGTCATAACTTTCCTTCCAAGGAGTAAGCGTCTTTTAATTTCACTGTTGTAATCACCATCTGCAGTGATTTTGGAGCCCCCAAAAATAAAGTCGGACACTGTTTCCACTGTTTCCCCATCTATTTCCCATGAAGTGATGGGACCGGATGCCATGATCTTAGTTTTCTGAATGTTGAGCTTTAAGCCAACTTTTCCACTCTCCTCTTTCACTTTCATCAAGAGGCTCTTTAGTTCTTCACTTTCTGCCATAAGGGTGGTATCATCTGCATATCTGAGGTTATTGATATTTCTCCCAGCAATCTTGATTCCAGCTTGTGCTTCTTCCAGCCAGCATTTCTCTTGATGTACTCTGCATATAAGTTAAATAAGCAGGGTGACAATATACAGCCTTGATGTACTCCTTTTCCTATTTGGAACCAGTCTGTTGTTCCATGTCCAGTTCTAACTGTTGCTTCCTGACCTGCATATAGGTTTCTCAAGAGGCAGGTCAGGTGGTCTGGTATTCCCATTTCTTTCAGAATTTCCCACAGTTTATTGTGACCCACACAATCAAAGGCTTTGACATAGTCAATAAAGCAGACATAGATGTTTTTCTGGAACTCTCTTACTTTTTCGATGATCCAGAGGATGTTGGCAATTTGATCTCTGGTTCCTCTGCCTTTTTAAAACCAGCTTGAACATCTGGAAGTTCGCGGTTCACATATTGTTGAAGCCTGGCTCGGAGAATTTTGAGCATTGCGTTACTAGCATGTAAGATGAATGCAATTGTGTGGTAGTTTGCACATTCTTTGGCATTGCCTTTCTTTGGGATTGGAATGAAAACTGACCTTTTCCAGTCTTGTGGCCACTGCTGAGTTTTCCAAATTTGCTGACATATTGAGTGCAGCACTTTCACAGCATCATCTTTCAGGATTTGAAATAGCTCAACTGGAATTCCATCACCTCCACTAGCTTTGTTCATAGTGATGCTTCCTAAGGCCCACTTGACTTCACATTCCAGGATTTCTGGCTCTAGGTGAGTAATCACACCATCCTGATTATATGATTTTAGGCTGCCATAATGTTCCCTCTTAAGTCCATTCAATATCCAAAGAGTTACAGGGAGTTTTAGAGAAAGGTTTGGTTTACTGGGCTGCACTACATTAAAAATTTTAAGCTTATCACTTTTACCAGAAAGCGCCTAAGTCATAAAAGAGCTTATCCTTTTAATTTTATTTTTAAAACCTTTAAACTATTGGAATACACAAAAATATTTAAACTTTAGTTTCTAGTTAATATCTTCACGAACATATATCATTCTGCCTATTGGTACTTGCCCCAGTAGTTGGATGATACAAGGTAAAACTTGGATTTAGTGTTTCTCTTGCAAGTTTTTGCTCATTTGGCTTTCAATCCTTAACCTTTATTCTGCTGCTCATTAATATACACTTCTAGGACAACTTCGGTGACTCATCTAAGGGTTTACAATAAATATTGACAGTAATCTATCTGTGGATCTTCTCAAGGGTACCTGATGAACCTGTGCAGAGAGGAACTGTTCCTCAGTACTAATGTCAGTTTCTACTCAGAAAAGAGCCAACATTTGCAGAGAATAAATATTTTGTTTGCAGCTTCCTAGGTGGCTCAGTGGTAAAGAATCCACCTGCCAATGCAGGAGAACCAGTTTAGATCCCTGTGTTGGGAAGATCCCCTGGAGAAGGAAATGGCCACCCACTCCAGTATTCTTGCCTGGAAAATCCCAAGGACAGAGGAGCTAGGTGGGCTACAGTCCATGGGATTGGAAAAGAGTTGGACATGACTGAGCAACTAACAACATGTATTTTACTTAGCCTAAAACCTAATGTGAGCATCATAAATGCCTTTGCCTTAAAGATAATTTCTAAGTCTTAGAGAAAGGACCTTATTTTCATTTCAAATCAAAACATGAAGAGGAACACCTTTCTTTTTAAAAATCTTTATTGAAATATAGTTGATTTACAATGTTGTGTTAGTTTCAGGTGTGCAGCAAAGTGATTCAACTATATATGTATTCTTTAAAATATTCTCTTCCACTATAGGAGGAATCCTTTTCTGATCTCTCCCTCAAACCCCTGCTACCCAACACCACTTCATTCTTCAAGTAGGAGTATATCCCCAGAGGAAGGATAAAATAATTTTCTGCTGCCCTGAATCTCCATCTTTGTGAAGAAGAACAGGAAACAATTAGCTCTTTTCAATTTATTGTTGTTGTTAGTGGACATGGAGCTGCCTATATTCCCATAAATTTTTGAGCTGCAGGTGCTCTGAGATGAAATCTGAATTTATTTATTTTTTGCCCATAAATTAACCTGGAAAGTTCTATCCCAAGTTAGTGGCTGTTGTTTATATTAAATCTTTGCAAAACCTGGTTGCCAAAAGAAGGAGAAGAAGGAGGAAGAGGAGGAGGAGACATGGAGCAGGAGAGGGAATCTATCATTTATCTACCTTAGAATCTAGGAAAACAAACAATTGACATCCCCCTTTTTGTGAACAGAATTAATTAATCCTCAGCTTTTGTGTAGGTTTTTGTTCTTGTCTTTAAATTTCCGGAAAAAAAAAAAAAAAAACAGTGTAACAAATATTAGTAATTTTGCCACTACTAAGTAGATAGGAAAGAATGGGGAGTAGTAGTTACTAGAGGCAATAGATGAGAACATAAACGTAGTAAATGCCAGTCATGTACCAGTCACTCTGCTAGCCACTTTTTAAAAAAATATTTTATAGCTGTGTGGCTTTTTATTTTATTTTTATTTTTTGGCTGCACTACGCAGCATGTGGGATCTTATTTCCCTGACTAGGGATTGAACCCTTGGCCCCTGCATTATAAGTGCAGAGTCTAAACCACTGGACCACCAAGGAATTCCTTAGCTACTTAAAAAAAAAATTTATAGAGATTTAATTGACACACAATAAACAGGTCATAATTAAAGTGTCCATTTTGATAAATTTTGGCATCTTTACACACTCATGAAACCATCACCACAATCAAGATAATATTCATTACCATTCACTCCCCAAAGTTTCTTCATGAACCTTTGACTCTGTGCCCCTCCTCCCTCCCCTCTTCTCCTGCTCCAGGCAATCATTCTTCTGCTTTGTGTCACTACTGATTAGTTTCCGTTTTCTAGAATTTTCTATAAATGGAATCATTCGGTATGTGCTTTCATTTGTCTGGTTTCTTTCACTCAGTATAAATATTTTGAGATTATCTAACTTGTTGTATGTATCAATAGTTAATTCCTTTTTAGTGCTAAGTAGTTTCCCATCACATTTTGTTTACCTATTCACCTGGTGATGGGTATTTGAACAGTTTCCAAGTATTGGCTATACAAAGAAAGCTGCTATGAACATTTTTATACAGGCCTTTGTGTGGAAATATGCTTTAACTTCTCCTGGGTTAAAGCAGTGGAGGGGCTAGATTGTAAGTTCAAGTTTGATTTTTTAAACAAATCTCAAAATATTTCCCAAAGTTGTTGCCCTGGTTTTTAAATTCCTACTAAAATTGTAAAATAAAATTGCAATTTTAGTGAGTGTGAAGAAGTAAATGGTAGTTTTAATTTACCTTTCTCTAATGACCAATGAGATTTGTCACCTTTCCATGTGCTTGTTTGCTGTGGGTATATCCTCTTTGATGATGTGTCTGTTCAAATATTTTTACCATTTTCATTAGTTTTTTTGTCTGTTTTGTTTTATTATTTGGTACTGAGAGTTCTTTTGCTGTACTTCTAGCATTCTGTATTTTCTGCCATTCTCTGCATTGCCCTAGTTAGTTTATGTAGAGAATGGTGTTAGAGACCAAGGTCCCTAACTTGGTCTTTTAAAAATTTAAAAATTTTTAAAATTTTTAAAGCTTTTTAAAAATTTCCTGTGTTTACCATCTTGCAAATTATTATGGATTTTTGGATCCAGGTCTTTTATTTGGATACAAGTTTTTCGTATGTTTTACAACTCTTTTCTCCTAATACATGGCTTGTCTTTTCACTCTCTTCACAGTGTCTTTCAAAAGCAGAAGTTTTTATGTTTGATGAAGTTCAATTTACCAATATTTTTATAGGTGTGTTTTGGGGATTGTATCTGAGAAACGTTTTACTACTAAAAGTTTTTGTTTCCTCTTTTCACTTAGAAAAAAGTTCAAACATACAAAAATATTGCAAAAGTCAGATAGCATAGAGTATACATGTATAACCTTTATCTAGAGTCACTCTTTTTAACATTTTATCTCATTTGCTTTATCATGTACTTGGCCCTCCTTCTCTCTCTCCTGCTCCTTTCCTCCCTCCTCTCTCTATTTCTGTCTCTGTCTGTCTCTCTCTTCCTATCCACTCTTTTCCTAAAGCCCTTGAAGGTAACTTACATACATCATGTCTCTTTACCACTAAATACTTCAGTGTATGACTCTATAGAAGGCAGTGGCACCCCACTCCAGTACTCTTGCCTGGAAAATCCCATGGACAGAGGAGCCTGGTGGGCTGCAGTCCATGGGGTCGCGAAGAGTCGGACACAACTGAGCGACTTCACTTTCACTTTTCACTTTCCTGCATTGGAGAAGGAAATGGCAGCCCACTCCAGTGTTCTTGCCTGGAGAATCCCAGGGACGGGGGAGCCTGGTGGGCTGCCATCTCTGGGGTCGCACAGAGTCGGACACGACTGAAGCGACTTAGCAGCAGCAGCAGCAGCATGACTGTATAGGGAAGTCACCAACTTCATAAATTTCCATAGATATGCTACTTTTATCTAATCTAACATCCATGTTCCATTTTGCACTATTTTTGGCTTACCTCATAACACACTTTATAGTATTTCCCTTCCTCCAGGGCAGAATTTAGTCTAGGATCAGGTATTGTATATGGTTGTCTTGATTTTTAGCCTCTTTTAATCTGGAACATTCCACAGGCTGTCTAGATTTTATATGACATTAACATTTTCAGCATTTCTTTCTGGGGGAGATTTTGTCTGATCCATAACTAGATTCATGCTGTGCATTCTAGGCTTGAACGCTACATCAGTGCTGTAATCTTCTCAGGGCATCACACTGAAGGCACACAGTGTTCATCTGTCCATCAATAGTGAAGTTAACGCCCATCACCTGACCAAATAGTTGTCCAGTTTCCTCACTATATAATTACTACTTTCCCCCTTGCAACTAGTAAGCAGTCTGTATGAAGACATTCTAATTCCATGCAAATATCCTGCTCCTCACCAAAATTTCCACCTAGATTTAGCATTCATTGATTTTCATTTTATCCAATATTCATTATGATGCTGACAAAATACTAACTTTTCAACTCCAGCACCTTGTCCACATTTCCCAGATAGCATTTAGTATTCGACTCTTGGCAACAGCTATCCCTTCTCCCTGGTTATTTATTATTGATAGGACCTCATCATTTCCTAGTTTTTCCACAATGGTTTATAATTATTACTTAATTATCATTATGCTCAGATTGTCCCAGATTTGGCCAGTGGAAGCTCATCCAAGTCAGCTTCTGTGTTCTTGTGACACGTTCCCTTTATTTTTTGAGCACCTCATTGCTTTCTGTTATGACAAAATGTCCCAGGCTCATCTTGTACCTTCTCTGTCCTCACCTCAAAATCAATCATTTCTCTCTGTTGACTTAATTCCCATAGGCGGAGATTGATGTAGAGACCAAGGTCTTGGCTCAGATTTCCAGTATTTATTACCATGCAAATCATTAGTTTATAAGTGTAAGTCTACATGGTGAAATAGTGCTAAACAGCTATTTGGAGAATTACTGGCCTAATATGATTGTATGACTTTTATTCCAAATTATGTCTTAAACATTTGTTTTCTAAGGTAATGCCATGAGTCTGTTGACTGCAATGCAAATCTGAACACAGAATTTGAGAAAGCAGAGCTGCAAGAGCCCTTGGTGATCAGCTATTCTATCACCTCATTTTAAAAATAAAGAAACTGAGTCTCAGACAAGATAAGAGTGTTATCTAAGGTCATAAAATCAGCCAATAGAAGCTATCATCTGATTTTTATCCAGTGCTATTTTCATGACACTACATTTACAGCTATGTTTTCTTTCACCAAAAAGTTAAGAAATGGTAATCATACAATATTTTTAAACCAAAATACTTGAATAAAGGAAATTCCTGTGAATTCTAAGATTCTACAAGGACTCTAAGAATAGTTAAGAGTTAATACTTTGGTTCTAGTCTGGGTGAAACTCTCCATCCGGTGGTCAGCATTAAGCACAATTTCTTTAACAACTTTATTAATCGTTTCAAAGAGGAGGGCAGCTATTCATCAGCTTTGCAGCTTTTAGAAAAATAAGCCCAGAGCTAGAATCTTAATTATCTAAGCCCCATACTGGCCTGTCCACTGCTTTTGCCTCCGTTTACCAGACAAAGTTATTGAAACTCAGGGAGCTTAAGTAACTTGTCTAAGATCAATGCATGTAATGACAACAAACGGCATTGGTTTTTTTTTTTTAATCAAAGTAGAGTTGATCTACAATATTATGTTTGTTTCAGGTGTACAACAAAGTGATTCAGTTATATATACAAATATATATGTATATTCTTTTTTTATTCTTTTCCATTATAGTTTATTACAAGATATTGAATATAGTCCCCTATGCTATATAGTAAACCCTTGTTCATTTTTATACAGTGGTGTGTATCTTTTAACCCCATACTCCCAGTATATCCCTCCTTCTTTCCCCTTGGTAACCATAAGTTTGTTTTCTATGTCTGTGTTTCTGTTTTGTACATAACAAAGTCATTTGTACTATTTTTTAGATTCCACATATAAGTAATGTTGTATAATATTTGTCCTTCTCTGCCTCACTTACTTCAGTTAACGTGATAATCTCTACGTCTACCCATGTTGCTTCAAATAGCATTATTTCATTCTCTTTTATGGCAGAGTAGTATTTCAGTCAATATGAGTATCACGTCTTCTTTATTCCTTCATCTGCTGATGGACATTTAGGTTGCTTCCTTGTCTTGGTTATGATAAAGAGTGCTGCAATGAACATTGGGGTGCATGTATCTTTTGGAATTCGAGTTTTCATCTTCTACAGATATAGCATTTGATGCGTTTGATATGACACCTGGTGTCTCTAAATCCTTATCCCTATAACTGGTCTGTTGTTCACCTCTGCAACATGAGGGTAGGGCATATAGGCCATCCCCAGAAATGACTGAATATGTCAGCTCAGGGAGAAGCAGAAGCCTGGAGAAATGAAAAACTGCCCTGAGTTTCACTGACACAGATGTCTGAGGCTGGCAGGGAGCCTAAAATGGAGGAGTTATTAAGTGCTGCTACGTTAGCTTGTGGAATGAGAAGTGCAAGCCAGTGGAATCCCCTTTGCCTGAGGTGTTCTAGGAGAGATTATATAACCTTCTCTCTGGAGTTACTAAAGTGATATGCATCTATATAGACTGGTTTATACGATGGTTCTAGACTTTGGATCACAGAGCTCTTGGAGGGTAGTCAGTGGGATGGTGCTGGAGAAGTTGCCTAGAGTTATAAGCCCAATAAATGTTATAGAGAGATTGAATAAATGATAAACCTTTCACATACATATCTTCTCATTCTTCAAATGCATCTAGATGCTATTATAAGATAAGACCATTGTGCTGAATTCATAGGGGATTTTTTTGGTCACTATGCATTTTCTCATTCAACAGATAGCAAAAGTCCACAACTTTTCTTATGCTCACATTCTAAAAGACAAAGCCTTTAGACTATACAATTATCAAAATTTCCTTATGCAAAAGAAAATTTTCTCACTCAGAAATGAATTTCTGTATACTTTTACATAACCCACTTTCATCCCTGAAATAGCAAAGACATCATTCAAGGATCTTCACGTCCAAAAAAGGCAGAACAAATTGGAGAGAGTTCTGAAAAGTGCAGTGCCATGATTAAATAAAAGATCGATTACAGAGACTTCTTACAAAAAATAATTGAAGTGTACATGAGTTTGAATAAGCACCAGCAGGGAGATAAACAGTGGGGGTTTATAAACACCCTCTCACAGAGAGGGTGAGAGCATCATGATTACCTAGGAGATGTAAGTGCCAAGAGTATAGAAGTGTTATTTTGCTGCATGGGAGCTAAAGTAGGCTATCTGTGATTAAAGTAAGGAAGAACAGGAAGTTTGCATTTCCCACTGGTACTTCCTGTTTCACAGTGATCATGACACAGTGAAATTCAGAATAGAAAAGTTAAGAAATAAATCCATTCTGCATTCAATATTTTGAAAGGAGAACCATAGAAAAGCTGTGGATTTCAAGGAGAAAACCAAAGAGTTTATACATTCAATAACTTACAAGATGTTGAAAGACTATTTTAAAACAACTTGTTGGAAGACAAATGTATGCCAGAGTTCAAAAATTATCACGTGCTTGGAAAAGAAAGTCCTGTATGGCTTGCTGGGCTGTGAGAAACTGCCAATGTTATTTTTTAATTGTGTTTTAACCACATAACATAATATTTACCAACTTAACCAGTTTTAAGTGTACAATTCCCTAGTGTTAAGTATATTTATGTGGTCGTGAAACAGATCTCCCCAAACAGATCCCAAAACAGATCTCCTTTCAAAACTTTTTCATCTTGCAAATCCGAAACTCTATACCTATTAAACAATAACTTCCCATTTCCCCCTCCCCCCAGCTCCTGGCAACCACCGTTATATTTCCTATTTCTATTAATTTGACTACTTTTAGATACTTCATATAAATGGATTCATACCGTATTTGTCTTTCTGTAACTGCTTTATTTTGGTTAGGATGATGCCCTCAAGCTTTACCCATGTTGTAGCATGTGTCAGGATCTCCTTTCATTTTGAGGCCACATACTGTTTCATTCGGAGAAGGCGATGGCACCCCACTCCAGTACTCTTGCCTGGCAAATCCCATGGACAGAGGATCCTGGTGGGCTGCCGTCTATGGGGTCGCACAGAGTCGGACACGACTGAAGCGACTTAGCAGCAGCAGCAACTGTTTCATTGTGGGGGCTTCTCAGGTGGCTTAGTGGGAAAGAATCTGCCTGCTAATGCAGGAGATGTGGGTTCGACCTCTAGGCCGAGAAGATCCCCTGGAGGAGGAAATGGCAACCCACTCCAGTATTCTTGCCTGGAGAATCCCATGGACAGAGGCACATGATGGACACAACTGAGCACACACGCACGCACGTACTGTTCCACTGTACGTACATACCACGTTTTGTTTATCAGTTCATCCATAGAAGAACACGTGGACTGCTTCCACCTCTTAGCTATTGTGAATAGAGCCTGCCAATGTTTTTTACTTGGATTTGTCATCTGAGGTTTAATCCATTTATATGAACACATATGTGTGTGTGTGCTTTGTTCCTCAGTCATGTCCGACTCTTTGCAACCCCATGGACTGTAGCCCAGCAGGCTCCTCTGCCCATGGAATTTTCCCGTAAAGAGTACTGGAGTGCGTTGCCATTTCCTCCTTCAGGGGATCTTCCCGACCCAGGGATGAACGCACATAATGTTTGCTATTTCCTCCAACACGAGGGATAGAGGATTAACTGTTCAAAACTGGTCTTTTCCTGTCTTTAGCAAACAAGCCAAAAATTTAAAAAAATTCTACCACTAATAGCCAAAAGAAGCAAGCAAGCAACAAACAAGTAAATAAAAATGCTGAATATCTGAGTAGTCTGTCACCAAACAGCAACAGATCCACTGGGTGCTTATTAAACTGTTAAAGTTACACTTTGTCTTGAAAATAGAAGGGAATTTTATGCTCAAATATCACAGATTTACAAGTAGAAATTATCTGCAAATTCTTTGTTTATTATATAACTCTTTAGAAAAAAAACAGTTGGATAATATAGCCTAGATAGAATTCAGGTCGTTTTTGCATTTACTTCCTTCTGAAACAGTGGTTGTCAAGCCTGGCCATGTATCAGGATCTCCTGAAGATCTTAAAAATATATTTTCTTGATTTCCATTCATAGTTACTGAATAAAAGACTCAGGTTGAGAGCCAATGCTTCAGTTTGATCCATAGACTCTGACTAGAATGGATCATGTGGTCACCAAGTCATCCTCCTTTGTTATCATGGAATCTTAAGCCCTTTCAAGAAACCTCTAGTTTCACAGAGAACTCTGCTCAATACTCTGCAATAACCTAAATAAGAAAATAATTTGAAAAAGAATATATACATGTGTATGTATACCTGAATCACTTTGCTGCACGCTTGAAACTAACAACGACAACAAAAAAATAGAAAAGGAGAAGAAGATGATGAAGCCTCTGGCTTCTTCTTTATCAGAGGCTTCTTTTTCATCAGAAATGAATATAGCCATTTTATTTCTCTGTGGCTCTAAATGATTTCCGTGGTGTCTACCCTGTCAGCACTCTGTCATTATGGGCCACCACTTCCATGCCCAATGCCCATTGATCTACACAACCACCCTTGATTTTTCATGTTACCACCCCCAATACAATGTCCTTTTTTTCCCATCTCTGGATCAGAACCTCTGTGATTTCCAAAATGGCATTTAGTCAAACTGTTAAAGTATTCATTGAGAGGTACCAATAAGTTGCTCCACTGTTCCCAAGTGACATGTTCCTTTTGTAGAGGCTTCCAATGACCATGCCTTTTACTTTACAGGTTATCTTTCTCTCTCTCTCAAAGCCAGTACCATTTTTGTTGCCTCATCTGGGAAATATATATTTTAGACGAGATGAGAAAGGGAGGGAAAGAAAGATTTAATATCTTTCTCATTATGCTTGAAATAATCAAATCCCTGGCCTCTGCTCACCCATACCCAGCTACAGATGTTTTCCAAATTGTCACAAGTTTGTCATTTTTCCCCCTCCCTTAAATGTTCCCAAACTAACAGGACATTAAATGAGAAAATGCCTCTCCATAAAATTTGCTTATTTTACTATTTGTCTCCCTCAACATAGCATCCTTCTCATCATTTGTAATGTGCAATCAATCGCATACCCCTGGGAAGGTTGTTCATTGGTCATTTACATGATTAAAGAATGGAGAAAATGAGACACTTCAAAGAATAGAGGTGTTTTAATAACCTCCAATTTGAATCTCTTCTTACTATCTACCCCCTGCTGACATAATATAACGAATATCACTACCTTCACTCTCTGAAAGCTTGGTTCAGATTTCCCCCCGTGTGATGCAGTGTTTTATTTACTAAGGATGCTAGAAATATGTCAGGCCATTAAGCCCTATGGGAATCCCTATTCTGGCTGGAACAAGAAGATTACCATGGATACGTCTCTGCTCCACTGGATGATCAGTAACAGCTGTTGAGCCAAGCTTGGGAGCCCTCTCAGACTGTTTATCACACAAATTGCATTAGGTAAAACTATAAATGCCACATCTCACTAGTGTCAGAGGAATTAGACATCTTACAGTAGCTTTGCCTGAAAGCAGAGTAGTCAACAGTTCCCAGAATTTCCCAAACCTATTTGCAATTCCCTGACCTTCAGTGACTGTCCTTGCTATCCAATGAGATGGATAGAATTCCTCTGTAATTGATCTCCACCCAAAGTCCACCCCAAGCCATGAGGTTAGCAGGTGGGGGAGAACAAGACAGTGGGGGGGAACCACCTTCAGAGGGCAGCTTAGAGTCCTTGGATTTTTTTATATTATATAACACAAATATAGGGCTTCTGCCAAATATACATTGAGTCCTGTAAGTGTCAGACTTGCAACTACAATATGTCATAATCAACTTGCTTTATGAAAGTATGGCGAACCTTGGAGAATCAGAGCTGAATTGACAGCCAGCAAAGAAGTAAAAGACCTTGAGTGTCCTGTAAGAGTATGATAAGCAAATACTATGGCTACATATCATTCACAGCGAGCCCAACCCCCAGGTTAATTTATTTGTGAACCTCACCACTTCTACTGTGCTTCATATTCCACACTTGTGACCAGCAACCTGCGCTCTACCACAAGTGAGTTTCTCCTGTTGGTAAGGGGGAAAGTGGTGCTGGGGAAGTGAAAGTGATGGAGTTCATGTCACAAATACTGATGATGAGTTAGTTAGATTCTACTTCGGAGTGATGATTAACTCTTCACTACCTACAAAGTCTGGTCTCAGACTTGCAGCAAAGGTGGAGTCTGGGTTCTTTGATATAAAGTTAAAGAAAGACAAGCAAAGTCATTTTTTCTCATCAGTAGTGTCCCCATGGAAGGTCTTTCTTGACAGCATACTGCATTTAACACACCTTAAAAGAACTCTGCCCAGATAACTCTCTACAGGTGTCATTTTGTACTAGGCAAAACAAGACTTACTTTTGAAAAAAAGCTTCAGGGATATTGAGATACATGGTAGGGCAGGGTTTGTGGAGATAGTGAAAGTACATAAAAGTAATAAATAAAATGAAGTTCTAAACAAACAGTTCTATAAAAGAAAAGGCCAATGAAGAAAACACATTACCAGGGATATCAAGAAATCTCCCATTTTCTCTTTGAACAATGCAGTCAGTCTCCAAATGTATATACCAATGCTGACAAACCTGCATTAAGAGCTCCTAATGACAGCATTAACACAACCTGAAAAAGATATTTAGCATTAATTATATGAAAATTAATCAAATTAATGAATATTGATGAAAATCAGAGCTTTGAGCTGTAAGAACTCAAGCAAATAAAGCTATATGTAGAGACCTGATTAGCATCAAAAAGGAAGCTCCTAGATTAAAAGTGAGAGAAGTAGCTCTAAATTCAAGTTTAAAAACTCATGATCACAAACGAAGGAAGAGCTGTGTATGTTTCTTGATTAAGAAAGCAAATAGAAACAAAAAGCATGCATGCACTCTCCAACATCAAATTGGTTAGCACAAACCTTCCAACTAGAAGGAAGAGAAGTCCCAATGACAGTAAACACTCACTGAGTGGGGGCTTTATCATCAAAGTTCAGTGCACACCCAAGGATTTTGCAAGATTTTTAAACACAAGGATCAAAGACAAAAATCTGAAAGGAAGCAAAACATAGAAGATTCTTACAATACCAAAATAAACACATTGCTCTATTTCAAGATATAGCATAAGAAACATTAAGAAAAGGACAGGAGATGAAAGTGATAATAGAAGTCCTAGTCATTGCAGAATGTTGAAGCTCATTGGACTGTTAACTCATTTAAAACGTGACATTTTTCTGCAAAGATTCTTGGACTGGGATTCTAAAAAGCTAGGAACAGAGCTGGCTTTATGAGTGTGTGACTTGTGCAGTCACACAGGGTTTCACACGTCGAAAGGCCCTGCACTTGGTTTAATGCTCTCCTGTTGCCATCTTGAAACTGTTAATAGTTTTGGAACAAGGGACCTCACATCTTCAATTTGCACCCAGCCCCATAATTTATGTAGCTGACAAGCTCATAATCGAGGAATTTTTGAAGATGTGGAAAAACATGGCCTACTTAAAACAAAAGTATTAGAAAGTGGTCATTATTTTTAATTTTTAGTTTCTGTAACAGTTCTTGAAGCTACTGGTTCATCTATTAGGAAATTTACCCCATATTAAAGATCTTATTCTGAGATCTCCCCATTCCCTTACTGTTAGTTTTTTTAAAAGATGAATATGCTGTATATTTATGGTTCCTACCACTAAATTCAGTTTCTAATATTTTTGGTACTCAAAATGGATTTTTAACCAAAGATGTTACCAATCCTTTCATGAAGTAATATTGAGGATTTAGAATCCATACCTGAAGTGGAAATTGTTGAAATCTTCCTAGCACAATTAAAAAGTTTCTAAAGAAAAACAACCCGATGTGGTTGTATTAGAAGAAATGCATGACAAATTGTCCTCTCAGTCACTACTGAATTATAAATATTTTAAACATCAGCTTATTGCTTCAGGGATCTCAAAAGCAAGAGGTGATGCCTTCTAATTGCTTTAAAAATCCCCATTTGATGTTCAAGGGCTTGAAGCAGAGCCTGATGGGTAATTGTATCTTAGCTAAAGGCAATCAGCTAAACAAATCATTAACAACATGCTCACTTTAAGCGCCATGTGCCCACAAAAGGCATTTTATACCTCAATCCTTTGAAAAATACATAAAATTTGGTGATGGGCGATGGATAACTAGCAGACTCTTTAATGCCCTGCTAAATGCAAAAATAGATCCATCCTCTTTTCCTGTCACTAATTTGGAAGTAAGTCACTGGGGAGTCTCACACTGCAATCTCAGCTGTCCAGTGGACAGACCATCTATAGGAGACTATTTTTTTATTCAACCATCAAAAAATTACTCCATATTGGATTATATTCTAACTTTCTCAATTTGAGCATGTCTGCATCAGCTGAAAAATAACATTGGCCAAAATTGCCTGAGTCTCTTACAAGCTTTCTGAAAATAGAAACATTAAAAAAGGGTTTAGAATGCAAGCATTGCAACTCCATTTTGTGAAGTGACAAAGTAGTAGTCAAGCTTTAGCAACAGTTGCTTTTTATCTTCACCCTAATTATACATGTGGGGTATCATGTGATATGCTTAAGATGCATTTAGTCTAATGGTTAAAAGGATCTGTGCTATTGCCATCTTAAAAAGTGTGAAGTTCTGAGAAAAGAAAATTGTTGCTTCTGGCTGAAAAGTAGGTGCTCTCACCAGGAGGACTTCCCCATAATTCTCCATAATAACACTGCTGCTGCTGCTGCTAAGTCGCTTCAGTCGTGTCTGACTCTGTGCGACCCTATAGACGGCAGCCCACCAGGCTCCCCCATCCCTGGGATTCTCCAGGCAAGAACACTGGAGTGGGTTGCCAGTTCCTTCTCCAATGCATGAAAGTGAAAAGTGAAAGGGAAGTCACTAATGGTGGTCAATTTGTATTTTATGCTTAACCTATGTCAAATACTTTGTACACGTTATCTCCCGAATCCCAACCTGACTTTAAAGATGAAGAAATGAAGACTCACTAAGACACCCGATGAGTAAAAGGCAGAGCCAGATATAGAAGAAAGGAAGTCTATCTGACTCTCAAGCCCCTGTTTTTGACCAGTCCATTCCACTGGCTCTCAGCACATGGCTAGAGATGCTATGAGCAGAAAGAAAGAGGTATAGTTCCCATGAGGCAGGTAGGGTCTAAGACATTTAAGTTTGAAACATCCACTTAACCTATGCATTTTGTCTCTTTTCTGCTCAAAAACCTTTGTCTGGCATAGCAGATTTCTTACCTGGAATTCCAAATTCTCTGTGATCTGGCCCCACCCGCATTTCTACACTTATTTTTTCCCACTTTTTTTTCACGTATTTTCTGACTCAATCATTAACTGAACCAAAGAAAGAAAAAAAGTAGGGGCCCCTGAGCTAGTTCCTAAACTGTTTTAAATGAAATACTCCCCTTCCTCCTTTCTCAATCACTAGTGACTTTAAGCGTTTTGGGGGTCACCAACTATTTGCCTCCTCAGACTTTGCCACTAAGAGTCTTTGAGGACTATTTCAACCAAACTGGTATCACAGAGAGAAACATGTAAGTACATACACCTGAAGGAATTATTTCACTTAGCAAACATGTAGTGGGACTGGACTGGGTCCTAGGGGCCAAAGCAAACACAGTCCCTGCCTTCCAGGAGTCTTCAGTCTAAAATCTCAGGATCTTTTCCAACTGCTGCCCTAATCTTTTCACCTTTATAGTTACACTTCTTGAAAAGTCTGTATTCATCGCACACACTGCCTTATCTCCAATTCTCTCCATAAACCACTGCAGTATACCTTTTTCCTCATAGTGAAATCCTTTTTAGCAAACCATTAACTACTTCTCCCACCTTTTTAGTATAAACTAAACAGAACTGGTTAGTCTTATTTCTTAACATCTCTGGAGTATTTGGCATTATTGACCTCATCTGCCTACTTGAAATTCCCTTTCCCACCCTCCCCCCTTTTTATGGCATAATGCTCTTCTGGTTTTCCTCTCTATCTTTCCCTACTGGATCACTCATACGGGTTCCTCTTAAATGGTGGTATGCCTCAAGGTTCTGCTCTTATCTCCCTCCTATGCTCACTCTACATCATTATTTTTTAAGTATGATTCTGAGATCACTTGGGTCATCATGCCCTAAGATGCTCAGCACAAATGTAAATTTAATTAATCGCCCCTTATGACTTCCCTGGTGTCTCAGATGGTAAAGAATCTACCTGTAATGCAGGACACCCGGGTTCAATCCCTGGGTTGGGAAGATCCCCTGGAGAAGAAAATGGCAACCCACTCCAGTATTCTTGCCTGGAGGATCCCATGGAAGAGGGGCCTGGCAGGATATAGTCCATATAGTCCATGGTGTTGCAAAGAGTTGGACATGACTGAGAGACTAACACTTATCATTTGAGAATCTCACAACATCCCAACATCTGCATTTTAATTCAGCATCCTAGGTGATCCAGATTATACCTTAAATACTGAAAATCAGTGTGCTATGTACACACTATCTCCTAGACAATGTTAATCTTTCTCACGGCTTCAGTTACCAGCTATATACTGGATGTGGAGAATGGTAAGTTAGTGGCTGGAAGACAAGGAAATGAGAAATTTTCCTTGAGATGGCTTCTGGTATCTCTGTGAAGCAGGAGTTGAAATTATATTCTGAAAATGAGAGCATAGATAGGTTGGGAATGGAAAAAAGCAGCAGATCAGGGAAATACAGAAACTCAGCGAGTAATGTGGAAGACCCAGTTGAGACAGCAAGCAAATTAGGAAGGTATCATGAAATTCTCTGTATATTGCAGAATTTGTTTCCCCAGCAGCCTTGGTATTGAAGTAGAGAAAGCAAATCGATTGATTGATCCAGAAGTTGAATTTTTGCCAGGAGGTATGAATATAAAGTTATGTTTCAAGTAAGGGAAGATACCAATACGAATATGGACGCTGTAGACCACAGGATCCAGGCTACATAGAGAAGGGAGTAATGAGACGGGACCAATAGAGGTCTTGGTACCATCAAAGTACAGGTGTAGTAAGAGGAACAGAATGAAAGAACTGGAAAAATGCGTGTCTGTTGATAGAGTGGGAAATAGTAACAGAAGATGTCAAATATGAAGCAGTTTTTGGTAATGACTAAGTACAGAATGCTGCCATGGAAGTGGGGAGTTAACAAAGATAAAGGAATAATGGTGTTGGAGAAGACTCTTGAGAGTCCCTTGGACTGCAAGGAGATCCCACCAGTCCATCCTAAAGGAGATCAGTCCTGAGTGTTCATTGGAAGGACTGATGCCGAAGCTGAAACTCCAATACTTTGGCCACCTGATGAGAAGAACTGACTCATTTGAAAAGACCCTGATGCTGGGAAAGATTGAAGGCGGGAGAAGAAGGGGACGACAGAGGATGAGATAGCTGGATGGCATCACTGACTCAATGGACACGAGTTTGAGTAAACTCCAGGAGTTGGTGATGGACAGGGAGGCCTGGCGTGCTGCAGTCCATGGGGTCCCAAAGAGTTGGACACAAGTGAATGACTGAACTGAAACTGAAAGAAATAGAGGCCAGTATATTAGAAAGGTTGTCCATTTTGGACATTGGTGTAACCAAGGATGAAGGTGGAGCGTCTGAAATGGTGAAGGCTGTGAGTCAAAGTCCCTAGTGGATGAGGGAATGTGGTCAATGGCAGCAGAAGGGACTGAGTATCTTGTGTGCTGGAAAACATCTAATTTATTTGTCAGATTTTCTACCGCAATATCCAAGATTTTTCATAGTCTATACCAACCTAAATTTCTAGCCTGATGACAATGTATTCATCTTCGTACAACCTTCATTTCAGCCTCAGTGGCTATTGCCATTCCATGAACCAATGGCATATGGTGCATTATGCATTTCTTTATTCCTTCTCTGAACTTCAGCAGTACTTGACTGGAGCCACACCTACAATTAAGTTCTTTTATTACAGTTATGTGCATACATGCTTTCTAACCCTACTAGTATCTTTGATTCCAGGGATGATGTCATATTTACCATTGTAACACCATTTTAGCACCTAGTACAGGGCTTTTCACACAGTAAGTAATTGACAAATATTCAAATATTTGTTGAATATTGATAAGGTTGTAAAATTATGAATGGAATATGTCTCAGCTAATTACAGAACTGCTAAGTTAGTTAAGCAAAGATACATGTTTATTCATTCCCATTAAAGAAGTAATTTACTTTTTATGGCTGGAAAGTTCTACAAATTAAACATTGGCAGAAGAAGAATCTGCACAGAGTCTGGCTCAATAAGATATAGAGTTTTTGATAAGAGGTGAACAGTCATAACAGATTGAAACATTCTTGTAACTCCAAGCACAATATTGATTTCCTAGGATGTAGGTGTCTCTTTAGAAAATGTCATTGACAAGAAGGTTTGAAGGTAATCTATAGCCTATGAACACATCAAAGAATAATGTAAATAGGATGAGATGACATAAAATAAAATGAGACATAAATATCCTCGTTATTATGTTCCCTGTACATTGTGTGCCTAATGCCTAATATTAAGATATGTTATGCAACCTGATTTTATGTTTCACTTTCTAATAAGTTAATGTTAATCTAATATCTATATGCATAGTTGTTACATAGACTATAGATATAGGTGGCTCAGGCTGTAAAGAGTCTGCCTGCAATGTGGGAGACCCAGGTTCAATCCCTGATTTGGAAAGATCCCCTGGAGAAGGAAATGGCAACCCACTCCAGTATTTTTGCCTGGAGAAGTCCATGGACAGAAGAGCCTGGTGAGCTACAGTCTATGGGGTTGCAAAGAGTCAGACATAACTGAGCTACTAGCACACACACATTATATACAGTATATATGTTATATATGCCCATATTTTTAAGTAGTATATGTACATATTTTTAACTTAAAATAACATTCCTTGATATTTTCAGCATAAAATTACTCATTGAAAATCTAAATTTGTGAGATAAAATAGATCTCCTTTAAGATTTTTCTTTAAATTATAGAGAAATATAACAATCTATTCAGGAACACTCTCTTTTCTCTCAGAGCAATCCTGAAAACACATAGGTCAAATTCAGTAATAATGAAATCAGAGGGTCGAGTCCTTTTATTGTTCACTGTTGCTTAGAATAAGTAAGCTATAAACTGCACGTTTTTTCTTTAAAAATTGATTTGTTAAGATATGATTAACAAATAAAAAGCTTGCATATGTAATGTATATAATGATGAGTTTGGAGGTAAGTATACATTCATTGAAACCATCACCACAATCAACACCTCAAACCTACTTATTATTTCCAAAAGTTCTCTCCCACCTTATTTGTTTGTTTAATATGATAAGGACACCTAACATAAAGTTCACCCTTTTTGGCAATTTTTAAGTACTATTAGTTATCTAAAACAATCAAACTTAAAGAAACAGAAATTAAAATGTTGGTTGCCAGAAGGTCTGGAAAGAAGAGATAGAGAGCTATTAGTCAAAGTGTACAAGTTTCAGTTATGCAAGATGGGTAAGTCCTAGAAATCTAATTGCAGCATATACATAAAAACCAGAGCTTTGAAATTTTTTGTTATAGAGGTTTTGTTACAGAGATGGCACTTTACTAGAGATGTACTTTTACTTTTAGCATAAGGGTTAGCGTTTTCTCCCCCAGAATAAGAGGACCTTGGAACATGAACAAAGAAAAGTGTAGAAGTAGCAGAGTTTTCGGAGAAGGTGATGGCACCCCACTCCAGTACTCTTGCCTGGAAAATCCCATGGACGGAGGAGCCTGGAGGGCTGCAGTCCATAGGGCCGCAAAGAGTTGAACACGACTGAGTGACTTCACTTTCACTTTTCACTTTCATGCATTGGAGAAGGAAACGGCAACCCACTCCAGTGTTCTTGCCTGGAGAATCCCAGGGACGGGGGAGCCTAGTGGGCTGCCGTCTATGGGGTCGCACAGAGTCAGACACGACTGAAGCGACTTAGCAGCAGCAGCAGCAACAGAATTTTAGTTGGGAATTTAAGAGAGACATACAGGTTTCAGTTTACAAGGATAAAGGTGCAGTCACCATTAGGTGAAAAGTATTAAAACTAAGAACTTGTTCATATTTAAAGTTGAAAACTAAATTCCACATGTAGCCCATTCTCAGGTGTTCCTAACGTATTATGGTACATAATAATGGAGACCACTTTACACCTAGAGTTTTGTCTTGGGCATGATATAGTCAAAGGAGTCCTGAAACCACCCCACAACTAACTTTTTTTGCCAATATCAGAGCTGATACCTGCTCCGAACATGTATTCTTCAGAAGGGCCCACTGAGCTCCCTTAATGTGGAAGAATCAACTATAGGAAATGGCCACCAACAAGGGCTAAAAAGAGGATTTTTTAAAAAATAGATAAGGCTGAAAATTTTCACCTTGGTAAGCTAGCTGAAAACTGCCTGTTATGGGAAGGCGAGATGGAGAAGTAAATTTGATTGAGGTTAGTAGAGGGAAGGTCAGAGAACTTCAGTAGGACAGGTCTGGGAACCGTGGTGCTGGGAGGTGCACAGAGTAAGCCTTGGACAGTCAGGAACAATGGGCAGACGGGGTGGCAGAGGCCCCAAATGGACAGCAGGATCCCAAACCACAACTGTGTGCTTTATCATTTTTTTAATTAGCTTTTTGAGAAATAATTTACATAAGGTAAAATTTACTCTTTTAAAGTACACATTAGTGAGTTTTGAGAAACATAAACAGTCATGTAACTACAACCCTAGTCAAGATCCAAGCTATTTTCACCACATCAAAGACTTCATTTGTGCCCCTTTGAAGTCAGTCCCCTCTCACACCCTGGTCTGTTTTCTCTCTCTGTGGCTTTGCCTTTTCCAGAACTCCATATAAATGGAAACATATAAGATGTAGTCTTTTGTATCTGAGTTCTTGTAATCATCAGGCTTTCGATACCCTCCAGTGTTGTGTTAGTAGTTCATTCTCTTTTTTATTGCTGAGTCGTAGTCCACTGTGCAACTGTACTGCAATTTGTTTATCAGTTCCCAAATGGCAGACATTTGAGTAGTTCTAAATTTTTGGCTTTTATGAATAAAGCTTCTGTGCACATTTTCATACAGATCTTTGTTCTAAATTTCTCTTGGGTGATTAAGAATTGGATTAATAGGAGACATGTGTATATATGTATGTATGTGTGTATCATAAGTGCATGCTTAATAAGAAATTGTCAAATTGTTTTTTAATGGCTTATTACTTTGCATTGCCACCAAAAATGCCTGAGAGTTTCCTACTTACTACCACAGGTAAGTTTTTGTCTTGTTTTAGATATTAGTCATTGCAGTAGGTGTGTAGTGATATCTCATGGTAGTTTTAATTTGTATTTCCTTAATAACTAAAGACATTGAGCATCTTTTCATGTACTTATTGATCATCCATGTATTTTTTTTGGTTAATGTCTATTCAAATATTCTTTCTTTTAAAAATTTAATTGCTTATCTTCCAACTATTGATAGCAAGAGTGTTATACGTTTCCTGAATACAAATCTTTTATCACACATGTTTTGCAAATATTTCCTCCCAGTATGTGGTTAGCCCCCTCCTTTATTACTTTCTTTTTTAATAAAGACTTTCAAAGACTAGCAATTTTTAACTTTTATGAAGTCCAGTTTATCTATTTATAGCCTCTTATGGTTCATGCTTTTATGTCAAATCTGATTTCATCAAAATTTAAAACTTCTATTCTTCAAAGGTAAATGTTAAAAAAATGAAAATATAAACCACAGAATGGGAGGAAATAATTGTAATAAAATATTTGCTGAGGAACTTGAATCCAGTGTGTGTCTATATCTATTTATAGATATATCTGTATATATCTATATATCTATATATATGTATATCTATCTATAGATGTATCTATAGAGAGAAAGAGACAGAGACAGAAAGAGAAACTCCAGCATAAGAAAGCAAACAACCTAATTTTAAAAGATGGCAAAGAAGATAAAAGGATGGCAAATAAACCATACAAATATGTTCAACATGGTTATTATTAGGTAAATTCAAATTCAACTCTGCCATGACAATAGGAAAAACTAGAAATGAAAAGGCAAGGGAAAAGAAGAAATTGAGAAAAACAAAGGGGCCAGTGGAGGAAAGGTAAAGACAGGAGAGAGAAGAGGAGAAGGAGGTGGATGGCTTGAGAGGAGAGGATGTCAGCAAAGGAAGGGAAAGAACAGAAAGCCCGTCAGCACAGGGTCCATTTGGGTCCCAGGAACACCTTTCGGGGGGCTTCCCATGTGGCTCAGCAGTAAAGAATGTGCCTGCCAAGAGGAGACTCAGGTTCAACCCCTAGGTCAGGAAAATCCCCTGAAGAAGGAAATGGCAACCCACTCTGGTATTCTTGCCCAGGAAATCCCATGGACAGAGGAGTTTGGCAGGCTACAGTCCATGGGGTCTCAAAAGAGATGGACCTGACTTAGCAACTAAACAACAACAGCTATCAGAGCACTAATGGAGTCTATCTCCTTTCTGTAGGGTGGGAGTTGTTCCCCATCTTTCCACTGGGATTCCACTGTGGGCCAATGGGCCAAAATCTTTTTGAGATTCTCAACAGCTGGGATCTTCCAAGTCAGTGGCTTTTGGGTATAGTATCAATCAATCCACGTTGAGCAGTCATTTGCATTTGTTATTTGGTAAGAGGAAATCAATTTGAATATAGACAAGCTATAAGATGCCCTCATTCCATTAGACAAAAAACTATTAATAGATAAGCCCCCTGCTTGAATTAACAATTGAGAATGACATCCCAGACATGTGTAACTCTAGTTTATGACATACTTTTTCTCCTTCCCTCTTCAAGGCAAAAGATACAGTGTCCTGTCAGTAAAGACACTTTCTAATGAGGCGGCAAGAAAGCAAAGGTCTTTCGTGCAATTGAAGATCAGGGCAAAAAGTACTCCTCCTGCATTCGCTTTGGTACAATTAATGATTGCTAAATTTAGCGTGGATTTTCAGAGGTATTTTCCCCTCCAGCCCTCCCCCAATAGGGCAAATGGCAGATAAAAATCTTCTACTGATGGTCAGCAAGTTATCACAGCATACTTGTGTGGAGTCTGAGTTTTGTAGTCAATGGTTTATTTAGCTACTTTCTTTAGGGGCCTACATCACATCAAAGAAATACTTTGTAAAGTAAGAAGCAAGCAACTAGCCTCAAGAATAAAAGATTCAACACAAATAGAATGCATGCTATGCTTACCGATGCCATTTAAATCAGCAAACAGCAGCTAATGATGTCAGCAGCCATATCTTGTGTTTTGGAAGACACAGGGACCAGTCTAATAGAAGATTCAGAGTCAGGATAGCTCTTGGCATGCGGCTCCTCCCTAAGGTCCATTTTAGATGGAAGTGGTGCCCCAGCATCTCGGGTGCCCAGGAGCACTGCCCTAGCTTCCCAGCTGAGCTCCTTGTCAGTAGGCTGCTCTCAAAGTGGCTGCCTTCACTGTAATATCGTCTCAGTTTCTCTTCAGAGAGATAACTGCTTTCACACTGACCTGCTGCAGAGCCATCCTGGGGGTTGGGCCCTGGACTTCTCTGCTTTCTCCCTCTCTCCTGTTCCCCTTCGCATGGATATCACTTCAGCGTTGTTCTGGGACAGTTCTGAATTATCAGCTTGAACTCTGCTCGCCCTAAAAAATTCATGCAGAAGCTCCCCAGGCAGTTTTCAAGAGCCAACCTCTGTCTGCTGCAACTGCCACTCTAGCCTCAATCAGAGTGGCCTCTGTTCCAATCTCTGGGGCTGACGGTGTGAGGTCCTGGGGGTCAGACACGTGTTCTGCTGGGATTGAAAGCAGAACCCCCCAGGCTTGACTGGGAAACATCCCTGTTGAGCCAGGTTGCCTCTGTCAGTGACAAGTCTGTGGAGGAATATACCTTGCTATCTCCTTGCTGGGCAACCTTTACCTAGGCTACTTGGATGAAGAATGTACACTCTAAATACGTAGATTTCATTTTTGTTTGTCAGTCAGACCTCAGTAAAGCTCTGGGGGAGAAAAAATAAATTTAAAAAGAAAAGCAGTATTTTATACCACTGAACTATACACTTAAAATGTTAAGATGGTAAATTTTATAGTATATGTGTTTTACCACAAAAAAAAAAAAGTTGAAAAAAAATGCAAGAATTCAGCTTTCAGTTCAGTTCAGTTCAGTCGCTCAGTTGTGTCCGACTCTTTGCAACCCCATGAATCGCAGCACGCCAGGCCTCCCTGTCCATCACCAACTCCAAGAGTTCACCCACACTCACGTCCATCGAGTCAGTGATGCCATCCAGCCATCTCAGCCTCTGTCGTCCCCTTCTCCTCCTGCCCCCAATCCCTCCCAGCATCAGAGTCTTTTCCAATGAGTCAACTCTTCGCATGAGGTGGCCAAAGTACTGGAGTTTCAGCTTTAGCATCATTCCTTCCAAAGAAATCCCAGGGCTGATCTCCTTCAGAATGGACTGGTTGGATCTCCTTGCAGTCCAAGGGACTCTCAAGAGTCTTCTCCAACACCACAGTTCAAAAGCATCAATTCTTCAGCACTCAGCCTTCTTCACAGTCCAACTCTCACATCCATACATGACCACAGGAAAAACCATAGCCTTGACTAGACGATCCTTTGTTGGCAAAGTAATGTCTCTGCTTTTGAATATGCTGCTTCATAGCCCACATCATTATGCAATAGGCAGCATAATAGTTAACGGTATCAGTTTTGCAGCTGGCCATCTTAGTTTCTATGCCAACTCTGACCATGGGCAAGTTACTTCTCTGGGCCTCAGGATCCTCATCTATAAAATGGGAATATTGAAAAAGAATAGGTATGGATGTCAGTAAATGAATCACTTTGCTGTACACCTGAAGCTAACACAACATTGTTGATCAACTACCCACCAATATAAAATAAGTTAAAAAATAAATAAAATGGGAACAATAATCATAACTACCTGACAGGATTGCTGTGAGCATTAAATGAATGAAGACTTAGGAAGCACTTAGAATAAGGCCTCAGCATTATAAACACATTGTAATTCTTAATTATTATTACGATCCTTGGTTACTTGTCATGACCTCTCTATGAACTTTCAAGGTCACAGACAGACCCCTCCTACTGAAGCAAACACACACACACACCCTTTGTGCACTCTCAGCATTCTCTAAGGCTCACACCGATTTCATGAACAAACCCCAAGGTTGGAAAATGAAATGTCAGCTTAGGACCAAACAACTACTTTGTCAATCCCTGATGGACATTAACCAGTTCCCTTTGGCTGCAGGACAAAGTTCTGCATTTTTCTTTTAATGGAAGGAGGTTAATCCAACCTAATCATAACACACTTAGACTGGACAGATTTACTGATTTGCTTACGTTTGGGAGGATATGAATCTTTTAAAACACTTACATAAAACAATTGCCCTTTGAACTACAGACTACTAATTTAGTGAGTTACTTCACTATTTCTAGATGCTCTGATAACTGAGGTTAATGAGACAGCCACACGAACAGACAAGAGGCTGGATCGAAGTAGGAAAGGCAAATTCACAATCTAGGACAAAATGACAAGAAATTCAGACTCTATCTCCAAGGTAGTTCTGTCCTTTTTTATGTTATGTAAAGTGCTGAATTTAATATGAGGTAAAGCACAATATTATGTAAAGCACTAAGGATGTGCGTCAATTGAACAGCATAATATCTGAAAGAAATATCATCAGGAACAGAAAACTGAGCAACAGTCTGCAAAAAAGGAGCAGTGAGTGAAACCCTGACAACCGACTTCTCTTTACAGCAAGACACTGAGGACGAAAAGGAGCTGCCACAGACTGAATATCTATTCCAGGCTAAATTCTATACACACCTGACCACACCACTTCCTCACAACATTCTATACGGTATTATTATTCCCATTTTTCAGATGCAGGAAATTGAGCTTGTGAAAGATTGCCCAACATGCCAGAGAACCCCCAGCGAGAAAGTGGGTGAACTGTGGTCTAAAACTGAGCTTATAATCCAAAAGACATCTTGGTTTTCTAAAAACACTTTATGATTGGTTACTGTTGGTGAGAAAAAAAAAAAAAAGCTTTCATGTTTTGTAAGTTGACCTTACTGACAAACTTGCAAAAACAAACTTAGCTCGGTTTCATTGTTGTTGTTTAGTCCTTGAGTCGTGTCCAACTCTTTGCGACCCCATGGCCAGGAGCCCTCTCGGCTCCGCTGTTCATGGGATTCTCCAGGTAAGAATACTGGAGTGGGTTGCCATTTCCATCGACAGGGAATTTTCCCAAACCAGAGATTGCATCTGCATCTCTTACCTCTCCTGCCCTGGCAGGCACTGGCAGGCAGATTTGTTACTGCTGAGCCACCAGGGAAGCCCTTGCATTATCTTACTGATTAGAATTATTTTCTGATTGTGTCTTTTTACTAGCTAGAAGATTATACTATTTGCAAATAATGCTGGGTTTTTTTCCTCTGTCTTTTCCCCCAATCAAGACACTTTTTTCTTTTTATTCCTTTATAACATTGGGCAGATACCTCATCAGTTCAGTTCAGCCACTCAGTCATGTCCGACTCTTTGCGAACCCATAGACTGCAGCACGCCTGGCTTCCCTGTCCACTACCATATCCAGGAGCCTACCCAAACTCATGTCCAGTGAGGCGGTGATGCCATCCAACCATCTCATCCTCTGTCGTCCCCTTCTCCTCCCGCCTTCAATCGTTCCCAGCATCAGGGTCTTTTCAAATGAGTCAGTTCTTTGCATCAGGTGGCCAAAGTACTGGAGTTTCAGCTCAGCATCAATCCTTCCAATTAATACTCAGGACTGATCTCCTTTCGGATGGACTAGTTGGAACTCCTTGCTGTCCAAGGAACTCTCAACAGTCTTCTCCAACACCACAGTTCAAGAGCATCAGTTCTTTGGTGCTCAGCTTTCTTTATGGTCCAACTCTCACATCCATACATGACTACTGGAAAAACCATAGCTTTGACAACACGGACCTTTGTTGACAAAGTAGTGTGTCTGCTTTTTAATATTCTGTCTAAGTTGGTCATAGCTTTTCTTCCAAGGAGAAAGCATCTTTTAATTGCATGACTGCAGTCACCATCTGCAGTGATTTTGGAGCCCCCAAAATAGTCTGTCACTGTTTCCATTCTTCCCCATCTATTTGCCATGAAGTGATGGGACCAGATGCCATGATCTTAGTTTTCTGAATGTTTAGTATTAAGCCAACTTTTTCACTCTCCTCTTTCAATTTCATTAAGGGGCTCTTTAGTTCTTCTTCACTTTCTGCCATAAGGGTGGTGTCATCTATATATCTGAGGTTATTGATAGTTCTTCTGGAAATCTTGATTCCAGCTTGTGCTTCATCCAGCCCAGCATTTCACATGATGTACTCTACATATAAGTTAAATAAGCCACGTGACAAAAGACAGCCTTGACGTACTCCTTTCCTGATTTAGAACCAGTCTGTTGTTCCATGCCTGGTTATAACTGTTGCTTCTTGACCTGCATACAGATTTCTCAGGAGGCAGGTCAGATGCAGTACTTGGATTCAATCTCAAAAACGACAGAATGATCTCTGTTCGTTTCCAAGGCAAACCATTCAATATCACAGTAATCTAAGTCTATGCCCCGACCAATAATGCTGAAGAAGCAGAAGCTGAATGGTTCTGTGAAGACCTACAAGACCTTCTAGAACTAATATCCAAAAAGGATGTCCTTTTCATTATAGGGCACTGAAATGCAAACATAGGAAGTCAAGAGATACCTAGAGTAACAGGCAAATTTAGCCTTGGAGTACAAAACAGGTCAAAAGGTAACAGAGTTTTGCCAAAAGAATACACTGATCATAGCAAACACCCTCTTCCAACAACACAAGAGAAGACTCTATACATGAACATCACAAGATGTTCAATAGCAAAATCAGATTCATTCTATTCTTTGCGGCCAAAGATAGAGAAACTATATACAGTCAGCAAAAACAAGACAGGGAGATGACTGTGACTCAGATCATGAACTCCTTATTGGCAAATTCAGACTTAAATTGGACCTAACAGAAGGAGAAGAAATAAAGAAGAGGGGACAAGAATACACAGAAGAACTATACAAAAAAGATCTTCATGACCCAGAAAATCACAGTGGTATGATCACTCACCTAGAGCCAGACATCCTGGAGTTCGAAGTCAAGTGGGCCTTAGGAAGCATCACTATGAACAAAGCTAGTGGAGGTGATGGAATTCCAGTTGAGCTATTTCAAATCCTAAAAGATGATGCTGTGAAAGTGCTGCACTCAATATGCCAGCAAATTGGGAAAACTCAGCAGTGGCCACAGGACTGGAAAAGGTCAGTTTTCATTCCAATCCCAAAGAAAGGCAATGCCAAAGAATGCTCACACTACCGCACAATTGCACTCATCTTACACGCTAGCAAAGTAATGCTCAAAATTCTCCAAGCCAGGCTTTAACAGTATGTGAACAGTGAACTTCCAGATGTTTAAGTTGGATTTAGAAAAGGCAGAGGAACCAGAGATCAAATTGCCAACATCTGTTGGATTATCAAAAAAGCAAAAGAGTTCCAGAAAAACATCTATTTCTGCTTTATTGACTATGCCAAAGCCTTTGACTATGTGGATCGCCACAAACTGTGGAAAATTCTGAAAGCGATGGGAATACCAGGCCATCTAACCTGCCTCTTGAGAAATCTGTATGCAGGTCAAGAAGCAACAGTTAGAACTGGACATGGAACAATAGACTGGTTCCTAATAGGAAAAAGAGTACATCAAGGCTGTATATTGTCACCTTGCTTATTTAATTTCTATGCAGAGTACATCATGAGAAATGCTGGGCTTGATGAAGCACAAGCAGGAATCAAGATTGCCAGGAGAAATATCAATAACTCAGATATGCAGATGATACCACCCTTATGGCAGAAAGTGAAGAAGACCTAAAGAGCCCCTTGATGAAAGTGAAAGAGGAGAGTGAAAAAATTGGCTTAAAACTCAACATTCAGAAAGCGAAGATCATGGCATCTGGTCCCATCACTTCATGGGAAATAGATGGGGAAACAGTGGAAACAGTGTCAGACTTTATTTTTTGGGGCTCCAAAATCACTGCAGATGGTGATTGCAGCCATGAAATTAAAAGATGCTTGCTCCTTGGAAGAAAAGCTATGACCAACCTAGACAGCATATTAAAAAACAGAGACATTACCAACAAAGATCTGTCTAGTCAAGGCTATGATTTTTCCGGTAGTCATGTATGGATGTGAGAGTTTGACTGTGAAGAAAGCTGAGCGCCAAAGAATTGATGCTTTTGAACTGTGGTGTTGGAGAAGACTCTTGAGAGTCCCTTGGACTGCAAGGAGTTCCAATCAGTTCATCCTAAAGGAAATCAGTCCTGAATATTCATTGGAAGGACTGATGCTGAGCTGAAACTCCAGTACTTTGGCCACCTGATGCAAAGAACTGACTCATTTGAAAAGACCCTGATGCTGGGAATAATTGAAGGCGGGAGGAGAAGGGGACGACAGAGGATGAGAAGGTTGGATGGCATCACCGACTCAATGGACATGAGTTTGAATAAACTCCAGGAGTTGGTGATGGACAGGGAGGCCTGGAGTCCTGCAGTCTATGGCATCACAAAGAGTCGGACACAACTGAGCAACTGAGCTGAACTGAAGACTTAAATTGAAGAAAGTAGGGAAAAGCACTAGACCATTCAGGTATGACCTAAATCAAAACCCTTATGATTATACAGCAGAACCGACAAATAGAATCAAGGGATTAGATCTTGACATAGACAGAGTGCCTAAAGAACTATGGACAGAGGTTCATTACATTATATAGAAGGCAGTGATCAAGACCATCCCAAAAAAAAAGAAATGCAAAAAGGCAAAATGGTTTTCTGAGGAGGCCTTACAAATAGCTCAGAAAAGAAGAGAAGTGAAAAACAAAGGAGAAAAGGAAAGATATACCCATTTGAATGCAGAGTTCCAAAGAATAGCAAGGAGAGATAAGAAAGCCTTCTTCACTGATCAGTGCAAAGAAATAGAATGGGAAAGACTAGAGATCTCTTCAAGAAAATTAGAGATGCCAAGGGAACATCTCATGCAAAAATGGGCTCAATAAAGGATAGAAATGGTATGGACCTAACCAAAGCAGAAGATATTAAGAAGAGGTGGCAAGAAGACACAGAAGAACTGTACGAAAAAGATCTTCATGACCCAGACAACCATGATGGTGTGATCACTCACCTAGAGCCAGACATCCTGGAATGTGAAGTCACGTGGGCCTTAGGAAACATCACTATAAACAAAGGTAGTAGAGGATACCTCATACTTTGTTTAATACTAACAGTGATATTGTCCCTGATTTTTTTTCTAAAGGGAATGCCTCTTAAGGTTTCTTCATAAATTATGAGGTACATTGCAAGTTTTTGATATATCCTTTACTAGCTTAGTAAACTTTCCATCCCCATCTAAAAAAAACTGAATTTGGTATCAAAAACTGTATTTACTACATCAGACCACCAGTTCAATATTTATGTTTGATAAAACCAATATCCACAAGAAAGACTCAAAGCTACCTATGCCTTCTCAGTAGAATAATTGTCTGGGAATTTCACCACTGCCCAAGGACCCTGAGTAGTATATGCAAAGGGTGAGGTGGCAGATAAAGTAGAGAGAGGGGAGATCAATGAAACACAGAGGAATCAAAAGAAAAGCATTAAGAATCAAAAGAATGGGTCATTGACAACACATTACCTCAGTGAAGCAGTTTTGAACTTGGATTACTAGATCTCTCTATGTCTTTGACCCTTTACTTGGATCACATCTACTCTAATATGACCTAACAGAAATGGCCATTTTACCCAACTGAAGCACCTGGAGTAATGGGGAAAAAACGTTGAATTTGGGTTCTGGTCTCAGCCCCATCACTGTGGAAGCAATTCACAATTTCTCTGGACTTCAGCTTCATCCTGTTAAAAAGAAGGTGGGGGGATTAGGATTTCTGGAATGATGGAAGCAAAGAACTCAGTTAACCCTCTCCAGCAAAATAGCAAACTGTTGAAATTTATATAGAATAATCATTTAAAATCTTGGGATATTGTCTTCAGTTCAGTCCAGTTGCTCAGTCGTGTCCGACTCTTTGCAACCCCATGAACCACAGCACACCAGGCCTCACTGTTCATCACCAATTCCTGGAGTTCACCCAAACCCATGTCCATTGAGTCGGTGATGCCATCCAACCATCTCATCCTCTATCGTCCCCTTCTCCTCACGCCCTCAATCTTTCCCAGCATCAGGGTCTTTTCAAATGAGTCAGCTCTTCGCATCAGGTGGCCAAAGTATTGGAGTTTCAGCTTCAACATCAGTCCTACCAGTGTACAGCAAATAGAGAAACATTCACTGAAGCAAGGTCTGCAAGAACAGCAAAAGCCTTGCTCACCCCTCATAGTTCTGTGTTGCAGAAGCTCTAATTTGGGTACATGCCACCAGGAAGACAGGAGCTCCCTATATCCACAGTTTCCAGTGTGGGGCTTTACCAGGGAGGGTCAGGATGCTGGTGTTTCTCATCTCCCTGGCATCATGTTGTACAAATTCTGTTCCAGTGTGGCCAAAAGAACTGGCTTCTTCTTCCCCCCACCAAGTCCCCACTTGTAGGGTGGAAGCTGTACCTCAGGTACAGCAAGCCAAGGATACTGGCCTGAATCACCCCAGCTTGCTCACAGGTTGAACGTTTTGAGCCTGGAGAGGCAAATGAAGAAGATCAGAAGTTGCCACAACTGCTCAGTATCAGAGAAGGCAATGGCACCCCACTCCAGTACTCTTGCCTGGAAAATCCCATGGACCAAGGACCCTGGTACGCTTCGGTCCATGGGGTCGCTGAAGGTTGGACACGACTGAGCAACTTCACTTTCAGTTTTCACTTTCATGCATTGGAGAAGGAAATGGCAACCCACTCCAGTGTTCTTGCCTGGAGAATCCCAGGGACGGGGGAGCCTGGTGGGCTGCCGTCTATGGGGTCGCACAGAGTCGGACACGACTGAAGTGACAGCAGCAGCAGCCATTCAGTATCAATCTCATAGGGTGAGGATGTCCACCTGGGAATATTTGTCTGGCCTCTGCTTCAGTATAGTGGCATAGGGATTCTTCCCAGAGGGAAAGGCAAACTATGAGGGTGAAGAGCTCCAGAGCTCTCATTCAAAAGGTGGAAAGAGTGAGGGAGCTCCCCAGGGCACCTTTTATAAGGGCACAAACCCTGTCCATGAGGGTTCCATCCTCATCACCCAATCACCCCAAAGTCCCTGCTTCCCCATATTATCACTTCATGTATTAGGATTCCAACATGTGAATTTTGTGGGGACACAAACATTCAGACCACACCATGCAAACTGAAGAACAGAATTTTTGAATGAAGAAAATTGAACAGACCTTCAGAGAAGTGTGGAGCATCATTTAGTACACCATTCTACCGCTGTTGTTTTTAATCATTTCCCTACTTCTTTCTCTTTATGCTGGTCATTTCCTTAAGACTGAGGATGAAAATATACAAATAGTCACGCTTCCTCATTTCCTAAACACAACTGTTTCATGACAGGCTTAAAAGAACAAGAGTTCATTTGTCTGTTACTTGTAGCCATGATTGCCTCATATATTTGCCAATTTGTGAACTGAAGGAGCAATCCCCTTGGGAGTAGAGCTAAGTTGTAGATTTCTAAAGCTAGCATTTGGGAACAAATGTGCCAAAATTTAATTCATATTTTAGAATTTTAGGTAAGCAGAAATTTAATCGTTGCAGTTATCTCTTACAAACTTCAATAGCTGTTATGTATTTATTGTCACCTTTCTAGAAATTATTTATTGTGTTTAAACATATAAAACTGAATAATTAGAATAATTATCTCTAACCAAGAAAACAAAAGGCAAAGCATGAGAGAAGCTAATTATTTCTAGACTCCTCCCCTAAGTCACTTTCCGAGTCCTATTTTAATAGTTTACCCAGAGACAGGCTTAAGAGTACCAGTTTTGCTGAACGCTGGTTACCTAACAGCTCATCCTCTCAAATTACTGACCAAGGACTGGTCATTTTCAGAAATGGGACTTGAAACAAAATGGAAAACATTATGCTCCATTTCTTCTATAAAATTAGAATTCTGTCACAACATAGACCACTATGTGCAGGTCTGGGGAAGAGTCAAAACAGGAGAGTGAAATGAGAACGTTTGCTCATAATTTTACATAAGGGAGAGTAGCAGAATGACATACCAAAGAGAAAAGGTGCCTTCAATATGAAAAGCAAAGGAGGGTATAAAAAAATATATGAAACTCAAAACGGCACTGTGTTGTACCGAGAAGGCCACCCACCACAGGATTGTCACATGTGCTGAACCTTATGTGCTTAGTCACTCAGTCGTGTCCAGCTCTGTACAACCCCATAGACTATAGCCCACAAGGATCCTCTGTCCACGGAATTCTCCAGGCAAGAATACTGGAGTGGGTTGCCATGCCCTCCTCCAGGGGATCTTCCCAACCCACGGATCGAACCCAGGTCTCCTGCATTGCAGGCGGATTCTTTACCATCTGAGCCACCAGGGAAGCCCTAATATTTCATTCTAGAACCTGGAGAAGGTGTTAGGATAGATGAAATTAAAATGAAGTAGTAAAAGGAATGACAATCAGCACAGAATAGAGGTTAAGAATACAAACTTAAGTCATTCTGTCTGGTTTCAAAGCTTGTATGGACAACTTACTAGCTGTATGACCTTGGGCAAGTTACTTACCTTCTCTTTGAAATGGGGTGACAATAATATCTACAAATATTCTTTGTTATGAAGATTAGAAGAGTCAATATTGCTATAAAAAATAGACTCTATGAGTGTAGTGTTCGTTGCTCAGTCTTTTCCGACTCTGTGACCCTATGGACTGTAGACGTCAGGCTCCTCTGTCCATGAAATTCTCCAGGCCAGAATACTGGAGTGAGTAGTCATTCCCTTTTCCAGGGGATCTTCCCAATCCAGGGATTGAACCCGGGTCTCTTGCACTGCAGGTGATTCTTTACCATCTGAGCCACCAGGGAAGCCCCAGTAAGCTCTATGGAAGTACTCAAAGAATTTAAAAAATAATTTCAATAATGATGACTTATATTTTTTCAGAGAACATTAGAGTTCACGTATCACTTATACAAATGTTATCTTGGTTAATACCCTCTGGGATATGCGTAAATAATCCCATTTTAGAGGTGAAAAAAAGGAAGTGCCAATAATGACAACAATCACTAACATATATGTGGCATCTATAGTGCACCAAGCACAGTAGTAACCCCTTTACACTTGAGTGTGTGCTCAGTCCCTCAGTTGTGTTCAAGTCTTTGTGACCCCGTAGACCGTAGCCCTCCAAGAGCTCTTCATGGGATTCTCCAGCCAAGAATACCAGAGTGGATTGCCATTTCCTCCTCCCAGGAATCTTCCTGACCCAGGACCACATCTCTGGCTCTCCTGCTTTGGCAGGTGACATCAAAATATGGTCATGCCTAAAACTTTATCATTCTAAACACAGGTATTAAAATGAAGGCAAATAATGCAACTAGGGATTACCATACTAAGTGAAGTAAGTCTCCTGCAGCTTTCTCTTTAATCCTTAAAATGTCTCTACAAGGTAAGGACTTTCCTACATATGTATATGTAACATATATGTATGTTGTGCTGGCTCAGGTGGTAAAGCATCTTCCTGTGATGCGGGAGACCTGGATTCGATCCCTGGGTCAGGAAGATCCCCTGGAGAAGGATATGGCAACCCACTCCGGTACTCTTGCCTGGAGAATTCCATGGACTGAGGAGCCTGGTAGGCTACAGTCCATGGGGTCGCAAAGAGTTGGACACGACTGAGCGACTTCACTTTCACTTTCTTTCCTTCATACACATCATATTACATATATACATATAATATATGCAATTAGACATTATTTTATATGCATGTTATTTGTCCAAGTCATTTGAGAATAATTCGTAGACATAATGGCCCTTTATCCCTAAATACTTTAGTGTAAATTTCCCAGGGGTTTCCCGAGTGGCCCGGTGGTAAAGAACCTACCTGCCAATATAGGAGACATGGACTCAATCCCTGGGTTGTGAAGATACCCTGGAGAAGGAAATGGCAACCCATTCCAATATTCTTGCCTGGGAAACCCCACAGACAGAGGAGCCTGATGGGCTACAGTCCATGGGGTCACAAGAATTGGACATGACCTAGAGACTAAACCACCACATAATTTCCTAAAAGCAAAGACAGTGTCTGACATAACAACAGCACTATGATCAAAATCAGAAAATTAACATTGACACAGTATTTTTTACCTGTCTACAGACCTCATTGGAAAAGTCCCTGATGCAGGGAAAGACAGGGCAGAAGGAAAAGAGGGTGTCAGAAGATGAGATAGCTGGATGGCATCACCAATGCAATGGATATGAACTTGGGCAAACTTTGGAAGATGGTGAGCGAGAGGGAGGCCTGGCATGCTGCAATCCATGGGTTAGCAAAGAGTTGGACATGACTGGGTGACTGAACAACTACAGAGCTAGTTCAGATTTTGCTACTTGTTTCAATAATGTTCTTTTTAGAAACAAAATTCAGAAACACATGGTGCATTCATTTAGCTGTCACGTCTATTCAATCTCCTTTAACCTGAAACACAATCTTTTATGTTTAAAGACTTTTTAACAGCACTGACTAGATAGAATATCCCTGTTTATGTTTGTCTGAGGTTTGAAAGTGAAGTGAAAGTTGTTTAGTTGTGTCTGACTTTTTGCGACCCCAATGGACTTTATAGTCCATGGAATTCTCCAGGCCAGAATATTGGAGTGGGTAGCCTTTTCCTTCTCCAGGGGATCTTCCCAACCAAGCAATCAAACCAGGGTCTGTTGCATTGCAGGCAGATTCTTTACCAGCTGACTCCTACTTATATTCAGGTTATGCATTTTGGGCAGGAATAACTCTGAAGCGAAGTTGGGTTCTTCGTGCACCTTATCAGGGGACACATGATGTTGATCAGTGCCATTAGTGGTTATGTTAACTTTTTAATTTATTTTTTATTGAAGTATAGTTGATTTGCATTGCTGTGTTAATTTCTGCTGTACAGCAAAGTGATTCAGTTATATACATTTATAAATTACTTTTATATTCTTTTCCATTATGGGTTATCATAGGACATTGAATATAGTTCCCTGTGCTATACAGTAAGACCTTGATGTTTATCCATTCTATATATAATAGTTTGCATCTATTAACTCCAAACTCCTCCTTCATCCTTCCTCCATCTCTTCTCCCTGCTGGCAACCACAGGTCTGTTCTGTATGTCTGTCAGCCAATTTCTATTTCATAGATAAGTTCATTTGTGTCACAGTTTAGGGGCTTCCTTGGTTGGAAGAAGGAAGTAGGTAAAGAATTATTTACCTGATGGTAAAGTATCTGCCTGCAATGCAGGACACCTGGGTTCCATCCCTGGGTCAGAAAGAGCCCCTAGTGGAGGGCTCGGCAACACACTCCAGTACTCTTGCCTGGAGAATCCCATGGATGGAGGAACCTGGTAGGCTACAGCCCATGGGGTCGCAAAGAGTCGGACACGACTGAGCGACTTCACTCCACACACGTCATAGTTTAGATTCCACATATAAGTGATATCATATGATATTTGTCTTTCTCTGGCTTCTACATTTATTAGTTGGCTTCCTACTCTAGGAAGGATCTTCCCCTTCTCCTTTTATTTCTTATATTAATATGGACTCATGGATTCTTATTTTATTTAATGAAATAAAACCCTTTAATATCATTTATTTAGAAACTTGAATTATCCTTCATCTGGTTGGTGGAAGTCCCTAACAAATGGTTCCTGTTTCCTTTTGACATATGCCCTTCATGCTTTGGACAGTTTCCTACTTTCTGGCACACTTAGGTATTACAGACTCATCTTGCTTTTTTTTCCTGCCCAGTCTTGAAATCAGCCATTTAATGACTTTAGGTTCCTTTGAGCATTTGGAAATACCGGGCGTTAGATGTGCCCAATGTTTCTTGGATGTTATTCCTTCTAGGCCCCCTCTGTGAGCAAAGCTAGAAAGTAGACACATATATTCACCCATATACATCTATATCTATTTACATATCTATATATTAGTACACATTCAGTTCAGTTTAGTCGCTCAGTCATGTCCGACTCTTTATGACCCCGTGAATCACAGCATGCCAAGCCTCCCTGTCCAGCACCAACTCGCAGAGTTCACTCAGATTCATGTCCATCGAGTCAGTGATGCCATCCAGCCATCTCATCCTCTGTCATCCCCTTCTCCTCCTACACCCAATCCTCCCAGCATCAGTCTTTTCCAGTGAGTCAACTCTTCGAATGAGGTGGCCAAAGTACTGGAGTTTCAGCTTTAGCATCAGTCCTTCCAAAGAAATCCCAGGGCTGATCTCCTTCAGAATGGACTGGTTGGATCTCCTTGCCATCCAAGGGACTCTCAAGAGTCTTCTCCAACACCACAGTTCAAATTAGGTCACTCTAAATCCAATGGCACCCCACTCCAGTACTCTTGCCTGGAAAATCCCATGGATGGAGGACCCTGGTAGGCTGCAGTCCATGGGGTCGCTAAGAGTCAGACATGACTGAGCGACTTCACTTTCACTTTTCACTTTCATGCATTGGAGAAGGAAATGGCAACCCACTCCAGTGTTCTCGCCTGGAGAATCCCAGGGACGGGGAGCCTGGTGGGCTGCCATCTGTGGTGTCGCACAGAGTTGGACACGACTGAAGCGACTTAGCAGCAGCAGCAAATCCAATCCAACAATACATGGTTCATTCTATCTTCCCCATCTTCTGCCATTTGTAACTTCCTTCTCCAACAATGAGAAACCTGGCTGACTTTATCTACAGTATATCTATGTATTTGGTCAATCCTAGAATACACAGAAAGTAATTCTGCATGGCAAACCCATGCCTCTGAGTAAAAGAAGCCTACAAACTAGAGTTTAATATTTTTTTTAGGGTTCTCTCCATCTTCACCCTGAGGTCATTGTCCAAATATTGTGTTTAAAAGTTACTGGAGGGCAGAAGGAGGGACAGACTGGCATCCCTGCTTCCAGAAGTGTCTCTGCACTAAGCAGCTTGTAGGCTCCGGGCACACGCCAAAATGCCCCAGAGGAGGGTCAGCGCAGTCCAAAGTGCAGTGAAGAGAGAGCCCAAGAGATGTGCAAGGTTGTCAGTTAAACTTGTTGCTACAAATGTGAAAATGAATCCCGAGAAGGCAGCAGGAAAGGCTAAATCCTTAGGCAGAAAAGTGCAAACAAATGGGAAAAGGGAAACAAATGGCAAACAGGCTGAAGAGACTAAGGAGCTGAAGACTGACCTGCCAGAAAAGAACAGAGACCGAGCAGAATCTGGCCTCTCATGAAGCAGGAGAGAAAGAGGCCAAGTCAGATAATGAATGAATGAAGCTTGTATCTCTGCACCACCATAGCACTATTTTTCTCAACTATTTTGTAAATGCAAGCTTTTTTAAAGTAGCCTTAGAAACCTTCTTAAGAAGGGAATGCCTCTCCATCTCATTTGTTAAGTGCAAATGTTTTTATTCCAAAAGTGAAATCATTTGCTTCATTTTTGGTTTTGATTTGCTTTGGTTTTTGTTTGGGTACAAACAAAATGGGGGAATATTGAATTATGGGTGGGTTTGACTATCGTAGGTATACATCTAATATTTTATAGATTGAGAGGAGGTAGATTTTATATCCTATAATACAAAGTATGTGAAATGGCAATTTGGAACCACAGTCATGCATTTAACATCTTCATCATTTTAAATGATTTCTATCCCATGTTGTTTTTAATAGAATTGCTTCTTAAAGAAAAACAGTCCTTAACCTTGGTTTTCCCTGTCAGAATTGTGTGCACTTTGTAATGTATTTTTGGTTGGGATAGTTTGGTTTTCCTAATAACTTAGTTATATGCTGTGAAAGATAAAAAAAATCATGTATGTAGTGTGTATGATATTAAATTGTGAACCAGTGAGACACAGTGCAGCAGCTTACCAAACTTTTGAAGGTATTGGTACTTGATACCTTTTTAAGGAAAATTTGCCTCCAAATTTTAAGCTGAAAATCACTTAAATAACTATTTAGAAAAAATTACAAGTACATGGCTTTGTATATTTTTGGTGCATTCATTAAAACTTGAACAAATTGTTTATCATATCTGCATACTGAGCTTGAAAACAACCAACAAAACTGCATAACTTTACAAATTAATTAAAAAGGTATTTGAATTAGTGTAGTTATGTTATTCATTAAAAATAAAATCTACTACATCTGTTACTATTCATGTTCCATTGTAGGGTTTTCCCCAATCCTTGTTGATTTTCTGTTTATGAGTGTGTGCAACATTAGCATGGTTCAAAAAGTTAGAAATATTCACAAAGGAATCGTCAGAGAAGTGTCACATTTACTTTTCCACCGTGTTCCCACCCACCCTAGAGGAAACAGATCTGTTAGTTTCTAGTTTGTTCTTCTTGTGTGTTTTGCATAAATGACCAGATGCATGTACATTTTCTTATTTCCCCTTATTTCTCAAACAAAATGTAGCATATTGCAAACCTGTTTTACACTTTGCTTTTTTTAACCTAACACTATCTCCTGGAAATCACCCCACATCAGTTCATAGAGATCTTCTTCATTATTTTCTGAAAATTTTTATTTTATGAAACTGCATAGTACTCCACTGTATGGAGGCACCATAGCTTAGTCAACCACTTATAATATTTTGCAGCTATAAATAAGGCTGCAATGAATAACCTTGTGCATGTCTATTTTTGTATTGGTGGAAATGAATCTTCAAGGTAGAGTGGGCTCACTAGGTCAGAAAGCAAATGCACTCGCAGCTTTGTTAACTATTTCCAAATTCCCCTCCATAAGAGCTGTACCAATTTGCATTTAACCAGAAAAGCATGAGAATGCCCATTTACTCACAGCTTCACCAACACAGTCTTTATACTTTTTTGTTTTTGAAAATCTGGTATATGAGAAATGGTATTCCAGTGTAATTTTACTATGCATGACTCACTATGAAGGAAATTGAATATCTCTTTATATGTTTAAGGACCATTTTAAAAATTGGGTGTCGGTAATTTTCTTTTCATGTCATTTGCCCATTTTCTAACAGATTTTCAGCCTTTTCTTTCACTTTTTTATATGGTAGAGATATCAGCCCTTTGTTTATGATATATGTAGCAAATATTTTCTCCCAGTTTCTCTTAGTTGTTTTTGCTTTGTTTCTTAATATTTATTTATTTCTATTTTTTGGCTGTGCTAGGTCTTCGCTGCGGCACGTGTGGCCTTCATCGTGGTGCGCCGGCTTCTTTCTAGTTGCAGCTGGTGGGCTTAGTTGCCCCTCAGCATGTGAGATCCTAGTTCCCTGACCAGGGATGGAACCCTCGTCCCTGCATTGGAAGGTGGATTCCTAACCACTGGATTTCCAAGGAAGTGCCCCTCTCAGTTGTTTTTTGATCTTGATTGTGATGGGGGTGTGTGGTTTACATGCATCAGTTTTTATGTAATCAAATTTATCCCCCTTTTCTTTTATTTCCTCTTCATTTTAAGTCATATTTAGCAAGCCTTCTCCCACATCTAGGTTAAAGAGGAATTCACTCATGCTTTTTTCCCCCTAGGATTTGTTTGCTTTCATTTTTTCCATTTAGATCTCTGATCCATATAAAATTAATCCTAGCATTTAATGTAGAGTTGTATTCTAGTTGTATTCTTTTTCCAAATGGCTAACTAGTTTTCTCAGAATCATTTATTAAAATCTCCATCTTTCTTGATAAGAACTCTACTGTCTTTTCCTTGATAAGGTCACTGAGGCTTAGAAAAAGTGAATGGCTTACCCAGTGCTACACAGGTGAGAAAATATAATCAGACATCTCTCTCTGAGGGGATGATGAAGACCTGAAGGGTAGGAGGGCTACTGCTATGTGAATATTTGGGGGAAAAAATGACCCAAGTAGGGGTAACAGCAAATGCTAAGACCCTGAGGCAAGAGCAAAATTGGCCCATACAAGGAGAACGTGTCTGGAGAATGATAAGCATGGGAAGAGTGTATGAAATGATGGCAGTGTTGGCAAATCCTTGGTGAGGATTTTGATTGGACTACAAGTGCCATGGGAAATTTCTGTAATAGTTTTAAGAACCTAAGTAGTGAGCTCTCATTTATGTTTTTGAATAATCAGAGCTGGCTACTGTCTGAAGAATGGCCTGAGAACTGGGAGACCAAATATGAGCCTGTTGCAGAATTCCAGGAGAGAGTTGCTGGTAGTTTGCACCAGCATGATGGCAGTAGAGATGGAAAGTGGTAGATAGATTCACTTATCAATGAATGTAGTGAAGTCCAGAGCAACAAAGGGCTTTGCTTTGGCAAACTGTACCTCATCCCCTACCATTCTAGCAATGGTAATTTGAGTTGAGCTCTACAGTGATAAGCAGACAAACTTAAGATGCTTAATCTACTAGATCTTTATTAGCTTCAAGTATGAAATGGTATACAGACAATTGTGTTCATCTTTGACGCTTCATGGTTTATTAAAACGATGACTGCAGGCTTTCCTGGTGGCTCAGTAGTAAAGAATCTGCCTGCCAATGCAGGACGTATGGGTTCCATCCCTGGTTCTGAAAGATCCCTCATGCTACAGAGCATCTAAGCCCTTGTGCAGCTAAGCCTGTGCTCTAGAGCCTGGGAGTTGCAACTACTGAACCCAGGTGCCACAACTACTGAAGCCCACACGCCTATGTCCTGTGCTCCACAAGAGAAGCCTCCGCAGTGAGAAGCCCACGCACGGCAACTAGAGAGCAGCGCTGGCTCCCTGTAGCTAGAAAAAAACCCACACAGCAATGAAGACCCGGCACAGCCCAAGATAATGAATAAAGAAATAAAACTTGGCAAAAAGACAGAGACGAATAACAAGTGTTAGCAAGGATGTGGAGAAATAGGAACCCTTGTGCCCCTGTTGGTGGGAATGTAAATCGGTGCAGCCACTATGGAGACAGTATGAAGGTTCCTCCAAAAATTAAAAATAGAACTACCATATGATCTAGCAATCTCACTTTTGCTTATATATCCGAAGGAAATGAAAACAGAATATTGAAGAGATATCTACACTCCTATGTTTATTACATTATTTACAATAGCCAAGATATGAAAACAACCTAAGTGTCCATTAATGGATGACTAAATAATGAAAATGTTGCACACCCCCCCACACACACACCTGGAGGAATATTATTCAGACTTGGGAAAGAAGGAAGTTCTGACATTTGTGACCACATGGAAGGACCTTGAGGGCTTTATGCAAAGTGAGATAAGAAAAACAGAGAAAGACAAATACTAAATGGTATTACTTAAATGTGGAGTCTCCAAAAGTCATACTCTTAGAAACAGGAAGTAGAAATGGTGGTTACCGGGGTCTGAAGGATAAGGAAAATAGGCAAAGTTGGTAAAAAAGCTAATCTAAACTTCCATTTGGAAAATAAATAAGTTCTGGCATCTAATGCATAACATGGTAAGTATAGTTAACAATACTCTATTATAATCTTGAAAATTGCTAAGAGAGTAGGTCTTAAACATTCTCACCACATGCAAACTAGTACAGCCACTATGGAGAACAGTGTGGAGATTCCTTAAAAAACTGGAAATAGAACTGTCATATGGCCCAGCAATCCCACTGCTGGGCATACACACCAAGGAAACCAGAACTGAAAGAGACACGTGTACCCCAATATTCATCGCAGCACTGTTTATAATAGCCAGGACATGGAAGCAACCTAGCTGTCCACTGGCAGACGAATGAATAAGAAAACTGTGGTACATATACACAATGGAATATTACTCAGCCATTAAAAAGAATACATTTTAATCAGATCTAATGAAGTGGATGAAACTGGAGCCTATTATACAGAGTTAAGTGAGCCAGAAAGAAAAACACCAATACAGTATGCTGCTGCTAAGTCGCTTCAGTCGTGTCCAACTCTGTGCGACCCCACAGACGGCAGCCCACCAGGCTCCACCGTCCCTGGGATTCTCCAGGCAAGAACACTGGAGTGGGTTGCCATTTCCTTCTCCAATGCAGGAAAGTGAAAAGTGAAAGTGAAGTCGCTCAGTCCCGGAGAAGGCAATGGCACCCAACTCCAGTACTCTTGCCTGGGAAATCCCATGGACAGAGGAGCCTGGTAGGCTACAGTCCATGGGGTCGCAAAGAGTTGGACACGACTGAGCGATTTCACTTTCACTTTTCACTTTCATGCACTGGAGAAGGAAATGACAACCCACTTTGGTATTCTTGCCTGGAGAATCCCAGGGACGGGAGCCTGGTGGGCTGCCGTCTATGAGGTTGCACAGAGTTGGACACGACTGACGTGACTTAGCAGCAGCAGCAACACATATATATGGAATTTAGAAAGATGGTAACAATAACCCTATATGTGAGACAGCAAAAGAGACACAGATGTAGAGAACAGTCTTTTGGACTCTGGGAGAAGGCGAGGGTGGGATGATCTGTGAGAATAGCATTGAAACATGTATATTATCATATATGAAACAGATCACCAGTCCAGGTTTGATTCATGAGACAGGGTTCTCAGGGCTCGTGCACTGGGATGACCCAGAGGGATGGGATGGGGAGAGAGGTGGGAGGGGGTTCAGGATGGGGAACACATGTATACCCGTGGTGGATTCTTGTCAATGTATGGCAAAACCACTACAATATTGTAAAGTAATTAGCCTCCAACTAAAATAAAGAAATTAAAATAAATAAATAAATATTCTCACCACAAAAGAGAAATGGTAATTAGGTAAGGTGATGGAGGTATTGACTAATTGTGGTGGTCATCATATTGTAACATATATATATCAAATCAATACACTGTACACTTTAACTTACACAATCTTATGTAAATTATATCTCAAGAAAGCTGTAAAAAGAATTTAGTTCATATTGTGTAAACAAAATTAAAAGAAAAACTAAAATTACAGGTTGAAGCAAATATAAGATTCTCATTTTTAATTTTTTGTTAATAAGAAAAACTTCATTATTTCCATTGGTTGATGTTATAATGAGTGAATATTATAACTTACAAAAAGCCTTTATACTAAAAAAATCTTCTTATTGCTTTTTATCAACTATTATTAATTATATTGTGTTAAGCTTTAAAATAGTAGTCAAAATAAGCACTTCGCCCCTCCCCACCCCCGACCCCAGATATCTCCACATCCTAATCCTCAGAACTGGTGGATATGTTACCTCACATGAAAAAAACTTCAAAGTTAAGATTAAGTCCTGGATCTTGTGACTGGGAAATTATCCTGAATTATCTATGTAGGCTCAATCACAGAGGTCTTCATAAGCAGAAAGGCAACGTGACCATGGAAGCAGAGAGAGAGAGAGAAAGGGAGAGAGATTGGAAGCTAGCTTTGAAAATGAAAGAAAGGAGCGAAGAGCCAAGGAATTCAGGTGGCCTCTAGAAACTAGAAAAGGCAGGAAAGGGATTCTCCCTTAGAGCCTTCATATGGAACCAGTCCTGCCCACACACTGATTTTAGCACAGACTCATTTCAGACTTCTGATAACCAGAATTGTAAGAACCTAAATAAGTCACTAAATGTGTGGTAGTTTGTTAGAGGCAATAGGAAATTAATACAGATTGACTATAATAACGTCTTAGATTAGTTGTTCATTTGGACAATCAAAGGATTAGATTGCCTTTTTAGGCTGAAATTTGACTGGTGTACGTTCTGATTAATAGAATTTGCAGTTTTATCTTATTTAGTTAAATATGAAAAATTTTAAATACAGAAAGTACAGAAAATAATATAACCAACTATGTATCTGCTAGCTAGACTTAAGAAACGACATTTTGTCATATTTGCTTTGGAACTCTCTTCCTTCTTAAAGCATAAAATATTACTGAAAATATGTTACACTCTCCAACTTTTCCCCTTCGCTTCTCTAGAGCTTGGTATATGTAAATACAGTGTATATTATTACATTACACTATACATGGATGTATTCATAAACATTTTGTTTCTGTGCTTAAGCCTATGTCCAGCTATGTGCTGGAAATTGACACTAAGATGCTCAGTTGCCTCTTTCCTTCAAAGTATTCTCCTGTCATAAACTTGCCGTTTCTATCCACCACACTATGAGTTCAGTTCAGTTCAGTTCAGTCGCTTAGTTGTGTCCGACTCTTTGTGACCCCATGAATCGCAGCACGCCAGGCCTCCCTGTCCATCACCAACTCCAAGAGTTCACCCACACTCACGTCCATCGAGTCGGTGATGCCATCCAGCCATCTCATCCTCTGTCGTCCCCTTCTCCTCCTGCCCCCAATCCCTCCCAGCATCAGAGTCTTTTCCAATGAGTCAACCCTTCGCATGAGGTGGCCAAAGTACTGGAGTTTCAGCTTTAGCATCATTCCCTCCAAAGAAATCCCAGGGCTGATCTCCTTCAGAATGGACTGGTTGGATCTCCTTGCAGTCCAAGGAACTCTCAATTCTCCAACACCACAGTTCAAAAGCATCAATTCTTCGGCACTCAGCCTTCTTTACAGTCCAACTCTCACATCCATACATGACCACTGGAAAGTTACATAGACACAAAACCATTCTTGTCTTTCTCAACTGCTCAGCCACCAAGTCCTACTGATTAATAGAGATAACAAACACCTCTACATGTTCTTTTATTTCAGTTACTACCATCATTATTTAATTCAAATCCTTCTTGTAAAATATCAGAACTAGTCTCCTAAGTATTTTCTTTCCTATAATTTCTCTCACATGTTTGTCCTTACTACACAAAGTCACCAGATTTTTCAAAACTTTTACTTGACCTTGTTGTCAATTCCCTGCTCACAAAGCATCAAGGACTCTCTACTGGACAAAGCACGAACGCTTTGTGATACAGTTAAGTCTCTGTGCTTTCTGACTCCAACCTATAGCCCTTTGTTCACACATCTGTTAAAGCCCTAATTTCATTGTTGGGTAATTACTCATTATTGTGCCTTAAACCCTCACCAAACTATGAGTTCCTAGAGGCCAGGAACTGCTGAATTCATCCTTGGTCTGGTTCATGTTTCATGTTCAATACACAGAAGTTTACCTGAATAACGCTGTAATTTTAAATCACAGAAGTCGCCTGAGAGTGGAGTAGAAGGGTGAGTGGTCCAGTATGGTACTTGTCCTTTGCATAAAAGAGAGCTGTTTTCTCATTTTTCTTCCTCTCTTCCTTTCTCATATGGAAACTAAACTTTTGAGGTGCTGCTCTATAGTTTTCTTTTCTTACAATGTCCTTGTCTGGTTTGTTAGCAGAGTAATAACTGGCTTCATAAAATGAGTTGAGAAGTGCACTGTCTTCTATGATCTTTTGGAAAACTATGTGAAGTATTGGAGTTAACCTAATTTAAACATTTGGGAGATTTTACCAGTGAAGCTCTTTGGAACTGGGCTTTTCTTTATGGTATTTTTAAAATTACAATTTTAATCTGTTTATTTGATATAGGTCTACTCAGATTCTCTACCCTGATATCTCAGTTGGTGAAGAATCCGAGTTGATTCCTGGGTGGGAAAGATCCTCTGGAGAAGGGATAGGCTACCGACTCCAGTACTCTTGGGCTTCCCTGGTAGCTCAGCTGGTAAAGAATCTGCCTGCAATATGGGAGACCTGGGTTCCATCCGTGGGTTGGGAAGATCCCCTGGAGAAGAGAAAGGCTACCCACTCCAGTATTCTGGCCTGAAGAATTCCATGGACTATATAGTCCATGGGGTCGCAAAAATTCGGACACAACTGAGTGACTTTCACTTCACTACTCAGATTCTTTACTTCTTTTTAAGTCACTTTCTGTAGTTGGTGTCCTTTTCTATGTTAGTTTATTGTCTTGCAATTGTTAATAATTTGTTGTTTAGTCACTAAGTCCTGTCCAACTCTTTTGCAACCCCATGAACTGTAGCCCACCAGGCTTCCCTGTCCATGGGATTTCCCAAGCAAGAATACTGGAGTGGGTTGCCATTTTTCTTCTCCAGGGGATCTTCCCCACCCAGGGATCAAACCCTTGTTTTCTGCTTGGCAGGCAGTTTCTTTACCACTGAGCCACCAGGGAAGCCCAATTGTTAATAATATACTTGTATAATAATCTTTTTTATTTCTGTAGCATTGGTAGTAATATCTCTCGTTTAACCACAAGTTTAGTAATTTTAGTTTCCTCTCTTTTTATCTTGGTCAATCTAGCTAAACTTTTGCCAGCTTTCTCTGTCATTGCAAAAATCTAATTTTGGTTTGGTCAATTTTGTCCTTTTTTTTTTTTTTTTGTCCTATTCTCCATTTCACTCATTTCTGCTCTAATCTTCGGTATTACATTCATTTTGCACACTTTAGGTTTAGTTGGCTCTTCTCTTTCTAGTTTCTTAGGTTAGAAGTTTGGACTATTTGTTTTAGATCTTTCTTGCTTTTTAATTTAGAGCTATAAATTACCCTTCAAGCTTAGCTTTTGCTGCATTCTGTAAGTTTTTGTTTGCTGTGTTTTCATTTACATTTATAGTAACATACTTTCTCTTTTGTTTTCTTCTTTGACCTGTTGTCTATACAGTGTGTGTGTATTTGGTAGTGTGTTAGTCTCTCAGTTGTGTCTGACTCATTGCAACTCCATGGACTGTAGTCTGCCAGGCTCCTCTGTCTATGGAATACTCCAGGCAAGAATACTGGAATCGGTATCCATTCCCTTCTCCAGGGGATCTTCCTGACTCAGGGCTCAAACATAGGTCTCCTGCATTGCAGGCAGATTCTTTACCACCCGAACCACCAGGGGAGCCTTATTTACACAGCGTGTTGTTTAATGTTTACATGTATGTGGCTTTCCTAGATTCTCTTCTGTTACTGATTTCTACTTTTACTCCATTGTTGTTGAAAGATGTACTTTGTGTGATTTCAATCTTTTTGAATTTACTGAGACTTGTTTTATGGTGTACCACATGGTCTATACTGGGGAATGTTCCCTGAATTCTTGAAAAGAATATTTATTCTGCTGTAGTTGTGAGGCATGTTCTATAGATGGACGTTAGGTCTAGTTGGTTTACTAGTTGATTGTTCAATTCCTCCATTTCCTTGTTGATCTATCCATTATTGTTCTATTGATCTACTGTAATTGTTACATCCATGATTGCAAGTGGGGCATTGAATTCTCTGTTTTTATTGACCAATTTGTCTCTTCAATTCTGTCAGTTTTGTTTTATGTATCTTAGGGCTGTTAGGTGTCTTCTGTTGTCAGGTGTCTATATATTTATAATTGCTATGTCTTCTTGAACGATCAACTCTATATCATTATGAAGTGTTCCTCTTTTTCTCCATTAACAATTTTTGTCTTAAAGTCCATTTTGCATAGCTATTCTAGCTCTTTGTAATCATTTGTATGGTAAATCATTTTACAGTACTCTGGAAATTAACAAAGACTTTCAGCTATCCAGAGTTCAGCAAAAGTTGTTTCTGAAAGTTTTTCCAGTTTTTTCACTGCTTTTAGGAAAGAAATTTCAGAGGTCCCCACTTTGTCATTTTTGCTGATGTCACTTCTTGATTCATTCTATAAGGACATTTAAATATTTTCCTAAGCATCAAGTTTTGGAATAATTTTGGTATTAATGTCTAATATTATTATGTTGTGATCTGGGAACTTACTCTATATGAATAACTTTATTTTGTTAATTGATGGAAGTTTTTGTTTTAACCTGGAATTTAAGAATTAGAAAAATCCATATTTAACTGAAGTTTAAATGGAAGCCTGCTTTAATTTCATTTTTTGCTGAAACTTTTTCTTAAGTATATAAATTTACTTTCATGGACCACTCAGGACAGAGATATTAATGAATATCAACACAATAATTTTATGCTGATTGAGGATTTTGCAATGTTCAAGGGTTATTCAAACATGTGCTATGGTATGTAACAGACCTGGGTTCAAATACCAGGCCTATTACTACTATGTGAACTTGGACAAGTGACCTAACTTCACGGCCTCAGACAAGTGACTTAATATCACTAAGCCTCAATTTCCTCATCTACAGAATTAAAATATGTGACTTTTTAAAAACAGAGTTATTGTCAAGATTAAACAAAATGGCAGATGTTCAGAATGACTGGAAGAGAGGATATGTGAAGAAATACGTGTAAAATGTTACCCAGGGCCAGATCACAGAGATGGGCACATGCAAAGTGTTTCATAAACCTTTATTGCTTTCCCTATTTCCTTATATAGATATCATAGGAAAATTGTAGAAAACTGTGCTCAGTGTAAGACTAAGACATCCTTCCTTCCAGAAGATTTGGGGGTATTAACGAAATTGGCTGACTTCCATCTGTTTTTTGTTATTTGCTTCTCTCTGTGTAAAAGTTAATAACAGCAAGATTCCAGTAACTTGAGAGTTCTGATTGGTTGAGTTCCAATGAATTGAGTTTTTACCTACCACTAATAACTGAGAGTTGAGTTTAACTTGAGAAATAGCCTCATGATTCTTTGAGTATATTATTTGCAAAGGAAAAGTATTAAAACATGGGGAACACATGTATACCTGTGGCGGATTCATTTTGATATTTGGCAAAACTAATACAATTATGTAAAGTTTAAAAATAAAATAAAATTAAAAAAAAAAACTAATCACTCAAAGACCTATGATAAATTCTGTATTTGATTATTTATTTTAACAGTCTTGAGCAGCATCAAGTATTATACTTCTACGAAGAAATTCATTCAATAAAGTTTTCTTCAAATGAACTAAAATTAAGCTTTTCCCATTCATTTAGCTTCCTTTGTTTAAATGTGTTTTGTGTTGAAATACCAGTAGAAGAATAAACGCTCTTAAGTCAATTTGGGAATAATTTAGCAGCAGCAGCAGCAGTTACTGAGAATTCTTCTTTCATTATATTTAAATGTAGTCCTCTCCTCAAGGGTTTTAACCTCTTTTCAATAGCACCATTAGGCATTAACATAGAAAAAGTGAATCAATAGTAAATCTCAAGCCTCCTTATTCTACTTTTAAGTCGACATTCACCTTTCTATTCTATTAATCTATCTAAATTCAAAAGTGTATTCCTTTCAATTCCATTCTCTTCAACTCTTTCTTATGTTCCCTTATAGAGATGACAGGAATACAATAGCATTGGTTTTTGTAGTGTGTAAATATGTATAAATATTTATCCCTACTTATCTACATACACATACATCTTATTCTTGAATGTCTGCTTTGGGGTCTAAAAAATGTATCCATCTATCTCACTTATTTATCACAAAAGCCCTTTGAAATCAGTGCCTTTAACCCCAGGTTTTGTCTTCAGAAATAAGGGAGCCTAGATTTTCTTAATCCATCTTAAATTGAGTTTCTTACCCTTTCCTCACTATTTAAATAATATTCTATATTTTTTAAACATAGAAATAAGTGTTGTCCCTTTGGGGGTCGTGCATTTATTCCAGTGGGATTCTGAGATTTTGACCCACACTTTTGGGAACTGACTTCAGGGCTTATTCTAAGACTCTCAGTGGTATAAAAATTTGGTCTTTTGAGAGTGGATTTAATTTTTGGAAAGGATATACTGTCTCCAAAAGCCAAGCCTGATGAGCAACTGGGGGTGGATCAAACTGGGTAATGCTGTTTTTGTTCATTGATAAGGTGTGAATCTGAAGGAATGAGTGTGCTTTTTTTTATATGACTCAGATACAGGCTCTAAAGGCATTTTCCCAAAGGTGCTCCAAAATGTGAAGTACTGGCACTTAAGAGGTTACTTTTGAAAGACAAAAGTCACTTGTTTTAAATGCTGAGAATTTTATTGAAACAAAGCAGGCTCTTTGCTTTTTAGGCAGGCAGTGGTCATTACAGCACAGGGGACCAGCCTGTTCTGTGATGATTTAAGTATAATTTTACATTCACTGACCGCACCTTCTATAGAACAAAGGCTCCAACCACTCAGTAGGAGTCACTTACTTTGAAAACTCTAGGCTTTGCCTACTTAAATAACACATAACCTCTTCAATGTCCTTAGTAAGCACTGGATCAAAATGAAGAGTGGACTGAATGTCCTGCTGCCGTAGAAATTGAAGTCGCTCAGTCGTGACCAACTCTTTGCTACCCCATGGACTGTAGCCCACCAGGCTTCTCTGTTCGTGGGATTTTCCAGGCAAGAATACTGGAGTAGGTTGCCATTTCCTTCTCCAGGAGATCTTCCCAAGCCAGGGATTGAACCCAGGTCTCTCGCATTGTAGGCAGATGCTTTACCATCTGAGGCACCAGGAAGTCCTGCTGTGCTGCTGTAGGAAATACCTTAATGAAGAGAAGTGCCTCTGTTAATCGGATTGAAGAATCCCAAAAGTTAGGTAACCTACTCCAAACCTCCCAAATATAAAGAACTGGTTGTAGATTTATCCCGTGCTAGTAGAACTGAGTGCTAGTAGAACTCAGTTCAGGACTGAGTAACTAATGGAATAGGCAACATTCAACATCCTTTCAATCCTGGGTGGCCACAGTGTGAAAAAGGACTTTAAGGGTCCAGTGACAGAAACATGCTGGAAAATAAATAATGGGATTCAGGAGAAATCACACTTAAAAGCAGTAAGGAGCAGTCACAGCTCTGTGGCACCTTTCTTCTTGCCACTGAAATGTAGCCAACACTTCATGGCAGGGTGTGCAGCGCATTGCACGCAGCACATGGCACAGTGCTTTCCTGAGGGTCACTAGATTTTCATATTCCTTTGAAGAAACCCTGATGCCTCTCCTTCTAATGCTTTGTTTGCAAAGTACAAGCATATAGAAATGAGCCTTGCTGGAGTTCTTAGAAGCTACAAACCCACGGTTGCCAGCTTTGGGTTTTTCTATTATATTATGCAATGACACAATCAAGGTGCTCAGTTCTTGAACCATTATGCAGTAAATGAGCACACAGGTACTCCTTTAAGAATGTCCACTAGTAATTCAAGTTTGTTCTGTGGCATATGTTTCCTTAAAAGAGAAAGAGCCCTTCAGAGGGATGGTACTGGCCAGAGAGGGCTACCACTAATGGATGCTTTGACAAGTGACTTTTACAGCTAAAGTTGGACTACTCTTTTCCTTCTGGCTTTGATCTAAGCCTTAGTCATTCATTACACATTATTATAAACCGTCGATTTAAATTCCACTGCCTTTCCTCACACTATCCTCCTTGGTCTTCCTTTCTAGGCCCATTAAAGGAATTGTTTCTTAGAAACAGTATGAAGAGAAACCAACAGCCCTGCGATATCTCCATATTTCCTTCTTTCCCCACCTCTTACTTCTCTCTCTCAAAATCACCTGCATTATGAAGTCTTCCATTTGTACCTGAGTGTGTGAACCTTTTAAATTTCACATAATACCAAAAACATAAGAAAAAAACTTTAATAAATGTACTACTTAAGCATATGCCATTTTAAACGTTAACTTTTCCTCTGACCTATGTAAAATGTAAAGATCTAAACAGTATCATAATCACCCTCCCACTTAATTGTCACCAAGGCAACCGGAACCTTCAAGCAACTGGCAAAAGTTTCCATTGCAGGTAAAATCTGGGGAAGCACTGCCCAGGAAGCCTGCATTCCAAAGCTGGCTGTCTAGGTCTTCCCACACATGGGAAACGTTGAAGTTACTCAGAAATAGATTACATGTGCTAATTGCAGCCATAGATGGTTTTGGAAGAGAAGGGATTCTGTGACTTTCACCTGCTGATTGTGACACATTATTGGTTTGTGTGCATCTGGGGCAAAGGGTTCAGGGTGGTATAAAAAGGGTTGCGTTTACTAAAGAAATATTGTTCCATACACGAATTGTCTTTAAGGTGCTAGAAAGTGGGTTTCTTTTATTCTTTTTTAGAGTAAACAATGACACAGACTAGTGGAGAAGTGCAAATGTCAATTTCTTTCTCTCTTTGCCTTATGAAATAGAAAAGCAAATCTTAGCCCTTAGGATGAAGTGGACAAAGATGGAGGGTACTGGGGGAGGTAGCGAAAGGAATCTGAGAGATTTAACACATTCATCTCTAATTTCCTACATTCTTCTGAATCATTCTCTTCTCTATTCTTGGACCTATACAAAATTTGGTTTTCATCGGTGTAGGGAAGTACTGATTCAGCTTGTCGTGGGGCACTCTCAGAAGATATCTAGTCCAGCCCTTTTCACTATTCTTTTGTTCTTTCCTTCATTTATTTACCAAACATTTTAAAACACTCACTCCATTCAAGGTGAAAGTGATACAAATATAAATAAAGCATAGTCCCTGCTCAGAAAGAGTTCACAGCCTAGTCGGGGGAGGCAGAGATGTAATAACAGAAAAGGAAGGGATTGAGTTGTGTCCAAAGTACAGTGGAGGCACAAAAGGGAGAATGATTACTTTTTCCAAAGGAAGTTTAAATAATGATAATAATCCAAAGAGCAGGTGACACCATTACTGATGAAGAAACGAAGCACAGAGAAGGCAGGTGAGTTGCCTAAAGTCTTGTGGGAGGCAGACTGTGACATCACCTTACCATCGTCACCGATGTCACACTTCAGCACAGTAATAATAAATTTTAGCCTTATTCCTATACATTAGTGAGGATACCGGAACCATTCCCTCAAAGAACAACACAAACAAAATTATATTCTCTTGTGGAACACAGGATGCCAGAAAGAATGATTAGAGGGAAAATTCAATACTTCCTCTCCTTTTACTTCTTCTTTCTTTTACTTCTCCCCAGCATTATTCTGCTCAGCCAGAGCTACCCAAGACAGCCTAGACTTGGGGCTTCATAAGTCTTTGTCTAAATAAGCTGTCACAAAGGTTCAAGGTGTATTTGTAAGAGTGAAGTCTTAGAGTTGATAAAAGATTGTATTTCTAAACATCCATAGCTGAGAGCTTACACCAATGAGTGCACATGTCACCCTCATCTGGGAGTAACAAGGAGTCCACTCTGCTGGGGCAGCATCAGTAGAGAGGAGTTTTACTGCATGAAAGGAATACAGTCTTCCCTTCTCTCACATTAATCTAAACACCTCATTCCCCAACGATGCCACTCTCTGGAAATGTTACTCAAGTTACTTACAATACAGAATTCAAGGGGCTCCTTTATGAAGCCATCATCTGAGGGTTTTGCTTCACAAGGTTTGAACATTAAGAAAAATAACAGCAACAGCCGACACAATCTGGTAATCTGCTTTTATCATTACTTGTTAATAATAAAGACAAAGTTAAGGAATAATTAGCTTACTTCTTTCTGTAGCATATTTGTGAAATACGCCCATATCCCTTTTAGAGATAAGACATGTACATTAGAGGCCTTCCCAGGTGGCTTAGTGGTAAAGAACCCACCTGCCAATGCAGCAGATGTGGGTTTGATCCCTGGGTTGGGAAGATCCTCTGGAGTAGGAAACGGCAACTCACTCCAGTATTCTTGCCTGGAAAATCCCATGGACAGAGGAGCCTGGTGGGCTGCAGTACATAGGGTCACAAAAGAGTCGGACACAACTAAGCAACTAAAACAACAGCAATAATGTATACCAGAGGGAATAAGATGGTGGATGATTTATCTAAAGAATATGGAAAATATAATAAATCGGTAGTGCTAGAGGCAATGACACAGACACTCAGACTATATCTCAGGAGCAAAGATGGCTTGGGGTCCATGTATCATGACATGCTAAAGCTGAATGCTATTTTATTGCTCTATGTTCTCTTACCCAAGACTTCGACTGTCTTATTGGCTAATTTTACTTGTGTGAAAGAGGGAGACCAATGGATCCAGCTGCCAAGACAGACAGTGTGGACATGCGGTGCCAGGTTCATGCCGTAACTGGTGATCACACCTCAGTAGAACCTTGCAACATTTCTTGTAATCCCAGTGGGGCATCCCCTGAGAGGAGACAGCAATTACGTGTAGTGGCTTTCAGATGTAAACAAATGTTCATGGGGGACTGGCTTTTAATCAGTCAAGTCATTTCATTCATGGCTTGGGTCAAACTGGAATGAAGGTTTCTGATCAGGGAAAGAACGTATTCATTTACTGTGTCAGCCAGTGTTTTAAGAACTTAGGTACATTTCTCTTTTCCTTCAGAGATCTGACTGTACAGTATATTTAAGGCTCAGAAAGCACTTTAGAAACAGACTGTATCTTAAAAATAACTCTGTATCCCCTTTTGTACTTATCTCAAGTACACTAGTATGCATTTGACCGTTTTCCATGGCTATTATTTCTTATGACTCAGGGCCATATGCTGGAAAGGGGTAACATAGAATATTATGTTTTTATGGGAACTGTGGTAGTACCATATGGCTTTTGTTTCTCTGTCTCTATCTCTTATTAACTGTTCTTCACAAAATGCTCTAAGATGATAACAACTGAGAAAATCATTTTAAAAAATCCACAGAAAAGACATGTTAAAACTTTATATCAAAACGAGTTAGAAACTATAGTATCATTTCTTCATTCATTGGTTGGAATGAAACCAAAACTGTGCAAATGAATGGGCAGATGTGGAAAATGTGCGCTGTATACACCAAAGGATCCTGAACCATGATAACCTGCAATTCCCTTGTCTCACTGAAAATTTGGTAAGACCACAATTCCTCTGAAGAGCTGTGGGCAGGATGTCAACCCCAAACAAAGAGAGATGCTAGGCACATTGTGGCATAAAAAGAGGTAAGTCAAATCCTTAAGGAGAGTTGTATAAGCTAGTCTGGGAAATGAGATAACATGCAGAGGAAAGAAAAACACGAAATCATTAGGCTAGCAGTCTGTGACTGATTATTAAGCTGTGAATCAAAGTAGGGAATGGTTAGGGGCAAGTTTTCTGGGAGTTTGAAGACTTCAAGGAGTCCTTGCAGAAAAGTAAGATTTGGGTTTGGGTTCCTTGGAGGAGTCAAGAATTGTGCTAGGACTGAAACCTAGACAGTGTATTCAAATGCAGAGACATAACTTTGCCAACAAAGGTCTGTATACTCAAAGCTATGGTTTTTCTGACAGTGATGTATAGATGTAAGAGTTGGACTATAAAGAAGGCTGAGTGCTGAAAAATTGATGTTTTTGAATTGTGGTGTTGGAGAAGACTCTTGAGAGTCCCTTGGACTGCAAGGAGATCAAACCAGTCAATCTTAAAAGAAATTAACTTTACATATTCATTGGAAGAACTGATGCTGAAGCTGAAGCTTCAATACTTTGGGCACCTGATGTGAAGAGCTGACTCATTGGAAAAGACCATGATGCTGGGAAAGATAGAAGGCAGGAGAAGAAGGAGCCGACAGAGGACGAGATGGTTGGATGGCATCACCAACTTGATGGACATGAACTTGAACAAGCTCCGGGAGATGGTGAAGGACAGGGAAGCCTGGTGTGCTGCAGTGGGTCGCAAAGAGTCAGACACGACTAAGCAACTGAACAACAGCACTCATTTAACATTCCATAAGTGGTAGACACACTTGTAAGTGCTTTGTAATTCATTTGTCATAATCATTCTATGAAGTAAGCACTATCATTACTCTCATTTTTACTGAAGAGGAAACTGAGGAACAGAGAGATTAAGTTACTTGCCCAAAACCACCCAGCTAATGAGTGGCAGAACCAGGATTCAAATCCAAACAGTCTAGATCCAAGTCAATGCACTTAGCCACTACAGGATGCTACAATTTGCTGAACTTTTCTGAGATCAGTTTTCCCATTTAAAAAATACGGAAAATAATTCCTTTTGGTCCAATTTTGAGGAAAGATTAGACAGGCAGTGAAAGGAAGGCACTCCATAAAAAGCTGCTGCTTTTCTTAATTTCCTCTCTTGGAAACTCAGCCTTTTTCTGGTTCTTAGAAGGAACCCTGATTTGGTATTTTCCAGAATACCTTTCCACTTGGATCTTCTACCCCTGCTTGATTCTTGAGCCCATCACCATATTCCATTTGTTTTTTGAGTGCTCTCTTAGTACATATTATGTCCCCAGCCTCCAGTGCCTCCCTCACTGTATGGAGTAAGTAAACCTCCAGAATATAAGCCCTCCTGGTCAGTAGTTACAGAACCATACCCAGCTGTGTTAAGACAGCACATCTCCGAAGTAATTGGAGACTTCTGTCCACTATAGGCACTTATGTACTCAGCAGGTACTTCATAAATATCTCTGTTGATTGTGGGCTTCACTCTGTGCTATGTGATGCATAGTATACAAAACAAATAGAAAAAAGAAAAGGAATACAAAACAGGATAAAGGGAGTAGGGAAGACAATAGGGGCCAAGAAGTTCTTCCTCCAGGGTATTCTTCCTACCCCGCCCCCACCCCTGCCTGCACCATTTAGCCATTCTTCATCTGCTGGGCTGAGGTGCCAGCTTCCAGTGTCTAAATAATCTGATAAAAGTAACCTGTGCTAAAAGTGTTCATCTAGCTAACAGGTTAATGTGTTATTCTTCCTGGGTAATTTGTTCATTTAGAGAAGGGTTTTTTGAGGACATTATGGCATGATGTCAGGAAATTTCACATCTTTTTGCAGCTTGGAGAGGAAGAGAATGCCCCCCTCCAACCTAGGCTTTCAGGATTAGCCTTCGTCTGATTTCTGTGGTCATTTTCAAAATCTCTCTGGTGCCAATGCGACTGTCTGATGTCTTTTAATATGCCCCACCCAAGTGTGATTCAAAGGGAAAAACTCATGGTCCTCTTCTTTTGTATTTGGGATGCATGTGATCAGAGGTAAAGAATCTGCCTGCGGTGTAGGAGACTTGGGTTCAATCACTGGGTTGGGAAGATCTCCTGGAGAAGGAAATAGCAACTCACTCCAGTATTCTTACCTGGAGAATCCCATTAATAGAGGAGCCTGGCGGGCTACAGTCCATGGGGTTGCAAAAAAGGCAGACATGACTTAGCAACTGAACAACAAAAATCTCTCTGGCTGCTAAGTCACTTTAGTCGTGTCCGACTCTGTGCGACCTCATAGACGGCAGCCCACCAGGCTCCCCTGTCCCTGGGATTCTCCAGGCAAGAACACTGGAGTGGGTTGCCATTTCCTTCTCCAATGCATGAAAGTGAAAAGTGAAAGGGAAGTCACTCAGTCGTGTCCGACTCCTAGCGACCCCATGGACTGCAGCCTACCAGGCTCCTCCATCCATGGGATTCTCCAAGCAAGAGTACTGGAGTGGGCTGCCATTGCCTTCTCCGAATCTGGACCCAGGAAGAAAATTCTCCTGATTGCAAGAGGAGCTGAGAAATGGGCTATTTGTCCATGGATGAAATTAGTCAGCACTCTTGATCTGGTAGGCAGAATTCTAAGTGCTTTACCTATGTTATCATTTAATTCTCACCACAAACACCATGACACAGGTGCTATATTTGTCTCCAGTTTTAAAAATGAATCACAGAGAGAGTAACTTGTTCAAGATCACACTCTTAGTAAGTGAGCACAGGGAATGGGGCTGTAGGATCTATACTTTTAACCATCACATTGTATCAATCAACATCTCAAATTCAAGTTTCCCTTCTTGAATAGCAACAGCAGATGGACCAGACATAGTCACTGGCTCACAGCGATTCACTACTGAGGCACACATTCTCATGCCACGCCTCCCATTTGCAGGCCAGAGACAGATCACTCATCTGGCACTCTGACCTTGCTAGTAAGAGCTAGTAGGAGTTACTCTGGGGCTGATATCACCTTGTTCTTTTCTGTGTTGCACAAGATTGACAAGGAACTGGCTCTCAAGTTCTCCTTTCTCCAGTCCACACCAAAAAGGGAAGGAGTGCTTAAATCCCAGTGGTTACTCTGAAGGTTTGGTAAGGAGTCATTCAAGTGTGACTAATTCTATTTTCTAAAAGTAAAAGGAAGATGTGCCAAATTATGCCTCCTGTATGACTATAGCCAAGACAGTCTTGTCTTTGTCACAGGCAAGCCCTCCAAATCTGCAATGGCCTCCACCTACTCTCACGAGTGGAGCACTGTGTTCCAGGGCCTGTAGGTGCTTTCAAACCTTCATCATATATAACACTATAATATATGCTAAAAGGAAGGTTCTAGAATTTTCTGAATTTCATTCATGAGGAAATTGAGAGAGATTAAATATTGTCTGAGGTCACTACATTACCAATAGATATTTTTTAGCTTCTTGCTCATTTTCTGCCTTTGTTCATTACCATTCAGTATCATCTCAGGTTCCATGATTAAAGGTACTGGTTCATACTGATATTATATTCATAATATCATGAAAGCAAAAATGTAATGAGATCATAATTATTTTTTCAGAGACCATAATCATTGTACCAACATGTTGCATGGAGGTTAGAGCATGTTTTAACATGAGTAAAAGTTAGATATTTAAAACCTCAAAAATTGGAATAGGAAGGATTTCCTATACATGCGAATGTAAATCTTTCATATTTATGTTTACTGTTTTTTCTGTGGTGACAAATCTAATGAAATTATGATATGGAGTGTTTATTACTTCACATCGTTTAAAGCCTGGCAAAAGTATCTGATTCGGCCTTGGTCAGGCACAGATTGTTAAAAGACAATTCAACTTGGGTGCCTTTTAAAAAAAGAACTCAAATCTAATGAATTTGTCTCTCATTTTTAAAAGTAGTTGCTTTACAATGTTGTGTTAATTTCTACTGTGCAGCAAAATGAATCAGCCATACATATACATACATTGCCTCCCTTTTGGACTTCCTTTCCAGTCAAGTCACCACAGTACATTAAATAGGGTTCCCTGTGATATACCAATGTTCATTCACTTTCAAAATGAACAAAAACAGGAGGACTTCCCTGGTGGTCCAGTGGTTAAGAATCCACCTGCCAATGCCCAGGACATGGGTTTGATCCCTGATTCAGGAGGATTCCATATGCCGCAGTGCAGTTAAACCTGTGTGCCACAGCTACTGAAGCCTGCGTGCCCTACAGCCTGAGCTCTGCAATGAGAGAAGCCATAACAACAAGAAGCCTGAGCTCTGCAACTAGAGAGTAGCCCCTGCTTGCTGCAGCTAGAGAAAGCATGCTCGCAGCAAAGGAAGACCCAGCACAGCCAAAAATAAACTAATTTCAAAAATGAACAAAAACAGTGTTTATGTCAACACTTAAAAAGAATACATTTCTGTCTCATATTTTAACCATTCCAAAAGCAGAGGTACAAGAAAAAAGCTAAGGAGCATAAAAAGGGGGAAAAAATGTGGAGTAAAACAGGAGATGGGCCTCCCAGGTGGCAGTAGTGGTAAAGAATCCATCTACCCATGCGGGAGACGTGGGATCGATCCCTGGGTTGGGAAGATACCCTGGAGGAGAAAATGGCACCCCACTCCAGAATTCTTACCTGGAGAATCCCATGGACAGAGGGACCTGATGGGCTACAGTCCATGGGGTCGCAAAGAGTTGGGCATGACTGAGCAACTCACAAACAAAGGGGGTGATAGAAGAGAAAAAGAGAGTTGAAATACAGAGAAATGAAGAAAGAGGCAGAGGGCCAGAGGAATATTCATAAAAAGTAAAAGAACAGACGTTGAGAAATGCAGGGGAAGCAGAAAGAAAAAGCAGAAGGTGAGAGAAATAGAAGCAGTTTGTTTGATATAGAGGTCAAATATTTCTCGAATTTAATAGTGTTTTATTGGACAGGTTGCCAAAATAATAAAAAATTTTTTAAATGTCCACTATTAGGTTTTTTAAAAAAAACCTAACAGATTTAGATATAAATCTGTAGGCTTTCCTGATCATTATCCTTATGAATACTCATGGATGCATTTAAAGTGAAAAATCTAATCTTGCAGTGTAACATTTAATTAATGTTATTTCTTGTACAATTTTCTGCTTTTCTACAATGCTCACATTATTTCATTGTATTAATATATAGTAAATAGCTCAATCATTCCTCTATTGTTGGATATTTAGGTTGTTTCAAGGTTTTTTTGATATTCAAAATAAGCTGCTCTTTTTCCCCTTTCTTTTGAATTATTAGTTTAGGATAATTTCCCAGGGTTGGGATTCCTAGTTTGAGGACTATGAACATTTCTATGATTGTTGACCCAGTTAGCAATGCCATCAGCAACTTGAATGAGTCTATTCTTCCAAAGTCTGTAGAGTATTGAGTTTTATATTGTTATTTTGGGCAATTAAATTAAATATCAAATGGTGCGTCCTAGTTAGAACAATATACAATTCTTCTAGAGTGATATTCTTTGACCATTTGTCCCTTGAGGATCTGGTAATTGTCTTGTACAGCCTTAGTACCTCTGTCTACAGTTTAGATGCTAGTTCTATATCTGTGATCTTCCTAGCATGCTCTGGTGCTCAGTAGTGTCCGACTCTTTGTGAGCTCGTGGACTGCAGCCCACCAGGCTCCTCTGTCCATGGGATTCTCCAGGCAAGAATGCTGGAGTGGGGTGCCACTTCCTTTACCAGGAGATCTTCCCAATCCTGGGATCTAACCCTAGTCTCTTATGTCTCCTGCATTGGCAGGTGTATTCTTTACCACTGAGTCACCTGGGAAGCCCCTCTTCCTAGCATTTCCACCATTTAATCCTAGTTTTGAAAATGGTTTTACATTGTTTTTTTATGTTGTACTCTCCAACCAGTTTTTCCTTTACTATGTTTTCTATTACTTCAAGGGCTTCCCTGGTGGCTCAGCCAGTAAAGAATCCACCTGCAATGTGGGAGACCTGGGTATGATCCCTGGGTTGGGAAGATCCCCTGGAGAAGGGGATCTCCAGTATTCCGGCCTGGAGAATTCCATGGACTGTATGGGTTGAAAAGTCCATGGGGTTGGAAAGAGTCGGACATGACTGAGCAACTTCCACTTTCACTATTCAAAACTTTAAAAATTCCTATGAAAGTGAAAGTTTGATCTCTTTGTTACCCCAAATTCTCCAGGCCAGAATACTGGAGGGGGTAGCCTTTCCTTTCTCCAGGGAATCTTCCCAACCCAGGTATCAAACCCAGGTCTCCCACACTGCAGGCTGTTTCTTTACCAGCTGAGCCACAAGGAAAGCCCAAGAATACTAGAGTCAGTAGCCTATCCCTTCTCCAGGGGATCTTCCTGACCCAGGAATTGAACCAGGGTCTCCTGCATTGCAGGGGGATTCTTTAACAACTGAGCTATCAGGGAAGTCATAAAAAAAATATAAGAAAAATTCCTATAGTTAAGTTAAATACTCTAGTCTATTCCTATTTTTTTTAATTTTGTTTTAAAGAAAATTTTAAAAATTAAAGAAAATTTATTTAATTTTTTATTTCACGTGGCAAGAATCACTATATCTGGTAAGAGATAAAGCCTTCTGTTGATTCCTCTCCATACTCATGACCAGTTACCCCAGGTGAATTTACTTAATAATAGGTATTTTCCCCATTGTTTTGTTATGCTTTATTCATCACATATTCTATTCTTACATTTATTAGAGCCTTTTTTGAGGTCTCACTTTTGTGTTTACTGATCAATATTTCTGATTTTCATCTGAATTCTGCCATTTCAACTAGTGTTAATTTATAACACATTCTAATATTTGATAATTCTTTTAGACTTTTGTTTCCCTAGGATGGTGATGCACAATTAATACTACAAATGAATGTGGTATCTTTTTTGGAATGAGAGAGAGCTTCATTTGAATAGTCTGCCTTTATAAATCAATTTGTGAAGTATTAGCTTTACACTATTGTTTCTTACCAAAAGGACTATTAGCTCAGTCGGTAAAGAATCTGCCTGCAGTGCAGGAGATCCGGGTTCGATCCCTGGGTCTGGATGATACCCTGGCAAAGGAAATGGCAACCCACTCCAATATCCTTGCCAGAAAATCTCATGGATAGAAGAGCCTGGTGGGCTGCAGTCCACGGGGTCACAAAGAGTCGGGCACGACTGGGCGACTAACACTTACTGACTTATTGGTCTTACCATTCAGAAATGTAGCATGACTTTACATTTTTTCATACTTTCTTTATTTCTGCCATTAAGATTTCATATTATTTCTTTTTCTCACACTCTTGAATATATTGACTTATTTCCAAATACCTTAGTTTTTTTCTTTTTTTGCTTTATTGGAAATGTATTACTTTTCTGACTTAGTGATAGGTATTTTGATGTGTTGAACTCTGTAGTTTTGTCTAATCGCTTGAAGTCAATTCTGTGGCTTTTCCAGGTATCTACTAATGTTATCTAAAAATTATCTATCTTTAATTTCTTCCTTTCCAATAATTCTAATTTATTTTCATACCTTATTACCCAAACAAGAATTTCCAGAAACACCAAACTTATACATGAATAAAAGCTCTCTTGTTTAGGTCCAGTTTCTAGGAAATGACTTTGTTTTTCTAACAGGCAGAAGACTAATTCTTTGTTTTTTAAATACACATCCTTTATTATATTAAAGAGGTAGCTCACTATTCCTATATTTGAAAGATGTTAACTATAAGAAGGAGTTAGATTTTACCAAATGCCTTTTTGGCATTTACTGAGATGATCACACATTTGCCAATAATATTGATATTTTTTACTAACATCTTTACATTTCTCGGATAAACAATATGTGACCAAGGCTTAAAATTATTTTAGTACATTTCTATATTTTGCTGGCATCATTTTGATAATGCCCACATCAGTGAGAGGCAGTATGGCATAGCAAGTGTCTGAATTCAAATCTAACTGGACCCCACAATTGCTTAATTCAGTACTGGGTTGTAATTAAAAGCATGGGCCCTATCGGCTGAGACAACTAACTTTAGATCCTGGTTCTGCCACCTAATAGCTTTGCTAGTTTCTTACTTTGGATAGCCTCACTTTCCTGTTCTTAACATGGGGACATGATAATATTTACCTTATAGAGATTGTTGTGAGGATCAAGTGAGCTAACTTGTGAAAAATGCTTAGCACAGTGCCTGGCATGGAGTATTTCCATATTAGATGGCTGCTATTATAAAGATCAGGCTTGCCTGGTAGCTCAGAAGGTAAAGAATCTGCAATGCAGGAGGCCTGAGTTTGATCCCTGTGTCGGGAAGATCCCCTGGAGAAGAGAATGGCAACCCACGCCAGTATTCTTGCCTGGAGAATTCCATGGACAGAGGAACCTGGCAGGCTATAGTCCATGGGGTTGCAAAGAGTCAGACATGACTGAGCGACTAACACTTTCACTTTCATTTTAAAGATCATATTCCTAAGTGATAATAAGCCATGTTTTTCATATCACTTTATCTTTTGAATCTATTCTTACATTTGCGCATCATTTTTATCTGTATCATTCTTACTATATTTCCCTCTGAAGATAATTTTAAGAAATATACTGTACATTTCAAAACTCATGGATAATTTGTATAATGTATCAAAGGATAGATTATATAACGTATTCAAAGGATCCTTCAAAGGCTTGGGGAAGAAATTGCCTTATAAATCCATTTGGCCTGGGTTTGTTTCAAAGAGAGTGATTCATTAATTTCCTGTTTTCTTCTCTGTTTATGAGAATATATTCAGGTAATTCTGAAAATTTTGTCAAAGTGAAAAAAAAAACTGAATTTCAGAAATTTTCTTTCCAACCTGAGAACTGTTGATCTACTTATCTATCTTTGCAATGATTTCAGAATGCAGGCTGGTTAATGGATGGCTTTATCATGCCTTCTGTAAGAAATACGGTCTTCATCACTTTACAAAGGGGTTACCTTGGAAGCTGACATTTATTTGATTGTCTAAACCTTTTTAACAACTAGACTCTGATGGGTTTTATTTTCCTGTTTATCTAATCAGAACTTTGTGTGAATCTCTCAATTCCCAACTACGAATGGAAAAGACTTTTCAGAAATGGATGAATAATTAGTGTCTGTAGCCCTTCAGTTGAGTTCAGTGGGCTCTTTGCCATCTCATGGACTGCAGCATGCCAGGATTCCCTGTCCATCACCAACTCCCAGAGCCTGCTCAAACTCATGTCCATCGAGTTGGTGATGCCATCTGACTATCTCATCCTCTGGCGTCCCCATCTCCTCCTGCCTTCAATCTTTCCCAGCATCAGAGTCTTTTCCAATGAGTCAGTTATTCACATCAAGTGACCAAAGTATTGGAGCATCAGCTTCAGCATCAGTCCTTCAAATGAGTATTCAGGGTTGATTTCCTTTAGGATTGACTGGCTTGATCTCCTTGCAGTCTTAGAGACTCTCAAGTCTTCTCCAACACCACAGTTCAAAAGCATCAATTCTTCGGAGCTCAGCTTTCTTTATTGCCCAATTCTCACACCCATACATGACTACTGGAAACACCACAGCTTTAACAAGACAGACCTTTGTCAGTAAAGTAATGTCTCTGCTTATGCTGTCTGCTGCTGCTGCTGGCTAGGTCACTTCAGTCGTGTCTGACTCTGTGCGACCCCATAGATGGCAGCCCACCAGGCTCCCCCGTCCCTGGGATTCTCCAGGCAAGAACACTGGAGTGGGTTGCCATTTCCTTCTCCAATGCATGAAAGTGGAAAGTGAAAGTGAAGTCGCTCAGTCGTGTCAGACTCTTAGCGACCCCATGGACTGCAGCCTACCAGGCTCCTCTGTCCATGCTGTCTAGGTTGGTCATAACTTTTCCTCCAAGGAACAAGCGTCTTTTAATTTTATGGCTGCAGTCACCATCTGCAGTGATTTTGGAGCTCAAGAAAATCAAGTCTCTGTTTCCATTGTTTCACCATCTATTTGCCATGAAGTGATGGGACCGGATGCCACGATCTTTGTTTTTTGAATGTTGAGTTTTAAACCAGTTTTTTCACTCTCCTCTTACACTTTCATCAAGCGGCTCTTTAGTTCTTCTTCGCTTTCTGCCATAAGGGTGGTATCATCTGCATATCTGAGGTTATTGATATTTCTCCCAGCAATCTTGACTCCAGCTTGTGCTTCATCCAGCCCAGCGTTTCTCATGATGTACTCTGCATATAAGTTAAATAAGCAGGGTGACAGTATACAGCATTGACGTACTCCTTTTCCAATTTGGAACCAGTCTGTTGTCCCATGTCCAGTTCTAACTGTTGCATCTCGATGTGCATACAGATTTCTCAGGAGGCAGGTAAGGTGGTCTGGTATTCCCATCTAAGAATTTTCCAGTTTGTTGTGATCCACACAGTCAAATGCTTTGGCATAGTCAATAAAGCAGAAGTAGATGTTTTTCTGGAATTCTCTTACTTTTTCTACAATCCAGTGGATGTTTGCAATTTGATCTCTGGTTCCTCTGCCTTTTCTAACTCCATCTTGAACATCTGGTAGTTCTTGGTTCATGTACTGTTGAAGCCTAGCTTGCAGAATTTTGAGCATTACTTTGCTAGTGTGTGAGATGAGTGCAATTGTGTGGTAGTTTGAAGATTCTTTGGCATTGCTTTTCTTTGGGCTTGGAATGAAAACTGATTTTTTCCAGTCTTGTGGCCACTGTCAAGTTTTCCAGATTGGGTGGCATATTGAGGACAGCACTTTCAAAGCATCATATTTTAGGATTTGAAATAGCTCAGCTGGAATTCTATCACCTCCACTAGCTTTGCTCATAGTGATGCTTCCTAAGGCCCACTTGACTTCGCATTCCAGGATGTCTGGCTCTAGGTCAGTGATTATACCATCGTGATTATATGGGTCATAAAGATCATTTTTGTATAGTTCTTCTGTGTATTCTTGCCACCTCTTCTTAATATCTTCCACTTCTGTTAGGTCCATACTGTTTCTGTCCTTTATTGAGCCCATCTTTGCATGAAATGTTCCCTTGGTATCTCTAATTTTCTTGAAGAGATCTCTATTCTTTCCCATTCTACTGTTTTCCTCTACTTCTTTGCATTGATCACTTAGGAAGGCTTTCTTATCGCTCCTTGCTATTCTTTGGAACTCTACATTCAGAGAGATATATCTCCTTTTCTCCTTTGCCTTTCGCTTCTCTTATTTTCACAGCTATTTGTAAGGCCTCCTCAGACAACCATTTTGCCTTTTTGCATTTCTCTTTCTTGGGGATGGTTTTGATCACTGCCTCCTGTCCATAGTTCTTCAGGCACTCTGTCTATCAGACAAACAGATTCAAGGGATTAGATCTGATAGACAGAGTGCCTGTAGCCCTTCAGCCACCCTTAAATAGCCAGAGACTTCTGTATGGAGTCACCACAAATAGTGTTGTGGGTTGTAGGCTGCGGAGCTGTCGCTAGAACACAGCAGCAGCAAACAGTACTATTTGCTAATAATAATAGGTAATTATCACACAAATTCAAAAGAGGAAGGTGATGTTTCACATTTCTCTGCATAGCATGACCCTGCCTGCATGTCTAGCAGTATCAGCTGACCATCTTTTAAAATGAATAATGAGTTATGTGACTTAGGAAAGGAGTAAAAGCATAATTCTGATAGAATAAATTGAGAATTCAAAAATCCCTCGGAAGCATGGTGCACTGATATATGAGAGAGTTTAACTTTTCACCTATTCAGTATCTTTAAAAAAAAAATACAGCAACATTTGTTCAGTGGTGGATTACAATAATCCTTTTGTTACTAAACCATTACATAACTTTTAGAATTCTTTCCTGTATCAGTCAAAGTTAATTAGATTTATTGGAAGAACACGCCACTTGAGAGGCTTCTACATCCTTACCTCCAGTCTTAGCTTTTACATCTGTATGTGAGAATACGGAGAGTATGTTCCCTAAGTGTGTTTAAATGTTTGGTTATCCACCTCTATTTGACTGATGGAGGGAGAGTGAAGATCCATTAGGACTAGTGGTTCTGAGACTAGCCCAAAATGCAAGGGGAAAAGAAGTGTTAAGTATTCAGAGACTATAATGTACATACATTAAGAACTCATCTAGTGGATCAGTGAGTATACAACTTAATTTTTCCTGGGTCGTCCCCTCCAATCATGCCTAAGGAAAAGAAAATAAAAGAAAAGGTTGTCTAGCTCTACCCACTCTACTAAATTGGAAAGTAATTCCAAGGTGAGTCTACCCCCTGAGAGTAAATGGACCCTTTTAAAATGCTGAGGGAAGGGGACAGCAATTTCCTACCGCTTTTGAAAACACTCCCTAATGAACCCGTAGCATGGAAATTTGCCTACCTTCATTTGTCACACCAGCCTGGATACAAGGAGGACAGTTTACCAGGCTCAAATTTGTTTATAAGGTTTTTCTTCCCTTCAGTGTGGAGAAGAGAGAATAATGAAGTCTCATTTGCAACTTTCACCAGTCAGAAATGTCCAGCAAGAGACAGTGTTTAAGCTGTGCTACCCAGAGAACAACCAAGCTGTCCTGTTTGTGACCTGAAATTTATGATAAAACAATTATTTCAGCCATGAAGGAACACTAAAATCAAGCCAGCTTGTGTGGAATTAGGGAAAGCCAGTGTCCCATAGGAGATGTGGTTTGCAGTGGTGGGCAGAGGTAAGGGAACTGGTGTTGACCCAAGTTACGTTTAGTATAAAGAGGCCTTTGTTGACTTGCTGTGATAACAGTTCCTCATCTGTTAGATCATTGGGTATAGAGTTATATAATTCAGCCTTGCCCTTCTCTCCAGCCTACTGCGGTAGCCAACACCTCCTACTTTTAGTCTCTGGACTGCAAAAGCCACTTCCTATACATCAGCCAAATTTGATTTTTAGAGTAGGGCAGGTCATTTGGTAAGTTGGAAGGGAGGTGCAGAAAGGTGGCTAGGAATTAGTCTCTTTTTTCCCCCTCTCCTTCTTTTCAAATAACTAGAAACTCCTGCCTTTTGTTTGACTCATGCTTAGGATTCTACTCAGTATTACAAACCTATCAGACATCGCCCCTGCCTGTTGTCCTGATAACTTTCACAATGCTTGTCAAATGCCACAGAGGGTTTTTCTCAATTATTTAAAGGACAGTTTGTGCCAGTGTTCTTCCAACCATTATGATCCTGCTCCTATTATCTCACATTTAACAGAGATTGATTTCTTGCCTAATATTAGCTGGAGAATTCTATTTGGATCAGTCCGGTAGAATTTTTAAAAATGTAATTAGCCTGAGAATTCACCCCACTCTTCGATTTAACTGCTGCTTGAATACCTCCTGTGACGTTTCTGCACTTTCTGCAGGGCACGTGGAACTCTGTTACTGGGGTGAAGCAGTTCATGGCAGGAGAGCAGCCCATGAATTGCTATGAGCTTGTCACGGAGCATCCTGCATATACGTGTGTTTCAGACTACAATTGTCCTTCTAAGATTAAATAAAAAGCATGCATTGATTACCATTGGGCTCCAGTTAAGGAACAGCTGGTGTTCCTATCACACTTGCATTAAAAAGAAACTTGTAATTTAGCTATCCAGATGTACATTTTTTGAAAAAATCAAAATATATAATTGCATTTGCTTTGTCCACTTGTCATTCAAAAGTATCTGGAACTCTACCTTAGGGCTCCTCCTCCCCTTCAAACTCCGTTAAAGAGGGGAGCTATTCGTACAGACCAACATTTCCCTTTCTGAGATCAGGGTTTTAAAGGGAAATAAAGAATTTATAGAAAAGAGAGGACTCAGGAAGGCAGCTGATGAGTGTTGGTGAGTATATAAATATATATGTATTTTGTCTTCAGTGGGCCGACGTATTTATTGACTAAGGTCATTTTTGGAATTACCTATTTCATCTTATATCCAGAGTGTCTAGAAGCGTCCAGCTTCGAACCGCACTGCATTTCTCATTGGCACTTCAGTTCCTGCAGCTCTACAAACTTTGCTGCCTCCCTCCCCCACCCCCACCTCCACCCCCACCCCCATCCCCTCTGGGGCAGTGTGTAAGTTCTGTTCTCGCTTTTGCAAAACCTGAGCGTTATGATTTGCTGCCCCAGCCCCTTCCCTTAATAATGAAATGGCAAAAAGCCCTTGAAGTGGGGGCTGGGCTGGCGGGCTGGGGGAAGAGGCGCCACACCCCCTGAGAATAAAGCCCGCGCTCCGCTCCACGAGACCCGTGAGCTAAAGAAAGACTCAAAGAATATACACATCGCTACAGGAACACAGTGCCAACACTCGGAGCGAGCGGGATCTGGAGCGCTACTTTTTGGCGCTCTCTGGGAGCAGCGAGGGAGGCGGAGGACCGAGAGTCCCGGGCTGGGCGCGAAGTCGGGGGCTGCACGCCGCTGGATTCCCGCCGCGTCCGGAGCTGCGAGCCGCGCGCGCCGGGCCAGGTGAGGTCGGCGGCGGCGGTGGGGCCGGTGCGGGGCGCGCCGCGCTACCTGGCCGGGCGGGGCAGCGCGCCGCTTCCCAGCCCGCCGGAGTTGGGCGGGAGTTGCCGCTGGGGCGCCGGGAGTCCCCTTGCCGGCGCCGTGCCCTCGGCGCGCCGCGCGTGTGCCGGGCGCGGGGCACCGCGAGGGCCGCCGGGTCGGCGGGCGCTGCCGAGGACCGACCGACCGGCCGGCCGGCGGGCCGGCGGAGGGCACGCCTTTGGCTGCGGCCGGGCGGGGTTTGGTCCCGGGTTGCCATGGCAGCCGCTCGCCGGGCCCGGAGCCCCGCGCCCGCCCGCCTGCCGCCGGGGAGCCCGGAGCGCGAGGTGTGCTCCAAGTGGACTAAACCAAGCGCTCGGGAGGCGCGGGGAGGGCCGCCCCCGGGCCCCCACTGTCCCCCAGCCCGCCGGCGGGCCCCAGGAAAGGGTCCCGGAGTAGTGGAGAAAAAGAAAATCCTCAGGTCTCTGGACTCGCAAGGAGGCTCGCCCGAGCCCGGGGGGTGGCGGCGAGGGGGGAGGGGGTCGGAGGGATGTCGCCTCCGTCCCGGAGTCCCTGTGTGCGTCTCTCACTTGACATTTTCTACCCCACCGCGGCCGACTCGAAGCCGGGTTGCCCGTCCCAGCCCCGAAGTTCTGTAGGTGGGGCGGGCTTTAATTTGCTTATATCTAATGATTTCAGGAGCCTCGCTTTAAAATGGCGGCATTGGGTAGCCACCCGTGCTAGAGGCTCTCCCCGCATCGGGGCCACCTAGCGCAGCGCGGCTTTTGCTTCTGTCGCTAACAGATGGCATGTGCCACTGTCCCCGCCACCGCCGCCGCTGAGAGCGGGACCCCTTAGCCCCTGGGTTCGCGCTAGCAGCAGAAGGTAAGGCCGGCGAGGAGTTGGGGTTGCCGAGCGTGGCTGCCTTTCTAGGGCGCCGGCGAAATCGAATGCTTTTTAAACTTTTATTTTTCAAAATGGCAAGTAGAAGGAAAAGTAGTCCTACAAGTTTGTTAACGTTAGGGGCTTTAATCTTTCTTCTTTTTCTGCTTCCTTTTTTCTCCTTCCTTTATATTTCTGTATGGCATATATAATGCCTATTTTGTCATTGAAAGGAACTTCTTGTATGGCATACCATCCGCAAGTGCTTCTAGCCGCTCACGTTCCCGGGGCGGTGCGGTAACGTGGGCAGTGCCCTGGCTTTCCTGTTGCGCGGTCTGGTCTCTCTTCCCGCTGCAGAACAACACATTTAGGCAGCTTGCTTTTACTATCGGCATCCGAAAGGGACTGAAGGTAAATTTCAGGAGACTCTTGAAAAGAGAACGTTCATTTTTAGCGTTCACACGATAAGCTTTTATGGTCAGAAAATGAAATTAAATAGACCAGCAACCCAAGTTAACATTCGGGTGATTCAGTTGTGTAGTTTTATCGTTAGAAGACCTACTGTGTGTTTTTCTGTCTGCTGACCCTTAGTTGGTGGAGCTTAATACAACAGTGAGGGTGAATTTATTGTTGCTGTAATTAAGATAGCATGTTTTCCAAAAGTTCTTCTTTTCAGATGTTCCTAAATTGCTGGTGTTTTTGAATTGGGTATGAATCCTCACAGCATAATGCCACAGGTTAATTGACGAGAAAACACCAATTAAAACAAAACTTGCAAGATTTAATTTTGAAATAATTGCTAATTTTTCACTATGTTGACCCCTTGATAAGTCTTTGGGTAGTTACTGGTATAATGGTTGGAAAGTGGACTGTTGAACTAGCTGTACTAATGACCACACGTTAGTGTTTAATACAGTTCACCTGAGGTTTTTCCCCTCCGATGAAAGGCATATTGACCATGGAGCTTACCAGCGCCCTCGGATTTTTCTGGTTATAATCACATTTTTCCATTTTGCCTATGAGAAATCTAGTCCTTAATGTTTAAATACTGTTAAAAGTTGTTTTTGAAATGTTTCTCAATGTGTAATACTTCAGGGAAATGCTTTCATATTTGTTGAAACTTCCCTGAACATAGCCTAAAAGGGCTTCTACCCATAACCCAGGTGATATTCTTCTACCTCTGTCCACTTTTGACTTCTCCCAAAGCAATAGGAGCAACTTGGCTGGCAGATTCTCCTGTTATTAAAATAAGCAAGCTCCCCCAGGAGTGGTGGGGGTGAAGAGATTGTTTTGCACCTGTGCGAAATGCTGCAGTTTTCCTGTCTAGGTGCTGTGGTGTGCCTAGAAAGAACTTCACTGTTTGCAGTGGAATTTACTGTATAATCCATTTTTCAGATTATTGGTGGCAGAAGTGTTCAGGGAAGTTCATCACTTCACATCGAAAAGGAGAGTTCCTCTTGCAGGTAGAGAAATAGATACCTGCATTTGTGCAAGAGAGCAGCGATGACACAAAGGACCTTCTCTAGCTTTTAGTGATTACATCCTTAGACTCCAGCTCATGAAGCTTTGCTTCCTCACATCCTGCCTTGTTGCTGAATGACTTTGGGCAAATGTATCCTTAAAAGAGTGGGGGTGGCATGGGGTGGAGGGCTAAACCTTGGGGACAGAATAGACAAGCTGAACTAGTGTCAGACATTAGAAGACATTTTGTCAGTTACACATTCAGTGGCTTTCTAGACTGATGAGATTGGAGACCTTGTATGAAAATATAAGCAAAGGAGTTTGTCAGAAAAAAAAATATTTTGAGAGAGAATTGATATGGTGCTGGGCTAGAGGTGGTGACTGCATGTTTCACTCTGTTTCTTACCTCTTAGGTACTTCATTTCTCCAATTTCCTTTGCTGCTTTAATGATTCCCCTCAACTGTTCAGCCCACACGTTTCACAACAGGTGCCTTTTATGGGGGATAACACCTATGATTCTGAGCTGGTATCCGAATTCTCTTTGGTAATCTCCTGCACCTACCTAAGCAATGCTTGGCACAAATTAGGTGCTTAATACATGTTGAGTTAAAAAGAAAAATGAGTAGTTGGTAAACTCACAGAGGAGCAGATTTTGTGCTCAGCTTTTAATTTAAACAGAAGATAGTTTGCTTTTTGTGCCCTGGCTAGAACCTCAACATTTGAAGTCATTTAGAACATTCTTTCCCTTCATTTCCTGCATTGTATTAGCCTCAAATGGGTTCCCTCGCTTCTCACTGCACTGCTAGGCTCCTGTGTAATTCATCATTCTGACCGGTAGGTGTACTATTATCTGCCCAGCTCTGCCATATGAAAAAGTAATCACAGCAGCCTGGGGAAAGAAAGGTCTTGCCTTTGGAGGCTGTACAGTACTGCACGTGCTTGGAACAGTGGCCGTGTCTGGGCTGCTGTGCAGATGCTTACTGTGTAGCTGGAGGTACAGTTTTGTCTCTCCCCAGATGTCTTTATATGTGAGAGGGAAGGGAAGGGAAGAAAAGAGTAAAAACTCCTAATGTGATGAAGATTTTCCTTCTGAAAACTGCACATTTATCCTGCTTATTAATAGCACAGTCCTTTCAGGAAGGTGGCAGAGTTGTTCTGTTTTGAAATAAATCAAACTGTCTGATAGGATTACAAACAGAGATTGGGGCCTAGCAGACAAGAATAAGTTACAGTCCATGTTTGACAAGTAATTTGATCCCGTAATTAAAGTTAGATAATGATCACTGCCATGTTACAGCTCTCAAGTGTCTGAAAGAGCATGCAGGCTACGTACACCTTGACTTTGTCAAGGTGCTCCATATGGTTGAGTTTTCTTATAACAGTGTAGTAGGGTCAACAGATGGATTTTTCTCCCTTTATAAATGTATGTGATGTCAGGAGAGTATAATTCAGAAGTTTTGTTTCTTTTGGGGGGTTTTTCTGTCCCTCGGTCCATGTGACAGAGCTCTCAATTCAAAAATAAAAGGAAACCTGTGCCTCAGATGAAATGACGTGGGCCCTTTCCCTCTAAGAGAATAAACTGGGAGCAAGTACCTTTAATTGCTGACCAACCCAAAACAAACACAAATTATGACCCAAAAGAAAGCAAATAGAGCCATATTAATGTAGGCTTTTAGATCTTATGGAATCTGGTTCTGAAGCATCCTGCTCTTCCTGAATGGTTATATATTGCTTGAAGACAGCCAGATGACAGTGTTGGAAAGACAACTTTGAGAATTAGGATAAATAAGTTATCAATTACATTATCAGGTGTTAATGCTATCCCTTTGACCTAAAAGGGGTCAGAAAAGTTTTTTGCCCCAGATCCTTCTAATAAATACACAATATAAAACCATAATTTACTTCTCCTTGGTATTAAGTTGAGCGACTATGGGGAAAAAAAGAAAAAAAGAAAAGAGGGATGGGGAAATAATGCAACTGGAAAGAAGGACCTTATTTTTATTTGCGAAATAAAGGTACGCCCAGGTTGTCTGGGCACATAGAAGCACACGCATGTGCACAGTGTACAAAATAGTCTTCATCTTAGGACAGTTTATACAACCATGCATTGATTTATTCCCAGATGATTATAGAAAAATACCTATTTTTACAGCACTCCTCCAATTCTAAGAATGAAAGAAAAAAACTTCACAATAAACTATAGTAAATGTTTGCATTACACTATGTCTCTCCAAGGCTCTGTATGTTGAACTCCAGTAAGTTAATTAGAATATGTTGATTAGAACTCAAGAGGAAGCAGAAATGAGAAAGCTTGATTTAAGTATGTGTGTGTGTAGGGGTGTATACATGTAAGTTAATATACATGTGAATGTATATAACATGTACAGTATATATAACATGTATGTTATATATTCACATACATGTCACACACACATACATATATATTTTTTTTTCTCCTTCTATATGTATATGATCCTTTTCAAGGAACTCAAGCATAGTAACCCCAGAACTCTTCATGATAGCCATGAGACCAAAGTGTTAAGGGAAAAAAAGGAGACTGATTAATAGAGACTTAGAAATCAATTAGGCATGCTATTTAAAATATTATGTCTACTCTTAGGGCCTTTTTTTAATCAGCATTACATTGGCTCATGAGTAGAAGGAGTGATTTGTTTTTAACATTAGACAGAGGTCAGTTTTATGACGACACAGTGGATGAACTTGAAGGGCCCAGAAGGAAAGGGCCTCCAATTGAGAAAGGCAGTCTGGGCAGAATTGCAGGAGATTGGCACTGGACTTCTGACAGGCTGTGTGATCTCCTTAAGGCCGTAGGAACATCCTAGAGACCGGCAGTTTGCTTCATCTTGTTGTCCAATGTGGATTACTCAAATTAACTTAAAATTGTCCCACCAGTTTTTTTGAATCTTGAGCTCCTTGGCATCGCCTGCAACTGGTGTGGAAATTTGAGACTACTTTCTTAAGGCTTATTCAGGTTTCCTTGAATGTATGCTGCTGCTGCTGCTAAGTCGCTTCAGTCGTGTCTGACTCTGTGTGACCCCATAGATGGTAGCCCACCAGGCTCCTCTGTCCCTGGGATTCTCCAGGCAAGAACACTGGAGTGGGTTGCCATTTCCTCTTCCAATGCATGAAAGTGAAAAGTGAAAGTGAAGTATGAGTAACTCCTTAGTAGGCAAGTTCCTGGGTCTCCTTTATATCCCCAGTGCCTGGACATAGTAGCTGGTACTAGTGTTAGTCACTCAATTGTGTCCAGCTCTTTGCAACCCCACAGACTATAGCTCCCCAGGCTCCTCCGTCCATGGGATTCTCCAGGCAAGGATACTAGAGTGGGTTGCCATTCTCTTCTCTAGGAGATCTTCCCAACCTAGGGATCAAACCCTGGTCTCCTGAGTTGCAGGCAGATTCTTTACCATTTGAGCTACAGGGAGGGCTCTCAGTAAAACCTGGTTAAGTAAATGGGAGAATATTCTTTCTAACTTGTTGTTTTATTTTATGAACAGCCTTTCTGTGATTTCAGGTAGCGTTATCTATTTTTTATTGACAAAAAATTATCAGTAACAACAAACAGGATATCGTGCTTGACGCCATGGTAGCAGCTCTGCCACAAGTCCAGGGAAAAGCAGGCAATGGCAGCCTTTGGGCTGAGGCCTCAAGGAGTAGCCTGAAAGCCAGCTGCTCTTTTCCCGTCACCTGTATTTGCATTTAGTGTATCCCTAGCACATCCCAGAGAAATCAGTCCGCAACCAGAAGTTGTGTAGAAACAGTCCTTCAAACCGTTTTACCAGGTTAAAAAAAAAAAAAAAAAGGAACAAAATCAGAAATACCGTGACTCAGATGCCTCATGTCATGTATAGTTTAGAAAGTGATGAAGTCAGACAAAACCCCAAAAGGACACTGAGAGCTGTCTCATTTTCACTCAAAACACTGATTGCCCATTTAGAGGGTGAATTTGCATAGGTTTTTATTTACCAAGATACAGGTGTGAATAGCGCCTCTTTTTACTGTATCCAGAAAGCAAAGTCCACCCAGTGGAAGAGACGAGCTGCCATTTCAGATCCACCACAATCATCTTTTGTGCCCAGAGGACCATGAGGCTTTAGGTACAGCTTTTGCAGTCTCTCCTTATATAGCAGCATGAAGAAACCAGACAAGGGGCTGTGTTTTTATTTGGCAGGGGGCAGTTGGCCTGTTAGCAGAAACCAAGAGAGTGGAAGAACCAGAGAGCTTGCATTTCAACTTTTGTTTTTAGTCTTCAGCCTTCACGCTGGAAAACAAAGCAGAAGAAAAGTACCATGTATAATATTAATTTGGACATATGTCCCATAGTATAATTTCTCACTTTTGTTTGCTTTACAAACTGAGAAAATGAGATTTTCACATAATGTTAGGGTGGTTGCTTTATTATGATTGGATCCATGTACTCTGTAGTGGTTTTTCCAAGTTCTATTTAAAATATATAGAAACACACTCAACTAGATGCGTGACACGCTGGCAGAGATCACATTCCTTCTCAGCACCCTACTGTCCACCGAAATGCAGGCACTCCATAAATAGCCCAAATTTTTATTAAATAACAAACACATTGATGTGTCCCCCCGTCCTTGCTATCTGTTATCAGTGAGGCTCCCAGAGAAGAGGAGTGGATTCTTTTCAGAGGTGATTTTGAGCAAAATTTAAACTCAAGTTGTTGATGTCAGCATCTTTCCTAAGTGATTGGATAGCATGAAGAAAACCTTCTTAGCTCACCCAGAAGTATGAGGTGAAAAATATACAGATTATAGGGTCACTTTTTATGTCTAAGAGCTTCAAAATGTAGAAAACCATGGGGGTGGAGGAGGTGCTGGGTAGTCTGATCTTTTATAAATGCCTGTAGCACTGACCACAGCCACGGGAAGGGACTGTCTATAAGTGTTCTGCCGGCTTTCTGAAGCCAGGGTCTGGGCTGGGATCACACTCACAGTGTCTCCCCAAGGGAAGGCCTTTTTTCGGAGAAAGAGTTTGGCAGAACTTTGGCCAACTAGCTGCCCTGCTACCGTTTAGTAATCCTCTTTCTTTGATAAACCTGGTTTTGCTGGGGGATTCATTTGGACATCCCGAGAGCTTCAGTGTAACAATAACATGAGAGCAAAACGCTTGTACTTTCCAGTTAAACTTCCCCTCCGAAGATCTTTGGTGATTGAGAAGTTGAGAGGCTACAGAAATGTGACATAGGGCTTGGCATTTCACAGTTCTGGAAAAAAGACAGGAATCCCTCCATATGGTGTGAAGTGTGTGTTGACAATAGTGAAGGATCTAAAATGTGATTCCCTTAGAGACCTCTCATACCTGCACATACTTTGAGGTTACACAGGTCATATTGTGGGCTGGTGAGAGACAGAGGGAGAGAGAAACCAAATTGAAGACGCTAGTTCCTCTTCTCTGGGGTATTATAGTCTGCAGTTCTCTCTTTACTCATCAGGTGCATGCAAATTGTTCTGAAAACTGACCTGAAATTAACAGGAAACATCTAGGTTATCTAATGTCTGATCCTGAACACTTTTACTTTTTACTTTTTCTCATGTGGTCTGTTATTCCTGTATTCATTAAAATGCAGAAGTTCAAGTGACTGGTTGTGTGACCAGTCCTAAGGAAATTTTTTGGTAAAAGTTACATTTTTCACTTTCAAGTCTAGATCATCTAACAGCTCCCTTCATTGCCTTCCATCTTATCCCCAAAGAAATTTCCATAATATTTTTAGCCATCTATGAAAACAGTTCCGACAGAGGCACTGAGAAATAGTGACAAGCAATGACAGGAAATGCCGTTTGCTCTGGTCTCCTTCATAACTTAGTGAGGCCACAGCTGCCTATTTGCTTTTCGCTTCCTGTTTGGGGGCTATTTGGGTCAAAAGTAGCAGTGTTTTCCGTATAGAGATGATTTTTTTTTTTTTTTGGCTTTATTATGTAGGGCCACGGTAAATCTGTCACTGGACTGTATATTTTGTATATTTTATGAACTGTATCATGTGGTTTGAGTTTAATTTGGAAGGCAGTGCTTTTACAATAAAGATCTGCTCACCACCCCCCCACCACGTGCAGCTTTAGGGTCTGGGGTTGCAGGGGCATTCGAAAGTTTATAGCTCTATTTACACAATAGTGATTGCTGAGAAGGGCATTTCCTGCCAGTTAATGACTGGTCGGAAAGGCCAACGGTCCAAATCCAGGGAGAGAGGACCATTCATTAGATGCCACGAAGGGAGCAGGACGCTTTTATCATGAAGTGGGGGGGAGAAAGTGAAAACACAGTCTGCCTTTTGAAGAGCCCAAAGCAGTGCAAGCAGAGCCAGATATGGAGGTGCTGCTTTGTGGTGTGAAAAATGGACCTTTTTTTCATGACCAGGACCAAGTGACTTTCCCAAGAGGGTACCCAATCAAGACGTGGATGAGGAGGGCATTTCCTGCAGGTTGATGACCCATGGAGAGAAGACAGAGAAAGATGAGGGCCCTGAGCTGGCCCAGGATTAGCTGCCGAAATGGTCAACTCACAGGTGTTACAGTGCCCTTAAAAACCTTTAAGATCACAGGATTGAATTTCCTAACTGGTTGGATAACCAATTCATTGTGAAGTGGACAAGCATTTAGGGATGGGAAGAATGATCTCTTTTCAAGGTCAGTTAAGCAGGACACCAATATTCTGTTTCAGTTTCCTAATATAAAGAAGGTAAATAATATGTATGAAGAATGCTTCACCTCTTGTGAAAGGAAGTATCTTTGAGGGCTGTAATAGTGACCATTTAACCTAAGACATTCTCAGGAAACAGTTTCGTCACAAGTATAATTCTTGCCTGCTATAAAGCAGCTGAGGTGTGAAGCATTTGGCATTGATTTAGAGCAAAAGCAGAATAGGCCCAAGATTAGGTTCACATCCAGGAATCCCTGACTTCCTGGCCTGTCCTTCACTCCCTTAGCTTCTTAAGCCTTCATTTTGCAAAAATGTTAAATGTTTATAAAGGGTAAACATCTGCTCTAAGTTGTTTAATAGATACCTCCATGTAAGGGGGTTCTGGGACACCCCCACTTCAGAACTTGGCTTAGTCTTTTACCTTGAAATTTCCTTCCATATCTTCCAAATTTGGTAGGGGAATGGCAGGGGTGGGCCCGGCCTCTGAAAAACAGGCGATTGTAATAGGCCAGGCACCTGGATTTCTTCATGGGATTGAGTCATCTGTCACAGGCAGAGCACACCAAATATTAAGTTTCATTTTTGGGTCTGGAAAATGTCATTATATGCTTTTTAAATATTCAGTAATCCAAAGATTGCTGGTCATCACCAGCTCCAAAATGAAAAGAGTTTTCTGAAGTTTAAAACACTCTACAAATTAACTGTATACCAGTTACTGTTGTTATTATTAGATGATACCTCGAACACATTTATAAACAAAAAAGTGACTTGGATGAACTAAACAAAAAATTACAACATGATTTTATTGTTGAGAATTCTAGCATTTGAATGTTAAGATACACTCAGATTTTTCAAGCTCAGATTCAATATAATATTCTGATTTACAAAATGTTTTGGATTAAGAACAAACAAGGTTCTTCTGAGTAGATGTCCCAATGACCTGAATATTAACATGCATTTATAGTTAGCAACACGGCTGCGTTTAAATAATGATCCAGAAACCTTAGAGGTATCTTGTTCTAAGAGGTTAAATACCCCTTCCATCTTCTTGACATCATGTTTTGTTTAGCAAACCCTTTCTTTGTGGGTTATCCCCAAATATATTTCATGCTGGTTCGGATTCAGTTACTGTAGTCTGTACTAGTGGCCTCATAATTAATGAAGATTTACCCAACTATTAGCAGAGCTAATACCATTACCGTGTGTCATGTGGTAAGTCTATTTTTTCTATCAGTGCAGTCTTCAAGTGGTGGGCAGCAAGTCATGTGCATAATGAAATCCACTTAGGAAGTTATGACTAGCATTTCTTTTAAACAAAATTGAATAGAATATGTAGCAAGAAAACATCAAAATATATCAGGTAATACATTTAAATATTTTTGATGAGACTGTTATTTCAGATCTATACATATATATATACTTAAGATGTTGAACTGTGTTTCTTATTATTTGTTGCTGTTGTTTAAAAGTTTAAAAGTCAATGTTTTAGTAGATTTTATTTCAAACCAGGTCAAAAATGATTTTTCCTCTTTTTTTTGAAGGGAAGGTAGTCAAGAGATACAAGGGACTTGGTTGCTGACATATTGAATGATGTTGTTTAAGTACCCTGACAGTTGTGTGTCTGTTTTTCAAACTAAGAAGTGAGACATTGCTGTAGGAATGCTGTAAGATTTAACATCTATGATATTGTTGTAGTTCTCAGGGTATGCACTTTATGTAAGTATTATGTTTTTACCAAGTGATGTTGATAGACCATGAGACACAGGAAACAATGGTACCTATGAACAGAAGTCAAAAGAGGACATCTTAGAAAAACAACAACAATAACTAAAAATCTTGAGATGGCTGGATGTGAGGTGCTTCTAGCAGCAAAAGAATGGTCAAAAAATTTATGTGTAGAAAAAAAGCTCACATTATTGTAGGATGAATTTAATGTAAGTGTAAAAAATTTAAAAATTGGTTTTTACAAATCTAAAATGGTCATATCAAGAAAGAAGAAAACTGATTTTTAAATAAGTTGTAAATGTACACATTTACCATATGTTGGAAGAAAAACCTGTGAGTGGCTTTTTTTTTTTCTGCAGTGAACAAAGGCACACATTAAAATGAATTGTAAAATTGTGGATGGGAGGTGTAAGATGGAAGTTAAATATACCTAGGATGTTGATGAGAAAGTGAAAGTCACTCAGTCGCGTCCAACTCTATACCACTGAGCTATCAAGAAAGTCCTGTTGATGGGAATGATTACACAAATAAAGACGACAATAGTCATAGAGCCTTCCTAATTACTTTTTTGGGGCTTCTCTTGTGTCTCAGCTGGTAAAAGAATCCACCTGCTATGTGGGAGACCTGGGTTCCATCCCTGGGTTGGAAGATCCCCTGAAGCAGGGAAAGGCTACCCACTCCAGTATTCTGGCCTGGAGAATTCCATGGACTGTATAGTCCATGGGGTCGCAAAGAGTTGGACACGACTGAGCGACTTTCACTTTCGCTTTTCACTGATAAGAATTAAACCCAGCACTAGAGAAGAAAGGATTTACTCACATAAGGTACTGAGTATAATCCATTAAGAGGTTGGAAACAGCTTTAGAAATCTGGACAATTTGTGCATATTCCTTTGAATTAAATCATTGTTAGGGAGAGTACAACATAGCCATCTAGGGTACTGTTGTGTGTCCAGTAGGATCATAAGGATCCACCCCCATCCCCAGTTCTCTCCCAGTGCCATGAAGCCTCTTTTATGACTGGACATGTTGACTTCATTCCCAAAGGTCTTTTACTGTGGACATCTTTCAGAGCCTTTAAGCACTGCTGTTTTCTCCACACTAAGAATATGAAATGAAATTAGGCTTTTCATCACAGACATTTAAATGTTAAACTTAAGTTACTGCTCTGGAAATAAAATACAATCTTAGTTCTAATGAGTTGATAACTAAACTCTGTCACTGTAAATGAGTTTCATCTCCCTCTTCAGATATACCATATTTAAAACTTAAGAATAGAGAAAGGCTTACACATCTAATGGTTGTGTAATTAGCAATCAATTTATTAAATGGGATGTAAAACAAATTAAGCACTGTAATAAAGTGTTATACCATCACTGACAGAAATGTTCCGTGAATTACTCTATTCATGATGATAAAAACTAAAAAAGGATGGCTGAATCTGCATATATTTCCCTATCTTTGGAGTGACAGGTTTTAACCATTTCTTGTTCTGTTCATTAAAGCTGTTTAGAGAGCACTAATATGTATGTTTTTAGGCCACAGGATAACTTTGCCTATAGCATCTGTTTCATCATAAACATTTTAGTAGCTAGAGTAGTTAAAATAAGATGTGGGCCATTAAAGTGTGAGTTATTCAGGATTTTCAGCTGCAACAAGGATGTGATGGTTTTGTGTGTTTGGGGCAAACAAAATTTGCCATTGATTTGGGATGTCAGCTACTTTTCAATTTTTTAATACAATTTTAAAGGTTCTATTCCATTTATAGTTACTATAAAATATTGTCTATATTCTTTATGTTGTACAGTACATCCTTGAGTCTTTCTTATACCTGATATTTTGTGCCTTCCACTCCCTCACCCCTCTGTTGCTCCTCCCCTCACTGGTAATAACTAGTTTGTATCTGTGAGTCTGCCTCTTTTTTGTTATATTCACTAGTTTATTTTCCACACATAAGTGATATTATACAATACTTATTTTTCTCTGTCTGATTTGTTTCACTTAGCATATGTCCAGCATAATGCCCTCCAAGTCCATTCATGTTGTTGCAAATGGCAAAATTTCATTCTTTGTTCATTGCTGAGTAGTATTTCAGTATATGTATTTATTTTTATTTTTAAATTTTATTACAGTGTAGTTGATTTACAGTATGTTAGTTTTCTGTATACAGCAAAGTGATATATGATCTATACATGATATCTATATATATTCCTACTATATATATGATCTAGTCTATATATAGTAGTGTGTACATATTAATCCCAAAGTCCTAATCTATCCCTCATTCCCACCTTTGGTGACCAGTAGTTTGTTTTTGAAGTCTGTGAGTCTGTTTGTGTTTTGTAAATAAGTACATTTGTATAATTTTTTTTTAGATTCCACATTTAAGTGATATTGTATGATATTTGTCTTTCTATGTCTGACTTAGTGTGATAATCTCTAGGGCCATCCCTGTTGCTGCAAATGGCATTATTTCATTCTTTTTTATGGCTAAGTAGTATTCCATTGTGTGTGTGTGTGTGTGTGTGTGTGTGTGTGTGTGTGTGTAGCACATCCTCTTTATCTTTTCATATGCTGATGGACACTTAGCTGCCTCTTTCACTTTAGCCCTGTGGGGTTTTTTGTAAATACTTGGCAAATTAATAGGAATAAAAAGAAGCTATGGAAGAAGGTGTGTTACATCTGCCTAAACCCCAATCTGTCATTCATTTCACATATCATCCTAGCTTTTCTCAAGTCTGAGAAATATAATGATCTCTTGTGTAACACATCTGTCAAATTTCACTGAAAACCTCAAGGTATACACGGAACATAAGACCCTCAGTTGGTGAGTTTGTTGATTGTGAATGACTATTTCCCTTAGAAGGCAGTGAGACTGTGAGGGCATACTGTCTTCTAGAATGAAGAAGGAAGATTGAAAGAAAGAGATGCTCTATTTACTAGTCTTTTGCTTTTGTAATTCCCTATAACTTATTCCTCATTTTTGTGGGACCCTATCCTAAAGGAGATCCGTCCTGGGTGTTCATTGGAAGGACTGATGCTGAAGCTGAAACCAGTACTTTGGCCACCTCATGTGAAGAGTTGACTCATTGGAAAAGACTCTGATGCTGGGAGGGATTGGGGGCAGGAGGAGAAGGGGACGACAGAGGATGAGATGGCTGGATGGCATCACTGACTCGATGGACGTGAGTCTGAGTGGACTCCGGGAGTTGGTGATGGACAGGGAGGCCTGGCGTGCTGTGATTCATGGGGTCGCAAAGAGTCGGACACGACTGAGCGACTGAACTGAACTGAATGGCCAAGAAAAATTAAGATGTTGGTATTCCTATTGGCAGAATTTTTCCTAAGTGAGGAAAGCTTCTTGGTTCTAAGAATTGCCACCATTTTATTTCAGGAAGCCTGCAACAATTGGACATAGGAAAAACAAAAGCTTGGTCCTCTCGGTTTCAGGAGAGGAGCTCTGGTTCCTGTTGTTCCTCATGTCGGGTAATAATTCAAACAAAACAAAGCAAACGCCTCTTGAAATGAGAGGTTGACTGGTTGGTTTGTTCTTAAGTGAAAATAAGCTGGTTTCCTTGAATCCCTGTAGAGGGAGTGTTGTGGAGGACACATCCAGACTTTGGAGTCATTAAACTTTTAGCTTCCTAGAGCAGAACAGAACTGAGGCAATAAGAAGTCGGAAAGTAAAATCAACACCCATTGCTTTTGTGTCATGAAGGGTCCCTTTCTGATTTGCTAGGTATAAAACTTAAGCATGTGAGATGTCAGAGGCTTGCAACTTCCCTTGACACCTTCTTATGCTGGCAGGCCCGGAGTTCTTGGGTGGCAGTGCTTACTACCACCTTTGCCTCTAGTAATGTATTATACTTTTTAAATCTTAATATCTGTAGGCAGGAGTTTATATATAGGAATAAAATTTGAACCCCCATTTTCACAGCCAATAAAAAGGTCCTATAATAGGTGTTTATTTAGAGTCAACTGACATTTATCGAATAGTTACTGGAGCCAGATGCTCTGTGCCCTGCTGCTGCTGCTGCTAAGTCACTTCAGTCGTGTCCGACTCTGTGCGACCCCATAGACAGCAGCCCAGCAGGCTCCCCCGTCCCTGGGATTCTCCAGGCAAGAACACTGGAGTGGGTTGCCATTTCCTTCTCCAATGCATGAAAGTGAAAAGTGAAAGGGAAGTCGCCCGTCGTGTCCGACTCTTCGCGAAGCTATGGACTGCAGCCTACCAGGCTCCTCCGTCCATGGGATTTTCCAGGCAAGAGTACTGGAGTGGGGTGCCATTGCCTGTGCCCTGCTAGGTGCTTTCATTGTTGTTATGACATTTCCTCTAGGTACAAAATGCAGTTGGTTCTAGCTAGGCAAGTACGCTCTTTCACACCAGTAGATATTGGGCTAAAGATTGTACCTTCAGCTCTTTGCTCACTTTTTAATACAACCCCATACCACCGTCACAAACACAAACTAATTTCTTCATTGTCCAGTCATATTCTCTTCATTATTTGGGGACCATCTCATGACCTATGGCCTCCCTCTTCCATCAGTGAAGAAATTTATTTCCTTTTCAGTCAAGCCAACATTAGTCTCTCAATCATCTTGATAGAACAAATGACTGGTGGATGGTGCTACAGTTGTTGTTGTTGAGTTGCTAAGTTGTGTTGTCTCTTGATGACCCCATGGACTATAGCACATCAGGCTCCCCTGCCCTTCACTAGCTCCCAGAGTTTGCTCAGACTCATGTCAGTTGAGTCAGTGATGCTATCTAACCATCTCATCCTCTGCTGCCCCCTTCTGCTTTGCCTTCAATCTTTCCCAGCATCAGGGTCTTTTCCAGTGAGTCAGCTCTTCACATCAGCTGGCCAAAGTATTAGAGCTTCAGCTTCAGCATCAGTCCTTCCAATGACCATTCAGGGTTGATATCCTTTAGGACTGACTGGTTTGATCTCCTTGCTGTCCAAGGGACTTTCAAGAGTCTTCTCCAGCACCACAATTCAAAGGCATCAGTTCTTTGGCACTCAGCCTTCTTTATGGTTCAATTCTCCTATCCATACATGACTACTGGAAAAACCATAGCTTTGACTAGATGGCCCTTTGTCGGCAAAGTGATGTCTCTGCTTTTGAATACACTGTCTAGGTTTGTCAGTTTTCCTTCCAAGGAGCAAACGTCCCTTAATTGCATGCATGCAGTCATAGTCCACAGTGATTTCAGAGCCCAAGAAAATAAAATCTGTCACTTTCCACTTTTTACCCTTCTGTTTGACATGAAGTGAATGAAACTGGATGCCATGATCTTAGTTTTTTTAATATTGAGTTTCAAGTTCTACAGTAGGGTGGGAAATAACAGAGGATGAAGCATAAGGAGTCAGGAGTGTGAAATGATGTTGAGTGAAAGTGCTGCTGAAACAGCTACATAGAAAAGCCTAGAACAAAGTTGTATGAAACTTTTTAAAAATGCAGAGACATAGCAGAGTAAAGCCTTGGAGTCAGTCAGAGGAGGAATCGCTTTGTGCCACAGAAGCAAAGTAGAAAGTTTTTAGAAGGAGAGTGCGATATCAACCAATATCAAAGGTATTATGTAAGTTGAGTTTTGGTATTTTGGTATTTGGTTTTGGTATTTTAAATGTTACGGGTGACTTTTTAAAGACACGAAACCAGTTTGCAGAGGGTTGAGGAGTAAATGAAAAATTGGGAAATGAAAGTGGTAATGATTGCTTTTTTGAGACACTTGATTAAGAATGAAAAATGTTGGAACTTAACAAGGAAATAGGATCCAGGGAAGGAAGAGTTTGTTGTTGTTTTAGGGTAGGAGTGGCTGAAATGTGCTTACTGGCTGACAGGGAGGCAGAGGTGAAGCGCTCTTTCATCCTACTTTTACTCTTCAAATGTAGAATACGAGAAATGTTTGTAAGTCACCAAATAGATATTGAGTGCCTACCCTACTTGCCTTGCGTCTCGGTTAATATGCACAGTATTATTTGTGCAATCTGATTGAGTAATCTGTGAAGGGCTCTGGTGTTTATTCTCTTTGTACAGGATTAAGCCCATCGTAAAAGAACTGGGATAGGTTTGGACAAAAACAAGACAGTGGAACTCAGCCAAAATAATAGATAGGGTTGTTTTTAAGTAGCTTTAGAGACAAGTCAGTGCTACTGAATTAGTGAAAATGTGACTGACATCTTTGTATAAGTCAGGCTCAATGAAAATGAAAGAGAAGGTGGTAAAAGCTATAAAAAATAATGATTCCAATATAACTGCCAAGGATGGACTTTTACTCTGTGATTTCCCTTTAGACTCAGATTCAATGTCAGTCCTTCATCAAGTTAGAAATTTTAACATGGTAAGCAGCTTCCCTAAGTTGTATCTGGCAACTTTAGTTTTTTGTGGATTTTATACTTTTTAATATGTAATTTAAAAAATAAACTTTGGGTCCAGATTCAATTCCCCTCATTTTAATCACTCTCCCAATTCTCTCTTCTAGGATGTATTTTGTTCTTCCTTTCTTAGAAGCTGATGATAATTGGTACGAATATCTCTAATGTAAGCCTTGTATTTAATGTCTAGGGTGATGTCTGATTCTAGACAAAAAGAAATGGTTGCTGCTTTGAGATTCTGAAAATGCTTTTTACTCTGGAGAGAAGACAAAATGATGCAAATTTTGTGTCATGTTGAAAAACTTAAATCTTTGAAGTTACTGTAAAGGTACTGATGAGCTAAATCAGCATTTGCCAAACTGTGTTTATTTTGCCATATTTTCTTAAGTGGAATGCCTGGGACTTGATGGTTAAAATAAATACCATATTCTGAGGATTAAATTATACTAAAGTTACCATCCCTTTTCCCCCCACTCCCAAACTATGTATGTATGTGTGTGTGCTTAGTTGCTCCGTCGTGTCTGACTCTTTGCGACCCCATGGACTGTAGCCCACTAGGCTCCTCTGTCCATGGAATTCTCCAGGCAAGAATACTGGAGTAGGTTGCCATGCCCTCCTCTAGGGGATCTTCCCAACCCAGGGATTGAACCCAGGTCTCCCACATTGCAGTCAGTTTCTTTACCATCTGAGCCACCAGGGAAGCCCCATATATATATATATGCACATACATATGTATACACACACATATATGTATAGATACATATATACATACATATGAGTGGGTATGTATGTGTAAATACATTTTTTCAGCTTTTTTAATGCTACATTATAAATTTCTGTGCAAACATGACTTGTTGAGAAGAATTTAAGAATACTCCATCAACAGAAATCAAAATGGTTTAATAATATATTCCTGCCAAGAAGACACACTCTACAAAGTCAGCAGTAACTTAGATTAAAAGATGCCCCCCTCCGCTGCAAGGGAAATGTTTGTTAAGTATAATTCTAAAATGACTATGAAAAATTTGCCTTTAATTTCTTATTTATGATTTCTAGTTTCAGCTTCTTCCTTACCATTTTATACTGGAGAAAATAGTATTTCTATACTATCCTAAATAAAGAAGCAAACGAATTGGTCTCACATTTAAGTTACTGAGAGTATCTTTTTACTTTGTTCTGGTAAAAACAGGCAGCAGATCCAAACTTGAAATAATAGCCTGAATGCGCTGATTAAATCTGTGATCAACAATTTAAAACTCTTTGCTTGATAATTGGAAGAACTGCAAATGAAGACAAGTTTATATGGTTGGTTTAAATTAAGGCTATTGTTTTGAGGGAACCAGACAGCTTGATAATCAAGTTGTGAACTCTGTGCATCTCTTAACAAGTTAATTTAATCTGATATGTCTTCAAAGGCCATGTTCCGTGTTACCAGTTAACAACACCTCACAGGCATCTGAGCCCCTTCTCCAGAGTCTGCTCTCTGGTTTATTACTGTAACAGTGATTTATTGGATTCAGTAAAGACATTGAATTTGCAAATGAGCCCTTTGGGGGTTATAGTATCAATAATAACAACCTCGCTGAAACTATATTTTTTAACAATGATGTTTACACATTGAAATTAAATAATCAAAATTATTGATACTCATTTGAATTTTTCACAATTAGTGATTAAAATAATTTAAAATATATATAGAAAATGTATTTTCCCCAAAGTCTTTAATGCATTATCTTTGTATGTGTGTTTGCATGTATGATTAATACTGTAATAAATGCCGAAGAAATGACAACTTGTTTGTCGAGCTTTGAGTGGAGAAATTCCAGCAAGGAAGACAAAAGTGAGTGATGAGAAAGTATTTCCAAACAAACCTCTCTTAAAATGGCTTTTCAGTAAAAGCCTTTGTGTCCACTTCTGCCCAGCTGCATTAAGTTGCGAGAAACATTTAATTTACTTTAGAATGCCAAGTAACTTGTCTTTTTCAAAGCTAAGGAAGTCTGGTTTTGTCAAACTTGCTGTCTTTTTTTTTTTTTTTTGAAAGCACTAGCCGTCTGTCTTTGAGAGGTAGTTACTCATTTCTTCAGATTCCACTTCTATTCGATTTCTCTTGTGTCTGTTCATCACTGGAGCTCCCTTTTATCTCAAAAGGTAAGCTTGCATTTGTCCCTTTAGCCTCAGTTCCTGGAACAACAGTAATGTTCCTCAACATCCATGTTGACATCCAACGGTCTGTAGTTTCTTTTCTTGGCAGGAATTTGATTCTTCCAATATTCAAATTGAAAACCATAGTCTTATATGTGCAGAGCAGTTGACAAAGAGAAGGGGGAAGGGGCAGTTTATCTGACTGCAGTCAACAAGCTAAACAAATTCATATGGAAAAAAAGCAAATCTGCAAAACATACATGGAGAAAAATTAGGTATACCAGCTATGTGTGATTTGTGCTGTTGATTTTCTACAGCATGTCAACCCTGGCACCACTCCCGCACCCCCTCCACAACACATATTCACACAAACATACACAGGAACGGTTTTAACTTACGTTATAGATTTGTAGTATCTGTGGATCTTTTGCAAGTATATCTTCCTATGTAACATCTGACCTAAAATAAAACAATCATACTTTTTTCTTTAAACATAACATTAACTGACAACCAGTTTTTTAGTGTCAGAGAAGGCCTAACCCTAGAACAATTTACTAGGAAGAAAAGAGGAAAATGGAACTAATATTAAGACTATATTAAGAAGTGATAGGAAGAGGTGATGCAATTTTGTACTGTTTGCTAATGGAAACAGCTGCCGACTTTGTGCCAGGCACTGTGATAAGCACTATACACGTATTATCTCATCTAACCCTCATTGCAACCTTGTGAGGTCGGTGTTATATCTCCTTTTTACAGATGGTGAACCTGAAGCTCAAAGAGATTAGGTAGCATGCCCAAAGACGTTCTGCTAGTAAACAGCAGCGTCCAAACTTGAAGTTTTTCAACTGTGACTCCATACTCTGTTTATATTGTGGAAATATAGAAAAGGTTTCATTGAGAACCTGAGTTTGCTGCCTGTCGCTTTCACTGTGTGATCTGGGAGTGAGCACTGGATAAAGCAGTGCTGCTTGAAGGAAGTAAAGATCTGGAATGACCAGACGCTGTAGACTTTGCAGTACACTTCTAAGTTACAGACCTACAAACTGCTACAAGTGGGAGGGAGAAAGCATCACTCAGGCAATAATACCTTTGTGCAGAATAAGTCTGCTTGGCACAATATTGTCAGTAACAGCAGACTTTTTAAAAGTCATATTATGGTGGGATAGAATATTAATTTATTTTATTTTATATTGGAGTATAGTTGATTTGTGATGTTGTGTTAGTTTCAGGTGTACAGCGAACTGATTTGGTTATACATATGTATACATTTATTCTTTTCTGGATTAATTCCTGATTAGGTTATTACAGAGTATTGAGTTTAGTTCCCTGTCCTATACAGTAGGACTTTGTTTATGATTTTATATAGAGTATATATGTTAATCCCAACCTTCTAATTTACCTATCTCCCCACCTTTTCCCTTTGGTAACCATAAGTTTGTTGACTAAGTCTGTGAGTCTGTTTCGGTTTTGTAAATAACATATACTATTATTTAATGGTGGTAGTGCCTGGTATTTTTATAGGAATTGTTTGTTTAGGAGATTTTCATGTCAATTGTGCTGAATGCATGTAGTTATCACACACATTTTAAATCTCAGGTTGATTTTTCCCTGATACTTGACTTCCCAGGACTCTTTCTGTTTCACTCTGCTTTCTATCCCACTTTCAGCTCTCTTTCTTCCTTTTTTTTTTTTTTTTTTTTTGCATTGGTTATTCATTCAGCGTATCTTTATTGAGCACATCCCGTGAATCAGCCATATTTCTTGGTGCTGAGGTTTTAACTCTGAGAAAGTATTCAAATAAGTTGTAGTATTAAGATAAAGAACCTAGTTTTTTTTTTTTTTTAAATAACCTGAGCATCACAAAGCATCATTATCCATAATGCCTTGGGTCTCCTTCTTTAGCCTAATCATGTTGTTTTAAAATTGTACTGACTTATTCATAATAGCCCAAAATAGGAAACAATCCAAATGCACATCAGCTGATGAATAGGTAAACATATGTGGTATACTCACACAATGGAATACCATTCAGGAATAAAAAGGAAGGGTATGTGTATTCAACAACATGGACGAACCTTTAAAATTTTATTTATTATTTATTATTAAAATTTATTCTTAGGGAAAGAAGCCAGACACAAAAGGCTACATACTGCATGATTCCTTTTATATAAGATGTCCAGAATAGGCAAATCCACAGAGACAGAATGTAGATTAGTGGTTGCTCAGAAATGGAAGGGTAGGGGCATGTACAGAAATGCTTTGGCTAGGGGATCAAAATATTCTAAAATTGTGATGATTTTGCTCATATCTGTGGATATACTAAAACCACTGAATTGTACATTTTAAAGGCTGAGTGTCATGGTATGTGAATTGTATCTCAATAAAGCTGTTACTAGAAATTATATTGACTTATGTATGATGACAGTTATATTATTCCCATTTTAAGAATTACAAAAGTTAAGGAACAGCTAAAGGGAGGGGGTTGTTGATCTCTTAAAGAGAAGCAGTGGATTGGGACATGTTGAGATTCGCACTCATTCTATAACCTTTATGGGGAAAGTTGATTTGTTACAGAAAGATTCACGCTCACCTTTTCTGTTATTTGGGGCGCCGCCACTATTGCTCCCACTTTGCCATGCTACCCTCCACATGGAACAGATCTTTTTCTCCCCCACCAGCAGAGTGTCTTCCATATAGCAGATACTCACTGCTTAAGTTGGTTTAGGAAGTGTTTTGTCAGTAACTTAGTATATATGAGGTATTGAGCCAAACACTGAAGATGAATAACACATGCCCTTGAGGAGCTCACAGTTGAGCAGATAAGCAAGGATTCCACTATAGTATGACAACTGTTGAGATAGAGATGGGCAGATGTGTTTGATGGGGATGCTGAAATCCTGAGTATAGTTCTGTATCTGGATCTCATTCATCCACTCATCTGATATGCGTATCACGGCTGAGGCATTCTCCTCTACATTTCAACACATCCAGTAAGAAGGCTTCCCTGGTAGCTCAGCTGGTAAAGAATCCGCCTGCAATGCAGGAGACCCCAGTTCAATCCCTGGGTCGGGAAGATCCCCTGGAGGAGGGCACGGCAACCCACTCCAGTATTCTTGCCTAGAGAAACCCCATGGACAGAGGAACCTGGCAGGCTGCGGTCCTTGGGGTCACAAAGAGTCAGACACGACTGAGCGACTAAGCACACGTGCACATAATAAGAAGGCTTTCCCCTTTTACCGACATGGTGAAGTTTAACTGCATTTTTCTCATCTACCAAATGCCATGTATTTTGACATTAAATCTATGAATACAATGCAATTACATACTTCATTTGTAAATAAAGCTTAAGTAGAACTGTTGTTAGTATTGCTTGGCACCTCCAGAAATGATATCCTAATAGAACCTAAAAGTACTGGGATTCATTCTGTGCCCAAATATCTAGGAATACGCCTATAAATTTTAGGTTATGTTTGTGTACTTTTGTGCCCATGGGAGGCAATACAGACTAGTGATTGCAGCAAGCATTCTAGAGCATGCCCCACATTGACAAGGGCTTTTCCACTAATCCACTGTGTGACCTTGGAGCAAGTTACTTAGTCTTTCAGAATCTCAGTTCCCCCATTTGTAAAATTGGGAAAATGCTGGTGTCTACCTCATAGGATTGTTATGAGCAGTAAATGAATTAATGTACATGAAAATGCTAAGATTAGTGCCAGGCTAAGATTAGTGAACACAATGTGCATGTTTCCTGTTGTTATATTTTCAAGTCATCTGAAATTTTATGCTTTAGTATTCTGTTTTTCATAAATCATACATACTCACCTTTAAATGAAATTTAAATCACTGGAGGTTGATGTGAAGTTTTCTCTATAGTCCTTTGAGTCTTTTCACCCCAAAAGCCAAGCAGATTCTCCATTATCTGTACTTGGAAATGAGAGGTCAACTTTGACATTCCTTTCTGCTCCTTTTACAAGGCCGCAGAATTTTACAGTAAATTACGTGGCTATCTGTCAATTATCTTGATAAAATTTCCATAGCTCACACACTACTCGTGCTAAGGGATCAGTGCTTTTAGAATGTTTGATGTGTAGTTTATAAACCACAAGAAATAGAGCATACCACAGAGTTGGATTTACATTTCTTGACTGCATTGATGCCATTCTGTTGGCAAGGTTTACATGGGCATTTTTTTAGTCAGCCACTAGCATCATTGGCAACCCACTCCAGTACTCTTGCCTGGAGAATCCCAGGGACGGGGAGCCTGGTGGGCTGCCGTCTATGGGGCCGCACAGAGTCGGACACGACTGAAGCAACTTTGAGGCAGCAGCAGCATCATTGGCCAGTACGCTATCTAGGAGCTAGGATTTAGTGGTGACTTTCAGTCTCCTACTGCTGATAAAGGTTTTTACTTGGCTCAAACAATTGACAGATACAGTCATTTAGAATAATAATAAATTAACATTGAGATTACTGGTTTTGTCTTAATTTATGGTATCATTAGCCTTTCTTCTTTCTATATTGTGTCACATTATTTCTAGTACAATGATGATATAGTCATTTTCAGGTTTAAGCACATGAAAAAACACTGAGAACGACAGGGAGGAGTGAGGGAGCCAGTCTGGCACAGAAAACAGAAGACTGGAGAAACTAGACGCTATAGTAAGTGCAGCTCAGTCCAGGGTCCCAGGGAAATCCACTTTGTTCTTTTAACCTTTATGGACCAAGTTGTTGCAATGTCCTCATCATTATACTTAGATTACAATTTTATCTTTGTCATTAAATGCTAGCATATTTATATTGTGCCCACTAAGAAAGCTTTCTCAGTAGCAGTAAGCAAATGGCTTAATTATAGCTTTCACATATATGGTCATTATCAATTTTTAGTCTGAAGTTCCCTTAGATAAAATATGTAAACAGTTAAGTTGCGCTTAAATATTTACTAACAAATAGAATCCACCTGCCAATGCAGGAGACACAGGTTCGATCCCTGGGTTGGCAAGATCCTCTGAAGAAGGAAATGGCAACCCACTCCAGTATTCTTGCCTAGAGAATCCCCATGGACAGAGGAGCCTGGTGGGCTACAGTCCATGGGGTCGAGAAGAGTTGGACACAACTGAGTGACTGAGCACACACCCACAGTCTTTATAACGTACTGTAATTATCTCTAGAAATCATCATGTGTTCAGTGACTAATAATCTAGAGCTTGTACTAAGGTAAATAAACAGAAGCAGCAATAACCAGTTCCCTTGTATTTCCTAATCATTGGCATGCCTTTTAGTCACATTTTAGATTTAAGGCGGGCTCTGTCTCTCCCTAGGAATTCAAACTATGCTTTCTCTTAGTTGGCTTCCTGGAAAATCTAAGCCTCCCTCTTGCTCAACAACTTAAGTTCAAGCAAGCCCTTTTACATCCCTTTATAATGTCAAGGGACCTGAGTATATGGCCTGCATTAGCAAGCACCTAGTGCAAACTATCTGTGATAGTCCAGCAGTGTATGTCTGTATAGGCATATTTTTCTGAAATATTTATTAGAATAATTCCTTATTGGCTGGTAGATAGACACTGACCAGAGCACCCTTTCCACTGGTCACCCCCATGATCAGTCCTGCTTGGCTTGGATGTATGTTTAATATTTTGGATTTCATTTCTGGCTCATAGCCAACAGTGAGATCTGTCCCCTTCCCACCACCCATGCGATTGGAGCTCTGAGGCCTCCACAGTCTTTTCATTTCATGGACTGTTTGTCCCCGGTTGCATCTTAAATGCTAACTAGCATTCTGCGAGAAGAGTCATGTCCCATAAAAAGATGGGGCGCTACTCCCAGACCTCAGCTTCTAAACAGACACTTGAGATCTTATGAAAGCCAGATCCTAAAGCATTTGAACTGTCCTCATAGAGAAGCCCCCAAGCTCTCCCTGAGAGCATTCCAGAAACCACGTCATTTGTGTCTAAGTTAAGACCTTACACAGAGCAGTTGTTGCCATGTTTTCTTTGTTTAAATCTGATTTTGTAAAGTGGAAGATTTAATCAGTGTGTGTGTTTGGGAGGTGACAGAGGCAGTTGTACTCTTGAAGTCATGGCTAATAAGCATTTGCCAGTGAGGACAAAGACATACAAACTACAAAAGTAAACACAAGAATTCCAAGCATATAGGCGTTTGGGACATTTAAAAAGTGTTGAACATTTCCTTCAAGGCATGACCAATGTTTTCTTTGTAATGGTAATCTAGAATTATCAGAAAAAGCCTAATTTTTTTTTTTTACTCTCCTGTGTCTAAGGAAGCAACAAAATTTTAAAAAGCATTTCAGAAAGATTTGTTTCCAGATCAATGATAAGAGACAAATATTCATGTTTTTGAATTTTATTTTTTGAAATACAATTTTTGTTGAACACCTCCTTGCCTGATAGTGTTCCAAGAAATGAGGTGTTACTGTAATAAGACCTTAATGTGAACTTATGCAGTTTTGTAGTATCTGATGGGCCAGCAATATTAATAAAAATGATTTGTCATAGAAATTATATGGGACCAGAATCAGTAGTATAAAGAGGTAACTACTTTCATTAAAAGCACTTCCAAATTCATAGAGTTTGTTTGTTGGGGGTAAAGAATACAGAATATTAATCTTCTGTGTCCTCTTTTTCAATGAAATATAATTGAATTATTTTCTCACTAATAATCGTTTAAGGGAGCCTGATGAAAAAGGCTAAAACTGGTGTCACTATTGAATTTTTGCATGTGCACCTTTTTGCTTGTAAATATGCATTTGTATCTGGAGGAAAAAATATTTTCTTTCATTAATATCATAACATACTCAAATATTTCTTTAATAATTAAGAAATAGAAGTGTGGGCTAAAATAAATATTTAAAAAATTTTTTTGAGTTTCAGTTTGCCAGTGGAAGTTTTTTCAAATGACAGTAACACTTTGCTTATCCTGCAAAGGCTGTGTGGATGGAATTTTCATGCTATCCTGTGTTAGAGGTAGTAATCTCCTGAAGAGCGTGCCATATAGATGGACATGTCGCTTGTGCATGCTTGATGAAAAACCACATGCATTTTCTTCAGAAGCAGAACTTTGAAAGTTAAGTTCAGCTTTGTTTCATTCACACTGTAAGGAACAACAACTATTCTAATTTATTTTTACTAAGTTCCTGGTATCATAACAAAATAAATACATACTAGTTTACAAGATGTACCGTAGAGTTTTCTAGGTGCAAATATATATACTCAATGTATTTGAGGGAGGCTTTCTGATCGGCTCTATGTTAGAATTGATATTTATGCTAACATGTATTTGTGAAAACCTACTATTCCCTGGTGGCTCAGAGGGTAAAGCATCTGCCTGCAATGTGGGAGACCCGGGTTCGATCCCTGGGTTGGGAAGATCCCCTAGAGAAGGAAATGGCAACCCACTCCAGTATTCTTGCCTGGAGAATCCCATGGACAGAGGAGCCTGGCGGGCTACAGTCCACGGGGTCGCACAGAGTCGGACACGACTGAGCGACTTCACTTTCATTTTCACTTTCACTATTCACTCCTGGGCTTCCCAGGTAGTGCAGTGGTCAAGGCTCGCCTGCCACTGCCAGAGGCACAAGAGACGCAGGCACGATCCCTGGGTCGGGAAAACCCCCTGGAGAAGGAAATGGCAACCCATTTCAGTTTTCTTGCCTGGAGAATCCCATGAATGGAGGAGCCTGGTGGGCTACAATCTATGGGGTCCCAAAGAGTGGGACACGACTGAGCATACACACACACACGATGCACTCAGCACTAAAAAGTCTATTATAGCTCCCTTTCTTCTACATTACTCCCTTTCCTTTTCCTTTTAAATTCTATCATTTCAGCTTACATCTGGTTTTAGAAAATGGCATTTGTGTTGCATCAGATAGTTTTAAAAGCAGGCTCTTCTTACCTCTGCTTAGCATAACTGGTATATTTGGATAGCAAACCCAGTACCATCTTCAGCAGGCACAGCACTACTCCACTTAATTACTAATCATTTCTCTTGGTATGAATAACCTGGTAAAGGAATGGAATATGGAATGAGTGTTGTTTTTCTCGGGTTTTAAGTCATTTCTGATTCCTACTAGATTTGAAAACTGAATGTTCTTCCATTCTTTACGTTATCATATCAACCTTTGCAATTGTGAAGAGCGAAGTTTCTTGATTTTTAGCTAGCATTATTTGTCTTACCGATTCTCAGGTGGCAGTAGTGGTAAAGAGCCCGCCTGCCAGTGCAGGAGACGTAAAAGATGGAGGTTCGATCCCTGGGTCAGGAAGATCCCTTGGAGGAGGGCATGGAAACACACTCCAGTATTCTCGCCTGGATAATCCCATGGACAGAGGAGCCCCAGTCGGTGGGCTACAGTCCATAGGGTTGCAAAGAGTCGGACGCAACTGAAGAGTCTTAATACACACACACACATAAGATATATTTAATTTTGCATTTACATTGTAAGATCATAGTTTTCCTTTTACTGAGGGTTGTTTATACATTTTTTTCAAATACAGTGAGCTGCTAAATGGAACTCAATGGTCCAAAACCCACAATCAATAAGAATTTTATCTGCATTTGGTTATTAGGAGAGAGAAAACATGAATGTACCAGAGATTATAAGGAAGATTATCCATGTTGTAGTCTAAGGTCAATTCATATTGAAGCCAAACCCCAACAGCTTCTATTAACTTTAATAAAAATTGATGCATAGGAATGCTGCCCTTAAGCCATTAAAGTATGTCCAGTAGTAAGAGAAAGATTGAATTAGGTTTACTTTCCTGGGTGTTCATTGGAAGGACTGATATTGAAACTGAAACTGCAATACTTTGGCCACCTGATGCGAAGAGCTGACTCATTGGAAAAGACCCTGATGCTGGGAAAGATTGAGGGCAGGAGGAGAAGGGGATGGTAGAGGATGAGATGGTTGGATGGCATCACCGACTCAATGGACATGGCTTTGGGTGGACTCCGGGAGTTGGTGATGGACAGGGAGGCCTGGCATGCTGAGGTTCATGGGGTCACAAAGAGTCAGACATGACTGAGTGACTGAACTAAACTGAACTGAACTGTATGTTGTTTATTAAGACCAAAAAAAAAAAAAGAACATATATTGAAAAGATTTTTACCAAAGTGGTTTCTAGTAACCACAATTTTTAAAAAGGCTCACCCAGTGTTTTTATTAATTGAATCTATTTTATATGAACTATAGATTTTATACAATAATGTGCTTTATCTCTTCATAAAACTGATGAGGAAAAGCTATTCTCATTCATTCATTTTATATGTTCATAATCTACTGCCTCTTATCCATTAAAAAATTTTTACCCAACCTCTTTTTAGGTACAGTGATAGCTGAGCCTTTGTTTAATCTACTATCTATATAGAATATATTTGTTTAGGAATGAAAAATCCACTCATTTTCTAAATCTTATCCACTGATAGAAGCTGATGTCCAGTTAATTCAGCTGTAATAATATGAATATATTTGAAATACTATAAAAGTGAGAAAAGCAGTTATTGTAAAGGCATGGCCTTAGTTGTTTGGTAGCATTTGTGCTTGTACTGCTAGCCTTATGAAGGCAAGCCACTATGCTTGCAATTCTATTTGCTGCCATTAGGTGGTGCCTGTTTGTAAATTTCACCTTCTGGGCTTCCAATGCATGAAGAACAATGACCATGAATTTATAGTATACATGTGGATCAGATTTTTTCAATGAAAATTAATTAGTTATTAAATTGTTCAATATAAATATTCAGTCAGTCACTAATTATAGACAGGTCAATACACCACTTTAAATAATATTTAAAGACATGAAAGTACATAATTATGAGTACCTTTATCCCATCAGACTTTATTATTAATAACCTCATATGCTTTCTTTTTTTTCCCTCAGGGAGAATTTTTCTCTTCCTTTTAACTTTGTGTTTTAAGAAGCTTTAGGCTATACGCCTTTATACAGCTTCTTGTAGGCTTTCTGTTATAGCTCTCTTCTGCTGACCTAGTTATTGTTTTTGCTGCTAGTTCTAATTACTCTAAATGACTAAGCCTGGTTTCTCTAGGTCAGGTGAAGTATTATTTCTCGGCATTTTTTATATAGAAAAGAAGCATGTCATGTATTCAGTACGATTACTCACTAGGTTTAGCTCCTTTGTAGCCAGCAGTTATAACATTCTATGCCTTACCTCAGTAACACGCACACACACACACAGCCCGAGTGCGTGCACCCTTCCCTCTCTTCATGCACTGGTTTCCAGCAATATAATATACACATGTAGATAAGTGGCTGTATCTTCTTTTGGTCTCAGAAAATCCTGTGGTGGTCTCATTTCCACCAGCTAACTGCCAGCCACTGTCATGAATTCTAACTCCTCCTTCCCTTTGGACTTTGATGCTTGTATTGTTTTGAAAGCTAATTTGCATCAAATAGTAAAGATTATCTATTAACTTCCCTAGCAAGTTCCTGGCAGTTTTATAGGCTGCTTTGTAGAAAGAGGCCAGTACTCTGTTTCTTTTGAACTTTTGAAAGCATTTGTTTCAACTTCCCTTTCAATAAAAAGAATGGTATTAAGTAGAGACACAGTGGCTTCAGTTCTTATGATCACATGTATTCTCATGTGTGAAAATCAAGAGTTTAAATATGAAGAGAAAGGACAGAGAGAATGACACTGATAGAGGAAGAGAAGAAGGGAGGGGAGACTCAGATACATATACACACACAGACCGAGAAGGAAAGAAAGAGAGATTAAAATTTCTCCAAGATGTAGAACAAAGTGTTCAATTCTGATACTGAGCTCTTGTGCTGGCTGTGTCACTAACTTTCTTGTAACTGTCACCAAGTGATTTATCATTTATAGTCCTGTTATCTTGTCAGCAAAATGAGGAAACTGGCCTGTAGATCATCATTGCCCATGCTGTAAGTCTGTGACTTGTGCTCATATTAAAGCAAAAATGTGGGGAATGTATCTTAGCTTCAGATCTGCTTGAGTTCATGACTAAACAACTCAACTGCCAATATAAGGCACAGATTTTTGTGTGTCTTATTTTATGTGCCTTCATTTTTATAATGAAGATGTATAGGTTCACTCTTTCTCCTTTCCTTTCCTTTATTTCCTGGACCTGCTGCTATCAAGGCAGTGCTTCGCATTTGGGAGACATTGGTAGATATAACACTTTCATATTCACACTAAAGGAAAACAGGAACCCTGGAGTGTGTATTTCTTTCATTCACATAGACGCAGTCATTCTGATTTAGAAGAAATATTACCTTTGGATAAGACAGTATTCTAAGAGGACACAGCTTGTCTCTGTATTTCTAGGAGTTTGTGGTTATAAAACAAAGGACGTTCAGAACTTAATCGTATGCTACCTCTAATAATTTGGAGAGGTAAGGTTATCTCCCCAAATAGATTATAAACTACTTGAGGGAAGGGAATCTATCTTAAATATATTTTTTGTTACTCAAAGACCAAATGTAGTGCTATGCATATAGCCTACAAGTTAGCAATGTACTTCCTATCTGATAAAAAGTTACTGGCTTAATGGCGTCTTAGTACGGCGATTTTGATGTTTCTAATGCAACTTCCAATGCAGTGTGATAGACATGCAGCGCAGAGGAGTAAGCACATCACCTAGCGAAGCAGGTCAATGCACTGTTGCACAGCTCAGGCTCTGAGCTGGCTCTTCACTGCGTTGAGCTAACATGTGCATCTCCACACTCTATTTTCGCCCCTAGATCCATCTGGAAAAAAGAAAACACGTAAGCTTCTTGCCTTTATATTTGCTTGTTTATCTGCAGAGTTCCTCATTTCCTAAGTGTGTATATAAGGAAGTTGATGGCTTCAGAGTAAATTCACAGCAAAACACTAAAAAAAATTTTTAGTCATTGTAGTCATGGGATGAAGTTTGTCAGATTCCTATTTCCATATTGAACAAGACAAGTCTGATGATTTATTTCAGAAGCACTTTTTAGTGCCAAGCACTGTCCAGAGTGCTTTGTAAATATTAATATTAACACATTTTAATCTGCAAACCAACCCTCTGAGATTGATAGTCATTAGCACCATTTTATGGTTGGGGAACCTGAAATACAGATGACTTAGATAAGTTGTCCAAGGTCTTTCAACTGGGAGGCGAGAGGTGTGATTGTGAACAAGGACTTCTTGTTTCAAAATTCTATATCAACCACTATGCTGTGGTAGGTTTTATTTTTTAATTTTTTAAGCTGAGTCATTTCATTTTTTTCTCTTTTTTGTTCTCATAAGTAAGTACCTAGTTGTTTAAAGTTTTCCAATTTTTCGTGAGACTTTATTCAAGTTTTCTTTATAAGGTCTGAAAAAGGTACTGCTTAAAGATTTGGAAAAATTCTACTTCCATTTATTCTGTTCATTTTTGCCACCTTGAAGCACTGTACCTTTATTTTGATCATATAAAACTTTTTCCTTTTTAATTAACTGATGTGCTAATATCTAGTTAAGTTCTACTTCAGTCTCTAAGGATACAGTTACATCAGCTCTGTTTTCTGCCCCAAGGGGAGCTCTTTACTTTTTTTTCCATCTAGGTCCTTTGTTCTCTCCCACACTGAATTTATTTAAATGTTTGCTTTGACTCAAGTCAAACCTAAACATTAAATTAATACCATAATTTGGTCATTTATACATTTTTCACTTTCTTTAAATGCCTAACAACCAGCCTACCATGTCTGAAACCAGTTCTATGTCATTAGCCTGGATCTTCGATTTATGGAGTGTCTACCTCACACCAGGGATTTTCACATCTGTCATATGATTGAATTCTACTAGGAAACTGAGATGATGAGGTTAAATGTCTTGACCAAGGATCAAATCCAGGTCTTTGTGATTCTAAAGCTCATTCTATATGCTACAGAACTGACCTTTTCATTTTTCTGGGCCTTAGTTTTCTCATCTGTGCAATGAAAACAAATGGATTGAGAGCCTATTAAGTTTCAGGTACCAGGCTAGGTCCTGTGCAAAAGTGGTTCACAGAAATAGTTGCACAGCTATGATCTAACAGGCTCATGATGAGGAGTTCTGTTTGAGAACTGTTTGAAGCCTTCTGCTTGATGTAGGTGAGAAGCTGCCCCCTGAGAAACAAGTGAGATTTCTCCATTTCTATGGAAGCACATTCTACAATTCTATTCTGCCTTAAAATATACACATTAATCATGTTGTACCCTTCTTTCTATAAACAGTCTTATTAAGTGTGCGGCATCACAATTGTAGTTTGCTAGAGTATTAAAGTCCATGAGAGGGAGCTCACCTCCCTCTGTGATAACCTAGATGGGTGGGATTGGGGGGAGGGAGGTTTAAGAGGGAGGGGGTATTTGTATTCATATAGCCAATTCATTTTGTTGTACAGTAGAAACTAATACAACATTGTGAAGCGATTACACTCCAGTAAAAGATTTAAAATGAAACATAAAAAAAGTCCATAAGAAGAGGAACCCTATCCAGTGCCTTGTAGATAGTGCCTAAAAGATATTTCGAGGATAAATAAAGGGGAAAAATAATTTTTGTAAATATATGCATTCTTGCACACAATGGACAATTAAAGATTTTTTTTAAATGAACACTATGTTTTGTATACTGCCACCTTTATTATTTATATAGTTTTCAACTTAGCATTTATTGAGAACCTAGTTGCTCTAAGTACTGTGCTAGGGGAGGTAACATTAAACATACTTACATTTCTGGCAGTGTTAGCATTATTCGGAGAAGGCAATGGCACCCCACTCCAGTACTCTTGCCTGGAAAGTCCCATGGACAGAGGAGCCTGGTGGGCTGCCGTCTATGGGGTCGCACAGAGTCAGACACGACTGAAGTGACTTAGCAGCAGCAGCAGCAGCAGTAGCATTATTCTTTTATTCTTGAGTGCAGTTATAGAATCTAGAACAGTTTTAATAGAATGGTGGAAATGGAAGTCATCTTGTAGTGAGTGCAAGAATGACTGGGAGTGAGGAAGAGGAAGTATCAGTTGGAAGATATTCTAGCAATGAAGGCTTAGGAAGTCTTCCTTGAGACAGACACAGAGCTGAACTGTAAAAAGTCGCATGGATATTTGTAGGAAGATGCCTGAGGAACATGGTCACACATGGAGTGAGTGAATTCCTAAGGATATTATAGTTTGGCCTGTTAGACAGTAACCTTGTGGGCCTTAACATAAGTCATAAGTTATTTTTAAATGAAAGGTATGTAACATCTGAATTCCTAAAATCATGTCATCTATCCATTAAGATTATCTTTTCCAAATTTGTTAGAATTTGAAAATAAAATGCAAACATGAGGAGCTGTGACTTTCCCATGTTTATAGCCTTGACATCTAGTTATATATAACCAAAGTTAATCCTTAATAAATGTCTGGGATTTCCCTGGTGGCACAATGGATGGGAAGCCCCCTACCATTGCAGGGGACACAGGTTCAATCCTTGGTCTGGGAAGATCACACATGCCAAGGAACAACTTAGCCCATGCTCCACAACTACTGAGTCTGTGCTCTAGAGCCCTTGAGCCTCAACTACAGAAGCCCACATGCCATAACTACTGAAGCCCGTGTGCCTAGAGCCCGTGCTCTGCAACAAGAGAAATCACTGCAATGAGAAGCCCGTATACTGCAACGAAGGGTAGCCCACCTCACCACAACTAGAGAAAGTCCGTGTCCAGCAACGAAGACCCAGCACAGCCAAAAATAAATAAAAATAATAAGTGTGTGAAGAATGTATTTATGAGAGAGATTATGGTGAACTACGATCCATATGTATTCAGTAATTGGACATGCGCCATCTACCCTCACTGGCTTAAAGTCCTTCATTTACCTGCCTGAAGCTAGACTTGATCTTTCAGGATTATTTGCAACTCCAGCATTCTTAAAGTCTTTATCCCTTGGTGAAAGAATCTTTTTTGACTTTTGACAAAACTAATAACCCAAGTTGTATTGTTTTGGTGATTACTTATTGGAAAATTGTTTTCTTCCTTGAGGCTTGAATGATTTTAGTGGAACAAGTACAAGTGATGATATCATCCATATTTGGACACTGGGAATTTAAGCTCAGTTTTATGTCAGTGTAAATTGAAGAAGTTTCTATTATGCTGAGAACCTTTATGATCCTTTGTGACATATGTGTGTTAGTCGCTCAGTCGTGTCTGACTCTTCATAACCCCCATGGACTGTAGCCTGCCAGGCTCCTCTGTCTGTGGAGTTATTCAGGCAAGAATACTGGAGTGGGTTGCCATTTCCTTCTCCAGGGGATCTTTCTGACCCAGGGATCGAACCCCAGTCTCCTGCATTGCAGGCAAGTACTGTTATTTAAAATAGAATCGAGGCATTTTGATTTCCTTCATTGATATATTGAATTATATGGCAGTTCAATTTAGTCATTTTAGTCATTTAGTGCTTGGTGATAGAGATGATATCATGTTAACCTAATTTCCTTATCATTCATATAAGATATGCTCACATGATTTTAAGTTGATGAACACAACTTGGTAACTGCAGTATAGAATTTTATTCATTTTAATGAGATTCCATTCACCTGAGTATAAATGTAAATACTCTCTGTAATTCAATGTTTAAGCCATTACTCCTTTTCTTCCTCCTCCCCCTTTTTTGCTTGGCCATTTAAACTGAGTTGATTTTTGAATGATTCTTATCTAAAGTTATTAATAGTTTCTTATTTTCCATATATGTTGGTGCTTACCTTAGTGAACAGAGTTCCTTGTTGGTTTGATTTCACCATTTCCTTAAGTTTTATTTTAAAATCCTGCTTTCTTTTCAGGCTCTTACTCAGATCATGTCCTGAAATCTTCATGTAGAAAAATCATTTTTATTTTGCCTTCTCATTTTGATTTACATCCTCCAGGTTTTGATATAGCAAGTTTACAAATTATCACAGAGAGAGGAGATTTAAAAGGTGCTGGCTACTTTGCTGTAGTATTATAGCTTCACAGTTTTTTCATAATTTCTCCATCTTGGTTCAGTTTTCACTTTGATTCGGATAGCCATTTTTCTTATAGAGAATTTTATTATTGGGGGAGGGATTTAGTATGCCCAAAGGCTTTTATGCTTCCCTTCTGCCAGCTGGATGCCAGATTTCTGGACCACATGTTCATTTGAATGGGTGATTTTAAACCCAATGTGTCAAGCATTTTCTAACTTATTTGCCGGACATGCATGAAAAGATATATTCAAAAAATTTTAAGCAATTCACGATCCTCTGGCTTCCATGGATAGGCAGTAATGAGCTTTCATATTGTAATTACAGGAAGCTGGGAAGAAAATTGAGAAACTGGTGATTTTTAGATTAGAATCCATGACTCTATTACTGTGACATCTGAGAACTTTAAGTATTGAAAAACTCAGCACCACTATTTGGTGACAAGTCTGGAACTGAGATTTGTGACAGATTTTGTTTTGAAATTAGACTTTAACATTGCTCGTTAATATTATCTACTTCATAGAATATTGGGATGATTGAATGAAATAATGAATATAAAACTCTTAACACAGTGTCTGGCACAAAATAGAGCTCCATAAGTGTTAACATCTAGAAATACCAGTTGTTTAATAACTAAGATACCACTTTAGAATACATCTTAAAGTCTGTTCAGCGAAACATTTATCCTTCTCATTGTGTTTTAGTGGTTATTTTGTGAACCCTAAACACACTCTTGGAATTTTTTACTCAAAATTTCCAGTATCTCAATTGATTTGAAATTGATATAGAGAATATTTTTAATGGAATAGTTGGTATATTTATTCTGACCACAGAGGACAGAAGGAAAAATGGACTCATAGACAGAAGTACGAAAAGAGAAACCAAAACCAAACATTGGGTTAGCAGGAGGAATATGCCAGATTGTATGTTTTGGCTAGCTATAATAGCAGGAGGGTCAGATGGTTATAAGCATGTGAGCTCAGTCTGATTCTAAAAAGGTTATAGAAATTAAAGAAGACCAGGTAGACCGTAGTAGAAGAGTAGAGTCTAAAGTTTGTCCACAGTAGAGAGGAAATTTAGACAAAATCATGTGTGCAAAGGTGGTTTTCTCTGAAACTGAAAGAGGGTGTTGGGGCAGTTGCATTGAAATTAATGGAAGACACAGGCCCACTGGGGTCAATAAGTCCTTTTAATATTAGTGCCAAGGGACTACCTTTTCCCAGGGATTCAAAGCTTCAGAGATCACCCTTCTGGTTTTCAGAAGTGTGAAATTCACCCATAGCCAGGAATTAAGCTCAAACATGGAAACGTGATGTCAGTGAAAGGAACTAAATGAATCAGGACAATTGGGTTAAATGTTTGGAATCTTCCCACCCATCTGACCATAAGATATCAAATATGATGAAATCAGACTATGCACTCTTCATGTGTAAACTAACAATTTCAGGCATTTTAGCCAAGTAGATGAACCTTTCTGGGCCGCTCTGTTCAAGGCTGAAGTAATCAATAGTTTACTTTGCTCCTTACTGGCTTTGATAATTCTGCTGTAATTTACAGTTATTTGGGGTTTTTTTCATATTTGATATGGGCTTGATTTTTCTATGCCTTCCTTTTTAAAATCTGAAATCTGGATTTAAACTATACACCTTACAGAAGTAGAAACATAAGTTATTTTCTCATTTATTGAGACAAGCTAGAATTGAAGTTGATAGATTTCAGAATTGTTCTTATAGAAGATGAGTATTATATTTCAGGGTTTAGGTGTTGCTTTCCATTCTCAGGGTACAATTAAAGAGATCTTTTTTCCAATTCCTTTCAACTTTGGGGGTTTTGTAATCTTTCCTTTGAGACTTGTTGACACTGACCTTAAAAGATAGAAGAGAACTATTCTACCTGGGCCAGGAAGACAACTGTATAATGATAGTATTATAGTTACACATCTTTCTTTAGTGTTAGCAAAGCCATTTACTACTTGTCCAAAATTCGGTTAAAAGATGTTAAAAGAACAGCCTATTTTACATTTTCTCTAAATTTTTCTATAAAGAAACACTCATAATTTCCAATCCAGTATAAATCACTCTGAAATATCGAGAGAGAAATGGAATTCTTATTTTAGAGGCCACTAAGGATATTCTCAGGACAGTATAAAGTTTGGGAAATAGAGAACTTAAGAGTCTGTCCTGTCTGTTCTCCAAACTCTTCACTTCTAATTCTTTTTAAAAATTTCAGTTTATTGAAGCAAACAAATAAAAATATTCATCCATTTCTGCCACCCTCACCCCTGGCAGCCACCAATCTCTTTTCTGTATGAACACTTTGGTTTTATATATGTGTATGTATGTATTTTTTTCCATATGTAAGAGATCATATGGTATTTGTCTTTCTCTGACTTATTTCACTTAGCATAAGGCCTTCAAGATCCATTCATGTTGTCACAAATGGCAGGATTTCATTCGTTTTTATGGCTGAATAATATTCCATCATATATACATGTATATCACAGTTTCTTTATTCATGTACACTTGGGTTCTTTCTATACTTTGGCTAATGTAAATAATGCTGCATTGAACATGGAGGTGCATATATCTCTTCAATTTAGTGTTTTTGTTTTCTTCAAATAAATACCCAGAAGTGGGATTGCTGTATCATACGGTAGTTCTATTTTTAATTTTTTGAGGAACCTCCAACATTACCGCCAAGAGTGCACTAATGTTCCTTTTTCTTCACATCCAAACCAACATTTGGTATTTCTAGTCTTTTTGATAATAGCCTTTCTAACAGGTGTGAGGTGATAGCTCATTGTGGTTTCTCTGATGATTAACAATGAACATCTTTTCATGAATCAGTAGGCCACCTGGATATCCTATTTGGAAAAATGTCTATTCAGATCTTCTGCACATTCTAAAATCAGATTCCTTGGCTTTTTTTGCTCTTGAGTTATAGGAGTTCTTTATGTATTTTGGATGCTAGCCCTTTATCAGATATATGATTTGCAAATATTTTCTCCTATTTAGTAGATTGCCTTTTATTCTGTTCTTGGTTTCCTTTGCTGTGCAGAAGCTTTTTATTTCAGTGTGGTCCCACTTATTTTTTATTTTGTTGCTTCTATTTTTGGTGTCAGGTTCAAAAAATCATTGCCAAGATCTTTATCAAGGAGGTTACCACCTATGTTTTCTTCCAGCAGTTTAGTGGTTTCAGGTCTTATGTTTAAATCTTTAATCCATTTTGAGTGAATCTTTGTGTGTGGTATAAGATAATGGTTTCGTTTCATTCTTTTGCATGTGGCTATCCAATTCTCCCAACACTGTTTATTGAAGACACTATCCTTTCCTCATCGTGCATTCTTGGCTTCTTTTGTTATATATTAATTGACCATGTATGAGTGGGTTTATTGATGGACTCTCTATTCTTTTCCATTGAACTGTGTGTCTGTTTTTATGGAATACTGTAATTACTATAGCTTTGTAATATAGTTTGAAATCAATACCATGGTGTGATCCCTCCAGCTTTGTTCTTTCTCAAGATTCCTTTGGCTCCTTGGGGTCTTTTATAGTCCCATACAAATTTTAGAACTGATCCACTATTTTTGTAAACAGTCTCACTGGAATTTTGATGGAGCTTGTATTGAACCTGGATATTGCTTTGGGTGATATGGACGTTTTAACAATATTAATTATTTCAATCCATGTGCACAGAATATCTTTTCATTTATTTCTGTCTTTTAAATTTCTTTCATAATGTCTTAACAGTTTTCAATATATATGTATTTTACCTCCTTGGTTAAATGTATTCCTATGTATTTTCTTCTTTTTGATGCAATTGTAAATAGGATTGTTTCCTCACTTTCTCTTTCCAGTAGTTCATTATTAGTGTATAGAAACACAGCAAGCTTTTTTGTATTGATTTTGTATCATACAACTTGCTTGAATTCACTTAACTAGTTTTAAAAGTTTTCTAATGGAGTTTTTAGAGTTTTCTATATATAATATCACATCATCTGCAAATACTTTTTCCCATTCAATTTGGATTTCTTTTTGTTTCTTTTTCTTGCCTAATTTCTCTGGATAGGATTTTCAGTACGACATTGAATAAAATATGTCGGAAGATGTCACTTGTCTTGTTCCTGATATTAGCAGAAAAGCTTTAAGCTTTTAATCATTGAGTATGATATTAGCTGTGGGCTTGTTGTATATGGCTTTTATTATGTTCCTCTATACCCTTTGTTGAGAGTTTTTATCATAAATGGGTCCTGAATTTTGTCAGATGATTTTTCTTGAGATTATCATATGATTTTTATCCTTCATTTTGTTAATGTTGCATAGATGTTAAACCAGCCTTCTATCCCTGGAATAAATCCCACTTGACCAGGATTTTTAAAATAAATAATAAAAATTTTAAAAAATAAAATAAATTTCATTGAGGTATAATTGACATACATTATATTAGTTTCAGATATATTGCATACTGATTTGGTATTTGTATATTATATGAAGGTGTATGATCTTTTTAATGTATTATTGAATTCAGTTTGCTAATATTTTATTGAAGATTTTTGTATCTATGTGCATCAGGGATATTGACCTGTAATTTTCTTTTCTTGTGACAGTTTTGGCTGGTTTTGATAGGGTAATGCTGGCCTTGTAAAAATGAGTTTGGAAAAGAACCATTCTCTTCTATTTTTTGGAAGACTTTGAGATGGATTGATGTTAATTTTTCTTTGAATGTTTGGTAGAATTCACCAGTGAAGTCATCTGGTCCTGGACTTTTGTTTGTTGGGAGGTTTTTGATTACTGATTCAATCACCTTATTTGTTATTGGTCTGTTCTGGTTTTCTGTTTCATCATGATTTGGACTTAGTCAGTAGTGTGTTTCTAGGAATTTATCCAGTATTTCTAGGTTGTCCAATTTGCTAGTGTTTAATTCCTCATAGTAGTCTTTTATAATCCTTTGTATTTCTATGATATCAGTTGTAATATCTACTCTTTTATTTCTAATTTTGAGTCCTCTCCCTTTTTTTTCTTGGTGAATAACTCTTTACTAAAGTAGCCAGCTTTCCAATTAACTCTAGGCAATTAGCTTACAGACATACATTACAGCCATGTGTATAATGTGAATGTGAAATCATGCTTCTAGCAACAATAACTTCAGAGATAGAGGATAGAACTCTTGTGTATTCTTGCTCAGGAAATTTACTTTCCCAGAAAACTCCCTTCAAGTCTACTAGAACTTTGGGCATTGATGTATTAAATTACTTGATCCTTGAAATCAGGGTGTGTTTGGTCCTCGTCCAGCTTTTTCAGCCATAAAGCTTTTTTCCTCTATCCTTTCACTAGTCTTATAAGTGCTCCTAAAAAGGATTGGAGGTTTTGTACTGAGATTGAGAGTCTGAATTTATTGGACACAATACCAGGGATGAAGTCAGGTAAGGATGCCTACGAGATAGTGATGAATCCCTTTACATGATCAAATCATGTAGATGCTACTTTAGTTTACCTCTCTGACAATAGTCATTCTTATGTGACTCACAAATTCGACTAGAGTTCCTTGAGCTGTTTGTAAGTATTTAAAGGATAATTAAACATTTTGTGATAGCTTCTGATGATTGTTTTGCAATTTGTTGCACGTGTGTGTGTTGGTGAATAGTCAGTGTTCGACCAAATCTTATCAGTGAGTAAATTGGCCATGAAAATTCAATTGAGTTCAATTCAGTATGTACTTTGGGAGGAGTGTGAACATTTTCCAGTCACTGAGGTACTGGTTAAAGTCTTGTAGCAAGAATTTACAGGATGCCGTTACAGGCAAAAAATTGCTGTCTAAATGTAATTCCTGGCATGTGCTTGTTCTGTAAGAAAATCTGAAAAAAAAAAAAGTCCTTGTTGAAATTTCAAGTATGTTTTTAAAAGGAATTTAAAAGATTGAGATTGAAAAGCATTTGAGCTACTTTGTAAAATTGGGATAGTTATGTGACCTTAATGATGGGGGTCATTGATAAATGTGTAATTAAAATGAAAGCAGGAAGCTGCACTTTCCATTTGTTTCTTTATCTACTTTTCATGCCAGCCTGATTTGAATCATTGCCTGTCATATCCTCCCAAAGCCTGTGAACTAGAGAGAAACACTCTGGCTTCCACCCACTTCTCTCTCATCTTTTCTTCTTCCAGAGTGTGTCAGGTGTGTAAACTTTGCTCTGATAGTGTTTTGGGCTCCTTAAATAAAACAATTTTTCAAGGGCGGATCATTGTTAACCATACTGTGTTTATGGCCACTAAGTTTCTACTCTGCTTAAAATCTTTGATTTGTGTAGTAAGCATACACTCCTGGAGCCATTTTTAAGAATCTTCAGAAACTACCTACACCATAGTTTCTCTACCACAGTATAACCTGCTATCCTAGCTAGCCCATGTCTGCTCACCATCCTACAAAAGCTTCTCATCCTCATCTGTGCTGTTCCTCTCTCCAGAAAGTCTCTCTGACCCTCCACCCTCACCTAGGTTCTGCCCTCACCTAGGTCCTTCTCATTCTTTAAGGTCCAGCTCCACTTTCTCTTCTTAGAAAACTCCCTTGACAACTTCAGGCCTGAGTGATATCCTCTTCTCAGAACTCTCATCCCGTTTGTTGTTAATGTCATTGAATTTTGCCGTTAATTGTCTACATTACTGCTGCTGCTGTTTCGGCGCTGAGTTGTGTCCGACTCTTTGTGACTCCAAGAACCATAGAGCCCACCAGGCTCCTTTGTCCATGGGATTTCCCAGGCAAGAATACTGTAGTGGTTTGCCATTCCCTTCTCCAGGGGATCATTCCCACCCAGAGACTGACCCGGTGTTTCCTGTGTCTCCTGCTTGGCAGGTGGATTCTCTACCACTGAGCCGCCTGAAAAGCCCCAGTTGTCTACATTGTTAGCTTTTATTTCACATCATGTTGTTTGTATCTCCCAAACTCGATAGAGGTTTGTTGAGTACAGGCAGTGTTTTAAACTCATCTGGTTCCCCCGATGCGTGTGACATAAGTCTGTGCCTATAGTTGGTGGACATAATGAATGTTTGTTGATTAACCGATATTTTCCCACATGAATATTTTTTTAATTTATTTATTGAGATATAGTTGATTTATGATATTATTAATATAAAAGTTTCAGGTATACAACATAGTGATTCACAATTTTTGAAAGATTGTACTCTGTTTATAGCTCTTATGAAATATTGGCTATATTCCCTGTGCTCTACAATATATTCTTGTAGCTCATTTTATGCATAATAGTTTGTAGCTCTTAACCCCCTACCCCTAAATTGCCCCCTCCCCTTCCCTCTCCCCAGTGGCAACCACTCATTTGTTCTATGTGAGTCTGCTTTTTTGATACTCATTTAATGTTTTTATTCCATATACAAGTGATAACATACAGTATTTCTCTAACTCATTTCACTAAGCTTAATACCCTCTAAGTCCATCCATGTTGTTGCAAATGGTAACATTTCATCCCTTTTTCTTGCTGAGTTGTATTCCATTGTATATGTATTCCACATTTTCTTTATCCATTCATCTGCTGATGGACACTTAGGTTGTTTCCATATCTTGACTGTTGTAAAGAATGCTCCTTTGAGCATTGGGGGTGTGTGTACATTTTCAAACTAGTGTTTTCAGTTTCTTGGGATATATTCCCAGGATTTCCTGGATCATATGGCAGTTCTATTTTTAGTTTGAGGAACCTCCATACTGTTCTCCACAGTGGCTTCACCAATTTACACTTCCATTGACAATGTACAAGGGTTCCCTTTTTTCCACATCTTCACCAACATTTGTTATTCCACATGAATGTTTTTAAAGACCTCATCTGTTTGAACTTTAGGGAATCATAATAGGTATTTTTTAAATAGATAAAATGAATGATGGTACAAGTTTTTGTTTATTTTCGCCACTCTCCCATCTCCATTCATGGCCAACCAATTGAATGTACATTTCTCAGGACCAGGATTTAATCTTGTTCACCTTTGCATCCCCAGCACCTGGATCAGTGCCTAGGTCACTTGGATACCCAATAAATATTTGTTGAATGCATCTTCAGCAAAATCACCCTACACATATTAAATGCAATCAGTCTTGTGACATTTTGTATTTCTTTCATCTCAAATGCTTAAACATTATAGGGTTTTAATTGCCAAGTATATTAACTTCCTGTCGTCTTCAATTTTAAATTCAGTTTTTTTGTTATCTTTTAGTGGCTCTGGGATTTCTGTCCCACAGACATAAGCAATTAACCAGTGCTTTTATATAACGACTGTGTTCAGAATCCAGTTTTAGGTTGTTTTTACGTTAAACTGGATTAGTTTTAAATATTTACATGGCATTTATTAGCAAATTCTCATAATGTAATATATTATTTTTAAAGAGATCTTTTTTTATTTTTTTAAAAAGATGAACTCCTCTGACCAACAAAACCAATCACATATGTTTGAAAGAGACACTGTAGCACCTGTTTTTTTTTTTCCCTTTTATGACCAGTGTATGAACTGAGGTTTTATGAAATAAAATAATGAAATATGAAATAAAATAATAAAATAATTGCTTTATGAAATAGAATACTTTGACTTACCTGAGTTTTGTAAAAGATAAAGCTATTATCCTGGGAATATTGTGAAAAAAATTCAGTGAGGCTTTTTTTTTTTTTTTTTAAAAGCTTAATGAAAAAATTCTGCACATAGGTGAAATATCCTTATTTTCAGAGACTTATTTTTTTGTTCAGATAGAAAACTCAGTTTTCCATCAGATGCTTGTGAAATCATGGTTTCCATCTGTAGATCTGAGGACCTCTCATATGCTTGAAGAACACAGATTGGTGGACCACTAAGCAAAACACGTGAGGGAAATAGAACTTGAAGCAAATTCGAAAACTTGAAAGCTTTTAAACTTTGTCAGCCTGCCAATTCAAGCAGTGTGTGGCAGGCATGTCATATATTCATAGAGCCAAAATAAATGGCCACAAGGAATTCCGAGGTAATACAGATGTAAGGAAAGCTTAAAATGGAAAGAAAGAAAACATTGTTTTCATTGTTTATTCAGGAGGTTGATAAATGCATTTAAAGAAATGCCTCTTGAGATATTGCTTTAGCTGCCAGAGAACATCTTTGTGATCTTCTGGACCAGGCATTGGCAATGTTTCTGTGTTATGTGCTGACTTGTGAAGGGGAGGTAAAAGAAAGGAGGAGATGAGGAAAATGTAGCAAAAAGTGAGGGCGAAAGTAGCTGCTGTCAGTGACCTTGCAAGCCGCTCTGGAGCAAGGTACTATTTCCATTGTATCAGTTGAAAATATTTATTTATTTTGTTTTACCATCAAGAAAAATTCCATGAGAAAATGTGTGAACCTTTAAATATATGTAATATATATATTTTTTCATGTTCTTTTCCATTATAGCTTATTATAAGATATTGAATATGATTCCCTATGCTATACAGTAGGACCTTGTTGTTTATTTGTTTATGTATAGTAGTTTGTATCTGCTAATCCTAAATTTCTAATTTATCTCTTCCTGTCCCTTTCCCCTTTGGTAACTGTAAGTTAGTTTTCTGTGTCTGTGAGTCTGTTTCTTTTTTATAAATAAGTTCATTTATATCATATATTAAATTCCACATATTAGTGATATATGATATTTGTCTTTGTCTGACTTTTTTCACTTAATATGCTACTCTCTAGGTCCATCCATGTTGCTGAGAATGGCAATATTTCATTTTTTATGGCTCAGTAGTATGCCATTATGTGTGTGTATATGTATATATACATACACATACATACATATATATATATAGGCTTCCCTGGTGGCTCAGATGATAAAGAATCTGCCTGCAATGCGGGAGACCTGGGTTCAATCCCTGGGTTGGGAAGATCCCCTGGAGGAGGGTATGACAACCCACTCCAGTATTCTTGCCTGGAAAATCCCATGGACAGAGTAGCCTGGCAGCCTACAGTCCATGGGGTTGCAAAGAGTCTGACGTGGCTAAGTGACTAAGCACGCACACACATACACATATATACACACCACATTTTCTTTATCCAGTCATCTGTTGATGGGCACTTGGACTTTTTCTTTATCTTGGCTATTGTACATAGTGCTGCAGTGAAACTGTCTTTTCCATCGTATCTTTTTGCCTCCTTTGTTGAAAATTAATTGACTATAGGTGTGTCAGTTTATTTTCTTGCTCTCTATTCTGTTCCGTTGACATGTGTCTGTTTCTGTGTCAGTACCACACTGTTTTGATTACTGTAGCTTTATAGTATAGCCTAAAGTCAGGGAGCGTGATACCTCCAGCTTTTTTCTTTTTCTTCAAGATTGCTTTGGCAGTTTGGGGTCTTTTATGGCTCTATATTAATTTTAGGATTATTTGTTCCAATTCTGTTAAAAAAAAAATCCCCTTTAAAAATCACATGAAAAAATACTTAGGAATAAACCTGACCAAGGAAATAAAAGACTTATATTCTGAAAACAATAAAACATTGCTAAAGGGAATTGAAGATGATTTAAAGAAATAGAAAGATATCCCATGCTCTTGTATTGGAAAAATTGGCCATGCTACCGAAAGAAATCTACAGATTTAATGCAATCCCGATCAAAATAATCATGACATTTAAAAAAATCCAAGATAAGATATTGTTGCTATCAAAAGAGCAGTAATAGACCATTCCTTATGGAAACTGAGTGCTGTATATATCAATAATTTCAAATATTAATCAGATCAGATCAGTTGCTCAGTCGTGTCTTCAACTTGAAAGCTAGAATTATGAGAAAATACTCGACTTTACGTGTCTGATAGATATGAAACTGACAGAGGTGGCCAAAGCTCAGTCAGCCTAGAAGGTTCTCAACTGACAAAACTCCTTGCTTGAAAGGGTTAGTTACCATTTAATCTTTGACCTTTCACAGTAAGAATCCCAAGAAATGCTTAAATGCTCGAATTTGAAATGAGAAAAACTAAGTAAGACATGGTCTCTATTTTTATGGAATTTACAATCTAATAAGGGAGAAAAGTTAAGAGCCTAAAAAGTGTGATCTGTACCATAAGAGAGATACAATATTGTGACATGATTAAGAAGGTGGGCTCTGGTCTCAGACTGGTGGGTTTGAACCAGGTCTTGATGGTAGCTACATGAAGTTGTGTAAGACTCAAACCTTCCCCACCTCTGTTTCCCCATCTATAAAATGGGAACAGTAGTACTGTCTTCAAGAGGAATCCTAAAGGCAGTAAAACTTGGTAATTTCTGGGATACTGCTTTTAGTGACTTGTTTCTTTCTTTTTTTTTTTTTTTTGACTTGTTTCTATTCAATAATGTTTGAGTGTGTGTTTAAGAGTGTCGTTAAGTTACGGTGCTTGATGTACCATTCATGGGTGAATTGGAGGCTCATGTTAGAATACCTAGAGTCTGCTTCCAGCCCTTCATAAACTCTCATAATCATTCTACTTAACTAGGCCTTTTGTTTCTTCTCTATTTAAATGAGCATAGGAAGTTCCATGACAGCAGGGACCTTATCTGTCTTGTTCCACATCTAGAACACTGCTTGGCATATAGTAGACATGGATAAATGTTGGTATAGCACAACTTGGAGATATTATGAAGATGGCAGTACAATATGTGTGAACATAACTTTGAGAAGGAATCATAAGTACTACACAGAAATGCTTGATTTTCCTTCTTTAAGAATCCTGAGAGAGATAAGAGATAGGAAACTGCTACATTTCTCTTCCAGGATCTAAGCATGAGATTTAGAGTCAGAGAATCTTGCCAGGAGCTGTGCTTCTACCACTAAAGGCTGTGTAACTTCAGATAAATAATTTAACCTCCTTGAACTTCATTTCTTTCTCTGGTCTTTTTTGGGTTATCTCCTATGCTGTAGAGTATTTTTTAGGGCTCCAAAGATCAATGAGATAAAAACACTATAAAAATACTATACAAGTACAAATGTACTAAGAAATGGTAACTTTTTAAGTTCTTCCTTAGAATCATGAAAAGCAAAATTGCATTCCTATTACTCAAGTCTAAAGTAGTTAAGATAAAGTTGTGTTGTCTCCCAAACAAAGTTGATTTTTAAAATGGACCCCCTCACCCCTGGCTTTTATACACAGATGAGCAAAGCTGCACGAGGGAACCAACGTCTCTGCAGTGTCACGCCAGCTCTTTTTAGCTGTTGCACCTAGCTGGTTCTGTGCCAGCTCCAAAAATAGTTCCAGTCTGAAGGAAGACATGCAGACAAGTTCTGGCTGGAAATGTTTTGAGGAACTGGCCAGGGGCCCATCAGAGGTTACAGGCCAATTTTAAAAATGAAGAAAATTCCTTCTCCCATTCCCTCTGTCTTATATAAAATGCATGGCCAGAGTTCAATTCCTGTTTGTATTTTTCCTTTGTCAAAGTTTAAAGTTCAAATTTATTATTTATTACTGTTCCTGTACTTGATAGACCGATAGAAAAAATCTTCCTCCAGAACCTTACTCACTGTCTTACGCGCTGAGAAAATAAATGTTATGTAGCTATACATTCTTTTGTGTTATTTTTTCTTTCATATATATTTAGGCAACCTATATGATTTAGTTATAGGACTAAATTTGACTACTTCTTTAAATATAAACTTACAAACTCACAGGACATACTCATTTAGAAGTACTTTCTATAACACAGATGTGGAAATGAATTTACTCTTGAAGTTCAACTTAGGAATACTACTTAGAAGAATTTGTATCTAAGAAAGAAAAGATTGGGGTAGCCAATTCTATCACCTGTGAGACTTTTTTGTTGTTGTCGTGTCTCTTTAGACTTAATAAATAGCTTTTTCAATATATAATCCACATACTGTCCAGCTCACTCATTTAAAGTACACAGTTTAGTGAATGGGCTTTTAGTATATTTGAAACCTTGCAACCATTACCACTATCTAATTCCAGAATATTTTCATCGCCCTCAAAGGAGACCCTATACACATTCAGTAGTCATTCCACTTTCTTCTCTTCTCCAGGCTCTTACAACCATTAACTTGCTTTCTGACTCAGGATTTAATATCAATGGAACCATACAGCATGTGGCCATCATGACTGGCTTCTTCCACTTAGCATCATTTTTTCAAGGTTCATTCATGTTGTGGCATGTGTCAATACTTTATTCCTTTTTAGGATAGAATGATATTTCATTGTGTGGATATATCACATTTTGTATATCCACCCATCTGCTGATGGACACTTTGAATGTATCCACGTCTTGGCTACTATGAATAGTGCTGCTATGAACACGAGTGTACAAATATGTCTTCAAGACCCTGCTTTCAGTTCTTCTGTGTCTATACCTAGGCATAGAAGTGCTCAGTCATATGGTAACTGTTCAACAGTTTGAGGAACCATCAGACTGTTTGCCACAGCAGCTGCACTATTTTACATTCCCACCACCAATGTTCAATAGCCCCAGTTTCTCCAATTTTTCTCTTTTTTTATTGTAGTCATCCTAATGGATATGAAGTGGTATCACTTTGTGATTTTCATTTGTATTTCCCAATCTGGCTGCTTAATTAAAGAATATACTTTAAATGTTTAGCTTGCTAGAGGTCATTCACCTGACAACCTTAACCCTCCAGAATATACTGCATGGAACATATTGCAAAAGGGTTTCCAAATCTGTAAGAGTAGTCACACACCACACACCTTCTGCATGAAAGCCTGGTACTTTGTCCCCAGACCTCTCTTATAGTGAATAACTAACTCTTAATTAACATTCACGATTATGTAGTCCAGAAAGGAGCTGGACAGTCCACCATGGCAGATACTGTGGCAAGAAGGGAAGTTACCAGTAGAAGTGACGATTAACAATCTGCTACTGAAAGAGAATTATAATACTTCCCAGGACATTTATAACCCTAAGTCTTCAACCAGAGGTCAAATTATGCTCAGGACTTTTTAAGAAGGCAAAGCTACATATAATACGTTTTGGAAATATTTCCATGAAGAATGACTTAGAGAAACACGTTTTGCTCTTAAATGGATAAGCTTGGGTTTTCCGTATATTTAATTTCCTAATAGTATCTAAAAAATCAGGTGAATGTAAAGATAAACCAAAAATTCAGATTTTGTAAAATTACTGAAGAAACTATTTAAAAACGATACTGGATGCTTGGGGCTGGTGCACTGGGACGACCCAGAGGGATGGTACGGGGAGGGAGGAGGGAGGAGGGTTCAGGATGGGGAACACGTGTATACCTGTGGTGGATCATGTTGATATATGGCAAAACCAATACAATATTGTAAAGTTAAAAAATTAAAAAAAAAAAGAAAAAAAATAAATGAAATGTTTTCAAGAACTTTAATACTGCTTTTTTGATGGATTAACAATCGGTTGATTTGTCTGATACTCCGAGCTTACTTTGGCTGTAGAAAATCCCAGTTAATTTTGGTACGTGTTCATGGTAGAATGCTGGCAAATTAATATTTATCTTCTCTGAGTTCCTGGAAATCGTTGCTGGCTGACAGTGGGTTGAAGTGCAAACCCTAAAACTGCACAGTATTCAATGTATGACCAGTGTATGAAACAGTGCGTTCTGTCTCACTTATTTGTCCACGCTGAAACTTCCTTCTGAGTTTCTCAATATCCCTTCATAAAGACTGAGACCTAAATAGAGAATACACAGAAAAAAATAAATCCAGCATCATTTCAAGGGTTTCTTTCTTGAACTGAAGCACATTTTCCATTTTGCAGTCTTTCCCCTACCTCATTTGCAGTGGGTCTCCAGCTAGTTATGTCATGACTGTTTTATGTGATCATCAACAATTACATTTCAAGTACACAGTGTCCTCTTTCTGATTTCTGGATTCTGAGAGCAGAACGAGCCTTCAAGCAGACCACAGTAAAGCCAGTTTAATGGTAGGCCTTTGGTAGCCTCTAAAAGCTGGAGACACACAGGTGTCTAAAGGTGCATAAAGGGATGTCACATCAGGGTCTGGCATTTTCTGTGCAGTGGAACCCCAAATGAATTTCTGCCCCCAAACAGATCAAAATGCAAGTCTTTTTTTCCTTTTAATTGGGCTGTTGCCAAGTCTTATATTTCAACAGTAAGTCAAAGAGGTGGCTTTCTTTTACTAGTAGAATTCTACACTGGGAAATGGCCTTCTTACTGACAATGGCTGACTATGCTGCGCTGCACCGTCGGTATGTAGATGAATGCGTGTGTGCTTAGTTCCTCAGTCATGTCCGACTCTTTGCACCCTATGGACTATAGCCCACCAGGCTCCTCTGTCCATGGAATTCTCCAGACTACTAGTAATACTGGAATGGGTTACCATTTCCTCCTCCAGGGGATCTTCCTGACCCAGGGATTGAACCTGCGTCTCCTGTGGCTCCTGCATTGCAGGCAGTTTCTTTACTGCTGAGTGACGGGGGAAGCCCCAGTATCTAGATGCTTCCTGTTTTAAAGAGGTTATGTTACTGCTTTCCAAATCTAGAGTTTAAAACAAAAGCATTGTGTTAAATTAGCTAATTTTAATCTATTTTATTTTTGCAGGTTTCTGGAAAAGTGCCTTTTCTGAAAACGCTGCAGCTTGGATTCCACCTCAGAGCTGTATCTTTCTAAACCCGTGTCCCTACCACCATCACTGCCCCCTCTCCCCACCTGTGCCCCCAAATTTTCTTAATTTTCATAGTCATTTTCTCTCCTCCTGATTTTGCAACCAAAAGAAAAATCTTGCAGTTCTAACATCCTACCAATCCTAATCTTTAAATCCACGATATAGGGAGAAAACCTTTTCTCCCCTTGATCTGAGACCATTCCACAAATTGACGGGCAGCCAGCAGCATATGCTCTTTTGTAAGAATAATTGAAAACATCAACTGGAGAGCACAGAATCCTTTTGAAATTCTGCCAGTTATTTGAAGTAACTTTGGCAGAGGAAAAACAAAACACTCAATATCTTAACGTTGACAGTTGCCTTCTTAAGAGTTGGTCTCTAATTTGACTTTTGGTTATTCTGATACAATTTTTATTTTACGGTGGGCCTTTTGTTTGACCACTCAGACCGAATTTGACTTAATTCAACCCTAAGTGCTAACAAAGAAGCATTTCACCAAAGCAACCTGTTAGCTTTTCACATTTAGCTGGAATTTATTTTTAACCTTTCAACAGCAGCACTAATAGTGCCCTAGAGAAGGTGTACTTGATTTTGAGTTCACTTTCAATATGACGGCTTTCAGTATTGCCCTGGTTCGTGATGCCAAGTGGCTGACTTTGGAAGTGTGTAGAGAATTTCAGAGAGGAACCTGCTCTCGAGCTGATGCAGATTGCAAGTTTGCCCATCCGCCAAGAATTTGCCATGTGGAAAATGGTCGCGTGGTGGCTTGTTTTGATTCTCTAAAGGTGAGTCTCATCTAAATGCATATCATTTAAAATTGACACTTGTTGATTTCTGGGCATTTTGAAATATGTTGTACTTTGAAATTAGTCAGGTTAATAGTATGAAAGTGATAGGTTTGTTTTTTAAGGCAGGATGGAGACTTTGTATTTGTAGAACTAAGCCAGACTAAAGCACACCCATCAAAGCTCACTGACCAAGATAGATAGAGAAAAAAGTTCAAGAATTTTTGTAGGAGAAACTGTAGCCTTGCTTTACTTTACTTCTGTATTTATTATTTAGATTTTTAATGCAGTGATCATAATCCTCATATTAACTTAGAGAAGTCCTTACTGAAATAGTTTATTATCTGTGTTACCAAAAGATACTTGGCAGGGACCAATCAGAGGGTAAATAAAGTCAGATGGAGAGAGTAAAATGTGAAAATCTCATCATCCAGGAGGAAAATGATGGCATTTTGAATTTTCTTAGTCAAAGTCTACTTTGAACCTTTAACTTGAACTTACTGCTACAATACTAGGTTCATATCATTTTCTTCCTAAATAACTGATTGACCAATTTCAGATTTGTGAGCACATTTTATAAGGAAAGTTTTATTGCCAAGGTTATCAAACCTGAATATTATGTAGTAGAGTACAAATAAAATATGAGGGAGGATGAAATATTATATAGAATAGAACATATATGATTGCAGAACAAAAAATATACTGATTTCCATGTTTTATTCATGGTTATCCTTAAATTAGGGGTAAACATGTACAAATTAAAGCATAGGAGTTAAAAATGGTCATAGATTCCTGGTTTAACTAATAAGATTTGCTATGATGCATTTGAGATTTTTTTCAAAATATGTTAAAATGAATTGATATTAATAAGAACCTTTTCAATTTCTTAATACTGTTTTACTTTATCAAGACCAATTTTATCTCATTAACATTTTTATTTATGGCTGCATTGGCTAATAGAGATGTATTCTTTTGTATGATCACTTATTCAGAAAACATTTTATCATGATATCCTATTTAAGTAGTTACTTTTGCTTATGTTTTGATTGCTAGTTTTTGTTTCAAACCATTCCAGTTCAAGAATGGTCACTAGTTATAAAGATAATGGCAACTCCTAACATTGAAAATGTCTGAATTGCTCTTTTTTGTAGCAGATATTCTGACTAAAGGGCTTATTCTGTTTTCTTTATTTCATTTTCATTCAAGTTTCATCTATAATTATTTTACGTATTATTTAAATCATTTATGTATTGTTTAAATCAAGGACTGGGCAGTGCCTTGAATAGAAAAGAGCACTGGACTAGTTCGGGAGTAGGAGGGAAGGAAATGCCTTTTAGCCAGTCCGTATAGAGGGTCCACCACTGCACTACGCACTTTACGTATCTTTTAGCCAGTCCGTATAGAGGGTCCACCACTGCACTACGCACTTTACGTATCTTGTTTCAGAAGTTCCAGACAAAGCTTGAGTTGCTTCATTTCTAATGCATGGATAATTCTTCTCTCCCTAACTTCCATGATTATTGCTGAGATTCCAGTAAGATGACATAAATGAAAAACTGTGTATCACTATAAAAATGAATTAAGGCCTTCCCTGGCGGTCCAGTGGTTAGGACCTGGTGCTTTCGTGTCATGGCCCCAGATTCAGTCCCTGGTCAGGGAAGATCCCACTAGCCAAGTGGCATCCCTCCTCCCCACCCAAAAAGTGAATTAAGTGCAAAGTTACCTTCTTACTATTAACTAAACTGTTGTTTTAGGAGTTCTTCAAAACAGTTGTTTAGTTAAGGCTCTATTATTTAAAACTACACATTCATGTTTCAAAGGGACACGCTCATATCCTCAAGCAAAGTATCACTGTCTTTATGGCTTGCTCTTAAAAATAGAGTTCCTTGCAGGCTTTGTAAATTCTATCTTTTCAGGCATCTGGCAGGAAGAGATGTGTGATCTTACTAATCATTGATATAGTTCACATCGATTTTCCCATTTAAAGGCAAAAGAATGCCATAATGAAAACATTTTGAAGAAAAGTAATACGGAGCATGATTGTTAACAAAATGCAATACTGCACTACCACTTTAAAGCTTGGAAAATGTTTAGTTCAAAAACTACAAAGATACTGGCCAATGAATACTAATAAGCCACTTAATTATTTAAATACACTGTTTACTCACTGTATCCAGTGTTTTTTAAATAATTTTTGATATGTTAAAATTTTGATGACCAGACACACAGGATAAAGACGATTTGCATAATCCTTACATTCTCAAATTTTAATGAAAATCTTAGAATTTCAAATATACAATGCCTTTAAAAAAATTAATTTGCCATTTAGATAGCACATGCATCACAGTTCCATATCTGCACAAAAGCTTTGTAGTCCTGTTGTATTATTCCTTATCCTTGATATACACAAAAACCATACCATGGTATGCATGAAAACTATGCATGAAAACAGTTGACCTAAGTGGGTTGTACTACTACCATATCTACAATATACAAATAACATACCTCGATGGTTACTGCAGCGTTCACTACCACTTTGAGTTTCTGTGATTGAAACACTTTTGAAATGTATCTGTGTACTGTTTCTTCTTCCATGAGTGGTTAAATAACTGAAGCAATCACTTGATGAGCTTTGGGTGACTGCTTTTGGTTTTTTGGTTTTTATAAGGATTCCATTAGCACTAAGTACTCTACCAGATGATGATGGTTCTTTGCCTTCATAATAGGCATAGTAGTTCACAATATCCTATACTCATCTCATAATGAGGGAATGTTAGGAAAATAAGGAGGTTAAGCTTGATGGCTTATTGTGCATTATGCTGAAGTGCTGGGCCTATCACTCTATGAATGTTGAGTATTCAGTGATGAAGCATGCACCATCTTCAGTTAGAGATCTAGACATCACAGCCCATAGATTAATTTCCAGCTACATAAGAGTCTCATTTCATGTTGATATGTAGCTGTTTTTCTTATAACTCAGTTGTCCTGTCCACTTGGCAAAATTGATTTCAGAAAGTATTGCTTAACCCATTCTGTGCCAAATTCTTGATATTACAGTTCACAATTAATCTAGGTTAGTATTTTTAGTGACTCTCCCTTGACTTTAACGAAAGATCGTCACAGAAAATCCCAACCCAAAATCTGTGATTGTTTTCATAGCCAATATTATCTTCCTCCATACTTGAAGCAGTGTGATATCTGCCACTTGTTATCCAGGAAGGATATAAATTCTGTCATTATCTAATTATGAAAGGTCAACATCCATCACATCTGCCCACCCTACTTACTACCTTGTGTAGTTTTTTAACAAAAATTTCCTGGCAGGGGCCTTAGCAGCTAGCATAGTCACAGGACAGCCATGTCAACCTATATACATTCCTAGAAGATGGGAACTGAGCGAGGAAAAACAGAAAGCAGTGCCACACTTTCTTCAAATACTGCATATGATCACAAGCATAATAATAATATTTCGGCAAGTGAAACCAGATGTATAGGTATATTGATGTGAATATATCCTGTTAGGTCCTGAGTTAACTTTGTCCTGAGTTACCAGTATATTCTGTGTAATTATCACTAGTCACAGCAATTTCCATCCATTTGAAATTTGATTATTTTTGACTGAATATTTACCACATCCCTGTTTGCTCAAGGAAAATTTAGCAGGAGCAGAAGACTCCTAGCAACATAATCCCAAGGGTTTCTGGATTATTCAAGTTTTAGAACCATTTATGAGCTGATCAGAGAGGTCTGCCTGCACTGGAAAGAATATATAGACACCACCTGTCATCCTGAGACTCAAGGAAAGTAACATTTTACTTAAGGATCTTCTTACATTACTGACGTTAAAAAGGAAGTATCTTTGACCAGTAAAAGTCAATGCTATTTTGGACATTTCAAAAACCTCTCTTGAAAGAAAAATGGAATTAAAATCAGCATCCAAGTAAATACATATAGATGGCTCAGCCTCAGTTTAAAGTTTTTATTTTGAAGTAATTTTAGGCTTATAGAAAAGTTTCAAAAATAGTATAAGGAGTTCCTGCATACCCTTCACCCAGCTTCCTGTAATGTCAACAACTTACATACCATACATAGCACAGTTATCAAAACCAGGAAATAACTGTAGTTCGATACTATTAAGTAAATTACAGACGTTATTTGAATTTCACAAATTTCCCTCCTAATGACCTTTCTGGGCTCCAGAATTCAATCCAGGACCCCACATTCTGTTTGGTGATCATGTCTCCTTAGTCTTCTCCAATCTGTGACAGTTACTCAGTCTTTCCATATCTTTCATGACCTTGGCACTTTGGCTGAATACTGGTCACTCATCTTATAGAATGCCTCTCAATTTGGGTTTGTCGAATGCAATGTCATGATTTGATTGAGGTCGTGCATTTTTTGGTAAGAAAACCATAGAAATGATGTGCATACTTGAGGGTACTTGATGTATCTCCTCTCTCATGGTTACCTTTATCACCTGCTAAACATGGTGTCTGCTGGCTTTTCTGCTGTAAAGTGATCAGTTCTCCTTTTGTGAAAATCGATAAATATCTTCATTTATTCAACATCTCCTCAACATACCATTGATTGAAGGGTCACCCAGTATCCAAGCTGTCAAAATGTGGAAAAGTATCCATCTTAGAAGTCTCTACTTATAGTCAATCAAGAAAGATAGGAGAAAATGGACCATAAGAGAGAAACAACAGTATTACTACTGGCCACCAGAAAGACAGAACCCTGGAGAATGGGAAGCCCAAGAAATGTTGTGATGTGCTTGTCCTTGTCACCTGCTCCTATGGAGCGGCCCCTGTGCTGGAGTCAGCACCGCCCCCCCTCCCCGCCCCCAGCACCTCTAACTTCTGCATCAGGAAACAGACTTTCTGCCTTTTGTTTCATGATAAATACCATTTTCCCCCAATTTAGAAAGTTATTCATCTTTATGAAGGGAAGGAAAAATACAAAAGAAATTTTTTAAATCATACACAAGAAGATAAAAATAAAGTGTAATAAACTGTAATAAAATGTCATCCCCAGTACCACTGCCAACATTATGCATTTCCTTTCACTCTGTATAGAATTGTGTGTGTGCTGCATAAACCTTGCCTTACCTTCTGCCTTCTTATAGACCTCTCTCTTCCTCTCACTCCCACTTGCTGATCCTGCAAAGTCAACCTCTCCCTCCCTTTATCCTTCCTGTCAGCTTCAGATTTTTCCCAGAGTATCAGAAAATATCTAAATACTACTTGATCTTCTCCCATCATAGACTTTTAAAAAATATACCAATTATCATGGTTATTTTTTTTTCTGATCAGAAAATAAAAACATATGCTTTCTAGAAAACTGTAATATAGAGATAAAAATAATTATGAAACCTAACCTGTAATTCCATTACCCAGTGAAACCCTTCCCATGTTGGTATATGTTCTTTCAATATTTAATGAGAACTGTTTCTTTTTTTAAAAAAATGTTTCACTTGTTCCATGCAATGCAAAAGGCTTTTAAAACTTAGGAAGGAATGGTATTTTATAAATATTGTTAAATTAAAATATATTACTTTTCAAATTCTATGAGGCCATCAGAAATTATGTTTATGAGAACCATGTAATAATAATAATAGTAGTAAATTCTACCTTCTATTGACTGGGGCTTCCCTGGTGGCTCAGATGGTGAAGTGTCCGCCCTCAATGCAGGAGACCCGGGTTCAAGCCCTGGGTCGGGAAGATCCCCTGGAGAAGGAAATGGCAACCCACTCCAGTATTCTTGCCTGGAAAATCCCATGGACAGGGGAGCCTGGTGGGCTATAGTCCATGGGGTCGCAGAGAGTTGGACACGACTGAGTGACTTCACTTTCACTTTCTATTGACTACTATGTTCGAGAAATTTTTCACGTGCCAACTGTATTCCTTAACCCTGTTTAGGCTTTCCCACTGATGGGTCAGGTTTCACCAGCTATATGGTCTTGGGTAAGTACCCACCCTGCCTGTTCCTAAATTTCCTCCCCTATGAAAACAATGTTCCTATTAGCATGTACCTCCTGAGTTCCTGAGCATTCAGATGTGGTGGTGGCTCACGGTAAAGAATTCTCCGTGCAGTTCGATCCCTGGGTTGGGGAGGATTCCCTGGAGAAGAGAATGGCTACCCACTCCAGTATTCTTGCCTGGAGAATCCCATAGACAGAAGAGCCTGGCGGGCCACAGTCCATGGGGTTGCACAGAGTCAGACACAGCTGTGTGACTAACACCTGCGTTCCTAAGCATTCAAATGTGATGATCCGCCTAAGGCACTTGGAATAGAACCTGGCACACCACAAGCATTCCAGACATGTCTTTTCACCAAATAAATTCCATTCTCCATTAAAGGAACCAGGGAATCCTCAGAGTAATGACTAGAGCTGGATTGAGGCAGGAAAAATATGAGTCTGTGACATCTTGTGCTTCCAGAAAGTAAGGAAGTGCTTGGAAAAGGAAGGGGCCTGATAGCTGGACACTGGAGCCAACCTGAAGAAGCACCCAGCGAGCAAAGTGTCAAGCTCATGGAAGACAAGGAAAGACTGAGAAACTGTCAGAGATTGGAGATTAAAATAAACATGACAGATAAATACTATGTGGGATCCTGGATTGGATCCTGGAGTGGAGAAAGCACATTAGAGGGAAAATTGGTGAAATTCAAATAAGGTCTCCAGTTTACTTAATAGAATTACAGTAAAGTTAATTTCCTGGTTTTGATAACTGTGGTATGTATGATGGATGTATAAGTCATTGACATAGGAATCTAAGTTAAGGGTCTCCAGGGGTACTCTCGGAGAAGGCGATGGCACCCCACTCCAGTACTCTTGCCTGGAAGATCCCATGGGTGGAGGAGCCTGGTAGGCTGCAGTCCATGGGGTTGCTAAGAGTCGAGAACCACTGAGCGACTTCACTTTCACTTTTCACTTTCATGCATTGGAGAAGGAAATGGCAACCCACTCCAGTGGTCTTGCCTGGAGAATCCCAGGGACGGGGGAGCCTGGTGGGCTGCCGTCTCTGGGGTCGCACAGAGTCAGACACGACTGAAGCGACTTAGCAGCAGCAGCAGCAGCAGGGGTACTCTGTACTATTTTTGCAATTTCTCTGTAAATCTAAAATAATTTCAAAGTTAAATGTTTTAAAAAGAACTTTCTTAGTCTTGCACATGCACCTTCTGTTTTTTTTTGGTGCTCAGAAATACAGTGGAGTATTAGTTTTTTTGCTTTTCTTTCTTCTTCTTTTAAACTCTGGGTGTGGTAATGAGAAAGCTCTGAAATCCATGCAATGGCTGATCCTGAAACTCACCTCAACCAGCTAGATGAGTCAGATAATTGAAATAGTTAATGAGAGCACTCATACCCATAATAGCGCTTCACAAACCTAGCAAATCAAAACCTGCGAATGTAGAATATTCAGTTGAGATTGTTACAACTTACAGATAGGAAACTAGGGACCTAGTGAGAGCGAGAGTCCCTTGCCCAGGGTCACATAAGCAATAATCAAAAGAACCTGAAAACTGCAGTGTTCTTCCAATCATTTCAGTCTTTTTTCCCATGGAGAAAAAGGAGATAAGAGAAAACATCATTTGGGATTATTGTATTTTGTTTCTGTTTTTGACCTTTGCAGCATTCATTTCATTCTGAGGAGAAACATAGAAACATACTGCTCAAAAATATGGAACGCTTCACAAATTTTCATGTCATCCTTGTGCGAGAGCCATGCTAATCGTCTCTGTATCTTTCCAATTTTAGACTATGTGCTGTCAAAGCAAGCATTGGGCTATTGTTTTACTAAACCAAAAGCATCCAGCGCTTATGGTCAGACTGTCCCATGTGACACTGGGATGCCCTGCTTTCGACGTTGTGTGGTTCTCCTTTACTTTTTGTTACTTTAGAAAGGGGGAAAAGTCATCTTTCCTTTTCCTAATATCTCCCTCATTTGTTGTTTCACAATATTGTGTTTAGATGAAGACTTTAAAATTCTTTTATTTATTTCTTTGACAATTATTCTGGCTGTTAATTTTGAAAACAAGAAGGAAGAGGGGCCAGGGTGTTTTATTTTTAGAGCAAGTTATCTAACTTAGTGATACTGCGCTTTTTTAAATCACTGAGAGTCAGAACACTGAGCTGTCTCTACTCACTTGCCCATCCTTCTCTCCAAACCCTGCAGCACTGAGTTAGCTAGCCAGAATCGGGGATTGTAATGGGCTGTGGATCATGTATAGCTTCACTGCAAGAAACTCTTTGATGTCTGATGCCGTTATAGATATACTCATTAGTACAAAGTCTGGGCCAGCTAGGGAGGTACCTGTCACAGATCAGCTGAAGATATTGCAGTAGCAGGTCAGCCTTGTTATGGGTCAAATACAGTTTTGTAAAGGAAAACAGAATCTAATCCAATGAATTTAAAATGTTGTTTTATGGAAGCATAGCTCAAGATCATTTCTCACTACCCCTTGCAGCCAAGGCTGCAGTTGGCTGCATAGTAAGAAAGGAGTTGTGATATAGCCAGGAAGGTATTTTTCAACCACAATTTGATACCATTAAGATGGACCTTTTGTCACAGGAACCCCATTTAGTATGAGTGATCTGAAGTTTGAATACTGTCTACTGTATGTCAACTCATGTGTGGAAGAAGCTCTTTATATGTTAGGGACATAGATGTCTGATTTTACTTTATCATCTAATACTTCTCTCATGTCACATACTGTATAATCATTACAAATACTTTTTCTCTACTTCACCTTTTTGTGAAATGTGGACACAAGATACTTTTGTGCATCTGGAAATAGCAATTAGTTCTTCTAGGAACATGACTTTTCTCATATAACATCATTTACTCACTGCTGTTTTTGCCCTTACAGATTAGTTTTCTGATTGTAACATCCCCAAGGTTGTCTTGTTTTCCTCTGTCTCAGCCTGCCACTTGATTGTTGACCTACAGGTTTATATATTCCAGAGGAATTTTAGCTGTCTGTTCTTTCCTCAATATTTCTAAATAATCTTTTCATTTTTTTCTGTATTTCCTCCACTGTATAATAAGTCTTTGGTTTCTTAAATTTATGTTTTTTGTTCCTGTTAGTGTCTAATCCAGATTTGCAGCCCTGCTTAGGTTTTCAGTGTTTTTATTACTGTGCATTCAGTTATCACCACAGGGTCCAGTTTTACTGCTAGACGTAATGAGAAGTTTAACTCATGCTTTTTCCTATCTTTCTTGATACTGTTTTCTTAAAAGTCAGTAAACAGTTCCATTTGTTCTACAACCTTTTATTTTGTAAATCTCCACCATTTAGATTAACCATATTGTTTAGAGTTCAAGTAAATTATTTTTCCAATATTATTCATGATGAGTTTGTATAATATGGCTTAGTGTTGCTTAGTTGCTAAGTCATGTCCACCTCTTTTGGAACCCCATAGACTGTAGCTCGCCAGGCTCCTCTGTCTGTGGAATTCTCCAGGCAAGAATACTGGAATGGATTGCTATTCCCTTCTCCAGGAAATCTTCCTGATCCAGGGATTGAACCCAGGTCTCCTGCGTTGCAGGCAGATTCTTTACCTCTGAGCCACCAGGGCTTAGTGTCATGCCTAATCTGTTTAGTGAAATAGATGTAACAATAGGGTCCATCAATTTTTGCAGCTGTTACTGGTTCATAAGCATGTGAATATATGCTTTCAGTTGGATTTTTTCTACTGTAAGTAGACATTTTATTGTAGTTGAAACTCAAATTTTTATTTACACAGTGGGAATTGGTAGAAAAGAGATATTAGCCTTTTGCTCCTCCCCATGTTCTTGTGGGTACACAGTAGACAGTGAAGGCAGTTTCCACACTGAAAAACATCCAGTGGCTTGAAAACATAGAGTCCACAGTGATAGAACCAATTTCCTGAACTAAAATATAACCAGTGTGTTAGGCATGATTTGCCTGCTAACTAGTTAAAACTAAGGTTCTGGTTTCTGTCTTTAGCATGCAGAAATGCAAACAGAAAATGTTTTTTCTCTGTGACTTTAAACTTCACCCATCTTCTATATGTGTCTGGGTACAGTGAGTAGGCAGCATTATAGTATCGATCATCTCTTATTCCATTCCAAATACATTTTGGAGATTATATTTTTAAGATGACATTGTGTTAAGATCACACTGTCGTACTGTCTTAAAATTTTTGTTCATCCTATTTATGAAAAAAAAAATAGTAATCCTGAAGTAGCCATTTGAGAAGTTTGAATATTTAAAAACTCTATGTGGTTTGAAAACATTTGCTAAATACCTGTCCTAGAAGTTGTTTTTCTGTTGTTAATGTTTATACTTAGCACATGCTTTGGTAAACGAACTTAAATCTTTTACCAACATTTGTAAAAACATAATCTCTAGAGGGTTTTTTTTTTTTTTTTGCAATTTCCTGGTTATTTCACTTTTTCTCTTAGCCAGAAAAGCATTCTATATGGACGCAAATTCAATTTTAACTTCCAAGCAACCGAAAAAAATTTTTTGTTTATTTTTATTCTGCTAGCACTACAACAAAGAAAGGATTTTTCCAGCTTTATTGAGATATAATTGACCTATAACATTGGTTAAGTTTAAGGTATAAAACATGATGATTTGATACAACTATATATTGGGAAATGATTACCACAGTATGCTTAGTCAACACCTCTGTCACCTCATATAATTACTCTTTTTGTAGAACATTTCCAGACTTACTCTCTTAGCAACTATCAAGTATATAATACAGTTTTGTTCACTATGGGCTTCCTTGGTGGCTCAGATGGTAAAGAATCTGCCTGCAATTCAGGAGACCTGGGTTCGATCCCTGGGTTGGGAAGATCTCCTCAGGAGGAAATGGCAACTCACTCCAGTATTTTTGCCTGGAGAATCCTGTGATCAGAGGAGCCTGGAGGACTATAGTCCATGGGGTCACAAAAGAGTCAGACATGAATGAGTGAGTAACACTCTCTCTGTTCACTATGATGCTGTACATTATATCCATAGAACATATTCATCTTATAACTGGAAGTTTGCACCCTTAGATCATATCTCCCTATTTTCCGTACTCCCCTGTCCCTGGTAACCTCCATTCTACTCTATTTCTATGGGTTTGGCTTTTTTCAGATTCCTCATGTCAATGAAATGATACAGTATTTGTCTTTCTGTGTCTAGCTGTCAAGGTACATGCATGTTGCCAAAAAAGGATTTCCTTCTTTATCATGGCTGAATAATATTCCATTGTGTATGGTTTGGAATATTGTCTTGTCTTTCAAAGATGCCCTAGAGGTAGTCTTCATAAATACCTCTTTCTTCAGTGAACCACAGATGTAACCATGGAAATGTTTGATGTGAATCATGGTATCAGCAATGGAATAAACATAGAAAATGCTGCCTTGTAATAACAGCTCTAAAAAGGGCTCCTTGTGTGGCCTTGAGCAAGTCATGAGAATCCTCCTACCTCTGTTTCTCTTCATACAAGAGCACGGAGCAGCACTCAATTTGTAGGCTTATTGATTATGGTTTACTACAAGGATTTTAAATATTAGGGGTCATTTGATGCTGAAAGTCCTGTTAAATCCATTAAGAGTTCTATATACACCCAGTTCCTCAAAGAAATTATTCATTCAGCAAATATTTATTAAAACATGTTACTTGTTAGGCAAGGACTGCACCGAATGCAAAGTTGTGGAAGATGTGGTCCCTGCCTGACCTCCTAGTAGGAAGCTGCTTGTGTTATGTGCCATAAGCCAGGTACAAACTAATCATGAAAAGAATCCAAGGGGGAAGGCAGGGGGCTGGAATTACACCCAGCTGTGGTGGTTAAAGAAATAGTCATTAAAGTGGTACCATGTGAGATATTCTTGGAAGGAGGGATAGGAAGAGATTCCAGGCAGAAAGGATAACCTCAGCAAAGACAGAGGAAAAACTGTAGCATGGATTTGGGGAGTTGAGTGTTAAGTCAACCTCTGAAGTGTAGATCGTACGTTGGTAGAGGAGTAGCCTTAAAAGGAAGTGAGGAATTTGAACTTGATTTTGTAGCTCTGAGGAATCTGACAATTTTTAAGTAGAGAAATGGCATCACCAGCCTATGTAAGATGAGTGGATAGAGCCAAAGGGACTGGCGACAGGGGAACCGCTTAGAAAGCTCCTATTGAAGCTTAGAAAGCTTCATATTGATGGAATGAAATGATAAGAACTTGAATTAGTGGGAAGGAAAAGCCACTGATGGGTTTGAGATGTTGTTCAAGTCAACATGGTTAAATAAGAGGGGGTTGAAATTTTACTTCTGCCTACTGCTGTTGTGTTCACCTCCATATCCAATTTCATCACATTTGAAGTGAGTATTTCTCAGACTTTTTGGGGGGTTTCACATTAGATGATGTCATTTACCACCACAGCTTTTGTGCCTAGCACACACAGTACATATTAGGAGTTTGAAAAGTGTTCATTGAATGAAACATACCCCCACTTTGTTGCATCATTTTGACAGAGGAAGAACCAATATGGGCTCCCCTACAAGGGGAGTCATCTCTCCATGTGTGTCTATATTTCTACTCCCAGTTCAGTTTTTACCTGAATATGAATGAAAATTGTGTACACCCATGTGTCAACATTCCTCACTCAGTCACATTTTAACCTAGATTCGATAGCCTACCGATTGCTGATTTTTGTGAATTTCTGTCCCTTAGCATTATAGAAATGTTCCTTGGCCAAGCACCTTGGATGCTCTCCAAATGTTGCATTTTGAGTGTTTTTACCCTCTATGTGGATTTTTTTAAAAATTGCTGAGTGGCCACTGTAACATCTTGGGTTTCCCTGGTGGTTCAGATGGTAAAGAATCTGCCTGTAGTGCAGGAGACCTGGGTTCGATCCCTGGGTCGGGAAGATCCCCTGGAGAAGGAAATGGCAACCCACTCCAGTATTCTTGCCTGGAGAATCACCATGGACAGAGGAGCCTGGTGGGCTACAATCCATGGGGTTGCAAAGAGTTGGACACGGTTGAGCAACTAAGCACTGTAACATTAATATCTTAAAGTAATTAGTGTGATAAGCTAGTAATATTCAAGCATCGTTTTTTGCCTTTGAATGTTTGAAATTTAATTTCACAACAAATGGCTACCTTGCAAGTAAAGGTATTCTTGGAAGCACAATTAGTGCTAATAAGGTCATTCTGAGTCACTTACAAGGTCAAAATCTGCAGAAAAGTGTTTTGTGTAAAAGGTAACTGCCTATTCCAATAAAACTATATATTTAAAGTTTAATCAATAAAGACTGTCCTGAATGTACAGTGATCTTTTAAAAGTCCAAAGAGTTTGAGCATGGAAAGGCAAAGAAAAATTCTTAGAGAGCCCATGTATTGACATTCTAAAATAAATGTACCAAGCAATCTGCTTTTTCAAAGACATCTGGAAATAATGAGAAATGTGAAAGTAATTTCAAGATGGAATTTTTAAAAGGGATTTCTAGGCTTACGCGCTGTACCTTGATATTTGTACAGTCAGTTCAATCTCTTATACCATCTCCATCTTCATCTCCATTTCACATAGTGATTTCAGTTTTTCAGGACAGACATCCTGAGGCCTTGGGTGAATCAAGACATGATTCAGGGTTAGGCAACTGACTCTAGTTCAAAAATAAGAAAAGTACCTGGGACATTTTTAGAAAAATGTTTCAAAAAAGAAGAAAACTTAAGATGGTTTTAAGTATTTAGCAGCATTCAGCTGATGTCATTAATAGTTTATAATAATGTTCATAATTGTAACTTGCATATTTGAATAAGCGACTGACAGCTAAGATGAAGCCAAGACTCTCTTTCACTCTTCCCAACTTCTAAAGGTGTCACTCTGGTGGCACATGACATTTACTCCATCTCTGAAATATTCATGATAAATTTAATCATCACATTTCACTATTCCTCCCTCAAATCGCCTACTAGAGAAACACATAAGAAAAAAAAAAATAATAACATTACTTCCTAGCCAGAGATTGTAGAGAAAAAAGAGAGAGAAATTTGGAGACATCTATCTATCGCTTCCCTGATAGCTCAGACGGTAAAGCGTCTGCTTGCAATGCTCAAGACCCGGATTTGATCCATGGGTTGGGAAGATCCCCTGGGGAAGGAAATGGCAACCCACTCCAGTACTCTTGCCTGGAAAATTTCCATGGACTGAGGAGCCTGGTAGGCTACAGTCCATGGGGGTCACAAAGAGTCAGATACGACTGAGCGACTTCACTTTTCTTCTTTTCTTTCATCTATTGAGACAGGCTTTTCATTCTGAAATACTTCAGCTCTAATAATAATGTATTTGAAACAAAACCAGAATGAAAGTGTAATGAATAAAATAACATGCTAATGAAAGAGGGGGTGATAGAGAAAGGGAGACTCCCCCAGAGAGAGAATTATTTGTGCCATTTTTATCACAGATTATAAACTCCATTATCAATTCCTTGGCTTTCCTTGAAGCAAAAATGAAGAACTGTGATTAATTATGGCTCAGAGACATCTCGTTCTCCCCATCAGATTTCTCCTCCTCCTCAATAGCATCTCTAGACCCCTATTTTAGCCACCTTTGATTTCTACCCCACTGTCTTCCTTTGATTTCTATCCCATACTGTCAAGTGCTAGAGCCCCTCTCAGCAACAGTCCCCAGGCCCCTGCAATTGCAGGAGAGAGAAGATGTATAAACTCCTTGTAGGCAGGTTCCCTGCCTTACTCTTTGTGTCGTCCATAGTATCCAGCAGTCTTTTTACAGAGAGGTGCTTATTAACCAGTGTACTTTCTTTTATCGAGCAATAAGAACAATGCAGTTCAATACATTTTCCTCTCTACAGTAGTTATCAGAAAGCTCAGAGCTACACTTAGGGCCCAGCTGAAGTGATTAACCTTATCTAGCTTTTTGAAGTTTTTGATGTAATTGCCACCACCTTCCCCATTACATCACTCTGATTCTTTGCTGCTGCTAAGTCACTTCAGTCGTGTCCGACTCTGTGCGACCCCATAGACGGCAGCCCACCAGGCTCCTCTGTCCCTGGGATTCTCCAGGCAAGAACACTGGAGTGGGTTGCCATTTCCTTCTCCAATGCGTGAAAGTGAAGTCGCTCAGTCGTGTCCGACTCTTCACGACCCCATGGACTGCAGCCTACCAGGCTCCTCCGTCCATGGGATTTTCTAGGCAAGAGTACTGGAGTGGGATGCCATTGCCTTCTTTAGGCCCATGATAATGGTGTTTTTGGAAATGTGTCCTTATAAGAAGGACATTTCCAAGCCATTTTGGGAGAATGTAGTTGTGTAACTAGTGAGAGGGCAAGGGAAGAGGTTAATTCTATTTCCAGATTTCTTATTTGCAGCTTATTAAGCTGTTTGAGTGTTTTTTATTTTTGACATGTCAATGTATTACAAGCATTACGGTATTGCAAACTGGGGGCTTCAGTTTAAGTAAGCTGCCAGTGATACTCAGAAGTAAACTGCGTGCTGCTGAGACTACTCTTAATCAGAAGGGAAAGAATAGCGAATACTTGGAACTCCTTAGCAAGGTATTTATTTTCTTCACAATGAAAAGACGAACGTATCTTATGGGATGTCCTGTTTCCTTACTGCATCACTGCAGGGTACAACCGATGAACTTTGGTGCTTGCTTTGAGGTTTGGGAGTCTACCAATACTTCACCTTTTGGTTATCCATGTTGAAATGCTGTGGTCAACATTGTGTTGTTTGCTTGTCTAATGTGAAAAGTATTTCCTTCCTTTGAGCTTATCCTTTTTTTCCAAATACCTTTTCTGGGAGTGAAGAGAAGAGGTAGTGCTTTCAAATGAGTGTGGTTTCTGCAGTGTAGTAAAGGTATTAATTTATTGGAGAGCCAAGTTGAATTTACTAGAAAATCTTCTGCCTGCTTAAATTTGGGTACCTAACAAACATTTCAAAAGCACACCCTAGGGAGATTTGTAGAGCAAATATAGGCAACGTAGTACAGAGCTCTTAAGTACTTATCTCCATAGCTAATTGCACTACGTTTGTAAACAGAAAATGAATGTAAGTACAATAGAATTTTGAGAGGTCCAGTCCTTGTTTTTGCATGACCTGGACTGGCCTTCTTTTATGCGACTGCTAACATCATTACTGAGGTCAGAGATGTGGAATTAAGATATCAAAAGCCCTTTGATATGACCTTTTAGAAACTGAATTATCAGCAACATAAGAAAATGCTCAGTAAATGGCTCAATCTATTTTTGGATTAGACAGCTGCGTTCCCAGTGTTGGGAAAGTGTTGTTGGCTGACTGGCAGCACCACCTTCACCTGGGAACTTGGTAGAAATGTAAATTCTTGGGCCCCACCCAGAACTGCTGAATCACAAACTTTGAAGGTGAATCTGACAGTCTGTTTTAAAAGGCCCTCCTGAACACTCGAATTTGAGGACCACTAGTTTAGAGAAACCAGTGGCTCAGTTGGTAAAGAATCTGCCTGCAATGCCGGAGACCTGGATTCGATCCCTGGGTTGGGAAGATCCCCTGGAGAAGGAAATGACAACCCACTCCAGTATTCTTACCTGGAGAATTCCATGGACAGAGGAGCTGGGCAGGCTACAGTCCTTGGGATTGCAAAGAGTAGGACACGACTGTGTGACTAGCTTTCACTTTCACTGTCTAACAGTCCAGGAGAGTATCAACTAAGAATAATGTATCTCAGTTTCAGAATTCTCAGCAGTTATTATTCCTTCAATGCTTTTTCTTTTTTTCCACTTTTTTTTCAAATGGCCTCATCCTTGGCTTATTGTTTATATTCAGATCTGGTGGAAAGAAAATGACACATGTTCTGGAAGACATATATCTTTGGGAAAGTTATATTATTCTCCCCAGGGAGCACCACAATGCTTATTAGCTGAGAGAAGACATACTGCATGAGACGTACTGCACGAAAGAGCAGTTTACTTTTGTTGCTGTTCAGTCGCTCAGTTGTGTCCAACTCTGTTACACTCAGCATTTCTCAAAAAATATTTCACCACAGAACCCTCTTTTTGTGGAGCTCATGGAAACTTTCCGTGGAACATCTCATCACAGGTAGTTGGGCAAGAATACCATTGGTACGTAAATGTATGAAACCGAAAAGAAAAAGATTCTTTTAATCATTTGTCTATTGTAACACTTTGGAAGGATTAGTGACGTTTTTTATACTCCAAAAGCTCTAATGTAGGTGTCGCTAGCTGCCACAGGTGGACTTTCAAAATTTTATATGCAGCAAGTGTGGGGACAAAAAGGGTCTAGATATGTATATGGTATATATAATATGCGTTTGTATATAATATTTATTATTCTTTATAATAGAAATATATTCAATATAGTATTCAGTATAATGAGAATATTCAGTAAATGAATAAATATGTTCAAATGTGTTTCACATTTATGTGAGTTGCTCTTGGCTTCTAAGCAGTTGGCCTATTGAGAAGAAAAACAAGAAAAATGAAAAACTAGTTCAAATATTTAGAAACCGTTTTATAATGAGATTCATTTTTATTATTTTACCAACTTAGATGAATCATATTCAAAATCCCTTTGTGATAATTAATTATGTGTTAGAATTTTAAGCACCATTAATATCTTTTATAGCCTGTTATTTGTTTTGCTTTATCCTCCTAACTTTCTAGGAAAAAATGACTTGCCTGATTTTATTATTTTAATATGTGTTATAAATAAGATATAGATGGCCCCAAGGGCTTAGTGGTAAAGAATCTGCAATGCAGGAGCCACGGAAGACATGGGTTCAATCCCTGGGTTGGGAAGATCCCCTGGAGGAGGAAATGGCAACCCACTTCAGTATTCTTGCCTGGAGAAATCCCATGGACAGAGGAGCCTTGTGGACGACAGTCCATGGGGTTGTAAAGAGTCAGACACTACTGAAGCGACTTAGCACAGCATAAATAAAATACAACAGCTGTTTTGGCAAAAATAAAATATAGCAAGTACCAACCAAAAAAAGTGACACTCCAAACTTTTTTATATGATAGAAATTACTTTGAATGTTTTATTCACTATTAATTCTATAGTGAATTTGTGTTGTGTGAGATCTTAAAGTAAGAAGCTTGTAATAGTAGAGAAGTGCCTCTTGACTAGATAAACTTGTCTTCTAAGTAGGCACTGGCTTATTGCCAGTTGTAAAGGGAGCAATAATTCCTTTCTCTTTTCACTTATTTCCAAGGATAAAATTAAAGCCTGGATCTGCTTCTTTACCCTCTGCTCTTTCACCTACCATTACCAGCGAGCTGCGGGACAGCAACTGTATAACAGTCTCCAGTTCTAAAAAGAGAAATGTCCTTGGTTTTTTAACACTGTATATAAATTCCCTCCCTAGGCACATGATAAGTTGTATTACAAAATCAAAAATTCCTCATATAATGATGCATTATTTTTTGTGGGGAAATCAAATGGTAAAACAGTTTGTAATCTATCAATTTTGAAAAAATTCACAGCAACAATTTTAGCTCTGTTGTAATGAACTAATGAAAATAAATTTTTTTTTTCTGATTTGATCTCCAAAGCATACTAAACTTTACTTTTTCCCTTTGTCCTTTCAAAGTAGTTATGAAGTGTGTAGGAGCAGGAATTATTCCTAGAAAAACTAATTAACAGATTTGGAAAATAATTTAGTCGTGATCTAAAGGTAATTAGAATCCAGGGCATTTAAATCCCAGTTTAGCCCTCTTCCTAATAAAATACTACATTTATACTTAGTAAAATACTACATTCATATTAAAAATTTAGGTTTATTCCTGCTTTGTCTTGGAATAAATGCATTAGAAGTCAGAGTGTGAACTGCCGGTGACCTGATTCCAAACAGTAGATTCATTTCACCATTGGTTTTATTTATCATGATTATTTTCCCCATCAAATTGTCTTTGAAAGTATAAATACCCTTTTGGACTCTACATGTTCAATTGTGTAGTCACTTAAAAGATCTAGATTCCCTACTATATATATCATCAGTAAATATCTAGAACATTTTGATTTTTCAAAGCTGTGGAAAAACCTCAATGATAAGTTAGATTGAATAGAATTGATACGTTGACATCATATTTATATGTTTACCTGATGGATCCCCATGTTAATTTGCATTTGAAGTCTTCAGTCTTATTTTGTGAATAATGTTTACTTAACCAAAAATAAATTGACCATATAGAAAAGAAAATAAACATAACTCTTGCTTACAGGCCGAGTGGAAGCACTGGAAACAACAAATCCTAGTTCCCAGGTTCCCATATCATCACCCCATGTAGCACTTTGTCTGGTCATTAAAATCAGGTCCCCCCTAAAACTGAACCTTTGGTGGCATGTCTTTCGTGAGGTGTGTGTGAATTCTTATTTGTCTGTGTTCTTTGTGGAATGAAATGCTTCAGAAGAACACTTTGTACTTCTTTGCAATAAATTCAGTCTTCTGTCATTGTTTGGGATCTTCTCTGCTTTGTCATAGTGTTGAACCTACAGCCCTCAGCACTTTTTGTAGTCTGAGTAAACCTGCTTCTAAATGGCCCTGCCGTGTTCCTGTTTTTAATTCTTCTTTTAGTGTGGCAATAATAATAGTCCCAAAAGGCACACAACCAGACCTTTCACCGAGCCCCACTTCTATCCATTCTCTATGTCCATGGGGTTTTCAGGACTGTTACTCTTGTCAGGCTGTGGTCATTTGTGCTTAAGTTTTCATAACCCAGCTCCTGATTCCAGGACACTGCTTCTTCCAGACCAACTGGCAACATTCCTATTATGTATTTACTAAAAAGCTGTGCTAAGAGATGAGATATCTGTACTAATTGTTCTGCTTTGGTTAGGATAAAAGACTTAATAATGCGTTTAAAGCCGTTTGAACAGTGCCCAGCACATGGTAAATACACAGTAAAGTTATTCAGGTGGATGTGGTGTAAAAAAAACACTGGACATTCAGTTACCTTGTCTTACTCATTCTCAAGTCACCCAAGATGCCCAGGTACTTAACAAAACAGGCCACTTGGCATACATTCACCATTTGAATAGTTTGGGGACATAGCTGACAGCCAGTTGGTATGTAATCTTTATTATAATCTTAGACGGGAAAATAGTGACCGGAACACTGGAAATATTTGAACAAGTTCGTTCTTCAGTTTAGCACACCGAGATGCTGGGAAGCGCTCGTGTACATGTTCAAATCCCAGCTCTGCTGCCTTACTTCTGTTACCTTGCGCGTGTTCCTTCTGCTCTCTGTGCCTCAGTTTTTCAGTAGAGCACTGACTTCCTAGGGTTATACTGTGCAGATTACAGGAGGTAATGCACAGACAGCACTTTGAACAGTGTCTGACATATGGTAAATATACTACAAAGTCAGCTGATATTCAAGTGGACATGGTGTGAAAAAGATGCCAACCCAAACAGCGTTCAGTAAAGCCCGCAAATGAGTTGTACTTTTATGACTACTTTCATGAAATTAGTAGAAAATATAATTTTACAAGGGCCCCAACCTGGTCTCTAAATGTGGGTCAATAATCATCACATGCCAAGGAACATGAGCTAAACCTGTAGATACCATTACTCTGTAGCCCACTCATAAAAGGTCAGAATTAGTTCACATCTGAAGGGGGTCATTTGACCTTATATGCCAGAGTCTAGTATATAAAATCAGTGTAAAACATAAAACAACGTTAAATGCTCCACTTATCTTCAGGAGAAAAATAAGTGTGAAATATTAGCACACTTACATATATATATTTTTTTATATGGCCTAGTTTACTTCATTGTATCACTTGATCAAATATTCTTCTAGAATGAAATCTGGTTTACCTTGTATAAGAGACACATAAACTGGACTCTATTTCGGCAAGACACCTTTTGTGAAGTTTTCTAATTTTATTCTGCTTTTCAGGAAAGGCACAACAAAGCTAGAGTAGATTTAACTTTTCCCTCACCAGAAGAAGGATGCTGCTAATTAAAAGGCAGGGACTAGATCTCAGAAACCTTGCTGTGCTCTAGAGGGTTTATGTTTTTAAGAAACACTGCATCCTTACAAACATTCTGTTCTCCCCATAATTCTTGTTCTAACTGCTTAAACTGACTTGTGGAGTACAATTAATAGATTTTTTAAAACTAATTAACTTTTGCTGTCCTTTGCTTCACTTTGTTTTAGATGTGGAGACAGGCATTCTCTGGCAGAGGTCTTATTTCAACTTCTCTGTAAAGCTATGAGAGTTTTATGGTTGAGGGATTGATTTATTTTAAAACATAAAACTTCCACTTATCATTTTATCTTCTTTAAACAAGCCCATTTCTAGTTACATTGTTTGTGGATGGCCTTGTTTAGTTCTTTAAATACCAGGAACAGTTTCATCATCATCAAATATTAACTGCTCGCTGAAAGCAAAAGGTGAGTTTAACAAGGTTGCCATATTTACCAAGTGAAACTGAGAGAAGATCATTGTAAAACATTTCTTTTAAAAAAGTAGTCTTAGTAGTTTCATCAAGAAGTTTTCTAATTCTGTTCACATCTCTGAAATACATTTTGGATGAAACAGTATATTTGGTAGATATTCAGGCCAGGCAGAATAGATCTTTATTTTTAAAGAGAAAGAATTTATATCAATAAACTGCTTGTTTTTATGTCAGAACAAAAACAGCAACTTGGCCTAATAAAGAATCACTTGGCAAAAAAAAATAGCCACTTTATTTAAATACACACTGCATTTGGAATTTGGAGCTTTCTTTGGAGATTGTCTGATACTCTTAAATGCCTACAGTTTTAATAACAAGTTAGTGTAAAGGGATATTTCAGCAGGACTTTTGGTGATAAAAAATATATTATCATTAACAAAATGTAGACTTAATCCATGCCTCTGAGTATTCTCATGGCAGTCCGTGTCACCCAGTAAACCTTTCTGCTTGGAAGCTTCATATTTGTTACTAATCAGGTAGTTGGGTAGGAGCGTGAGCTTATTTTAAAGTGCATACATTTGGCTCTATTGTTTGAAATATTTCTACTTATGAATTTAGCAAGACCCTGTAAACAGCCATTTGGTATGCTTTTAAATTTCTTTATCTGAAAGAAAACTTACGTTTAGGAAAAAGAAAAAGAGCGAGATGGGGACTGATTTTCATCTCTGTGCCTCTAATTTCAAAAATACATAGGTAAATCAATAACTATATTTGTCCTTTATATAACCTCTGGGTGGAGGGGTAGTGACTGACTCTAGAGATGTAATTATTTAATTTATTCTTAGCAGCATACTGAGCTCTGCAAAGATAAATTGTTTAAATCTAAACAATAATCAGTGCCTTTCTCACCTTTTACTCCCCTCAGTTTGCAAGATACTTGTCTACATTTAATTCTTCTTTGAACCTTGCTTTTTACTTCGAGACAGGAAATTTAATTTTGCCAAGTGGAAACCGCAAGGCTTAAGTTTAGTGCACAGCTAAGACCCTTAGGAATTGAAGGGATTGCCAAATACCTTCTGACTTCCCAAATTTTAGTGCCGTTAGAACTCACTAGAGACCCTTAAGTCATGGAAAACCTAAGGTAACTGGCATGGTTTCAAGGGTTAGAAGTCACAGTGTAGGAAAGCCAGTTAGACAGAGAAGGCTTGAAGTTGTGGTTTTCAAAGTTGCCTGAGTGAAGCATTCAAACAAAAGAAGAAAGTGCAGCAGCCTTTTGGAAAGCTCTGGCAGAACTTACAACTTTGGCCAGGGGTGCTGGGAAGCTGACTGTGGGATCTTTGTAGCCATCATAGGAAAAATCTCCATCTTGTTAGCTGTGTGGAGATCAAATATGGACAGAAATGTTCAATGTCATTTTAACAGGCCATCCAGTTCCTTGGAGTTCACTGAATGCCATGGGGCTTGCTTTGAGTTTTAAAAGGAGGAAGTTAAATTAGTATTTTCATAAGGATTCTCTAATGAAATATGTTACAGGGTATCTTAGGGAAAAAAAAATGAGGGAATGGTTTCTGCGACTGAACTGTGTTTCTTAGTTAAAGACCGGCCGATTTCTTTATTTAGGACATGTGAGAGGGAACCTTTACTCAGCTCTGGTGGACTGTTCATCTCCAAGAGGGGAACAGAGTGTGCCATTCCTTACAAGTATTTCACCAGGAAGCTCAGTTTCTGAGCCTCCTCTCTTAGGAATATTACACAGACTGATTTCTAAGAGCCTTTCCAGCTTTACCATTTAATGTTTTTATGACATGTTGTCTATAAACATATAAGCTTCCCCAGTGAAGTGCAATTTCCTTCTCTCTGATCTAATTCTGACTCTTTGATAATCCCAACAAAAGAGCCTGAAATCTTAATAAAAAAAAACTTTAGGACTGTGTCTCGTAACTGATTCCTGAATTTTCACCACTGCCACTTTTGTGTTATACCTAGTCTGTCATGCGGGGCTGTTATGAATCACCGTTTTTCCTGAATATATTATTTTGTTCATTAGAATTAACCATGTTCCTCTATATCTGCCTCTGTTTTAATATGAGTAATCAAGGCTTGACTGTAAAAGACATCTATGCAAATAATGGCTATTCATGCCGTTTTTTGCACGTTGTGAATATGTATCTGCATCCATCTTCTGTGTGCTTGTAGAAACATGATGCTTAAGCAGATGTTTTCCTGGGCTTCACTGGATGACTTTTGCTTGAATTTGAGTATGCCACCGACAGGACTGAAGAAATGAAAGTTAATCTGCTCTCCTCTCCCTCCCCCTGCTAAAAAAAAAAAACAACTTTAAAACATAAAAGCCTCCTCTTCCTGTAATAATTCATATGTTCAAGAAAATTTATATAGACTTAAAGAGTCAGGAGATCGGCACAGTGGTCACTCACCACGCCCTCCCCCCATCCTAGTCTAAAGGAGGAGCTCTGGCAGGCAGGCATCAAAGTCATTTGAATACACAGTTGTTGCGCCACAGTGGTTGGGAAAGTGGAGTGGCTGACTGGGTAGGGAGCCGTGTGAAGCTTTTGGTGGGAGGAGCCAGGGAGTAAAAAATTGCTTTCTCCAACAGTCAACTTCCTTAAATTCCTTGCAGCTGGTCAGGTAAGCTGGGACTGAGAGGGCCTTCTGCTTTGCTCTGGGGGAACTGAAGGCCTAGTAGAGCCTAGGCTGTTTCCAATGGAGGGGGCTGCTTATGACCTTAAGGTAAAGGGAGGTAAATGGGTTTTTGAGGATTTGACTTTATTTAGCTTAACTCACTGGAGTGGACGAATAGATAGGGAGAGGGTTGCCAGATAATATTTCGTATGGGGCATACTTATCCTAAAAAAAATGAGTCCTTGTTTATGGGAAATTCAAATTTGATTGGGAGTCCTGTGTTTTCATTTGATAAATCTGGCAACCGTAGATGTGAGCCCAGATGGAAGCCCTAGCCGGGAAGAAAGGGTACAGGCAGCCAGTGTCCATTCTGTCCTGGTTCTGAGTCGCTGTAGTGACTGGACGGGTGTCCAGAAAAGGGAGCCGAGGCAATGCTGAGAGCCAGAGATCTGACTGCCTAAGGGTGGAGGGAGACACCCCTTTTATGTTGCTTCCTAAGAAGCCTATGTAGCAAGTAGCTTCTTGAAGGTGCATGATTTTCTGTGTATTTTAATTCTTGGAGTAACAAATTCAATGTCATTCTTTTCATTCTTTCCTCTTTTTCTGTGTTTTAATGACATTTTCTGTTGGCAGCCATCAACTACTTTAAAGACAGCTTCCATGAATACTTAGCATCAGAAACGCCTCTGACTTTTGGTAACTCGGTACCTGTGTGCTTCAGTTGTTTGGGGATTTTAATTTGATTCTGGTTGTCTGTTTTGTAAACAGAGATGATACATTCCTGAGGAACATATTGAACAGATATCACATTTTTCTCAAGCAACTGAAGGTGTTAGACCACAGGGGGAAAAATTGGGAAGTGGGCAGGGAGCAGACCTGGGGTATTGGGGAGGCAGGCTTGGTTTCACTATGAACAGCAACTATGATTTTTGGTGTTATTTGTTCTTCAGAAAAAGTTCAAGCTCATGATTATTTGGGAATCAATGTTCAACGTGAATACAGCTGAATTATGGGTCTTAAGCACAGCAGAAACATTTTTGTTGTAAGAGGTCAGTAGAGATGCACAGGAAGGCCTCACCCGGTGTGATTATCCTAAAGCCTTATATTCCACCTTTGTCTAAGTAGCTTCAGGGAATTTGACTTGCAGCTGGTTAGAGAAATGAAGAGTGGGAATGGAGCAGTTGGAGGAGGCACTTTATTCTAAACTGACCCTCGAAAAGCAGTGCTCCCCTTGGGCAGGCCCAGGTGCTGATTAAATATGAATCTGCTGCAGGTTCCTTTATTCAGTTTTATAGGGGCTCTATATCCTGGGCGGTTCTTGTGACCACAGACCCCTGGGAATTATACCAGGGTTTGTGTCTGCGTGCCTTGGGTTCGTAACATTTCTGATTCAGTGTATACTGAATGACCAGGAATTTTCAGCCATGGTGGTCACATACATGTCAGAGTATATATTCATTTAAAAAAATAAGCAGTAACAAATGAACTATTTACTATACCTGAATAAAATAACGGTTCATTTGAATCAGAAAACCAGGAACAGCTTCAGTCATGTGTTGGCTATTGTTCTCTTCTGGAGGAAGAAGAAAGAACTTAGGGAAGGAAATAGCAAGAGAAGCAATTAGGCTTCTAAGGCAGGCTTAGTGTGATACCCTATAAAATTATTCCCACAAAGTTTATCCACTCAGCAAACTTTTATAGAGTAGTCACTATTCACCAGGCACAGAAACAGCCCTGGAGGTTCAAAGATGAGGAAGATACAGTCTTGCCTTTAAACAAACTCAAAGTCAAATGGGAAGATAGGCATGCAAACAATTTATCAATGTACACAGTGATAAGTGCCATGATAAAACTGAGTACAAGATGCAGCTGGAAGCACAAACGAGGGAGAGATAAAAGGGAGTGGAGGAGTGGGGGTGGGAACATGGTTTCAGGAAAATCTTTATAGAGAAAGAGTCATTTGAACTGAAAATCCATATTGGGTAGTGAGAGTCTGGAAACTTGGCTTCTGTCCGTACTGAGCTGCCTGTTAATTAGGACGAGCCACATCATCAATTTGGCCTTCACTTTCTCTGTAAGATAAAGGTGCAGGAGATGTTCCTTAAAATCCGGTTCAGCCCTACATGTTTCAGTTCTGGTAATCAGGTTATCTCGTGGGCTGTTGCAGAGAACAACAGTGTGATTGTTGAGTTCCTCCTCCCTTCATCTTTTGGAGGTCACCATTCGAAAGCTTTCTTGAGGCAGATAGGCAAGAAAATTCTTCTGCTCTCCTCCCAGCTTCTTACTTATTCAGACTTGGTCTCTGGTTTGCACCAAAGTCATTGCCCTCTGTATATGTATATGGGATGTCAAGAAAGCAGAGTTCATGAGTTTGGGATGAGCAGATGCAAAATATTATACAGAGAATGGATAAACAACAAGCTCCTACTGTATAGCTCAGAGAACTATATTCAATATCCTGTGATAAGCCAGCATGGAAAAGAATATGAAAAAGAATATATATATATATATATATATATATAAAACTTAAATCACTTTGCTGTACAGCAGAAATTAACACAATATTGTGAATCAGCTAGACTTCAATAACAAAAAAAAAAGGAAAGCAGAGTTCAGAAGAGATGCAGTGCTGACTTGGGGGGGCGGTGGAGTGCTTGCCTGCCCTCTCCATGGTGGAGGGACGGTCAGCCTCATTAATTTTGCCTTCAGTATACTCAGGAAGTGGTTTATTAAAGCCTTTTTAAAGAAAGATTTTTTTGTCTGTATCCCAAGTTTAAATTGAGTTGTATGTAAGATTTTAAGGATGCTTTTTGTGCATATATTCATAAATGGTACAATTCTGGAGGATACACATTTTTATAAAAACAACTCTTAAGAGAAAGAAAGTGGGAAATTGCCATTAGTGTGTTGATATCTGGTGATACTCAGTTTATGTTGATGTTGCCTTTTAGCTGTTTCAGATTGTTCCTAGCCTTAAAAGGTCCGTGATGGTTGTAGGAACCATGCAACCTAGTACGGATCATGTGTTGATTGTTCCTAGCCTTAAAAGGTCCATGAGGGTTGTAGGAACCAGGCAACCTAGTACGGATCATGTGTTATTCTAAAATCACTGTTACTTCCTCTGAGAAGCCATGTCCATGCATGTAAGTATGTTTTAGTTGGGCAGTATAATCAAGAGGTTTTTTCATTTAATACATGATCATTAAAATGAAATCATTTTCTTATAGAAATCAAATCACCTATTTGTTGGCTTTATTTAACATTTAACTCTAGGTAGTGTAGCAGAGCAATGAGATGTCTTTGAAAAGGTAATCCAGTTATTATTATATTTGAGAGGTTCCCCCCCGCCTCCCATAATTCCTAATGTATTTGAAGAAGCAAGTCATTCTGCAAACAGCTGTTCCTGTTAAGATACTGGTGACTGACAAAGGGTAATTTTCAGCTTCCTGGGGTCCTTTTCTTATTCTGATGGATGGTAGAGCTTTGTCTCATGAACATAAAAAAGTACTTTTCACAGGAGTTTTCTACCACCAAGTGCCTGGAAAGTCTTGTCTCTGACAGACTCATTCTCAAAACTCCCAAGACTTAGGTGGGATTTGAATGTCTACAATGCTACTTTTCTCTTTCAGTCGAAGGCTTTGTACTGTGAAGAGCCTGAAGGTAAGGAAAAGGAATAGATTGAATTTTGGAGGTTTTATGAATGCTCTGCAACTTTTTCCTTTGTCTGTCATCAACTTTTTGATGTATTTCAGAAATTTCATTGGTCATTTTCTCCCCGTGCTGCTTTTTGGGTGTTTTTTTTTTTTTCAAAGAGAGTAGATGGAATAGGGGAGCAGGGAGATGTGTAGATATAGTAACACTTATTTCAGTGGAGAATCACTTTCTTATCAAATCACTTTGCTATTTTCTTGACTCAGTATCACAGTGAAAGATCTGATGAGAATGATTTGTTTTTAAGGCCAAAGGAAATGGAAAAGGCGTGAAATTGAGGCAAGCCTAAATGAGCTTGCACTCTGATTTCTTTAATTTTGTGAGTCTGCACTGAGCACATGGCAACTCTTGAACCTGTGGGTCTAGAAGGAGGTTGGACACCACTGACTTGGCTTGGGAAACCCAACAGGTGATATTTTTCTGCCAAGATAGCTTCTGGGCTGTTACAGACCTGGTGTGATAGTCTTGTGGCCCATTCACAGTGCTTAGCTGGCCTCTGGAAAACTTCACAGTCACTGGTTTTCCAAAGGACAGAAAAACAATAAGTGATTACATACTGTGGTGGGCAAATCCATCCTTTGCCTCCACCCCATCTCATCCATACGTGCTTATGAAATCCTTAATCCCCTACAGGGACTAAAAGCAAATGTTAGCAAATGTCAAAAACAAAGTTCGCCACCCCCTCCCCAACTCCAATAAAAGTATTTTGCCCTATAATTAAGTTTGGGCGTCTTGAAGAATGAATACAGAGGAGATTTATTGCTACCAAGTGTTGTGCATATAAATATATTACCCTGAGTCCTAAAGTTGTTTTGAAAAAATTTAAGGGGCTTGGCTTTCTTTTGAAATATTGTATTTCACAGATAACATTGATATTAAATTATTTGGTCTCATCTATTGTTTCGATTGAAAATGCAGGGTTTTTTTTTTCTCTTTTATAAGCGTTCTTTAACATAAGCAGCAATCTCTGGTAAGGTAGTGTTGTGCATTTGCATTGTTATAGAATTAAATTATGGATTCTGTCATTCAAAAAAGAATGCTTTATAAATCAAGTACAATCTCATAACTAAGATGAGTAAGTTTTTTTAAAATCTTAGGCTGCGTCATATTCCATACTTTAGTTTTATAACCTACCTTGATGTGATTTTTAAAGTGTAATTCTTTTTTTTTTTTTCTATTTCTGTATACTGTGTTTGCTTGGTAAAAATCTCATTAGTTTCCCAAGAAAAAACTTAAGAAAACTTATTATTTGTAAAGGACAGTAATGTAAAAGCACAGAGGCAGGTAGCAAGCCTTTATCTGTACATTGGCAGGAAATGGTCCAAATAAACCCTGTTCTCTCCCGCCCTCCTCTCCCCTCTTGATTACATTCAATGTAAATGATGTTAAAAGTCTACCCTACCTGGAGGGAGGTGGGAGTGGAGTTCAGGGTGGGGAACACGTGTATGCCCGGGGCAGATTCAAGTTGATGCCTGGCAGAACCAATACAATATTGTAAAGTAATTAGCCTCCAATTAAAATAAATTAATCAAAAGATCCCTCTAAACTGTTAACAAATGGCAAAAACTTATTGTATTCCTTTTCCTTTAAAAAAAAATAATCTATTGTTTTTTGAATTCCGGAGTATAAGAGACTGTCCTCGTCTGATTGGGGGTGGGTTACAGATTGTGTCCTATTTAAATGGTTATGGTTGTGTTTGCCACTGGTCAGGGTAAACTATCAAGGTGGGTTTGTGATCCTAAGGCAGTCCTGCTCAGCAAGAGCCTGGTTTCTTTTTTCAGTGCTGCTATGCACCTATCTCAAAGCCTGGGAACTGGAGCAATAGTCCTAAATGCTAGTAGGCAGGAAGACAAAAGATAGTCTAAGGAGAAGGAAGGTCAGGAGTAAGTTATTTAGAGCTGGTTAGGGGGAAGGATTTCTAAATGCAACTGCAGTTAGTGATTTTAAAAAAGGCCTGAAATTCAGAAGAGAGGTCAGAGATAGAGATCGAGATTTAAGATCTGAGCAATTGCAGTGAGAGATGAAACTTTACCCGGACTTTATTTCTCCAGGGGAAAGAGAATAAAGAGGAGAGCAGAGGATTTAGGACTCTCCCTTGGGGAAGTAGGAGGAGAAAGAGAAACCCTAAAACTGCCATGCTTGGCTGTGGAAGGCTCCACGTGCCACCAGTTCCCTTGAGCTGTTAATTTTGACCCAGATAATCCCAGTTACGCTGGGTAAAGAATCTAGAGACTGAAATCATTGTGACTATCTTTGCCTTGCAGTAGATGTAAAGAGAATTAACATTTTCTCTTAGGGGGACATGTTAATGGAGTGGGGGGACTTCCATTTCCGCCAGTTTTAGTGCATATAAGGATTTCCTTGGGGCTTCCCTTGGGGCTCAGCTGGTAAAGAATCCGCCTGCAATATGAGAGACCTGGGTTTGGGAAGATGTCGTGGCAAAGGGAAAGGCTACCCACTCCAGTATTCTGGCCTGGAGAATTCCCTGGACTGTATTGTCCATGGGGTCACGAAGAGGCAGACACAACTGAGCGACTTTCACTTCAATTACAGTCCTTATATGTGCTGAAATTATGTGGTTGTTCCTACCTTTATGAGTTCAGCAGGACTGAGTTCATACCACCCTCAACTCTACCGATAAATGCTTTCTTTTCTAAGGTACGTTGAAACTAAGAAATTGTTTGATTTTATAAATAATTTGATTAAAAATAAATTGATCAAATTGGAGAAACAGAGTGAGAAGCCTAATGGAAAATAATAGTGGCTACCTTTATTTATCAAGCTATGTTTTAAGTTATACTCAGTTCCCTGCCAGGGGAGGTAAAAGAGCCACCTCATCCCATTGACCTGATATTTAAAAGAGCATTTGCAGTGCTTCTGGTTTTGCATTATATAAAGTGAAAATCGCTCAGTCAATATCCGACTCCTTGTGACCCTGTGGACTATACAGTCCATGGCATTCTCCAGGCCAGAATACTGGAGTGGATAGCCTTGAGGGGATCTTCCAAACCCAGGGATCAAACCCAAGTCTCCTGCATTGCAGGCAGATTCTTTACCAGCTGATCCACAAGGGAAGGCCAACATTATAGGTAACTCTAAGTTTCAGGGCCACACCTTGTTCCCAGTGAAATTACGGGAGTGCTTTAATAACAAGATAACTAAATATGAAGGAGTGATTAATATAGTCCATTCAAGCATCATAAATACGGAAAATTCATAGCATTTGTTGAAAACACTTGAACTGATTTTCTCCTGGGAATTCAGGTGGCCTAGCAACTTGCACTCTTGGGTACAAAAAAAGTTGCCTTCCCACCCCGCCCCCAACCCTTCCCTCCAGTAAGCTCCTGCTATAAAGCATCTAAGCAACTGTGGGAAAAAGAATGGCTTGCAGTTGTGCTTATCTTAAAGGGATTATGGCAGACTTAGTAATCCAAATGGGATCATCATTAGCTGCTTTGTACAGTACTTGAGTTAAACAAACACAACATAACACATTTGACAATGTGATAAATACCTGGTCACTGACATCCTTTGCTGCCACACAGTAAACACCATAATTAGCAGCCACATCAGCATGTAGGTAACACCAAAGCCATGTTTGGTTCCACAGGACTGCCATATGATCCTGTCTGGAAGTGCTGAAACCATCTCTAAAACATTCAAATACCTGACACTCCCAAATATACTTGGGTGTCAGTTATCCAAATGATCCGGGGCCATTCCCTCTAGAATCTAAAGAACAGCATAACTGTGAGGTAGAAGAGGTTTATTCTTCAGTTAACAAAATATCAGTGAATTTCAAGCAGTTTCTCACATTATATGGATTCAGGAAAAAGAACTTTAGAGCCAAAATTGTCCAGAATAATGGATCTAAAAGTTACAAGATACATTTATGTGTATATATTTAACATTTTTCCGTATTTTTCCTGATTACATATGTAGATCCACATCCTAGATCATATTTGATTTTATATCTCACGTTGGGAAATTTCTGTTTACGTCTGTAATGTTATGATTATATACTGTCCCTGATATTTTATATTTTAAATGTAAGTTGATGCATACCAAAGTGGAGCAGAGCAAGGTGGCTATGAGAATGAGTTCTGGGGTCAGACTAACTAGGTTTTAGTTCTGGTTTTGTCACTTGTTAGCTGTGCAACTCCTCTTCATCTCCTCATCTGGAAGATAAAAATGATGAGAGTATCAGTCTTAGGGGTGGTGTGTCAAGACAGAATACATTAATTCACATAAAGTACTTATAACAGTTCATCCCGCATGCTAAGAGATTAATAAACTTTTCTTATTTTCTTAGCCACACCAGATTTTTAAATATATTAATGTCAATTAATAAAATCCTTCATTTTTAGGGCCGGTGTGCCAGAGAGAACTGCAAGTACCTTCACCCTCCTCCACATTTGAAGACGCAGCTGGAAATTAATGGACGGAACAATCTGATTCAACAAAAGAGTGCCGCCGCCATGTTCGCCCAGCACATGCAGTTCATGTTCCAAAATGCTCAGATGCCATCAGTTGTAAGTCACAGCTCTGCTTTTTCAAAATTGCATATGTATGTCCTTTTTTTGAGGGTGCATATCTACACTGGAATAACCTGGCAAGGACTTTGGGAAGTTGTCACCGAAGGATTGAGGATGCGAACTAATATGTTAATTGACACTCCAAAGATGTTATGCATGTGAAGGGAGCAATCAGGTGTGAGATTTAAACACTGGGTTGCAGGCACCCAGAATGTAGCTTATAGGGACTTCCCTTGTGTTCTAGTGGCTAGGACTTCATGCTCCCAGTGCAGGGGGCCTGGCTTCTATCCCTGGTTCAGGGAACTGAAGATCTTGAGTGCCAGAACTAAGACCCAATGCAGTAAATTAATAAATCAAAAAATGTAATTTATTGAAGAATACTAATAAAAGGAGCAGGGACATTTTGAGAGGAGGTTTGATGATTATTACATAAAAACCTTCTAATTTAGGATATTAATTCAGATAAATTTCCTTGCTCTTTGATAGTTCTGTTGTTACTTTTAAATAGATTTTTCACTTTAAAATAACTTTAGATTTAAAGGAAAGTTGAAAAGATAGTACTGAGACTTACCATATTACCCATCACCTGGTTTTCCCCACTTTTAATATCTTATATGCAGTTTATTTGTCAAAACTAAGGAACTGACATCTACACATTACTATTAACTAAACTCCAGACTTTCTTTAGACTTCACCAGATTTTTCACTAGTGTGCTCTTTCTGTTACAGTGTCCAATCCAGGGTATCAGTGTATTTATTTGAATCCTATCTGTGCTCTCTCTTCTGGTCTGTGATTGTTTCTCGGTCTTTCTGTTTCCCATGACCTTAACAGTCTTGAGGGATACTGGCCAGGTGTTTGATGGGGGTTTTAACTTAACCTAGCCACAGAGTTTCCCTTTGGTGAAATTAATATTTTGGTGTCATTCTAGACCAATGTCTAGTATTTGGATCATTGAGTTTAAATGGATCACTTAAAAAGTGATTTAAGTGTCCTACAGAGAATTCATTTTGTCTTAATACCTTAAAATATACAGTTGCAGTTTGGCCTTAGACTCTTTGAGATGGAATTGAAAACTGTCCCTGTCTACTGAGTTCTTCCAGGTCTCATATTTGGTTCCATGGTGTCTCATTCTAATTCCAGCTGGCCTACTTCCTTTAAACCATTATCAGGCTAGTACTTGGAAAGGGTTGTGTTATCTTTATTTGTAACCCATTTCATTGGTGACTACTATATAATGAACACACTGAAAACTGAAAGATGTACGTAATATTTAGATACATGGAAAGTGTGGGAGTAGGTCAGTCTGCTCTCAGCAAAACCTATCTCATTACAAAGTTGTTTCTCAGAATTCAAGGACATCTGTGTAGATAGGGCACCCCTTAATTGGTACATCTTTATGAATAATGCAAAAAACGGGTCCTAGGGGCATTAACAAGTCACTAAAATTTTGTTCCATGATACTTTTTCCAGGATGTCTAGAAAATGTTAAGTAAAATAAATAGATTTCATGTGTTTACTCGTTTGCCAAAAATACTCGCCTTGGAATTCAGTGCTGATTAATTACATTGATAAATTCGTTCCCAGAATGTCACCAGTGAGCTCCCTGGAGTTCCTCTTTGACCTTTAGTAATACTTTATATGGTTGAACTCCTCCAAACTCTGTCCTTAGCTTTCAAACGCTGAAGCATTTCAGTTTGTTCTTGGTTTTGAAGGGATAGGGAAGAGAAAGTGTTCTAGATACTGAGAATAGTATAAATAAAGCCACAGAGAAATGAATATGCTTGGTGAGTCCAGAAAATGTGAGTAGATGGGGAGTAAAGCAAGGGAGCCTTTTACCCACCGTTACCACTCTTGGCCTCTTGTGGGATGTCCCATTTTCAGACTGAGCAAAGAATAGGAGCCAGATTTTATCACACACCTGAGCCCAGCATTTCGTATGCAGCTGGAGCCTATATTTTTTCAAAGGTCAAGGGACATCAATCAACTGCCCTATTTCAGAGAACCAGAGAGCAAGGGCCTGGGGTAAAATAGGGGTAAAGACAGAAGGCAGACTATTCATCTTCTGTTGAGCCTCCTGTTGAGTATCTCCATGCCAAGTCTCCCCCTTCATGCATTATTGATCAGGGAGTGACTTTTTTGGAGTCCAGTGAGAGATTCATTGAGTTTTTCAGCTTCTTATGCTTTCTAATTTGATTCTCCATGCTTTCTATAATAGAATACATTTCCCTTTTTTCTTCAATGAGGGTAATTTCAGGCTGCAGAATATGACTGTTATGACTCACAGGAGTACTATTTATTTTGTAGCATAGCAGAAGACATGAGACATTACTTAGAAGACCCCAGGGAACAATTGGAAATTGCTTTTCTACCTTGTAGATTATTTAACAATAGCTGTTATGATGTGATAAACTGATGAAAGATTAATTTCTTCAGTTATTATGTGTACAAAAAGCTAACCTCGAGATGGTTGATATGATCCTCTTTTGTGGTCTAGAAAGCTGCCTTGTGGGCATGTTGTCATTGAGCTAGTGTGAGCAATTTTAAGTGACATTTACCAGTCTGACTTGAAAGAAATTTTCTTTATTATGGATCTTGATTTTACTATGGAAGTAACATATAATTTTACTTTGTTTCTTTGGTACCTAGTCTCCCTAAACAACTGTCTATCCCTTCTAACTGCACATCCCTCCTGCTCTGATCATCTGATTCTTTTCCCTAAAATATTCAAGCTAACGTTTAAATTTCCAGTCCTGTTGTTTGTCTGCCTGCATATTAAGACCCATTGGTATCACTGCCTTGAACCTTATGTCTTCCACAAACCACTCTTTGATCTGTTTCTAGGATACCGGAAGAGCATGTCTGCTTTTGGAAAATTGAGTACGGTTTGCTTATTACAAGGCCACAGATAAAGGGAATGACAACCTAGATGTAGCCAGAGAACAGATTCTGTTCAGTGTGACTGAACAATGAAAAAAAAAAGCCACACCTAGTCAATTTGGGTGGAATGCTTGCTGTAGCAGGCAAGTTTGTTCACTGTATCTAACAGATCTGAATTGACATTTGCAAGTATAAAATTCCACCTCAGAAAGCTTTTGGTAGCTTTATTGAGGAAGTTTAGTAAGTGACACAAAGGCTGCGACTCCCTAGTATTTTTCAGTGCAGTTTAAGAGACAGAGCTGCTGATGTTCACAGCAAAAAAAAATTATACAATTAAGAACTCCCTTTGGCATAATTAAGAGACAAACAGCACTGGAGAAGAATTTTACGGCAAGCGGACACACTGGGTTCCAACTTCTGAGAACAGATAATGTTTGGAATTTCAGATCTTTTCATAATTTGGAATATTCATTACAGAAAGAAATTTCCAAGGAAGGATTCTCACTGCTACATGTAATGTGTGTGTGTGTGTGTGTGTGGTGGATATGATGTTATAGGCTATAAAAATATTTTTGAAGCAGACATTTTGTATAATGTAATAAATACCTTTCCTTTCTCTGTTTGAATGTGGTTGATTCACATGGAGGCGGTTCTTTACATGAAGGTAAACTTGACCCAGTTGAGTGTATGCACCTGATGATTTATATAGAGGTTATTGGCTCAGCCATAGCAGTGTGCCAAGTCCTCTGGTCTGCTGTATGCTTTTCATGGCTTGCATTCCTGTGGCCAAGTCATAGTATTCCAAACCACCGAGTCTATAAACACAGGACTTCAGCCTTTTTCTTTATCGCAGATAGAATCATCTGATGTTGTCTAGACCTTCCCCACCATTTTACATCATTTTTACAATTCTATTTACCACATACATTTCTCAGAAACAAGCTTATATGGAAAAAAAAAAAGAAACAAGCTTATATGTCTATCTGAAACTGTACTAAGGAATAAAGGTGAGGTGACATTTCAGGACCAAACAGGGATAAGTAGGAAGTTCAGTAGATAGGAGGAAGGGATATATACTAATTAATAATATCAGTATTTTTAGACTCTAGTGTTTCAAGTGTTTTTATTTAATTAAATAGGAGCTCTAAGATATTATGTTACTCTGTGCACTTTTGGACTAGGACAGATTTAAACGAATAGAAGTAAAATTGCAAAATATTTATTTACTTTTTAATTTTTGAAAATGCTAAATCATTTCATAGTTAAAGATGAAAGGATAATATCTTTTCCTCACCATGATACATTATACATTTTACATAGTCACGTCAGAGTTATAGATTTTCTATTTCATATAAACTATTGGCAGAAGTATTTCTGCTATCTCCCTGTTTTCAGGGCTCTTCTGTTAAAAATTATTAAAATTTTCTAGATTACCAGTCTCATGGTCAGTACAGAAGTTACAGTGAATGTTAATGAAGATTCTTCAATGAGTTTCTCAGTTTACCTACTCATGAAATAATAAATGATGACATTTAATCTCTTTCATCTTAATGTAGTGACATTCAATATTTTGTAAAGTGATTGTTGCAAAATGTTCAAGTCAGTAGAAGACAGGCATTATGTAGTTATAAGATTAATATGCTCTTAATATATTTATGGCTGTTACGTCGTAAATATCCACATTGACTTGAGGTTAATCAGATCATATCACAGGAGTGTTTGAAGTGGTACCATGCTACGAGCCCCAAATTTTATCAAGATTTTACTAAGTTTTCTAAAAAATTAGAAAAGATTTTACTTTTAGATAGAGCAACTGAGACCTAACATTATGTGTTTGTTCTATAGATTGTTCCCAGGCTTTCCTTGAGGTTAGCAAAGGAAGGCTCTGGGCCCCTTATTTGCATGGTCTCCTTCCAAGGCCCTGGGAGGAGGCCTAGCAATGTGTTTATAAAATTTGCCAAAAATATTTGTATATTCTTTGTTCTTAAGGCTCCCCTCCTCTACCCAACAACCTAAACTGCAGGCCCCTCAGATCCTGGATTCATTCCTGATTGCAATTACTGGTCCAGGGTAGAGTAGTTATCGAGGTCCCTTCCTGAGGCTGTGTATGCCACACAGCTTAAAGCCCCTTTAACAGTAAAACAAAAGAAATCACAACAGCAGGAGCTTTGCTGCCTTGTCCCAACTCGGTTTAATACAGTGAAACGAAAATGCTACACTTCTGCCACCAAATAGAGGGCATTTGTACATGCTGTCTTTCACAGTGCGTAGTTTCTTTGATAGTAACCAATCTCAACACTCTCCCTTTATCCTCCCTTGTATATTCCCAGGGGATAAATTAAAATGTAATCGTCTCTCAGCCCATTTTGTGTCTTACTCCTCTGGGGCCGGTTAGCTCAGTTGGTGAGAGTGGGGTGCTAATGAGACCATGTGGGCCTATTAGCTTTCCTGCTCATGGTCACAGTCTAAGCTCCAGCAGGTACCTCAGCGTGGCTTGCCGTTCATCGCCATCGAGATGAAGGCAGGAAGTTGGGAAGGTCTGTGAAACTCATTTTCCCTGGCGGAGGATAAAGAAATCACAGCAGCAACAAGAAACAAACCCAATGCTTGGTAGCCTCACCTAGAGAGGATTTTTTTTTTTTCTTACCACCATCCTCTTGCCTAGATCAATAAAATTCAATGGTTTGTCAGTGACAGGGCCATGAGGAGACCTAGTGTGAAAAAACATGGCTGCCCTCCCCACCCAGTAATCTTTCCCCCCAATAATCCTAATCTGCCATAATAATCTTTATGTGCGTGCTAAATCACTTCAGTCGTGTCTGACTCTGCGACCCTATGGACCGTAGCCTGCCCAGCTCCTCTGTCCATGGGATTCTCCTAGCAAAAACACTGGAATGGGTTGCCATGCCCTTCTCCAGGGAATCTTCTCGAACCAGGGACCGAACCTGTGTATCTTATGTCTCCTCCATTGGCAGGCAGATTATTTACCACCAGGGCCACCTGGGAAGCCATAACAATCTTTATAGATGAACTAAATATTATTTGAAACCTTCCTTCACCTAGTCTCCTCTCTTCAGCCATTCTGTGAATATCACATTAGCAATTCACTTGTCCCCTGGAACCACATTTTTTGTAATATGTTGTATATTTCAGTCTATATCACCAAACCTTTTTTTTTTTTCAAAACTCTTCATTGGATACCTTTTGATAGTGATGACTTAGCCACTCCAGTTAAAAACTGCATGCATACATATGTGTGGGTGTGTGCATGCACGCATGCAGGTATATTATACAATACCCCGTGGTTCTCATACTGTTTTTATGTAGCATTTCACATCTGTATCAAAAGACAGTTTGGGAGTGGTCTTCTGCTTAAAGTTTTCCCCACCAGAGAGCAAAACAGATGGAATCTCTGCCACTGGTTTTGATCCCTGAGTGCTTGTTTTGTTTGTTTTTTATTTTGATTTTTGTAACTGGTCAACCTAAAAGTAATCAATGGCTTAGGAATCCATTTTGACTCAATTCACTAAATATTTCTTGAGTGTCTACTCATGCCAGGCATTTAAAAGAGTAAGAAACAGATAAAAAGGTAAATTAGAAATAGTCTCTATCCTCTACGAATATATGATCTAGCAATAGTAAGATGATGGATTAATTTTTGTTTTTGATCCCCTTAGTTTCTGATTTCTACCTGATCCTTTGTATTATTTAGCTTTGAGCTTTTTTTTTCCCCCTCTGTAGAGTGATTTTTTTTATATGAGCCATTAAAGGTTTTGTTTTATTTTGTGTTGTTTTGGTGGTGGTGGTGCTCTGTTAAACCGCTGATAATTAAAACCCCTTGCATCCATTTATCATGGATTTGCATTGAGATATCTCTAGTCTCCAGGCTTTCTGTGGCTTTTTTGCTTTTCTCAGCTCTTGTTATTTCCCCCTTCCCCCCAAACCCTTTTTCTCATGCCTGTTGTTAAAATTAAGTAGTCATTGATTTTTAAAATACTTTTTCTTTCCTAGTGCTATACTGAAGTTAATTGAATTACCAATGTTATTATATAGTGATTTAGCAACAAATAATTTTTACGGCACTTCTTGTTCATGTCTCAGTAACAAAGTTAAAATCCACCCCCCCCCCCAACTAAGAAAAAAGTCATTTACCCTTTTACCAGATCCTTCTCTAGGAATCACCTGCTATTATGCTGTTGGTTATAATTCGTGGCCTGCTCTACAGCTTCTTACCACCTACAGGGAGATTCAAACCATAACTTGTTCCCTCTTGCTTGCTCAACTTTATACCTATGATACCCACAATAATCTATCAATCCTTCACCTACCTTCTTCCCTTCAATGCTTCCCCTTATTTGGAGACTTCCATGATTAATAAGGTCAGAAAAGCCAGGTTTAGTTGAGGATAACTATTCACTTTTGATTCTTGAATGTATTTTTCTTCACTCTCTTTTGGGCCACAGTGGCTTATTTATTAACAAGTATGATTAGTACATAAACACCACTATCAGCTTGCATCTGTTTATAAAGTTCACTCTCAATTACTGAGGGACCAATCAACTAGTCTGGAGATTATGTGGGCCTCCTTCAGTGTCCCAGTAACACCAGTCGAAGAGTGTGGAGATGACCAAGGAAAAACTGAAAATGATTCACTTGTGCTCCTTGTGAACATCTAGTAAAGTCTGATGAAAATGAAAATGATACATTTCATTGTGCTTTGGGATTATCCAAGGATAGAAATATGCATGGTGATGGTGAAAGGGACTGCTTTTTATACTATATAAATGCTTGTAAATGAGTAATAAAATTAAGATATTATGAGTGCTAAAAGTTAAGAGTGCTATATTTCTGGCATTAAAATCAAGTCAACCAATTGTTACCAAATGTTTCAGTTCAGTTCAGTCCAGTCACTCAGTCGTGTCGGACTCTTTGAAACCCCATGAATCGCAGCACGCCAGGCCTCCCTGTCCATCACCAACTCCCGGAGTTCACCCAGACTCACGTCCATTGAGTCAGTGATGCCATCCAGCCATCTCAACCTCTGTCATCCCCTTCTCCTCCTGCCCCCAATCCCTCCCAGCATCAGAGTGTTTTCCAATGAGTCAACTCTTCACATGAGGTGGCCAAAGTATTGGAGTTTCTGCTTTAGCATCATTCCTTCCAAAGAACACCCAGGGCTGATCCTCTTTAGGATGGACTGGTTGGATCTCCTTGCAGTCCAAGGGACTCTCAAGAGTCTTCTCCAACACCACAGTTCAAAAGCATCAATTTTTCAGGCTCAGCTTTCTTCACAGTCCAACTCTCACATCCATACATGACCACTGGAAAAACCATAGCCTTGACTAGATGGACCTTTGTTGGCAAAGTAATGTCTCTGCTTTTCAGTATGCTGTCTAGGTTGGTCATAACTTTTCTTCCAAGGAGTATACGTCTTTTAATTTCATGGCTGCAGTCACCATCTGCAGTGATTTTGGAGCCCAAAAAAATTAAGTCTGACACTGTTTCCACCGTTTCCCCATATATTTGCCATGAAGTGATGGGACCAGATGCCATGATCTTAGTTTTCTGAACGTTGAGCTTTAAGCCAACTTTTTCACTCTCCTCTTTCACTTTTCATCGAGAGGCTTTTTAGTTCTTCTTCACTTTCTGCCATAAGGGTGGTGTCATCTGCATATCCATCTTATAAAAGAAAATGTTTAGTTGTCCACCTTTAAACAGGAGCTTAGAGGGAAGGCCTCAATTATGATATTGACTTCAGGCCAGGATTAGCCTAAGTGAGTTAAGTATCTTGCATTCATCCAACAATAATTTTACTGACACTGGATATTATTCAAGTTACTACAAAGAGATCTAGGCTGTTATTAGGTTTTATTTCTTTATACTACCTTGAGGAATAACTCATTTTAAGTAATAAATCAATGTTCCTAAGATGTCTGTGTAAACTAGAGATATTTATTTGAGGCATCGTTTTTCACTGAATTGTATTATTATTCAAAGGTGCTTCAGAATCCTTTAAGATCAAAATGCGGTGGCTCCTAAAGTTTTTCCTTTACAGGATTCCATCTATCTCCCCATTCTTAGTTACCAAGTAGTTATTATTCTATAAATAAATAGTTAAGAATGTGAATTTTAGTAATTATGTAAAAGAACATTTACGTGAACACTTTACTATTTGTTTCTAAAGTCTGACTTCTTCAATTTGTGTAATCTTGCTACAAGTATTAAATTCACATCCATAGATTTTAATACAATTAGCGCTTTACTTCGGAAATTGAGTGCTTTATATTTTTGAATCCTGTAGAATGAGGGTCAGCAAAATTTTCTCTAAATGACTAACAAATAGGTCAGCCTTTGTGGGACAAGAGACAAGATTTGAGGATACTACATAGGTTCTTCTGTAATGAGAAAAAACAGATATCCATGCTTTTCGTTATGTCAGTCTACGAGTGAGCAGAGTGGAATTTATTTATGGAAACTGAAACATGAATTGCATATAATTTTCATGTGTTATGAGATATTACAATGTAGAAAATAACAAATGCTGGAGAGGATGTGGGACAAGAAAACCCTCCTATACTGTTGGTGGGGTTGTAAATTGGTCCAGCCACTACAGAGAATGGTAAGGAGGTGCCTCAAAAATCTAAAAAATAGAGAGTTGCCATATGATCTATTACAGGCTTCCCAGGTGGCTAAGATGGTAAAGAATCTGCCTGCCAGTGCAGGAGATGTGGGTTCAAACCTTGGGTCTGGAAGATCTCCTGGAGCAGGAAATGGCAACCCACTCCAGTGTTCTTGCCTGGGAAATCCCATGCCCACAGGAACCTGGAAGACTACAGTCCATGGGGTCAAAAAAGAGTCGGACATGACTTAGTGCCTAAACAACAACAATGACATGGATCCATGAATACCACCCCTAAGCATAGATCCAGATAAAACTTTGAAAAGATACATGCAGCCCTATGTTCATATCAGTGCTATCTTATAGTACCCCATATATATATATAAAAGGTAATTATGTGTATATATATATATATATATATAATGTAATATTAGCCATAAAAAGGAAGAAACTTTTCAATACCATTTACAGCAAATAGATGGACCTAAAGATTATCATACTAAGTAAAGGAAGTCAGAAAGAGAAAGACAAATACCATATGATATCGTTTATGTGTGGAATGTAAAATCTGACACAAAGGAAGTTATCTATGAAACAGAGACAGACTCACAGATACAGAGAACAGACTTGTGGTTGCCAGGAGGATGGGTGAGGGGGTTGCATTGAAAGTTTGGGACTGCAAACTATTATTATTATATGCAAGCTATTATTATTGTAACTAGAATGGATAAACAGTAAGGTCCTGCTGTATAGCACAGGGTGCTATAGTCAATACCCTGTGATAAAATAATATTTAAAAGTATATGCATATAATATATAAAACTGAACCACTTTGCTGTACACCAGAAACTAATATTGTATATATCAACTACAAACAAAATAAAAATAGAGAAACCACTCTTAGCATTCTGGCCATACAAAAACAGGGCAGGCTGAATTGGTTCAGGGGCTGTGGTTTGCCAACTATTACCCTAGAACACAAGCTCTTGAACAGTAAGTACTCTATAATCCCGGGGTGAGTTTCATGAGGTCCTTGAACTTCTTGAGATCACAGTTTGTACCCATATGAATTTTTCCATGGGCAGGGTCCACAGCTCTTATTAGACTCCCAGAGAAGTTCAGGACTTGAAAAATATTAGGTGCCACTGTTCTAGAGACAATTCGCCAAATTTTAGAATGCATTTCCTAAGGCCCCGATAGTTCTAGGTACTTGGGGCTTCCCAGGTGGCACTAGTGGTAAAGAATCTGCCTGGCAACACAGGAGACAGAAGAGACGTGGGTTTGATCCCTGGGTTGGGGCGATCCCCTGGAGGAGGGCATGGCAACCCACTCCAGTATTCTTGCCTGGAGAATCCCATGGACAGAGGAGCCTGGCGGGCTACAGTCCATAGGGTCACAAAGAGTCAGACGTGATTAAAGCGACTAGCACACACACACGTGCAAGTAACTAGTAACTTGTGGGAATTCCTACCCTAGCAGCTAATACTGCAAGACACATTGAGGGTAAATAATTGTCTAGGTGATCTTTTTATTCATATAGTCAGTTGTTGCCATCATTCTTGTTGGTTTTACAAGATTCAAGAAAGATGAAAATCCATACCCTTTGTTCTAAGAGAAAAGCTTTCTCATATTTTCAAATATTTAGTAAACGATTTGTAGGCTTGAGTGAATATCTGAAACATATTTAAGTGCCTGGTCAATTTGGGCTGTATATAGAAATCAGATTCAACCTGTTAGGTACCTTTTTATTTAAAATTAAGACTACCCCACAGGTTGGTTCATGTTTAGCTCAACTTACATCAAGGGCTGCAAGACAGGTACAGGAAGGATTAAATTTGCTTATTAAAATTGAATGTGTGAACTTGCGGCTGCCTGATATAACAGGTGGCTGTTAAATAAAGCTAAGCCCTTGAATGTTCAAATTCATGAAATGGAATACTTACCCTGGGGCAGAGGTGGTGGTGAAAAACAGAAATGTCCATTTGAAAATAAATAAGAAACTCAGGAGTTCCAGCTGTGCCCAAGGGTTGAGAATTTTAAAAAAGAAAAAAAAAAAAAAAAAAAAAGACCTACTTCTTCTCAATAAACAGCATTATAGAATCAAGTTTATACCAAAGAGGAAATAGTTGTAAAATCTACAATGCTAACTTTAAAATGTAAATATGATACAGTATAATCTTACAAACCCTAAGCTTTTTCAGCAAGCCCCTTGCACTATTTATATAGACTTCCAATTAATTTACAGCTTGTTTTCATGAGATTGGAACATATAACAAACCTAAGAAGGTTAAAATATATTCCAGGTTAACCAGTAAATTTTCCCCCAAAAATGAAGGAAAAAAATACAGAAGTTCAGAGCTATTATAACAGGAAGCATTGCTACATGTCCATTATTCCTAAATATTATTAATTGATCAGTATTTATTAGTGATTAATAATTTTGTAATCTAGATAATTCACTCATCTGCCAGTTTTCCTTTTAATTCAATAGCTTTAGAAAATATAATAATGGCTCTTCTTGGTTCTGTACTTTTACCATTTGAGATTTTTGCTAATTTTGAGACAGCCTGAATCATCAAATTGATAGTCTGTCTTCAGTTCAGTTCAGTCGCTCAGTCGTGTCCGACTCTTTGTGACCCCATGAATCGCAGCATGCCAGGCCTCCCTATCCATCACCAGCTCCCGGAGTTTACCCAAACCCATGTCCATCGAGTCAGTGATGCCATCCAGCCATCTCATCCTCTGTCGTCCCCTTTTCCTCCTGACCCAACCCCTCCCAGCATCAGGGTCTTTTCCAATGAGTTAACTCTTAGCGTGAGGTGGCCAAAGTATTGGAGTTTCAGCTTTAGCATCAGTCCTTCCAATGAACACCCAGGACTGATCTCCTTTAGAATGGACTGGTTGGATCTCCTTGCAGTCCAAGGGACTCTCAAGAGTCTTCTCCAACACCACAGTTCAAAAGCATCAATTCTTCGGCGCTCAGCCTTCTTCACAGTCCAACTCTCACATCCATACATGACCACTGGGAAAACCATAGCCTTGACTAGACGGACCTTTGTTGGCAAAGTAATGTCTCTGCTTTTGAATATGCTATCTAGATTGGTCAGAACTTTCCTTCCAAGGAGTACGCGTCTTTTAATTTCATGGCTGCAATCACCATCTGCAGTGATTTTGGAGCCCCCAAAAATAAAGTCTGACACTGTTTCCCCATCTATTTCCCATGAAGTGATGGGACCAGATGCCATGATCTTCGTTTTCTGAGTGTTGAGCTTTAAGCCAACTTTTTCACTCTCCTCTTTCACCTTCATCAAGAGGCTTTTTAGTTCCTCTTCACTTTCTGCCATAAGGGTGGTGTCATCTGCGTATCTGAGGTGATTGATATTTCTCCCGGCAATCTTGATTCCAGCTTGTGCTTCTTCCAGCCCAGTGTTTCTCATGACGTACTCTGCATAGAAGTTAAATAAGCAGGGTGACAATATACAGCCTTGATGTACTCCTTCTCCTATTTGCAACCAGTCTGTTGTTCCATGTCCTGTTCTAACTGTTGCTTCCTGACCTGAATTCCTGATTTCTCAAGAGGCAGGTCAGGTGGTCTGGTATTACCATCTCTTTCAGAATTTTCCACAGTTTATTGTGATCCACACAGTCAAAGGCTTTGGCATAGTCAATAAAGCAGAAATAGATGCTTTTCTGGAACTCTTGCTTTTTCCATGATCCAGCAGATGTTGGCAATTTGATCTCTAGTTCCTCTGCCTTTGGTAAAACCAGCTTGAACATCTGGAAGTTCACGGTTCACGTATTGCTGAAGCCTGGCTTGGAGAATTTTGAGCATTACTTTACTAGTGTGTGAGATGAGTGCAATTGTGCAGTAGTTTGAGCATTCTTTTGCATTGTCTTTCTTTGGGATTGGAATGAAAACTGACCTCTTCCAGTCCTGTGGCCACTGCTGAGTTTTCCAAATTTGCTGGCATATTGAGTTCAGCACTTTCACAGCGTCATCTTTCAGGATTTGAAATAGCTCAACTGGAATTCCATCATTTCCACTAGCTTTGTTCGTAGTGATGCTTTCTAAGGCCCACTTGACTTCACATTCCAGGATGTCTGGCTCTAGGTGAGTGATCACACCATTGTGATTATCTGAGTCGTGAAGATCTTTTTTGTACAGTTCTTCTGTGTATTCTTACCACCTCTTCTTAATATCTTCTGCTTCTGTTAGGTCCATACCATTTCTGTCCTTTATCGAGCCCATCTTTGCATGAAATGTTGCCTTGGTATCTCTAATTTTCTTGAAGAGATCTCTAGTCTTTCCCATTCTGTTGTTTTCCTCTATTTCTTTGCATTGATCGCTGAGGAAGGCTTTCTTATCTCTTCTTGCTATCCTTTGGAACTCTGCATTCAGATGGTTATATCTTTCCTTTTCTCCTTTGCTGTTCGCTACTCTTCTTTTCAAAGCTATTTGTAAGGCCTCCTCAGACAGCCAGTTTGCTTTTTGCATTTCTTTTCCATGGGGATGGTCTTGATCCCTGTCTCCTGTACAATGTCACGAACCTCATTCCATAGTTCAGCAGGCACTCTATCTATCAGATCTAGGCCCTTAAATCTATTTCTCACTTCCACTGTATAATCATAAGGGATTTGATTTAGGTCATACCTGAATGGTCTACTGATTCTCCCTACTTTCTTCAATTTAAGTCTGAATTTGGCAATAAGGAGTTCATGACCACAGTCAGCTCCTGGTCTTGTTTTTGCTGACTGTATAGAGCTTCTCCATCTTTGGCTACAAAGATTATAATCAGTCTGATTTCAGTGTTGACCATCTGGTGATGTCCATGTGTAGAGTCTTCTCTTGTGTTGTTGGAAGAGTGTATTTGCTATGACCAGTGTGTTCTCTTGGCAGAACCCTATTAGCCTTTGCCCCATTTGCCTGTTACTCTGGATGTTTCTTGACTTCCTACTTTTGCATTCCAGTCCCCTATAATGAAAAGGACAAAGGTCTTGTAGGTCTTCATAGAACTGTTCAACTTCAACTTCTTCAGCGTTACTGGTCGGGGCATAGGCTTGGATCACTGTGATACTGAGTGGTTTGCCTTGGAAACGAACAGATATCATTCTGTCGTTTTTGAGATTGCATCCAAGTACTGAATTTTGACTCTTTTGTTGACTATGATGGCTACTCCATTTCTTCTAAGGGATTCCTGCCCACTGTAGTAGATATAATGGTCATCTGACTTAAATTCACCCATTCCAGTCCGTTTTAGTTCACTGATTCCTAGAATGTCGACGTTCACTCTTGCCATCTCCTGCTTGACCACTTCCAATTTGCCTTGATTCATGGACCTGACGTTCCAGGTTCCTATGCAATATTACTCTTTATAGCATCAGACCTTGCTTCTATCAACAGTCACATCCACAACTGGGTGTTGTTTTTGCTTTGGTTCCATCTCTTCATTCTTTCTTGTGTTATTTCTCCATTGATCTCCAGTAGCATATTGGGCACCTACCCACCTGGGGAGTTCCCCTTTCAGTATCCTATCATTTTGCCTTTTCATACTGTTCATGGGGTTCTCAAGGCCAAGAATACTGAAGTGGTTTGCCATTCCCTTCTCCAGTGGACCACATTCTGTCAGACGAAGTCTTAGCTCATTATATAAAATAATATCACATCAGTTAATTCCTGAAGCTTTGTATCTCATTCTATGAGATGTATGATATGTTCCTATAACCTGTTATATCACAGTGCTAGTTAGGGTGGGTCAGCCTTTGGCTTTTGTCCTCAAACCTTAAGGCACTTCCTCTGACTGCCCCATCATCTTTCCTCCCACGTGGTGTCACCCCTTTCCTCTTAAAACTCTTGGCCACCATGCCTTCTCTACTTACCGTGATGAGTCTTACTAGTTTGGAAGCGGGCGGGACATGTTCTTTCCATTGTTCCTAATTTGCCAGTTAGCTAATGATAAATTCACTGTGGAGAAGGAAATAATAACCCACTCCAGTATTTTTGCCTGGAAAATTCCATGGACAGAGGAGCCTGTGGGCTACAGTCCACGGTGTTGCAAAGAGTTGGACACAACTTAGCAAGTAAACAAAACTCATCTAAGGCTTCCCCAGTGGCTCAGTGGTAAAGAATCCGCCTGCAGTGCAGGAGACACAGGAGCCACACGTTCAGTCTTTGGGTGGGGAAGGTCCCCTGGAGTAGGAAATGGCAACCCACTCCAGTATTCTTGCCTGGAAAAATTCCATAGACAGGAGGAGGCTGGCAGGGCTACAGTCCATGTGATTACAAAAGATTTGGAAACAACTTAGTGACTAAACAACAAAGTCATCTTAAGGTAGAGTGCTAATGGGGAAGCCCTTCCTTCCAAGGTGAATGTGGTTTATAACACGGGTTTCATGGAGAAGGCTATGCTGGTGAAAATTTCAACTCCAGCTAGGGGGTGGCTGCATGAATATAGACTGTCCCTCACTTCCTACTCTACAGAGTCCTACTCTACCTCCATTTAGAACCGTTCCTATTATTGTGATCTAGCACAGGATGTGGGCACAGCTTGACAGTACAACAGATGTTTTTTTTTTTAGTGAAAGAAATTAAAAAGAAAGCAAGAACACATGCTCTTAGTAATACATGAGACATCACCGGTTGTACCGCAGTGCACCTACCTTATAAAGTCACTATTAGAAATATACTACGTTTAACCAGGATTTGTTATTCATTCATTAAAACGTTTACATTTATTTTTAAATTATGTCATTGATTTTATCAGTCATTCACTATGTATATTGGGTGCTGTAGGGGAGGCAAGAGAACTATCAAAGAAATTATCACCACATTGAGAAGAAAAGATGCTCCCATGTGGAACACACTGGAAAACAGCACAGTAAAGTGATAAATTATTTCATCACAGATAATAATAAAGGCAATACATATATTACACTCTTTGAGATCAGGACTGGTAAAAAATTAAAAACCCAGTAATAGCCTTTTGCATTTCCAAGACTTTTACCAGTTATACTCTAGTGTATGTACCTTATAATCCTGTTATCTCTCCCTGCCTAACAGGAATCCTATTTAGGATATTTAGGGCCCTCTTTTAAACTGTGCATATTATCTGGTCCCTTAGATAAAGACAAGGCTAGTCAAGTCAGATTCGTTTGTAAAATAAGACCTCTTTTAAAAAAATGACCATACCATTCTCCTTTTAGGTAGACAGCAAGAAGTTGTGAAAGCTCTCACCTTTTAAAATCCACTCCTTTCTTCCTCCCTCTTTGCCTGTCTTCATAATTGATAGTGGGCTGGGAAGAAAAGCAAGTGTTCGGTAGGGCAGGTGGGAACCATGGTAGGACCAGAAGCTTTGGAGCAAAGCAGTACTGCCAGGAAGAGAAAGGAGGACAGTGAAATGAATGGGGCCTTCAGAATGCCCACATATATGATATCGATGGTGACAAGGTTTTTACATAAAAGTGGAAGTGCTAGGGAAAACATGTTTGGAACAGACTCCATCAGTGCGATTTGATTTACCTAACTCATAACTGTTAAAATTATGTGGCTTGGTTTATCAGCTTACCAGTAAGTTTGTTACTCAAAGAGATTTGTTGGTTTAAAAGGAACTCTTATATGGGAATTAATATGATACTAAAAATAAATCAGACAATACAGTGGTAAATTTTGATATGGCTTATGCTTTTTGAAAGACTGCTTCTTTGTGTAATAATAGGAATAATCTATTGACCTCTAACACCTTTTTTTCCTCTTTTAAACATACAGAATTCTTTTCCTGTGAATCCTGCAATTGCAGCTAATCCTGCCATGGCTTACAATCCTTACTTACCTCATCATCCTGGGATGGGCCTGGTCCCCGCCGAACTGGTACAAAACGCACCTGTTCTGATTTCTGGAAACCCACCTCTGCCACTGCCAGGGCCTGTTGGTCCAAAACCGATACGTTCAGATAAACTGGAGGTATTTGTGTAGAAATCTATGAATACTCATACGGGTAGATATTAGCCTTATGCATAAACATTTCCAGAACCTGGTGTCTTAAATGCTTTAAATAAGTACATCTGGGTTTTAAGCTGCTGGAATATAACCTCAGAGAAGTATTAGACGTTTTACTGCTGCAGTTTTACCCTGTTATGAAGTGCACAGTTGTACAGTAGGTCAAACAATGTCTTAGTTTGCCCGGCTGCCGATTGTGTGTCTCCTCTGTTATGGCACAGAGAGTCTGGTGGGCATGCTCCAGCTTTACAGTCTGGAATTACAGTCTGTATTCACTGGTGGATCTCTACTTGCTAGAATAATCAAACTGAAAATAAAAGACCCATTAACTGCCTATGAATGCAGAATGTAAATGAGTCTCATAGAGTCTAAACCTGTTTCTCCATATTATGAATGATGTACTAGATCAGAAATATCCTTATACCTAAGAAAAGGAAACTAAAAGAAAATTGCAAACAGCTTTTTGATTTATGGAAGTCCTTCAAACTATGTCCTTTTTCATAAGTTGAAATAAATAACTAGTCAGTTTCTTACAAAGTCAGCTCCATTGGCAGCTCCTCAAATGCTTGGCTATGTATCGGACTGGAATCTGTACATGTCCTTTAGTCATGGTTCACACGTCTGCTTGTAAAAAGCACATTGTTGTGTGATAAAGACATATCTTGGCCCTTAACAAAATAATCCTCTCCTGCAAATATAGCTAATTACACTTTAGGCTGTGTATCAAGTGGAGGATTAAAAACTGGTTTTCAATAATTGGTTGTTGTTGGTTAATCGCTAAGTTATATCCAACTCTTTTGCAACCCCATACATTGTAGCCTACCAGGCTTCTCTGTCCATGGGATTTTCCAGGCAAGAATACTGGAGTGGGCTGCCATTTCCTACTCCAGGGGATCTTTCCAACCCAGGGATCAAGCCTGCGTCTCCTGTATTGGCAGGTGATTCTTTATTGCTGAGCCACCAGGGAAGCCTAATTTTCAAGAATACTTTCATTTCAATGTAAGGAAAGCTGACAAACTTCCTTTGGGGACAATGGATTGTTATCTTTCTTGGAAGAGAAATTTTGTTTATGTTTATGTCTCATAGTGACTATGGCTTGACTTTATCCTTCAAGTTTTGAAATTTTTCCTAAATAGATGACAAAAGAATATGTACTGTTGCTCTTACATTCACTGGCGAAATAAATAAAAACTGATAACCTTCCAAGCGTCAATGTGATTTTTTTTTTTTTAAGGTTTGCCGTGAATTTCAGCGAGGTAATTGTACCCGTGGTGAGAATGATTGCCGCTACGCTCACCCTACTGATGTGTCCATGATTGAGGCAAGTGATAATACTGTGACCATCTGCATGGATTATATCAAAGGTCGATGCTCCCGGGAGAAATGCAAGTATTTTCATCCTCCTGCGCACTTGCAAGCCAAACTCAAAGCAGCTCATTACCAGATGAACCATTCAGCTGCCACTGCAATGGTAAGAACAGGCTAGGACTTGTCGACTCTCTGTTTGGGGATAAATGATTCATATATGCCTCAATTTGTCTAATACCCTGGAATCACAGTCTTGGATAGTCATGAGTGGACCTTAAAATGAATCTCCTAGGATATAAACTGGAAAGGAGAGAACCTATTTATTCTAATTCACTAAAAGTTTCTAAAGGTAATTATTTAAAAGCTTTCCTAATGATTCTTACTGTGCTTTTTCTCCCATTTTTTAAGAAGGAGTGAATTATACAACTTAAGCAGTAAATTATTTTTGAGTGATTTTTACAGCCCAACTAACCTTAATATCCTGTGAGCCACCTAGATGGGCACTTTGCTGGTAATATCCTTAGTAACTTTCAAAAACAGAGGACTTGGAGGATGAGTTGGTAATTAAGTTCTGATTCCCAAAAGTTGATGATTTCAAGGCAGCAGCCAGGCAAGGCTTGAGGGGGAATTTCTATATGGTTGGGAGAAGAGACCTGACTATTGGGTTGCCATAGTAAGTAAATTTTGGAGAAAAGTTAGTTGTACTTAACTATGTAAGGTAGGAGGTAGAAAAAATACTTTCATAACACTATTGTGTGATAGGCTGAAAAGTAGGAATTATGATTACTTAGGTTTGTCATAGTTGTCAATTATTTTGATAGGCTGTAAGCTATCCATTTCTTTTACATCCTGGACCTTTCCTCATGTAATACGGTATAACCCAAATAAGGGACAACATTCTGAGGAAAGCTCATTTTTCCTGGCTGTGGGAGAAAATCACCTCCATGACCCTGAAGCCCATGACAGAGATCTTTCCTTTTCATAAGAGAGATACATTTATTTTCAGGCATCCCTATTTATTGAGAAGGTTTTCTCATACTGAGTTAAAATCTACCTCACTTTAACTGGCACATACACTTATTTTATTACCAAAAAACGTCTATCCCTATTTCATAGGAACCTGATTCTCATGTCTTTTCTCTAAACCAAATGCCCCAAATTTCTCCAGACTTCTTTCACAGATGACAGCTTTGGGGCCACCGCACCAATGTTGGACTTGTCCCTCTTTCTCAGTAACCCTGCTCTCTCATAACTGAACCCAGGACTTTGTGAAAGAGCTGAGCACCAACATAGAACACACTTATTTTCTCCCTTCATCTGGACAGCAGAATCTGTGAATGAATGTTAAAAAAAAAAAAAAAAAGACTTCTTCACATTTTTTGTCTTAAATTCTTTTGAATGAGGGAGTTTTTAGCTATGAAAATAGGAAGGTATTCAGAATATCAATGCAGAATTTAAGCCTCCAATTGTTAGTTATTTCTGTTGGTGGCATAGAGAAAATACAGTTGGCTCCCTAAAAATAAAGGTTCTCAGATGCATGGGATGCATGAGAAATGGCTTGCCTGTGCTTTGGTAAACCTGTCCCATGCTCAGTCATGGGACTTTCATATGTATGTGCCTATTTCTGATGATTTTGGTGTGTTTGGTAAGATATATATGTCAGTCCCAAATTTCCATGTAGAGTTAAATATACTATATAATAGGCCTTCAACTGATATTTTTGAACATCAATATAAAATGCCTTTCTGAGTCATCAGAGCAGAGTCTTCAAGGTAAAAGTTGCATTTACCCATAGGAATTTGTGTGAGATAAGATTAAACAAAGGGGGCTGCATGAAGAAGTTTAAACTTTCTGTATTGTAAGGATTCACAGTTGAAATGCTTTTTGAAAGGAGATTTTTTTTTTTTTACTGTGTTCTTGTTCATGCTCAGGTTGAAATCACTGAAAGCAACTTGTATGCATATAAAAGACTTGACATCAGTGTCTCTTTTGCTGTCTCATAAAAAAAAAAAAAAAAAAAAAGACTTGAAGACGTGCTATAAAGTTCCCAAATAAAAATAGAGATACTGTTAGGCCTTCTTTATCCACAGGAATAAGGAGGTCATGGCATGCCCTCTTTGGCATATGGAAGGCTAGGTACTCAGCATAAATGTGCCCATCTCCTTAAGAATTTAGAGCATACCCAGTTGTCGGCAGGACGTTTTTAAAGTACTCTGCAGTTAGTAGAGGGAAAAATGTCAGGTCCAATTTCTCTAGTGAATCTGATCCAGGGGCAAGTTTGACTGAATATTATAAGCACAGTAGGATTTTAAAGAATTGTAGACATGAAGATTTTAACACAGTAAGAGTAAAACCTCTTACCTTAAATTCAACCTTACAAGGTCTTAACAAAGCAAATGGTACATACCGAAATGCCTGGCGGGTCTCTAAATAAATGAGAATTGCGTACATTTTGCTAACTATGGTTTCTAGGTGAGGTGGATGGTGCAGGCGATTCATTCATTTGCTTTTTCCTTACACATTAGTTGGGAAATATACAGTTATAGGGTTTGGACCTGAAATCCTTGTATAAATTGAATTTTGGAGCTACAGAATCAGACTCAGATCTACTGACATCTGTTTTTTTTCACCTATATGCCATTTATCTCCTTGATTTAGATCAGTTTTAACTGGCAAAAATCCCTTTCCTGTTAATAAGTTGCTTCTGCTAATCTCATTGTAATAGGTGAATAGATGAGCATCGCTTAGATGATAGTTTTATGTATTTTTCATTTTTGTTTGTTTCTTTTTGGTTGCACAGGGTCTTTGTTGCTGCGTGCGGGCTTTCTCTAGTTGTGGTGCACAGACTTCTCATTGCGGTGCCTTCTGTCGTGGCGGAGCACAGGCTCTAGGGTGCCCAGGGTCCAGTAATTGCAGTTCCTGGGCTCTAAAGCACAGGCTTTGTAGTTGTGATGCTGGGGTTTGTTGCTCCACAGGCATGTTGCATCAGGGATCGGAACTGTGTCTCTTGCATTGGCAGGCAGATTCTCCACCACTGAGCCACCTGGGAAGCCTTCGATGTTAATTTTAAATGATTCTTTGCTGTCAACAGCATCCTGTCACATCTTGCCCACCTGATGAAGTCCTTTTCAACTTCACTCATTTGTCTAAATTAGTGAAGCTGAAAAACTTCTTCCACCCCTGATATGTTCATTTTCTATTTTGGACTGAGTATGTAGTCATATAGTGAACGACTTCATCTCTTTAGTTGGTTACCTTGCTCAATGGTGACCCTCACAAAGGGTGCCCAGGCCAGACTTTATTTAACTGCTGCTTGCTTGGTCTGAGTACATATTTTACTTTCCTTGGTATTACTTATTAATCTATCCTTCCCTCACAGGGCCTACAGCCTGGTACACTGCAACTGATACCAAAGAGATCGGCACTTGAAAAGGTCAGTTGTGCCCCACCAGTCTTTAATCCCAATGTGTTCCACCGCCAACAGGCTCTGCCTAACGTGCCGATGCCGCAGCCGCAGCCGCAGCCGCAGTTCATTCCTACAGGTGAGAATGGGGCTGGGCCCTGTAAGTTGAGTGGTGTTGTGAGTGAATACACTTTACACCAGCTTTCAAAGAAATGGTCAATGGGTATTTTGATTAGAAATAAAACAACGCAGTTATGCTCAGTCTGTTTGTATACAGAACCAACTGTTTTCCTGTGATTCCTGAAAATTAATGGTTTTGAAATCAAACTAGGAAATGCTGTCAGCATTTTTCTTTTGAGCATTTCTTAATTTTTGCTTTTCATGTTTGATTCACTTGTTTCAGTCTTAAACTAATTCTTTGACTCTTAGGTATCACTTTCAAAGGCAATGGTCTGATCTCAAAAAAGTTTCTGAGCTTCAGCATTGCAAAAATAGGTAGTCTGTAGGTCTTTGATATGCCAAAGATAGCTATAATAAAACTACCTTTAAATTTAGATTACAGAATAATACAGTGTATATATATGTGTGTATATATATATACACACATATATATATACAGTATAATACAGTGTGTATTTATATAATACAATATAAAACAGGGAGTTTTAGCCTCTACTCTTAAATCAGTTAATATAAAATATATGGAAGTTTATCACATTTTCCTAATACTTTGCAGCGTATTCTATTACCTCCTATATTCAACTATATTTACTAGTATAACAGTTTTGTACAAAATTGAAAAATTTAAGCCATAGTCTTTTAAAATAAACATCATATAATAGTATTATATGCCTGGACTTAAAGAAACCCATTGATTCACTGATATATTAATCAGTTAATTAATTTTGAAAGAAGCCATAAAAATCTTAACTTCTGTCTAGTTACTAACCATAATAGTTCTTCATGATACCATTTAAAAACACAATTTTTAGCCTTTTTTGACCTGGATTTGGCTAATTTAAAACTCTAGATTTATAAGCAAAACTGTCAGAAGAATCCCTTTCCCCTTAATTTATGGCAAAATAAAACCTGGTCAGGTTGAGAGCCCCCCTTGATGAAAATCCTGTTCGCCGTATGTTCACAGTCAAGCCATTGATCACTAGGTGGGGGCGGGGGGGGGGGCGGGACATAACAGTAGATTAGTGCCCTAAGTAGAACTTCCTGGCACCAGCTGCCAGGTCTTGGTGCATATTTTGAAAATCATATATGTAATAAATTAAAACTCTCCCTTTCATAATCAAAAGCACTTAGGATATATTAGTCCAAAATAAATATACAACTAAGTTGAGCTAATGCCTTTAAAGAAAAAATTAACATTCATTTTTATACCTAAGAATCCAAGAATTACTCTGATCACCTGGGTTTGGGGTCTTAAGCTGTAATTATGAGCATGGGAGATTACTGGATATGCATGTGCTGGTTCATTAATATTGCTAAGAATATCATTCTAGTTAAAAATTATTTCTATCAATAAAGCTTTAATAATGAAATATCTCTTTTCTTTACTTTTCACGCTTTTCTGCATGGTGTCCAGGGCCAATACTGTGCATGGCACCCGCTTCAAGTGTTGGTAGGTTTTGTACAAAAATTCTCAACTTTTTCTAATCTGAAAAGAAAAGTGTTTTTTATTGTGACTGTGAAAGAAACAAGCAACTGGATGATATAGCTGAAAATTTTCTGAGTATTTCGGTTTTAATATGGTGCTGTCTGTTACATGTTTTTGTGAAATCACAGCAGTCGTACACTCTCAAGTTCTAGTTCATTGCTGCTGTGGTTGAATACTGACCTTGCCATTTCTGTATTTTCACACTAAAAATTGTAGCTAAAATATCTTGAAACATTTCCTTATCTAGCCAGAATGGGCAGTTTTAAGAAACTAAGAAATTGTAAAATATTTAAAATACTTCAAATGTATAATTTGTAAAGTACAACAAAACCATTCCTCCCAAAAAAGGTTACCCAAAAGATCAAAATCATTCAATATTTAGATGTTGCAAAAAAGCAAAACTAGAGCCTTCTGTAGTGTTTTGTAATGCTGTCTATAGTGTTCTAGGATGAAGTGCCATCTGCACAGAAACAAGGCACCACAAAATCATTTCAAAATGACTCTTTGGGGGTATGTGATTTTTAATAACCAGTAACACACAGAACGTTTAATTAGCCACCCATCCAATATGGTAGCCATCTCAAAACCATTCTGTGCATGCGTGTGTGCTAAGTCACTTCAGTCATGTCCAACTCTGTGACCCCATAGACTGTAGCCCACCGGGCTCCTCTGTCCATGGGAATTCTCCAGGCAAAAAGACTGGAGTGGGTTGCCATGCCCTCTTCCAGGGGATCTTTCCCACCCAGGGATCGAATCCTTGTCTCTTACATCTACCTGCGTTGGCAGGCAGGTTCTTTACCACTAGCGCCACCTAGAAAGAAAACAAGGAAAGCGACTGGTTTGCCTCTCAGAACTCCGGGGGAGTTCACGGCTCCTGTCATTTCCATAGGCACCAGGAACAGACCAGGAGAAAATAGCTCTGTTCCATACAGGGAAGAATTACCCCACCTCACCCCACCATCTCCTATCAATCCAGTTCCTTTTATCCTTTTCGAGAGTTTGCAACAGCTTGACCGCCATCTCATTGGTCAGCCAAAGTTGATGCAGAGTCAAGGGGTTTATCAAGATAAAGCAAAAACCTCAAGATGACAGCCACATAGTAGATGCACTCACTGACAGGTGAGGCCACTGTTATTAGTGATGCCCTGTCAGAATTAAAAACGTCTCCACTGATACTAACAGAAGCATTATATGCATATGATTAGGAGAACAGACTTTTGCAAGTTCATGAAATGTGTCTCCATCTACCCATTTTGGGCCTCTGCTCCCTTGTCCTTTTGCCTAAGAGCTTTGTGTAGGAATGCAAACTGCATGCTCCACTGGTACTGCTCCCTGTGCAATTGCTGTGCTCCTAAAGGGGAAACAAGAGTGTTTTTAGAACTCACATGTGCTACAATAAGGGATGGACTTCCCTGATGGCTCAGATGGTAAAGAATCTGCCTGCAGTGCAGGAGACCCGGGTTCAATCCCTGGATTGGGAAGATCCCCTGGAGGGGAGGGTATGACTACCCACTCCAGTATTCTTGCCTAGAGAATTTCCATGGACAGAGGAGTCTGGCAGGCTACAGTCCATGGGATCACAAACAGTCAGACGTAACTGAACGACTAACACTTTCACTTCACTTTTCACAATAAGGGGTGTTGATAGGTAGAGATAGATGGGCATGAGCAATTATTGCAGAGTTTCTGTTAATCACCACTTGGGGTACATTTATGGTTTCTATGACGTTGCATACGTTGATTTTCCTCTCCCTAGGCCATTCACTTTCTCTGTCAACTTTCAGAAAATCTGAATTCAATCGATGTAGATGCAAAGTATTACATATGCCCACTTGCCATTCACACATTAATTCCTTGGTTGGCTTTGCAAAATGAGTTAGAAAAAAAGAAGAGCATCCAAGAAACTTTGAAAATGACATAGAAACTAGAAAAGGCAAAGAGAAATCCACCTGAAAAAAGTTGTTACTGCTGCTAGTCACTGTCGCTGTACTATTTGCAGTGAAGGCAAGATTTCATTGGATATTTACTATGAAGTTCCCCTTGGAAACTTGGGCTATTTATGAAACAATAAATAAGCAGCCTGAGTAGTTTCATAAGTAGCCCAAGTTTCCAAGGGCTTTGCCACAGATGTGCATAAAACCTGCACACATAGTCCACTGTATTCTTTGTATATGCTCTCTACCATATACCCACCAAACTATAACCTTTTTGTATGCAAATCAGGTAAGTATATTTATATGAAACTGTCCCTCTGCACCTACAAATCTAGTGACAGCACTCATGTCTGTCATGAGTTAATGAACCCAAATACCAATTTACAGTTCCATACTCCCATTGTGAATACACAACCAAGTTACTTTTCTGCTTGACTAGCTATTCATAGAGATAGCCTTGGTAAAAACAGATTTGTCCTAGGCACCCGTTGTAACCCCTTCTGAAAATTTGGCCCTTGAAGTCAACTACAGTGTGATTCTGTTCAAAAACTAACTATTGGTAAATGTTGAGAATGATTCCATTTTCCTTAATGGTAACTATAATTGGCTTTCCCCTTTTCTCTTTTTAAATTTTCCCCCCTTCCATGCTGTGTTGCTTTGCACTGACTGTGATTGCATGTTTCACCCTGGCGTATTCATCATGATGATGTCACATGGCTTGTTGCTGCGATACCTGCCACGCCCCATTCCATCGTTTATATCATGGTTGCTCCACCCTCTCGTGTGTTGCTTCCATGATTCCTACTGAAAGTGCCCATGATGCACAGTGCTGCACCCACCACTATGTCTGCAGCACCACCACCTGCTACCAGCATTCCCTTCGTTGCAACAGCTCCAGGCAATCAGGTTTGGCCATTTATTTCACCTGTTTGGACCTAGCTAACTACAGTGTGTTGATAAGGCACAGTATATGATTTGGGGATTGGTGAGAGATATTAGTCTTTCTTAAGCCATTCTTAGATTTAGAATTTTTCTTTTTCTGTATATTCTGGACAGATGTTCCTGCTTTGCTACACATCCTGAGATGAATCAGCAGAATAGGCTCTTTTAATTGGTTACAGATGTTACCCAATAGATTATATATACAGTTGTTGCTACTACACCAATCCTCAAATACATATACTAATTTTTTTTAATGTTTCCTCATTGGTTGAGAACAGAATTTACTTTACTACCATTTCTAGTTATTGCATTTGAACTTTTGCTTAGTACTATCATCACCTTTGTCTTCAGGTCTACTGGAAAGAAAGATAACACATTTCTTTCCAAGGCACAGATATGCTTATCATGACCCAGTGATTACATGAGAAATTCCTTCTTATACATTAGATGTGTTTGTCATGTTTTAATTTTCATTTGCTTGAGGTTTTTACAGGCAGAGTCACAAGACAAATGATGAATTTGGGGGAAGTCTTGAAATTGTAAGGAGATACTTAAAATAATTATTGTGTAATATGATGGGTATTTCACCTTATTAAAATGGTAACCACACTTTAAGACTTTAAGTCCACTGTTGTTTTAAGTACAAGTTTGATAACCCTATAGGACACAGAGCATTAATTCATTGGGGAAACAAACCACATTCTAACCTGTGCTTTGCAACATTAACTATTACTGGATATGGTTAATATGTCAAAATTTTTCTATGAAATTGATTATGGTTTTTGATTACCATGTCCAAGCAGTGAACAAAATAAATGGAATTCTCTCAAGAAACTGTTTTAATCTAAAATCTTTTTTACTACTATAGATACCCCCATTATCAGTAGATGAACTGAATAACAGCATGTTTGTTACACAGATGTAGAAGTTCCCAGTAGAACAGTAAGTTTCTTTAAGTATTAATGTAATATTTGTAGGTTATATCTTTTATCTACGCAGTTGCATTTGCTAAAGAGTTTGGTAAATATTTTCATTAATAGACATTGCTTATCATTTTAGAGCTCAATTTAAGCATTCTAAATTTTCCACCTTGAATTGTGGAGAGCAAATATGCGATTTTTTAATATGAAAATGACAGCTGGTATTGTATTTTCCCAATGAACTTATAAATTCCTAAATGTTTTCCCATTATTAAAGGGGTATGACTGGTTAGCCAAAGACACAGATCGCTTCTGAATTTTAATCTTTTAACATTTTTCTAGCTTTGTTTTTTTTTTTTCAATTGAAATAAAGCTAGGTAATTTTGTCACAATTTGATGAAGATGATTGTCTTAAAGATAGCAAGCAATGCACTTCTCCTGAGAATTAAAGAGCGCCTCCACATTCTGCCACTTTGTGTCGCTCCCCATGTAGGTCTAGCAGATTTGCTCCAGCTGTTTGCAATTTTCAGCAACTTAATTTAGCAATTTAATCATTATTTTCATTCAAATCATGACACCTTTTTTTGTGGTTTTTGTTGCTGTCTTCAGAGATTCCCCCCTTCACCTTTGATTTCCTATGCTTGGTCCAGAGCCTGGTCCAGAGCAACGCACTTAAATTGAGCAGTCCTTCACTTGGAACGAGTGACTTTGGAAGTCACTTAAGACTCTGAGGCATCTTAATTGATTATAGGGAGTTACTAAAAAAAAAAAAAAACAATACCCTGGTTCTGAATTGCATCCATTAGTCAGTGAAAGCTTGAAGTTTTCATCATGGGAGTGTCTGACTTGGTTGAAGCAGGCAACAGTGCCAATCTCTTGATGGACTGGTTCCCCAGAAGCTGACTAGCATTTGTTTCTTGCTGAGGACATGCAGGCCCAGAACACTAATGGTTCTGGACAGAGCATATAGACAACTGTACAGTACCCAAACAGGTCCCCTTAATCATAAGGAATGTTCTAAAAAGACATCTTGGCATATACAGAATAACTGAAGTAGCTGTATATTGTAGTCATCTTCAGAGGTATCGTTTGTTATAGTGGCAACTTGGGAATAGTACCAAATGTGAGAATAATAGGTTTTATAAACATTTGCCTGATTTTCATGGACTGCTTCACATCAAGGTAAACAAAAGTGGTCAAATACAGTTAAGTTTCCAACAGAACATGTTTGGGAATAGTGATTCCTTTTTGCTTGATTCCGTGAGAGAAGTTAGATTTGGCACACCATAATCATTGCAACATGTAACACATGTTGATCATTTTTCCAGAATGCAAAAATGTAATCTTGTAAAATACTGTGTACCCAGAATTCACACTTAGGCCATTCATGTGTAGGTCCAAAACATTCAGATCAAATAAAAGTTTGTTTAATACTTGCATATTTCAAAATGGAATCAAATATATTTTCTCAATATATGCTTGTTGGAGGAAGTGAATGGATGGGTGGATGTTCATCAAAAAGTTTTGGCATTGTGCAGATAATACCTGAAACAGTTGAGTGCTTCTCTGATAACTTAAGGGCAACTGTCTACATTGGCATTCAGCGAGAACCATGGACTGTCATGGTATGTGACTCCTTAGTAAACATTCCCAACAGTTCAGTTTTCACAGATGTAGACTATGAAATTCAGGATGGGGAATATCTTGGCATATGGTTCACACACAGAACTAGAACAAAAACCAAATATCCTGACTCCTACCTCTATAACCATCCAATATTTCTCACTCTTTTTTTTCCATTTCAGTTGAAATTCTGAACAACAGAGTTACAGATTACCAGAATCTCTCCGTGAGGACCTCCACATGGCCTTTCTATATTCATTCACGTATGTCCTCTTCTACCAACACAACAATAAGCGTGGTGCAGTCAATATATTAAAACAAACATGCCAACCAACACATTCAGAGAAAAAATAAAGCATTAAACAAAGGAGATGTTAAAACACAAATGGAAAACAAATAACTACCATCTGTCTATCTTATTTGAATTACTATGTAAAACAGCATAACATTTTGTAATTTATCACGTGTTTCTCTGTGATTTCCCAGTAACTGTTATGCTGAGTGAATCTCTACAGTGGACTGTTGGCTTATTGTGCATTCTTGGTGGATAAATATTCCTCTGTTTTGAAGTGTTAACCTTACCAGTTTGTTTACACAGTAGTCTATTGGGCTGATTCAGAATGTAACACGTATGTCCAGTACCATTTTCCTCATTATTGTATCATATTGGATTGTTGTGTGTTGTTAGGTTTTTACATAGTATATAGTGTTTTACTGTAATGTGTGATGTTTGATTTTAACTAAAATGTTATCAATGGGAAACAGAAACACACGTGCTTGAAAAACATGACAGGTTAATATTGATATGCTCTCTCTTTAGAATATTTCTGTAGGTTTCTTGAGGCAGACATTTAAAAGGCCTCTCTTTTGAGTATGTCTAAAACCTGTCCATAAACATGCATGTATATAATTTGTACCTGTAGATCTGACTTTGTATAGTACAGTCAACGTTACTAGATTTTTTTGTGAGAGAGGAAAATTACCTGAAAATAGCCGGGAACGTCTTAAAACATTAACCTGAATTTCACTTCTTAAGTAGCTTGCAAAAGCTACTTAAGGTAAATTCTGGATTTACCTTTAAATGGTTTTCTCAGCATTTAGACTATAAATTGTGTAAAGTGCCCATTACAGTTTTTGTGGCTCAAGAATCCTGTCTTCTAGGCTGAGTGTCTAAAACTGAGCGATTTGTAATCTTCAGCTGAAAAAGTGGTTCTTGGAAGCTTAAAGGTATTTTAATTACAGGTTATAAATTAAACAGAGAGAGGGGGGGCGTGGAGATAGTTTTTACATTTTGGAGGAAGTGTGTAAAAACCATTGCAATGTAACCTTTGATACAAGTGCCATTTTCCAAGTGGAAATGGCTCATGCTCTTTACACTACTCTTTGAATAACAAGGAAGATGCAATCTGGAAAAGTCAGTCAGGGTGAAGGAAAATTGGTTCCAAGTGAGGCCTTTCCTCCCCAAATGGACAGTCTTTTCTGTTGATCACAGTTGGAGACTTTGAGTATAGGCTTGGAGAAATGGCGGGGCTGGGGAGAGAGGGAGCCACTTGAAATTACTCTTCGATTCATTTAAACTTTCTTGAAAGGATGGCCACAGTTGTCTTTAGTTTCAGTTCAACTGAGTTTTCCATTTTGTTAAAACATTTCAGTGAAGGAGCAAGCACCTGGGATATATGTTATTAATACATTTTCGCCTTCCCAAACTTTATTAGCAACAGAATCTCTCATATCACAACCAAGCCTCTTTTTTGTTTCTTTGGATTTCTTTTTTTATATGTTTTGAAAATTGTAAGAGTTTGTAACACCCTTTAGGTGAAATGGAGTGGCTGCACTCCACAGAACTGACCTGAATTCACACTACTAATACTTTTGAAATAATTGAATAGCCAAGTAGAAGAGTAATTAATTCCTATGGTATGTCACATACCTCCTCCACCCCACTCAGTTATTAAAGTTACTATTATTGATCAGTGGTAGAACCACGTGATAATTTGCATCGGTTTAGATAGATTTAGTATTTTCTAGTAAATATATGTTCCCTCACTGGAAAGTATAAAGTCATCAAATTTGTTGTATGTCCCAAGTTTACTATTCTCCATGAAAATGACAAGCCAAGGGAAAATCAGGTTTTGGATACCTCAAGCCAGCCAGTAGTATTTGAAGCACAGACCAATGGAACTGGCAGAAACCTTTTCACCACCAGGGCATGTGACTTGTCCAGGACTGCCTAGCTACTTGGTAGAAGTTGGACCCAGAAATATCTCCAGACCCCGGTTGTTCCTCCATTTCATGTTGTCTGTGCTTCAGAACATTTGAGACTCCAGCCCCAAGCAGATCAATTTGGCTCAGAATACAAAAGAGCAAAATTAGCTCTTCAGTGGCTCATATCCTGTTGATCTTAATTACCAATTTGAATTGTGATCATCAGTGATTTCTAAGTGATCTTGCTTGTATTACACCATTGTCATCTGCTAACAGCATTGTCTGGAGTTAGAGAACAGGAGGCGTGTTGAATTTTACCTACTGGTCCTTTGAACCACTTAATTTCTATTTCCCAAAATCTTGACTCTGCACTCTAGCAATGTTACTTGTGTTTGGAGCTGAGTTTTATAAAACCTATCCTCGGGCCTCTCCAGAAGGGCAGATTTGATCGAGGAAGGATGTATACTCTAGATGTATTCCTTAAAAGAGACAGAGACATCTTCAGTGTGATACAAAGTTTTTTGGGTCATTTGACGTTTTGTTACAGCATACTGTCTCATTTTTTAAACTTCTGACAAGGATGTACATGAACAATAAACCTAGAGTACAGCTGTTTGCGTGTTGCCTTAAGCACTGGAAGACATGAATAGTGATGTGTTTTTGAGTAAGAGGTTCAGTGAGAGTTATTCAGGGTAGTGGTATTTTTGGTGCCACAGTTTTTTTATGTTGTTGGCATTGTAAAAGTTGCTTTGTGAGTGAATTTAGAGAAAGAAAACTCAAATCACTAAGGTTCTGATGTGAAAGAATTTTGACAAAAATGCAATATTAAGATAGCACTCTTTAGTTGTGCAATGACTTATTCAAATGATCTTTATTCAAGAAAAGACAAGTCATAGACTATAAAGTTCTGGTGAAAAAGAGAAGTCACAAAACTAATCAGTGACTCTAAATGACAATTAGTAGATTAAGTGTATATATGTAAAATTCTAATCACTTGTGATTCTTAGTTAACATTTTATAAGCTTTGTAGTTTACAAGGGCCTCTTTTTTATTTATCCAAAATTATTCTTTTTGTCCCCTTCTCTCAGTCTCTTTCAAAAATACACAACTGTGCTGCAACTTGGAAAATAAATGTTTAAGAAGGTTTTAGTAATGTCAAATTTCCAAAAGCACTATGTGACCGTAACATACGTACGTTTTAAAGAGGGATTACAATTACATTTAAATGGATTCATAAAATCGCTATGTGAAGTATAGTATTTGCTTTTGCAGTTGGAGCATGATTCCTCAGCTAGCTGTTGCATTTCATTTCACTTGTCTAGAGTCTTTAATTTGTAGTTAATTGCAATGTGTAAAGCCATCTTCTGCCTACTCCATCAATCTTCTCCATCCATTCCTGAACACACTGAAGCACTTTGATCTTGCCGTAAGTGTTGTCCTATACCGCTAGGCTGTGTTCACTAATGGGCAGCCTCAGCTCACCAGCTTTCCAATTTGGGCAAAGCAAGTACCTCCTCCCTACCATCAGCAGGAACCAAATAAAAATGAATCATTACAGCATGAATCTCTTTTTCATGATACGACCAAGAAGCACAGTGAGGTCCAATTAAGGACAACATTGGCATTAAATTTTGTTAAATAACGTATAGGGAAGGCCCATGTGCTACTTGGAACGTTATTTCAGCCTTCCGCTACTCCTTTAGAGAGTTTATGAGGATGCTCTTAGATGAAATGCAGCCACAGGTTTTCAAGTTATTTCAGTCTGTAGGGTAGGCTGTGATGCACAGAATGAATAGAAACTGGAATCTTCTTTCTTTGAATCTCTTCTGCATTTCACACATGTTTAAATAGAAATAGGTACATATGATTTCCCAATTCTGTTGAATAGATTTAGGAAGATGGTGGCCTCACTTTTTATTTTATCAGTGCCTGGCAAAGGCAATACAATAAACACTAGGTAACAGAGTATCACAACTTTTTTTTGCAAGTTTAACTGATAGCACCTAATCCAACTGTAAATATAATTACAAATAAGGTTCTGAGCACCAACTCACTAATCGGTGCCATGTTTTCCTTTTTCTTGTTTTTAAAGTTTTTATTTTGTTCCTTTTTCATATCTTTAAGTAGTTCACGAATTTAATCTTGAAGGAGAGTTAGAGAAAATTTTAAGATTTTACTACGTGTATTCAACCCGCCTAGATAGATCTTCAACTGACACTGAAGCAAGGTGTAGAGTCTAGTTCATGACTATTTCTTACAGTTCACAATTTAAGAACAAAGTTAACTTTATATACAAATAATAATTTTTAACTAATTATATTTAGTTGTTGCTTCAGCAACAAACCTACAACATGGCTACCTTTAGACATTTTTGTGTGTGTGAAAATTTTACTTGTAAAACTGTGGCTTTTTTGACAGTGTAGCATGTAGCAGATACAACTCAAAGCGCAGATATAGATATGGTTGATTTTTCTTTTTAATCCCAAAGTTCCCTGTGAAAACTGAATTTGCGTCCTTCTGTGACTTTTTGAGCAAAAAGTTTACAACATGTGGATTCTAGATCAGGCTTTAGAGCTGATAGAATTTGTTGTGTGGATAGGGTTATTCCACAGTATTTAGACACAATTGTATTCATAATACGTCCTGATCTCTTTTTATGACCTTATTCAAAATTACTCAAGTGGCATAGCTGTAGCTACAAAAATTTTCTTACTCAAATCTATCCAAAGGAGGGTTAAAGAATGACAAAAGCGCAGATTACATTCATTCACGTTGGTGAACTCATTCATACAGATACTGTGGAATGACCCCATAACAGTGTTGAAGAGACATATGCTGCAGTTAACTGATGGTCTCAGTTAGGGTGCGAACGTGTGAGACACACCTTTTTTGCACTTATGTACATAGTTCATGAAAGTGACCCTTGGAGTTTTTTTTTTTTTTTTTTTAATATAAGAAGTCTGTGATAATAGTGGAAAAGTTAGTAAGAGAGAGTTATTTCTAAGACTTTGAGAAGAAGGTGTTTTTTTTTTCCTACAAGACTTAACTAAAGCATGATGTTGCTTTCCTGTTGTGGAGGCTTTCTAGTTTGCTACGGCTCACCATAAGACAAGACTGGTGGCAGGTAACAGGTCAGCTTCAGCCAGTGGCACTAAACAAAAGTTCAGGTACTTCACCTTTTAGCAAGATCGCTAGCAAAGATTGTTTTGTGAATTAATCCTCAAATGCACACACACAACCCCAGGCAGGTTTGTGGTGCTAAGGTCTTTTTTCAATGGTTACAAGCAGTGAAGTACCTTGTAAGCTGCAAGATGGATATTCCCATTCTGATCCAATTAGATTTCATCTTTCACAGAAAATGATCAATTGAGATATATCGGTTACATCAATTAATATATATTTATGTGACAATCAAATTGTTAACCCTGGCCACTATTTCCCCTTCAAGATCCAGAAGCCAAAACCAAATTGGCAACTATTGAAAGATATAATTTAACAGTTAAGTATGGCCAGCACAGAGCATTTGATCCCCTCCAACAAAGGGAAAAAAATGTTCCTGACACAATTTTATATTTACTTTATACCTGTTCAGTGGAAGCTATTTTCTGACTTAGCTTTAGCAGATTAGACAGTGCTTCACTGTGCCACTTCAGCCTCCTACTTTTTTAATGAAACAGAAGAGAACCAGCCAAAATCTTACATATTAATACACTGGAGCTAGAAAAGAATGTCAGACCATCTCTTTCAGCTCCCGCGTCACCTACAAATCACCATTTATCTTTTTGTTGCCTCCAGGCAATGAGGCTTAGAAAAAGGTCAAGATTAGAAAGGTTTAAGGATAGATCATCATACAGACTTTGAGTCCTTCCCATCTTGAGACCCGTTGCCCTTGCCCTGGAAAAGGAGCCCATCTTGGGGTTGACAGAGTTGGTGTTAGTATTGTTACTGATCTTGATAGTTCTCACTTACAGAGACATGAAAATAAGCCAAAGCCAGAAAGCAATCCAAGCCTTACAGTTGTCCAATAGCTCAGGGCCAGTTGGTCAGAAATTTGTTCCCCCCCACCCCCCACTTCAATCCATGATCACTTACAGCTAACAGCCTGACCATCTGATCAGCATTTCCATTGATGTAAAATGTAAGCATTCATTCATTTTGTAGTTACCACCAACGTATTTTCCCAGCTTAACCCATGTTCTTGTGTTAATATTTCCTTGTGAAAATATAAGCCACACGGATATATTTTCATAAGGTCAATAGAAATATAGTAAGATTTTAAGTTAGGCAGAATCAACTATAAAATAGTAAGAGTGAACCTAGAAGCATCACAAAAGATAATCAGTTCACCGATGGCATGTTGTACGTACTGACAGCCACCGGGTCACATTCTTTGGAGCTTAAACACAGTGCTGTCTTTTGAGTAAGTAAAATTAGAGGATAAAAGGACCTCTGTTAAACCCAGAAAAGGATTTAGTTTCGTTAATTCAGTTTCCACCCGCTACACTTCTTCCCTGGAAGAGAACTACCCATCAACACCCCAAAGCAGGATTATCCCAGAGGCATTTTCTCTTTAACCATCCTCAATTATAGCATACTTAGGAAATGTATCACTGTGAAATAAATCAAGCTGCATCGTATTACTTTAGTTGTTTTAAGAAAAAACCTCTATAAAATAACCCAACTTTAAGCAGTCCTCTTTCCCCACACACAACCTAAGCATTTATCTGTCATAGAACTGCATGATTACAAAGCTTTATTTCTGTATACAGATGCTATTTGTTAATGATGGAAACCAAATTATTTTGTTGCTGTGTCTTTTGTCTCTAGCAGTTGAGAGAATTATTATGACTATTATATCATTGGATTTGAGGGTTGCCATTGTCAAAATCAATTTTCTTGTATTACTGTAGTTGCATTAATTATTAGAAAATGAACCATTCGTTACATGCACCAAAATTACAATAATTTAAATAAGACTTTTAAAAGATGCTCCTAAATATATTCTTTTGTAAGATGCTAACTATGCATTCATATAACAGCAGTCCGGTATAATGTAGAAAATGGAAGCACATATTTTGGACAGAAAAATGCCAATTTACATACAATATAAAATTATTAACCCTGTGCAACAATTATAGATTTAAATAATGGTCATAATATTTAAAAAGTATAGACTGTTCCCATAATATTTTGCCTCCAAAATGCAATAGCTCATTTCCTCAACTGCTATCAGTAGGTCAGATGCTTTGATTTTCTTGTTTTTGTTTTTCCAAGTTATAGTGCTATACTGCTTGTTTGTGTTTAGAAGTGTGCATTATGCGATTCATTTTAGTATGCTATTTCCATGTTGTTTATTTTTTGTTCTTTTAATAAAACGTGTAAATTTCCTGGTTTTGTCTTTTTTTATGAATCCATATTCACACATTAGGAGTTCACTTAAAAGCTATTTGTCTTCTAGTATATTAATCTTAATATTTAGTAATTCTAATGTAAAATTTGATTTGGTTTAATGCTATATTTCATACATAGAATAAATTTATTTCTAAATATATACCTTCAGTATTTTGAATTATATAGCTAATACATCCAGTGTATTATATTATTCTTATAATATTGAGGTCACTACCACAAGAAAGATACACTTAGATTTTAGCAAAAGAATGCTAAACATTGTGAGATAATGCTCACTGGTTTCTATTGTGCTTCAGAAATTCCGAGGCATATTCTAAGATATATTATTATTAGGAGTTTGTATTTTCCTGTTATTGATTTCTATCCTTTATCTTGAGTGTCATGAATGAAACCAGTGTCATTCATTTTATTCTTTTCAAGATGGGCATCACTGGTTTCACAACACCAGGATGGATGACTTTCCTTTTAAATGTTTTCTCTCACTTCAAATTGGCTTTCTCCAACCAATGGCACAGGAATGAAAGGATAATCAGTTTTGTTCTTTAAGGAAAGCAAAATGTAACTTGGTAACACTTTATTTAGTCAGATTTCTGAATACTTAAAACACTAATCAGGAACTTCTCCACTGTCCAGTAGTTGGCTTATAGAAAACTGAGGTGAAGAGACTTTGGATAAGAGGTTGTGACAGAGTGAAAAAGCCCCTGATGCTGGGAAAGATTGAAGGCAAAAGGAGAAGGGGGTGGCAGAGGATGAGATGGTTAGATAGCATCACTGACTCAATGGACATGAACTTAAGCAAACTCCAGGAGATAGTGGAGAACAGGGAACCCTGGGATGCTGTAGTCCATGGGGTCGCAGAGAGTCGGACACGACTGAGCAACTGAACAACAAAGTATTATTCACACATCTAGGACAATGAAAAGGGCCAGAAAGGAGGCTGCATTCTTGTCCAGTATCAGTTGAGTCATACAGAGCTACTAGCTTCCTGGCCCCTTGTGCCCTGCTAGACTATTTCTCGGTGTGGTTCCCACTGCAGCATTTCTTGATAAGCTGACTTTGAGCCCTTTGATGTGTTTGATATGTTTCTGTGACTGATAATTCCACACTAAAACCAGTTCAGTATATAGACATTTACAAGAGGTCTTTGGCCTCTAAATAATTCAGCTAATGTCTCTCTCTTTGAAGCTGCTGAATGATAACAGCAAGAATTCAGGGCAGGCATTCTCGACTGTCATCAAAATGGAGTTTCTACCAGGCAGAGGGAAGTTGACCCAGGGGCAAAACCAGGTGTTAACTGAGTTTACCTTGGCATTTGCCGACCATTTCCACAACATCCTTTTAAGTCCCTCCTTTTCTCATCCCCTGGCCTTCCAGAAGCCCCAAGATAGCAACTTATCAGGCCTGCTTCCCCAGATATGGGTTTTTTTTCCCATTAGAACTTTCCTATTGGTTATCTCAGGCTATGGAGAGCAGCTCATCACTGAGATCTAAGAGACAAAACACACTAAGGTGTTAGCAGCCGTGCTTAATGTGCGGCCCCTCCTGGGAGTGTTTATATTTTAAAAGGCATGACTCTGGTGGTCAAGTATCAGAGGCCACATGCACGGATGAGGGAGAAACGCTTTACTGAAGCAAAACCCTGGGCACTTGAATCACAATATTTAACCAGCAACCAAATTGCTATGGATGGGCGGTACAGCCATTCACTACCTCAAGAAGGCCAAAAAAGGCAGACTCCTGTAATTTTCTCATGGTCAGGAAAGTTCTGATATAATAATGAGTCTAAAATACTGACTTGATACTGAATATCCCCAAATTCCACAGACCTGAATCCACCCTCATGGTCCACTTTGGTAGTAAAGAGCATAACAGAGTGATAGGCCTTACAAGTGATGACATTTCTGGAGTAGCCTCATGCCTGTACTTGTTAATCTCCAACAGATGGATGCACATACTTGGCCTTTTTACTTGACGCTTTCCTGTACTAGAAGTGTCCGTTTAACCGAGCCCTCCCAGATTCTTCTCTGTGTCTGGACTCTCCCGTCAACAGGAGGACAGTAGGAGTCTGGGGAACAAAAGCCAACAGCTCCACTGATAGAAAGGATAGCCACCCTGACAGAAGGGTGAGGTTTGTGAGAGGAACAGGAGATTTGATTTCTGTCCTCTCAAACAGATGCTCCATTCCAAAGTGCATGCTGAAACCTGGATAAGAAGGAAGTTCTGGTCAGCCCAGCATTTTTCTGTTTTTCCTGTTAACAGTGCAGTGCAGAGGCAGGCAGGACACCCGGGCAAAGCAGATGCAAGAAAAAGCAGAGTTTTGCTTTTTCACCCTATAAGTGAGGTTTCACCCTATAAGTGATTTAGCACACCACCCAGCATGTATGTCTGAGTGCAAAGAGAAAATCTGGTGGAAAATCATTGAATAACTGGATGCATAGCAGTAAGCAGTAGTAACAGCACCTGTTAAAGCAGATAGCCTGTTCATGAGCTGGACCTGAGAATGCAGAAGGAACCTGAGGTGTATCTGCATTCTCCATGCTTCTAGAGACATTAATGGCTACAGGAAATGATGGTCAACCCATGGAGAATCAAGAAGTGGGTGGGGATTGAGACTTTGCCTTTTGCCTTTGTGACCTGAAGAGGTGAATAATTCTTTGGGGAAACTGGTAGTTAAGGGAGAATCATATGTGTATTAACTATATATAGTAAGTGGTTATTGCTGTGCCTTTGTTAACTGTTTAATAAATGTATATGGAGTTCATTCACAGTGTTTTGACTCTTCTCAATTTCTGTTTACAAAGTCCCAGGTGAAAGAAATCCATTTAATGGGTTGTTTTAATAGGAAAGCCTGAATCACATGGATCCAAGGAGTCAATGGTCACAATCAGGGGCTTCCCAGTAGGGGCTGCCAATAAATGAGGCATCTGAGCTAACTGGCACACCTCAGTGCGGCTGGTTTATAGGACCTCCCTAAATATCAAGCAAGTGTTTATCATAAACCAAGCACCAGCCAATGGTAGACATCCCTGCAATATAAGCAAGCCCCTTCTCCTGATGGGAATCACCAGAGATAGTCTAGAATCTGAAGATACTGAGGACCTCAAGAGCCACTGGGTGGAGGCTGTGGGGCCAGAGGAGCTCCCAAACTATAGAGGAAAAACAGCCAAGGAGCGTCAGACATGCAGCTACATTCACTATTGTCCACTACTCTCTATATCCTGGAATGCAGATATTGGTAGGGGGCTTAGGGAAAGGTCCGTCCAAGAATAATCTTTGGGTGATATACACTAAGATTGTGTCCACATGCGGTGCTATGTCACTACATGCTTCTCCCTTCCAACCCACCACATACACTACTGCCAGGGTCATTTTTCTGAGGTAGAACATTACTTCATTTCCCGGATTAGTTCTTCCATAGCTCCTTCCTGTCTAGAATAACACTGATCTGCTCACATAGCCCACTTGTGCTCTGGCCTTAGGCTCGCCCTCTCACTTCCTGTCTCACCCACCTTCTGAAACCTGAACACTCCAAACAAGCCAAACCCCTGGTGAAAGTGAAGTCGCTTGGTTGTGTCTGACTCTTTGCGACCCCATGGAACCCACCAGGCTCCTCCATCCGTAGGATGTTCCAGGCAAGAATACTGAAGTGAGTTGCCATTTCCTTCTCCAGGGGATCCTCCCAACCCAGGGATCAAACCCAGGTTTCCCAGATTGCAGGCAGACTTACAAGCTGAGCCACCAGGGAATCCCCAGACCCCTGGTGGGGAAATTGAAAAAAATGAGATCTTCCAGCCCCCAAATCCTCTCCACAAAAATAGTCATGAAGAAAAACATGTTTATTATTGAATAAACATTAAAGCAGAATGGGATGAGCATCAGAGGCAACCCACTATGTGACTGCAGAGACAGAAAGGAATCTTGCCCCTCTTTTGCGGTCAAACAGAACCAATGCCATACGTGTTTTCAGGATACACCATAACTAATCCTCAATTAAGAGCACTTGTGGTCATTCAGACTCTGTCCTAGCTTTCTCATCTACTGGGGAGACCACCTATGTAGACTGTATCGCTTGGAGAAACAAACTTAACATATCTTTACCACAGGAGATAGTTTTGCAAATTGGAGCAAGGTGCTCAGAGAAGTTAGACTCCTAGACTCCTACAGCAACTGAGAGATGGGGCTATACTTCCCTTGATATTTGCATTTCAAAGAGAGAGTTCCCAGGTCCTCCAAGTAATATTCCAGAGCTGTGAGACCTTTGAGAGGCTTCTTTAGCCATTTAAAAGATTTACATTCATTTGAAAGGGACAGGGAATGAAATTTGGAAACACATGGGAGAAGTGGGGAGAAAGTTTCCTCCCTTATTCTCAACCAGGAGAATTAAGGGTCTCATTTTTAATCTGCATTTGCCTTACACCACTCACTGTTTCACACACCCCATCGGTTCCCATATCTTTGTGCTATTTTTCTATTTGGAAGACCTTCCCTTCTGCTTTCTCCCCTTCTTTGCACTCATTATTCAAGGTATATATTAACTACCGCCTCTTCCTTGAGGTCTTCTTTGGCCTTGCTAGATATTGAGATGCGGCTACTACAGATGGGCCCTGACCTACAATTTTTTGATTTTGCAATGCCGGTCAGCTGGGTGATCACAAGAGTAAACATCCAAAACACAACCATTCTGTTTTTCAGCTTTAGCACAGAATTCAAGAAATTACATGAGGCAGTTCACACTGTATTGTAAAATAAGTTTTGTGTTAGGTAAATGGGCCCAACAGCTGCTTAATATAAGTGTTCTCAACACATTTACCAATCTCAGTTCCTTTCAGTTCAGTCACTCAGTCGTGTCTGACTCTCTGCAACCCCATGCACTGCAGCACGCCAGGCATCCTTGTCCATCACCAACTCCTGAATTTACTCAAACTCATGTCCATTGAGTCAGTGATGCCATCCAACCATCTCATCCTCTGTCGTCCCCTTCTCCTCCCTCCTTCAATCTTTCCCAGCATCAGGGTCTTTTCAAATGAGTCAGTCCTTCGCATCAGGTGGCCAAAGTACTGGAGTTTCAGCTTCAGCATCAGTCCTTCCAATGAACACCCAGGACTGATTTCCTTTAGGATGGACTAGTTGGATCTCCTTGCAGTCCAAGGGACTCTCAAGAGTCTTCTCCAACACCACAGTTCAAAAGCATCAATTTTCTGGCGCTCAGCTTTCTTTATAGTCCAACTCTTACATCCATACATGACTATTGGGAAAGCCATAGCTCTGACTAGATGGACCTTTGCTGACAAAGTAATGTCTCTGCTTTTTAATATGCTGTCTAGGTTGGTCATAACTTTTCTTCCAAAGAGCAAGCACCTTTTAATTTCATGGCTGCAGTCACCATCTGCAGTGATTTTGGAGCCAAAAAAAAAAAAAAAGAAGTCTGTCACTGTTTCCACTATTTCCCCATCTATTTGCCATGAAGTGATGGGACCAGATGCCATGATCTTCGTTTTCTGAATGTTGAGTTTTAAGCCAACTTTTTCACTCTCCTCTTTCACTTTCATCAAGGGGCTCTTTAGTTCTTCTTCACTTTCTGCCATAAGGATGGTGTCATCTGCATATTTGAGGTTATTGATATTTCTCCTAGCAGTCTTGATTCCAGCTTGTGCTTCTTCCAGCCCAGCATTTCTCATGATGTGCTCTGCATATAAGTTAAATAAGCAAGGTGACAATATACAGCCTTGACATACTCCTTTCCCTATTTGGAACCAGTCTATTGTTCCATGTCCAGTTCTAATGGTTGCTTCTTGACCTACATACAGATTTCTCAAGAGGCGAGTCAGGTGGTCTGGTATTCCCATCTCTATAAGAATTTTCCACAGTTTGTTGTGATCCACACAGGCAAAGGCTTCAGCATAGTCAATAGAGCCGAAGTAGATGTTCTTCTGGAACTCTCTTGCATTTTTGATGATCCAGTGGATGTCGGCAATTGGATCTCTGGTTCCTCTGCCTTTTCTAAATCAAGCTGAACATCTGGAAGTTCATGGTTCACGTACTATTGAAGCCTGGCTTGGAGAATTTTGAGCATTACTTTACTAGCATGTCGGAGAAGGCAATGGCACCCCACTCCAGTACTCTTGCTGGAAAATCCCATGGGTAGAGGAGCCTGGTAGGCTGCAGTCTGTGGGGTCGCAAAGAGTCAGACACGACTGAATCAACTTAGCAGCAGCAGTTACTAGCATGTGAAAGAAAGTGAAAGTGAAGTCATTCTGTCATGTCTGACTGTTTGCGACCCCATGGACTGTAGCCCACCAGGCTCCTCTGTCCATGGGATTTTCCAGGCAAGAGTACTGGAGTGGGTAGCCATTTCCTTCTCCAGGAGATCTTCCCGACCCAGGGATCAAACCCGGGTCTCTCACCAGGGAAGTCCACTAGCATGTGAGATGAGTGCAACTGTGCAGTAGTTTGAGCATTCTTTGGCATTGCCTTTCTTTGGGATTGGAATGAAAACTGACTTTTTTCAGTCCAGTGGCCACTGCTGAGTTTTCCAAATTTGCAGGCATATTGACTGCAGCACTCTCACAGCATCATCTTCTAGGATTTGAAATAGCTCAACTGGAATTCCATCACCTCCACTAGTTTTTCGTTTTGTTTTGTTTACCAACATAGACAGCATATTAAAAAGCAGAGACATGAGTTTGCCAACAAAGGTCCATCTAGTCAAAGCTATATTTTTTCCAGTAGTCATGTATGGATGTGAGAGTTGGACTGTGAAGAGGGCTGAGTGCCGAAGAATTGGTGCTTTTGAACTGTGGTGTTGGAGAAGACTCTTAAGAGTCCCTTGGGCTGCAAGGAGATCAAACCAGTCCAGCCTAAAGGAGATCAGTCCTGAGTGTTCAATGGTAGACCTGATGCTGAAGCTGAAGCTTCAATATTCTGGCCATCTGATGCAAAGAACTGACTCATTTGAAAAGACCCTGATGCTGGGAATGATTGAAGGTGGGAAGAGAAGGGGACGACAAAGGATGAGATGGTTGGATGGCATCACGGACTCAATGGGCATGAGTTTCAGTGAGCTCTGGGAGTTGGTGATAGGCAGGGAAGCCTGGCGTGCTGCAGTCCACGGGGTTGCAAAGAGCTGGACACGACTGAGTGAATGAACTGAACTGAGGCTAAGCTTCAATGTTCTGTGGGCTCGATGTTTCAAATGCATTTTCAACTTCCAATGGGTTTATGGGGATGTAATTCCATTGTAAATGATGGAAGATCTATATTTAGTTTTTATCAGATAATCTCAGAGTTCAGGAGCCACTTCCCCTACAGGGCTTCTAACATTCCTCCTACATTAAATGGAGCCTCGAAAGGGCAATAACTAGGTAGGTCTAGTTGATCTTGTTATCCTTTATAATGTCTTGTACAGTAGCCATACAGTCAATGCACAATAGATTTTTGGAAAAATAGAAAACTAAGAAATCAGGCATTTTATTGTAAAGAATAAAACGTCATTCAAATAAAAGGGATTTGTGTGATGATGCAGGGAAATTTCACAAACTCCAACTACAGGAAGAACAACTAGGACTCATGGAACTGGGAAGTTATCAGGTAGCTTGTTTCTCCTCTCTCTGTTTCTTTGCCTGACTGCCTGTCTCTCTTCAGCCTCCTGCTTCTCTCTGCAAATCAGCTTTCTCTGCTAACTTATTATCAGCACTTGGTTGCTTGATCAGGGTTACTTCCAGAATGGCAGTCTTATCCTTAGAGTCTCTATCAGTGATAGCCTGTACTGGAAAGAAAGTGTGTAAAACATATATTACTGAGACCCATTCAACAGGCTCTGATTCAGTAGCCAGGGGAAGAGGTATGAGATTTTACATTTCTAACAAGTTCTCAAATGATTCCGATAATCTGGGGATGCAATTTGAGAATGATGGATCTATCTGACCTTTAAGTTCGATTCCCCATGAAACAAAGTCATGGGGCCCCAGTGCCTGATTCTCATGAGAGATCGTTTCAACAGTGGGTCAAATGTTTATCCCTATAACATTCAGCTGTGGACAAAGTTTGAAGTCACATGGTATATAGAAAAGGTTGCCTTTTTTGAGGCTGTGGACTGGGAAGCTTCTCAACACAGGTGGATCTCTGGTAGAGTCATTCCCATAAGAATTTCCACACTGAACTGGATTCTTGGTCTATGCAGTTCATTTCTCCATAGCCAATAGAGCCAGTAAGAACATAATGACCATCTATTGGGCATATCCAGCCCATCAAGGTAAATAAAATCTTTATATCCAGCCCTAAATCATAATCTTCCATCTTAAATATGCTGCTTCTCCATCCAGTGGTCCAAGCAGGAAACCTAGGAATCACTTTTGACTCCTCCTCCCCATCCTCTATCTTTTTTTTAATTAAATTTATTTATTTTAATTAGAGGCTAATTACTTTACAATATTGTATTGGTTTTGCCGTACATCAATATGAATCCACCACGGGTGTACACGTGTTACCAATCCTGATCCCCCCTCCCACCTCCCTCCCCATACCATCCCTCTGGGTCATCCCAGTGCACCAGCCCCAAGCTTCCTGTATCCTGCATTGAACCTGGACTGGTGATTCGTTTCTTATATGATATTATACATGTTTCAATGCCATTCTTCCAAATCATCCCCCCACTCCCTCTCCCACAGAGTCCAAAAGACTGTTCTATACATCTGTGTCTCTTTTGCTGTCTCCCACATCACTCATTATCAGAGAAATGCAAATCAAAACCACAATGAAGTACCATTTCACGCCAGTCAGAATGGCTGTGATCCAGAAGTTTACAAGCAATAAATGCTGGAGAGGATGTACAGAAAAGGGAACCCTATTACACTGTTGGTGGGAATGCAAACTAGTACAGCCACTATGGAGAACAGTGTGGAGATTCCTTAAAAAACTGGAAATAGAACTGTCATATGACCCAGCAATCCCACTGCTGGGCATACACACTGAGGAAACCAGAATTAAAAGAGACACGTGTACCCCAATGTTCATTGCAACACTGTTTATAATAGCCAGGACATGGAAGCAACCTAGATGTCCATCAGCAGATGAATGGATAAGAAAGCTGTGGTACATATACACAATGGAGTATTACTCAGCCATTAAAAAGAATACATTTGAGTCAGTTCTAATGAGGTGGATGAAACTGGAGCCGATTATACAGAGTGAAGTAAGCTAGAAAGACAAACACCAATACAGTATACTAACGCATATATATGGAATTTAGAAAGATGGTAACGATAACCCATCCTCTATCTTTAATCTATCAAGTCCCATCAGTTCTATCTCCTAGTTATATTCTCTATCCCTGCTATACCTGGTTGACACTTTGCCTCTGGTGCTGTTTTCCTCCAACCTGTTCTTCACATGACTGTCACCATGATCTATCTAAAACACTTTCCCAGCAGTCTCTTAGCTCTCGAGACAGCTGTGTTGGACCTGGGGAAGCTAAAGCCTGGGCTTGTCATCTCCAGCAACATGCAGCTGCAAGTATACCTACCTCAGAATGCCATACAAAACTCATCACGCTATGTATACCATGATATAATATGAAAAAAGATTGGGAAGATTTGATCTAACACGCAAGTTTCACTATGTAACTCCTCTGTTTAAAATTCTTGAATGACTCCCCAGAGCTCTCAGGATAAATCATAAATATACCTTATAACAGCTTATAACATCTGGCATGATCCAATCCCTGTCTAGCTCTCCAGCCTCATCTCTTGTCCTTGCCTTCAGTGGACTTCCCATTCCATCAGCAGGGAAATGCTTGGAGTTTCCAACATATGCCCTGCTGTTCCATGTCTGCAAACCATTGCTCATCATTTCCTTTCTGCCTGGAATGTGAACCCCTTTCCCTTTTTTATCTAGCTAGCATCCTTTGAGATTCTAAGTACCATATCACTCAGGAAAACTTCCATGTCTGTGTCCCACCTCCACTAGTGTACCCCTCTTTGAAACTCGAATAATATCTTGAGCATATAATTATCACTGGGTTCACCACACTGCATTAGAATATTGTCTGCTTCTCCCACTAATTTGTGAGTTTCTTGAGGACAGGGTCTATGTCTTACTCATTACTATATTTCCAGCATTTAACATTGTGATTCAAAAAATAGAATCATACAGCTCAACAACAAAAAAACAAATAATTCAAAAATGGACAAAGGAAGGACTTGAACAGGTATTTCTCCAAAGAAGGTAAAGAAATGGCCAATAAACACATGAATAGATGCTCAAAATCATCTTAGTTCAGCTCAGTCGTGTCCAACTCTTTGCAACCCCATGAAGCACAGCATGCCAGGCCTCCCTGTCCATCACCAACTCCTGGAGTCCACCCAAACTCATGTCCATTGAGTCGGTGATGCCATCTAACCATCTCATCCTCTGTCATCCCCTTTTCCTCCTGCCCTCAATCTTTCCCAACATCAGGGTCTTTTCAAATGAGTCAGCTCTTCACATCAGGTGGCCAAAATATTGGAGTTTCAGCTTCAACATTAGTCCTTCCAATGAACACCCAGGACTGATTTCCTTTAGGATGGACTGGTTGGATCTCCTTGCAGTCTAGGGCCTCTCAAGAAGACTCTTGAGGAGTCTTGAGGAGACTCTCCAACACCACAGTTCAAAAGCATCAATTCTTCCCACTCAGCTTTCTTTATAGTCCAACTCTCACATCCATACATGACTACTGGAAAAACCATAGCTTTGACTAGACAGACCTTTGTTGACAAAGTAATGCCTCTGCTTTTTAATATGCTGTGTAGGTTGGTCATAACTTTCCTTCAAAGGAGTAAGCGTCTTTTAATTTCATGGCTGCAGTCACAATCTGCAGTGATTTTGGAGCCCAAAAAAATAAAGTCAGCCACTGTTTCCACTGTTTCCCCATCTATTTCCCATGAAGTGATGGGACCGGATGCCATCATCTTAGGGAAATGCAAATCAAAACTACAATGAGATGCCACTTCACATTCACTAAGATGGCTATAATTTTAAAAATGGAAAATAACTAGTGTTGTTAAGGATGTAGAGAAATTGGAACCCTTCTGCATTGCTGGTAGCCATGTAAAATGGTATAGCCTTTTTGGAAAACAGTTTGGCAGTTTCTCAAAAATTTAAACATAGAATTACCGTATGAATCAGCAATTCCACACCTAGTATATATCCCAAAGAATTGAAAACATGGATTCAGATACTTGCACACCAGTGTTCGTAGCAGCATTATTCACAATAGCTATAAGGTAAAAACAATCCAATTATTCATCAATAAATGAATGGATAAATAAGATGTGATTCACATGTGCAATGGAATACACCCCACCATTAAAAGGAACAAAATTCTGACACATGCTACAACATGGATGAACCTTGAGGACATTATGCTAAGTGAAATAAGCCAGACACAAAAGGCAAATATTGGATGATCCCTCTTGTATCAGGTCTTCAGTTCACTTCATTTGCTCAGTTGTGTCTGACTCTTTGCAACCCCATGGACTGTAGCCCATCAAGTTTCTCCATCCATAGAATTTTCCAGGCATGAGTACTGGAGTGGGTTGCCATTGTAAAATAAGGCAGTCACAAAAGGACAAAGACTCTGATTCTACTTATATGAGGTACCTAGATTAGGCAATCATAAAAATAGAAAGTAGAATGTGTGTGTGTGTGTGTATATATATGCACTTCCCTGGTGGCTTAGACGGTAAAGAAAATCTGCCTGCAATGCAGGAGACCTGGGTTCAATCCCTGGGTTTGGAAGTTCCCCTGGAGAAGGAAATGGCTACCCACTCCAATATATGTATATATGGTGATATACATATACATACATATATCTGTATATCACCATGTGTGTATGTATGTGTGTCTGTAAGTATGTATGTATATATGGCTTCCCAGGTGGCTCAGTGGTAAAGAATCTGCCTGCCAATGCAGGAGACATGTCTTACCCATTACTATATCTCCTTCATTGTACCACCCAGTCATTTCCTTCTGGCGTTCTGCCATGGAGCACTGAAAGGGTACAGTGTGGGCAACAAAATAGAAATTGCTTTCTAATTGAATGCCCTTCCTTCTATTTAGTGCTTTAGGTCTCCCACGGAGTTTCCCAGACTTCTCTCCCATTGAGCCTTCTCCTGTGTTTTCCAACTCCAAGCCTTCACCTCTATTCCTTCTCCCTTTAGGACTATCCAGAATAGTTCTTTGCACAAGGCAATGCTTAAGAACAAGCTGCATCAACAAACAGGGTGGGAATTGGCTTCTCACATGTAGTTTAAAAGTGGATCAGATAAGGAGGAATAAATGTAGAAGGGAAAAATATCAATAGATTTGAGAAAAAAATGAAAGCTACTATCAGTAAACTATTCTTGCATAAGTATAATGTGGGCAGTGGGGGGCATTATGGGATATGGGTATCTATTTGTCAGAATTCTTCTGGTTATAAGTGACAGAATTAAAAATAAACTGGTTTAAGGAAGAAGGGCATGTATTAGGTCAAATTGTTGAAAGGTCCATGCATGGTTTCATTTCAGGCACAGCTATTTGCTGGCACTCAAGCACTGTGTTTATCACTGGAAGGTCCACATTTGCACCTCACTAGATTAGAAGAAGAGACTACATTGTTTCCAATAGTTCCCCTGTAATTCCAAGGGCTGGTTCACTGCCCTAATTCACCTCCTCTTTGAACCAGGGAATGGGACATCTCTGCACAAACCTATGGACTGAGAGAGAGAGAGCTGGTTCCTTAAAGGAAAACCAGAATAATTGGGAATATATATTGAACAGACAAAAATAACATATGAACTTCATAGCCCACATCATTCACAAAACATTTTCAACTAATATAATGCCACTATTCCACATACAAATAAAAATGTACTCATAGCTTCCATACAGAGAGTCAATCCAAATTCATGTATCCCAATGATCAGTGCACCCAAGTCCAAGATCTTTGAACTCCCAACTTAATAATATTTTCTGGTGGTGAACAAGTTCCTCCTTGCCACACTTCTTCCATCAAGTGATGACTATGGCCTCATATAAGAGTTCTTGATAACTAATAAATCAATAATGAAAATACTAAGTGAAGTGAAAGTCGCTCAGTTGTGTCCAACTCTTTGCAACCCCGTGGACTATACAGTCCATGGAATTCTCCAGGCTAGAATACTGGAGTGGGTAGCCTTTCCCTTCTCCAGGATATCTTCCAACCCAGGGATCGAACCTGGGTCTCCTGCATTGCAGGCAGATTCTTTACCAGCTGAGCCACAAAGGAAGCCCAAGAATACTGGAGTGGGTAGCCTATCCCTTCTCCAGGGGATTTTCCCAACCCAGGAATTGAACCTGGGTCTCCTGCATTGCAGGCAGATTCTTTACCAACTGAGCTATCAGGGAAGCCCCCAAAATACTAAAGATGAATATAAAAGATGTCTCTGAATATATCCTGGTACCAGCCAGAAGAATTCTCGATTAGGAAGCCAGAGCTTTTGCCTGAAGATATGAAGATAGGACAAGATATGGTCAACACATTTCATAGCTTTTCTGGGGCATGAGTATGATCTACCCAAATGGGCTCCTCAGAGCTATTATATGCAGGACTTGAGTAACTAAGCAAGAAAAAGAAGCTGTGGTCATATTATATACATATTTTAATATATTACATTTATATTCTTAATATTTCTATCAACAACAGTGGATGAGATGGTTGGATGGCATCACTGACTCAATGAACATGAGTTTGAGTAAGCTCCGGGAGTTGGTGATGGACAGGGAAGCCTGGCGTGCTTCAGTCCATGGGGTCACAGAGTCAACACGACTGAGCGACTGAACTGAACTGAATATTATTAATATATTATATGATATATATATTATATTATATATAACTATATATAGTATATTTTAGTATTCTTTCTTACCATTTCCCAATGATAACAATAACGTTAGATCTAGAATCAGAATCAGAGACAGGACAAGATCAGAGAAACCAGATATAGTGGATGTTAACCTTATGAAACTGAGCCTAAGGAAAAAAACATGCTATGTTTATTAGACAAAGAATCCAGGCAAAAAAAGTAATCACAAGTGGTTAACCCATGATTCTATCCCTTTGTGTTCTTTAAGATAGGAATTATAGAGATTTAAAAGTATATGTAGACAAAAAACAACTTCTGAATGCTGGCAGAGGTCATCAGACACCCAGAAAAGCAGCCCATTGTCTTTGAAAGGAGGTAGGAAAAAATATAAAAGATAAAAACAGAGACAAAAGAGGTAGGGACGGAGATCCTTCCTGGGAAGGGAGTCTTAAAAAGAGAGAAGTTTTCAAACACCAGGAAACACTCTCACTGGTAAGTCTGTGGCGAGCCTTGGAACTTCAGAGGGCAACATAACTGGGAGAAAAAATAAATAAATAATTAAAACCCACAGATTATGTGTCCAACGGTAACTCCCAGCAGAGAAGCAGTGCAAATGCCCGCATCCGCCATTAGCAAGTGGGGGCTGGGCAGGGAGGCCTAAATGCCCCGAGGGCGATCTGAGGGAACTAACTTGAGATAGCAAACCAGACTGTGGGACAGCTATCCCATAAAAAGCCCTAACCTAAGACACCACCAGGCCCGCTCACAGAACAAAGCACTGAGCAGAGCTAGCCAGCTGCGGACCGGCCCATCCCCCACTGGAGACAGGCAGGCGAGGGCAGCCAGAGCCGGAAGTGGGCAATCATGGCTGCAGAGAGGCATCCTCTACCAAACTGCAAGCAGGCTTCACTGCTAAACAAGACTTCTTGGGATTCTGGATGGTAGACATCCGCCGGGAGGATCGCAGCCAGAGATTAGCTCCCCAGAAGAGACACATGGCACACATGACAAGGCATACCCGTTGTACACCCAGAAAACCAAGCAGCAGGGACGGGGGAGGTGATAAGTCGCAGAGACTGCTCTCGCCAAGCACCTGGTCACTTGAGCTGCTCAGACCTGGGAAGGGCACAAAATGCAGGCCCAACCGAGTCTGCACCTTTGTGGAGTACCCAAGTACCTGAACCTGAGTGGCTTAGACCTGGGAAGTGCATAAAACCCAGGGCCGCCTCAGACAGTTCCCAGCAGAGCAACATAGAGCCTGAGCACTGTAGACAGGGAAAGCACACACACCGTGAATGGGGCAAACCCAATGTGGCCGAGACACTGCGAGCACACGCCAGAGTTATTTGTTTGCAGCGTCCCTCCCTCCCCACAGCCCCACTGAACAAGTGAGCCTAAAAAAGTGTCCACCACTGCCCCCTTGTGTCAGGGCGGAAATTAGACACTGAAGAGACCAGCAAACAGAAGAAGCTAAAACAAACAGAGGGAACTGCCTTGGAAATGACAGGTGGAATAGATTAAAACTCTGTAGTTAGCACCGACTACATAGGAAGGGGCCTACAGATCTTGAGAAGTATAAGCTGGATCAAGGAACTATCTGAAAATGAACTGACTCCATACTGTCCACAACAACACCAGAGAAAGTCCTAAATACATTTTTACTATTATCATTTTTTAAATTTAAAAAATAATTTTTTTATTTTTAAGTTCTCTCAGTTCAGTTCAGTTGCTCAGTAGTGTCTGACTCTTCGTGACCCCATGAATTGCAGCACACCAGGCCTCCCTGTCCATCACCAACTCCCGGAGTTCACTCAAACTCATGTCCATCCAGCCGTCTCATCCTCTGTCATCCCCTTCTCCTCCTGCCCCCAATCCCTCCCAGCATCAGAGTCTTTTCCAATGAGTCAACTCTTCACCTGAGGTGGCCAAAGTATTGGAGTTTCAGCCACAGCATCAGTCCTTCCAAAGAACACCCAGGACTGATCTCCTTTAGGATGGACTGGTTGGATCTCCTTGCAGTCCAAGGGACTCTCAAGAGTCTTCTACAACACCACAGTTCAAAAGCATCAATTCTTTGGTGCTCAGCTTTCTTCACAGTCCAACTCTCACATCCATACATGACCACTGGAAAAACCATAGCCTTGACTAGCAGACCTTTGCTTGCAAAGTAATGTCTCTGCTTTTGAATATGCTATCTAGGTTGGTCATAACTTTTCTTCAAAGGAGTAAGCATCTTTTAATTTCATGGCTGCAATCACCATCTGCAGTGATTTTGGAGCCCCAAAATAAAGTCTGACACTGTTTCCACTGTTTCCTCATCTATTTGCCATGAAGTGATGGGACAAGATGCCATGATCTTTGTTTTCTGAATGTTGAGCTTTAAGCCAACTTTTTCACTCTCCTCTTTCACTTTCATCAAGAGGCTTTTTAGTTCCTCTTCACTTTCTGCCATAAGGGTGGTGTCATCTGCATATCTGAGGTTATTGATATTTCTCCCTATTACTCCTTTAATTTTCATTTTTATAACCTACTATTACTTTGCAAAAAAAGACCCTATTTTTTAAAGCAAACTTCATATATATATATATTTTATAAATTTTGTGACTTTGTTTTTTCTTTAATATTATAGTTTTGAGAACCCAACCTCTACTCTAGATTTTTAATCTTTGCTTTTTGCTATTTGTTATCAATTTGGTATCTTTAAGAACCCAATCTTCAGTACCCATTTTTACTTGGGAGAGAGATTACTGGCTTGACTGCTCTCTCCCCCTTTGGACTCTCCTGTTTCCCCACCAGGTCGCCTCTATCTCCTCCCTCCCCTTCTCTTCTCTACTCAACTCTGTGAATCTCTTTGTGTGTTCCAGTCTGTGGAGAACACTTAGGGAACTGATTACTGGCTGGATCTGTCTCTCTCCTTTTGATTCCCCCCCTTTATCCTCCTGGCCAACTCTGTCTCCTTCCTCCCTCTTCTCTTCTCTGTATAACTCTGTGAACATCTCTGAGCAGTCCAGACTGTGGAGAGCACATAAGGAAGTGATTACTGGATAGCTTGCTCTCACCTCTTTTGATTCCCCCTCTTCTCCTCCTGGTCACCTCTATCTCCCTCCTCCCTCTTCTCTTCTCCATGTAACTCTGTGAACCTCTCTGGGTGTCCCTCACTGTGGAGAAACTTTTCATCTTTAACCTACATGTTTTATCATTGGTGCTGTATAGATGAAGAAGTCTTGAGGCTACTGTAAGAATAAGACTGAAAACCAGAAGCAGGAGGCTTAAGTCCAAGTCCTGAGAACACCAGAGAACTCCTGAATCCAGGGAACATTAATCGATAGGAGCTCATCAAACACCTCCATACCTACACTGAAACCAAGCACCACCCAAAGGCCAACAAATTCCAGAGCAAGACATGCCATGCAAATTCTCCAGCAACACAGGAACATAGCCCTGAGCTTCAATATACAGGCTGCCCAAAGTCACAACAAACCCACTGACGTCTCATAACTCATTACTGGACACTTCATTGCACTCCTGAGACAAGAAATCCAGCTCCACCCACCAGAACACCGACACAAGCTTCCCTAACCAGGAAATCTTGACAAGCCACCCGTCCAACCCCACCCACAGCAAGGAAACTCCACAATAAAGAGAATTCCACAAACTGCCAGAATACGGAAAGGCCACCACAAACACAGCAATATAAACAAGATGAAAAGGCAGAGAAATACTCAGCAGGTAAATGAACAGGATAAATGCCCACCAAACCAAACAAAACAGGAAGAGACAGGGAATCTGCCTGATAAAGAATTCCAAATAACAATAGTGAAAATGATCCAAAATCTTGAAAATAAAATGGAGTTACAGATAAATAGTCTGGAGACAAGGATTAAAAAGATGCAAGAAAGGTTTAACAAGGAGCTAGAACAAATAAAAAAGAGTCAATATATAATGAATAATGCAATAAATGAGATCAAAAACACTCTGGAGGGAGCCAACAGTAGAATAATGGAGGCAGAAGATAGGATAAGTGAGGTAGAAGATAGAATGGTAGAAATAAATGAAACAGAGAGGAAAAAAGAAAAATGAATTAAAAGAAATAAGGACAATCTCAGAGACCTCTGGGACAGTGTTAAACACCACAACATTCGAATCATAGGAGTCCCAGAAGAAGACAGAAAGACCATGAGTAAATACTTGAGGAGATAATAGTTGAAAACTTCCCTAAAATGGGGAAAGAAATAATCACCCAAGTCCAAGAAACCCAGAGAGTCCCAAACAGGATAAACCCAAGGCGAAACACCCCAAGACACATATTAATCAAATTAACAAAGATCAAACACAAAGAACAAATATTAAAAGCAGCAAGGGAAAAACAACAAATAACACACAAGGGGATTCCCATAAGGATAACAACTGATCTTTCAATAGAAACTCTTCAGGCCAGGAGGGGATGGCAGGACATACTTAAAGTGATGAAAGAAAATAACCTACAGCCCAGATTACTGTATCCAGCAAGGATCTCATTCAAATATGAAGGAGAAATCAAAAGCTTTACAGACAAGCAAAAGCTGAGAGAATTCAGCACCACCAAACCAGCTCTCCAACAAATGCTAAAGGATCTTCTCAGGACAAGAAACACAGAAAGGGTGTATAAACTCAAACCCAAAACAATAAGTAAATGACAATGGGATTATACTTATTAATAATTACCTTAAATGTAAATGGGTTGAATGCCCCAACCAAAAGACAAAGACTGGCTGAATGGATACAAAAACAAGACCCTTATATATGGTGTCTACAAGAGACCCACCTCAAAACAGGGGACACATACAGACTGAAAGTGAAGGGCTGGAAAAAGATATTCTGTGCAAATAGAGACCAAAAGAAAGCAGGAGTAGCAATACTCATATCAGATAAAATAGACTTTAAAACAAAGTGAAAAAAGAGGCTGTGAAAAGAGACAAAGAAGGACACTACATAATGATCAAAGGATCAATCCAAGAAGAAGATATAACAATTATAAATATTATGCACCCAACACAGAAGCACCGCAACATGTAAGACAAATGCTAACAAGTATGAAAGGGAAATTAACAATAACACAGTAATAGTGGGAGACTTTAATATCCCACTCACACTTATGGATAGATCAACTAAACAGAAAATTAACAAGGAAGCACAAACTTTAAATGATACAATAGACCAGTTAGATCTAATTGATATCTATAGGACATTTCACCCCAAAACAATGAATTTCACCTTTCTCTCAAGTGCACACGGAACCTTCTCCAGGATAGATCACATCCTGGGCCATAAATCTAGCCTTGGTAAATTCAAAAAAATTGAAATCATTCCAAGCATCTTTTCTGACCACAATGCAGTAAGATTAGATGTCAATTACAGGAGAAAAACTGTTAAAAATCCCAACATATGGAGGCTGAACAACACGCTGCTGAATAACCAACAAATCACAGAAGAAATCAAAAAAGAAATCAAAATATGCATAGAAATGAATGAAAATGAAAACACAACAGCCCAAAACCTGTGGGACACTGTAAAAGCAGTGCTAAGGGGAAGGTTCATAGCAATACAGGCATACCTCAAGAAATAAGAAAAAAGTCAAATAAATAACCTAACTCTACACCTAAAGCAACTAGAAAAGGAAGAACTGAAGAACCCCAGGGTTAGTACGAGGAAAGAAATCTTAAAAATTAGGGCAGAAATAAATGCAAAAGAAACAAAAGAGACCATAGCAAAAATCAACAAAGCCAAAAGTTGGTTCTTTGAGAAGATAAATAAAATTGACAAACCATTAGCCAGACTCACCAAGAAATAAAGGGAGCAAAATCAAATCAACAAAAATAGAAATGAAAATGGAGAGATCACAACAGACAACACAGAAATACAAAGGATCATAAGAGACTACTATCAGCAACTATATGCCAATAAAATGGACAACTTGGAAGAAATGCACAAACTCTTAGAAAAATACAACTTTCCAAAACTGAACCAGGAAGAAATAGAAAATCTTAACAGACCCATTATGAGCACAGAGATTGAAACTGTAATCAGAAATCTTCAGCAAACAAGAGCCCAGGACCAGACAGCTTCACAGCTGAATTCTACCAAAAATTTAGAGAAGAGCTAACACCTATCCTACTCAAACTCTTCCAGAAAATTGCAAAGGCAAACTTCCAAACTCATTCTATGAGGCCACCATCACCCTAATACCAAAACCTGACAAAGATGCCACAAAAAAAGAAAACTACAGGCCAATATCACTGATGAACATAGATGCAAAAATCCTTAACAAAATTCTAGCAAACAGAATCCAACAACACATTAAAAAAATCATACACCATGACCAAGAGGGCTTGATCCCAGGGATGCAAGGATTCTTCAATATCCGCAAATCAATCAATGTAATACACCACATTAACAAATTGAAAAATAAAAACCATATGATTATCTCAATAGATGCAGAGAAAACCTTTAACAAAATTCAAAATCCATTTATGATAAAAAACCCTCCAGAAAGCAGGAATAGAAGGAACATACCTCAACATAATAAAAGCTATATATGACAAACCCACAGCAAACATTATCCTCAATGGTGAAAAATTGAAAGCATTTCCTCTAAAGTCAGGAATAAGACAAGGGTGCCCACTCTCACCACTACTATTCAACATAGTTTTGGAAGTTTTGGCCACAGCAATCAGAGCAGAAAAAGAAATAAAAGGAATCCAAATTGGAAAAGAAGAAGTAAAACTCTCACTGTTTGCAGATGACATTATCCTCTACATAGAAAACCCTTAAGACTCCACCAGAAAATTACTAGAGCTAATCAATGAATACAGTAAAGTTGCAGGATATAAAATCAATACACAGAAATCCCTTGCATTCCTATACACTAATAATGAGAAAATAGAAAGAGAAATTAAGGAAACAAACCCATTCACCATTGTAACAAAAAGAATAAGATACTTAGGAATATATCTACCTAAAGAAACAAAAGACATATACATAGAAAACTATAAAACACTGGTGAAAGAAATCTAAGAGAACACTAATAGATGGACAAATATACCGTGTTCATGGATCAGAAGAATCAATATAGTGAAAATGAATATACTACCCAAAGCAATCTATAGATTCAATGCAATCCCTATCAAGCTACCAACGGTATTTTTCACAGAGCTAGAACAAATAATTTCACAATTTGTATGGAAACACAAAAAACCTCGAATAGCCAAAGCTATCTTGAGAAAGAAGAATGGAACTGGAGGAATCAACCTACCTGACTTCAGGCTCTATTACAAAGCCACAGTCATCAACACAGTATGGTACTGGCACAAAGACAGAAATATAGATCAATGGAACAAAATAGAAAGCCCAGAGATAAACCCACGCACCTATGGACACCTTATCTTTGCCAAAGGAGGCAAGAATATACAATGGAGAAAAGATAATCTCTTTAACAAGTGGTGCTGGGAAAAAAGGTCAACCACGTGTAAAAGAATGAAACTAGAACACTTTCTAACACCATACACAAAAATAAAATCAAAATGGATTAAAAATCTAAATGTAAGACCAGAAACTACAAAACTCCTAGAGGAGAACATAGGCAAAACATTCTCTGACATAAATCACAGCAGGATCCTCTATGACCCACCTCCCAAAATATTGGAAATAAAAGCAAAAATAAACAAATGGGACCTAATTAAAATTAAAAGCTTCTGCACAACAAAGGAAACTATAAGCAATGTGAAAAGACAGCCTTCAGAATGGGAGAAAATAATAGCAAACAAAGCAACTGACAAAGAATTAATCTCAAAAATATACAAGAAACTCCTGAAGCTCGATTCCAGAAAAATAAACGACCCAATCAAAAAATGGGCCAAAGAACTAAATAGACATTTCTCCAAAGAAGACATACAGATGGCTAACAAACACATGAAAAGATGCTCAACATCACTCATTATCAGAGAAATGCAAATCAAAACCACTATGAGGTACCATTTCACGCCAGTCAGAATGGCTGCTATCCAAAAGTCTACAAGCAATAAATGCTGGAGAGGGTGTGGAGAAAAGGGAACCCTCTTACACTGTTGGTGGGAATGCAAACTAGTACAGCCACTATAGAGAACAGTGTGGAGATTCCTTAGAAAACTGGAAATAGAACTACCATATGACCCAGCAATCCCACTGCTGGGCATACACACTGAGGAAACCAGAATTGAAAGAGACACGTGTACCCCAATGTTCACCAAAGCACTGTTTATAATAGCCAGGACATGGAATCAACCTAGATGTCCATCAGCAGATGAATGGATAAGAAAGCAGTGGTACATATACACAATGGAGTATTACTCGGCCATTAAAAAGAATACATTTGAATCAGTTCTAATGAGGTGGATGAAACTGGAGCCTATTATACAGAGCCAGAAAGAAAAATACCAATACAGTATAATAATGCACATATATGGAATTTAGAAAGATGGTAATGATAACCCTGTATGTGAGACAGCAAAAGAGACACAGATGTATAGAACAGTCTTTTGGACTCTGGGAGAGGGTGAGGGTGGGATAATTTGGGAGAATAGCATTGAAACATGTATATTATCATACATGAAATGAATTGCCAGTCCAGGTTTGATGCATGATACAGGATGCTCAGGGCTGGTGAACTAGGATGACCCAGAGGGATGGGATGGGGAGGGAGGTGGGAGGGGGTTCAGGATGGGGAACACATGTACACCTGTGGCAGATTCATGTCAATGTATGGCAAAAGCAATACAATATTGTAAAGTAATTAGCCTCCAATTAAAATAAATAAATTTATATTTTTTTAAAAAGTATATGTAGTGATTTTTTTCAACTTCCTGCTTAGCATCTTTATTAAGATCAGATCATAAAGCTCATCAGATGAGTAGAAGATTTTTCAAGACATGCATCAGTGAAACTCCTCTTACATGTGATTATATCTAAATCATCTATATCCTTTTATGTACATAAACTTTAATGGCTGTCAAGGTGAATCAGTTTGCAAACATCCGGGCTGGATAATTAGCCCTGCCTCTTTCTATTCTTCATATTTACCATACTAACTCTTCTTTTGATGCTTTCATCCCGGTTAGATTCTCCCCAACTCTTCACCTCCTTCTCTTTAAAAATGTGAATCATATATTCCCTTCAGGGCTCATTTTATAGCCCGATGATAGCCATGGCATGATACATTTGGAGATACCCTTAGAGCTCTCCAAAGCTCCCTTACTTGTTTCATAAATGAGAAAGCTAAATCCTAGAGAAGAGATGTGATCTACCTGCTGGTTTGGAGACCTAGGTCACCTAATCTCCAACTTGGTATACTTCCTATCACTGCACACCAATTCAAGTGGTCATATCCCTTTGACCATGCACATTTAGAAACATTTCAAAAATAGATATGGAGTCAGAGACCAAAATATCAGCTTTCCTTCTGCTAAGGTTTGATTGGAAAATGTGGCCTGGATCTGTGGCCACAAATGGGATTCTAATACCTGTCGCTTTGCCCCTCCCCAAGTCAAACTGGACTGACTAGCTACCGAGACAAAGCAGCCTAGACTCAGTGCATTTACCACATGGCCACATAGTGGGGGAAGGCAGGTCTGAGCTACACATAATCTCTTTTCCCAGTTTCACCAAACACATAACTCATTCCTCTTGGACAGAAACAGTGAGTGAGAGGTAGGAAAAGAGAGCATAATCTCTAAATTTATGAAGGGGTCAGAATTCCTCTTCAATAGACCAGGGTGGGAAGGAAGACATGAAGAAGAAAATTGCCCCACAAATCTTCTATTCCCAAAGAGTTTGTTACTCAAATCTAGGACTGTGCTTTGCCAAGATACTATAAATAAACAACTGCTATTTATAACTGCCCAACATCTTATTTTGCTTCTTTAAGTAACAAAATCCTGATTTTCCTTTGAGAAATCTCAACTCCTATTAACTCAATCAATAGAGTTGTAGCAGAGCTCACACCCCTTTTCTGCCCCCACATAACATAAATAAAATTTACCATCTTAACCACTGTTAAGTGTACAACTCAGTAGTGTTAAGTATATTCACACTAATGTACAAATAATCTCTAGAACTTTTTCATCTTACAAAACTGAAACTCTATACTCATTAAAAAGCAGTTCTCTAGTTAGGGAGCTTGGGATTGACATGGACATACTACTATCTTTAAAGTGGATAACCAACAAGGACCTACTGTATAACACAGGGAAAGGAACTCTGCTGAATACTATGGAACAATCTAAATGGGAAAAGAATTTGAAAAAGAATAGAAGCATGCATGTATATATATATAACTGAATCACTTTGCTGTATATCTGAAAGTATTACAACATTGTTAACCAACTATATTCCAATATAATATAAAAAGTTTAAAAAAATAAATAAAACAATTTGCTTTAAAAAACAATTCTCTCCCACTATAAGTTATTAGATGATATTGCTTATACTTCCCTGTGCTATGTAGTAAATCTTTGTTGTCTATTTTATATATGGTAGTGTGTATCTGTCTATCTCAAATTCCAAATTCATTCCTGCCCACTTTCCCCACTGGTACAACTGAAACTAATGCAATATTGTAAATTAATTACACTTCAATTAATAAAATAATTCATCAAAACTACAATGAGGTACCACCTCACCCTGGTTTGAATGACTGTCATTAAAAACTCTACAAATAGCAAATGATGGAAAGGATGTGGAGAAAAGGGAACCCTCCTACACTGTTGGTGGGAATGTATAGTCACTATGGAAAACAGTATGAAGGTTCCTCAGAAATCTAAAAATAGAATTACCATATGATCCAGCAACCCCACTCCTGGGTATATATTCAGACAACACTCCAATTCAAAAAGATACATGCACTCCTATGTCCACAGCACTACTATTCACAATAGCCAAGACATGGAAACAACCTAAATGTCCATCAACAGATGAATGGAAAAAGAAGTGGTACATATCTACAATGGAATACTACTCAGCCATAAAAAGAATAAAATAATGCCATTTGCAGCAGCATGGATGAACCTAAAGATTATCATACTAAGAACAGTAATTCAGAAAAAGAAATAAAAATACCATATGATATCACTTACATGTGGAATCTATAATATGACACAAATGAACTTATCTATGAAACAGAAACAGACTCACAGACATAGAAAATAGACTTGTAGTTGCTGAGAGGGAGAGGGTTGGGGAGTGATGGAATGGAAAGTTAAGGTTAACAGATACGTTATTATATATAGCATAGACAAACAGCAAAGTCCTACTGTATAGCACAGAGAACTATAATATATTCAGTATTCTAAGATACACCATACTGAAAAAGAATATTTTAAAATAATATATATAACTAAATCACTTTGCTGTACAGCAGAAATTAACACAACATTGTAAATCAACCATATTTCAATACAAAAATTTAAAAACTCTCCACTTGGACCTCCCTTCAGCCCCTGACAGCCACCATGCAAATTTCTCTATGACTTTGACTACTCTTTATACTTTATATGAGTCAAATCATAAAATATTTGTCTTATTGTGACTAGCGGCTCATTTCACTTAACATAGTGTCCTCAAGGTTCATCTTGTTGTAGCATGTGTCAGGGAAAAAAACTCCACACTTATGCATATTATAGTCAAGCTGCTCAAACCAAAGTTCAAGTGAAAATCTTTGAAGTGCCTAGAGGGAAAAGAAACATGTTTCCCTAGGAGAACAATACAAGGAAATAGTTGCCTTATCAACAGCAACTATGGAAAGCAGAGGACAATGAAACAACGTCTTTAAACTGCCAGAAAGAATAAAGGAAAGACAAAAATATGACCAACTTAGAATTCTATACCTAATAAAAATATATTTCAAAGGTCATTGAAAAAGAGACATTCTCAGACCAAGAAAGGCTGAAAGATTTTTTAACAGCCACCTTAAAGTAGAAAAAATACTAAAGGAAGTTCTTGTAAACTGAAAGGAAATTTTTCCAGATACAAGCATGGAAGTCTAAGAAAGAATGAACAGGAATGGAAAGTATAAATATTTTGGCAATTATAAAAGACTATTTAAAACAACAATGATAATGTTTTGTAGGGTTAAATGCAAAATAAACTATGTTAATTTAAAAGATTGGAGGGGTAGATAGAGCCAAACTGCTATACGGTTCTTGTATTGTTCTGAATGTGATAGAAATACTAATTTAAGACAGATTGTAACAAGTTACAGATGGATTTTTAAAATTTTTTAGAGTGACTTCTAAAAGAATGATGCAGAAAGGTGTAAGAAAAAGGCTAATAAAGGAGATAAAATATAGAATAATAAAAAAACACTTCTTTAAAATAAAGAAGGTAGAAAAAGGAAGAATAAAGAAATTAAAATAGATGAGACATAAAGAAAGCAAATAGCAAGGTGGTAGACTTAAGATCAACTGAATCTACCTGCCAGTACAGGAGACATAAGAGATGCAGATTTGATCCCTGGATCAGGAAGCTTCCCTGAAGGAAGGCATGGTAACCCACTCTAGCATTCTTGCCTGGAGAATTCCATGGACAGAGGAGCCTTGCGGGCTACAGTCGTATGGTTGCGAAGAGTCAGACATGACCGAAGCAACTTAGCACGCATGCGTGCTTATCAGAAATTACACTAAATATAGACAAAACACTCCAATGCAAATAACTAAATTATCAGACTTGGATTTTAGAAAATATAGCCCTCAACTATATCTATTTACAGAAAGCACTTTTTTCTTTTAGGCCACATCATGTGATATGTGGGATCTTATATCCCTAATCAGGGATCAAACTCATGCCCCCTGCAGTGGAAGCACAGAGTCTTGGACCACCAGGGAAGTCCCAACAAACACACTTTAAATGTAAAGATAGAAATAGATTGAAAGTAAAATTAAGGGAAAAGATGCACTATGCAAACACTAATCAAAAGAAGTGTGACTATATTAGCATCAGGCCAACTATAGTTTAAGGAGTGAAGTATTATGTAAGATAAGAAAATTTTATAATTATAAAAAGCTCAACTCAAGAGTGCATATATGTATAAGTAAATAGGAATATACCTAATAATATAGTTCATATGTATTTAGACAGCTGCTGGAGAATGTACAGTTTGAATCAACTGGCTAGTAACCAAAGCAAGAGATAGTACTAAATCATGGTCCTTAAATCCAGACCAACTCCCACTTGAGGATTTCTTTGAAACAGGCTCCATCTCTGATAAATGAGCTGGAGTAGAGACAGGGATAATTTATTCCTTGTTACTAGGCTGTATTCCAAAGGATGATAATTACTAACTTGTTTCAGGAAGGGAATGTATGTAAGTATTTTGGGGATAGAGCTAATGAATCAAGTGACCCTCAATTTTAAGGCTCACCTGGTCCCAGTCTGATTTACCAATATTTCCAGACTTCCTACTTTTTTCTTTCTCTAACATGGGAAATACTTAAACATATACAATGACTCTCAGCCATCTAACATTTTTGGCAGTAGGAAGATATGGCCTCATTAAAGCAAATTTTGTGCTCTTTCCTTTCCACTTACATATGGGCCAGCATGGACTAAAACTTCTATCTATGCAGACACTTAAAAAAGCTACAAAAAGTAGCAACCACCTCGCATCTTCATCTTTTCCAAACTTCAGACAAATAGGTACATGAACTTATCTACAAGAATCAACAAAACCAGTTTAACCTGATGGCGTGCACATTCATATTAAAGATTATCATCTTTCCAGTCAGCCACGTAGGGATCTGTTGTCCAACTTTCCATGTCAATGCAGCAAATTTCGTATTATAGGTCCATCACTTTCTAGATATGGGTTTTGTTTCCAACATTGCTTTAGTCAGGAATCTTTCAGATACAGGCAACAGAAACCAACGTTAAAACAGCTTAAGCGACAAAAAGGTGTATGGGCTCACATGTCCAAGCGGAGATCTGGCAAAGCTAGATCTAGTTGCTCAACAATGAAGTCTGGGACCCCTTTCATTTCCTAGCTCTGTGCCTCTCTACATGCTGATTATTTCTTTGCTGGGCTCTCTCCATTTGGCATGAAAGATGTTTTGTGGCAGTTATTTTTATAACTCAAAATTTAAAAGGTAGAGAGAGTTTTTCTCCCCCAAAATACTCATAGAAAATCTCCACTTGGCTCATGAGCTGTTCTCTGTACAAATTGATATGTCTATGGGAATTCAGTGTGAAGATCGGCCTACTCTGAGTACCATACCCATCTCTGTGTCCATGAGAGAAATGTATTATTTGTGAAAACAACTTACATAGGGTAATTAGGGAGGGATAGTTCCTAAAACAAAGTACTGTTGGGCTGAATCTAAGAGGCATTATGTTCACTATAGACCTTGACCCTTACATGTGTTATTTTTCTACTTACAAAAATAATAACTGTTCATTGTTTTAAAGATACAAATATATAGAAATTCAGTGTATCATTTTGGTGCAAAGCATGTCTCTGAAATCAGATAGATCTCAGCTTTCAGTATTACTCAAACACATTTTAATTTTGTGATTCTGGATAAGATACTGATCTTTTCCGAATTTCAGTGTCCTCCCCTGCAAAGTAGGGAACATGTTAATACTGACTTCATGGGTTATTTATGAAAATTAAATGTGGTAATGTACAAAAGTGCTAAGAACATTGCCTCTGTTCTTATGATAAAGTGAAATGAAGTGAAAGTCACTCAGTCATGTCTGACTCTTTGTGACCCCATGGACTATACAGTTCATGGAATTCTCCAGGCCAGAATACTGGAGTGGGTACCCTTTCCCTTCTCCAGGGGATCTTCCTAACCTAGGGATCAAACCCAAGTCTCCCACTTTGCAGGCGGATTCTTTACCAGTTGAGCCACAAGGGAAGCCCAAGAATACTGGAGTGGGTAGCCTATCCCTTCTCCAGAGGATCTTCCCAACCCAGGAATTGAATTGGGGTCTCCTGCATTGCAGGTGGATCCTTTACCAACTGACCTATGAGTGAAGGCATATAGTAAATATGGGGTTTTCTAGGTGGTGCTAGTGGTAAAGAACCCACCTGCCAATGCAGGACACATAAGAGATGAGGGTTCAATCCCTGGATCAGGAATATCTCTTAGAGAGGAGAATGGCAATCTACTCAAGTACTCTTGCTTGGAGAGTCCCATGGACAGAGGGGCCTGGTGGGCTACAGCTCATAGGGTCACAAAGAGTTGGACACGACTGAAGTGACTGAGCACAACACAGCACAGCATGGTAAATATGGGCGTACAATAAGCCCTTAATCAATGTTAGTTAAAATCATTCATAATATAGAGTATTCAAGTCATCACTATTCCCATCTTTTGATTCCAACTTCAGCCCACTAAACTGTTTCTCCACATTTTATCCTATATTTAAATTGACACATGTCTTTTGTTCATGGAGTAATCATAGGATAATATCATATAAGCTATGATATTTTTTTTAAATTAGCAACTCTACCCTCCTTTAATATAACAAAGAAAATGTCCCTGTTCCTATATGAGGCAATTCCTATTTCTTTTTTCTTTAAATTGGAGGTTAGTTGCTTTTACAATGTTGTGTTGGTTTCTGCTGTACAACAAAATGAATCAGTCATAACTATATATATATTCCCACCCTCTTGATCTATTTCTGTCCTTAAATTCTCCCCTTTCCTGCTTTCTAGAGAAACCTACACTATCAGCAATCATCAAATCCTATCTCTTGTAAAGTCAACTTCCTTCTTTCACTGTGACCTTCCTCATTAATAGTTATGACTCGTAAAGTCCATTCCTAATTTAAAAATCCTGCCCTAGATCATACAGCCCTTTCCAGATGCCTCCTTATCTCTCTCTTCCCATTCATAAATACAATTCTCTAACATTTTTTCTATATTTATTAATTTCCTCATTCATCAACCCACTCTGATTTGTTCTCTACCAGTCCAACAAAGCAGCCCTTGGGAAAATGTGTCCATTTGAGTTGGTGGCATGAAGGTCACTGATGACTTTCATAAGGGCTGTCTTGTCTCTATTTTTATATGAATTTAAATTTTTTCTATTTTTCCTGAGTTAAAAAAAATATTTATATTTATTCATTTATTTGGCTGCACCAGGTCTTAGTCACGTCATGTGGGATCTAGTTTCCTGACCAGGAAATGAACCCAGGCCCCCTGCTTTGGGAAGGCAGAGTCTTAACCACTAGACCACGAGGGAAGCCCCTATTTTTCCTGAGTTGAGTCAACTTTTATTTCATATCTGTTTTTTTTTTTTTTTTTTTTTGTCTATCTATGTTCTTTTTTTTTATATATGATTCAAGGTATTTAAAAATATATCTAAAAGCTTTTGGGGGGATATATAAAATTCAGAATGGAATACTGTTTTCAATTTTACTTCACTACATGGCTTTTTTTTTTTTTTTTGGAGATAACTTTCACCACCAAAAATTCTTTGATTCATATGTTCTGATTATTTTTACAGTATCTTTGTATGAATATGATCTACTTTTTTCTATTATTTTCATGGACAGAATTCTTAGAGAATGCTGTTGTCCATTCTGCCCTCTTCCTTGAGGTTTCTTTTATGGACAGTGCTGTTGGTGCAAGGGAGAGAGAGAGGGGTTGATCTGTCTTATTTTCCTTTCTTTTTGGCAACATCTTTATTTTTACCCTGATCTTCCCCTCTCTCCTTACACAGCCTCATTTTTCTAGTTTACTGACACCCCTCTGTGACTTCCTTGGTGGCTCAGATGGTAAAGCGTCTGCCTACAATGTGGGAGACCCAGGTTCGATCCCTGGATTGGGAAGATCCCCTGGAGAAGGAAATAGCAACCCACTCCAGTACTCTTGCCTGGAAAATCCCATGGACGGAGGAGCCAGGTAGGCTACAGTCCATGGGGGTCACAAAGAGTCGGACACGACTCTATGTATCTGATTTTCCCACACAAGCGTATGAGGCAGCCTTGCTGGTCTCACACTCTTGCAAGCCCCTGCTTGCAATCAGCACTGTGAAATGCCAAGTTCCAACCTGTGTTCAACATTGTCTCAATATTTTGTTCAATATATGTTTATATATATGCTAAAATATATGATGTGGGTATATTTTACATAATATGTAAAAACACTGATTCATATGTTATATCTAAACATTTTTTTGTCATTTAATGTTGAATGCTCACATTTTGGGTTAATTTTATCACTGCTTCATCTAAGTCCTCTGGTTACATGAACTGTTTTTCCAGAAGCTTCTTAAACCATCCCTCTCCCATTTTCTGCATGCACAAGCTTCTAGCAACAAGTAGGCAGCAAGAACTCTGCCCATTTGATTATTTTATCATATTATTATTTTCTCTTTTTAGGGGTAGTTTTAAGGTTGCCATGTTCTTGATTTTCCAGAAATGCTGAAGGTATGGGTAATGTATGCTTTAATAGGTCCTCCTTGTTGATTTTATGGGCTTTTAAGAGAAATGTATGGAGGAAATTTAGAATCAGGCAGCCATCACTGTTCTCTAAATCTGCTTCTCTGGCTTTTAACAAATAGTTTGATGATATAATGTACGTTTCCCTAAATTTACTTGGCTTAGTTTTGCTTATGTTGAGCTTTATAAAAATGCAGTCATACTATATGTATTCTTCATGGAATTGCATTTTTCACTCATCATTCTAATACTCAACCATGTTGTTATATAGCTATAGTTGTCTCATCTTTACTGCTGTAAAAATGCATTTCATTATATGACTGCTTATTATTGATACTACTACTGACACCTCGCTGATGACACCTCTCTACTGATGGGCATATAGATTATTTTTTATCTTTGTTACTACAATCAATGCTACTATAAACCTAAACAGTACATATCTCTTGTTGCTCATGTACAAGATTTTCTCTAGGGCTGCACTGTCCAATGTGGTATGCACCAGTTACATTTCACTACTGAGCATTTAAAATGGTCAAGTAAGAATTGAAATATGCCAACAGTATAAAATATACACTGAATTTCAAAGACTTAGTGTGAAAAAGAGGGATATAAAATATTTCACTTATAGTTTTATATTGGTTACATGTTGAATTTGTGATATATTGGATATATTTCTTAAATTAAATATATTATTAAATTAATCACCTGTTTCTCTTCATTTTTTTGTTTAGCTCCAAGAATATTAAAAGTGACATATTTGGCCTTCATTTGTGGTTCATACTAGATTTCTGTTAGAATGTGCTGCTAGGGTAAGGAATTCCCAGGTGGCACACTGGTAAAGAATCCACCTGCCAATGCAGGAGACACAAGTTTGATCCCTGGGTTGGGAAGATCCCCTGGAATAGGAAATGGCAACCTGCTCCAGTATTCTTGCCTGGAAAATTCCACAGACAGAGGAGCCTGGTGGGCTACAGTCCATGGGGTTGCAAAGAATCAGATACGATGGAGCAACTGAGCATGTGGGCCCACTATAGGGTAAAGACTTAGGAACAGAATTTCTGGGAATAAGGTTATGTGACTCTTCATCATTAATGATAAAGTCAAATTATTTTTCAATACTTTATTAATAATTTTAAATATTATTTTCAATGAGATTGTACAAATGTATACCAACAGCAGTACTGTATAAGAATTCCCATTGATCTACATTCTAATACTTGGGATTGTCAAATAATTTAATCACTGTCAATCACTTGTAAAATAGTACCTTACTGAGGTCTTCATTTTCACTTTTCAGATTATTCATTTCCTATTTTTATACTGTCATTCATGTTTCTGCTAATGTGAAATGCCTATTTTTTCTCTTCACTCCCTCCCTGCTTTTATCCACTGAATTTTTTGTTTTTCTTTACTGATTTGTAAGAAATGGTTTCTGTATTTAAGACACCAAAATTTTGTCTATTATATATGTTTCAAGTGTGCTTTCCCAACCTAGAGTTTATCTTTTTGCTTTCTTTATGATATATTTTCATAAACATATATTTTAATTTTAATGTAATCAAATTTATCAAACTTTGTTTTTTTAAATAGTAGTCTTTTTTTTTTGGTCTTCAATGTAACCTAGCCTGCGGTCATAAGGTGGCGCTAGTGGTAAAGAACCTGGCCTGCCAGTGCAGGAGATGTAAGAGACTGAGGTTCGATCCCTGGGTTGGGAAGATCCCCTGGAGAAGGAAATTGCAACCCACTCCAGTATTCCTGCCTGGAGAATCCCATGGACAGAGAAGCCTGGCGAGCTGCAGTCCACCGGGTTGCAGAGTTGGACATGACTGAAGCAATTTACCACCACCACGAGGTCATAAAGATATTCTTCCATAGTTTCTTCTAAAAGTGTTAGAACATGAACATGAATTTCATAGACATGCAATATATCTCCATTTACTTAGGTCTTTTGTAATGTGATTAAATGTAGGTTCAGATACTTCTTCATAGATATCTTGTTCATCTTTTATTATATTTATTTCTAAGTACCTTAATAGTTTCCTAGCTCCCATAAATGATAGCTTTTTAAAGAAATTATGTTTTTCTATTTGTTGCTATAATATATAAATGCAATTAAATTTATATATTGATCATACTGTAAGCCATGTAAGAAACTCTATTATTTGTAAAAATTTGCACATAGATTCTTTTTGGTTTTCTATGTAAATAACTGGAGAAGGCAATGGCACCCCACTCCAGTACTCTTGCCTGGAAAATGAATTATAAATAAAAAATAGTTTTGTTTCATCCTTTTCACTCTGAGTTGTTTCACATTTCAGTCCTTAATTCATATGGAACTTATTTAGCTGTAGGGTGTGAAGTGGTAGTTTTATTTCATTTTCCATGTGGATAACCAACTGTGCTAGTTCCACTTATTGACCAACTAAATCTTTCTTACCCAGTGAGTTTAATGCCTTTGTCATATGGTGCTCAGTCACTCAGTCGTGTCCGACTCTTTGTGACCCCATGGACTGTAGCCTGCCAGGCTTCTCTGTCCATGGGATTATCCCGACAAAGAATACTGGAATGGGTTGCCATTTCCTCCTCCAGGGGGTCATATATCAAGATCTTAAATGTACATGTTTCTGTTTCTGGGTTTTCTATTATTTTACATTGATTATATTATTCTCCTTCTTTAAAGAACTTTAAAAATTTCTTGCAAAGCAGGTCTACTGGTAACACATTCCCTCAATTTTTGTCTGAGGAGGTATTTATTTATCCTTACTTTTGAAGTATAATTTCACAGGGTGCAGAAGCATAGATTGATGGGGTTTTTCTTGTCATCACTTTAAATATTTCTCATCACTCTCTTCTTACATGTTTTCTGAAGAGAAATCAGATATAATTCTTATCTTTGCTCTTTTATAAGGTGTTCCTCCTCTCGGCTTCTTTCACAATTTTTTGTTTGTGTTTTATTTTCTGTAGTTTGAAATGATTTGTGTAGGTGTCTTTCAAGGGCATTCATCCTGCTTAGTGTTCTCCAAGCTTCCTGGATATGAAGCTTGGTATCTGATATTAATTTGGAGAAGTTTTTGTTATTCTTTCAAATATTTCTTCTATCCTTTTTTCTCTTTCTCCTCCCTCTGGAGAGGGTATGCCCATTACATGTATGTTACAGCTTTTGTAGTAGCCCCGCAGTCCTTGGATAGTCTCTTCTTTTTTCAGTCTTTGTTCTCTTAGATTTGCATTTTGGAAGTTTCTTCTGAAGAGATACCCTCAAGCTCAGAGACTCCTTCCTCAGGAATGTTGTCTACTAATAAGCCCATCAAAGCCATTTTTTATTTCATTTTTTAAAGATCTCTAGTATTTCTTTTTGGTTGTTTCTTAGGAGTTCCATCTCTTTGTTTATATTACCCAGTTGTTTTTGCATGCTGCCTACTTTGTTAGACTCCTTAGCATATTGTTTATTGTTGTTTAAATTCCTCATCTGATAATTTCAGCACCTTGCCATGTCTGGTTCTTATGCTTGCTCTGTCTCCTCAAATCACATATTTTTATTTTTAATAGGCTTTGTAATTTTATTTATATTCAGACATGATGTACCAGGTAAGAGGAACTATGGTAAATAGGCCTTTAGTAATATTGTGGTGAGATGTGAGGGGAAGGGAAGCATTCTATAACCTTATGATTAGTTCTCATTATTTAAGAGAACCTGTACCTCAAGACTGTGAACTTCACAAGTGCTTCTCCATACCTCCCTATTCCCACTAAGGTGGGACAGGTTGGCTAGAGGGGGCTGTAGCTGAGTATGTCCCTTCTCTCAGGTCAGTTAGGCTCTGATAACATTCCAGCAGGTTAAGCTCTTGTTCACTAATTTCCACTGTCTGGCATATTGCAAAATGGTTTCTTCTCCTCCCCCCTTGCCAGAAGAACAAGAGAATCAGACACAAATAGACTGCCAGATATTTGTCCAGTAAAGATGGGTTTATTGGCGATCAGCATAAAATTGCAATTCAGAAGTCTTCAATAATGGCAAACCAAGTCCTGCCAAGCAGGGGAAGGAGAACTCTTTTACAGAGAGGAATAGGAACTTGGGACAGTGATAATAAACAGTCTATGGCTTTTCATTGGCTGAGTCTTCAGGAAAGAAGAGAAATCTTTCTTCCTGTTGAGCTCTGCTATCTTCGCAGGGCACGAGAGCTCCCCCTTCTGGTTTCCCAACTCTATTTAACTGAGGTTTTTGTTTCTTATTTATTTATTTATTTTACAGAAATTTTCTCCAACATTTACTGTCAGAACCTGGTTGAGTTCCTGGATGTAAAACTCACAAAAGCATAGGGTCCCCTCTATGACTGGACCCCCATGGAGTTTTTAAATCTCAGTCTTGTCTACACTGAATCTCCAGCAATTTGTCAGTTACAGTTTGGGTTTTCCTACCTTGGCACAAGTTGCTGCGGCAGTTTGCACTTTTGAGTCAGCTCCAGTAAGCCATGACTCCCTGTATTTGCTTGTCTGCCTCTCTAATCTTGCGGGCAGTGGTTTGTCCTGTGTCCTCGCCTCTCTATTAAGTGTCCAAGAAGAGTTGTTGATTTTTCAGTCTGTTCAGCTTTTTACTTGTTACTAGGATATGATGGTGACTTTTAAGTTCCTTACATAGGAAACCAGAAAACAAAAGTTTAGCACTTATTTATTTGCTTTTAATGTTGATTTGTAAGAATTGTTAATGTAATCTGGATATGTCTTATCAAATATATACTTTGCAAATATTTTCTCTCATTGTGTGAGTTAACTTTCACTTCATTGATAGTATCTTTTGAAGCAGAAATGGTTTTAATTTGATTAATCCCAATTTCACTATTTCTTTCTTTTGTCATTGTACATTTGGTGTTATCTCCAAGAATCTATTGCCTAACTCATGATCACAAAGATTTATTCCTATGTTTTCATTGAAGAGTTTTACAATTTCAGATCTTACATTTAGATCATTGATCTTTCCTTTTACTCTTTGTGCCCTTGAATTCAATCCATGTATTTTGTTGAGAGCATATAATTGGATCATATTCTAAAAATCCATTCTTCTAATTTCTACCTTTTCTTTGAAGTGCTTAATCTATTTACATTAATATAATCACTGATAAGGTTGGACTTTGTGTAAGCTATTTGTTTCTATATGTGTTTTTTTTTTTTGCTTGTTTCTCTCTTTCTACATTGCTGAATTTTCAAAACTATACACATGTGCTGTATTTAGAATTACTATATATTTCTGGTGAATTCAGCCTTTGTTCTGTGGTGACCATCTCTAGCCTTAATAATGCTTTTTGTCTTAGTCTTTTTTAATATTTAGTAATAGTGCTATCATAGCTTTCTTTATTCTATTGTTTTGCCTGGTACATATTTTTTCTGCCCTCAGTGTATGTTTTGATAATCTACTATTTCAACCCTTCCTAGAAATATTTTCTTATTGAGATTATATATATTTGTTAGCCACTCAGTCACAGTTTATCACAGTGGAAAATTCTTCAAGAGATGGGAATACCAGACCACCTGACCTGTCTCTTGAAAAACCTGTATGCAGGTCAGGAAGCAACAGTTAGAATTGGATATGGAACAACAGACTGGTTGCAAATAGGAAAAGGAATACGTCAAGGCTGTATATTGTCACCATACTTAACTTATATGCAGAGTACATCATGAGAAACGCTGGGCTGGAAGAAACACAAGCTGGAATCAAGATTGCTGCAAGAAATATCAATAATCTCAGATATGCAGATGACACCACCCTTATGGCAGAAAGTAAAGAAGAACTAAAGAGCCTCTTGATGAAAGTGAAAGGAGAGTGCAAAAGTTGGCTTAAAGCTCAACATTGAGAAAACGAAGATCATGGCATCTGGTCCCATCACTTCATGGGAAATAGATGGGTAAACAGTGGAAACAGTGTCAGACTTTATTTTTCTGGGCTCCAAAATCACTGCAGATGGTGACTGCAGCCATGAAATTAAAAGATGCTTACTACTTGGGAGAAAGTTATGACCAACCTAGACAGCATATTAAAAAACAGAGACATTACTTTGCCGACAAATGCCCATCTAATCAAGGCTATGGTTTTTCCAGTAGTCATGCATGGATGTGAGAGTTGGACTATAAAGAAAGCTGAGCACCAAAGAATTGATGCTTTTGAACTGTGGTGTTGGAGAAGACTCTTTAGAGTCCCTTGGACTGCAAGGAGATCCAACCAGTCCATCCTAAAGGAAATCAGTCCTGAATATTCATTGGAAGGACTGATGCTGAAGCTGAAACTCCAATACTTTGGCCACCTGGTGTGAAGAACCAACTCATTTGAAAAGACCCTGATGCTGGGGAGGATTGAAGGCGGGAGGAAAAGGGGACAAGAGAGGATGAGATGGTTGGATGGCATCACTGACTCAATGGACAGTTTGAGTAAACTCCGGGAATTGGTGATAGACAGGGAGGCCTGGCGTGCTGCAGTCCTTGGGGTCGCAAAGAGTCAGACACGACTAAGCGACTGAACTGACTGACTGACAGTCATGTCTGACTCTTTGAGACCCCATGGACTGTAGCCTACAAATCTCCTCTGTCCGTGGAATTCTCCGGGCAAGAATATTGGAGTGGGTAGCCATTCCCTTCTCCAGGGGATCTTCCCAACCCAGGGATCAAACCTGGGTCTCCTGCATTGCAGGCAGACTAGTTTACCATCTGGGCCACCATATTACTGCTTCATTTCTATTCAAACTTCTTTTTCCATTCTTCTAATTCTTTCTCTCAGATAAAAATCTCATGATTTTTATGGTAAAATTATTGTATTTTATTCTTTTTCATATTCCACTCTTTTTGTAACAGTTTGGAATTTATGCATCAAGTAATATATATATTTTTGGCCACACTACATGATATATAGGATCTTAGCTCATTGACCAGGGATCAAACCCATGCCCCCTGCAGTAGAACCATGGTGTCTTAACCACTGGAACACTAGGGAAGTCCCTCAAGTAATATTCTTTAGGTAGTTATTAGTACATTTTCTTTCATAACACAGCCTAAAATTACAAAGAATACCTTACTCTCCCTCCCCAAAAAGCCATGCATGATAGTACCTTTTAACTCTAAGCAACCCTACCCCCCATTCCTGCCTACAGCAGGCTGTTTGGTCCAATATTTTATTTTTGTCCTCTTTCTAGGCCAATAAGTTAAACATGATTAATATTTTATACATAAAATGTTTACTTAGATTGACATACATGCTTACCACGTAATCTGTGCAACATTCCTTCCTTTTCCAAAAAGAACTTTAAAAAAGTAGAATGCATACAGTTCAAGTATATAGTTCAATGAGTTTTGACAAATATGTACACTCACTGGATATGTGGTCATGCTGCACACCCCCCAGCCAGCCTCCTGCCACTAGCTGTCCAGAGTGCAGTCAGCAGAGAGGGAGCCATGTGGAAGAGGGCTAGGAACTGTGGTAGTCTGGAAAGTGCCTACTCTCTTCTAAATCAAGAAGGTGCTACTTTACTCAATTGTTGCCATGAGGGCCCAGTCTTGTCACTTCTTTGGATTTTTCATGAGATGCAGGAAATCCAGAAATTATGAAAAATCCTCTGACTTGTAATTCTTGGCAATGGATTCGAATGCCTTAAAACACTGAGCAGGCCAACACAAAATATTTCTACAGGCATAATATTCCCCTTCAATCACTACTTTTCTACTTTTGCCATAGATAATGGTAGTCTGTGTATTAGGCTGAGGTTGGGTTCCCTCAATTTCAGTGGAAGCTGCTCCCCCTGTGGAAGAAGAACGTGTGCCTCTCAATCTCTTTCCATGGAAAACAAAACTACCCGTGGAAGAAGGTGAAAAGAGGGACACCCAAAGTAACTGAGACAGTCACAGAAACTCTCAACAGGGCCTCTCTTGGTGGTGAGTGAAGATGAGAACTTTGCAGGGTAGAGATATGCCCTGAGAAAGAGCCCACTGGCTCTCAGAGTTGGAGAGAGATATCACTTAGGAGTGTTTGGCTGCAAATAAGGGGTTTCCCCTTCTCCTTTTACAGTGGGTTTGGTGGTTGGCATCCCAGGATTGGTTTAATTGGTTGGCATCCCAGGATTGGATCAGCAGTCCTGATCCAATCTTCTTTTTCTGCTTTCTTACTATTTGTCTTTTTTCCCTGTGCGTTTAAGATAGCTATTGTAGCTCCAAGGACTGCATCCATGCTCCAAGGATGATAGCTGAATCTCTATCTTCTTAGAAGGAAAACAGCTTTCCTGGTAGCCTTCCTTATCTATTAGACTTCTGTTTACGTTTAACTGGCTGAACTCTTAAATATGGCTATTCCTAAGATGCAGGGCAAGCTCCTTTGAATAGAATTCTGTTTTTTGTTTTAAGGAGCAAACAGATATTGAAAAAGCATTACCCAAATATACAGTGCAAGTAATTCTGAGGACAATGTGCTGCTGTGTTGTTATTATGATAATACTTGTTACCTATTGGCTGGATGCATCATCATCAGTCAGAATGTATGTGATGTTTGGGAGAAGTCAAAATAGAAAAGAGTGAAGTCCACATCTCCCTGGTCCTCAGGAAAGTAGGTTAAGACCATTAATATCTCTTTGTTTCTCTTCAGTCTGAGCTCAATAGCTTTGATGAAGAGATGGTAAGAGAACCAGGGTATGGGATCAGCACAGAGAGTGAAGTTGACTTTGCCATAACTGTCTTTTGCCATATTTTTAATGTAAGATTTTGGCCCCTTAGGCTCAGCACTGTAAACCAAGGGTGGAGCACGTGAGTCTCAATCTGTGGATATCTTGAAATTAGGGCTTGGTGATTATGGGGCCAAATTCAAGACTGATGGAGTGGCTAATGATTTGACTCAGAAAGACGTTTTAATTTGTTAAAAAATACCTGTCAACTTGGAAACAGCTACTGCTACCTTGGCAAGGTGCAGAATACCTCTAAACTAGGAATCTTTTAGGGCTCCCTCTACCATGGTTTTTGGAGAAGGCAATGGCACCCCACTCCAGTACTCTTGCCTGGAAAATCCCATGGACGGAGGAGCCTGGAAGGCTGCAGTCCATGGGGTCGCTGAGGGTCAGACACGACTGAGCGACTTCACTTTCACTTTTCACTTTCATGCATTGGAGAAGGAAATGGCAACCCACTCCAGTGTTCTTGCGAGGAGAATCCCAGGGACGGGGGAGCCTAGTGAGCTGCCGTCTATGGGGTCTCGCAGAGTTGGACACAACTGATGCGACTTAGCAGCAGCAGCAGCAGCTACCATGGTTTTAAAAAACAAAACCACAAAGATACGGAAAGATGAACCGCAAAGTGAACGTTTGTCTTGGTTCACTGCTAGTGCCTATTTGATATTGTTTGGGATTTGGAAATCTGTTTCAATCATTCCTTCCTTCCATCATTTCATCACTGATTTCATTCGGCAAGTATCGGAGTACCTAATCAATGCCAAGGTGCTGCGTTCAGAGTGGATACTGAAGTTAAAGAAACATTTCCAAGGGCATCATTTAAAAGGGGAGTTATTGGCTGAATGTGAAAGCTTCAAAGAGACTGTAAAAGTGTCATGGGTTGGGTGGAAGAGACTATTGCAAGATCCTTGCGTGTGGACCTAATTTGAAATATATATTAGAAACTTGAGGATATTAGGAAACAACTAAATGGACTCGAGTTTACAAGGGGGTCCCCTGGCAGAGATAGGGAAGGGGATTTAAGCACTGAAGAACAACAACCAAAAAGACTTTTCAATAAAACCTCTGGAAGGGGGATGGAATGGTAACTGTAGAAGTCAGATCACTCACCATGGAGTCAGAAAGTCAAAACATCCTCTTTGTAGTTCCAAGTCAGGGAGAGTAACAGGAATATTCCCAGGGCAGCATGACGAGGTGTTACTAAAATGTTCCCACAAATGGTCCAAAGTGAACTTGTCTGATGTTCCTCAAAGAAGATGATAAATTTGAAAGGTACTCTTGGGGTTTGGGGGGTAGATAGAAGAAGCTTAAAAGTTGTAGTCTCCTGAATGCTAGACAATTTATATTTGACCAAGAAATCTGAAATCAATAAAGGGTGACGATTGACTTCCAATTTTGAAAGTGGTAAAGTAGAACCTTGAAAGTGGAACCTCAGAGGTGTGGACCTATAGAGCAAAGCACAGCTACAGGGTGCCAGTTCATGCCAAGAAAGAGCTCCTTGGGTTATAAGGGGAAATGAGAGGCATAAGATAAAGGAGAAGGTTGTAGTTTATTAACCAAAAGTTGTGGGGCTCAGAGGCAAATATCACTGAGCTTGTCTTAAAGCCTTTGACTGTTCCTGAGTCTAGATTGCCATGGAGAAGCATATCTTACTTATACTAATTAACTTTACATGAGCCTGTATTTGTAGATTACATGTTCACCTCTACTACATAAAGTCACATCATTCACACATCTATGCATTATTTTTCTGGCATACAACATTTGAAAATTTTTAACACTATTTTCTGCTTTGTGTTTCAGTATTTGTCAGTCTGATTTAATGAAAACTTTATCTGGAATCAACTCTATGGAAGTTCTATGGCAAGACTTCTAAAATTCATGTTTTAGGGGCCTCCAACAGCACAGAAGGGAAATGGAGTTTTCATTTTTCCTGCTTAGCACCTTTTGATTCACTTTTGCTCTGAGAAGAATATTTAGTAGGAAAAAATATTTTAAGAGTTTAAATGTAATAGAGGCTTCTGAAATAAGGGACTATTTCATCAAAAAGTTATTGTTTTAGGATACTGAAACTGAAACAAGTTTGAGGGGTGGGGGGCAGGAACTGGGAAGTTGAGAACCAAGGTACTGAGTCATGGGTTTTATTCTTGAAAGAAAACAATAGAAAGGACTCCATTAAAATGAGCCTCTCATTTGCCTTCCTGCAAGAGTCCTAGTGTTGAGTCTGGTGAGTGGATATTTGCTAGGCAATAGATATACTTTCCCTGGTTCAATTCCTGGGTCAAGAAGATCCCCTGGAGAAGGGATAGGCTACCCACTCCAGTATTCTTGGGCTTCCCTGGTGGCTCAGACAGTAAAGAATTCACCTGCAATGCAGGAGACCTGGGTTCAATCCCTGGGTTCGGAAGATCCCCTGGAGGAGGGCATGGCAACCCACTCCAGCATTCTGGCTTAGAGAATCCCCATGGACAGAGGAGCCTGGTGGGCTACAGTCCATGGAGTCATAAAGAGTCAGACATGATTGAGTGAGTAAGCACAGCACAGATACACAGAATTGAAGTAATAAGACTTTAGATGCACAGGTGCTGTAAGCCAAGTCAACACAATCAACCCACACACCATGTATCCAGGTACCTGCAAGGATATGAGCAAACACCCAACAGGACCCACTGGCTGGCTGCCACTCTCAGCCTTCATGTCACCACTGGCCTTCTGGACTTTTTTATTAGTGTTTGCCTTGTCTAATGCTCCCTGTGTTGCTTCAGATGGATTATCACAATTTTAGCATGCATTACCCAGAAACCAGTCTCTAAACTAGCCATCTCCCTACAGATAATCCCTACTCTTCTGCAGGTGTATAGAAACTTGCAGAAGAAGTTCCTGTATATGAACCAGAAGAGGTCCAGATGCGCAGCTTCTCAGTAGTCATAGGAACTGAGACTCACAAGTATAAAAACTGTTGGCCCAATCTACCATTCCCTTAAACTTCCAGCCCAGAGGATCATTTTGTAAAATGAAAGATTAATTAAGAGTGGACAAGATTCCATCATCCACTTGCTCCTGCCAGAGCCCAGGGCTGCTCCATTAATCAATAGCTAATTGTAGTCCAGGTCACTTGATCTCAGGAAGCTAAGAGGGGTCAGGCCACTGTTCATGCTCATGTGTCTACAGGGTGCTGGTGTGGAGTGCACAGAGGTAGGTCTTCTCACCCTTCCCTGTCTTCTTTGTCATCAATCATCATATCAAAGGACCTGGGTTTCACTATGATGGAAACCAAAAGCTTACTTTTTTCCGAGAAGGGCTTTTGTGTGTTTACAGGCAATCTGTTATTATACGTATCATTGGTGGTGACTTTTAAGGATAGAAAAGCTTGCAGTAGTCTTGATGGCAATCATTTAATTCACTTCGTTCCCTCCTTGGCTTTAAAACATGAACCAAATATAGCCTCTAAGTAAGGGAAAATAGTAATAATGCTGTTGCGCATAGATTTTACTGCTATAGTAACTGTAAAATGACACTGATAATACGTTAAAAAATAATTGTATGTTGGGATTGACTTTTAGTGCTATGACTAAAACCCAGGAAAGCAAATTTAATAAAAATGTAGTTGTCAGGAGTTTTATATGTCATGATATAGGATCTAGTGAACAGGACAGATCAAAGGTTTCTGACTGTAACTGATGGTGGAGCACAAGGATTAAACAGTCATCCTTCCAGATGTCTGGGGGCTTGGGGAAGGAGCAGAGACACAGTGGATAATTTTTTACATGTAAAGCTGGAACGTGCACATCAAAGAAATGACATCATGGTAAGCAAGGGGGACAAGATCAGGAAGAGAGAAATGGAGTCTCTGAGGTTACTCTTTTAGCACTGAAAGGTCACATCACAGAATGATAACCCTCTGTCAATACAACAGGTGCAGGTGGGAATTAAAGGAAGAATTTCTAATGTAATAGGTGGGGTAGAATAGCACTTGAGCTCTGTGCTTAGTTGCTAAGTCGTCTCTGACTCTTTATGACCCCATGGAATGCAGCCCTCCAGGCTCCTCTGCCCATGGGACTTTCCAGGCAAGAACACTGGAATGGGTTGCCATGCCCTTCTCCAGGGGATCGTCTCAACCCAGAGACTGAACCCACATCTCTTGTGTCACCTACATTGGAAGGCAGGTTCTTTACCACTTGAGCCATCTGGGAGCTACAAAGAGGAAAAAGGGGCAAAATAGTGTTTCTGATTAAATCTTCACCAACTAAATTTCACTTATATTTCACTTAATAATAGTTACTGCTTATAAAATGCAGCATGTATGCCAGGCCTGGTTTCAGGTGCTCTGTTTATTTACATTATCTCTCATTCTCATACAATCTTGTGAGGCTGTAAGATTCAAACTGCAAAATCCACTACCATTGGAAGGCAAGACTTCAGCTTATATTTCTTGTGACTCCTGTAGCTTCCTCTCTCCCCTGCTTCCTCTCACATGGCCTCTGTCCTCATAGCTGCAACCCTCATGTGAAATTCAGTTTGTGTTTAGTTCATACACATGCATGCACACACGCATGCACATTCACCACCAGGGCTCTTCACAAAATCTTTGTGAATAGTATATTTGGTAATCATGGGGATGGAGCTACACTGTGAACTATAATTAACTCCCTTTTCCCCCTGTCCTTTTCAGTTTCTTCTTCTCTCTCCTGCAGAGACCCCTTCAGTTCAGTTCAGTTCAGTTCAGTCACTCAGTCGTGTCCGACTCTGCGACCCCATGAATCGCAGCACGCCAGGCCTCCCTGTCCATCACCAACTCCCGGAGTTCACTCAGACTCACGTCCATCTAGTCAGTGATGCCATCCAGCCATCTCATCCTCTGTCGTCCCCTTCTCCTCCTGCCCCCAATCCCTCCCAGCATCAGAGTCTTTTCCAATGAGTCAACTCTTCACATGAGGTGGCCAAAGTACTGGAGTTTCAGCTTTAGCATAATTCCTTCCAAAGAAGTCCCAGGGCTGATCTCCTTTAGAATGGACTGGTTGGATCTCCTTGCAGTCCAAAGGACTCTCAAGAGTCTTCTCCAACACCACAGTTCAAAAGCATCAATTCTTCGGTGCTCAGTTTTCTTCACAGTTCAACTCTTACATCCATACGTGACCACTGGAAAAACCATCGCCTTGGGACCTCAAATTCCTATCATTTTATTTTAACTGACACTGGCTCCACCCCTCTCACACTTGCTTAGTCAATTCCTTCGAGGTACTCAGCAGATAAAAGAACATTCCATTTTAAAAGATATGCTCTCTTCATATATCTGGGCAAAACTGTAATTCAAATACATTGATACATCCCAATGTTCATAGAAGCACTATTCACAATAGCCAATACATGGAAACAACCTCAATGTTCACTGACAGATGAACAGATAAAAAAGATGTAGTATATATATACACAACAGAATATTACTTAGCCATAAAAAAGAACAAAATAATGCCATTTGCAGTAACATGGATGCAACTAGAGATTATCATACTAAGCAAAATAAGTCAGAAAGGAAAGATGAATAGCATACAATATCACTTTTATGCAGAAACTAAAATATGGCACAAATGAAACTATCTACAAAACAGAAACAGACTCATAGACATAGAGAGAAGACTTGTGGTTGCCAAGGGGGAGTAGGGGAGGGAGAGGGGTGGACTAGGAGCTTGGTAGGTGTTGGTAGGTGCAAATTATCGTATTTAGAATGAATAAACAACAAAGTCTTACTGTATAGCCCAGGGATCTATATCCAATCTCCTGGGATAAACCATAATGGAAAAGAATATAAAAAAGAATGTGTGTGTGTGTGTGTGTGTGTGTATATAAGCATAACTGAAAAACTTTGCTGTATAGCATTAATTAACACAACATTATAAATCAACTATACTTGACAATAAAAATAATATATAATAGAATAATAGAATATATGTCCTCTTCAGTAGGAAGTTGTGATTATAAATATTAAAAAGAGGGGGGTTCAGGATGGGGAACACGTGTACACCCGTGGCGGATGCATGTAGATGTATGGCAAAATCAATACAATATTGTAAAGTAAAAAAAAAAATAATAATAATAAATAAAAATAAAATACTATTTATAATAAAAAAATCCAATTTAGGTAGGTACAGATGAGGAAGCTGAGACTCAGAGAGGTAATATCACTTGGCTAGGACTAACCAACTAGAAAGTTATGACTGTGAACAGGTCTGTCTGAATCTAAAGCCCATATCCTGTCTGTGCTGTGTTGTGCTTAGTCACTCAGTCGTGTCGACTCTTTGCAACCCCATGGACTGTAGCCCTCCAGGTTCCTCTGTCCATGGGGATTCTCCAGGCAAGAAAATTGAAGTGAGTTGCCATGCACTCCTCCAGGGGATCTTCCCAACCTAGGGATCGAATGCAGGCCTCCCACATTGCAGGCAGATTCTTTACCGTCTGAGCTACAAAGGAACATCAAGAATGCTGGAGTGGGTAGCCTAACCCTTCTCCAGGGAATCTTCCCAACCCAGGAATCAAACCAGGGTCTCCTGCACTACAGGCAGATTCGTTACCAGCTGAGCTAGCAGGGAAGCCCATTCTCTCTACAATACAATAGAAATCTCTCCACCTGGCTTGCAGGGAGGAGAGAATCCTAGAATACCTTACTCACTGCTTTGGTCTCCATATCACACCTGGCTATTGATTTTTAATTTATTCATTGGTTTTCTCAACTGCTCCTAAGACATCTGGGTGAAGGTGCAAAAGCCTTCTGAAGCCACTGCAAAAATCTGTAGTAGCCAAGTGGGGATATGATTTCTTAGCCATATACAGGAGATGCTTCTTTCTATAAAGCTCAAAAATGGGATGCCTCTGCGTCCCAGGGATCAGTGAGTCTCAGCAGAGGAACTATTCTTTATCTAGACCTTAGTGGTGTACCCCATGTGAGATAATTTGGCATTTCCAAGTCATTTTCTGACCATAGCTCCATCATAGAAAAAAAATAAGCTATTTCAATTTTATACTTGAAATATTCACTAAATATTTCTGCACACTGTGCTTTGACTTGTGTGCATATTGGGGATAGGAGGGCTTCCCTGGTGGCTCATATGGTAAAGAATCTGCCTGCAATGCAGGAGACCTGCATTCGATCCCTGGGTCAGGAAGATATCCTGGAGAAGGGAATAGTCACCCACTCCAGTATTCTTGCCTGGAGAATTCCAAGGACAGAGGAGCCTGGCAGGCTACAGTCCATGGGGTCACAATGAGTTGGACATGACTGAGTGACTAATACTTGCACTTTGGGGATAGGAAGGTGATAAATAGAAAACAATCCCTGGACTCCAAAACCTTAAAGGCACTGGGAGCTGAAAAGTAATAGTGTGGGTCAGACTTACACAGACATTAAGAATACAAAGCAGAAAGTACTAAGAGCATATGCTATGCCTTCTATCTGGAATATTCTTTGCTCCCAGATCTTTCGGCTCTCATCCAGTCTTCTGAGGAAATTGTATCTTGATTCCCCCTGTGGACTTGGTGTCCCTCCACTAGGCTCACACAGTCCAGTTAGCATCCTTCTGCCGTATTATTTCTACAACACGGTCTTCCACTTTCAATAAAATGTGAGTTTTTAAAGAACATGGACTTTGTATTTCTATATCCTCAGAGTTTATCAAAAGTGAACAATCATAAGATGAGCCAGGAATAAATAAAGTGGTCACTTTATGATTGTTTGTTTTTTCCCCAAGTAAATGAAGGAATGTATAGATGTTCCTTGGTGAGTAAAGCTAAGAGAAATTGCTTCTGACTGAGAGGTAACTGAAAGGCTGCATTAGGGAAATAGCACACATCAAGTCTTGAAGAATGGTTATGATTTGGACATAAGCAAAGGCACAGAGACCAGAAAGAACCTGGTCAGAAATGTGCTCTAATACCCTGAAAAATAAGAATACTTCGAGAGGACTTTTGCTTCTACAGTGGTGAAGTAACTGGTATCAAATCAATTACCCCACCATAAACGTCTAAAAAACTGTACAAAAGAGAAATCAAACTGAGCCCTACTTTCTCGTCAATAGTATAAAGAGAGGGAATGGAAGCAGAATACAGGAGACACACTGAGTTAAAGGAGACAGGGATTACAGTTATGGAAAGAGGAAGTGAATGTAATTTGTTGGACAAGGTACAGGAGAGGAAGGAGACATGAAGGAAAAGACATTCAGAAATCTGTACAGCAATACCCCAGAGTCTATTGTTGAACGCTAAGCCACACACACACATATGATAGAATTACACAGACCAAAGGGAAACTAACAGAGTGTGTAAGCTGAAAAATTCACAGAGTTCACATAGGCATAGAAGACATTTGAATTCCAAGCAGGTAGAGACAACTTGTTGAACACCCAGGGAATTTAGTAGAGGCCCAAGAAGGGGAATATTTTGTATTAGGGCTAAATAAGCCTTGAGGAAAGTCTACAATAGATGTGCTATAACAAAGTGTGAAAACAAGACTTAAAAGTATGGCAATAAACTGCCAGTTACATACCTGCCTCCCAGACAATGTCCAAAATTCTTTGAAAAAAGACAAGTCCAAACACTCAGCAACATACTATTCTCAACTCAAAAATTATTAAACTTACAAAGAGATAGGAAAACATAACCAATAACTAGGAGAAAAGTCAGTCAATGGAAATAAAGCTCAAAATGACAGAGCTGGTGGAATTAGTAAACAATAACTTTGAAAATAGCTACTTTAAACATGATCAAGAAAACAAAGGAAAACATATGAAAATCATGACAGCAGAAATGGAAGATATTTTAAAAGAAATATAACTCTAAATCTAAAAAATACAACAAAAAGAATATATACATATATGTGTGTGTGTGTGTGTATATATATGTATGTATGTATGTGTATATATATATGTATGTATATATAACCGAATCACTTTACTGTATACCTGAAACTAATACAACATTGTAAATCAACTGTATTTCCATTAAAAAAAAAAGAAAAACAAAGAAGACAAAAAAGTTCAGGAGTATCAATAGGAAGGTGATACTATGTGTCCTTTATTTGAAGAAAACATTTTTTATTTTTATTGTTCAGTTGCTAAGTCATGTCTGACTCTTTGTGATCCCATGGACTGCAGCACCCCAGGCTCCCCTGTCCCTCACTATGTCCCAGAGTTGGCTCAAACTCATGTTCATTGAGTCAGTGATGCCGTCCAACCATCTCATCCTCTGTTGTTTCCTTCCCCTCAAGCCCTCAATCTTTCCCAGCATCAGGGTCTTTTCCGATGAGTTGGCTCTTCGCATCAGGTGGTCAAAGTACTGGAGCTTCAGGTTCAGCATTAGTCCTTCCAATGAATATTCAGGGTTGATTTCCTTTAGGATTGACTGGTTGGATCTCCTTGCAGGCCAAGGGACCCTAAAGAGTCTTCTCCAACACCACAGTTCAAAAGCATCAATTTTTCAGCACTCAGCCTTCTTTCTGGTCCAACTCTCACAACCATACATGACTACTGGAAAAACCATAGCTTTGACTATACAGACCTTTGTTGGCAGTCCTTTTTCTTTTTAGTATTTCTGAAATAATCATGAATCTTACAGTGAAGTTTTGTAAAGCTATTACTGAGTCAATGTCTTACAATTCATGACATCTTAAAATTATGGAAATATAGTATCTGAGGTACAAAGAGTGCTAAGAAAATGTGGCTGGAGGTGGAGCCCTGGAGAACACATATTCAGGGATTCAGTGAAAGGTTACCTGGGTAGTTTAGCTATGTACTATAAGACTCCAAACTTTTCTTTTTAATTGAAACCAGCTTAATTATAATTTCTTCAATGAATTACGCAATTATCTTCTTCCTTTAAACATCATTGAATTTTTTTCTGGTAAGCAAAGGGAACTAGAGATGGAAATTTGGCAAGAGCAGCAGGGCTAGAAGGTAGAGGTGGGTACCAAACCCTGGGGACAGACATTTTTAGATTTCCAGGTGTTTCTATAGCCCTGCTCTATTGGGGAACAGCATTGCTTTCTTCAGCCTTATCATGGAAAAGATGAGAAAATGCCAGTGAAATAGGTGGGCAGGGGCTGTCCTGATGGTCCTGGAGGTTGAGTTTCTGACGCTGAGAGGATTTTGTTTTGCTGTCAGAATGTTTCCTCCATTAGCAACTTCCCTACAACTAGCCCCAGTCTCACTTTCCAGTGCCTGCTCCCATGGACCTTCCTCTCTAGAGTGGGACGTGAGCTACAGGTTTATTTAGGAAGCAATTCAAGCCTAAATAACATACTGTTTATCTCTTGTCAAGTCTCTCCAGGATGACTTGGAGGGAACTCGGAGGCCCAGAGCTGGAAAAACAAGTTTGACAGTTAAGTGATTGGTAAACTGAAAGGAAACTTTTTGCACATGACCTGAAAGAGTTCTCCTCACTCCAAGGAAAATCTGACCTTTATGTCCAAAAGCCATTTCCAAAGGCTTCTTTCCAAGTTCTGAGAAGTTAAATAAATGTTTAAGTGCTACAGAATATGGAATGTTTCTTCAGTGTTTTTTGTCATCTTCCTCTCTCTCCAGTCAAAGGCCAGCCCTGGGACGTGCTCCTGCGGCCGGGAGCCATTTTGCCTGCTGCTCCCCTTCCAGTTAGGACTGGGCTGGGCCAAGCCGCTTGAGTCTTGGTGTAGGAGCTAGCAGTCTCCCAGGCCAGGGAGCTTCACATCTAGGCCCTGAGAGGTACAGGGCCTCTGAAAACCCTCTGGAAGGGCTTAGGCAAGGTAAGCAGGTTATTCCAGGACATCAAATTCTCCTTGGAATCCAGGAAGGCATTGGAACCTATCAGATCTCTATAATACCAAAAGGAATGGTGAAGCAAGGTCCTACTGTATAGCACAGGGAAATCTGCTCAACGTTATGTTGCAGCCTGGGTGGAAGAGGGGGTTTGCGGGAGAATGGATGCATGTGTGTATGTATGGCTGAGTCCCTCCTCTGTGTACCTAAAACCATCACAACATTGTTAATTGGCTTTACTCTAATACAAAATATAAAGTTTAAAAAAAAAAAGGAGTGGTGAAGATATGGCCCATGGGTGAACCATTTCTCTGCCTAAAAGTATTCAAATTCAAATCTTCCTTAAATTTGTGTTGGCCAAGTAAGCTCTGTTGGCCAGGTCTAGTTAGCCTCCAGGACACCAGTATGCAAGCTCCAGCTGAAATCTGCAAATAATGAAGTGGATGGATTTTACATGGGAGCCTTGGAGGCATGATGACAAGCACCTAAGGAGATGGTATTATGCAGTGGAAACTCCCCCACCCCCACTCCTCACAATGAGGTAGTGAGGTGACCACGTAGGTGGTCACCTCCCCACAAGGCTGAGTCTCATGCCTGGCAGACACTAGCTCCTGGGAGGCACCCCTTGGGACCCAGCTCTCAATGCAAAAGTATTTCCTTCTTCAGGGAGAACCAGAATCTCTAGAATCTCCAGCTGCTTGTTTAATTACATTCCCAAAATGGATTGCCCACTTGTCCTGACAAGAAATCAAACCAGCAAAAAGGGAACTGTTGTAAAACTGGACCCACCTAGTGAGTTATGCCAGACATGTGAGCATATATGCTGGGATGCAGCACAATTTTTTCCTCCCACAATGCCTAATGAGGACTTCCCTGTCATAGATAGTCAGCACTGGCTCTTTCTTCAGGAAATGTTGCGTAGAATATCAGGATTGGCAGGGCTTTAAGTGACAAAGTCCAGCCTTTCACATTCTTGATGGAGAAAGGAGGTACAAAGAGGGTAAATGATTTGCCCAAGATCAGATACACAGGGTAGAGCGAAGGTGTTTATGCTTTATTTTGACTCTTGGGAATGTCAGAGATTTCAAGGTCCTTTGCAATGTAGACTACACTTCTCACTTTACAGGAGAAACTGAGGCTGAGGAATTGAAAGGTATTCATTCAAGACCACAGAACTAAATAATGGCTCACTAGAACTCAGTCTTCTGAATTGCAGACAAATGCTCTTTTCTCTTTATGATGCTACTTCTTGGGTTCTGTTTGGGAATAAAGAGGAACTGCATAAAGGAAGGAAATGAAGTCATTGGGATCATAGACGTCCAATCTCGTCAACTGTTCTCAAGACTGCTCGAGTCTTTAACCCCAAAGAAAGCTCTGAGTCAGAGGAGCTGGGGTCAGTAGGGCTGAAACGATGGGTTTCTGAATGTACTTTTTGTACCTTTAATTTGCCTCTGTGGTTCCACTGTTCTGCTGTTGGCTGTCTTCTGCTGGTTACTAAGGGATAGTGCCAACTTTGACCAATGGCAGGCTGTTCTAATCATGTAACTCAGGCCTGATTCCCTTCTATTGGGATTGATGTGACTGAGAGTGGAAAGGGGAAGAAGCCTGGGGGGTGGTGGTACCTGAGGGTCACTTGCTAGTCTCTTGTGATCTACTCCCTGCTTTGCTGGTTCTGCCCAAGAATAGTGCAGAGGGGTATTTAGGCATAGACCCCACCAGAGAAGCCACCCAAGATATGCACCTCAAGAGAAGGAGAGAAAGAGAAATTTGCAAGTGGGACTTGATGAGCATTAACATGACAGGGGAATCTGAAGGGAAAATCTGAATAAAGTTCAGTCTCAGTTCAGTTCAGTTCAGTTCAGTCGCTCAATCATGTCCGACTCAGCGACCCCATGAATTGCAGCACGCCAGGCCTCCCTGTCCATCACCAACTCCCGGAGTTCACCCAGACTCACGTCCATCGAGTCAGTGATGACATCCAGCCATCTCATCCTCTGTCGTCCCCTTCTCCTCCTGCCCCCAATCCCTCCCAGCATCAGAGTCTTTTCCAATAAGTTAACTCTTCACCTGAGGTGGCCAAAATACTGGAGTTTCAGTTTTAGCATCATTCCTTCCAAAGAAATCCCAGGGCTGATCTCCTTCAGAATGGACTGGTTGGATCTCCTTGCAGTCCAAGGGACTCTCAAGAACATCCATACATGACCATAGGAAAAACCATAGCCTTGACTAGATGGACCTTTGTTGGCAAAGTAATGTCTCTGCTTTTGAATATACTATCTAGGTTGGTCATAACTTTCCTTCCAAGGAGTAAGTGTCTTTTAATTTCATGGCTGCAGTCATCATCTGCAGTGATTTTGGAGCCTAAAAAAATAAAGTTCAGTCTAGAAGCATCAAAAGCAGCCCCCGACTGCCAGCATATAGACCACTATTTCTGGTAGAAAATGAAAGTTGCTCTGGTAATGTAACCATTTTGTGCATGTCATGGCTACAGTTTTTCTGAGTAGCTGCCTTTATTCAGTGACCTGTTTTCTAAGCACATAAAATGAAAATCTTGTAGTGTTTAGAAAAGTAGGGTCTAAAAAATTAAAATTTTTAAAAAAGAAACCATCTAAAACTGGATTGTGATGATGACTTCACAGTTTAACCTTAAAAGTGGTGAATTTTATGGTATGTAAATTATACCTCGATAAAACTATTTTTTAAAGATTAAGCACCCCTCCCACACACACACAGAATGAGGAATAAGCGTACTGACTATTTGATAAAAAATAGTAGGGTCTGTCACCCAAGGTATGAGATTTACTTTCAGAGGAACCAAAACCTGAGCAGCAATCTCTCCCTTGACCAGAATCTAGCACAGAGCAATTCAGTTGCATTCCATTTTAATGTGCATTTTACTTCATATTCAGGGAATTTTAAAGGGCAAAGACCACATCAGCAGCAGGAAACAGTGAGCTAGCTACACATGATGAAAAGCAGGGCCTTTTCAAATGAGAACAAAGAGGTGCATCTTCCCTCTTACTACCAGCTTCATCTGTCATTCCATCAACTCTTTAAGACTGAGGGGACTTGCTCTTTCCAATAGATAATGTGGGAAGAAAGCAATGTTCAAGACAGATGTGTTAGGGATCAGTGGCAGAACTTCAGATTCTGAGCTCTTAGTGGAGAGAGATTTGGTGGGATGCAAATCATGGTTGAAACTTCTTTGATTACATCAATGTGGAACCCCCATGTCACTCTGTCTCTCTGATAGCACTTGACACATTTTCCTTAATGTATTAATAACACCTTGGAATGATTTGCAAGGAGAGCCCGTTTCCAAATAGTATCCCATCATAACCACACTCTGATTCTAGAGGATGATATCCATGAGCTTTCCTTTCAGTCCAATCAAAGCCCGTTTGTGATGAGAGCCCCAGTCTCCCTCTTCTCCCCTCAACTCTTCCCAGCTGCATATTGCAGGTTTTTCATACTGTCTGAAGCTTCTGGTGTAGCTGAGGCTGGACTTTCTAAATTGAGGAGGTGGCATGATAGTGGATCCTCCCATCCAATGGCTCCTTACAGTCTCTTTAGGGAGCAGGCTTTGGTCTGTTAAAGCCTTTAGCATATGACAGCCATAAGATCTTTCTTCTTGCAGTGCTGAACTATCTTTAATGGCAAGACTTTGGTGCATCATTATAAATTATAACTGAAAGCACTTTCTCCACTAGAACAGAGGAGCAGAAATGATGAGAGCTAAGGAGAAAAAGAATCCTTTCTCACTGTACTTATGTTAAACTTATCTATCTTTTCCTCTACACATGGTTTCCTAAAGGGCAGGGACCGTGTCTCCAAAGTGAAAACATTTAGTGACTCATCAATATTTGGGCAGAAAATGAACAAGTACATGTATGAATATTCCATCAGCACACTTCTTTGAGAAGACTGGTTGCAAGGAAATCCATCTTTGTAAACGGATTCAGAAAACTGCCCCCAAAGAGAGAGTGAAGTAAAATAGTTATTCCTGCCGTTTGTGAAATCTCTGCATGTGGATGGAAATGCCTGACTTCTGCATGACTTTTGGAGAGTAGTTCTAGCTATGTTTTCATTTCCAGTTGTCCAGAAGCCTTCCGTTTGAGTTGCTAACCTCTGCTCTGATAATCTCATGGATCTTCATCAAATGTCTCCAATTCTTGCATCAGCCCAGATTCCTTTGTAGGCCCAAATAAATTCATTCCAACTCTCTATGTCTAATTTTATTAGTTTCCTATTGCTTCTCTAACAAATTACCACTTGGTGGCTTCTATAAGACAGATTTATTATCTTACAGCTCTGGAGGTCAGAAGTACCAAATGGGTCGCACTGAGCAAAAATCAAGGTGCTGGCAGGACTGTTCCTTTTGGAGGCTCTAGGGAGAAAGTCTTCTTGCTTTTTTTAGCTTCCAGAGGCTTCCCTTCTGAAATTCCTTGACTATTGGCTCTATTCCTCTTTCTTCCACACCAGCAGTGGCAGATCCAGTCTTTTCTTATACTGCGTGACTCTGTTGTTTTTTCTTTCCTCTTCACATCTCCTTCTGTGACTCTTCAGAACTCTTAGAATTGCATTGGACCTACTTCAGTCATCCAGGATCATCTCACTGTGTCAAGGTCCTTAACTTAATCATATCCATAGAGTCCTTTTTGCCCTGATTATGAGGATTAGGTCATAGACCTCTTTGGGAGAGCCCACTATTCTGCCAACCACACCAACTCAAGATCATTTTATTTCCAAAGCCTTTCCTGATTTTCCTAATGCCCTACAGTCTCTTTTTGTTCAATTTTTATTGCCTAAGAGTGAGTACCACTTTGTTTAGCATCTGATTATGCACTAGAATATGATTAGATTAATTAAATTAGCAGTAGAATATGATTATATTAGCATTAATTAATTAGATCACATCCAAATATTCACTCACTAATTCCTACATTTAACTAGTATCTATTGCCTTGCATATCTATTCCAGGCTTCCCTGGTACCTCAGGTGGTAATGAATCTGCCTGCAGTGCAGGAGACCCCGGCTTGATTCCTGGGTCAGGAAGATCCACTTGAGAAGGGATAGGCTACCCACTCCAGTATTCTTGAGCTTCCCTGGTGGCTCAGCTAGTAAAGAATCCGCCCGCAATGCAGGAGACCTGGGTTTGATCCCTGGGTTGGGAAGATCCCTTGGAGAAGGGAACAGCTACCCACTTCAGTATTCTGGCCTAGAAAATTCCATGGACTACAGAGTCCATGGGGCTGCAAACAGTCAGACACTACTGAGCAACTTTCACTCTCACATGTCTATTCCATGATCCACCTCTTCTGGGTACTGGGGAAAATACTTGGCCTTTGTTTTAAAGGAGCTCACAGTTTAGTGAGAGAGACAAACATGTAAACAAAGAAATATAAGGAAGTTTTTAAAGAGCAAAGATACAATACCTGTAGGATAGTGTTAGGTTCAAAGGAAAGCGTTGTTATTTCTACCCAAGGAATGACCTCATTCAGGAAGCCGGCTTTGAGCTAGATGAGTAGATATTGGCCAGGCACAAAGGCAGACCGCAAAAGGGAACAGTGACTTCATACCTGTTTATCTTTGCCCTTTGGCTTATTTGTAAGCTCCTTGAAGTCAGGGATGCTGTTTTACTTCTCTTCTATATATAATTTGGGATTTACACAGAATGGGAATACAGAAGATGCTGAGTATAAATCTGTGGATCAATGAATTAGGAAGGTGACAGAAATCCTTTTGGCCATGACAGAGTAAATGGCAGCAGATTTGACCATCTGCATAAATAATTGTAAAACTGGACCAAATATATAAACAGCTGTTGTCCAACACTGGGCAACAAAAAGTGCAGAACTATGATTCCTTAGATGTGAGAAATAAATAAGGCAGGCCCTGTGATCGTCTCAGCGTTCTGACTGGATGTACTTTCCAGACGATTAGCTCAGGGAGGGGAACCTCAAAGCAGAACACAGCAGTCTTGTTTGCTAAGTTAAGAAGACAAAGATTAGAGTTCACTGAAGATGAAATAGCTGGAATTTATGGGACAGAAAACCAGGGAAGAGGGAGCTGTGCAGAGAAAACACCCCAGAAAACTGCTTGGGATCCCCTTGAGTCTTTTTGTTGAATATGAAGCTGACATGCATATGGTAAAATTCCACAAGGCCAGGCAAGGAAAAACTACTGGGGATCTATAATCTGAATAATTCTCAAAACTAACACTGGCTAGGGGACATTTAAATTCTGACCAAAGTAGAGAAGCCATATTCAACAGCCAGAGCAGACTGAAAGGATCCCTCACACCACACACAAAAATAAACTCAAAATGGCTTAAAGCTTTAAATACAAGACGTGACACCATAAAACTCCTAGAAGAGAACATTGGCAAAACATCCTCTGACATAAATCATAGCAACGTTTTCTTAGGTCAGTGTCCCAAAGCAATATAAATAAAAGCACAAATAAACAAACAGGACTTAATTGAACTTAGAAGCTTTGGCACAGCAAAGGAAATCATCAGCAAAACAAAAACACAATCTATAGATTGGGAGAAAATATTTGCAAACAATGTGACCTACAAGAGCTTAATTTCCAAAACACACAAACACCTCATACAGCCTGGAGAAGGGAATGGCAACCCACTCCAGTATTCTTGCCTGGGAAATCCCACGGACAGAGGAACCTGGTGGGCTACAGTCCATGGGGTCTCAAAGAATCAGACACGACTGAGGGACTGATCGATCATGCACATGCATACAGCATATATTTAAAAAAATCCAATCAAAAAATGGGCAGAAGACTTATATAGACAGTTTTCCAAAGAGGACATACAGACGATGGCCAATAAGCACATGAAAAGATGCTCAACACCACCAGTTATTAGAGAAACACAAGTCAAAACTACAGTGAGGTATCATGCCAGTCAGAATGGTCATCGTCAAAAAATCTACAAACAATAAATGCTGGAGAGGGTGTAGAGAAAAGGGAACCCTCCTACACTGTTGGTGGGAATGTAAATTGGTATAGCCACTATGGAGAACTGTATGGAGTTTTCTTTAAAAATTAAAAATAGAGCTACCATAAGATCCAACAATCTCACTCCTGTGCATATATCTGGAGAAAACTCTAATTAGAAAAGATACATGCATCCCCAATGTTCACAGCAGTACTGTTTACAACAGCCAAAACGTAGAAACAACCCAAGTGCCCATCAACAGATGACCGGATAAAGAAGATGTGATATATAGAGACTATCACACTAAGTGAAGTAAGTCAGAGCAAGACAAATGTACGATATCACTTATATGTGAAACCTAAAATATTATACAAACGTACTTGTTTACAAAACAGAAACAGACTCATAGATATAGAAACCAAACTTACGGTTTCCAAAGGGGGAAGGAGGGATAAATTGGAGTTTGGGATTAACAGACACACACTACTACATATGCAATAAATAAATAACAAGGATTTACTGTATAACACAGGGAACTATATTCAATATCTGGTAATAACCTATAACGGAAAAGGCTGTGAAAAAGAATATATAACTGAATTACTTTGCTGTATACCAGAAACTAACAAAAAATTGTAAATTAACTATCCTTCAAAAAAAAAAAAAAGAATGAAGGGCCACGCATTTGTAGTGGGCTAAATTACTGCTAGTTTAGAGGTTATGCTAGACTCACCCGAACAAAACTTAAAAGAAATCCTTGAAAGGACCAAGATGATCCACAAGTAACTTGACTTCCTGTCAGGGTAAACTTCTACACTCTCCATGACTGCAACAAAATCCAGACCCTCAACAATGTATTATTCACAATGTCTAGCGATCAATAAGAAATTACTAACATAAAAAATGCAGAAAAATGTGACCCGTATCCAGAAGAAAAATCAGTCCATATAAACAGATTCAGCACTTACAGGGATGATAGAATCAGCAGACAAGGGCTTTTTACAGGGTATTATAAATATAAATGTTATCATTATAAATGCATTTCATTGTAAAAAATAAAAGGAAAACATGAACTCAAAGAGGAGAGAATTGGAAGATATTAAAAAAACAAAACTATTTCCATAATGAAAAAAACACAATATCTGAAGTGAAAAGTTCACTGAATGGGCCTAATGGCTGACTATATGCTGCAAAAGAAAAGATTAATGAACTTGGAGGTGACAACAGCTAACTATAGGATAGGCTCTGCTCCCTTTTGGGCACATGAGCTATGGTGAGAAAGGTAAACCTGAAATTCTGGTTCAGCTTATCCCATACTCCCTCCTATTATTTAAATCAATCCTACCTTCTCAGGGGATAGAGGGGACATTTTTAGGTTAGTTTCTTGGAGGAGCATTAAACACTCCAACAGGTGTCACCCTGATGTAATTCACAAAGCATTGCACTGCATTTTCAAGGTTTCCCATTCATCCAGAAATCATTTATCAAGAATGTACAAAATTCCAGGCATAGTGCTAGACATCAAGGGTAGAAAAATAAATAAGAATGGTCCCCATCTGTTGGGAGAGATAGGAATGTACCGATCAGTATAATACAGAGTAATAAATTTGCTTCAACATATAGTCACTAAACTTTTACTCTTTTGTGTTAGTCATTCCTAGTTGCTGATGAAATAAGAGTTCCTGTTTTTACTTTGCTTAAAGTTCATTCTACAGATGTGATTAAAATGTAGAGCCAAAGAGTAATAATGCTCACTTCTCATGGATAGGGGGAGATTTGGGATATGTAGGGTTTTGTTTATATGAATTGACTAGTTCTTGATATTAATGGACTGAATAACCTCAAGAGGCTACCACACAGCCATTGGCCCATAAAAATGAACTATGAACACTGACTGGTGTCCAAGAAAATGTGCTTGCTCCTGATATGCATCTACTGAGATCCAGTTTCTTCCTTATCCCTCAGTCTGGACTCTATCCTTCATTTATCACCCTTGTCATGCCATTCACATTGGTCTATTCTGTTCTTTAGTCTTGTATTCATTTCTAAGACATTTTGCTTGAATTTATCCTATCATCCTCTCAAGAGCCAAGTTCCATACTTGCCCACCATAACCACCATGAGGATGGGTAGGTAGAGACAAAAGTTTTCATAGACATGTATCACTGTCCCCTTGAAAATCTTAGGACATCTCATATTTGTACATATTATTTTTCAAAACTTAATCAAGAGCAGATGACCTTATTTGTATATTTTGGAAAGCAGGTAGTTGAGTGGCCAAAATAAATTACTAAGACAAAGTTCAAATGCAGAGATCAGTTGCTTGGCAAGAAGTCACTGGAGAGACAGAGATGGGCCCTAAAAGGAAGATTCCAGCATATGAATTAAGGCAGAATATCAAGCTGATGCATGCAGAGATGTATTTACCATGTAGTTAAGAAATCTTAAATCTTCAGGGCCCCTCATGTGCAGATTCCTTCCAAGACCCTGGGAATGGCCCTAGCACTGGTCATATTTCTGTAAGATTTGCAAAAGTAAAATAGTTTACATTGAGTCAGTTAAGACCAACTTCCCTTCCATCATCCTTCCCACCCAGGATTGGGTGGTGTTGGAGCAGAGTTTTAGGAGCCCTGACATGACTGCCAAAATCACTGCAGATGGTGATTGCAGCCATGAAATTAAAAGGTGCTTACTCCTTGGAAGGAAAGTTATGACCAACCTAGATAGCATATTCAAAAGCAGAGACATTACTTTGCCAACAAAGGTTCGTCTAGTCAAGGCTATGGTTTTTCCAGTAGTCATGTATGGATGTGAGAGTTGGACTGTGAAGAAGGCTGAGCACTGAAGAATTTATGCTTTTGAACTGTGGTGCTGGAGAAGACTCTTGAGAGTCCCTTGGACTGCAAGGAGATCCAACCAGCCCATTCTAAAGGAGATCAGTCCTTGGTGTTCTTTGGAAGGAATGATGCTAAAGCTGAAACTCCAGTACTTTGGCCACCTCATGCGAAGAGTTGACTCATTGGAAAAGACTCTGATGCTGGGAAGGATTGGGGGCAGGAGGAGAAGGGGACGACAGAGGATGAGATGGTTGGATGGCATCACCGACTCGATGGACATGAGTCTGGGTGAACTCCAGGAGTTGGTGATGGACAGGGAGGCCTGGCGTGCTGTGATTCATGGGGTAGCAAAGAGTCAGACACGACTGAGCGACTGAACTGAACTGAACTGAACTGACATGACTGCATCTAATGGAATCCCCTGGCCTGACATCTAAAGGAAGAAAACTAGAACAATCAAGGGAATTGGTGGGGTGGGGGGTGGGGGGCGGCGTGAAGGCACCAATCTTCATTCTGAGAAAACTGTCAGAGTCTATAGCCAAGTGAGATGTGGGTTTACCAATCTAAAGAGACAAGGACAGTTTTCATCAGGGTGGAGATGAAGAGGCACGGTATATCCTTTTGTGAAGAGACATGGGGCCTCTATTCTGTGTGTGTCCTGAGCATAGCCCATGGATTCAGAGTGGTCTGCAACTAGATGAAATATCTGGGACAGGGTCAAGAGGAGGATCACCGGCAGCATGAATGAAGAAGCTGTGAGATTGTTAAAAGAGTTTTCCTTGAAGATGGACTTCTGCTTCTGGTTATGATGAATAATAGGAACCCACTCACCTTAAATTACCAAAACAATTAGATTAAAATATATGAAATAACACTCTTCAATACACTGGACATCAGGAAATGAAGAGTAATTCCTGAGCTATTGGAAATAAATGAAGTGAACCCTATGGTTGCCCCATTTTACTAGAGAGAGCTTCAAGGCCATGGCACAGGAAGGGGTGATAGACTCCCTGAGTTAAGAAGATGGAGCTGATAATATGGGCACAGCAAAGAGGCTAGGGTTCTTAGAACAGAGGACCAGAGAAGAGAGGGTTGCACAGAGAGTGAATGATCAGCATTTACAAAGGGTTCCTCAACAGTGTTCAGCGGAATACTGAACAGTGCATGTGAGACAACTAGCTGATGCTGGGGAAAGTGCCCCCAACAAGGAGCAGGAGTAACAGTGCTGAGCAGTCCCACAGGGCCCACAGAGTACCTGTTCCCAACCAGTCAGATTGGAAAACCTCCAAATTCCAGGGCATTGGGTAGAGCACTCAGGAAGGCCTTGCCTCAGTTGTGGGGAACAATTAGCCCTAAGATTACACACTGTTTTAGACTTTCCTAACAAATTGGAGAAGGCAGTGGCACCCCACTTCAGTGTTCTTGCCTGGAGAATCCCAGGGACGGGGGAGCCTGGTAGGCTGCAGTCTATGGAGTCGCGAAGAGTCGGACACGACTGAGCGACTTCCCTTTCACTTTTCACTTTCATGCATTGGAGAAGGAAATGGCAACCCACTCCAGTGTTCTTGCCTAGAGAATCCCAGGGACGGAGGAGCCTGGTGGGCTGCCGTCTATGGGGTCGCACAGAGTCGGACATGACTGAAGTGAGTTAGCAGCAGCAGCAGCAACAAATCGTAAAGGCTAGCCCATGAAAGGAGCAACTTGTTTCCAAGTAACTTAACTGCATCCCACAACAGAAGTCCATACTATAAGAATACAAAATTACCTTGCATGCAATGAAGTAGAAATCATAATGGCTGGCACCCAATCAAAGATTACCAGACATGCAAAGGGGCAGGAAAACATGACCCATGGTGAGGAGAATAACTATGTTAGAATTAGCAGGAAATGACATTAAAATAGTTATCATAACTATGTTTCATAAGTAGAGACATGGAAGATATAAAAAGAGCCAAACTGCACTTTTAGAAATGGAAATGACAATGTCTAAGATGAAAAACTCAGTGGTTTGGGATTAATGGCAGAGTACGCTAGTGGTAAAGAACCTGCCTACCAATGTAGGAGATGCGAGAAACACAGGTTCGATTCCTGGGTTGGGAAGATCCCCTGGAAGAGGAAATGGCAACCCACTCTAGTACTCTTGCCTGGGGAATCCTATGGACAGAGGAGCCTGGTGGGCTACAGCCCATAGTGTCGCAAAGAGTAGGACACAACTGAGCGACTGAGTACAAAGCATATACAATGCAGAAGAGATTAGTGAATATGAATACCTAACAGTAGAAACTGTTCAAAATGAAACACAGAGAGAGGGAAAAAATTTATTAACAGAGCATCAACCTTGAGGTTGCAACAAGTGGCCTTAATATACAATGTAATCTTCCCTCCTTGGTGGGGAGATGGGGAGCAGAAAAATATTTCAAAAACTAACAGTTGAAACATTTCTAAATTTGAAGACAATGGTAAACCCATAGGACCAAGAAGCTCAATGAACTCCAAGCACCTGAAGTATGAAGAAAACTAGAGTGAGGCACATCATAATCTAATTGCCCAAAACCAGTAATAAAGAGGAAATCTTTAAAGGAGCCAGAGAATAAAGGCATGTTATGTTGAAGAACAAAGATATAGATGGCAGCAGATTGGACACTATGTGAGTGGAAAGACCATGGAGTGGCATCTTGTTACAGAGTGGGGAAAAAATCCAACAAAAATTCTGGGGTCTTCTATATCAGTGAAATATCTAGGGTTCCAGGGGTTTGGAGGGTGTCAAGATATCCCTTCTAAGGTGATGGCTAAGCTGTTGCATCTGGCCCCTCCCACAACCAAAAAAGAGGCCCAACACGTGGTGGGCCTCTTGAGATTTTGGAGGCAACGTATTCCTCATTTGGGTGTGTTACAGCAACTTGTTTACTGAGTGGCCTGAAAATTGGCTAGCTCTGAATGAAGTCCAGGACAAGAGAAGTCTCTGCACCAGGTCCAGGCTGCTGTGCAAGTTGCTCTGCCACGTGAGCCAGAGGATCCAGCAGATGCAAAGGTGCTTGAAGCATCAGTGCAGACAAGGGATGATGTTTGGAGCCTTTGACAAGCCACCACAGGTGAATGACAGCACAGACTCTTGGTATTCTGAAGCAAAGCCCTGCTCTCTTCTGCAGATAACCACTCTCCTTCTGAGAAACAGCTCTTGGCACTACTGGGCCTTTGTAAAGACTGAATGCTTAACTATGGCCACCAAGTTACCGTGTGACCTGCATTGCCCATCATGGACCAGGTGATCTGGCCCACCAAGCCATAAAGTTGGGCACGCACAGCAGCACTCTGTCGTCAAATGGAAGTGACATCTACATGACTGGGCCCATGCAGGCCCTGAATGCACTAATAAGTTACATAAAGAAGTGGCCCAAATGCCCAATGTCCTCAATCCAGCTTTCAGTACCTTCCTTCTCACAGTCTATACCTATGGCCTCATTGGAGTTCCTTATCATCAGTTGACAAAGGGAATAAAAGGCTCTTCTGGGTTACAAATGGCTCTGCATGATCTACAACCACTATTCCCAAGCTGGACAGCTGGAGCACTATAGCCACTCTGGGGTCCTTGTGCCTCTGACTCCATAAGCAAAGAAAAGAGTTACTGAACTCATTGGGGTGACTGTTCCTGACTACCCAGGGGAAATTGGACTAATCCTCCACAATGGAAGCAAGGAAGACTATGTCTGGAATATAAGAGATTCCTTAGAGTTTCTGGTAATATCACTGTGACCTGTGGTTAAAGTCAATGCAAAACTACAACATTCAATACAGACAGGACTAATAATGGCCTAGACTCTTCAAGAATGAGGAATTTGGATCACTCCATCAGGTAAAGAATCATGACCAGCTGAAGAGCTTGCTGAAGGCAAAAATAATATAGAATGAATAGCAGAAGAAGGTTGCTATAAATACCAGCTACGACCATGTGACCGATTTATCCTATGGACATAGCCTGCCAGGCTCCTCTGTTCACAGGATTTTCTAGGCAAGAATATTGGAGTGGTTGGCCATTTTCTTCTCCAAGGGATCTTTCCAACCCAGGGATCAAACCCGCATCTCTTGTGTCTCCTACATTATCAGGTAGTTCTTTACCACTGAGCCATCTGGGAAGCCCTTTGTCTTTCTTATTTTGTTATAAGCGTTTGTGTGTGTATACACACACACACACACACACACACACACACACGTATATATAAAACAAATATCTTTGTTTGACAACATTGGTGATTCTGTCCCTGATGCCAGATCTTGAACATTCTCCAGAGAAAGTATCTCTCTAGGCAGCATCTCCTTCTCCCACCGGGGAGCCAGGCCCCCTCCCAGTACCCAGCTGTGTGCTAAGCTCATTCACAATATGGTGTTAACACCAGTTGATGAATGGCCTAGTTACGGACTTCAGACTGGGGGATATGATGGGTCTAGAGCAGGCAACGCTTCTCAGACATTCAAGTTATACCCATACATCAACTTTAAAACCAAGTGGAAAAAAGAAACAAACAATCCCCACCAGCACCCCCTCCAAAAAAACCAAGCTGAAGAACACTTGGACCATAATAAAAGTGGAAGTGAGAGTCGCTCAGTCGTGTCCGACTCTCTGCGACCCCATAGACTATATAGGCCATGGAATTCTCCAGGCCAGAATACTAGGGTGGGTAGCCTTTCCCTTCTCTAGCCGATCTTCCCAACCCAGGGATCAAACCCAGATCTCCCACATTGCAGGCAGATTCTTTACCAACTGAGCTATAAGGGAAGCGATAATAGTAACTACCATTTGCAGAGCCTTCAAAAATATCCTTAGCTCTTTTATATCCAGTATATTATCTGAGCCTCCTTCAATCTCCTGAGGCAAACAGGGTAGAGAATTTTATTGACAAATGAAAAGGAGGAAAGGCAAGACTGGAAAGGTTGAGTGCTAGCAAGTACATGGCAAAGCAGGAACATTAAGGGCATCGTGAACTTGCTACCCGTGACCTTGCCCATGACAGCCTCGGTTGCTTATTTTCAGACATAGTTTATCCTAAGTTTCTCAGGCCCAAAAATGTCATTCTCGACTAGCTTAACATCACTGAACTCATTTCCCTTGCTTCCTCATTTAGATTTGTATCCTATTTGCCTCCCAGATAAAGCCATGGCACCAGTATAACTTCTTTATTTTTAGTTGCTGAACCTTTTTTCTGCCACCTATCTCAGATCTATTGGACTGGTTAATCAGTCTATGAAATCATCTCTGGGCTGGTGTCTTGAAGTCTGCTCCCTGATTTGGAAATGTACTTTTCATTTTGATGTTGAGATATTTCTCCCTTTGGTATTTAAGTCTAAGTTGATTTATGGGCAGGAGTAGTCAGGTTTCGGAGAAGGCAATGGCACCCCACTCCAGTACTCTTGCCTGGAAAATCCCATGGATGGAGGAGCCTGGTAGGCTGCAATCCATGGGGTCACTAAGAGTCGGACATGACTGAGTGACTTCACTTTTACTTTCATGCATTGGAGAAGGAAACGGCAACCCACTCCAGTGTTCTTGCCTGGAGAGTCCCAGGGACAGCAGAGCCTGGTGAGCTGCCGTCTGTGGGGTCGCACAGAGTCAGACACGACTGAAGTGACTTAGCAGCAGCAGTCAGGTTTAGCCATTTGTTTAAATTAATTCTATGCAGAATTACATTGTAGAAAACAGGTAAAGTGGAGCTGCTTGGATGGGAGAGGGAGGAAGAGTACAGAATCATTCTCTTGGTGAGGCCTAAGGCATTTCCCTTGAGCCGTGGGGACTCTAAGTCTCTCACTGGGTTTACTCATTTATTCGGCCATGCTGCAAGGACTGTCTGGGATCTCAGTTCCCAAACCAGGGACTGAACCCGGCTCTGGCAGTGAAAGCCCAGAATCCTTACCGCTAGGCCACCAGAGAACTCTTAGGCTCTTAGTTTAAAAGCCAGTAGTAAAACAAAATAGAGATTCTGTGTAATTCCTCTTTTTTAATCTTTATTGAGACATAATTGATAAATATGAATTGTATACATTTAAGATGCACAACTTACATTTTAGATTAAAGCATCTGCCTGCAATGTGGGAGACCCAGGTTCGATCCCTGGGTCACAAAGATCCACTGGAGAAGGAAATGGCAACCCACTCCAGTGTTCTTGCCTGGAGAATCCCAGGGATGGCGGAGCCTGGTAGGCTACAGACCACAGGGTCGCAAAGAGTCAGACACAACTGAGCAACTTCACTTTCACTTTATATTCTGTTAAATGATCACCACAACCAACCTAACATACACATGACCTCACATAGTTACCATTTCCCCCCTTCCTTTTTATCTTGGTGAGAACACTTAAGATCTACCCTATTAATCCTGAAAGATGATGCTGTGAAAGTGCTGCACTCAATATGCCAGCAAATTTGGAAAACTCAGCAGTGGCCACAGGACTGGAAAAGGTCAGTTTTCACTCCAATCCCAAAGAAAGACAATGCCAAAGAATGCTCAAACTACCTCACAATTGCACTCATCTCACATGCTAGTAAACTAATGCTCAAAATTCTCCAAGCCAGGCTTCAGCAATATGTGAACCATGAACTTCCTGATGTTCAAGCTGGTTTTAGAAAAGGCAGAGGAACCAGAGATCAAATTGCCAACATCCGATGGATCATGGAAAAAGCAAGACAGTTCCAGAAAAACATCTATTTCTGCTTTATTGACTATGCCAAAGCCTTTGACTGTGTGGATCACAATAAACTGTGGAAAATTCTGAAAGAGATGGGAATACCAGACCACCTGACCTGCCTCTTGAGAAATTTGTATGCAGGTCACGAAGCAACAGTTAGAACTGGACATGGAACAACAGACTGGTTCCAAATAGGAAAAGGAGTACATCAAGGCTGTATATTGTCACCCTGCTTATTTAACTTATATGCAGAGTACATCATGAGAAATGCTGGGCTGGAAGAAGCACAAGCTGGAATCAAGATTGCCGGGAGAAATATCAATAACCTCAGATATGCAGATGACACCACCCTTATGGCAGAAAGTGAAGAGGAACTAAAAAGCCTCCTGATGAAAGTGAAAGTGGAGAGTGAAAAAGTTGGCTTACAGCTCAACATTCAGAAAACGAAGATCATGGCATCCGGTCCCATCACTTCATGGGAAATAGATGGGGAAAGAGTGGAAACAGTGTCAGACTTTATTTTTCTGGGCTCCAAAATCACTGCAGATGGTGACTGCAGCCATGAAATTTAAAGACGCTTACTCCTTGGAAGGAAAGTTATGACCAACGTAGATAGCATATTGAAAAGCAGAGACATTACTTTGCCAACAAGTTCTGTCTAGTCAAGGCTATGGTTTTTCCTGTGGTCATGTATGGATGTGAGAGTTGGACTGTGAAGAAGGCTGAGCGCCGAAGAATTGATGCTTTTGAACTGTGGTGTTGGAGAAGACTCTTGAGAGTCCCTTGGACTGCAAGGAGATCCAACCAGTCCATTCTGAAGGAGATCAGCCCTGGGATTTCTTTGGAAGGAATGATGCTAAAGCTGAAACTCCAGTACTTTGGCCACCTCATGGGAAGAGTTGACTCATTGGAAAAGACTCTGATGCTGGGAGGGATTGGGGGCAAGAGGAGAAGGGGACGACAGAGGATGAGATGGCTGGATGGCATCACTGACTCGATGGACGTGAGTCTCAGTGAACTCCGGGAGTTGGTGATGGACACGGAGGCCTGGTGTGCTGTGATTCGTGGGGTCACAAAGAGTCGGACACAACTGAGCGACTGATCTGATCTGATTAGTATATTTCAAGTACACCATAGAGGATTATTAACTCTATTCTCATTGCTGTACATTAGATCTCCAGAGCTAATCCATCTTGCCTAACTGAAACTGTACTCCTTGACCAACATCTTACCACTTCCATCTCCTCCTAGCCTCTGACATTATCATTCTACTTGCTGCTTCTAAGAGTTTGGCTCTTTTAGATTCTATATATAAATAAAATCATGCACTTTTGGGCTTTCTGTGTCTGGCTTACTTCACTTAGTGTTGTGCCTCTAGTTTTACCCACATAGTCACAAATAGCAGAACCTTCCTTTATTTTTGTGGCTGAATAATTTTCCACTGTATAATTATATCAAATTTTCTTTATTCACTTATTGACAGATATTTAGGTTGTTCCCACATCTTGTGAAAAATGCTGCAATGAACATGAGGATGCAGGTATCTCTGAGATACAGATTTCAATTCTTTGCATGTATGAAAAGGCAAAAAGATAGGACACTGAAAGCTGAACGCTCCAGGTCGGTAGATCCCCAATATGGTACTGGAGATCAGTGGAGTAATAACACAAGAAAGAATGAAGAGACAGAACCAAAGCAAAAACAACACCCAGTTGTGGATGTGACTGGTGATGGAAGTAAAGACCGATGCTGTAAAGAGCAGTATTGCATAGGAGCCTGGAATGTTAGGTCCATGAATCAAGGCAAATTGGAAGTGGTCAAACAGGAGATGGCAAGAGTGAACGTCAACATTTCAGGAATCAGTGAACTAAAATGGACTAGAATGGGGGAATTTAACTCAGATGACCATTATATCTACTACTGTGGGCAGGAATCCCTTAGAAGAAATGGAGTAGCCATCGTGGTCAACAAAAGTCCAAAATGCAGTACTTGGATGAAATCTCAAAAATGACAGAATGATCTCTGTTCATTTCCAAGGCAAACCATTCAATATCACAGTAATCCAAGTCTATGCCCTGACCAGTAATGCTGAAGAAGCTGAAGCTGAATGGTTCTATGAAGACCTCCAAGACCTTCTAGAACTAATACCCAAAAAAGATGTCCTTTTCATTATAGGGGACTGGAATGCAAAAGTAGGAAGTCAAGAGACATCTGGAGTAACAGGCAAATTTGGCCTTGGAATACAGAATGAAGCAGGGCAAAGGCTAATAGAATTTTGCCAAGAGAATGCACTGGTCATAGCAAACACCCTCTTCCAACAACACAAGAGAAGACTCTACACATGGACATCACCAGATGGTCAACACCGAAATCAGATTGATTATATTCTTTGTAGCCAAAGATGGAGAAGTTCTATAGAGTCAGCAAAAACAAGACTGGGAGATGAATGTAGTACAGACCATGAACTCCTTATTGCCAAATTCAGACTGAAATTGAAGAAAGTAGGGAAAACCACTAGACCATTCAGGTATGACCTAAATCAAATCCCTTATGATTATACAGTGGAAGTGACAAATAGATTCAAGGGATTAGATCTGATAGACAGAGTGCCTGAAAAACTATGGATGGAAGTTCATGACATTGTATAGGAGACAGGGAGCAAGACCATCCCCAAGAAAAAGAAATGCAAAAAGGCAAAATGGTTGTCTGAGGAGGCCTTAAAAATAGCTGTGAATAGAAGAGAAATGAAAGGTAAAGGAGAAACGGAAAGATATACCCATTTGAATGCAGAGTTCCAAAGAATAGCAAGGAGAGATAAGAAAGCCCTCAGTGATCAATGCAAAGAAATAGAGGAAAACAAAAGAATGGGAAAATCTAGAGATCTCTTCAAGAGAATTATAGACACCAAGGGAACATTTCATGCAAAGATGGGCACAATAAAGGACAGAAATGGTAAGGACCTGACAGAAGCAGAATTTATTAAGAAGAGGTGGCAAGAATACACAGAAGGACTGTACAAAAAAGATCTTCATGACCAAGATAATCACAATGGTGTGATCACTCACCTAGAGCCAGACATCCTGGAATGTGAAGTCAAGTGGGCCTTAGGAAGCATCACTACAAACAAGGCTAGTGAAGGTGATGGAATTCCAGTTTAGCTATTTCAAATCCTGAAAGATGATGCTGTGAAAGTGCTGTACTCAATATGCCATCAAATTTGGAAAACTCAGCAGTGGCCACAGGACTAGAAAAGGTCAGTTTTCATTCCAATCCCAAAGAAAGACAACGCCAAAGAATGCTCAAACTACCACACAATTGTATTCATCTCACATGCTAGTAAAGTAATGCTCAAAATTCTCTAAGGCAGGCTTCAATAGTACGTGAACCATGAACTTCCAGATGTTCAAGCTGGAATTAGAAAAGGCAGAGGAACCAGAGACCAAATTGCCAACATCCTCTGGATCATGGAAAAAGCAAGAGAGTTCCAGAAAAACATCTACTTCTGCTTTATTGACTATACCAAAGCCTTTGTGTGGATCACAAAAAACTCTGGAAAATTCTTAAAAAGATGGGAATACCAGACCACCTGACTTGCCTCTTGAGAAATCTGTATGCATGTCAGGAAGCAACAGTTAGAACTGGACATGGAACAACAGACTGGTTCCAAATAGGAAAAGGAGTATGTCAAGGCTGTATATTGCACCCTACTTATTTAACTTATATGCAGAGTATATCATGAGAAATGCTGGGCTGGATGAAGCACAAGCTGGAATCAAGATTGCTGGGAGAAATATCAATAACCTCAGATATGCAGATGACACCACCTTCTGGCCGAAAGTGAAGAAGAACTAAAGAGCCTCTTGATGAAACTGAAAAGGAGAGTGAAAAAGTTGGCTTAAAACTCAACAATCCAAAAACTAAGATCATGGCATCTGATATCATGAGTTCATGGCAAATAGATGGGGACACAGTGGAAATAGTGAGAGAGTTTATTTTTGGGGGCTCCAAAATCACTGCAGATGGTGACTGCAGCCATGAAATTAAAATATGCTTGCTCCTAGAAAGAAAAGCTATGACCAACCTGGACAGCATATTCAAAAGCAGAGACATTACTTTGCCAACAAAGGTCCGTCTAGTCAAGGCTATGGTTTTTCCAGTACTTATGTATGGATCTGAGAGTTGGACTATAAAGAAAGCTAAGTCCCGAAGAATTGATGCTTTTGAACTGTGGTGTTGGAGAAGACTCTTGAGAGTCCCTTGGACTTCAAGGAGATCCAACCAGTCCATCGTAAGGGAAATCAGTCCTGAATGTTCATTGGAAGGACTGATGCTCAAGCTGAAACTCGTACTCTGGCCACCTGATGCAAAGAACTGACTCATTTGAAAGGCCCTGATGCTGGGAAAGATTGATGACAAGGGGAGAAGGGGACAAGAGAGGATGAGATGGTTGGATGGCATCACCGACTCAACGGACATGGGTTTGGGTAAACTCCAGGAGTTGGCGATGGACAGGGAGGCCTGGCATGCTGCATTCCATGGGGTCACAAGGAGTCGGACACGACTGAGCAACTGAACTGAACTGAACTGAAACCCAGAATTGGGATTGCTGGGTCATAAGGTAGCTCTGGTTTTAGTTTTTTGAGTGATCCCCATGTTGTTTCCTGTATGGGTACACCAATTTACAGTCACACCAAAAGTGTACAAGGACTCTCTCTTCTTCATATGCTTGCTGACTCTTGCTATCCTCTGTCTTTTTGATAATACTCATTTTAACAGATGTGAGGTGATATTCCACTGTCATTGTGATTTGCATTTCTCTGAAAATTAAGTAACGCTGCAAGTCTTTTCCCATGTCTGTTGGCCATTTGTATGTCTCCTTCACAGAACTGTCTATTCAATTCCTTCATCCATTTTTAAATTAGATTATTTATTTATGTTTTTGCTGTTGAGGTGTAGTAGTTCCTTATATAGCTTATATATTAACTACTTATTAGATATATGGTTGGTGAATACTGTCTCTCATTCTATAGGCTGCCTTTTCACTCTGTGGACTATCTCCTTTGCTGTGCAGAAGCTTTTAGGTTTGATACAGTCCTACTTGTCTATTTTTGCTTTTGCTGCTTTTGCTTTTGGTGTCATATCTAAAAAAATCATTGCGAATATCAATGTCAAGAAGCATTTCCCCTGTGTTATTCTTTTGACAGTTTTACATTTTCAGGTCTTATGTTTAAATCTTTAATTCATTTTGATTTTTTATGTGTTTATCCAGTTTTCCCAAGACCATTTATTGGAAAGACCTTCCTTTCCTCATTGTATGTTCTTGTCACCCTTGTCAAACACCAGTTGACCATAAATGTGGGGATTTATTCCTGGGCTCTCTATTCTCTTCCCTTGATCTATATGTCTGTTTTTATGCCAGTACCATACTATTTTGATTACAGTACCATACTATTTTATAATATATTTAGAAATCAAGAAATGTGATATCCCTAGCTTTATTCTCCTTTTCCAAGACACTTAAACTATTCAGAGTCTTTTCTGTTTCAATACAATTTTTCTTTTACTTTCTCTGTTGTGTAAAAAATGCAATTGGGATTTCAATAGGGATTGCATAGAATCTGTAGATAACTGAGGATTGTACAGATGTTTGAACAATATTAAGTCATCTTATCAATGAACATGGGATGTCTTTTCATTTTTCTCTGTCTTCTTTAATTTCCTTTCTTGGTGTCTTATAATTTATAGTGTACAAGTCTTTCACTTCCTTGGTTAAGTTTATTCCTAAATATTTTATTCTTTTTATTGCAATTATAAGTGGGATTGCTTTCCTGATTCTACTCAAAGTGTTTCTGAGCCTCACTGACCTCATTTAGAAACTGAAGAGATTAGATCAGTGAGAACATTCCCTTTCCTTCCAAAACAAAATCCCTATCCAGTGTCCAAACCATTACTTAACATATAAATATAGAGTTCCCTTTGTTGATTCAGCCATGGGGGCCTGCAGCCTGCCTGTTCTCCAGCGGCCTATTTTCCCAATGACCCCTGAAGTGACTCCATGGAGTCCAATGCCTAGATAATCTGTAAGACCTATCCAGAGAAAGAGAATGCTATTTATTGAGCACTTACTATGTTCCAGGCCCTGAACCAAGCACAAGCCAAGATGTAAGGCATAGCATTCTGGGGAGGGAGGAGAGGCAGCAAATGGCAGGAGTATAGATGGAGGGAGCTGAGACAGGAATATCTACTGCACCTTGGTAGAAAAACAGACTTGGAACCATTTGAGGATATGAAGGGAGTGTTCAGAAGGGGAGAGAGCAAGCTTGTTTTGCTTTGAAACGTGGCTGGTCAGACTGCTTGGGTCCTAATGGACTCCTGACAATCTGAAAGGGCTCTTTGATTGCTCCTATGTTAAGATTGCTTTTAAAGAGCCTTTTTGTTTGGAGGCCTCTTTTGGAATTGATGTGAAACCATGCTCACCTCCTTTAGGTGTTGCTTAGCTATCAAGAGCTCTCCAACTCTTCTAGAAGGCCCCTGGTGACAAAGGGAGCTGTGGGGTACGGAGGCTTGTTGCTCAGACTCCTATGAGTGGGTAAGGAATGGAAATGAAGTAAATAGGGTTTAGAGCCAGAGAATGTCCACATTACTCTTAGTTATGTCTCTAGGAAACAGGTATAATGGAAACAAGCACCAGTAATTTTCAGCTCAACTTCATCTCTGAGGCACTGAGACTAATGCAGGAAAGTAGGGCAAAGTGAAGAGGCTACTTCCGGGGATTCAAACTTAGGGGAAAGTTCCCACTGAAATTAGAAAATCTGAAGGTTCAAAGCCTTTCAAAGTTCCTGTTCAGTATTAGCAGGAAATTGTTGTTTTTTAGTTGCTAAGTCCTGTCTGAGTCTTCTGTGACCCCATAGACTGTAGCTTACAGGCTCCTCTGCCCATGGGATTTCCTAAGCAAGAATATTGGAGTGGGTTGTCATTTCCTTCTCCAAGGAATCTTCCTAACCTATGGATCGAACCCACATCTCTTCCACTGGCAGGCGGATTCTTTACCACTGAGCCTCCAGGGAAGCCCAGTAGGAAATTAGCCTACTAATTTCCAATTAGACATTTGAAAGTCTGAACAGTATGATCCCAACCCACCAATCTAGCCTTATCTCTCACTTCTCTTTGAGCATCATCTTCTGCTTACGTCAGTCTAGGGCTTGACCTCTGAATAATTATAATTGTTGAATTTCTCATCTCCAAGCTTCACCTATTTCTCTACCCTTTCACCTCCCCCCATGGCTTTGTTTCCCCTTAGAGCTCTCTCTTCTCTGAATCCCTGAGCCAGTCACCCACATTAGCTGTTTTCTTATACCACCTTATCTCAAAAGCAGTATCTTTTTATTGTATACCAGTGTGGCTTCCAGACTAGATTCTAAGTGCCTGGAGGACAGATGTCATGTCTTCCATCTCTTGCCTCTGTCCTCTTTCCAGGCATCTAGCTGTGCTAGCACAATTTATAAGTCAAACTGATTTTATGTTTGTTATACTGATTTTTTTAAAGTATGTCAAGAGACTCTGACCCATATGACTGCTTGAATTCTTTATATCACCTTGAACAAGTTTCTGCTCTTTATATGCCTCAGTTTCCCTGACTTCAAATGAATTATAAGAGCCCTCAAGGCCATGCTCAAAGTGAGGAAAGGAGATCAACCTAATTTGATGATCAGGTTGGGTAGGGAAGGGGAAATAAGTGTGCCTACAAAACTGCCTGAGGTCAGGGGTGGCGGCTGAGAGGAGCAACCCCACATCCAAGGAGTGGTGGCTGCACAGGCACAGGAGGGCCGAGAGGAGCCACTCCATGTTCAAGGTCAGGAGGGGGAGCGATGAGGAGATACCCCTTGTCCAAGGTAAGGAGCAGCAGCTGCGCTTTGCTGGAGCAGCCGTGAAGAGATACCCCACGTCCAGGGTAAGAGAAATGCAAGTAAGACAATAGGTGTTGCCAGAGGGCAGACACACTGAAACCATAATCACAGAAAACTAGTCAATCTAATCACACTAAGACCACAGCCTTGTCTAACTCAATGAAACTAAGCCATGCCATGTGGGGCAACCCAAGATGGGCAGGTCATGGTGGAGAGGTCTGACAGAATGTGGTCCACTGGAGAAGGGTATGGCAAACCACTTCAGCATTCTTGCCTTGAGAACCCCATGAACAGTATGAAAAGGCAAAATAATAGGATACTGAATGAGGAACTCCCCAGGTCAGGAGGTGCCCAATATGCTACTGGAGATCAGTGGAGAAATAACTCCAGAAAGAATGAAGGGATGGAGCCAAAGCAAAAACAATACCCAGCTGTGGATGTGACTGGTGATAGAAGCAAGGTCCGATGCTGTAAAGAGCAATATTGCATAGGAACCTGGAATGTCAGGTCCATGAATCAAGGCAAATTGGAAGTGGTCAAACAGGAGATGGCAAGAGTGAACGTCGACATTCTAGGAATCAGCGAACTAAAATGGACTGGAATGGGTGAATTTAACTCAGATGACCATTATATCTACTACTGCGGGCAGGAATCCCTCAGAAGAAATGGAATAGCCATCATGGTCAACAAAAGAGTCCAAAATGCAGTACTTGGATGAAATCTCAAAAATGACAGAATGATCTCTGTTCTTTTCCAAGGCAAACCATTCAATATCATAGTAATCCAAATCTATGCCCCAACCAGTAATGCTGAAGAAGCTGAAGTTGAACAGTTCTATGAAGACCTCCAAGACCTTTTAGAACTAACACCCAAAAAACATGTCCTTTTCATTATAGGGGACTGGAATGCAAAAGTAGGAAGTCAAGAAACACCTGGAGTAACAGGCAAATTTGGCCTTGGAATACAGAATGAAGCAGGGCAAAGGCTAATAGAATTTTGCCAAGAGAACGCACTGGTCATAGCAAACACCCTCTTCCAACAACACAAGAGAAGACTCTACACATGGACATCACCAGATGGTCAACACCAAAATCAGAATGATTATATTCTTTGCAGCCAAAGATGGAGAAGCTCTATAGAGGCAGCAAAAACAAAACCGGGAGCTGACTATGGCTCAGATCATGAACTCCTTATTGCCAAATTCAGACTGAAATTGAAGAAAGTAGGGAAAACCACTAGACCATTCAGGTATGACCTAAATCAAATCCCTTATGATTATACAGTAGAAGTGACAAATAGATTCAAGGGACTAGATCTGATAGATAGAGTGCCTGATGAACTACGGACGGAACTTCATGACATTGTATAGGAGACAGGGATCAAGACCATCCCCATGGAAAAGAAATGCAAAAAAGCAAAATGGCTGTCTGGGGAGGCCTTACAAATATCTGTGAAAAGAAGAGAAGCCAAAAGCAAAGGAGAAGAGGAAAGATATAAACATCTGAATGCAGAGTTCCAAAGAATAGCAAGGAGAGATAAGAAAGCCTTCCTCAGCGATCAATGCAAAGAAATAGAGGAAAACAACAGAATGGGAAAGACTAGAGATCTCTTCAAGAAAATTAGAGATCCCAAGGGAACATTTCATGCAAAGATGGGCTCGATAAAGGACAGAAATGGTATGGACCTAACAGAAGCAGAAGATATTAAGAAGAGGTGGCAAGAATACACAGAAGAACTATACAAAAAAGATCTTCACGACCAAGATAATCACGATGGTGTGATCACTCACCTAGAGCCAGACATCCTGGAATGTGAAGTCAAGTGGGCCTTAGAAAGCATCACTACGAACAAAGCTAGTGGAAGTGATGGAATTCCAGTTGAGCTATTTCAAATCCTGAAAGATGATGCTGTGAAAGTGCTGCACTCAATATGCCAGCAAATTTGGAAAACTCAGCAGTGGCCACAGGACTGGAAAAGGTCAGTTTTCACTCCAATCCCAAAGAAAGACAATGCCAAAGAATGCTCAAACTACCTCACAATTGCACTCATCTCACATGCTAGTAAAGTAATGCTCAAAATTCTCCAAGCCAGGCTTCAGCAGTACGTGAACTGTGAACTTCCTGATGTTCAAGCTGGTTTTAGAAAAGGCAGAGGAACCAGAGATCAAATTGCCAACATTCACTGGATCATGGAAAAAGCAAGAGAGTTCCAGAAAAACATCTATTTCTGCTTTATTGACTATGCCAAAACCTTTGACTGTGTGGATCACAATAAACTGTGGAAAATTCTGAAAGAGATGGGAATACCAGACCACCTGACCAGCCTCTTGAGAAACCTATATGCAGGTCAGGAAGCAACAGTTAGAACTGGACATGGAACAACAGACTGGTTCCAAATAGGGAAAGGAGTACATCAAGGCTGTATATTGTCACCCTGTTTATTTAACTTATATGCAGAGTACATCATGAGAAATGCTGGGCTGGAAGAAGCACAAGCTGGAATCAAGATTGCCGGGAGAAATGTCAATAACCTCAGATATGCAGATGACACCACCCTTATGGCAGAAAGTGAAGAGGAACTAAAAAGCCTCTTGATGAAAGTGAAAGAGGAGAGTGAAAAAGTTGGCTTACAGCTCAACATTCAGAAAACGAAGATCATGGCATCTGGTCCCATCACTTCATGGCAAATAGATGTGGAAACAGTGAAAACAGTGGCAGACTTAATTTTGGGGGCTCCAAAATCACTGCGGATGGTGATTGCAGCCATGAAATTAAAAGACGTTTACTCCTTGGAAGGAAAGTTATGACCAACCTAGATAGCATATTGAAAAGCAGAGACATTACTTTGCTAACAAGTTCCGTCTAGTCAAGGCTATGGTTTTTCCATTAGTCATGTATGGATCTGTGAGTTGGGCTGTGTAGAAAGCTGAGCGCTGAAGAATTGATGCTTTTGAACTGTGGTGTTGGAGAAGACTCTTGAGAGTCCCTTGGACTGCAAGGAGATCCAACCAGTCCATTCTGAAGGAGATCAGCCCTGGGATTTCTTTGGAAGGAATGATGCTAAAGCTGAAACTACAATACTTGGCCACCTCATGCGAAGAGTTGACTCACTGCAAAAGACTCTGATGCTAGGAGGGATTGGGGGCAGGAGGAGAAGGGGACGACAGAGGATGAGATGGCTGGATGGCATCACCGACTCGATGGATGTGAGTCTCAGTGAACTCGGGGAGTTGGTGATGGACAGGGAGGCCTGGCGTGCTGCGATTCATGGGGTCGCAAAGAGTTGGACACGACTGAGCAACTGAACTGAACTGAACAAAACCAAACCAAACAACAAACAACAGCTAAAGAGGTAATAAAAGGATATCTAGGTGTCCATATGTCTCCTCCCTCTTGAATCTCCCTCCCACCTCCCACCCATTCCAACCCCTCTAGGTTATTACAGAGCTCTATTTGAGTTCCCGGAGTCATAAAGCAAACTCCCATTGGCTATTTATTTTACATATGGTAGTGTATGCTTCCATGCTATTTTCTCCATTCATCTCACCCTCTCCTTCCTCTCCTCCCCAACCCTTGTCCGTAAGTCTGTTTTCTATGACTGCGTCTCCATCGCTGCTCTGCAAACAGATTGATCAGTACCATCCTTAGTTAATTCATATTGATGTATGACAAAAATGTAACAAATACTGTAAACCAATCATCAATCAATTAAAAATAAATAATTTGAAAAAAAAGGATATCTAGAGAAGGTTTGCAGCTAGGAACTGTGTGAGAATGGAGGTGGGGGAAAACACCAGCTTAAAGGACAGGATTTTCCAGCCCTGGGTGTCCTACAAACATGAATCTTCTTCTGTGTGGACAAAGGAATCCTACTAGGTATAGTGCCTTTTGTTAGCCACTGGTTGTAGGAGTGTAAAAGCAGAATAACCAAGTAAAACTCCCCACCACTCAGCAGTCAGGCACTTGTAAAGATCTAGGCCAGGTTAGCAAAGTTCCCAGATGCTGCCATCTAGTGGTAATTCAGAGGTGTTGCTGTTAGGTCATTAAGACTAGGTGACCTCATGAACTGCAGAATGCCAGGCTTCCTTGTCCTTCACTATCTCCTAGAGTTTGCTCAAATTCAAGTCCATTGAGTCAGTGATGCTATCTAACCATCTCATCCTCTGCCTCCTCCTGCCCTCAATCCTTCCCAGCATCAGGGTCTTTTCTAGTGAATTGGCTCTTCGTATCAGGCGGCCAAAGTATCACAGCTTAGAGGTATGTGGGGGCAATTGGCCCTTGCATTCTCAGATGGAGCTTCCAGCCTTTCAGAGAAACATGGGCCAGCCCAAGGATGAGATATTGAGCTGATGAATAATGAAAAAGTCCCCTGAGGAAAAGCATGACAAAGAAACTAAGAAAGACAAAAACCGAGAAAGACAAAGATGAGGCCAAAGCAAGTGAGACATAGACACAGATGTTCATGAGACTAGGTGAACCTTTCATTGAAAACTGGGGAGTGAGGGATGTGGAGAATGAACACAGTCACTCTCTGGCCTGGTTCTCACATCACAATCTTAGGACATTGATGACAGAAGAAATTCCTAGTATGTCTTATGTCCTTCCTTTCTCATATGACCTCATTTTCTTCCCTCTCTCACTCTTTCACCTAATCTTTATATGTTCCTCCCCGCTATGGCCACTATCTAGCCAACTTCCTTAAACAAACAAAAAACAAAACAAAAAATACCAAACAACGGCAAAAACCCTTCTTGGGGTTGTAGGTAAGTATAAGAAATTATGGAGATTGTGGCTGTGAATGTGGCCACTCAGCTTCCCTTGCTCCTGCCCGTTGCCAAAACCAGGCTCCCCAGCCTTCCTGCTATGTCTGGGAACCACTCAATGCCCAGCCAACAAATTTCTTGTTGATTTACTTGGCCAGAGTCAGTTTGAATCCTTTGAAATTAAGAATCTTGACCTGTGTACCTCCATCACTGAAGCCTCCCTGCTAGAATTTCTCAACAGTTTTTTGTTTGATCTGGTCCAACCTTTTCTCTAACAACAATCCATTGAAGAGGATACTTTAAAATAATTTATAATAAATTATACACTGGTGAGGTAGCTATCATCATTACTCTCACTTTAAAGGTGTGGAAACCTGGGTTAATAGAAATGGATGAGAACACCAGCGTTCAAATCCTTGCTCTGATACTCAGCTCTGACTTTGGGAGAATCTTTTTACCTCTCTTCACTGTCTTGTCTTTGAAAAGGAAAGAGTGAGTACCTATCTTCTAGATGTAATAGAATGTATCTTAAATTTTTTTTTTAAAGAGATTCTGTACAGAGGGCCAAATTTTGTTTTTGAAAACAGGAACACCAAAGATGTCTTGATTTCTGGAGACATCTCTACCCAAATATGAATGTCAAAATTTCTGTGCTGTTACATGTGGAGACTCACCTTGCTCCTGAGCTACAGATCTAAATCTCCTATGCCTACCAGGCATTTCTGTTCAGATGTCCTCATGGCTTTTCAAAAGTAATTTTTTAAAAATTATCTTCCTTCTCCCTACAACCAGTCCCCATTTTTGTTCCTTCAGTGTCTGATGTTTTAATCCTACCAGTAATCCAGTCCCAAACTCTCCCCTCTCTCCCTCTCTACACATTTCAATTCTCCCATTAGGCATCACGTCTTTGCAACTCCTCCAAAGAAGTATCTATTACTTTCCATTTCTACTTATACTGTCCTAGCTCTGGCCTTATAACCTCTCAACCGAACCACTGAAATGGCCCATGGCTTCAGCATTTAATATCAGTGTCCAAGCCTTTCACCTTTCTTGATCTTACTGGCAACAATCCACTGAGCATCCTATTATTTTTCACTTGTGTTTCTTCAACAGCCTTTTAAGTGGTCTCTCTGCTTTCAGACAGGTCCTACAAAGGCCTTCATCCATATTTTGGTTAGACTGGTCATTCTATCCTGCAAAACATTATATGTTACTTCTTTATTTCCAGCCCTTCCACATGCCTATGGCTGAATAAGGAGACAGGCAAATCTTCCCACATAAGTCACCATACAACTGAACAAGACTGACAAAAACAATAAGGTTAGTGCTTTGGAAATCAAGAACTTCCACCCAACAACCAAAGAACACATAGAAACTTCTCCGGTATACAGCATATTCTAGACAATAAAGAAAGCTTCAGAAAAATTTAAAGGATGGAAATTAATCAAAGTATGTTTAATAATAAAATGTTATGAGAAGTTGACAACAGAGAGAAATCTGGTAAACTTCCAAATACTAAAAAAATTAATACACTTCTAAATAGCTCATAGGTCAAAGAATAAAGCATGAAATAAATGAGAAAAATGAGAAATATTTAACTGAAAAATGAAAATGTAACACATGAAAATTTATGGATTGCAATTAACACAGAGCTTAGCAAAGAATTAGTTTTCAGTGACTATGAGAAGTCTCATCCATAAGTGTCCACTTTACAAAAACCAATAAAAGAAGAGAAAACTAAGCTAAAGCAAAATGAAGAAAGGAAATAATTAAAATCAGAGTAGAAACTGAATTGGTAAAATAGGAAAAAAATTAGAACAATTAAATCAAAACTTGGTTCTTCAAAAAGATCCACACAATTGACAAATACTAAGTTAGACTGACCAAGAAAAAAGAAGACACAAATTGCCAATGTTAGGAATTAAAGAAGAGCTTTCACTTTCAACATGACAGAAGTTTAAAAGATCATGAAATTCTATAAAAACTTCATGCCAAAAATTAGACAACAAAGCTGGAATGGAAAACTTTCTATAAAGACGTGAATTATCAAAACTGACAAAGAAGAAATAGAAAGTCTGAAGAAACATATACCAAGTAAAGAAATTGATATAGCAACTGAATATCTTCTCACAAAGAAAAGCCCAGACTCAGATGGATTCACTGGTGAATTATATTAAACATTTAAAATAGAAGTAATATTTATTATTCACAAACTCATTCAAGAAATAATGGTGGAAACACTTCCCGACTCAATCTATGGGGTTAGAATTGCCCTGATTCAAAGCCAGAGAAACACATTATACACAGAACAACCCCAAAGTACAGATCAACATCACCCATTATCAAGACACAATCTTTATTAAAGTATTAGCAACTCAAATTCAGCAACATGTAAAATGTATTATAGCCCATGACCAAGTGAAAATTATTCCAGCTACATTAAGTTGATTAAACATTTGAATAATAATTCATGAGATACATTATATTAATAGAATAATGGGGACATCCCAGTGCACCAGCCCCAAGCATCCTGTATCCTGCATCGAACCTGGACTGGCGATTCGTTTCTTATATGATATTATACATGTTTCAATGCCATTCTCCCAAATCATCCCCCCCTTCCCTCTCCCACAGAGTCCAACAGACTGTTCTATACATCTGTGTCTCTTTTGCTGTCTTGCAAAAGACAAGATGCTTGGGGCTGGTGCACTGGGATGACCCAGAGGGATGGTATAGGGAGGGAGGTGGGAGGGGGGTTCAGGATGGGGAACACGTGTACACCCGTGGCGGATTCATGTTGATGTATGGCAAAACCAATACAATATTGTAAAGTAATTAGCCTCCAATTAAAATAAATAAATTTAAATAAAAAATAAAAAGAATAATCGGGGAAAGTCTTATAATCATCTCAATAGATGCACACACAAAAAAAGCATTTTCCAAAATCCAATAAAAGCTGTCTACAAACTAGAAATAGAAGATTTGGTCAAAATGAATAAGTATCATCATCTTCAAAAACAAAACAAAACCACATCTTAGCATCACAGTTGATGTTGAAAGATTGAATGTTTCTCCATAAGATGGGGAACAAAGTGAGAGTCTATGCTTTTATCACTTTTATTTAACATTGAATCACAAGTTCTAGACATTGTAGTAAACAAACAAACAAATAAATGAAATCAAAGGCATCCAGATTGAAAATTAAGAAGTAAAACTGTTTTTATTTGCAGGTGACTTGATCCTGTATGTGGAATTCCAAGGAATCCATAAAAATATAGAACTAGACACGCTAGTAAAGTAATGCTAAAAATTCTCCAAGCCAGGCTTCAGCAGTACGTGAACCATGAACTTCCTGATGTTCAAGCTGGTTTTAGAAAAGGCAGAGGAACCAGAGATCAAATTGCCAACATCCGCTGGGTCATGGAAAAAGCAAGACAGTTCCAGAAAAACATCTATTTCTGCTTTATTGACTATGCCAAAACCTTTGACTGTGTGGATCACAAAAAACTGTGGAAAATTCTGAAAGAGATGGGAATACCAGACCACCTGACCAGCCTCTTGAGAAACCTATATGCAGGTCAGGAAGCAACAGTTAGAACTGGACATGGAACAACAGACTGGTTCCAAATAGGGAAAGGAGTACATCAAGGCTGTATATTGTCACCCTGTTTATTTAACTTCCATGCAGAGTACATCATGAGAAATGCTGGGCTGGAAGAAGCACAAGCTGGAATCAAGATTGTCAGGAGAAATATCAATAACCTCAGATATGCAGATGACACCACCCTTATGGCAGAAAGCAAAGAAGAACTAAAGAGCCTCTTGATGAAAATGACAGAGGAGAGTGAAAAAGTTGGCTTACAGCTCAACATTCAGAAAACTAAGATCATGGCATCTGGTCCCATCACTTCATAGGCAATAGATGGGGAAACCGTGGAAACAGTGTCAAATTTTATTTTGGGGGGCTCCAAAATCACTGCAGATGGTGATTGCAGCCATGAAATTAAAAGACACTTACTCCTTGGAAGGAAAGTTATGACCAACCTAGACAGCATATTGAAAAGCAGAGACATTACTTTGCCAACAAAGGTCTGTCTAGTCAAGGCTATGGTTTTTCCTGTGGTCATGTATGGATGTGAGAGTTGGACTGTGAAGAATGCTGAGCGCCGAAGAATTGATGCTTTTGAACTGCGGTGTTGGAGAAGACTCTTGAGAGTCCCTTGGACTGCAAGGAGATCCAACCAGTCCATTCTGGAGGAGATCAGCCCTGGGATTTCTTTGGAAGGAATGATGCTGAAGCTGAAACTCCAGTACTTTGGCCACCTCATGGGAAGAGTTGACTCATTGGAAAAGACTCTGATGCTGGGAAGGATTGGGGGCAGGAATAGAAGGGGTAGACAGAGGATGAGATGGCTGGATGGCATCACTGACTCGATGGACATGAGTTTGAGTGAACTCCGGGAGTTGGTGATGGACAGGGAGGCCTGGAGTGCTGCAGTTCATTGGGTCGCAAAGAGTCAGACGCGACTGAGCGACTGAACTGAACTGAACTGAATAGAAGGTTTAGAAAAGGCACAGAATAAAAGATCATTATACAAAATTCAATTGTATTTCTATATCTCAGCAATAAAAAACCAGAAGTTAAATGTTTAAAATATCATTTACAAGAGCATCAAAAATATGAACTTAGGGATAAATGTAACCAAAGATGTGAAAAAGATCAGTGTACTGAAAATTATAAATTATTATAGTGACAGGACAATAAAGATCTTAATAATGCAGACAGAATGCACAGTCAGGGATTTGAAACTCTTGGTATTTTCAGGATGGCAATTCTCCCCAAATTGATGTACAGTGCTAATCCAAACTCTATCAAAATCACAGCAGGGCTTTGTGTAGAAATTGACAAGCTGGTCCCAAATTTTGTAGAGAAATACAAATGACCTAGAATAGCTTGAACAATTTTGAAAATGAAGAACTACCTGGTTTCAAAGCTTAGTATAACGCCACAATAATCAGTTAAGGGCTTCCCAGTGGCAGAATGGTGAAGAATCCACCTGCCAATGCAGGAAACACAAGAGATGCAAATTTGATCACTGGGTCAGGAAGGTTCCCCTGGAGTAGGAAATGGCAACCCACTCCAGTATTCTTGCATGTCATTCTCCCATGGACAGAGGAACCTGGGGGGCAACAGTCTATGGGGTTGCAAAACGTCAGACATGACTGAGCACAGCAGAGCAGCAACAAATCAATTAAGTTTAATACTGGGGCAAGGATGGGCAAAAAAATATCAGTGGGAGAAAATTGAGAGTCCATTTATGGTTGATTAGTTTTTGACAAACATGCAATGCAAGTCATTGGAAAGGGATAATCTTTTCAAAAACTGCTCTGGGACAACTGGATGTGCACATGCAAAAAGACAAATTCAGATTCTTAGTGTTCATCATACACAATAGTTAACTCAAAATGGATGACAGACCTAAATGTATGAGCTAAAACTCTAAAGCTTCTAGAAGAAAACTTGCTATGACTTTGAGAGGCAACCAAAGATCCTTCATTCATCAAACAGCTATTTGATGCCAGGGCTTCTCTGGTGGCTCAGATGGTAAAGAATCTGCCTGCAATACAGGAGACCCAGGTTCAGTCTCTGGGTTGGGAAGATCCCCTGGAGAAAGGAATGGCCACCCACTCCAATATTCTTGCCTGGAAGAATCCCATGGACAGAGGAGCCTGCGGGTCATGGGGTCACGAAGAGTCAGACATGACTGAGAGACTAACACTGTGCTAGGTATAGGGCTTCAGAAGGAAATCAGACACAGTCCCTACCCAGTGAGTCAATGACTTCAGGCAAGTGGGATTAAGAGGAGTCCTCAGTACTGATGTTCCCTCCCCTTTCTATCTACTTCTTTCAACACCCGTGACCCCTCCACAGCTACTCCCCCAGTCACATGCCTTTGTTGGCCTCCTGGCTGCTCAGGGTTCTGCACTGCAGTGTTCTGGCCAGGCTTGCCTTCTCCATGCTCCCCAGATATGTCTGCCCTCCTCTTCCATGAGTTCAAATCTCATTGCCAGCTCACGAGTCACTGGATATCCCTTTCATGAATTGGAGTAACAACAGGCTATGAGTAATGATAATCTACTTAGATTCATTCCTTCAATCAATAACTATGTACCTAAAGCCTACTGTGTTATCAGGCCTTCTGCGAGGTGCTGGGTATAGAGAGGTAAATCCAACATGGTTCCTGCCCACAATGAACTTATCATCTGGTTAAGCAGACAGACAAACACAGACAGCTGCCACACAATGTAAGAAGAGCAGTGAGACAGGTGTGTGCTGTGAACAGTTGTGGCAGAGAAGAGGGAAGAATAACCCTTCTTGGCCTGGGAGAGTGGAGATAAGGGAGAGAGAAGAGGCTTGAGATGCTTTCTAAAAAATAAGTGGCCATTCACCAAACACACAAGGCAGAGGAGACATTAGAGGGAAAAACAGGAGCAAAGGCACAATTGTGTAGTCATGCACAGTCCGTTGGGAGAACAGAGAAAAGGCGATGGTTAGATGTGGCACAGTGCATGCCAAGGATTAGACATGTATATAGTAGTGAAGGCTCGAATGTTCCAGGCAATGAACCTTGGACTTAATGCTAACAGCAATGGAGAACTATGGACCTTTTAATTCTTTGGTAATAACTTTATTGAAATATAATTCTTGTGCTATACATTCATATTTATATCCTCTAAGTATACAACTTGTGGGTTTTAGTATATTCACAAAGTTGGGCAACAATCACCACTAATTCCAGAATGTTTTCATCACCTGCCAAAGAAACTAATGATGAGTCACTCTTCATTCCTCCCACATTAATCTACTTTTTGCATCTATAAGTTTGCCTATTCTGGATATTTCATGTAAATGGAATCATATAATATGTGGTCTTATGTGACTGGTTTCTTTCACTTAGCATAATGTTTTCAAGGTTCTTCCATGTTGTAGCTTGTATATTTACTTCATTCCTTTTCGTGCCCCGATAACATTCTATTGTATGAGTACATCACATTTTATTTATCCCCTCATTGGTTGATGGATATTTGGGTTGTTTACCCTTTTTCACTCTTTTGTTCTAAATAACGCTGCTGTGAACTTTTTATGCAAGTTTGTTTTAATAAGAAAGAAAAATTTATTTTATAGTTTTAAAAAATGCAGTATTTGGGCGAATACAAAGCCAGATTGTTCTGCAATACAAAATTTCAAATGTAACACACTATTCACAGACTACATATTTAGCTAAAACAGGATCTAGCTCTTTACAAGAACTAATTTCAAAATATACATATGTAACTCTATACAAGCGGTATTTGGAAGTTCTTCAAAATCTATCTGTAAACTAGAAAGTTAAGCAAAGTTGTCTTTGCCTCTACAGCTTAGAGCTGCAGACTGACTGTCCCTCCCGGTAGGCAGCCCATTCTGGTCCCCTCCCACTCCAGCTGCGGTGTGCCTGGGGAAGAGAGGCTGTTGTCTGGGTTCCTTTCCTGTTGGCTATTTATGGCAGAGGTACATTATGCTCGGTCTCAGCCGGAAAAGAACATAATGTACGTGAAGTCTCTGGGGGGTGGACAGACTAAGGCCTGCTTCAGAGTCAGGTTGCTAATCCAGGAGGGTCCTCACCAGGCTGATTTTTGGGGGTTAGAATTCTGCTTCATCGACCTCACTCTCATCATTGTTGTCATTCTCCTCCTCCTCTTCTTCTTCCCTCTTTTCTTTAAGCATTTTCAGATATTTACTAGCTAAAATCTTCTTTGGTAATATCTCTGCAATGAACTGAAAAGCTTCTGACTCCTCTGCAGTATCTGATAAGTCACTGGAAGTGAGTGCCTCCTTTTCTTTTCCACTGCCATGTCTGAAGGAATAGCTGGTGACATATTGAACAAAGGGGCTTCCCTGCTGGCTCAGGCAGTAAAGAATCTGCCTACAATACAGGAGACATGGGTTCGGTCCCCAGGTTGGGGAGATCCCCCAGAAAGGGGGATGGCAACCCACTCCAGCATTCTTGCCTGGAGAATCCCATGGACAGAGGAGCCTGGTGGGCTACAGTCCATGGGGTTGCAAAGAGTCAGACATATTTAACAAAGAGTTCCATAGCCTTGGTGGTGAGCACCAGCGCCTCCTGGTTGATGCTGGTCACCTCGGGGGAGCTTGTCATGATGACCTGGATGTGGGACAGGGGCAGCGACACCAACTGCTGCATATTTATTTCCATTTCTTTTGGGTATGTACCTACAGGTGGGATTTCTGAGTGATGTGGTAACTCTTTAAGGAGCTTCCAGACTGTTTTACAAATGATAAAGCCATTTTACATCCACACCAGCACACATAGGAAGGTTCTAATTTCTCCACATCCTTGCCAACATATACTACTTCTTTTTGATTATAGCTATCGTAGTAAGTGTGACACGGTATCTTGTCATTTTGATTTGCATTTCCCTTATGACTAGTAATGTTGAGCATACTTTCATGTACTTATTAGCCATCTTATATCTTTTGCGGGGAGAATTTTCCATTCAGAGCCTGGCTCAAATTTTCATTGGGTTGTCTTTTTAGTGTTGAATTGTGAGAGTTCTTTCTTCTGACAAACCCTTATCAGATATATGATTTCTAAAAATTACCTCTGACTCTGGGGGTTGTCTTTTTTACATTCTTGATGGCATCCTTTCTTGAAGCATAAACATTTTTATTTTGATGAAGACCAGTTTATCACTTTTTAACTTTATAGGTGGTGCTTTGGGGATTATATTTGAGAACTGTACCCAACCCAGAAAGTGAAATGGAAGTTGCTCAGTCGTGTCTGACTCTTTGCGACCCCATGGACTGTAGCCTATCAGGCTCCTCCATCCATGGGATTTTCCAGGCAAGAGTGCTGGAGTGGATTGCCATTGCCTTCTCCAGGGGATCTTCCCAACACAGGAATCAAACCTGGGTCTCTCGCATTGCAGGCAGATGCTTTACCGGCTGAGCCACCAGGGAAGCCCAACCCCAGGTCACAACGATTTCCTCCTGGCAGCAGCCAGGCACAATCAGATCTTCTCTCTGGCTTCTTGGAGCACTGAGAACTGGAAGAGACTGGTGAGTACTCTTTCATTTCAAAAGAATTGGCCAGCTTAGTGGAGATGGGCAGTATGGAACAGGGAGGGTCAAACTATTGTGACTTAAAGGCAAAAGATGGCCTTATAAAGCTCTTCAGTCACTGCCTACCATGGAGCTCTCCTGCGAGACGTGACAACCCATGAGTATGGCTCTCTTGACACAGCCCCAGAGATTATTGTGATACATGCTGGGAGCATCAGACAAATGTCCCTGTCTACCCCTCCTGGCTTTCTAGTTCTACAGGGAACCCTACCATACTTCCTCTGTGGACCACACCAACAACCTTGGATAACCAGAAAGGGCAGCAGGCACTCACCCAGTCTAGCTTGTTTAGCTAAAATGTGGACCAAAAGATGGCCTCTACTACCTGAAGTTGAAATGCCAGCACTGCCTTACTGTACCGGAGAAGGAGGAAATCTGTCTCAAGTCTGTAACACAGAAATCCTGCCTGAGTTTGCAGCCAGCTGGCCTGCCCTAAGGATTCTGAACTTGCCAGCCCCACACAAGCATGTGAGCCAACTCTTTAAGATTTCTATTTGTTCCCTCTCTCTTTGTCCCTCAAAAAAGATACATATACATATCAAGACGAATATCTGGATATATTTCTATTGGTTCTGTTTCTCTCAAAAATTTTGACTGATCCACCTTGTAAAGGGAAATAGGTGAAGAGAAAGTGTTCAATGTGTCTGTTTTCCAATTTTGTCCAGCGGCAGGTTTCTCAGGGAAAGATCAGCTTCCCTTAGTGGTCTGTTGGTCATCTTCCAGTTTCTTATTCAAACCAGTTGTTTCTTTGCCTGGCAAAACCCTGTGTGACAACAGACAGTGCTGATTAAATGCACACACTCAGGGGCCTGTGACAGCACCGTTGCCAGCAAGCCTTGCTTTTTTTGGTCATCTCTGTGGCAGAAGGACATTTTTGTCTTTCTTTCCCAGTGACAGACAGAAGCTAGTCTGAAGACACTCCTGACTCAGCCTGGGTGTGGTTTTGATGAGAAGCCAAGCAACTCAAATGAGAGAGGAGGTTTTTTTGGGGGACAGGAACTCATCAGCCAATACACGCCCGAGGCAAAAACAGCAGGTTTTGCCACTTTCCAAAACTGCAAAGAAGTGAGACAATGTTGCTCTGCATGACCCATCAGCATCTGCGGACAGCGTGGGTGCAGGAGCACAACACTGGAGCTATGCTGATAATTAAGTGAGAAGAAGACAAGGGTGTTCTTGTTCAAACCATCTGGGGAGAAAGTTCAGGAAAGAAAGTTATTTTGATGGAGTCTTGACCTCTCTTCTAATACCTAAGAAGCACAAATATTGCTTAATAGTTTGCCTCTTTAGATCAAAACCCAAATACATTTTGTACAAGACACTAACAACTATGATTAAACTCAATTGCTCCCCCTCATCTGTATTCATAGTCACGATCCGCTGCCAGCTCCAGATGTTTCTAGGAGTGGTTAGCCCCAGAGCTCACTTGACATCATTCCGTGGCGTTCCTTTCACTGATGATTAACAGAGGACACCAGGCCTGACGCACAGCTTGGCCAGAGGCTGCACTGATTAAGGCAAGCTGTGAAGAATCCCAGCTCCCCTGCTGATTGGAGCCAGTTCTGTGCATCCACAGCCTTCTACCAGGAGCAAAGGTCTCCCTTGCCTAAAATAGGCTTCCTCCCACGACACTGGAGAAAGGGAGGATCCCAAACTAAAAGCCGGATGAAACTAGCTCTTGAAATAGAGCAACACATACTGTGCAGCTAAACTGTAAACCAGTCCCAGGTCTGAGAGCAACGAATTGTAAGATGTGGTGTTTGTCCTATCTGGAGAAGGCATGTTCTCTTGTCTAATAAACAGTCCACTACTTAAACATTAATGCACATGGATCACTTGAGGATCTTGTTAAAATGCAGATTCTGACTCGGGAAGTCTGGGAGACGGAAGATGGTGAATGAATAATGAGCCCCCAGGTGATACTGAAGCAGCTTGTGTTGGGGCCACACTTGGGAGATTCTGAAGCAAGCGGTAGGCCTGCAAATAGGCCCTGCCCCTCTCCTGTTGCCTGAGTCTTGTCAGCCACACAGAAAAGACCCGGGGCCCTCTGTCCCATAGCTTACGGCCTAGTGTAGAATTCGCCTTGTGTGCATGTAAATGGGATCAGTGCCACAGGGGAAGGTGAAAAGGGCTGGGGATGTTGGGAGGAAGAAGTGGTCATTTGCAGCTGGGAGAGGGAACTGCCAAAGCTTCAGAGCAGGCTTTTAAGTCGGCTCATGAAAGGGAGATGGGACCTAACAGGCAGGACACAGAAAGGGCTTGTTAGGTGGATACATCACCAGAAGCAATGGCACAGAGGTTAGAAAGAGTAAGGCATGGACCCGGAAAAGAGCACAGGTCCATCTGACTGGAGTGTAGGCTAGTCTAAGCAGAAACTGAGACAAAGTTATTTGTTATTCGAAACACGTAAGTTTAGAACCAGATTACAGAAGATCTTGACGTCATATCATACAAAAGCATTTGGACTTCATTCTCAAGGAGAAGGGGAGAATTCTTTTTCTTTTTAATCTCAAATGCGATTTGAGTGGAGTTTCCAGGCTTAGGAGATCACCCTGGGGGCAGTGGAAAAGACAGGCTGGAAGGGAAGACTGTGGACGAAGGGAGACCAGTTAAGCGGCTATCGCTTAGTCAGCCATCCAGAGTGTATTTACTGAGCTCCTCTTCTGTTCCAACCACTGTGCTAACAACTTGAGCAGAGAACACAGACATACATGTCCTGTCACCCTGTGGCCCCCACAGAAGGAGGAGAGCTACAAAGGAAACATCCAGGGTGGCTATGAGAGCATAAAACAGGAAGACTTAAAAGTCTAGAGTATCAGAGAAAATTGTCCTGAGTCAGTGACATTTGGATCCAGATCTGAAGGAGGAAGAGAGCCAGATGAAGAGGAAAGTGAAAAGGTGCCCCAGACAGAGACAAAGGCCTCAAGAAAGGCTCAGAGATGAGAGAGTCTGGCATGTCCTGAGGTTGAGAAAAAATAGAGCACAGCTGAAGTGGAGAGACCACAGGGAAGAGAGATATAACATAAAGCTAGGTAGGAGTTACCTTTTTGTAGGACCTTTGTCGGAGAAGGAAATGGCACCCCGCTCCAGTGTTCTTGCCTGGAAAATCCCATGGATGGAGGAGCCTGGTGGGCTGCAGTCCATGGGGTCGATAGGAGTCGGACATGATTGAGCGACTTCACTTTCACTTTAATGCACTGGAGAAGGAAATGGCAACCCACTCCAGTGTTCTTGCCTGGAGAATCCCAGGGACGGGGGAGCCTGGTGGGCTGGTGTCTATGGGGTCGCACAGAGTCGGACACGACTGAAGCGACTTAGCAGCAGCAGCAGCAGCAGCAGCAGGACCTTTGTAGGCGAAGCAAGGATTTTGAACTTTGACCTGATGGCCATGGGAAGCCATTGAGTGACCTGATGAGATATTGTATATTAGAACAATGATTCCCAATGGGTACATGTGTATGTATGGCTGAGTCCCTTCGCTGTTCACCTCAAACTATCACAACATTGTTAACCGACTGTGTGTGTTTGTGTGTGAGTCGCTTAGTTGTGTCCAGCTCTTTGTGACCCTATGGACTATAGCCCACCAGGGTCCTCTGTCCATGCAATTCTCCAGGCAAGAATACTTTAGTGGGTTGGCAACCCACTCCAGTACTCTTGCCTGGAAAATCCATGGACAGAGGAGCCTGGTAGGCTGCAGTCTATGGCGTCGCTAAGAGTCGGACACGACTGAGCAACTTCACTTTCTTTTCTCTTTCATGCATTGGAGAAGGAAATGGCAACCCACTCCAGTGTTCTTGCCTAGAGAATCCCAGGGACGGGGGAGCCTGGTGGGCTGGCGTCTATGGGGTCACACAGAGTCAGACACGACTGAAGCGACTTAGCATAGCATAGCATAGCATGCCCTCTAACAGGGGATCTTCCTGACCCAGGGATTGAACCCGGGTCTCCTACATTGCAGGCAGTTTCTTTTACTGTCTGAGCCACCAGGGAAGTCCTAATCGGCTATACACCAATACAAAATGTTTTTGGTGTTAAAAAATATATATATATATATATATATATATATATATATAAAATTTTTAAAAATAAAGTAAAATAAACCTTCAGTTACTAAGATCAGTATACACTAGCTGGCAGAATTTCTGAGAAGCTGAAGGAGAGTAAGGAGGGTCAGTTTTTTTTTTTTTTAAACTGCATTTAAAAAAAAAGAAAATAAAGAACAGTGTTTGTGTGTCTTTCCTGTGTGGAAGATGGATGGGGGTGGGAGCAAGATTTGATGTAAGTCAATTATGGGAATGTTTGTTTTGAACAGACAAGAGGTGATAGAGGCTTGGTTTGAGGGGAAAAGAGGGCAGAGAGAGATAGACAGAAGTAAAAGTCAAGGGGTAAATCACCAAGAACTGGGGCAGGTGGAGAAGGACAGAGATGAAGAAGAGAAGACAAGGGAGATTCCCAATTCTTAGTTTGAGGACTAGATGGAAAGTGGTACCAGCCATCGATATAAAAGTACAGAGGAGTAGATTTGGAAGGCAGTGAGGAAGAGAAATTCAGGTGAAGGTCCTGTGGGACATGCAGGGGAGATAAATAGGCATATCCACACACCAGAAGATCTTGGGAGAGAGGTCTGAGCCAGGTACAGGAGTTTAGCAGTAATCAGGATAAATAGGGGGACTGAAGCCATGGAGGTTTATGGCTGATCCCAATGTGTTCTTCCCTGCCTGCCCATCAAACCTCTCATCTAGCCCCCAGAGTTCATCAGGGACAGACATTACAATGGATGAGTGAATACAGCAGCCTGGATTATCTCATGACTGACAGGGGGAAAGGAAGGCAGGTTTCAGAGGTGAATCATGAAGAAAGATTTTGAGAATATGAGAAATGATGGCATCTTTGGGACTGGTATGCAGCCTGTCAAAATGAGGACAAGCTCTCAGTTCATATGGGGAATCTGATAGATTCATTACAAAGAGGATTCAAGATTTTGTAGGGAAATTGTACATCAAACAGCTTCATAAGAATCCTGGATCAGCCCTCCCTGCTCAGTTACCAACATGTTTTTAGTATATATGTGCTCAGAGTGTGTGAGTTAATTCTAGTATTAGTCTAAGCAAAATCAATTAGGCACACCTGCTGCTGCTGAGGGGGGTGAACTATATTACACCCCTAAGGCAGATATAAATGACCTTTTCTCCAATGTTATGGATTATTTACACCACTTAGCCCTTTCATAGCCTGGATAATCGAGTTGGCTATATTAACAAAATAAAGATGTGCATAATAAATAAAACAATGCATAGAAGATTTCTTTATACAAATGGTCTTCTTGGATTATACGCTTATCAGCTATTTCAAGAAGATACACTGAAATTATCACAGTAGCAAATTAATGTTTTCACAGGACCTGTTGAAGTAGAACTCTTAGGGAAATGAAAATCAGATATGTCTTTACTAAATAAGCAGCAGAATCATGCCTCTGAACTCAGTCTGATTCAAACCTCACTCAGGATGACATCAGGCATTCATATGGGAGAATTTTTGAGTGAAACCAGTACTTGTAAGGGTATGCAGTGGTCATGGATGGATACGGTGCCCTAGAAAGGCAGTGTGCTTAGTCGCTCAGTTGTGTCCAACTCTTTGTGACTCCATGGACTGTAGCCCACCAGACTTCTCTGTCCATGGGGATTCTCCAAGCCAGAATACTGGAATGGGTTGCCATACCCTTCTCCAGGGGATCTTCCCAACCTGCAGAAGAACCCAGGTCTTCTGCATTGCAGGCAGATTCTTTACTGTCTGAGCTGCCAGAGAAGCCACCATTGAGCAATTATCAGCCTTTGGACAGGCAAACAAGTAGAGGGAAGAGACGACTGGGCAATGGATTAGGAATCATTGTGTGAGCTTCCTCACCTGCCGACTGATGCTAGAAATGCCAATGTCTGGGACTGAAGTCTTTCTTGCACAGCTCAAGAGGAGACTTGGAATAATACTTTCTACCTTCTGGGAAGAAATTATACTGAGGTTTGGCTCAGACGGAAGTGAGGATGATCTAGGGGCAAAGCCTTTTTCATGGAGAGTTGAACAGTTTTCCAGCGAGGAAAACTGGCCTTGTGTGCTGAGGAAGCATCAGATATCAGATCCCCAGTACCCTAGCTCATAGTATGGGGTATGGAGCCGTTATGAAAAACAGTATATCTATTACCTATTGTCACCTGACAAACTACCCCCAAAATATAATGGCTAAAACATCCATCTTATTTTCTCCCACTGTTCTGTGGGTTGACTGGGTTCCACTGGGTAGTCCTTCTGCCAGTATTACTCAGGATCTAACCTGCAGTTGTAGTCAGATGGCAACTGGAGTCATCCAGAGGCTAGGCTGCATCTCTGAGATGCCTGGCCTTCTGTTCCTGTACATAAAAGCTCAAGGCCACTCCTCTCTGCATGGTACCTTCAGCAGAGGAGCCAGGCTTCCTACAAGGCTCCCCAGAGTGAGTGTTCTAAGAGAGAGGGACTGGAAATTGCCAATCTTCTTAAAGAATATGCCTAGAACTGGCATTTCACTTCTGTTGCCTTCTATTGGTTATTGACAGTCGCAGGCCAGATTTCCATTTGATTCTTTATAGATTTCAACAACTGGATTAAATTCTTTTTTCATATAATTTCTCTACCTTTCCCTCTATTCTTTGAACACATAGTTATTAGAAATTCTTTATCTGCGAACCTAAATATCTGGATCACTTGTGGGCTTGTGTCTACTGTCTGTATTTTCTTCCTAGGTTTTCAGTCATATGACCTTGTCTCTTACAATTCCTAGAAAGTTTTGAATGAGTGTTAACCAATTGTGTATAAGTCATCATCTAGGCTCCAGATGATGTTACTTCCCTCAGAGAAGATGCACTCTTTTCTCTGTTAAGTAGGTCAGGTAAGGGCAGATTACCTTTGCTGAATTCATGACTAAGCTGAATCAAAGCCAGGTTCAATGTTGGAAAACCATCTACCTTACTTTTGCCCCTACTTCTAAGGCAGCTTAGAAGCTGTACAAGGGTTGCAATTTCCCCACATCCTCATTAACATTGGTATCTCTTTTCTTTCTGATAATAGTCATTCTAACAGGTATGAAATAATATCTCCTACACACACAACACTCTTTGAAATCTTGCCCCCCACCATGATGATTGCTTCCAGTTTCCAATGCCTTTATGCACACACGTTTAAATTCTAGCTTCATTTCTAGTTGTTACTGGAGACTGAAAGCAGGAGGGATTTAAACAAAGAACCAACATGATGGACTTTGCATTTAATAAAAGCCACTCTGGAGGCAGTATGGAGGATCCTGTACTAGTTTGGTCAGGGTTGCCACAAGAAAGGATCAGTGACTGAGTGGCTTAAACAGCAGAATTAATTTTCTCACAATTCTGAAGGCTAGAAGTCCAAGATCAAGGTGTTGGCACCTTGATCTTTCTCCTGTGTCCTCTCTCCTGAGTTTGTAGGTCACCATCTTCTCACTGTACCTTCACTTCGTCTTCCTTCTGTACCTATTTCTTAGATCTCTTCTTCTAAGGACACCAGTCATATTGGATTAGGGCCCAGCCTAATGGTTTTATTTATACCTAATTACCTCTTTAAAGATCCTATCTCCAAATATAGTCACCTTCTTTGTTACTGGGGGTTAGGACCGCTACATACAAATTTTGGTGGGGTGACACAATTCAGCACATAACAGATGGATTGTAGGGCAGCAAAAGGGGAGTCAGGGAGGCCAGGGAGAGAGCTGTTGCTTTGATTCAGGAGAGAGATTTTGTTATAGGTTGAACTAAGTAATGGCAGAGGGCTGGAAATAATTGGATTTCTTCAAGAGAACATCCGAAGATAGAATACATAGGATTTGCTCATCGTGAATAGTATAGGCTAAGATGATAAGGAAGAGTCAAAGATGACACCCAGTTTTCTAATTTGAACATAGAGACTAACAGACATAACATGGACTGGGAGGGGGTTGCCTTCTCAGAAGCAAGCATAACCTCCTTCTCTCCTGCACTGTATGACAAAGCTTAAGCTCTGGAATACTTGCTTCTGAGTCACCATCCCTCCTTCCTTACCTGAACACCAGAGCTCATAATACTCTGCATCTGCTTTGGTCTCTACCTGACTCATTTCCTGCAATCTCAGAGGTGCTCACATCTGTCCCAGTGCTTGGGGGCAGAGCCCTATCTCAGAGCCCTAGTCAGCGGTGGAGGCTTTGCTCCCCGTGGACAGATGGCTGTCAGTTTCTTGGACTCCTCTACTCCATGGCACCAGACCACTAATTGGACTACTCTATTCCATGAACTCCTCTGTTGGGCCACATTTCCCCTTCATCTCAGAACTCCTGGTGCTGATTGCTTGCCTTAATATGTGCCTGTCCCTGCTTTACATCTCATTTCAGTGGACTGATCTAGCCCGCATCTCTGCTTCTGTTTTGCCATGTGTCTACAGCAGTGCCGTGTTACTGACTCCCAGCAATTGACATGCCAACCTAAAAGAATGATATCAGTGATCTGGACCAGACCCGAAATATTCAGATCCCCCTTCTCAGACTTCTCTGTCCATCGGGAGAATACGCACTTGTCAGGGAATATGAACAGACAGGAAGACTGACCTGACATTTTCATAACAGGCAAAGTAAAACTGAGTAAGTAAGGCTGAATGATGCAGTTTAAAGGTAGCAGTGACTCTACTGGGGACACTCTGGTCAGGACTGTGTCACCTTATCCTGCTAAATTTTGGCGAGTAGCCAATCCAGAATGTGTAAGCATACTTTTGCTGCCCTATTATCCAAGCCAGCAACCTTGAATCACTATTAACTCTGGTTGGTCTTGCCTCAGACCCTCCCTAGCCTACCATCAAACCACTTTCCCTCTAAAAGTGAAATTGCCTTTCCCTATACTCATTGGAAAAGACTCTGATGCTGGGAGGGATTTGGGGGCAGGAGGAGAAGGGGATGACAGAGGATGAGATGGCTGGATGGCATCGCTGACTCGGTGGACTGAGTCTGAGTGAACTCCGGGAGTTGGTGATGGACAGGGAGGCCTGGCGTGCTGTGATTCATGCGGTCACAAAGAGTCGGACACGACTGAGTGACTGATCTGATCTGATCTGATACAAGGGAAGCAAATCAGCACCTGCTAGAGACTGCAATGTTTCTACCACTGTCCATTTTCTTGTTTTATTTCTTTTAGTAACATAAATCTCTGAGATTTAGCAATGAACCTGGCTCCTCAGAATAAAGATTACATTTCCCAATCTCCATTGCAGCAATGTGTGGTCATATGACTAAGTATGTGTAGGGAAGTGATACCTGCAATGTCTGAGTTATTTTCTTAAAATGAAATGGTTCACAACATTGTGAATCAACTATTTTTCTATTTTGATTAAATAAAATCCATCCTAGAACTAAAAAAAAGAAGTAATTACTTAACCTGTACTTCCCTTTTGTTCCTCCCTTCCCAGGGACAAAACCACAGACATAGCAGTGATGAAACAGTTTTACTATTCAGAGAAGGAAAATATTTCAAGGGATGATGGAACCACAAATAGAAGAACTTGGGTTATCTGCCACTAACTCCATAAGCACTATGAGGAAGTCCCTTCCTCTCTCTGGGCTTCAGTTTCCCCTTCCGTAAAGGGAGGCTGTGGACAGGTGAGTTCCAGGAGTTGTGCTAGCTCTAAACTTCCATGGGTTTTTGAATGTCTGAAGTGCTATGTAAAGAGTTACTCTCTCTCATGTCTCCTCTGTTAAAATGCAAAGCATCCAGGGAAAGTCTCAAATACCTGTTTGTGAATGTGTGTCTGTTCATCTCATTGTTTTTGCTAGATGGACAGAGTGGGTAATCTGTGATCTATAGCCATCTGGATTGGTCACTAAGACAGACAAGAAGGAGCCATCAGAAAATGGAAAAAATGTGGCAGAGGCATTTTTACTGCTCAGGCACCACCAGCCTCCATCCTAGCTTCATAGGGAGGCCAGCCTGAGGAGACGCAAGCACTAGAGGGTCAACAGTTAACCAAATCAGATTCTCAAAACCAGACCAATAGTGGATGCAAGGGCATTCCCAGAGGCCGCCCCTTGAAGAACTCTGGAGCAAAGTTCTCATCGTGTCTCTTTCACTTCCCAGGCTTGGCGCCTCCCAATATTCCCACAGTGGGGAACCTTCCAGGCTGTTGGCTAGAGTTGGCGGGTTTGCTTGAGGTGCTGATTGGGACACTGCTCTGGATGGCCTCCAACTTGCCAGGTGTCTGGTTGGAGCAATCAGAGAAGCCCTGATGGGACAGACCTTTCATGCTCTTTTGGTTCCTTGCTGGGAAGACTGATAAAGTTTCTGTGAAGACTGCTACACCTGCACTTTGGGAGGTTTGCTGATCAAAGAGCACCAGTTATGCCTTTGTTCACGTTTTCCTCTTAGTACGTAGGACCCTAAAGGCCCATATTCTGCCTTGAGTACTAGGCACTGGAAAGGGCTAAAGTCTGTGAATCTGTATGTGCATGAGTGTCTGTTCATCTCATTGTTTTTGCTAGATGGATAGAGGGGGTAATCTGCGATCTATAGCCATCTGGATTGGTCACTAAGACAGAGATGAGATGAGCATTGAGTATATAGAGGGGCCATGTTTATAATTCCAGCCATCAAACAGAAAGGACACTGGGGCCCTGTTTCTCCCCAACCGCTTCTCGACTCAGCCTCACCTGCCTGACCTTTCTTTGCTGATGCTCTTACCTTGCCTTTGCTTTACCTTGGAAACAAAAGGAGCAGGGGCCAGGGCAGATTAGTGGAGACATTCTGGAAGAGCTGGGCCATGTGCAGCATTAGTTCAATGCCAAGGGGGGTTTTAAGGGCAGCAGGGAGGAAAGCACCTTGGCAGAGTGATACCGAGGGTCACTGCTGCTCCATCTTTATTCACGTACTAGCTGGATCATCTTGATCTTATGCATGTGTGCTTAGTCGCTCAGTCATGTCCGACTCTCTGCGACCCCATGGACTGTAGCCCGCCAGGCTCCTCTGTCCATGGGATTCTCTAGGCAAGAACACTGGAGTGGGTTGCTGTGCCCTCCTCCAGGGGATTTTCGCAACCCAGGGATTGAGCACGTGTTTCCTACATTGCAGGCAGTTTCTTTACCCACTGAGCCACCAGGGAAACTCCTACTTATGGGCCTCAAATAAAACAATCTAGGCGAAAACCTTTTATAAATGCAATACAAATGTTTGCAAATATATGACTCTATTTGAGAACACAGTGAAATCTTCCACGCTACGAAGTATATCACTCACTAACCCATGTGATCAAATCCCATACTGATCAGGACTTGTGCTAATGCCCATGCATACATATTCAGAAATTATTCCTTGCTTAGCATTGCCCTGCTCCAAACTCCTATTTAAAAAACATACACCCCACTCCCCAGGACACTCCCCATCAAGGACAGCCCCTTAAGCATCTAGGATGTCAGCATGAAAGAGTTTATCAGAGTTATCCTCTCTGAAAATTAACAGTACAAAACCACAGGTTATCTGTGGGAAGAGGATTTAGACTGGAGGTTTAAAAAACCTGATGTCCTTATGTTTAACCCCCATTGATTCTTTTTAAAATCAATCATTATTTTATCTAATATATGCTGATTTACAATAGCATACTACTGTGTCTAAAGGTTTATACTACTGAAGAAAAAGGAAAGCAAGACCCCATCTCTTTGTCTTCCTTCCTTTCCTCCCAATTTGCCCTACCTCACTTTCAATATTTTAGCTGTCTTTCCTGACATTTGCTTCCATATTGCTAAATAACATGCATGCATTGTTATCTTTTGAATCATTATGATTAATCTATTGGAGTCATATGGTAGTAGATGGGGATTCAACTTTCTTAAAATCCCCCCTCCTCTCTTCTTGCAATAGTTATATTACAATTTAAAGTTTGCCTCATTGCTACTGCTGCTGCTAAGTCACTTCAGTCGTGTCCGACTCTGTGTGATCCCACAGACGGCAGCCACCAGGCTCCCCGTCCCTGGGATTCTCCAGGCAAGAACACTGGAGTGGGTTGCCATTTCCTTCTCCAATGCATGAAAGTGAAAAATGAAAGGGAAGTCGCTCAGTCGTGTCCGACTCTTAGTGACCCCATGGACTGCAGCCTACCAAGCTCCTCCATCCATGGGATTTTCCAAGCAAAGTACTGGAGTGGGGTGCCATTGCCTTCTCCGGTTTGCCTCATTATGAGTACACAAATGTTATTTACTGGTGAGCCAGGCAGTTAACTCGGAAAGCAGAGCTTTCAGATTCTCTCTCAGTTCTGTTATTGTTGTTTAGTTTTGTTTGGGTTTTGAGGCCTTTTTCTCCCTAGAAATATCCCTCCTGGGGCCCTCTGCCCTGCTCCAATCTGAACCCTTTTCTTTCTAAACTTGCTGCGCAGTTGTTATCTTATAAATCCCTTTCACCTCTCCCCTGGATGGCATTCCTGTTTTGTGAATCTCTTTTTCGGTGTACATTTTTATTTTGGTTGAGCGTCACCACCTGAGCAAGGGTGCATGATAGGCAACGTTTTTAAGACCTTGCATATTTGAAACTATTATTTTTATTCTGCCCACGTTTTCCTCCTCTTTCCACTGCAGTATTTACTGAGCACCTGCTGTCAGGCACTATGCTAACTGCTACGTTTACAAATACAAAATGACTAAGACATGGTCCCTTCCTTCAAGGCATTCGATACTTAAGGAGGGAAGCAGCTGTACAGCAGGTGACATCCACATAATGTCATCTTTGCCCTTGTAAAGAAACATATAGAGTGCTATGGGAACCCAGAAGAGGTCCTTAGGGAAGCCTTCCCAGGTATGATGTTTAAGCTGAGTGTTAAAGGGTGCTATATTCATTTTCTATGGCTACTATAATATCATTGCCTTAAAAAAATCCATTTATTATTTCCTAGTTCTGCAGGTTTAGAAGTGTGGGTACAGGGTACGTTGGCTGGTTTCTGTGCTTTGAGTCTCATAAGGTAATGCCAAGGTGTCGGCAGCTACATTCCTTTCTGGGGCTCTGGAGTTGAATTCACTTCCAAGCTCATTCAAGTTGATTGCCAAATTCAGTTCTCTGCAGTTGTAGGACCGAGGTCCCCATTTCCTTGCTGGCTGTCAGCCAGAGGCCAGTCTTTGTTCCTAGAAGCCACCTTCATTCTTTCCCATGGTTTCCATATGGCTTCCTTCCAGCAAGAGTGAGTTGAGTTCCTCTCACACTTCCGCTTTCTCTGACTCCTCCTTCTGCCAAATATCTCTGACTCTGTGCTTTCAACGGCTCATGGGCTTAGATCGGGCCCACCCAGATACCTTAGATCTAACCTATCTTGGGGTCCATAACCTTAATTATATCTGCATAGTTCCTTTTACGATGTAATGTAGCATACTCACAGGTTCCAGGGGTTAGGAACTGGATATATTTGGGTCCCATTCTGCCTACAACAATTGCATTCAGGAAAAATGGGAGAAAGAGTGTTCAGAGCAAGGCCTGGAGAGATGAGAAAACAGTTTTCTGAAAACTATAGGCAGTTCAATATGACTGGCACAAGAATCAAAATTAGTCTGAAAAGAGAGGCAGGGGTCAGAAACTATGAGACCTCACTATTCCAGCTCTCTTATTCTCTTTAGTGTCTCTATTTCCTTGTTTTCTGTTGGGTGTGCTGTATTGGAATGATCAGAATGTTTCATCTCAACGCTTCTGTACTGCCAGTTGAAACTATCTGTTCTCCCCATCTGAACTCACCCAGGTTGGTCCTAGCCTCCATCATGGCCTGATTTCATGCCAGCCTTCAGCCTCTTTCCTTTCACAGTCATCTCACTGCTCACAGTCCTGGCAAGTAAGTGTCTTTGCAATTGGTGCATTTGCCATCTGGATGGCCATATGTAATCCCATAAATCCTGGTCTAATGTTCCCACAACACTACGTTCATAATGTCGGTACAATGCTCAATGGATCCTGATGGCTCTTCTTTGCCTGTGGAACCCAGACCAAACTCTTAAGCCTGCATTGACAAGTCTGAGTCTACCCTACCATGCCAACATTCTCACATCCTCCACCCTAGTCAGCCTGGCCTCTTCTTTGCTTTCTGCCCATCATATTCACTCTCTCATGCTTTTGCTCTTTCCCGCCCCCCTTTCAATCAGAATGCCTCATTCAAACTGTTCCTAGCTTTTGAAATCACACATTCTTCATGAAACTTTAAGACTTGAGCTACCATTAGTCTTTTGTTCATTTTCCTAACTTCCCAGAGCTCCTGATGCGTGCCTGCACTGTGAAGCTTTACTTTTAGTTATACCCATTTCACTCTTCATAAACTTTCTTTGACTTTAATGATGATATTTTTGGAAGTCTTATCTTTTCAACTGCACTATAAGCTATTTGAGGACAGGTCCCACGCCCCATTAGATTTTGGTCAAGGTTTGTTTTTGTTTTTTTTCCAGCCTTTATCCAAATATCAGATATATTATATACAAATTAGAGAAATGTGAACATGCATATGTATTTCTGTTCCATCTATAAATTAAATAGTCATCTAAACTCAATGGGAGAAGCTTCCCATAATATTTTTTGGACAAAATTGTGAAATCATTCCCTTTGCTGTCAAAAATTTTTACCAAGTTTCTCTATTTAATATTCCATGGAAATGAATATGTATACTTATCCTTGTTTTCTCTGTTTTGTTTTTTCCTACACAGGCCAGTGTACTGTCACTGGGTCAAACATGTACAAGATTTATTGGCAGTGGTATTGTTTCATCTAATTCTTACATAGTTTTCACTGGGCAATGATGGAGGAGAGAACTACCCTTTGGAGAAGTTGCCAAAATTTGCCCTAAGACATTTTGCAAATAAGATACTGGATTTACTGCAAAATTCATTCCATGAAACAAAAGTGTATAGCCAATTCAGTTCCAAATCACGAAGTCCATAAGGTTCTAACTAGAGGGCTTCGGGGGAACTCAAAAACTCAAATCTTTCTTTGATTTTAAGCAGAAAGCTATTACTGCAAGTGCCGACAGTTGATAAGTTTGAGACATATGGTCCTATTCTCTTTCTCCAAAATGAGAATGGTGCGTTTAGTGGTAAATTGATAGTGTAAGTAAATCTAGCACTTGAAAGAATTTAATTACATTTCCTCCATCTTCAGTGTAAACACCAGACAAAATCTATCCTGCTGGTAAGGGGAGGTAATGGAATTCCCCTATGGCAAATGGCTATTGAACCAGGACTAGCTCCTTTTGAAGAGGCGGGAATGATGCTCCTGCAAGATAGCCTGGAGTCAACTGTAGATAAAGACTCTGCCATTTTGAGAGGGAGATAGATCACAAAAGAGCACTAACATGTCGGCTTCTCAGGAGCATCAAGCACTCATTCCTATGAACTGTTACACAGTAGCCAATAGGTGATTCCCCAGCTAAAGAACCCATTCTCAGCATGCTGGTAAACTGTATGCAAATACAGACACACACTGCCGGGGGTGGGGGCAGGACGAAGACTTCAGTTAACAAATACTCCAGAATACTACTAATATTTAAGGATGTAATAACTGCTTTGGAATTCTAGAAACCTGAATGGCTACTTGAAGTTTTCATGACTGTTTTTTTTCCCCAACAAGGAAAAGAATTCACAGAGAGACTTTAACCAACTGGGATAAGTATGCAATAGATAGTAATCAGTTCGGTTCAGTTCACTCACTCAGTCACGTCGGACTCTACAACCCCATGGACTGTAGCACGCCAGGCTTCCCTGTCCATTACCAACTCCCGGAGCTTGTTCAAACTCGTGTCCATTGAGTTAGTGATGCCATTCAACCATCTTATCCTCTGTCATCCCCTTCTCCTCCTGCCTTCAATCTTTCCCAGCTCAAGGTCTTTTCCAAAGACTCAGTTCTTTGCATCAGGTGGCCAAAGTATTGGAGCTTCAACTTCAGCATCAGTCCTTCCCATGAATATCCACAGTTGATTTCCTTTAGGACTGACTGGTTTGACCTCCTTGCAGTCCAAGGGACTCTCAAGAATCTTCTCCAACACCACAGTTCAAAAGCATCAATTTCTTCTATGCTTTTGGTCCAACTCTCACATCCGTACATGACTACTGGAAAAACCATAGCTTTGACTAGATGGACCTTTGTCGGCAAAGTAATGTCTCTGCTTTTCAATATGCAGTCTAGGTTGGTCATAGCTTTTCTTCCAATGAGCAAGCATCTTTTAATTTCATGGCTGCAGTCACCATCTGCAGTGATTTTGGAGCCCAAGAAAATAAAGTCTCTCGCTGTTTCCATTGTTTCCCCATCTATTTGCCATGAAGTGATACACCACCTCAAAAAAGTCAGCTCATCTTTTTTTCCTGTGCCTCTTCCCTTCCCACAGTTCATTTCAGTAGTGCCACTTACTCCCCAGGCTCTCTGCACCCCTGCCTTTTTGTTCATGCCTTTCCTTTGCCAGAGATGTTCTTCCTTTCCTGCCTCTTGTCTGCTTGAAGGAGTCCTCCTTCTTCTTTAATATTTAAATATTTAATATTTAAAGGGAACCTTCTCCATGAAGTTTTCCAGATTCATCCCAACCCCCAAGAGCTAATCACTGCTTCCTTTGTGCTACCCCTTACTGGAACCTGTCCAAGTGTCCCCCATTACACCTGAAACTTTGTATCATGTCTTTACATGTTTGGACTTCCCTGGTGGCTCAGATGGTAAAGCGTCTGCCTACAATGCGGGAGACCTGGGTTCAATCCCTGGCTCAAGATCTCCTGGAGAAGGCAATGGCACCCCACTCCAGTATTCTTGCCTGGAAAATCCCATGGACGGAAGAGCCTGGTAAGCTACAGTCCATGGGGCCGCAAAGAGTCGGACATGACTGAGCGACTTCGCTTTCACTTTTGCATGTTTATTTCTTCTCTCTTAAGTTCATTGAAAGCAGGAACCTGCATTTTTAACTCCCAGTATATCTGTAGCCTTTAGCACTGGAACCAGCACATAATAGTTGCTCAGTAAATGTTTGTTAATTGAAAAATACATTACTTAAGTACAAGGAATAAAGCAAATATGCTAAAGCAGTTTGCCTAAAAAGGGTCATTTCCTCATTTTAATCATTTTATTGATCAATCCAAATCACCACCTAGTTTATTTATTTGTAGCACTGACAATTGTCTACCTCACATTTCTCATTTTTATATATTTTATTCTTTCTTTGATAGACTGCCAGTTTTTGAGGGTAGGTGAATGTTTCATTGGTGTGCACTGTGTACGATAGGCACTCAAAAACCATTTCTTGGTTCCTTACTCATGCATAGCTCTCTACAGTTGACAAATCTCTTCACAGTGACCCAATGAGATAAGCAAAGCACTATTCTCTGTCCCTCTTCTTGTTTTAGTTTTTTTAAAAACTGATGATCTGAATGCACCAGAGCCTTGCCTGCCTTCAAACTGTGGGCAAGAATCAGGGCTGAAAGCCCTGGGAGGGCCCCTGTTTCTTGTGCTGAGATCCTTTGGTCCTTCCCCTGGTATTTCCTGTCTAGACCAACCAGCTTCCCTCTGCAGCAGGTGCCTTTCGGGAGAATAGTCCCCATTTGGTTCATTGATGTAGAATATCTAATTGAATGGGGTTTGGGTGTTTGTGTGTACTACTCATTTCAACTTTTATTGTCTTGTAACATAACTTACAGCAAATCTTATACCACATTCTGTATCTTTTTCACGAAGCAGCAACAATGTAGACTTTAAGAAAACTTCTCAACTCAAAACTATACTTTGCATGTTTTAAACTTTTAAAAAATTGAGATATAATTGACATATAACATTAGTTTTAGGTATACAACATAATGATTCAGTATTTGTATAAATTAAAAAATGTAATTGACTGTTTTGACAATGCGTAGTAACAGCTGCCATACTTAATTGTCCAAAGGACATCTGACAGGGCCTGGTCTTTAGTAATGTATGACTCCTTTCTGCTTTCTGGACCTGAAACAAAGAAAGTAATCTTTCTCTGGAGCCAGCCTAGATCAAATTACATCAATAGCCACATTGGTTCAGTAGTTAGTCAATCACATAATCAATGTGAAAAAAAAAAAACAACTCTGTGCATTTTACACCATGCATTATACTTCAACATCCATTCAAATACATTACTGCGTTCAGACCATCCATCAATCCTGAAACGGGAGGTAAGGTAAATATTTTTATCCCCAGGTGCAAGATAAGAAAATAGTTCAGAATTATTACCTAGGTAATCAGTGAATTACCCAGGGTTGGATAGTTACCATTTTCTTGGCTGTACAAAATGTTAGAAGTCTGGAGATGAGTTAAAAGAACTATTACCAGGAACCAAGGTAAATATGTGCTATGGATCAAGAGACTTGAAATGAAATAACAGAAAGCAAACCATGCGACAAAAGAGGGGACAACCCTTTTGTAACTAACTGGCAAATTTGAAAGGGTTAGTGTTGAGAAACAAGTAGCAAATAAATAATAAAAAATCATGTTGATTACGTTACCCTCTGGCAGGCAAGTATGGAAGCAGTGGTGTACTTGGGTTGGTTAAACTGGTGTTACAACCACCCCACAAAAGAAAGTGTGCTAATACTGCCAACATTGCTAACTCTGCAAGAACTCTTTAAATACACTAAGGAGAAGGGTTTTTTTATGATACTTGGTGAACTCCAAGATCTTGATTACTATTGATATGCCACTTAACTTTTTTGAACCTCAGTTTTTTCATCTATAAAATGGAGGATATGATGCCTACTTCAAACAGGATTGCTGTGGGAGTTATCTAGCTCATTTAGCACAACGGATTCCTGAGTGGAGGGAGAGGTTCAGAACGTGTTACTTTAAGAGATCTTCCTTCAGATGAAAGATGCTATTTGTCCCAAAACTGTAACAGCAAGGATCAGTCAGGTATAATATATAACTGTTTATAATGTAGCTGGTGTTTGTAATGAAACAAACCCTGAAATCACAAGCATGCCAGAGGAGTACTGTTGCATTTCAAACTGTTTCCCTCGGGAGAATATCTACTTTTTCTCGTGATGCTCAAAACATCTCTAGGAATAAGAACTGCTTTCAGAGTCAATTACATGGCCGTCAAGAAAACCAATCTCATTTGTTAATTGTCACACTTCATTTTCAACTCAAAATGTATGGCCTATCTATCACTCGTCTTATTCATTTGACTTCACTCTAAGTGACACACGGCTATTCCCAAACACCTTGTCTATTCTCCAGTGACCAAGATCTATTCCAACCGAGTAAATTTGAACATGTGCCACAGGCTATGAAGGGACTTATCAAGTATCTGAATACTCTTTCAAGGATATTATTTCAAAGAGACCGAACACATGCTTCAGTTCTGGCATGTTTGTTTTTAAATCAATGTTATCACTTCATATTAGCCATGTATAAATAGATATTTGGAGCAGAATAAACAAAACTGAAGCTAAGACAAACATCGGAGCTTTGTTATGCTGTTGGAATTGTGTCATTGTCATATAAACTCCATCTCTGCCTCAGTACTTGAAGCCTTCTTGAGTACCTGTAGCAGATTTGCTAAATATGCATAGAACCATTCAAATCCTTATTTTGATTTTTAAGAACATGGACAGTGTCTTGTACAACTTAGGCTCCCCTGAAGCACCTAGCACAGTGCCTCATACTGAGTAGAATCATAGATTCATAGGCAACAGAGCTAGAAAGAGCCTTAGGAGATTGAAACTCAGAGAGAAGAAGGGATGCTTCTGTTGTGTAAGAAGTTAGAGTGCTGTTTTAGAAGCAGGCTTTCAAGCCCAGACCTTCATGCTTCTCTGTGCCCTGTTATAGCCAGTATGCCACATTTCAGTGGTTGATAAGATCTCCTAGTTGCTTATTATTTGAGTGAACTTTGTATATCCAACATGGGTTGGCAGCCTTATTTCTGTAACTCCTCTGGCTTCAGATTCACTGTAACTCCTCTGACTTCTGATTTACTGCTGGAAATGCATTACACTTTGGTATAATGGTCCCAGTTCAAGCCCCAGCCACTCATTTCCTAACATGATACTGCATATGGGCTTTTCTTGATGTACAGGCAAAGATCAGCAGAATCTCCTTTATAATACCTAGCAGTCAGTCTCAAATACTTCACAAAAATCCCCATTATTCATAATAATACATGTCCAATTTTACTCCACTCAAATAATAGCATTAGCAGATATTAATGACATATTGGTTTGGATCAATATAAGCAGATATAAAAATAAACAAATAATTCAGCTTGTTTACCTTCAGCCCATATGGAGTAGTAAGTAAACATTGTCCAATTGCCAGTAACACCCAAAATACGAAGTTGTGTTCAATCAAAATGTTGGTTTAAATGATGTGATTATGTGATGTGATTATATTATGACTACATTAGGCAAAAGTCCAGCCAGAAGAACCAAAGATTTTTACTTGTGTTATTTTTTCTCTGTGTAGTATTTTTAACTTTTTATTTTATATTGGTGTATAGCTGGTTAACAGTGTTGTAATAGTTTCAGGTGGACAGCAAAGGAACTCAGCCGTACATATACATGTATCCATCCCTCCCCAAACTCCAGGCTTCCACATAACATTGAGTGGAGTTCCCTGTGCTATACACTAGGACCCTGTTGTTATCCATTTTTAAATATAGCAATGTATACATGTCAATCGTGTAAGCTCCCTAACTACCCTTTCCCCCCTGCCATTCTTTCCCCCTGGCAACCATAAATTTGTTCTCTAAGTCTGTGAGTCTGTTTCTGCTTTATAAATAAGTTCATTTGTATCATTTCTTTTTAGATTCTGAACATAAGGGATGTCACATGATAATTAATATTTAATAACATACCAGGGCGTCCCCAGTGGTGCCAGTGGTAAAGAACTTGCCTGCCGATGTGGGTTCTGTCTCTGGGTTGGGAAGATCCCCTGGGGAAGGAAATGGCAACTAGCTCCAGTATTCTTGCCTGGAAAATTCCATGGACAGAGGAGCCTGACGTACAAATTTGCTAGTTGTTTGGGGTCACTTTTCAAATCGTAAAGATAGCATTTCTAAATAACACAACTATCTACTGCCACAAACCTTCAATATCTTGTCTTTTAACTCATGGAAACATGCTATGAGCTGCCACATGCTCAGTGGCTCAGTCACGTCTGACTCTGTGACCCCATGGACTGTGGCCTGCCAGGCTCCTCTGTCCATGGGGATTCTCCAGGCAAAAATACTGGAGTGTGTTGCCATGCCCTCCTCCAGGGGATCTTCCCAACCCAGGGATCGAACCCCGGTCTCCTGCATTGCAGGCAGATTCTTTACCACGTGAGCCACCAGGGAAGCCCATAATATGGGAAGTATGCTGTGGATTAGCAAAAACAGAGTCTTTGGAGACTGTAAATTCTGAGACTATCCCTGGTAGTGACTCTGAATTAGATTCTCCACCTTCAGGTAAAAGTCTTGAAGTCTCTTATTTTTCTTAATTCTCTACCTAACCCATCTTCTAACCCAGTGTCAGTAAGTTGGTTTTATTGCATATGGATGAGTGGACTCAAGTTTGATTTGGTAACAGAAGTAGGCAAATTTTGGATATATTATGAAGTTAATACCTTTAGCATCTCCACGTGGATTGGATATGGCAGGAGAGAAACAAAAGACTCAAGGACCACTGCAAGGATTTGACCTGAATAGCTGGAAGCTGAAATTGCCATTTACTAAGATTCTGAAGATCACTGAGGAGCATGGGTTTTTCTTCTTCTCCTTCTTTTTTTTTTTTTTTTTGTTTGTTTTTTGAGGAGAGGTGGTTGTCAAAGTTCAGTGTTGGATATGTTAAATCTGAGATGTCTGAATAGAGACAAGTATAACTATACAGTAACAGTGAATCTAGAGCTGAAGGGAGTAGTCTGGACTGCATGTGGAAATTTGGGATTCTGCAGAATAACAGGTGGTATTTGGGCCCTTGAGACTGGGTGAAAATTTACTAAAACCAAAACCATGATGAGCTTAGTTGTACTAAAACATAAAACATAAAGGATGTGAAGGGGAGGGATGTACTTAGAAGGCAAGCAGGGAAGAGCAACTATACATCAAGAAAATGGACAACCTAGAAGAAATGGACAAATTATTAGAAAGGTACAATCTCCCAAGACTGAACCAGGAAGAAATAGAAAATATGCACAGACCAATTACCAGTAGTGAAATTAAATCAGTGACTTAAAGACTCCCAACAAAGGTCCAGGACCAGATGGCTTCACAGGCGAATTCTGCCAAACATTTAGAGAAGAGTTAATGTCTATCCTTCTGAAATTATTCTAAGAAGTTGCAGAGGAAGGAATGCATTTGAACTCACTCTGTGAGGCCACCATCACCCTGATAACAAAACCAAAGACAGCATAATAAAAGAAAATTACAGGCCAATATCACAGATGAGCATAGATGCAAAAATCATCAACAAAATACTAGCAAACTGAATCCAACAATACATTAAAAGGATCATACATTCATGATCAAGTGGAATTTATCCCAGGGATGAAAGGATTTTTCAATGTCTGTAAATCAATCAGTGTGATGCACCATACCAACAAATTGAAGAACATGATTATATGATCATCTCAATAGATGCAGAAGGTAAGCAGGGACAAGATTATAGACGACCTTATATTCTACGCATACGTATTTGCAGTCTATCTTGATAGGGAATTGCTGAAATCAACAGAAAGATGTAGTCAGACTTGCTTCAAACACACTTGCTTCATGACACTGGTGAAGTGTAGGAGGATTAGAGATACACACACTATTATTTAGGTTATTACAAAGTTTAGGAAAGAACTATCACACAAATGTTTCTCAAATCTCTCTACATACCAGACCAGACACAGCATGGGACAAACTCCCAGGGCTCAAAGTGAAACTTTATGTTAATTTTGTTCATCTTGTCCACATGGGAAGAGCATTCAATGAGTTAATGGCACCAGGGCTGTGGTCAGCTTGAAAATTAGATTTCTGTGTGTGAAGTAATTCATTATTTAGACATTTAGGAACTGGCTCACCCTTACCTCAACACTTTAATCCCGAAGCTTTCCAGTTGACATAAAATTGAGTTCCACGCCATTCAAATTTGAAGATCAAACTAAGACTTACAGTTTCTGGAGCCATGGTTATTCTCTCAGGGGCATCTTTTCCACTGATGTCACAGCGGCAAGGAAGTGTGTTGTGTCTTCTTTTCTAAAATCCAGGAAATGTACTTTATTTTTATTGTTATAAAAACTTTGAAAATAAAAGAAAAAAAGTGGGAGTTTCTAATTTAATCTATTGCTGACACCTAGTGCTGGAACTCTGCATATTCAACTAGCTGCTCCAATTTTTTTCTAAAAAAATTAACAGGATTTATACAGTACCAGCCTTTTAAAGCATTCAGGCACCAGTTCTTTTAAATGACTAAGAATTCAATGTTTAGGCAATTTCTTTCTAGTCTCAATTTTGGTTACCTGCTGGGGAAGTTCCTGAAAGCACATGAAGGCCCAAGTAAGTCTGAATTTCCCTTTCTGTAAGTTGTGAACATATAGGATAAATTCCCTTCGGAAGTTGAGTCAGATGGGACCGAAATCCACAATGTTTTCATAACCATACTTTCATCAATTGAAGAATCCTCAAGTTCACATTAAGGGTTTATACTCAACAGGTGAAATTTAGCCTGCATGGAACTACTGTAAACTACCATTTGCAAAAAAGAATGAACTAGTAAATGAGGGAGGGGGAAATGACTTCTTTTTATCCCCAGCTTTATTGAGATACAATTAGCACAGAACACTGTGTAAAGGTCACGTGTGCAATGAGACAATTCCATATATGTATATACTGTAAAATGGTGACCACAATAAGGTTAGTTAATGCATCTGCACCTCACTTAGTTACCTTGTTTGTCTGTGTGGTGAGAACATCTAAGATTTACTCTTAGCAACTTTCAAGTACACAATACAGTATTGTTAACTATAGTTGCAAGGCTGTGCATTCCAACTCTAGAAAGTATTCATCTTATAACTGAAAGTTTGAACACTGACCACCTTCACCCATTTCCCCCATACACTTCCCCTGGCAATCGCCAATTTACTCTCTGTTTCGGTGAGGTTTTTGTTTTTTTGATTCTACATATGGGTGAGGTCGTACCATATTTGTCTTTCTCTGTTTGACTTCTTTTTCACCTAGCATAATGCCCTCTAGGTTTATACATGTTGCCACAAATGTCAGTACTTCCTTCATTTTTTATGGCTGAGAAGTCTTTTATTTTACACATATTAAATTAAAAATATATAATATGTATAAATATGAATAATACTTAGTTGATATTTGAACTAGCCTGGTAGTTTCAAATAAAGAAATGAATAATTATCTGAGAGGTATGTCTTTCATGTCTTTAGCTTTCTAAAGTTCAAACCTGATCATAATCACCATTCATTAAACACATGCCAGGCATTTAGGTAACTTTTTCTTACTTAATCGTCACAACACCTAAATAAAGTAAATGCTATTTTCCCCTTTACACATGAGGAAAGGGAAAGCCAACGAAGGTTAAGTAACTCGCCCCAGGTCATACAAGTAGCACAGCCAATATTAGAACTTAGGCCTGGATTCTGAATCCTCTGCTTTTGCTCAGTGCAGTACTGCTCCACCTTCGAAAAACCACCTTCCATGACTTCCTACAGCCTCCAGAGCAAAAGTCAGACCTCAGCTTACTACATAAGGCTTCTCTTTATCTGGGTATGGCCCCTACTACCCTGTCTGGCCTCGATGCCTACAGGCAAATCACTGACTCCCCACATCCTCCCCCTGATGCCCTACAGAAGTCTTTCAGAGCATCCTGGCCATGTCTCTATCATGGCTCTCACCACACTTTAATATAAATATTGACTTCATTGTCTGTGTTCCTCAAATGGCCATGAACTCTTTAGGGGACTCTGTCTTATCCATCTTTTTTCTCCCACTATCTATCAAAGGGCTTCGGAGAAGGCAATGGCACCCCACTCCAGTACTCTTGCCTGGAAAATCCCATGGATGGAGGAGCCTGGTGGGCTGCAGTCCACAAGGTCGAGAAGAGTTGGACACAACTGAGCGACTTCACTTTCACTTTTCACTTTCACGTACTGGAGAAGGAAATGGCAACCCACTCCAGTGTTCTTTCCTGGATAATCCCAGGGACAGGGGAGCCTGGTGGGCTGCCGTCTATAGGGTCGCACAGAGTCGGACACGACTGAAGAGACTTAGCAGCAGCAAAGGGCTTGGCATAGAGTAGGAATTCAAGTAATGTGTGTTGAGTGACTAGATTAATGAATTTTGATCAGGGAAGGTCTAACTACAAAGTCCTACCACTTTTTAGAACAGTGCGCTTAAAGTGTGCTCCTAGGACCAGCAGCAGCCGCGTCATCCGGGAATCTAGACATGCAAATTATTGGCCCTGCCCTGGAGTTGGAAACTCTGGGGCTGAGATCCAGCCATCTGTAATGTAACAACAACTCCAGGTGATTCAGATGCATGGAAATGAAGAGTATGGTTAAACACCAGATTAAAAATTTCAATAAACATGCAGATATAAACAATAAAAAGATCCTGGTTATTATTAAAACTAATTCCTTACATTTATTTGGTACTTAATTAATTAGAAAAGGCTTTTTTCCTTACTTCTACCTTTGAAGTTAAAAAAGAAATGGAGAGGGAAAATGATTAAGGAGATCGGATCTGTTTTAGGTACATACCTATTTAGTAGGCCTCTGAGTTCCAAGGAACTAGCTCTCTGAGCTGTCACATCTGGAAAACAAGAGTTTTGTGTCTCCAGAGGAGTGTTGTTTGCGTGACTGGACTGTGGTATCGGCCTATGTGGTGAGCAGTCCTTCCGGTGAAATCCCATTGGGTGGATGAAGGATTCCAGGTGGGCAAGGTTAAATACCAATTGGAAAGCTAAAGGTACGAGGGAAAAGACATACTCAGGCTATGAGGAGTACATGAGCATTTTTAATACTTTACACAGACATGAAGATTTAGTAAGTAAAAGCAGAAGCTTGCCAAATTATATGACCCCATTCTTAGTTTAAAAAGTATTATTTCATTCTCAGAGGAAAAAAATATATGAATGGCATTAAAATATAATGGTGATTTTTTTCTTTGGCTAGTGGAATGGCCTTTAAATTTTTTTTTCAAAATGTTTTACCAAAGCATTTTTTAATAACGAGGAAAAGATAACAAAGGTATAAAATGGATTCTGTGTGTACCCGGCGGGGACTGACATGCAGAACTAACAGGTGGTGTAGCTGGAGGCAAGATTTTAAAAAGAAGATTGGAATCTTTGAGGCTGGAAAGAACCCAGGACAATCTGATAGCAAGAGGCCTCCCGAAAACACTGAAATAAGAAGAGGCAATTCTCTGCTGAAGATTTCTGTAGGCAAAGACCAAAGACACTACCGACTCCGCCTTCTGCAGTTTAACTCAAAGGCAACTTCAAGCAAAAGAGAAGAGCCTGCAAGGTGGATAGAACATGGCTTGGTCTTTCCCCCTACCCCCACCACCCAGGACCTGGAAAGTGAGAGGGTTCAATTAACGAGAAGAGTTAATGACTCCAGCAATCACCATGGAAGGAAGTATAAACTAAAAGTGAGGAATAAGAGAAATGAACAACTAGTGCCTGAAGCAAACTGTTTAACACTTTAAACCTGTGCCAAGCTAATTGCATAAAAATGAGATTATGTACCTGTAACTTACATACACTGCACACAGTTTATACTCTAAGATTTCTTGGCTGTGGTAAAAATCGGCTATGTTCTTAAAAATGATTCCCCCAGCAATAGTTACTTTGGAGTAGAGATTCATACAGAATTAAAGCAAAAGTTCTAAATCTCAGGGGCACACTCTTGGGAGAAGTGACCCCTCCTCCCGACTTTGAGCCTTGGGAGTGGAAAGTTATTATTTGCGCAGTTACATTTATTGAGCAGTTAGTGTTTGGAAGGCTAAGAGCTTTTAATGGATTGACTCATTTATTCTTCAGAGGAGCCCTATGAGTTAGATACTGCTATTATGCCCAGCTTTACAAATAAGGGAATCGAGATCTAGCTGGCAAAGGGCAATGTTAGGACTGTCTGACTTTGACACCCAAATTCCTTCTGTAACACTAGCCTGTATTTGTTAGTCTGGAAAATACCCTAAAGCAAGTAACAATAGTTATAAAATACTACAATTAATAATGCCTAGGGCAAGGTTATAAAGAAACAGATATGTTTCTGTGTTGGTCACACTGCATTCACAGGAAATGTGAATTACTTGTGATCTCTTTGAAGGACAATTTGGTAATATTTATGAGAAGAATTTTAATGCAAGTACACTTTGTTTCCATTACTGAGCTACTGGAAATTCACCCTAAACATTAAACTGGCAAGAACACATGCAAGATGTTCAGTGCAAAGAACTAGAAGCAACCAGCATTGTTTAATAGGAAACTGGTTGACTAATTTATGGTTCAGCCATTTAAAAAAACTGAAGTGGGTCCATATGTTCTGAAATGGAAAAATCACCAAGATATGGTAAGTGGAAAAAGCAAGGTGCAGAATGGTGTGTGTAGTAAGATTACTTTAAGAACACACATAGAAGATGGATTGATAGCTATACTCGCATATAAACATTTTGCCCCAAAAGGAAACACAAAAGGCCTTTAACAATAAATGCTTTTGGAAAAAGTAACTGAATTACTATTTTTGTCCCATTTGGAGATACTTGGACTTGTAAGTTTTGTTTTCTTCTCCATGTTCACTTTTTTTTTTTTTTAAGAAAAACATTTTATTAAATCTTGAAAAAAAAAACCTAATAGCTAGCATTTATTGAAGTTTCATAATGAGCAAGGGACTGTGCTAAGCATTTTGCATATAATAATTCATTATAGTCTCACACTTAATGATTAGCTCCATTTTGTAGGTAAGTCATTTGAGGCTCAGGTGAAATCACTTGCTTGAGGTCCCACAGCTAGGAAGTGGGGGAACTGCTATTTTAATTGCTTGGCCCCCTCAATTTGGAGCCCTTGGCTCTCAACTGCCAAGCTGTACTCTTGTCACTAGTCTTTATATTCTCATTGCCTAATAAAAGTAAACTGGTGAACAACTGGAGTCTAATGAGATAATATATGTGAAAATACTTTTCTAAGTATAGAGATGTTTGGAGAGGACAGGAGGAGCAGGAGGAGGAAGTTTAAATGGGCCGGGCCTGTCCACTGACCCCTAGACAGTTAGGATATTGGGTTTGGTTTAGTTTTGAGGAACGGATGATCAACAAATTTTTTTCTCCTTTAAAATATTATGAAATTATATTTATTCCTTCCCCCCGCCAAGAATACCTGATTACTGTTTTAAAATTAAAATGACACACGGAAATGAAAATCCTTTCACAATATCCTTCACTAATAATGAATGACTTTCAGGTTTTAATGGCTATATAACTATATGTTGCACCACTCCCACATATTTTACACAAATGGGGGCAACTACCTATTTGTCCCTGGTGGCTCAGTGGTAAAGAATCTGCCTGCAATGCAGAAAGCAAAGGAAACGCAGGTTCAGTCCCTGGGTTGGGAAGATCCCCTGGAGGAGGGCATGACAACCCACTCCAGTATTCTAGCCTATAGAATCCCATGGACAGAGGAGCCTGGTGGGCTACAAGTCCATAGGGTCGAAAAGAGTCAGACACAACAGAAGCGACTGAGCACACATGTATTTGTTTAGTATCTTGCTTTTTTTTCATCCTTACAATATATCTTGGCCATCTTTTCATATCAGCATTTACAAATATACTTTTCTCTTTTTAATAGCTGCACAGTATCCTATTTTTTGTGTATATACACATTATTTTTTAAATTATCTATTGAAGGATGTGTAAGTTACTTCCAATTGTTTACTTTCCTAAACACTGTAATGAATAACCTTCCTAAGAAAGTTTAGAAGGATCTTCAGGCTGTGTGACATTTGTCAACTCTGTAGTTGACAGTGACAATGACAGTGTCGATGAGAGTGACCCAAACAGACTCTGCACCGAAGGGAGGAGTATGTTTCCTTGAGTAGAGGAACAATTCTCTACAATACTGTAGCCAACAAGTTCAGAGATATTAGAGTTGTCAACAGGTGAAGCCACCTTAGCAAGAGGGCCACCCTGTTCTGACAGTTTAGTAACAGCAGAGACTTGAGGCAATTGCTCAGCACTGATTGTGAGATCAGAAGAGGATTTTCCCTGTTACAAGCAGGGCTGGGGAAGGGCTCTGGGTCCCCCCACCCCCAGACTGTCTGGAAACAGACAAGGATGGGCAGCAGAGCTCCAAATCAGGCAACAGCACGTGTGAAAACAGCAGTGATTTATGAGGAAACTCATAATTCACAGACCAAACCTCTTCCAGCAGAGGGCAGTGCCTCAGATATCAGGCGGGACTCGGGCCAGCTGGAGCCAGAGCTGGAGACTTCGCGGGACAGATTACACCAGCCCTAGGCTGAGAAGAAACTGAACTGAACTGTCCTTTGGATACTGTAAGTGACATTGGGGAGTACTGGAGAGACATATCAGGACTTCACACTAATTTGCTTGTTTTCTAATATCTAACAATTGGGGCTTGGTAATCTCTTTTTATACAGTTGGGCCATTAGGGCTTGCAAGGGGGGTTTGAGGTCATTTTTAACTCCACTGGCTACTTACTCTTTCAGGTTTCTGGGTGCATGCCCGAGTCAAAAAAGGAGTGACGTGCCTAAAATATAATCTAGGCTTCTGAACCCGGGGCTCTGTGGATGTGACACAAAGTTTACAAATAGAAAGCAGAGGGAAAGATATGTAAGAAGTAATAATTTTATCTAAAAATAGAAACTTAGTGTGTTTAACCTTAGAGTCCTTTGATTTGAATTTCAAAGATTATGAAGGATGGTCATTAAAACAAACTTTAACTTGGGAGAGCCAGTCATGCAAATTGCTGTGCCTTACAAGATAATGAAAAGAGTTAGTCTGCTGGCCTAAACAATTGCCAATCCACGCTTCCCTGCTGCGTAGCGGTTGGAATCAAAAAAGAGGCAAAACTGAGTTAGAGTACCTTAATAAAGTCTACTTCTAATCCTGTTGTTTTTTTGAGCCTGGTGATAAAAAAGAAAGGAGCGACTCTGGCATTTGCTGGTGGAGACAAGGCAGATTTGCCAGGTGATAAAGTACCCTGTGTGTGTGTGTGTGTGTGTGTGTGTGTGTGTCTGTGTGTGTGTTCAATTATTTGTCAGCACGGCTAAAGAAAACACACCACAGAGGAAATCAGAACCATTAGTGAAGTCGAAGGCTACTTTGCACGCGTTCCTTCGAAAAATACCAAGTGGAAGGAAGATCAGCAAAGAGAATCCACTTTCTTGGCTGTTTTATTTTCCCTGCCGCTTCTAGTCCGGGGATGTTTGGCTTGTGCTCCGGGTCGTCAGATCCGCCCCAAGCCAATCGACTCTTCAGGCCGGGCTGGGGTCCGCTGAGAAGCGGAGGGGCTTCCGCGAGGTCGGGGTGGGACTGTCCGCAGCATCAGCAGCAGAAACAGCAGCTGCGGGCGACCGAGCGGAAAAAGGAGACTCCGGAGGTCCCAAGAGAGGCCCTTTGCCAAGGCCGTAGCCCCGACCCGAAACCGTCCCCGCCGTCTCGCCCAGCAGGGCGCGGCCCCAGCGCCACCCGGCTCGCCCCAGAGAGGTGGGACTTTCCCCACCGGAAGTGATCCTGTCCAGTCTCGGGGAACTGGGGCACCTCAACCAGTGTGTCAGGGAAACCCTTCCGGGTGTGTGCTGGGGGGGGGGGGGGGGGGGGTGAGGAAAAAAAAGAGGTGGGTTCGCTTGGAGTCCCAGCGGCCGTCGCCGCTGGACGGCCCCCGCCCCTTTCCCCTCTGCGAGCGGTAGCGCAGGGGAGGCGGTGAGACCGAGGAACCGGCCTCTCGCCATGGCCTTGGCGTGACAGAGTTTCCCGGGCGGCCGGGCGGGTGCGGACGGCAGGGTAAGAGGCGGCGGTGGCGGCCGGGTCCGGGTGGGAGCCGCGGGAGGCGGCCGGCCGGGCTGCCCGGCTGGGGCGGGGGTCAGGCTGGTAACGCGCGCCTTCTCCCCCGCTTCACAGGCCAGACGACACCCGCGGGAGCCGCGGCCCAGAGACCCGCCCGGGCGACAGCGACTGGAGCGGAGCCCACAGGCCCGGGCCGGCTAGGCGGCGCGAGCAGGAAGCGGGGTCCCTGGGCCCCTTTGTGTGAAGGGCGAAGGAGGGGTGCGGGGCAGCCCCCGGCCGCGGGCTCCTTGGACGCCTGTCTTCCCGCGGGGGTCCCCGTCGGTCCTGCGGCGTCACCCCCCCCCCCACCTCCCTTCGCGGGGCGCGTCTCGCCTCCCCCCGCCCTCCTCCGGGCTGCTCAGGGCTCGCCCTTTCCCCACGCCCCCTGCCTGGGCTTCAGTTCCTATAGGAAGGGCATTACCATCCCATCCCCACCCACCCCGACACTTCGCTCTTTCCCCTCCCCCTCCTTTAACTTCCTCTTCTTCCCCCGTCGGGCCCTCGGCTCCTCTGCACTCTCCTCCCGGGTTCGCAGATTTCCGCCCACCTTCCGCCTCTCCGAGCCGCGCCGCAGCGAGCGGGGTGTTATTTTTCCCTCCCTTTGGTAGGAGTTGGTGAAGGTGAGACTCAATGAGGGAATACAAGGTAGTGGTGTTAGGGAGCGGAGGGGTTGGCAAATCCGCCCTGACTGTGCAGTTTGTCACTGGGACTTTCATTGAGAAATATGACCCCACCATTGAAGATTTCTACCGCAAAGAGATCGAAGTGGACTCTTCCCCCTCCGTGCTGGAAATTCTGGACACCGCAGGAACTGAGCAGTTTGCTTCCATGAGAGATCTCTACATCAAAAACGGCCAAGGTTTCATCCTGGTTTACAGTCTGGTTAATCAACAGTCTTTTCAGGTAACCAAACCAAGTCTTAAGATTTGTAAGAAGGGGGTGTGGTAATCCTACATTTACTTCTGGTTTGCTTGCACCGTGCGTAAATGACTGTTTTGCTTTTGAAAGTTGGACATGGCGCATTTTTGAGGTTACTCCTGGCACGGAAAAGTATCCAGTTGTTACTGTAGAGAAGACTAAAGTCGCAACCGTCAACAAATGTTTTAAAGTTATTTTTAAGTGAAAGAGAAGTGAAAAAAGAAATGTCAGCTTGTGTATGTTTAGCCTGGACTATAGCCTTCTGAAGTTGCTTGTTCAAGTCCACAAGCCTTCGTTAAGGTACTCAGGCAAACAACATTTAAAAGATAATCTCGGGCAAATAGAGCACTTTGTAGGGAAAATTATTTGGAAACGATTATCTGTTCCACAGATAAATTCCTCTGCGTCTGCTTCGCCCTCCCCCTTTTTGTTCTCACCCGAGTCTCTCAACCAGATTTCTAAATCTTAGGGCTACAAGATGATGAACTCAAGACCTGCCTTCTAGGTACTCTACTTACTTGGAGCGTGTGAAGGGAAGTTAGTAATTGAAAAGACTAGTATCTAAAATTAATAACAAACAAAAATCTAGAATGACTCTCTCTCTCTCTTTTTTTTTTTCAGTTCAGCCAAATTGATTCTGATAACATTGACTATATAGAAAATATGTGGATCTGGGAACACGGAACAAGTGCAGATTTTTAACCCCCGGCTAGGTGGTGGTCCAGTTTCTCTGGAAAGATCTGTCGTGTCCTTCACTGGGAGACAGACTGGAGGTTTAACATTATTTTAAGAGATGCAATAAATGTTGCTATTTATTCCTTGAAAATAAATAACCTCATATTGACCCATTATATTGACTTTCATTGATTTAGGAAATGGATATTTTTTTTTCCTGCATTTAAATGTATGCACTTAATGTTGCTTACTTAAGAGACATTAAGTGCTTTAGCCAAGCCATTGTGCTAATTTCACTTTTCTTAGTATTTTATCTTAAAATGAACTTTCCCAGTGACCTGATGTAGCAACTTCAGGGTTTCTTTTTTTCTTTTAAAGATAAGTAATGGGTACATTAATCAAAGTTGCTGTGACCAGACTAAAGTTCATTTTATGCAGACTTAAATTCCAAAGCACAACTGTTACAAAAGCATTTTTGTCCAGAAAGTACCAATGTGCTAAAGGTGCTATTTGACAGACGTTTTCTTTCTACAGGATCCTTGGGACATTTGTTATTCTATTAGCTGACTCTCTTCAGGTTGGCAGTCTTTTGAAGGGTTTTTCATAAGATATCCATTATAGCTACTTCTTTTATACACATACATAGGGAATGAAAAACTTCCATTATTTCAGTAGAGACTTAAAACTCTTTTAAACCCAAATGCCATCAGTTTGGATTCTCGGCTGAACTTGTTTCTATAAGGACACAGGAGAAAGAAGCTTAACCGAGAAGACTGAATTGATACGTGATCCAACAAAATTGTTGCAACTATCAGCTGTATGTTTTTGTAAATTTTCAGTCCCTTCTTTTTCCTTCATCCTGCATGTAAATTCTGTGTGCTGTAACTGTTCAGATTAAGCACATGTGTTATATTTAAGTCAAACTTTTCAAGCTATTTACAAAAAATTTCAAGAAGTGCAATGTATTGGTAAATTACACTAACTATACAATTATTACATTGTCTTAAATCGATACTACCCCTTGAAAATTGACCCTCCTAGAGAATTGCTAAGGCTCTTATCTTTTGTAATTAGTTGTAATTACTTAGAAAAAGTAATATATACGAGGGAGAAAATTCACATAATATACCCGAACATAGGCAAAGGAAAATTTGACTTCTTCCGGCCCAAATCTGTCCCCCTCCTCGGCATTGTCCCTCCCAGGAGCTGCTCACTAGTGTACAGTAACTTCTAATACTGAAGGGTATTTTAAGGATCAAGGCATACCATTACATTTAAAACGAAATACTGAAGTGTGTTTGGTCTTCTAGGCGCAAGGCTGTGTTTTCCTTCCCACCTAAAACACTTTCTCTCAAGTGCTCTTGCTAAATGGCTAGGAATGCATAGATGCTGCAATCCTGTGCGGGGGTAACAGGTGTTACCAGGAGTGATGACAAGCTGGCATGTTTAAGGACATGGCCAAACACCCTTTTGGATTCATCATATTTGGGGATTTGCTTTTGAAATCAGTGTCGACTGAGGGAAAGAAGTGACTAAATGAGGCCTAAAGTTATTGTTCAACCTACATTTTATATTCTTGACAAATCCAGCAGGAGGGCCTGTGGAAAATATCTATTCCTACTTCAATGGAGAAAGTGACATTTTCTCCATTTGGGTGTGTGGTTTTATTGTGGATTCAGCTTTCTCTACTCACTGAAGGATGACTTCTTGGGATATTGCAATATTTCTTTTATGGTTATGCAAACAGCGTAATTTTTTTCTTTCTCTTTGTGATTGTTTACATAGGATATCAAGCCAATGAGAGATCAAATTGTCAGAGTGAAGAGATATGAAAAAGTCCCACTGATCCTAGTAGGAAATAAAGTGGATCTGGAACCAGAAAGAGAGGTTATGTCTTCAGAAGGCAGAGCTCTGGCTCAAGAATGGGGCTGTCCTTTCATGGAGACATCGGCAAAAAGTAAATCAATGGTGGATGAACTTTTTGCTGAGATCGTCAGGCAAATGAACTATTCTTCCCTACCCGAGAAGCAAGATCAATGTTGTACAACTTGCGTTGTCCAGTAAAAAATAAAAAGATAACCTCAATCATGGCCATACCGAGCAGGTTAGTTGTTGATGGAACCTTATGTTTTTGATCAAGTATAACAAAAAGCTTAATATTAATACATGTGGTACCTTAAATTTCTTTATTTTTGAAACAAAACATTTCCATTAGCACAAAATAATCAACATTCAATATAGATAATTAAAAGAGAGACAGATCAGTAAAATGAAGGTAAGAAACTGTCTGTACTCCCAGTACCAAGATTCGTTTTTTAAAGTGAGTTTACTGTTCTCTCTCTGATCTCTAACATTCCTTTGGGGTGGGGTGAGTTAAAAGATAATTTTCCCTGTTTGGGTGATTTAGCATTCAAAGTGCGTGGGAGAACATCCAGTAATAACTTGAGAAGATGATTAGTTTTGTGTTTTCTGTGCTTTTCTATCATGAGCTGGAGAGCTGCTTTAATTGAAATCATCAATTTACTAATCACCCAAGTGCTAGATTTAGCAGAACGATCATTTAATCAAGTTCATATGTATGTTGCACTGGAGAGACTTAAGCGACCTCTGATAATAACAAACTACAATGCCACAGCGTACCTTGACTCATTATGAATAACATGGTCCAGATGAGAGACCGGTGAGATCATCTGCAGTGTGTTTAGAATGCACAACTCCAAGCCCAGGAAACACTTATATTCAGCTTAATAAATAATGGAGTTAATAAGAACAATGGCAAAATCATCAAACCTCTCATTGGGCTAAATAACTTAAAAAAGGTGTTTTTTAAATGAATGCAGTTTTTGAAAAGTAAGGTTCTATAAAACTTACCGATCATTTAAAATAAGATAACTTTATTCATATCACGATCTTTTCATCTAGATTGTAATTAGGCAGATAGTCTCACTTAGGCAATAATACCTAGATAATAAGATAAGACAACCAATATCCTGGATGACTGAGAAACTGCAGAAAATGCCAGACTAGCCAGACAATATCAGGAATGGAATTGATTGTTTTGAGCCAAGACTGACCTCAAGTCTAAGAGGCAGTGTTGCAAATGGCAACAGCCATTTCAGATCACACAAATGATTCCTAATCAAAGGTCTGGCTTTATATGTGCTCCCTGGAGAAAAGACTAACGGTCCCTAATTTATTTTTTCAGACAAGATTTCCTGTCAGCTAGTGTCATCTTTGAAAATGAAGGATGACAACGGTGCTTTATTATTCAAAATGCTTTCACTCATCAACTTTTGAGCATACCAGAATGTGATGAAAACACATTTGTTGTCTTATACCTAGCTCCATCTGTTATCATATGGTGTCACTCTGCAGACTGTAGCCCAGTGTATGTTTTGTTGATAACATCATACTTGCAATATAGTTTTTTGAGGCAGTATGTAGGTGACTGAGTCCAGTGTTCTTATTTCCACATTGTCTCTTCTTAAATCTCAAGCCAGCTTCAAGTTCGAACAAGTTGTGTGTGGTGTTGCATCTTTACCATTATGCTCTACTTCTCTGACATTTTTAACCAGGCAAATAACATGTTGTATGCATTTTAGTTTTATCATCTTTATAAAAAATTAACCAGCTCCTGCAAAACATTCCCAATTTTTCCCCCATAATTATTGCAGACAGCTATTGGAAGGAAACAATAAAATGGATTTCATACATGTGGAGGGCCACTGTCTTAGTCAAGTTGGCAAATGAATGATGTATAAAGCTATGTTTAAAGCTTTCTTATTCTGAGTTATTTCTGAGTTTATTTTGCAGCTTTTGTGATCTAAATTACTTTTAATCTGTTTAATTACCTACAGGAATAATTAAATAGACTTTTTAATATCTCAAGCAAACTATGTTTGTATTTGTTAACTAAAGTACTAAAATCAGAAAATAATAGTATCAATAATTGCTTCTTTTATAATAATGGATTAAGTTGCCTGGGTAGTTTTTGTTTGTTTTTTATAAGCAGAATACACAATTAAAGGTGTGAGCCTTGAAATCTAATCAGCTGGATTTCTAAAAATGTTACAGGGTGTCCCCTGACCAAGATCTTTTAGAACAAAACACTATATGCAGTGCAATTTTTTGCTATCAAATATGATTGAACTGATGTGGTTAGGTTATCTGTAATCAGAGGTCCATAAAGTTTGTTCTTGCTTACTATTTATTTTTAAAAAGTAGGTGATGGATTCTGAGTCCTGTAGCTTGAGTCACAGAGCTCTGAGGTCCATCAGTCCCAGATCTAGATTGAAGGTAAACTTTGACAAGTAAAGGTGATTTGAGAAATGTTTGTCCTTAATGTTTAGAAGAGAACCTTGTCCACATTAGAGATAGTAAGACTCAGATAAGTCAGAAGGACTGTGATTGTTGTAAATAGTTTTCTCTTTAATTGAAAGGGAAAGTTTATTAATGCTCTAAGAATTACTTCTGATAATACCTCACATTTATTTCTTATCACCCTTCAATTGGAGTCACCAGTCTCCTGCCCAACACCTGTTTATCTGCACGTCTCCCAGGATGGTTTCCCCACCTTTCACCCTCCCATTGGCAGTAATCTCAGTGTAAGTTTGGAAGCAGTGCCAGATTCCTTACGTGCTGCTTTCCTTACTGACCTGAGGAGCCTGCCATCAAGTGCTTTGAAGGACTTCATTACTGTGATACAGTGTTGCAGCCTTATCTTGATTTTGTTAACTATATCGTAGCTCCTTTCTATTGATGTAAAGAGTTAACATTTGGCTGTTGTGATATACTGTTGTTGAGAATGATTAGTGTTTTCTTAACCATCTTATAATACTATAACAGAAGTAAATCACAGTGCTGTGGGGGTTTAGGGAATGGAGAGACCAAAGTTAGAGCAGGTTGCTCAACATTCAGGGTTCTTTGTTGTAGGAAGCATTGCATTCTGTGCATTGCAGAATGTTTAGTAGCATCCTTGGCCTCTACCTATCAGATGCCAGGAGTATTTCCTCCATCCCTCTGTTGTGGTGAACAGAAATATTTCCAGACATCGCCAAGTATCTCCTGGAGGGCAAAATTGCCCTGGTTAAGAAGCACTGATTTAGAGGAACTGGGAAGCAGTAGCATTTCAGTTAGGCCTTGAAGAATGGGTAGGATTTGAGTAGATGGGGGAAGGGTAGAGGCGGTTTCAAAACAGAAGGAATGCAAAAGAGAAGCAAAATAATATCCTAAAAATGTTCTGTTAATTCCCTGAAAAGTGGGAAGTAAAGTTACTCCTAAAATGTGAGCTTTTGGTAAATACTGGCATATAGGGTTTTTTGTTTTTTTTTTAAGATTATTTTTTCAAGGATCCCTATATCTCAGTCCAGTATTGACAGAAGTTACTGTTTTGTTTTTTTTTTTTTATTAAAAAAAAACAGGAATATAAAAAGGTGTTCTTCACTACAGTTAGAAGGTCTCCTGCAGGATTTTATCGTATTTTTCTCTGTATTATGAACAGGTTCTCCCAACGAGAGTAAGTGGTGCATAAGAGTACCAAACACCAGGAATCAAACTGAAAGAACAAAGATCATTATTTATGTCGGCCTCAGTTCATTATATATGTCAGCCAGAAGAAAAAGGGAGATTCTTGATTCAAGACTAGCACATCATTTCACGTGGCAGCAGAATGCCCAGGATGTTAACAAAGGCTCCTGAAAGGCTGAACCATCTATGAATGTCATTTTAGTCTAGCTGGCCTTACTATTTCTAAACACAGTGAAATCAATTAGCATTTCCAGCTGTTTAAAATAAGTGTGTGGAATCAGAATTGTTTCAAATCTTTTTTCCACCTTTTAATTAGATATGACATGCTGGGGATTTAGCAGACGTGAGGGGGACATCATGAAAATTAAATCACATTGTATACTTAAAATGCTGGCATTTTCATGTCCAAGTTAAGTATTAATCATATTAGTAAAACACCAGGGTGGAATTCTGTTGCTGAAGTTACAGTTTCAGATAGATACTTCCTCCCCGCACCCCCACATCTTGCATGTCACTGTAGAGAAAATACCTAAGCTTATCTAAATGCTTATCTAAATGCTTGTTTGTCATCCAACTCACATAATGAGCCAAAATGGAGCCTGTAACATGGCAGCCGTGGGGGAGTGTGTACTAGGGTACACACAGACCTGCAGTGGACCTGGGGTAAAGGAGAGAAGAGAGTTGCCTCGTCCTTTCTGCCCTCTACTTCTCCCAGACCTTCACTGACATTTACAGGGCTCATGGTTTGGGACTGTTCAGAGTGGATAGGTGCCTAGTTAGACCTGTTCTAGGTGTCGAGGTGTCTGGTGACTAGAATGACTGTATATCTGTTCCTGCTTTGTTTCCTTTTAACCTCAAGATTAGGCTTTTATTGCAGAATGAAATGCATTTGAGCCATTCACTTTTACTCTTTTACCTCTATATCTTAGAATGAACCATCAGTAGAATTAACAAAAATTGCATCATGGAGTTGGAGAATTGCCACTGAGGACGTATTCTAGCCATACTTCAGGAAAGATTCTCCTCGTGGGATTACTTCACAGTGGAATTCTAAAATCCAGAAGATAACTATAACCAAGAAAAACTTAAATCCTGTCAGCTGTTGGAAAAATTTATCCTACTAAAAACATACTCCCAAATTCCTTTGATTAGCCACAGTCTTAGGAATATAGGATTCAGAAAAAGCAATTTAGGGTGGAAGGGAACAGTCCCCTACCTGTTTAATTCAAAGTTAGCACCTGGGATCAGATCATTGGGCTCACATTGCTGCTTATTGTCAGTGGGCATGGTCATATTATTTGAAATCTCAGAATTGAATTCATCATATTAATTTAAACTTAGAGATTTTAGGTCTAGGATGTAAGAAAAATAGTTTTTTCTTTCTACCCTGGGTTTACTGTAAATTTTCAGGGTGCATGTTCTCCTTGAAGCACAGGTCCCCTTTCATTTGCATATTCTATGCCATAGGTTCAGCTTCTGCTCTCTGTGTTTGACCCTAGTTCTCTCACTTCACCCCCTAAGAAGCTTCATCAGTGTTACTCGTTACAGTGGAGAAACAAACAAGATATTTAACAGAAATATTAACTGTCAACAGAATTCTAGCCTAGTGCTTTGTTAATATAACTAATATTTAAATGGGATACGAACATGCCAAGTAAAAAATGTGAAGCAAAATGTAGTTTTTAAAAAGCTCCTTTGGTTAAGTCCCCAGAATATCATATGTATAAAACTGGAAAAAATTAAAATTGATTATGAGTACACATTTATTTTTGCTAAAAAGAATGGTAGTAAATACCACTGTATTTAGAAATGCTAAATCCAGCTAAGCTAAAAAGACACTCATAAACTGCTAAGCCTCTCAGGAGCCTTTGTTAATATCCCAGGCATTCTGCTGCCACGTGAAATGATGTGTTGGTCTTGAATCAGGAGTCTCCCTTTTTCTTCATGCTGACATAAATAATGATCTTTGTTCTGTCAGCTCTATGTTTGCTATTCTCGTGTACCGATTTACCCCACTTGGGAGACCCTATTTCATAATTTCCTGAGCAAAAGGTTTGGACTGTTTGGGATTTCTTTTTTTTTTTTCTTTCCTCTCTCTCTTTCATAACAAAATCTAATTAGAAGAAAGTGGAAAAGTGAAACCAGTCAAGCAAGAATTTGAGCAGAAGCCTCCACAGTTCAGATTTGTTGCATGTCTGGCTGGAAAGTTGAGAGTGAGGACAAGGATCACTTGTGTTCTATCTCACAAGCAGCAAGTTATACTTCTGCAGTGTGTCTAGATGTGATATCCTGAGAGTTAAAAAGTATGACTTTGACCAGCTGCCTTCAAAGCTTCTGGAATGTTTTTTAAATGAATGAGAGTTTTGGTACACTGGAAAGTTTGCTTTCACAGTATGGAGCAGTAACATTTGCGTTCTGTGTACTTCTAATCTTAGAAGGACTGTCGTTTTTCTCTTAATGCATGCTTTTGCCTCAGGATTTATTACTGCAGAGCATTAAAATGTAACACTCTCTTGAAAAGTAGTAGGTATTAATACTTTTAATAGTATGCCTTGTATTAATATTGTTGAATCTGACCTGGGATTTATTTGTGTCTCTTGATTTCACTGGAGTATTCTCATCCTATGGAATGTGGGTAGACCAAATGTTAACCAGGTTTTTAGAGAGTGAGAAATATCACATATATCGCCTTTTATTTAATGTAGATTATGGTTAATAAGCTGATTTGTATTCTTAGTGTTTATTTTGGCTAGAAATAATTACTATTTCCTCAATTTTATTTCAGAGAATACCTGAATTATTAAATCATCCAAGTCTTCCCTATTTGAGACATATTCGTATTTGAAAATCCCCAACTCTTTGTAATTGCTTATTTTGAAAAGTGTGGATTAAAATTTATAGTCAACTTATTAATTCATATTAATTGAGGAAAGTCCAGTTTGAATTACTGAAAAATCCTCACAATGAATTACATATAGAATGAAATACTGTTGTGTTCAAATAGGTATAAAAATGCAAATGGATTTCAAAATAAAAATATAAAGGTCTTTAATTTGGATATCAAAGACATAATCCTGTTCCTCTAGAAATTTAAACATAGTTGAGAAATGAAAAATTACCTGACATTGACACACAAAGTGCTTTCACATAGTGCCTTATGTGATATTTATTACCACAACCCTGTCAGGAAAGAATTTTATCCTTATTTTCATGATGAGCAAACTGACTTTCCTAAGCTTAAATAACCAATGTCCTGATTAACAACTTCTTTTAATGCAAAAATTTTTTGAACTTTTGCATATTATCAAGTTAGTTTATAATCACTATACATTTAATACTATTTCCCATTAAAAATATGAAAAGATCAAAGTAGAAGTAACATTCTCCACTTTTATTCTATTAACATCTTTTAAACATGTAAGAATTTAAATATTGTATACTTTATTCAACGAAGTATGTATTTCATCCAATGCATCATTATAGTCTTGCTATAATTTACTGACTCTTGAACTGCAGAAGATTATTTTTACTTAAATTTATGAGGAACACAGTGAAATTCCACTTTACGATTTTGGTACCACTTGCATGTGTATAGAGATCTGTTGTCAGTGTTCTCATTTTAAACTGTAATCTATATTTCTGCATTTTTATGATATTTTTATCTTAATTGCAGATAAAACTCAGAGGAAATTTGCACAGATGCTGCTTTGGAGAACTTTACAACCTGGGTTGCAGAACTGAGCCTTGGTAAACCTGTCTCTATTACAGCATGTTGCCATACATCTGATTAAGTGCATAAGGTCTTTGGCCTTCAAGATCCATTGACCTTAAACAGGATTGCTTAGCACGTTTACCATATGTTTAAAATCTGTTCTTTATCAATCAGTCCTTTTGTAGCTTTCTAAGTTCTTAATGATGGCTAATACGCAAGAATTAATTTTTAATATTTTAATTGATTTCTTTAATCAGTTTCTCAACTTGTATTTATTAAATACTCAAGCTCAGTATTACCTACTCAATGCCTTTTAAAAGAAAGTTATAATGGAGAAAAAAATTGAGCCTTAAACAAATGGTTACTTCTGTATATTACCTCGCACCAGTGCTTCATTCTATTTGTAAAATCTTTCTCCTTTAAGTGATTGGTTAATACTTTCAGACTTTGTTTACGTGTGGCAGTGTTGTAAAAAGAAACTAAAGATCACATTTTACCTGTGTGGATGGACTATCCCTTTTCTTCAAGTGCAGTTTGTGATGTGTTTTTGTGTTAACATGTTCTGAAACTTATGGTTGATATTTGAAATTGACTGTAGCGCATTTAGCTTAAGAGTTAAGCATTTGATTCCATTAGGTTTTCACATGTGTTAATCTCATTTACAGCATCAAATTGCAGCAGTAACATTTTCCTTTCTGTGAAGTTCTAAATTTAGTTATGACCTACTTAGCAATGCCTTTGAAAAGGGATATTGTATCCATGGTAAATTAATTGTATACCTAAACAGAGATAGCTCAGCTTTGCCTGTCAGGCTTGTAAGTGACATCTAGTAGACTTCTGCACATGTAAAATTAAATTCAAATAAAATCATATACACTTTGTAGTTCTTAATATTTGTCTTTTTGAATAATAGTTTAAAGCAATATTTGTTAAAGTTTTCTTGCACTATCACAATTGCTTTTTAGTTATTTCTCAAGAAGCATGTTTGTAGTAGAGACAAAAATCTGTGTAACAGGAGGGAAGATAGCGCCAAGTCTCTGGGCGTTTTTTTCCTTTGTTTTTGTTTATTCTTTTTGCAGATGTGCTTCTAATAGCCATTGCCTTCCATGTTGTTTACCTAATCAGCACATTTTGTCTGAATACTTGAACATTTAACAATAACACAGGTATAGAAACAGAAAGTAAACTTATAGAGAGTAATCTTGTGATTCAGTTCTAACATCATGACAATGAGCGCTTTTTCTAGCAATGATTTTAAAATTTTGTAAGTTTGACAGTATTTTGTTGTTGGGTTTTTACTTGGTTTTAGTTGTGTGCTTTTAATTCGCAGAAGTTAGTAACTGCAGCTCACCTACTGCACCAAAGTTCTCGATTTTAGGAGCCCAGCTTTAGTCATTTGAACATGCTTCTAAATAAAACAAAACAAAGAAACCAAAACCAGACTTTTGATCTATAATAATAGCTCAATAACTTTGTCAAGGAAAGCTCTAATATATGCAGTGATGGTTTTTGGAAGGGTGTGGCAATTTTAAATTTATATTGTGTGTGATGTTCAGATAAAGTGATATCTACATTCATGTGATTTATTGGTCAGTATGACCATTAATTATTGTGTAGAAATTAATTAAAGTTTGTTTTCCTTTTTTAAAATCGTGTTGCATTTGATTCCTGATCGAATTCCCTCAAAGTGGACTCTTGATCTTAGATTTTGAATTTTATGGTGAGATTGTAAGGGTGGAGGCAATTGAAACTTAGTTATTTATAAACTGCTTGAAATGAATACCTAATTTAAGTTTGCACTTTAATACCAAACTTAAAACCAAAAGCTCAGTTCAAAGTAGGTTAAGTGATTGTGGTTCATTTTTATTAGCTTTTGTGAAATTCTAAAGGAATCAAATAATTCATGATGATTTAAATTTTCTGCAGACGGATTTTTTTTTTTTTTAATGCAGTGTTTCTTTCCTATGGATAGTTCTTGTTCTCTCGCTCTCTTGCTCTGTCACTGACCTCAGCAGCAAATTTAACTTGAATTCACTTAGGATCACAGGAGTCAGGGGAAAGTGATTTAAAGGTGATTTCTCCAGCACATTTTAAGAAAAGGGACCAAAAGTTATTTTAGCTTCCTCAATAGATTGCATGTCAAGTTGCTTATTAGGATAATAAATTAAATGCAATATATGTCTCGTCTTTACTATGGCATCTGTTTAGGAGTTGTTCAAATCACTGCAGTAGGGCTCGGCAAATAAAATCATGTAACCTATTATCATGGATCTAATGTACTGTAACTTTATCAATGAAAGTTAAAAAATCTCGAATAACAAGTACAAACATTGAACAATGACCTATAAATATTTGTAAAAGTAAAATTTTTCCAATAGATTTCATTCTTGTCATTTTGTAAGACGACCCTGCAGTCCACATATTTGTAACTTTTTTAATAAAATAGACATCTGTATTACTGAAGTTGGTTTCTTGAATTATTTGATGTATCACTGCTTGTTATTTGCTAACTTGTAAATCTTTTTCATAACATTTTTTAAACTTTTGATAAAAAGTCATTACTTTTTATCAAAATGATAATGTGTATTGCAGTACATATTTAAACAAGTTAAATGTCCCCCTGTGTTCTTAGTCACCATTCTGGCATATGTGGGAAAAAACTGAGCTATATCCTAAAATGTAATATTTAATCAATTGAATAACTTATAAATAAATTAGAAATTCAAAATAATGGGTAAAAAAGAATAATGACATCCCATATGGAGAAAGTGGCCCAGCTGCAAATCTATTGGCTGGGAATTGTCCATGTGTAGGAGATTCCAGACAGTATTATGCATTATAATTAAATTCTGAAATAATAAGTTAAAATCCAACACAATTATCACTTTGTTTTATCCAGTGAAAGGTTTTTGCCAGTCATTTTTAATTCACTGCTTTACTCAATATTTTTAAATTGTTGAACTAAATAGTTGTTTTAATCTCAACTTTTTTTAAAGCCACAATGTTTTCTTCAAGTTGGACAGTTCTGTATGTCCAAATATATTATGAACTGGCTTTTTAAAAATTGTAATAATTGACAGGTTTATATACCTGTGTCATAACATACAGAAGATATTTTATTGTTTATTACCATCGATTATCAGTCTTTAGTTGGGCTCTAAATACCCCATATATGTCATACTAGATGCTGTCAAGTCCAAAAGCCCGTTGTTTTTTTTTTTTTTTTTAAAGGGCTCTCATGACTTCAGGGCCCTCCCCCTTTTTTTTCCGCTGAAGGAGTAGCATCCCTCATCCAGCAAGGTCAACATTTTTAACTAAGTGAACAACAGAGAGAGGAGAGGATGGAACAGGGTGAGTGCCTGATGACCAGTATCAGTAGGGTACTCAGTCACAGTCAGGTCACCTTTATGTCACCAACTTTCCTGCCCTTTTCATATACTTACCCAGGGAGAAGATTCATCCTTCAGGATATAACGGCTTGAAGTCAAGAGCCAAGGCTATAAGATTTCTCATTCAGATTTAAAACAGGGCAGTTTTTCTAGATTCCATATATATGCGTTAATATACAGTATTTGTTTTCTGACTTACTTCATTCTGTATAACAGGCTCTAGATTCATCCACCTCACTAGAACTGACTCAAATGCATTCCTTTTTATGGTTGAATAATATTCCATTGTATATATTTACCAGCAATCTAGAAAAATGGTATATACAATGAACCTATTTGCAGGGCAGGAATACAGATGGAGACATAGAGAAAGGACTTGTGGACACGGTGGGGAAAGGAGAGGATGGGACAAATTGAGAGAGTAGCATTGAGATACATAATCACATGTAAAACAGATAGCTGGTGGGAAGCTGCTGTATAACAGGGAGCTCAGCCTGGCACTCTGTGACAACCTAGAGGGGTGGGCTGACGTGGGCTGGAGGGAGGGGAGATATGTATACATATGGCTGAGTCACGATGTTGAATGGCAGAAGCCAACACAACATTGTAAAGCAATTATCCTCCAATTTTAAAAAATGGGGACGGTTTTTCAGATAAGCTCCTACTTTCACATACATTGGTCTCGTTTGAACCTGACAACTATCTAGTGCTTTGAACGTCATGTCCCCAATTTGTTGATGAAACCAAAGCTCAGGAAAGTTGTGACTTAAGATCATGAAGGCAAAGAATTAAAATGTTGAGGAGGGTACTTTGGGACAAGTTTTAAGATGAATTCATCATTGGGTAGTCAAATAGGTGCTATTAAAATCATAAAGCTCGTGGAAACAAAAGACACACAGTAAGAAATAACTGTTTTGAGTCAGAGTGACAGTTCATATATAACAAAATACTATGGGTCCTATTTAAAGGTAATGTGTTTGTTATATTGCTAAGAGTTTATGTAAGACATAAGCTATTTTCTTTTTTTTTTTAAGCTATTTTCATTATAGCTATTTTTCTTTGGAAAGTCAATGTCTTAAATCAAGATTTGGCAGTCTTTGGCCGCCAGGCAGAATACAGCCCAGTTACCAGTGCCAAAAGAACTGTAGTTAGATTTAGCAGCTGTATCCTGAATCCATTGCAAAGCTGAGCTGCACCCTTTTTCTACCTAAACGTAGATTTTGAATGGAGGATCAGAAGAGCAGCTGATCCCAGCCACATTCTTTGTCAGTAAATAGACCTACTTCTGTGCTTACAGGCATTACTGTCTATGGCCCAGGCTACTCCATTCACAAACTCAATGGTTCTGTCATTGTACAGGACCCATTCATGAGTTTTCTCCCATAAACTGTGAGCTCCTTGAAGGTAGGGCCTTGCCTAAGTCACTTCTCAACCTATAGTGTATTATAGGTGCTCAATAAATATTTTATGAAATTACAGTCACGGAATCAGATAGGTGTTCCCTCTTTAGAAAATTCTTCCATTTCCTATTGGTCTTTTTTTATTTATAGTAGGTAGTATGGGAAATACATTTTCTTCCCCCATCTTCCTTCATCCTCAGCAGCACTAAGGTGATTTTTTTTGCTCATTTGTTTTGTTTTCTGTTTTTGTTTATGAGCGAAGTAATTGTTTCTAAACTCACTTTCAAGAGAAATATTTCCATATTTCCATATCACCATAAAGAGATGGCCCATGCATGCATACTGTAAATATGGACTGAAGACCCTTGAGTTCTAAGATTAAATTCCCCAAGACTCTAGGGAGAAGAATACAATCAAGAAAGAGTGCTTGCTCATGCCTGGATTTCCTCTCCAATAGATTTCAAAGCCAATCCAGACCTTTCCCAGCCTCATTCTTAGGCTGGGAAAAGACTGGGTTTCCCAATCTTTCAAATATTTACCCTTAATGAGGCAATAATTCCTATTCTCCCTGCAAACCTTCAAGTGATTGCCTACCTACATCCCTACAGTCATCTCCTTGGCCTTTCCTTTAATCTTGTCCCCATTTCCTTCATTGTACCTATCAGTTAACATATACCCCCCATAAACAACTCCTACCCTGTCCCCTCCCTTTTTCCATATGAATCTTAACGAGTTTTACGAATAATAAAACTAATGGAAATAAAGGTTTTTTACTCTGATTCTCTAAACCCCAAGATTGTGTCTCCAAATCCTTAAATACCAATTTGTTGTTGTTCAGTTGCTTAGTCGCACCTGACTCTTTGTGACCCCATGGACTGCAATATGTCAGGCCTCCCTGTCCTTCACTATCTCCTGGAGTTTGCTCAAACTCATGTTCATTGAGTCGGTGAGCTATCTAACCATCTCATCCTCTGTCACCCCCTTCTTATTTTCTTGCCTTCAATCTTTTCTAGCACCAGGGTCTTTTCCAATGAGTTGGCTCTTCACATCAGGTGGCCAAAGTACTGGAGCTTCAGCTTCAGTATCAGTCCTTGCAATGAGTATTCAGGAGTGATTTCCTTTAGGATTGACTGGTTTGATCTCCTTGCTGTCCAAGAGTCTTCTCTAGCACCACAGTTCAAAAGCATCAGTTCTTTGGTGCTCAGCTTTCTTTATGGTCCAACTCTTACACCCATACATGACTACAGGAAAAACCATAGCTTTGACTATACAGACCTTTGTCTGCAAAGAGATGTCTCTGCCTTTTAATATTCTGTCTAGGTTTGTTATAGTCTTCCTTCCAAAGAGCAAATGTCTTTTAATTTCATGGCTGCAGTCACCATCTGCAGTGATTTTGGATCCCCAGAAAATAAAATCTGTCACTGTTTCCACTTTTTCCACTTCTATTCACACCAATAATTGAAGACATCTTCTGGTTGGCCTTAAACCAATGTCAGGTTATTCCCCAAAGATCAGCCCCATGTATATGCTTCAATATCAGTGATCTCTGTGGTCTGCCATGTAATCAGAGACTCCCAGATGCCCCAAAAAGACCTTCAGGAATTGGCTCCTGATGCTTGAGATACTTTTCCTCATGCTGTAAGCCTCAGGGAACGCCCCAGACTGACTAGTTTGAAGCTCCTACCAGATGCTGTAAGCTTTAAACTTTGGAAGGGGGATGCAAAGGAGGGAGGGGCTTAAGCTCATCTGAACTTTTTCTTGGACCTTGAAAGTGGACAGGTAATGTCCACTTTCTAGAAATGTAAGGATCTCTGGGGGTTCTGGCTCTTCAGTAAATCTGAGTTTGGGGGTTCATTGTTTAAGAGGGAGCCCCAGGAAACCCTTATACCAATGGGCATGGTTTTCTCTGATTTCCTCTTTTGCACACCAGTTCCTCTTTTGAACGCTTGTATGGCTATCCTTAGAAAAATCCCAACCGAAGCATAGACATTATGCCATGCCCCCAGGATATCTCTACAAGTGTTTTGGTCCTTTGCTCAGGCCCTGAAACACACAGAAGTAAATTGGTGGTGGGTGGGTTGGTAGTAAGGATGGACAATTAAATGTCAGACCCAAGCCTTTTTATCACGCTGCTTGATTACAAGCTAAGTCTGGCAGATGCCTGAGTCTTCTGACCACTATGGCATGGCAATTTAAACCCTTGTTCTCTAACCCGAGAGAAGTCTGAGCTGCAAGCCTTTGGCTCTCCAGCTGGCTAAAAAGAATGTTTGCAGTGACCTAGGAATGGAAATCTGGCCCAGAAAAGACCAATATTCATCTGACAGTAAATAGTTGCTTGGTTGGGGAGGATAACTATTCTAGGCAAAAAAGGGACAAGAAAATCAATACCTTAATTTAACTTCATTTAACTGAGCTTCTGTGTATCTGCCAGGCTCTGTGCTGTGAGCTGAGTTTATAAGAGGAATGTGGTATGGCCTATCCTCTGGTGGAGGTTACATTCCAGCCTGGGAGATAGCCCTGCAGGCAATAATTATGAGGCAGTATGATGTATGTTCTAATATCAGCAGGAACCAGATGCTGGGGAACCCAGAGAAGGGAAAGGATTTGTGTATCCAGCATTTTCACCATAAGCATCTTTGCCATAAGCTTTTTTACCACAAACAGTTTCACTGCATGACAAATTGGCCACAAGGTAATTTTGCCATAAAAGATAAAATAATGAAAAATAAAAGCGGGACATTAAGAAGGACATAATGAAACATGCAAAATGAATAGCAAAATTAAAAGACCTCATTTTCACCACATAACTAATTGGCTCTAGACAATTTTGCCCTAAAAGATAAAATAATGAAAAATAAAAGATGGGCATTAAGGACAACATAACAAAGCATGAAAAATGAATAACAAAATGTAAAAGACTATTAGAAATATAAAGTATATGAGTGTAAATTCTCAGCAATACTACAAAAATAATCAATTTTATTTTGTGGGTTGTACCTAAGTACTTATCTCCCAAGTCTTCTTCATAATGTTTTTTCCTTTTTTCTTTTTTTTTTTTTTAACTAGATTATGGGAATCCTTTAATAATGCAAATGTATACAAAATAATCATTAATTATGATTAACTATTAATCATTAATTAAATATATTACAGTTTTCTTTGTCAATTATGCCTTTTGACTTGTTGATTCCTCTCCTCGCTTGGCATTGCACTTTTTCTTTTTTGCTAAAATGTCTTCCTTCATTAAGAGAGGTATCAATTTTCAAATGCTCAGATGCATATTCATAACTGAGCTCTGTATTGTCTTATGAAAGCGTCTACACTGTTGTGTGTTCTTGGCATATTGTCACGTGTCCTTTGATAGATGTTCCAAAGTTCTGTGGGAAATTCAGGTTCAAGTCTGTGGCTTTGAGGCCCATGGCCTCTTTCTCCTCCAACATAGTGTGTTTCAAAATGAAAAACCAACTCTTGGTGCTAATCGTCGTCGATCATCCGTCAGCTCTATAAAGCCATCAATAACATCACCAATAGGAGGGAATGCATTTCAACTTGTTGGAACCAAACTGTCAAACCGAAAACTGTCAACCAGTTATTATTTTTTTTTTTAATCTTTCAGGCCACATTGCCTTATGGCAAATTACTTCTTTGGCAAAAATGCTTGTGGCAAAGATGCTTAGAGTGAAAGTACATAGAAGCGGGGTTTGTTCTCCCTGTAGGGGGTCGAGGGAAAGTCAAAAGAATTTGCCTTGTGGATTGATTTTTGAAAGCTAAGGAGAAGTTTGCAGTAAGGGCATTTCAGATAGACTTTGAAGGAGAATGATGAAAAGGCATGTGGAGCCCTGAATGTGCCTGGCAGGCTGGGGAGTCCTCATGTTAATAAAGCTAGCTGAAGAGGCAGACTGGAAAAAAGGATGGGAAGGAGGGGTGAGAGAGAAGGCTGGAAAGCAGCACGAGCTGGAATGCAAGGGTTTTGCGTGCTATACTGGGCATTTGAAGATTTTTCCTGGCAGCGATGGGGAGCCTCTGGCAGGCTGCAGCACGACAATGGCAGGAATGGTGTTTAGAAAGATGCCAGAGTGGAGGATAAATTAGAGGGGATTTCTGTGGCAGGGAGACCTGTTAGGCCACGCAGTCAGATGAATGGGAAAGAGCAATATCGCTAACAGGGCAAAATCAGGGCGAATGATGAGATGGTGATAAATGAATATGGCCTAAGATAGGGACTCCACAAATCTGATCATATCACGTTCTCCAGCTTAAAATTATATTATGACTCTGCAGGATCAATGTCTTAAACAAGGGTTTGCATATTCCAACTTGGCCTACCTCTCTGACCTCATCTATTTCTACGCCTCCTTTCATAACCTAAGCTCCAGTCCCCATGACCCCAAACTTCTTTCTGGTTCCCAGACAAACCCTAGTCAGTCACGTTTCCATGCCTTTGCAGGGACTATTCCCATCGTGTGCAATACCTTCTCCCCAAAACTCCTCCCTCTAGAGAATTCTACTCATCTTTCAGGACATAACTCATACCTCATCTCTGTGGATCCCTGATTTCTCTCTCATTCCCCTCAGGCAGAGGTAATTATTTGTTTTTCTCACTCTTTCTCTCCTTCCCTCTTCCTGCCTCCAGCATGGACAGCACCCAGTGAGTACTTATCACATTATTCCATATTAATCTATTTATGTATCTGTCTACCCACCCCCCCCCTCCGCCCCCGCCCCAAGAGAGTCAGCTTCTCTTAGGAGAGAAATGGTTCTTTTTCACCAAGCCCAACATTTTATGCATAGAAGGATTCAATAAATGCTGAGTGATTAAGTCAATTTTGGAGGTAGAACTGACAGGACCTGATATGATTATTGGTTATGATGAAGAGGAAGAATTGAAACTAAGTAGTTTCTAGCTTGAGTAATTAAACAGTCATAAATAATCTAGTTTCCATATAGCTTCCCCATCTCCACTCCTGACCCACTATAATCTTTCCTTTACAATGCAGCCAGAGTGATCTTTTACACATGCAAATATAAACCTATTTCTCCCCCTACCCAAAAGTTTCCCAAGGGCTCCTTAGCACTATTAGATTGAGTCCAAACTTCTTAGCACAGCCTGGCCCCTGCCTACTTGTTTCCCCCATTCTGTCATCACCTCTGTCCATTTAATATCCAATGGCTTTGAAGTTTCTCTCATGTCTTTGCTTGTTTTCTTTCTTCCATCTGAAACCACTAGCCTCTTCTTCTTTGCCCGCCTCCTACACCTACATCAAAATTGCTTGTTTGCCTGCCTTTTCGAGAAGATAACCTCTGATAGGGAAAGGACTCTGTCTTGTTTACTAGTTATTGCAAAACCTACCCCAAAGGAGACAATCAATAAAGATATGTTGAACTGAACTCAGTTAAGTGGATGATGATCCTATTAACAAAACCGTCATACAGCAGGAACTATTTGAAAGGCTTGGAGCCATTGAGAGGTCTTTAAATAAGAGATTCCATCAGAATGGCACTTCACCAGGATCGCTCTAACTGTGGTGTGGAGGAGCGGGAGTGGAAAGTTAGAAGGTTAAGGAGGATGTTGCTGTCGTTAGGGGAGAGATGTTAGAGGCCTGTCTAGGTTAATGACAGTGGGAATGGGTATAAGTGAGGGGATCTGAGAGGCATATTGCAGTCATAGATTTGTTTGTTTGTTGTTGTTGTTTTCGGCCAATCTTAGTTCCCTGAGCAGGGATCGAACCTGGGCCCCCTGCAGTGGATGCATGGAGTCCTAACCACTGGACCACCCGGCAATCCCCTGCAATCATAGATTAGACAGTAAATACATTATGAAAGGTGATAGATCTTACTATAGACCTGTGTTGGTCTTCTATTAGCTCTAAAGGCAAAAAAAGAAGGAACCCATCTCCTTCTTGAACAATGACACTGCAGTCTTACTCATGGGAAGAATGTGGGCTTTGTGATGGGGCCAAAAAAATTATTAGCAGCACAGAGGACATTTATTGAGTCTATGTTCAGATAATGCATTTGGCTTGGTCCCCTCCGCTCTTCAGCTCGCCTTCCCCCAGCTTGTGTAGCAAGAACTGAGAACTGATATTTCTAATGCTGTCCTTCTGAGCCTTCAGGCAGAAAAGAAAAACAATGATGGCAATAGCTTCCTTTAATAGAGTGCTGCCTTGCTAAGTGTCAGACGCTACACGTACTCTCATTTGTTTTCCACACTAAATCCTCCTTCCAAGCCTATGAGACAGAAATTATTATCCTCGTTCTCCAGATGAGGAAAATGAAGCTCAGAGAGCCACAGCTGGGTCACCGAATGACACAGTCATTTTGTTCTGCTCTGCCTAACTTCAATTGCATGCTACTTCAACCACACCCGTGGTTCTCAACCTCAGCTGCACAGTACAATCACCTGGGGAGTATTTTATCTTCTCTCTCTCTGTTAAACAACTTTATTGAGATATAATTCACACCATACAATTCACTCAATTCAATGACTATAATATATTTACAGATATGTGCAACCCTCCCCACAGTCAATTTTAGAACATTTTCATCACCTTAAAAAGGAATCCCATACTCATTAGCTATCACCCTGCCATTCCTCCATTCTTCATCCCTAGCTCTAAGCAGCCACTGATGTACCCGCCGTCTTTACGGATTTCCCTATACTGGACTTTCATATGAATGGAATCATAGAAAAGTTGGACTTTTGTGACTGGCTTGTGTCGCTTAGTATAATGTTTGCCAGGTTCATTCAAATTGTAGCATATATTCATCCTCCTTTCCTTTTTATGGCTGAATAATATTCCATTGCATGGCCATACCACATTTTATCTCTTCACCCATTGATGGACATTGGGTGGTTTTCACCTTTTGGCTTTCATGAATAGTGCTCCTAAAAACCATTCATGTACAAGTATTTGTGTGGATTTATGTTTTCATTACTCTTGGGTATGTGCCTGAGAGTGAAATTGCTGGTCATATGGCAACTCTTTATTTTAATCATTTAAGCAACTGCTAGACTGTTTTACCTGGAGAGTTTTTAGAATATACTTATGCCCTGCCCACCCTTCCCATCCCTCACTCTTTGAGCAAATTAATCATATTCCCTGGGGTTGCGTCCTAGTTGATTCTAATAATCCCCTCCCTCAATAGATTCCAGAGTGCACCCAGCAAGGAGCACTGCTGCACTATACCATGACCTCAAGGATATTTGCTATTTGACACTACTGAGGATTATCTATTTTTGAAGAATTATTAACTATAGGGATTCAACAAGAAGTCAGTGCTTCAATATTTATTTATTAGCTAAGCCAACCACCCTGGTGACTCATGATTCTCAGAAGAGAATGTTTGACTAGAACGTTCAAGGCTTGTAGCTCTCTTTGCTGTCACCAAGGCTGATGTTCAGAGCAGGAAAACTGGAAAGCAAATATTGAGCTGGATTTTCAATGTGCTGAGAAGGTATTTTTTTTCCTACACACTGCTTGTCAGTGACTAGAACGACACTATGAAACATTCCTTCACTGAGGTCTGGAAAAATTACAGGTCTTCAAGAGTCCTTAAGAAAGTGCAAAGCTCCCTGGCAGAAAGGAAATTGACAGGGAGGGAGAGAGAGCCAGGTGAAGACAGGACTTCTTTTTGGCCAAGAGGCCAAGGGAGGGGGAATTGGCTATATATTATAGTCATTGAATTGAGTGAATTGTATGGTATGAATTATATCTCAATAAAGTTGTTTAAAAGAGAGAGAAAAGATAAAATACTCCCCAGGTTTGCCTTCTCTCAGCCCCTCTCTGCCCTCAGGCTGTTCCATGCTCCCACATTGCTGCAGGCTGAGATACTTTCTGACTTCGCCAGCAGGGGACACTGGGTGCAGGAATGAAGTGTGGGGGTGGGGACGTGTGAGGAGGGCCAAAAAGACATCCTGGATTTCATCATCCCACCCAAGGACAACTCTCCCTTGTTTGGCTCAGCTTGGTGCCTGGAGATTTACAACTGAAGATTTTAAAAATATTTCCAGGAGTGTGTTTATAGCAAAACATGTTGAATCAATTGCTTATTATGAATTCTCTGTCCACTTCGTACTGTTTCCAGGCCTTTGCCCTTTTGTCCCTTCTTTGCAATTTGTTTCAGAAAAAGAAATGCCATGCTTTTGAGATTTTAGGATTTCTCCTTTGTAACATGGGGGTCTGTAGTTTAGGTAGGTACAGAACACTTTCTCATATGCCGGTTACAATTTTTAATCCTTAAAAACATTTGGGAGATACTATCATCTCTATTTACAGATGAGAGAACTGAGGCTTAGAGATGGTTAGGTGACTTATCCAAAGACACACTAGTAGTGTTAGGCAGAGATGGAACTAGACCTCGGGCCTCCTCATTCCATGTTCTTTCTGTTCTACTCTGCCTAGGTGGATATCCCTGTGCCTTAAAAAGCATCTGTAAGGAAAGAATCAACCCCAAATATTATTTTGTGAGTCTGTTTTCCCTTCATATTTCTTCAATACCTGAACTTTTAATAGCAGTGAAGAGTAAAACATATCAGTAAGTGACATTAAGAGACCAGCTGAGTTCCCATAGCAGGAATTTACGATGGGACTAATTATTGTTGCTTGTTTTTACTATTTGCCAGTATCATTTAATGTAAAAGTTCTCAAACTTTCTCAAGGTCCTGAATCTTTCTGGAAATGTAAATACAAAGGGTTGTCTATTCAAATAAATGCATATATATAGTGCAAGTCAGAGAGATCATGAAGCCCATCTTTGGACCCTAGGTTATGAACCCGTAGAGAGACTAAGACTAGGAACAGAAAAAAAAAAAAAAAAGAAGAAGAAACATGACTGTATTTGTCCAGGATTGAAGATTAGCAAAACAGATATGACAGAAATTACAAGGTAGAGAAAACTGCAGTTGGAATGTTTGACAAAGTAGAGCATTGGGTTTGGGCTAGAGAGAAAAATAATGAAGCTAGAAGGTGACTGCCCCACTTTGAGAATGAAGATGGAGGATAAGAATTGAAGTCTTGATGAACCCAAAAAGCACGTTGATTAGGAGTCAGTCGTGTCCGACTCTTTGTGAGGCCATGAACTGTAACCCACCAGGCTCCTCTGTCTGTGGGATTTTCTAGACAAGAATACTGGAGTGGGTGCCATTTCCTCCTCAGGGAATCTTCCCAACCCAGAGACTGAACTCGAGTCTCTTGTGTCTTCTTCATTGGCAGGCAGATTCTTTACCACTGAGCCATCTGAGAAGCCCTGCACAAAAAGATGGGAGCTTGTGACTAGGGACTGAAGGTAGTCTCAGACAGAGACATTTCTGAGGTGGAGCTCTCTCCTCTGAGCTTCATAAACATATATTCAATTGCCTACTTAGCATCTCCACTTGGATATCTTAACAGAATTCTCAATTTCCACCTTCCACCTCAACCTATTTCTCTTCCAAGATTTCCCATCTCAGTTATTGGCACTACCCAGTTCTTGAAGCCAGAAACCTGGATCATTTTTGATTCTTCTTTTCCCTCCCACATGCAGCCCGTCAGCTAGCCCTGTCAACTGTACTTCCATCACATACACTATACCCATCAGCTTTTCCTCATCTTCCTTGTCACCAGTCTAGTCCAGAACAGGCACATCTCTCACTTTGACTACTGGACTAACCCTTTAACTGTCCTCTCTGCATTCAAAATTGACCTCCCCCCGACCCATTGCATCTTCCACCAAATGGCTAGAGGGACATTTTTAAAATGTAAAGTACAGGAACTTCTCTGGTGGTTAAGACTCTGCACTTCCAATGCATGGGGTGAGGGGTGAGGGTTCCATCCCTGGTTGGGGAATGAAGATCCCACATGCCCCTCAGTGATGCCAAAAAGAGAAAAATAGTTAAAATGTAAAGTGCATATTACTTTTCTGTTTAAATCCCTTTGCTGAATTTCCATTCTCTTCATAATAAAGCTCTAGCCCCTTTACATGGCTTGGAGATATCCCTGGATCCTCCCTTGCGTTATCTAGCATCTGATCCTCCATACCATCACTCAGTAATCCCATTGGCTCTTTCTCCAAGCCACCTTCTCTATTACCTCCAGAGCAGAAAGTACTTCACCTCTCACCTGGATTGCCGCAATAGACTCCTAACCAGTTCTCCAGACTCCACCTTTGCTTTCGGTCTCCCTGGTCTATCATCAATGCGGCAGCTGTTCTGATTCTCCTAAGACATAAGCTAGACCTTGCCACTGTTAAACTCTACCATGACTTTCTTCTCTATTCAGAATAGGATAAAATCCAAAGCCTTTATGTTCACCTACAAGGCCTTAAGTGTGCTGGCTACCTACTGCCCCTCCTTCCTCTATTCCAGTATGGTAGCCTCCTTCTCTCTCACTTCTGCCTCAGGGCCTTTATGCCTGCTCTTCGCTCTGGTTGAAATGGCTGCATTCTGTGTGGGCATGGCTCATACCTTTCACTTATACCAGTGCAGGAAATAAGATATCATCTTTTCAGTGAGGCCCTCCCCAGTCACCTTACTTAAAATGGTAACCAACCTGCCCCTTCTGCTAATTTCCCTTCCTGCACTGGCACTTCCTGTCCCCTTCGTTGCTTGATTTGTATCCATAGTACTTAAAACTATCATTCAGTTTGTTCATCAGATCTCTCCTCCCACTAGAATATACATTACAGGAGGGCGGAGTGTTATCTGTTTTGTATGACTGTATTCTCAGTCAGCAGAACCATGACTGGCATACTGTAAATTCTACATCAGTGTATGGTGAATCAATGTAAGCTGAAAAAAAACCCAATATGATTTGGCCTCACCTGCCTCTTCAGCCTCATTTCTCCTCCACACCTTCATGACCTACAGACTATGCATTTCTCTCTCCTGCACATTTGGCACACTTTATTATTCCCTGTTCATTTGCCTAGATTTCTAACTACACTGTAAGCTCCACTGGGGCTGGAGTCTCACTTGCCACATTATCTTCGGCATCCTTCAGCATACAGTGCTTCGCACCAGAGTTGGCACGCAATCAATGTTTGTTGAATAAATGTCTTGGGAGTCTCAAAGCTTCTGAATAAGGGGGAAGATCACTGATAGTTGGATGAATTGATTAGAAAATACTTCATAATGCAAATCAAAACTACAATGAAGTACTACCTCACACCGGTGAGAATGGACATCATTTAAAAATCTACAAATGACAAATTCTGGAGAGGGTGTGGAGAAAAAGGAACCCTGCTACACTGTTGATGAGAATATAAATCGGTGTAGCCACAGTATGGAGAACAGTGTGGAGGTTCCTCAAAAAGCTGAAAATAGATTTGCCATATGATCCAGCAATCACATTCTCAGGCCTACATACCAAGCAAAACTCTAATTAGGAAAGATACCTGCACCCCTATGTCCACAGCAGCACTATTTACAATAGCCAAGGCGTGGAAACAACCTACGTGTACAGAGACAGAGGAATGGATAAAGATGTGGTACGCACACAACAGAATACTACTGAGCCATAGAAAGAATGAAATAATGCCATTTGCAGCAACATAGATGGAACTAGAGATTATCACACTAAGTGAAGTAAATCCAAAAGAGAAAGACAAATAACACAATATCACTTATATATGGAATCTAAAACATAAGATAAATGAACATATTTACGAAACAGGAACAGATTCAGAGACATAGAGAGCAGACTTGTGGTTGCCAAAGGGAGATAGGGAGGGATGGATTAGGAAGTTGGGATTATCAGGTGCAAGCTATTATACGTAGAATGGATAAACAACCATATCCTACTGTATAGCACAGACAACTATACTGAATATCCTGTGATAAAGCGTAATGGAAAATAATACGAAAAAGAATATGTATGTGTATAACTGAATCACTTTGCTGTAAAGCAGAAAATTACACAACACTGTAAATCAACTATACTTCAATAAAATAATGTTTTTACGAAAAGAAAATGCCCAGAAAGAGATGGCATTTAAACGCACCCTTTAAGCAGGTGGTGCTTTTTGAAGTAATCCAGGTAATCTCAATGAGAGTTGACCACCAGTTAGATTCTGGTGCTACCAGACTGGGTAGAGCTCTACTTCTTTGTCTTCTGTTCCTTTTTCTTTTCCTTCTGAGCAGTTTAGTCCCCATGCCATTAAGAGGGATGGAGTAAGGTGCGTGGCAAGGCAGCTTGGAGTGAGAAGTCAGAGCCAGATCCCAGTGAGAAGGGCGTCCCTGCAGAAGCCCAGCATGTGTATGGAGTCAGACTCCAAGCAGGTTCGGTTTCAGAACCTAACCAGTGTAGGCAGGTGTCTGAGGCCGGGGAGGACCTAGCATGGGATGTCTGAGCCCGAATGGAGGGTGTCCTGCCACACGGAACACCTGCCATAGGGTGCTGGAACCCAAGTGAATGATAAGGGCCTCCATGAACCAGAGGCAGAGCCAAAGCGGGGTAGGAGACGACATCTGTGTGGAGCAAAGGCTTGGCACGGGATGTCAGAACCCAGGTAGGGTGAGGAGGACATCCTACACACGGGAGTGGCCCAGTATGAGGTGTCAGAGCCTGCAGGGGGTGAGAAGGTTGTCCATTCCTGGGTGATGAAGGCATCCATAGATGAGCAGCCTGGTGTAAGGTGTTGGAGTCCATGCCAAGTGAGAAAGGAGTCCCCAAAATAACAAGACAAGGGGGAAAAAGAGTGACCTCACAGTGGAAAACCTTAACCAAGTGGTCAGAGTGAACATGATCGGTAATAGAATACATTGAAATCACGTGCCCCAGAAAGGATGCAATGAAAAGTGCAAAGCATCACTTCTATGGTAATTGTGCCAAAAATGCAGAACCTGGACCTAGTCATGAGAAAACATTAGATAAACTGAAATAGGGGACACCTACAAAGCATGGCTATAATATTCAAATTTATCAGTTTTTTTATCAGGCAAGAGGTTAATAGATTTCATGTGTGAGAAATATACAACTAGAGAAGAAAAACTTAAAACTTCAAGAGAAAAGCTATTGTTTTGTATTCACTTGACGGATTTCATTTCTCCAACAAATCAAGTTGACAAAAACTCAGCTTCTCTCACAGAACCCTGCACTTTTCGTTCATTGCACTGTTTTCTTCCCAACTATTATTAAGGAAATATTTGTGTGTCTTTGTACTTAATGTCTGTCTCTCACATCAGACTGTAAGCTCAAAAAAGACAGTGATTTTTTTGTTCCTGTTTTTGGTATATTGCTGTGTCCTTAGTATTTAGTAGACTGCTTGGTGTACAGTTCTTGGTCACTAAATACTGGTTGATGAAATAGATGCTGAGGCTAGAGAGACCATCTTCTAAGTTATTTAGAGAAAGAGGCCTCTTGCAGGATGGATCCTGTGAGCTAGCCATAGGGTATCCCAGGGGCCATTGGGGATGGGAACAGCCTTATTCACTCATCTGCTTTTGAGTCAGGCCAAAGACAAGGGTAGGTCTAGCTGTCTGTGAAACAGTGGAAAACTGGAACCCCTCAGCAGAAACCTTCACAATGCTGGCACCTAGGGCATGGACAATCTGTGAACTTGCCAACGGAGATCCAGCCTGAGAACTTGGAAGCCTCCAAACCTCACCCAGAACTGACACACATCTGGAAGAGTCCACCACCACAGAAGTTGTCTCTGCCTGCAACTTCTGACAGAGATCCAGGGTCACGGTGTCATGGCTCTCCAGGGCCCAGATGAAAAAGGGGATGATTGCCCAGCACAGTGTCTGCTGGGACATCCATGGGGATGAGCTGTTACAAAGGCCCGCCTTTCTTATCTCATATTCAGATGGGAGGTCTGGCCCTGAGCCTTTTCTAAGTAGTCAAGGGTGGAGAAGGGGAAGCCTTCCAAGAAGAGAAAACAAAGTAAAGGCATAAAACAATAATACACATTGGGATCTAGAAGTAGTTTCATATGACTGAAGCTTTGGGGAGGAGACATAGCAAACCAAAAGATGAGGTTCAAAGTACAAAAGGCCACCCCTTGAATGGCTCACTAAGGGAACTGAACTTTATCCTGTAGGCAATGGAAATCAACTGAAGGTTTTCATGCTGTGACATTTTCACTCTGAATGCCAGATGGAGAATGGTATGAAGTGAGAGACCAACCATGCAAAAGGCTATTAAAACAGTCCAGACAAAGTGTAATAAAGGCTCCAACCAGGGTAAAGCTAGAGTACAGATGAAGAGTCAGTTAAGAGAAACAGAACATGCAGATCACAGGTGAGGGGTAAAAAGGGGGAACAAATCTAAGCTGACGGTACTTTCATTGAGGTGGACAATATAAACAATGAGATTTGTTTGGACATGTTGAACTTGAGGTGTCCAGTCGGCCATTGGGCACAGGTCTGGAGCTCAGGAAAGAAGCCAAGGTTGGAGATACAGATTTGGAAATCACTGACATATATAACTGAAGCCTTGACAGTAAGTGGTATCACCCACATAAGGTATAACATGACATCAAAAAGCCAAGGAGAGAGCCTAGAGAATGACCAAAGACTAAATGTTGGCCAGAGCCAGAGAAGGCAGTAAAGGAGACTGAAGTTAGAGAAAATAGCACAGGTTCTGTCTTAAGTCAAGAGAGGGCTGATTTTTGACATATAGGGAAGGGTCAGTAGTGTCAAATGGCATTATGAAGTTAAGCAGGGTGAGGACTGAAAACACATGATTACATGCAGTAGTTAAAGGGTACTGGGGACCTTTCCTAGGGCTGTTCCTGGCAAGGCATGAGGGCAGAAGACTGACACCATTAAGAACCTGAAGGAGATTTCTATATCCTAAGACATCCCATCATAACTGTGTAAAACTTGCAGAATTCCCATGAGCAAATAAAACTTTTATTTCAAAAATGCACTTTTGGTTTTGAAAATAAATGCAGAAATATGTTCCCAGTGGAAAAAGGATGGTTCTGCCTGAGTCAAAGAAGGTCCAGTTTTTCACAGTAGCATAAGGAATGGCCAAGAACCTTAGAGGTCATGGCTTGATGTTTGGCTCTGATTCATATAGTCCAATGCAAGTCCTAACTGTAGATGGCAAGTAGTCAAGGGTGGAGAAGGGGAAGCCTTCCAAGCAGGGAAAACAAAGTAAAGGCATAAAATAATAATACTGCAAGTGTTATAATAACTTGCAGTAATAATAACTGCAAGTGCTATGTATGGATAGACATTACAGAGTATTTGTCCACTATGCATGATTACAACCTGGTCTTCAGTAAGTTTAAACTGGGGTGCAGAAAGAAAGATACTGGTGAAAGCCAGAGAAATGGAGCTAAGCATCAAACCCAAAGGACAAGTATAACCATCATCAGTAAGAGGAATCATGAGATCAGAAGCTGAAAGAAACAGATAAAACTGGGGAGGAAAGTCTAGGACAGGAAGTTCAGAGCTAAAGCTGTGAATAATTCAGATTGAGGCCTGGTTTTGGATGATGCTACCTATATGGTGTGAATTGTCAGACTGATAGCCTCAAGGAGCTACACAGTCCTGCCCAGTGAGGCTAAAAAAGCCTCTTTAGAGCTATTAACCTATAGAAAAAGAACCCCTGAATGAATATTCCATCTGTTGTTTGAGAAAGCATGACTGTGCATGGTATTAAGAATTGGACTTTTGGTCCATCTAGAATCCCAAGGCTGTTCTCAATAGTAGAAGGTATCATTTCTTTTTTTTTTTTTTTTCTTTTTCTTTTTAAAAAGAGGGATTTTTTTTTTTTTTTTTTTGGTTGCACTGGGTCTTCGTTGCTGTGTGCAGGCTTTCTCTAGTTGCGGCAAGCGGGAGCGACTCTGCGTTGCAGTGTGTGGGCTTCCCGTTGCTGGTGGCTTCTTTGTGGTGGAGCACAGGCTCTAGGTGCTCAGGTTTCTGTGGTTACAGCTCACAGGCTCAGTAGTTGTAATGCACAGGCTTAGTTGCACCACAGCACGTGGGATCTTCCCGGGCCAGGGATCGAACCTGTTTCCCCTGCATTGCCAGATGGATTCTTATCCACTGCACCACTAGGAAAGTCCAAGGTATCATTTCTGAGAAGGCTTTACTTCTGGTTGAAAGTCAAATCATGCCCACAACTTGACCTCATGATACTGTTAATATTGTGAGTTGATATGTTAAAGTCCTAACCCTCAGGACTGCAGATGTCACATTATTTTGGGAAATAGAGTTGGTTTTGTAGATGAAATTGAGTTAAGATGAGGTCATAGTGGAGTAGGGTGGGCCCTTAATCTAATCTGACTGGTGTCCTCATAAGAGAAGAGACACAGAGAGACACATAGGGATAATGCCATGTGATGACAGAGGCAGAGACTGGGTGATGTAGCTTTAAGGCAAGGAAAACCCAGGGTTGGTGGCTACCACCAGAAGCTAGGAAGAGCCAAGGAAGGATTCTACCCAGAGTCTCAGGCACATGGCTCTGCTGACACCTTGCTTTTAGTATTCTAGCCTCCAGAACTAAGAATGAATCAATTTCTGTTGTTTTAAGTCACCCAGTTGGTGATAATTTGTTAGGGCAGCCTTTGAAAACATACAGTTAGGGAGTATAAAAGAATGCCACTACTCCAGGGACAAGCTTCCAGTTGAGAATAAGCCCTCACAAGAGGAGTTACTATAAATATTCCATTCAGGCTGAAACCTCTGGCTACTTGACAGATGAACTGACAAGCTGCAAAGAGTGGTGAGCTTCCCTGGTAGGTCAGTTGGTAAGGAATTTCCGGCAGTACAGGAGACCCAGGTTCTATCCCTGGGTCGGGAAGATCCCCTGGAGGAGGAAATGGCAACCCACTCAATTATTCTTGCCTGGAAAATCCCATGGGCAGAGGAGCCTGGTGGGCTACAGTTCATGGGGTTGCAAGAACTGGACATGATTTAGCGACTGAACCACCACCACCCAAAGAGTGGTGAAAATCTGTGTCACTCCATGGATTCTGGGTGATGTTTGCTCTTGGAGATATTTAAGCTAGCTTGGTTCATAATTCCTAAAGTCATCAAAATTGATGTCTTTATTTTGGGTGTTTTTTTACAAATCAAATCCAGTTTTTAGTCAAGATAGTTCTCTTTTTATTTTTTCTTTTTAAAAGTTTCATCAGAGAGGGGGAGGAACTATTATTCAACAAGCCCCTTGTTAAGATTTGGTGAGTAGCCAGGGGGTCATGCTCCTGCTGAAAGTTCTGGGGGAGAATCCTTCCTTTCCCGAGGTGATAGAATTCTTATAGAGATAATAAATAGCAACAACTCCAAAATACATAAGGATTAGATGAAGTTTCTAAAAGCGCTTCCAGTTCTGAAACCCCATGCTTTTCTTAAAAGAGAGCATATTCTGTTGCCTACCCTCACTCACACATCAAAGCCTTACCACACTGCATGGTCTACAACCTGGACCCAGGCTTCCTTATCATTCACCCACTCTTGGCACCCTGCAGTCTGGGCCTTTTCCCTTCTTCCTTGCTTTACTTTGCCTTCACACTCACATGTTCCCAACACTCCCCACAACTGTTCACCACCCAAGATTGCTCAGTGCAGTTTCAACTGGTTGTCTCTGATGTCCCTTTCCTAGCCTTCATCCTCTTTGAGTTTTCTACAACAGCTGACATTATTGATCTTCCTTCTCCTCCCTGAAACTCTTATTTCAAAACCTCATGATACTGACAATTTTCTTTCTCTCTTTATACTTTCAGATTCTGAAATTGTATCCCCCCAAGGGCTTGTGTTATTGTTTCTGTGATGAAGACTCTCAAAGCTGTATCTGTAGTCCAGTCCTCTGACATATCTTACTTTCTAATACAGATCTCCATCTAGATACCCTAAAGGAGCTTCAAACTCAGCATACTTCAAACTGAATGCATCATCTCCCCTCTATGCTCCACTTCAACGTCTCTCCTTTTTTTAAAAAAAATATAACTAGAATTGATTTACTATATTGTGTTAGTTTCAGGTACACAGCTTCAGATTCTTTTCCATTTTAGGTTATTATAAGATGTTGAACACAGTTCCCTGTGCTATACAGTAAATCCTTATTGTTTATCTATTTTATATGTAATGGTATGTATCTGTTAATCCCAATCTCCTAATTTATCCCTCCTGTCTCCCCTCTCCCCTTTGGTAACCATAAGTTTGTTTTCTAGATTAGTCTATTTCTATTTTGTAAGTAAGATGATATGCATTATTTTTTTAGATTCGACACATAAGTGATATCATATAATATTTGTCTTTCTCTGCCTGCCTTACTTCACTTGGCATGATAATCTCTAGATCCATCATGTTGCTGAAAATGGCAATATTTCATTCTTTTTAGGGCTGAGTAGTATCCCATTGTATGTATATACACGGGCTTCCATGGTGGCTCAGTGGTAAAGAATCCGCCTGCAATACAGGAAACACAAGAGATGCGAGTTCAATTCCTAAGTGGGGAAGATCGTTGGAGAAGGAAATGGCAATCCACTCCAGTATTCTTGCCTGGGAAACCCCATGGACAGAGGAGCCTGGCGGGCTACAGTCCATGGGGTCACAAGAGTTGGACACAACTTAGTGACTAAATCACCATTACCATGTATATACATACATACATATATATGTCTCCACATATATTTTCTTTATACATTCATCTGCTGGTGGACACTTAGGTTGCTTCTATGTCTTGATAACTGTGAATAGTGGTGCTATGAATATTAGGATGCACGGATCTTTGTGAATTAGAGTTTTCCCCTTTTCCATATATATGCCCAGGAGTGGGATTGCTGGATTATATGGGAGCTCTATCTTTAGGGTTTTTTTTTTTTTGGCTGTGCCACGTGCCTTGTGGGTCTACAGGATCTCAGTTCCCCAACCAGGGCTCGAACATGGGCCCCTTGCAGTGGAAGTGCAGAGTCCTAAGTACAGGGCTGCCAGGGAAGTCCTGTTTTTAGTTTTTTAAGGAGCCTCCATACTATTTCCATAGCTGTGCACCAATTTCCATCCCCACCAACAGTGTAGTAAGGTTTCCTTTCCTCTGCACCCTCTCCAGAATTTATTATTTGTAGGCATTTTGATGAAGGTCATTCTGACTGGTGTGAGTTTTGATTTGGAGTTTTGATTTCCGTTTCTCTAATAATTAGCTTTGTGGAGCATCTCTTCATGTGTCTGTTGGCCATCTGTATGTCTTCTTTGGAGAAATGTCTGTTTAGGTCTCCTGCCATTTTCCGTTGTCCTAAAATCTTTTCCTGTATTCTCTACTTGACAGATGCTTTTATTTTCTCCAAGCCATTTAGATTTGAAATCAGGAGTCAAATCATTGACGATCCTCCACTCCACAATCAGTAGTAAATTTCAATAGATTCCCTCTGTCTAATGTGCCTTGTATTTGTCTCTTCTTCATGCCTACTATGCCTATTTGATTCAGAACCATGTTACCATTTGCTTTGACTATTACAATAGCCTCATTGTGTCTCTGTTGCCTCTTTTCCAAACTGTACATTTTGCTGCTATAGTCTTCAGATCTCTTCCCTCTCTGGCTCAAAAGTTGTCTAACTCTCATGCTGTAGTGGTATTCAGGACACACCACTGCTCTGCACAAACGCCTTTAGTTACTCCCTCTTGATCATCAAATCAAATACAAACTTTTTGCTCCAACATTCCCTTCCCCAAATGATGCCAACCTTCCATTACAGCCTCACCTATTACTCAACTTGAACCTTTAGCTACAAACAAGACAATACATTCTGCTCATCTCAATCTCCATGCCTTTGCTTCTACTCTTCCTTCTATCTAAAACGCCCTTCTTAGAATTCATCTAGCCCAACAAAATTCTTCCCATGCTTCAAAACCCATTTAAATCACTCACTCCTCCACTGTACTTCTCCTTGATCTCTTAATCATACATGTCCTTTGCTCGTTTAAACACCATGCCCCCATCCTGAACTGATGGCCTCTGGACTTATTGAACATGAAAAATAAACATCTATTATTTGGGGACTTACTATTGCTTATAACTAAACCTAATCCAAATAATACAGTATTATTCAGCCTTCTCTGCCTTCTCTTAAAGATAAGATCTTCCTAAATCCCTGTTTGATTTTTAAGAATGTATTTTTCAATGTGCGAAATGAAATAAGTTGAGTCCAAGCTAGTCTCTTGCTAGCCACGCAAAGAACAATTCTACTTGGATGGACCGCTCTAAACAAAGATTGCCAATACTTGTGTGCTTACCTCCATCTGGCTTCCAGTTTCAAACACAGAAGATTTTTTTCTCAGGTCCAAGAAGAGTACTACTTTTGATCATAACTGGAGAATATATTGGAGATGGATTATTTCACTTGGTTCCATTCATGTCTTAGTCTCAGGGAGAGACACAAGAGTATGATGGTTAAGAACATTGACTTTGAAGCCCTACCACTTGAGTTTAAATCTGAACTGTATCACTTCCTGGCTATGTGACCTTAGGCACAAGGCTTAACCTCTCCACACTTTCATTTCCTCACCTCTCAGTAATAATAATAGTGCACACCATATAAGATGGTTGTGAGGATTAAATGAATTAATATACACAGAACACACACATAACCACACTGAACAACGTCTGGCACATTTAAGTGTTTACTATCACTGAATATGGTAATGCTTGACTTTATTACCTACTAGGGATGGCAACCCACTCCAGTGTTCTTGCTTGGAGAATCCCAGGGACGGGGGAGCCTGTGGGGCTGCCGTCTATGGGGTCACACAGAGTCGGACACGACTGAAGCGACTTAGCAGCAGCAGCAGGGATGTAATGGTGAGTAAAAATGACACTTCTCTGCCTTCGTGGATCTTACAGTCTAGTACATAAGGTTAAACGATATTAAAATAATGTTTAATTTAGAGTTACAATTAGTGCTACAACAAGGCTGATGAGCATGCTTTAGAGAGAAATTTCTTCTAGTCCAGGTTATTGGGCGAGACATCTCCGCTGCAGTGTGGAGAGTCAGTAAATTAGCCTGGGGAAGGGGGCTAAGAGAAAGAGGAGGAGGCTGAGAGAAGAGAAGCCAAGATGCTTTGCTAGCCTCTGAGGTCCAGGGTGCTCAGGTTACTGGTCCACAATCCTAGCAGGAATTGAGGCCGCCTACAGAGAACTGCATGTGCTTCACAATTAAGAGGCCTTGAGGACCAAGGAAAAGAGAATTCCAGTGGCTTACCCTATGGAAACAAATCCTCTAATCCCCTGGGAAGTCGCAAGGCAGAGGAGCACAGCCCAGGGGGAAAGTGACTGCTGGGGGCTACATTTTGTCAAGGTAGATTACAGCATCCATGAAGATATTCTGCAAGAAAAGTCAAAGCAGGGAATCACACAAAAGTGGCCGAGTTGCCTTTGCTGCTGAAAATTTTAGAAGGCCTTTGAACACTTAAGAAATCATATTTGCTGTACATATGTGAAGAGTTGAGTCAAGAGACCTCAAATGCTCAAATGTATTCCTGGCATGCACAACCTTAAATTAGAGGGGCTAAATAAAGCTGTGGCCTGCCCTTTCTGAAAGTTTGCCAACCACTGATATAGATCATGTGGGACATGGGGCCTCATCTGGGCTGCTCTTAGGACAGACACTGGAACTTGCTTTCTGGCTGAAATGTCTGACATCAGCCCTAATGTTTAGTCATGTATCCTTTTCCCCAAGACATCAAGTACTGGGCCCAGGGCCTCAGGGAGGGTAGGTTTAGTCCGCAGAGAGCTAAAGGGCTCCTTGTGAAGAGAATGGATAATTCCTGGCCCCAAGCAGCCTGCCCCAAGTTGTCTCTGCAGAGACCCATCATATTCATGGTTTCTAGAGATGCCCTTTGACTTCTGAGCAACATGTGCAGCTTTCTTTTGGTTTGGCATCAGCGAACACTCCAGACCTCCCAGGCAGCTCCGAGTCATGGTCCACATCACCTTGTTTGGAAACATCACCATCTGGTGGATTTCACTGTATCTGCTCTCAAAGACCGGGCTGTGTTTTGTCAATTGAGGGCATCCAGGACATGCTGGATATTCCAGCTGTACACTGGCTCTGAGGCTGGTATTTAAGGAAGCCAGAGTTGAGGGGCAAGTAAGGAAGACTGTTGTATGCTTCATGCTTCTAAGCTTAAATCTTGGCGCACAGTCAGCGCTCTCTCTACAACTTGATTGGCTTTTCTCAGCAGCACAATGGGCCCCCCATGGCCCTGCTCTTAAAGAGTTTCATCGAAGCTCCTTGAACCTGGATTGTCTTCGCAGAGATCACAGGAAATTTCCCAGGAGTGGAAAGGACCTAATAAATGGCTGTTCTTTCCTTCATAGCTGATTGAAATTTAATCCCTGGAATCTGAAAGGAGGCAAGACTGCTTTGCTTCAAATGCAGGCCCTTCCTGGCGTGGTCAAACCCAAGGACCTCAGGTCAGATGACGCCCTGGGAAGCTCAGCCTAGACACGTGCTGTGGGATCCACATCGCTTTTCCTGTTTCCTAGCCAAAAAGCATTAGTGAAGTCTCTTGAACACAGTCTTTCATTAGTGTGAGGGTAGGGAGCAGAAACACAAACATATAGGGTCCTAAAAGATAGTATCTGCTCAAGTAGAAAAATGTCTGGGCTTTGGAGAATTAGATTCAAATCCCAGCTCTTCCACATGCAGACCGTGTGGATGAAACATAGAAAAGTCTCCACGCAAGCCCTGCCACTTCTGTTCTCCAACAGCAAGGAACTCAATCTCTCTGAGCTTTACTCTCCTTATCTAAGAAATAGCATAATCATAGCAGCTGCTTTATGCAATGAAAAAGAAAATGAAACGAGAGAGCAATATTGCTGTCATTTACCCACTCTTGATAATTTTAAAATATAATATTTTAATTTATTGGGGGTTTTGTTGCAGCTTTCACAATAAAAATGTTCAAATCTCTTTCTTGCTGTCTAAGCCAGAAGACTTTACTCAGAACTGATTCATACTTGGAATGATGTTGTCTGAAAAAAGCATCTGTTTAGTTTCTAACAAAAGGGTTTTATAAAAAATCCAAAGGATTCTGTTTAAATTATAGTTCTACTTTAGATCTAATTATCTGATGTATTTAGCATGGTCTTTCTCTAACTTCATTTTCTTCTAGGCAGCAGGGTTCTTTTTTTCAAGTGTATTCTCACTTGGAACCCTGATATATTGAATAAATAAAAGCAAGTATGAGTGGAGTGGAGCTGCAGCTGGAGCTGGGGGAAGAAAGGCAGGCTTCTCTTTGGTTTCCACTCAAAAGTAAGCTCTAGAACAGCAGGAATTTTGCTGTTATGTTCACTGCTGCATTTCCAGTGTCTTCAGTAAATGATGCTTTATCATTAACAGGGCTCAACAGATATTTTTGAATGAATGATGGGGAAATAGTGTATGAAAATGGCTGGCACATAATAAGCAACAAACAAAATCTTTGTGCCTTTTACTTAACTAAAACCCTGCAGGAAACTGAGCAGTATTTTGCTGGTGTAAGAATAAAAACTCCCACCCAGCAGAAAACTTATGTCCTCCCTTTTCACCTATCTTGTTATCCCTTCTGCTATTCTCTTAGACCAGTTAAGTGTATAATGGGAGACCAGCTATGCAGGGAGAAAAAGACATCAGATGGAGTGACTTTGGCCTCGTCACTTCTCACCTCAAAAACCTCTGGGCTTATGCCAGAGCTTGCAAAAATCAGACTGAGCACCTGGTTAAACATGAATATACATCAAACACCCTCTTCAATAGTAGCACTTCCCTGCTGGCTAAAAAGGTAAAGAATCTGCCTGCAATGCAAGAGACCTGTGTTGATCCCTGGGTTGGGAAGATCCCCTGAAGAAGGGAAAGGCTGCCCACTCCAGTATTCTTGCCTGGAGAATTCCATGGACAGAGGAGCCTGGCTGCCTACAATCCAAGGGGTTGCAAAGAGTTCGACTTGACTGAGTGACTAACACAGTAAGAACAGAAGCAATACAGTTGGCTCTGTAGCCAACAAGTCAAATTTGAAATTTGGACGAATAAAATTAACAGGCAGCCTGATGGAAAAAGAGAAATTTAAACTTTGTAGCCAACAGGCCCCAAATTTCAGATCTGCCAGTTATTGCTTGGGTGATCTTTAGGTAAGACCTCTTTGATCCTCAATTTGTTTGTGTTTTTTTTTAGCCTACTAAGTGATCCTCATTCCTTGTCTGATAAAAATATTACCCATATCATAGATTTATGTGGAAATTAAATGAGCTGGTTAGCTAACTGATTAACAAAGTGCCTAACTCATAATGAACACTCAAGAAAAGCTCACTTTCCCAGGAGTCTCAAAACAATCACGTAAAGATAGACTGCTTTATACAGAAGCCCCAAAGCAAAGATTAAGGATGTATACTATAGAAATTCAGAGACTTGGTCAGGGGTGAATGTTAAAATATAATGGAGGCATGTTTTAAGTGATGAGATTCTGATGCTCATATGGAGAGGAAAACCAGGATTCCTGAGCTCCCTGAGTGAGAGGTAGGTAAAAAGTGGGAGGCAATATGTGTAATGATCGAGAGTTGGACACTGAAGTCATGAATATGTGACCTGAGTTAAAATTCCAGCCCTGGTATTTGCTGATACATATTTCTTCTAGGCATCCATATTTCCTTATCTACAATATGGGGATGATAATAAGAATTCCGACTTCTGGAGGCTGTTTTGAAGATAAAATGTGATAATGCATCCAGACCTTCTGAAGATGGTGAGAGTTCTATATACAGTCATTGTAGTTATTAGTATCTTGGGATTAACACACCTGGAAGGAAGGAATGGGCTAGAAAGAGTGGTAATTTCTTCAACCCTAAATATGAGCAGAGACTTAACTTTAGAGAGGTGATTCTGCAAAGAGTCAGTCTTACGTACACCTCATTCTTGAAAAGGAAAGCAGAAATATGTCATGGGAGGGCCCTTTGCCTAGCAAAAAGTAGCTGTTTTCACTTTCTTGAGTTATCTTGACAACAACCTGTGAGGTAAGCAACCAGAATGTCTTAGGCTGGTACTCCACAAGCAGACAAGCAAATAAAGCTTCATGTGTATGTGCTTTATCAAGTACTTGCTCCTGGAAGGACTGGAAAAAGTAGGGCAAGTGGGATACAAAAAGAAAAGGAAAAAAAAGGTGGGGGGAGCGCAATTTCGAGGTAAGTCCCAATTTTAGCTTTATTCTTCAGGGAAGCTCTGACACATAAATTATACACCAAAGCTGAACTTTTACACTTCTGCATCAGCTGTTGGCTAAGGGCTGCCCTGGAGAGATTTAAATCTCCCCAGATTTTCTGATTATTCTGCATTTTTAGGAAAAATGGCTCCAGTCTCCCAAGTACAGTCTTCTTAAAAACATTTGCAAGTGCTGGCATTTAAAAGCAAAATACATAGACGGTGGGAAGATGGGTACACAAAAATAGTAAAAAGGTATCTGAGGGGATCTGGGCAAAGCACTGACACAACACACTCCTGAATTATCAATGGGTCAAAGGAGGAAATCAAAAGGAAAATTTAAAAATATCTTAAAAACAAACAAAAATGAAAACATTACATACCAAAACTTATAGGATGCTGCAAAAACACTTAAAAGAGGAAAGTTTTAGCAATAGATACTTACATTAAGAAAAAAAATCTCAAAAAACTTAACCTTACATCTCAAGGAACAAGAAAAAAAAGAATTAACTAAGGCCAAATTAAGTAGAAGAAAGGAAATAAAGATCAGAGCAGAAATAAATGAAATAGAGATTTTAAAAAATTGAAAAGATCAATGAAACTAAAAGTTGTGCTTTTTAAAAGACAACAAAAACTGACAAACCATAGCTAGACTTGATTTTAAAAGAGAGAAGACTCAAAAAAAAAAACAAACCCAGAAATGAAGAAGAGACATCACAACTGATATCATACAAATAAAGAAAATCATTAGAGATTACTATGTGCCCACCAACAGAAGAATATACAAAGAATATATACAATGGGATATTGTGTATATATAGTGTATGCATATATATATATGTATACTGCTATACATATACATATATATGTATATGCTGCAATGCTAAATATAGATGTTAAAAATATTATGCTTAGTGAAATAAATCAAAGATAAATACTGTATTAGATCACTTATATGTGAAATCTAAAAAACAGAAACAGACTCAGAGGTATAGAGGACAAGCTTATGTTTACCAAAGGGGTAGAGGAACAAATTAGGGGTAAGGGGTTAACAGATACAAACTACTATGAATAAAATAGACACAAGGATATGTTGTAGAGCACAGGGAATTTTAGTCATTTGTCTTGTAACAACTTGTAATATAATCTGCAAAAACACTGAATTACTTTGCATGTGATTGTTCAATTTGAAGAAACCGAAGCGGACACAAAAGGAAATCTATCTTCATGCATTAAAAGAATTAATATTGTCAAATGTCCATACTACTGAAAGCCATCTATAGATTCAGTGCAATTCCTATTCAAATTCCAATGGCATTTTCCACTGAAATAGAGGAAAAAGTACTAAATTTGTATGGAACTACAAAAGACCCTGAATAACCCAAGTAATCCTGAGAAGAACAAAATGGGAGGCATCACACTTTTTGAATTCAAACTATGTTATTACAAAGCTATAGTAATCAAAATAGTATGGTACTGGCATAAAAATAGAGACAACAATCAGTGGAACAGAATCAAGAATCCAGAAACAACCCCTTGCCTATACAACCAATATTTGACAAAGAAGTCGAGAAAACTCAATGGAGAAAGGATAGTCTCTCAATAACAGTATTGGGAAAATTGCATAATCACATTCAGAAGAATAAAATGGACCCTATCTCAAACCACTCATAAACGTTAACTTGAAATGGATTTAAAAAATTAAACCTAAGACCTAAAACTGTGAAACTTCTAGAAGAAAACATAGGGGGAAAGCCCCCTCGACAGTGGTCTTGACAATGATTTGGAGGGATGTGACACTGAAATCACAAGCAACAAAAGCGAAAGTAAACTAGTGCACGGCAGAAGATATAATTAACAAAACGAAAAGGCAACCTATGGAATGGAAGAAAATATTTGCAAATTATATATCTGATAAGGAGTTAATATCCAATGTTTATAAGGAACTCAGTAGCAAAAACAACACACAAAACATTTGAATAGAAAATGAACAGAGGAACTGAGTAGACATATCTCCGAAGAAGACACAGAAATGGTCAACAGGTTCATGAAAAGATGCTCAGTGTCACTAGTCACCAGGGAAATGCAAATCACAAGCACAGTGAGATGTTACCTCACACCTGTTAGAATGGCTATTATAGAAAAGACAAGAGAGAAAACTTTGCAAGGATGTGGAGAAAGGGGAGCCCTGGTGCACTACTGGTGGAAATGTAAATTGGCGCAGCCACTGTGGCAAACAGTGTGACGATTCTTCAACAACTTAAAAAGAGAGTTACCATAAGAGCCAGTAATCTCACTTCTGGGTACATATCCAAAAGAAATGAAATCAAGACTTCAAAGAGATACTGCACTCCCGTGTTAACTGCAGTATTGTTCACAATAACCAAGATACAGAAACAACCTTACTGTCAGTCTACAGATGAATGGATAAAGAAGGTGACGCATGTATACACAGGGAATATTACTGAGCCATGAGAAAGACGGAAATCCTGCCATTGGCAACAACATGGATGGACCTTGAGGGCATTGTGCTATGTGAGATAAATCAGAGAAAGACAAATAGTGTATAATATTATTTACATGTAGTATCTATAAAAGCCAAACTCACAGAAACAGAGTAGAAAGGTGGTTGTAAGTGGCTGGGTGGGGAGGAGAAGGAGGTCAAAGATTGCAAACTTTCACTTATAAGATAAGTCCTGGGGATCTACAGCATGGTGACTATAGTTAACAATACTGTATTATATGATTGAAAGTTTCTAAAAGAGTAGATCTTAAATGTTTTCATCACAAAAAAGAACTAGTAATCATGTGAGGTAATGGAGGTGTTAACTAATCCTATTGAGGTAAACATTTCACAATGTAGAAGTGTATCAAATCAAGTGTACACATTAGACTTACATAATGTTATATGTCAATTTTATCTCAATAAAGCTGGGAAAAAATAAGGAAATTTTGAAAAAGAACAGTCTTTCAGTTCAGTTCAGTTCAGTCGCTCAGTCGTGTCCAACTCTTTGTGACCCCATGCCCCAAAGAAATAAGATACTAATGGTAAAGTGCCAGGAACTTGGGCCAGAATTTTGGTCAGAATTCTAAACTCTTACCCTTAAAGTCATATCACAGATCACTCATAATCTTAGGAAGAAACAATGATGTGCTTTTTATTTTTGATTTAGGTTTCTTTTTAAATGGTAATGGTAAAAGCTATCTAGTATACTCTTTCCATCTGAGCTCACCAACCCTGGACTCCATCCCCCAGTTTCCTTTTGCTCCTATTCTGGCCTCCCTCTCAGCTCTCCCTCTCCACCTCTCCATGTGTGGAGGGGCTAAAGTGAAAACAGACTAGCCAGGATAATTTTTCCAAGGGTGAGCTCAACTTTGGATTTTTACTTTAAAGTAGAATATGAAAATTTCCTTTAGGACAGTTTCCTGTTTTGAATCACAGTCAATTAGTAACATTTTGCCAGTAATAACTGAAGGAATAAAGTCTAGGTGGAAAAAGAGAGGAAAAGAGAGAGCTCATTCTTGATTTACCATTTTAAACTTCAACAAAAAGTGAATAATTTATATTTATGTCCTTAATACTAATTCAGCAAACATTTATTCTGTGCCTACTATGTGGTAGGTGCTGAATTATATGATTTCACATATCTAGATCTTTTCTTTCTCACAACAACTCTATGAATTAGAATTGTGACCTTACTTTATAAGTTAGGAAACCAAGGCACAAGGAGCTCAAGTGCCCTGGCTTAGGTCACATTGCTTGTAAGATTTTAAATAGATTCTTTGGCCACCAGTTCAGTTCAGTTCAATCATTCAGTCATTTCTGACTCTTTGCGACACCATGGACTGCAACACACCAGGCCTCCCTGTCCATCACCAACTCCAGAAGCTTGCTCAAACTCAGGTCTGTTGAGTCGGTGATTCCATCCAACCATCTTATCCTCTGTTGACCCCTTCTCCTCCTGAGCTAGTGCTTTTCCCACCAGCTTCACAGCTGACTCTCCACTTGGACTTGTTGTGGAGACTGCTGTGAGCAATCAAAATATTATCAAAGCTATGCACTCTTGTCCATCAGATGACAGCATTTCATTTCATTGGTCTAATTTTACCAGCCTGTTTAGTGACATAGAATAAGTTGGTTCAGTATAGACAAAGGGTGGTGTTTGGGGATTTTTGCCCAATCAGGTTTAAATGTACTTTAGACAATATCTCCTTCAAAAGCCAGAGTTTTACTTAATGGGGAAACCCTGGAAGCATTCCCACTAATGTCAGGAGAAAAAAAAAAAGGATGCCCACTTTTGGCACCATTATTTAATGTTTCATTGGATGCCATCCAAATAGACAAAAGAAAGAAATTAATGTTATATGAATTAAAAATGAAGAAAGAAGACAATTTCTATTCACAAATAATATAATTGTCTTATACTTGAAAATCCAAGAATAAAATGTACTACAAACATTTAAGAGAGTTCAGTATGCTAGCAAGATAAAAAGCTAATATATAAAAATACCTTCATATATACAAAAAGCATCAGAATATACAATGGAAGAGAAAATCTCCATTTTTAAAAAAGCAACCAAAAAGTTTAAATACCTAGAAGTGAATATATAAGAAATACACAAAGCCTATATGAGAAATACTTTCACTTTGATGTTCATTACTTAAACCCATTCATCAATCTTAGTATCACTAAAAACAACCATCATATGCCTCCTGATGTGATGCAATATAAGTAAGCAGCATCAACTATGAAGAATTCTTAGCAAAAAAGTAGAATGTGGATCTTATCAAGCATTCATAGCTATCTTTCACTTATAAGAAATATGAGTGGAATAACAAACTAGGTGACAGCATGGTGGAGCAAGCAGACAAATACAGAACATGGAACATTTCACAGGACAAGTGACCAAGTTTCTTCAACAAATCTAAGGTGTAAAACAGAGGAAGGACATTGCTATTGATTAAAAGAGAATTAATAGGTATAACAACCAAATGCAATATGTGGAACTTCTTTGGATGCTGATTCAAACAAACTAACTGTAAAAAAAAACTTTCTGAAATAATTGGGAAAATTGAGTATGGACTGGGTATTATGCGATAATAAGACTATGTTTGATAATTTTGTTAGTTGTGGTGATAGCCTTTGGGTTATATGAGAAATTTTCCATATTTTAAGTGGTAAATACCAGACATTAAGGGAGTGGAATAATATGATATTTGCTTTAAAATAGTTCATGAAAGAAAGAGGCAAGGGGAGAGAGAGAGCATGTAAAATCTTAATAGTATTTGTATCAATTTGCTGATAAATTTGTATCAATTTTGCCATAACAAAATACCATACTAGGTGGTGTAAACAGAAATTTCTCACCATTCTGGGGGCTGAAAATCCAGGATCAAGGCATTGGCAGGTTTGGCTTCTACTGAGGCCTCTGTCCTTGGCTTGCAGATGGCTGCCCTCTCGCTGTGTCCTCACCTGAATTTTCCTGTGTGTGTGTGTGTATACCTGGTCTCTCTCCTGTGTATAAAAATTTTCTTTTCATATAAGACCAGTCAGATTGGATTAGAGCCCATTCTAAAGGCCTCATTTGAACTTTCTTCTTTAAAGGCCCTATCCCCAAATACAGCCTCATTCTGAGGTACTGAGGGTTAGGACTTCAATGTATGAGTTCAGGGGATGAAACAATTCCTCTCATAACAGTTGTTAATCTGGATGATAAATGTATGGGAGTTTATTGTACTAAACTCCTTGGTTTTATGTATATTTTAAAATTTATATTAAATGCAACATTCTAGAAAAGAAGGATATAAAAGTAGACCTGAACAAATAGACATACACACCCCATGGATAAGAAGACTCACCATCAGAAAGATAAAATTTTTCACAAATAAATAACTTTAACACATCTCTATAAATAAACCTGATTCTTTTCCTGAAACTGAACAAGCTTATATACAAAAATAAGTAAGTAAGAATAGCAGGGAAAACTCTGTAAATATAGAGCAATATGGTGTAGAGAAGCCTTGTTGGATATTAAAACATAGTCTAGAGCCTTAAAAATTAAAATGATGTGAAATTAGTACATGGAAGTAAACAAAAATCCAAAAACAGACCCAAATGCATATAGCAAATTATTAATATATGATAAAGGTATCTTCTCAAATCAATGAGGGTAAAAATGAAATGTCTAATCAATAACATTAGGACGACTGAGTAGCTATTTGCAAAATGATTAAATATGATCCATACTTCATACCATATATCAAGATAAAATCTAAATAGATCAAAGATTTAAGTTTAAAAACTGAAACTATTAAAATACTAACAGTAAACCTTGAAGTGAATCAGGCCTTTCTAATTATGACAAACCAGAGGCCATTTAGAAACTGATTCACATATTTCACTTCACTTCATAAAAAAAAAAAATTCTCATAGTAAACAACAGCACACATGTACCCCACAAGCAAAGATAAAGGATAAGTGGGGAAAATATTTGTATTTCATATCACAAAGGGCAAATTTGGATCCTAAAGAATACCAAGTGACCCTGAAACCTCTGAAAAGTTGCTCAATTTTTCTCATAATACAAAAAATTCAAATTGAGAACTACAGTAAGATTCTTTTTCTTGCTTATCAACCTGGCAAAGGTAAAAAAGTTTGACACCACATTCTATTGGTGAGCCTGGGGAAAATGGAAACTCTCATACATTGTTGGTGGGACTGCAAATTGATACAACCCTTGAATTAAGTTGGTAGTTCTGCCATAACAAAGTACTAGACACTGGCTGGCTTATAAGAACAGAAATTGATTTGAATTAATTTTTCTCACAATTCTGGAGGCTACACATCTGAGATCCAAGTGCTAGAAGGGTTGGTTCCTTCTGAGCCTTCTCTCCTAGTCTGGTAAGCGGCCATCTTCTTATCCCTGTGTCTTCACGTTGTCTGCCCTCTGAACGTATCTGGGTCCTAATGCCCTCTACTTACAAGGACACTAGTCGTGTTGGATTAGAGCCACTCTAATGACCTCATTTCAACTTAATCACCTCTTTATAAACCCTATTTGCAAATACAGTCACATTCTGAGTAACTGGGGGTTAGGAATTAAACACTTGAATTTGCAGGGACACAAATCAAATCATAGCAACCATTATGGCAAGAAACAGAAGTAGCTATAAAGATTACCAATATATTACCTTTCTCCAGCAATTCCACTTCTGGAAATTTATCCTACAGATACAAATGACATAAAGCGGCATACATATGAGATTATTCATTTCAAACTTGTTTATTTATAATAGCAAAAAGTTTGAAATGACCCATGTCCACCAATAGGTGACTGAGTAAACTATGTTTCATCTACACTGTGCAAAATTATACAGCTGTAAAAAAAAATCAGGAAGCTCTCCTGATTTTAGCTGATGCACAGCTAAGGAGAAATCAACAATGATATATGAAGTAAGAAAAGGAAGGCACAAAACAATAGCATGCTACCCACGTATGAGAAATACATTTGTATTTACTTGTACAGATTTGCGTAAAGAAACACTGAAGGCAAAACGACAACAACAAACTAATACAATTGGTTATTGATAGGGACGTCATGGGTACTCAGAATAGAAGGGACAGAAGTGGAAGTGAGTTTTTCCATACATTCCTTTTTATATAGTTTCCATTTCTAAATCACATAAATTCAAAAGTTACAATTGTTATATATAAAGTTTTCTAGTTCAGCCATGAAATTTCTAGTACAATATGAGACTAACTCTAATTAATCTTTCCACTTTTAAGAATACCTACTTTCAGTTTATCAAAGCTACATCTAGAGTTTTCAAATCGTGCTCTTGTAAAATACAGAAAATATCCAGGGGTTGCAAAGGCTTTCTTTTTATTTTTCTTTGAAGAAAGGAAGCGAGTTTAAGAGGGCTAGAGCGAGTCCAGTTGGATTTGACGTTGACCGAAGAGGAGATCGCCCAGATGCTATTGATCACCAGCACTCAGCAGCACACACGCCCTTTGGTGTGCATCACTTCAAGCAAGCAGAAGTGTGCCCTGCTGAGAGTGGGGGTGCCGGGGTGGGGGTGGGGGGACCTGAGCGCACTGCCTCCAGCTGAGAGTGAAATTCCTTGAGAAAGCCCCCTTCCTGTCATAGCACCCACAGCGCTCTGAGCCTGCTTGCAGCCCAACGGCCTCTCCGAGAATGCTACATTTAAAAGTGCAGTTTTTGGATGATTCCCAGAAGATTTTTGTGGTTGATGTAAGTGGAAATCACATTGCTATTATTCCTTTATTATTCATTCAATACTGGTCATTTGTGGACAGCCCATTAGCTGGCAATATTATGTCTTCTTTAGGACCGAATGACGGAGGACTGTGGTTTTTAGCTTTGGAAAAAAGAAATCTGTTTTTAATATCACAATGTAGCTCATGCTTTCCCATTAACCTTTCTTCTAGAACAGGTTCTCTTTTCTCAAGGAATAACAAAAGCAAGTCTTAAAGATATGTTAAATATTTGTAAAAATAAAAATAAAGCAGCAATAACTTAGTTGTCCTACCCCAAAAGGTGTTATTGCTCACTGAAATAATTTGTCTGTGAGTCTCACCGCATGAATATTTGTGGGGAGAAAGCTGTGGTTCTGAGGGAAAGGAGAAGGGGAAAGCTACCCTCCTTTTCTGAAGAAAACCTGTGGGGTTTCAGGGGGTGGGGAGTGGGGGTAGAATTATGCAGTTATAATGAGAACTTCAGGAAGTAATGACAAGTATAAAAGAGAAAGATAGGATAAGAGACTATTTAGTTTGATTTAGTACTTAAAGTTCAGGGTTCTTCATATAATTCCTAGCTACATGATGATTGCGTACAATTATACCTCATCTCTTCAAGGAAGAACAAATGCACTAAGCACATCATTTGGGGCTCATCTTCCAGTATCTTAAGAGACGTACATTTTGGTGTCAGAATTTATGTATGAGCATTTGGAAATGTTCTACAATTTTATTGGAATCAAAGCCGCTATTTGCTCTGATATTTACATTAGCTACTAACAAGGAACAAATAGTTCATTTTCTTTGAAATTCCTACAAAATGCTGGCTGTTTTCTTTTATACATTACGTGACAACTGCTGTTGGGTGTGGGGGTAACCCATTTTTCAAATAAGTATTTCATTTTTATTTGAATCATGTGCTTTGTGGGTGATGGTTGCATGGTTTCAGCTGCTGTTTGGCTGTCTCTTCCTTTCACTTTTATTTGCAAAAGGCATTTCTAGGTCCATGGACCTGAATGATTTGTTTTTGTAGCAAATAGCTTCCATTAGAGGTATGAGGCATTTCCTATTCTTTCCTGGAACTATATTTAAGGGGTGGAAAATGTCTTTTGAGTAGTTTATCCATTTACAGGCTGGTGGTGTATGCTCGCAGCGCTCTGGTACCTGAATTAGTGAGCTGGGGATTCAAAAGACACTGCTTTAGGCTAAGTTTTTAATAGATACTTCAAGTGACTCAAAGAGAAATCTTTGACAAAAAGTGACAGAAGGGCTTTCTGAATGTACAGTTCAAATACAGATCCAATTAAATGGGGGTGAGGGGTGGGAAGCCCAGTATTATAGCATCACAAAATTCACCTTCTGAGGAGCTGGTTCTAGCAACTGGAAGCCAGCATGATTTGGCTTGAAGTCAGATTGTCTCTTTCCAGCTGCAACACATTGTGTTCCTTGGGAAGATAATGGGAGAGATTTGATACCCAGCAATTCGGGTGTCACAGCATCTGATCCCGTTTGCTCTGTGGAGCGCTGCTCTGTAAGTAGCAATCGTGCCGTTACCGAGAGTGGTGGTAGCACTAACGGCAGTCCCTTGGGCAGCTTTGTCTTGAGGAAAATGGAGCCTTCAGTTAGCATCCAGCCATCCAACAGGATTTCTCTCCTTAACAATAGTAGACTGATAATGAAATTGATGATGATGATGATGATGATGGTAGCAGTAGTAGTGGGTCCTCAATGAATACCACTTTCAAATTTAAAGAGCAATTTCACATCCATTAGTTAATTTGATCCTCCATTCCACCCTGTGAGTGAAAGTAGTCAAAAGATGAATCTTTTCCAATTTTGCAAATTAAGAGAGAGGGGCTCAGGGAGCTTAAGTGACTTGGGCAGAATTAGCACGGAAATGCAGAGCTGGGACTTTCGACTCAGGACTCTTCCTATGACCCCATGTACAGTTGTATCTGAAGACTCATCTATCAGTAGCTCTCTGTTGTTGTTGTTTAGTCATGCCTGACTCTTTGCGACCCCCAGACTGTATCCCACTAGGCTCCTCTGTCCACGGGGTTTCCTGGGCGAGAATCCTGGAGCAGGTTGCCATTTCCTACTCCAGGGGATCTTTCTGACCCACGGATCGAATCTGCATCTCCTGTGGGTTCTTTACCACTGAGCCACCTAGGAAGTCCCAGTTGTTCTCAAGTCCTGTAATATTGCCATTGCATGTTAGTTTCCATGGCCCTCAAAAGGCATAGAATTTGGCATACAATGAGCCTTTGATGATTGTTATGAACCAACTGGTAGATACTTATTTCTTTGCCCATCGATGAGGAACTACATGAGAAAACGATTCCTAGAGCTCAAGGAGACCATGGCATGAATCTTTTAATTGATTCAAAAGTTCACAAAGCAACCTAAACCTGTTATCTTTTATGAGTATCCTAGGATGAAAAAATGCTTGGAACCATAGTGACGAGAACCATTAGCAGGTAAGGAGAGCCACATGGAGGGGCTTTTGATACAAAAATTGACTGAAGTCTCATGAGGCATGGGTCAGTCCCAGGGACAATTGTTCTTCAAGATAAAATTTAAGAAAATAATTGGCTGCATGGGGGGAAAATGATGGCATCTTGGGCATTACATATAAAGCACACATGATCAGATAGAATAAGGTCACCTGGATTAGACTAACTGACATCCAGAAGCCTTTATTCCACTCCGAGTAGCATCATCTATATGAGTTTGCTGGTGTCTAGGATCTGGCTCTGAACTATAGCCTCAGAAGCCTGATTTGTCAGCACTCCACAAGATCCGAAGTCAGACAATGATATTTTAAAATCAGGAAGCCAGTGTTACCATTTATGGTAGGATTGGGAACGCTAATCCTCTCATCGATTACATAAGATGCGGAAGGACAGAAGAGTCAGATTTAAAGGAACTGGATTTATGATCTAGTTTGATGGCTTGATAATGAATCCATCTCCACAAAGGCCCTGTCATTGACACCTTTTAGTCACTTATTCATTCGTTTAGTCATTTCATTAACAAATTATTGTTGAGGTTCTAGTATGTTCCAGGCCCTGTTCTGGGCACAGTCAACTCTACAATATGAGCAAGGGAACACTCTCGCCTGGGCAGTGCTGGCTGGGAGCCACCAACCTTAGCTTCACTGATTCCTCCTCCTTTCATTGCGTGGTTGACAAACTCCTTTTGTGATTGACCTGTTTTTAATTTGCTAATGTAATTTGCTAATCTAATCAATTAGATTACTGGGAAGAGTGTCTGGTCCCTGAAATGTCCTGGTTTTTTGAATTTTCTTTGCATATGTGTAATCTGAGACACTGGGTGTTGATATTTATAGATGAACACTGTGAGAGTATTAGTCAACCTTTTCCTTTCTGAATTTCCAAGAGTGTTTAGGGGATGCAGGATAGATATGGGATTCCAGAATTGCTGGGATGTGCCTATTAAAGTTTAATCCAATGAAGAAAATGTATTTGGTAAAAACCTCATTTTACTTTTCTAGTCAATGTATTTGATAAAACTGATCATTGTTAAACAACAACAGCATCTCTAGTCCAGAATGATGATGGGAGCGGGTAAACAGGAGGATAAACAGAATAAGGTAATGATTTTAGAAATAATTGAAGATTTTAGTATAAATTCAGTTTGCCTCTTCAACATGGGGACTGGGACTTTTCTGGATAGAAAAAGGGAGGATAAGACCAAAGCTAAGGCTTCTGAGCTCTCAGAAAGAATAGAGAAGGTCAGGTTTCTAGCTTGACTAGGAACCCTCCTAATACTCACACATACCAGTAGCAGTAATGAGTGTCCTCAGAGAGTGACCTCATTTTAAGCCTGAACTGTTTGCTTATATGAGGTTTAGATAGAGAGTTTTCAAAACAATAATCCAGTCACCATAGTTGACACAGTTCTGTCTGATATGCCCCCTGCTTACTGCAGTTCTCTCTTTGTAAAAGCATAGTGAAGGGGAAGAACAGCTGTTGTTTGTGAATTTCCAAAAGTACATTTTATTTTGATGATTTCTGGAAGCTGAAGTCAAAATAAGACATTTGAAACATCTCAAGTCTTACATTTACCTGATTGTTAAGTGACTGTACTGGCCAGCACAGTGGGTACCTAGGGGCTTACTCAGTGAGAGAATACAGTGAGTCAGCTTACTCCATTCCGCTGGGAGCCCATCATAAAGGCCACCAGGCCTCATTTTCTGAAAGACACAGAGGGGAAGCGTTGCCAGGACTGAGCACTATTCAAGTTAAATAAGCAAGCCAAGAATCGCCTACTGATTTGTTCTTATTGGTAGTGGTATTTAAGCTTGAGATACTTGTCCAGGAGCTGTTTTTTTCAATTTGTAATGATGAGGGATCTTTTGTAGTTTTGTCAATAACAAACTAGATACCCCTCCCCTTCATAAAGCAAAGCTCGTCTAACACGAATGGAATGGAATTGCTCTAGTGTAGTAAAATGTACCTGGATTTGGGGTTAGAGAAACTGCCCCATTTTAGATGTGTGATCTCGGGACAGTCACTTAACCCCTTATCTCCCAGAGTTGTTTTAAGGAGTGATATAAATGATATATATCTGGAGTCTGATATAGCAAGGCAAATTTTGACTCTGCTGCTTACAAGCTGTGTGAACTTGGGCAAGTCACTTAGCATCTCAGACTTAGTTCTGTCAACTCTAAAAACTTGGACTTGGGGTATCAGGAAAAACTTTCCAAAGAATATACCATTTAAGTTGCTGAGTAGGAACTAAGGAGGTGAAGAGTGTGAGCTAGGATGAAGGGGGTTGTATGGTGTTTACACAAAAGAAAGATTAAAGACCAATGTGCAAAAGAGAACATGGCCCTTTCATAGAAAAAAAAAAAAAAAAGGTCACTGTGAGCAAAGAATGGAGTGGGGACAGAAAGATGGGGAGTAGCTTGAATTCAAGTTGAAGCAGAGGTAGTCAGCAGCTAGATCATTTGTATCAAGTTTTATATATATATATATGAAGTTTGAGCTTTATCTTGAAGATGATAGAGAATCAGTAAAGAGTTTAAGAAACTCAAAATGGGGCTATAAGCATCTGATAACTCATTAATTTGTGCATTCCCTTGCTCATCTAATATTTAATGAAAAATGTTATAAGTGTTGGAGATGCCAGAGAATTGTAATAATAATTTCAAGTTCAGTGGCTCCAATTTCAGATAGCCAACCTCTGTCCTAAAATATGTGCCCAAACATCAAAATTCCAACCTGATAGGGAATAGTGGACACAGAAAGGATGGATACAAAAGACATTAATGAAGTAGAATTACTAGAAGCATTTGATGTCAGCCTGGATATAGGAGACGAATTGAGGAGTCTAGATGACATCTAAATTTCTGGCTTAGGTAATGGTTTCAATGAGTGGCCCTCATTCACCAAGAAAGAGAACAGAATAAAAGGAGAAAGTTTAGGATGGGCAAGGAGTTTTGGATTTATTCATGGGAATGTGGAAAGAGAAATATATCTGGAGTTGCACAGATCTGAGTTCTAGTCTTGGCTCTAACAATTGTAAAAAAAAGATTATTTTATTGAAGTACAGCTGATTTATAATGTTGTATTAATTTCTGCTGTACAGAAGTGATTCAGTTATATTGGTATATATATGTATGTATGTATCTATGTATGTATACGGAGAAGGCAATGGCACCCCACTGCAGTACCCTTGCCTGGAAAATCCCATGGACGGAGGAGCCTGGTGAGCTGCAGTCCATGGGGTTGCTAAGAGTCGGACACGACTGAGTGACTTCACTTTCACTTTTCACTTTCCTGCATTGGAGAAGGAAATGGCAACCCACTCCAGTGGTCTTGCCTGGCGAATCCCAGGGACGAGGGAGCCTGGTGGCTGCCGTCTATGGGGTCGCACAGAGTCGGACACGACTGAAGCGACTTAGCAGCAGCTGCAGCATGTATGTATACACATATATATTCTTTTTCATTTCTATTCCATTATGGCTTATTACAGAATATTGATTATAGTTCACTGTGCTATACAGTAGGACTTTGTTATTTATCCATCCTATATATAATAATTTGCATCTGCTAATCCCAAACTCTCAGTCCATCCCTCCCCAACCTGCCCTCTCCCTAAGCAACCCCAAGTGTGTTTTCTATGTCTGTCTGTTTCTGTTTCATAGATACGTTCATTTGTGTCATATTTTAGATTCCACATATAACTGACATCATATATTTGTCTTTCTCAGTGTGACTTACTTTGCTTAGTATGACGATATCTAGGTCCAGTCACATTGTTACAAATGGTATTATTTCATTCTTTTTTTATGACTGAGTAGTATTCCATTGTGTATATATCACATCTCCTTTATGCATTCATCTGTTGATGAACATTTAGGTTGTTTGCATGTCTTGCCAGCTCTAACGGTTTTAAGATGTGGAACATCAGGTGAGTCACTTCACCCCCCTAAGTCTGTATGCTTATCACCAAAATTGTAATAATCATAGCATGTACCTCATAAATGCATTGTAAAGAATAAAATACCAGAAGTAAGGTTCCTGACACAAGTAATGTGCTCAAAGCATGTTAATTCCTCTCTCCCTTGCTTTCAGACCTCTTCATTTCTATACTTTGCAAACCAATAGAGAACAGTCTTTCATTCTCAACTTGAAGTTTCTTTTGATAAAACTTGATGTTGCAGCCAACCTCCAGGCAAAATAGAACTGTGTTTCCCGTGGTTTGCTCTTCCTCTGTGGCTTCCTGAGGTTATTATCCTGCTTTTCCGAGCAGTTTTCCCTTTTCTTAGTCAGCATCCCCAGGAGATTTGTTCTTCCCCCTTGGAGTCATTAATCCTGTGAGGGTCCATGAAAACTGTCTAAAGTTACCTAAAATAATGGTGGGTTTCCTTTAAGGAAGCAGATGGAAACAGCCAAATCCTTTATCTTTAATGACATTTAATAAACATTTTTTAATTTGATACTTTAAAAAAATTTTTTGAGGTCCACTTTTAAATTAAGGCATAGTTGATTTACAATATTAGTTTCACGTGTACAGCAGTGATTCACAAATTTTATAGATTATACTCCATTTAGAGTTATTATAAAATATTGGCTATATTCCCTGTGCTTTACAATATACCCTTGTTGCTTATTTTAGACGCAGAAGTTTGTACCTCTTAATCCCCTACCCCATCTTGCCCCTCATCCTTTCCCTCTCCCCACTGGTAACCACTAGCTTGCTCTCTGTATTGTGAGTCTGTATCTCTTGTGTTATATTCACTAGTTTGCTTTCATTTTTAGATTCCACATAAAAGTGATAGCATATAGTATTAGTTTTTCTCTGACTTATTTCACTAAGAATAATACCTTCCAGGTCTATCCATGTTGTTGAAAATGGCAAAATTTCATTCTTTTTCTTATACCTGAGTGGTATTCTATTTGTGTGTGTGTGTGTGTACACACCACATCTTCTTTATCCATCTGTTGATGGACACTTAGGTTGTTTCCATTTCTTGGGTATTGTAAATAATGCTCCTATGAACATTGGAATGCATATGTCTTTTCAAATTAGCATTTTTTTTTTGTTTTCTTTGGGTGTATACCCAGGAATGGAATTGATGGATCATGGTCTATATTTAGTTATTTGAGAAACCTCAATGGTGTTTTTCATAGTGGTTGCACCAATTTACATTCCTGCCAACAGTGTTCAACTGTTTCCTTTTCTCAGTATCCTTGCCAACATCTGCTATTTCTATTCTTTTTGATTACAGCCATTCTGACAGGTATGAGGTGATATATTTTTTGTTGTTCAATTGCTAAGTCATGTCTGACTCTTTGCAACCCCATGGACTGTAGCCCGCCAGGTGCCCCTGTCCTTCACTATCCCCCGGAGTTTGTTCAGATTCATGTCCATTGAGTCAGTGATGCTATCCAACCATCTCATCCTCTGCCGCCCTCTTGTCCTTTTCCCTTCCATCTTTCCCAGGATCTGGGTCTTTTCCAATGAGTTGGCTCTTCGCATCAGGTCACCAAAGGATTGGAACTTCAGCTTCAGTATCAGTCCTTCCAATGAACATTCAAGGTTGATTTCCTTTAGGATGGACTGGTTTGATCTCCTCGCAGTCCAGGGGACTCTCAAGAGTCTTCTCCAACACCATAGTTGGAAAGCACCAATTCTTTGGCACCCAGCCTTCTTTCTGGACCAACTCTCACATCCATACACGACTACTGGAAAAGCCATAGCTTTCGCTAGACAGACCTTTGTTAGCAAAGTAGTGTCTCTGCTTTTTAATACACTGTCTAGGTTTGTCATACCTTTCCTTCTAAGGAGCAAACATCTTTTAATTTCATGGCTGCAGTCACCATCTGTAGTGATTTTATTGGTTTTTAAATTTTTTTATTGAAGTATAGTTAATTTACAGTGCTGTGTTACTTTCAGGTGTACAACAAACTGATTCAGTTATACACACACATACACACATATATTCTTTTGGCTTCTTTTCCATTATAGATTATTATAAGATATTGAATATCATTTTATATAAGTAGGTCCTTGTTTTTTACCTATTTTATATATTTTATATCATCAAAAAAGCAAGAGAGTTCCAGAAAAACATCTATTTCTGCTTTATTGACTATGCCAAAGCCTTTGACTGTGTGGATCACAATAAACTGTGGAAAATTCTAAAAGAGATGGGAATACCAGACCACCTGACCTGCCTCTTGAGAATCCTATATGCAGGTCAGGAATCAACAGTTCAAACTGGACATGGAACAATAGACTGGTTCCAAAAAGGAAAAGGAGTACATCAAGGCTGTATATTGTCACCCTGCTTATTTAACTTATATGCAGAGTACATCATGAGAAGCACTGGACTGGAAGAAACACAACTTGGAATCATGTATGGAGGAGCCTGGTAGGCTGCAGTCCATGGGGTCGCTAAGAGTCAGAAACAAATGAGCGACCTCACTTTCACTTTTCACTTTCATGCATTGGAGAAGGAAATGGCAACCCACTCCAGTGTTCTTGCCTGGAGAATCCCAGGGACGGGGGAGCCTGGTGGCTGCCGTCTATGGGGTCACACAGAGTCAGACGCAACTGAAGTGACTTAGCAGCATTCTGTTCCATTAATCTGTGTGTCTGGTTTTTGTTTTTTGTTTGTTTGTTTGTTTTTTTGCTAGCACCATATTGTTTTGATTACTGTGACTTTGTAGTATAGTCTGAAGCCAGGGGAGCATGATACCTCCAGCTCTGCTCTTCTGACTCAATCTCGTTTTGGCTATTTGGGGTCCTTTGTGTTTCCATACAAAATTTTAAAATTATTTGTTCTAGTACTGTAGACAGAGGTTGCATTGCATCTGTATGTTGCCTTGGATAGTATGGTCATTTTAACAATATTATCTTTTCCAATCCAAGAACATGGTAAATCTTTCAATCCATTTTTGCAGTCAACAGTATTGTTCATCAGTGTCTTATAGTTTTCTAAGGATAGGTCTTTTACCCATAGGTAAGGTTGTTTTGGTGCAGTCATAAATGGGATTGTTTCCTTACTTCTTCTTTCTAATATTTTGTTGTTACTATATAGAAATGCAACTTTATGGGTAAAGTTCATTGACAAGTTTTAATAGTTTTTTGGTGGCATCTTTAGGATTTTCTATGTATAGTATCCTGTCATCTGCACACAACGTGTCTTAATGGCCTCTTTGAATTGATCATGTTTTGGGCTCTGTGCTTCCTTGGACATCTGTTTCCTTTCCTGTGTTAGGGAAGTTTGCAGCTATTATATCTTCAAATATGTTCTCTGCCTCTTTCTTTCTCTCTTTTCCTTCTGGAACCCTTATAATGTGAATGTTAGTATACTTGATGTTGTTTTAGAGGTCTCTGAAACTGTCCTCGTTTCTTTTCATCTTTTTTCTTTTCATCTTCAATGATTCTCACTACTCTTTCTTCCAGGTCATTGATCCATTGCTCTGTATCATTTAATCTACTATTATTTCCTCACAGTTTATGTTTTTATTTCAGTTATTGTATTCTTCATCTCTATTTGGTTGTTCTTAATATTTTCTAACTCTGTTACAAACTCCTAACTTCTTGATGTTCGTCCATTTTTCTCCTGAGTTCTTTGATCATCTTTACAATTACCTTGAACTTTTTCTTGGGTAGATTGTCCATCACCACTTCAATTAGTGCTTCTTCTGGAATTTTGTCTTGTTCCTTCACTTGAGACATGTTCCTCTGTTATCTCAATTTTGCTAACTTGCTCTGTATTTATACATATCTGATAGGTTGGTTATGTTTCCTGATCTTGGAGAAGTGGCCTTTTATAGGAGACATCCTACGCATCCAAGCACTGTGCTCCTATCTAGTCACCAGAGCTATATGCTCTAGGGGCGCCCCCATGTGGCTGCATGCATCCTTCTGTTATGACAGATTGACTATGATGGATGGTCTGGTGGGTGTGGGTAGGCCTCAGTCTGGTTTGTTGCCAAGCTTTGCCTTGTGAGGAGGCTCCTGTTTGCTAGTTGGTGGGGCCGGATCATGAGATGGCTGGCTATGGAACCCCTGGGGCCCCAAAGCTAGTGCTGGCTCACTGGAGTCAGGGTCCAGGAGATCCTAGGGCTGGTGCCTGCCCAGCCAGATTCTGGGGCTAGTGCTGGCCCACTGGCAGGCAGAGCTGAGTCCTGGGGTCTAGCTGCAGCATCCAGGAGTCCCAGAGATGGTGTTGGCCTACTGGTAATTGGGGCCTGGGCCCATTTGGTTGTATTGCCACTGCTGGTCTGTTGGTGGGTGGGCTGTGTTGACAGGCTGTGGGGCTATGGTTGTCTGCCTGCTGTTAGTGGGTGCCGCTGGCCCCAAGGCTAGAACAGGCTTGCTCAGGGCTGACGATCCTAGAGTTGGTGCCTGCCCACTGGTGGGTGAAGCTGGGTCTTAGGGTCTCTGGCTCTAGGGCCCAGAGGGTCTCAGGTCTAGTGCCTGTGCACCTGTGTGGGGCTGAGTCCTGGGCTGTCTGGTTGATAGGGCCATATCCAGGGGTGGCTGTGGTCTCAGCTTGCTTGCTGGTGGGTGGGGCTGTGTCCCCGCCCAGCTAGATGCTTGGCCTGAGGCATCCCAGTACTGGTGTCTATAGGTTGGTGAGAGTGGGCAGGGCTGGGTCCTGAGGCTAACAAGCCAGAGGGAGGATTTCAAAAGGGCATTTGCCAGCACCAGTGTCATGTAGTAGGAGGACCTCCCAAAACATGGGTGCTGGTAGTATCTATGTCCCCAGGGTGAGGTCCAGTTGCCTCCTCCCTCTCTGGGAGGCTCTCCAAGATCAGCAGGTGGGTCTGACCCAGGCTCCTTTCACTTTACTGCTTCTGCCCCAGGATTCAGAGCGTGTGAGATTTTGTGTGCACCCTTTAAGAGTGGAGCCTATTTCCCCAAGCCCTGTGGCTCTCCTGAAAGTAAGTTCTGCTGGCCTTCAAAGCCAAATGTTCTGGGCTGGAATGAACCCCAGGGCTGGAGACTCCGAAGTGGGGCTCAGACCCTTGGCTTCTTGGGGAGAACCTCTTGAATTGTAATTATCCTTCTGTTTGCGGGTTGCCCATTTAAGGGTATTCGTCTTGACTATGCTGTGACTCTACCCCTCCTATCTGTTTCACTATGGTTCCTTCTTTATATCTTTAGTTATAGAAGATCTTTTCTGGTAGGTTCCAGTCTTTTTCATCGATAGTTGTTCTATAAATAGTTGTAATTTTGGTGTGCCTATGAGAGGAGGTGAACTCAAGGTCTTTCTACTCCACCGTCTTGGCCTCTAGGCCAGTCTGTTTAACTACATTTTTAATTACTCTGTGGTAACTACTCATAGTAACACTAACACAGTTAATAATAATGGTAGTGATAATACTACTGACTAATAATCATAGATAGTATTTATCAAGAGCATATGTTCTAGGTGAATTTTTCATGCACTATTTTATGTAATGTTCACACAAGTCAACTGAGTGGGAAAAAAATCAAATGAGTGTCACTATCTAGGGTAGTTCCATTACCTGTGTCCTGGGCTTTCTCATCTGTTAAATGGAAATAGTATTAGTATCCACTCTATAAGATTTTTAGAAAGGTTAAATGAATTAATATGTAAAACACTTAGAACAGGGCTACTAAGAGCTATAAAGGTGTTTGCTATTCTGATGCTTTGTGGAATTTAGCTCCAAATTTAGGTGGTAAATACACATTCCTGATGCTTATGTGCAAGCAGCAATATCCCAAGCTGATGAGGCCTAAAATATTGTTTTTATCTTTATTTTACAGGTGGTAAAACCATGGTCCAGAGAGGTTGAGTTATCCAAGGTTACTTTACTGTTTCAATTAATGAGTGAATTAATGGGGTTCAAGCCCTAGTCTGTCTAGTTTCAAAACCTAGCTGAACAGAAACAAATTCACATAGAAAACAAGTTTATGGTTCAGTTCAGTTCAGTTCAGTCGCTCAGTTGCATCCAACTCTGTGGACCCCATGGACTGCAGCACACCAGACTTCCCTCTCCATCACCAACTCTAGGAGCTTGCTCAAAGTCATGTCCATTGAGTTGGTGATGCCATCCAACCATCTTATCCTCTGTCATCCCCTTCTCCTTCTGCCTTCAATCTTTCCCAGCATCAGGGTCTTTTCCAATGAGTCAGTTCTTTGCATCAGGTGGCCAAAGTATTAGAGTCTCAGCTTCAGCATCAGTCCTTCCAATGAATATTCAGGACTGATTTCCTTTAGGATTTTCTGGTTTGATCTCCTTGCATCAAAGGGGAAAGGAGGGGGGAGGGATAAATTAGGAGTTTGGGATTAACATATACACAGTACTATATATAAAATAGATAACCAATGAGGACTTACTGTAAAGCACAGGGAGCTATATTCAATATCTTGTAATAATCTATAATGAAAAAGAATCTGAAAAAGAATATATATATATATATATATATATATATATATATATATATATAAAACTCAATCACTTTGCTGTATACCTGAAACTAACATAACATTGTAAGTCTACTATACTTTTATTTGTGAAAAAATAAAAAAAGAATTGTTTGAAATTATGCATTTAAAACTTTAGGTTTGTATTGTGAATTATAACATGTATATAAAACACACATTTATGAAATAAATTCACACTTTGCAAAAAAATTAAAAACCCTGAGTGGTCACTGGTTTGGTAGTGGGCTTGTGACTTGAGGGATTGCTCTAATGTGTTGTGAGGCTTCCTGGTTTTCTAGGACATGATAACATATCCTCCAGTTCCAAGCAGTCTGCCCCACATTAGGTGCTCAATCACTGTGGGATGACAGACTGACCAACAGACTGACCATATCAACTCATCCCCGCCCTCTGCCTGCACAAAGTACTCCAAGAAAGGGAGCTTCTGAACCACATCAGAAAAGAAACACCCTGGAATCATAATGTCCAAGGCTAGCCAATGTTGGCCATTTCTTTGCCAGGGATTTATTTGTCATTGCAGGGGGGCCCCCTTGTCTGATGAATGCCTTTGTTTAAATTTCTGAGTTTGCTTTGCCCCTCATAGCCTAAGGTTTGTTGATTCAGAGAATAAATTGAACTGAGAAAGAAAGAAAGTGCTTGTTCTTTGTCTGGCCAGTGGCCAGATGGAGCAGTGGGTCAAATGTGGTTTAGGTGTCGCCTGTCATACCCTTCTAGGGGCCTTATACCTTCCATGGTCATCTGGCTGCCAGGCTGCCCTCCTGATGCTTGAGCTCAGAGAAGAGGCCTGGACTCAAGCCTTCCTTTACTCCACCCCTGTCATTCCCTTTCTCTTCCCAGCCCCACAGCTGACAGGAAGAAGGAGTCTGAAGCCAAGAACATTCGAGGTGCTGGAGGTGGGGACTGGGGAACTGTCTTTGGAGCTGGGTGGGAGGCAGTTGGGTCTTAGTTCAAGTCTGCACTCGCGGGAATCTCTGTGAAGAGTTTCAGGTAGTTGGGGCCTTTGCCACCCCTTCAGCTGAGGCTCCCTACCCTGGAGCTAGAGCTCTCTGCAGAGCTTCTCTCAGAGTGAAACTTGCTTGAGGGCAAGATTCTTCTGGCTTGTGTGGGAGTTTCTCTCTCTCTTTTTTTTTTAATTTAAATTTTTTATTTTGTATTGGGGTACAGCCAATTAACAATATTGTGATAGTTTCAGGTGAACAGTGAAGAGACTCAGCCATACATATACACGTATCCATTCTCCTTCAAACCCCCCTCCCATCCAGGCTGCCACATAACATGAGGCAGAGTTCCCCGTGCTATACAGTAGGTTCCTGCTGGTTATCCATTTTAAATATAGCAGTGTGTATATGTCCATCCCAAAACGAGTTTCTCTCTTTTTATTAAATGTCAGTTACTCTGTATTTGCACCCTTATTTGACCTGTCACAAATACAATATATTACAGTAATAAGAGCTTAGCCAGAGCTTGTGGTTTAAGACAGTGAAGTCCGATTGCAACTTAGAGACTGAGAGATTCTTTAAACTGTCTGAGCTGAGTCCAGTGTCTTGGGGTCAAAAGGGCTTGACTTGAGGGGCAGAACCACCCAAGAGATGGCCGGACTGACCCAGCAATTTCCTAAAAGGACCTGGAGCATGTTATCCCAGCAGCAGAGAGCAAGGCTGGCCTTTGTGATTCTGGGTGCCACTAAGCAATTGTGGGCCAAACTGTCAGAAGTGGGAAAACATTTGGTTAGACCAGTTCTACTGCGGAGAGATCCACCCTGAACAGATCACTGGCACCACAGGAGGTAGGGAGGAATTGGCCAATGAGGCACCAGGACAAGGCACCACAGGAAAGATCTGCTGAAGGTTGCAGAGCTTAGGAAGAATGGAAAGTGACAGGCGTCCAGGGCAGCGCCAGTCTGGGGGCTGTTGAACTCTGTTGTATAGCTTGTCTGTTCTAAACACAGCTGCTGTGCAAAAGCTACAATTATTACCCCCACAGAATCTTATTGCAGCCTTCTTTTCTTTATTCCCTGTGTTTCTCCTTACCCAATTCCTCCTTGACTTCTGGGTCCAAGGTGTGGGGCCAGAGAGGGGAGGTCTGTCTGGGCGAGCTGACCCCAGGCCCTGGAAGCACTTAGGCATGGCGCCTTACCACTAATCGCTGGCTTAGCTGTCTTAAACAAGAGGTCCTTTGTCCTCTGAGATTCCTTCTATGATGACGAAATTCACCTTTCAACAGACTTAAGCAAAGACAAAAGTTCTCCAGAAATTCACACTCAGAATACTTTAAATGATTTCACAAGATGGGTCCCAAAGTTACTGTCAATTACCTTTATTGCTATGAGATACCATTTTCTGACCTCCACTCCAGGAATTTCCAGTTACATCATTTCATACAATCATTAGTTAATAAGTGTGTTAAATAGGTATGACTACCCTGCTTCATTCATTCGTCACTCATTTAACAAGTTCCTATGAGCCCTCACTGCTTCCATACACCAGGTTGGCTAATGAGGATGCAAAGAAAAGTAAGAAATAGTACCTGACCTCATAGTCTAGTGGAAGAAACAGAACATAAAATCATGTACACTACAGTGCGATGTATACAATGACAGTGGCAAAGAGTGTTTTAATGGCATAACAGGAGAGGGGCACGTAAGCCAGACTGAAGTGTGATGAGGGAATAGACAGACAGCTTTTTTTGAGGGAGATGATGTCTAACCTGAGCCCTAGTGACAGGTACTAATTATTTAGACATGTTAGGGGAGTGGAAGGGAGCAAAGTTGAAGGTTGGTCCAGACAAAGGTAGAGTTATAGGGAAAGGTCTGTGGAGATGCTCGGTCTGCTCAGATCTTAAAACTGAGGACAGAGAGTGCTATGAGCGAGTTGAGAGACTGAGCCATGAGATGGGAGAGATAAGCATGGGCCAAGACATAAAAGGAATTTTTCCTCATGAAGAAATTAAGGTTCAGCAAGGTTAACTATGAGTCCATGGTCATGCAACTGCAAGCAAGTACTTGCGTCAGGAGAGCCCCAGCTCTTTCCCCTGCAGGCTGCTGCCTCCAGGCTTCTGATATCCAGTAGGAAAAACCTCTCACTGCTTTCCCAAGCAAGGCCCATCACTGTCGTGAATCTTTTCCACGATATTTGTCTCTATTTCAGTATTTAATTCAGATTTTACACAGAAATAAAACATCTTGGTATTTAATTAAAAGTCTCAAACAACTGGCAATACAACCTAAATAAGCTAAGTGGTTCAATTTAGGGAAAAACTTATCCTAAGGAAATGATTAAGGTTGTGTACAAAGATGGATATACATCTTTGTGTACTAAGCTCTTTATCTTAGTGTTGTTTGCAGTAGCTCAAAGGAGAAAACAATTTACATGTCCCATAAGGTAGTTTCCCATACACTAACAAATGATAATGTAAATAATAAAATACTAAGTTTTTTTAAAAAAAATTGGTCACCCAAAATGTGGCTGTGCATTGAGAATTATCTCAATAATTCTTTACCTCAATAAAGCTTTATCTTAAGGTCCTAATACTGTCTGTCTCTTAATGGATGGGATTATAAGCACTTTAATTCTTTTTGCTTTTCTGTTTCTTTTTTACCCTGATTTTTCAATGAGCATACTAACTTTCTGAATGAGGGTAAAAGCTCGGAAACAAAACAGTGAAAGAAATTTCACTTAAAAATGCCTGCCATATAAGTAGTCAAAATAGAGGCTTCTCTCAAAATGGTGCCTGTTCTCAAATATCAACTCCATTGCCCACTATCCCACAATTACTACTCAATTCCTTTCCAACCTAAACAGCAATGATAATAGCTACATATATCAAAAGAATGTTTATCATTTACTAGGCACTAATATGGGGCTTCGCCCATGGCTCAGCAGTAAAGAATCTGCCTGCAGTGCAGGAGGTGCCGGAGATGTGAGTTTGATCCTTGGGTTGGGAAGATCCCCTGGAGGAGTGCATGGCAACTCATTCCAGTATTCTTGCCTGGGAAATTCAATGGACAGAGGAGCCTGGTGGGTTACAGTCCTTGGGGTCGCAAAGAGTTGGACATGACTGAGTGACTGAGCACACAGGCACTAATATAAACTTCACATGTACTAATTGATTGAAACCCTCAATGAAGTAGATGCCATCACCATCCCCATTTGATGGATTAGCAAACTGGGCAGAGAAATGAAGTAACTTGCCCAAAGTCACAGAGTAGTAAGTGGTAGAAACAGGATTTGAATGGGGCGCTGTGAGTTAAGAGCCCATGCACTCGACCACTATAAGCTCTTTAAGGCTTGTTTTTCAAAAGCCACTGTTTTGGAGTCATCTCGGCATTTCACATCTTATCAGTTATCTCTGGTGTGTGTTGGGAGTGGTAATGCAGACAACAGGATTGGCTGTTTCAGGGAAAAACTGACTTTGGGTGAAGAGGATTTGTGAGAGCTGTTGGGGAGCTTTCAGGGGACAGATGAACAATGGAAACGGTTCAGAGACATGGATGGGGTTAGAAAGATAAGGTATAGAGCATCTGCGAATTGCATGAGGCCAAAAAAGATAGGTCACTCTTTGGGGCTCAGTGTGGAGTGGGAGATATGCACCCAAAAGGACACAATAGGTTCTTCTAATTCAGTGACATCAGTGACAGTCTATGTGGTCTGTAGTACAGTTAACCTAATACATAGTAGATGCTCAATAACTATGAAGAATGAATTCTCTTATTTACAGCACCAGGCAGCTAATCCTTGCTCCAATGAGTTAGCTAATAAAATATCAGTTAGCTAATAAGACATTCTAGGAAGTAAAGTCTTAAGTCAAAGGGGATGTGGCACAAACAATGCATGTATTACTGTAACAGTTTCCCTGGACCAGCCCTACACCCAAGTAAAACTGTGTGGTCACAGTAAGCCCTCACTGACTGAGATGGGGTTGCCAGAGATGAGAAATGTTCTGATCAGGCTCTCCCAAGGTTCAACAAAGGAGAGGTTTACTCCACCCCTAATAGCCTACAAAGGCTCCCCAAGTCTGTCTGTGGGTGCCACCATAAACATGTTTGTTCATTTTTGTATTTGGAGGAATGTGGATTAGAGCCTTGTAAGCCGGGACAAGCAAATATCAAATTAAACATTCAGAAAAGAGGAATATCTTTGGTTTTGATTTATAAATAGCAATGAGTCAGTTTAACCAGATCCTTCTGCACAAATAATTCCCCCTAAGCAATTAGAAGAGAAAGGTATTGGAAAATTTGCACTGGGAATGTGCAACTAATTTTAAGACACAAAGGTTAGTATCTCTTGGAACCAGTTTCCCACTGAAGATGGCTGGTAAGTCACAATTCCTGCCACTCCGCCCTTCTCCAGTGCCCACAATTCTACATTTTGCACATTATACCCGGCCTTCTGTTTCTTTTTCTACATTAGAATTTTTGATATGCAGTATTTAGTAAAACATATGAGTTAAAATTTCTCTGGGCTCGGTTATCCTTGTCCCTCAGTACAGCTAGAGAATCGCAGACAACTGAGTTACACACCCTAACCAAAGATCAGCCATATTGAAGTAGCCTTGTGGAGGGCGGGAGGATGTCAGAGTTCTGTAAACCTGGGATCGATCAGCCCCAGACTAAGCCAGGCTGAGAGATGTATGTGACTCTTAGGCTTTGGGTTATAGAGCCCAGGTTACCCTAAGGCCCACAGGAGTGAGTTAGCACTCAGGACTTGCATGACTGTATGCCAGGGTATCTGAGAAGAAAGGGGTAAAAGGCTCCATGCACACCCAGGAATTAAGTTATATTGCTAAACCACAGTTCATGAAGCACCTATGATGTGCACAGCAGAGGTAGTGACCAGTTAAGGGGAGAACAGAGCTGAGTGGAGTCTAGCCTGTGGCCTTTGTCGCTCCAAGTCAGCACCAAATAGTGGGAACCCAAATAGAGACTATGTGAACAGGGTCAAGAACTCAGGCAGATGTCTGCGTAGGGAAAGAGGAATGAAATCACAGGTCCTAAGTGACTTCTGCAAGAGTGGAGCTTGGCAAGAAGCCAAATTGAGTGTCAGCCTCTTATAGACTTCTTGCTGCGGGGCAGAGCTGGTCCCCAAACCTAGTCCACAGGTGTTGACAAGCACGCACACCTGGCTAACCATGGGGGTGTTGAAAGGGTGGGGGAATGAGACACTTCAGACAGGCAGATTAGCCTGAGTGATGGCTCACATGACCACTCATTTTGCTACTCAAAAGTCCTTTAGAGGTGCATTTTGTTTTTCAAAATTTGATGCTTAGGTTCTTTTTTAAAATTGTAGTTGATTTACAATGTCGTATTAATTACCACTGTATAGCAAGCAAAGTGATTCAGTTATACATATACTCTTTAATATTCTTTTCCATTATGGTTTATCATAAGATACTGAATACAGTTCCCTGTGCTATACAGTAGGACCTTGTGGTTTATCCATTCTATATATAAAAGCTTACATCTGCTAACTCCAACCTCCCACTCCCTCCCTCCCCCAACCCCCTTCCCCTTGGCAACCACGAGTCTGTTTTCCACATCCTAGAGTCTGTTTCTGTTGCACAGATAGGTTTGTTTGTGTCGTAGTTTAGATTCCACAATCAGTGATATCATATGGTATTTGTCTTTCTCAAGTTTTTTTTCCAATTTTCAAATCCAGCTTCCATTATATGAGGAATATAAATTCATTAGAATATTCTGGTAAGCAAAAAGAAGAAAATAAAATGCAAGGATCGGAGAAGGCAATGGCACCCCACTCCAGTACTCTTGCCTGGAAAATCCCATGGATGGAGGAGCCTGGTGGACTGCGGTCCATGGGGTCACAAAGAGTCTGACACGACTGAGCGACTTTGCTTTCACTTTTCATTTTCACGCATTGGAGAAAGAAATGGCAATCCACTCCAGTGTTGTTGCCTGGAGAATCCCAGGGACGGCAGAGCCTGGTGGGCTACTGTCTATGGGGTCACACAGAGTCGGACATGACTGAAGTGACTTAGCAGCAGCAAAATGCAAGGATAATCTCATCATCCAGACTTTTAACATTTTGGTGTATATTTTATACATTGAAATACTACTTTCTTATAGAAGCCTAAGCTCCACATGTGTCTCTTGATTCAATTTAACTTGGGATAGTTTCTGAAATATTTTTCTCAAAGATTTTCTGTTCAGCCAACACAGATTCACTACAGTAACCCTGATACATTGGGTTTCATGGCCTCCTATTAAGTAGCCCTTTTAAAAGGCATTATTATTCTTTAATGGGTTCTTTATAGAGTTTCTGTGAAATTCACAACCTGTCAGAACAGAATGGCCTCCAATGTGCTCACAGTCTTGCTGGGCAACATAGTGAACACTTTCTAAATGAAGCAAAACTGATTCTAGAAAGAAGAGGCAGGAATGTAGAACAATCAAGGAAAGGGAAACTAAAGAGGGAGAAACATTGGAGTAATAAGCAGAAGGAGAGAGAAGTGAATTAGCACTACAGTTAGAAGGTGAGAAAAGATGATAAAGAAAAAAACAGCAAACATGAAAGAGGGACTTAAAGGAACAAGTTTAGGTGTTCATCTCTTTCTTGTCCTTCATACACCTAGACATTAGTTTTCCCTTTATATTTAAGTAAAGACATCTGGTGTAATGAAATGAGCCCATTACTGGAGGCCAGAAGACCTGGGTTCCAATCCCAGATCTGCTATTACCTGCTGAAGACCTTTGGACAAGTCTCTTCCCTTGTCTGGATCTCAGTTCTCACTTACTAAAATGAAGGGCCCGGATTATGTGACATCAAATGATCTCTGTTGTGTCCCGAAGGTCTCAGATTGTTAGATATGCACAGAATGTTTTATCAACCTCAAGTTTAAAGGAAAATTCAAACTACCATTTGGAATCCAGTTGTGCATCACGCACAGCACGTGGATTTAGTGCTAAAGCATTACGTGGAAACAAACAATTATAATTGTTTTAATTATCCAAGTAGCTAGTAATTTCGACAGGACTTGGAAGCACTGTCTTGAGAATGCTATTATTACACTGTCACTTTTGAACAGCCTTTCCAATATAGGCACAGTAATTTCAATGTCCCAGGAGTGGGGGCAAGATTGCTATTAGGGAGGTAATCTTGTTTTTTTTTTCCCCCTTTTCTTTGTATGAAGAGTAATCCTGAGCAATGAGAGTCTCTTAGACACCATCCAGCGAAGAGTATGAATCAGATGCAACATGTCCAGGTCACTGGCAGGCCAACCTAAGGCCTCAGGCAGTGACATATCATTCCCTTAGAGCTTGAAAAGGGTGTCTGCCAGGTAGTATCATCTATCAGGGCCTAGGTGAGCTTTCTGATTCCAGAGTTCCCTTCTGAACATAATTTAGTCAGTATCAACACGGCTGCAGGTAAAGAGGGTGGTATACAGGTATAACTGAATCATTTCACAGAACTGCAGAAATTAACACAACATCGTAAATCAGCTACACTTCAATAGAAAAAAAGAGAGTGGTGGTCAGGCAGCTGCTCAGGTTGATACTTCCAGGACCCCCCTAGGATAGCCACGTGGGCCGGAAATCTTTCTGAGCAGTTAATCTCAAGCAACTTTAAACCTTCCATCGATCACACAGGCAGTACTTTGAACTGCTTTATGTTTTCAGAAATAAAATAAAAACCGGTTGTAATTTGGTGTGAATTTCACACGTGCACACACAACTACAAGGCTTGTTCTCTCTGCTTACCACCATCAGGAAATCTTAAGTACCCATTTAAACTGTGCTTCCCTCCAGGGTTTATTGCTGAGTCCTATGGGCTCTGGGGAAGGGGCCTCCGTTGACTTCCAACTTATTCTTTGTTCTTTGATGTGTCTGACTGCACCTTGCTCTCCACCAGATGCTGAAAAACTAGACTGCCTGCAGAGAGGGCTCCATTTTAGAATGAACTGCAGCTACCTGGTAATTAGCCTCTCACCACTCTCAGCAGTTCTCTTTTTACCAGGAGTTCAACCCTCCAGGAAGGTTATAGCTTGGCCAATAATTTCTTCTGCCCTGCCCCGAAGGAGCTCTGTTTCCTAGTTCCCCGGGTGGTTTACACAGTGTAAGTTTGGAAAATCTGTTCAACTTCATTTTTAGAAAACTGGTTGCGTCTGACTGTATTGGTAGATGTATATGATATAGGTTTCATTTTTCTGTTGCTTGTTGCAATGTCAGAATATTTGCATTTTAAATGAAAAGTGAAACAGCCCTTTGAAAGGAATAGTCCCAGGGTTTAACCCCTAAAGGGTTCTGAGGTTTCTGGATGTAGCCTGCAGATAATAAGAAAGGAGAAGGAAGGACCGAAGGGTCCAAACTCTGCAAAGGAGGTGCGTGCCTATTGTTGCTTATAAAGAGAGAGCTGGATGGAGGTGAGGGAATGTAGACCAAGATGCAGAACACGATTTCTTTATATTGCTGAAATTAAATCAGGATCACTGAAAACAGATTTTGCCTGGGAATTCACTAAATAGTACCAAAATGCAAAAATGTTGCCAAATTTACTATTCTGCTCAGCACAAACGAGATCTTCTCACTGGACAACTCCACTTGATTCTGAGCTCCAAAATGCCATTCAGGATTCAGAATGTGAAGAGCAAAAGGAGAGATGGAAATTAGCCACCAGGGTGGCTGGAAGGGACTAGTTCACTATTGTCTCCATAAAGATGCTGGGTGGCAATGTGCTTAGGCTTCTGGATGAACTGACTCTGGGCCAGCGCCAGGGGTTGGGGGGGTGATTGGGGTAAGTTGCCAATGGGATAATACATGGCAAAGCTCTCAGCTGCACCATAAAAGACTGAAAGTAATTTCCAGGTAGGTGACTCTAAAAGGAATCCAGGAACACATCAGAGATGGGGTGTCAAAAAGATAATTTATATGTTTATGTCAGCAGAAAGCTCTTGATCTGACAAGCTGTGGTTTTCTTTCCAAAGGGTAGGAAGTGTCAAAGGAGAGGCTCAAGCATGTCGTCATGGGTGAGGAATGTTCCCAGCATCCCCCCTCTCAAAGAGGTGGGTAAGGGAAGAATGCGGTAACAAGGGATGGTGGAAAGGGAGTGAGGCAAGCGGAGCCCAGCTTATCATGTCACGTTATGTAAAGTTATCATGTTGTAAGGATGCATCTCACTGCCAGTTGAGCCTTCTCATGCTGTCCTTGCTGTATATGTGGTTGGTGAGCCAATTAGTAAACAAACAAATATGTAAACCACGACTCCGCCTAAAGGCAAAAGGGGAGCCAGCAGAGAGCACCTGGATATGCAGGCCTCTCCCTCTCTGTGACCTTTCAACTGCACCTATTACCCTGGACACATGTCCCCCATCCCGCCTCTTTCTCATCTCACAATCACTGCCCTCGTCCATGCGACCATCTTCTCCACCTGAACTGCTGCAGTAGCCCGGCCTGGTTGGCTCGTCACTGGTTTTGCCCCCTCCTCCATCCACTCCTTCCACTTGTTCCTCCAAGGATAGTCCTCACACCTGCAGCTCTGGTCTCCCCTGGGAGCTTGTGAGAAACGTAGTTTCTCAGGCCCCACCCCACACTTACTGAATCTGAATCTGCGTTTTTAACAAGAGCTGCAGGTGATTCATATGCACTTTCCTGTTTGGGACGCTCTGCCCTAACTACTGCCAGGATGGTGTTTCCAAAACAGAATTCTGACCCTATCAATCCCCTGCTGAAATTCATTCAGCTACTCCACCCGAGCCCTGCCTTCAGGTATACGGCTTTGCCTGACCCAAGGAGCCATCTTGGTGAGGTTCCTGCTCACTTCCCCAGTCCCTGTACCTCCCTTACTCCTTTAGGAATGCCACACTGCTAACAGCCTCATTGTTCACAGCAGGTTAACTAATCTCTTCTGCCTCTGACAGCCTTCTCTCACCCTCTTCTTCATCTGGTTACCTCTAACTCTTGCTTCCTGCTTTGGATGAAGTGTCCCCTCTGTGAAGAATCCATTATGCTACCCCCTCACCTGCCGCTCTGGGTTAGCTACCTTCTAGGTGTGATGTCCGGAGAAGGCAATGGCACCCCACTCCAGTACTCTTGCCTGGAAAATCCCATGGACAGAGGAGCCTGGTAGGCTGCAGTCCATGGGGTCGCTAAGAGTCGGACACGACTGAGCAACTTCCCTTTCACTTTTCACTTTCATGCATTGGAGAAGGAAATGGCAACCCACTCCAGTGTTCTTGCCTGGAGAATCCCAGGGACGGGGGAGCCTGGTGGGCTTCCATCTATGGGGTCGCACAGAGTCGGACACGACTGAAGCGACTTAGCAGCAGCAGCAGCAGGTGTGATGTCACATTACCCCCTGCATACATCCTTGATGAGCCCCAATCACAGTGATCACCTGCTGATGCGCCTGCCTTGCCTGCCAGCCTATGTATTCCTCGGTGGTAATGCCTGAGTCTTGTTCACCTCAGTATCCCTGGAGTCCAGGAAAGTACCTGGCACCGAACAGGCACTCAATAAGGTGTGTTGAACTGAAAGAGTAGTAGAAAAGGGTCACAAAGAGTAAAGGCATATGGAGCAGGAAAAGGGCGAATGCCTGGAGTCTCGGCTGGGGGAAATTACAACAGGAAAACAAAAGGAGCAAAAACAGACAATAAAGAATGGAGAAAACAAGCTCAAGGAGAGGTGAGGGATTGACTTTTCAAGTGTTTAGTAGTGAAAAGGTTAAGAATGGTGAGGCAGTTCTCTCCGTCCCTGGCTTTTTGTGTGGTTGTTATGGTTGAGCTGTACCTATTAAAATGTGGAATCAGGGTGAAAATGACTGAAAGGCAACTCATTCACTTGCTACTGGAGAAATGATCATCAGACATGGGTGTCTTTGTGGGTAAACTAATAGTCATTTCTGTGATTCTTAATATTCCTGATCTTGAATATTCAAATAAATGCTGCCCTCATCCAAACAGACCCAGAGCTGTCCAAATGCAGGATGGTGTTTGTCCAGTCCTGGTTTACACCTGTTGTGACAATATAATAATTACTAATGCCCCATCAACCCTCAAAAGTGTCCCAATTTGGATGATAAATTACATAGTCAACCTGTATACCATCAACATTTCTTGAGCTCTTCCTTTGGACCAGATATTGTATAAGGTATTTGACATGAATAGTTTCATCATTAATAGATAATTGTTATGATCCTTCTTTAACATGAAGATGCAATGCACAGGCCAGAAAATTCACCCTGTAAAATTCAGTGGTTTTTAATATATTCACTGTGTTGTACAACCATCACAACTATCTAATTCCAGAATATTATCATCCTTCCCAAAAGGAAACCCCAAACTAATTAGTAGTCACTCCCTGTTCCCCTCTCCCTAGTCCTTGGCAACCACCAATCTGTCTCTATGGATTTGCCTGTTCTAGACATTTCATAGAAATAGAATCATATAATATGTGGCCCTTTTGTGTTTGATTTCTGGCAGTACTGTTTCGCAACTGAGGAAGTGAAGGCTCAGAGAGATTAAATAGTCTGCCCAAGGTCACCCCTCTAACAGGAAGAGGGTCAGACCTAGATCCAGGTGTGTCTGGCTTCAGGGTCCACATTCTTGTGCTGCCCACCATGGCGTGCTGCCTCCTCCTATATGCAGGTTTTCAGGACATTTTTGGAACTTCTTTCTAGCCTTCTTTCCAAAATGACTCACAGATCTTCATAAGTTGAGAGTGGATTTATTGTTTGGAAAGAGTACAAAGTCTTAAAGAGCAAGTATGGTAACAAAAGTGGGTTATCAAGTTGGGTGATTGTTATGGACTGAAATATGTCCCACCCCCCACCAGATTCATATCAGTTCAGTTCAGTTCAGGGCTTCCCTGGTAGCTCAGATGGTAAAGTATCTGCCTGCAATGTGGGAGATCCAGGTTCAATCCCTGAATTGGGAAGATCTCCTGGAGAAGAAAATGTCAGCCCACTCCAGTATTCTTGCCTGGAGAATTCCATAGACTGACCATGGGATTGCAAAGAGTTGGACATGACTGAGCAACTAACACTTTCACTTTCAGTTCAGTTCAGTCGCTCAGTTGTGTCCAACTCTTTGCAATCCCAGGGACTGCAGCATGCCAGGCTTCCCTGTCCCTCACCAACTCCCAGCGCTTGCTCAAACACATGTCCATCAAGTTGGTGATGCCATCCAACCATCTCATCCTCTGTTGTCCCCTTCTCCTTCTGCCTTCCATTTTTCCCAGCATCCGGGTCTTTTCTAGTGAGTCAGTTCTTCACATCAGGTGGCCAAAGTATTGAAGCTTTAGCTTCAGCATCAGTCCTTCCAATGAACATTCAGGACTGATTTCCTTTAAGATTGATTGGTTTGACTTCCTTGCAGTCCAAGGAGTCTTCTCAACTCAAGAGTCTTCTCCAACACCACAGTTCAAAATATCAGTTCTTTGGCGCTCAACTTTCTTTATGGTGCAACTCTCACATCCATACATGACTACTGGAAAAACCACAGCTTTGACTAGATGGATCTTTGTTGGCAATGTCTCTGCTTTTTAGTATGCTGTCTAGGTTTGTCATAGCTTTTCTTCCAAGGAGCAAGCATCTTTTAATTGCATGGCTGCAGTCACCATCTGCAGTGATTTTGGAGCCCAAGAAAATAAAGTCTGGCACTGTTTCCATTGTTTCCCCATCTATTTACCATGAAGTGATGGGACCAGGTGCCATGATCTTTGTTTTTTGAATGTTGAGTTTTAAGCCAGCTTTTTCACTCTCCTCTTTCACTTTCATCAGGAGGCTGTTTAGTTCCTCTCCACTTTCTGCCATAAGGGTGGTGTCATCTGCATATCTGAGGTTATTGATATTTCTCCCAGCAATCTTGATTCATATGTTGAACGGCTAACCCTGATCCTAACGTGACTCAGGTGACTGTATTTTGAGATGGAGCTTTTAGGAAGTAATTAAGGTTAAATGAAGTCATAAGGGTGGGGCCCTAATATAAGATTGATGGCTTTATAGAAAGAGGAAGAGACAGGTCTCTCTCTGTCTCTGTCCCTGTCTCTGTCAAGTGAGGACACAGAGAGAAGGCAACCATCTGCAAATCAAAAAAAGAGGTCTCACCACAACCTGACCATGCTGGCATCCTAATCTCAGACCTTCAGCCTCTAGAACTGTGAGAAATAAATTCCCGTTGTCTAAGCCCCCCAGACTGTGCTGTTATAGCCGCTGGAACTAGTATGGTCATATTTTGGGATTAAAAAATGAGGCATAACCATAAAGTCAGAAGAGTGAGTGATTATTCTCTGTGACTTCAAGAGCAATTTCCTGAGGGGAGCATGAGAAGTATTTTGAATGTGGGAATCAGCATTGGAAACAGGAGAAGCATCTCTTTGTATGGCATTGTGTATAATGTGTATTGTATTTCTCTGGAAATTGTAACAAGTATAAGGAAAAGTTAAAATGTCCTATTATGCTACTGTTAATAATATGCTGTATTTTGTTCCAGTTTGTCCTTCTCTGAAGCCTTAATTGTATAGCCTATGTTCTTTTGAAGTAAACAATCAATATGCGGGTACATTAGATAGAATCTGTTATCTAATGTGGTCAAAGGTGGTTGTTGGTCAGTTAACTGATAAAATACGTCAAAGCAGGAATCACAATAAGTATGTATATTTGCACTCAAACACCTTAAACTTTTTAGTTTGACATAAAACATATATTTATATGTGAAGTTTTTGATGCAGGGTCAAGCGTTTTTGAGTAAGGGCTTCTGATTGGTGTTTCCATTTTTCTTCTCTGACACCCACTCATAATGCATCATCTATGATTGCCAGTATTTGCTCATTTAACATAGAAAAATTTGAGTACAGAATCCTTCCAGATTTTTATCCCCCAATATTTTACTGCTGTCATACCCCAAACTAATTTGACAGCATATTTGGGGGGATTCCCCCCTTACTGATTTTTTTTTTTGCAAAGTGATCAACTTAGTTTTCATAGAAACCCCTTTTGTTATTGTGATCCTAATTCTTGTGATATACATATAATTTAATGAAATTGTGTAATTATAAGTAGAATTGTCAAAAATATATTCAAGAAAATAATTATTAGTAAGCCTGAGACTCAGTCAATGGATATAGAAGTGCAAAGTCATATCAGAGTAGCCTACTAGCCATGATCTTTCATCATGACATAAGCATTTGTCAATGTTTTAAAGGGGGAACAGAAAGCATCTTCTGTGCATTGTTGAGTTAAAGTTGATTAAGATAGTTTCTTCAATCCTAAAGCATGACAGTACCAAAGAATGTTCAAACTTACCCAACATTTGTGCTCATTTCACATGGTAGTAAAGTTATGGTCAAAATCCTTCAAGCTAGGCTTCAACAGTATGTGAACTGAGAACTTCCAAATGTACAAGCTGGGTTTAGAAAAGGCAGAGGAACCAGAGATCAAATTGCCAACATTTGTTGGATCATAGAGAAAGGAAGGGAATTCCAGAAAAACAACTGCTTCATTAAAAGCCTTTGACTGTGTGGATCACAACAAACTGTGGAAAATTCTTAGAGATGGAAATACCAGACCTCCTTATCTGTCTCCTGAGAAATCTGTATGCAGGTCAAGAAGCAACAGCTAGAACCTTACATGGAGCAAAGGACTGGTTCAAAATTGGGAAAGGAGTACGACAAGGCTGTATATTGTCACCCTGCTTATTTAACATATATGCAGAGTACATCATGTGAAATGCCAGGCTGGGTGAATTAAAAGCTGGAATCAAGATTGCTGGGAAAAATATCAACAACCTCAGATATGCAGAGGTTGATAACACTAATAGCAGAAAGTGAAGAGAAACTAAAGAGCCTCTTGAAGAAGGTGAAACAGAGTGAAAAAGCTGGCTTAAAAGTCAGCATTCAAAAAACTAAGATCATGGCATCCAGTGCCATCACTTTATGGCAAATAAAAGGGGAAAAAGTGGGAGCAGTGACAGATTTTATTTTTATGGACTCCAAAATCACTGTGGACAGTGACTGCAGCCATGAAATTAAAAGACATGTTCTCCTTGCAAGGAAAGCTATGACCAACCTAGACAGCATATTAAAAAGAAAAGACATCACTTTGCTGACAAAAATCTATATAGTCAAAGCTATGGTTTCCCCAGTAGTCACGTATGGATGTGGGAGTTGGACCATAAAGAAGGCTGAGCACCGAAGAATTAAGGCATGCCAATTGTGGTGCTGGAGAAGACTATTGAGAGTCTCTTGGACAGCAAGGAGATCAAACCTAAAGGAAATCAACCCTGAATATTCATTGGAAGGACTGATGCTGAAGCTGAAATTCCAATACTTTGGCCACCTGATGCGAAGAGCCAACTCATTGAAAAAGAACTTGATGCTGGGAAAGATGGAGGGCAGGAAGAGAAAGGAACAACAGAAGTATTTAAGATGGTTGGATGGCATCATTGACTCAATGAACATAAGTCTGAGCAAACTCCAGGAGATAGTGAAGGACAGGGAAGCCTGGTGTGCTGCAGTCCAGGGGGTTGCAGATTTGGACACAACTTAAAGACTGAACAGCAACAAGAGAGTTTCTACTGTCCCTGATTACTTAAGAAAAATCTAAATATATGCAAACTAAAAAGGTAAAGTTCCCTTTAATCTAATCCCCTCTCCAGAAATAATGCTGTTAACAGTTTGGTATGTATTCTTCCAGACTCTTCTGTCTATCTATCTATGTACATTACTTACTGCTTGCTATGTGCCAGGCACTATACTAAGCCCTTGATGTGAATTATCTTGATTAATCCACACAACAATTCTATAAAATAATACTATTATTGTCTCCATTTTACAGATGAGTAAACCGAGGCTCAGGAAGGTTCAGTAATTAGCCCTAAGTCACATAGTGACTAATTTGTTCTTCCTCTTGAGAGGACTGTTGTGCTAATGCACAGGAATCAAGTTAAATGTTTGGATCTATTCATCTATTTATTCAGTAAGCACTTATTTAATGTCCACTCTTTGCCAGTCACTGTATAGAATGCCAGCTACTCAGACACACGCCTGAATAAGGGAGATCAATCTGTGAGCTAAATGATTTGCCCCAATTCAAAAACCTAGTCAATAGGTAGAGCAGGATTAGAGTCCAGGCTTGTTTAACCACCTGTTCTTTGCCCTATGTGCAAAGAAGCTTTGGTAGACTGTTTTTTTGGAGAGAGACAACACCGCTTGAATAAGTATCGTTTGCATGAGAAAATGAGTTTGGATTCCCAAGAAATCAGTGTCCAATGCTTAAGGCCAAGTTTGTAGACTGGAGATTATAAATACATGTTCTGAAAAGTTTTAAATTATATTATATGTGTGTGTGTGTATGATTTTTCTTAAGGCAAATACTGCTCTACTGTAATCCAAGGCAGAGTTCAAAATTGGAGTTTCTATTTCTTGAGTGGGAGGGCCGGTGATAAAGCATTTAGATCCTAAGGAGCTTAAACAAGAGCAAGCAATGGAAAAGAGAATCAGAAGTCCAGAAAAAATAGGAAAGTTGTAAACAGAGATATTATGAGAAAATAATAAAGATTGAAGAATTGGTTGAAAAAAAGTAAAGGCTGCATGTTAAGACAGAACCAAGACTTACCTATTGTGCAACACATTCCACTAGGCTGGCCAATTTCAATGTACACTATGGAGGGTTGAAGGGAAATGCCTCTCCCAGAGATGGGGGTGGAGAACTCGAGCCACGTGAGCCCCTGACCTCTGAGTGCACACATGCCAAAGCCTTTTAGAGCCAGTTGGCAAGATATACAGGGGTGGACGAGTCAGGGGCTTATTCTTGTAAACATGGTATGGAATCTTACAGAAGGGAGCAAAAAGGCAGCCTGGATCGGAAACCTTACAGGAACGGCTATATACTCTTTGTGACTGCAGAAACATTCAAGTATACAAACGCATGGAATGTGGCAGCATTGATGCGGAGGATTAAGCACCCCAATGGAAAAAGAAAGAAGAAAAAAAATGAGAAGGAAAAAGGAAAGTCTTGAGTTTCTTAAATTGTTTGCAAAGAAACTGGAGTCTATGACGGAATTTGGTCCCCATGACTGAAATGTTTCTTTGGTGTTGGAAAAAGTCTTGCTGTCATCTCTCTCTCTCTTTAGAATTTTTTTTTAATTCATAATAAAAATCTTGTGGCAGCTCCTTGTCTGGAGGACTTTAAAAATAGGAGCGATTTCATCTGTCTGGAATGGTCTGTGTCAGCACTTGCCCTAGGCAAGGTTGCCACAGAGGCAAAAACACCCCCTCCCTGCCCCCTCCCAGACACCCCTCCCCCACTGCCCCCCAATGCCTTTCAAGCCCCCAAACCACCTCCCCTCTGTGGGCTGGCCCCCTTTTCCCGGACCACAGCTCCAATGAGACCTCCCACATAAAATCAAACCTCCTTGTCTTCAGCTCTCTCTCCAGGTGCTAAGGAGGCAGTAACTTTCACCCTTTGCGGCCTATTTGCATTTAAAACCAGGACCCTGCTTAACCCTCATGAATCTCAAGTTGGTGGAGATTTGGACCGTGTAACCGAGCAGAGAGAGGTCCAAGCAAGAGGGGAGTGTTTTGAGTCCTTGGGGGAAGGGAGTGGGGGAAGTTGCCTTCCTGGAAGCTATTAAATCCCAGATGTGAGTTCTGTTCAGTGTGAGACTGCCTTGAGGGAGAGTGTTGGTGGGTGGGGGAGGTTGTCTGGACTCTCTGACCTCTGAAGGTTGGCATTAATTCTATGGGTCGGTGATTTCCAACTATATTCCCTGAGCCCGGCTTCCTTCGCAGCACTAGAGGCACCTCGTGACTTGGCTTTAACTAGGGGTTTTCAACAGCGTGTCTTTGTGCCTATCAGCCAGGGCCCAATTTTCCCATCACTGTCCTCCCCGCCACTGCAACCCTCAGCTTCAGCGATGGTGGCTGAAGATCAGCCCCAGCCCCACTCCGCTCAGGTTTTCAGCTCTATACAGCTCCCGTTCTCAGAGAAGCCTGAGAAAGGGACTGTTTTGTGCTCACAGTGTGAGGGGACTTTATGAAGAAAGAAATAATACGTGTGGCCTTGCATGAAATGAATATGTTAGACGCAGATTTGGTGGAAAAAGCTGCAAAATCAAATCTCCTGGCGGAACTCAGAGGAGGAAGTTGGTCAGTTTCATGTTGGAATAACCCACATTCAAGAGCCCCTAGTATGTGCCAGGCTCTGAGTTAGATCTGGTGAGTAACAAGAAAATTAAAGCAAGGTCCCTGGTATGAAGGAATTCAGTCTAACAGGGAAGATAGACATCCCATGTGAGAAATGTCATGTTTGAGGTAAGCAAGAGTGTCTGGGAGCACGGAGTGTGCCCTTGGCTCCACCTGCTCCTGTAGGGATCAGAGAATGCTCTCCTGGGGAGATGGCATCTGAGCTGAGTAGGAGGAAGCCAAAGCCAAGAAAGATGGGAAGGGCGTTCTGTGTAGAAGGAATGACAGAAGCAGAGGCATGGAGGCATGAAGCTACTTGACCTGTGTGGGGAGCCAGGAGCAGGCTGCGATTAGTAGAAAGTGGCGGGCCGGGGGAAGGGCAAGAGATGAAGCTGGAGGGGCAGGCGGGCCGCCAGAGAGGGAGGAGGGCCCAGCCTCCCTGCTAGGGAGTACAGACTTTATCCTGAAGGGAGTCACTGAAGGATTTTAAACAGGTCAGAATTGCATCTTGATTAAACTATCTGTCAATTGGGGGAAATCCTTAAAATTGCCTGTGGAATGAACTGATGAAAGAATTCCATTGAAAGCGTGGATTTGTAGATCCAGCCTAAGTAGTTAAGGGTGAGGCTGTCTTTTCCAAGAGGGTTTCTCATTCATCTGAGGCTTTTTAAAAGGTACCTCTAAAACAATCTACAGATAGATGCCTGTATATGTATGTAAGATTCAACCTCATTTGGGAGGGTACCAGAAAACTGTGCTTAAAGGAAACTGTTTGAATAAAGTCTAGGTGCTTCTCCCCTTCCCCACGCAACCTGCCCCACCCCCGCACTGCAGTAATAGTATTAGCCTAGAATGGAAAACTGCTATGATCTCTTTGTTTTGTTTAGCAAAAGTCATCCGGGAAGGCGCTGTTTAACTTGAGCTGCAGCCATCTAAATCTTGCTGAAAAGGAGTATTTTGGATTAGAATTCTGTAGCCATTCTGGAAATAATGTAAGTTGCTTTCATTATAGGGTTCTTTGTGTCTAGAATTGCTTCTAAATGCAGCTTGCAGCTAGGTATGTAGGGCTCAAACCCATGATTGCAAAATGAAAAACCATTTAAACCCTTGCAAAATGACAGGATTTAATCACTATTTCCCCTCCTTGGCTATTAAAAGTCACTTCAGTTTGCCAAACACAAACTCTTCCACCCGCTGCTCCTCTTTTGTGTCTTCACTGTGTGAAGAGCTCTCTGTGCTTGGTTCTGATTTTCTAGAGGCTGGAACTCAGCCTCCAGAATGAAGACTGCTAACCTCACCAATGAGTGTTCAAGGCACTCTCCTTGGCCCTCTCTCATGTCCTACCACTCCCAATGTTCTCCCTGCTGTGTCCTGCCTTGGCAGATCTCTTATCTGGCCTCTTCCCAGAAAGGCTCATTATGACTACTAAGCTGGCATTTGGAGGCTGTAGGATTCAAATATGGAGCCAAACGCCTTCATTAGTCTTTGTGGCCACTAATAAGCCTGGCATATGACACCTCCGTCATCCCTCTGTGGCAGGGGAGCAGTAATTCAAATGTCAACAGCCAAGGGTTTATAGATCAACAATCTGCACTGTCATTGGGAAAATACAAGGGGGCAGACTGAGTGTGGGGCAGGCAAGGCATCTCTTTAACGTTGCTGATCCTTATTATCTTTAGAAGTCTGAAGAGTCTTGATTTTTGTTTGCTTCATGTTGACTTTAATATGTTAAAAAAAAAAAGTGTACTCAGTGCCATGTTCTACCAATTCTTTCATTAATGTTATTACAGGTCTGGTTGGAACTGCTGAAGCCCATTACAAAGCAGGTAAAAAGTAAGTATGGAAAATCACTTAAGGAATAGAATTCCTGGTTATAACTTGAAAATATTTCAACAATACCGCACTATTCCACACCTTAATATAAGCCGAGAAAAGGGCTTTGATGTATTATTTTAATCCTTCATCATCCAATAAATTTACCAATTTTGAAAAATCATTTTAACTTTGCCTGAGATGAAGAAAATCAGGCTGCTAGGTTTTTGAGTAAATTTAGAGAACTCTGTGGATTGGCCCTAGGACTACATCTCTGACTGCTGCTGCTGCTAAGTTGCTTCAGTCGTGTCCGACTCTGTGCGATCCCATAGATGGCAGCTCACCAGGCTCCCCCGTCCCTGGGATTCTCCAGGCAAGAACACTGGAGTGGGTTGCCATTTCCTTCTCCAATGCATGAAAGTGAACAGTGAAAGTGAAGTCACTCAGTCATATCGGACTCTTAGCGACCCCATGGACTGCAGCCTACCAGGCTCCTCCGTCCATGGGATTTTCCAGGCAAGAGTAGTGGAGTGGGGTGCCATTGCCTTCTCCACATCTCTGACTCTAGCCCTGAAAATCTTTGAGCATCCCTGATGTCAATCAGCCATGCCATTCGCAGTCTTCCAGAAGGTGTTTTAGTTTCATTCTATCACAGACATTGTCCATTCATTTCAGTTCACATTTGAGTGCCTATATGTATGAAATAATCCACCTACCCCATATGTTACAATCTATGTGGTGGTTCTCAAATTTCAGTGTGTATTAGGACCACTGTGAGGTGGGGCAGGCAGGGTCTTATTAAAATGTAGATTCCTGGGCCTCACCCCCGCGTTAGGGGCCAGCAATCTGCATTTTTAACAACCTCCATAAGTGTTGCTGCTTGCAGGTTGATTTCAGGCCACACTTTGAGGAAAGCTGTCTTTGTGTGTCTTCCCCCACCTGCTCTCTGCATGTTGGTGCTTCCCACTGTATGATGTGGGTCTTCCCAGGCGGCGCTAGTAGTAAAGAACACGCCTGCCAATGCAGGGGATGTAAGAGACGTGGGTTCAATCCCTGAGTCAGGAAGATCCCCTGGAGAAGTGGCAACCCACTCCAGTATTTGTGCTTTGAGAATTCCATGAAGAGAGGAGCATGGTGGGCTATACAGTCCATGGGGTCGCAAAGGATCAGACATGACTGAAGTGACTTAGCACTGGATGATGATACTCTGTCACATGATTGTAGCAGCTTCCCAACTGACTCCCTCACCTCACCCCTACAAGCCATCTTGTGCACTACTCCCGAAGGAACTATTGCAAATAGAAACCTTACCACATCACTCTCCTGCTTAAAGTGTTTCCATGACTCCCTATGGCCCTCGGAATAAAGTCCAAACCCCTTTGCATGACCCACAAAGCACTGAATTCCGACTGGCTTTTTAGCCTTTACCTCTGCCTCTGACCACTTCATACTCCTACCTCTCCTGACTTGAACAAAACTAGCCTCAGGTGTAGGCTTCTCAGATAAAATAGAAGATGCCCAACTAAATTAGAATTTCAGACCAATGAAGACTAATTTTCTTAGTGTAAGTATGTCCCATGCAATCATTTTTTATCTGAAATTCAAATTTAACTGAGAATCCTGTCTTTTTATCTGCTAAATCTGGTGGCCCTACTGAGGTGTCAGCTCCTCCAGGAAGCCTTCCTTGACTTCCTCCAAACTCTTTTCTCCCTCTTGGGCTTAAAGTGTTATAAAGCACCACTTTGTGGTGCTGTACTCGTCAGTCTAGAAGTCTGCCTCTTCTACCAGCCTTTGAATGCTTAATTGTATTTTTATTTCCAGGACCTGCTAGTACAATGCTTAGCATACAACAGACACTCAACAAATATTTACTGAATGAATGGTGTTAGTGCTGCATGTGTACACTGGCTTTTGATGCAAAAAGTTTCTTATTTTCAAATGCAAGTAGGAGTGAAGGCAAGTAGATACGGATTTTTAAAGTAATTAATTTTGCAGTAGGTCCTTGTTGCTTATCTGTTTTACATATAGCAGTATGTACTTGTCAATCCCAATTCCCCAAGATGTTTTCTTAATGTAGATTTTATGATACACGGAGGTCTCAGTCCCTACTACTAGTTCCCTTTAAGAATTTTGAGCCAGCTGAAATTCACCTGCCTCTACAGTGGGGTCCTTCTCTCAGCCAGGAATGCAGAATCACAAGTAGCAAGTGGTATATTTTTCTAAATGCAACACTTCTTAAGAGAGGACACTGCTGCTGCTGCTGCTAAGTCGCTTCAGTCGTGTCCGACTCTGTGCGACCCCATAGATGGAAGCCCACCAGGCTCCCCGTCCCTGGGATTCTCCAGGCAAGAACACTGGAGTGGGTTGCCATTTCCTTCTCCAATGCAGGAAAGTGAAAAGTGAAAGTGAAGTCACTCAGTCGTGTGCGACTCTTGTTGACCCCATGGACTGCAGCCCACCAGGCTCCTCCATCCATGGGATTTTCCAGGCAAGAGTACTGGAGTGGGGTGCCATTGCCTTCTCCAAGAGAGGACACAGTAGGCCCCAAACGGGGCACATCTTTACAAAAAGAAACTCAGGGAGAGAGAGAGAGAGAAGGTAGGAAGAGGGGCACGAGGACTTTCCCAATTGCTGTCCACATAGAGGCACAGTCCAGAAATAGCAGCATTTCACAAATGTGAAAAATTGAAATTTCAATGAAAAGTCCATGGGAAGGAGTGATGAGGAGAGGAGGGGAAGGGAGAGAGGAGTGTGTGCACGCGCGTGTATGTGTGTGTGTGTGCATGTGTGTGTGTTTCTGAAGACATGTAACTGTTGAAATAAAACTTATGGAGATATTGTGTTTTAAGATCCTAAGGAAGTTGTTTTCAAATTTATGGTGAAATTTTTCCCAGTGGACCCTGGACATCTGCGAGAAGAGCTTACAAGGTATAGTACTTGTATGATGCATGATGTTATTTAATCATTATCCTTTTATCAGGGAACAAGCTTCTAGCCTTCTTTGGAAGGCTTGGATCATAGTCTCTTTCTGGGAGATGGTGAGGAGTTGGTGAGCAGGAGGGCCTGGCTGGTCCCCGAAGTGTTACTCTTTCAAAGGATAGGGACTTGAGGGACAAGGAGGGGTGGTGTTCTAAAAGTGGTAACCAGCCTGGGTGCCCACTTGGGGGATATGCCATTACCTGCTACAACAGTAAGAGCGTTTGCCTCCACTGCGTCTGTGTTCCCATCATAGGGCAGCTTGACAGCACAAGTATGATGCCAGCTAAGTTCCCTGCATGTTGAAAATGGTTGTGTGTGTGTGTGTGTGTGTGTGTGTATCCCATAGGTAGGAAGTGATAATGACTCATAAAACCTTTCTAAAGTAGAAAAGTAAAAAATATAAAAATAAATTGTAATAAATTATTTATTTTGCACAATTATAAATGATTGACATTTAAGTATAATATTAATAATTGCTATTATTAATATTATACAAGTAAAATATTTGTATACTTGTAAAAATGTAAAAGGTATAAAGTATGAAATGTTGAAGTATTTTTATATTTGTAAAAATTCCCTTTAAAATGACAATGTAAACTTACTTCTTCGAAAACACCTTGTCAACATAGAAAAAAAAATGAAAGTGTCATTTGCTAGGTTGTGTCCAGCTTTTTGCGACCCCATGGAGCCCCCCAGGCTCCTCTGTCTGTGGAATTCTCCAGGAAAAAAATACTGGAATGGGTTGCCATGTCCTTCTCCAAAGGACCTTCCTGACCCAGGGATCAAACCTGGGTCTCCTGCATTGCGGGCAGATTCTTTACCATCTGAGCCACCAGGGAAACAGTCTCATAAAGCTTTGCTTTCTAGACTTTAGACTCCAGACTTCTACACATAAAAGGAATATAAGGAAACGGGTCCTGGGAACTAGAGTGACTTGACCAAGGTCTTGGGATGTTAGAGAATATTTCACCTGACATATGCCCCAACATCATTCATGGCCAGTTTTTCTTTACCTCTCTTGTACAGGAAGCTTCTTTTCTGAGAGGTCTTTGTAGAAGTCAGTCTTTTCACATATCAGTCTCTCTCTCTAAATCCTCTCCAAATTTGTGAGTTTTAGGCCGCTTTCCCACATAACTTGGTATCTCTATTAGTTTGCCTTTGCTTACCCATTTCAGTCCAGTCTCAAATTGTAACCAATTCTGATGGAGATAAACTTTTTCTTGGGAAAAAAAAAAAGAATGAGAGAATCAATGTGATGATAAATGATTCATCAGCTGTTCAGAGGAAGGATTTGGTATTTGCAGCAGGCAGCTGCCTCCTTAACAGCAAGGAATGTGTCAAATGAGAAGTTTACTTTCTTTCTTGTTAGGAGTAAAATGAAATTCACCTCCCCTTTAGCAATTGAGGCTGATTATTCTCATTTACATTTATATTTGAAAGCAGGCAATGGCAAAGTTTAGACTTCCTTTATTTTTTCCCCATTGGTCCATTTGAGAATACTTAACTGTAGTTGACTTTACAAGGAAGCGTTGTTTGAGGCCAATACCTGAGTTTCTCAGAGTGGCATTCAAATATAACTTTTCTAATTGAATCATTTCTCATCCTTTAGGGGAGTATCACTTTTCACTTTCATAATGAACCCTTTTGTAAAGTGAATAATCATCTACTAATTTATCTGTTTTCTCCCACTCTGTATTTTCATCTATCACCTGCAGTTAATTTTGATTCACCACATTACCTTCAAGTCTTAACTGGTTTTAAAACATCTAGATAGAATGTTACTTAGAAATTTATCAATTACATCTTATATAGGGAAATGCACACAGTAGATACTCAATGAATGTTTTAATGTCTAAAATAAAATATTGGAAACAGTTTTGGACCAAGAAGGGACACAGTCAGCAGTAGAATCTTAATTATACACATCTTTTTGAAAGTTGATTGCCTTTGATAAGGGCTTAAAAGTATGGAACAAACGCTCTTTGCCTGTTCGGCAAAGCTCTGGATGCCAACATGCACTTTATGGGTCCCTGATTATCGGTGGAAGGCTTCCCAGGTGGCGCTAGTGGTAAACAGTGCCAATGCATGAGATGCAAGGGACACAGGTTCAATCCCTGGGTCAGGAAGATCCCCTGGAGGAGGGCACGCTAACCCATTCCAGTATTCTTTCTGGGAAATCCCATGGACAGAGGAGCTTGGCGGGTTACAGTCCATGGGGTCGCAAAGAGTCAGACACGACTGAAGAGACTTAGCGCGAATGATTACAGCTGGGGAAAAGGGCAGTCTGGCTTCATTCCATTTGGGACACAGTAATTCCATACCTGCTGTGTGCAAAGGGCTGGGCTGGGCCCTGGTGATACAGAGACGGGGGTCCATGTGAAGGGGCAGAAGCATGTCCTCAGGTTCTTGATTTCTGAAACACCATCTTTTGGGTAGGAGCCAGCCTAAACTGGATGGCAGACCTGAGATCTGGCCACAGTTTCACTCTGTCGGGGTGATAGGACTTTGCCAAGATCACCTAACCTCTGTCTTTCCATAATTGGAACATGGGGTGATGGTGCCAACTTTCTAAGTTGTTACCATAGTGAGGACTTGAGAGCATTTTGTGAACAGAGCAGCCCTGGCCTCCTGCACAGTCTTATTCTTGCTGAATCTCTCTTTCTCTCTGGCGGGGTACGTGGCCTTGCTACGTGGCAGAAACCACCAGAGGATGGCTGGCCAACTCCCTTGAGTTGGCGGGAGGATTTGGCCAGGGTGATTCCTAACGGCTGTGAGGCCTGCCAAAGCGCTGGCTCAGCCGAGTCGTGGTCTAGCTGTTGGTTAGGGGCTGAAGCGAAGCCTATGCATTACTCACCACCCCCAATAGGCATCTCCCTGACTGGGGGCACCGTGTCTTTCTTGAAACATCTTGGGTCTGGGCGAAGGGAAATGCTTCTGTCTTGTTCCTGTTTCTTTCTCAAGAGATTTCCCCCCACTTCTTTGCAGGTATCTTTTTACTCTTCAAATAAAGAAGGATTTGGCTCTGGGAAGGCTGCCATGCAGTGACAACTGTACAGCGTTGATGGTATCCCACATCTTACAATGTAAGTAGCAAATGTCGGCTTTGGGGCCCATCAATTAGCTAGAGAACCCAGCAAAGGAGCTGAGCACCCTCAACGTCCCCACCATTGTGCTGGGACCTTTCTGTGGAGGAGAGAAAGCAGGGATGAGATAGATGGGAATGACATGGTCCAGTAGAAAGGGGCTGGTCACTGTAGTCACTGAGATTTGGATACAAATCCTATCTCTGCATTCTAACTGTTGTAGCCTGGGGTGAAGTCCCCTGTTTGTCTCTGTCTGTGCCTGTTTTTCCCTAGTCTTTAAAATAGTGACAAGAATGCCTTCTCACAGAGTGCTTATGTAGATTAAAAGTAAATGCTGATTTCCTTCTATCTCCTTTTAACCTTGCCCTCCCACTGCCCCCAGCTTGCTCACCAGGAGCTGGTCTGGACTAATCCAGGCACGGACTTTGCTAGGCAGGCCCCCTACTCCTTCTGCTTCCCCCAGAAGCCATTTGTGGTACGTGCTTTCTGCGGCACATTGTCACATTTAATGTGATTTCCGTGTTGCTGTTTATCATGATTCCAGAGAACAAAGCACAGAGTCCAGCAGGTGGAGAGAGGCTAAAAGGGAAAAAGGCCCCAGGCGTCTATTAGAGTTCCCCATATTCTAGCAGCCAAGCCGGTGGACGAGGCTGAGTAAGGAAGGGAAAAGGAGACCCAGGGAACAGTGGGGCCTTGCCTGGGAGGGGGTGAAGCTGGGCAGGTCAGCCTTCTCCTCATCCCCAAGGGTAGGGTTGAGGCAGCTGGAAATAATCATTATGATTATTTTAATTCCATGTGTATAACCTATAATATTTGTTCAAAGGAGAATAGGCTGTTCCTTCCTATTCCTGCAGGATCATAACTTCATTTTTCTGGTTTCATTTTTTGACCTCTATCCATTGCCTCCCTGACAGTCCAGAAATGGTCGATTTTTGATTTCAGTGGGAACCCCAGGATGAAGGGCTTGGATAGAGACAGTATCTGAGTCATTGTTTACCAAGTGACTTGTAACTGAGGCAGAGTGACAGCCCAGGATCTCAGGAAGGCAGTGAGCAGTGAGAGCGATAGTTATCAGAGAAGGCTTATGGAGGAGGTGGCTTTCGTGCTGCACTTTAAAGGGATGCACAGGAATTGGATATGTAATGATAAGCAGAGAAAAAAGCAAGAAAAAAAGGGAGGGGCAGTGATGGTACAAGAAGGAAGTATACACAGAGGATACAGCTTAAGTACAGCTTGAGCATAGGGTCTGTTTAAGGGAGGTGGCCAAAAACTAAGCATCATTTTGAAGGGCCTTGAATGCCAAGGACACTAACTACACGTCCAGTATTGTGCTTGCGGTGGGGTCGGGAAATGGGGTAAGGCAAATGGAGAAAACCGTATTGGAAGACTTATCCTTCTCCACTTTATCCGCCTGCTAAATCAGCAGTCATTCTGATTGGGGCTCCCCAGACAGCCTTTGATGGGGGAGCCCAGTTTCATTCTTAATGGTTCAGCATTATGGATTTGAGCATTCCCTAGTGGCCATTTGAGGCATAGCACAGAACACTTCAGGTTTTCTAGAGGGCATTTTGTTTGCCAATAGAAGCTCTTTCCACAGAAAAAAGCTGAAGTTTCAAGGAGTCAGCTCTTCACAATCCATGCAGGTCAGATTATTTCACTGGATGCTAAGACAGTGTGCAGAACCCAACCAGGCTGCTCATTCATTTGCTCATTTATTTATTCATTTAATATTTATGTTGCAGGCATTCAAGGGCCTCCACATTCTGACCTTGTCATCTGCTTAAATCTCTCTTACACACCCCTCTGGCTCTAGCCAGATTTCCTCCCAAACACAATTTGTACATTCCAAACATTTATGAATACCCTTAGTAACTCTTCTTTGTCATTCATTCAGCAAAAATGTATTGAGTACCTACCACATGCCAGGTACTACTATAGGCACTGGGAACATAGCGGTGAAATAAACGACAAAAATCCTTGCTCTCATGTAGCTCACATTTGGCAGTGGAAGACAATCAGACCAAAATAAGGAAATATATAATGTATTAATATGTTTGTAGGTGATGAGTGCACCGGAGGCCTTTAAATATGGAAGGGAGAGAAGGAAATTCAAGGGGCAGGTATTGAATTTTTTAAAAAGGTGGTCAGGGTAGGCTTCACTGTGAAGGTAACAGCTGAACAAAGACTTGGAGGAAGTAAAAGACCAAGCCATGCAGAAATTGGGTGGAAGAGAGTTTCAGTCAGAGAGCATCCAGTACAAAGGGCCTGAGATGGGAACATGCTGGGAATATACAAGAAACATTAAGTAGGCTTTATGGCTGGCTGGAACTGAGGAAAAAAGGGAGACAGTAATCATGGAGAGTCTTAAAAGTGTATTAAAATCGACTTCCCTGGCAGTCCAGTGGCTCCCAATGCAGGGGGCCCGGGTTCGATCCCTGGTCAGGAAACTAGATCCCACATGCTGCAACTAAAGATCCTGCGTGCTGCAACTGAGACTCAGTGCAGGCAAATAAATATATAAAAATAAAATATTTTAAAAAGCATATTCAAGACATAGGATATTACTCTAAATGTGATGGGAAGCCATTATAGCATTTGAAGCAGAGGAGTGAAATGATCTGAATTAGGTTTGAACTACATCATGCTGGCTGCAGTGGTGAAAACAGAAACTTGTAGCAAGTCATAAATAAGCCATAGTGATCTAATGTAAAGTATAATGAATGTAGACTGTAATATTGTATTATAATTATGTAATGTGATGGATATTGCTACAACAGCAATCATTGCCACCTATAAGTGTATCAAAGTAACCCAATGTTATAGTCAAATTTATTCAATTGAAAAAAGAGAGAAAACAGACCTTATGGGGGATGGTGGAAGTGGGGAGACCAGATAACAGGCGATGGCAGGAGAGAGAGAGGGTGGTAGTTTGGACCAGTGGGCTCACAGTGAAGGTGCAGATGCTCTGCGCTGCCTTCTGTCATTAATGATATTTACCTATTTGTATGTCATAGGTCTCTTCCTAGATTGTCAAGAGAAAAACAAGCATGGTCTTATGTGTTCCTATGTTTTCCTTAGAGTCAGCATAGGGCTTGTGCTTAATATACAGAAAGATTGGTGTGTGATGTGTGTGTGTGTCTAATTTATTTTTTTAAAACAGCTCAGTTGTGGTATAATTTGCATACGATAAAATTCACTCATTTGTAAGCCTGTAACTCAACGGTTTTTTGTAAATTTACAGAGTTGTGCAACCTTTACCACAACCCAGTTTTCAAACATTTCCATCATGCCAAAAGAGATCTCTCATGACCATTTGCCCATGCTCAGCCCAGCAACCACTAATTTATTTTCTGTTTCTGTGGATTTGCCTTTTCTGGACATTTCATGGAATCACAATGACAAAATATGTGGTCTTTGGCATTGGGCTTTTCTTAACAAGCGTAATGTTTTTGAAATTCATGCATGTTCTAACATGAATCACAGCCGTCTGTTCCTTTCTACTGCTGAGTAGTATTCCATTTTATGGGTATACCACATTTTGTTTATTTACCTGGTGAGGGATGTCTGGACTGTTTCCAGTTTAGCTATTATGAATAATATTATGAATATTCATGTACAAGTCTTTGTGTGGACACGTGTGTTCATTTCTCTTGGGCAGACTCCTAAGAATGTAATTGTCTCGTCTTAAGGTAAATTTTTTTGGGCTTCCCTGGTGGCTCAGAGGTTAAAGCGTCTGCCTGCAATGCAGGAGACCTGGGTACGATCCCTGGGTTGGGAAGATCCCCTGGAGCAGGAAATGGCAACCCACTCCAGTATTCTTGCCTGGAGAATCCCATGGATGGAGGAGCCTGGTGGGCTACAGTCCACGGGGTCGCAGAGTCGGACACGACTGAGTGACTTCACTCACTCAAGGTAAATTTAGGGCTTCCCAGGTGGCGCTGCTGCTGCTAAATCGCTTCAGTCGTGTCTGACTCTGTGCGACCCCACAGACGGCAGCCCACCAGGCTCCCCTGTCCCTGGGATTCTCCAGGCAAGAACACTGGAGCGGGTTGCCATTTCCTTCTCCAATGCATGAAAGTGAAAAGTGAAAGTGAAGTCGCTCAGTCGTGTCCGACTCCTCGCGACCCCATGGACTGCAGCCGACCAGGCTCCTCTGCCCATGGGATTTTCCAGGCAAGAGTACTGGAGCGGGGTGCCACTGCCTTCTCCGCCAGGTGGCGCTAGTGGTAAAGAATCCACCTGCCAATGCAGGAGACATAAGAGACGTGGGTTTGATCCCTGGATAGGGAATATCCTCTGGAGGAAGGCATGGCAACCCACTCCAGTACTCTTCCCTGAGAATCCCATGCATGGTCAGAGGAGCCTGGTGTGCTACAGTCCATGGAGTCGCAAAGAGGCAGACATGACTTAATACCTGAGCATGTGTGCACAATGACTGTTGATATTGAGTACCTTCTCATCTGTTTTGTTAGGCATGCCTATGTTTTCTCTGGGCTTCCCTGGTGGCTCAGACGGTAAAGCGTCTGCCTGCAATGCGGGAGACCTGGGTTCGATTCCTGGATCAGGAAGATCCCCTGGAGAAGGAAATGGCAATCCACTCCAGCACTCTTGCCTGGAAAATCCCATGGACGGAGGAGCCTGATAGGCTACAGCCCATTACCTATTCAAATCTTTTGCCAATTTTAAAATATGTTGTCTTATTGGACTTTAAGAGATTTTTATATATTCTTTTTTTTAAAATTTTATTTTATTTTTAAACTTTACAATATTGTATTAGTTTTGCCAAATATCGAAATGAATCCGCCACAGGTATACCCGCGTTCCCCATTCTGAACCCTCCTCCCTCCTCCCTCCCCTACCCTCCCTCTGGGTCGTCCCAGTGCACCAGCCCCAAGCATCCAGTACCGTGCATCGAACCTGGACTGGCGACTCATTTCATACATGATATTATACATGTTTCAATGCTATTCTCCCAAATCTTCCCACCCTCTCCCTCTCCCACAGAGTCCATAAGACTGATCTATACATCGGTGTCTCTTTTGCAGTCTCGTACACAGGGTTATTGTTACCATCTTTCTAAATTCCATATATATGTGTTAGTATACTGTATTGGTGTTTTTCTTTCTGGCTTACTTCACTCTGTATAATAGGTTCCAGTTTCATCCATCTCATTAGAACTGATTCTAATGTATTCTTTTTAATGGCTGAGTAATACTCCATTGTGTATATGTACCACTGCTTTCTTATCCATTCATCTGCTGATGGACATCTAGGTTGCTTCCATGTCCTGGCTATTATAAACAGTGCTGCGATGAACATTGGGGTACACGTGTCTCTTTCCCTTCTGGTTTCCTCGGTGTGTATGCCCAGCAGTGGGATTGCTGGATCATAAGGCAGTTCTATTTCCAGTTTTTTAAGGAATCTCCACACTGTTCTCCATAGTGGCTGTACTAGTTTGCATTCCCACCAACAGTGTAAGAGGGTTCCCTTTTCTCCATACCCTCTCCAGCATTTATTGCTTGTAGACTTTTGGATCACAGCCATTCTGACTGGCGTGAAATGGTACCTCATAGTGGTTTTGATTTGCATTTCTCTGATAATGAGTGATGTTGAGCATCTTTTCATGTGTTTGTTAGCCATCTGTATGTCTTCTTAAAAAATGTGAACATTTTGTGATTCAGCCATAGCCTTTACTTCCAGGTGACTTCTTCATTGGGTTTCAATGTCTTTTTATATAACAGACTCCTGTTCTGGAAGGCAAGTTAGATTTTCACCATTATTTTTATCTAGATAACATCCAAAGACAAATTCCATAGGGACAAGTATATGTACCCAGTGGTCGTGCACAACCTGAAGTAAATTCATTATCAATGCTGCAGCCTTGGAGCCAACAAAAACCCCATGACCAATGTGGGCAAAACAGAAATAGGTAAAAGAGCCATTGATTTGGTATTTTTTAAAAAGCTTGTTATATAGAGATTTTCATTCTAATGTGGTTTTTTAAATATACAAGCATGCCTCATCTGTCTAAAAATGAGCATGCCATCTGTCTAAAACACAATAGAAAACCAAGACAAAAGAAAAATAACTTTGTAGTACTCAAAATTGATGCCCCATGTCCATGAATTTTACTCAATAGGAGAGTACCACATTATTCCATGGAGAGTCTATTTACTCTTATATTTCATAAAATCCTAATAGGTTTGTATATCTGGATTAGCTTTTTTTTTTTTTCATTTAAAATGTGAATTTTAATTGTAAAAACTGTTTTGGGTTCCCATTTTATGGTAGATTAGAAGTCATTATTTGGAACCAAGTAGAGACTTCTTCAGGGGAAGTCAATGACAAGGAAGTGATTCTTATGACACTGACAGAGAGTGAAAAGGCCTAAAAATTATAAAGAACATGTAAGAATTCAAAAACCAAAACAGGAGACTTCTCTGGAGGTCCTGTGGTTAAGACTCTGGGCTTCCAATGCAGAGGGCATGGGTTCAATCCCTGATCAGGGAACTAAGATCCCACATGCTGCATGGTGCAGCCAGTAAATAAATAAATAACAATGTCAAGCCATTTACTGTAGGGGCAGTAAATATCTACCTCAATTGCATTTGTAGGCACAGTGTTATAATAGACATTTATAGCAATAAATTGGATACATTTAGAACAGAATGTTATGACCAGGAATAAACTTCCAGTGATTTGGAAAAGCAAGAATGATTTCCAGAATGATTCACCTACTGGGGATTCCATATAGCGGGGTTTTACTAGGTTTCCAATGTACAGAGTGATGAACGGCTGTGGCTGGCTTACATTGTAGTTGGCATTTATAGTCTCCTTTCTGAATAATGTCTGATCAGTGCAGAGTGAGGTTAGGGGGCTGTCTTAGTTTGCTAGGGTTACCATAACGAACAACAACAGACTAGGCAACTTAAATGACAGACATTTATTTTCTCACCGCTCTGGAGGCTAGACATCAAAGACTGAAGAGTCAGCACTTTCAGTTTCTTCGGAGGCCTCCCACCTTGGCTTGCAGATGGCTGCCTTCCTGACGCATCCTCACGCAGTCTTTCCTCTTGTACCTGCATTCTTGGTGTCTGGCTGTGTGTCCAAATTTCCTCTTCTCAGAAGAACACCAGTCAAATTGGATTAGGGCCCACTCTACTGCCCCATTTTAGCATAATAATTCCTTTATATGCCCTGTCTTTAAACACAGTCATATTCTGAGGTACTGGGGGTTTAGGACTTCAACATACAACTTTGAGAGGGAGGACACAATTCAACTCACAATAGGGACTGATCAGGAATAGAAGAGATCATAAACAGAATGTGGGAGAAGAAAATAACATTTATCTATGATCCTGGAGCCTCTAAGACCTACACCGTGTCTGTGACTTCCTCTGTTGAGACTTTATAAAAGCCCACTGCTTCTGATTTGAAGAAGAACCAGTTAGTTCTTCCCCCACTACTCATAACCTAAAACAAAACAAATACACATCAAGTGTGTGGTGGGAGGTTTAGGGCTGCACTGGCCTCCAAGAAAGGGCTGTTTGGGGGCACTCAGAGGGTCTGTTGGGTGCTCCGTTGCTTAACTCATCAATGGTAATGTGAAAAATGTCACTTTTCTGTCATGCAGCAGAACTGGGAGACTTTCATGAAGAAACAGATAGGAAACACTTGGCACAAACCCGGTATTTACCGAACCAAGATGATTTAGAGAGCAAGATCGTGCACTTCCATCAGAAGCACATGTAAGTTCTTTCACTGGCACCTGTTTCCACCTATTCCACTGGCAGGAAAGACTGAAGCCAGGGACAGACACTTAAAAGCAAGCTTTTAAGTCAGAGAAGCTTCAGTTTAGTTCAGTTCAGCCGCTCAGTCGTGCCCAACTCTGCCACCCCAAGGACTGCAGCACGCCAAACTTCCCTGTCCATCACCAACTTCCAGAGCTTGCTCAAACTCATGTCCATTGAGTCGGTAATGCCATCCAACCATCTCATCCTCTGTTTCCCCTTCTCTTCCTGCCTTCAATCTTTCCCAGCATCGGGGTCTTTTCCAATGAGTCAGTTCTTTGCATCAGGTGGCCAGCATATTGGAGCTTCAGCTTCAGCATCAGTCCTTCCAATGAATATCCAGGACTGATTTCCTTTGGGATGGACTGGTTGGATCTCCTTGCAGTCCAAGGGACTCTCAAGAGTCTTCTGTAACACCACAGGCTCAAGAAAACATTGAGTTCCTCTTGGAACTCTCGGGGTGGAGGTGTCATTCTTGCTGCATTTATTAGGCTCATAAATTCTTTCTCCTTGCAGTGGCAGGAGCCCAGCTGAATCTGACATTCTGCTACTGGACATAGCGAGGAAGCTGGACATGTATGGCATCAGGCCACACCCCGCCAGTGATGGTGAAGGGATGCAGATCCACCTGGCTGTTGCTCACATGGGTGTACTGGTGTTACGGGTAACAGCTCCTTTCCTTTAAAGTCCTCAGCTTTTGGGGTTATCTTGGCTCAAACTTGAGTGTCCATTCTCAAGGTGACCCCTCCCCTCAGTTTTACTACCAGCCAGAAAGGGAGGCAGTGCTTGGAAGAGTTTGAGGTAAGTTCCCTCCCCTTGATGCGCTCTGTTTCCTTTTGCAACCTAGAACTGACTGTTTTCTCAGAAGCTCACATGTTAGATCAAGCCAGCATGGTGGAGAGATGAAGTCAAGAGGCTCTTCAGAACTTTTAGACCCTAAAGAATACAGATTTTGGCATCCTAAAAGCCCAGGCTGTGACATAAAGTGCATTCAGCCTGTCCAAATCTGCCAGAAAAAAACCAAAGAGTTTCTCATTCAGTTACTAGTTAAGTTGGAGGTGCCCAGTGCCCACAAATAGGGCATTAGCGCCCAACCCTGCAAGAAATCTTTACTGTTAAGAGACTCATCCTTTCCCCAAGGTTCTGTTTTCCAGGTTAGAAACCAACTCAGGGCTCTCTGGTCCTCCATCATCATTAATCCTCACGCCTAGGAATGTGGCCAGAGGCTATTTTCAACAGTTTTTCAGTCTGTTTAGACTTCTATATCTGTGACTATTCAGTGAATTCAGATCCAAGTTAAAGTTTAAGAACCTTCAGAATGATAGGCAGATACCTGGACACGTTTGGGAGTGAACCCCTTGTGAGAAAGCAAGGGATGGCTTTGGACCCACTGACCTCCAGGACCGAATTATAGCACTGAAATAAGTCACAAAGCAGGTCAGGTACAGACTTGGCTACAAAAATCTTCACTTTTTAATTTATTTGGCTGTAAACTTTACAGCATGAGACTCACATTGATGGCCAGAAGACCCAATGGATCACAGGCATACCTGTTCACCCAGGAGGGAATTTTTACCCAGGCCACTCTAACTCTGATTCATTTTTTTTTTAAAGATAAGCAACAAGGATATATTATACAGCTCTGAGAAATATAACCACTATCCTGTAATAACTATTAAAGCTTTTTATTTAATATTGAAGTATAGTTGATCAACAATGTTGTGTTAGTTTCAGGTATACAGCAAAGGGATTCAGTTTTACATATACATGGATCATTCTTGCTGATCCTGATTCTTGCTATTTCCTGTTGCATGAGAGAAGTTGGTGAGGGTAGGGGGGCAAGATCATCATGTTAGTTGTGATCTCTTTCAGTGTGACTACTTCCGCGGACAGTTGGGAACAATACAGATGGTCTATTTTGTCCTACATGAAATCTAGTCAAAGAATATTCATGTATTGAGTGCCTTCTATATGTTCTTCATTGTATTATTTTCTTAAAAAAGTTTTATTGAGCTGTAATTTGCATACCATGAAATTCATCTGTTTTAATGGTACAATTCAATGAGTTTGAGTATATTTATAGTTGGGAAGCAATCCATTCATCTTTCTATCAGTATATTTATTGTACATCCACTCTGCGCCAGGCACTAGAGGTACAGAGGTAAACAGGAATGATCCTGACTTCATGGAACTTAAATGCTAATAGGAGGAAGACAGTTAAGCAAGTAATTATAAAAAAATGTGATATGCTTTGTGCTAGAAGAAACAGGATGATACAGTAACACATGTGAAAGGGACTTAACATTTAAGCAACACCAAAGGGATAAGGTTGGCAGATGAAGGAGAGTGTTCCAGGGAAAGGGCACATGGGCGAAGGCCCTGAAAAGGATAAAGGATGACATAATTAAGAAGCTAACATTAAGCATGACACATGGCTCCTGTCACTAAGATAGTCACAATTTATTTTGAAAGACCAGAGAAAGAATGGTCAATATCAGACAATAAATAATCAAAAGCTAATCTATCATATTTACTTTAGTTGCACAAGGAGTATACACAACAGAAAAATGTGGTTACCTGTAGAGAATGGTTAGATGGGGACAGAGATAGGAGTGGCAGTGGTGGGAGTGAGACTTCTCAATATATTTATTTTTGTACCTCCTTTGATTTTGGACCATGTGAATAAAAACCAAAAGAGTTGATCTGTTCGGGTAGTCCAGGAGAGCTAAAGGAGTGCAGAGGAGTTGGAAATGTGTGTGGGCTGGGACAGTAATATAGAATATCCTAGATGAGGTGCCATCAGAGCTGGCAAGAAGGCTTGACCATGGGGAAGTCATTCTGGTAGGAGAATGAGGAGACCTGTGGGGGCAGTGGGAAAGGTACAGAGTTGGATGGAAAGGTGTTTTCTGGGAGTAATGGGATCAAAGTTATAGTCAATATAAGGGCAAGAAAATCCAGCCAAAAGAGTTTCAAGTTGATTCAGGCAGTGAGTGAGGAGCTATTGAAGGTCTTAGAGTAAATGAGGTGGCAGGATAAATGGGATTTTTTTAAGCAGTTCAATCTGGAAATATAGGAAGGGGTGAGATTAGAGAAGCTATTCAGTTCAGTTCAGTTCAGTCCAGTCACTCAGTCGTGTCCGACTCTTTGTGACCACATGGACTGTAGCATGCCAGGCTTCCCTGTCTATCACCAACTCCTGGGGCTTGCTCAAACTCATGTCCATCGAGTCGGTGATGCCATCCAGCCATTTCATACTCTGTTGTCCCCTTCCCAACATTAGGGTCTTTCTAATGAGAAGCTATTGAAGTGCAGGTTTCCCCTGCTTCAAAAGTAGAGCGTTCCTATGAAACCTTTCCTAGCTGACATGGTGTAAAGTGAAGAAGCATTAACCTGAGGACACATCTTCCTAATGGATGTACAAGATAAATCGAGATAAAGTACTGGCTGGATGCTGAGCTGCTGAGTGGAGTGTAGTTCCTGGAGAAGGAGCATAGAGATGCCACTCTTACTGCTTGGCATGTGCACTACTTTATAACACCTTGATGCAAAACAAATGCTGATTTTTATTTTTGCTCCCCCCCTTTTTTTGTAAGAGCAAAATTCCTCTTTGGATTTCTTTGAGTTAGTGAAAACAGGTAATAATGTGGGTTTTTCATGTAATAAAAGCAAAGTGGCATAAAGCAAACTTTTGAAAAGCAGAGGACCCCTCAGTTCAGTTCAGTCCCTCCATCGTGTCTGACTCTTTGTGACCCCGTGGACTGCAGCACACTGGGCCTCCCTGTCCATCACCAACTCCCGGAGCTTACTCAAACTCATGTCCATCGAGTCAGGGATGCCATCCAGCCATCTCATCCTCTGTCGTCCCCTCCTCCTCCTGCCCTCAATCTTTCCCAGCATTGGGGTCTTTTCCAATGAGTCAGTTCTTCGCATTAGGTGGCCAAAGTATTGGAGCTTCAGCTTCAGCATCAGTCGTTCCAATGAATATTCAGGACTGATTTCCTTTAGGATGGACTGGTTGGATCTCGTTGCAGTCCAAGGGACTCTCAAGAGTCTTCTCCAACACCACACTTCAAAAGCATCAATTCTTCAGCACTCAGTTTCTTTGTAGTCCAACTCTTACATCCATACATGACCACTGGAAAAACCATAGCTTTGACTAGATGGATCTTAGTTGCCAAAGTAGTTTTTTCTGTGACCTCCCTATCCTGGTTAGAAACCTTTCCCTTCTTACTTGCATTTCAGAGCAGGTTTGTGTCCCACCTAGAATGCCTTCTCTGGCCATAGTCAAGTGAAGTCACTCAGTCGTGTCCGACTCTTTGTGATCTCATGGACTGTAGCCCACCAGGCTCCTCCATCCATGGAATTTTCTAGGCAAGAGTACTGGAGTGGGTTGCCATTTCCTTCTCCAGGGGATCTTCCCGACCCATGGATCGAACCAGGGTCTCCCGCATTGTGGGCAGACGCTTTACCTAATACAACTGGATCAGTCTATACAAGAGATAGATCAAGGACAGCCCTGTTCATGTGATGCATTTTCCAACAGGTTCACATTGTCTTACAAACCAGCCTGTGCTGATATTCATCCTGAAATCTGCCATGTGTTTTGTTATAGGGAAATACAAAGATCAACACTTTCAACTGGGCTAAAATCCGAAAATTAAGTTTTAAGAGAAAGCATTTTCTCATCAAACTTCATGCCAACATCTTGGTAAGTAGCTTCTGAATAAATTCTTTTACTTTCTACTCACTTGAGATTTCTTGGTTGGTTCTGCAAATGATTGGATTGTGAGTGGTGAAAGCTGGCTGGCCCCAACCAGTGATGTGCTTCCTTTTTTGCCTCTATATAAATAAACCAGGGCTTTGGTCAGATTTTCACTAAAGGCAAAACACTAAGAAATCCTATTGGCAGTTCAGAATGAGTAAAGTGACAGGAAAATGGGGTGGCTGGGATGAAAGACAAGTCTCCTTAGACATCATTTATAAGTCAAATGAGGGAGCCCAGATCTAAGATTGTGTCCATATTAATTCAAAGTTATTTGCTTGATTTTATAAAGTATTTTCATCTTTCCTGAAGCCAAAAAAAGAAAATTGAACACCTACTATGTGCCAAATAACTGAACACCTACTCTTTCCCAAAGCAGGATGTGGGGATTGGGTACATTTTAAGCCAAAGAAGCAATTATTGGGCAAGGCTGCATTGTACAGGGTGAGACAAAGGGGCTAGAAAGAATTTTTATGACTATAAAGGAAATGGAAGATATGTATCAGCTACTTTTTTGACCTAAAGATAATTCATACTACAGATCTTAGCCTTAGATAAAAATATTCATGTGAGCAGTTCAGAAGACTGAATCTAGTGTGAAGCTTGTGGAGAATCCCAGGGCTGTATCCAGAGACCTGGAGAGGAATGGGAGAAGGGGAGGAGCAAAGTGTATTGGGGGTATATAGTGAGTCAGGGGATGGGGCAAACTTGTACTTTAGGTCTGTAAGACCAAGCTCCTCTGCAGCAGATTAGGAGAAGCTAAATGAGCATCACACAGCGCCATAGAACAAGGCAGCATAAAGAGGGAGAAATGTTCTAGCTGGTGTGTTACAAAGACTCGTGTATACGCAGTCATCCTATAAAGCCTACCATTTGTAAGAAAAATCTCCTCCCTCCCCCTTTCCTGTTGGTCGTTTATAACTTCTTGTCACCTTGAAAGGGTGCCCTTTGATGTTCATTTTAACCTAATTTACAACTTCATAAAATGTTCCTGGCAGAGAAGAGGGGGTAAAAGGGGGTGTGAGGTGAGGAGGGTGTGCAGAGTAAGACTTGCTTCATAGAGAAGGCTCTGTTTTTGAGCAGTAGCCCTGTCTGTTCCTCGGAAGGTTGCCAATCATTTGATTTCAGTAGGTGTGAAGCCTAAAGGGAGCCAAGTGGAAAATCAGAAGCCGGATGTGGACCCTGGACCAATAGTTTAGCAGGCGTTGGGCTTTGAAGGTTTTTGATATTCTTGAAGGATGTTTTGCTTGATGGAAATTGGTTTATACAGGTGTTGTGCAAAGATACTTTGGAGTTCACCATGGCCAGCCGAGATGCCTGCAAAGCTTTCTGGAAAACCTGTGTGGAGTACCACGCTTTCTTCAGACTTTCTGAAGAGCCCAAATCAAAGCCCAAAACCCTGCTCTGCAGCAAGGGTTCCAGTTTCCGCTACAGGTAATTAAATCTTGCACATAAGCAAACTAAACACACAACTTCTTTTCAATAACAGGGAAGGCAGTAGGAACAGCTTGAATTCTAGAAGCAATAAAGAATCCATTTCAATCACATAAAGGACGATATCCTTAACTGGTCATTCTCTGTGTAACTCATTAAGTCAATATTTTCTAACAGAGAGGCAGGGGAAGGAGTACACCCCACTTAAGGGGTTAGATCAGAATTTCTGCAAGGATAGAGGGGCATATACTGTGGAGAAAATGTAGTCAATGAACCTATTGTTTTCCTTATGTGCAACTTACATGCTAGCCATGGGAGGGCTAGTTCAACAACATCGTTTTGGTTATGGTTAGGCAAAAGATAGGGTGAGAAAGCTTTGTAGGGGCTAAGGGATTAAAGAGGTTGAACAATATGGTAGTAGAGGCTCCATACTACACGTTAACACCTTGGAGAAAAGGAAGCGAGGTCGAAATAAGAACTTGTTTTTACTTGAACGCACCAGCCTAGGAATTCTCTGAAAGACTTTCAAACTCTTAGCTAAGATAAAAATTCTAATTCAATGCTTCCTGTAAAGGATTTTTCAAGTAGTAGAAGCCTGCCTCAGTAAAAAGTGGGATTTTTACAGTGTACATATTTTTATGGAATCGTTCCAAAATGTATTCTACAAATCTCTGTCTTCTTAAACAGATGATACTAAGCATGTTTTGCCCTTTTCTTAATGACCTGAGTTATTATAAACAGTGCTTATTATCCTCTGCCAGCAGCTGCGGTACAGCGACAACCTCAGGGCGGGGGTAGCATGTCAGAGCCTGCACCATAGTGATAAATGGCCCTGACTTTTGGGGTTTTATTATGCTCATGATTTCTTTTTTGGTTCTTGTGTTTCTCCCAGCAGTCAGCTGGTTTTCTTTGCTAGTGTATGTCTGACTGGAGCAACTTTCTTCTACTGTTTAGTTGGGTGTTTTTCTCCTGTCATGGGTTGGGAAACCAGACACATAGCCTCAATAGAAACTATGTGTAAATTTGGAGGAAGGGGAAAGGCCTTTAAAGGAAAGTATATTAGTTTTCATGGCCAGAGTTTGTACCTGTTAAATAGCCCTTTTCAGATGCTTTAAAAAGTTTTCTGGGTTCTGAGTAGTTGAGGTTGCTCTGCCCGATTCTTGGATAAATGAGTATTATTAACATGCTGGTTTGGTGCGCTACAGTTCACAGGGTCGCAAAGAGTCGTACATGACTGAGCCACTAAGCACAGCACAGCGACGTGGTCAGAGATTCATGACATATGTCACTCATCCAGACTCTTTTGATTTCAACAATAAATGATGCTTTTGAGTTTTAGTAGCCTACTGGCTTATGAAGAGCATTCATAAAATAGTTTATCTCATTTTTCTCACAGTGGAAGAACCCAAAGGCAACTTTTGGAATATGGAAAAAAAGGGAGGTTGAAGAGCTTGCCATTTGAAAGGTAACCTGGTTTTGTTTCTCTCTGTGATGGTAATTTTTTAAGATGAATTTAAAGTGTTAGAGGGATCCTGTATTCACATGAAGACTATTTCAATTCCTTCTCTGTTTGGGGATTTCAGGAAACATTACCCATCTCAGTACCATGAACGACAGTGCAGGTCCTCCCCAGACCTCCTCTCTGATGTGTCAAAACAAGTAAGGTTTTTGAAAATTTCTTCTTGTTTACGTAAGTGTAATGCATCCACATTTCAAATGCTTCCAAGAATTGATTGTGCCAGAATCTCCCAGTATGTAAAAAGGTGTAAAAAGGTTACTGTGATCAAATAGGCTAACTTCCTGGGGTCTGTCAACTCAGTATCTCCAGCCAATAGAAGACTGCTGGGTACACTGCTGTGTGTACTGTATGGACTGACAAGATCTGGTACAACTTCAAACTGCAACCTGTATTGCTAACATCTTGCAAAATGTAGATCCAAATGAATTTCTATGGCTCTGTATTTTTGAAACTAAAAGCTTCGCCTTTTTACCCATGAAAATCTTAAGTCTTATTGGAAGCTATGAGATCTTGGGTTAATATTTTAAAGTACTTTTGCTATGTAATTTTGTTAATTTAAGAACAAAGTGCTATTCTCTTGGAACTGTGAGATGATAGCTTCATTTGAGTTCTATAGTATGAACCATGTTCATTTTTCTTTTGCTCTCCCTAAAAAAAATCTAATTAGAGGTCTCATAAACTCTGTCTTCATTCAAGTCAGAGGCAGTTTTTATCTGAAAGGAATCACAGAGTTATAATGCTGGAAGGTATCATCAAATGTTTAATCGTCTCCTGCCATTCACAGCCCTCCTCCCCACCATTTTACAGAAGGGAGGGAGGAGGCTGGAACAGTGAGGTTAGGAGACTTACTTGAGGTCACACAGCAAGTAAAGACAGAGCCAAGCCAAGACCAAAAGGCAGAACTCCCGGCTCGTGAATATAGCTACTCAGCCATACTGCTTGAAGTCCAAGGCTGGGGCTCAAGTAGATAGAGAATGTGGAGGCCGGGAGTGTGATGGTGTTGAGAAAGGGTAGTGTTACGTCTATTTTTAAGCACATATATTGGGTGCGGTCCAAGTTAGAACCTTTTATGTACGTATTTATCAACCCTGGCAGAGAACACGGGTAGAAATGACTTTGTGAAAAACTACCTTTGTGAAATCAAAGGCTGATTTAGATGCCTGTCCCCACCCCAACCAGATGGCTTTTTCCTTCTTTCACTCGCCTGTCCTTTCTCTCAAGGTGGAAGATCTGAGACTAGGCTATGGCAGTGGGTACTACAGAACTGTGAATGGAGTGCACGCCTCTGAGCCTGTGCTGGATGGCAGGAGGAGAAATTCCGCAGTGGAGGTGACGTTTGCAGCTGAGTTGGAGCATTCCAAACCAGAGGCAGATCCCACATCATTACATCAGTCCCAAAGCAGTTCCTCCTTCCCTTTTATTTATACAGACCCAGTCTTTATCACTGACCCTGATCCTGACACTGATCCCAGAGACTACTTTGAGGAAAGGAGTCCTCTAAGCTCCTTCCAAACAAGCTCTAAGTTTGCTGACAATCCCATGAGCACATCTTCTGGCCTTACAAGCAAAGTGAGTCCAGCAAGGCAGCTTACTTACACAGATGTGCCCTATATTCCTTGTACTGGTCAGCAGGTTGATATTATGCCTCCCCAAGTCTTCTTTTATGTGGACAGACCACCCCAGGTGCCCAGACGGTCTCCAATCATGGCAGAGGAAAGGGAAAGACCAGACAGCTGTCTACAGTCTACTGCAGTGAAGTCAGCCAAAAGAAGCCCAAGGAACATCAGAATGAAGAGCTTTCAGCAAGACTTTCAAGAACTCCAAGAAGCTATGGCCAGGACTACTGGTAGGAGCAATGTGAATGTAGATCTAGAAGAGCAAGATCCAACTATAGAAGATACATTTGCATATAACATTCAAGAGCCAACCCCTAAACGTTCCCAGAGCCAATCAGACATGAAAACGATCCGATTTCCTTTTGGGTCAGAATTTAGACCTTTAGGGCCTTGTCCTGCTCTCAGTCGTAAAGCTGACCTGTTAACATATATGTTTGCAGAGCAGGAGTTTCCAACAGTTTTAATGGATCAGGGAGCTACAGAAAGGTATGTGCCTAGTGAATCCAGTGATTCTGAGTCAGAGATTCTTAAACCAGACTACTACTCTTTGTATGACAAAGGAATAAGGTCGCCCATGGCCAGAATCCGCTTGTCTTCTGGTAGTCTACAGCTAGATGAAGAAGATGAAGATGTTTCTTTCAATACATCAACTGCTGAAGATAGGACTTTGCAAAAACCATGTAATTACTTTTTAGCCTAAAATGTGAACCCTATGAACATGTCGAGACCAATTCCATGTTACTCACTTAGGTGAAACATAAGGCACTTTCTGCAAAAACCATTTTCTGTTACTATTCACTAGTATTAAGGGACTCTTCTAAGCTTGGGCATCTAGCTTATGAAAGATCCAGCTACTGCCTCATTCCTCAAGCCTCTCTTCTATTCCCTCTGAATCATTCTGGAACATGCCCTTTCCTCACCAGCACTGAGGCAGAGTGAGGTGGGTATTTGTCATCTCTATTATACATTTCCCCATAGAGACATTATAAATGAAGGCCAGGCTCCTCAACACTGAAGAACAGTAAGAACAGTGACAGTATGGACTGGCATACAAAACTGGCTTCTGATATCATTTAGTGATAACAGACTGTGACTGTGTTGGTCATTTTAACAACACTGCAACTAAAGGTTTCAGTCCTCATTATTTGTGTGGGGCCCAGTAAAAATGGTCCTGTTTTATGTTAAAAGACTTCAATTTTTATAACATATATTAGGGGGAGCATGGCCCTCTTGTACTTCAGGAACAGAAGGAACATAGATCCTTTCAACAGAATACAAGTTTATAATTAATCTAGGACGTGGCAGAATGCTAAACCTTGGAAATTCATGAACTGGTCAGTTTCTAAAATCAGACATCTGCTGATGAGGACAATATGATGTTTGACTTATTCTCTATTCTTAACTAGCTATAATATGTAGTGAAAGATAAAACTTAACATGTTGGTCTGTTTATCTAATTTCTTCTGCAAGAATTAATTTTTTTGCCATATCTTGTTGCATGCATGTAGGCAAGGAAATGAGATGAATAGCATTTTAATAAAGAGTGATGGAAACCCATTTACTTAAAAAACAAGTTGTAAGTATGAACTTCCTTTTGTTTTAATCAATTTCAGAAGTGATTGTCTCTAGCCTATAATTAAGGGAAGGCACAGTTAGAGAACAAGGAAAAGGAGGGAAGCAGGTGAAAATGTATAGTCAGGGATGGAGAAGTGGCAGAAATGGGGTAGCTGAAAAGAAAAAGGATAATACTCCACACTGAGTTAATGAACCAAAATTCTATTCTTGACCCTTTCAGGATTTCTCTATTATTCCCCCTTGAAAGGTATATAGCATTCTATTTGAGAACTTTATCTTCTTTTTTTATTTTAATTGTAAGTACAACATATTTACAAGATAATGTTAGGTAATTACATCAAAGAAATGATGCAATTATATAAGCAAGTTATTTTTATATATGACTGAATGGATAAAAGATAGATGGAATAGTTTTCTTACTCTCCTAGTCCTTACACCAGAAAAATCCCTTTTAATAAACTTCACTCTACTGCTTTTTAAAATTCCAGCACTTTCCTTCCTGCTCCTGGAACCAAATCCAATAACTCACAAGTCTACAATAGCTATTTCATAATAAGAATATATGAAGCCCAATCACTTATGTATTAATCATATAGATACTCAAAGCTACATTAAGTTAATCTCTGACCTTTTCTATAGGAAAAACCCAAACTCCTTTATGATTATATGCTGTTTCTCATCTCAATTTCCAGAAATCTTTGCAAAATTTGTTTCCCCAAGAGAAATACAGGGTTCAAATCTGTATAAGATTTTCTATAAAACTATATTAGGGTGACCATATAATTTACTGTCTAACCTAATAAGGACATTTTTGAGTGAAAGAGGACTCTGTTAATAATTTTGTCGGGACAGGAGGCAGAAATCATGACAGATATTCAAGCAGGACAGAAATCAGATATTCAAATTATAGTCCATTGGAGCTATAATCAATGCATAATAAAATTGTGAAGAATATCTTCTAGTTTCCAATGGAAACTCTGATGTTAAAGTTCCAACAATAAATGAAAGGGGAAAGGAGAAATAATTTGAAATAAAATACCATACCCCTCAAGAAAACAAACATTAAGGACCATGAAATTTAAATATTTATTTTTAAATCCCCCCAAAACATTGAAGTATGCTTACCCAGAAACAGTTTACAGGACTAATAACTAAAATGAATAAGCAATACAATTTTCTATTCATAATGCAGCTGTGCTGAAAGTTTCAAATAATCAATTTAAAAATTTGTTGCTTTTACTTTTATAAAAATATCCATTTAATACATGAGTTGCAAAATTATTACCAGGCCTCTACAAATTATAAACTGTGATGGAGTTTCAGTTAGTTAGCAGGTGAAAATTTTCACTCAACTATTACTTCAAAATAAAATGTGTTAAAAGTAATTATTACAGTATAGGCACCAATGAAAACATTTTCTTGGCATATGACACAACAACAACTTATTCAAGTGTCTGTATTATTACAAAAGAGGAGGAGGTAATGGCCACTTTGACTAAAAACTTATTCTTCACTTGAAGAACATCTTCTAATATTTGGCAATTATTGAGCTTTATTAAAATGACTTTTGTGCAAAACCCAAATTGTGCAGATCCAAACAATAAAACAAACTATCAAAACTAATTAATATCAATAATTCTACAACTACTGAAATACAGCCCCACTTCAGAACTTAGGCAGGCATAATATGTATAATGGGTTTAAAAGAAAAGGGTATTACCCATGTAACAGTACCATAAATATAACTGAAAATTAACTGTACAATCTAACTTACCTTTGTACGGACAGAAATCATCCAGTACTATGGTTATTTTCATATGAATTAGAAAATGCTTATTTAAATACCCTCTCAAAAATGAACAAATGATGCTTATGTATTGGATAGTTACGAAGAACAAAAATGTATAAATAGTTTATAGGACATTTTAAGACCATGACAAAAATATGCTGGTTTAAATTATATTCATACCTGTTGACCAGGTGTTTATAATCACACGATAATCAGCTTCTTTTAAGCTCCCCAAATCCACTCATATAATATGCGATTTGAGTTGGTTTTTAAAACGAATCCTTATTCTTCCAGTATTACTGAAAATTCATCCTTGGCTAATTGGTATTGCTTTAACTTCCCAACCATGTTAAATAAGGATCAACCATCTCTTCCATAAGAGAAAGTAAATACTGCACACAAGAGGTACTTCTGTTGCTACATGTTGCCTCTAAACACTACAGACGCAGGGCTCTCAAATGTAATCATTATTGAGCTGCCTGGAATATCATACCCACTTCGTAGAAACATCAATACTTTTCCAGGTTTCATTTCTAAGAGCTTATCAAAAACTTCTATCTTAAGAATGTGTGACTTGTTTCTGCTTCCCCACCAATAGTCATTTTTAGAATATGCTGTGTTTAAAAAAAGCTTTTTGAAGTTTGATGATTATAAAAGTTGAATATTTACGATGACTTTGAACAACCTGTATGTTTCATAAGTGTACAGTTAACTAAAGATCAAAACATGAAAAGTATTCATCCTAGTAACTTAAGCAATAATGATACCTAAAAGCAAAACTGTCTCAACATTTACTAGAATACAGGTGAAACTATAGTATTAAAAGTTACTCCTTACAAAATAATCTCTTTAAAATAGAAAATGATAAACACCATCACAAAATAGTTGAATAGCTTCTTCCAAATCTTCAATGTCACAAAGATCCAAAAGGCACATGGAGCTCATGAGTTAAGCATTGGTAAGCTTGAAGTAGCTTTGGTGGGTTTCTCTGGGTCCATATGAAATAGAAGCCAATAATGAGAAGTTTCTTAGGGGGATTCATCTGTCGAACACCTATAAAATTAGGAAAAATTTAAATGATGTATAAGTATGCATGTGTCTATCTTATATCTGTATAAACTCTCCAGTGAAGGAAGTGATTCAGCAGACACAACTGTATTGGGTCTCATCATACGGATGCTAAAATATAAGGAAGTTAAAAAAAATCCCTTCTGTGTCTGACTTTACAACTTCCAATTGATTTGTTTGCAAATTGGAAAAGAGAAGAGAGGTTTTCATTAAAAATTAAGGGATTTTAATTAGCCTCCAATTAAAATAAATAAATTAATTTAAGAAAAACTAAGGGATTTTAAGAGGGGTTTTAGCTGATGAATATAAATAGGCTTTATCAGCTAAAAAGATCTAGCAGAGTATGTTTTACAGCTGTATAGTTTGTTCCAACTTGATCCCAGCGGCATTACAAATACAAAGAAATATAAAGATACACTGAGAAGCCATCTAATGAGATTAAGGCTAAGATTAGTATTGCTTTATAACTTGCTTGAGCTAAGAAGTTGTGTTTGTATATGCATTTTAAGAGGGAATTTAACAATTAAATGTAAGAACTTTACTGAGTGTGAACAAAGTTAAAGCAACAGTTCAAGAGACAGTATAGAAACTGATATCAACCAAAAGAACTTTTCAGAATCTTCATTTGAGTTTCTCTACCTAAAATCCTTTCCTTAACTTTTCCTATGGGGGTTAAACTTAATGAACTATAGCACTGAAACTGTGAATAGCACTGTGATAAGAACAGCAGCAAGAATGAAAGCATTCCTAAATGGTATTTACAAGGGTCCAAATAAGAATATGCCCCCTGGCCTTTTGTCTATACTCCTACTAACAAAAAAAAAAAAAAAGAGAGAAAAACAACCAGGCCATTTCATTCAGTGGAAAACTACCTTGTAATGTGTGCAGATAATTCCAAAAGCTAATATTTCAGATGGGCGGCACACAAAACAGTTTTCAATTATATGACTATTAAGAATTGACTTTGTAGGAATAACCAAAATAAGTAGGTAATCATATTATCACATCATAAATGAACATCCAAGAGAAAATGTCAAAATAGTTTTTTAAAAATGACATTTCAAGCTTACTTTTGAAATTTTTCAATTAATTTCTTCACCATTTTATCTGTAATGCCAGGACAGGCAGCTTCGGCCACGGCAATACTTTTCTCCAGTTCTTCGATTGCCTGATTCCTGCTTGCATTATTCTCATCCTGCTGTTTAAGCTGAGAAAGATCAATAGCTATAACATTTAAAATTACTAAACTTCTTAAAATAGATAGCCAAAGCTTATGAGTCTGTACTTACTTCAGCAAATGCAGGTGTGATTATCATAGACAAACAGCTCAGGGTTTGTACAAGATCTTGCTCCTTTGAACAAATATTATAGATTATACACATGAAATTAAAATAATCACTCGTGCATTCATTGGCGTCCTCCTCAAAAAAGACCCAATACAAGGCAAGTCTCCATACTTTCTTCACATCACTCATTCCCATCCATTGTCCAGAGGCCTCTAACTTCTAGGATTACAATTAATATGCACAATTCTGTTTTAAAACATACCAATGGCCACTTAAATGACTTCTATGACCTTTTCTTAATTAGTTTGAAATGAATGGCAAATGAAACATACTGTGGACCACAGTGAGGTAGACAAGCATTTAGGGGTATTAAATTCTAACAATTTCTGGCCATCACACTGTCTCATTTTATAGTTGGAAAAAGTCTACCAAAAGGAAGTGATCATCTCTGTATACATACTGCCCCATTCTGTAGTTTCTTAGGATCAGGCTTCTTTCGCACAGTGGTAAAGCTCCATTCAGGATGAGTATTATTTTCCCTGCTGGTGGACTCCCTAAAGAGATTGCCAAAGATATTTCTGTAAGTTCCCAAATGACACAGCTTGGGGAAAATATCAAATCAGTGCAGACAGATTCTGAATGGATAACTGTCCCAATGTATAAAAAAAATCATTTGATCTCAGTTTCAAATACACACTGCTTTCTGCCAAAGAGTAGCAATGGTACCCAGCTCTAAGTGTATATCAGAATCACATGTGAAGGTCTCTTACTATATATAATGTCCTGGCCCAATCCCTTCAATGACTAGATCAAGATCTCCTGTAGTGTGGCTTGTGTTTTTTTTTTTTTAATCTTATTTTATATTGGAGTATAGTTAATTTACATTTTTAAAGGCTCCATGACTGACTAATGGGCAGCAAAGGCCAACAACCATTAGAACAGAGTAAAGACAACTACCTTGGTACTTTTTAGACCTTTCAAAAGTTGGACAATTTCTCATAAATGCAGATATTACCTGAAGAGATTTGGTGTTGCCTTTGTGTCAATTCAACTAGCAGAGGAGCTAATTCTGGTGTAGCCTACAGACTCTGTAGTCTAAATTAAGTTAAGGAGTTAGAGGCTCAAATGTTAGTATAAATGCTGTAGTTAAAAAATAATGCAACTTTTTAGGGGGTACAAATCAGATATAAATGAATACTTCAATGTACCGGTCTGATCACAGTTTGGTACATGGCCAAGAGGTGAGAAACGTTAGTTCTCCAGAGAGGTTTTGCAGGTTGCCAGGAAAGTATGAGAAGACATTGCTCTTTATCACTTTGGGCAAGCTAATAAAACACCTTAAATGCAATCTTGTTCCAAAATTTTGTAATATACTCAAGTATCCACTAGGGGTTAGACTGAGACCATTTGAAACTAAAGAAATTCACTTCTAAGAAGAAAAAAAAAACAAAAACAAAAACGTGTTTCCAAATTCATTGTACTTCACAGACCACAATTTTAAAAGATTTTCACAATTTCTAAAGTCACACTTTAGAATAAGGTTTATATTTTATGCTAGAGAAAGCATATCAGCTCACAGTAAAAGATATGAAATACTGAAATGGGCTATCTACATAAAAAGTAAACAATTGGTACGTACGAATCAGACCCGTCAGAATCAGATTCATCATCGCTGTGTCCTTCTGCCTTCCATCTCTTAAATCGATCTATCAGTTCAGTCAGATAAGAAGTCTTCTTTGAATTTTTTACAATGAATTTATGTTTCAGAAGTTCTTTAGCTGTAGGACGCTAAGGAACAAAAAAGGAAGGATACCAGTATTTCTAGGCTTTTTATGATTGCAAAGAGTGATATGAAATCATTATCAATTATTAAGCTGAAAGGTATAAAAGTTTGTCTATAAATATGAGGATAACTAAAATGCCATAGGACAATAGCTAATTCTATTTCCGAAGTGGCTCAAGGCAACCAAATTAAATTCACTACTTTGGTATCAACTTGCTAAAATCCAGTGGCAAAAGGTGGCCTATGTAGCAGCAAACAGGCAGGCAGGGCTTTCTTCAAAGCAGAGAAACACATGACAGGACTTCAATAATTAAGTAAAAATTTTAAAACAAGATTGTACATGAAAATACTTTTATTATATTTACTGTAAATTGGGAAAAAAGCATGAGAACTAGCAAGGCTATAACTTTCTTATTATCTGCACACATCATATGACCCCCACAGTAATCCCTTCTCCATCACACAGTAATTCATATTGCATCTAAATAAAAACACCATGTGCTGTGGGGGATATTTCCTCCCTAATATTTTATTAATATCAGAATATTCATTAGCAACCTATGATAGTTACATCCAATTTAGATAGTTCTTGTATATTTTAGGCAACTTTATTTTAAAAACAAAAAAACAACTGTAATCAAATTTGCCAATTAAATGAACGGAGCTCACTAGACTTCAGGAAAAGTATACAACTTCATGTTGGAATTTCTGAACATTAAATAAAAAATCATGAAACACCAACAACTTTTCATGAAAAATGAAAACAGCTGAATAAAAATCATTGTGCATAGTTATACTTTCTTAATGACATCCTAGAAAATGAACTTTATTTCCCCTTGAAATAGGAAACGATCAACAGAATGAGGAAGGTGCTAGGGAACATAGCAAAAAGAGAAGATGCAGGGGAAGGAGAGAAGAACTACGGATCTTGTCAACAACTGAACAAAATTAGCAACACAGACGGGACAGTCAGGTTCCTGGATGGTCTGTAGACAGTTTCCACAGGCACTGTATTCCTTACTGTTGAACAAACCACATTGGCTCTATGTATATCTGATCACAGAAAACAACGGTCATAGCACATATACTCACAAATGATGGATCTTTGTTCAGGCAAGCATCAATAAACTCCTTAAAGGACTTAGTGAAGTCTCCGACAAGAGTTGGAGGATTGTTTTTTGGAATAAGAAACAGAACTCTCATTGGATGCATATCGGAGTTAGGTGGCTCTCCCTTGGCTAGTTCAATAGCAGTGATTCCCAGTGACCAAATGTCAGCCTAAGGTAAGGAGCAAAGAACAATTACCTTGAAATTCCATTCTAACATTCTGCCACAAAATAACCTGTGGAGTCTAATGGTCATACAATATTAAAATGTCTCAAGAAATGTGGTGTTAATAACTTTTTGATACAATTCATTTTTTTAGAAAAGTATCAAATTCCCTACTTTGTGCCAGGCACTGCATTCCAAACACAAAGAATTCGGGTGGTGACTAAACCAGACAAAAATTCCTGCTCTCAAGAGGCTGATGTTCTAGTAGAAGAGAAAGATAAATGAATAAACAATAGGATGTCAGATGGTATTAAGTTCTGTGAAGAAAATACAAAATCAGGATAATGGAGTAATGAATGATAAGGTAAAAGGGCTGCAAATTTACATGGGATGGCTAGGGAAGACTATTCTGTGTCAGTAATGTTTCAGCAGAGATCTGATTGAGAGGAAAGTTATTCCAGTAAGAGGGAGAGGCAAGTGCAAAGGTCCTGAGGCTGGAGGGGACTTGCTGTGTTTATGGACCAGTAAAGAGGCCACTGTGGCTGAAATGGGTAGAAAATGGAGGAGAGTGGTGGGAGATGAGGCAGAGGTGGACAAGGGCCAGACAGTAGAGAGCCATGTATGTGACAGTAAGGACTTTGGATTTATTCCAAGTAGGATGGAAGGTCACTGAAGGGAAGAAGATCCAAATATTCAGTATTACCAGCATCTAGGGAACTTATGATTTAGCAGCAAAATTTGACATGACTCTAGTTTTAGAAATACTCTAAGAGGAAGGAGAATTAAGGGAGTTTATTAAATAGGATAGGATGCTATGTAAAACAATATTAAAAACAAAATAGTTTATAGGTAACACTTCACTTTTGAGTCATAAGCTGACTGCTGGATAACTTCAGGAGCCATCCAAAATGGTGTTCCCACAAAGGTATTTCTTTTAATTTGTGTATCCGTCAGCTGGCCAGCCACTCCAAAGTCAGCAAGTTTCACATCTCCTTGCTCTGAGAGCAAGACGTTGGCAGCTAGGAGGGAAAAGGAAATGAAAAAAAAACTCAGCTTCCTCAGAATGCATCTATTTTTCTCAGGTTCATATTAGACTTCTGTATACCTTTTATGTCTCGGTGAATTTTCTTTTCAGAATGCAGGTAGTCCAGACCTTTCAAAATTTCCTTTAGCATGGTAGCGATCTGGAACTCATCAAATGGACCAGCTCGCAGCTTAGGGGGAAAGACACACATATACATGTAAAAGTTTGGAACAATAAAGTTCAAACTTAACATTATCTTTGAAATAAGGGAATTGCTTATATATAATGAAGCAGTTCTGTTTATTGAGCCAGTATTTAAACAAATGAGAAAATTCTTAAGGGTGAAGAGAGTTAAGTCAAAGGGCTAAAAGGGTTTTCAATGATTAGATTTTAATGATTAGATTTAATCTTGAAAGATAATATAACTATATATTAGCTTCAAATCTTGAGGTTCTTAAATATTTACATTAAAGATCTAAGGAACATGCTTAAGTCATGACAGATAGGAAAAAATATATCAACTACTTAAATTTTGGCATTTGCTGTTTAAAACATTAAATATTTACACTGAACTGATTTTTAGATCAGATGGTCCATAAGATTTCTGCAGCAACCCAATCTGATCATATGGGTCTGCTGTAGCACCGTTCTTAACATTTACGTATTTCAAAAACATTATAAAGCACAGAGACTTTTTGGAGACTCAGATTTAACTTTTAGCTAGGAATATAATAATTAAACTATTCAAACTTTCATTGTAAAAAGAAATTCAAATCATGGAGCGATGCAGTTTTTCAAATAAACATAACACATTTCCCTTTCTTTCCCCATCCCTGTACTAAAGCCAGTGGTTTCAACTGCAATACAAGGAAAGCAATGATTAAGTTTCAGGAGAATTTGTAATGGAATATCTGAAAATCTCTCTTTAAAATAAATGGTTATTTAAAAATTCTGGTACCTCATAAAGCACAAACAGTGGACTGTATAATATTATTACAGGAAAGGGTGGGAATCTAAAGTCAGAGCTGAGGTAGAGTTCTGTTTGCTGGAAGGAGGGAAGAGGTGGTGAAAATCAAATATTGCCCACTCTGCCTCACACTGGGAGGGATTCACAGCTCTTTGGCACCTTCTGTATTTCATCTTTCATGAATGCCATATTTATTCTGAATAAAGGGCACTTTCATGTTGAAATTTAACAGCTTAAAATAGAACCCATACTTCGGTCTCACTATTTAATATTAACTATGCTCTGGATATATAGTGTACTTCAGGGATGTTTATAGTTCAGTAGGTGCCTTTCCTAGGTAACAGTATCTATTTACTTTCAAATGTATCAACTTCCACCCCAAAGTATCTATTTAAACACCAGTGATTAAAGTCATCTAAAAGGTGAAAATGGTATATTATTTTATTGATTGCTGGTAATGAAATTCTGAGGTACTACCAAGCAACTTAAAGATAAATGTCAAGTAATACTACTTAAGACTAGTACTTTAGTATCATTGATTATAAAATGTTGACAGGGCCAGAGGAGGTATATTCTCAGTCACTCAGAAAATTGGGCAAGGTCCATATAAAAGGTACTAGCTATCATTCTGAAGGATTTCTAAAAGTGGTCTGAATAATACAGCATTTTAAAAATATACTTTAGTAAAAACCAACAGAAAAGTGGTCCTAAAGACACATTAGCTTATCTGGTATACTCAGGTCCAGTTTAAAATTCAATGCAATCTCACTTAACTGGGTACTGGAGGAGGATGGGAAGGGCACTTCCGTGGCAGGGAAATGGGAGTGGGGTGGTGGCAGAGTTGGGTTTTTCTTGTTCATGTCAGACAGAAAACTATCCCAAACCTTGTGGTTAAAATGTTTCCTTAGGCATGATGATAATGATCAGAAAAGGAGAAAAAAAGGAGCTGGAAAGAGAAGGAAAGTAAATAGATGGAATAGAGGTTGCTTTTTAAAAATTTCCAATGCAATCTTGGGAGAGATGATGCCAAGATCCTGGTCCACTGTCCTTGGAGCGCACAATGGAGCTTCTCTCCAAAGACTGAAGACTTTACCATGTCTCTAATAGCTAACACGTCTACCCCAGGGCAGGGTGCTGGCTTTGTATGATTTGCCTTTGTTGTCAACTGAGGATATTCAAGAGAGGGACATTTGCAGGCTTGGGGGTGTTCTCCCACACTGCTTTGACTTCCAGCCAGTCCCTAATGCAGCATGTTTTGCTATGCTTTCTCTTATGGTTAGCATATTGTTTCCAACTTTTTCCCCTGGTGCTCATGTTTTATCATCTTAACCTTATTATATGTGTTTTTGTTGTAAGCCACTGCAATTTTTATTGGAAACAGGTGAGGTATAATCAATTCAATAAAATAATGTACAGTATGCTCAAAGTCTGTTCACACACAACTGATTTTTTTTGTAAGAATGGGAGGAAATCTTGAGGTATATAGTTGTTGTTTTCAGTTGCTAAGGTGTGTCTTATTCTTTGCAACCCCATGGACTACAGCCCGCCAGACTCCTCTGTCCATGGGATTCTCCAGGGAAGAATATTGGAGTAGGTTGCCATTTCCTTCGCCAGGGATCTTCCCGACCCAGGGATTGAACCCACATCTCTTGTATCTTCTACACTGGCAGGCTGGTTCTTTACCAGCTGAGCCTTTGGGGAAGGTCCATATACTATATAGTGTTGAACTTAATTACTGGTCATAATCATATTACAATAGTCAGGCACCAGTTTAACGGGATGAACACTTTTGCCCAGCATTCCTTTTAATTTCTCTTGTCCCTGGTAGCAGTGCCCTCCTCTAACCCTGATCCTTTCTTAGATTCCTCCAAATGATAACATTCTCCTAAATGAAGAATAGTATGTTCTCAGCATTTGTTCTCCCTACAAAGTCGAGTCAATGAGGTTTATAATTAAATCATAATAGTATTAAGTATTAAAGCTAGAAAAAGAAAACTAGAGAGATTACTCATCTAATTTCTTATTTGAACATCTGAGTCACAGGTTAAATAGTCTGCCCAATATTAGCCAGCTAGTCAATGGCAGAACTGGGGACAGGATCTAGGTGTCTTGATTTTTAGCCACTACACAGCTAAAAACAGTTTAAGTTCATTGAATTTATGCTAATTGTTATTTTTGGACTTAGGCAGAGCTCAGAATGAGATTAAGATCTCACAATCATTTCATTCAGAGGTTTCATAAAACTGCCCCAACTACTCTTGGGGGATACAGATTGTATTAGTTAGGGCTGGGGCACCGTCCAGCGCTTCCCGTTGCTATCAGAGATCCTGATGAAAGCAGTGCACTTTGTCTTGCCAATGCCTACAAAACAGGGAAGTGACATGGTAAACATTTTGGGGGGCCAGTTAAGGTAACTGTGATAAATTTGGAAAGGATTCTTAATATTTAAAAAGTAGGAGGAGGCTCCTAGAGCAATTGTGAGGCTTCTTGTGGAGCTAATGAATAAACTATTGTTTAATCAAACTACATGACAAGACAAATAGAGCTGAGATCATTTAATGGTGAGAATGAGACCTGACTCCATATGCATGAAGGACTATTAGCTAAAGAAATACCAGTTATGTTCTCTCACTAGACAGGAGCGAGAAAGAAAAAAAAAATGAAATGGAGCTTTAGGATGTAAGAATTAGATTAGAAACAAGGAAGGATGGCCTAACTCAGCAACTGATTAAACTGAGATGAATTCCTAGAAGATGAGGCTCTCCATCAAGTTTAATTACCATTTCTTTTGAATGGTTTAAATATGGTTCTGTCTAAAGGAAGGAAAAATCGCTTATGGTCATTTCTGTTCATAGGATTATTTGAAACTTTGGAGGTACTGGGAGTCAATATTAAAGCCTTTAAGAAATATTTGATCACTTTCAGTCAGAGAAATTCATCTCTACTTAAAAAAAATAAGAATTAAAACATTACTCGGTGATCTTAATCATCAAAACACTTTACTTTTAGAAACAGCAGACTCCAATTTCAAAGGCAGAGCATATTATATAAAAGTTGTGTAATATTAAAGATGGAAGACAACTTAGTGCAACTTCGTTTTATAGGACGTCAAGCCCAAGGAATTTATGTGTCTGGCTCACAGTCACAGACTTAGTTATAAACAGAGGCAGCCCTAGAAACTCAAACTCGCATAGGCCAGCCCAGTAGTCATTCTATCACACAAAGTTGTCTCTAGTCATTCATATTGCATTTTAAATACAATGTCATATTAATAACAATTTTAAAGGGGGAGGGACAACACTGATAGAATGACACCACTTGGGGGAAAACAACCAGTGTTCCTCAATAATATTCTGTGCACAACACATCTTCATTTATTAGAACTTTTCCCTCACACTGCAGGATTTTAGCAGCCTGGTCTGCTAAAATGGCTGTGGCATTTCCAAGTCATTGTGACAAAAATGCCATCACATTTCCACATCACCTACAGAAAGGCAGAGAGAACTCTGCAGAGAGCTGGGTCTGTAGGGCTTCTTGTTCAAAACCCAAGAACCACATTTAGAAACAGTTATCTGGATGAGATCTCTTCAAAAATCTAAGAACACTCAGTCTTCTCAGGGATAAGCATGTAAAGTAAAACATGAAACTGATGGCAACTCTCACACACTCATTCCTAATTTGGAGGGAATTTTATTAAGCTGTTTGCATTTCTTATATACTTTAAGAATGCCAGCAATGTGCAGAACCTGCAATACAGCTGAATATATGTTAAGAGTAGCAGTCCTGAAGGCAGAGTGAACATATTAACTAAAGCAACCACTTAGCTTGCCCAAAAGCCAATGCTTACTCCAATTAAAGAAAAAGTGAAAGTATGGATGTGTGTGTGTAACAGTTTAAAAATACTTACAAGATCCAGTGCTGAACCGCCACCCAGGTATTCCATTATTATCCATAATTTTGAACCCTGTGAAAACCATGAAATAGCTTAATAATTATAAACTGGAGCCAAACAACATACTAGCATAAATGTTCAATCTGACATACTAATGTACTGGCTTTAAAATATAGGTTTAAAATTAGTTGTTTGGAACTCAATATATATTTCCATAGAATATTACAAATGAGAGTCAAGTCCTAAGTCTTGACTCTCCCTGAAACCTATTGAATGTATGATATAGCTAAATATTATAGATGACACATTATTGTTGCTTATTGTCAAACTATTAGCAACTTTAATAAAAGTTAGGAAAAAACCATAGCTTTAAATTATTATTTTGAATGATGATACTGAAAGGAAATGAATGAGGAAGTAAATGGAGACGTTAGAAATTTTGAACGGGGCTTCTGAGTACTTCCCATGTGATCTGAGAGTCTGAGGACACTGGGTACTCTACCTTATTTTAGTTTTTGTTTTAATCTATTTTACAACTTTTATCAGCCATGATTAATGGGCATTTTTTTGTACAAATGTAGAAACTAGTAAGAACACTATAGCCCCCTCTCCCCCAAGGTAAATGGATAAGAGAAAGGAAATGTGTAGCTTGAAGAGCATGATGATTAATCCAGGTAAAATTAACTTCACTGTCAGTTGTACAATAGGAAATGGAGCTCCATAGAGGGAACACACATTTGAATTACAAAACAGGTGTGTACACACACACTATTCAGCTGTATCAGACAAAATTTGGAGATCATTAAATTTTCTTTCAGCTACAGTTTGAAATACTGGAGACATCTCTCTCTCTCTCCATAACACTTCATGAGTGGTATTCTCTGAATTTTTTTAGGACCACAGAACTGACTGGAAGCAGAATGGTTGGTTTTATTATACTGGCAAATAGCCAAGCTGTGAATGGATTGTATTCCAAAAGTCCACTTTTTTTAAGAAAGATGTTTGGGATTTGGAAAGCAAGCATTTTGCCATAAAAATAATGCATAGGTTCCTGGAGAAGTCCCCTCCAAAAGACACTTTAACACAAAGGTATCCATAGTATACCTGAAAGAACACCAGAGAGACTGTTTATACCATAACAATGTTTCCAGGGGAAAAGTGGATTCAGTGTCTTGCTTCATGTTGGGATTCCGGGAACACATTTCTCACCTTTACAGTCCCAGCTGCAAGATAAAGATTCTCAAGCTATTGCTGGTAGTTCTGAAACTCTAAAATCCTTGGGAAATAGGAGTTCCATTCAAAATTTCCAAGTGTCTCTGTGAGGCTAGGGCTTTATGATGGCAGAGAATGGACTCCAGAAAAATGATGATGGGTGTTTAGGGGACACTGTAGTGGGGGGAACAGTCTGTGGCCGAGAGTTAGGGACTGGGGAGGGAAGGTTCAGTTAAATTAAGATGTTGACACTATGTAGGATGTCTAAGAGAGAGAGGAACAATGCCCTCCACCCATCTTGACACCCGCTCTCTCCTGTCACAACAAGCTCGCTTGAGCTTAGGAGAGAGAATAGCATCTATAGTAGGAACGAGACAAAATGAATCCCCATAACAGTGAGAGGGCAGAAGAGTTCCAGGAGGGGTTCATGCAACTTGTTTTAAGTATAGAAATTAGACACTCAGAACATGATAACTGTGAACTGTTCCTCACAATGCCATATAGCCGGAGAAGCTTGTCTTTTGCCACTGTTTGTTTCTAATAAGTACTACATTCTACCTCATGAATTCAGAATGCTTCCCATGCACGTGACATTTCAGAGAAAAATGGAAAGATCTTACAAAACATGTTTATCTGTTTTGCAGTTCTGTGTGAATGAGAGCACCTGTTTTCCAAGTTAAAAACAATGTGTGGCTTTTTTTTTTTTTTTTTTTGGTACCAATTGAAAACAGAGACTTACCAACTGTCTGTTCATCACTAAAAAGTATTCATAGAAAGCTTAAAAATGTCATTAACCTTATGACTAAGCAACTTCCAGGTCTGAAAATGCTTCCTCTTTGCAAGCGAGCTATTCAGTGGAACTAGGACTCTTTCGAAACAGGCAGGGAACCAGAGCTGTCTGATAGATTTTCTGGTTGCTTCCTTCTGACCGTCACTTCTGCAGACAAGTGTTGCTGGAGGATGGTTATATGTCTGGACATTCAGATGACTGTGAGGCAAGCAGAGGAACTGAAGCAAAGTGCGACTGGGCACAGGCAGGAATGGCAAGCTGGTGGAGCTCCTGCCTACTCACGGATGCTTAATCCACACAGGCTCTTAACTCGTTCCTTGTCCACAGTGGGTCTTAATGAAAACACCAATCACAAACCAAACGTGACCAAAACTCCCAGATCCTGTGTTTGTATTCTTTTGGGGAACTACAACTATTACCTTTGATTTCTGGTAAAAGATGTTTGCGTTTGAGAATGCAAATATTTGGTTTATTCTTAAATAATTTAAAAGCCTAAGATGATATCTACATAGTGGTTTACAAATCTAAAAGAGCCAAGTTGCTCTAAACCATAACCATATATCCGGCACATTTAAGCATAGGAAGTCCCTGCAGGGAAAATGCCACTTTTCCAATTATAAAACGACCCACACGTTTTAGCAATGGGTTGGAAAGAGTAAGTGTAAAGTCCTGCATCAACATGGGTGGTAAGTTGCTGCTGCTGCTGCTGCTAAGTCACTTCAGTCGTGTCCAACTCTGTGTGACCCCATAGACGGCAGCCACCAGGCTCCCCAATCCCTGGGATTCTCCAGGCAAGAACACTGGAGTGGGTTGCCATTTCCTTCTCCAATGCAGGAAAGTGAAAAGTGAAAGTGAAGTTGCTCAGCCGTGTCCGACTCTTAGCGACCCCATGGACTGCAGCCTACCAGGCTCCTCCATCCATGGGATTTTCCAGGCAAGAGTACTGGAGTGGGGTGCCATTGGCTTCTCCGGGGTGGTAAGTTAGGGGTCAGGAAATGGCTCTCTGTTCCAAAATGCAGAAAACCTAAAGAGTAAGTACTTCAGAGTTATACTGTTTACCAGGGAGAAGTTGGAGTCTAGTTTTAACAAATCACTGGTGTCTGGAGTATCAACTCCATCACCCCATGGGGCCTTTGAATGCCACTGTGTGCCACTAAAGCAGACATTTGGCCAAAGTGGGCAGAAACGCTACTGTGGACCTTGGGATTCATTTGTTCACAGAAAAACAAACATTTAAAAGAAAAGAACATGTAAAATACCCATGATATGTATTTTCAAGATAACAGATCATAGATCAAGTTCATATACATGAACATAGATCAAGTATATGTTGAATTAAGCAGGTTGGTCTATGAAGCAAATAGCCAAATATAACACTGACCACATAAACCAGCATATGCAAGTAAGACAAACAAGTCACCACTGGGCAAATGTTATATGATCCCACTGATCTGAGGAGTCTAGGGTAGGGAAACTAAAGAGAAATTAGAATGGTGGTTACCAAGGACTATGGTGAGGGGAGAATGGGGAGTTATAGATTAATGGGTACAGAGTTTCGGTTGAGGAAGGTGAAAGCATTCTGGAGATGAATGGTAGAGATGGCCACACAGTCACTGGAGTGTATGAAATGACACAGAACTGTACATTTAAAAGGGTTAAAATGATAACTTTTGTGATGCATATTCCACTACAGTAAAAAAAAAAAAAAAAAAAAAAAGAGACAGAATGTAAAATTTTACAGAACCGCAAGGAATAGTAGAGATCACCTTGCCAGAACTTTACTACCTGAGATTTTTTTTTCCAGTCAAGAATGCCTTGTCTATACCCCAGTCTCACATCTCAGTTCAGTTCAGTTCAGTTGCTCAGTCATGTCCGACTCTTTGCATCCCCATGGACTGCAGCACACCAGGCTTCCCTGTACATCACCAACTCTTAGAGCCCACTAAAACTCATGTCCTTTGAGTCAGTGATGCCATCCAACCATCTCATCTTCTGCTGTCCCCTTCTCCTCCCGCCTTCTATCTTTCCCAGCATCGGGGTCTTTCCCAATGAGTCAGTTCTTTGCATCAGGTGGCCAAAGTACTGGAGTTTCAGCTTCAGCATCAGTCCTTCCAATAAATAATCAGGACTAATTCCCTTTAGGATAGACTGGTGGGATCTCCTTGCAGTCCAAGGGACTCTCAAGAGTCTTCTCCAACACCACAGTTCAAAAGCATCAATTCTTTGATGCTCAGCTTTCTTTCTACTCCAACTCTCACATCCATACGTGACTACTGGACAAACCAAAGCTTTGACTAGATGGACCTTTGTTGGAAAAGTAATGTCTCTGCTTTTTAAAATGCTATCTAGGTTGATCATAACTTTTCTTCCAAGGAGCAAGCATCTTCTAATTTCATGGCTGCAGTCACCATCTGCAGTGATTTTGGAGCCCAAAAAATAAAGTCTGTCACTGTTTCCACTGTTTCCTCATCTATTTGCCATGAAGTGATGGGACCGGATGCCATGATCTTAAGTTTTCTGCATGCTGAGTTTTAAGCCAACTTTTTCACTCTCCTCTTTCACTTTCATTAAGAGGCTTTTTAGTTCCTCTTCACTTTCTGCCATAAGTGTGGTGTCATCTGCATATCTGAGGTTATTGATATTTCTCCCAGCAATCTGGATTTCAGCTTCTGCTTCCTCCAGCCCAGCATTTCTCATGATGTACTCTGCATATAAGTTAAATAAGCAGGGTGACAATATACAGCCTTGACATACTCCTTTTCCAATCTGGCACCAGTCTGTTGTTCCATGTCCAGTTCTAAGTGTTGCTTCTGCATACAGATTTCTCAGGAAGCAGGTCAGGTGGTCTGGTATTCTCATCTCTTTCAGAATTTTCCACAGTTTATTGTGATCCACATAGTCAAAGGCTTTGGCATAGTTAATAAAGCAGAAGTAGATGTTTTTCTGGAACTCTCTCACTTCTTTGATGATCCAACAGATGTTGGCAATTTGATCTCTGGTTCCTCTGCCTTTTCTAAATCCAGATTGAACATCTGGAAGTTCATGGTTCACATACTGTTGAAGCCTGGCTTAGAGAATTTTGAGCATTACTTCGCTAGCGTGTGAGATGGGAATGGCAAATCACTTCAGTATTCTTGCCTTGAGAACCCCATGAACAGTATGAAATGGCGAAAACACAGGACAATGAAAGATGAACTCCCCAGGTCGGTAGGTGCCCAATATGCTACTGGAGATCAGTGGAGAAATAACTCCAGAAAGAATGAAGAGACGGAGCCAAAGCAAAAACAATGCCCAGTTGTAGATGTGACTGGTGATGGAAGTAAAGTCCAATGCTGTAAAGAGCAATATTGCATAGGAACCTGGAATGTTAGGTCCATGAATCAAGGTAAATTGGAAGTGGTCAAACAGGAGATGGCAAGAGTGAATGTCAACATTTTAGGAATCAGTGAACTAAAATGGACTGGAATGGGTGAATTTAACTCAGATGACTATTACATCTACAACTGTGGGCAAGAATCCCTTAGAAGAAATGGAGTAGCCATCATAGTCAACAAAAAGAGTCCGGAATGAAGCACTTGGATGCAATCTCAAAAACGACAGAATGATCTCTGTTCATTTCCAAGGCAAACCATTCACTATCACAGTAATCCAAGTCTATGCCCCGACCAGTAATGCTGAAGAAGTTGGATGGTTCTCTGAAGACCTACAAAACCTTCTAGAACTAACACCCAAAAAAGATGTCCTTTTCATTATAGGGGACTGGAATGCAAATGTAGCAAGTCAAGAAATACCTGGAGTAACAGGAAATTTGGCCTTGAAGTACAGAATGTAGCAGGGCAAAGGCTAATAGAGTTTTACCAAGAGAACGCACTGATCATAGCAAACACCCTCTTCCAACAACACAAGAGAGGACTCTACACATGGACATCACCAGATGGTCAATACCGAAATCAGATTGATTATATTCTGATATCCCAACTCCTATCAAAATCATATTCAAGACCCATTTTAAATGCTACTCCCCAGTCTGGGGGTTAGTGTACTTGATAAACCTACTCACAGATAAGTGGGAGATATGAGGGAAGTTAGATCCACCTATCTGGAGCTAAGGAGAGAAGCTGAAACCAGAGACAGGAATTTAAAAACTGTCAGAATAAAGTAGATGAGAAAGATGAGGGTGAACATGCAGAGTGAGAGGAAGACACAGAGGAGGTACCCAATTAATAAATATCTGCTGCATTGAGTCTAATATGAGGCTTCTTATAGGTGTATTATAGGAAATTTAAAGCGATTCTTATTTTGAGTGGAAAAAAAAAAAACACTGAAAAAGGAGGAAATATTTCCCTCTCAATTTCCTTCAAGTTGCACAAGAAAACTAAATTTTTTTATTTAAAGAAAATTCCAGAAATATTCCAGAAACATTCACCATACATTGGGAATAAGCACACACAAAAGTCTCAGGAAAAATAATGAGAAAGCTGTGTACAGATCCTGTTCTGGAATATTTTACTTCAATCACTCAATTCTTTTTTAAAAAATAAATATCAGGAGTTGTGGTATATGGAGGGGGGCATATATCCTCAACATAAACAGAAATCTAAAAGCAATTTTCAGCAGCACATAAAGGCATGATTCAAATTCTATTCAATGCCTGAGTGACCTTCATTTTAAGATTTACATCGAACTAGAAAAATATTTAAAGATTATAAAAGATTCTTCCAATATTATGAGATCAGAAGGGAAGGGTTTGCTTATTTTAGCACTCTTCATAAAGACTAACTTTGTCTGTCAAGAAAATCTGCACTGAACTAAAATTAAAGGAAAATACTGTGGTCATACTGATGTGTTTATCTGGTTTTTACTCTTGTTTTTAAAAACAAAGTTATACAGTGAGCTCAGTCAAAATGAATACCCAGTACATTTTTGCAAGTCTCAAGAAAAGCACTACAACTATATACAGTTTCAGAGAGCATATAATTTTCTCTCAAATGTAATAACTTTTCCTCCAGCTTACAGTGAGGTCCTGGTTATATCCTGTATTAGGACAACCTGAGAAGAACTCAGTATCCTATTTTACTCAATTAGCTTGACTCACAAAATCCCCCATGTTATCTGAAATCCAAGGATGGGCCACAATAAGAACAGAAGTCAATTGATGATGCAGTTCTCTGATGGTACTTAGAGGATGCAGCCTTGAGTTACATTGACTGCACCAAGCCAAACCCTGTTATATTTGATGTGATTTTAGTTTAAAAAAGCAAGCCTGAAAAGTCACACTATGTCTTAATATAAATGGAAAATAAACAAGGGGTTGATTTAAGAAAGTAATTTAAATAAACAGTATTAAAGAGTTATAAAATTATAATTCTTTTTCTCTCTGTGTATATACGTATACCCATAATGAGACAATATGTGTGTATGTGTACAAATAATCTAGATACAAATAATCAATATCAGCCATCTGAATTTCTACAATTTTATCATGAAGTAACACGTTCTTCAAAGTAGTCTTTCTTATAATGTACTTTAATGATCGGTTAAAGAGATAAAAATAATGCAGTTTAATTCTTTAAGAAAACATCTTGGATAAGAGTTCTGTATCCTTTACTGGCCTAAAAATATTCTGCAATCAAGATTTGGAGAAAACAGACTATCAGTTATATTTGTTAAAAGATTAAGTATCTGGGGGATGACTGGTACGTGTATACTATGAGGGAAATTTTTTAAAATGTGAAATATTAGGAATAAATAGTGCAAACAGAGTTACAATTCATTTTCCATGGTAGTATTGAATACAAATAAAGGTTGTAAGCAACCAGTGGGGCTTCCCTGGTAGCTTAGCTTGTAATAAATCCGCCTGCAATGCAGGAGACCCTGGTTCGATTTCTGGGTTGGAAAGATCCCCTGGAGAAGGGCATGGCAACTCACTCCAGTATTCTTGCCTGGAAAATCCCATGGGCAGAGGAGTCTGATGTGCTATAATCAATCCATGAGGAAACAAAGAGTCAGACACGACTGAGTGACTAAGCACAGCACAGCAAAAGCAACCAGTAAAAGTCAATACCATATCAGTACACATTTTAAATAGGGCTTACTTAATATTTTGAGTCAGTTACCAAAAGTAGCTTATCTGGTACAGACGCCTAAAAATACCAAGTGTTCAGATTTGCTCCAGAGTGGATCTGAAATTATAAGGATTCAATCCAGAAAGACTAAACCAGAATGAGCATGCGCATGCACACACACACACCACCATCACCACTACCACCACCAAATTTCCCGGGCTGCCTACAACCACGGGAATTAGAAGGGGGACCTAAAACTACTGAGACTGGAGGCCAATAGGATACTGAAAAAGGGAATCTGACCTGCTAAATAAGCTTTTTAGGAAAGAATATGAAAGCAAAATATACCATAAAGAATCAAGTAATTATGTATACAGTAAAACAGAGTAATGGCTAACACTCCAAAGTATATTGGATATGAGTTACTAGCAGTATTACTTCCTCCTGTGAGTCTTGCCTTCATACCATAATGGGAAAAAATGATAGAAGTGACCATTTGCTTATTTATGCAAATGGTACCTTGTACCTTGTATGCATTCAATCACAAAATCTACACCACTGTAGTGGAAAACGGGATTGTAAGCTCTTCAAAGGCAGGAGCTGTTCCCTTTTACATCTCCATAATCTAGTACAGTGTGACACACAGTGACTGGTTATTTAATGATTCATTCTACTATGCATTAATTCCACAGTCACCTAATTCACATACTCTTAGACTACATTAGCCTCTGTTGGGAATTCCCTGGCGGTTCAGTGGTTAGGACTCTGCACTCCTACTGACAGGGGCTGGGGTGCAATCCTGTAAGCCACACAGCTTGACCAAAAACAAAAAAAATTAGGCTCTATGGGGAGGGAGGAAGGAGAAGGGTTCAGGATGGGGAACACGTGTATACCTGTGGCAGATTCGTGTTGATATATGGCAAAACCAATACAATGTTGTAAAGTCAAAAAAAAAAAAAAAAAAGCCAGGGAAATTGATAATGAATATCTATATGAGTATTAACTAATACAGTTTATCCCAGGTATATTTGATCAGCAGAATATAAAAGGATAAAAAGACAGCATTAACTTTTGTGCAGGCCAAGAGCCTAATAGGTTATAAACACACCCTTCTGGCCTAGAGATAGACAAGCAAATAAACAAAAAACCCTTCCCTCTTATAAGCCCTGAAAATCAAAGATCTAACTAATACTGCCTTCCTTTGAAAAATATCAATATGGGGATATAGTTTTAAATTTTAAAATAATTTAAACTCTAATCTAAGCTAGATTTTTCTAATTATTTATTGTTTATATTTCAATAGATACAAATCTTGACTCTAACTCTGGAACCCAAGAACTCATCAAAGAGTTTTCTGTGATGCAGAAATACCTCCATCTGCTGGAACTTTAGGTGTCTGTTAATTCTATAATCCTGGAAACTAAGAATCCAACTTTTTTGGTGGTGGGGTTAGATATTATTCTATTTAATTATATTTCAACAAGTATTTATCATGTGCTTAAGATGTGCCATGCCCTGTGCTATGTGATATGAAAACATAACAGGTTGAACTAAACTCCCTGACATTAAGAAGCTCATAATCTACAGGGAGGATGTGTAAATAACCACCATAACTCAATGGAACAAGTGACATACTCACAGTACATATGCCATCAATTCTGAGGTTGAGACAGACTGGGCCATTGAGAATAATGTGTGAAAGTCCAGGAAGAAAGCTCTTTCCTGACAAAGGTTATGTGTCAAGGCTCAGCTGCCTTTCTGCTCCCCCATCAACCCAAAAGTTCAGGTGTGGAAAAATGGTGCAGCTGAATACTGGATGCATTCAGGACACAGCTGCTAAATCTAAATCTATTTTGGCCCTACAAATGGAGCTGGATTCTGCCTGAAGGCCGAAGGCTGCCAAATCCTAATTTAAGACACTGCCTTTCAAAAAACAGAATTAAAAAAAGAAAGACTCATAATGAAAGTACCTCATGACCTAAATGATCCAGTGCACACATTACCTTTAAATATGATCCATAGTATTTCGTTACATATGAGCTGTCACACTGACTCAAAACCGTTATTTCTTGCTGAATGTCTTCAATTTCATCCTCGGCTTCCTCAAGGTCTATGATTTTAATAGCAACCACTTGCTGGCTACGGTTATCAATTCCTTTGAAAACTTCTCCAAAGGAGCCTTTTCCAATGCGTTCTAATTTTGTGAAGAGCTCTTCTGGATCAGCTATATTATTCTGACGGGGCAGGGAGAAAAGAAAGGGAAGAACACAAACATTTAGTATCAAAGTTTTAAATGAAGGAAAATAAATCATGTAAGACAGTACCACATTTATCTAAAAGAAAGCATACAAATTCCCTTGACTCTCCACATGTGCTTTGTTAGAACAACTGTAACCCAAACGGGTAGTCCATATTCTATTGGATCACCCACATTAAATGGGCTTAGCTGATCCTGCTATCAGAAACAATCTCATACAGCAAATGTTGTCTCTGGCGCATGCCAAAGGGCCAGACTCTTTTTAGAATAAAGCAGCTGACTATATACAATTTGCACATTAGTGCAATGGTAGTGATAGTGAGAGAATACCTAACCTACTGTAGGTAGGGGCGTCATTAAAATTCTTACATTCCACCAGCAAAATATTACCTTTAAACTCTCCGACTTGGACAACCCAATCACAGCACCTGTACTTGAAAACCACCATGTAAACAACACAGAACACAAAAGACCCAAGAATCTACAAGTCTTTTTTTTCCTCCTTCTTCTTCATTTGGGATCATATCTATATGTGTGGCTCAGCTGGTAAAGAATCTGCCTGCAACACAGGAGACCTGGGTTTAATTCCTGGTTCAGGAAGATCCCCTGGAGAAGGGAATGGCTACCTACTTCAGCATTCTTGCCTGGAGCATCCCATGGACAGAGAAGCCTGGTGGGCTATGGTCCATGGGGTCATACAGAGTAGGCTATATGACCGAGCAACTAACACTTTCAACTTTCATCTGTATGTAATGCTCTCATCAATGGCTGAAAATAAAATTCCAGAATAAGTCAATATTTTTCTACAGCAAAATCTGAATTAAGCATAAGTCTTCAGGTTAACAAATATATTGGCAAGACTTAGATTTTATAACTTCACTGTCCTTCCCTGACTCAGAAATATCCGACATCTAATAGTGCACAATTTTTATTTCAAATTTGACTCCCACAGGATAACCCTTCAGTCAGTTCAGTTCAGTTCAGTCGCTCAGTCGTGTCCAACTCTTTGCGATCCCATGAATCGCAGCATGCCAGGCCTCCCTGTCCATCACCAACTCCTGGAGTTCACTCAGACTCACGTCCATCGAGTCTGTGATGCCATCCAACCATCTCATCCTCTGTCGTCCCCTTTTCCTCCTGCCCCCAATCCCTCCCAGCATCAGAGTCTTTTCCAATGGGTAACCCTTAACCTTACTTAAATTCATATTGCTGAATATATACTGCTGATCAAGTAGAAATAAGGATTTCCAAACCTTATTTCCAAACCAAAGGGCATGTTATTAATTAATTTTACTTTTTCATGGAAGGGCATTTTATTTTAAATATAATAGTAGTGTGTACATGTCAATCTAATTTATACTTAACTGCCTTATTAGTCTACATCTAAAACTTTACTTTGAATTCCTTCAAAATATAGAAGAATGTTATATAGTTCTAACTTGTCTATATTTAATTTGTTAATTGCACCTAGATTATTTGTTCATTTATTACAATTTAACCTGGTCTTCAATTTCAGAAGGCAAATTATAGAGTTATTAGCATCATCCCCTAATATCTTTTTTATTAGACAAACAGATCATTAACATTATTTTCCTCTCAAGTTCATTGTACCATCATCACCAAATAGACCCAGTAAACTGCCCGCTTTTGAGTAACTGAAAAACTTATGACTGATTTTAAAGAATTTCACCAATTTTTCTCTTTTCGACCTGCCTAAAAGACAGTTTACACATGACCTGCTTAATTTACAAGCTTCCCCATTCTCCTTGATTGGACTTTTTCCATTTTTAAAAGACAACTTTCCATGTATGCCATAGTCTCTCTGGTATGGCAAGCTACTTGTTATCTCCACCCACCTCCAGTACGCACGTGGGACAAATACCTCTTCAGCTGCCCATACGGGCCTTAAAAAATAGTTTAGACTTCCGTAAATTGCAAGTGTTTCTTTAATGCCAACATTTTGTTATAATACCTTCTACAAAACTTGAGTACCATCATTATTGATTAACTTGGTGCTTAATTTCTTACCAAGACATTGTGATTACTATCACATAATAGCTAACCCACAAGTTACTTCTTCCTACTTTTGGTAATGGTTCTTTTCTTTCTAGTAGCTTGTGGCAAAAATACTCATCAAATAGCTCAGTGATAGGTTCATCACCTTATAGTTTCCTAAATTCAGTGAATTTGGAAAAATAAATAGAGCAAATCTTTCAGGTTTCCTGATGTAACTACAAAATACTCTAAAAGTTATAAATATACTGTTGATGAAAAAGTAGACAATATGTACTTTCTGATAACACATTCTGGACTAGGAGGTATATTAACTGTATAATAAGATTTTTTTTGTTGTTGGAAGAAACAAAGATTAAATCCTAATCTTCCTAATTCATGTTTTAAAAGGATTTGACTGAAACAACCACCCCGAGGGAGAACACAGCTGTTCTTGCTTTCTATAATAAATGGGTTCCTGAAAGTATGTAAATCAAAGACTTAAAAATCAAGTCACATTTTGAATTTTAAACATGCTCTGAAGTGAATCCTAACTCATCAGTGTAATTTAAGATTTTAAATCAAGAAATACAAAATTGGAAAAAGAGAAAGATCTATCATTCATACAACATTTGCATTTCCCAATCTTTCATTGGGGGACTAAAATATTATTGTTTGGGGGTTTTCTCATGCAAAACCCCAACTTTCAGAGTGAAGGGAATCTTGAAAACAAGTTTTCACTAGTTATAACCTCACCTCCCTGACTTCCTAAATCTGGGATAGACAATACCTAAGTCCTAATTCCCCATTCACCACGTCACCAGGTTCTTAAACCAAAGTATACTAAGTCTTTATTAAGACATATTTCCTTCCGGCTTTTCATGCAAGGGCAAAAGTCAAGTAAATAAATAGTAAACACTCCAAGCAATGTAATTTAAAAACCACCTTATAAAGACGCTGGTTTGCCCAATCATTCACATCACTCTTCTAAGAAAATCAAGTCAGCTCCCTCTCAACCCAAATCAAATATTCTTTTAAGAATATTAAAATGTTTAAATCTATCTCTATTGCAAATGAATTATTGAAATATCTGTGTTTGCATTGGCTTCTCAAAGCCATAGCCCAGGAAGAAGCTCTAAGTTCTGCAACAGCAAAAAGGATGAATGGCTAAATTCATGTCACATTTACTCAACAACTAATGTTAGATGATTTATACATGCTGCACAAAAATGGGTCTGTGAAAATGAAAACCTCAGAGATCCGCCTCAGGACATTCTCGTTATTCCTGACCTTTATCACCCGTCCTTTGCTTGGATTTGAACTCTTCAGCTATAGGTACATTTTTGCAAACTAAAGTCTTAGAGGGTATGATCACCACTAAAACAACAATGATAACAACAGCCTTTTACTATGGAAATATTCTTAGAAAGTCCAAAGGGAAAAAATGGAGGATCATCATCTTGTCTCTCATGGAAAGTCAGGGGCAGATGGGTGGGAGATCAAGATGGCAGAGTATGAGGATTCTGAGTTCACCTTCTTCCACCAACACATCGAAAGATATCTACACGTGAAACAACTCTTGCTGAAAACAATCTGGAACCTTTACGGCTCTTCTACAACCAAGGTTACAAACAAAGAATGCACAGAGTTGGGTAGGAAGGGAGGAAATGCAATCTGGCCAGGACAAGTGCCTCTAGTACGGGACACACAAGAGGAGGGGGATTTCACAGTCTCAGGGATCCTCCCTGGGGAATGATGGGTTAAAGATACCTGTTGGGCATGACTCTGGGAAGACAGCCCCCTTAGCTGGTTTGAAAACCACTGGGACTTAGCAGAGGGCTGTAAGAAACCAAACCAACACTCTGCTCATGAAGCACATGCACACACTTGCTTACTCTCATGGAACCAGGCAGAGGAAACAGACTGAAAACTACCTGGGGTTCTGGCTGGTTTCCCGCAACTGCCACAGCCTGTTCCCCAGACTGGCCGGGTTCCCACTCCAGCTTCTCTTGCTCCAGTGCAGTGCACTGCTGCAAGGGCTGCCACCGCCAAGAAGAGTGCTCACTCTTAGAGAAAAGGAAGCTGCCTTGGACACATCCCTGCCTCTGAACAGGGAGAAGGAAGCTATTACCAGCATGCACACGAGGAAACAGCCTGAAGATTGCCTGGGGCTCTGACTAACTTGCTAGGACGGTCTCAGCACTTACCCTGGCCTGTCCCACAGTCCTCTGCTAGTCCCTGTTGTTCAGCGCTGCTCTCCACTAGGGCAGAGGTGCCACTGCCCGGGGGGATGCACACACTTGAAATGGAACCAGCTAGGACCTGATCCTCAGGGCTTCTGCTCCAGTACCTTGGGCACCAACTGCCCCCAATGGGGTGGTGATGGCCATTGAGCACAGGAGAAGCCCTGGCTCTAGCCATTCCATCTCTAGCCCCACCTTCTACCATGGTGATAGCTGCCAGCACACCCTGGGCGAAGGTGTGACTCCCGCTCACGTCAGATTCATCTCTCCCACCAAAGCCACTGGGTACACGTAGACTGCATAGGGATGCTCTCACAGAAGCAACTTTATAGAGACAGAGATGTTAGGGGAATAGGATTTTAAAATGTAGATATTTTAGAATGTGGTTGAACTTATATGACTACCAGTTTAAAACAAGTACATTATAGGTCAACATATAGGAACCTGATGGTAACCGCCTATCAAAAATCTGCCACAGATTAAAAAAAAAAAAAACTAAAAAGAAAGGACCATACCACTAAAGAACATCATCAATCAACAAGGGAAGAAACAGAAGAAATGAACAGATAACTACAAAAACAACTGGAAAAGAAGTAATAAAATGGCAATACCGACATACCTATAAATAATTACTTTAAATGCCAATGGAATAAATGCTCCAATCACATAGGGTGCCTACTGTATAGCACAGGGAACTCTTCTCAATACTCTGTAATGACCTATATAGGAAAAAATCTAGAGTGGGTATATATTTATATATAACTAATTCACTTTGCTGTACAGCAGAAACTAATACAACACTGTAAATCAACCATACGCCAGTAAAAACAAAAAGACACAGAGAGCTGACTGGATAAGATAATGAGACCCATATATATGCTATACAAGAGACTCACCTCAGAGCTAAAGACACACACAGATTGAAAGTGAGAGAGTAGAAAAAGATATTTCATGCAAACGGAAATGACAAGAAAGGAAGGATAGCAATACTCATATCAGAAAAATCAACTTTAAAACAAAGCCTATAACAAAAGACAAAGAAGGGCATTATATAATGATAAATAGATCAATACAAGAAGATATTATATTCATTTAGATATATGTAACCAATACAGGAGAACTTAAATAATATAAAGCAAATATTAAGACTTAAAAGGAGAAACTGACAATAATACAACAATAGTAGGGAACTTCTGACACCACACTTACATCAATGAACATATCACCCAGACAAAAAATCAATAAGGCAACAATGGTCTTAAATGACACAATAGACAAGCTGGATTTAATAGGTATTGAGACTTATAGGACATTCCATCCTCAAACAGCAGAAAACACATTCTTTTCAAGTGTACAGGAAACATTCTCCAGGATAGCTCACAAGGCCACAAGCAAGTCTCTCAACAAATTTAAGAGAAATTACATCAAGCATTTTTTCCCAATTACAGTGGTATAAAACTAGGAATGACCTACAAAAGAAAAATGGGAAAAGCACAAACAGGTGGAGACTAAACAATAAACTATTAAAAGACCAATGGATCAATGAAGAAATCAAAAAGGAAATCAGAAAATACTTCAAGATAAATGAAAATGGAAACGCAACTTTCAAAAATCTATGGGAAGCAGCAAATGCAGATCTAAGAGGGAAGTTTACAGTGATACAGGCCTCCCTCAAGAAAAAAATCTCAAACAGACTAACCTACTGTCTAAAGAAACAGAAAAAGAATAAAGCCAAGAGTCACCAGAAGGAAGGAAATAATAAAGATCAGAGAAGAAATAAATAGAGGCTAAAGAACAATAGAAAAAAAATCAATGAAACCAGGACTTGTTTTTTGAAAGCATAAACAAAACTGAAAACCTCTAAACTGGCTCACCAAGAAGAAAGAGGATCCAAAAGAACAAATAAGAAATGAAAGAGGAGAAATTACAATCAATATCACAAAGATACAAAAAAATCTTGAAGAGAGTACTACAAACAATTATATGCCAATAAATTGGATACCTAGAAGAAATGGACAAATTTCTAGAAATATGAAACCTGCAAAGACTGAATTAAGAAGAAATAGATAATAGACTGATTACCACTAGTGAAACTGAATTTGTAATAATAATAAAAACTCCCAGCAAACAAAAATCCAGGACTGGATGGCTTCACAGGGGAATTCAACCAAACATATAAAGAAGAGCTAATGCCTGTCCTCAAACTATTCCAAAAATCTGAAGAGAATGGAACACCCCTAAATTCATTCTGTAAGGTCACCACTACTGTAATACCAAAATCAGACAAATACACTGTAAGAAAATAAAATTTCAGGCCAATATCTTTGATGAATATAGATTTAAAAATCCTCAACAAAATATTAGCAAATTTCATACACCACGATCAAGTAGGATTTATTCCAGTGATGCAAGATTGGTTCAACAGTCACAAATCCATCACTTAATATACCACATTAACAGTAGGAATGATAAAAATCACATGATCATCTCAACAGATGCAGAGAAAGCTTTTGACAAAGTTCAACATCCATTCACGATAAAAACTCTCATCAAAGGTGGTACAGAGGGAACATATATCAACATAATAAGGGTTATTTATGACAAGCTCATGGCTAAAATCATACTCAATGATAAAAGGTTCAAAATTTTTCCTCCAGAATCAGCAATCAATTCAGTTCAGTTGCTCAGTCGTGTCCGATTCTTTGCAACCCCCATAGACTGCAGCACGCCAGGCTTCCCTGTCCATCAGCAACTCCTAGAGCTTGCTCAAACTCATGTCCATCAAGTCAGTGATGCCATCCAACTAGCTAGGATATTCACTCTCACCACTTCTATCTAACATCATATTGGACATCCTAGCCACAGCAATCAAATAAGAAAAAGAAATAAAAGACATCTAAACTGGAAGGAAAGAAGTAAAACTGTTACTATTTGCAAATGACATGATACTTTATATAGAAAACGCTAAAAAGAAATAAAAGACATCTAAACTGGAAGGAAAGAAGTAAAACTGTTACTATTTGCAAATGACATGATACTTTATATAGAAAACGCTAAAGTCTCCACCAAAAAAAGAGAATAACACAGTAAAGTTACAGGATACAAGATTATATACAGAAATCTGTTGATTTCATTTTTTTTCTTTTTTTCCAGAGACTGTTGTTTTCATTTTTTAACTGATTTTATTTTTTAATTGGTGGAAAATTGCTTTACAATATTGTCTTGGTTTCTGCTGTACAACAATGTAAATCTGTCATAATTATATTACACTACTGATGAACTATCAAAAAAGAAATTTTAAAATACCATTTACAGTTGCAGCAAAAGAATAAAATATCCCAGAATAAATTTAACCAAGGAGGTGAAACTTATATACTCTTAAAACTATAGAACACTGACAAAGGAAACTGAAGATGATACAAACAAATGGAAAGTTATCTTTCATGTTTGTGTGATGGAAGAATTGATATTATTAAAAATGTCTATAGTACCAAAAGCAATCTACAGATTTAATACAATCCCTATCAAAATATCCATGACTTTTTTTATAGAACTAAAACAAATATTGTAAACTTTACTTGGAACCATGAAAGACCCTGAATAGCCAAGGCAATCTTGAGAAAAAATAACAAAGCTGGAGGTATGCTACCTGACTTCAAACTACTACAAGTCTATAGTAATCAAACCAGTTTGGTCCTGGCACAAAATCAGACACACAGATCAATGGAACAGAATAGAGGGCTCAGAAATAGGCTTCCACATTTATGGTCAATTAATCTATGCCAAAAGAGGCAAAAATATACAATGGAGAAAAGACAGTCCCTTCAATAAGTGGTGCTGGGGAAATTGGACAGTTACATGTAAAACAATGAAATTAGGAGGACAAGATGGCAGAGAAGTAGGTGGATGTGGAGTACATGTCTCTCCACTGATACATCAGGAATATATCTTCAGACACCGAAGTGCATGCAGAACACCAGCTGAGAGCAGACAGGAGTACCTGACCAGTGGAAAAGAATATATAGAACCATGCAAAACTCTGTAGGATGAAGGAACTAGGGGGGGAAACAGGAGTGTTAGTAAGACTGGACCTACCCTTGGCGGGTGTAGGAACTGAAGCAGAAGTCCAATCCCCACATCAGGGAAATTGTCTGAGTCAGAGGAGAAACACTTAAGGCTGAGAGTGAAACAGCTGATCTTTGTCAGCCTAAATGGAATGAGAATTAGACAGTCCTTGCTGCAGCCACACGTACCCTGCACCCTGGACAGGGATGCAGGTCCCCTAGAAGCCGCAGCAGCTGGGAGCTGGAGCTTAGGGACTGTGGAACAATCCCAGGGTGAGGGCTCCTGCTGACTGTGGAGAGACGGACTGATGGGATATGAGGGAGGAGACTGTGGTGGGAAATGCCTATGGAGGAAAGCCAGGCAGCCATGGAAACAAGGTGATACTGCTGAGTCACATGTAGGGGGTGGAGCCATCACCATAGCCTCTCTTTCCCCACATGCCAGCATCGGCGGCTTAACAATAGAGAGGCTGGCCCATCAAGCATCTGATACACAGAACTACAGAGTAGGACCCCACGCAGAGTGCCCCTTTAAGTGACTGATGCGCGCAAGTACAGAGTAGGACCCCACCCAGGGTGCCCCTTTAAGTGCCTGATGCACTGATCTACAGAGTCGGGCCCCAGCCAGGGGGGCCCCTCTATGTGCCTGACAGGCCAAACAACAGAGAAGGACCCCAGGCAAGGGAGCCCTCTAAGTGCCTGAATGGGCAGAGCTATGGAGTAAGACTAGCCAGAGGCCTGCTGATCGCCAGCTGCCAGAGGCTCAAAAAGACTCTCATAGGACCATAATTCCTGTGGCTGAGACAGTCTGTGTCCCTGCACACTTGGTGCCACCAGGGTCCCCACAACCCAAGCAGCTGAGCCACATTCACACTCAACCTTCACTGGGGAAGAGCTGCCACAGGCAAAAAAATGTCTTGCGTCTATGCACCCAGGGTCACTTCTGTCATGTTCAACTCTTTGAGACCATGTGGACTGTGGCCGGCCAGGTTAATCTGTCAAGGGGGTTCTCCAGGCAAGAAGACTGGAGTGTACCGGCCAATACTGGTTGCCATACTCTTCTAGAGCACTAGATTTCCTGCTGCCCTAGCTGCCAACTCCCCTGAGTACCCAGTGCTGCCAGATTCCTGAGACCCAAGCAGCTGCACCACCTCTGCAACTGGCCCTCATTGGGGCAGACCGAAGTCCTCCAGGGCAGCCTCAGGAGCAAACCCCAGTGGATGACTCACATGCACAGGAGGAAATAAAACCACAATTGAAACCCAGGGGCAGTGTGGCTAAGGAAGAAGACCCAAAACCTTCCCACCAGCTGTACAAGCTGCAGATTAAATCCACACGATCAACTAGGCAGACTCTGTGTCTACAGAATATATAAAAAGACACAGAGCTCCCCCAAAAGAAAATGCATTAGTGCTGATAGCTGTGGACATTGGAGGCACGAACACACAGGAGTTGGACCAGACTAGAATCTGAGCTGCCCCCACAGCAAGTCCAGAGACCAGCACAGTGTTGGAGGGCATTCTAGGGAGGTGAGGTGGACTGTGACTCCCAGTGAGGGAAAGGACCCTGACAGCAGTGACTCAAGAAAAATATTTATTATTCTTATGTTTTTTACCTGTTCTCTAGTTTCTTTTGGATATTTTTTCTTTTTTCCTCCCTCTGTTGTAGTTGTTGATTTTATTGGCACTATGAAATCTAATTAAGCTTTTGAGTTTTTTTTTAATCACACTTTTTATTGTTGTTACAAACCTCTGCCTCTTTTCTTTTTTTAATTTTAATTTTTTTAAACCTATTATTATTTTTATATTTATTCCTTTGTTTGCTTTTCCTATTGTTCTTTTCCCCTTCCAGTTAATCTTTAGTGTATATAAATCTTCTTTACCTACCTCTATTTAACTTTGAATATCTATTCTTCCTTTCTTTCCTTTCCTCTCAACATATTTGTTAGTTTTGCTTTCATTGCTTTATTCCCTACTGGGCATCTTGCTTTAGTTTTGTTTTTCAGTTTGTGCTGTAGTTACTTTTGTTCTTAACTGGCAGATATAATTTTTGGTTTCCTTTGTTCACCAGGTCAATCTATTTTACTTTATTTTTGTTGGACTGTTTTGACTTTGCTCATTGGTGTATATGTGTATACTCCATTATTTTAATTATTATTTGCCTGATTTTGTAACTGCCATTTGTTTGGGGTTTGTCTTTGGTTGTTCGTTTTTGGGTATTGGTTTTAATCTCACTTAATTCCATAACAAACCACTTGTGGAACCTTTGTTTTTGACCAGAGATCAAGCCTTTGGAGTGGGAGCACTGACTCCAAGACCCTATACTACCATAGAACTAACCCTAGGGAGTATCAAATAGTGAGAACTCACACTAAGGAAACCACTTGAATACACCAGTAGCACCACCAGTAGCACCAGTAGCAGGATGCCTCATCCAAACAAAAACAAAACAAAAATACAAACCAAATCATCAGAAGACAGGATTACCACCTCACTCAGGCTTGCCCATTACAGGAAAAAGCAAAAGAAAACTCAGCACAAATCTCACCCTATATGAAGCTTACACAAACCACTGCACCAGTCTTAGGAGGGCAGAAACCAAAATGAAAGAATTCAGCCTTGAAGCCTGGAAAAAGGAGACCTCAAACACAAGAAGTTTAAAAATAAATAATGAAAAAGCAGAGAAATACTGCACAAATGAAGGAACAAACTAGAAACACAGAAGTCCAAATAAATGAAGAGGAAATAGGCAAACTACCTGAAAAAGAATTCAGAATAATGATAGTAAAGATGATCAAAAACCTTGAAAACAGAATGGAGAAAATGCAAGTATCAATTAACAAAGACCTAAAAGAATTAAAGAATAAACATACAGAGAAAAACAACACAATTACTGAAATTAAAAATACTCTAGAAGGAATCAATAGCAGAATATCTGAAGCAGAAGAACAAATCAGTGAGCTGGAAGATAAAATGGTGGAAATAATTTCTGAAGAGCAGAATAAAGTAAAAAGAATTAAAAGAACTGAGGATAGTCTCAGAGACCTCTGGGACCATATCAAACACACCAACATTCGAATTATAGGGGTCCCAGAAGAAGAGGAGAAAAAGAAAGGGTATGAGAAAATTTTTGAAGAGATTATAGTTGCAAATTTCCCCAACATGGAAAAGGAAATAGTCAATCAAGTCCAAGAAGTGAAAAGAGTCCTATATAGGATAAACCAAAGGAGAAACACACCAAGACACATACTATTCAAACTAACAAAGATTAAACACAAAGAAAAAATATTAAAAGCAGCAAGGAAAAAGCAACAAGTAACATACAAGGGAAAGACCATACGTTTAATAGCTAATAGCTGATCTTTCAGCAGAAACTCTACAGGCCAGAAGGGAATAGCAGGATATATTTAAAGTAATGAAAGGGGAAAATCTACAACAAAGATTACTATACCCAGCAAGGATCTCATTCAAAATTGATAGAGAAATCAAAAGCTTTTCAGACAAGCCAAAGTTAAGAGAATTCAGTACCACCAAACCAGCTTTACAACAAATGTTATCAAGACTTATATAGTCAAGAAATACAACCGAAGAAAAAGATCTACAAAATCAAACCCCAAACAATTAAGAAAATGGCAATAGGAACATATATACCAATAATTACTTTATTTTTTTTTTTCAATGCACAAATTTAATATTTTCTCAAACAGCAGGATAAGGTGAACCTGAGGAATTCTAACATACCAGAGTACAATGAAGAAACAATACTTTGAAAGTTATCTTTAGGTGAAGAAGTTTAAATCATCAGAATAAGAAATAACTGTACATAACATACACACATTAAAAAAAAAAAAGCTATGAAACGGGGACCTATAACTGAAACAAATATACTTTGAGAACTGCTATAAAAAGCAATTGATTTCCATAATGTCTACAAACCACGGGAGCAGAGATTTCTGGACTGTATTACTAAAAGATCCAAATATTTTATTAAAATACTTTAAATGTAAATGGATTAAATGTGCCAAAAGACACAAACTGGCTGAATGGATACAAAAACAAGACCCATATATATGCTGTCTACAAGAAACCCACTTCAGGACCTCAAGACACATACAGACTGAAAGTGAGAGCATGGAAAAATATATTCCATGCAAATGGGAAGCAAAAGAAACCTGGAGTATCAATCCTCATATCAGACAAAATAGACCTTAAAATAAAGAATATTACAATAGATAAGGAAGGACACTACATAATGATCAAAGGATCAATCCAAGAGGAAGACATAACAATTATAGATATATATGCATCCAACATAGGAGCACCTCAATACATAAGACAAACACTATCAGACATAAAAGGACAAACTGACAGTAATAAAATAATAGTATGAGATTTTAACACCCCACTCACACCAATGGACAGATCATCAAAACAGAAAATTAATACGGAAACACAAGTCTTAAATGGTACATGAGAAGGATTTCACTGATATCTTCAGGACATTCCATCCAAATGCAGAAGAATACATCTTCTCAAGTGCACATGGAACATTCTTCAGGCTAGACCACATCTTGGGTCACAAATCAAACTTCAGTAAATTTAAGAAAATTGAAATTATATCAAGCATCTTCTCCGACCATAACACTATGAGACTAGATATCAATTACAAGAAAAAAAAAAAACTGTAAGAAACACAAGCACATGTAGATTAAATAATACATTTCTAAATAACCAACAGGTTACTGAAAAATCAAAAGGGAAATCAAAAAATTTTATAAACAAATGACAATGAAAACATGACAACCCAAAACCTATGGGATGCAGTAAAAGCAGTTGTAAGAGGGAAGTTTATAGCAATACAATCCTACCTCAAGAAACAAGAGAAACATCAAATAAACTAACTTTACACCTAAAACAACTGGAAAAAGAAAAACAAAACAAAACAAAAAAAACAAAATTAGTGGATGGAAAGAAATCATAAAGATCCAAGCAGAAATAAATGAAAAAGAAATGAAAGAAACAATAGTAAAGATTAATAAAACTAAAAGCTGGTTCTTTGAGACAATAAACAAAATTGACAAGCCTTTAGCCAGATTCATCAAGAAAAAAAGAGAATAATCAAAGCAACAAAATTAGAAATGAAAAAGGAGAGGTTACAACAGACAATGCAGAAATACAAAGGATTATATAAGACTATTATGAACAACTATATGGCCATAAAATGGATAACCTGGAAGAAATGAACAGATTCTTAGTTCAATCTTCCAAGACTGAACCAGGAAGAAATAGAAATTATGAACGACCCAATTACAAGCACTGAAATTGAAGCTGTGATCAAAAATCTCCCAAAAAACAAAAGCCCAGGACTAGATGGCTTCACAGGAGAATTCTATCAAACATTTAGAGAAGAGCTAATGCCTATCTTTCTAAAACTCTTTCCAAAATTGCAGAGGAAGGAACACTTCCAGAGTCATTCTATGAGGCCACCATGATCCTGATACCAAAACCATACAAAGACAACACAAAAAAATAGAACTACAAGCCAATATCACTGATAAACACAGATGCAAAAATCTTCAACAAAATTTTAGCAAACAGAATTCAACAACACATTAAAAAGCTCATACACCATGATCAAGTTGGGTTTATCCCAGGAATGCAAGGATTCTTCAATATATGGAAATGAATCAATGTGATACACTATATTAACAAATTGAGATAAAAACATATGATAATCTCAATAGATGTTAAAAAAAAAGTCTTTGACAAAATTCAGCACCCATTTATGATTAAAACTCTTCAGAAAATGGGCATAGAAGGAACCTACCTCAACATAGTAAAACCCACATATGATAAGCCTACAGCAAACATTATTCTCAATGGTGAAAAACAGAAAGCATTTCCCCTAAGATCAGGAACAAGACAAGGGTGTCCATTTTCACTACTATTACTCAACATAGTTTTGGAAGTCCTAGCTACAGCAATAAGAGAAGAAAAATAAATTAAAGGAATCCAGTTTGGAGAAGAAGAAGTAAAGCTCTCACTGTTTGCAGATGACATGATATTGTACATAGAAAACCCTAAAGATAACTATCAGAAAATTACTAGAGCTAATCAGTGAATTTAGCAAAGTTGCAGGATACAAAATCAACACACAGAAATCACTTGCATTTCTATATACTAACAATGAAAAATCAGAAAGAGAAATTAAGGAATTAATCCCATTCACCACTGGAACAAAAAGAATTAAATATCTAGGAATAAACTTACCTAAGGAGATGAAAGATCTGTACACAGAAAATTATAAGACACTAATGAAAGAAATCAAAGATGACATAAACAGATGGAGAGAGATTCCATGTTCCTGGGTAGGCAGAATCAATACTGTGAAAATAACTATACTACCAAATGAAATCTACAGACTTAATGTGATCCCCATCAAATTACCAATGGCACTTTTCACAGAACTAGAAGAAAAAATTTCACAATTCATATGGAAACACAAAAGACACTGAATAGCCAAAGCAGTCTTGAAAAAGAAGAATGGAGCTGCAGGAATCAACCTTCCTGACTTCAGATTATACTGCAAAGCTACAGTCATCAAGACAGTATGGTACTGGCACAAAAACAGAAATACAGACCAATGGAACAAGATAGAAAGCCCAGAAATAAACCCATGCACCTACACGTACCTTATTTTTGACAAAGGAGGTAAGAATATACAATGGGCAAAGACAGCCTCTTCAATAAATGGTGCTGGGAAAATTGAACAGCTACATGTAAAAGAATGAAATTAAAACACTTCCTAACACCATACACAAAGATAAACTCAAAATGGATTAAAGACCTAAATGTAAGAACAGAAACTATAAAATGCTCATTAGAGGAAAACATAGGCTGAGCACTTGATGACATAAATCAAATCCTCTATGACCCATCTCCTAGTGTAATGGAAATAAAAACAAAAGTAAACAAGTGGGACCCAATTAAACTTGAAAGCTTTTACACAGCAAAGGAAACTATAAGCAAGGTGAAAAGAAAACCCTCAGAATGGGAGAAAATAATAGCAAATGAAACAACTTACAAAGGATTAATTTCCAAAATATACAAGCAGCTCATACAGCTCAATACCAGAAAAACAAACAACCCAATCAAAAAGTGGGAAAAAGACCTAAACAGACATTTCTCCAAAGAAGACATACAGATGGCTAACAAACATATGAAAAGATGCTCACATCGCTCATTATTAGAGAAATGCAAATCAAAACTACAGTGAGATATCATCTCACACCAGTTAGAATGGGCATCATTAAAAAGTCTACAAACAATAAATGCTAGAGAGGGTGTGGTGAAAAGGGAACGCTCTTACACTGTTGGTGGGAATGTAAATTGATACAGCCACTATAGAAGATGGTATGTAGGGAGATTCCTTAAAAAACTAGGAGGAAACCCACCATCAGTTCAGTTCAGTTCAGTCGCTCAGTCGTGTCTGACTCTTTGCGACCCCATGAATCGCAGCACGCCAGGCCTCCCTGTCCATCACCAACTCCTAGAGTTCACTCAGACTCATGTCCATCGAGTCAGTGATGCCATCCAGCCATCTCATCCTCTGTCATCCCCTTCTCCTCCTGCCCCCAATCCCTCCCAGCATCAGAGTCTTTTCCAATGAGTCAACTCTTCACATGAGGTGGCCAAAGTACTGGAGTTTCAGCTTTAGCATCATTCTTCCAAAGAAATCCCAGGGCGGATCTCCTTCAGAATGGACTGGTTGGATCTCCTTTCAGTCCAAGGACTCTCAAGAGTCTTCTCCAACACCACAGTTCAAAAGCATAAATTCTTCAGTGCTCAGCCTTCTTCACAGTCCAACTCTCACACCCATACATGATCACAAAACCCACCATATGACCCAGCAATCCCACTCCTAGGCATATACCCTGAGGAAACCAAAATTGAAGAAGATACATGTACCCCATTGTTAACTGCAGCACTATTTACAATAGCTAGAACATGGAAGCTGGAGAAGGCATAGTCAACCCACTCCAGTGTTCTTGCCTGGAGAATCCCAGGGACAGGGGAGCCTGGTGGGCTGCCTTCTATGGGGTCGCACAGAGTCGGACATGACTGAAGCGACTTAGCAGCAGCAGCAGCAGAACATGGAAGCAACCTAGATGCCCATTTACAGATGAATGGATAAAGAAGTTGTGGTACATATACACAATGGAATATTACTCAGCCATAAAAAGGAACACATTTAAGTCAGTTCTATTGAGGTGGATGAACCTAGAGCCTATTACACAGAATGAAGTAAGTCAGAGAGAGAAAGATAAATATCATATACTAACACATATATTGGAGAAGGCAATGGTACCCCACTCCAGTACTCTTGCCTGGAAAATCCCATGGACCGGAGGAGCCTGGTAGGCTGCCGTCCATAAGGTCGCTAAGAGTCGGACACGACTGAGTGACTTCACTTTCACGCATTGGTGAAGGAAATGGCAACCCACTCCAGTGTTCTTGCCTGGAGAATCCCAGGGACGGGGGAGCCTGGTGGGAGTCCGTCTATGGGGTCGCACAGAGTCGGACACGATTGAAGTGACTTAGCAGTAGCAGCAACGTATATATATGGAATCTAGAAAAACGATGAAAGTGAAAGTGAAAGTCAGTCATGTCTGACTCTTTGCGACCCCATGGACTTTACAGTCCATGGAATTCTCCAGGCCAGAATACTGGAGTGGGTAGCTTTTCCCTTCTCTGGGGATCTTCCCAACCCAGGGATCAAACCCAGGTCTCCTGCATTGCAGGTGGATTCTTTACCAGCTGAGCCACAAGGGAAGCCCAAGAATAATAGAGTGGGTGGTAGCCTATCCCTTCTCCAGTGGATCTTCCCAACCCAGGAATTGAACCAGGGTCTCCTGCAGGTGGATTCTTTACCAACTGAGCTATTAGGGAAGCCCAGAAAAATGGTACTGAAGAATTTATTTGCAGGGCAGCAATGTAGAAACAGACATAGAAAATAGACTTTATGGACATGGGGAGAGGGGAGGAGAGGGTGAGATGCACGGAGAGAGTAACATGGAAATTATATTACCATATGTAAAATAGATAGCCAATGGGAATTTGTTGTATGTCTCAGGAAACTCAAATAGGGGTTCTGTATTAACCTATAGGGGTGGGGTGGGGAGGGAGATGGGAAGGAGGTTCAAAAGGGAAGGAATATATGTATACCTATGGCTGATTGATGTTGAGGTTTGACAGAAAACAACAAAATTCTGTAAAGCAATTATCTTTCTCTTAATAAATAAATAAATTTAAAAAAAAGAATGAAATTAGAACATTTTCTCATACCACACACAAAGAAAACCTCAAAATGTATTAAGTACCTAAATATAAGACTGGAAACTATAAAACTTGCAGAAGAAAATATAGCAGATAACTCTTTCACACAAATGTAGCAATAGTTGTTTTTAGATCTGTCTCCTCAGGCAAAGACAATAAAAGCAAAAAAATAAATAAACAGGACATAATTAAATTTAAAGCTTTAGCACAGCAAGGGAAACCACTGACAAAACAAAAAGGCGATCTACTAAGTGGGAGAAAATATCTGTAAATGATATACCTGATAAGGGGTTGGTATCCAAAATATATCAACAGCTCATCAACTCAATATAAAAGAAGCAAACAATTTAATTTAAAAATAGGGAGAGGATCTGAATATACATTTTTCCAAAGAAGACATACAGATGGCCAACAGGTACATGAAAAGATGCTCAGCATCACTAATCATCTGAGAAATGCAAATCAAAACCACAATGAGATATTACCTCACACCTGTCAGAATGGCTACCATCAAAAAACCCACAAATAACAAATGTTGGGCAGGATGTTGAGAAAATGGAACCCTTGTACAATGGTGATGGGAATGTAAACTGGTGCAGCCATTGTGTAAACAGTATGGAGGTTCTTCAAAAAACTAAAACTAGAACTACCATATGATCTAGCAATCCCACTCGAGTATATATCCAAAGATAATGAAAACATCAACTGAAAAAAGATATGTGTACCCCATAGTTCACAGCAGCTTTATTTAAAATAGCCAAAATATGGAAACAACCCGTGTCCATCAATAGATAAAGAAGAAGTGGTATATGTATACAATGGAATATTACTCAGCCATCAAAAAGAGTGAAGCTTTTCCATTTGCAGCAACATGGATGAACCGGGAAGGTATAATGCTTAGTGAAATAAGTCAGAGAAAGATAAATAGTGTATTAAAGTTATCACTTATATGTGAAATCTAAAATATAAAACAAATCAACATATATAACAAAACAGAAACAGACTCAAAGATATAGAGAACAAACAGTGAGGAGACGGGCTTGGAACGGGCAAGATAAGGGTAGGGGATTAATAAGTACAAACTACTATGCTTAAGCAACAATATATACAGTATAGTGCAGGGAATTATAGCCATTATTTTGTATTAACTTTAAATGGAGCATAGTCTATAAAAATATTGGGTCACCATGTTGTATATCTGAAACTAATATACTATTGTAATCAACTATAATTTAAGTGAAGTAAAAAAGGCAAGTCAGGGGCAGATGAAAGGTTTCTTACATACTTAAATCACAGAATTAAGAGGGCTGGAAGAACTCTCTTAAAGTCTTTTCTAAGTGATCTCCAGTCCTCGCTACACATTAGAATCATGAGTACAACTTTTAAAAAGCAGATACACAGGCCTCATCCCAAAATTACTGATTCAGAATCTCTGAGACAGGGGCCCAGGAATCAGTATTTTAAAAAAAACCATTCCAAACTATTACGTATGTAGTTATTTTGCCACCAATCTTAAAATAAGCATTCAGGAACCACTGAGCAAACAGATCTGAAAATGGTATCCTTCATTATAGGGAACTCATGTTCCCTATTTTTCCCAGGCAAGCATATAGCACTCTTCTAACTCTGCACACTCAAAGTGGACAACTTGGAGATTAAAATAAAACCAAGAGATCTTTAGTATTTATATATACATACCTATATTTAAAAAATTGAGTCTGTTATACTTCTAAGGAAGGACACTTCAAATAAGACTATAAATGTAATATTCAGCAAAACACATGCAACATATCCCACATTCCTTATGTATGTATTCTTGAACAATTTGTACCCAGTACAGTCTATATAATAGCAGGATACATAATAAGTTAAGATTTAATTGATGACCGTTTTGAATCAACAGTCATCACTGACAAAGAGTAAAAGTTTAGTTCTCGGCGCTTATAGAAAATGGGTACAAACTGTGCAGTGGGATGCAGGGGCAAAAAAAAAACCACCAACAAAAAAAAACAACATTTTCTCTCAATCCTGTTAGGCTCTATGGCTAGGTTTGAAAATTAAACTAAGACAGATGAACAGAAGAAATGAATCTAATTTTATAAAAGTTTTAATCTCCATGAGGAAACGAAAATTGAAAGAAATGGCTAAACCTGTGTGTTTTTATACTAAGTTTGATGAAGAGCGCAGAGTGGAACATCATGGAAAGAGTGACTGGGCAAAGGGTATGTGCTGAACACAACACACTGTGGGAAACTTAGCAACACCTGTTTGTTCCAATGCTTTTTGGCATCCCATTGTCTCTGGAGATAAAGATGCCCCTTCCATCTGGGTATAGGGAGAGGACCTCTCACATGACAGTTTAATGACCTACTTTAAGGCAGCAGGGGAGGGGTGAGTCTTTATCCAACTCCTTCAAGTTAAAATATTCAACATGTCAAGGTGCTATATGTTAAGGTTACTGTGCCCTGAACGCCATCAGGGACATTAGGTGATTAGAAGAAACAAGAAAATTTCAGGCAGAATTAAAATTTGTCTTGGAGTTCTAGCAGTATGAAGATCTGGAAAGCCAAAGGTGGGAAAGAACCAACGCTGAAGAATCTAGTTTCTTTAAATCTGATGTATCTACGTGAGCCCTCTAGTCTGGAACTGAAAGTGAAAACAATAGATTTAGGAAGATGAAGACACATTTCTCCGAAGTTTTGACCAGGAAGGGTTGAGTTAAGGTGAACGAACCTTCAGAAACCAAGAAGTAAGCAAGGCTGACCTCAAACTATGTTTTGCACTTGCCTCCCAACCTTAGTAAAATCCATACAATGAGTATTCTTGGCTATAAGATACTTCTTGCACTTTACAAAGTAAGATCTGTATGTAGGCCTATCAGTGACTCACTAATGAGGAGGAGTACACAGGAAATTATGAGCAAAGAATGTGCTAATGCTATCCAGGCTTAGAAACGAGTATCTCTTACTCTCTTCAACTTCTCAAGTGTTAACCACCAGAAGGAATGGGCAATGAACCACAGAGAGTAACTAAAAACATTAACATGTACTAAAAACTGGAGATAACACTCTTTAAATTGCTCAGATTAGTTCTCCTAAGCTAAAGAGGAAATATTTTTCAAGATTACTTTCACGTCTATACTATTACATATCGTTTAACAATATAAAATGCACAGAAATCTTTCTCAAGTGGATCCAAAAGCCTCAAATTCAATTTGTTTTATTATGATTATGTTAAGATTTTTCAACTGCCCTATGAACACTGCTTCAAAAGTTTGTCGTATGCTTCCTAACCAAGAATTTGTTTATTTTGACCACATTTAGGGAGGGTATGGAGAGGGAAGAGGGAGGAGGGTTCAGGATGGGGAACACAGGTATATCTGTGGTGGATTCATTTCGATATTTGGCAAAACTAATACAATATTGTAAAGTTTAAAAATAAAATAAAATTAAAAAAAATAAAAATTGTCACTGTTATATTTAAAATGGATAAACAATAAATTCCTAATGTATAGCACAGGGAACTATTCAATATATTCAATATTTTGTGATAAATTATAATGGAAAAGAATACAAATAAAGAATGGATGTATATGTATGACTGGGTTACTTTGCTGTACAGCAGAAATTGGCACAAAATTGTTAATCAATGATACTTCTATAAAAAAATGTTTTAATAAAAAAGATATTGCCAGAAGGAAAAAAAATAAAGATTAAAAGTCCACAGCCATCTACCCCTTAGCACTGCTTGAGTTCAATACCACAGGACATTATTTGTTTTAAGTGCTATAATGATCTAAGCGCAATGGACTTCTCTTTGGATAGAACTGAAACAGTCACAGGCTTTTAGAGCTGGAAGGAAATGGTCATTTAATGCAACTCCTTATCACCACTATCAGCAACAAGCATTTATTGTATGCCTTCTGTGTCCTAGGTTAATACCACCAAACACAAGATGTGAAATTTAAGGCCATTTATGTCAAAATGATGGTAGACACGTGCTGTGTTAAGTCGCTTTCGGTCTGTCTGACTCTTTGTAACCCCACGGACTGTAGCCCACCAGGCTCTGTCTGTCCATAGGATTCCAGGCAAGAATACTGGAGTGGGTTGCCATTCCTTCTCCAGGGGATCTTCCCGACACAGGGATTGAACCCGCGTCTCTCACGTCTCCTGCACTGGCAGACGGGTTCCTTACCACTAGCAGCACCTGGGAAGTCACGATGGTAGACCTAGGGAGAGGTTAAAAAAGGAAGCAAATCCTGGAATTAAAAGAATTATAGAGTCTCTGGGATGAACAGGAATTTGGCAAGGAAAGAATTTAGCAAGATAAAAGGAACTTAGAGTGATCCAAAATGTATTTTTACAGGGAGAAAAACTGTAGTCTAGAGAGGTTATATATTGTTCAATGACATAAGGCAATTAACTAGTGGCAAAGCTCAAACTTGAAGTCAAGTCCCCTGATTCTTAAGTATAAGGTTCTTTCACTACAGCTTGGATTAATTTGTAACCTAAACTATATTCTTTGGCTATAAAACCAAATTGTTTTTCCATCATGCACAGATCACACAACTATCCAATATCTGCGTAGTAATTTCCCTACATTCAAAGAATTTGGAAAAAACCAACATTTTAAACTTAAAAGAATTTGAAAATCTTAAAATAGGACTTTCCTATTCTTTGAGACATGATTTCTTAAAATTTTTGAACCACTGTGCAACTGATTGATCTCTGTATATATGCACAATTACCAAACAGTTCATATTACAATCTTACAGAGATGTGTCTCATATGTAATCTTTACTTTCTGGCTCATTTTTTTCCAAGTCAGTAACTAGCCTTTAAAGTGTGGGAGGCAAGGTAGCGATGGTATTCCATACCATGATTCCCAGAGGACCCAATGTCTGGAAGCCAACAGCTCGAATTCCAGCTTTATCAGTGATTTATTGTAGACTTCAGTAACCATTAACACTACAGTTTTCAGCTCTGTTCAGTGTGTGAGACCCTCAAATTGGTTAAATTATCTAAGAATAAAGACAATACTTTTGTGCTAGGTTTTATACAGGCATAGAATTGTTTAAATGACCATGTGAGTACTCAGATTATTTTAATAATGAGAAGGATAAAACAAGCTCCTCATAAATTTTTCTTAATTTCTGAAGAATGTGATGTTAGCAGAGTACTTTTCTATCTTATCTCAGGTTCATATTACAAGTACCTGATAAATTTTATGGAATTCTTGAGACCTCTGCGATTTATATTTCTGAAGTAAAATATTTAGCTTACTACATTTTGCATATAATGGAATAAGAACTAAGATAAAAAATTAAGTATGTCTGTATGTGTTTCAAATTGAACGTGAAGAACTGGGCTTGAAGTCAAACCTCTTGAGGTGGTCAGTCATTTGAGTTTGCATTTCCGTATTTGTGAGAGCTCAAAATATGTAAGTGCATAAAAGAGAATGTTTTTAGTTTACCTATTTTTATGGAATACTCACATCTCTCAAAGGTAATTATAACCTGCTTTTGCAACATAAACTAGAAGTCAAATTGTTCAATTTTATGTATATATAATGACAATTGAAATGTAGTTAGAGATATAGTTAAAACAACCCTGGGCTTCCTTGTGGTCATTAGACCACATTTTATAAACTCACAGTTGAGTTCCTGTCTTTACTCACCCACTTAAAAGGCAGTTTTGAGATGGATGAGGTAGCAATAAGGCAGTCCTGGTCTTAATAGCAAAGCAAAAAGTCAAAAGTCTCACACAGTATTATTTTGTACTTCTAAGGCAACAATTTAAACTTTCAGCCATACTGTGTATAGCAACAAGAAAAATATATTCATAAGGCAGAAATAAATTTATTAAGTACTTTTTCATCTGCCCTTTATTATTCTTACTTTTAAGTGTACCTCATTAGTGAAAATACTTGGAATGCAAATATTTTAGTAAAGGATAACTTAGTTAAAACTATTACAAAAGATTTTGACACAACTGTATGAATAACATAGCAGTTTGAGGAGTTTCTTCTGATTAATAATTTTGAGTCTACTTCATCTTTAAGAACAAAAGCATAATTGATAATATTCTTCATCTGAATTCCTCCTACTCAAGAGAGGATAAGAAGAGCTTCCTCTGCCTCCTAACTTGCATTCTTCTTTTCACCCAAGCTCAGATCAGAGGAAAAGAACAACGAAGGAAGTGGGACACATTCTGGGATTTGAAGAATGCAGTTCTTTACATCTGTTTGTAAGACAGTTCAATTTATACTGAGTAAAGGAGAATGAGACATTTCTTTGATTCTATTGTCACTTTACCACATGCCACAATATTCTTAAGAAAACTGAACTACAGAAAGGATGAGAAGAAATTCAATTTCCCCCATCTTAGAAATTCTCAAGTAAGAAACAAAGTCATGACAAGCAGCACATTTATTAGCTCCATTTCCCAGACCTTTAAATTCTTATTATTTTAATTGAGAGTGGAAATGTCAGATTATTTTGTTCAGCCAGGTAAATCATCTTTGGATCTAAGACCTCTTAAATTAAAGGAAATAATCTTGTCTTTCTTTACTAACTCTGTGGGAGGGGAAGTTCCCTAAATCTTTAACTGTATTCATAGGTAAAGGGAAGGAAACATCCTGCAAACAATCACATTCTTCTTTCAATAACCAAAAGTCAAGGCTGTCCTCATAATAAATGCTGGCTGCAGATTCCACTGCATCATTTAGCTCATTTCTCTCTGACGTTACAGCCATTCTAAGGGAAAAATGATCTAGTTTCTTAGAAGTATTACAGAGGTAAAGAGCAGAGAGGTCAGGCAAAATTGGCATAATTGTGCTTACCCCAGAAATTACAAGAAATCAACAATTAAATGTCAGCTTCACCATCTGTATAATGAGACAGAGAGGTGGGCCCAGTGATTGGTTAAGTCCCTATTGTTCTGACACTGAATTAGTGATATTCTAGAAGCCAGATCCCTTTGTTCCCCTCTTCTATCACTAGCAGTTCCCAATTCTAATTTTTTAAAATAAATTTTAATTGTATTTATTTACTATGTTATTCTCGGCTGTGCTGGGTCTTCGTTGCTGTATGAAGGCTTTCTCTAGTTGCAGACAGCAGGGGATACTCCCTAGTTGTGGTGCCTGGGCTTCTCACTGCAGTATCCTCTCTCGTTATGGAGCATGGGCTCTGGGCACGTGGGCTTCAGCAGTTGCGGCAGGTGGGCTCTAGAGTGTGGGATCTGTAGGTGTGGCATACAGGCTTAGTTGCCCCCTGGCATGTGGAATTTTAGTTCCCCGACAAGGGATCAAACCTATGTCCCCTGTACTAGCAGGCAGGTTCTTTACCACTGGAACACCAGGCAAGTCTCCCAACTCTACTTTTGAAGCAATCATTAAAGTAAGGGATAAACTGGCACTGGCCACATGGTCAATTCTACAGTTGTATACTCAAGCGAAAAGTACATACTATCCCATTGCTCCAATAGGAAATTCAGAATTTTCAGAATTTCAGAATTCAGTTGTATACTCAAGTGAAAAGTACATACTATCCCATTGTTCCAATAGGAAATTCAGAATTTTTCCTTTCTACTGGGGAGCTCTTTGAGTAGCAAAAAAGCAGTTCTTAAAATAATATGGAGCTGTACTCAAAGGAAAGTTGTCAGGAACCATACACAAAAGCATGCATACCAGTGGCATATGCAAATCTGATTCTGGAAGCACATCTATAATCACTATCAAACAGAGTCACAGGACTACTGTCTGTCCTGGACAGTCTCGCATGATATCATACACTAATGTAAAGATTAGAGGCCTCAAAGAGCCACAGTCTGTGTCTCATTCTGCTGAACATTGCTTTTAATTTAGTTGGGCTGAACACATATAGAAAGAAATGCACAATTCAATCAAGGATCAGGTTTAACCATAAGCATTAAGATTAAAACTAAAGAGATTATTACTGAATAGACAGTATGTTACATAAATATGCTCTGGATTGATAACAAACTTTAACTATAAAATATTCGTTTGGAAAGGGGGACAAGGCCATACAGTGAAAAGAAGACAAAGATTCTGCTAATATATAAATGATAAAACAGGGAATTATTTAATCAAATCCGCTCAGGGCACTTCAACATGATGAACACTGACAGCCTCATTTTATGCTATCCATACTGGAGGCAAAATTAAAGAATGTCATTCTATCACTTTCAGAAATAAACACTTTGGGATAGAATCTAAGGTAGAAGCCCCTTAGAGCAAATATCGAACTATCATGGATAATGTTATGGTGAATCTTCAACACACTTATTAAAATGCATTGGATTAAAATAAAATTGATTTGCTCACTGTCTATCTTCCTTCTTGATGCAGAACTCCAATTAAAATCAATAGGTTTGAATCTTGTAAGCACAGCACTAAATTATTAATACCATGAGTTCTTTTAGAAAATTAACACTGATTGAAAAAGTGTAATTTTACATAGACTTACCTTTTCATTCTTAATGAGAAAGTGGCTGCAGTATAATTTCCCTCCAACATTTCTCTCTTTAATCAAATCTATACTTTGAATGAATTTAATCAAATAGTATTTGCAAGGAGTTACCCAGTGGAATCTTAGGGGTAAGGAAATTTATCTCTTGGGTCCTACTGGCTTTAATATTCTTTGATCCCAAGAAAATGATACCAATGGCATGCTGGTGTCAATAGCAATCTTAATCTTGTCAAACCCTAGGAATGGACCAGAGAGGATATTATAGAATACTCTAAAAGAATGGTCTCTAGTTTTTCAACAATTCATTTCCCACTTTTCATTTCCCCAAAGTGAAAAATATCACGGTGTGTGTTTATGTGTGTGTGGGGTGGGTGCATGGCTAAAAGAATAATGTTTATTGTTTTTAATGTCCCATCTACTTCTTTAAAATAATTGTAGCAGTGTATTAATAAATAGGAATATACTCAGAAACCAAGTAAATGTGAATGTGTGGGTGTAACAGTTATACCTGAAAATCTAAGCTAAGAAAAAAGTGACATTCACTCAGTCATGTCTGACTCTTTGCGATCCATGGACTGTTAGCCTGCCAAGCCCTTCTGTCCATGGAAATGCTCCATGCAAGAATACTGGAGTATGTAGCCATTCCCTTCTCCAGGAGATCATCCCAATCCAGGGACTGAACCTGGGTATCCTGCATTGCTCCCTGGGGGCTCAGAGGGTAAAGAATTTGCATGCAATGCAGGAGATACAGATCCGCTCCCTGGGTCAGGAAGATCCCCTGGTGGAACGCATGGCAACCCACTCCAGTATTCTTGCCTGGAGAATTTCAGGGACAGAAGAGCCTGGTGGGCTACAGTCCATGGGATCGCAAAGAGTCAGACATGACTGAGTGACTAACACTTTCACTTTCTCTTGCATTGCAGGCAGATTCTTTACCATCTGAGCCACCAGAGAAGCCCAAACTACCATAAATGAGCATAAAAGTGAGCCCTGTGCCTCGCACCAAGATACACTTAACATATATAAAAAATGAGCTTGCATCACCAAATTTGTTACGTTAACAAAACAGGGGCTGGATTTCAACATCCTCACTGATGATGATTTTATTATCATTATTCCCTTTCCTCTGTACAGGAAGTACCAGCTCATTTGGAAAAAACAAAAAATAAAGCCCTACATATTGCCATATTTCCATTTACCCAAAGAATTTCAGCTTAGAGAACTCATCTTCTTTTTGTTATAAATTAGCGTCTTCTCAAAGTTCATCAGCTTTCCCTGAACGAAGGTTTCTCAAACCAACCTCCATCCTGCCCCACTGTCAACAGCATTTGTGAATGTTCTAGTCCCTACCCCTAAAGGTGCACATTCACCAGCTTTTAATCCCCATTGATCTGTGTTGACATTACTGAAATCTATTCATGTTACCAGAGCATAATATTAGAAAAAATAATTTTCAAATAAAGGGGTAAATGCTACTGAAATTATGAGATATCTACTAATATGAGTTGAATTTTTTAACTTTTAAGAAATACTACTATAAACATAAGGCTGTTTACATATTCTCCATACCACTATGGCTAGGATAATATATTTTATTAGTTGAAACATATAGTCCTGTTCATTTTGCAATCAACAAAACTGTAATTCTCCAACAAAGATAATCAACATCCAGTATGAAATCTGCATACATGAACAAAATCAGATTTTTTTTTCCTCCAAAAAAATACACTATGTGATCTTTTTAGGAACTTTAGAGGATCACAGGATTTTAGAACTGAAAGTGATCTTTATAAAATACTTGTCTTTTTTATTTTATAATGAGAGTTTTCTAGCTGGGGATGGGGTGCGGAGGGCAATGACAAACAAGTAACCTCAGGATGGAGACAAATGGCAACGTTCCTTAATTAGTTTTTGAACTGCCATAGCCAAAATAAGCTTGATGAGCAATTCAAAGTAATTAAAATGCTTTGAACAGTACACTACCCGAAAAGATCTGTGATCTACAACTTGAGCTGACTTGTACCCTATCATTTTACAACCCTAACCAGAGATAAAGTACCATTCATCAAACAAATCTTCACCGCCCACCCCAAAAGGACCCATAAAAGATTTTGAAAAACACAACCTTACAAGTTCCTTTGTCTTTTCTTGTCTTGTCTAATTTCATTTCCTTCCTTTCTTTCCCTTCTTGCCATCCAGTCTTAAAGCAAGCTCAGCCAGCCAGTGAAGCCGTTCCTGACCATCCCAGCAGCCTCATTTGACTCACCCATCCTAGAAATTTCTGAGCAGGTTAGCAGTGAGCTATCGAACGCATTCAGCAAATGAGTAAAAAAGTCTGTTTCAGGTAGTTACATTATGTCTGCACATTGCCTCAAGTGTACTTAGTGGCAAGAGGCCAGAATGGCTTGATAAAAGAAGGGATGATGTCTGACATTTTCCAAGAAAAAAAACACTGCTTAGAACTTCACGATTAACTGAATACGGGGATAAAGGAAATTAGCAGCAAATTACAAAGAATGCCTGCTGGTCTTTTTCTCCCTTGGTAATTTTGTGATTTACCAATATATGTTTTATGGCTGATGGCACCTCCCCCACTAAATCAGGTAGTTAAGTAGCATTTGGTGCAGCCTGATTATTTCATATGCTATGATCTAATAATTTGAATGCATTTTTGATTAAGTACTATTCTTCTTACTGCTGACAAGGTACCTGAGATGTTAATTGTAGGGTGAAGACATTTATTCAGTACAAGGAGGAAACAAATGTGATTATATCTGACACTTAACACTCTGTATTCACTTTCCTTCTCTAATAGATATAGGCCCTTAACTTAAAATAGTGATAAAAGCAATCAATGCCTTCCCTTATAGTCCTTTAAAATTTACTTATATTTCTTGCTGTAGAAACTAAGAAAAACACTAAAATATATTTGTATATACATATACATAATTTGTTATTCATTATTGTTTCCAACACAACTTTCCACATCATTCAACTATTAAATATAGTTTTTGTCTAGAAAACAAGAACACATCTCCCTATTTACTATGATCTGGAGTCTTTGCTTGAATTAAGCATTATAATAATGGGACCAATACACAAGTCAGTTACCTTAACAAAGAGAAACTTTCCTAATATCTTACTGTATCCCTAATCCCAGAGAAAGTACTATAAATTGCTTCCTTCCAGCAATTCTCAATGAGGTTCCATGCCCTAAGACAGCGTTTGGCAAACTTTTTCTATGAAGGACCATGTCGTAAATATCTTAAGGTTTTGTGGGCTAGGTACAATCTGTGATCTCTGTCACATATTCTTTTTAAAGAACTCTTTAAAATTGTAAAAAAAAAAAAAAAAGAATTTTTTTTTAGCTTTTAGCCTATACACAAACAGACTGCACTTGGGATTTGGCCCTTGGCTGTAGCTTGCAACTGCTGCTCCACCAAATCTACTGTGTGTAATAAATAAACTCCTCTCTAGTGCGTCTAGGATGGTTTTAGTTGTGTCCTTTTGGGCAGAATTGAGAAAACATTCACTCATATCATTGTCTCTGTTTTATGGTTCAGAATGACAGTCCCAATGGAGAAAGGTTGCATTAGATTAAAAAAAACTCTGAAAACACGACTGGAAGAAGGTGATCATTATTATTGTTTAAAAAATACAGGCATTCAAAAATATTTACAAGGGAGAATGAAAAATCCACAATTTCAAGGAAACTTCATTTTGTACAAAACAGAAGTCAAACATTATAGCCCCGCTCGCTATCTCTTAGAAATTTAACTACACATAGTACAAAAGTAACTACACATTAATTGCCTCAGTAGAAAATTAATTACACCCAATTCAGAATTTGCTTGGAATGAATATATGATCACATATCTTTTATAAATAATAACCTAGTCCAGACTCCTGAGCAGAATCCCCAAGGCTCAGTTTTACATTTGAGGAGATGCACGCAGGCATTATTTCATGCATTAAAGGAACAGAACATACCATACTCTTCATTCTAGTAGTTAGGAGAAAACAATTTAGTGTCCTACTAGGAAAAAAAGGAATTAAATTCTCAAGCTCTGGAATCACATGGCCATATTAAATAAGAATATCCTTTCACAATATATGGATCATCTTTTGAGCTAAAGGGGTTTTAAAAAAATCATCTACAACTGTGCTTGCTCTTTCAATCAGGATCGTACCTACACTATGACGGTACGATGCACTATTTAAAAATAACACCTAAAAGTAATCATATCAAAATGCTTCTGGTCATACAGATGGATTCTCCCAAAACACCTAGGCACATGGATGGCCAACAAGAGAAAGCTGTCTCTAACCTGAACGTGGGGAGGGGCCTGCAATCCCTGGGCAGAATAGAATTTTTTTTGTTGTTGTTTAATATGAAGACATTTATACCTTTTAAATTACTGGAGAGTTAAAAAGCAACAATGATGCAGTATTTGGTACCCATAGGTCTTCTTAGAAAAAAGTAATGGACTACATGCTTCTCTAGAAGTCTTCTCTCAGTCAAGACATAAATCAACTGGTGCTAAAAAGTTATTAGGCAAACTTATTTTAAAGTAAATCTGAGATGCTACACAGCCTTGAAATGCTCCCCCCAAAAAACTGTTTTAATCATTCCCTAAGGGAGATTTTTAAGGTCAGAACCCACTGGAGAAGTAACAATAACATCAATTCCAGTCATTGGAAAGAAAGGTTTCTTCTCTTCAGCCTCCCCTCCCCCAAATAACAGCCCAAATTAGTCAAATAGAATCCAATGATAATCTAGCACTTTTCCTTGTTAATGAATAATATTCATTTTGCCTTCAGAAGCGGGAAAAGGCCACCCCAAATGACTCCAAGTGTCTAGAAACAATTTATTGGCCCAGTATGCACGTCACCAAAATTGCACATCTTAAACAGAAAAGCAGCTGAAACCACCATCCCTATGATGTCAGCTCTTTCCCCTGATCTTTCACAAGCTTTCTCCCAACCAAAAGACTCTTTACATTTCTTGCCATAACAAATCAATTATGTAAATGTAACTTTTATCACAGAACTCATAAGCAACAAGAAAGAAATGAATTACTATTACCTCCCCAATTTCCTTTTCTGTTAGCTTTTTCTCCTCTCTGCAGAAAGTATACAAATTTCCCATTCTAAAAAAAATATATAGAGAATTCTCAATCTTTAAAGCAAAAGACTACTTTTTCCCTTCCTGGGAAATACTGTTTCTCTTCTTCCAGAATCCAACACCTTTTCCCTCACCTACATTTTCTGTTTGCTCATGAGGCAGCAGTAATCCTCTGGTATTATGAAATTCTACCTTCCCTAAGCAGGGTTTACACTGCAGCCTCCAAAACGATGCCTGAACCTCAGCAGATAGAAGATCCATAGCAACAGCGGTAATAGTTTTTTTCACTTGCTATTACCAGAAATCACAGTCCAAACAGACGACGATGGAGGTGTCACCTATGCTAAAACCTCAAATTTGATTCATTATTTAACTAGTTAAATCCTACGTTTTCATTTTATGTGCCCTTTGGAAAGCCTGTGACAGAGAACCCCCCCAAAAAAAGATCTTTCAGTGACAGTCACCATTTTTCATGAAGAGATACATTTTTTTTTTTTGAAAAAGCAGCTCTCCTATACAAGATTTTGTCATTGAAACAGAATCCAATGGCCTATCCCCTCCATTCCCTATCACCCTAAAGTCTAGTGTAAAGTACCTATAACAACTATAACTTCAAAATAAAAGCTTAGACAATGATCACAAGTTCCTGTTAACCAGAAGTCATTTGTATACTCCTCACATGCCTCTGATTTTGCTAATAGGCAAACAGATTTATACTTATCAAAAGCAGTTCCTTTGATGCAATGATTCTTTGTAAGACTATTCTATGGGAGAAATTAAGCAGAGAATTGAGAATCTTGATAATACCATTCTACGTAATGTTCAATTCAATTCTAATTCACTAAAATAGATGAACATTGGTACTAAACTTCATTAAAAGTTGTTTACCATGATTTGTTTCCTGTATGGAACTGACCGCTGTGAGTCCATTTTCTTTAAGAACAGTAATAGTTTAAATATTAAATACAGCAAAAAGAACTAGTCATGATAAAACTGCAACATGTGTAAAATCCTGGTAACCCTGTAAAGTGTGTAGACATAGGTACATAAAGACATATGTATTTATCTTTCATAAATACATATTTAAGGATTTTTATAAATCTTTTTAAAGGTGATAAAGAATTCTATATATTTTCTATATAATAAAAATACTCAGCAAATCCATGGATACTGTAATTTCTACTAAGTACATACTTTTTACATCAATTTTACTGAATTTCTTTTATATGCAGACCGTCTTGTATGACATTGCCAAGTCATAATTTTCTGCTTCTTGAACTTAGTGACCATCCTATCTTTTACTCATTTTTATTTTGACAATGCACTTTTCTATTTTAAATAGTTATGTCTAAAATTGGTACAGATGACTAAATACTGGCCAAAGTTGAACCTTATTTTCTTGAACAGATTTTGAAGGTTTTTCAAACACAAAATATACTCCACGTATGATATACATTCCATGTGCATATACACATGGCCCCCACGAAGTTTTCCCCATAAAAATATAATTTACCATACAGAGTAATGAAAAATGGATCACAAAAGTAATTAAGTATCCTGGAAAAGAGACAGCTACCCTGTAAGAGATGTGACGAATAAGGTAAACTTAGAATTTTAAACTCAAATTATATTCCCTAAAGGGGGAGAAAGCCCTCAAGAAACTTATTTTAATGGTAACTAAACATCACCTGAAATGCGTTTGTTTAAAGGCTCATTTCTACACGTTTTTGAACATCCTCATTGGTGGCAAATCTTTGATTCTTAAGGATAATTTTGGTTTGGTTGGTTGTGTGTTCATTTTGATATTGAAAAGTGACTTAGGTCCAAAGCTGGTGAATGAAGTGGGGGATCAAGTTTGCTCACATTGTTTGGTGTTGGCAAACTCATTAAATAGGCTCATTTGCTTCTCTTATTTTCAGTTCTAATCCTTTGTTTGTAGCTCAGTCAGTAAAAAATCTGCCTGCAGTGCAGGAGACCAGGGTTCAATCCCTGGGTTGGGAAGATCCCCCAGAGAAGGAAATGGCAACCTACTCTAGTATCCTTGCCTGGAAAATCTCATGGACAGAGGAGTCTGGTGGGCTGCAGTCCACCAGGTCACAAAGAGTCACAAAGAGTCTGGCACGACTGAGCTACTAATACTTACTTACTTACTTAATCCTTTGTTTAAACTGAACTCTAGGCTTTCCTACAGGATACCTGTTGGCAGATGGTAATAGATTAATCTGACAGGTATAGAGAATATTTTAGACGGCAGAAGATGGAGTCAGAAAGGCCATTTAGGAAGTGGTTTGATATTTCCTTAATGATTCTGAAGCAACTTCCTCTCCCCTCCAAGAATTTCCATATGTAAACACAAGTTGGCTTTGGAATGTGATGACCGAATGGGTATTTTTGACATAATAGCAGCTCAGAGTTAATACTTCTAGGTTTTTTTTTGGGGGGGGTGGGGGTTGGATAATACAGAGTGAGGGAAAGGAGTTCTGTACAAAAAAAAAATGATGAGCTGTATAAAAATTGGAAAAAGTTTTTAAAATGTCTATCTTTGGGGTAAATAGTGCCACTTACTGGCATTTAGGAAAGTGGCATTTTATTTCTCTTTAGCCAATTTGCATTTTCACAAGTATAAACATAAATAGATTTCATGAACTTAAGAGAAGTGTTTACATTTGAAGGTAAGAACATTTACTGAACTGTCAAACCTACCTGGATCAAGGGACACAGAAGTGATGGTTGACAGCGAGATTTTGGAAGCTATAAAAATTAATACAAAATTGAGTCCACTTTCTTGGAAGGATGACTGAAAATCATGTTATTTTGATCTGTCACAATTTCGTCTACTCTCTCTTTCTCTCCAGGTAGCACTTCCCATCATCCTCTTCATTCCTGAACTAACCTGTTACTACTTGCTTCTGCTTGGTTGTGTGGCCAGTCCTACAAATTCAACAGTTTAAAAAAAAAACAAAACCATTTTCTCCCAAACTCAGCCATATCTCTGAGTCTTTACTGTCATGTTTTTCCCCTTCCCATGTCCAATCAATCATCAAGGTCTCGCAGTCTTCCTTGAGTGGTACACAGAGTGGTCCCCAGACCAGCAGAGCAGTTGGGAACTCATTAGAAATGCAAGCTCATGGCCACTGCAGACCTACTTGAATCAGAAACACTGGAGCTGGGGCCTGGCAATCTGTGTTTTCAAAAGCCTCCAGGTAGTTCTGATACATGCTCAAGCTTGACCATCACTGCCCTAGATCACACCCTTAACAACTAAAGCCTGGGCTATTACAATATCCACTTACTATATCTAGCCTTTCTCCAATCCAGCCTGTTAGGTTACAAGCCTAATCTTCCAAAACCAAACCATAAACCACTGCTTTGATCAGTTCACTTTCTTGATTTTTTTTTTTTAAAAAAGAACACATCTTATTGTAGATTGAGTTAAAAATAACTGGCTCAGTCAGGCATTCAAAGAAAGTGAAAGTTGCTCAGTCGTGTCCAATTCTTTGCAACCCCATGTACTATACAGTCCATGGAATTCTCCAGGCCAGAATATTGGAGTGGGTAGCCCTTCCCTTCTCCAGGGTATCTTCCCAGCCCAGGGATCGAACCCAGGTCTCCTACACTGCAGGTGGATTCTTTACCAGTTGAGTCACCAGGGAAGCCCTCTGGCATTCAAAGCCTTTCATAATTTGATCTTGACACAGTTCATGGCAACCTCTGTTATAGAAGGAACTTTGTATGTGCCCCTTTATGCCTGTTCTCCTGCCAGTCTCCCACTCTGCTTTAAGGGTCTGTTCAGGGCTGCTTTGCCTAGAAGCAATGTAGGGCAGTGGCAAAAACACATGTGCCTAGCATAAAGGTGTTGTATAAATGATAGTTCCCTTCCTTAATTTGATCTTCCTTGGAATGCTGCTGCTGCTGCTAAGTCGCTTCAGTCGTGTCAGACTCTGTGCGACCCCATAGACGGCAGCCCACCAGGCTCCCCCGTCCCTGGGAGTCTCCAGGCAAGAACTGGAGTGGGTTGCCATTTCCTTCTCCAACGCATGAAAGTGAAAAGTGAAAGTGAAGTTGCTCAGTCATGTCTGACTCTTAGCAACCCCATGGACTGCAGCCCACCAGGCTCCTCCGTCCATGGGATTTTCTAGGCAAGAGTACTGGAGTGGGGTGCCACTGCCTTCTCCGCCTTGGAATGCTACTACGTCCATTTCTATCTCATTTGGGATTCATTACTATTGCCTGGAGATTTCTAAGGACAGAGAAGCCTGGCATGGGGTTGCAAAGAGTTGGACATGACCGAGGGACTAACACTATGACTATATGATGGACTATTGCTCTGCATTGTTAGATGTGCGGAAGACTAAAAGTGTAAGAACATTAAACCTGGATCACCGGTATCCAACTTGGGAAGTCTACTATATTACCATTAACTGACAGAAGGAGCACGTCGTAAGGCTCAGAGCAAAGTTCAGACAGAGGATCTGAAATAAAACTACAGAAGCAAACAGGACCCTCAACAATGAACTCGCTAACTGTTCTTCTCATGATGTCAGAAGCACTTAAAAAGCACACAGTTGAAGTATGTTTCTTTCCCTGAGGCTGCTAGACACACTGACTATAGCCTCCTTAACCACAAGAGGTCAAAATTCTATTTTCTATCCGTATACTTCGTAGCATGTGTGCATGCTTTGCTGATTGGTTTCTTTTATGCTTCTACTTAAAGTTAAGACAGGCAGCAGGAAATTGTGACCAGGGGTCCAGAAACTTTTCCAGCTCTGCTGCTGCTGCTAAGTTGCTTCAGTCATGTCCGACTCTGTGCGACCCCATAGATGACAGACCACTAGGTTCCCCTGTCCTTGGGATTCTCCAGGCAAGAACACTGGAGTGGGTTGCCATTTCCTTCTCCAATGCATGAAACTGAAAAGTGAAAGTGAAGTCGCTCAGTCGTGTGCGACCCTCAGCAACCCCATGGACTGCAGCCTACCAGGCTCCTCCATCCATGGGATTTTCCAGGCAAGAGTACTACAGTGGGGTGCCATTGCCTTCTCCGTTTCCAGTTCTAGGGGGCAACAATAATGATGAACCTAGGTTCTGGGAAGAAATTCTGACCTCTTAGTTTCTACTGGCTCAGCTACCCCAACTTTTCTTGCATTAAAACCAACTTATGCCCCACCCGATTATCTATGTTGCCCATCCCTTCCCCACCACCCACTGCTGCGTTATTTATACTACAGTGCAGCAAGCAGTTAAATCCTAGCTTCATATAACATACTGTAAAGTGATATGTCCCAAAGCCAGTGGTTTAAAGGAAAGCTGGGGGAGGGGGATAAAAAGGCACTCACAGAGCTACGCAAAAATGCATTTTCAAAGAAAAATCTGGATGCATCTACATGTCCTTGAAGTCTTTCCTCCACCTGCCAAAAATTCACTCCTTGGATTGTGTTACCAGGCTCTACTGAAATCTGGTAGAGTAATTCACTAGTGTGCTTAGAAATTCCCTAACATATCTACTGTGGTATGGATTTCAAATCCAGTAAAACTTCATTAAATTGATACTGGGAAGCAATTTCTATGATTCAAAGCAACTGTTATTCTTCAGCTAGACACACTATTGTTCTGTAATAAATAAATTGAAAAATTCAATGATGGGTGATTTAAACCCTACTTTTTTCAGTCCTTCGCATTTTAAATTGATACGGTTTTACAGATTTTTCCTCACTTAAAAAAATACCACTAAGAACACTATCTCTTGTTACAAGGATCTTAACGAAACATTGAAAAGGTTTTTTCTGTAAATGTTTTCCATGAGAAAAAGATAAAAACACACTGCCTTGGATTTCCTCAGCAGTGCATTCATGAAATTACTTGATCACAGAGGAGGAGAGTGGACATTTAAAAAAAGATAATTAGAATATTTTTAACTTGTAGACCTAAGCTGTCTACAATCTTGTTTACTCTAGTCCCCAGGAAGGGTGAACCATGGTTTTGTTCACATTTTGCTAGAATATCCAAAGCTGTTGTACCAATGGCTAATCTGGTATTTTAGGATGCGGGTCATTCTAATCCATGACCATATGATAAATGAAGGGAAAAGAAAGCTCAGTGGGTTGCTGTCAGAGGTATGCTGCAACAAGTCCAGAAGAAGCTGACAGGGAGTAAGTTCTATTCTCGGTGAGAGGTGATGGGGAGAGGCAAGCAGGAACAGAGGAGAAGGATGGGATCTGCTTGGCACTAGGTCTCCTGGTTTCTCTGAATGTGCATTTCAGAAGATCTGCTTGAGTTATATGGATTTGGGGGAGGGACAACACCCATGGGAGAGGTCACACAGTGAGCCATTAATCAAAGACACCTCAATATCAGTGAAATTTATCAGATTCTTTCTAATATGACGGCTGAGACAGAGAAGTAAAGAGGTTTTATTTACTTGTTTGTATTTTTTTTTGGGGGGGGGACACAGGCAAGGGACAAAAGGTTATTTTTCTCAAAGACATAAATTTGTCTGAAATCAGCCCTAGTTACTAGGAGAGCAATGAGGGCTCCTCTTTCTCTCAAAGGTCCTGGAAGCCGAGAATAAGAGTTTCAGTGTGTGGACAGCTGATTAGTTACCAGTATATTTTGTTAGACCTATCACATATAATGCATTTTTAGTAAGTAGAAAATGTCTTCAGTGTGCACACATAAATTAGCCTTCACGATCTACAAGAATTCATGCAGAACACAATGTATTTACAAAAACAAGAATGGAAAAGTCAGAAACTTCTAGTCTATATGTACTGTACTCACCTACACTTTTACACATAATTCATACCTAATGGAAAAGAGAAGTAAAATAGATGGTCCCTGCCTATAAGAAATTTACAACCTAGTTTGAGAGACAAGTATAACATATATAATTAGGAAAAATCTAAGGCAGGATATAAACCAAGGACTGGACTGTCTGCTACTGACAAGGGATATAATAGATGCTGGGAAATAGGAGTGATTACTGTAGTCTGGAATGTTCAGAGAAAGTTCATGGAGAAAGTAAGATGGAGACCTTGAAAATCAGGTAGGGTCTGGCCATTTAGTGATTACTGGATTGTAACTGGCATGGTAGAACAAAACAGCTTTCTTGTTGGGGAGTAGAAATAACTAAGTATAGATCTGTAGAGAGGAGCCAGATGATAGGAAGTCTGGAAAGCTGAGCAGAAGACTTCAGGTCTGGTGGTGGTGGTATCTGTGTGGGTGTTTTGGGGTGGGGGTGGGAGGCTGGATTTGAATAGGAAAACTGTAGGTTACCAAGCAGGAGTGAGAAGAGATAATGACAGTGTTTTCATGTGATTAGCCTAGCACTGTTTTGCAGAATGAACTGCCCATATATACATCATAACACCCTTGATGAAGGAGTTCAAAATATACTCCACAGATGGTAGTTAATTCATCCTAATAACATCTCATTGAGGCAAAGGAAACACAGCTTTTATTATTCCCCATTTTGTAGATGATGTGCTCAAGGTCACTGAATAAATGAAAGGCAGAATAAAAAAACCCACAGTATCACAATATTCAACGGTTCCTAGGTACCAGCTAAATTATATTCTCTTATTTGCTATGACTCAGGCAATGGAGGTACATGATGGACCTTTGTCCTCTTGTGCCCTTTTTAGACCCTCCTTAGTGTTCAAGGCACATGTCCTACCATGAGCAATTCCTGTTTACTCTCTGTTCAGCCCCAGCCTGCTTACCCCATACTTTGCAACTGCCTCCAACTTTCCCAGCTAAGAACTGTCTTTGATCATTCTGATTCAGCTGGTCTTCTCCCATCATTAGCAACATATTCAACATCTCTGTATCAATCACCTACCAACCAAGACAATGGTTTGGGTTTATGTATTAGTGCAAGCACTGCTTTCTATCTCAAATTACAAAGCTGATTAGTCCCTTCAGAAGGTGGAAGGAAGGTAAGAAACCTGCATACTAGATTCTGACACCAAGCTGAATTCCTTCTCCAATTTAGGTTTCATGATAAGAGTAAAATAAAGAACTCCTCCCCCACCCCCAGTTAACTCCTTCCTGATCCTGATGCATTTTCTCATCCCCGAATGCATCTTAAGTCACCATTCCTTTTCTTACAATCCTCCACCTTAGCTTCCTGCCTCATGAGGGCCCTTACTTCAACATGCTCTCTGACATTATGACCTCTCCCTCCTTCGTGGCCCCCATCCTTCTGCTTCAATTAAAGAAACCAGCCAAAAGTAAATGCTCAGTAAATGTCTGATGAATGACTAAGGCTCCAGATCTATATCTACAAGCATTCGCTGGACATTTTTAAAACTGGCTTTACTGAGGCATGTTGATATACAAAAAACTGTACATATTTAATGTATACAATTTGATGGGTTTGCACATATACATGCACCTTTGAAACCATCTCCACAGTCAACGTAACAGACATACAGCTCTACATTTTTGTCATCCTGCTGTTACCTCAAACTTCACAAGCCTACAACAGAAATCATTAATATTCTACCAGATCTGGCTCCTCTCCCTGACTTTCCAGCTTTTTTTGGATGTACCATAATTGTCCCAGTTCCCCATATTCGACATCACAATGGCTTCGATGCTTTCTTCTGTAACTAGCTAATTTTAAGTCTAGTAATTATATTTTCTACCTCATAGTACAAGGCATATGGAAGGCAATCAATGTAAGGTCCGTTGCATCTGTACAGATATGACTGCCTCATTGACGTAGCCTCAGTTGATCAAACTACCTGAAGTCTCTCAATCCTCCACATCATCTATTCATCCAATCTTAAGATTTCTCTTCCTATATATAACTTTGTTCATTAAGCCTTCCTTACTTAACAATAGCGGCTAGTCCGAAGGCCAAACCCTTCCCCAGCATTCAAGACTGCCACAATCTGGACCCAATCAAGTCTTCTAATCTTACCTCCTACTATTTCTCTATTGCAATTCTTCATCATAGTCCAAGTGATTTTTATCCCATGACCAAGACTGTGTGCATACACACACTTGCTCAGGCTATTTCCCTGCTTGGAAATACCCTTCCAATATGGACCCTAACAATCTTTTGGGGGCAAGACTTCAACTGTTCCAGTCAAAACCCTCTATTACAGAGTAAGTATCCTAGATTTTGCATTATTTCATGTTTCATGTACTAGATTTAATTCCCCAACAACATTTTAAGATCTTTAAGGGCAGACATTATGTAGTATACTTCTGTATCCTTCCCAGAACCCAGTAACTAGGTTCACCAATGCAAGGAAAGATTTTCCACCTCTTAGATAAAAGTCTTCAATAATGTGTTCATTAAGCCTTAACCTTCATTTCCATCTCACATCTCAAATAACAAACGTTTAAAAACTGTACCACCTTGATCATATTTAAAGATATATGGAAGCTAATGTTTAAATTCTTTAGCAGGAAGTTTAAAAAAATTCTTTCACAAGAGGCATAACATAATAACAGTACTCTAATTCAACATTTAACTTCATTCTCTCACCCACACTTTATGAAAGATTTAACACCCAATTTAGAACACTTGTGTTCATAAATACTCATGCAGTTTCTAAGGGGAAATATCTTAAACTTAAGTATGATTTACAACTGTGAACTTCAAAGAAAAAACATGTTTTAAATCATTAGAGAGTAAATATTTGAGTGGAAAGAAACAGGTTTGTTGGTTATTTTGTTTAAGTTGTGCTTTAAATATTTTTCAAGAGTTCAGCTCCTGGTATGGAAAATTCCTTTAGCGATATACTACAAAAGCAAGCACAAATTAAGCGTCAAAAAATTCATATCCTTCACATTGGTGTAATATGGCAAACAGTTCATTTCCACAATATTAAGAAATATTAACAATATGAGTCTGAATAACTAATTCACAAGGAAGGGTTTTAACTGGACCAAATCCTGGGTTTTCTTTCGTCACTCCAAGTTTCTTTTCTATTTTAAACTAGAGGCAACAGAAATTTCTTTGTTTGAACGTAAGGAATGCTGGAAGTCTTAAGTGATAGAACAGGTAGCTCGACTTCACATCTCTCCTCAGGGGGAGAAAAACACTGCGGATACAGTAATTTTGTTTTTATTTCTGGAAAAATCATTTTTCCATCAATCTTCATAATTCCCTAAAATAAACTGTTAAAAAGTTACTGGCCGGTCGACCACTTCACCCTGATTTGTGGAAAGACTATACATTAATTTCAGGAACACATGGCTAACTCAAGTTTTCTCACTACTGTGAAGATCTAAAAGTTGCTCCTAACTCTTGCAGAAAACTCAAGGAAAATTTTACAGGCTCGTGATATATTCCTGCATCTCATCTTCACTACTTTTAAACAAAAGAATAGTCACAGTAGTCTAGGCACAAGAGTCACACTGCAAATCATCAAATTTGTTTTTAGGATACCCCACAATTTTAACTGTGGAAAACTTTTTTGTTGCACCAAATGCCTAAGAACCACATCTACAGAGAGCATGGAAATAAGAAGGTAAGAATTTACCATTTCATTCAGACACAGACAGTGACAAGTATTCCTTTCTTCTTTGCAAATGTTGAGATCACTGCCCTTCCCAAAGCCATCACAACTTTGGGTAGGAATAAAATGAAAGGCAGAATTTATCATTTAAAATATGAGACTCACATTCTAACCCACCTTAATGAAGAATTTTAAAAATTTAAAAATTCAAAAGATAGGGAAATCAGATAATGAAACAAAGCAAGGAGCCATAAAAAATACTGAACAGTAAGGAGTTCCTAAACCCTAAACCATGTAAATCAAATAAAGACAAATCAAATAAGGACCAGAAACCATATAAATCAAATAAAGTCAAGACAAATGCAATAAAGACCAGAAACCATTTTCTCCGCAGCACGCAGGGTTCCCCAGAACCAAACTTGATCGGGAGGTGCTCACTCTGCTGACGCACGCACGCAGGCAGCGCGTGCACACAATGGAGCGAGCGAGCAGTACTGAGACAGAGACGAACTTCACATGCGGACTGTTCCACTCCCCGAAGGAAAGGAGAGCACGGTGGGAAAGTTTTCCCACTTTCTTCCACATCAGACAGAGCAAAACTGTAGTTGATAAGGCAAACTACTAATTCTCTGGATATAATCGAAGGCAGAATTGAATGAATGGGGTGAGGGGCAGTGGCTGGGGAGAAGGAGAGAGGGAAGGAGAGGGTGGCGTGAGAAGAAGGAAGTTTGAGGCATTTTGTAAAGCTTGAATGGATTAACCTTTTAAAAGGCCCTAATGTCTCGCATTTCCCTTTTGCTTCCTTTTCTTTTCTTTTTTTTTAAATTAACTACACATCGATTTCCTGGGACTCAACCCAGACTTGTCCTATATTTAGCTGAAAGGCCTGGTACTTAGGACACACAGGAGTCCTAGGTTAGATATATGTCCGATACAAACAGTCCTTTTGGGGGAAAGCATTTTAAAAATCACTTTTTTCGTGTGATCATGCATCAAATATGACCAACTGTTTTTTTTTTTAAAAGATGAATTCCATGCATTATTTAGTAAATTGAGGCCCCAATCCATGGCGCTTTGATTTCTACTAGCAACATAAGCTATTTACTAAACATTTTTTCTAAACTTAGAAAACGTTTGCTTTCACATTTTTAGAAGATAATGAGGCTTAAGTGTTTCTAGTCTTTTACCTATTCATAAGTGGGGGTGTTTAGGCTGTCTAGCAAAGGAAAAAAAATAAAACGTGAATGCTTAAAAGCTACTCAACTTGGATAACATTTAGTAGATAGCTTGAAATGCACCGATTTAAAAACCCAACAATGCAGAAAGTTTGTGGACATAGCTTGTTTCTTCTTTAGTAAAATGAAAATGTAAGGGGGGAGGGCTGGTAAGATGTAAAAGATAAACAGTTAGGTCCCAGGCCGTAATATCTTGTCGTCCAGGACAAAAAGCTTTGCAACGACCACACTGCCATAGCCCTCCGGTGGGAAAGGCAGGGGGCGGGGGCGGGAGAGTCATCACCTCGGCTGCTCTAACTTAGGACCCTGCGTTTCTCACACCCCACTATGGGCTGGGCCCAGTGTGGGGAGCGAGACATAACTTGGCCCCAAAGCAGCAGCCCCAAAAGGGGAAAAAAGTCACCTCGCTCTTTGCTCTACGCACACAGGAAGAGCCCAATTCAAAGCCGCCACCACCGACACCCCCTTGCCTTGCTCTGCCCCAACTTGTGTCGTGTGTGTGCGTGTGTGTGTGTGTGTGTGTGTGTGTGTGTAAGCACCACTTGTGTTTCACCCCACGAATTCCGAGACACCTCCATCTCTCCCAAGTGAAGTGCTTCCATTCCCACCCCCACAAGCGCACCAGCTCAGCCGGCGCAGGTGTCCCGCCCCTGCCTATTTTAACGCCCCCCCTCAGACCCCGGCATCCCCAACGAGCCGCGCGCCCCAGTCCCTCCTCGCCCGGCCGGCGCACTGCACCGCCTAGCTTACACGCCGGGAAACACCGAGAGCTCTCTGTCCGGGTCACCTGGCCGGAGCGCCTGGCCCGGCTTCGGTCGGGGAAGCCCCGGGCCGCCTCTCGTCGCCGGCGCCCAGCGCGGAGCGCGCCCCGAGCTCCCCGGCAGTCACGTGGACGGCGGGGGCGGCCCGGGCGTCCTCACCTGCATCCCGGGCACTTGGACCGCCACCGGTGAGTGGGCCATGAAGGCGAAAGCGGCTCCGCGCGGCTTCGGCGGCGGCGGCGCCTCGGGCTCCGACTGGCTCCTCCTCCGGGGGTAGGTCGGCGGCCCTCTCAGGCTTTTCGACCCGGGCCTGGAAGGACACACACGAGTTGGGTGACGGGGCGGGGGGCGCGCGCGGCCCGGGGCCGGGAGGTGGGCGGTCCGCCGCGAGGCTCCCCGGGACTCAGTCTACCTTTCTGGCGCCCGCCCGCCGCTCTGGCCGCCGCCTCCGCTGCCGCTGCTGTTGCTCCTGAGGGCCGGACGCCGTGTGTGGCAGTGGCCGGGACCTGGGCTCCAGTGATGCCGCTCGTCTGCGCCTCGCCGCTTTAGGAAGAGGAGGTGGAGGCGCCCCAGCCACCCGCCCGCTCGCCGGGCCCGGGAGGCGGTTGGGGGCGGTTCCGCCGCTGGCCCTGCCCCCGCCCCGCCGCCGGGCGGTGTCAGGAGAGCTAGGACTGCGCTGGGAAGGGGCTCGGCTGGGGCTCCTGGAGCCCGAGAAGAGGGAGGTTTTCTTGGCCCACTGAGAGGAGAGCTCGGGGACTGGGGGGCGTGGAGCACGCCTCGGCCTGGAGAGAGAGAAGGGATGAGTTCGGGTGACCCGCGGGGTCCGAGAGCGTCCCGGACGCGGCCACGTTGCAGGCAGGCTTGCGAGGGCACGGGCGGCGCAGCCTCGGAGAAGTGTTGAGTTGAAACTTGGCGGGTGTCGGAATTTCTTCTCGAGTCCTCGACGTGGTCGAGGGCGGGGGCACAGACAGCCGCCGAGTCCGAGTCGGCGGACCCCTGCTGTCTCCCGCGGTCCGGTGTCCCCAGCTGGGGCCGCGCCGCTGGGCGGGGTCGGTGGCCGCTCTCCTCTTTCCGGATTCCCCGCCCCCCGTCAGGCTTCAGGTGCTTTAGAACTGGGGTTACCCCTACCTATTGGGCTACCGGTTGGGCGCTTGTGGGGGAGGGCGACCAGACTGGGGCTTCTCCTCATCACAAGCACGTGTAAGAGACGGAAGTTGGAAAACAGATGGCACCTCGGCAGAAAAATGAATGAGGAAATAGAGGCCTGGGAAATGAGATTGGGTCATTCGCAGGACATATTATTGAATTCAGCATACAGAGCAGTGGTTTGGGCAAGTCCCTGCCTCCACCCCATTTGAAGTTCCACTCCAGCAGGGAGGCAGACTCTTCGGAGAGTAACCTAACAGTAACAAGATTGAAAATAATAATAATAATAATAATAACAGTTGCAGTCATCTCATTAGGAAGGCACCTTTGGGAAACCACAAGTGCCAGTTTAAAATGAGGATGGAGTTCCCTAACTTGCAGGTTATTGTAGGGCTGTACCCACCATGGTGTTGGGGCTCTGGCAGACGAGAAATGTTTGTCTTGTTCCTTTTGAATCTGTCTCAAAAGATAGCATATCATTGTTATCAATATATTTAGCTATCATTAATGAATTCCATTTTCTTTCTGTCAGGGACCGCTAAGTGCTATATATATATATATATATGTGTGTGTGTGTGTGTGTGTGTGTCTTACCTTATTGAATCTTTACAAGGGCCCTCTGAGGTCATATTACCTTTCTTCCATTTTACTGAAATGCAAAAAAAGGCTCAGTGAGTTTGAATAATTTGACCCAAATATCACATAATTAAGAAGTGGGAGGGCTGGGAATTCAAACTCAGGTCCTTTTGACTTTTAAGATCTGCTCTCTTAACAACTGTCAAGTATACAAAACAGTATCGTTAACTATAAGTCACAATGCCATACATCACATCCCCAGAATGTAACAATCTTTTAACTGGAAATTTAATCCCTTTGACCACCTTCACCTGTTTCCCACATCACCCTCCCCTGGCAACCACCAATCTACCCTCTGTTTTTGTAAGTTTGGTATTTTTTTAGATTCCCTGTATAAGTGAGCTCATACCGTAGTTGTCTTTCTCTGTCTGACATTTCACTTAGCATAACTCCCTCAAAGTCCATCCACACTGTCACAAATGGCAGAATTTCCTTTTATAGCCAAATAATATTCCTTTGCATGTATATACAGCACACTGTCTTTATCCATTCAGATGATAAAGGATATCCTCAATTCCAGGCCCTCAGTACTTCCAACCTGATGATAGGCCTCAATCCAGTCTGGATTTCCCACCAGCCCGGTTCACACTTAATGCCAGCCTGACCAGAAACCCACAGTGCCATGTAAACTTCAGTGTCCATAGCAGTTCCCTGGGATTCTTTTTAAAGTGCAGATTTTGATTTAGCAAGCTTGTAGTGCGTCCAAGATTCTGCATTGCTAACCGGTCCCTGGGTGGTACGATAATGCTGATTCTTAGAGCACATCTTGAGTAGCAAGGGTTTGAATCAAGCTCCATCATTTAAGGCTCATCTCCTGTCCCATCCCCACTGATTCTTCCGCATTGCTGCAAGCCTTCCTTCAGACTCTTCCTATTGCATGTTGGTGGGAGCAGCACTCACATTGTAGTTCTTTTCTCTTATGCATTTCATTTGCTTCTCTTACATAAGAATTCTTTGGATAGAATGTCAGCTTTTTGAGGGCAAGATTTTTGTTGGTTATGTTCACTGCTGTATCCTCAGAGCCTAGAACAATGTATGGCACACAGGAAACCCTCAGTAGATATTTATTGAATGAATGAATGGATGGATTTCCTTTCAATTCTTCACTGAGTTTGGTATAGTGCTAGTTGGTATAGGGTTTTATTGATAGCCTGGTTCAACTCTTTCATTTTTCTGTCTCCTAAATTCTTTTCTGTTACTTTAATTTCACAACTACTTAAAAGGGCAAGTTGTATAATTTTAATAAATAAGGTAAACATATCTAAGAAGTGACTTTTCCTGACACGATTTTGTGCTAGAGTTATGTAAACATGTGGAAGACTGAATGCTACCTTTTGAGACCTGAACTATCGAGGCATTTCCTTAAAAACACTGCGTTTGAGATCTTGCTGAACTTTCTACCTTTCTCTAGCTTTTGTGCTATTAAATAAACTATGTGCTGTTATTATTATTGATAGAGATCTCTTGGGTTTTTACATGGAGTTACTTGTAATTACTTTGGCCACCTCATGCGAAGAGTTGACTCATTGGAAAAGACCCTGATGCTGGGAGAGATTGGGGGCAGGAGGAGAAGGGGATGACAGAGGATGAGATGGCTGGATGGCATCACTGACTCGATGGACGTGAGTCTGAGTGAACTCCGGGAGTTGGTGATGGACAGGGAGGCCTGGCGTGCTGCGATTCATGGGGTCGCAAAGAGTCGGACACGACTGAGTGACTGAACTGAACTTGTAATTTGCTTATGCTTTTTCATGTGTCTATTTCTTAATTTAAACAAAATGACAAGAAACTCAAGGATGCTTTTGTTATCCCCCACACAAAAGGGCACTTGAATATTTTTACTCCAAAATGTCAGCCTAGAGTCTGATAATATATTACAATGTGTTCCCACAGCTTGAAGGGAGATACCATATCTTATGTTCTGAGTAGCCCCAGAGGGTGTGACATAGTGTCTGAGATCAGATTTGGTACTTGCTTGATTGATGTGACCTGAGTGGCTATGAATACTTAATAGCCATATAAATAAAGTAAAATTATATACTAATTATATGCTTAATTATATATTAAGCAAAGTCAGTGAATTCCAAGTTACACTGTGTCCTTGAGCCCAACAGAAGTTAATAATTAAAATTAACAACCTGTGGCCTCAGTTTCTTGACATTTGTCATGCCCCCAATATTAAATATTTGACTTTTCCTATGTTTATAAATATTTACTGAGTGGATTGGGCCCATAGCTAAAGTGCAGATAGACAAAAGTGGCCAAACTTTAATGTAGGCAATAATGGGGTCATGCATTAGGACCATGGTTCTCAACCAGGGGAAGATTTGCTTCCTGGGGACATTTTTGGTTGTCAGAAATTAGGGGGTGGCAAGGACGCTACTGGTAGCAGGTAGAGGTCAGAGACAGTCGTGCCCGACTCATTGCGACCCCATGGACTGCAGCCCACCAGGCTCCTCTGTCCATGAGATTTTCCAGGCAAGGATACTGGAGTGGGCTGCCATTTCCTTCTCTAGTGGATCTTTCCAACCCAGGGATCAAACCCAGGTCTCCTGCACTGCAGGCAGATTCTTTACTGACTGAGCTACAAGGGAAGCCCAGTCTGATGCACAGGGCTGCCCTTACAACTCAGGATTAGCCAGCCCTAAACGTCAGTGGTGGAGAAGGCAATGGCAACCCACTCCAGTACTCTTGCCTGGAGGATCCCATGGATGGAGGAGCCTGGTGGGCTGCAGTCCATGGGGTCGCTAAGAGTCAGACACGACTGAGCCACTTCACTTTCACTTTTCACTTTTATGCACTGGAGAAGGAAATGGCAACCCACTCCAGTGTTCTTGCCTGGAGAATCTCAGGGACGGCAGAGCCTGGTGGGCTGCCGTCCATGGGGTCGCACAGAGTCGGACACGACTGAAGTGACTTAGCAGCAGCAGCAGCAGCAGCAGCAAATGTCAGTGGTGCCTGCGTTTGAAACACCATGCTCTATACTCTTTGCATTAGGGGTTACTAACCAGGTAACAGACCTAAGAATCCCTATTTCCTAAATATTTCAGTTCAGTGTGGTGGGTGGGGTTAAAACAAACAAACAATCCCATGGGATACTGGGCCACATCAAGGGAGTACTGGAAACAAAGCAGTATTTTTAAGCTACCTTTGTATAAACTATAGATATCTGCCACCAACGAGTGACTACTACTTAATGAAAACTACTATTGAACAGAAGATAACTTTAGGAAAAATTTAATGATTTGTGTTTTAAGAATTTTATCATGGGTATGTTCTAATGTACAAGGCATTACCTGGGAGCCTTCAAATATATTACCTCATTGAGATAAATTTGACCTCTTATACCACTTTATCAAATTTAAAGGTAGGGTTTCATATTGTGGACTATCACATTTTGATACTAATGACTACATTAAAATGGATAAAGTTCGTATGTGTCTGAAGTGAAGAGAAGTTGATACAAGTATCTGAATTTCTTTCAATTATCTGAGTATTTGAAACTACAGGAAATTATCTGGGTAATTCTAGAACCTCGCCATCCAGTGATAGGAATATTTTGATGTAAGCTACTAGACTTTATTAATATTTGGAAATATACCATTCACCGGTTCTTTTTCTTTTTCTTTTTGTGTACGTGACACTGTAACTCTCTTTACTCTCTGTGGGTATCAAATTTGGAAACCACAAAATAATAATAGTTCTTGCAGATGTTGTAGCCTAGCTATTGTTCCAGCAAAGCATCCCAATGAAAAACATATTGAATCAATTCTTGGTCAAGGAGAATTAAACCTGTGTAATTGCTTAATTCTCCTGAATAACCTTGCACTTTTGGGGGCTCACACAGTACTCTGCCATAGTACTAGCACAGCTGACTTTTCTTGCTAGCTTTACTTCCTGATGCTGCTGAGGGGAGTAGAGCAACAGAGGAGGTGGGTGGAAGCAGATTGCTGTTTAAGCGGTTTCCTGCTTAGAACATTTCTTTACATATACGCTTCGAAATATTTGCATTTAGATATGAAAAGAATTGAGCTCATTACTTCTTGCCTTTACCAGTTGGTTCCAAAACTGAGAGGTAGACCTGGCCTGAACATTTTATTCACATGTAGAGATAGAAGTCGAAAGATAGAAGGATAAGAAATAACTTCCTGGTTCCAGTTTGGCTGCCTGCCTAAACTCACACGGTCTCACTGTTGATCATCAGAGGCCTTGGATCCAAGGTGAAAGGCCTCAGAAGTTTGCCAGCCTTCACTCACGGTCTCCTCAATGACGACAGACCGCTGCTTGCTGTACCACTCATCCTAAAATTGTGTTTTGTATGGCTATAGGGTACAAGAGGAGACTAGGGAGTTTCTTAGAAGAGATTCTTTGGGAGACTAGGCTCTTTGTAATGAAGCCAGGTAGCTTCTTTGTACTCTCCAGAGTGCATATTTTAGCCACAGGAGAACCATTCATGGGTTACCATGAAGCGATGCTAGACAACCAATTTGGGTGACACTTTCCCCCTTGGAATTAACTTTTTTTGAAATGAATTGACCACTTGTTCTTTAATTCGTAGGCTTCTTGAGAAAACAGTTCTAGTCAAAGGTGGCAGTTAAAAACAGGAAAAAAAAACTGGCAGTTGAGACCGAATAGGAAGTGACTATGCCATCAGCTCACGCTGAGGAAAAGGAAGTTGTCGCCAGGACCTCTAAGAAAGGCAGCTGTGTAAAAATTACCCTTCAACTTGCTCACTGAGGTTCTGTCACCCTGCGGTAGAAGCTGCCATGGTTTTATTGCTTCTGTACTCAGAGAACATGAACAGAACTGGAGCATAGCAGGCAGTCTTTACAGGACCGTTATCAGGGACTACCAGTAATTTCTGGGGCAGAAACTCAGCATTGTAGACAAGCAAAGCTCCCACTCTACTCATTTGTTTTTCTGTACCAAATCGATATTTTAAGATTAGTTAGAATTTAGTATGTTCCACCATGAGGCACATTACAAGAGTGCAACTATAGAGTGCAACAGGGGATTTTCACTGAGAAATAGGAGATGGAAATTGTTTTTTATATACTCTCACTTGGGTCCTAGAGCCAGTCTAGGCTACACCACCTTTCCCTTTCTCCTTTCTCTTCTCTTCCCTTCTTTGCTTTCTCACATACTTCCTGAGCACAGTGCTAGTAACTGTGCTAAGTGCTTGGAGTAGAAAGAAATGCAGAGTTTGCTTTCTTTCAAGACATACCACACACGCACACACAAAAGACAAGGAACACTCAGTAACCTTTAAAAAATGTGAAAAGTACTTTAAAAATAAAATTAAAAAAAAAACAAGGAGCACTCAGAGTGATACAGAATGATAGTAGCAAGTAATTTCAAAAAGGTTACAGCAACAGGCACCAGAGGGCAATTCATTTTATTTGTGTGGATCCTGGAAGGCTTCTCAAAAAAGGTGATATTTGCACTTTGCCTTGAAAAATGGATAGGAGGTAGCTAGGTAGAGAAATGGGGAAAGGGAGTGGAGAAGAAAGAGCATTCCAGATAGAAGGAACAGCGTGAGCAAATGCCAGAGCGAGGTGTGTGTTCCCTTCACCTGGTGACCTAGTTACATTACAGATACTGTGCTCCATTTGTATAGATTCTGACTTTGTAGGTCTGGGATGAAGAAAGGGTATTTGTATTTTATTAAAAAAAAATATTCCCCAGGTAAGATTATGATATGTCCTCTTGGTTATAAACCACTAGCTCAGAGGAATGACAAGCTCTCTTTGAGGATGATCTGGTAGTTTGGTTTAACAAGCAGAGGCCTGTTAAATGAGACAGCCCAGCAGTGAGGTTGGAAGAACAGTGAGGGGCAGACTGTGAGCCTCGTCTGCCATGCCCAAAACTTTAGACTTGATCCCGTAGGCTCCTAGGAGCACTGAGTGGTTTCAAGGAAGAGGGGAATTTGCTCCAGATTTGTATTTTCAAGAAAAAAAAAAATAACCACGCTTTATTTAGTATATATAGGATAAATTGGATATAGGAGACACTGGAAGCAGAGGGACCTATTAGTCTATTAGGAAGCCATTGTAAAAATACAGGAGAAGGATTAAACTAAATTAATGGCTGTGAGAGTGAAGAGGAGGGGATAGATTCCAGAAGCAATTTGGAGGTGACACCAACAGCATTTGGTTGATTGGATGTAGACAAGACCAGAGGGAGAATTTTAAAATGCCAGAGACATCAAGCTTAGGGAAATGGGTAAATGTTGATGCCTGGAACTGAGCCAGGGCATCCAGCAGGAAGACCAGGTTTGAAGGAAAGATAAGGAGTTTAGTTTGGGGACACTGAATTTAAGGTGCCTGTATGATGTCTAAGTGGAGATGTTTAGAAGGCAGTTGAAAATAACAAGAGGTCAGATTGCAAATACACATCTGAGAATTGCAAAGAGAAATGCTTTGTAACCTCATGGCAAGAAGTCAATACAGGGCATAAAAAATAGAAATCAAGTTGGGACTGTTCACTTCCTATATAGAAAATCACTTCTTGAATAATTATTCTATGTTTTGGTCCAGTCAAATGCTGTCATGCCTACAGACATAATATCTATCTGCAAAAACTATACACTTTTCTTCAAAGTAATGATAGTTAATCTCATGTCCATAAGATGATATTACTAAATACTTCTGCTGTGTCCCTGCATACATAGATTACCCTTTGAATGCATGATAGTGACAATAAAGAAAGGAATGAGCAAAGGACAGAAATGATGTGAAGAGATCTGAATGCTATGTTGCCAAGTTTTCTGGGATGGTTTTCTCGCATGCAACTGTAAAATAGATTATTGTGCGCCAGAACAGTTTGTATTATATTTCCCCTCCTACACTCAAAAGAAAATGAGGTGGGAGATGACATGCATGCCTGGTTTCATGGAGCCAAGTTAGTGTCTTCTACAATGAAAAGAAAAACAGGAACAATTTATTGCAATCTAAAGCACAGATTACTGGCAAAATCATGATGTTTTCCTGCTGTGAAAGTGCACAGCAACTTTAGTTAATATTTCTTCAATTTTTCAGAATCATTCATACCATTCTGGTTCTTCCATTTTTTCTGAGCTATTGACCTTTTATGAAACTTCACACATCCCTATAGTTTACCATATGTGAAGGTAAGCATTCAAGTGGCCAAATGCCAACTTGAAATTAACACAGATAAATCATGCTTTTCGTATAAATTGTGAAAATAGTGGTAGACATTTACAATCTGAGATCATGAAAGCAGATACAAATAGATTGCATTTTAAATATTTTGTACAATGCATTTTATTATGTGTTTGGGTTTTTCTCAGGTGTTACAAGAAACTGAAATATACCAGCTCTTAAATTTTAAAGTAACTTTTGCATCAACAGTATACAGAATCCTTCTATGCAAATACAGAGAAATGAGTGCTTAGTATGTTGTGAAGGATGGATTTACTTCATGAAACATATGCTAAAAAGAGATTATTTTTTTCTTTTTTTACCAGACTCTCAAAACATAAAAGGTTCATGCTGTATGGAAAGGTCATTAGTATGAACAATAACAGAAGAAACTGTGTCTGGGTTGTAAAATGCTGGGCTATTTATTGAATATGTTTCCTAGTTAAGAAAAGAGTAAGGTATTCAGTGTGAGTATGCATAACAATACACTTCAGGATCACTCTTCTACTTTGGTTCTGCACATAGTAAATTATGTATAAAGTAGTTCTTTCATTGTCCTTTTTAAAGCAAGAAGCTCAAGTCAAACTTGTATTAATGTAAATAGAGGAATCAAAGCTATTATTTATATAGTGCTTACTCTGTGTCAGGCATGGTTGCAATTAACATTTATCCTCACCACAATCCATGAGCTAGGTACTACTATCATAATATCGTTCCCATTTTACGGTTGATGAAACTGAGGCACAGAGAGACTAAGTATCTCATCCAAGGTAGGGTTGCCAGATAAATTACAGGATGCCCAATTGAATTTAAATTTCAATAAGCAATGAATAATTCTGGATGAGACATATACTTTTAAAATATTATTTTCTGAAATTCAGATTCGACTGACTGTCCGGCATTTTTATTTGCTAAATCTGACAACCCTACAAGCAAAGGTCATATAGTTATTTAGAAGTGGAGCCAGAATGAACCCAGGGAGTGTGACATGAGAATTCATGCCTGTATTGACATATGTACACTATCATATGTAAAATAGATAGCTGGTGAGAAGTTGCTATGTCACACAGGGAGTCCAGCCTGGTGCTCTGTGATGACCTTGAGGGGTGGGATGGGTTGAGGGGAGGGAGGCTCAAGAGGGAGCTGATATATGTGTAATTATGGCTGATTTGCATTGTTGTATAGCAGAAACCAACACAACACTGTAATTTTCCTCCAATTAAAAAATAAATAAAAAGATATAAAAAAGAATTCATGCTTGTAACCACTCTGCTTTTACTGATTATAAGGAATGAAGGGTAGAGTGCTTTATTACCTATATATGGAATATTGAAAAATATGACTCGTGAATACCTCATGGACAGGATCATAGATTTATAAATTTGAATTTATTTAATTTACTCTAATTTGTACTATTGTTTGGACACAGTATTTATAGTGAGAATTTTTGTTTTGAAACTGATAAGACCCATAACATTTTTGAACTAATTTCTTTCTTCAGTGCTCTCTAAGGAAAGAGACTAAAGAAAAAGTGTGATTCAATGTGATGAGTGGAATTAACTGATCAGTATTATTGTTCCAAACACCTTTCTCGTCCTTCAAAAAGCAGCTTTTGTGTTGTGTATAAAGAGTAAGAGCATTCTCTCAGTAAGTGCTTTTTAAAAGAAAAATATGTCGTATATTTACTCACACCATTTTCTCCTCTCTTTCTTTGATAGTTTTACTTGAGAACAGGCAAAGGGACATCAGCTTTTTGAAAGGTAATGCAATGTAATGGAAATAACATGAGCTTTGGAGCCAGGCAGAGCTTATTAGTTGTGTGAACTGGTCTGAGCCTCGTTTTCCTCATCTACAAAATGGCGATTATGAATGCCTTTTCCAAATGGTGATGATGAAGATTAACTGAGCTGATGAACATAAACTTCTCTAATGTGATCCAATACAGAACTGACACTTGCACAAACAGCGGTAGTTCCTTCCTCCTGTACATTTGCCCCTTCCCCGGGCCTCCAGTACTCTTCAGCAACCCTCGTGAATCTTTGAAAATCTTCCGCTTATTTATGAAAGCTTTTTGACTTGTCCAGAGGTTACATAGCAATCAGAGGTAGAGTCAGTTGGAATCCAGAGTGCTTAAGATGTTTTTCTTTCTTTTGTGATTTTTTTGGGGGAATCTCTAAAATGTTTAGGTTAAAACAGAAAACCACAGTGTGATTTCTGCTCTTAGAGATTAGTTGTGAGGATTTGGGAGGTGTTTTGTTCCCCCTACATTGAGAATGTTCTTAGAATTTCAAGTAGGGGTTTATATACTTCAGTTTCATGGGGAAAGTCACCATGGATATTTCTGAGGGACACAGAAAGGCACAAAAAGAAACGGTAAGAGCAGGGAAATTATGTCATTAAAGCATTTTCCTGTGTATATGTGTGTGCACGTGCATGTATGTTGTTGAAGCAAGAGGTGGTGATATATGATGAGGGAAAACACAAAAGTTACTATAATAAAATAAAATGCAGTTATGATCAAATACAAAGTCATTATAATATTAGAAAGCAAATCACTTTGCTATTGAAAAAAAAAATCAATCCAGGCAAGTGCTATATAGTGTACTAAGTAAGAACATGGACTGTGGAGTCAGACTACTTAAGTTCAAATTCCGGTCTTGTTTACACACTAGCTCCGTGATCGTCAGGAAGTTCTTTCATTCTCTGTATTTCAGTTTCCTCATCTGTCAAATGTGGGTAATAATACCTATCTAATTGAGTTGACTTAAGGTCCATAATGTGTGTTATTTTTTCCTTTAAATTTTATTGAAGTATGCCATACATACAGAAAGTTACACAGATCATGTGCCAAACAGCTCAGTGAATTTCACAAGATTAGCACATTCCTGTATGTCACCCCGATCAAGAAACAGAACACTGCTTGCACCCCAGAAGTCTTCTTGATGCCCTCATCGAGTCATTACCTCCTTCAGCCCAAACGTATCCACTTCTTGTCTTCAAACATTGTGGATTCCTATTGTCTACCTTTGAACTTTAAATGAAGACCTATGTGATATGCTTAGAACAGTGCCTAGTGCTGGTGCTTAGTCACTTTCAGTCGTGTTCAACTCTTGCGACCCCATGGACTGTAGCCCACCAGGCTGTCTGTCCATGGGGTTTTCCGGGCAAGAATACGGGAGTGGGTTGCCATTTCTTTCTCCAGGGGATCTTCCTGACCCAGGGATCGAACCCACGTCTCTTATGTCTGCTACATTGGCAGGTGAATTCTTTACCACTAACACCACCTGGGAAGGAAGCCCTGGCACACAGTAACACAATATAAGCTTTCCAAAGTGATTTTAACCATAACAAGAAAGAAGGTATGTTTGGGGAGTAGAATTCTTAATAGGAATAACGCAATCGAAAGCAAATCTGTGAGCTAAAGGAAGTGCCAACAGTTAAATATGAGATATTGAAAGTGAAAGTGAAGTCGCTCAGTTGTGTCTGACTCTTTGCGACCCGGTGGACTGTAGCCTACCAGGCTTCTCCGTCCATTGGATTCTCCAGGCAAGAATACTGGAGTGGGTTGCCATTTCCTTCTCCAAGGGATCTTCCTGACCCAGGGATCGGAACACAGGTCTCTCGCATTGCAGGCAGACGCTTTAACCTCTGAGCCACCAGGGATATTAAGCTTCTCTTAAAAATGTTAGAGTTCTTGAGAACATTTTGTTTCTATAAATTATATTTATTGTATATTCCCTGGTAAGAAAATACATTCCATTTGAGACATCAGAGAAAACATATGCCCAAATATTTTAACACAATCTAGAATAAGCATTTTATTCAAATTGTTAAAAGACTGATAAATGAAAAATTAATTTGGCAGGAGCCTTTTCAGGCCTCAATTTCCTCGTTGTAAAATGGAGAGACTTGGTCCATCTCTAAGGTTCCTTCCAGCACTGACATTTAATGATTATATTAAAAAATTTTCTTAAAAAGCAAAATCTGGAAATCTCTGAGTCATTGTTTTATAGCCAAATAATAAATCTAGAGTCACAGACAAACATGACCTTTCAGAAGAAAGACAGCAGGGTTTCTGTAAGAGAAAAATCATGTCTGACTAATCTATTAGTAAATAACATATTGACAAAGAGAAACCAGGAGATAGAGTTTACATAGACTTTTAAAAAAGCTTTTGACAAGCTTCCATACGGTTGACATTTTTGTTGCTCTTAAATGAGTTGTTACGGGACTTGGGGAAACATTTTGCCATGAAAGGTGAGCTAACTTACATAATGAAATGGAGGATTGGAAAAAGTGGGTGCTTCTCTGGATGGAGAGGTGTCAGCATTAAGATTCACATGGTCCCTGCCTTACTTAAATGTTATGAGTCGTGTAAAGTAGGATATACACAGTGGTGTTTCTGTGATTGTAGCTGGCACTAAGCTCTTCTCAGTAGTGAAGTGGTAACCTGGCACAGGATAAATTGCAAGCAAACCTCTCAAAATTGAGGGAGTAGGGAAAAGGTACAATACATTACCTCAGCAAGGTAAAACATTTATTTAAAAAATCCTAACTATACAATACCTATAATAAGATCTGTTGTTACTTATGGCTCTGGAAAGAGACCTAGGAGTTGTAGATATTTCTAGAACAATTTCAGCTGACTGTGCCATTTTGGCTGGTGAGGTCAACAAGATGCTGTGTGTCAATAGAAAACAGACTAGAAACAATACCATACTATCCTATTTTTGAAAAAACAATTAAACCTCGTACAGCCTTGTCTGGAACAGAATATTTAATTCTGGGGGTTTTAATTTAAGAAAGGGAAAATGTACCTCAAGAATGGAGTGAGAAGGTGCTATTCTGAGACAGCCTCAAAGTGTTAGGATTCTTTAACCCAGGAAGATGAAGATAGAGGCAATGGCCAAAGTTCACTAACAGTGCTAATTTAGTACTCACTCCATGCCTGGTCTAAACACTTGATGTGTATTGAATCTTTCAATACCTATTATCCCTATAAGGTAGGTCCCACTCGTATCCTCTTTATGAAAGCATCATATAGGGTATGTACAGAGTAAATAGTAATCGGAACTATTCACTGGCTGGAGCTCGGAATAGACCTTAAAAGTCAAAAGAGTCGTTGGTGGGAATGCAAACTAGTACAGCCACTATAGAGAACAGTGTGGAGATTCCTTAAAAAACTGGGAATAGAACTGCCATATGACCCAGCAATCCCACTGCTGGGCATACACACCGAGGAAACCAGAATTGAAAGAGACACGTGTACCCAAATGTTCATCACAGCACTGTTTACAATAGCCAGGACATGGAAGCAACCTAGATGTCCATCAGCAGATGAATGGATAAGAAAGCTGTGGTACATATACACAATGGAGTATTACTCAGCCATTAAAAAGAATACATGTGAATCAGTTCTAATGAGGTGGATGAAACTGGAGCCTATTATACAGAGTGAAGTAAGCCAGAAAGAAAAACACCAATACAGTATACTAATGCATATATATGGAGTTTAGAAAGATGATAACGATAACTGTATGTGAGACAGCAAAAGAGACACAGATGTATAGAACAGTCTTTTGGACTCTGTGGGAGAGGGAGGGGGAATAATTTGGGAGAATGGCATTAAAACATGTATAATATCATATAAGAAACAAATCGCCAGTCCAAGTTCGATGCAGGATACAGGAAGCTTGGGGCTGGTGCACTGGGATGACCCAGAGGGATGGTATGGGGAGGGAGGTGGGAGGGCGGTTCAGGATGGGGAACACATGTACACCCATGGTGGATGCATGTTGATGTATAGCAAATCCAATGCAATATTGTAAAGTAAAAAATAATAATAATAAATAAAAAATAAAAAAATCTTAAAAAATAGAAAAAAAAAAGTCAAAAGAGTCAAATCCAAGGCAAACAAAAGGAAGTGAGACTTTACACAGTAGGCAGAAAAACCTAGGGAGCTCACCACCCCAAGCAAAAGTACATGTTGAGCTGAAAAGAGATTCCAAGAAGGATTTAGACTATATTGGTAGACTATAAAACCAAAATAGCTTGTGAAGAGAATCCTGTGAAATATCCGTAATCTTTGAGGCTGTCATTAATGAGGACCACCACACCCTTTCCACTCCTACTGCCAAAATTTCTCTGAGTCCCCCTATACAAATTCTGGGCTGGATGGGCCAGAAATTTGGCCAAGTGTGGCTTTTCCTTTTAATTATGACATAAGTAGGGAATGGTACATGAATTCCCTGTGGGCATTTCAAGATGGTTGTAATTTATGCTATACTTGAATGTCTTCATTGATACACAGAATCCTATTTTAAGCAAAGCTTAGCCCTGTAGAAATGGATCTTTTTCCAAACATTACTTGCAGAAGAGTGAATTGCCACACAGAGAGCAGGTAGAGGGGGTTTGCTTTAATATCCAGCCTCTAGTCAGTATTTGGGGTTATTTCATAATAAAGAAAGAAAGAAAATAAATTTCATACAAGGAAAAAGACATAGCTTAAAATAATACTCCTGTGTAAAAACCATCACATGAAAACTTACATGATATCTTCTCTGTCAGATCAATCTTTATGGAACTCAAGCACAGACCATCTAGTATTGCTGAGGGCTTCTTGGGTCTTGTTGGTATAACACTGCTGGATTCCACAGAATGCACCAACTTCCTCCCTTGGCTTGCTGACCTCTACCTTTTTGAAACATTGTACGTGCTCTACGCACACCATGAAAAAGAAAGAGAGTAGAAAGTCTTGGAGTATGAATGTCTAGTTACAGAGAACTAACCTTATCTGTCGGAAGGAAGTATGAAAAGATAAAAATGAAAAAACTTGGAAAGCTGACATACAGAGGAAGGGGAAAGGGACAAATGAAGAGAGAAGATTGTTCTGAAGTATATTATACAACAATGAAAACTTGTTTAGGGACTTTCTTGGTAGCCTTGTGGTTAGGATTCTGGGCTTTCAGCATTGTGACCCAGGTTCACTCCCTGGTCAGGGGACTGATATTGCACAAGTGCAGTGCGGCCAACAACGAAAATAATAAAAATTAAAAATCTCTTCAAAATTTGTTTTCCTTCTTTAAAAAAAATTATTTATTTTTAATTGCAGGCTAATTGCTAAATGTGGATCTAAATAGTAAAATGGATAATTGTGCCATCAGCAAAATGGCGAACCTGCCAAATCCTTCAAGCTGTCCTACTTCTCATAGCAGAGACTTTATGCTCTCTTCATTCCCCTCATTCTGACCCTGTGTCCTCTGGCTGCCCAAAGCTTATTTCAACAGCTAGTGCCTAAGCCAGTACTTCCTCACAATGCCTCAGTTCTAGGCCATTCTTATCTCTCTTGGTCAAAATGTATCTGTTTGATACCCTGACCTGCTTAATATCTGTTTGATATCTGCCTGTTTGATATCCTGACCTGAGAATATTTTCATCTTATTCATCTTAAAAAGAATATTTATGAAATGTGGCTGTCTCTCTACTTGGAGTTGCAAGTAGAGATATTTTGGGAGCAGAGGCCACCTCACACCCTCAAATATCTGGTGGAAAGCCAACAGTTTTTATCTAAATCAGGTAACCACAGTGACCTTACATTTCCTCATCTGTAGAATGGAGCTAATAATACCCTTCATTTCTATTACCTTTGACAACACTCTCACACACATTTACCTGTTTGGTTCTCAAAGCCACTCTCTGAGGTAAGGGTTATCTCTCCAGCCTACAGACAAGGAAACTGAAGCTCAGTGAGGTGAAGTAACTTGTCCTGGTATAATTTATGAAAAGGCTAGTGCAGAAGGAGAGGAGCCAGCTAGCCAAGACAGTGAATTGATTTGTGATGACAGAAGCTGCCCAGACTGTGGTGCCTGGTACAGGAGCCACATAGCTGTGCAGAGGCAGTATGAAATCAAGGTTGTACATATGGGCTTTGGAGTCATAGACACATAGGTATGAAACCTTGGCCCTGCCTCACTTTACCTGGCATCCCTGCAGCAGGTCACCCTCTCTGAGTCTATATTTCCTCATTTGGAAGATTCAGATTCTTCCCTTAAGGAGATATTGTGAGGATTAAGTGAAACACTGAGTATACTGTGCTTAGTATAGTGCAGAGCACACGAGAAACAAGCAAAAAAATCTGGAATCTTCTGGAATGATGAGTGGTAGTAATACTTAGTACATGTGCTAGCCCACCACATGAAGTCCACTGGCCCAAAAGTAGAGTCAGCTGCTCGTAAGGAGGCTGTAGGCAAACAGAACCAAACATAGTTGACACAAGGAAAGAAAGAGAAGCCTAGTCAAGGCTGCCTAGGACTAGGTTGCAGTTTCCTTAGAACAGTGGTTCTCAAGCTTGAGCCTGTACTAGAATTACCTGAGGGACTTGTTAAATGACAGAGGGCTGGGTCTTATTCCCAGAGTGTCTGATTCAAAAGTTGAGGATGGGGCCTGAGAACTGGCAATGCTAATGAGTTCCCTGACCTTGGAAGCCCACTTTGAGAATCATTGTCAAAGAACGAAGAATCCTGTCCAGTTCTAAGCATCCGAGTCTCCTTGCTTTTGTCTCCTCTTTCTGTCTTAATAAAAACTTCACCTGAAAAATGCCACCCTTATTTCTGGTAGACCAGAGGGAATTGCCTGTAACTGAGAGCTTAGGCAATCAGAGGACTGTTGGAGACCAGGGATGGTGGTGGCAACGACTGCCCCAGATAGAGGATGGAGAGAACTCTTGCTGCTGCTGCTGCTGCTAAGTCGCTTCAGTCGTGTCTGACTCTGTGCGACCCCATAGACGGCAGCCCACCAGGCTCCTCCGTCCATGGGATTTTCCAGGCAAGAGTACTGGAGTGAGGTGCCATTGCCTTCTCCGAGAGAACTCTTACAGCAGAACAAAGGTCAAGACTCAGATGAAAAGGAATCGGAGACAGCTGTGATTACAGAGCCATTCCCAGCTTGGATTTTCCCTCACAAGCTTTTTCTTGCCTAAGCTTTTTATCCCTTTTATAACTACAACTGTATTGGGAGGAATGGGGAAACAATCACTGTATTTTTTTTCTAAGCATTTCCTACTCCCTTGTTGTATTCTTTGTCGACCACAAGGCCAATATGAACTTGGAGAGCCTAGAGCAGCATGCACAGATTGTGGCAGCCAGAGTAAGAAGTTTAACAAAATTAGAGATCTCTCTTGAAGTAAAATATGTGCTATGTGCTCTGTATCATGTTACAGCAAATTCAAAAACCAAGGGCTGTGTTCCAAGTCACTGCCTGGCAGTTGTCAGTAACAAAGCCTCTGCTACCTGTTAAACACAGTTAATGAAGTAGTCTGTATTTATAAATCAGAGGATTTGTCTTTGAAAATAGTAACCTAATAGAATGAAAAAGATAGATCGCCTTGGATTTAGACTTCTGAATTACAAATCATCTGTCCCATGAATTTGAAGGAGGTGTAAGAAACTTGTGCTCTTACATATTGAGAATATATAGTTCTACTGCAAATCTTAGGAAAATGAAACAGGAATAGGAACCTCTGCTAGAATTCTAAGAATGTAAGCTTCTTCAGCTGTTGATGCAGAGACTATGGATTCCATATACAGTGTCTGGGCTTGTTCAGTGCCTTAAACTATCAAGTATTTGCCTGTACCAGCCTACCCACATTGCATGAAAACAGGTCTCCCTCATTCTTTGAGAATTCGTGGCTGCTGTCCTGAACCATTCACCCCAGCTTATCTCATACTCATTCTTACCTCTTCCTCAGTCCGCTCTAATGTCTGACCTCGTGATTCATTTTTTCCTCTTAGGAACTAGCACTTGGTATACTTCTCCAACTTGAACCTTTTTGGAGTCCTCTTTGGCCAGTTACCAGCTTTGCGACCCCATGGACTGTAGCGCACAAGGCTCCTCTGTCCATGGGATTCTCTAGGCAAGAATACTGGAGTGAGTTGCCATTTCCTTCTCCAGGGGAATCTTCCCAAAGCAGAGATCGAACCCTGGTCCTCCTGCATTGCAGGCAGATTCTTTACTGTCTGAGCCACCAGGGAAGTTCTGACTAACGCTTGGTCAATTATCAGATTCTCTACTTGACTAGACTGCTCTTGGGATCCATGAATGAGTGCTGCATGGGGACCAACCCATTCCATAGGACGTTTATCCAGGCCCCCATGAAAGGTACCCCTGTGCCATACACCACATCCGGAGAACAAAACTCAGATATGAGAGATTTGTGACTCCTTGATACTGCTCTCAGAAGGAACAGAAAACAAATGGAAGGGAAAGAATTTGATTGCCCAATCATTAGATACAGAAGAGCCAACTGAATTTCTCTATTATTTACAGTACATGAGGAAGAAAAGTGATGGTTTATTTAATAGTTCTGACTTCTCAGATGTGAAGAATTACTATTTCCCCCTTCTTCATACTCACCTCCCCACAACAACCCACCAATGGACTGATTGCCAAAACTTACTGATTCTACTCTCTATGATGTCTCTTGAATCCATCATCTCTTGCCTGAGCTATTTGCAACAGTATGCTAATAACTGGTCTCCCTGCGGCCAATGTTTCTTTCTCTCCTGGTTCCACTCTCCCGTGTCCCTCATCCCCTGCCAATCCATTCTCCACACTTCCACCAAAGTAACATTTCTAAAAACACAGATCTGATCCTGTTACTCCTCTTCTTAACACTTTGATTCCCATATATGTATCTGATTGTTATTGTATACTTTTGATTCTAGTTTTCTATAACAGAAGATAGGCTCTTCTAATTATGACAAGAATATTGGTCTACCATGTATTGTACTTTAGAGTGTTTTCACAACTATTACATGGTTTTTGAAAATTATTCCTATGATTTAGGTATTATTTATTTCTATATCTGAGGAGAAAGTATAACATTTTATGTATCAGTGGTGCATAGTATGCAGTGGACACATTAAAAATTAAATATGTGTTGGATCTATTTGGTTGAGTTGACTAGGTGCTCTTAAAGAAAAGTCAAACTTTCAGTTCCAAAGAATCAATTTGTTAAGTCTTATTCAGATGCTGACAAATCTCAGTTGTTTAGAGCATGCAATTACTGAGGTCAAAGTTGACGGTTCAGTTCCCATTTGTTTAAGTTAGCCTCATTCAGTTTCATGGACATAGTCTATAACCCTAACCTCAGCCAACTATTTCACAATTGCAGGTCCCAATGGAACATGAGTAACAGAATATGGATAAATCTACACGATGCCTCCAACCCTGTTACTTGAAAACAAATATGATGGTAACTCCTCAGGGTTATATAGATTTTTGTATATGCAGTTATACAAAGAAATTTTGGTGATAATCATCTAGACAAAGAGACAGTATGATTTTCCCAAATGATACTTTGAGGACCCTAGAGGATGCTCCATAAATATCTCATTCCAATAGTAGTTTTCTAATTATACAATTCCTGTCTAAATGCTAGTTTCATCTCTATTGATGACTCTGGTAACAATTATTAATGTAGCCTCAGATAAACCCTGTAATAATTCTACTTATTAATTTCTATATTCTCTCTGGAGTGAATAGCAAAATATTGTACATATCATATTAGCTTTCTCATTCACAGAGAGGTGATGAGCATCAGGCTCAACCTTCTGTACCCATGACATCACAAACTACCTATGTGGTAGCATTATGGAGACCCTGATCTGCAATTTTCTTGTTTCCTCTTATTTACTCTAGGTTAAGGCACAAATCCATTGTTGTCAGTCATTAGCACCCAGGTAGAATTACTTTATCAGATCCTTTCCACTAACATGTAATTAAAAGAGGTGCCTTAAGGAAGACACCTGACTGGCATATTTTGATGGGAAGATAGTAGTCCATATTCCAAGGTACAGGATGGGACACATAGGGGTGAAGTAGGGATGGTCCTAGAAGAGAAAAGAGAACAGTACTGTAACAAAAGCCTGTCTTATGTCCACATTTGGCTTTTAGTCAGCAATAATAATAATACATGAAATGGTATTATATAAACAGCATCTCATAGTGATTCAGAAACCAAGTTCTGATATCGGACAGACTTGGGTTCAAATTATAATTCTGCCATTTTCCAGTTGTGTGGCCTTAGACAAGTTTCCTAATTATTCTGAGCTTCAAGTTGCTGATCTTTGAAGGTAACAATAGTACCTATCATACAGGGTTGCCTTGAGAATTAAATGCGATAGTTCATGTAAAGCACTTAGTGGAATTTCTGAGACATACTAATGATCAAGAAATGTTAGCTATTACTATATATAAATTAAAAATTAAGGTTGCTTATTCTCAAGTATGTTTAATATATTCTCAATTGGAAGGCTACTTTTAGTGGAGTCAGATTTATGCCACCTCAAAATAAAAACTCTATAAAATGTCTCTGATGCTAGAAATAAACCTGATTAAAATGACACAAGAAATAAGCCCAAGAAATATATAAAGACAGGAGGATCCCTATGTTCCAACAGAGACCTGAAAGCTATACTTTAGAAAGATGAGGTCTAATCCAATGTATAGACTGGACACTGGAATTAGTACCATGAGAACTCAGAGCAGGGTAGAAGGACAGCAGATGTAACAAAGCTAGGAACAGAAGCCAATGTTACTTATTCACCTAGAAACTGTGTAAGTTATCTGGTCAACCTGTAGTTTCCCTCAAAAACACAATTTAGAAGAAGAGAATGAAGGTACAGTTCCTTTCCAAGATAGGAGTTTGAGGGCAAGACATCACTGATGATCAATTGAAAGGTCATGCTTATTATTATTTAGTAAACTTTTAATTGACAGTTCAGAGAAAATAACATTTATGTTTGTGTCCTCCTTGAGCCGGAGGACATTGCTCCTTGTTCAAAATCTGCTGATTAGCTGGCATATACAAATGTCAAATCACCAAGTTACAGCTGTTGCTTTTTTAGGACATAAACAAAGAGTCCATACCTATGTGACTAAAAGCAGACCAAAGTACTAGGTTTGATGGAATGTTAAAAGTATGGCTGTTAACTGTCCCCTGCATAATAACTCCTGACAGCCATTTCCTGCTTGGCAGCATGGGGGGAGGGTGCTGGAGAGTGTGGATGACTGACTTATCATCTTGACTCGTCATTATGACCTGAATGATCCCTTCTGCCTACCTGTCCCGAACAAGCAACACTTTCTTTCATTATGGAGACAGTGTCAGTATCTGGTTCTAAGGGGAAAGGTCATGATTTTGTTTTGTTGGATTCAAGAAATGTGAGTTTTTGAGTCAACAGAAGAACAAGTAACATTTGTATATGGTGCCTTCCAGCATATAAAGGATATTTTCATACACGACTTTATTTAATTCCTATAATAGGTATATGATGTAAGTCATAGCTATTTTTGCTTCTACTGTGAGAACACTGAGTTTCTAGGGTAAAGAGACTTGTCCTAAACCTCATAGCTGTTAAGTGATAAACATTTCAACATTGATTCCAACTTCTAGGCTCTTGACATGCCACCCTAATTTTCATTAACACTATCTCCATCTACCAGGGTTCCTGGTCTATAATCCTTGTGTCTGACTTTTCCTTCAAACCCTTTCTTCTACTAGTCATGAGCTGCTATTAATTTTACCTCCACAGTGCTTCTCAAATCTACCCACTATTGAAATTCCTATCCCTACTTCTATGGCCCTAGCCCAAGCCACCATTGTTTTTTATCTGGATTATTGCAGTAGTCTCCTAACTGGTCTGATTGTGATTTTCTGCTCTGTCCTACGTATTGCTGCTAAAGTGGGCTGTTTAACAGGGGGACAGATGGGGGAGGGAATAGTTAAGGAATTTGGGATGGACATGTACACACTGCTATATTTGAAATGGATAACCAACAAGGATCTACTGTAGAGCACAGGGAACTCTGTTCAATGTCATGTGGCAGCCTGGATGGGAGGGGAGTTTGCGGGGGAATGGATACATGTATATGTGTGGCTGAATCCTTTTGCTGTACACTGAAACCATCACAACATTGTTAATCTGCTATACTCCAATATGAAAGTAAAAATCTCTAAAAAATAAAGTGGAGTGGACTATTTAAAAGTGTCAATCTGAATATGACACTCATTTGGTCAAAACTCATCAATGGCTCCTCACCTTCAGAATGAAGTCCAAATTCCTTAGTTTGGCCCTGCCTCGTCCTTTTCTTCCTCTCCTTTTCATATACCCTATGTTCTGGCTAGAACTAGCTCTCTTCTCCTTCTTCTCCTTGAATCTCTCATGACCTTTCTTATTTCTGGGTTTTTTATTTTATTGGAAAAATCTCTTCCTCCTGTTGCCTACTTTATTATGTGGGAAGAGCCTGTAACAAATGTCTCCAGTGACATTTTCTAACCCTGACATAGTCCTTCTGTTCACCTTCATATAAACTCCTGTTATGGCATTTAATAACTTTAGTAATCATTGATTTACATGTTCATCTGACCCACTGGACTCTGAGATAAGGGCCAAAGACTTGTCCTGTGAAACATATACCCAGCTTTTTTGCTTTCCACAGTGTTTGGAACATAGTAGGTAGTAAAAAAAAATGTTTTTTACATGTAACTCATAATCAATGATTAATTATCTACCATATGCACAACTCTGTGACATGTGGGAAGGTACTAGGTCCAAGCCTTACTGAAAAGAGGAGAATTACACAATTCCTTTTGCCAAGAAGCAACATAAGACATTTTATAATTGAGATATTGTGTGGCACTGACTAAAAGTCTCCAGCAGTTTAGAAGAAGATTTGAAACTAGGGAGGCACCCCTTTCCTGTAGAAATGATGATTACTTATGAAGGGCCAATAGTAATTGAATATTTGCCATCTGGCAACTGTCACAGTACTCATTGTAAATCAGATTTAATAAACCCAAGTCCTTTTAAAAGGTGAAGGTGTTTTGTGTTATTTAAGGAGAAATATCATTCCCTGGGAGACTGACTCAAGGAAAGTACTCAGAAACTGAAACTAAATTCCTCCAAGTGTTAGGAGGCAGAATTCTACCTGTCTGGGATGTGACACGGTTGGAATGCCTTCTTTAAGGCAATTCAGATTCATTCTTTTCATCGAAGAGAAGAAAGCACATTTGCTTTTCATTTAATCAGTCAAAGTTTGAATAAATCAGGATGGACATTTGGTGTTGCCCATTGGGCACCCCTTCCTGGGTTAGCACTGCCAAGTCTCCACTTACACTCAAACAGAAAGTGATGCCAGTGGTTTTCCTGTCTATGGCTTGCACCCGCTGTGATACTCTGGCATAGACTGTGTAAATGTTTCCCTCCATTATCAGTTAGCTAACTGCGAAGCTTCATGTCTTCCCTCAAGAGTGATCTTGAATAGCCCCCAACCACCACTGCATAGAGTTGGAAATTGTTGTTTCCATTGATAAATGTGGGGCCTTAAGTGTTTTCCCAGTAAAATTGAAGTAAATCCAAATTTTCTTTAAAACATGTGCATTGTGGAGCTCTAAATGAGAGATGTTATTCAAGAAAACCAAATCAATAAGCTTCATTGAGTATTCGATATTTGTAAAGCCCTGTGCTTATTGCTGTGTGGGACATGTGGACGCATAGACCAGATTCCTTGCCCTTAAGTTGTTTAGTTCGGTGGTCGAGGGACCCCTTAGCTAGATCATGAATGGGAAGAAGAGGTGACGTTGACCCTTAGTTGGTATGTTATGAAGTTATTAATTGAGGCATTTAAAGAAAACTTACAGAGCAGACAAGCTATGATAGGAGAATGTAGGCCAGGGGGAAGAGATTGGCTAAAGAATTAAGTAAGGAAAAAGGAAGATTCAAAGTGAGGATCCTAGAGGCATGATGGTGAGTAATGCCAGGCAGAATCTCCTAAGACAGAAAAGTGCATGGGACAGTTCATGGAGAGAGCAAGGCCTGTGCTGTGGGCTGGATGGAGTAGGAGGTAAAAAGCAAAGGTCATAGAGCAGAGTAGTCAGAGTGTGCCAGTTGTGTTGATGATGAAGGCAGAGACTGCATACATAGAAGTGGGTTCTACCAGAAGCAAATAGGTTCCATATAGGGCTCAAACAAAACAGAGCCCTATAGACCTCCAGAAACCAGAACGAGAACCAAAGATAATAGCTCCATCCTGGACTGGTGGGTGGAAGTACAGTGAACCAACCTGAATCCCATCACACTATGAAAAGGCCCATGATTAGAAAAAATGCCAGGTGATGGATCTGAATAGAATCCACCTGTGCCTTATATCTGTTCAGACTAAGCCTTGTGAACTGTACCTGCGAGAAACTTTACTGGTATAAAGTATGGAGCTTGGAATGTCTTTATACTGGAGGAAGCCTGAGTTATAAATTACTTGTGCTGGTCCTCCGTGGATAAGATGAGCAGAGGAATAGTACTGGAAAACCTGGACAGTCTGGAGAAAATGGAGAACTTACAACTCCAAGTAAAGAAATCTCCAGCCCCATTGTACATGGCATCTTAAGAATATGAGCTATGTCAAAGTGGGGGAAGTATGCCTGAGATTCTAAAATTCCCACCACTAGATTCTATCTTTCATGGCCTTGAGGAAACAGGGTTTTTCCACTGAACTAAAATACTGTTACCTTGGAGTTGCTGTTGTTCAGTCACTAAGTTGTGTCTGACTCTCTGTGACCCCATGGACTGCAGCGTGCCAGGCTTCCGTGTCCTTTACTATCTCCTGGAGTTTGCTCAGATTCATGTCCCTTCAGTCGGTGAAGCTATCTAACCATCTCATCCTCATACCTTGGAGGGATGACCTTTATCTGATTCATTTGTTTTGTCTCCATTCTTTCAACAAACATCGAGGGCCTGATACAATGCTAGGAGTACACATATTTATAAAACCTAATCCCCCCCTTCCAAGAAGCTCACAGTTTAGCTGTGCTTAGGGCCTTGTGTGAGGATGGTACAGGGAAGTTCGTTTCATGAAGAGTTTAGGGGGGATGAGGTTACATGAGAAAGTGGGAGTGGGGGTGGGGAGGGGAGAGAGACAGAAAGACTGTGCAGGCAGCTAGTAAAAGTTCAGGGCCTGGAGCTCCGTGGGGGTTAAAAACCAAAGCGTCTGGGGAGGAAGGAGAGGATCAAAGCAGAAGATAGGCTGGGATGGGAGGATGGTAAATTCTGTGGATGGAAGACAGATAACAAAGCCTGTTAAGAAGAGAGAGAACCAAGCCAAAACTGAAACTAGGAGAAACTAAGTTTTCTAAGTTTTTGATGGATAGAATGTCTTATTTCAATATAATGCCTCTAGAGTGTGTGTGCATGTGAGAAGGAGAGAGAGACAGACAGACAGACAAGGAGACACAGACCAAGAGAGAACTTGAGATTCTGTCAACCCTTTTAACCATTGGTACAGGGTGGAGACTGTAACCACTAAAACAAAAGCAACTAGACCAGTGAGCCTAAATTGAACTTTAAAAAAGAGGAAGTGAGGAAAGTTTGTTTGTGAGCTCTGGTGGCAGGAAATCCTGTGACTAACCTTATTTCACACATCTCAGATTATTCAAAGGGATCTGAACTTTCTTAAGATCAGTAACTTAAAATGGAAGGGACTGTCTCAGAGGCTCTGATGTCTGAGAAGAGCTGACCCCTTGCTAAGCAAAGTAATCCAATTTAAGTTGCCCTTCACTGTGTGAAGAGAGGCTTCAGGGAACATGCCTCCCTGGTCTTTCCAATCAATAGTGCAATGCAGCATTAACAAATAGAATTCAGCTCTATTGGAAAAAAAGCCAATATATTGGAAACAAAATCAACAGGTTACCCTCTTTTTACTTGTAGAAATATTTTTCTAGGGCTGAAATCAACCACCATGTACGTGCTCTAATAATTTTCAGTAGCACTGGTGGAAGTTTGGACTGTGGTGAGGGCTGCAGGGGAGTTGAAGAGTTGGTGAGGAGGGGAAAGGCTGATGGTCAGGGTGAGGCAATTACAAAACAACAAGCATCCAGGCAAGTGACGACATGTCCTTCTGCGAGGGCACAATAATAGGAAGGAGCTCCTCTGCTGGGCTGGGCCATTAGCAGGGAGAGTAAGGGTTCCAACCACCTGGAGCTTTCATTTCTAGCTGAAGGTGCAAGTAGCGAGTACTTCTTGCTGAAGTAGCAAGAAGGGGGTCTCAGACTTATCTTTCATCAGCCGCAAGTGAAAATGTACCTCAGGCAAACGCTGAAGCCCTTGGCTATTTTGTATTCCAGAATAGTACATAAAGCACGCTCAGTTTTCAGAAGACAATAAAAAAAAAAATTAAAGTGTGCAAATTGTTGACAATACATGCTGAGGCCTGCCACGGATCAGGCCAACTGCATTTTCTAAATCCAGTGGGACCCTCGTTATAACACATCATATCACTGCTCTCCCCTTGGAGTCCCCGGGATTCTCACCAAGAGTCTAGTCCCTCTTTCAAACAGCATCATGTATCCAGAGGAGCACAAACCATCTTTCCAACCTCCTGTCCGGGCTCTGTAGCTCTGTGGGGGATGTGCCTGTCTCTACAGGCAGCTGAGCCTTAGTAAAGGTCAGAATCCTATTTACAGGCCTGACTTGCCATTTCGCTCATGGACTGATGAGGGCAAGGTTCTTTCTGTTCTGTCTGAAATCATTTGGGGGAACCTGCTGTGTTCAAAGAATGCAAACAAAAGGCAGGATGAATAAATAAGTTAGATATTTGCAGGCACATGCTGGAAACCAGGCCTCCAGCTGACAGACATACTGGTGGACACCTCTTGGGGCCCTCTGCCTCCTTATTAGGTTCACACTGGCCAGCCACCAGACCTGAGGGGCCAGGTCAAGGTTGGAGACCCCAGTAGGCTGAAATGAGTACTCCCAGCTGGTCTGGGGAGCACACCTGGAGGCTGGGGCTGGAATTACGTCTGCACCTGGTTCAGGCAGGGTTCAGGAATCTGAGACAAGAGCCAGGCAGATGCCAGGCAGATGCCAAGACATGGGGGAGGGGGATATCCCAGGCCAAGGGGAAACTGCGAACAACAGCAAAGGGGCTGGAAGGCACGGAGCACTTCTGAGAACAGGGAAGATCTTTTGTCAGTGCCCAGAAATTTAGGAACCCAAGGACCTAGAAATCAGATCAAACTCCAGGACCTAGGGGAACACCTTGAAAATTGTCCAGGGCTTCGGAGGTGACGGGGTAGGGGTAGGGGGGGTGGGGGAGTGTTAGAGGGCAGGGAGGTCAAAGAAAGAGCTTCTCATCACTGACTTCAAAGGGAAGAAACCAATGGCCTCAAATCCTGGTGATTGGGTTGATTATAGTTTTAAACTTAGGCAAGGGCCTTGGGCCTGGAAACCAGTAAGGAAACTTGGGACTCAGTTCAGTCCATTTATTGAAAGCCTACTATGTGCAAGGGCCTCTGCTAAGTTCTGAATCAGGAATGTGACAATTTGGAACTCAATAGCCATATCAAAAGTGTAAACCGTGCCCAACTTGACAGTGTCAAAAAGCCAAGTATAGGGCTTCCCTGGTGGTGCAGAGGATAAGAATCTGCCTGCCAATACAGGAGATATGGGTTCAGTCCCTGATCTGGGACGATCCCACAGGCCGCAGAACAACTAAACCTCTGTGCCACAATGATTGACCCTGCACTCTTGAGCCCAGGAGCCACAATTACTGAGCCCTATACTGCAACTGCTGAGCCCGTGCGTCCTAGAGCCTGTTCTGCATAGCAAGAGAAACCACCACAATGAGAAGCCCATGCACCACAGCTAGAGATGAACCCTGCTCACCATAGAGAGAGAAGCCCACACAGCAATGCAGACCAAGCACAGCCAAAAAAAATAAATATAATATTGACTTTTTAAAAAGCCCAGTATATGGAATGTACAGACCTGATTGTGATGTGCTTTTGACTCATTGTGAATATGACAACTATAATTTATAATTCCCAGATCAGACACATGAAAAGGATTTTGTCTCATGACTGAATTTATTTACATAAAGTTGTTATAAATTATTCTAAGGTTGAAATATTAAATCACATTTAGTTCTGCATTTTACAATTGGTCATTGTTTAAAGTAATAAACACGTGAAGAGAAATATAATAGACAGTAAGAAAAATGTGTATGAGTGAGAAGCAAAAAGGTAAATTAGAAAATGCAAACACTTTGGAATAGAAAAACATGATTTCAAATCCAGTTTGTACCATTTACTAGCTTCTGATCTTGGAAGCATTATTCAACCTTTCTGTGCCTCATTTTTTCTCATGGGTAAAATGGGAATAAAAAATAATACCTATAAGAATTATCGTGAGGATTAAATGAAATAATGTACATAAAACATTTAGCAAACTGTCTATACGTAAGTACCCAAAAATGACGGTTTTTATTTTTGTTGTTGATTTTGTCATTCAGCTATTGTTGAAACTGTTACAATGTATTTAGCTTGTTTCAGAAATATTTATCCTTAATATTTAAAAAAATTTTTCAAATAAATCATGTCAAGCATTTCTGTATTCATTTGGATTATTCAGAGAAAGTTTATGTTTTTAGTAATTAGGGATGGCTTTTTTCATTCCCTTAATTTGCCAATATTTGAAAGTGACCCTTGATCCCACCATTCCTACTTCATAGTAAAATGAAGATTTTCCACATTTGTTACATTTAGAAGATTAATATTCTCAAGAGGAAATTATTTAAGTATATTATACTATATCAGATCTATAGTTACTTTCTCTATATCCTGTTTGGCTGATAAGTACTCAATAGGATATGACATAAGATCCAAAGGTTCATTATATAAATTATTTTAACATAAAATAGCAAAAACACTTTGGGAAAGATTCTGTCTCATTTATGGTTCTTTATTGACTGACTCAAGGATAATCATGGACTCTTAGTTTAGTTTCTCTAGGAATCAGATCCTGAGACAAGGAATTGAATGAAAATGGTTTGTTTGGAATTGCAGGTAACAATTGTAAGGGAATGGGATAGCTGTAAAAAGAAAAAAAGGCAGTCAATAAAGAGTATGCTGTTGATTAGCAATATTGTTAGTTTCAGGTGTACAGTGAAGTGAATTTACAATATTGTGTTAGTTTCAGGTATACAGTGATATATGAATACATATACATATATCTTCTTTTTCAGATTTTTTCCCATATAGATTATTATCAAATACTGTAAATCAACTATACATCAATAAAATTTTTTTTTAAAAAAGAGTATGCTATTAAGCTGGCTAACATAGTGGTGGACTAATACTTAATCATATAGGGAACCTCTGGAAAACGGTGCAACACATTTACCTCAGAATTATCCCACCCAAGAGGCAAGGGAGCTGAAGTAGTTATACACCAACTTATGGGCCACATCTTACCTCTCCTGGAATTCACTGGCATTTTTTAAACTGTTGCATGTATAGGCAGCATAGAGATCTATAGTTCTGGGAAAAGAACCCTCAAGCAGTCATGCAGATACTGGCAGTTGAAACTCAGCGCAAACACATGGAAAGGACCGAAGGACATAGGAGGAGTTCCAACAACACCTGTTTATCAAGGGACACTCACAGCTCAAATAGACTTTTATTCCATGAGATGCAAGGCTGCTGGGCTAAGGTTTGGTCTAAGCTCTGATTCTGATTCTGGCTATCTTACTCTGTTGCCTTAATCTTTTAATCTGCTTCCCACTGACTGACATGTATTTTCTTGCTACCAGAGTAAATATCTAACAACTGAGGATGAAAGGACTCAAACTGAGAGAGAGACGAGGGAGAGAAAGAATAGAGCTGATACCTGTCTAGCTTCATGGAAGCAAGCGATTGTCTGGAGAGGAGATCCCATGAGAGACTCAGACTCTTGAACTCCTAAGACAATGTCCTAAAATGTGAGGATTCTATTGCTATGCTACTTCTCTTCAGTGTGGAAGTGGGGTGCTGGGAGAAGAGAGAAGTTGGTCAACATTTATTAGGATTTGTCTTCCTAGGGTCTAGGTTGGTAGCTTTCACACTGCGCTCCTGGATATAGCAGACATTTGCCGTAGTCTGGCTATCAGCACCCTCTTGATAGTTCTCCAGCCTCCTCTTGAGGAATTTCTCATTGTGTGTGGTCCCAGGAGCGGCTAGTAGTGTTTACTTTTCATTGTAGTATCCCAAGGGCCAGAACCTTGCTCATCACAGCTCTTTGGAGCCAAGGGGGTAGACATGTAACTGTCAGAAAAGTCCTAGAATTATTTAGTACAACTGTGGAAGACTTGGGGTGTATGATAGCAACTGAAGTGAAATCAGAAGTTGAAAGAACCTTCTTTACTTATAAGTAGAATGTTTCAAAGTTAAACAGTAAGGGTCATCTGGACAGTTTCATCACACTGGGAAAAGGAATGGCGGTGGTGGGGGTGACAGCTACTAGTCACTGAATATCTACTCTGGGCCACACACCTCACATGGGTGATATTTATCTTTACCAATTCTGTGGGCTCAGTGCTATTATTACTTCTCTGTTTTTCAGAAAATGGAAACTGAGGCTGCGGGAAATTATGTAACTTGCCAAGGATCATAGAGTGGCATGTGGGGTTTAACTCCAGTTCTGTCTGACTCCAGAGCTGGAGCTCTTTACCGTCATGCTGGGCTGCTACTGCCCGTAGCCAGGAATTCAAATACGTAGTTGGAATGGACTTTGCTGAAACATGAACAGAAAGTAGAAAGGAGGGCACCATTAAATTAGCTGACCGCAGAGTGTGACCTGGGAAGGGAGGCTGTTGTGATCAAATCATATGGTCATGATTCAAATGAAATGGGAGGTACTGAGTGATTGGAGGTTGCAGGGAGGGTGAAGAACTGGTTAAGTGACTACAAGGAGTGATCGAGATCGATGTGATTAGAGATGGAGAGTGCTGTTTCAATAGTAGTGTGTGCTATTCTGTGACTTATGTGGATTTAAAAGAGCTAGCTTCTCTATCTACTGCTAGTATCTTCTTCAACATTCTGTTGATTTCCTGATTTTATAAAACCCACTGGAATCTTGACCTCATAGCTTTCTTCTCCTCCTAGTTACTCACATGCAATTTACACTATGCTTAAATCTCTGTTTTTACACATCCTCATAATTATGAGTTCCTGATAATTCTGATAATGATTTGGAGTGTGTGTATGTGTGTGTGTGTTGTTTGTTTGCATACATGTCTGCATGCTTGCTTGCATAGTATGTTCCACTTTATTTCTCTTTCATTTCATATAATCTCTTTGATAGGGAAGTTCCATCCAAGAATGCTCAGTTCAAATATATAAGATATTGCATGCTTGAGGAGCTCGAATAATGATGATTTACATATTTCAAACATAAAAAGTGAGCTTAAGATTCCTCTCTTGTCTAAGAATGTCTAAGGGTTTAGAGGAGCTATTTTTGAGTGTGCAATGATAATATGAGAATTATAGCTTTATGCTGGGTTGTGCAAGTGCGTGTGTGTGCATGCACACACTCATCCATGAGTACATGTGTGTATGCTTCTCCCCATCCCTGTACTTTGCTGTGATTGAAACATCACAGAGTAATCACCAGCACAACGCTGGCAGATACCCTGAGGGCTACTAGTAGCATGATATTTTCAGAGCTGTGAAAAAGAAACTTGAGAAATCATATTGAAAAAAATCTTTTTTTAATCTCCTTAGGCCTTAGGGGTTATGATAATAGGGACAGATATAAAATTCACATAGGTGTCTAACCTCGGCATAAATTGAAGAGGAGAGACTCAGTATTCCTCCGTCACTCATACTCCTTACAAACGCTTCCCAGGATCCCTTGTTTACATTAGTTGTTGGGGAAATGTGTTTTCACACGAGGACAGGGAGGGTTGGAGAACGAGTGTGTGTTCAGGTGTCTTAACAGCTGTGTGAGGCACATACTTGTTTGTGGAAGTCAGTTGTTTGCCAAGGTCCAAGACCCCTACCTATATCTAACTGGACCTCGCATCTACACTGTGGTAAGACTCCAGACTGAGGAGAATGAGCCTTGCAGGCTTGCAGACTGGCTAAACCTCAAATCAGAGGTTCATTATTGTTGAAAGAAACCATAGGATTTATCCAAATAACTGAGACAAGGGTCACAATGGGGACCAAATCCAATTTTTGATTTCAGGAACTTTGTGATGAGAAGGGTAAGAAACCAGCAGTCTTATTTGCATTAGGACACGAAGGCCTCCTGGAATGAATGGTGAAGGCTCTCAGCACAGCAGGATTAAAGCTGTCGACAAAGAAGGGGAGACAAAGACTGTTGCAACAAGGGGGGTTGACAGGAAATCACTTGAAAGTAGGAAAGGAGAGATCCTTGGGCTTATTCTTGTGACACTGGCTTTGAAGCATTGAGAAATGCACTAATGGGACTCTGGAAGGTGACCCTCACATGCTGTCTGGCCTGATCCTTCAGACCTTATTGCACAGCAAAGAACAAAACCCAGAGTAGTCAGGATACTTTGCCTCACACACAAGCGTATGTGTTAGAGAACAGATGAGGTTAGGCTGGTCAGGAGAGTGTTACTGAAGAAGGTATGGTACCTGTGTACAATGGAGTGTCACTCGCCATCTGCAGCAACATGGCTGGACCTCGCGATCGTCATACTGAATGAAATAAGTAAAAAAGGAGAAATATCGTGTGACACCTGTTATATGAAGAATCTAAACCAAAATGATGCAAATGAACTTATTTACGAAATAGAAACAGACTCACAGACTTAGAGAATGAACTTATGGTTGTCAGGTGGGAGAAGGATGGGGGAAGAGGTAGGGAGTTTGGTGTACATAGACGTACACACTGCTATATCTTAAATGGATAACCAACAAGGACCTACTGTATAGCACAGGGAACTCTGTTCAATGTTATGTGCCAGCCTGGATGGGAGGGGAGTTTGAGGGAGAATGGATATATGTGTATGTAAGGCTGAGTCACTTTTCTGTTCATCTGAAACTATCACAGCATTGTTAATCAACTATACTCCAATATAAAAAATTTTTATAAAAGTTTTTCAAAGAAAGAGTGTTACTGAAAGGAAAATATGCTCTACGTTGGGGACTCCTGTAGTGGTTGTGGTGGTAGCAGCAGCAGCAATGGAGTTGTGACAATTGCATCAACAGAGTGCTGGGAGCAGTTATGGTCTGCCACTAATATTAAAAGCAATCACAGTGCTTCTTGAGGCTTACTGTGTGGCAGACCACTTTCATACTTTATAATAATCCCATGTGGTAGATACTAGCTCATCTCCAACTTACACAGGAGAAAACAGAGTCAGATAGGGTATCTGGCACAGGGTCATGTTACTGTTGAGTGGCAGCCCCAATACAAAGATTTTAACTTCAAACCCCATGCTTTTAATCACTGAGCTATAAGGTCACAAGAGTTACCAAAAAGAACATGCACTTCCTGGTTTACTAGCCTTGGAGTTCCAGATCACTTCTGATTGGAAACTCGAAGCGGAGCTCATTGAAAGGCTGCTGTGACCCACAGAAGAGAGACAGCATGACTGGATCCTTCCTTTCTCTGGGATCGGCTTTGCCCACGTGGGAACTGAGGCCAGCGCGGAGCAGAGGTTCTCACCAGGGCTCGTACTGCCCTCTAGAAGAGGTTTTGAAAGTTTGCTGGGACAGGTTTGTCTTCTTACATATTTCTACCCAAGTCTTTACATATAGAAATAAATATTATTTTAGAATGAATAGTTTCCCCTCTTTTCCCTCTTTTTATCACAGGATGTTATTTTTTTATTTTTTAAATACATATGTAGATGGGTTGAATCACCTATGTTTTCTACTTCAGGATAACGGGAGGAGTAAATTTTTTTTTTCTTATTAGAAAGAAGCATTAGGTTAAGAACCACTGTTGTGGATGGTTTATAATGGTCCCCCCAGTTGTAATAGTCTATGTTCAAAATCAGTGTTGGGGCAAGTGAAGTCATGGAATGCCCAATATCAGTAGTATTGAGATGACCTTACAGCCAAGACCTGCCTCCCTGATATAGACGTACCCGGATTGCCTTCACCTAGGGCACCCTGCTGATATCGTTCTCTTGCCACCATTTGAGGTCACAGAAGTTGCTCCATGAAAGATCACATAGCTTTGGACTTTGGCCTCTTTGTTTTTCTCTCCAGTACAATCCTGTGTCTACATCACAAGGCTACAGGGAAGACAGTCTTCTTTGCTACTCTGGGCCAAAGGGATGGTCTAACAGAGGAAATCCATTAAAACACGTGCCAAGTGGGTCTCCTGAATCCTCAGTGTAGCTCAGGTTACACTGATTAGGTTCAGACCATAGACTTGCTGTGTTACTCGCTCCGCTCCTCTCACCCATAATGGTGGGCTGTTCCCTACTCCTCATTTACAGGGCCTTCCTTCCTTTCATCCTTTCAGCCCCAGCCATAATCCTTGAGTTTCAGTCTGACTGCTCACTGGGCAGGCCGCTAAACTCGACCCCTCAGTTGTGTCATTCCAAGGCTTCTGCTAGCATCTCCACAGGTCTCTTTTAGCCTGCCAGAGTCACCTACAAAGCCACTTCATCTCAGAAGGCCTTTCTGAACTACCCCTAGCTTGCTGGTCCCCCCAGTCCTTCCAGCCTGATCCAGTGAATCAAGATGTGACCTCTGTTTCTCTACACAGCATGTTTTCTCTCTGGTCTGATCTCCACTGAGTTCAGTCATCTTATCTCCATCATCCTCTGAAGCAGGGGGCTTCTTAGTTGTCTTACAGGTGATGAACTTGCTATCCAGGAAGTTTCACGAGAATAGGGGTATGTCTGTGATATCACTGTCATATAACCCTAGCCTGCTAGCACAGATCCTGACATCTAGGGGGCACTCAATAAATGTATTTCAAGTCACCAGCTGACTTGAAGTCCATATGTGCACTTCCCATTAAAGGTAATGGTAGGGGGTGATTTTCCCCTGTAGTCCAGAGTTTAGGACTTAGCGCTTCCTCTGCATGGGTTTGATATCTGGTCGAGGAACTAAGACTCTGCATGCCATGCAGCGCGGCCAGAAAGTAAAAATAAAAAAATTAAATGTTTTTTAAAAAAGGTAATAGGGACCATGGTCTCTGCCTGGTCCCCAAATAACTATTGAATTTAGGATTTTCTGTAAGGAGCCAAGGATACTGATCAGCACTGGAACCTAGTCTGGTTCCCAAAAGGAGTCTAAATATCTCATGGCCTAAATCCACAACATTTTTGTCCTACATCCATTTCTAGAAAGTTCCACTCTTTTAAGGAATAGTTTGGTAAGGCCCACACCAAGCATTTTCAAGAAACAACTTGACTTAGTGGAGTCGGTGAGAAGGGGCACCCCTCCACTTCCATTCCTGTCTCTCCCAGGCTGGGAGTGAAGATGCTTAGACATTCACTGCCCCAGTCTTTCAGGGCTGCCCACAGCTTGGAATCCAGTTTCAATAGGACTCTCTAGTTAAAGTTTGGTTCAAGCCACACAGTGTCTTTTTCTCCTCAGAAAACGGGAAAATAACACTGGCCTATGTGTCACACATGGAAAGTGTTTGTCACGATGCTGTGAAAAACTATTTCCAAAGGTTGTCCAGGCTCTGCTGTCATCTCCACTCTTCCCCAGTGGCTGAGGAGGGTGGCCTGCACCCTCTGAAGGGTACAGCAAGCTTTCCTCCTGCCCAGGGCCCTGCTGGGATTGGTCGCGTCCCCCTCACTCTGCTTCCTTGGAGCGTACCTACCTACAGGAAAATTAGGGGAACCAGTGGCCTTGGGCAAGGTAATTCGTGCTCTGGGCCTCAACTTCTGCATTTTTAAAATAAAAAAGTGGACCTATTGAGGTCACAGCTCCTTCAAAGAGACAATCTTGAGAACATATGAGCTTTGAAACAGATAAAAGCAGATTTCATTCACATTTCTGCTACTCGGTGGCTGTGCAACCCTGAGCAAATCAATTAACATCTCAGCCTGTTTCCTTATTTGTAAATTAGAAATGAAGCGTTATTTCAGTAAATGAGAGAGCATGAAAGAAGACACCTAGCACAGGGCTTCCTGTTGTTGTTGTTAGTCACTCAGTTGTGTCTGACTCTTTTGTGACCCCTTTGGGCTGTAGCCCACCAGGCTCCTCTGTCCATGGAATTCTCCAGGCAAAATACTGAAGTGGGTTGCCATTCCCTTCTCCATGGGATCTTCCCGACCCCAGGGATGGAACCTGTGTCTCCTGCATTGGCAGGCAGGTTCTTTACCACTGAGCCACAAGGAAAACCTAGCACAGTGCCAGAATGTGGCAATTACTAGTTTCCTCCTCATCTCCCTTCCTTCTTTTGTCCCTTCTCTGGCCACGAGTTACTGTCAGTGGAATGTTTGGAACAAGCATGGTGATGCCACCTCGCTGTGCCATTGTCTAATGTCTAGACACTTAGAGTAAGGCTGCTTCCATTCTTGGTGGAAAGTGAAGAGGGAAGAACATGTTCCAGATCACAAGGAGATTGTCTTCTGGGAGCATCTGATCGTGGACCCCAAAGCATTAGCAGGATTCCTATCTCACTAAATATGCTTTCTCAGATACAGTATAATATATCCTCCTTTTAGGTGATCAAACCATAAGATTAGAATTTGCTCTTTCAGTCACTGGCATATATAAATTTGGGAGATTAGGATTCACTTTATTGACTGAAGGTGAGCAGAAGTCTCCCTTAAATCCATTTCAAGAATTTTGATTTCTGGACTGATCTAACTAGGAAGTAGAAAGTGAGCATCAGCAAATATGCTCACATAGTCTCATTACCCATGGAATGTACATTCTTGTTGCTTAGAGTAGATTATGAATGCCTTTTAAAAAACAGGGCTTTTTTCCTATGGATTTTAGTAATTCCCCATGGTATGTGCTTTGGTGCTTTTGCTATAAATAGGATGCATATATTCTCTGTTTAATTTCTGGCTATGGGGTAGTATAATTTAATGGTTAAGAAGGCAGTTCTAGAATTAGATCTTCTGAGCTGCCTGATCTTAGCCAAGTTATTAATAATTAACTTTGCCTGGTTCCCTTCACCTCTAACATAGAAATGATAATAATACCTGCCTCAAATAGTTGCTATGGGAATTAAATGAGATAATGCATATGAATTACTGAAAACAGTGCATAGCATAAAGCAAACGCTCAGTAAATGTTAGGTTACATTAGACTATCACTAGCATCAGATCAGCATCGTTATTATTATGAGGGCCCTTTGTGAGAGTATAGCTAATTCACTATTTATTGGACTCCAGCCTGTTTTCTAAAGTGGAGTTGTGGGGAAATGCTTTACAACCTTTATTTGCAACAAAATTTTTAGCAATTAAATAAAAATTTGCCCCCAATTTTGTTTTCATAGCTAGAATGAGGCTTGTAGTAAATCTTGGCCTAGTTGGACTGTTGCCCCTACCTCTCTAATCTACAAAATCCACAAAATCCACTCAGCATATATTTCTGAATGAGCACTTGCTGTGTTTCAGGCAGGTTTGTAATTTTCTACTTCATCGTATAGTCGTATCACGTGTGCATGCATGCTCAGTCATGTCCGACTCTTTGTGAACCCATGGACTGTAACCCACCAGACTCCTCTGTCCATGGAATTTTTCAGTCAAGAATACTGGAATGGGTTGCCATTTCCTCCTCAAGGGGATTTTCCCAACCCAGGGATTGAATCCACGTCTCCTGCAGCTCCTGCATTGGCAGGCAGATTCTTTACCACTGCGCCACCTGGGAAGTCCCATATACTTGTATAGTTTTGCAGTATATGGTTCTACTGCCTGTCACATTAAATAATCAGTTTTGTTTTGAACAATGTAAGGGTCTCTCTTGGGGTTTGAGATAACTAATAAATACCTCTATGCTTTCTATCTGAGGTTAGAACCAATGTTGGGGGAGAGAGAGAGAGCACCAATGGTCAGGCAAATGACAATCAAAACAGTTGATTCTACTTCTCCTATGTTGATGAGAGAACCTAGCTTAAGTTTGGGGACCTCACCAAGGCTACCTTCCTTGCTTTTAATTGAGACGGTCTCTCACTTTCCTATGGGAAAGTGGAGCAATACCAGAAAGGGCCTTCCTGTGCAGGCAGGCAGATCCCAAAGAAGAGAGGATTCCAAGGCAGAGATTCCCAGGTTATTCATCCATGCTCACCAATTAATTATATCCCTTCTCTGAAATGGATCATTGAGCAAGAAGTGAGGTAAGAGGCCAGGAGTGGTTAAGGAATCTCCTCATGTGGAGCCCTGAAGGGTGAGACATTATGTCCACCCAACTTTCCTCATGTTTTGTCATCTTAACCACTAAGCATATGGCCAACCAGGGATAGAGCTCCCTCCTCTGGAAAGATCAGTGACTTATTCTGATTCTCTGACTCATGAAACCACTCTCCCAATACCACTTCTTACTGGGGGTGTCTTACAGAGATTAATGGTGGGTGATGTTGATGTTTTTGCTTCTGGAAAAGATACATTAATTATATTAATATGGAACCTGAAACCTGGGTGAACATGGCTGAAGAAATACACAACCCTGGGGAGTTATCTCACATTCTTTTCATGGTAATGAACCTTAAGCAAGCCCTAACTGCTGCTGACAATTAGAATACATTTCCCTAGTGCATTCATTATCCCATTCTCCTAGACAGCTTTTTCATACCAGTTCCTCTTTCCTCAAACTCCAACACCTTCTTTCCCACTCTTATGCTCAGCTGATGGTCTTGGTTGTTATTTTACTGACGAAATAGAAGCACTCATAAGAAATTTTTTTATAAGCTCATATCACTAGATAGATAGATATAGTAGGGTAACCCCCCTACTGGCATCTGTGCCCCATTGTACTCTAACGGGCTTCTCTCCTATTACTTTGGATGCACTGCCCCTGCTCCTAGCAAAGGCTCTCTTTCTAAACCAGAGCCAATGCCCTGTCTGTGATTTAGGGACATTATTCCAACAAATTTTCGTGCTCCTATGTCATCATTTTTCTGTCTTTACTGAGTTTTCCCATACTCAAACAGTTCTCCTATCCTAAAACATAGCACAACAAAACCCCTCAAAATCCTCTCTCCACTTCCTCCCTCTATGTACTCTCTCTCTCTCTCTCCCTGTCTTTCTCTCTCCTGTTTACAGAAAAGCTACTTGTAAGAGTTATCAATATTCTGTGTCTCCAATTCCACTCCTCCTATTTACTCATGAACCCACTCTAATTACTCTTTTGCCTGTGTTCCTCCATCAAAACTGTCCTTATCAAATCCATCTATGACTTCCTTATTGCTAAATCCAATGATTGATTTCTGGTTCTCATGTTATTTGTCTTGTTGGCAGCATTTGACATAATTTATTATTTTCTCCTCCTTGAACTCTCTCTTCACTTGATTTTCAGGACACCATATTCTACCTCTCTGGCTGTTCTGTCTCAAACATCTTTGCTATCTTCACCTTATCTTCCTGACCCCTAAACATTGGAGTATCACAGGGCTCAATCTTAGGGCCTCTTCTCTTTAATAAGCGCTCCAATCATGCTGAGAGCTCTTACATTTATAACTTCAACTGGGAACTCCACACTCATATATCCAACCACTTACTAGACCTCTCTACTTGGATGTATAGTTGACAACTCTAACTCAAGATGTCAGAACTCCTGATCTACTCCCCTAAAAACTCCTTTTCCTAGTCTTCTCTCAATAATAGCTATCTATTGCTATTGCAATAATAGCAACTCCATTTTTACAGTTGTTTAGGCCCTTGGTACCTTGAAGTTATCCTTGAATCCTGTGTTTCTTTTACAATCTTAAAAACAAAGAGAGTTCATCAGCAAACCTTATTGGCTCTACCTTCAAAAGGTATCAATAATCCAGCCTCTTGTTACCACCTCTACAGCTCTTTCTCTAGTGGAAGGCACCGCCATTTCTTTCCTGCATTACTGCCATAGCCTATTAGCTGCTCTATATGCCTTCTCTCTTGCCCCTAGAGTTTATTTCCAGATAGTAGCCAAAGTTATCTTGTCAAAACTTAAGTGATGCCATTCACTCCTCTGCTCAAACGGCTTTCTATCACCCTCAAAGTAAATGACAAAGAAAGGCAAAGCCATCTCTCCACTTCAAAGCCTGCATGATCTGGTTCCCTGTTACTTCTCTGCCTTCATTTCCTACTGCTCCTCTCTTTGCTCACTTCTCTCCAGCAACACAGGACACCCTACTGTTCCTCAGACCCCCAAGGCCTTACCTCAGGGCCTTTACACTTACTATTCCTTCCGCCTGAGCCTTTCTTCTCTCAGTTATCTTTATGGCTTGCTTTCTCAACTCCTTCAGATCTTTGCGCAAGTATCACTTGCTCAGTGAGGCTTTCCCTGATCACCCTGTTGAAATGCAACCACTTTCCCCCCATTATTTGCTTCTGCTGAGCACTGATTACAGTCTGACTCACTGTATATTTTACTCATTTGTCTTATTAACGTTCTGTCTCCTCTTCCCAAAATATAACTTACTCGACGTGGGACAAGATAGTAGATACTTAATAAATATATGGTTTATGAGTGAACTCAAGGCTTAAAACCTTGGGAATTCAATCTATGATCAAGATGGAGTAAAGGGATTCAGATTTACCCTCCTCCTTGAAACAACTAAAAGGCCACACAAAATATGTAAAATCATTGTTTTCAGCACACATAGTATCAGGCAACAAAGGACAGAGATCCCTGAGATATGGAAAACAAGTGAAGTTAGCCAGATGATAGCCCTAACTCAACACCCTGAGAAAGATTCCAGATGGTGCAAGGAGGAGGAACACAGCCAGAGCCTGACAGGCTCCCTGAATTAAGGAAATGGGGCTTAGAGTCCTGGGAGATAAAGATGGCGGAGCAGAATACTGGAGATGGCAGAGCTGGAGAGGGAGAGAGAACCATGGAGATCTTCAGAGAATCTCACCCATGTATTCATAGCTATTCCTATCAGCACATGCATATTTGAAAAATAGCTGAGGTCAAGGAAAGAACGACTTGAAAGGATTAGAAGTAACAATGATTGGTGCTCACACAGGGCCAGGATACTGCCTGTTCCCAACCAGTTAGACTGGAAAACTTCATAATTCACAGGTCATTGAGTAGAGTACTCAAAGGGTCTTGCCTCTACAGTGGAAAAGAATTAGCTCTAGACTAAACACTGCTGTGAACCTGCCCAACAAATCATAAAAGCAAGACCCAAAAGGATGAAACTGTTCCCAAGTAACTTAACAGTGTCCCAGAACAAAGTTCAAGAATATTTATAGGAATACAAAAATATACAGCACCCAACAAGGTAAAATTCACAATGTCTGGCATCCAATCAAATATTACCAGGTGTGCAAAGAAGCAAGAAAATTCAACCTACACTGAGGGGAAAATCCATCAATCAAAATCAACTCAGAACTGACACTATATGTTAAAGAATTTCCTTCAGGCAGAAGGGGAAATGATACCAGATGGAAATATGGGTCTTTACAAAGGAATGAAGAGTACCTGAAAGGTAACTACATGGATAAATACTCAAGAATTTTTATTTTCTTATTATTGAAACTCTTTAAAAGATATTTGGTGGTTTAAATGAAATAATAACAATGTAAAATGGGATGGATAACATATGTAGAAGTGAAATGGATGACAGTAACACAAAAGCCAGAAGAGGTTAAATGAAAATTCAAATAGGAGAAATTTCCCATGATGGTATTAACTATGGTACTACTTTTACCTAAGATTTTGAAGATTACAGGCTTTGAATGTTTTTCTGCAGTAATGGAGTATGCTCCAAGTGTTCCATCTCCCTCTCTAATTTCTTCTTAAAGGTTCAGCTAAGTTTATAACAGCTGAATTTCCTCCTTAAGTTTTTCCTCCTTTGCTTTTCTATGTGCTGGATCCTTTTACTTTTTATTTGCATTTTGACCTAGAGTTTTTTAAACATACTCTTCTAGGTTCTTCCTGTGAGATCTCCCTTAGTGAGATAAATGGAACATAAATTATTGTTCTTCCAAAAGTATACACTGTTCAGAGAAATATTGTCCACTTTTATCTCCTTAAATTGCATAGTCCCACTTGGGAGACTTTTTCCCATCAAAACCAAGCTCCCTTGACTGGATCCCCTGGTTCATCTTTGCTTTGCCTTTCCTTAGAGCCATAGTCATAAATTTCACTAGCATGTTTCTTTAGGATACAGACAGTTACTTCTTTTTATCTACAAAACCTCTGTCATCCTGAAATTTACACAGCAATTCCTGGGATATTTGATGCTGATCCTCCTTGTCTTTTCTTCTCAAGTCAGCCCAGATTTTTTCAAATCACTTCCTCCAGTTGCCTTTCTCTTCAATGGTGTCTCGCAATTCTTTAATGATTGTCATGCAGGTCTCTAGTTGCAAGTTGCTGCAGCACTAACAACACACACTGTAGCCATGACAGGATTTATCAGGAATATAACTTACATGCAAAGGAGTAGCAGAGCCCACAGGACCCCCTGTAGCACATAAATACGGAATGTCTATTGCACTGAAAGATGTGCTTGAGTACACAAGAGCTGGCAGACACTAGTAGAGGACACTCTCCTGTCATGGGGCTCCCTGCATCAGGAATTATTTCTGAGGAACCTTTGAGGCTTAACTAACTTTGTAAGTTGTAAAATTAGGTTATTGATTTCAGATATTTCTCCTTTTTTACTGTAGGCATTTCACAGTTATAGGTTTCCCTCTGAGCACTGCTCTCACTGCCTTTCATAAGTTTTGGTATGTTGTCTTTTTGTTTTCAGTTGCCTCAAGAAATTTTCTAATTTTCCTTGTGATTTATTCTTTGACTGATTGGGTGTTTAAGAATATGTGGTTTTATTTTCACATATTTGAAATTTTTCCAGTATTCCTTCTTCTATTGATTTCTAGTTTTATTCCATTGTGATTGGGGAAGATGCTTTGTATTTAAAATTCATCAAAGCCTCTTCTGGCTCTGGATCAAAATGGTAGAGTAGGAAGCTCATGAGCTTACTTCCGCCCATAGACACACCAAAACTATATCAGTGTATAGAACAATTATCTCTGAGAGTGACCTGAAGACTAGCAGAAGAGATTTCAACAACTTAGGATATAAAGGCCATATTGATATGGCTAGGAGGAGAAGAGATGGAGACTATTCAGAACCCACATCTGTGGTGTGATGACCAATAAGTATGAGGGGTATCATAGCTGCAGAAGTCCCTCTGCAGAATGAGGGATCCAAGTCCCACATCAGGCTCCCTAGGTGATGCTGACCCCCGTAACATCTAGCTTTGAAAATGAGTAAGGCTTATGTCTGGAGAGTTAGAGGGCTGTGGGTAACTGAGCTCTTGAATGACTTGTTCACAAACTCATTTGTTATGAGTCCCAGTGCAGAGGCAGCAGTTTGAAAAGCATCTGGATCATACGAGAAGATACATTGACTAATTTTAGGGTATGTGACAGAGGGGCAGGGATCTGGTACAACTTTCTCTGGGGATAGAAATGCTGGTGGTTAAAACTAATAAATGAATTCAGTGAAGTTTAAGAATACAAAATAAATATACAGAAATATATTACACTTCTATATACTAATAATGCACTATCAAAAAGAGAATTTAAAAAAAATTCCATTTATAATTGCATCAAAAGAATGAAATAAATTTAACCAAGGAAGCGAACAACTTGTACTCTGAAAACTGTAAGACATTGATGAAAGAAACTGAAAATTACAGAAAAAATAGAAACATACACTGTGTTCATGGATTGGAAGAATATTGTTAAAATGTCCATACTATCCAAAGCAATTTACAGACTTAATGCAATCCCTGTCAAAATACCAATGACATTTTTCACACAACTGGAACAAATAATTCTTGCATTTGTATGAAACCACAGAAAAGCACAGATAGACAAAGCAATCTGAAGAAAGAAGAACAAAGCTGGAGGTGTCATGCTCCCTCACTTTAAACTATATTACAAAGCTATAGTAATTAAAACTATATGGTACTGGCACAAAAACAGACAAAAAGATCAGTGCAGCAAAATAGAGAGCCCAGAAATAAACCTACCTTACATGGTCAATTAATTTAAGACAAAGGAGCCAAGAATATACAATGGGGAAGAGATAATCTCTGATAAATATTGGGAAAGCTGGACAGCTACATGCAAAGGAATGAAACTGGCCACATTCTTAAACCATATAAAAAATAAGCTCAAAATTGATTAAAGACTGAAATCATAAAGCTTCTAGGTGAAAACATAGGCAGTATGCATTCTGACATCAATCTTAGCAATAGTTTTTGTATATATCTCTTCAGGCAAGGGAAACAAAACAAAAATAAACAAATGGGACTACATCAAATTAAAAAGCTTTTGCACATCAAAGGAAACTATCATGAAAACAAAAAATCCACCTGCTGACTGGGAGAAGATATTTCAAATGATACAATTGATAAGGAGTTAATATCCAAAATATACATAGAACTCATATAATTCAACATCAAGAAAACAAGCAACCCAATTAAAGAATGGGCACAGGATCTGAATAGACGTTTTTTTCAAAAAAGACATACAGATGGCTGACAGGCATACGAGAAGATGCTCAAAATCGCTAATCATCAGTGAAATGCAAGTCAAAACTACAATGAGTTATCACCTCACACTTGTCAGAATGGCTATTATCCAAAAGACAATTAACCAGTGTTGGCAAGGATGTGGGGGAAAAGGAAATACTCATACACTCTTGATGAGAATGTAAATTAGTGTAGCCACTATAGAAAACAATATGGAGAGTCCTCAGAAAATTTAAAAGAAAACTACCGTATGATCCAGCAATTCTATTTCTGAACATTTATCCAGAGGAAACAAAAACACTAATTAGAAAAAAATACACACCCCTATGATAATTGCAGAATTATTTACAATAGCCAAGGCATGGAAGCAATCTAAGTCCTCATTAATTGATGAATAAAGAAAATGTATATATCAGTTCACTTCAGTGTCTGACTCTTTGCGACCCATGAATCGCAGCACGCCAGACCTCCCTGTCCATCACCAAATATATATGTATATATATGTACATATGTGTATATACACAATGGTATATTACTCAGCCTTAAAAACGAATATCTTGCCATTTGCAACAACATGGATAGGCCTAGAGGATATTGTACTACGTGAAATAAGTCAGACAGAGAAAGACAAATATTGTATGATTTCACTTATATGTGGAATCTAAAAGCCAAATGAACAAACTTAACAAAACAGAAAGTGAGTTAGAGATTCAGAGAACAAACAAGTAGTGACTAGAGTGGAGGGGACAGAAATAAGTGAGGGAGATTAAGATGTACAAACTTCCAGGTGCAAAATAAATGTGCAATATGGGGAATAGTCAATAACCATGTCATATCTTTGTATTGTGACAGATGGTAACTAGACTTATCATGGTGATTATTTTCAAACATATAGAAATATAAATATACTGTACTGTATAATGGAAACTAGCATAGTGTTGTAGATCAATTACATTTCAAAAAACAAGCTCATAAAGAGATCAGATTTATGGTTACCAGCAGTGGGCAGTGAGGGGAGGGGAAACTGAATAAAGGAGTCAAAAGGTACAAACAAAATAAATGAGTACTAGGAATGTAATGTGTGCTTCCCAGTTGTCTCGGTGGGTAAAGAATCCACCTGCAATGCAGGAGACACATGTTTGATCCCTGTGATGTGAAGATCCCCTGGAGGAGGGCATGGCGACCCACTCCAGTATTCTTTTTTTTTTTTAATATAAATTTATTTGTTTTATTTGGAGGCTTATTACTTTACAATACTGTATTGGTTTTGCCATACATCAACAAGAATCCACCACGGGTGCACACATGTTCCCGATCCTGATCCCCCCTCCCACCTCCCTCCCCATACCATCCCTCTAGGTCATCCCAGTGCACCAGCCCCGAGCACCTTGTCTCATGCATCGAACCTGGACTGGCGATCAGTTTCACATATGATAATATACACATTTCAGTGCCATTCTCCCAAATCATCCCACCCTCACCCTCTCCCACAGAGGCCAAAAGACTGTTCTATACATCTGTCTCTTTTGCTGTCTCGCATACAGGGTTATCGTTATTATCTTTCTAAATTCCATATATATGTGTTAGTATACTGTATTGATGTTTTTCTTTCTGGCTTACTTCACTCTGTATAATAGGCTCCAGTTTCATCCACCTCATTAGAACTGATTCAAACGTATTCTTTTTAATGGCTGAGTAATACTCCATTGTGTATATGTACCACAGCCTTCTTATCATTCGTCTGCTGATGGACATCTAGGTTGCTTCCATGTCCTGGCTATTATAAACAGTGCTGCGATGAACATTGGGGTACACGTGTCTCTTTCAATTCTGGTTTCCTCGGTGTGTATGCCCAGCAGTGGGATTTCTGGGTCAGAAGGCAGTTCTATTTCCAGTTTTTCAAGGAATCTCCACACTGTTCTCCATAGTGGCTGTACCAGTTTGCATTCCCACCAACAGTATAAGAGGGTTCCCTTTTCTCTGCACCCTCTCCAGCATTTACTGTTTGTAGACTTTTGGATAGCAGCCATTCTGACTGGCATGAAATGGTACCTCATTGTGGTTTTGATTTGCATTTCTCCGATAATGCCACTCCAGTATTATTGTCTGGAGAATCCCGTGGACAGAAGAGCCTGGCAGGCTACAATAGGGTCGCAAAAGTCAGACAGAACTGAAGCCACTGAACATACATGCACACAGGGATGTAAGGTACAACATGATAACTGTAATTACCACTGTTACATGTCATGTGTGAAAGTTTTAAGACAGTAAATCCTAAGAGTTCTCATTACAAGAAAATTTTTTAAATGTCTTTAATTTTGTGTCTATATGAGATGATGGCTATTCAGTAAACTTATTGTGATCATCACTTAATGATGTATGTAAGTCAAATCATTACCCCATATACCTTAACCTTATGTAGTGCCATATGTCAATTATATCTCAGTAAAACTGCAAGAAAATCAATGCTAGTTCAACTGACAACTCAGACAAATGCAAAATGCTTTTTCTTGACTCACTTATTGCTTTAACACATATCAGAAGTACATTCTGTACACCTCCCATTTTGTCACACAGAATATTAATAAAAATGTGCATTCAAGGCTTGATATTTTTAAAAATTAACTGCTTCATCAAGGACATTCTTAAGTGAAACTGACATTTTAACCTTTCAAGTGCACGGTGGTAAAGAATACAGTTACTAATTAGTACAGTTTGGTGCTACTGCCCTGATTGGTAGTTTTGCCCACTATTGCTTTTGTACCATTGGTGCAAGTGCAAACACAGTAAAAAAGGAAAATGACTTTTTACAATTTTTATGAAAAGCGTCTTGACCTTATGGACCTCTGAAAGAATCTGAAGAACTATCAGAGATCTGTAGACCACACTTTGAGTGCCACTACTCTAGTATTGAGTAACATTAGGAATAATGAGTGTACAACTAACAAACTGATATACAGGTAAAGAGAAATAATTTTTAAATAAATAAGGCAGTAAAAGAGAAATGAATGTACGTAGATAGAACATGTGATACAATGGTAGATTTAAACTCTTAAGGTCACTTTTTTCCTTGGTCTCCAATACAAGCAGAATGTAACAGGTAATTCAAATCATTCTCCCAATGTTTCCAGATAGACTTGCATCCTTGGGTAAGTGCAGTTTAGCTTTATTCTGAGACTTCTGCTTCAAATGAGTAGAATGAACAATGGGAACTAAGATCACTAAAGTTATTTGAGCCACAGGTTTAGAAAGAAATATGATAGAAAATAATCCCCACTTTGCTAAATGAAGATAGCAACTCATACCAATTTACTTGAGAATGTAGATTGAACCCTGCCAGTGAAGATCTAAGATGCACATGGAGTTTGTCAAAGAAAGGAACATCATTTGAATACATAGTCCTTCAAGCTTCAGGAGAATTTTGTGATTGGCATACTCATTTGCTTCCTATTTAGAAGCAAATTCAAGGACAAACAAGATGAGGTAAGGAGGCATTCTCTAGATCCCTTCCCCAAAGACAAACTGTCTAGTTCGTTGAGTTGGACACTGCTAGGGATTTATCAGTAGTATCTTCACTGTCCATTTCCATTGTACAGGTGTGTCTATCTCATTGATTGGTTGTCCATCAAATCTGAATCTAATCTATCTCATTGACAGGCCTTGTCTCTCACAATATACCTTCTTTAGTGTGCTGAGAGCTGTTTGTCATTTATTTTGAGCTGAATCACAGATCCATCATAGAATTATAACATGAAAGAGTTGCAGGTAACCTTTGCAGTCATTTCTTCTAACCTCTTACTTGATAGAGAAATATCCTGTACAGTAGCCATGTCTAGATGTCATTCAGCAGATTCTTAAGTACTTCTGATAACAGAGAGCTCACTAACTTATGAAGCAGGCCATTTCAATATAGTCAGCCCGAGTTCTTAAGTTCTTCCTTATACTGAATCAAGACTTCCTAGAATTTTCATCTCAGCCTAGGCACCCACTCAGTGTTCACAGAATAAGAATAAGCTTACTGTTTTTTTTTTTTTTTTCCCAGAGAGCCTGCTATTTTGGTGTTAATATTATAATTCTTTGTTTTTTATCCAATATTTAGATCTTCTTTGGAAAACTGGGTACTGATGCTTTTGGTAAGTGACATTAAAGAGTGTGTAGGGCATAGGGAAGAGGGAAACACCTGCCTTTATATAATAATATCATTGTAGTGGACATATTTGGATGGCTACTTAGTGCTCAGTCTCCATCTTCAGATTTTATAAAAGACTCCTGATTTTATTCAGATGTCTGTCATCTACTCCCCAATCACACTAACCTGAGGAGATAGTGATCTTGTCCTTAGCTCTAGTAGTGGGACTCCATTATTTCAGTCAATGGAGTTAATGCAAGCCTCCTTCCCAGTGATTAGTTCAGAAATAAAAATTAAGCTAATAAATACATAACATACACCTAGCAACTATTATTGATACAGAAGTGGGCTTGTAACTTTGATTCAGTCAGTTTTAAGGGAAGTACTTTTTATTTTATGATCAAGGGAAAGATTTTTCTCTGTGTGTCATTGAACATGAGCAACTGAAGAGGAACTAAAGAGCCTCTTGATTAATGTGAAAGAGGAGAGTGAAAAAGCGTACTTAAAAGTCAACATTCAAAACAACTAAGGTCAGGGCATCCAGTATCATCCCCTCTTGGCAAACAGAAGGGGGGAAACGTGAAAGCAGTGACAGATTTTATTTTCTTCGGCTCCAAAATCACTGAGGACAGTGACTATAGCCATGAAATTAAAAGATGCTTGCTCCTTGGAAGAAGAACTATGAAAAACCTAGACAGCATATTAAAAAAGCAGAGACATCACTTTGTCAACAAAAGTCCATATAATCAAAGCAATAGTTTTTCCAGTAGTCATGTACAGATGTGAGAGTTGAACCATAAAGAAGGCTGAGCACTGAAGAATTGATGCTTTCAAATTGTGGTGCTGGAGAAGACTCTTGAGAGTCCCTTGGACTGCAAGGAGATCAAACCAGTCAATCCCAAAGGAAATCAACCCTGAATATTCATTGGAAGGACTGATGCTGAAGCTGAAGCTGCAATATTTTGGCCACCTGACACGAAGAGCCAACTCGTTGAAAAAGACCTTGATGCTGGGCAAGATTGAAGGCAGGAGGAGAAGGGGATGGCAGAGGATGTGATGGTTATATAACATTACCTACTCAATGGACATGAACTTGAGCAATCTCCAGGAGATAATGAAGGACAGAGGAGCCTGGTGTGCTGCAGTTCATGGAGTCGGACACAACTTAGCTACTAAACAACGATAAAATTCACCAAGGCACTCCTGTAGTGGGCACAGACAACTTCTAGCTTCAGTTGGTATCTGTATGATCATTAAAAACCTGGAAGTTGAGTATATATCTGTTTGGCAAGAATGAACACCCTGTTCTATCTTGAGTTGTATCCTTGCACACATTTTAGCAATTACTTCATTTACCACCAAGTCTTGCCTTACATGACACTCTATACCTAAGATTTGTAAGTAATTTTGGACATGAAGAAGAAAAAAGTTTCCTGTACTGTGAATGGGACTGAGTGACTGATTTGATGCCCACTGTTTGTTTTCCTGCCAAATTTATATAGTGTCTTCAGGTATCAAAGACTTCTGCCAGTTTATTGACCCCAGTTTATCAACCACTTCTCTTCCCCTCTAAAGAAAAATGGAGTGCTTCCCTGATGATAAAGGATGGTTTAACTGTGGTCTCTACACAATATCTGATCATTCTACTTGTAACTATTAATCTTCATGGAAAAACCTCATGGAGCATTGATTTTTGAAAATTTAAATACTAAGGTCTTTATGATATTGCTTTTAAGTGGTGATGATAAACCCATGCTAATAAAGAGAAATAAGGATTTAGTGTGCTCCAGTGGAATTCCTTGGCTATCTTCTGCCCAGTTAAGACATCTTATGACAATATGTCCTAGAGGATCTACAATGAGAAACTCCCATGTAAATCAGAAATGTTTATCACTTCCTGGAATCCATTGAGTAGTACTGTAAACGAACACTTCCTCCCCATTCCCGAGGCCATGGAACACAGAATTTCTTTTTTTGTTAATTAATTAATTAATTAATTTTACTCTACAATATTGTATTGGTTTTGCCATACATTGACTTGAATCCTCCATGAGTGTACACGTGTTCCCCATCCTGAACCCCCCTCCCTCCTCCCCATCCCATCCCTCTGGGTCATCCCAGTGCACCAGCCCCAAGCATACTGTATCCTGCATCGAACCTGGACTGGCAATTCATTTCACATGATATTTTACATGTTTCAATGCCATTCTCCCAAATCATCCCACCCTTGCCCTCTCCCACAGAGTCCAAAAAACTGTTCTATACATCTGTATCTCTTTTGCTGTCTCACATACAGGGTTATCATTACCTTCTTTCTAAATTCCATATATATGTGTTAGTATACTGTATTGGTGTTTTTCTTTCTGGCTTACTTCACTCTGAATAATAGGCTCCAGTTTTATCCACCTCATTAGAACTGATTCAAATGTATTCTTTTTAATGGCCGAGTAATACTCCATTGTGTATATGTACCACTGCTTTCTTATCCATTCATCTGCTGATGGACATCTAGGTTGCTTCCATGTCCTGACTATTATAAACAGTGCTGCGATGAACATTGGGGTACACGTGTCTCTTTCAATTCTGGTTTCCTCAGTGTGTATGCCAAGCAGTGGGATTGCTGGGTCAGAAGGCAGTTCTATTTCCAGTTTTTCAAGGAATCTCCACACTGTTCTCCATAGTGGCTGTACTAGGTTGCATTCCCACCAACAGGGAACACAGAATTTCTATCAACTCTTCTACCTTTCAAAGATAGTTTAGGGGAAGGAAATTCTGCCCCATTTATTCTGTCCATTCATTACTTGCTTCTGCCTGATGAAGGAAGAATAACTAGCATGATTGGTGATTACTTGACATCCACTGAGCCACACTCAACAAATGGGTAAAGTAACAATAATTCCAAAACAGAATTAGTGTTACTCTTTCTCTCTTTTTCTTCACTCTTTCCTTATTCTAACTGCCTTGCTCATGGACTGGTAAATGTGTAAGCAGGTGCCTGCATCCATGTATGCAGGGCCTATAATGTGTCCTCTATATGGAAACTTGGTCAGCATCTCTCTCTCTCTCTCTCTCTCGCACACGCACACACACACACAAGCATGCACACATATGCTTTTGTTTGTGCTCTTGCTGGTAATTATGGTAACTATATATGTAAAGCAGATCTGGGTCCTTAGAAATGACTTTGTAAGCCTGGACTTATCATATACATACAACTCTCTGAACGGACAGGTCCCAAAGTCTGGTTTCAACAAGGTAAAAGAAATATGCTGTTGTGATCTCAAGATACAGCTACATTCCCTTATCTGGCTTTAGTGAGAAAGCCATATGTTTGGGGGGTTATTGAGCACTTGCCCTGTTCAGTAATAAAGTTGATACTCTGTGATCCCTTTCTGACTATCAATTTACCATATATATATATATATATATATATATATATATATATATATATATGTTTTGCATTAGACGGAACTCAGAATGGAGAAACTTTAGTTCTTACCTCCAGAATTTAAAAGTTGCCAATAATTCATTCTACAGTTCTCTGTTTTTAGAGCCATAGTAAACAACTTACTAAAAAAAGTAAAAGACTATATGGGCCTTTGAAATAGCAAGTCTTCAGGTTCCTTTACCTTTGGCTAATTCCCTAACCTTGATCTACTCTGGCTTTATACCAATAAAATAAAAGGAATTTAACATTGTGATGAAGCTTGGTCTTGTCCTAACAAGACTCTGACTCCAGCAACCTCTACCCCAGAGCCTGATTCAGTCAATTCCTATATAACTGGGAAACAAACCTGGTAGCAGATATGATCTTATCTGGAAAGTACTTTATAATGATAAGGAAGATCATACACAGCTGTACTCCCAGCAGAGAAGAGCTATACCCATGAACCTATGGCACAATACCACCACTGTGGTCCTTTCGAAATAGTGGCTAAGCTTACCAAGACTTTTAGCAGTCTCATATTTTAAATAATCAGAAACAGAATGGGGTGACCCAAGAGATCGTTGTATCCCTTCCCCATTCCTCTTAGAGGTCAATCCAGTTTTTATCTCCAACATGTCTCATGTGCACAGTCTTGGCATCTTTCCAGCAGTGATAGATATTCTCCTCATAACGTATTTTATATCTTGCATCTGTCTTCCATAGCATCTGCATTATGAGATGCTGTAACAAATTACCACAAAATTGGTGGCTTAGAAAAACACAAATTTACTCTCTCACAGTTCTGGTTTGCCTAGAAGTCTGAAGTCAAAGTGGCAGCAAAACCACATTCCCTCCAGAGACCCTATGAGAGAATCCTTTTTTGCCTCTTCCAGTTTCTAGTGGTTCCAGGCATTCCTTAGCTTGTGGCAGCGTAATCCCAATCTCTGCCTCCATATTCACATGGTCTTCTCCTCTGTGTCTCCCTCTGTGTCTCCCTTTTTGTTTATTTTGACACTTATCATTAGATTTAGGGCCCACCATAATCCAAGATGATCTCATATCAAAATCCTTACTTTCATTATATCTACAAAGACCCTTATTCTAAGTAAATTACATTCTGAGATTGAGATGGACATATGTTTTGAGAGGACACCATTCAACCTCCCTATAGCAACCAGGCAGCATCTTGTATTTCCACACACTTTTCCTATTAATGGAGCCCCTGGTTTGTGCTCTGATTTTTCTAGGGTGCTCTTTCCCATTAATAGTTTTACTCAACTCTGAGATTTACCACTTCATACTATTTTTCTGGTGGCTTCCCTAGTGGCTCAGACAGTAAAGACTCCACCTGCAATTGTAGGAGACCCAGGTTCGATCTCTGGGTCAGGACGATCCCCTGGAGAAGGAAATGGCAACGCACTCCAGTATTCTTGCCTGGAGAATTCCATGGACAGAGGAGTCTGGCGGGCTACAGTCCATGGGGTCGCAAAGAATTGGAAAAGACTGAGTGACTAACACTTTCACTTTTGCTATTTTTCTAGCTTTAATCTTTGACTTCTGTATCAAGATTCATTTGACGACAAACATAGATGATGTAAACAAGAAAGGAGGAACTTATTGGGATAATAATGTCTTCAATTGTAACTTGTTACAGAGGCTCAAGTGATAATATTAGGGCCAGTTTTTATGAATATCTTGGCATTACTTTTTCTCTCTGCTGGTTTTTCCAGGTTGCCTCCTTTCTTGATAACAAGATGACTGAAGCAGCCCCGAATTTAATATTCTCATAAAGCCAAAATCAGTGGAACAGGAAAGTACTTCCACCTCTCAGAAACCTCAATAAAGGGCTCATGACTTCTCATTGGTTCTGATTTAGTCACATGGCAATCCCTAAGATAATCACTATGGCCAGGGATGTGCTTCTTTGCTTTGGCCAAATAAAGTCTACTCCTGGAGCTGAGAGTGGAGGTCAGTTCCAACCAAATCAAATGGATTGAAAGTTGGGCAAAGTATATCATCAAGCAAAAGATGAGATTATATTTCTGGAAGACTGGGGACTGAGTATCATAGGGATATATCAGTGTCCACTATAGCTTCCCTCTTAATCATGACTTGGGTTCTCTCTTTGGCTAAGCTATCATTTGCAGCCCTGGATAAATACATCGTTTCAATCCGTGATCTCATGGTGTCTTAAAGAAGCTGAATCCAGAGATTTACCTAGGCTTTCTGCCAGAAGCATTGCCTGTAGGCTATACAGTCAGTATGTCTTTCTGAGTCCCCAAAATATTAGGCAAGTAGGAAGAGAATACCTGGTAGAAGAACTTTTCTGATGTCCCATGTCCAAAAAAACTCTGGCTTTGCTAAAAGTGAGACTTGAGTAGATGTTCAGTGCTAGTCCACTGTCTAGAAGTATGTCATTTGACGTTCTGTTTGTGGATGTAATTCTGAGATGAGCATTAAAACAAGGAACCTTCTATCTGGGTTAGTATGGATCCCTAAAAACCCAAAGGTCAAAATCCTTATTTCACAGCTGATCCTCAAAAATCAAGTGCCACAGTCAGAGTCATGAAACAAGATGGTTCCTCCAAGCTTTTAATATTGCCATATGTTGTGTGAGCAATTCCTGCCTGCATCTATTTCAACCACAAACAGTTTCCATAATAAGCATGCACGCAGGCCCAGATATGTTTCCCAGGGATTCTCTCGCACAAAACGATGGCTCACTGTGTTGCACTGGAGGTTATCTCTCTCCATTCAGTAAGGATAAAGTAGATTACAGTGGGCCAGGGTGGTGGTGGAAGAGTTGAAGAGCATCCAGAGTTACTGAAGTGCCACAGTTGCTGCTGGCATCCAAAAGACAGAAACATCCCCTTACTTACTTGGTTGGATAGGTGAGAGATGAAGTAAATCAGTATTGGGTAATGACTATTTGTTGTTTAGTAGCAAAGTCGTGTCTGACTTTTTTGCGACCCCGTAAACTGTGGCCCACCAGGTTGTTCTGTCCATGGGATTACTCAGCTACGCATTATACTAAGTACATACACTATCCTATTTAATTTTCATAGCAACCCTTTATGATGTGATTATGATTACTATCTGCTAGCCTGGACTGATAAATTAAGGAAGAATGACTTTGAAGCAGAGCGTAGATATCAAGGCCAGAGAAGACAAGGCCACAAGCTCAGAGGGCCCAGATGAGAGAGCATTGAGCCATAGAGGGTTACTCTCAGGCCTTGAATCCTACTTTGTTGTAAACTTGCTTTAGATCAGTAATCCCTTTATTAATTCTATTTTCTCCCTTTCAGAATGGGAATATCTGTCCTGTGGGTGTCCAATCATTGTATTTTGAAAGCAGATAACTTCTTTTTTAGTTTCACAGGTCTGTGGACAGAGAGGGATTTTGTCTCAGGATGGACTATACACAATGTCTCACCCATACTTGATTTAGGTGATGAGAGCTGGAATTTTTATAAGCTGATGATATTCAGATGAGATTTTAGATTTATGGTTAATGCCAGAGTGGGTTAAGACTTTTGGAGATGTTGGAAGGAGGGTTAAGGTATTTTGCACACGGGAAGGACATGAATTTTGTGGGGACCAGGGGGCAGAATGTACTATGTTGAAAAGCACTTCCCTCAAATTCATGTTCACCCAGAAATCGTGAATGTAATCTTGTTTGAAAATCGGGTCTTTTAGTATGGTACTGGCACAAAGACAGAAATATAGATCAATGGAACAAAATAGAAAGCCCAGAGATAAATCCATGCACCTATAGACACCTTATCTTTGACAAAGGAGGCAAGAATATACAAAGGATTAAAGACAATCTCTTTAACAAGTGGTGCTGGGAAAACTGGTCAACCACTGGTAAAAAAATGAAACTAGAACACTTTCTAACACCATACACAAAAATAAACTCAAAATGCATTAAAGATCTAAATGTAAGACCAGAAACAATAAAACTCCTAGAGGAAAACATGGGCAAAACACTCTCCGACATAAATCATAGCAGGATCCTCTATGACCCACCTCCCAGAATAATGGAAATAAAAGCAAAAATAAACAGATGGGACCCAGCTAAACTTAAAAGCTCTTGAACAACAAAGAAACTATAAGCAAGGTGAAAAGACAGCCTTCAGAATGGGAGAAAATAATAGCAAACAAAGCAACTGACAAAGAATTAATCTCAAAAATATATAAGCAGCTCCTGTAGCTCAATTTCAGAAAAATAAATGACCAATCAAAAAATGGGCCAAAGAACTAAACAGACATTTCTCCAAAGAAGACATACAGATGGCTAACAAACACATGAAAAGATGCTCGATATCACTCATTATCAGAGAAATGCAAATTAAAACCACAATGAGATACCACCTCATGCCGATCAGAATGGCTGCTATCCAAAAGTCTACAAGCAATAAATGCTGTGAAGGGTGCCGAGAAAGGGAACCCTCTTACACTGTTGGTGGGAATGCAAACTAGTACAGCCACTATGGAGAACAATGTGGAGATTCCTTAAAAAACTGGAAATAGAACTGCCATATGACCCAGCAATCCCACTGCTGGGCATACACACCGAGGAAACCAGAATTGAAAGAGACACGTGTACCCCAATGTTCATCGCAGCACTGTTTATAATAGCCAGGACATGGAAGCAACCTAGATGTCCATCAGCAGATGAATGGAAAGAAAGCTGTGGTACATATACACAATGGAATATTACTCAGCCATTAAAAAGAATGCATTTGAATCAGTTCTAATGAGGTGAATGAAATCGGAGCCTATTATACAGAGTGAAGTAAGTCAGAAAGAAAAACACCAATATAGTATACTAATGCATATATGTGGAATTTAGAAAGATGATAATGATGACTCTATATGCGAGATAGCAAAAGAGACACAGATGTAAAGAACAGACTTTTGGGCTCTGTGGGAGAAGGTAAGGGTGGGATGATTTGGGAGAATAGCATTGAAACGTGTATTATCATATGGGAAATAGATCTACATTCCAGTTTCGAAGCATGAGACAGGGTGCTCGGGGCTGGTGCACTGGGATGACCCTGAGGGATGGGATGGGGAGGGAGGTGGGAGGGAGGGTCAGGATGGGGAACACATGTACACCCGTGGCTGATTCATGTCAATGTATGGCAAAACCACTACAATATTGTAAAGTAATTAGCTTCCAATTAAATAAATTTAAAAAAAAAAAGAAACTTGGGTCTTTGTTGATGTAATAAAGGTAGGATGAAGTCATGCTGGATTAGGCGTCATTCTAAAACGAGGGAAATTTGGACACAGAATCAGAGCTACACATGTGAGAAGGCCATGTGAAGGTGGAGGCAGAGATTGGCACAGTACATCTCTAAGCCAAGGGGTACCAAAGATTTCTGGGAACCACCAGTAGATAGAAGAGGTAAGAAAGGATTCTTCCCTAGAGACTTTGGAGGAAGCATAGTACTGATGGCACCTTGATTTTTGGCTTCTAGCCTTCAGAACTATGAGAGAATAAATTTCTGCCGTTTTGCCCACCTAGTTCTTGTTACTTTGTTACTGCAACTCTGGAAAACTAATACAGAAAGCATGTACCCACTTTCCCAGGGAGATTTCTGGGGAGTTGGCAAGAATGCGTAGAAGAAACAACTATATAGTGCGTCTTGAGAGAAGAGACCTTTGATGCTCTGTGAGTTCTTTGTGCATGGGGTTGACTTCCCTGAACGTGGGAATAGCACAGACCTTGGGGAAGTGTGGTATGTTTACAAAGTCGTGAACCTCAGATAGCACCATAGTTTCCCATCCTTGATCACTGGAACCACAAAATAAGTCTCAGGTATTGGAGAGGAAAAAGAAGCAACAGCGACAGTTGCCAGATCCAGCAGTTTTGAGGGACAGAGCAGCAGTCAGTTCAGCAGGACTCATATGACAAATGACAGAGGACCAGAGAGGATGGTCAACATGTATATGATGCCAGGTGATACACTGAAAGATTATACTGAATATTAAAAATCCCCGCTCTATCTCCCACCCTAATGCCTTTGTACCTGTTCAGTTCAGTTCAGTTCAGTCACTCAGTCGTGTCTGACTCTTTGCGACCCCATGAATTGCAGCACGCCAGGCCTCCCTGTCCATCACCAACCCCTGGAGTTCACTCAAACTCATGCCCATCGAGTCGGTGATGCCATCCAGCCATCGCATCCTCTGTCGTCCCCTTCTCCTCCTGCCCTCAATCCCTCCCAGCATCAGAGTCTTTTCCAATGAGTCAACTCTTCGCATGAGGTGGCCAAAGTACTGGAGTTTCAGCTTTAGCATCAGTCCTTTCAAAGAACACCCAGGACTGATCTCCTTTAGAATGGACTGGTTGGATCTCCTTGCAGTCCAAGGGACTCTCAAGAGTCTTCGACAACACTACAGTTCAAAAGCATCAATTCTTCGGCGTTCAGCCTTCTTCACAGTCCAACTCTCACATCCATACATGACCACAGGAAAAACCATAGCCTTGACTAGACAGACCTTTGTTGACAAAGTAATGTCTCTGCTTTTTATATGCTGTCTAGGTTGGTCATAACTTTCCAAGGAGTAAGCGTCTTTTAATTTCATGGCTGCAATCACCTTCTGCAGTGATTTTGGAGCCCCCAAAATAAAGTCTGCCACTGTTTCCACTGTTTCCCCATCTATTTCCCATGAAGTGATGGGACCAGATGCCATGATGTTCGTTTTCTGAATGTTGAGCTTTAAGCCAACTTTTTCACTCTCCTCTTTCACTTTCATCAAGAAGCTTTTTAGTTCCTCTTCACTTTCTGTCATAAGGGTGGTGTCACATGCATATCTGAAGTTATTGATATTTCTCCCAGCAATCTTGATTCCAGCTTGTGCTTCTTCCAGCCCAGCATTTCTCATGATGTACTCTGCCTATAAGTTAAATAAGCAGGGTGACAATATACAGCCTTGGCAGGGTGACAATATACAGCCTTGACATAACTCTTTTTCCTATTTGGAACCAGTCTGTTGTTCCATGTCCAGTTCTAACTGTTGCTTCCTGACCTGCATACAGGTTTCTCAAGAGGCAGGTCATGTGGTCTGGTATTCCCATCTCTTTCAGAATTTTCCACAGTTTATTGTGATCCACACAGTCAAAGGCTTTGTACATCCCTCCAAACTTGACCTTTTGTTAAGAGGAAGGATACTCTACATATGTTCACGTTGTGGATTAAGGTCCATTTATGTATTTATTTTCAGTACATGGGATAGCCTCAAGAAAGATTGCAATGTGCCTCAGAGCATGTAAAGGAGGAATACTCATGATATTCCATACTGCACTCATATTATTTATAGGGTTTTTTGTACAGTTGATGTAAAAGGTGGTGAGAGGCAAACATTGTACCATGAAAATTGTGGTTCATTGTTTCTGATTATTCAGATGAAATGTAAATGTGTGGGATATGAGTGAGTTCAGAGGGTGGATATAAGGAATTGAGCGCTATATGTAAAGAAATGAGGGGTTGGAAGTAGAAGATGGTAGGTATTATAACCCCCTTGACTTGAAATGGGCCTGGGACTGGTATTTGAGTTTCCTGCAGGGTCAGGAAACTTAGTTGATGGTTGCCCTTGGGAAACAGTACTTAGAATGATCCCCAGTCTAACTCAAGGTCATTCTGTAGACCTTATAGTTCCTCTTGATTCAGAACAGTGTCTGATATCATAGTGGTGCTGGCCAGTGCAGAAATACAGGGCTGAAATTCCTAATTAGTTTGAAAGAGGCAGCACCTTGTAGTCAAGTGCAGGGAAATTATGTGTCCTTCAGGTACTCTATTCAGTTCACGTGCTTCCTCAAATCCCTCATGGATATGTAGATTTGAATTTGGAGGGCCTTAAAAGTTTACCCTTCAAGTCAGGATAATTTTATGTGGTTCAACCTGATGCAATTGCTAGTCCAGGGAGAAATAGCCTCAATATAAAAGGGATTATAAGACCTAATGAATATGTACAAGCAGGAACCAGGGTTATTACATGTGAATTGAAGGGTTAAGATCAATATGTGACAGAATGTAAGTCTGGGAAAGAATTCATTGTCATGGGGAATTAATATATGGATTGGAACACATAAAATCTTTTATTTTGGCATAATTTCACACTTAAGAAAGTTGAAAAATTGTACAAAGAACCTTAATTTCCCCCAATGTTAATATTTTCCTACTTATACTTTATGCCTGACCCCATTTCCTTCATCCCTTCCTTTTCCTCTTCCTTCCCTCCTTTCCCTTCTCCCCATCACACATACATATGTACTATTTAGTTCTGAAATATTTGAGAGTGAAAGTAAGCTAGAGATATTTTGGGACTTCCCCAGTAGCTCAGTGGGTAAAGAACCTGCCTGTCAATGCAGGAGATGCAAGGAGATGTGGGTTTGAACCCTGGGTCAGGAAAATCCCCTTAAGAAGGAAATGGCAACCCATTCCAGTATTCTTGCCTGGGACATCTCATGGACACAGGAGCCTGGTGAGCTACAGTCCATGGGTTGCAAAGAGTTGAACACAACTGAACGTGCACACACACACTCACTAGAGATATTTTGCCCTTTAACCCTAAATACTTCAATGTATATTTCCTAAAATCAAAAACATTCTAATACAGCTTCAGTTAATTATCAAAGTGAAGAAATGAAGAGTAATGCACTATTTTTAGCTAATATAATTAACTTTATTCAAAGTTACGTTGCTGTATACCTGAAATGAATACACCCTTGTTAATCAACTGTATTCCAATATAAAATAAAAAATTTTAAAAACAAAAAACAAAATATACCAATTATCCTAATGGTGTCCTTTTTTAAATTAATGTATTTTAACTGGAGGATGATTACAATATTGTGATGGTTTTTGCTATACATCAATATGAATCAGCCACCAGTACACATGTGTCCCCCCATCCTGAAACCCCTCCCATCTCCCTCCCTACCCCATCCGTCTGGGTTGTCCCAGAGCACTGGCTTTGAGTGCCCTGCTTCATGCACTGAACTTGCACTGGTCGTCTATTTTACATATGGTAATATACATGTTTCTATGCTATTCTCTCAGATCATCCCACCCTCGCCTTCTCCCACAGAGTCCAAATTGCGTATCACATGGGGCATGTGGTTGCCACATTCCTTTAGTGTACTTTATTTGTGAATTCAAATTTAATGTTTTGGCAAGGTTATCTAGAGCTGGTCCTGATATTTACGTGGATAGTTCTTTGAAGCCTGGTCATGTTGATGACCTCCAGTAACCAAAGTATAGATACCTAAACTTTCTTGGAATGTTCAAGGGGATGGAATGGACTTACAATGTAAGACTTGAAAATTTGCTAACTGACTTTGTGCCCTAGGAGAGCCAGAGACCACTTCTTTAACAGAAGATGAACTAGTAACAGAGACACTAGTATCTTTTAGCTCAGTGATGGATGCTGTCTGTAGACTAGAGTTGATAGATAGAGATTCTATCATCGAAATGGGCTCTACAGTATTAATGTGTACAATGACATTCTGAAATTACATAGGCCAGATAATAACTCTGAGCCACCAATCATTATTAATACAATAGGTGGAGAACATGGAATGGTAATCATAGTGCCTTGATGCACAGAAATCCATGGCAATTGAAATAGATCACGGTGTTCCTAGGGAGCCAGCCAGGCTGTTGCTGAATTTGATTACAAAAATGGAAAGTTTGTGACCAGAAGGTTGATGTCAGATGCCGCGATGGACGCTCACCCTCCCTCATACCATTTCCAGATTTAAGTCAGTTCTTAGACCTATTGATTCAAGATGATGCTGGTACCCTCAGATATCAACAGTGAATGTTCCTTTGATGTTTCCCCAAAGAGGCCTTTGGCCTTTTTCCAGCAGAAAAAGGCCAAAGGCCTTTTGTACCCTGGGCAAAAGGAGATATTCAGTATCTAGAACTGATATATATAGAGTTTGAGCTGACCTTGATCACAGAGGACCTAAACCATCATCATGATCATCTGATTAGAGCAGATGCTCTCCGAATCCACATAAGAAAGGGAGTTTTGGCCCAAGTCCATCTCATAGGGGGTCAGTGGGTCTGCACACTTACACTATGACTCTTTCTCTGGTGTCTGAATATATAATTGAGATACACATTCTTAGATGCTAGAAGACCCCTCCCATTGCTTCTTTGACCTGTGTGCTAAGGATCACTACAGTAGGAAGGACCAAGTAAGAACCCGTCAACCTTCCCCTGCCAGAAATTTAAGTCAGAACTCTATTCCATTCCCAGAGACACCACAGAAATTAGTATCACCATCAAAGATTTAAAATACGTGATTTCTTCTCTCAGTGTTCTTATATCGTCTCTGTAAAACCAGGTGGTTGATGGCTGATAACAGTGATGACTATAAACTTAATGAGAGACCTGATTGCAGTTGCAATGTTTAATGTATAATAATAATATCTTTATGAAAGCAGATCAACCTAGTTTCTAGCACTTAGTGTACAGCTATTGATTTGAAAGAATGCTTTCATCTTGATATACATCAGTGAGAACTGAAAGCAATTTATATTTTCATGGTAAAGACAGCAGTTTGAAAACTCTCTCACCTCAGCACTATGTTAACTCATGCTCATTGACATAATACAGTCTCTAGAAACCCCAGCTGGGAAGCCCCAGCTGGTAAAGAATCTGCCTGTAATGCAGGAGACCCAGGTTGGGACCCCTGGGTTGGGAAGATCTCCTGGAGAAGGAAATGGCAACCCACTCCAGTATTCTTGCCTGGAGAATCCCATGGACAGAGGAGCCTGGCGGGCTATAGTCCATGGGTTCACAGAGTCGGACACAACTGAGCCACTAACACTGTACCGTAGGAACCTTGAATATCTCAAAATTCCTGAGAAGTTATTCTTATCCACATCTTACAAATTTGACTGGATGAACTAGAGTGGCAATATGCCTAGACAACTAAGTAAGACATTTGGATGCCAAAAGGTGAGAGATAAACCCCATAAAGATTCGTATCATATTGATGAAGCTATAGGATTGTCTAGAAACTGCTGGGATATTTTTCCTAAGGAGAGTACAGATTGTTGCGTCTTGTACCTCCTACCACCAAGAGAGAAGGGCATCACTTAATTTGGCCCCAGTAGGAGAGCAACAGTACAGGCCTCGAGGGCCCTGGATCAAGACCATGCTGTCCATACCTGAGAAATACTCTGTTCAAAAAGAACTTCTGATATGTTACTGGACCCTGATTGAGACTGGGCACAAGATATCAAGAGCCTTTGAAAACTAGATGTGCATTATGAACTGGGCATCTAATTATCTAGATTCAACATGTTATGAGTCTGAGTAGTCATAGCAACTAGGCATTTAATCTTCTGTACAATAAAGTAATCCATTTGTACTGGGCACAAGAGGGTCCAGAAATGACAAATCAGCTATGTGAATAGGTAGTCTAGATGTGTATGTCACCTAACTTGGTTGTATCATTGCTTCTTAATCAGCTCACCCCAATCAATGATAAACTGTAGGGTAAAGCATTCAGAGCTATGAATCAGAAGTAGATTTTTAACTTTCTCTCCTGCATAAGAAGATTGAATCAAAGGAAAATCACTTGCATAATAAGCATCTTATCATTTTGAATTTTTCTTACTTTTATTGTAAAATTGTTCATTCCAAAGAAAGGTCATTTGTATATATATTATAATTATTATCTACATATTGTGGTAAATGCTCTTATTCTAACAAAATCAGTATCTGTAGATAACATTTTTTCTACAGTTGGAAGCAAAGTTATTTTTTAAAATAATGTGATGGATACATATTGTTCTATTGAAGTTACATTACATACATTGAGAGTCAAGTTTGACAATTGGAAGACCTTTTTGAACTAATAACAACTAAAATAACCTATACGTCTAAACGAAAAACTTGTAAACAAGATATAGATTCTAGAATTTAAGTCCAGTGTATAATTTCAAATAATATCCATGCTTAAGTTTATTTTCTTGGTAATAATTTGATGTGGTGTTTTAAAAATTAATGTTACATGAAAATGATAAAGGAATAAAATTTATGTGTTATTCCCTTGAAAGCATTAAATGAAGTAAGAAACTACTTGAAGCAAACAACAGGATAGTTCTATGAAATTATAGTTTTGACGCCAGACAAATTTCAGAGTCTCTTAACACAGATGCCAACTTCTCCAATGAAAGAAATATCAGAAAAGAAGAAAGAGGCCTAATTTTGACCACAGATTCCTCAGTCAGCCCATTTATAATCCAAAAGTAATGTCAAAATCAATTTCTGCTTTTCTAAATTGGATACAAAATGACATCTTTAAAACAAAGATGTACAATAATATGCTAATATTATGGCCTTTTCAATGTCCCAGATGACTAGTGATTTGATGAATTTTGAAGACTGTGAACTATTGAAATTATGTAAAAAAATTATAGTTAAAATTGACCAATCGATATTGTAAGGGATATGATATTGCTTGAAGATCACTGTCTAAGGAACTAACTCTCATATTTTCATACCTAGTGTGATTGACCTATACATTTTTAAATATTTTTGTGGCTCTCTGGATATATTTTATTTTTCCAATATTGGTCATCAGCAAAGAATTGTAGCACCTCAAAATTAAAATTTATTTCACAGCACTTAAGGAATACAATATCATAAGAAAGATTATAAAATCTGTTGGCCACTTCTGTTGAAAACACGATATTGGAGTAAATAAGCTTTCAAATTCTCATATGATATTCAGTTTCTTGAAAGCAAGACATGTAGCTATTTTTTTTAACATGTAGCTATTTTTAAAAGAAACTGTCATATCATAAAGAACTTGATTTTCCAATAACATCACCAACACAATGGACATGAATCTGAGCAAACTTCAGGAGATAGTGAAGAACAGGGGGACCTGCCGTGTTGCAGTCCATGGGGTTGCAAAGAGTCAGACACAGTGACTGAACAACAACATAATTAAAACTGTAAATCACTTCTGATTTTTTAATTTTTACTCAATTATTTGAAATAATTTTTATATAATTTGTGCTGAACCCAGTCATGTTTTTATTTTTGATAAATAAATGATATTTTAACTAAAAAATGTGTGTAGGGAAAGGGCATCTTTCTCTAACTTGCATAAAAGCTCTAATTGTTGGGCTTGTGGTGCCCCTGAGTGGTGGCAGATAGGGGGACTGGATAAGAGAGAAGAACATAGATATAAATTACTGTTACTATTCTAGTTCTGGTTTGGATTTTAGTTTTGCAGGTATTTGGTTATAAGTAGATATATAAATAGATATGTAAGTAAAAGTTAATTCATGAACTAGTGAGGATGAAGTATCATGAACTGAAAATGATAATTAATTCAGTTCTATGCATCACCGACTCAATGGGCATGAGTTTGAGTAAACTCTGGGAGTTGGCGATGGACAGGGAGGCCTGGCGTGCTGCAGTCCACGGGGTTGCAAAGAGTCAGACACGACCGAGCGACTGAACTGAACTGATTCTCTGGAGGTCTAGCAAAAATATATTTGTGGAGCATGATTAAAAGAAAATATATTCCATCTCTAGCAAGAGAAATAATATGAAGCACAGGGACTTGTATCAATCCTAAAAGTTGAGACTCTACCTTTCCCCTCGTTTTGCCCCAACAGAGAAGGATCCAAGTGCAGAGCAGTTTACAAGAAGCCCACCACGCAGGCCCGGGTGGGATATTTATGGAATTTATGTAGTTCATGAGCCTGTGTCTGGCAGGCCAGGAAGCAGTTTCAAAGGAGCATCAAACTGGAGACAAGATTAACTTTAGCTCCCAAATCTTTGAGTCAGATTATAAGACCACAGGACCATGGTGGTTTAGTGCTGTGTGTTGTGGTAAAGAGTTTTGAAATATAGAGGGATTGTGCAGGAATGAGATGAGACCTGAAGATGGTAGTCCTTCTTTCAGTGTGATTATATTGAGAACTCCTAAGTGAGCCCAGTAATCCCTACCTGAATAGTTTCTTATTTTGTTCAGATTACAAAAAATTCATGTCCACACTGAGGGGAAAGTATGACCTGGTATGAACATGTTTTTCTTCCTCCATCAAGAGGAGATAGCTGTCAATTACTGTTCTACAGCATTACATTGTTTATCTAGGATTGGTCTTATATCAATACCATACTACAGGTGCAGTCACATGAATTCTCTGAAACCATCTACTACAGACTAACACATAAGAGATAATATTGGTCAGATGGGGTTGGGCATGTTAGAGGGGGCATGCCTAGATTAACATGGCCAAGTGGGCAGAACTTTATATCAACATAAATCTCTCTCAGTCTCTGTCTCTTGTCTATATATATATGTATATGTGCATGAAATATATAATATATATAAATATACCTATGTATTACACTCATGTATAAATATGATTGTTTAAATTATAATATAAATATATACTATATCTGTATATAATGAGGATGGCATGGCAACTCACTCCAGTATTCTTGCCTAGAGAATTCCATGGACAGAGGAGCCTGGCGGGCTACAGTCCATAGGGTCACAAAGAGTCAGACACAACTGAAGCGACTTAGCATGCAGCATGCATATATATATAAGACAGGGCCACTTAAACTTTTTAGCAGTGCTATTCAGTAGAACTTTATGAGATGATGAAAATGTTCTGTATCTGTGCTGTCCCATATGATACCTGTTAGCCATGCAGTTGAGGATATGAAGTTTTAATTTTATTTAATATTGTGCTGCGCTGTGCTTAGTCACTCAGTTGTGTCTGACTCTTTGCGACCCCATGGACTGTAGCCCACCAGGCTCCTCTGTCCATGGGGATTCTCCAGGCAAGAGTACTGGAGTGGGTTGCAATGCCCTCTTCCGTCTCCCACATTGCAGGCATAGCATATTCTTTACCATCTGAGCCACCAGGGAAGCTTACAGCCTCCTGTGACTAATGGTTATCATATTTGACAACACAGCTCTAGAGAGAGTCATATTTGGTATCTTGAGTTCTCCCTATGGTCCCCTGTATAACCTTTTCCTAAGAGGACTCTGATGGGCAATTTAAGATCACTAAGGTTCTAGTAGCTGAATTAGAAAATCACTGATGTGTACAAATATTAATACATAGTACCAAGTAACTATTTTGGTGGTTTACTTTGCTTATCCCAGGTTGTCAAAATGATAGCCACCCTCCTAACCACCCCTCCCCTTCAAGAGCATTCAAAAATTCATGCTTAATTTATCCATCCTGAGGTTTCACCTGACAAACCTCCCAAAGAATGGTAGAACCTTTGCTGTGGCCGAGGCATTCCAGCAACTATAGATTCTGCTTACCTTCTTATCCAACCTAGCTTACGATTAACTGTCTTGTTTACAAAGTAAAGACAAGTGTCTCCAATGGAGAAGAGCTGGGGATCTTATTGTAAGAGGATCTCTAAAAACTTTGCCCATGAGTATATTTCTTGAAGAACCTGTTTACAACTGTAATCAACTACCCTGTACATGAATGGAAATTGTGTCTTCCAAAGATTGGAGAAGCCATTTCCAAGAGACTCAGCACTGGTGACCATGAAGTCAGAAGACAGCAGCCTGGAAAATTTCCAGAGAGTGTGGAAATCCAGCCAGTGCCAGATGTAGTAGACTGTATGTTTGGGAACCTCACAGCTGCTTTTACTCTACTGAGCACACTTTTCCTTCCTTTTGGTAGACCACCAGCTGTCCTGTGTGCCTCAACTCAAGTTACAACAGCAAAATTCACTTCAGCCCTGGGAAACTGATCCCCGTCAGCAACTTCATAACAAATTCCTGAGGAGATGACCTCAGTTTCAAACTGTCTCAGTTAAAGTGGCCTTATTAGGTTTACTTATTAATAGAAAAAATTGTAACGGTTTCAGTTGCATTCATGAATGATGTCATTTGAGGAGGGACTCTTCCTAGTGTGATTTCTGGGACTTTGGTTCACAGGGTGTAATCAGAGGCATAGCCACCTACCCGGGGTTATTTGGAGGGCAGTCCCTGCAGGCCCTACGTGGCAGGTGTGACCTCAGTGACAGCTGCTCCTATACCGTGTACACGAGACTATACACATGCTACTTAGAATTTAAGTGAAGGCTCTGCTTTGCTCTCCACAGAAGTTTTTAAATTTCCCCATGTTATCCTGGACATCTTCTTCTGTGTTAATAACTGGAAGTCATTAAAGCAGCCCCTCAAACATGTTCTTGGGTTTTCAATTTTGCTAGCACACCATCTCGCACATAGAGAGACTGTATACAGACGCTGTACATACGGAAGTTGAAGGGACCTTGACCGCTAAGATTTTGCTTACAAGAGATTTACTTTAGTGATGGCATTTGAGGGAGTTTGTGAGTAGAACATGAGTTATAAGTGGAATTCTTAGGAGTGGGAGAGTAGTTTTACGTTTAGATTTAAAGGAAGCAGCTGGCCCCCGTGCTTTATATGTAGTTTGTCCTCAGCCCAGCAGAACCTATATTAAAATTGGAACACCACTGAAAAGATTAGCATGTCCCCTCTATCCACTGTACAGTGTGACTTAGGGAGCTCTGGGTTCAGGATAACATAAAATATAATGTATTCTCTATATTTGAGAAGGTAACATATCTTCATATAACATCTGTAAAGACATGAGATGCATTCATGCAGACAACATGGCAACAGTTAGACACGTGGTCTGACAAGCACTCTCTCTGTGGTGTGGTTTCGTTGGCTGGCCAAATATGGGCCCGTTTGAGACATAGCCTCCGCCATTGATGTGACTAGGGAGAGCTAGTCCCAATAGTGGGACTAGTTGAAGAGAATCTCTTTTCTCCATTGTATATTTTTGCCTCCTTTGTCAAAGACAATGTGTCCATAGGTGCATGGATTTATCTCTGGACTGGGACAACCCAGAGGGATAGGGTGGAGAGGGAGGTGGGCGGGGAGTTCAGGATGGGGGAACACATGTATACCTGTGGCTGATTCATGTTGATGTATGGCAGAAACCATCACAATATTATAAAGTAATTATTCTCCAATTAAAATAAATACATTATTTTTGCCATACATCAACATGAATCCATCACGGATATACACGTAAAGTAATTAACCTCCAATTAAAATAAATAAAATTTTAAAAATACATTAAAAAAAATAATGGGACTAGAAGCAGGAAAGATCCCCTGTCTACAGGACTTCAGTGTCTACAAGTGAGACATTAATTCCTGCATTTGGGGACATAAGACAAAATAGAAACATAATAAAGCCACAAGGCAACAACCTTTATTTAGCATTTGAGGTACAGTGAGCTGGGGAGCAATCAGAAGACAACAGTTACTTGCTTAGTTTACTGTGGAAGCTTTTATGCATTGGTGGAATAAACTAAAATACAATGACTTACATGGCAGTATTTGGAAAGTCATCTGACTACAGTGACAGTTGAGGGCTTGTCTGGTATACTTTCAGTTAAAAAAAAAAAAAAGGGCACAAACAGGCTGTCACTTGAAGCCAGTCCCAGAGGGGGCAGCAGAGTCTGGCAAAGGCATTGAATAGGCATGGAGAAGCAGCTAATTTCTCTATTTAATTTACCAGCTTTACATTAACATTGCGTAAGTTTAAGGTATACAGTGTGTTGATACACATATACATTGCAATATTATTACTACCATACTGTTAGCTGACACCTTGATCATGGTATATATAATTACCTTTCCTTTTTTGTTGTGAGAACATTTAAGATTCGATCTCAGCAACTTTCAAGTATATCGTACAGTATTGTTAACTATAATCACCATGCCGAGTTTTAGATCCCCAGAACTTCTTCATCTTATAACCGGAAATCTGTAGACTTTGACCAACATCTCCCCACTTCCTCCACTGCACCCCAGCCCCTAGTATCTACTATTCTACTCTCTTTTTCTATGAGTTCAGGTTTTTAAGATTCCACATGTAAGTGAGATCACATAGTATTTGTCTTTCTCTGTTTGACTCATTTCACTTAGCATAATGCATTCCACTGGCGTAAGAAATGGCACCCCCATGCCAGTATTCTTGCCTGGGAAATCCCAGGGACAGAGGAGCCTGGCAGCTACAGCCTGTGTGGTCACAAAGAGTTGGACACAACTGAGTGACTGAGTACATAACGCTCTCAAGATTCTTCCATCTTGTCACAAATGGCAGGATTTCCCTTTTCCTCATAGCTGAATGATATTCATATATCTCATATACAATGGGGCTTCCCAGGTGGCACTAGTGGTAAAGAACTCACCTGCCGATGCAGGAGACGTAAGAGATGGGGGTTCTAGTTCCAGTTTTTTAAGGAATCTCCACACTGTTCTCCATAGTGGCTGTACTAGTTTGCATTCCCACCAACAGTGTAAGAGGGTTCCCTTTTCTCCACACCCTCTCCAGCATTTATTATTTGTAGACTTTTGGATCTCAGCCATTCTGACTGGCATGAAATGGTACCTCATAGTGGTTTTGATGTGCATGTCTCTGATAATGAGTGATGTTGAGCATCTTTTCATGTGTTTGTTAGCCATCTGTATGTCTTCTTTGGAGAAATGTCTATTTAGTTCTTTGGCCTGTTTTTTGATTGGGTCATTTATTTTTCTGGAGTTGAGCTGTAGGAGTTGCTTGTATATTTTTGAGATTAGTTGTTTGTCTGTTGCTTCATTTGCTATTATTTTCTCCCATTCTGAAGGCTGTCTTTTCACCTTGCTTATAGTTTCCTTTGTTGTGCAGAAGCTTTTTAAGTTTAATTAGGTCCCATTTGTTTATTTTTGCTTTTATTTCCAATATTCTCTTGCTTTTATTTCCAATATTCTGGGAGGTGGGTCATAGAGGATCCTGCTGTGATGTATGTCGGAGAGTGTTTTGCCTATGTTCTCCTCTAGGAGTTTTATAGTTTCTGGTCTTACATTTAGGTCTTTAATCCATTTTGAGTTTATTTTTGTGTATGGTGTTAGAAAGTGTTCTAGTTTCATTCTTTTACAAGTGGTTGACCAGTTTTCCCAGCACCACTTGTTAAAGAGATTGTCTTTTCTCCATTGTATATTCTTGCCTCCTTTGTCAAAGATAAGGTGTGCATAGGTGCATGGATTTATCTCTGGGCTTTCTATTTTGTTCCATTGATCTATATATTTACACTGTTGGTGGGAATGCAAACTAGTACAGCCACTATGGAGAACAGTGTGGAGATTCCTTAAAAAACTGGAAATAGAACTGCCTTATGATCCAGCAATCTCACTGCTGGGCATACACACTGAGGAAACCAGAAGGGAAAGAGACACGTGTACCCCAATGTTCATCACAGCACTGTTTATAATAGCCAGGACATGGAAGCAACCTAGATGTCCATCAGCAGATGAATGGATAAGAAAGCAGTGGTACATATACACAATGGAGTATTACTCAGCCATTAAAAAGAATACATTTGAATCAGTTCTAATGAGGTGGATGAAACTGGAGCCTATTATTCAGAGTGAAGTAAGCCAGAAAGAAAAACACCAATACAGTATACTAACACATATATATATGGAATTTAGAAAGATGGTAACAATAACCGTGCATATGAGACAACAAAAGAGACACTGATGTATAGAACAGTCTTTTGGACTCTGTGGGAGAGGAAGAGGGTGGGATGATTTGGGAGAATGGCGTTGAAATATGTATAATATCATATATGGAAGGAGTTGCCCATCCAGGTTCGATGCACAATACTGGATTCTTGGGGCTGGTGCACTGGGACGACCCAGAGGGATGGTATGGGGAGGGAGGTGGGAGGAGGGTTCAGGGTGGGGAACACATGTATACCTGTGGCAGATTCATTTTGATATATGGCAAAACCAATACAATATTGTAAAGTTAAATAAAATAAAATTTTAATAGAATAAATAAAATTTTTAAAAAAGGAAAAAAAAAAAAAAGAGATGCAGGTTCAACCCCTGGGTTGGGAAGATCCCCTGGAGAAGGAAATGGTGACTCACTCCAATATTCTTGCCTGGAGAATCCCATGGACAGAGGAGCATGGCGGGCTACAGTCTGTAGGGTTGCAAAGAGTCAGACACAACTGAAATGACTTAGCATGCAAGCATATCATATATGATATTTTATATATTATTTTTATCACATATTTATCCATTAATCCATTGATGTTCACTTAGGTTGTTTCCATGTCTTGGCTATTGTTGCAATAAACATGGGAGTGCAGATATTTCTTCAGCATTCCAGTTTCATTTCTTTTGAATACATACCCAGGGGTGGGATTGCATGATCACATGGTGGTTCTGCTTTTAATTTTTTGAGAACCCCCCATACTGTTTTCCATAGTGGCTGTACTGACTTGCATCCCCACCACTGGCTCACAAGGGTTCCCTTTTCTGCACATCCTCACTAACACTTGCTATCCTGTCTTGTTGACGATGCAGCTACCATTTATTGAGTGCCAACTAGGTACTGAGCACAGGTCTATGCATTTTTATCCCCATAACTACAAAATTTCTGGATCAGAAAATATCTTTTTCTCTTTTGCACTTTTCTCAGTGGAAAAGAGCACCTTTTAGATAACTGTGCCCCCCACCTGCCAAATTATCTCTTTATATACTGTAAGTTCCAACTCCTCTCTTCATCCCTTCCAATTTTTTTTTTTTTTTATCAGTGGCTTAGGCCTCTCTCTGGGCTTCCCAGATGGCACTAGTGGTAAAGAACCCACCTGCCAATGCAGGAGCTGTAAGAGACGCGAGTTCAATCTCTGAGTTGGGAAGATCCCCTGGAGAAGGAAATGGCAACCCACTCCAGTATTCATGCCTGGGAAATCCCATGGGCAGAGGAGCCTGGCAGGCTACAGTCTATGGGGTCACAAAGAGTCAGACATGACTGAAGCAACTTAGCACACACACACACTTACACAGGCCTCTCTCCAGGACTCCAGGCCAATATGTCGACTCAATCAAAAAACATTTGCATACCTTTTCCCTGTCTCGGTATGACGTAATTAACCTTAGCCCTAACACCTGAGACTCATTCTTGATATTTCCCCCTCCTTATACCCCCATCATCCCTCTGGAGAAGAGATTTTGCATGATAGATTTGAGAACAAAAATTCACAAAATTAAAAAAGGGAATCAATAAAGATTGAGAAGTTTTGGTCAACAAAGATAACATTCAGTCTAGTGTGGATTAGTGTCAGGGTAAGAGACGTGAGACAGAGTAGAAAGGAGGAGATCCAGTTTCAAGGACCCTTATGAATGTGGCCTGTGAGAAGTCTTTGGGAGCTAGTTGGCCAAGACAATAATGAAAAAGATAAGGTAAGGTACATAAGGTATATGGGGCTTCCCAGGTGGCTCTAGTGGTTAAGAACCCTCCTGCCAATGCAAGAGATATAAAAGACACGGGTTTGATCCCTGGGTCAGGAAGATCTCCTGCAGGATGGCATGGCAACCTACTCAGGTATTCTTGCCTGGGAAATCCCATGGACAGAGGAGCCTGGTGGGTAATAGTCCATGGTTTGACAAATTGTCAGACACAACTGAAATGACCGAGCACAGACATATAGGTATATGAGATCTCATAGGAAAAAAAATCAAAAGGAATCACAATCTTGGCCATTACTCTCAGGGAGAACAGAAATGCTAAGCTCATAAATGTGTATGAGGATTGAGAGCAAAAATGGCCAGAAGGGTTGCTAAAGCACTCCGTGAAGAGAAGGCAAAGAAACCAGATAAGAGAAAGAATAACAATCTCAGTTTATGCTTTTTATTAAAAAGTGATGTGATGGAAATTTAATAATTGTAAAGATTATGTTTGAGAAACATTTATTAATATTTATTGCATGTAAAATACTTTAAAATAAGAAATTATAGTGTAAACAGAAATAATTTATGCAATAGTACTTCTAAAATGATAAAGTGTTTTCATTACAAAAGATAATTCTTATCATGAGATGGAATCACTGTAACATAAGATTTGAGGGTCTATTAGCTCAAAGAGGGGTCATTAGCTCAAAGAGGGGGGTTGCATATAAAATGAGATCTGAGGAAGAATTCCTAGATTGCAGTTGCATAAACCCTATATTGTGTATTAACTCCATTCATCTTGTGTGACAAGTAGCAAGAAGACGTAGGTAACTAACGAAAAACTGCAGTTCATACGCAGAAGAAGAACTCCCAGTGGGCGTCTATGGTGGTTCTACCCAGTACTACTCTCTGTGCACTATTTTGAGCACACTTGTGGGAAAGCACTTAAAGTGGTTTCTGAAAGTGCTTATATTTTGTGATTAATCAAGATAAATACGAAAAAAAGAAGAGAAATAAATACTAATGAGTTCTTTGCTTCATTCTACCCAGGACTTTGTAGGGTTTGTACTAACGTGTTAGACTCTACTGTGCACTTGTACAATTGCTTGAATAAAGGCTTCTTTCTCTTCCCATCGTAGACTCCAAGAAGGCAAGGGAAGGCTATTAAAGTTGTTTAGGCTATTAAATAGCTAAAGAAAGGTATTTAAATTAGGTTACGTTATGTCAGTGTTTCTGGCCAATTCAGTTAAACATATAATAAAATTGTCCTATCACTTTCATTAAATGACATTAACTGGTTGATTGACTAAAATTTTGACAGAGTTTTATCTTTGCATAGATGCTATATCTCCCTATGAAATAATTTTTCCAGCTTTTAAACAAATTTTCTGGCCACACCATACATTTTTGTAAATTATACTTGCAAGCAGTTATGATGTTAAGTGAATGTTTGAGGTTTTTTTAAATCTGATTTTATTTATTTATCGTTTTAATTGAGGGATAATTGCTTTACAGATTTTTGTTGTTTTCTGCCAAATATCAGCATGAATCAGACATAGGTGTACATATATCTCCTCTCTCATGAACCTCCCTCCCATGTCCCTCCCTATTCCTCTCCTCTGGGTTGTTACAGAGCCCCTGTCTGAGTTCCCTGAGTCATACAGCAAATTCCTATTGGCTATCTATTTTACATATGTTAATGTAAATTTCCATGTTTTCCAGCTGTCATTTCAGACACATCCTAATATGTTAAACAGGGGCTGCCCTGGTGGCTCAGTGGTAAAGAAACTGCCTGCCAGAGCAGGAGACACAAGTTCAATCCCTGGATTGGCAAGAGCCCTTGGAGAAGGAAATGGCAACCCACTCCAGTATTCTTGCCTGGGAAATCCCATGGACAGAGAAGCCTGGTGGGCTACAGTCCATGGGGTCACAAAAGAGTCAGACGTGACTCAGTGACTTAACAAAAACACTATGTTAAACTATCTATATGTTGGCAAAACAACTAGTCAATTCAGTGAAAATTAAACTGGTCAAGTGAAAGAAAAGTGAAAGTCGCTCTGTCGTGTCCAACTCTTTGCAACCCCATGGAGTATATGGTCCATGGAATTCTTCAGGCCAGAATACTGGAGTGGGTTGCCTTTCCCTTCTCCAGGGGATCTTCCCAACCCAGGAATCAAACCCGGGTCTCCTGTATTGCAGGTGGATTCTTTACCCACTGAGCCATCAAGGAAGCCCAAAACTGGTCAAAGTGGTGTGAAATAAATTCATCTGATGAATTTACTGAAATCTCACTCTTTGCTCAGTTGTTCTGTTATCTGCCTTCAGTTGACATCTTATTATATGTAGTTCCTTTATCTTCATGTAGGTCTAACCAAAATCTGATTAATCAAGATGATTTCACAAAGACAATTATGAGGTGGTACTAAGCAAGTTTGGGGGTGCATGTTCCCAGAAGCCTGTAGGAAAAAGTAGGACGTAATTAGTTTTGCACAATTTAGATAGATAACAGAGCAGATGAAACACTGATGACTCTTTTGGCTTTAGAATTTTCTTATGTAGACATGGCATCACATCCCTATAAGTGGTAGATAAATAAATATAGTATATCATACAAATATTATTCAGACATAAAAAGGAACATGCTACTGATGTAGGCTACAACATGGATGAATCTTTAAAACATTACAATAAGTGAAAGAAGCCAGTCACAAATGGACTTATAATACATGATTGCATTCATATAACATGTCAATAATTGGCAAGTCTATAGACAAAGAAGGTGGATTAGTGGCATTTTAGGACTGGAGGGAGGATTGGCGATATGCGAGTGATAGTTGAATTGCACAGGATTTCTTTTCTGAGGTGATGAAAATATTCTAAAATTGACTGGTTGTAGTTGCACAAGTTTGTGCAAATGCCAAAGGCCATTGGATGGTCCAATTTAAATGGGTGAATTGTATGATATGTGAATTATTTCTCAATAAAGCTGTTGTCTTAAAAATCCCTGTAAGCTGTATAGTTGTAAGACTACTTTGTCCAACTGCATTCCTCTAGGACCTCAGAGGCTGTATGGCCAAGTGGAGAAAGAAAACAGAGGCACTTTGGAGTTTCTGGGAGCTAGTTTCTCACACCTGTTCAGTTAGTTACTGATAAGCCACACTATCTTGAAAAAGTCAATTTCCTCACATATGAAATGGGAATATTACTTAACCTCTTGCAAGATTGCTGTAAGGATGAAATGAGATCCCTTCAATAAAGAGACTAGCACAGTGCTTGGCACATTTATAGCCACCCAAGAAATGTTAGCTACCTTTCCACTTTTACCCTTATGTAGAATTTCTCATCTGCTCAGATTTCACATTTCATCCCACCCATCTTTGTGAGGTTACCACATTACCATCCAGCAAAGGAACCCAGAGTTTTAGGTTTGAATAACAAGTAAAGAAAACTTGACTGTGTAAGTCATTGCAACATGTGTGCAAGTGGGAAAGACACACAAAAAAGATAAGAATTAGGACTAGAAGACAGCAACAGAGAAGTGCACCTCATTCATAACAGAAGCATTTTGCAGTTGGTGACACCCCCACAAATGACTAATCTCCAAGAAGAAATTTGATTCCCTCAACTGCAGGAAAAGAAGTTTAACACGGGCAGCTGTGGTGATAAATCTTCCTATCAGTTGTGGTTATAAGGTTGGAAAATCCTGAGTTAACTGTGCTGGTGAATCATGCCCATTTATTCCTACTAGTTAAAACATATTTTTCTTTTATGTACACAGAGATGGCTTGTAATAAAGCTGCCATTAAACACTGGTGTCAAAAAACCACCAAAAAGAATTCATTTTCTAGCATCCATGATGATACTATAGACACCAATTCATGGCATGCATTCCCTCTCTCTGTACAAATATTAAAATAATATTTCTGCTTGCAGTGTTCAAGATACTTTTTTCTTGATCCCAGCCATGGGAAAATAAATTAGGGAGAGGGCTTTTTGATTGTATGTACAAATTGTTAAAGCAGTCCTATTTGCCAAAAATGTGTAGTCTATTGAGATGCCCTAAATATTTAACTAGTATAAAACATAATCCACAATTCAAATGCAACTACAGAAAGTCTTGTGGTGACTTAGAAATTCATAGCCTCAGGTTCAAAGTGATGTTTTCACTTTAGGACCAGAAAGGAACATGTCCCTGCTTTGCAGTTGAGTTGTCTAATGCAAACAGAGGCTGGGGGTTAGGGAGAGAAGAATACTAAGGTGGTGGAAGCCTAGACAGTTGCTTTATTTACCTAACCAAAGCTAATGTTTACTTTCATTCTAAAGTATTTGTTGAGAATATCTAAGAATGGGAACTTCAGCTATGATTCTGAGAAAAGAATGTCTGATCTTCTAAGAGAAATTGTTTCTCCCTGGGCAGTATTTGGTACATTCATTCTCTTCTCAGACAGTAAGTGTTTAAGTAGTACTTGGAGGAGGTTTTCCCTTTTTTTACACTTTTTCCCCCAGCTTTATTGAGATATAATTGACATATAACACTATATAAGCTTAAGATATGAAGTATGATGATTTGATACACTTGTATATTACAAAATTATTGCTAGGGTTTGTTCACACCCCCATTGCCTCACATAATTTCCATTTCTTTTATATATTGAGAACATTTAAGATCTCTTTTAACAGCTTTTGTGTATATAATATTAATGCAGTATCATTAACTAGAATCACTATGCTATACATCAGATCCCCCAAACTTGCTCATCATATAATTGGAAGTTTGTACCCTTTGACGAACATCTACCCATTTCCCCCACTCTCAGCCCCTCACAACCAGCATTCTACTTTCTATGAGTTTGATTATTTTAGATCCCACATTTAAGTAAGATCATACATACAGTATTTGTCTTTTTTTGGCCTGACTATTTCACTTAGCACAATGCTCCCAAGATACATTTATGTTGTTGAAAATGTTCCTTCTTTCTCATGGCTGAATAATATTCCAATATACTAGTTCTTCATCCATTTATCTGAAGGTGAACACTTAGGCTGTTTGAATAATATTCCCCTTGCTATTATGAATAATATTGTAATGAACATAGGAGTGCACATATCTCTTTATGATCTTTATTTCATTTCCTTTGAATGCATACCAGAAGTGAGGTTGCTATATCATATGGTAGTTCTGTTTTTAAATTTTGAAGATGGTCCATCCTGTTTTCCCTAGTGATGCTACCAATTTATCTTCCCACTAACAGTGTACAAGGGTTTCCTTTGCTCTACTTCCATTCTAGCGTTTATCTCCTGTCCTTTCAATAAAAGCCATTCTAACAGATATTAGATGATATTTCATTGAGGTTTTGATTTGCATTTCCCTAGTGATTAGTTATGTTGAGCATGTTTTCATGTATCTATTGACCATTTGTGTGTCTTCTTTGGAAAAATGTCCATACAGGTCCTCTGCCCATTTTTTAATCTGATTGTTTATTTTGCTGTTGAGTTGTATGAATTACTTATATATTTTGGATATTAACCTCTTATCCTAATAAATGGAACTTTTCTTTAGATCAGATGGTAAAGAATCTACCTGCAATGCATGAGACCTGGGTTCAATCCCTCAGTCAGGAAGATCCCCTGGAGAAGGAAATGGCAACCCACTGCAGTATTCTTGCTTGAAGAATTCCATGGACAGAGGAGCCTGGTGGGCTACAGTCTATGGACTTGAAAAGAATCAGACATGATTGTGCAACTAACACACACATCCTCATAAGTGGTTTGCAATTACTTTCTCCCATTCCATAAGTCTCCTTTTTTGTTGATTGCTTCTTTTGCTGCACAGACACTTTTTAGTTTGTTGAAGTCCCACTTATCTATTTTTGCTTTTCTTGCTTGTATTTTAGGCATCATATCTGAAAAATTGTTGCCAAGACCAATATCAAGGAATTTTCCCCTTATGTTTTCTTCTGTGAGTTTTATGGATTCAGGTTTTATGCTGAAGTCTTTAATCCATTTTGAGTTACTTTTTATGAGTGGTATAAGATAGGGATCTATTTCATTCTTCTGAGTATGTTTATCCAGTTTTCTCAACACCATTTATTGAAAATAGTATCCTTTCCCCATTGAGTATTCTTGGCTCCCTTGTCAAATATTAGTTGACCATATATGTGAGGGTTTCTTTCTGGGATCTTGATTATGTTCCATCAGTCTATGTGTCTGTTTTTATGCCAGGGCCATGCTCTTTTGATTACTATAGCTTTGTAATATAGTTTGAAATCAAGAAATCTGATGCTTCCAGCTTTGTTCTTTCTCAGGGTTTCTGTGGCTATTCAGTAGCTTCTGTAGCTCTATGCAAATTTCAGGATTCTCTAGTTCTATGAAAAATGTCATTGGAAGTTTGATCAGGATTGTACAGAATCTATAATAGGTTTGCAGAGTATGGACATTTTAATAATATTCTTGCAATCTGTGAACACAGAATATCTTTCCATTTATTTATGTCTTTTTCAATTTCTTTAATCAATGCCTTAAAGTTTTCAGTGTACAGTTCTTTCATCTCCTTGGTTAAAATGTACTTCTAAGTATTTTATTGGTTTTGATGCTCTTGTGAATGGGATGGTTTTCTTTGTTTTTCATGTATTTCACTATTAGTGTATAGAAACACAGCTGATTTCCATATGTTCATTTTGTATTCTGCAACTTTTCCTCATATGCTTTTTGGTATTAACAGATTTTATGTAATCTTTAGGATTTTCTATATAAAATATCATATAATCTGCAATCAGAAACAATTTTACTTTTTCCTTATAATTTGGATTTTTTTTTCTTTTTCTTGCATAATTGCTCTGGCTAGGACTTCCAGTACTGTGTTCAATAGGAATGGTGACACTAGGCACACTTGTCTTGTTCCTGATCTTAGAGGAAAATTTTTCTAACTTTCACCATTAGAAATGATGTTATCTATGGATTTATCATATATGGCCTTCGTTATGTTGAGGTACATTCCTTCTATACCCAATTTGTTGGAAGTTTTTATCATGAATGTATGTTGAATTTTGTAAAATACCTTTTTTCCATTAATTGCAATGTTAACTCTTCCCAATTTAATCTATAGATTCAATCCAAAATATAACCAAGTAATTTTATGGATAGCAACACAATAATTCTAAAGTTCATACGGAGTAGGAAAAGACCCAGAACAGCCAGCATAGTACTGAAGAAAAATAGAGTTGAAGATCTGTCCTGACCTGAGTTCAAGACTTAATATAAAGCTACAGTGATCAAGCCTGGGTGATATTAGCTAAAGAACAGAAAAATTGGTCAATAGAATGTAAAGAAGAGCTAATAAGTAGACACACACTATTAGGGTAAATTGATCTTTGACAAAGGAGCAAAGAGAATTCAGTGGAGAAAGATAGTCTTTTCAACAAATGAGACTTTACTCCTTCCACAAAAATTAACTCAAAATGAATCAGAGACCTAAGTTTTAAAATACAAAATATGTAATTCCTAAAAGATATCATAGGGGAAAATCTATGTCACCTTTGGTTTGATGATGACCTTTTACATACAACAGCAAAAGCATGATCTATTAAAGATAAATGCGATAAATTTCACTTCAGTAAAGGTAAAACTTGTGATCTGTAAAAGACACTGTTTAGAGAATGAAGTGATAATCTACAGACTGGTAGAAAATCTTTGCCAAACATATATCTGATAAAAGACTTACATCTAAAATATACAAGGGACTTTAAAAAAATCAATGTTAAGGAAATAAACAACCCAATTTAAAAGTGGGAAAGAGATCTGCAAAGTCATATCACCAAAGAAGATATACAGATGACAAAGAAACATATGCAAGATTCTTAGCATTATATATCTTTAAGGAATTATAAACAGTGTTAGACCACGATATATATATTAAAATGGCTAAAATCGAACACACTGACGCCACCAAATACTGGGAAGATAGAGAGCAACAGGGACTGTCATTCATTGCTGGTGGGCAAATATCCATATGATATTCTATTGGTTGATACATGACATTATATATTTCTCAAAACCTATAGAATTGTATAGTTCAAAGACCTAAGTTAAACTGTGATCTTTAGTTAATAATTATATATCAATATTTGTTCATCATTTTAAACAAATGTACCACAGTAATGAAAGATGTTAATAATAGGGGAACTGTGGGACAGGAAGAAGAGGAATATGGGAGCTCTCTGTATTTTCTGATCAATTTTTTGGTAAATCTAAACTTGCTTTTAAAAAAATAGTCTATTAAAATAACAACAACAAACGCGTGCAGACCAGATTTGGCCTGCGGGCCATAGTTTGTCAATGCCAGTTTTAGATGACTCACACTCGCTGTTGTAGAAATAGCCTCATCCATGTATATTTTAGTCCAGGAATACAGTTACCATACTCCACCCTTCCTTGTCCTCCGTTAATTTCTTCCATCACTGAGCTTCAACACTGTAGGTTGGGATTTATTTAACTCCTTTTTATCCTGGGTTCCATGCAGGATTATTTCCTCAAACTTTTTTTCTTTATGGTCTAGAACCAGAGGTTGGCTAAGTTTTTCTGTCATCAGGAATATTTTAGATTTTGCAGACCATTGGTCTCTGTTCTAAGTACTTAGATCTGTTATTGTAGCACAAAAACAGCTTTTGAGATTGTTTAAATGAGTAGGCATAGCTGTACTGTAATAAAAGTTTATCTACAAAAACAGGCAATAGGCTGGCTTGGCTCTCATGCTGCAGTTTTACCAATTGATGATATAGAAGGGGTAATGATTATTTCTGAAATCCCATCCAATAGCCTAGCTGTGTGCAACTAGCATGCATGCTCAGTCGCTTCAGTCGTGTCTGACTCTTTGCGACCCTATGGGCTGTAGCCCGTCAGGCTCCTCTGTCCATGGGATTCTCCAGGCAAGGATACTGGAGTGGGTTGCCATGCCCTCTTCCAGGGAATCTTCCCAAGCCAGGGATTGAATCCAAGTCTCTTATGTCTCCTGCATTGGCAGGTGGGTTCTTTACCACAAGTGCCACCTGGGAAGCCCAAAACCTTGTATTCGCTCTTTGCATTATACTAATTGGAGACCACCTGTGCCTGACAGGTCAGTGCAAATAGCAGTCCCATAGGCATCTGCGGGTCTTGTGCCCTATTTGTGGTTCTCTGTGCCCTCTGAATCCCTCATAGAACTAAAGCCTAGAAACGTGTTACTGATCTCACAGTGCTCAGTCTCAGAGTCATCTGAGAAGACAGCTTTTAAGCCTAACAGTTTTCATGCCCCTGTCCCTGGAGTGACATTTCTGCCAATCTAATTATGAGGTGATAGCAATTAGCACGGAGAAGGCAATGGCACCCCACTCCAGTACTCTTGCCTGGAAAATCCCATGGGCAGAGGAGCCTGGTAGGCTGCAGTCCATGGGGTCGCTAAGAGTCGGACACGACTGAGCGACTTCACTTTCACTTTTCACTTTCATGCATTGGAGAAGGAAATGGCAACCCACTCCAGTGTTCTTGCCTGGAGAATCCCAGGGATGGCAGAGCCTGGTGGGCTGCTGTCTATGGGGTCGCACAGAGTTGGACACGACTGAAATTCAGCAGCAGCAGCAGCAGCAGCAGCAGCAATTAGCAGGCATTAGCACCCATCCTGTAAAAGTTCAAGGTTCCTGGAGAATCCCAGGGACAGAAGAGCCTAGTGGGATGCTGTCTATGGGGTCGCACAGAGTCGGACATGACTGAAGTGACTTAGCAACAGCAGCAGCTTCTTCATTGTAAACCCTGTAAAAGACGGGTTCACGCATACCCAGAGCTTTGACAGGCATTTACCAAATGTGTTTAATATCCTTTTGCACCAGAGGTTGTGAGCATCCCTGGATGACTGAAGCCACTGTTGGCAACAGGCTCTTGGGTAGAGCAGATGACTGAAAAGAGAAACTAGAGCAGGACAAGGGGAGCTCTGTAAGATGATGTTTGCAGATGACTGTGCCCTCTAAAAGAGAGTTGACGTCTAGGAAGCATATCCACTGCCTATGTAAAACCGTTTCCCACTTGACTCTAGAATGAGTGCCAGGTTTTCAAATGCATAGGATTCTTATTTCACTCAAATTTTGGGTTGATTGAAAAACAGAATTCTAAGTCTGTGTCTTCTTCAAATCTCAATTCGAAGAACAACTTAGTTTAGAAGTCCTGAGGCCAGATTTCTCGCCCTGGTTGTGCCAGAACACCTGGGACTTTGATTTCTCCTCTGTTAAGCAAATGACTGTCACTGGACAATTACTCTTTTTAATAACATTTTTCTAATCAAATGAGAGAACATGTAAGCCACAGAAAACCGTAGGTAATGGAATTAAAACCACAGAGAATTGTACTGTTGGTCATGGCCATTAACAACATTTGGGCTCTTTCCTTATTCCTATGCCTATTTTCACAGTCATTATGTCAAACTATAGAAAATGCTGGGCCCTGATACCACTCAAGCATTTCCTCCATAGCACAGACAACAGTTCAGGACTTTTCTTGCTCTATGATTTGGGGTATGTCTGGTTTATTACAGTCAATGTAAAATAGACCATCAAAAATCATAGTGAATAATATTTGGTTTTTAACCAATAAAGAAGTCAACATAAAGTTTTTCATGAAAAATAAATTAAGAATTATAAAAATAATTTATTTATAAACTTATGGTCCCTAAGGCTACAAGAAATTACTGGAGATGAGCAAATAAAACAGAAAAAATAGAAGAAAGATACACAAAAAATTAACAAGAAGAAAAAAAATTAGAAGAGAAAAAACAGAAAATGCCTCAGAATGAATAAGCTGCTGCTGCTGCTAAGTCACTTCAGTCGTGTTTGACTCTGTGCGACCCCATAGACGGCAGCCCACCAGGCTCTTCTGTCCCTGGGATTCTCCAGGCAAGAACACTGGAGTGGGTTGCCATTTCCTTCTCCAGGAATGAAGAAGGAGTGTAATTTTTAGCACCTGGTAAAATCAAAAAAATGAATCAATATTAATACCATATGGAAAAGAATGAAGATGGCTGACTTTGAGAATGAATTATGGCAAGCTTTACACGACAATAAAACAGCATTGAGAGAACAATAAAGCAACATTGAAAATTTGGACATTGGCCAAATATTGGACAAGCATCTCTTATATACAATGCATTAGCCCTTGGCACATAGCATTCCAGGAAAACCAAAACACTGTTGTTGCCTGACTTGGGCGAGGAGAGGAGACTCTTGGACACAAATACCTCTCAGGTGAGGGACAGAGTGGTAAGTATCCTCACAGAGAGGCATCTGAGATGTTACAGGAATTGCTTTCTTCTGACGACCTGCAGCAGCGTTCCAATGGATCATTCCATCCTGGGACAGAATCCTTGGGCTGAGCAGTTTCATGCCTCAACACAGAACATGCAGTAGGAGTAGGCTTTTTCCTACTTAGTAGAGGGCTGAAGTGAACTTCAAATGTAACTCAAAAGCAGCAGCATCTTTAGTAAATGGGGAGAGGAAGACTCCAAAGTCTATTTATTATAATGTCTGGGGAGGGAAGTAGAATCACACCTGGCAAGGGACACAGCATCAAATGTTTCAAAGTCACAAGGGCAAATCATTTCAAACCCTCCAGGATTAGGTCTCAGAGATGCAATTAGAAGAAAAAAGTTCCTGTGAAAGAGTTCAGAAGTGTTTACAAGAACAGGTCCCAGAGAAAGAATTTATTTCTGGATTCATAATGCTAAAGTTGCTCTTCTCCTTAATTAATTCTCTAGATCTTTGGAAACATGAATATGGCCTGAGAATCCAACCTGTGGGACTAAGTGGTACCAAATGCTGGGATGAAAGGCACACAAATCTAGTAGTCACCTGGGTGATTCTAAATATCTGGATGGTTGATTAGACATGTATTTAGTTTGGTGCCAATGTTACTACCATGGGGCAACGTACCTTGACTCCTCAGGAAGAAATCGTGCTCCTTTTCTTATGCTCACACTCACCCCTCTATATTTTTAGTATTTGTCCACTCGTGTGTCTCCAGTACTGGGTCTAATTTTGGGAGGAGAGGCACTGTGTCCTCCCTGCTCACCGTTGATTTCTTTCCAACAGTGTGTATGTAGCACACGGCCTGGAAGGTCACTACACACCCGTAGATGTTAGATAAAGAGAGAGCACTTGGGCGAGCTGAGGTGGGTGCATGCAACACTTTCTGGTGAAGGCAGGAGGGAACGAGCTCTGCCAAGGGTCAGCCATTACCTGGGGAGTTGCCTAAGTGGGTGGGGGCACAATGGCTAGAGCTGTGCCAGTGTGCAAGGGTTTCTCCTCACGTCAGGTGAGGAAGGTCAGGAATGGAGCTGGGGAAGCCGATGTGATGTATGACACCATTTTCACGCCCAACTGAGGACCTTGGAGCCCATGATACAGGGCCCTCATTCTAAGGATGAGGAAATTAAGCCCACAAAGGAACAAAGTCTGTCTCTGAGGCATTAGGTAGCAGAGAAGACTCTCATACTTGCATTGCCAGGCTTTCTGCTCCGTGTTCTTTCCTCTGTAATCAGCTGCCTCTCCAAAGAGCTCTGAAACTCAACAGTTTCAATGGCAGCTCCACAAAGGAGGTAACCGTATGGGCTTAGGAGATGTTCCCTCCTTTCTCAACCTCTGTTTTCCCATTGGGAGACTGGTCTTGCAATATGTGACTCCCGAGGCCATTGTGAGCTGGCCTTAGAGGGAAGAGCGTATGTGACGTCCTGGCAGAGTGCCTCTTACATAATTGGTTCTCAGCTCCTTAACTCCCTTCTCCCCACCTCCTGCACAGGAGGAGTTTCAGGACAAGCAGAGGTGTAGAGTGTCCTTAGTGGTTCCCAGGACCAGCCCTGCTGGGGGGTTGACTGCTTGGCCCATCTCGTCCTCCAGGAAGCCAGTTCAAAACTCAATCTGGCGGGAATGTGGTCTTGCTCTAAAGAGACTCTCCTTGCTGACTCCTAACATCCCCCAAGGAAACACAGCTTTCAGAACACAGACTTTCCAATTTTCCTAGTAAAATGAATGAAAGACGCTTTTGGGGAATAAAGTGATTTCTTTTTAGCTCCACTTGTTTACTTTTCCATAAGCTCCCAAGATGGCTTACATGTTAGCTGTTAATCACACCATCTGTTCAAACAGTACTTCAGTAAATGATTCGATTCATACTTTTTCTTCTAAAAAGATCTTTTAAAAGGCAATGTTTATGTCTCTGTTATCCTTCATTTGGCAATGTAGCATGAGCTATTTTAATGTTGCCATCACTGTAAACACATACTGAATTCCCCATTTCTTAACCGTGCAGAAAATAGGACAATTTCCCTGTGTTTGTTCCACTTGACTCTAGGCTTGGAGGCTAGAGAGTGTAATAGATAGAGATTTTATGTTTCTAAAAAGAAAAAGATGAAGACACAGAGTTCCAGCCAATATGTCTTCTGAAAGCTTGAATTTAGTAACAATGAGTAGGTTCCAGAGACTTGAGACTTTTCTGGCCAAGCAACTGTGAACAGAATGTCCTTAGTGGTTGGGAAGGGTCAGCTCTGAAGAGTGATCCAGCGGCTCAGGTCCCTCGCATCCCTCAGGAGGCAAAGTCACTGGGAAGTCACTTTCCCAAAGTCTGGGAAGCAGAGCCTGCCCCCCACCCAACCCCAGCATGTCCAGACACAATGCTTTTGTGAACACAGGCCTTGAAAGGAAGCAAAAGGGCTGCAGTGGGTTTCGGCCAAGAGACAGCCCTGGAGTGAGGTTGAGAAGAGCGGGGTGGGCTTTTTTTGCTTCAGGCTGTTCTGTGGACCTCTGAAAGCACCATATCAAATGACTGGGGAAGTTCATACAGCAACATGGCTATATCTTATTGCTGACCCATATGGATGCCACTCTTCCCTGCTTTCTAAGACCTTTTGCCAAGTGGGAAGTGCTTGCTGTTAAGTCATGTACAAAGCGTACCAGGTACACAATGGAGGGATGTGTAAATTCATGCATTGGGACCCTAATGAAGGAGAAACCAATTCCTTGGGTCTTCTTAAGGCCTTCCAAGATCTGGACCCAGCCCATGTGCACGGAATAATTCTTGTTGATCCAGCCATACAAACTTACTCCTCTTCCCATAAACATCTATGTCCAATTCTATGCACAGGTTTGATACAGTGTCTGTAAAATACATGTGATTCTAAACCAGTGGAATTTCTATCCAGCCCTGGAAACCCAGCAAGAATGTCTCTTCTAATATTAGCCTTCCTTACCCACCTTTATCTGGGCCTGGAGAACCAATGCCTCTTTCATCACTGTACAGATATTGACCTATTGAGTGTGATTTCCACCCTCCCCTCATCCCCAGCAACAGATGGTAAGAAATCTAGCTCTGAGGAAACAGGAGAAATTGCTTCACTTCTTTCACTTTCTTACTATGGCACCCCTCCTGCTGTCTGTCACAAGAGAGTCCAGAGAGGTCATCATCATTTTAATATCACACAGATCATTGCACAGGACCCTTACAATGATGACATCATATTAACTTGAGCTGATGAACAGCAAGCGAAAGGAACTGTACATATCTTAGGAAGACACATGACTGTGAGATAAACCCCATAAAACTCAGGGTCCTGCCTCATTGGTGAAGTTATTAGGGGTCCAGGGGCCTGAAAGAAGTCGCCATACATTAGCACTGTTTTCCATAACCAGCAAGAGAGCACAATAGCTTGCAGGCTTCTTTGGATTGTAGAGAACAGGCAGCACATTCAGGTGTGCCGCTCCAATCCACTTACCAGGAAATCCATAATACTGCCATTTGTGAGTAGGGCCAGAAGGAAGAAGAGGTTCTGTAGCAGAGCCAAGCTGTGAGGAAAAACTGTCCTACTGCTTGGCTGCTACGATTTAGCAGACCGAACTGCACTGAACTGAACAGTCTTAGAATTGCTGAACTGTCTGTGGCAGACAGACCTGCTCTGTGTAGACTCTGGCAAGCCCCACTTAAAGAATTACTGCACAGTTGCCTAGAGGTTTTGAGTGAGGCATACCCTTCTTTCTCAGCAACTCTCTATTAGAAAAGCAACTCCTGGCTTGCTACTATACCCTAGGAGAGACTGAACATCGTGTTACGAAATACCAAATAACGATGTAACCTGAATTTCCTATCATGAAGTGTGCATTGTTAATCCATCGAATCATAAAATTGCATATATAGATCAGTATTCCATTGTAAAATGAAAATCGTATATAAGGACAGAGCTGAGTAAGTGTAGAAGGCATGAGGAAGCAGATGGCTCCAGTGTCCCATGTTCATACTCCACTGCTTTTCCCTCAGCCCCCATAGAGTTTCCTGTGACCAGTAAACAGGGAAAGCAAAGAATAGAACTGGCTTACATAGAGATCTGTGTGCATTGTTGGAACCAGGCAGAAGAAGATGGAGAGTACATTGCAGACTCACTCAGGGTCAGCCCAGAAAAAGTATAGTGAAATATTACCACTGGTCAGAACTCCAAGTGTCCACTGGAAGGAGAAATGGCCTCAAATATGTATCTATTCATGACCAGTGATGAATAGCTTGACTGACTGGTTAGGGACTTGGAAAGGACAACGTTGGCAGACTGGTGCCAAAGAAGTGTGGAGAAGAGATGTATAGATGGACTTCTCAAAGGGAGCACAGAGTATATTTATGTCTCATGTACATGCCCACCAGAACAGACTCACTTTAGAGAAGGCTATCAATGCTTAACCAGATAAGGTGTGCTAGATTGCAAAATGATTGCAAATTATTCCTGTTCCTAAATGCGTGTCTTTTAAAAAAAATTTTTTTTCAGGTCTTAATTTTTATTAATATTAGTTTAAATTTGTTTACCCTATAATTGAATGAAATTCTCCCCATATTCAGGCATTGAAGGAGTTTGTTAGGTTTTTTGGGGGGGCTGTAAATATTCATCTTCAGTGTCTTTGTAATTTTTTTACTCCATGTAACAGTTTCTAGTTTCAGAAAGTCTCAGAACGTTTATACATGACTTCAGAGTTTCCTTTCTACTTTATTTTTTAATGAATTTTTATTGGAGTATAGTTGATTTACAATGCTGTTAGTTTCAGGTGTGCACAAAGTGAATCAGTTTTACATATACATATGTCCACTCTTTTTAAGATTCTTTTTCCTTGTATGTTATTACAAGATATTGAGCGGAGTTCCCTGTGCTATACAGTAGGTCCTTGTTAGTTATCTGCTGTGTATATATCATGTGTATATGTCTACCTCTGCCCCGTCTCCCAATTTATCCCTCCCCCTTCCCGGCCTCTGCCCCATAACTATTTTAGCAAAGTGACTTTTCCAGTCTCCGCATCAAGAGGTAGAGCCTGTTACTCCACGTCTTAAATTGAGGCTTGACCAGGTCGTTTGCTTTGGTTAGTGATTTTCTGAAATTTTTATTTATTGTTGGCTGTGCTGGGTTTTCCTTGATGCACGTGGGCTTTTCTCTAGCTGAAGTGAATGAGGGCTACTCTTCGTTGCAATGTGTAGGCTTCCCATTGCAGTGGCTCCTCTTGTTGTGAGGCATGGGCTCTAGAGCACGGGCTCTGTGGTTGCGGCATACGGGCTTAGGTGCTCCATGGCATGTGGGATCTTCCTGACCCAGAGGTCGAACTGGATCTCTTGCACTGGCAGGTGGATTCTGGTGTTTTATAATAACACAAAGTTAGATGTGAGTCCGTCTTCCTGGAAATGAGCCAGAAATAATATACTGAAGAGGCCAGGTGGAGAACTGACATGCTTCAGAAAACAGCCTTCCAATCTAGGTATGTGAGTGAGGCCTTCCAAGATCATTCAGGCCCATTGACAACTGACCTCAGAATCATCCAGAAGGATCATCCAACCAACCCAAAAATCATGAGAAATAAATACCTATTGTTTAAGCCAGAAAAAAAAAAAAAACTATTTTATACAACTCTATGTAAATAAATTTGAAATTTTGGATAATTTTTATTATAATCCAACTTGCTAAATTGACTCCAGTAGAGACAAAAAGTTAGTAGGCCAACTGCAGTAATAATAATAATAATATTAAGTTTAGCTGGGAGGGATCTCCCTTGCTCCAATAAATGGCACCAGATTATGAAGTCTTCATTGGAGAATTCTACAAAAGCTTTAAGTATAATCTTAGTCCAATAAAACTTTGACAACTTTGGAGCATAGTAAAAGAATCAGTGCCTTCAGATACACTTTTGAAGTTTTTATTTTAATTATTTCACCCAGAAAATTTGCAAGAATAATACAAAAATTATCACACGCCCGTCACCTAGACTGTCCAATTTATTGTTCAGGGTCATGTGTTGCATTTAGTTATCATGTCTCTTTTTCCTTCTTTAATCTGAAATAGTTGCAGTCTTCCTCTATCATGACTCTGTTTTTTGAAGAATATCGGTCAGTTATTTTTCAGAAAGTTCTTTCAATTTGGGTTCATGTGATGTCGCCTCATAATTAGATTGAGGTTACCCTATCCTTTTCTTTTGTCAGTCAGAAGTACCATAGAAGTTATCTTATTTCCTTCTCATTGCATATCAATATCAGGAGGCACATGGTATTGTTTTGTTCCAGTATTAATGATGTTGATATGTAATACTTGGTCATGGTGATATATGTCAGAGTTTACCACTATTTTCCCTTTTGTAAATGATACATATTTCTTAGGGAGATATTTTGAGACTGAAAGTATCTTGGTTCTTATAAAAGTTTTAGCTAATAGTTTTAACACAGTGTTATCATTTTGTTAAGCATGATTGAGTTTTCTTTTTGGAGTATAGTTGCTTTACATCGCTGTGTCAGTTTCTGCTGTATGGCAAAGTGAATCAGCTCTAAATATACTAATACATGCATTTCTCTTTTTTTGGATTTCTTTCCCATTTAGGTCACCACAGAGCACTGGGTAGAGTTCCCTGTGCTATACAGTAGCTTATCATTAGTTATCTATTTTATAAAAAGCATCAATAGTATATATGTATGTATACACACACACACACACACACACACATATATATATATGTCAGTCCCAGTCTCTCAATTCATCCCACCCAAGCATGATAGATTTTTTAAAACCTTTTAAACATAATTTTAGACCTACAGAAAAGTTCAAAATATAGTACAAAGAATTCCCTTATATTAATCACCAGGATTACCAAAAGCTTATTTTATTACATTTGCTTTATTGTCTCCCCCCCTCCCCGCCATATCTATGTATGTATTTGTACATGTGATTTTTTTCTGAACTACTAAAAATAAGTTGCAGACACAGTATTTCAATTTATATTTCTCAAAAGCACGGTCGTTCTCTTTTAAAAAACATAGCACAATTACAAAAATCGAGAAATTAACATTAACACAGCTTATCTACAGACCTTATTCAAATTTTGCCAGTTATCTCAATAATGTCCTTATGAAAAGAAAATTTGAATCATGAGTTGCATTCAATTGTCATGTCTCTTTGCTTAGTTTCCTTTAATCTGGAGCATTTCATCATTTCTTTTTTCTCTCTCATAACCTTCACATTTTTGAGGCGTGCATAGTAGTTATTTGTAGAATGTCCCTCAATTTGGGTTTGTCTGATGTGTCCTCTTGATTAGATTCTGGTTATGCCTTTTTTGACAGAACTATCACAGAACTGATGCATTTTTCTCAGTGCCTCACATCAAGAGGCAAAAAATGTCAATTTCTCCCATTACTGATGCCATTAACTGTGATAATTTTGATCATTTTATTAAGGAGTTGCCTCCCACTTTTCTCCACTATGAGGTTATAATATTCTCCTTTGTACAAATATCTTCTGGGAGAGACCTTAAGACTATGTATTAATCTGTTATACACCAAATGTTTAACCCTCGTTATAGCATACATTGTTAATTTTTGCCTAAATCAATTATTATTATGATGGCTGCCAAATGGTGATTTTCTACTTCCATCATTTCTTCTACACTTACTAGTTCATATTCCATTGTAAGGAAGAGTTCTTCCTTCTTCCACATTTATTTCACTATAATAGATTCTTCTTTCTCAATGGATTATAATGTTGTTGCCATTGCTTATATTAATGCTTAGATTGTCCCTTATTTGGCCATTGGTACACACTTTAAGAGCTTCTCTGGTGGCTCAGCAGTAAAGAATTTGCCTGCCAGTGCAGGAGACGCAGGTTCAATCCCTGGGTCGGGAAAATCCCCTGGAGAAGGAAATGACAAGCCACTTCAGTATTCTTGCCTGGGAAATCCCATGGGCAGAGGAGCCTGGTGGGCTACAGTCTATGGGGTCACAAAAGGGTTGGGCACAACTTAGTGAGTAAACAGCAACACACTTTATTTAAGCCAGCTTCTCTGTCCTTTTCACATGTACACGCCATTCTTTGACCACTTTCTTCTTTTCTTGACAATATGGTATTCAACAGTCATTATGTACTTTCCAAGTATCAGCCCTAGGATTAGCCAGTTCTTCAAAAAACTTGATTCCTTGTGATACAGAATGGTATTTCCAAACTAAGATTCAAATGCTAAATATGCTCATTGCTAGTGTGGTGTCACATTTCTAGGCTCTCTACATGGGCAAAGCTAGGAAACGTGTTTTTATATGTAAATATTTATATGTATATACATATAGACACACCTGTATCTCTGTATCTGTTTTTCATTCTGTCATTCTATCTACCTATCTATCTATAGTTACTTTAAAAGTGAATTTCGTTTAGGTATCTCATGTTAAGTTTGTTTTGCTATAGTTATGCATTATCAATTCTGAAACTACTTTCTGTGAATTCTCAGTTCAGTTCAGTCGCTCAGTTGTGTCCAACTCTATGCGACCCCATGAATCACAGCACACCAGGCCTCCCTGTCCATCACCAACTCCCGGAGTTCATCCAAACCCATGTCCATTGAGTCGGTGATGCCATGCAGCCATCTCATCCTCTGTCGTCCTCTTCTCCTCCTGCCCCCAATCCCTCCCAGCATCAGAGTCTTTTCCAATTAGTCAACTCTTTACATCGGATGGCCAAAGTATTGGAGTTTCAGCCTCAGCATCAGTCCTTCCAATGAACACTCAGGATTGATCTCATTTAGGATGGACTGGTTGGACCTACTTGCAGTCCAAGGGACTCTCAAGAGTCTTCTCCAGCACCATGGTTCAAAAGCATCAATTCTTCGGCACTCATCTTTCTTCACAGTCCAACTCTCACATCCATACATGACCACAGGAAAAACCATAGCCTTGACTAGACGGACCTTTGTTGGCAAAGTAATGTCTCTGCTTTTGAATATGCTATTTAGGCTGGTCATAACTTTCCTTCCAAGGAGTAAGCGTCTTTTAATTTCATGGCTGCAGTCACCATCTGCAGTGATTTTGGAGCCCAATAAAATAAAGTCTGACACTGTTTCCACTGTTTCCCTATCTATTTGCCATGAACTGATGGGACTAGGTGCCATGATCTTCGTTTTCTGAATGTTGAGCTTTAAGCCAACTTTTTCACTCTCCTCTTTCACTTTCATCAAGAGGCTTTTGAGTTCCTCTTCACTTTCTGCCATAAGGGTGGTGTCATCTGCATATCTGAGGTTATTGATATTTCTCCCGGCAATCTTGATTCCAGCTTGTGCTTCTTCCAGCCCAGCGTTTCTCATGATGTACTCTGCATAGAAGTTAAATAAGCAGGATGACAATATACAGCCTTGACGTAACTCTTTTTCCTATTTGGAACCAGTCTGTTGTTCCATGTCCAGTTCTAACTGTTGCTTCCTGACCTGCATATAGGTCTGTGAATTCTAGTATTAAGCAATAAAAAAAAAAAAAAAGCATTATGTATAATGGAGGCTAGGATTCTTATTGCCAGAGAAGATAGTTACAAATATGAAAAGGGTAATACTAAATTGAATCATGTTTTGTTAGTTTGCAATTAGAGGTTTTAGTATGAACTCATGGTTTGATAGAAGATATATAGATCAATGGGCTTCCATTGTGGCTCAGTGCTAAAGAATCTGCCTGCAATGCAGAAGATGTGGGTTCAATCCCTGGGTTGGGAAGATTCCCTGGAGAGAAATGGCTACCCACTCCAGTATTCTTGCCTGGGAAATCCCCTGGACAGAGGAGCCTGGCAGGGTATAGTCCATGGGGTTGCAAGAGTCAGACACGACTTAGCAATTATAACCAACCATACATAGATAGACACATAGTTCCAATTGCTATGTCTTCAAGTTCACTAATCTCTTGCCATGGCTAAGGTAATGTTAATCTTATCCAGTATAGCTTTCATTTTAAATATTGTAATTGAATCTATAGAATTTTGATTTGGACTCTTTATATTTCCCATGTTTCTTTTTACTGTTTTGAACATAGATATACAGTTATATTTTAATTTCCTTTTCTGCCAATATTAACAACTGTGTCAGATTCAGGTCAATTTCAGTTGGTTTCTCCTTCATTATGGGTTGTGTTTACCAGATTCTATGTATGCCTGTAATGTGTTACATGCCAGAGAGAAATGTATTCTCTATGAATTTCACCTTGTTGGATACTGGGTATTCTTGTATTTCTAGAAATATTTGGTATCTTTTTATTAAGATGCAGTTTAGTTACTTGGAAAGTTTGATTCTTTGGATTTTTTAGGTAGCGCCAGAATCATATTTAGTTCAGGAGTAATTATTCCCCACTACTAACACAAGAACTTTCTGAGTACTTTACCCAATGCTCTTAATTTTGGTATTTTTAAGTCTGGCAAGTAGGAAATAGGTTCCATTCTCAGCCGTGTATAAGTGCTGGGTACTGTTTCCTCCAGCCCTTTCGGATAGCTCTTACCCAGTTTTATCTTCCCTGGTGGCTCAGACGGTAAAGTGTCTGCCTACAATGCGGGAGATCCGGGTTCAATCCCTGGGTCAGGAAGATCTCCTGGAGAAGGAAATGGCAACGCGCTCCAGTTTTCTTGCCTGGAAAATCCCACAGATGGAGGAGCCTGGTAGGCTACAGTCCATGGGGTCGTGAAGAGTCAGACATGACTGAGCTACTTCACTTTCACTTTTACCCAGTTTTGCAGTCTCACACCCCACACATATGTATCCCTGAAGATATCCTGTTTTCTCTCTGTGCAGTCCCCTCCCTGGTGCTCTCTCTAGCGAACTTGAGCTACTTCATTATCCGCAAAACTTCTTCCCATCTCAACTCAGACAGTCCACCCTGCTCTGCTGCTGAGACCTGAAAACTCAAGTCAGTAAGCTGGGACAACTGTAGGGGATACATCGTCTGTTGTCCCTCTTTAAGGGTCACCATCCATTGTAATCTGATTCCAGTGTCTCGATAACATTTGTTAGTCCTTGATTGTTCACACATGAGAATAAATTAGTTTCCATTATTCTATACTGACTAGAAGTGGGATTTCTTTTTTTTAATATCTTTAAACATTGTGAGCATAGTTATTTTGTGGTCTATGTCTGATAATTGTTGTTCAGTCAATAAGTTGTATGCGACTCTTTGCAACCCCATGTAGTATAGCACACTAGGCTTCCCTATTCTTCACCATCTCCCAGAGTTTGCTCAAATCATGTCCATTGAGTGAGTGATGCCATCCAACCATCTCATCCTCTGTTGTCCCCTTCTCCTCCTACCTTCCATTTTTCTCAGCATCAGAGTCTTTTCCAATAACTTGGCTCTTAACATCAGGTGGCCAAAGTGTTGGAGCTTCAGCTTCAGCCTCAGCCCTTCCAATGAATATTCAGGGTTGACTTCCTTTAGGATTGACTGGTTTGATCTTCTTGAAGTCCAAGGGACTCTCAAGAGTCTTCTCCAGCACCACAACTGCAAAGCATCAGTTCTTTGGTGCTCAGCTTTCTTTATGGTCCAAGCCTAACACCCATACATGACCACTGGCAAAACCATACCTTTGACTATATGCACCTTTGTTGGCAAAGTGATGTCTCTGCTTTTTAATATGCTAAGTTGGTCATAGCTTTTCTTCCAAGGAGCAAGAGACTTTTAATTTCATGGCTGCAGTCACTGTCCTCAGTGATTTGGAGCCCAAGGAAGTAGTCTGTCACTATTTCCATTTTTACCCATCCATTGGCCATGAAGTGATGGAACCAGATTCTGTGATCTTAGTTTTGTGAATGTTGAGTTTTAAGCCAGCTTTTCCACTCTCCTCTTTCACTTTCATCAAGTGGGTCTTTAGTTCCTCTTCACTTTCTGCCATAAGGGTGGTATCATCTGCATATCTGAGGTTATTGATATTTCTACCAGCAATCTTGATTCCAGCTTGTGCTTCATCCAGCCCGGCATCTCGCATGATGTACTCTGCATATAAGTTAAATAAGCAAGGTGACAATATACAGCCTTGATGTACGCCTTTCCCAATTTGGAACCAGTCTGTTGTTCCATGTCCAGTTCTAACTGTTGCTTCTTGACCTGCATACAGATTTCTCAGGAGGAAGGTCAGATGGTCTGGTATTCCCATCCCTTTAAGAATTTTCCACAGTTTGTTGTGATCCACACAGTCAAAGGCTTTAGCATAGTCAATGAAGCAGAAGCAGATGTTTTTCTGGGATTGTCTTGCTTTGTCTATGATCCAGCTGATGTTGCCAGTTTGACTCTGGTTCCTCTGCCTTTTCTAAATCCAGCTTGAACATCTGGAAGTTCTTGGTTCACGTACTGCTGAAGTCTGATAGTTACATTCATTGCAATTTTGTGTCTCATTTTGGTATATTTTTCTGCTTGCTATTGCCCATGGTGCCTTGTTTGTTTATGTGCCTGGTTATTTTGGTCATCATACTTGAACAATTATCTGCAGCAATAACTTTAGCCTAGGATGGAGTCACATTCCTTCAGAAAGATTTCCATTTGCCTCTGCCAAATGGAGCACTTGGGGGATTATTGGGGCTTCTCTCAGTTAAAGATAATGTTAAATTTTAAGGCTTGGGATTCCCTACATATCAGGCCAGTAGAACCTGCAATGAAATTCTCCATTGAGAATAATGGAGATAATTCTCCATTGATAATAATAATTCTCCATTGATAATAATAATAATCATAAATGAGGGCTGGGCCACATTCTACATCCCTTTTGGGGTGTCAGCTTATTGAAGGATGGCTCTCATGTTAGACTCCCTTCTTTGTCTACATCTTGACCTTTGTTTTGTGTTCCTCTTGTCTTAAGATATTATCAGAACAATTTTCTGATTTGGAAAATATTCACATGGTAAAAGTGGCCTCCTCATTTGTCTCTCTAAATGAGGTCTCCATTTTACCTTTATTTTGTCCAGACTCGATGGACGTGAGTCTGAGTGAACTCCGGGAGTTGGTGATGGACAGGGAGGCCTGGCGCGCTGCGATTCATGGGGTTGCAAAGAGTCGGACACGACTGAGCGACTGAACTGAACTGAACTGAACTGAATGCCTTATTTACTTTAAGGCTTTTTAAATAAGAATACATTGTTTATTTTTATACAGGGTTTTAAAAATTGCTTTCAGATTGTTGGTAGGAATAACCTGACCAGCCTTAACAAAATCCTGGAAGTACGCTATGGAGCTGGGGAGCCTCAGACATTGGCAGATGGAGATGCTAGTGAACCTGTCCACCTGCTCATACACTTTCTGGTCCATCCTGACTTTGAAAGCATCTTCTTGGTGTGTATCCTTTTTCTTCTATTTGCTGAAATTTATTCTTGAGACACATCCATTAGGAACACCTGACTCTGTTTCTTGAATTTGTACTTAATTTATTAGTAAAGGGGTCATGGTATGAACATATCTGGTTGATTATGCAATACTGACAACTTCTGGTGAGCTCTCCAATGGGCCTGCAGGCTGGCTTTTGGAGGAAGATGCCTAATTCTGCAGTGAGGCTCTTCCTACATAGGACTGCCTTCGTTGCCAGTTTTCTTACTAGGATTCAGCCAGGACGGTGAACAACTCAGCATAGTTAACATACAGAACATTTAAGACATTCCTAAATTTGGGAGTAGAGAAGTAGTTGAATGAGGAAACAAACCTTTGAGCTGTGCAAGTTCTTGGTCAAACAGAACTGTGCACTTGAGTGGGCGGGGCACAACACCTGCCCGGTGGGAGCTTGGCTCCTGTCCCAGGAGCAGCATTTTATGCATGCGCCCTAAAGCTGCGCTCCAAGGTCAAATATTTACACCAGACGGAATGGCTTTCTATCTGTGGGTGGAGGGAGTTTCTACTTTCGTATGTTCCCAGACAACACTGGGACTCAAATAATATGCTGCCAGGCCTGTCTCAACCCAGAGCATAGCAGCAACTACACCAACAGCAGGGCTTTGAAGAAAACTAGGAGCACAGAGCACCTAGCAACCACCAGACACAGTTTATGAAACCAGGGACAAAGCCCAAAGACAAAACCCAGCAGCTCTAAATGGGAAATGCCATTTAAAAAAAGAGAGGGGTAATTTCTGTGGCCTTACTATGAGAGTCCAAGATGACAAATTAGGAGCTAACATATATGCTAGGTATCCTCTTAAGTGTTTAGAAATACAGATTCATTTTGTTCCCATAACTCCACGAGGTAGGTACTATTGCAATTCTCCTTGTATTTATGAGGACACATAGGCACAGAGAGGTTAAGTAACTAGCCGAAAGTCACACAGCTACCAAGATGTGGTCCGTGTCCTTAGCCCAGCCCACAGTAGTTGTTGGCTGGGTTATGCTGAGATCAAGAAAGAACATGGACGCCGGTCTTCTACACCGTGAGGGAGGAGGGCAGTAGGTCCGGGGAACACAGGGACAGCCAAAGACAGCTGCATTCGCAGCATCTATCCTTGCTGATATTATTGCTGGAGGGAGTCATACACTGTGTGATCAGGGAGGGGACAGGATGCTAAAGGGTGGAGTGTCCAGAGTGGAGCAGTAAGTGGTTTTGTTCAGCGTTCGTTCACTTAGAGATGTGTGTGAGAGGTGACAGGAGGATATGGGGGTGCCATTTGTCCTGAGTCCTAGTTTCACTCACCGGATGAGGACAAACTTGACCTGTGAAAAGCTGCCATTAGCCCTGGAAGGGGGCTTCCCTGGTAGCTCAGCGGTAAGGAATCTGCCTGCAATGCAGGAGATCCGAGTTCGATCCCTGGATCGGGAAGATTCCCTGGAGGAGGGCGTGGCAACCCAGTCTACTATTATTGCTTAAAGAATCCCATGGACAGAGGAGCCTGGCAGGCTGCAGTCCATAGGGTCACACAGAATCGGGGACAGGACTGACGAGACTAAGCCAGCAGCAGCCGCAGCAGCCCCGAACAGCGGCGAGGCGTCCAGGCAGGTCTCTGTCTCCATCTAGCGGCCACTATGGGGAACGACACCCAGAGGCGACCCTGCAGCTGAGAGCCACTCTTAAGTTGGGAGGAGAACAGAGGAGGGGTTCTGAGCTCCAGGGGTTCGGGGGAAGGGCTGGAGGTTGTGTGAACATAAATCCCCTTGAATCATATGTAAAAGCAGCTCCGGAGCATTTCCCCACAGCGGTCACCAGGTCTGCAGAGGCTTTTGTGAGGCACACAACTTCAGAACCACAGCTGGAGTGTCGGAAAGTGGGGCCCAGAGCAGGTGGCTCCAGGCTGGGGGACCCTCCCCCTGTGTCTGAGCCCAGTGAGCAGAGGCCGCAGGCAGGGCCCAGCCCTGCGCCCTCTGCTCACAGAGGCAGGACGTTGGAGGGAGCACTGCACCCATGAGACCTTCTGGGTGGTGGCGTTCGGGCCCTCTTGGTCTTCAGAGGGCCGGGCGGGCCTCGTGACAGGGGCCCCTGGGACGGCTCACCTCCTTATCGGTCAGAGGCTGGCCCGTCAGCTCTCGGGGCCTTGCTTCCCTCCGCAGCCCACAGACTGGCACAGGCCCAGCCTGTCGCCCAGGCTCTCCTTCCCTCCCTTTGCTGTAAGACCCGGGACCCTGCCTCCTCCCCTCTCTGTAGCTGCCACCTCCACCCCTCCCTTGGGTTGCCCTTTTCCCTGGAGGCCTGGCTGCAGAGGGGGTCACAGCCCCCCTGCGCCTCCCTTCCTGGGCCTCGGAAGCCTGGCACGCAGAGCGTCCTGCTTCAAGGGCTGCCCTCCGGATCAGGCACGAGACGTTCAGGGCACACACAGCAGAGGCCACTAACACTACTAACCAACCACTAACACTACCAACTAACTAACTACTAACACTACTAACTACTAGTACCACCAACTAACTACGCGCACCAAACTAACTACTAAACTACTAACTACCTACTAACAATACTACCAAGAGCAGCAGGCACAGAGCGCCCTCCAGAGGTCTCCGAGGCCCCATTGCGGGTCTGTGGGTTCCTTCTCCTTTTGACTCAGTGTTGACACCTGGAGGCCCACTTGGGCTCCTGTCCTTCGCTTTCTTCTCTTGATGGTTAACTCTCCGCACCTTCCCCTGTTTTAGTGTGCTGCCTTGCAAGATAATTGTGACCTGACCAGAATATGTATTTTTGTAAAATACTGTTCAAATTCCCCCATACTATGATTTTTAAAACAAGTCTTTATCATTTATAGCTTGTTCAAACAGGATTTCTAAATTCTTTACTCCTGATATCCGGAACAAGAGAAGAATGCCCAATTTGTCAATTCTATTGAACATTTTAGCCAACGTAATCAGGTAAGAAAAATGTACTAAAGGCATCCAAATTGAAAGGAGGTAGTAAAATTATCTGTCTTCAAAAATAAAATGATTACATTTCATGAAAATTCCAAGAAATCCACAAAAACAATATAAATGTTGATTAATGAATTTAGCAAGTACTATAGGATACAAAAGCAACTCACAGAAATCAGTCGTATTTGTATAAACTAGCAATGAACAAATGAATTTCTGGGTGTGCAGTATAGGCTTTGGTATTTTTTAAAAAGCCCCCTGTGTGACTTGAAGGGGCAGCCGAGGGTGAGACACATTAGCACTAGGTGACCAGATGAACTCTTAATTCAAGGCACCAGCAGAAGTCTGCTGAGGGAGTTGGTGAGAGACACTGTGCCCTAAAGACATTGGCCTATATCCAGAATCCTATGATGGTATGGCAGCTGGTGATACAGCTCTGTTCAGCTCTTCTCTGAAGCCCTTTTCTAATACCTATCCCCTGGACACCCGAGTGAAGTGTCAATGACGAGTGTGAGAAGTGGGGATGAGAAACCTCTCTGATATTTGACAGGCTCCAAAGCCCATCCCATGGGCTCACACACTACCTAATCTCCTGGGTGGTCACTGTATGCACAGTGTAACAGAAAGAATATCTTAAATGCTAGCAGGACATTTTGACTAATTACAAAGGCCATACATAGAAAAGATCCATGCACCCAAATGTTCATATCAGCTCCATTTGCAATAACTAAGACATGGAAACAACCCAAATGTCCACCGACCAATGAATGATTAAAGAAGATGTGGTATGGAATATACTCAGCCATAAAAAAAGAACAAAATAATGCCATTTGCAGCAACATGGACGCAACTAGAGATTATCATAGTAAGTCAGAAAGGAAAAGACAAATACCATATGATATCACCTGTATGTGGAATCTAAAATACAGCACAAATGAACCTATATACAAGACAGAAACAGACTCATAGACATAGAGATCAGACTTGAGGTTGCCAAGGAGGAGGCGGGGAGGAAGAGGGATAGACTTGGAGTTGGGGTTGGTAAATGCAGACTCTTACATACACAATAGATAAGGTGCACAGGGTACTATTCAGTCTCCTGGTATAAGCCATACTGGAAAGAATATTTTTAAAAGAATGTATATATATATATATATATGCAGATGGCTAATAAACACATGAAAAGATGCTTAACATCACTCATCAGAGAAATGCAAATCAAAGCCACAATGAGGTATCATCTCACGCTGGTCAGAATGGCTGCCATCAAAGTCTACAAACAATAAATGCTGGAGAGGGTGTGGAGAAAAGGGAACTCTCTTACATTGTTGGTGGGAATGCAAACTAGTACCACCACTATGGAGAACTGTGTGGAGATTCTTTTAAAAAACTGGAAATAGAACTGCCTTATGATCCAGCAATCCCACTGCTGGGCATACACACTGAGGAAACCAGAAGGGAAAGAGACACGTGTACCCCAATGTTCATCGCAGCACTGTTTACAATAGCCAGTACATGGAAGCAACCTAGATGCCCATCAGCAGACGATGGATAAGAAAGCAGTGGTACATATACACAATGGAGTATTACTCAGCCATTAAAAAGAACACATTTGAGTCAGTCCTAATGAGGTGGATGAAACTGGAGCCTATTATACAGAGTGAAGTAAGCCAGAAAGAGAAACACCAATACAGTATATTATTGCATATATATGGAATTTAGAAAGATGATAACGATGACCCTATATGCAAGATAGCAAAAGAGACACAGATGTAAAGAACAGACTTTTGGACTGTGTGGGAGAAGGCGAGAGTGGGATGATTTGAGAGAATAACATTGAAACATATATATTATCATATGTAAAATAGATGACCATTGCAAGTTTGATGCATGAAGCAGGCACTCAAAACCAGTGCTCTGGGACAACCCAAAGGGATAGGGTGGGAGGGAGGTGGGAGGGGGTTCAGGATGGAGAACACGTGCACTCGTGGCTGATTCATGTTGATGTCTGGCAAAAACCACCACAATATTGTAAAGTAATTAGCCTCCAATTAAATAAATTTTTTAAAAAAAGAATGTATATATACACCGCTTCCCAGGTGGTGCTAGTAGTGAAGAACCTGCCTGCCGGTACAGGAAACCTAAGAGACACAAGTTCAATCCCTGGGTAGGGAAGATTCCCTGGAAAAGGGCATTGCAACCCACTCTAGTATTCTTGATTGAAGAATCCCATGGACACAGGAGCCTGGCAGGCTACAGTCCATAGTGTCGCAAAGAGTCGGACATGACTAAGGCAACTTAGCATGCACCCTGATTCACTAGGCCTCTGCCTTTCAGGCAGGAATGATTTCTATTGGTTTCGTGTAAGATCCTATCATAGGTAATGTTATAACTTATGTCTGGAGGTCATTCTAATATACTTCCAGGGCCTGGCCTAACATAAATACTGGTCTGGACCATCATATGATTACTTCAGTGACGCCATCTTGGTGAAGAAGAAGTACTCATTTGACCACAGTGAGGTTTCTAGAAAATGCTCTTTATTTAACTAGGAGATAATGCAGGTAAAAGTATCTTTAGCTCTACATGAAGGGGACAGCAAACTGCAAAGGCTCAGACAGTGACAAATTTAAGCTTTGTAGGCAATATATGGTCTCTGTTATATATTCTTCATTTTTTCAAACAACTCTTTAAAAATGTAAGGACTTTTCTTAGCTTTCAGGCCTTACAAGTACAGATAGATCACTAGCCAGATTTATTCTGTGAGCCATAGTTTTCTAACCCCTGTTTAGAGAGTCTCACCTCCCAAATCCATCAAAGGCCTCCACCATTTCTTGGGCTTTCCATAGTGCCAGTACAGATTTATGATGCATTTACCTTCTCTGACTCCTGCAAAGGGACTATGAAATTGATTTTTGTTTATAGTGTGAAGGAGGAGAAAAGTTTCATTGGTATACATGGTACCCAGTAGTCCCAAGAGCACTTATTGAAAGGCAGTCATTCCCCCATAGACTTGAAATAACACTACTGTCATATATCACATCTCATTTAGATAGCTATGGATTTCTCATCAGTAAGCATGGAAAGCAGAAGACAATGGAACATCCTCTTTATTGTGATTTTATTTTTTTATGAAATATAGTTGATTAACAATATTATATTAGTTTTAAATGTACCTGGAACATTGCCTTGAAAGTGCTGATGGGTAAAAAATCAACCCAGAATTCTATATCCACTGAAAATATCCTTCACAAATGAAGATGAAATGTTTTCAGAAAAAATAAAGCTAAGATTATTTGTCACCAGCAGACATACACTAAAATAAATGCTATAGGACATTCTTTAGGCTGAGGAAAAATGACACCAGGGGGTTACACAGATCTTCAGGAGCCAAGAAAGAACATCAGAAGTTTTGACTAGCTGGATAAATACAAAAGACTATGCAGTTAGCACTCTGTATCCATAAATTCTGCATCTGCAGATTTAATTAACCATAGACTGAAAATATTTGAAAGATAAAAAATTCCAAAAACCAAAACTTGAAGCTATTTACATAGCATTTATATATTTTCAATTATTTACATAGCATTTACATTGTATTAGGTATTATAAGTAATGTAGACATGATTTAAGGTATATGGGAGAATGTGTGTAGATTATATGCAAATACTATGCAGGGTTGCCACAAACCTCCAATTTGTAAAATACACAGTATCTGTAAATTCCAATGAAGCAAAGTTCAATAAAATGAAGTATGCTCATAACTACTTTAGCTATCTTATGATTTGTGTTTATGTAACTTTTCCACCTGTTTAATTTTAGTCTATGTTCTGCAGATTAAATGTACAATAAACATCCTGTAAGTGGGTTTTCTTTACTTATCCATCCTGGCGATTTCTGCCTTTTAGTTGGAATTGAGTCCATTTATATTTAATATTAATATGGCTAGGTTTATGTCTACTGTTTTGCTCTTTTCAGTTAGTCCAGTCTGGTCTTTCTTCCTTTTTGCTTCTTTTGTGTCATCTTTTGAATTATTTGGGTGCTTTTTAAAATACGTTTTTATTCCTTCTCTTGACTTCTTAGATACACCACCATTTGTGGTCAATGCTAGGGTTTAAAATATAAAACTTTTATTATATTCTACCATCAAATAATATTATGCTTGTTTAGGTATAAAATAATGGAATAAAGTTACAAGAGTGCTTTACTACTCAAATCTTCTGGTTTTATTTACAGATATTTTACTGCTACATGTTTTAAATATCACAATATGCTATTATTTTTATTTTATGTAGTCAATTTTCTTTAAAAAAAATCAGAAAATGTAAAACCTGCTTTACATTTGCCTATATATTTATTATTTCTAGCAATCTTCATCTTGTCATCTGGAGTTTCCATATGCCATCATTAAATTTTAGCTTGAAGAACTTCGTTTAACATTTACATTAGAGCAGGTGTGCTGGTAGCCAATTCTATCAGCTTCTGTTTGCCTGAAAACGCCTTTTTTACCTTAATTTTTGAAGGCTGGATTTTCTGGATAGAAAATTATAGATTGGCAGGTTTTTCTAACAGTGATTTATAGATGGTAATCCTTTGGCTACGTGGCATCAAATTTAATAAGAAGTCATCTGTCATTTTTATTGCTGTTCTGCTCCATGTAACCAGTCTTTTTATTCAGCCTACTGTTGATTTTCTCTTTGTCAGTGATATTTAGAAACTTGATTGCTTTCCCTTATTTTGGTTTTCTTTGTGTTATTTGACCTTCCTCAATCAGAATATTTATAATTTTTATTTAATCTGATAAATGGTTTACTTTTATTTCTGCAAATATTTTCTGCCCTTTATGCCTGCATTTCCTCTCTTTTCTTTCATGAACTCAAAGTACATGAATGTTACTTTGATATTATCCCAAAGGTTACTGTGATTCTTTCTGTCTTTTTGTGATTTAATTTTTCAATTTATATTGGAATATAGTTGATTTATAATATTGTGTTAATTTCAGGTATACAGCAAAGTGAATCAGTTATACATAGACATATATTTACTTTTTTTAAGATTTTTTTTCCTTATAGGTTATTATGGAGTACTGAGTAGAGTTCCCTGTGTTACACAGTAGGTCCTTGTTGATTATTTTATGTATAGTAGTATGTATATGTTAATCCCAAACTCCTAATTTACCCCTCTCCCCCATGTTTCCCCCTTGGTAACCATAAGTTTGTTTTCATCTTTCCATCTTTTTGTCCTTATTTATCTTTGTGCTTAATACTGGATGATTATTGTTATGTTTCATATTCACTGATATTTTTCCCACAGTGTTAAATATGCTATTCAGTATCCTGTGAATTTTTCTTTTCAAAAAATTTTTTACTTTTAGAATTTCCTTTTGGTTCTGATTTTAGTTTCCATTTGTTTATTTCTGTTTCTGTTTTTCTCTCTCATTATGGTCAGATTTTCCTTTAAATCCTTGAATGTATTTGAAAGAACTCTTATAATCTTTGTTTGTTCACTCAATTTATTCGGTTACATCTGGGTCAGGTTCTATTGGCTAAGTTTTCTCTTGGGTATGAGTCAAATTTTCATGCTTGTATGTGCAGCTAAAGTTTTAGATTCTATACACACACATGCTCCTGCAAACACTTAAGGGAATCTTCAGAACTCATAAAGACTACATTCCTATCTCTACATCTCACACCATTGATATAGAGGAAAACAAATTATCTTACCTTCAGGATCAAACTCTCAGTTTACTGAGAAAAAGAAACAAAACGAAAGACCATTTTCTCTATTTTATGATTACCTACAACCATAAACACATTTAGTTTGTAAAGAATGAATATGCACAAAGCAAAGTATCTGGAAGGCTTCTAAGCAAACTACTAATAGGATCTACCTCTCAAGAACACAAAGTAAATTATATGTCAATTATATCTCAAAAAAGCTGGAGGGGTGGGGGAGAATACACGATAGAGTCTACATGGTTTAATTATGCCTGTCTTAAAGACTGAATGTTTGAAAGCAAACTCAGGTTATTTTTGAAATTCACAAAAAAAAACCAAAACATAAATGGTCCTATTATAAATTTAATGAAACAGCAAGTTATAAAGGATCAGTTATTGTAAGATGCTATTTTTTTCTATAGAAATAGACATTGTTAGGATTTCCCTGGTGGTCCAGTGTTTGAGACTCCATACTTCCAATGCAGGGGTGCGGGTTTGATCCCTGGTTGGGGGAACTTAGGTCCCACATGCCACAAGGCCAAAAAGTAAATAAAGAAAGAAGAAAGAAATAGACATAGTTCTATGTACAGGGGTCTTCCCTGGTGGCTCAGTTGGTAAAGAGTCTATCCACAATGCAGGAAACCCAGGTTCAATCCCTGGATCGGGAAGATCCGCTGGAGAAGGAAATGGCAACCCACTCCAGTATTCTTGCCTGGAGAATCCCATGAACAGAAGAGCCTAGTGAGTTACAGTCCATGGGGTTACAAAGAGTCGGACACGACTGAGTGACTATCCCTTTCACTTCCTATGTACATGCTGGAACGATTAACTGTCCCGCCTTTAATGGTCATGGAAACAAAAGCTTTTGGCAAATTATTACTTAACATAAAATCCAGTGTTCTTGGGTACGTTTAATTGAAAGTGGCCTTGCTATTAAAGATCTGAGAAAAACATGGAAAAAGAAAAAGTTTCTAACCACAAGAAAAATCCCATTATGGATGATGTCAGTTAAAATTTATAGCTAAAAACCTCTGTCTAGAAGCACAGAAACACACACACATGCACACAAATACAATACATATAGAAAAAAAAGACAGAATGCAATAGATTGCCATATCAAGTGAGTTTGTCCGTGAGAATCTCCTCTCTTTCCTGTTTTATAATTGATTAATTTATCATTTCTTTGCCAGACGTGTATATTGTCATTAGAATTTGATCAATAGCAAAGGAAATTTATGAGTATCCATTATCCAATACTGAGTGAAAAACAATGACAGAAACTCCACCTATGATACAACCAGGATACAACTGAAAAAAATAATGTGTTTATTTGTGGTTGAAAGTTTTGTGTTTCAAGCACTGTGTGAGCAAATAGGGGAGTTTATTGATGAACAGTAGGCTGTATTTGTTTCATTAAGTAATATCAGCTCTCATGAATGAATGGTTGTACATCTTGTCTACAACATTTGAACACGTGTACCCATTAAGCTGTCCATAGTGGTTCCCTTGGGATAGATTGATTTGGGCTCAAGTGTTTCCATATGTCTTTCAGAGATGTATGTATTCTGCAATAGTCTTCACAATGTTTATACTATAGTGTAATTCAATAGCAAGCACAGAACAAATATGTGCAGGAAAAATTATTCATGACAACTTGCTGTGTTTATCTCAGGAGTACTGACAGATCTGAACATATACAACAGGAGGCTTGAAGAGACAACTTATTTTTTAAGTTCTTAGGCTTGTGGCTTCCTTGCACTTCTTTGTAAATTGACTGTTGTACCTGGACTTACTATTAAGAACCATGTCTAATTTTGAGAAATCCCAAATTCAAGAGACTACTGTTTAATAAAATAACCAACATTTCAAAGAATATTTGATGAAGTTTGGAAATTATTCTAGCTTCAGTAAATGCAGAAAACATATTTGAACACCAGAAATCTGAAGAAATTTTCATTTTATTTTTAAAAGTTATTAGTATATTGTCTAAGAGGTGAGAATGAAATTTTAAGTCTTTTTTCTTGTTAGGATTGAACATTCATTATTTTTGGCCTTTTGACTTCTCAAAATTTGAACAGTTTGTCTACAACAGGTATTTCTTTTGTAAATCTCTTGGATAATAAGGCTCTTCCTATAGGAGAATAAAGAAATTCCAAGTTCTCCAAATATGTATATGTATATGAGAATATGGAAATTGTATAAGATAATGATTATTTTGCCAGAACTACCTTCAATATGCATCCAATTATGTTTAAAGAACATAAATATTTGTACATCACATATAACCATCTGTATGTCTACACGTGTAAAAATTATATATTTAATCATAGTGATTATTATGATAAGAATACAATTAAACTTCACCCTCTGTGTCCATATATGCATGTATGAAATGTGTCTTTATGTGTGTGTGAGTGTGTGTGTGTGTGTGTGTGTATATATATATATATGAAAAGTGAAAGTGAAGCCGCTCAGTTGTGTCTGACTCTTTGCAACTCCATGGACTGTAGACGACCAGGCTCCTCCATCCATGGGATTTTCCAGACAAGAATACTGGAGTGGGTTGCCATTTCCTTCTCCAGGGATCTTCCCGACCCAGGGGTTGAACCCATGTCTCCTTCATTGCAGGCAGACGCTTTACCGTCTGAGCCACCAGGGAAGCCCCATATCTATACATATATATGTATAGATATATATATACACACACACAAGTATAAATTGATATTTAGCTTCATACTAAAATGAAATGTATTGGGACCTCCCTGGGGGTGTAGTGGTTGGCTACACTGCAGCGGTCCACTGCAGGCGGCGCGGGTTCAATCTTTGACTGGAAAACTAAGATCCCACATGGCACACTGTGCAGCCAAAAAACAAATGGAATATATTCATATATCATCATTTCTATCATGTTTTCACTTCTGTTTCCTGGAAAGTTTATCATTATCGTGAAAAATTGCTAAGACTTAATTTTTAATAGGTAAATAAATAAGCATTGATGAACTATTATTGATGATTATAAAAAATGTGACTGCTTTCATCATCATGACTCTTTGATAGAATACACACCTGGATCACAATGTTAGAGTGATGTAGACACAAACTTTATTTATACAGTAATGTAATCTGTGGTTATATTTTCTAATAAAATATTAAGGTTAAATTTTAAATAAAAATATAGTTTAAATTTTTGAAAAGTGGGAAAATCCTATATTTTCGGAGGCATATGTGTATAGTTGTCACTCAATATTTGTTTTAAGAATATATATATATCATGTTAGCATAAAAAAGACTAGAAAATGTAGATTTTGAAGTAATGGTGTCTGAGGGTTGGCATCATAGGCATTAAATTTCAGTTGTTAAATAAGTGTCTTATGAGCTGAAGTTTTCTTCATTAAGAGCCGAATATTTTTGGTGAATGTGGCAATTGAGAAGCTCTTTGCCAGTGTTTTACCAAACATCAGGTCTTGAAAAATTGTCATGAAAATATGATCCAAATTATGACATACAAATTAATCTCATTTTTATATAAATTTGTTGCCTGTGAAGCTAAATATACATGTATGTATGTATGTGTTTATTGAAATGAGTGCATAAGTATATGGAAGCAGTTTGTATAAGCATGTTGAAAACATAATCCAAATGTTTATCAGTGGTACTAACGAGTACTGTTTATGACAGTACTTTACTCTTGATCATCACATGATTATTTTCTGAATCCTTTGTAAGCACCATGTTGTATTTACATGTGAGAACATGCTATGTGACTGACCCCTAAGATATAATCAGTGAAACATATGCACAATAAAGTCACAGGAAGCCACTGAGGCCCTTTAATGATGTAGGAATGTGTCAGTGTTCCAGTGTTAAATGATGAAACCATGACACTAAATCATGTCTGTCCCCTCCAACTGGAATTTGTACATATTTGAGTATATGTATCATTTCACTTGGGCACTGTATAGCATACAGTCTTGAGGACTATCTAGACACTTAGCTTAGGCTTCTGGACAAATAGTTACCTCTACCCCCAAGTACTAGCACCCAAACCAGTAAATGGAGGAGGATGCCCAGGGAACCTGGGAAGTGAGCCAGGTCAAGAACCACATGTACTAGTGCCTAGATTTGCTCTTTTCCAAGCCCTTAGGTGCAAATATTTTTTGTTCCCCCTTAGGCCTGGATCCCAGAGGTTAGCCTCTTAATATCCCAAGATAATTTGGTAACGAGAAAACACTGGAGATAAATTGCTGAGTGAAGAAAAAGTATAACTGCAAAGACTAGGTAAGTGGAAACTGAGTTCTTGAACCAAAAAGTTGTCTGAGGAGAGTACAGGTTTAGGCCTCAGTTTGATGCTGATGGAAACCAAAAGCAGAATCACAATAGTGTGAGCATGTTTCTTAAAACTGGTCAAGAAGCAAGGCAGCCATGTTTCTTGCTGCCTGTTTCTCTTGGTCACATTTTTTTCACACCAGACGGGTGGGAGAAGAGGGCATGGGCTGTGGGAGGTGTACTGTTAGATAGAATTTCTGGAGCAATACTGCCATCATGAGGAAATCCCTGGAATAAGTCCCAAAGGTTTCCTCTGAAAGGACTTTTCGTCTGGAAAGGTCCCTAATGTGAAGAGACTGAAGGGCTGGGCACCCAGCCCGAGCTCAGAGCCTCCTCCAGAAGCCAACTGGGAGCTCTGGACTAAGGTAGGGTTCAGGTCTAGGGGCTGGCCTTTGGGGAGGCAGGACAGCCAGCAGCTGCCAGGAAATCCAGGCACAGGAAGTCGTGGGGTGGGGTCTTGGTATTCTCCCAGGGTGGGCGGGACCAGAGGAAGCCACTAACAAAGTCTTAGGCCTGTGGGTATTTTTCTCTCCCAGCCCTTCTGAGCACGTGGTATTCCCTTGCTTTGGGACCTGGGCCCTTTGTGGTAGCAGAATCAGAGCACAGAGGACAATGCCTGGGGGCTTATAGTAAGACCCAGAGTGTTGCTGGAGGTCTCAGGTCTATCCAAATTGGAGCTAGTAGAGCCTGAAGAAAAGTGGAACCACCCAGCCAAGCCAAGAAGGGTTAGTACTTCTGCTTTGAGAGCAGACCTCACACAAACAGATGGGAAGCAGAAACGAGGGAAGAGGATTGAAGATGAACCCACGTTTTAAAAGTCCTTGTCTGCAGGAGGTGGCATTACCTGTGACCTCGCTTCACTTCTTCATACATGGCTGTTGTAGCAGGTACATTGTAAAGAAGCATGATTATTTCTAGAAATGTGAAAACAGGTGGCAAAATTTTAAAACATGTCAAAATTCCGAAGAATATTTAATGCTGTTTTAAAAAGCATTCAAGCTGCAAAGTAAGAAAACTTGTTTTAATGCTCAAAGTAGAGGGAATTTGAACATTGTTTTTTAAATACATACATGTGCAAAGTGAAGAGAGAAGAATGCATGGCAAAGATGTTTTAAAAGTGGTTATTCTGATTGAGGTATCGATTGTTTTCAGCTTTATAATTTCTTAAAATTTGAATACTTTGCCAGCAGTAGGTATAACTTTTGTAATTTCTTAAAATAAGAAAGTCTTCTAGAGTACTATATAAAACATTTTGAAGCACACAAAAATATATTGATATGCATATATGCAAACGATATAAGGTAGTGCTGAAGATTGTGTAAAACTACATCCTACAATATGTATCCAATTCTGTTTAGAGAGAAGCAGACCTGTGTGTATGTGCATGTTTGTATATTTGTGTGTCTGTAAATGTATGTGTAAATATGGATTTATATCTATGTATATACTCAATATATATAAGCATTTTTAAAAGCTACATATTTAAAATGATGGTCAGTGTTGTAGTGAGTATGCTTTTCAACTTGAAATTCTCAGGCGACGTATAAATAACATAAGGTATTAATGAAAGATTACAGCTGCATGTAAAGGGTGTGAGTGCATCTCCTTCAAGTCTTAGGATACAGATCTGGGTGATGGAATTTGAGAGATACCAATTTCAATCTTCAGTTATTGAGTTCTGTTTTCTTCCTTGATAATTTTAAAAGAAATTTTTAAGATAAAAATTGGGTGTAAATTTTGAGAAGTATTTAAAAAAGAAATCTTAATGTTCTGACTCATGAGTAGCCAAGTGTCTGTTCCAATATTAGTTTTAGAGAAAAAAAGCATGTACATGTATGTCATAGTGTTAATGATTAGGTAAGGCAAATCTCAAAATCAAAATTCCTGAGTGGTGGCATTATCGGTATTTTAGGTCCTGTGGATGAATTTTAAAAAGATTAAGTGAGAACCTAACTAATATTCTTTAATTAATGGGTCAGTCAAGTAGTTCTTTGCAATTGTTTTATTGTCTGAAATCCAAGTCTTGCAGACATTCCATGATAATTTCAAACTACCCAGGAAACAGAAGTGAAAATTTGGGATCTAAAACAGGATGCATATATAAAACCAATTTAATGTCAATTTATTGTAAGTCATTACCATAAATACAGAACTATATGTGTGTGTGTTGAAAGAATGGAAGCAAATGTGCAAAAGATGATCAGTGTTGAATACCGATTTTCTGACAGCATGTTTACTCTTGATCAGCACATGGTTATTTTCTGAATGCTTTGCAAGCACCATGTGTTGGTTGCTTATAAGAAAATAAAGGAGACTGATACCTAAGACTTAATTAATGGCGTACATATACATAATAATAAAGTCACAGGAAGCCATTGAAGGTCATAATCGCATGCATGGCAATGTGGTGTGTTCCGGTGTTAAATGATGAAACCGTGAAACAAAATCCTGTCCCTTCTGACTGGAATTTATATACATTCAAGTATCCATGTCATTTCAAGTGGGACAGTATGTGGAATTCAGATTGGAGAGCTATCTGGATCCTCCTCTTAGGGTTCCAGTCAAATAGCTGCTTCCCACTCAACACCAGGCCTAGTGCCCACTCAGAAAATTTAGAGCTCCCAAGGAACCTGGCAGTGAGATCCAGTGAAGAACCACGTGGCCTAGTGCCTAGGTTTGTTCTTCTGCAGGGCCTTATTTCCATCATTTTCCTTTCTCTCTTAGCCCTGGATCCCTAAGACTTCCAGTTAGAGTAAATAACAATGGACAGTGTTGGGGATCAAGGCAGGGAATGGTTTGGTAGAATAGAAATGAAATTCTTGAAAACATGGCTGATGAAGATAGGTGGTTTAGGCCTCAGTTTGATTTATGAGGGAAACTAGGAGCAAAAATTGTCTGTTTGAGCAAATTCCCACACTGGACAATAGCAAGGCAGCTTTGTTTCATGGCTTCTTTGTCTCTTGGTGGCTCAGATTGATTGGGCGGGAATAGGCCTAGGGTGGGTGGAGGCGAGCTGGATTAACTGGTTTTTCCAGAGCAATACTGCCACCAAGAGGAAGTAGTCTGACAGAACCCAAGGTATTAGAACTCCTGTGAGACCTAGAAGTTGAGAAGCTTGCCTTTTGCAAAGTTGAGGGGATGCTGGCCCTGAGCTGGGCCTTCTTCACTTCAAATCTGAAACATTTGGGTCTAGATATTCTTGAGGCTGTTCTTGGTTAAGGGCCGTCAAGGAAGATAGGGAGACATTTAAGAAAGCATATCCCAATGGTCAAGAACCCTATGAAGATGTAATGTGACCTTTGACCTCTGCACCCTACTTCAGCTAAGCAGATAGCAAAGAAAGCTTGTATCAGATGAACTAAGCTGCCTGAATTCTGTAAGTTTGACTTGTTCATATGCTAGACTAAGGAAGCTAGATGTATGAAGACAATGACCCATATCTGCAGTTAGAGTTGAGTGTGACAGAATTCCCTAGACCTGGAATTCTTCATGCTCCAGAATTGTCAGTTCACAGATTTTGGTATACATTAAGAGACTATATTTGGCCAGGAAGTGGATGGAAGCCTAAAACAACAGCACCTTTCTGAGTGTCAGGAATTCAAGCGTGGCACCATGACCCAGCAGTAGATTGTAACTCTTGCCAACCCTAACTACTGCTCAACCATTGGCAGTCATCTCAGATCAAAAGCTGCTTCAGGATGAAAAGTTAACAACAACAACAAAAAACCCACCTAGTAGGAAAGGTGGCAAAGGAAAGAGCAGACACTTTCCAGACAATAAAAGGCCATGTAACACAACAGTCTTACTAGTAGAGATTTTCAGACTCACCAGTACCAAAGTAAATTGCAATCCCACATGTGCTCTTATAATACTCTTCACTCTTCCTTATAACCCTGAGTAAACCACTGAAAATAAAACAATATCACCCAGTTTGTGTAAGGATTTGTATAATGGAATTGGACAACCTCCTAACCAGGTGAGATGTATTGTCAGTTGACACGACTCTTTGGAGGTCAAATGGTCAGCACTGCCCAACTGGTCAATTGGTTATCTTTCACAGGAGAATACCCTTTGTATGGAGACTCTGCCTCTCAAAAGTAATCACACAGCCACACTCTCACAGCAAAGCAGAAAGGTGGGGCCAAGGGTGATCGTGAAGCTTTCCTTTATAAGAATGGGAGGGGCAAAAGGTCCATTTTCTAGGTTCAGCTACAGCAAGTTCAGCTAGCGCAGGCAATCTTCATCAACCTTTGGAAAAATGGAAATCCATTCTCTTTAGTCTTTCTCAGGAGAGATGTCCAAACCTTTGATTCAGGGGCAAAAAGCAATACTGAAACTTCAGGATCAAACCATCCTTTGTGGCTAATACAAGAAAATGGAAAGAAAAAGCTTATCTTTTTCTACTTATTACATGCATGATTAATTCAGGTTGAACACATAAACACATGCATTTTAAAAAGTGAATAGGCACAAGGGAAGTATCTGGAAAGTGTACAACCAAACAACAGACCATGTCTAACTTTGTAGAGTATTGTTACCCATGGCTTACCATCAAGTTTTAACTTTCTGCTTGTCTGAAGTCTTGAAGTGTTGAAAGCAAGAAAAGCTTGCATTTGGAATTGTTTAAAGAAGTAATGAACATTATCCCAATATGCAATTAAGAAAAAACTGTGTTCCAAGATCTATTTTTCTTATAAGTATGTGCACAGGTCTATGTATATGCAAGATTTAAAGACCTCACTCTTAATTATTATGCCAGCAGAATGGCATTTCTAAATTGTGCTTAATAGAAAATCTGGTTTTCTGAAGCATATTTAATGTCATATGAAGGGGATTTTATGATGTAAGACCTAAGAAAATGATAGAAGGAAGGAACTCAAACTTGAAGAATATTGCACCTGTATCATGTAAGTCAAAAATCTATACAGCAAACCACGAAAGCCATTACACAGGTGCCCACACATGTATAATTATATAATAAATATGTAACATAAAAGCAAAATGCAATAGCTTAGATATCAATGGTATATCTATTGAGTTCCTGTGACTTAGAGTATCATTTCTTTACTGCTTTATATTTGGTCAAATTACTGAGTCTTTTCTAGATTCATGTTATTCTTATGATTTGATCAATAATAAAGGGATACTATGAAATTTAGCCATGAAAAACTATTGTATTATTCATGAATAGTTAATGGTGTTGTCAACTGCCCACTGTCCACTGCTGACTCAAAAATCCATGGCACCAAACTCCATGTATAGTGTGACCAAGATGGGCTTGAAGGAAAAAAAGGAAATGTTCTGTGTTTGTGTGTGTTTAGTGTTGTGCTGAGGAATCTAGGGAGTATAATGATGACATGTAAACTAAATCTATTTAGCTGTTGAGAATAGTTTTATATCACTTTTATTAAATTGAAACAAACACTCATCAATGTGCTAATAGTGGTTCCCTTGGGAAAGAAGAATTTTGGATAAAGTGTTTATATTTGTTCTTGATAGACTGTGTTTTTCAAGAAGCCAATAATAAATTTGTAATTTGAAAACAAATTCAGAACAGATATGCACAGAAGAAATGATTAACACAACTTATTTGGTGGCCATTTGATAACTAATGTATTTATATCTCTAACTGATCACAAAAAAACAAAACATTTGACACACCAATATTTTGAAAATAATTGTCTGCTTGAATGGGCATCACTTATGTCCTCACTGCACTTTAAGAATGGCTAATGTACCTGGTAATTTTGTAAACAAGAATGCTTAAATCTAAGAAATGCAAAAAGATGGGAGGCACCTTTAGAAATAGGAAGTATTCCAGGGAACATTTAATGACGTTTGCAAAAAAGTGAAACTATAATCAGTGAAGAAAACATGTTTGAACACTTGAGGTACAAAGGAACTGGGATTTTAGGCTAAAAAATATATGTGCACAGAAAATATGTAAGAACATATGGCAAAGATAGGTTAAAAGTTATTTCTACTTTTGACTGAAGTACCATTTATTTTTGGCTTTATTAATAAAATATGAACAGGTTGCCAACAGTTAGGCATCACTCTTTTAATTGCCTGAAGGAGAGACCTCTTTCTAGAATAAAATGTAAAGAAATTTCAAGCTGGGTAAAATATATATTGATATGATATTGATAATTTATATAAGGTTATGAGAAGACTTTGTGTAAAACTACACCCAATATAAGTAAAATTATGAATAAGCAGAAACAAGTGTGTATATGTGTACATATGCATATAACAGATGCCTTATATATAGTATATATTCAATATATGATAAATAGGGTGATAAAAAGCATTTTCATAAACTATTTACTAAAATGAGGACTTGCAAATTTTATATAATCTTAAAATGCCTGGGAATCAAGAGTGAAAATTTCTATGGAAAACATAATGTACTAATATACAGTTTTAATATAAATTATTGTTGTGTTTGAACCAAATGTAGAATTCCGTGTATTGAGAGGAGTGGAAAGATATAATCCAAAAGGTTATGAGTGGTCATAAGTTTTATGGTAGGTCTTTGCTCTTGATCAGCACATGGTTATTTCTGAATCCTTGGCAAGCACATCTTACTTATTACTGAGGAAATGGTTTTAAAACTGATCTCTAAGAGACAAATGGTAACACACACATACCTATACCCTATTAGAAAAGCAATTGGAGGCCATTTAATGACACGAGAAAGTAACCTCTGATGTGGGTCATTGTATGGCATATAATGAGGAGAGCTACGTGGACCCTCTTCTTGGGGTCCCCATCAAATGTCTGATGACAGTTCAACACACAGAGCCTAAGTCTTTACCTAGAAAATGTTGAGACATCCCTTGAGGTGTAGAGATAAGCCAGGCAAGGACATACGGATGCGTAGAGATGCCCTCCTGGATGAATTTTCAGCATTTTGTTTTTCTGTTTAGGCCTGGATCCTTGAGACTTACCCACAAAAGTAGACAACTTGATGACTTCGGAAAAGGCTGGGGATGAAATGCTGAGTGAACAAAAACAGAACTGTGAAGACTAGGCTTAGTGGAAACTGAAGATGCCCAATTAGAGTGGGTAGTTTTAGGCCTCAGTTTTCAGATGAAAATCAAAGCATAAGTACAGCAGTGAGCAGGTTTTCTCAAACTGGGCAAGATACTAGGCAGCCATATTGCCTGGTGACTTTGCCTCTAGGTAATGTTTTTTTTGACAGGTGAAGAGGGCTGGGGGGCAGGGAGGACAATACTTACTGGCATAGACAGTGCACTACTGCCATCATGCGGAAATAATTTAAAATCTACCTACTCCAGTTTTGTTTGGTTTCCGTGATGACTTTCAGTTTCGAAAGATCCATTCAGTGGAAGGGTTATGTGCTGCTGCTGCTGCTGCTGCTAAGTCACTTCAGTCGTGTCCAACTCTGTGCGACCCCACAGACGGCAGCCCACCAGGCTCCCCCGTTCCTGGGATTCTCCAGGCAAGAACACTGGAGTGGGTTGCCATTTCCTTCTCCAATGCATGAAAGTGAAAAGTGAAAGTGAAATCGCTCAGTCGTATCCGACTCTTAGCGACCCCATGTGAGCCCTGGTCTTAAATTAGGCCTCCCTGTCTTCTCTGGATTATTATAGGAGCTCTGGCCAAAGGCCTAATGCTGCTATTACAAAGGAGAGCTCCAGGTCTAGGAGCTGGCCAGCAGGACTGACTGGACTAAGCCATCTGCCACAAGGAAGTCCCAGCACAGGAAGTTGTGGGGGGAAAACTTCAAGTAGTTAAAAACACATACAAAGACACATCAGTGCTCAAACTCCTGAAACCTAGGATAAAGAGAAAATTTAGAGGATCCATGGAGAGGAGCAAATATGCGGTTTATAGAAGACTGGACAAGCATTATGCAAGCTACAAGGAAACAGACTGGCATCTTAACAGTACTGAGGACAAAACAAAGATAAAATGATCAACCCAGAAGTTTATACCATCAACAGTGTCTTTCAAAATAAGGAGAAATGCTTTTTCAGACAAAATCTAAGAGAATTCATTATTAGCAGACCTTCACTACAATAAAATATTAAAGAAAACTCTTCTGACAGAAGGAATGTGGTATCAGACAGACACACAGGATTGACACAAAGAATTAGAGATCTATAGAAGTGGTTAAAATGAAAGTAAATACGAAAGCCATTTTTCCGTATTTCTAATTGTTTTCAAATATGTTTGATTGTCTGTTAGAAGAATAGTAGTTTATTTTAGAGGTATAAAGACAGCACAAAAGATAGGAAGCAAGAAAGTATTGTCATAAGGTTCTTCCACTACATGAGATGCGATATATTTATCTGAAATCAAACTGGGATTAATTGCATGTATATTTTTTAAACCTGAGTTCAACTACATATGGGCTTCCCTGGGGGCTCAGAGGGTAAAGAATCCACCTGCTAATGCAGGAGACCCTGGTTTGATTCTTAGGTCAGGAAGATCCCCTGGAGAAGGGAATGACTACCCACTCCAGTGTTCTTGCCTGGAGAATCCCATGGACACAGGAGCCTGGGGGGCTACAATCCTTGGTGTGGCAAAGAGTTGGACATGACTGAGCAAGTAAGCACACATGCACACAGCCACATACAAATTAAAAAAGAAGTATAAGTAATGGCTAATAGTAATAAAACTAGAATCATAAAAAATGCTCAACAGATCCACTAGAATTTCAGAAAGATGAAAAAAAAAAAGAACTAATAGAAAGCAACCAGAAAAATGATATATTTAATTGCTGCCATATTAATAATTATATTCAATATAAATGATCCAAGCAACTATTTAAGAGACAGAGATTTTCAGGTTGTATTACTTAAAGTAAGAACTGAGTATGTTTTGGCTGCAGGAAATCCACTTTAAATATAAAGATATTGACATGTTAAAAATAAAAATGATGGGATAATATATACCAAGCAAATACTATAATCAAAAGAAAGCCATACTGCCTCTTTCAATCTCTAAGGAAAATCCTAATGGTAAAGGATATAGACCCAAACGTAGAAGAACTATATTGGAGAAGATCAACTTTAAGGGAGAAGAGAACTTTAAAAAATAATTATTATTGATATCTTCAAACAGGCAAGAGATAATATTTCAACTATGATAGAAAGGATATGATGAAAAAAATAAGGTTACAATGAAAAAGAACACAATTAAAAGTAACATAGCAGAAATACTAAACTCATCAAAGAGGTTGGAAAAAGACCATACTTGTAATTTTAAGAATTGAAAAAGGGAAGAAAACTAAGAAAATTAGAGTGCATCAGTAAATGTGATTTATTATCCAAATAATAGGAGTTCCCAGCAAGTTCACAGAAATGTAAAATACTATATGCCAGGTTGAAAGGGGCCACTAAGTTGCCAACATAGTGGGTAGAAAGAGACCTGCTTGAGGACATATTATTATGAAATTTCATCACACCAGTAACAGGGAAAATCTTATCACCTATAAATACAGAGAATGACTTTGAATTTCTAAACATCAACACTGGAAGCTAGAATTCAATGAAACAACGTCTTCAAAATACTGAGGAAAAATTATTTCCAACCTACAATTCTATACATAACCAAATTTTCAGTGAAATATAAGGATAAAGATATCCTTGATTTGCAAAATCTTAAAAATTTACTTGGCATAGAGCCTTTTTCAAAAAGTTACTTTAGCCTGTATTTTCAAAAAGTTTTACAGTTAAAGGGGAAAATATGGGTTGATTCAGGAAATTGGAGCTCTCATAGAGGAGATATGAAAAATAAATCCCCAGAATGTGAATGAAAGAAATATCAAAATGATAAACACCAGACAGAGGGAAAACCAGGATGCATCCAAGGGCCTCAGAAAATTATGAGATAAATTTTGCCAAGTAGATCACATTGATATAAATACTTAATATGAATTAGATTCTTGAGAGATATTTTAGGTAGCTTGTATACATCTATAGATAAATATATAATAAATTTATTTCAGTCATTATGCATGAGCGAAATGCGATTTTTAAATGACATGTTTTCATTATGATACATATGAAGTATAGGGATATTTCAAAAATAACTAAATTAATGAAACAAATAGAGTTGTTTGTTTAATATCGAGGAACAAACCCCAAGAATATAAGATTTTGGCAAGATGTTCATTATGCAGTATGTAACCAAAGAAAGATATAAAAACATATATTAAGTATAAATTTATTTTATGAATAAAAACTATTAATATTATATCTGCAAGGGAAAGAAAAGAGCCATAAAATTTTAAAATTCTAGTTACTACATATAAAAAGTAGAATTATGAGCATTTATTCATTTCTAATTTATAACCTTTTTAGTTTTGAATATTTTAAAGTGATGCATATCACCTTAGCAGCTGTGGGAAAATAAAGCTATTCTCATAGTAAAATATAAATTAAGGATATAGGCCCATGTACAATAATTATTTTGTTAAAAATATAGGGCAAAATTAGATTCAATAATATCGAACACAATTCTAAAAACTCACATATGCACACATAGTCACATTCACCAAATAAATTCATTTCTGTTGACCAAATTATATAATTTATGTCAATGTGTATAAAAACAGATTCCTAAACAAATATGCATGAAAAATATCATCAAAAATGTACATACAATAAAATGTACTTCTACCTGAAAAGCAGATGTTGGAAATGACATGAAAATTCAAAATGTAGGCAGGCATGCATTGAAATCTTAAGTTCTAATAATATGTCCCCAAGATTCACTGGAAACAAATAATCTTCTATGCTAACCTAGAGAAGCAAAAATTAGCTTCTGCCATAGAAGTGATAGAATCATGTGAAAAATAATCAATATACATTTTAATTTAAAAATGAATATAGGTGGTACATATGGAATTCCAAGTTGGATGTGCCATTAACCAGTAAGAGTTACTTTAGGCCTTAAAGAAAGAATCTCAGGAGCTGAGTCAAAAAACAGCCTTCCACCAAACATAAAAGTATTAGTGTGTCCCAGAAAATGGATGGAGACTCTTCCTGGGAGGCCTTTGAGGACAGGTGACTAGAGACAGTCTCCTCCAGGCTTGGAACTTCCAGCATTTTCTTCCATTTAGTCCTGGTATTCTGAGACTTGTCCTGAACTTGATAATTGGGATCAAGTGCTGGAGAACTAATGCTGAGTGAAGACTGTGAAGCTGAGATCTGGTGCAAAGCAAATGCTTTATGGAGAAGATGCCTGATGCTGAGGAGTAGTTTAGGCTTCAGTTTGATTATAGACGGAAATGGAAAGCAAAACCACTGTAGTGTGAGCAAACTGGGCCATGTGTGAGACACTTTTGCTTCCTGGTGCCTTTTGTGTTTTTTTCAGACTAGACGGGCGGGAGAAGAGGGCCTCAGGGCAGGGCTGGTTGACATTTCTGGAGCGCTACTGCCATCACGAGGAAATCATTTGGTGGAGCTCTAAGCCCATCACTATTTTCTCCCAGGAAACCCAGAAGTTGAAGACTGTTGGACCTGTGGGAGGTTGAGTATACTATAACTCCAAGCTTTGCATCCTTACCTTCATCTCAGAGGCTTTCCAGGATACATTGACAAAGACAAGATATAATTGTAAAATCTTCCAGGCACAGGAAGTCTGGGTGGAGCCTCTCCCATTCCAGGCAGCACTACAGGAAGTGGGTTAAGACCCGGAGCAGCATTTATGATCATTTGCCTCCTCTTCGTGTCCCTTGAGCATGAGGGAGACAGTCTGGGACACAATACTTCGGCACACTGGGACCTTGGCACCATTTGGCAGTGGTGTCAGAGCTCGGGATGCAGGGAGAAAAACCTCACTGTTTATCATAAGGGATATTTTGAAGAATGTATCTGAGCTGAGAAGTGTAATTGATCAACAACAAAGTGTCATTTGCTCTCAGGAGAGTCTTGAAGACATTTGGCAGAACATGCTTCAGTGACCCCTGGTGCCTTATGAAGGTGAAAGGTGACTCCTGACCTCCTGAAATTATTTCTGCTGAAACAGACCAAGAGAGAAAGCCTGGACCAGATGTGCTGGAGATCAGCACTTTGACTTAGCCACGTGCTTGAATAGAGTAGACAAGTGTATATAGAGAGAATCGTGAGCAACACAAGTAGTGGCCTCAGCTCTGGAATTCCTTAGGCTCAAAAGTACTGTGTTCACTTCACCCCAGCTATCCTTAACAGAAGCCAATGGACAAAGGCTGGATAGAAGACTAAGGAAATACTTTCTCCCTGAATTTCAGTATTTCAGTTACAGTGAAAATAGCAAAAACTAGATACTAAGAACAACTATTGTCAATGATTACTGCCCTTCAGCGATTGACATCCATTACAGATCATTGGCTATTAAATGGAAAGCTAAAGGAAAACAATTTAGCAGGAAAGGAGAAAAAAGAACGGGGCTCAACCTTCCCAGAAGAAAAAGGCCATGGAACAGAAAAGTCTGTTGGCAGAGGTTCTCAAATTCACCATTACCAAGTAAGTTATGGTTCAAGAAGTTCTCAACCATCTCCATCTCCCAATTAATATATCCTGAGCGAGCTACTGAAAATGAAGCCAGCAATATTGCCCAGTGTATGATTATTTGTAGAAACAGACAAGCTCCTATGAGCTAGGAAGCATTGTCAATTGATTTAACTTGTCCGAGGACAATTTATGTGCATATTTCACATGACCATACCCTTCCTCCAGATACTATGCCTTCCAAAATTGATCACACAGCCACATTCCAAATAGGAGATGAGAGTGTAGGGAAAGTAGATTCATTGAGCTTTCGTTTACAATGGCTGACATTGCAGAGGGAAAGGACCCGTTGTTCTCAGGTTGGATCTCACTTGGTTCAGTTCCACTAGATAGTCTTCTTAAGTCCTTGTGAAGACTGAATTCCATTCTCTATGATCAGGCAAGGTATCTCACACCTTTGATTAGGGATTAAAGCAAATTCAGAATCAAATCATCCTAGTTTGTTAATATAAGAAAAGAGAAAGGGAAAAGTAAAGTCTATGCTTATCACATGTATTATTACTCAAAGTTGAATGCATAAATATATATGGATTCTAAAGAGTGAATATGCACAAAGGAAGGATTCTAAGCAAACTGCTTTTTGTGTCTGCCTTTCTCGAGTAATTTTTCTAAGGTTATGTCATCAAGTTTTAACTTCATACCTGTCTGAATCTTTGAAATACTAACAAACCTGGGTTACATTTGAAATAAAAAAACCAAGCTATAGCCCTCAGGCTTTAAGATAACCTTCCGTGTAAGATTTCATTTCTTTTAAAAAAAAATCTGCATAGTTCTATCCACAAATGGAAATGAAAAAGGTCAGTTTTTTGCAGTAAAGAAAACAAATATCTTTGGGCAAACTTCTAAGTAATACAAAATCCAATGATCTGAAGGATATTTAGTGACATGTGAGATACCCTTGTGATAAAAGGACTCAGAAATGTATGACAGAAGGAAAGCAACCCAAACCCCAAGGATATCCTTATAGTAAGGTATCCTTATATAAGTATTCTTATACTAAGGTATCTTCATAAGGATATTCTTACACCAACAACCCCATGAGAGCTATACATGGGAACATTCAAATGAAACAGATTTAGAAGGAAGAGCAGGAGAAAGAAGATAAAGATACAAAGCTTGTTTCCATGGACTGCTCGGCCTTTCTCTAAGGGGTTATATACTGAGATCATATCAGGTACAGAAGAGTAAGTGGCACTAAAATAGGCAAGAGTTCAGGAGTCCTGATGTACTTGGTTTTCTGAAGAGGATATCTTGTGAAGCCTATAAAGAATCTTCATCAATGAAAGGCTAAGAAGCAGGCTCTGAGAATAATACTAGCTGAGATGAATGAATGATTAGGTCCCAAACCCCAAGGGTCTCATCTTCCTTAGGTAAAAGCTAACCACTTAAGAACTCATCTCTGTTCCTGATGACTGGATTCCTTTAAGGAGTAGTACTTCACAGTGAGCCCTAGAGAAAAGTCACAACCTCCTGGACTGAGAAGATGACTCCAGGCCTTCTTCTCCATTCTTGGTTCCCATATGGTTGTTACATCGGCACTCCTACTAATGTTCTAGAATTCATCCGCTTGGCATGGCAGCGTGACCATACTTGCTCCAGGCAATGAGTATACCAACCATTTGGGTATCCCTGAGAACTCCAGATCACAGACCAGCTGCTGTTAGATGTGACATGGACTGAGATTCCCATCCCAGACCCCAACTCTGACCCTGCTGATACAGGGTGCCTAGGCCCCAGAGTACAGGGACATCTTGTGTCAGCCCAACTGTTTCATTCTGTAAGAGGCAGGAGACAGATGCACAAGGTCTGCATAGACTCTAAATGATTTCCTCTAGTTCTGCTCCCCAGCCCCCACCCCTGCCACAGTCCTGGCCCCTCACCTAGAAACTTCTCTACCAACATTCTACCTTTGTCCAGAACTCTTAGACAGTCTCAGAGTTCAAGTAAAGGAGACACAGCTTGGTCAGGGCCCATTTGTCCTGGGAATTAGCCTTACATTTCGTAAAGGCTAGATCTCAGGGGAATTCACACTAACAATTTTGTTTTTTCCTTTTTTCAAATATTATTTATTTATTTGAGATCTCAAATCTTTGTTGTTAGGGATCTCTGATGTTCGTTGTGGCATGCTGGATGTTTTCTTTCTTTCTTTCTTTTTTTTTAGTTGCTGCATGCAAGATCTTTTAGTTGAGGCACATGGGATCCCTTTCCTCAGCCAGAGATTGAACCCAGGCCCCCTGCATTAGGATCATGGAGTCTTAGCCACTGGGCCACCAAAGAAGTGGTGAAATTTTGCTTTTCTAAAACTACTTCCTCATGATGGCAGTATGGCTCCAGGAAAGCCAACCAGCCCTACCCGCCCCGCCCCCCCAACTCCTCTTCTCCCGCCTCTCCAGTCCGAAAAAAAACACTACCTAGCGATAAAGGAGCTAGAAAATGTGGCTGCCACGTTTCAAATCCCTTTTGGGGAAATGGGCTTGCAGTGCTTTTTGCTTTTGGTTTCCCCTTAAAGGACTTCCATGGTGGCTCAGACGGTAAAGCATCTGCCTACAATGTGGGAGACCCGGGTTCAATCCCTGGGTCAGAAAGATCTCCTGGAGAAGGAAATGGCAACTCACTCCAGTATTCTTGCCTGGAGAATCCCATGAATTGAGGATCCTGATAGGCTACAGTCAATGGGGTTGCAAAGAGTCTGACATGACTGAGCGACTTCACTTTCACTTTTCCATTTAAAATCGAAATGCACCCGAAAATCACTGACCCTCATCAGGTATCTTTTCATTGCAGATCTCTTCCTCAGTCAACACTCTGTAGGATTTTTCTCATTTTCAGGTTTTCTGATGCAAGGCTCAATTCTCAGGGATCCCTGTAAGAGGAAAAGAAATTGCTGGAATCTCATAGCTTGAAGTACGCCATTTGCAGGCATTAGACCTTGTGGTGTTTGATTTGGCTCATTTCTCAAGCTCCTATAGGGCTTCCCTGGAGAAAGGAATAGCTACCCACTCCAGTATTCTTGCCTGGAGGGCTACAGTCCAATGGGTCGCAAGAGTTGCACACGACTGAGTGACTCACCCCCTTCTACAAGCTCCTATGAGCTGAGAAGCATTGTCAATTGGTTTAATTTGTCCAAGGGCAATTTATGTGCATCAATTAACGTTTCACATGACATACTACCCTTCCTCAATAGACGATGCCTTTCCAAAATAATCACAAAGTCATTTCAAATAGGAGATGAGAGTGTAGGGAAAGGACATTCATTGAACTTTCCTTTACAGTGGCTGGCATTGTAGAGGGAAAAGGACCTATTGTTCTCAGAGAGGTTTCATTGTACTTGGTTCAGCTACATTAAGTAGTCAAAGCTATGGTTTTTCCAGTAGTTATGTATGGATGTGAGAGTTGGACATAAAGCTGATCACCATAGAATTGATGCTTTTGACTCTGGTGTTGGAGAAGACTCTTGAGAGTCCCTTGGACTGCAAGGAGATCCAACCAGTCCATCCTAAAGGAAATCAGTCCTGAATATTCATTAGAAGGACTGATGCTGAAGCTGAAGCTCCAATACTTTGGCCACCTGATGTGAAGAACTGACTCCTTAGAAAAGATCCTGATGCTGGGAAAGATTGAAGGCAGAAAGAGAAGGGGATGACAGAGAATGAGATGGTTGGATGGCATCACCAATTCGATGACATGAGTTTGAGCAAGCTCCGGGAGTTGGTGATGGACAGGGAAGCCTGGCATGCTGTAGTCCATGGGGTCACAAAGAGTCAGACCGACTGAGCCACTCAACAGACTAAAGTAGTCCTCTTAAGTCCTTGAGAAGACTTAATTCCATTTCCTCTAGTTCTGCCCATAATGGGAAGAAACAAAACTCCCCTGCCACAGTCCTGGCCCCTCACTCAGAAGCTTCTATACCAACATTCTCCCTTTGTCCAGAGCTCCTAGGCAGCCTCAGAGTTCAAGTAAAGGAGACCCAGGTTAGTGAGGGCTCATTCAGCCTGGGAATTAGCCATAAATTTCTTTAAGGCCAGATCTCATGGGAATTCACACTAACATTTTTTTTTTTTTCTTTAAAAAAAAATAGTGTTTATTTATTTAACTGCCAGGGTCTTAGTCATAGGCTCTTGGATCATCATTGAGTTAGTGGATCACATCTTTGTTGTGGCATTTGGGATCTTTTTTTTTTCCTTTCAAGTTGTGGCCTTCAAGATCTTTTAGACTAGGCATGTGGGATCTAGTTCCTCAACCAGGGATTGAACCCTGGCTTCCGGTATTGGAAGCATGGAGTCTTAGACACTGGGTCATCAGAGAAGTCCCAATTTTGGCTTTTCTAAAACTACTTCCGCGTGAGGGCAGTATGGCTCCAGGAAAGGCAACCAGCCCTGCCCCCAGCGCCTCTTCTCCCGCCCATACAGTCTGAAAAAACACCACAAAGAGGTAAAGGAGCTAGAAAACATGGCTGCCACACTTGAAATCCATTTGGGGGAGATTGGCTTGCAGTACTGAGCTTTTGCTTTTGGTTTCCATTTGAAATCGAAATGCACCCGAAAATCACCGACCCTCATCAGACATCTTTTCAAGAATTCTTTTGTAGAGCTTGTCACTGAGTCCAAGCTCACTCTGCTCTCCGCAGGATAGGCCAATAAATCGGAGAGGCAAGGTGTTGAAGCAAGGAAGAGACTTTAATCTGGGAGCAAGCAGACCTAGAAAATGGCGGGCTACGTCTCAAAATAACGATCTTATTAGGGTCTGGATGCTAGGTTCTTTTATAGATCAGAGTGTAAGAAGCAATGAAGAACTAAAGTCAAAAGGCAGAATAGAGAGGAAGATGCAGTGGAGAAGTAAAGTCTTGTAAAACATCTCCAAGAGAATGTCCAGCCTTTGAAAGACGTGTTAATCTCTTGTAACTTTAGTCAATACTAAAGAAAATCCGTCCTGAATATTCATTAGAAGGACTGATACCGAAGGTGAAACTCCAATACTTGGCCACCTGATGGGAAGAACAGATTCATTGAAAAAGACCCTTATGCTGGGAAAGCTTGAAGGAGGGAAGAGAAGAGGACGACAGCGGATGAGATGGTTGGATGGCATCACCAACTTGATGGACATGAGTTTGAGCAAGCTCTCAAAGTTGATGATGGACAGGGAAGCCTGGCATGCTGCTGCCCAGGGGGTGACAAAGAGTTGGACATGACTGAGCGACTGAAGTGAACTGACTGAATCTCTTCTAATCACAGGTGGGAAGTGACAAGCTCTCTCTCCATGAGCTGAACAAAGGCACTTTAGTATACAGCAAGCAGAGGTGCAGGGTCCTCCAGGTAAATCATGGAATATGATTATAATAATAAAAGCAAGTCAAAGAAACATTTCCAACATGGAGTCCAAATTGGCTTTCTCCCTGCAACAATCTCTTCCTCAGTCAAAACTCTGTAGAATTTTCTGCATTTTCAAGTTTACTGATGCAGGGCTCAAATCTCAGGGATCCCTGCAAGAAGAAAAGAAATTGCTAGAATGCCAAAGTTTGCAGGAAGCCAGATGCAGGCATTGGACTTTGTGGTGTTTGATTTGGCTCATTTCTCAGCTTCCCTGGTGACTCAGACAGTTCAATCCCTGGGTCAGGAAGTTCCCCTGGAGAAAGAAATGGCAACCCACTCCAGTATTCTTGCCTGGAGAATTCCATGGACAGAGGAGTCTGGCTGGCTGCAGTCCATGGGATCACAAAGAGCAGGACATGACTGAGGCACTATCACTTTCACTTTCAGGCTCCTATGGAGCCCTCCATTTTCTGGCTCACATACTTCAGAAAGTAACCAAAATGGCATCTCTCCTTTTCAATGTCTTTGTAGATGGAGAGCACACTAGTAACTCAAAATAAGCATTCATATTTAGTTACTTTCATTTAGGGAAATGCTAAAAACTAAAGTTCCAAAGAGAAAAATTTAAAATCTAATTGGTTTTATTGAATGATTCATGAATTAGGCAGCACCCACCTAACAAGTAGAAGGGAGCTCCAAAGGGGTACAGGAAGGGAAAAATTTTCAAAGGCAGGATGAGTAAGTCATAGAGAAAAATATTACTTCAGAGTAGGTCTTCTCCCCTCTGGAATAAGGGAGTTTTATTCTTTGATTTACCTCATCTTCCTTTGGGGATGGAGAGGGCCCCTGTAACATAGTACCTCGTTGGTGCTAATGAGAAAGTTATTGATTGACTGTTTCAATTAAGACTGTATTTCTGAAGGAGGCTGAATTGTCAATTCAGTTAGACATTAAGCCCTAGTTTGCTGGTATGGCCTAGCATAAGTGACTCCATTTTGGGCCTGTGGTTTTCTCTTTTACAGAAATTAGAATCAAACTCTACATAGGTTTTCCTTTTTTTTTCATTTTCGGAGAAGGCAATGGCACCCCACTCCAGTACTCTTGCCTGGAAAATCCCATGGACCGAGGAGCCTGATAGGCTGCAGTCCATGGGGTCGCTAAGAGTCCAGCACGACTGAGAGACTTCCCTTTCACTTTTCACTTTCCTGCATTGGAGAAGGAAATGGCAACCCACTCCAGTGTTCTTGCCTGGAGAATCCCAGGGACAGCGGAGCCTGGTGGGCTGCCGTCTATGGGGTTGCACAGAGTTGGACACGACTGAAGCGACTTAGCAGTAGCATAGTTGATTTACAATGTTGTGCCAATCTCTGCTGCACAGCAAAATGAATCAGTTATATATATATGTACACTTTTTTAATGATCTTTCCATTATGGTTTATCACAGAATATTGAATATAGTTCCTATTCTATACAGTAGGACCTTGTTGTTTATCCTTTCTAAATGTAATGGTTTGCATCTACCAACCCCATGGTTTTTGAATGCCATGGATTTTGAGTGACTTTCACTTTAAGACTCAAGTTTTTTATCAAATGACTTTTCTTGTTTCTTTATACTTTTATGCCTCATATAGATCCATATTTAAATTTTGTCATAAGTATTAATGTTTTCTATGAATATATAAATGTGTTTTTAATAATGAATTTGATAATTAAGTAGAAACTATAAATTGTGTACTCTAAGTGCTTACATAATTTATGGACCAAATGAGACAGCTGCTGTAAACTGTAATTTCCCAAGGCAAGTTAAGAGGAATGTTCACTGTATTTACAATTCCACAGTCCTAAAACAAACACTGATTACATTTTTATTTGATCTTTACCATGTTTTATATTTACATAAATATATTGATGCATTTTAATTTACATATATCATACATGTTTTACAATAATTGGGTGTTTTCTTACTTATCTGTTTCATTTTATACCTTTTTCCCTTTTGTATTTTATAAGGATTTTGACAGTGTACTTTAGTTATCCAAACTATAATTTAAAAATATGAAAAAAGGGAATTCCCTGGTGGTCCAGTGGTTAGGACTTCTCACTCTCACTGCAGAGTGCACAGGTTCATCCCTCATTGGAAAATGCAAGCCTCACTGTGCGGCCAGAAAAAAAAACAAACTGTTTATTACTTATGAAAAATAACCTTTTTTCAATATAGAATATTTAATTCCTGTGGAATTCAGATAAGTGAACACAAAGAGGCCTATAATATTATTTGTATTTTATATATGTATTTTTATCTTTATATACAACTTGGGTAATATATGTTGGAATTCTGCTGGCAAACTTTATATCCTCTTCTTTATCCACTATTCATTTTTCTCTACTACTCAGTGCCTCATAATCCATGGGGTCGCAAAGAGTCAGACTGGACTGAGTGACTTTCACTTTCACTGTGCCTCAAATGGTTGACCTGAATTGATTACATGATCTGATTATGTTCTGCCAGAGGCTTCTGGTATGATTTCAGAGATAGGTTGGGGTATTTCTTTAATCAGGCCTTTCAGTTTGACTTCATCCCTTGGCCCAATATTGCTGATCTTAACAGTATCCAGGAGTAATAGAAATATTTGGTAAATAGCCAAAATTAATTTATGATAAGATACTGGCAAATATATATGAAGACAGTACAGCACTTACACAGTTAAACAATGTTAGCAGGTTTCTTCTGATTATTGAAACACACAGACTTGAATGTGATTCCTTTCCTCTCCACTCCCAATTCATCAGCATTTTCTGAGCCAAAGGAGTCCAGAGATATACAGGTAGCTGAGAATAAATGGGGCCTTTATGGAAATTTCTTCCTAGGCCTGCTTATCCAAATAAAGGTCAAGTTAGGGGAATTTGGAAAGTTTAAAGAACTTAACCTGAGAAACAAGTGGACTAATGTTTATAAGGTCAATAAAATCTGACTTATTTTTATCTGTGTTCCTGTATGCCAAGAATCCAAGATGGAACTGAACTTGTTTCCTGAATCCTCTCTGCACCTGAGTCTTAGAGAATGTAAGCAAAACAGAAAAGGTTGGGAGGCTTCCTCAAGGTGTCCCAGAACTGAGCCTATAGTTTATTTCTCTAGTGCTTAAGAGTATGAGTTCTGAAATCTTATTATTCTGGTTTATAAATTGTCTCTATTCCTTGGAAAAGCTTTGTAAAATTTCTGTGCTATGTTTCCTTATTTATTAAGTGGCAAGAAAAACTCTACTCATCCAGAGGGATGCTGTGAAGAATCAATCTATGAATTCTTACCAAAAAATCTGTGGAATACTTTCTGGTACACTGTAAATACTCAATAATTATCAGCAACAGTTGTTGCCTGCTGCTGCTGCTAAGTCACTTCAGTCGTGTCCAACTCTGTGCGACCCCATAGATGGCAGCCCACCAGGCTCCCCTGTCCCTGGGATTCTCCAAGCAAGAACACTGGAGTGGGTTGCCATTTCCTTCTCCAATGCATGAAAGTGAAAAGTGAAAGTGAAGTCACTCAGTTGTGTCCAACTCTAGCAACCCCATGGACTGCAGCCTATCAGGCTTCTCTGTCCATGGATTTTCCAGGCAAGAGTACTGGAGTGGGGTGCCATTGCCTTCTCCGATGCGTAGGCTAAGTAGATATAATTTCTGAAAGAACAAGATGTCTGATGAGGGTGAGTGGTTTTAGGCCTCAGTTTGATTTCATGGAAAACCAAAGCACAAAAGTGTACCTGCTTGAGCAAGTTTCCTCAAATTGGACAAAACGCTAGAGAGCCAATTGTCTTGGTTCTTTTGTCTCTTTGTGAAGTATTTTCAAACTGGAAGGGCGGGAGAAGAGAGCTAAGGGCAGGGTCTGTTGACATGGCTGGAGCACTACTGCCATCGTGCGGAAACAGTTTCAAAACAGCTTGCATTGTTACACCGTCCTTGTAAGTTCTACTAGTCAAGGAATGTCAGAACAGGCTTGGGCCCCCAGCTGGACCTCCTTGCTTTCTTTTCTAAAGCCTTACCGGAGACCTGGATGTTGGGAGTATCTTGGCCTAGAATCTGCAGGGTGAGGGGGCCTGGAGTAAGCCAGGCGCCACACGTCGTACCTCACTTGGTAAAGAATCTGCCTGCAATGCAGGAGACCTGGGTTCAGTCCCTGGGTCAGGAAGATCCCCGGGAGAAGAGACTGGCTACACACTCCAGTGGTCTTGCCTGGAGAAGTCTATGGACAGAGGAGCCTGGTGGACTACAGTCCATGGGGTCTCAAGAGTCTGGACTGAACGACTAACACTTTCACTTTCACCAGGAGGTCAAGGTACAGAAAGTTGTAGGGTGCGTGTTAGGTTTCCTTCCAAAATGGGCTGGACTAGTAGAACTCACACAAAGACTAATGTAAGCTTCTGTATACATTTGTCCCCTGTTCTTGCCCCTCGCAAGCAGAGTTAACACACTTTCATATGGTGTCCCTATGCTACGGGGCTTCAGTTCCTTCGGCTAAAGTAGTAAAACATGATGGACAAGCCTATTCCAAGGGAAATTCGGCAGCATTTGGTTTGACTGTTCTGAGTCTCAAGTCAGAAAACATTATAGAGCCCCGCTGCCCGGAAACAAAGGGGGCAAATTAGAAGTAGAGGCTAATATGCCCAGTCTAACTTAGGCTAGCTAAAGAAAAAAGATCTACCCAAGAGGGAATCTTGATCTCCTCTCACGTGTCACAAGAAGGGAAGACATAATACGCCTAAGACCTGAGACCACTAATCACATTATAGTAATCAACATTCTCTGTTTTTGCTTCATAACTAAAGCTGGATGGAGATGAAGGAATTTCATAGGCCTGTCCTCTTGTGACACCTGAGATAATATCAAGACTCCATGAAGCATTTCATCTAGGCCTAATAATCAGCTACAAATCTACTATAGCTGCCTTCTCCTTCCAGACCTAGCGAGTACTTCTTGGTCTTCTTTTCCATTTGGTAACCTCACTAGGATGTGTAAGTCTATTCAGCTAGCCAAGGCTACATGGGACTCCAGAACTGGCATGGTCTATGACGTACAAGCATACCAGATACTGCTAAACTGCCCTCAGAACAAACTTAATCATCTTGCAGACGCTTCAGCCACAAGAGACCCAGGCCTAGATGAAACTGAACAATTTCCTATGCCTGAAAAACAAGTGGACGAATAATTACAAGGTCAACAGAATCTGACTTCTTTTTACCTGTGTTCCTGTATGCCAAGAATCCAAGATGGAACTGAACTTATTTCCTGAATCCTCTCTGCACCTGAGTCTTAGAGAATGCAAGAAAACCAGAAAAAGTTGGAGGCTTCCACAAAGTCCTCCAGAACTGAGCCTACAGTTTATTTCTCTAGTGCTTAAGAGTTTGAGCACTGAAGTCTGATTATTCTGCTTGTGTCTATATTATTGGCCATGTGACCTTGGAAAAGGTTTATAAAATTTCTGTGCTATATTTCCTTATGTATTAAGTGGCAAGAATCACTCTACTCACCCAGAGGGATGCTGTGAAGAATCAACCTATGAATTCTTACCAAAAATCTGTGGAATACTTACTGGTATGCTGTAAATACTCAATAATTATCAGCAAGAGTTATTGCCTGAAATGCTCTAATGTTGTCCTTCATGTTCTGGAATGATCTTTTTTCTCCTAGGCCTGCCTCCTTGAGACTTACCCTGGGAAGCAGACTACATAATAACTTGAAAATATACATGGGATGTAAAGCTGAGTGAAGAAGAACAGAACTAGGTCAGGCAGAAATTCAGTTCTTGCAAAAGAAGATGCCTGATGGAAATACGTAAATTAGGCCTCAGTTTTGATTTCAGTGGAAATGAAAAGCAAGAGACCAACAGCATGAGCAAGTTTCCTGAATGGTCAGTCATGTCCCACTCTTTGTGACCACACAGACTATAGCCAGACTTCTCTTGTCCATGAAATACTCCAGGCAAGAATACTGAAGTGGGTTGCTGTTTTCTATCCCAGGAAATCTTCCCGAACCAGGGATGGAACCTGTGACTCCTGTATCTCATGGATTGCTAGGCAGATTCTATACCATTGTGCCAGCAGAGGAACCAAGCAACTTTCTTAAAACCCTCCAAAATACAAGGCAGCCATGTTTTCTGGAGCCTTTGTCTCCTGGTGATGTTTTTTTTTCCAGACTGGTTGGGTGGGAGATGAGGGCTCAAGGACCTGGCCTGCCTCCATATCTGGAGCACTACTGCCATCATGAGGAAATTGTTTCAAAATACCAAAAACCCTTACAACTTCCTTGCTTTGAGGCCAAAAGTTGTAAAAGAGCACACATGTGGGGACTTGGAAAAGGCTTAGGCCCAGGCTGGGCCTCCCTGCCTTCTTCTCTGGCCTTACAGGATTCTTGAACACTGGTGGAATCCTGGTGTACAGTGTGGAGAGTGAGGGACTAGAACTGAGCCAGCAGCTGCCTGGTCCAGGCAAGAAAGTCATGGGTAAGGCCTTGTTCTCCACCCAATGCAGACAGGATTAGAGAAATCCACTGAAAGACAAAGGCAGGCTCTGGTGGGTATCTGTCTCCTGTTCCTGCTCTTTGGAACAAAAGGTGGTAGACTTTCAAGTGCTACCCAGGTATTAGGGAACCTGAATCTTTAATGGCAGCAGCATCAGGACATCAAAGACAAGCCAGTTCCAGGTAGCATTATGACAGGAGCAGGGGTGCTTGCTAAGTACTCCGGTTCACCCAGATGTTTACAGGCCCACTGCCTGGAGTTCACAGGGCCTGAACAGAAGCGGAACCACCCGGCCAAACAAAGAAGTGTTAAATGACCCTGTGTTATTTCTTCATATATATCTGTTGTAGCAGTTACTTTCTGAAGAAGCATGATTCTTTCTAGAAAGGTAAAACCATGTGGCAAATATGATGTCACTGAAGATGGTGAAGTAGGGAACTCCAGTGATCCATCCCTCCATAAAATAACAAAGGAGCTGATAAAGTGTCAGGATCCAATTTTACAAAGCTCTAGATCTATAAGAAAATCAACAACGGCTTGGTGAAGAAAGAAGTGACTACTGTGCAGTGAGAGAGGACTGTGGCATTTAAAATTCCCCACCTACCACCCCCTAAAAACCACACTGCCTTAAAGATGGCTCTTGTCATCCTGGTGCGTTTTGTGAGTTCCGGAGGGGAAATATGGAGTAACTCTCAAAAGAATTGTGGTTGTCAATTTTGACCTCTCTGGAGGCTCCCTGAAAGGTTGGTGCAAGAGCTTGTCTTTGTCATGATTTCCTTGGAGTGTTGGCACCGCTGGGCTGTCTTGAAGAAATGCATTTACTAAAAAAATGTAAAGGCACAAGAATTGACCAGAAAAGCCTGGGGCAATAGACAATACTTAGGACAAGCAGTAGACAATTGGAGGAACACAGAAAGGAGAAGGATAAGAAAGGAAATATACTGCAGAAGAAAGAACTTTAAAAGTTCTTACATGTACTGGAGAAATTAGAAACCTGCAGACCTATGCAGAGCTACACGACTATTCAGATGAGGCTTGAGACCCTAAATATTTGTGTCCCTTGAGGCTCCTTTGCAAGCTGGAAGTGAAGGGTAGAGTTGTGAGCAGTCTTTATAATCATTGAAAGAGTTCTCCAGACAAATCCAATTGCAAAGACTGGCAGCATTTTTCAAATGTTTAAACAAAGTCTGTCACAACACTAAGTGATCACTAAGCTAACATAACATAGAAGTTAGTGGCCACACATGACAAAGTACAGACTTTACAAAAATAATTGAAAAAGCCACTAAACAAGAAAAACGCAATACACAACAAGTGCCATCAACTAAACCTGTGTGTTGGAATCTAATTTCCATGTTGATACATCGGAAAATTCAACATGTTCAGTTTCACTACCAATTAAAAAATGAGACATTCAAACTAACGGAGGTATATGTCCATTTATAGGAAAAAGCAATAAACTGAAGTCGTCTAGAATGAAGGCTAGGCAATGGATATACTAGAAAAGACTTTAAATAAACTCCCCTCAATATGGGGATATTTGATGGACATCTTTAAATATGAAAGCGATAAAAAAAACGAAATACAATGAACTGATGAAAACCAGGAAAACAATGTCACAGTAAAGTTTATAATCAAACTTACAAGAGCCACGAAGCAAGAATCTTGTAAACATCAGTACACGTTGTCATATACAAAGCAGCTCAATACAATTTGCAGTTGATTTCTCTTCTGAAACCTTTAAAATTCTAAAAGAAAAAGAAAACCTATCAACCAAGGATTCCATATCCAGCTAGACTCTTTCAAAAATGAAGGAGAAACTAAGACATTCCTAGAAAAGAAAACAAATGAAGTTTGTTACTAAAAGACCTAGCATAACAGAAATGTAAAAGGGAGTCCTCCAAGGTGAAATGAAGACACTGATCAATAACTTGAAGTCATACAAGAAATAAAGGACGAAGATAAAGGTAACTCCATGGATACATTTAAATGCCATAATAATAAATAAATATATATATATACACACACACACATATATGTATGTGTGTGTGTGAGTTTAGTTACTAAGTCCTAGCCAGCTCTTTTGCAACCCTATGGACTGTATACACTGCCAGGCGCCTCTGTCTATGGGATTTTCCAGACAAGAGTACTGGGGTGGGTTGACAATTCCTTCTCCAGGGGATCTTCCCAACCCAGGGTTTGAACCCGTGTTTCCTGCATTGGCAGAAGGATTCTTTATCACTGAGGCACTACGGAAGTCATACATATTTGCTTGCAGGATTTTAGTAGACATGTCAGACCAGGGATTGAATCCCAGCCACAGTAGTGAGAACACTAACGCCTAACCACTGGACTACCAGGAAACTCCTTATTTTTGTTTTCTAATCTTTTATTTCCCTTTGGCATTTAAAATCTAAGAGAAGTACACAAGGGAAAATTATAAATCTAAGTTAATGGGAATGCAGTGTACTAAGATATAATCTGTGAAAATAACATAAAAGATTTCAAAGCTGCAAAGGAACAAAAGTAATTTGATACTAAACTATTAAGTATACGTTTATTATATATACCTGACCAAAAAGGACTTAAATCTGGAAAAAAGAAGATGCCTGATGAGGTTGGGTCACTTAGATCACAGTTTGATATTCAATGGAAACCACAAATTAAATGAAAAGACTATTGTACAGTAATTAGCCTCCAATTAAAATAAATTTATATTAAAAAATAAAATTTAAAAAAATGTCATATATGATCAAAAAAAGAGAAGACTAGCAGCTGGTTTCCTCAAACCAGGAAAGTAAAAAGTAGCCATATTTCTACTGCCTTTGTGTGTTCAGTGTTTTTTCAGACAGGAAGGGCGGGAGAAGAATGCTTGGAGCAGGGCTCCGTGTCTGTTCTGAGGGCATACCGCCATCGTGCGGAAGCAGTTTGATCGGGCCCAAGCCGTGAGCTGCTCTTCTTTGCAAGGCCTGGCAGTGGAGGCAGGTCAGACCAATGTAGAAGCAACAGAACCTGAACTCAAGCCTGGGCTCTCTCTACCTTTTTCTCTGTGGTCTGGTAGGATCAGTGGACAGTCAGGTTCTGGGCTTAGTATCTGATCCGTGTTACGGCCCAGGGGGAGCCTGGTGGGCTGCCGTCTATGGGGTTGCACAGAGTCGGACAGGACTGAAGCCACTTAGCAGCAGCCATGTTTCCTACTGCCTTTGTCTGTTCAGTGTTTTTTCAGCCTGGAAGGGCGGGAGAAGAATGCTTGGAGCAGGGCTCCGTGTCTATTCTGAAGCCATACTGCCATCGTGCGGAAGCAGTTTGATCGGGCCCAAGCCCTGAGCTGCTCTTCTTGCAAGGCCTAGCAGTAGAACCAACAGAACCTGAACTCAAGCCTAGGCTCTCTCTACCTTTTTCTCTGTGGTCTGGTAGGATCAGTGGACAGTCAGGTTCTGGGTTTAGTATCTGATCCGTGAGGGCCCAGGGGGAGCCTAGTGAGCGCCCAGGGGCAGCCTGATGGGCTGTGGTCTATGGGGTCCACGGAGTCTGACAGGAGTGAAGTGACTTAGCAGCAGCCATATTTCCTACTCCCTTTGTCTGTTCAGTGTTTTTTCAGACAGGAAGGGCGGGAGAAGAATGTTTGGAGCAGTGCTCCGTGTCTGTTCTGAGGGCATACCGCCATCGTGCGGAAACAGTTTGATCGGGCCCAAGCCGTGAGCTGCTCTTCCGTGCAAGTCCTGGCAGTGGAGGCAGGTCAGAACAATGTAGAACCAACAGAACCTGAACTCAAGCCTGGGCTCTCTCTACCTTTTTCTCTGTGGTCTGGCAGGATCAGTGGACAGTCAGGTTCTGGGCTTAGTATCTGATCCGTGAGGGCCCAGGGGGAGCCTGGTGGGCTGCTGTCTATCAGGTTGCACAGAGTCCAACAGGACTGAAGCCACTTAGCAGCAGCCATATTTCCTACTGCCTTTGTCTGTTCACAGTGTTTTTTCAGACTGGAAGGGCGGGAGAAGAATGTTTGGAGCAGGGCTCCGTGTCTGTTCTGAGACCATACCGCCATCGTGCGGAAACAGTTTGATCGGACCCAAGCCGTGAGCTGCTCTTCTTTGCAAGGCCTGGCAGTGGAGGCAGGTCAGACCAATGTAGAAGCAACAGAACCTGAACTCAAGCCTGGGCTCTCTCTACCTTTTTCTCTGTGGTCTGGCAGGATCAGTGGACAGTCAGGTTCTGGACTTAGTATCTGATCCGTGAGGGCTCAGGGCCCAGGAGCCCTCCAGCTGCTGCCAAGAAGTCCAGCCACCGGAAGGAGGGAGGCGGGGCCTCAGTTTCCTAACAGTGTGGGCTGGACTTAGAGCCAAGCAAGGAAAAAGGGGGCGTTTGTCTTGTGAAGGTGCCCTTTGGGGTTCAGGCCTCCTGGTTACCCCTGTATTATAGGGTCTGGGCACTTTGTGACAGGAGCAACAGAGCGCGATGGACTGGCCAGTGCCAAGTACCCTAAAGAGCCGGTGGCATTGATGGAGTTGAGGGTGACCAAATGTCTAAAGTACCATGGCTTGGAGCAAGAAGGACTTGTATGGAAAGAATGGGCATACACTGCTTTGGTGGTGTGAGCCAGGACATCTAGGAGACTGCAGTTGCTCAAGGGAATGAAAATCAGGAACGGACTGGAAGCCGCTGGCTGGCTCCTGGGCCCTGGCCCCTCACGGGTCAGACACCAAGCCCACAGACCGACCGTCCCTGCTCCTGCCAGACCACAGAGGAAAAGGTAGAGAGGCCAGGCTTGAGTTCAGGTTCTGTTTTCTCCTCCATTGGCCAGATCAGGTTCTCCAGGAGGAACAGCTCACAGCTTGAGCCCGATCAAACTATTACCGCACGATGGCGGTATGGTATCAGAATGGACAAGGAGCCCTGCTCCACGCATTCTTCTCCCGCCTTTCGAGTCTGAAAAAACACCATGAACAAAAATATAGAAAACTGTGGCTGCCCGGTATTTTGTTCAGTTTGATGAAACCTGTTCATACTTTTGCATTTAATTTTTGCTTTCCGTTAGATATCAAACTGAGGTGTAAACCATCCAATCTCATCGCGCATCTTCTCTTTTCCAGATTTCCTTTTCTACTTGCCCAAGGCTTCCCACATTTGCTCTTATTTTCTCAGACTTTTATCTCCAGCATTTTTTCATGCTATGAAATTGTTTTGTGGTGTCAAGGGGCAAACCTCAGGAATTCATGCCAAATGAAGAAAAAAAAAAGATAAATCTAAGGACTTGGTCAGTCTAGGCAACAGGCCACGTGGTGGTTATTATCCTATCTCATTTTCCAAATTCCCTGGGGTCTTCATAAGTTACACCCTGTGTGTTGTGTTGGAGCATCCATTTGGTGGAGCCCTAGGAGGAAGGACCAGAGACCTCGCATGACTGAATGCAGGCAATCTCCTGCTTATAATCATACATTCTTACATGAGTATAAATTCCAGTCAGATGGGACATGTGACTTTGTCTCATGGTATCATCATATAACATTGGAAAAAGGCATTTTCCATGTCATTAAATGTCCTTCGACTTTACTGTGTATGTACGTCACTTTAAAAAAAAATTATTTTATTTTTAGTTGAAGGATAATTTCTTTACAATATTGTGATGGTTTCTGCCATGCATCAACATGAATTAGTCGTAGGTATACATATGTCCCCTCCTTCTAAAATCTCCCTCCTACCTCCCTCTCCATCCCATGCCTCTAGATTGTCACAGAGCACAGGTTTGGGTTTCCTGTGTCATAGGACAAATTCCCACTGGCCATCTATTTTACATGTGTAAATATATATGTTTCAGTGCTACTCTCTGAAATCATCCCACCTTTTCCCTTCCGCATTGTGTCCAAAAGTCTGTTCTCTGTCTGCACCTCCATTGCCGCTCTGTAGGTAAGTTCATCATTAGCATCTTTCTAGATTCCATGTGTTTATGTTAATATATGATATTTATCTTTCTCTTTCTGACTTGACTTTGTGTAATAGGCTCCAGGTTCATCCAAGTCATTGGAACTGACTCAGATGCATTCTTTTTATAGCTGAGTAATATTCCATTGTGTATATGTACCACAGCTTCTTTATCCATTCATCTGTCAATAGACGTCTTGGCTGCCACCGTGTCCTAGCTCTTGTAAATAGTGCTGCACTGAACACTGATTGGAGTACATGTGTCTTTTTCAATTATTGTTTCCTCAGGGTATATGCCCAGTAGTGGGATTGCTGAGTCGTCTGGTAGTTTTATTCCTGATTTTCTTAAGGATTCTGCATACTATTCTCCATAGTGGCTGTATCAATTTGCATTTGCACCCAACACTGTCAATGTGTGTGTGTGTGTGTGTGTGTGTGTGTGTGTGTGTGTGTTATCTTCCTTAAAGAACAACCTTATAATATTTTCTCATTAGTGAGACACAGAACGTGTTTCTACCTTTGCAGAAGAGTGGGACATGACTGAGCAACCGAACTGGACTGAACTGACAAGGTCTTTTCAGAAGGTGCTTAGTCAGTTGTGTCCCACTCCACTACCCCAGGGACTGTAGCCCTCCAGGCTCCTCTGTCCATGGGATTCTCCAGGCGAGAGTACCGGAGTGGGTTGCCATTTCCTTCTCTAGGGGATCTTCCCAACCCAGGGTTTGAACCCACATCTCCTCAGTCTCCTGCATTGGCAAGCTGGTTCTTTCCCTGCTGAGCTCTCAGGATTTCTAGGTAAAGTCAAAAATATATGCTTGATCATTCACTATGAGAAGAATTAACCACTTGCAAAATGTCTTTGCCATGCATCATCATCCCTTCCCTATGTATATAAGATACATACTTTTATAAAATACTGTTCCCGTCCCGCAGTACTATGATTGCTAAAACAAATTCTTATCACTTATAGCTTGAATGTTTTTCAAATATCATTAATAAATCTTTGGAATTCTAGCATGTTTAAAATATTGCTACTTTTACAATTTGAGGTGAAATTCATGTAACATAAAATTAATTATTATGATGTGTATAATTCAGTGACATTTAATACACTCGGAATGTCGTGCAAGTATTTTCTGTATCTACCCGCAACTGATTTTCTTTACCCCAGAAGAAACCCTAGATACATGAACTAGTTTTTCTCCATTACCCAAGTTGTTCAGTTCTTGGCAAGAACTGATCTGCTTTCTGCCTCTGTTGAATTTACCTACTCTAGTTATATCATGTAAATGGAACCATACATTATGTGGCATTTCCTGTTTTTCCTTTACCATTTACCAGAATGATTTCAAGGTACATCAATATCATAACATATCGGTGCTTCATTTCTTCTTATGGCTGAATAATATCCGTTTTACATATCCACTGGGTAATGGAGAAAAACTATTTTATGGATATAAGGTTTCATTTGGGGTAAGGAAAATGATTTGGAGGTGAATAGAGATAATACTTTCACAGCATTTGGAATATCCTAAGTGTTGATGAATTATACCCATTAAAGTGGTTAATCTATATCATATCTTATTTATCAAATCATCAAGTGATGGAAATATTGCTTGGGCTGTTATGAATATGTCTTTATATGTGTACTTCTATAAGTACTTGTTTTCACTTCTTTTGGGTATGTGTTTTGGAGTAGAATTGCTGGGTTATATGGTAATTTTTTTTTCCCCAGTCTTTCTTCTGCTTCCCTTGTCACACCATTAGCAATATCCCTGGGTAAGTCACCTGGGATTAAGTTTAAAAACCATCTTGACATTTTTCTGCTTACATTGGATGAACTTAGACTGAGATTTCTTTAAATATTTAATTTATTTGTTTTGCTGCAGGGTAAATTCTAGAAGAACTTCTAATGGCCTTTCCTTTGCACAGTTCACCTGAATTCTTTTTGTTCTCAAAAGAAAGACCCTGCTTTCAGACATAAAAGTTATGATAGTAAAATTCTTGAAATAATTTTGTGCCCCATGGTAATTCTATGTTTAAATAGTTGAAGCATTGCCAAACTGTTTTCCATGGCAGTTGCATATTTTGAATTCAGGTCAGCACAGTTCCTACACCCTCACCAATTGTTGTACTTTCCTTTCCTTTATTTTTTACATTATAGTGGGCATAAAGAGGTATTGCTTAGTGGTTTTAATTTACAATTCTGTTTTGACTGTTATGTATCTTTTCATGTTCTTACCGGCCATTTATATATCTTCTTGTGAGAAATGTATATTCAAGTCCTTTTCCTATTTTTTGAATTGGGTTGTCATTTCATTCTTGGGTTCTTTATGTACTATAGATACTAGAACTTTGGAAGATAAATAATTTGCAAATATTTTCTTCCAAACTATGGTGGAGGTAATGAAGATAATGGTGACCTCCCTCAAAAGATCCCATGCATGTACTGCTACGCTCAGTGCCCCCAACCCTGCAGCAGGCCACCATGACCCACGCCTCCACTGGAGACTCCTGGACACTCACAGGCAAGTCTGGGTCAGTCTCCTGTGGGGTCACTGCTCCTTTCTCCTGGGTCCTGGTGCACAAGGTTCTGTTTGTGCCCTCCAAGAGTCTATTTCCCAGTCCCGGGTAAGTTCTGGCGGCTCTATGGTGGGGTTAATGGCGACCTCCTCCAAGAGGGCCAATGCCATACCCAGGTCTGCTGCACCCAGAGCCCCTGTCCCTGAGGCAGACCACCGCCGACCCGTACCTCCACAGGAGACACTCACAGTTCTATCTCAGTCTTTGTGGGGTCCCTGGGTCCTGGTGCACACAAGGTTTGCTTGAGCCCTCTGAGCATCCTGGCAGGAATGGGGTTTGATTCTAAACGCGAATTCGCCCCTCCTACTGTCTTGCTGGGGCTTCTCCTTTGCCCCTGGACATGAGGCATCTCCTCACAGCCGCGCCAGCGACTACCGTCTTACTGGGGTTTCTCTGACCTTGGACGTGGGCAATCTCCACACGGCTGGTCCAGCGAAGCACAGCCGCTGCTCCTGACCTTGGACGTGGGGTATCTCCTCATGGCTGCTCCAGCAAGGCTGCTCCAGCAAAGCGAAGCCACCACTCCTGACGCCATTTCAGGAGAAACGCTGGGCTGGATGAAGCACAAGCTGGAATCAAGATTGCCAAGAGAAATATCAATAACCTCAGATATGCAAATGACACCACCCTTAATGGCAGAAAGTGAAGAACTAAAGAGCCTCTTGATAAAAGTGAAAGAGGAGAGTGGAAAAAGTTGGTTTAAAGCTCAACATTCAGAAAACAAAGATCATGGCATCCGGTCCCATTACTTCATGGCAAATGGATGGGGAAACACTCGAAACAGTGGTAGACTTCATTTCTTTGGGCTCCAAAATCACTGCAGATGGTGACTGCAGCCATGAAATAAAGAGACGCTTGCTCCTTGGACGAAAAGTTATGACCAACCTAGATAGCATATTAAAAAGCAGAGACATTACTTGCGAACAAATGTCCATCTAGTCAAGGCTATGGCTTTTCCAGTAGTCATGTATGGATGTGAGAGTTGGACTATAAAGAAAGCTGAGCACAGAAGAATTGATGCTTTTGAACTGTGGTGTTGGAGAAGACACTTCAGAGTCCCTTGAAGTCCATCCTAAAGGAGATCAGTCCTGGGTGTTCATTGGAAGGACTGATGTTGAAGCTGAAACCAATACTTTGGCCACCTGATGCGAAGAGCTGACTCATTGGAAAAGACCCTGATGCTGGGAAAGACTGAAGGCGAGAGGAGAAGGGGACGACAGAGGATGAGATGGTTGGATGGTATCACCGACTCTGAGTTTGAGTAAACTCCGAAGTTGGTGATGGACAGGGAGGCCTGGTGTGCTGCAGTCTATGGGGACACAAAGAGTCAGACAGGACTGAGCAACTGAAATGAACTGATTTTCTTCCATTTTCCAGATTGTCCGTTTACTTTCTTGATAGTGTCCTTTGATGCACAAATGTTTCGGCGGGGGGGTGTTTCATTTTTAGATTTTGATGAGAAAATTTTTTTTCCTGTTCTTCTAGTGACATATCTAAGAAACCATGATCAAATCCAAGGTCATGAAGCTTTGTCCTTATATTTGTCTCTTTAAGTTTTACATTTTCCCCTCTTAAATTTAGAACTTTGACCCATACTGAGTTAATTATTGGATGTGGTGTGAAGACGTGTCTGAAGTCCTTTTTTGGTATATGGATAGCCAGTTTTCTTAGCATCATTTATTTGTTAAATAGGCAACTCTGCTTGCTCTGCTCTCTACATGTCAGGCCCATTAACTGAGAGACGAAGTGTTAAGACAAGGAATATGACTTTATTTAGAAAGCTAGCAGACCAAGATGGCAGAGTTATGTCGCAAAATGATGATCTTACAGGGGTCTGGATGCCAGGTTCTATTATAGAACAGTGATGGGGGGAGATAGGAAGTAATGTTAAAAGGACATTAATCTTGCAAATATCTGCTGGAACTGCCAGCCTCATGGAGGAGATGTGTTAATTTTTTCCTTCCTGTAGCCATTCATAGATATATGGTGTGTTGAACAAAGGCATTTGGTTTAACATTCAGGCAGAGGGGCAGGGTTCCCCAAGGCAGTCCATTATCTATCAACAGTATCCTTTTTGTGAACAAAACCAATGGGAAGCAAAGGTTAGAGAAAAAGAAACAGATCCAACATGGAGCCAGTTCTTCCCTGTAACTGAATTCTCAGGCGTCGTTTTTAAAACTCAACTGACCATAGTGTATGGGTTGATTCTGCATTCCCAGTCTATTTACTGTTCCACATGTCTATTCGTATTTTAGTATCACACTGCTTTTATTACTATAGCTTTCTAGCAAGTTTTGAAATATGAAAGTCAGTCCTCTAGCTTGGTTTTTCACATTCAAGATTATTTTGGCTACAGAAGTCACTTGCAATTCCATAGCAGTTTTAGGATTAGCTTTTTTTTCCATTTCTGCAAAAAGAGTGGTGTTGGGATAATGACAGAGATTATACTGAATTTGTAGATCCCTTAGGGTAGTATTACTGTGTTGACAATATTTAGCCTTCCAACCATGAGTCAAAGATATCTTTTTTAAGTCATTTTAATTGTCAGTAACTTTCAATGCACTTCTAATCTTTAGTTATATATCGTCCTAAGTATATTGTTCATTTTGAAAGTATAGCAAATGGAATTGTTTTCATTTCCTTTGCAGATTGTTCATTGCTACTTTATTCAAATACGACTGATTTCTGTGAGCTGTTTTTCTATCCTAAAAGTATGTAATTGTTAGTCGCTCAGTCATGCCTGACTCTTTGCAACCGCACAGACTGCAGCCCACCAGGCTCTTCTGTCCATGAGATTTTTCCAGGCAAGGATACTGGAGTGGGTTGCCATTTCCTTCTCCAGGGGATCTTCCCAACCCAGGGATTGAACCCAGGTCTCCTGCACTGCAGGCAGATTCTTTACCGACTGAGCTACAAGGAAAGCATATCAGTTCAGTTCAGTCGCTCAGTCGTGTCTGACTCTTTGCGACCCCGTGAATTGCAGCACGCCAGGCCTCCCTGTCCATCACCAACTCCCGGAGTTCACTCAGACTCACGTCCATCGAGTCAGTGATGCCATCCAGCCATCTCAGCCTCTGTCGTCCCCTTCTGCTCCTGCCCCCAATCCATCCCAGCATCAGAGTCTTATCCAATGAGTCAACTCTTCCCATGAGGTGGCCAAAGTACTGGAGTTTCAGCTTTAGCACCATTCCTTCCACAGAAATCCCAGGGCTGATCTCCTTCAGAATGGACTGGTTGGATCTCCTTGCAGTCCAAGGGACTCTCAAGAGTCTTCTCCAACACCACACTTCAAAAGCATCAATTCTTCGGCGCTCAGCCTTCTTCACAGTCCAACTCTTAACATCCATACATGACCGCAGGAAAAACCATAGCCTTGACCAGACGGATCTTTGTGGGCAAAGTAATGTCTCTGCTTTTGAATATGCTATCTAGGTTGGTCATAACTTTCCTTCCAAGGAGTAAGCGTCTTTTAATTTCATGGCTGCAGTCACCATCTGCAGTGATTTTGGAGCCCCCCAAAAATAAAGTCTGACACTGTTTCCACTGTTTCCCCATCTATTTTCCATGAAGTGATGGGACTGGATGCCATGATCTTCGTTTTCTGAATGTTGAGCTTTAAGCCAACTTTTTCACTCTCCACTTTCACTTTCATCAAGAGGCTTTTGAGTTCCTCTTCACTTTCTGCCATAAGGGTGGTGTCATCTGCATATCTGAGGTGATTGTATTTCTCCTGGCAATCTTGATTCCCGCTTGTGCTTCTTCCAGTCCAGCGTTTCTCATGATGTACTCTGCATAGAAGTTAAATAAGCAGGGTGACAATATACAGCCTTGACGTACTCCTTTTCCTATTTCATTAATCAGCACTAATATAATTTTTTTGCATTTCTTGATATTTTCTTTCTATGTAACCATGTTATCTGAAGACAGATAATATTACTACTTCCTTTTAATTTTTAATATATTTTTCTTGCCTAATTACCCTGGCCAAAACATTCAATAGAATTGACAAAGGTGAGCATTCTTATCTTGTTCTGGGTGTCAGGGGTTAAGAATTCATGAATCTTGTTTGAATAAGCTCTAAGTGATAAAAAAATGTTTTAAAAATCATAGTACTGGGGAATTTGAACAGTATTTTACAAAAGTACATATTGCACGTACATAGTGAAGCGATGATGATACACGCCAAGGACATTTTGAAAGTGGTTAATTCTTCTCATTGTGAATGACCTAACATGTATTTTTGACATTATAATATCCTAACTGTGTTCTAGAATAAAATATATGAAATTCAAGCGCTCTGAAAGACCTATTAATGTGGATATGTATAAATGATACAAGCTGCCGCCAAAGACTTCATCCATAAGTAAAAACAAGCTCTGTTTCTTTCTTACTAATGAGAAAATATTATAAAATGGATCTTTAAGTAAAAAAACAGTGATTATATACAATAAGGTCTACGGCCATTTAATGACATAGAAAATGCCTGTTTTTTTCCCCAATGTTCTATGATACCATTAGACAAAGTCACGTGTCCCATCTGATTGGAATTTATAGTCCTGTAAGAGTGTATGATTACATGTAGGCAACTGTCTGCATTCAGTCGTGAGAGCTTCATCTGGGTCATCCTCCTAGAGCTTCATCAAATGGCTTCTTCAACTCAGTACACAAAGCCTAGAATTTGAAGACCCCAGGAAATTAGGGAAGTGTGTGTGTTATTCACTCATTTGTGCCTCACTCTTTGGGACCCCATGGACTGTAGCCCATCAGATTCCTCTCTCCATTGAATTCTCCAGGGAAGAATACAGGCATGTTTTGCCAGTTCCTTCTCCAGGGGATCTTCCGGACCCATGGATCAAACCTGGGTCTGTTGCATCGCAGGCCAATGCTTTACCTTCTGAGTGAGACAAGATAATTAACATGTGGCCTGTTGCCCAGATTTGGCAAGTCCTTGCTGCTGCTAAGTCGGTTCAGTCATATCCGACTCTGTGCGACCCCACAGACGGCAGCCCACCAGGCTCCCCGACACTGGGATACTCCAGGCAAGAACACTGGAGTGGGTTGCCATTTCCTCTCCAACGCATGAAAGTGAAAAGTGAAAGTGAAGTCCCTCAGTCATGTCCGACTCCTAGAGACCCCATGGACTGCAGCCTACCAGGCCCCTCCGTCCATGGGATTTTCCAGGGAAGAGTACTGGAGTGGGGTGCCATTGCCTTCTCCGTGGCAAGTCCTTAGGTATAGTCATTTTCTTTTGTCTCTTAGGCATGGATCCTGAATCCATGATACCTCCAAACAAGATGATAGCTTGAGAAAATGCTGGAGACAAAAAACTGAGTGGAAAAGATCTAATATGGGAAGACATGATCAAGTAAAAATTGAAATCCGGAGAAGAGATGTGTGATGAAGTTGGGTTCCTTTGATCTCAGTTTGATATCTAATGGAAAACAAAAAGAAAATGCAAAAATATGAGCAGGTTTCCTTGAATTGAGTCAAATACAAGGCAGCCATATTCCTGGTGTCTTTGTCTGTTTACAGTGTTTTTTCAGACTCGAAGGGCGGAGGGAGAAGAACACTTGGAGCAGGAAGTCTCAGTTCCAGGACAACACTGCCATCGTGCGGAAATAATTTGATCAGGTCCAAGCTGTGAGCTGGTCTTCCTTGCAGGCCTAGCAGTGGAGGCTGGTCAGACCAACCTAGGAACAACACAACCGAACTCAAGCCTGGCCTCTGTACCGTTTTCTGTGTGATCTGGCCTGCCAGTGGACAGTCAGGTTCTGGGCTTAGTATCTGATCAGTGAAGGCCCAGGGCCCAGGAGCCCTCCAGCTGCTGCCAGGAAGTCCAGCCACCTGAAGGAGGGAAGCGGGGCCTCAGTTTCCTAACAGTGTGGTGGGCCTTAGAGCCAAGCACTGAAAATGGGGGCTTTTGTCTTGTGAATCTGCCCTTTGTAGGGCCTGGGCCCATTGTGACAGGAATGAGAGCTCAGTGGACTGGCTAATGCCAAGTACCTTAAATAGCTGATGCCATTGACAAAGTTGAGGGTGACCAGAAGTCTAAATAAAGTACCATGGCCTGGAGCAAGAAGCACCTGTATGGAAGGAATGGGAATACACTGATTTGCTGGCTTGAGTCAGAACATTTTCTAGGAGCCTGCAGATGGTCAAGTGGATGCAAATCACGAATGTAGTGGAAGGCCTACATTCTCTGAACCCACCCACCAGCTGAGAACTTCTGTGTCTTTGCAGGTTCACTGTAAAGCCCAGGGTCAATACCATTGTCCTGACCTGCCCCTGCTGTTATCTCAGTTCTTACAGGGTGGGCAAAGACCTGGCTTTGGGGTTGGTGTGTGCAAAGTCTCTTCAGTCATGCCAGACTCTGTGCAACCCTATGGACTGCAGCCTGCCAGGCAGGATGGCATTATTTCCTTCCTGTGATTTAAGACGGAAAGCAAACTGCTACACGTTGAGGATCATGTTTTACCTACTTCTAAGCTATGTGGTTTTACTCTACTTCTAAACTACTTTATTTTGGGGGACTCCAAAATCACTGCATGTGGTGACTGCAGCCATGAAATTAAAAGATGCTTGCTCCTTGGAAGAAAAGCTACGCCGAACCTAGATAGCATATAAAAGAAGCAGAGACATTACTTTGCCAACAAAGGTCCATCTAGTCAAAGCTATGGTTTTTCTAGTAGTCGTGTATCAATGTGAGAGTAGGAATATAAAGAAAGCTGAGTGTCAAAGCATTGATGTTTTTGAGCTGTGGTGTTGGAAAGACTCTTGAGAGTCCCTTGGACTGCACGGAGATCAAACTAGTCAATCCTAAAGGAAATCAGTCCTGAATATTCATTGGAAGGACTTGATGTTGAAGCTGAAACTCCAATACTTTGGCCACCTGATGCGAAGAACTGACTCATTTGAAAAGACCCTGATACTGGGAAAGATTGAAGGTGGGAAGAGGAGGATGAGATGGTTGGATGGCCTCACCAACTCGATGGACATGAATATAAGCAATCTCTGGGAGTTGGTGACGGACAGGAAAGCCTGGCGTGCTGCAATCCGTGGGGTTGCAAAGAGTCGGACATGGTTGTCCGACTGAACTGAACTGAAGCAATGTGCTAAGTTTGAACCAAACATACATTTATATATTGTACAAAGCCAATATTAACATTGGGATTTATGTTTAAATATTTGGAGAAAACAACTAATGGTGTCTTCACTTCTGAGGTGATTTTTTTTTGTGAGTGAACTTTCAATTTTGCCCATGTACAGTGACAAACAAGGCTTAGTTTTGATAGCATTCTGTATAACATCATATTCTCTAAAAATGACACAGCACTATCCACATAATGAAATGACTAAATATTTCGCTGTTATAGACAAGGGTTTTAATAAATCATTACTTGACACAAATCCAGTCATCTGTACTTAATGACATTTAAGTAGCCTCTCTATATAAGACCTAGGAAACTAACAGGACAAATCTCCAGCTGCAATGAAATTCCACATAAACATTGTCATTTGAAATCCTTAAGAAACAAGACGTTCATACACACCTGCTGCAGCCTTTAAGATTATAAATAGAATAACAACTGGACTGTAATAAATTTAGATATTGAGATTTTACTGAGCTTTGGCCAATACTGAATATCCTACATTTACTTCTTTATAATTGTCAAATTTTGTATTTCTTTGCCAGATGCTTAAAATATCCTTAGGATTTGAACAACAATTTAAAAAGTATGATAAGATTTAGCAAGTAAAGTATTATTAGTTACCACATAAATAATAATACTATTGGAAATTTCAACTTATCTAAACTTGTGGGAAATATGCATGGCACTTAATTCTACCAGTTTTGTTACCAGAATGGAATTGAGCAAAGATTTTCTATGATTGTCTATGTATGTATGTGTGTGAATGTTTTGAACACTGGTTTGATCAAATATTGATGGGCTTCCCTGGTGGCTCAGAAGGTAAAGAATCTGCTTGCGATGCATAAGACCTGGGTTCCATTACTGGGTCGGGAAGATCCCCTGGAGAAGGGAATGGCAATACTCGCCAGTATTCTTACCTAGAGGATTCCATGGAGAGAGGAGCCTGGTGGGCTATGTCCATGGAGTCTCAAAGAGTCAGACACGAATGAGCATCTAACACACACACACTGGTTGATGGGCCTGTATTTACTTAGATGGTACCAGCTTTTGTGATTAATCATACTGTTGGTAATGGTGGATGCCGCAGGAAAGTGGCATTTGTGATCAACTGTTTCTATTTGACCTTTAAAGGTTTGTGAATTCTCATCACTTGAGAGATTTACAGTCTCCTAGAAGAAGCCTCTGGCTCACACCAGCGAGTCAGTCTATTCCCATTTCTTCCAAATAGGTCCTTCTTACTCCAAGCTATGGTGTGTGTGTGCTTTTGTGCTCAGTTGCTCAGTTCTGTCTGACTCTGCAACCCCATGGACTGTAGCCTGCCATGCTCATTTGTCCATGGGTTTTCCTGGCTTTACTATAGGCTTTTGGGTGGATTCAACTTCATCAGTGACACCGGCTCTTTAGGGTAGTTGGCACTGGCCAGTCCATTGCCCTCTGTCACTCCTGTCACAATGGGCCCAGGCCCCACAACACCCAAAGGGCAGATTCACAAGACTAATAACGCTTCCCTTTTCTGCACTTGGCTCTAAGTCCCATCCACACTGTTAGGAAACTGAGGCCCCGCCTCCCTCCTTCTTGTGCTTGGACTTCCTGGCAGAAACTGGAGGGCCCCTGGGCCCTGGCCCCTCACTGATGAGACACTAAGCTGAAACCTGACTCTGTTCCTGTTCCTGCCAGGCAACAAACAGCATGCCAGGCTTGGGCTTAGGTGTGTTAGGCTTGCATTGGCCTGAGCTACCTCCACTGTTCCTCTGAAGGGAGAACAGATCACAGCTTGGGCCCGATCAAACTATTTCCACACGATGGCGGTATTATCCCGGAATAGACAAGAAGCCCTGCTCCAAGCATTCTCCTCCCGCCCTTCAAGTCTGAAAAAACACCAGAAACAAAGACACCAGGAAATATGGCAGCCTTGTATTTTGCTTGGCTTGAGGAAACCAAGTCCTAGTCTTTGCATTTATTTTTTTGGTTTCCATTGGATATCAAAATGAGATCTAAGTGGCCCAACCTCATCGGGCATCTTCATTTTTCTAGATTTCATTTTCTACTTGACCAAGTCTTCCCACATTTGCTCTTCTTCACCCAACATTTTATCTCCAGTATTTTCTCATGACATCAAATTGTTTGGAGGTATCAAGGGGCAAACCTGAGGGATCCATGCCTGAGAGAGAAAAGCAAATGAGTGTGCTTAAGAACTTGGGCAATCTGGGCAATGGGCAATGTGATTATTATTCTAGCTCACTTCCCAAATTCCCTGGGCTCTTCATATGTTAGATCTTGTGTGTTGAGTTGGAGGAGCCATTTGATGGAGCTCTAGGAGGAAGGACTAGAGACCTCGCATAACTGAATGCAGACAATCTTCTAATTAGAATCATACATTGTTACATGAGTATAAATTCCAATCAGATGTGACCTGTGACTTTGTCACATTATTTGACACTAGAAATCAAGCATTTTCCATGCCATTAAATGGCCTTGGACTTTACTGTTTATGTTTGACACTTTTTGTTTTACTTCAAGATCCATTTTATAATATTTTTTCATTGGTAAGAATCAGAGCTTATTTTTACTCTTGCACAAAGTCTTTAGCAGCACCTTGTATCATTTACACATTTCCATATTAATGTATCTTTTAGAGTTATTCAATTTTCTTCTATTAAAGAAAATATTTTTTACTATGCTGGGTTTTCATTGCTATGCGGGCTTTTCTCTAGGTGCAGTACAGGAGCCTCTCCTTGTGATGGCTTCTCTTCTTATGGGGCACAGGCTATATGGCACGCGGACTTCAGTAGTCACAACGCATGGGCTCAGTAGTTGCGGCTCCCAGGCTCTAGAGCACAGAATTTGTAATTGTACACAGGCTTAGTTGCCCCATGGCATGTGGGATCTTTCAGGATCAGGGTTTGAACCTGTGTCTCCTGCATTGGCGGGCATATTCTTTATCACTAAGCCACAAGGGAAGCCTGAATTTTCTTATATTTTATTCTAGAACATGTTTGTTGTATTAGTTGCTCAGTTGTGTCCGACTCTTTGCGACCCCATGGACTGTAGCCCGCCAGACTTCTCTGTCCATGGAATTCTCCAGGGAAGAAAACGGGAGTGGGTTGCCATTTCCTTCTCAGGGGATCTTCCTGACCCAGGGTTCAAACCCAGGACTCCTGCACTGCAGGCAGATTCTTTACCATCTGAGCCAAACATGTTTAGGATATTATAATGTCAAAATATATTTTAGGTCATTCACAATAAGAAGAATGAACCATTTTCAAAATGTCCTTTCCACGCATCATCATCATCCCTTCCCTGTACATAAGTATGTAAGATATGTACTTTTATAAAATAACGTTCAAATTCCCAAGTACTATGTTTGTTAACAAATAAGTTTTTATCATTTATAACTCGTTCAAGCAAGATTTCTGAATTCTTTACTCCTGACATCCAGAAAAAGAGAAGAATGCCCACTTTTGTCAATTCTATTGAATATTTTAGCCAAGGTAATCAGTCTAGAAAAATGTATTAAAGGCAGCCAAATTAGAAAAGAAGTAGTAAAATTATCTGTCTTCCGAAATAAAATGCTTACATTTAATGAAATATCTAAGAAATCCAGAAAACCAATATAAATGTTGATTAATGAATTTAGCAAGTATTATAGGGGTAAATGCTGGAGAGGGTGTGGAGAAAAGGGAACCCTCTTACACTGTTGGTGGGAATGCAAACTAGTACAGCCACTATGGAGAACAGTGTGGAGATTCCTTAAAAAACTGGAAATAGAACTGCCTTATGATCCAGCAATCCCACTGCTGGGCATACACACTGAGGAAACCAGAAGGGAAAGAGACACGTGTACCCCAATGTTCATCGCAGCACTGTTTATAATAGCCAGGACATGGAAGCAACCTAGATGTCCATCAGCAGATGAATGGATAAGAAAGCAGTGGTACATATACACAATGGAGTATTACTCAGCCATTAAAAAGAAAACATTTGCATCAGTTCTAATGAGGTGGATGAAACTGGAGCCTATTATACAGAGTGAAATAAGCCAGAAAGAAAAACACCAATACAGTATACTAACGCATATATATGGAATTTAGAAAGATGGTAACAATAACCCTGTGTACGAGACAGCAAAAGAGACACTGATGTATAGAAGAGTCTTATGGACTCTATGGGAGAGGGAGAGGGTGGGAAGATTTGGGAGAATGGCATTGAAACATGTAAAATATCATGTATGAAACGAGATGGCAGTCCAGGTTCGATGCACGATACTGGATGCTTGGGGCTAGTGCACTGGGACGACCCAGAGGGATGGTATGGGGAGGGAGGAGGGAGGAGGGTTCAGGATGGGGAACACATGTATACCTGTGGCGGATTCATTTTGATATTTGGCAAAACAAATACAATTATGTAAAGTTTAAAAATAAAATAAGAAAAAAAAAAAGAAAAGCAACTCACAGATATCACTCATATTTATAGAAACCAGCAATGAACAATCTGCAAATGCTGCTTCTGCTAAGTCGCTTCAGTCGTGTCCGACTCTGTGCAACCCCATAGACGGCAGCCCACTAGGCTCCCCCGCCCCTGGGATTCTCCAGGCAAGAACACTGGAGTGGGTTGCCATTTCCTTCTCCAATGCATGAAAGTGGAAAGTGAAAGTGAAGTCCCTGAGTCGTGTCCGACTCTTAGCGACCCCATGGACTGCAGCCTACCAGGCTCCTCTGTCCATGGGATTTTCCAGGCAAGAGTACTGGAGTGGGGTGCCATTGCCTTCTCCGTAGATGAGGCTTGAGACCCTAAATATTCGTGTCTCTTTAGGCTCCTTTGCAAGCTGGAAGTGAAGGGTAGAGTTGTGAGCAGTCTTTATAATCATTGAAAGAGTTATCGAGACAAATCCAATTGCAAAGACTGGCAGCATTTTTCAGATGTTTAAAGAACGTCTGTCACAACACTAAATGATCACCAAGCTAACGTAACATAGACGTGAGTGACCACACATGACAAAGTACAGACTTTACAAAAAGAATTGAGAAAAGTCACTAAACAAGAAAAAAGCAATACACAACAAGTGCCATCAACTAAACCTGTGTGTTGGAATCTAATTTCCATGTTGATACATCGGAAAATTCAACATGTTCAGTTTCCCCACCAATTAAAAAATGAGACATCCAAAGTAACGGAGATATATGTCCATTTATAGGAAAAAGCAGTAAACTGAAGTCGTCTAGAATGAAGGCTAGGCAATGGATATACTAGAAAAGACTTTAAATAAACTCCCCTAAATATGGGGATATTTGATGGACATCTTTAAATATGAAAGGGATTAAAAAAAAAAAACACTAAATACAATGAACTGATGAAAACCAGGAAAACAATGTTACACTAAAGTTTATAATCAGACTTACAAGAGCCACGAAGCAAGAATCTTGTAAGCATCAATACACGTTGTCATATACAAAGCAGCTCAATACAATTTGCAGGTGATTTCTCTTCTGAAACCTTTAAAATTCTAAAGAAAAAGAAAACCCATCAACCAAGGATTCTACATCCAGCTAGACTCTTTCAAAAATGAAGGAGAAACTAAGACATTCCTAGAAAAGAAAACAAATGAAGTTTGTTACTAAAAGACCTAGCATAACAGAAATGTAAAAGGGAGTCCTCCAAGGTGAAATGAGGACACTGATCAATAACTTGAAGTCATACAAGAAATAAAGGACGAAGATAAAGGTAACTCCGTAGATACAGTTAAATGCCATAATAATAAATACACACACACACACACACACACACGCACGCACACAAACACACACACATACACACACACATACATACATGTGTGAGTTTAGTTACTGAGTCCTAGCCAGCTCTTTTGCAACCCTATGGACTGTATACACTGCCAGGTGCCTCTGTCTATGGGATTTTCCAGACAAGAGTACTGGGGTGGGTTGACAATTCCTTCTCCAGGGGATCTTCCCAACCCAGGGTTTGAACCCGTGTTTCCTGCATTGGCAGAAGGATTCTTTACCACTGAGCCACTACAGAAGTCATACATATTTGCTTGCAGGATTTTAGTAGACATGTCAGACCAGGGATTGAATCCCAGCCACAGTAGTGAGAGCACTAACGCCTAACCACTGGACTACCAGGAAACTCCTTATTTTTGTTTTCTAATCTTTTATTTTCCTTTGGTATTTAAAATGTAAGAGAAGTACACAAGGGAAAATTATAAATCTAAGTTAATGGGAATGCAGTGTACTAAGATATAATCTGAAAATAACATAAAAGATTTTAAAGCTGCAAAGGAACAAAAGTAATTTGATACTAAACTATTTAATATACGTGAATTATACATACCTGACCAAAAAGGACTTAAATCTGGAAAAAAGAAGATGCCTGATGAGGTTGGGTCACTTAGATCACAGATTGATATTCAATGGAAACCACAAATTAAATGAAAAGAGTATTGTACAGTAATTAGCCTCCAATTAAAATAAATAAAGTTATATTAAAAACTTTTTAAAAATGTCATATATGATTTAAAAAAAAAAAGAAAAGACTAGCAGCTGCTTTCCTCAAACCAGGAAAGTAAAAAGTAGCTATATTTCCTACTGCCTTTGTGTGTTCAGTGTTTTTTCAGCCTGGAAGGGCGGGAGAAGAATGCTTGGAGCAGGGCTCCTTGTTCATTCTGAGGCCCTACCGCCATCGTGCGGAAACAGTTTGATAGGGCCCAAGCCTTGAGCTGCTCTTCTTTGAAAGGCCTGGCAGTGGAGGCAGGTCAGACCAATGTAGAACCAACAGAACCTGAACTCAAGCCTGGGCTCTCTCTACCTTTTTCTCTGTGGTCTGGCAGGATCAGTGGACAGTCAGGTTCTGGGCTTAGTATCTGATCCGTGAGGGCCCAGGGGGAGCCTGGTGGGCTGCTGTCTATCAGGTTGCACAGAGTCCAACAGGACTGAAGCCACTTAGCAGCAGCCATATTTCCTACTGCCTTTGTCTGTTCACAGTGTTTTTTCAGACTGGAAGGGCGGGAGAAGAATGTTTGGAGCAGGGCTCCGTGTCTGTTCTGAGGGCATACCGCCATCGTGCGGAAACAGTTTGATCGGGCCCAAGCCGTGAGCTGCTCTTCCGTGCAAGGCCTGGCAGTGGAGGCAGGTCAGAACAATGTAGAACCAACAGAACCTGAACTCAAGCCTGGGCTCTCTCTACCTTTTTCTCTGTGGTCTGGTAGGATCAGTGGACAGTCAGGTTCTGGACTTAGTATCTGATCCGTGAGGGCCCAGGGCCCAGGAGCCCTCCAGCTGCTGCCAGGAAGTCCAGCCACTGGAAAGAGTGAGGCGGGGCCTCAGTTTCCCAACAGTGTGGGCTGGACTTAGAGCCAAGCAAGGAAAACTGGGGCATTTGTCTTGTGAATCTGCCCTTTGGGGTTCAGGCTTCCTGGTTACCCCTGTGTTGTAGGTGTGGGCCCTTTGTGACAGGAGCAACAGAGCACAATGGACTGGCCAGTGCCAAGTACCCTAAAGAGCCGGTGGCATTGATGGAGTTGAGGGTGACCAAAGGTCTCAAGTACCATGGCTTGGAGCAAGAAGGACCTGTATGGAAAGAATGGGCATACACTGCTTTGGTGGTGTGAGCCAGGACACACCACCAGAACATCAACATTAATCATCCATAGGCATACATATAAAGGAGATACATAAATGGCCAGCAAACCCATGAAAAGATACATAGCAGTCCAAACAAAAGTGTAAATTAAACCCACCAAGTGGTACCTCTTTATAGCCAGTACAATGTAAGAAAGGAAAGAAAAGTACAAGCATTGATGAGGATGTGGAGAAATTAGAACATTCATGCAGTGTTGGTGGGAATTGAAAATGTGGGCTCTATGGAAAACAGTTTGGTGATGTTTCAAATATTTAAACATAGAATTATCATATGGCACAAAGTTACTTCAAGAATTTTACTATCATAACTTTATTTCTGAAGGCAAGATCTTTCATTTCAGAACAGTCAGAGTTGTAGGTGAACTGTTAAAAGGTCATTTGGAATTCTTTTAGAATTTATCCTGCAGCAAAACAAAATTAAATATGTCCCAGCAATTCTACTCCAAGCATGTGTGTGTGCTCTGTCACTTAGTCATGTCCAACTTTTTGTGACCCCATGGAATGTAGCCCTCCTAGCTTCTCAGGCAAGAATACTGGAGTGGGTTGCCATTAGGATTTGTCTCCAGGGGCTCTTCCCTACCCAGGGATCTAAATCGCATCTCCTTCATCTCCTGCATTGACAGGCAGGTTCTTTACCACTGAGCCACCTGGGAAGATATATACCCAAAAGAATTGAAGACAAGCACTTACACATACATGTATATAGATATATTCAGAGCGGAATATTCACAACAGCCAAAAGGTGGACACAAGCAATATTTCCATCACTTGATTTGATAAACAAGAAGTGATATAGATTAACCATTTTAATGGGTATAATTCAGCAACATTTAGGATAATCCAAATGCTCTGCAAGTATCAAGCGCTCAGGCGCTCAGTCATGTCTGACTCTACTGCGACCCCATGGACTGTGGCCCGCCAAGCTCCTGTGTCCATGGGATTCTCCAGGCAGGAATACTGGAGTGGGTTGCCATTCCCTTCTCCAAAGTATTATCACTATTCACCTCCAAATCATTTTTATTACCCCAAATGAAGCCCTCAGTTCAGTTCAGTAGCTCAGTGAGGTCTGACTCTTTGCAACCCCATGGACTGCAGCACAACAGGCTTCCCTGTCCATCACCAACTCCCAGAGCCTACCCAAACTCATGTCCATCACGTCAGTGATACCATCCAACCATCTCATCCTCTGTCCTCCCCTTCTCCTCCTGCCTTCAATCTTTCCCAGCATTAGGGTCTTTTCCAATGAGTCGGTACTTTGCATCAGGTGGCTAAAGTATTGGAGTTTCATCTTCAACATCAGTCCTTCCAATGAATATTCAGGTCTGATTTCCTTTAGGATTGACTAGTTTGATGTCCTTGCAGTCCAAGGGACTCTCAAGAGTCTTTTCCAACACCACAGTTCAAAAGCATCAATTTGTCGGCGCTCAGTTTTCTTCATAGTCCAACTCTTACATCCATTCATGACTACTGGACAAACCATAGTTTTGACTAGATGGACCTTTGTTGGTAAAGTAATGTCTCTGTTTTGTAATATGCTATTTAGGCATATTACATAATGCCTCATAATTTTTCTTCCAACCAGCAAGCGTCTTTTAATTTCATGGCTGCAGTCACCATCTGCAGTGATTTTGAAGCCCCCAAAATAAAGTCTGTCACTGTTTCCATTGTTTCCCCATGTATTTGCCATGAAGTGATGGGACCAGATGCCATGATCTTAGTTTTCTGAATGTTGAGTTTTAAACCAACTTTTTCACTCTCCTCTCTCACTTTCATCAAGAGTCTCTTTAGTTTTTCTTCACTTTCTGCCATAAGGGTGGTGTCATCTGCGTATCTGAGGTTATTGATGTTTCTCCCGGCAATCTTGATTCCATCTTGTGCTTCATCCAGCCCGGCATTTTGCATGATATACTCTGCATATACGTTCAATAAGCAGGGTGACAATTTACAGCCTTGACCTACTCCTTTCCCAGTTGTAACTGTTGCTTCTTGACCTGCATACAGATTTCTCAGGGGGAAGGTCAGGTGGTCTGGTATTCCCATCTCTTTCAGAATTTCCCACAGTTCATTATGATCTACACAGTCAAAGGCTTTGGCATAGTCAATAAAGCAGAAATAGATGTTTTTCTGGAACTCTTGCTTTTTCGATGATCCAGCAGATGTTGGCAATTTGATCTCTGGTTCCTCTGCCTTTTCTAAAACCAGCTTGAACATTTGGAAGTTCTCAGTTTACGTACTTGTACTGTTGAAGCCTGGCTTGGAGAATTTTGAGCATTACTTTGCTAGTGTATGAGATTAGTGCAGTCGTGCGATAGTTTGAGCATTCTTTGGCATTGCCTGTCTTTGGGATTGGAATGAAAACTGACTTTTTCCAGTCTTGTGGCCACTACTGAGTTTTCCAAATTTGCTGGCATATTAAGTGCAGCACTTTCACAGCATCTTTTAGGATTTGAAATAGCTCAACTGAAATTCCATCACCTCCTCTAGCTTTGTTTGTAGTGATGCTTCCTAAGGCCCACTTGACTTCGTATTCCAGGATGCCTGGCTCTAGGTGAGTGATCACACCAACTTAGTTATCTAGGTCATGAAGATCTTTTTTGTACAGTTCTGTGTATTCTTGCCACCTCTTCTTAATATCTTCTGCTTCTGTTAGGTCCATATAATTTCTGTCCTTTATTGTGCTCATCTTTGCATGTATATAGATCCCTTGGTATCTCTAATTTTCTTGAAACCCTAGACCCAGGAAATAGTTTTTCTCCATTACTCTGGATAGGTAAAATGGATATTATTCCGCCATAAAAAGAAATGAAGCACCATTGTATGTTATGACATTGACGCACCTTGAAATCATTTTGCCAAGTGGTAAAGGAGAGACAGGAAATGCCACATTATGTATGGTTCCATTTATATGATATAGCTAGAGTAGGTAAATCCCACAGAGGTAAAAGCAGATTAGTATTTGCCAAGGGCTGAACAAATTGGGTTATGGAGAAAAACTAGTTCATGGATCTAGGGTTTCTTTTGGGGTAATGAAAATGAATTGGGGATAGAGAGCGATAATACTTGGCACAACATTCCATGTGTATTAAATGTCACTGAATTATACATATGAAAATAATTAATTTTATGTTACATGAGCTTTACCTCAAATTGTAATAATGGCAATATTTTAAACATGTCACTATTCCAAAGATTTCTTGATAATATTTGAAAAGCATTCAAGCTAGATAAGAACTTGTTTTAACAGAGTATTGGGGAATTTGAACAGTATTTTATAAAAGTACATATCTTATATATGTAAGGAAAGGATGATGATGCATGGCAAAGACATTTTCACGTGATTAATTCTTCTCATAGTGAAGGTCCTAAGATATTTTTTTGATTTTGTAATTTTCGAAACGTGTTCTAGAATAAAATATAAGAAAATTGAAGCACTCTGAAAGATCTATTGATATGGATATGGTAAATGATATAAGGTCCTGCTAAAGACTTTGTGCAAAGGTAAAAACAAGCTCTGTGTCTTAGTGACGAGAAAATACTATTTTAAGACTGATCTTCAAGTAAAAGAAAAAAAAGTGACAAACATACACAGTAAAATTGAAGGCCATTTAATGATACTGAAAATACCTGTTTTTTCCGATGTTATATGATAACATGAGACAAAAGTCACGTGTCACATGTGATTGGAATTTATAGTCATGTAAGAATGTATGATTATAAGTAGGAGATTGCCTGCATTCAGTCATGGGAGGTCTCTGGTCCTTCTTCCTAGGGCTCCACCAGATGGCTGCTCCAACACAACACACAACAAGGTCTAACATATGAAGACCCCATGGAATTTGGAAAATGAGATAGGATAAAGACCACCACGTGGGCTATTGCCTAGATTGACCAAGTCCTTAGGTACAATCATTTTTTTTCCCCTTCCTTAGGCATGAGTTCCTGAGGTTTGCACCTTGACACCACAAAACAATTTGATAGCATGAGAAAATGCTGGAGATAAAAGGCTGAGAGAATGAGAACAAATGTGGGAAGCCTTGGTCAAGTAGAAAAAGAAATCTGGAAAAGAGAAGATGCCTAATGAAGTTGGATGACTTAAGTCTCAGTTTGATATCTGCTGCTGCTAAGTCGCTTCAGTCGTGTCCAACTCTTAGCGACTCCATGGACTGCAGACTACCGGCTCCTCCGCCCATGGGATTTTCCAGGCAAGAGTACTGGAGTAGGGTGCCATTGCCTTCTCCGCAGTTTGATATCTAACGGAAAACAAAAATTAAATGCAAAATTATGAACAGGTTTCGTCAAACTGAACAAAGTACCGGGCAGCCATATTTTCCTATATCTTTGTTCATGGTGTTTTTTCAGACGCGAAGGGCGGGAGAAGAATGCGTGGAGCAGGGCTCCTTGTCCATTCTGATACCATACCGCCATCGTGCGGTAGCAGTTTGATCGGGCTCAAGCTGTGAGCTGTTCCTCCTGGAGAACCTGATCTGGCCAATGGAGGAGAAAACAGAACCTGAACTCAAGCCTGGCCTCTCTACCTTTTCCTCTGTGGTCTGGCAGGAGCAGGGACGGTCGGTCTGTGGGCTTGGTGTCTGACCCGTGAGGGGCCAGGGCCCAGGAGTCAGCCAGCCGCTTCCATACGTTCCTGATTTTCATTCCCTAGAGTAACTGCAGTCTCCTAGATGTCCTGGCTCACACCACCAAAGCAGTGTATGTCCATTCTTTCCATACAAGTCCTTCTTGCTCCAAGCCATGGTACTTTAGACATTTGGTCACCCTCAACTCCATCAATGCCACCGGCTCTCTAGGGTACTTGGCACTGGCCAGTCCATTGCGCTCTGTTGTTCCTGTCACAAAGGGCCCAGACTCAACAACACAGGGGTAACCAGGAAGCCTGAACCCCAAAGGGCAGATTCACAAGACAAATGCCCCCATTTTCCTTGCTTGGCTCTAAGTCCAGCCCACACTGTTAGGAAACTGAGGCCCCGCCTCCCTCCTTCCGGTAGCTGGACTTCCTGGCAGCAGGTGGAGGGCTCCTGGGCCCTGGGCCCTCACTGATCAGATACTAAGTCCAGAACCTGACTGTCCACTGATCCTGCCAGACCACAGAGAAAAAGGTAGAGGGGCGAGGCTTGAGTTGAGGTTCTGTTGGTTCTACATTGTTCTGACCTGCCTCCACTGCCAGGCCTTGCAAGGAAGAGCACCTCAGGGCTTGGGCCCGATCAAACTGCTTCCGCACGATGGCGGTATGGCCTCAGAACAGATATGGAGCCCTGCTCCAAGCGTTCTTCTCCCGCCCTTCCAGTCTGAAAAAACACTGTGAACAGACAAAGGCAGTAGGAAATAATGGCTACTTTTTACTTTCCTGGTTTGAGGAAACCAGCTGCTAGTCTTTTTTTTTTTTTAATCATATATGTGATTTATATTTTTATTTTATTTTTAATATAAATGTATTTATTTTAATTGAGGCTAATTACTGTACAATAGTCTTTTCATTTAACTTGTGGTTTCCATTGAATATCAATCTGTGGTCTAAGTGACCCAACCTCATCAGGCATCTTCTTTTTTCCAGATTTAAGTCCTTTTTGGTCAGGTATGTATAATTCACGTATATTAAATAGTTTAGTATCAAATTACTTTTGTTCCTTTGCAGCTTTAAAATCTTTTATGTTATTTTCACAGATTATATCTTAGTACACTGCATTCCCATTAACTTAGATTTATAATTTTCCCTTGTGTACTTCTCTTAGATTTTAAATGCCAAAGGGAAATAAAAGATTAGAAAACAAAAATAAGGAGTTTCCTGGTAGTCCAGTGGTTAGGCGTTAGTGCTCTCACTACTGTGGCTGGGATTCAATCCCTGGTCTGACATGTCTACTAAAATCCTGCAAGCAAATATGTATGACTTCCGTAGTGGCTCAGTGGTAAAGAATCCTTCTGCCAATGCAGGAAACACGGGTTCAAACCCTGGGTTGGGAAGATCCCCTGGAGAAGGAATTGTCAACCCACCCCAGTACTCTTGTCTGGAAAATCCCATAGACAGAGGCGCCTGGCAGTGTATACGGTCCATAGGGTTGCAAAAGAGTTGGCTAGGACTTAGTAACTAAACTCACACACACACATACATATATGTGTGTGTGTGTATATATATATATTTATTTATTATTATGGCATTTAAATGTATCCATGGAGTTACCTATATCTTTGTCCTTTATTTCTTCGTATGACTTCAAATTATTGATTAGTGTCTTCATTTCACCTTGGAGGACTCCCTTTTACATTTCTGTTATGCTAGGTCTTTTAGTAACAAACTTCATTTGTTTTCTTTTCTAGGAATGTCTTAGTTTCTCCTTCATTTTTGAAAGAGTCTAGCTGGATGTGGAATCCTTGGTTGATAGGTTTTCCAGTGTTTTTTTAGAACTTTAAAGGTTTCAGAAGAGAAATCACCTGCAAATTGTATTCAGGCTACTTTGTATATGACAATGTGTACTGATGCTTACAAGATTCTTGCTTCTTGGCTCTTGAAAGCTTGATTATAAACTTTAGTGTGACATTGTTTTCCTGGTTTTCATCAGTTCATTGTATTTAGTGTTTTTTTTTTTTTTAATCCCTTTCATATTTAAAGATGTCCATCAAATATCCCCATATTGAGGGGAGTTTATTTAAAGTCTTTTCTAGTATATCCATTGCCTAGCCTTCATTCTAGACGACTTCAGTTTACTGCTTTTTCCTATAAATGGACATATATCTCCGTTACTTTGGATGTCTCATTTTTTAATTGGTGGGGAAACTGAACATGTTGAATTTTCCGATGTATCAACATGGAAATTAGATTTCCAACACACAGGTTTAGTTGATGGCACTTGTTGTGTATTGCTTTTTTCTTGTTTAGTGATTTTTCTCAATTCTTTTTGTAAAGTCTGTACTTTGTCATGTGTGGACACTCACGTCTATGTCACGTTAGCTTGGTGATCATTTAGTGTTGTGACAGACGTTCTTTAAACATCTGAAAAATGCTGCCAGTCTTTGCAATTGGATTTGTCTCAAGAACTCTTTCAATGATTATAAAGACTGCTCACAACTCTACCCTTCACTTCCAGCTTGCAAAGCAGCCTAAAGAGACACGAATATTTAGGGTCTCAGGCCTCATCTGCGGAGGAGGCAATGGCACCCCACTCCAGTACTCTTGCCTCGAAAATCCCATGGACAGAGGAGCTTGGTAGGCTGCAGTCCATGGGGTCACACACAGTCTGACTGGATTGAGCGACTTCACTTTCACTTTCCACTTTCATGCATTGGAGAAGGAAATGGCAACCCACTCCAGTGTTCTTGCCTGGAGAATCCCAGGGACGGCAGAGCCTGGTGGGCTGCCATCTATGGGGTCACACAGAGTCGGACACGACTGAAGCAACTTAGCAGCAGCAGCAGGACATGGTTTCCTCAAGCCAAGCAAAATACAAGGCTGCCATATTTCCTGGTGTCTTTGTTTCTGGTGTTTTTTCAGACTTGAAGGGCGGGAGGAGAATGCTTGGAGCAGGGCTTCTTGTCTGTTCCGGGATAATACCGCCATCATGTGGAAATAGTTTGATCGGGCCCAAGCTGTGATCTGTTCTCCCTTCAGAGGAACAGTGGAGGTAGCTCAGGCCAATGCAAGCCTAACACACCTAAGCCCAAGCCTGGCATGCTGTTTGTTGCCTGGCAGGAACAGGAACAGAGTCAGGTTTCAGCTTAGTGTCTAATCAGTGAGGGGCCAGGACCCAGGGGCCCTCCAGTTTCTGCCAGGAAGTCCAAGCACGGGAAGGAGGGAGGCGGAGCCTCAGTTTCCTAACAGTTTGGATGGGACTTAGAGCCAAGTGCAGAAAAGGGAGGCGTTATTAGTCTTGTGAATCTGCCCTTTGGGTGTTGTGGGGCCTGGGCCCATTGTGACAGGAGTGACAGAGGGCAATGGACTGGCCAGTGCCAAGTACCCTAAAGAGCCGGTGTCATTGATGAAGTTGAATCCACCCAAAAGCCTATAGTAAAGCCAGGAAAACCCATGGACAAATGAGCATGGCAGGCTACAGTCCATGGGGTTGCAGAGTCAGACAGAACTGAGCAACTGAGCACAAAAGCACACACACACCATAGCTTGGAGTAAGAAGGACCTATTTGGAAGAAATGGGAATAGACTGACTCGCTGGTGTGAGCCAGAGGCTTCTTCTAGGAGACTGTAAATTTCTCAAGTGATGAGAATTCACAAACCTTCAAAGGTCAAATAGAAACAGTTGATCACAAATGCCACTTTCCTGCGGCATCCACCATTACCAACAGTATGATTAATCACAAAAGCTGGTACCATCTAAGTAAATACAGGCCCATCAACCAGTGTGTGTGTGTTAGATGCTCATTCGTGTCTGACTCTTTGAGACTCCATGGACATAGCCCACCAGGCTCCTCTCTCCATGGAATCCTCTAGGTAAGAATACTGGCGAGTATTGCCATTCCCTTCTCCAGGGGATCTTCCCGACCCAGTAATGGAACCCAGGTCTTATGCATCGCAAGCAGATTCTTTACCTTCTGAGCCACCAGGGAAGCCCATCAATATTTGATCAAACCAGTGTTCAAAACATTCACACACATACATACATAGACAATCATAGAAAATCTTTGCTCAATTCCATCCTGGTAACAAAACTGGTAGAATTAAGTGCCATGCATATTTCCCACAAGTTTAGATAAGTTGAAATTTCCAATAGTATTATTATTTATGTGGTAACTAATAATACTTTACTTGCTAAATCTTATCATACTTTTTAAATTGTTGTTCAAATCCTAAGGATATTTTAAGCATCTGGCAAAGAAATACAAAATTTGACAATTATAAAGAAGTAAATGTAGGATATTCAGTATTGGCCAAAGCTCAGTAAAATCTCAATATCTAAATTTATTACAGTCCAGTTGTTATTCTATTTATAATCTTAAAGGCTGCAGCAGGTGTGTATGAACGTCTTGTTTCTTAAGGATTTCAAATGACAATGTTTATGTGGAATTTCATTGTAGCTGGAGATTTGTCCTGTTAGTTTCCTAGGTCTTATATAGAGAGGCTACTTAAATGTCATTAAGTACAGATGACTGGATTTGTGTCAAGTAATGATTTATTAAAACCCTTGTCTATAACAGCGAAATATTTAGTCATTTCATTTTGTGGATAGTGCTGTGTCATTTTTAGAGAATATGATGTTATACAGAATGCTATCAAAACTAAGCCTTGTTTGTCACTATACATGGGCAAAATTGAAAGTACACCCACAAAAAAAATCACCTCAGAAGTGAAGACACCATTAGTTGTTTTCTCCAAATATTTAAACATAAATCCCAATGTTAATATTGGCTTTGTACAATATATAAATGTATGTTTGGTTCAAACTTAGCACATTGCTTCAGTTCAGTTCAGTCGGACAATCATGTCCGACTCTTTGCAACCCACGGATTGCAGCACGCCAGGCTTTCCTGTCCATCACCAACTCGCAGAGATTGCTTATATTCATGTCCATCGAGTTGGTGAGGCCATCCAACCATCTCATCCTCCCTTCCCACCTTCAATCTTTCCCAGTATCAGGGTCTTTTCAAATGAGTCAGTTCTTCGCATCAGGTGGCCAAAGTACTGGAGTTTCAGCTTCAACATCAAGTCCTTCCAATGAATATTCAGGACTGATTTCCTTTAGGATTGACTAGTTTGATCTCCGTGCAGTCCAAGGGACTGTCAAGAGTCTTTCCAACACCACAGCTCAAAAACATCAATGCTTTGACACTCAGCTTTCTTTATATTCCTACTCTCACATTGATACACGACTACTAGAAAAACCATAGCTTTGACTGGATGGACCTTTGTTGGCAAAGTAATGTCTCTGCTTCTTTTATATGCTATCTAGGTTCGGCGTAGCTTTTCTTCCAAGGAGCAAGCATCTTTTAATTTCATGGCTGCAGTCACCACATGCAGTGATTTTGGAGTCCCCCAAAATAAAGTAGTTTAGAAGTAGAGTAAAACCACATAGCTTAGAAGTAGGTAAAACATGATCCTCAACGTGTAGCAGTTTGCTTTCCGTCTTAAATCACAGGAAGGAAATAATGCCATCCTGCCTGGCAGGCTGCAGTCCATAGGGTTGCACAGAGTCTGGCATGACTGAAGAGACTTTGCACACACCAACCCCAAAGCCAGGTCTTTGCCCACCCTGTAAGAACTGAGATAACAGCAGGGGCAGGTCAGGACAATGGTATTGACCCTGGGCTTTACATTGAACCTGCAAAGACACAGAAGTTCTCAGCTGGTGGGTGGGTTCAGAGAATGTAGGCCTTCCACTACATTCGTGATTTGCATCCACTTGACCATCTGCAGGCTCCTAGAAAATGTTCTGACTCAAGCCAGCAAATCAGTGTATTCCCATTCCTTCCATACAGGTGCTTCTTGCTCCAGGCCATGGTACTTTATTTAGACTTCTGGTCACCCTCAACTTTGTCAATGGCATCAGCTATTTAAGGTACTTGGCATTAGCCAGTCCACTGAGCTCTCATTCCTGTCACAATGGGCCCAGGCCCTACAAAGGGCAGATTCACAAGACAAAAGCCCCCATTTTCAGTGCTTGGCTCTAAGGCCCACCACACTGTTAGGAAACTGAGGCCCCGCCTCCCTCCTTCAGGTGGCTGGACTTCCTGGCAGCAGCTGGAGGACTCCTGGGCCCTGGGCCCTCACTGATCAGATACTAAGCCCAGAACCTGACTGTCCACTGGCAGGCCAGATCACACAGAAAATGGTACAGAGGCCAGGCTTGAGTTCTGGTTCTGGTTCTGTTGTTCCTGGGTTGGTCTGACCAGCCTCCACTGCTAGGCCTGCAAGGAAGACCAGCTCACAGCTTGGACCTGATCAAATTATTTCCGCACGATGGCAGTGTTGTCCTGGAACTGAGACTTCCTGCTCCAAGTGTTCTTCTCTCTCCGCCCTTCGAGTCTGAAAAAACACTGTAAACAGACAAAGACACCAGGAATATGGCTGCCTTGTATTTGACTCAATTCAAGGAAACCTGCTCATATTTTTGCATTTTCTTTTTGTTTTCCATTAGATATCAAACTGAGATCAAAGGAACCCAACTTCATCACACATCTCTTCTCCGGATTTCAATTTTTACTTGATCATGTCTTCCCATATTAGATCTTTTCCACTCAGTTTTTTGTCTCCAGCATTTTCTCAAGCTATCATCTTGTTTGGAGGTATCATGGATTCAGGATCCATGCCTAAGAAACAAAAGAAAATGACTATACCTAAGGACTTGCCACGGAGAAGGCAATGGCACCCCACTCCAGTACTCTTCCCTGGAAAATCCCATGGACGGAGGGGCCTGGTAGGCTGCAGTCCATGGGGTCTCTAGGAGTCGGACAAGACTGAGCGACTTCACTTTCACTTTTCACTTTCATGTGTTGGAGAAGGAAATGGCAACCCACTCCAGTGTTCTTGCCTGGAGAATCCCAGTGTCGGGGAGCCTGGTGGGCTGCCGTCTATGGGGTCGCACAGAGTCGGATATGAGTGAACCGACTTAGCAGCAGCAAGGTCTTGCCAAATCTAGGCAACAGGCCGCATGTTCATTATCTTGTCTCACTCAGAAGGTAAAGCATTGGCCTGCAATGCAACAGACCCAGGTTTGATCCATGGGTCCGGAAGATGCCCTGGAGAAGGAACTGGCAAAACATGCTGTATTCTTCCCTGGGGAATTCAATGGAGAGAGGAATCTGATGGGCTACAGTCCATGGGGTCCCAAAGAGTGAGGCACAAATGAGTGAATAACACACACACTTCCCTAATTTCCTGGGGTCTTCAAATTCTAGGCTTTGTGTACTGAGTTGAAGAAGCCATTTGATGAAGCTCTAGGAGGATGACCCAGATGAAGCTCTCACGACTGAATGCAGACAGTTGCCTACATGTAATCATACACTCTTACAGGACTATAAATTCCAATCAGATGGGACACGTGACTTTGTCTAATGGTATCATAGAACATTGGGGAAAAAAACAGGCATTTTCTATGTCATTAAATGGCCATAGACCTTATTGTATATAATCACTGTTTTTTTACTTAAAGATCCATTTTATAATATTTTCTCATTAGTAAGAAAGAAACAGAGCTTGTTTTTACTTATGGATGAAGTCTTTGGCGGCAGCTTGTATCATTTATACATATCCACATTAATAGGTCTTTCAGAGCGCTTGAATTTCATATATTTTATTCTAGAACACAGTTAGGATATTATAATGTCAAAAATACATGTTAGGTCATTCACAATGAGAAGAATTAACCACTTTCAAAATGTCCTTGGCGTGTATCATCATCGCTTCACTATGTACGTGCAATATGTACTTTTGTAAAATACTGTTCAAATTCCCCAGTACTATGATTTTTAAAACATTTTTTATCACTTAGAGCTTATTCAAACAAGATTCATGAATTCTTAACCCCTGACACCCAGAACAAGATAAGAATGCTCACCTTTGTCAATTCTATTGAATGTTTTGGCCAGGGTAATTAGGCAAGAAAAATATATTAAAAATTAAAAGGAAGTATTAGTATTATCTGTCTTCAGATAACATGGTTACATAGAAAGAAAATATCAAGAAATGCAAAAAAATTATATTAGTGCTGATTAATGAAATAGGAAAAGGAGTACGTCAAGGCTGTATACTGTCACCCTGCTTATTTAACTTCTATGCAGAGTACATCATGAGAAACGCTGGACTGGAAGAAGCACAAGCGGGAATCAAGATTGCCAGGAGAAATACAATCACCTCAGATATGCAGATGACACCACCCTTATGGCAGAAAGTGAAGAGGAACTCAAAAGCCTCTTGATGAAAGTGAAAGTGGAGAGTGAAAAAGTTGGCTTAAAGCTCAACATTCAGAAAACGAAGATCATGGCATCTGGTCCCATCACTTCATGGGAAATAGATGGGGAAACAGTGGAAACAGTGTCAGACTTTATTTTTGGGGGGCTCCAAAATCACTGCAGATGGTGACTGCAGCCATGAAATTAAAAGACGCTTACTCCTTGGAAGGAAAGTTATGACCAACCTAGATAGCATATTCAAAAGCAGAGACATTACTTTGCCAACAAAGATCCGTCTGGTCAAGGCTATGGTTTTTCCTGCGGTCATGTATGGATGTTAGAGTTGGACTGTGAAGAAGGCTGAGCGCCGAAGAATTGATGCTTTTGAACTGTGGTGTTGGAGAAGACTCTTGAGAGTCCCTTGGACTGCAAGGAGATCCAACCAGTCCATTCTGAAGGAGATCAGCCCTGGGATTTCTTTGGAAGGAATGATGCTAAAGCTGAAACTCCAGTACTTTGGCCACCTCATGTGAAGAGTTGACTCATTGGATAAGACTCTGATGCTTTGATGGATTGGGGGCAGGAGCAGAAGGGGACGACAGAGGCTGAGATGGCTGGATGGCATCACTGACTCGATGGACGTGAGTCTGAGTGAACTCCGGGAGTTGGTGATGGACAGGGAGGCCTGGCGTGCTGCAATTCACGGGGTCGCAAAGAGTCAGACACGACTGAGCGACTGAACTGAACTGATATGCTTTCCTTGTAGCTCAGTCGGTAAAGAATCTGCCTGCAGTGCAGGAGACCTGGGTTCAATCCCTGGGTTGGGAAGATCCCCTGGAGAAGGAAATGGCAACCCACTCCAGTATCCTTGCCTGGAAAAATCTCATGGACAGAAGAGCCTGGTGGGCTGCAGTCTGTGCGGTTGCAAAGAGTCAGGCATGACTGAGCGACTAACACTTACATACTTATAGGATAGAAAAACAGCTCACAGAAATCAGTCGTATTTGAATAAAGTAGCAATGAACAATCTGCAAAGGAAATGAAAACAATTCCATTTGCTATACTTTCAAAATGAACAATATACTTAGGACGATATATAACTAAAGATTAGAAGTGCATTGAAAGTTACTGACAATTAAAATGACTTAAAAAAGATATCTTTGACTCATGGTTGGAAGGCTAAATATTGTCAGCACAGTAGTACTACCCCAAGGGATCTACAAATTCAGTATAATCTCTGTCATTATCCCAACACCACTCTTTTTGCAGAAATGGAAAAAAAAGCTAATCCTAAAACTGCTATGGAATTGCAAGTGACTTCTGTAGCCAAAATAATCTTGAATGTGAAAAACCAAGCTAGAGGACTGACTTTCATATTTCAAAACTTGCTAGAAAGCTATAGTAATAAAAGCAGTGTGATACTAAAATACGAATAGACATGTGGAACAGTAAATAGACTGGGAATGCAGAATCAACCCATACACTATGGTCAGTTGAGTTTTAAAAACGACGCCTGAGAATTCAGTTACAGGGAAGAACTGGCTCCATGTTGGATCTGTTTCTTTTTCTCTAACCTTTGCTTCCCATTGGTTTTGTTCACAAAAAGGATACTGTTGATAGATAATGGACTGCCTTGGGGAACCCTGCCCCTCTGCCTGAATGTTAAACCAAATGCCTTTGTTCAACACACCATATATCTATGAATGGCTACAGGAAGGAAAAAATTAACACATCTCCTCCATGAGGCTGGCAGTTCCAGCAGATATTTGCAAGATTAATGTCCTTTTAACATTACTTCCTATCTCCCCCCATCACTGTTCTATAATAGAACCTGGCATCCAGACCCCTGTAAGATCATCATTTTGCGACATAACTCTGCCATCTTGGTCTGCTAGCTTTCTAAATAAAGTCATATTCCTTGTCTTAACACTTCGTCTCTCAGTTAATGGGCCTGACATGTAGAGAGCAGAGCAAGCAGAGTTGCCTATTTAACAAATAAATGATGCTAAGAAAACTGGCTATCCATATACCAAAAAGGACTTCAGACACGTCTTCACACCACATCCAATAATTAACTCAGTATGGGTCAAAGTTCTAAATTTAAGAGGGGAAAATGTAAAACTTAAAGAGACAAATATAAGGACAAAGCTTCATGACCTTGGATTTGATCATGGTTTCTTAGATATGTCACTAGAAGAACAGGAAAAAAAATTTTCTCATCAAAATCTAAAAATGAAACACCCCCCCGCCGAAACATTTGTGCATCAAAGGACACTATCAAGAAAGTAAACGGACAATCTGGAAAATGGAAGAAAATCAGTTCATTTCAGTTGCTCAGTCCTGTCTGACTCTTTGTGTCCCCATAGACTGCAGCACACCAGGCCTCCCTGTCCATCACCAACTTCGGAGTTTACTCAAACTCAGAGTCGGTGATACCATCCAACCATCTCATCCTCTGTCGTCCCCTTCTCCTCTCGCCTTCAGTCTTTCCCAGCATCAGGGTCTTTTCCAATGAGTCAGCTCTTCGCATCAGGTGGCCAAAGTATTGGTTTCAGCTTCAACATCAGTCCTTCCAATGAACACCCAGGACTGATCTCCTTTAGGATGGACTTCAAGGGACTCTGAAGTGTCTTCTCCAACACCACAGTTCAAAAGCATCAATTCTTCTGTGCTCAGCTTTCTTTATAGTCCAACTCTCACATCCATACATGACTACTGGAAAAGCCATAGCCTTGACTAGATGGACATTTGTTCGCAAGTAATGTCTCTGCTTTTTAATATGCTATCTAGGTTGGTCATAACTTTTCGTCCAAGGAGCAAGCGTCTCTTTATTTCATGGCTGCAGTCACCATCTGCAGTGATTTTGGAGCCCAAAGAAATGAAGTCTACCACTGTTTCGAGTGTTTCCCCATCCATTTGCCATGAAGTAATGGGACCGGATGCCATGATCTTTGTTTTCTGAATGTTGAGCTTTAAACCAACTTTTTCCACTCTCCTCTTTCACTTTTATCAAGAGGCTCTTTAGTTCTTCACTTTCTGCCATTAAGGGTGGTGTCATTTGCATATCTGAGGTTATTGATATTTCTCTTGGCAATCTTGATTCCAGCTTGTGCTTCATCCAGCCCAGCGTTTCTCCTGAAATGGCGTCAGGAGTGGTGGCTTCGCTTTGCTGGAGCAGCCTTGCTGGAGCAGCCATGAGGAGATACCCCACGTCCAAGGTCAGGAGCAGCGGCTGTGCTTCGCTGGACCAGCCGTGTGGAGATTGCCCACGTCCAAGGTCAGAGAAACCCCAGTAAGACGGTAGTCGCTGGCGCGGCTGTGAGGAGATGCCTCATGTCCAGGGGCAAAGGAGAAGCCCCAGCAAGACAGTAGGAGGGGCGAATTCGCGTTTAGAATCAAACCCCATTCCTGCCAGAGATGCTCAGAGGGCTCAAGCAAACCTTGTGTGCACCAGGACCCAGGGACCCCACAAAGACTGAGATAGAACTGTGAGTGTCTCCTGTGGAGGTACGGGTCGGCGGTGGTCTGCCTCAGGGACAGGGGCTCTGGGTGCAGCAGACCTGGGTATGGCATTGGCCCTCTTGGAGGAGGTCGCCATTAACCCCACCATAGAGCCGCCAGAACTTACCCGGGACTGGGAAATAGACTCTTGGAGGGCACAAACAGAACCTTGTGCACCAGGACCCAGGAGAAAGGAGCAGTGACCCCACAGGAGACTGACCCAGACTTGCCTGTGAGTGTCCAGGAGTCTCCAGTGGAGGCGTGGGTCATGGTGGCCTGCTGCAGGGTTGGGGGCACTGAGCGTAGCAGTACATGCATGGGATCTTTTGAGGGAGGTCACCATTATCTTCATTACCTCCACCATAGTTTGGAAGAAAATATTTGCAAATTATTTATCTTCCAAAGTTCTAGTATCTATAGTACATAAAGAACCCAAGAATGAAATGACAACCCAATTCAAAAAATAGGAAAAGGACTTGAATATACATTTCTCACAAGAAGATATATAAATGGCCGGTAAGAACATGAAAAGATACATAACAGTCAAAACAGAATTGTAAATTAAAACCACTAAGCAATACCTCTTTATGCCCACTATAATGTAAAAAATAAAGGAAAGGAAAGTACAACAATTGGTGAGGGTGTAGGAACTGTGCTGACCTGAATTCAAAATATGCAACTGCCATGGAAAACAGTTTGGCAATGCTTCAACTATTTAAACATAGAATTACCATGGGGCACAAAATTATTTCAAGAATTTTACTATCATAACTTTTATGTCTGAAAGCAGGGTCTTTCTTTTGAGAACAAAAGAATTCAGGTGAACTGTGCAAAGGAAAGGCCATTAGAAGTTCTTCTAGAATTTACCCTGCAGCAAAACAAATAAATTAAATATTTAAAGAAATCTCAGTCTAAGTTCATCCAATGTAAGCAGAAAAATGTCAAGATGGTTTTTAAACTTAATCCCAGGTGACTTACCCAGGGATATTGCTAATGGTGTGACAAGGGAAGCAGAAGAAAGACTGGGGAAAAAAAAATTACCATATAACCCAGCAATTCTACTCCAAAACACATACCCAAAAGAAGTGAAAACAAGTACTTATAGAAGTACACATATAAAGACATATTCATAACAGCCCAAGCAATATTTCCATCACTTGATGATTTGATAAATAAGATATGATATAGATTAACCACTTTAATGGGTATAATTCATCAACACTTAGGATATTCCAAATGCTGTGAAAGTATTATCTCTATTCACCTCCAAATCATTTTCCTTACCCCAAATGAAACCTTATATCCATAAAATAGTTTTTCTCCATTACCCAGTGGATATGTAAAACGGATATTATTCAGCCATAAGAAGAAATGAAGCACCGATATGTTATGATATTGATGTACCTTGAAATCATTCTGGTAAATGGTAAAGGAAAAACAGGAAATGCCACATAATGTATGGTTCCATTTACATGATATAACTAGAGTAGGTAAATTCAACAGAGGCAGAAAGCAGATCAGTTCTTGCCAAGAACTGAACAACTTGGGTAATGGAGAAAAACTAGTTCATGTATCTAGGGTTTCTTCTGGGGTAAAGAAAATCAGTTGCGGGTAGATACAGAAAATACTTGCACGACATTCCGAGTGTATTAAATGTCACTGAATTATACACATCATAATAATTAATTTTATGTTACATGAATTTCACCTCAAATTGTAAAAGTAGCAATATTTTAAACATGCTAGAATTCCAAAGATTTATTAATGATATTTGAAAAACATTCAAGCTATAAGTGATAAGAATTTGTTTTAGCAATCATAGTACTGCGGGACGGGAACAGTATTTTATAAAAGTATGTATCTTATATACATAGGGAAGGGATGATGATGCATGGCAAAGACATTTTGCAAGTGGTTAATTCTTCTCATAGTGAATGATCAAGCATATATTTTTGACTTTACCTAGAAATCCTGAGAGCTCAGCAGGGAAAGAACCAGCTTGCCAATGCAGGAGACTGAGGAGATGTGGGTTCAAACCCTGGGTTGGGAAGATCCCCTAGAGAAGGAAATGGCAACCCACTCCGGTACTCTCGCCTGGAGAATCCCATGGACAGAGGAGCCTGGAGGGCTACAGTCCCTGGGGTAGTGGAGTGGGACACAACTGACTAAGCACCTTCTGAAAAGACCTTGTCAGTTCAGTCCAGTTCGGTTGCTCAGTCATGTCCCACTCTTCTGCAAAGGTAGAAACACGTTCTGTGTCTCACTAATGAGAAAATATTATAAGGTTGTTCTTTAAGGAAGATAACACACACACACACACACACACACACACACACACACACACACATTGACAGTGTTGGGTGCAAATGCAAATTGATACAGCCACTATGGAGAATAGTATGCAGAATCCTTAAGAAAATCAGGAATAAAACTACCAGACGACTCAGCAATCCCACTACTGGGCATATACCCTGAGGAAACAATAATTGAAAAAGACACATGTACTCCAATCAGTGTTCAGTGCAGCACTATTTACAAGAGCTAGGACACGGTGGCAGCCAAGACGTCTATTGACAGATGAATGGATAAAGAAGCTGTGGTACATATACACAATGGAATATTACTCAGCTATAAAAAGAATGCATCTGAGTCAGTTCCAATGACTTGGATGAACCTGGAGCCTATTACACAAAGTCAAGTCAGAAAGAGAAAGATAAATATCATATATTAACATAAACACATGGAATCTAGAAAGATGCTAATGATGAACTTACCTACAGAGCGGCAATGGAGGTGCAGACAGAGAACAGACTTTTGGACACAATGCGGAAGGGAAAAGGTGGGATGATTTCAGAGAGTAGCACTGAAACATATATATTTACACATGTAAAATAGATGGCCAGTGGGAATTTGTCCTATGACACAGGAAACCCAAACCTGTGCTCTGTGACAATCTAGAGGCATGGGATGGAGAGGGAGGTAGGAGGGAGATTTTAGAAGGAGGGGACATATGTATACCTACGACTAATTCATGTTGATGCATGGCAGAAACCATCACAATATTGTAAAGAAATTATCCTTCAACTAAAAATAAAATAATTTTTTTTTAAAGTGACGTACATACACAGTAAAGTCGAAGGACATTTAATGACATGGAAAATGCCTTTTTCCAATGTTATATGATGATACCATGAGACAAAGTCACATGTCCCATCTGACTGGAATTTATACTCATGTAAGAATGTATGATTATAAGCAGGAGATTGCCTGCATTCAGTCATGCGAGGTCTCTGGTCCTTCCTCCTAGGGCTCCACCAAATGGATGCTCCAACACAACACACAGGGTGTAACTTATGAAGACCCCAGGGAATTTGGAAAATGAGATAGGATAATAACCACCACGTGGCCTGTTGCCTAGACTGACCAAGTCCTTAGATTTATCTTTTTTTTTTCTTCATTTGGCATGAATTCCTGAGGTTTGCCCCTTGACACCACAAAACAATTTCATAGCATGAAAAAATGCTGGAGATAAAAGTCTGAGAAAATAAGAGCAAATGTGGGAAGCCTTGGGCAAGTAGAAAAGGAAATCTGGAAAAGAGAAGATGCGCGATGAGATTGGATGGTTTACACCTCAGTTTGATATCTAACGGAAAGCAAAAATTAAATGCAAAAGTATGAACAGGTTTCATCAAACTGAACAAAATACCGGGCAGCCACAGTTTTCTATATTTTTGTTCATGGTGTTTTTTCAGACTCGAAAGGCGGGAGAAGAATGCGTGGAGCAGGGCTCCTTGTCCATTCTGATACCATACCGCCATCGTGCGGTAATAGTTTGATCGGGCTCAAGCTGTGAGCTGTTCCTCCTGGAGAACCTGATCTGGCCAATGGAGGAGAAAACAGAACCTGAACTCAAGCCTGGCCTCTCTACCTTTTCCTCTGTGGTCTGGCAGGAGCAGGGACGGTCGGTCTGTGGGCTTGGTGTCTGACCCGTGAGGGGCCAGGGCCCAGGAGCCAGCCAGCGGCTTCCAGTCCGTTCCTGATTTTCATTCCCTTGAGCAACTGCAGTCTCCTAGATGTCCTGGCTCACACCACCAAAGCAGTGTATGCCCATTCTTTCCATACAAGTCCTTCTTGCTCCAAGCCATGGTACTTTAGACATTTGGTCACCCTCAACTCCATCAATGCCACCGGCTCTTTAGGGTACTTGGCACTGGCCAGTCCATCGCGCTCTGTTGCTCCTGTCACAAAGTGCCCAGACCCTATAATACAGGGGTAACCAGGAGGCCTGAACCCCAAAGGGCACCTTCACAAGACAAACGCCCCCTTTTTCCTTGCTTGGCTCTAAGTCCAGCCCACACTGTTAGGAAACTGAGGCCCCGCCTCCCTCCTTCCGGTGGCTGGACTTCTTGGCAGCAGCTGGAGGGCTCCTGGGCCCTGAGCCCTCACGGATCAGATACTAAGTCCAGAACCTGACTGTCCACTGATCCTGCCAGACCACAGAGAAAAAGGTAGAGAGAGCCCAGGCTTGAGTTCAGGTTCTGTTGCTTCTACATTGGTCTGACCTGCCTCCACTGCCAGGCCTTGCAAAGAAGAGCAGCTCACGGCTTGGGTCCGATCAAACTGTTTCCGCACGATGGCGGTATGGTCTCAGAACAGACACGGAGCCCTGCTCCAAACATTCTTCTCCCGCCCTTCCAGTCTGAAAAAACACTGTGAACAGACAAAGGCAGTAGGAAATATGGCTGCTGCTAAGTGGCTTCAGTCCTGTTGGACTCTGTGCAACCTGATAGACAGCAGCCCACCAGGCTCCCCCTGGGCCCTCACGGATCAGATACTAAGCCCAGAACCTGACTGTCCACTGATCCTGCCAGACCACAGAGAAAAAGGTAGAGAGAGCCCAGGCTTGAGTTCAGGTTCTGTTGGTTCTACATTGTTCTGACCTGCCTCCACTGCCAGGACTTGCACGGAAGAGCAGCTCACGGCTTGGGCCCGATCAAACTGTTTCCGCACGATGGCGGTATGCCCTCAGAACAGACACGGAGCACTGCTCCAAACATTCTTCTCCCGCCCTTCCTGTCTGAAAAAACACTGAACAGACAAAGGGAGTAGGAAATATGGCTGCTGCTAAGTCACTTCACTCCTGTCAGACTCCGTGGACCCCATAGACCACAGCCCATCAGGCTGCCCCTGGGCGCTCACTAGGCTCCCCCTGGGCCCTCACGGATCAGATACTAAACCCAGAACCTGACTGTCCACTGATCCTACCAGACCACAGAGAAAAAGGTAGAGAGAGCCTAGGCTTGAGTTCAGGTTCTGTTGGTTCTACTGCTAGGCCTTGCAAGAAGAGCAGCTCAGGGCTTGGGCCCGATCAAACTGCTTCCGCACGATGGCAGTATGGCTTCAGAATAGACACGGAGCCCTGCTCCAAGCATTCTTCTCCCGCCCTTCCAGGCTGAAAAAACACTGAACAGACAAAGGCAGTAGGAAACATGGCTGCTGCTAAGTGGCTTCAGTCCTGTCCGACTCTGTGCAACCCCATAGACGGCAGCCCACCAGGCTCCCCCTGGGCCGTAACACGGATCAGATACTAAGCCCAGAACCTGACTGTCCACTGATCCTACCAGACCACAGAGAAAAAGGTAGAGAGAGCCCAGGCTTGAGTTCAGGTTCTGTTGCTTCTACATTGGTCTGACCTGCCTCCACTGCCAGGCCTTGCAAAGAAGAGCAGCTCACGGCTTGGGCCCGATCAAACTGCTTCCGCACGATGGCGGTATGGCCTCAGAATAGACACGGAGCCCTGCTCCAAGCATTCTTCTCCCGCCCTTCCTGTCTGAAAAAACACTGAACAAAGGCAGTAGAAATATGGCTACTTTTTACTTTCCTGGTTTGAGGAAACCAGCTGCTAGTCTTCTCTTTTTTTGATCATATATGACATTTTTTTTAATTTTATTTTTTAATATAAATTTATTTTAATTGGAGGCTAATTACTGTACAATAGTCTTTTCATTTAATTTGTGGTTTCCATTGAATATCAAACTGTGATCTAAGTGACCCAACCTCATCAGGCATCTTCTTTTTTCCAGATTTAAGTCCTTTTTGGTCAGGTATATATAATAAACGTATACTTAATAGTTTAGTATCAAATTACTTTTGTTCCTTTGCAGCTTTGAAATCTTTTATGTTATTTTCACAGATTATATCTTAGTACACTGCATTCCCATTAACTTAGATTTATAATTTTCCCTTGTGTACTTCTCTTAGATGTTAAATGCCAAAGGGAAATAAAAGATTAGAAAACAAAAATAAGGAGTTTCCTGGTAGTCCAGTGGTTAGGCGTTAGTGTTCTCACTACTGTGGCTGGGATTCAATCCCTGGTCTGACATGTCTACTAAAATCCTGCAAGCAAATATGTATGACTTCCGTAGTGCCTCAGTGATAAAGAATCCTTCTGCCAATGCAGGAAACACGGGTTCAAACCCTGGGTTGGGAAGATCCCCTGGAGAAGGAATTGTCAACCCACCCCAGTACTCTTGTCTGGAAAATCCCATAGACAGAGGCGCCTGGCAGTGTATACAGTCCATAGGGTTGCAAAAGAGTTGGCTAGGACTTAGTAACTAAACTCACACACACACATACATATATGTGTGTGTGTGTATATATATATATATATTTATTATTATGGCATTTAAATGTATCCATGGAGTTACCTTTATCTTCGTCCTTTATTTCTTGTATGACTTCAAGTTATTGATCAGTGTCTTCATTTCACCTTGGAGGACTCCCTTTTACATTTCTGTTATGCTAGGTCTTTTAGTAACAAACTTCATTTGTTTTCTTTTCTAGGAATGTCTTAGTTTCTCCTTCATTTTTGAAAGAGTCTAGCTGGATATGGAATCCTTGGTTGATAGGTTTTCTTTTTCTTTTAGAATTTTAAAGGTTTCAGAAGAGAAATCAACTGCAAATTGTATTGAGCTGCTTTGTATATGACAACGTGTACTGATGTTTACAAGATTCTTGCTTCGTGGCTCTTGTAAGTTTGATTATAAACTTTACTGTGACATTGTTTTCCTGGTTTTCATCAGTTCATTGTATTTCGTTTTTTTTATCGCTTTCATATTTAAAGATGTCCATCAAATATCCCCATATTGAGGGGAGTTTATTTAAAGTCTTTTCTAGTATATCCATTGCCTAGCCTTCATTCTAGACGACTTCAGTTTATTGCTTTTTCCTATAAATGGACATATACCTCCGTTAGTTTGAATGTCTCATTTTTTAATTGGTAGTGAAACTGAACATGTTGAATTTTCCGATGTATCAACATGGAAATTAGATTCCAACACACAGGTTTAGTTGATGGCACTTGTTGTGTATTGCGTTTTTCTTGTTTAGTGGCTTTTTCAATTATTTTTGTAAAGTCTGTACTTTGTCATGTGTGGCCACTAACTTCTATGTTATGTTAGCTTAGTGATCACTTAGTGTTGTGACAGACGTTCTTTAAACATTTGAAAAATGCTGCCAGTCTTTGCAATTGGATTTGTCTGGAGAACTCTTTCAATGATTATAAAGACTGCTCACAACTCTACCCTTCACTTCCAGCTTGCAAAGGAGCCTCAAGTGACACAAATATTTAGGGTCTCAAGCCTCATCTGAATAGTCGTGTAGCTCTGCATAGGTCTGCAGGTTTCTAATTTCTCCAGTACATGTAAGAACTTTTAAAGTTCTTTCTTCTGCAGTATATTTCCTTTCTTATCCTTCTCCTTTCTGTGTTCCTCCAATTGTCTACTGCTTGTCCTAAGTATTGTCTATTGCCCCAGGCTTTTCTGGTCAATTCTTGTGCCTTTACATTTTTTTAGTAAATGCATTTCTTCAAGACAGCCCAGCGGTGCCAACACTCCAAGGAAATCATGACAAAGACAAGCTCTTGCACCAACCTTTCAGGGAGCCTCCAGAGAGGTCAAAATTGACAACCACAATTCTTTTGAGAGTTACTCCATATTTCCCCCTCCGGAACTCACAAAACGCACCAGGATGACAAGAGCCATCTTTAAGGCAGTGTGGTTTTTAGGGGGTGGTAGGTGGGGAATTTTAAATGCCACAGTCCTCTCTCACTGCACAGTAGTCACTTCTTTCTTCACCAAGCCGTTGTTGATTTTCTTATAGATCTAGAGCTTTGTAAAATTGGATCCTGACACTTTATCAGCTCCTTTGTTATTTTATGGAGGGATGGATCACTGGAGTTCCCTACTTCACCATCTTCAGTGACATCATATTTGCCACATGGTTTTACCTTTCTAGAAAGAATCATGCTTCTTCAGAAAGTAACTGCTACAACAGATATATATGAAGAAATAACACAGGGTCATTTAACACTTCTTTGTTTGGCCGGGTGGTTCCGCTTCTGTTCAGGCCCTGTGAACTCCAGGCAGTGGGCCTGTAAACATCTGGGTGAACCGGAGTACTTAGCAAGCACCCCTGCTCCTGTCATAATGCTACCTGGAACTGGCTTGTCTTTGATGTCCTGATGCTGCTGCCATTAAAGATTCAGGTTCCCTAATACCTGGGTAGCACTTGAAAGTCTACCACCTTTTGTTCCAAAGAGCAGGAACAGGAGACAGATACCCACCAGAGCCTGCCTTTGTCTTTCAGTGGATTTCTCTAATCCTGTCTGCATTGGGTGGAGAACAAGGCCTTACCCATGACTTTCTTGCCTGGACCAGGCAGCTGCTGGCTCAGTTCTAGTCCCTCACTCTCCACACTGTACACCAGGATTCCACCAGTGTTCAAGAATCCTGTAAGGCCAGAGAAGAAGGCAGGGAGGCCCAGCCTGGGCCTAAGCCTTTTCCAAGTCCCCACATGTGTGCTCTTTTACAACTTTTGGCCTCAAAGCAAGGAAGTTGTAAGGGTTTTTGGTATTTTGAAACAATTTCCTCATGATGGCAGTAGTGCTCCAGATATGGAGGCAGGCCAGGTCCTTGAGCCCTCATCTCCCACCCAACCAGTCTGGAAAAAAAAACATCACCAGGAGACAAAGGCTTCAGAAAACATGGCTGCCTTGTATTTTGGAGGGTTTTAAGAAAGTTGCTTGGTTCCTCTGCTGGCACAATGGTATAGAATCTGCCTAGCAATCCATGAGATACAGGAGTCACAGGTTCCATCCCTGGTTCGGGAAGATTTCCTGGGATAGAAAACAGCAACCCACTTCAGTATTCTTGCCTGGAGTATTTCATGGACAAGAGAAGTCTGGCTATAGTCTGTGTGGTCACAAAGAGTGGGACATGACTGACCATTCAGGAAACTTGCTCATGCTGTTGGTCTCTTGCTTTTCATTTCCACTGAAATCAAAACTGAGGCCTAATTTACGTATTTCCATCAGGCATCTTCTTTTGCAAGAACTGAATTTCTGCCTGACCTAGTTCTGTTCTTCTTCACTCAGCTTTACATCCCATGTATATTTTCAAGTTATTATGTAGTCTGCTTCCCAGGGTAAGTCTCAAGGAGGCAGGCCTAGGAGAAAAAAGATCATTCCAGAACATGAAGGACAACATTAGAGCATTTCAGGCAATAACTCTTGCTGATAATTATTGAGTATTTACAGCATACCAGTAAGTATTCCACAGATTTTTGGTAAGAATTCATAGGTTGATTCTTCACAGCATCCCTCTGGGTGAGTAGAGTGATTCTTGCCACTTAATACATAAGGAAATATAGCACAGAAATTTTATAAACCTTTTCCAAGGTCACATGGCCAATAATATAGACACAAGCAGAATAATCAGACTTCAGTGCTCAAACTCTTAAGCACTAGAGAAATAAACTGTAGGCTCAGTTCTGGAGGACTTTGTGGAAGCCTCCAACTTTTTCTGGTTTTCTTGCATTCTCTAAGACTCAGGTGCAGAGAGGATTCAGGAAATAAGTTCAGTTCCATCTTGGATTCTTGGCATACAGGAACACAGGTAAAAAGAAGTCAGATTCTGTTGACCTTGTAATTATTCGTCCACTTGTTTTTCAGGCATAGGAAATTGTTCAGTTTCATCTAGGCCTGGGTCTCTTGTGGCTGAAGCGTCTGCAAGATGATTAAGTTTGTTCTGAGGGCAGTTTAGCAGTATCTGGTATGCTTGTACGTCATAGACCATGCCAGTTCTGGAGTCCCATGTAGCCTTGGCTAGCTGAATAGACTTACACATCCTAGTGAGGTTACCAAATGGAAAAGAAGACCAAGAAGTACTCGCTAGGTCTGGAAGGAGAAGGCAGCTATAGTAGATTTGTAGCTGATTATTAGGCCTAGATGAAATGCTTCATGGAGTCTTGATATTATCTCAGGTGTCACAAGAGGACAGGCCTATGAAATTCCTTCATCTCCATCCAGCTTTAGTTATGAAGCAAGAACAGAGAATGTTGATTACTATAATGTGATTAGTGGTCTCAGGTCTTAGGCGTATCATGTCTTCCCTCCTTGTGACACTTGAGAGGAGATCAAGATTCCCTCTTGGGTAGATCTTTTTTCTTTAGCTAGCCTAAGTTAGACTGGGCATATTAGCCTCTACTTCTAATTTGCCCCCTTTGTTTCCGGGCAGTGGGGCTCTATAATTTTTTCTGACTTGAGACTCAGAACAGTCAAACCAAATGCTGCCGAATTTCCCTTGGAATAGGCTTGTCCATCATGTTTTACTACTTTAGCCGAAGGAACTGAAGCCCCGTAGCATAGGGACACCATATGAAAGTGTGTTAACTCTGCTTGCGAGGGGCAAGAACAGGGGACAAATGTATACAGAAGCTTACATTAGTCTTTGTGTGAGTTCTACTAGTCCAGCCCATTTTGGAAGGAAACCTAACACGCACCCTACAGCTTTCTGTACCTTGACCTCCTGGTGAAAGTGAAAGTGTTAGTCGTTCAGTCCAGACTCTTGAGACCCCATGGACTGTAGTCCACCAGGCTCCTCTGTCCATAGACTTCTCCAGGCAAGACCACTGGAGTGTGTAGCCAGTCTCTTCTCCCGGGGATCTTCCTGACCCAGGGACTGAACCCAGGTCTCCTGCATTGCAGGCAGATTCTTTACCAAGTGAGGTACGACGTGTGGCACCTGGCTTACTCCAGGCCCCCTCACCCTGCAGGTTCTAGGCCAAGATGCTCCCAACGTCCAGGTCTCCGGTAAGGCTTTAGAAAAGAAAGCAAGGAGGTCCAGCTGGGGGCCCAAGCCTGTTCTGACATTCCTTGACTAATAGAACTTACAAGGACGGTGTAACAATGTAAGCTGTTTTGAAACTGTTTCCGCACGATGGCAGTAGTGCTCCAGCCATGTCAACAGACCCTGCCCTTAGCTCTCTTCTCCCGCCCTTCCAGTTTGAAAAAACTTCACAAAGAGACAAAAGAACCAAGACAATTGGCTCTCTAGCGTTTTGTCCAATTTGAGGAAACTTGCTCAAGCAGGTACACTTTTGTGCTTTGGTTTTCCATGAAATCAAACTGAGGCCTAAAACCACTCACTGTCATCAGACATCTTGTTCTTTCAGAAATTATATCTACTTAGCCTAAGCATCAGAGAAGGCAATGGCACCCCACTCCAGTACTCTTGCCTGGAAAATCCATGGACAGAGGAGCCTGGTGGGCTGAAGTCCATGGGGTCCCTAAGAGTCGGGCATGACTGAGAGACTTCACTTTCACTTTTCACTTTCATGCATTGGAGAAGGAAATGGCAACCCACTCCAGTGTTCTTGCCTGGAGAATCCCAGGGACGGGGAGCCTGGTGGGCTGCCATCTATGGGGTCGCACAGAGTCGGACAGGACTGAAGTGACTTAGCAGCAGCAGCAGCAGCAGCCTAAGCATTTCTTGTTTTCTTCATTCAGCATTTCATATTCAGTATTTTCCGTTGGTACCAAGTTTTATGTCTCAAGGGATAGTTCTGACATATCCAAATTTAAAAAGAAAAGAGATGCTTGAAGTTGAAAGTGTAGAAGAGGATACCCCTAAGCCATACAGCTTATCTCTGAGGCTCTCAGAGATTCTGACTCCATTTTTTGTCTTAGCAGTCATACCCCTGTTTTTTTTTTTTTTTAAATAACCTTTTTCTAAGCCCAATAGTAAGGCCTATTTAGTGCTCTTCACTCTATTCAAAACAATGCCTCACATGCAGTGACACACTTCTGTACACTTCTTTCATAAAATACTTTTTTTAAATGTAATGTATGCTTATTGTTGGTCTCATTTAAGATTGCAGCAGCAGTAGTTTCCAATGTCATTGAATAACCTTTTCCTTTTACATATCTTAAGATTTTTACTTTATTATTTATTGATATGTTTTTTTTTAGTATTTTTCAGTAGAAAATGCCCTTTTGTTTGTAAAAGGATTGAAGAAATAAAGAAATCTTCTTATAAAAAGAAAATCACGAATATAAATGGACTATGTCAAAATAAACACTGATTAAATTTATGGATATTCACTTCTGATTCTTTTGCTTTACACATACACCAATCTTAGGTTCTTGTAGAACACAAGAGAACTGAATTAATTAATAAACATAAATTACGTACTAACTATATAATCTTACAATTCCCCACTTAGGGAATGAGGTTTATTTAAAAATTTTTGAAGTATTTATATAAATTAGTTATTTTCTTGGCCCCAAAATCATGTAATATATTAAATCTGTTAGTATCTTGTAGTCCACATTGTCTATTGTCCAGTAATTTTATAAATAATGCTGCTGCTCCTGCTAAGTCGCTTCTGTCATGTCTGACTCTGTGCGACCCCATAGATGGCAGCCCACCAGGCTCCCCGTCCCTGGGATTCTCCAGGCAAGAGTACTGGAGTGAGGTGCCATTGCCTTCTCCATTATAAATAATGAAAAGTTACCAAATCTTATCTAATTTGAAATTAGGAAGCACATTTTCCCTTTGACTCAAATAGGAAAGAAAAAGGTAATTTATATAATATCTATGAAGGAATTAAAGAAGGAAGACATGAAATCACATTCTATTCTTTCTGTAGATGTTTTACACAAAAGGAAGCTTTCATCTATAAATGCCTTTGTAATGTTTTCAATTAAAGAAAGAATACCAAAAAGAGTGAGTTCATTTTACTAAATATTATGAAACAACAAAAAAATTCTCTTTAAAAGGAAAGATTGAGTCAATCATTATAAAAATAAATTCAAGGAAATAGCGAAAAATGCAACAGAAATAATAAATAAATTCTAGACTCTTTGAAAACATCAATAATAAATATCAACCTATTCTGTCTGATTGAGAAAGAAAATGATTATCAACACAAAGAGGACCACATCAAGACACATGGAAATTAAAATGGCAAAAACTAAAGATAAAGAGAGACTATTAAAGCAACAAGGAAGGGTGAAGCAACAAATAACAAAGTAGAGAATACTCATAAGGCCATCAACTGACTTTTCAGCAGAAATTCTGCAGAACAGAATACAGTGGCATGATATATTTAAAGCGAATAAAGGGAAAAGCCTACAACCAAGAATACTCTACCAAGCAAGGCTCTTATTGAGATTTGATGGGGAGATCAACAGTTTCACAGACAAGTGAAAAGTAAGAGTTCAGCACCACCAAACAAGCTTTACAAGAAATGTGAAAGGAAATTCACTAAATGAAAAAGAAAAGGAAAAACTAGAAACATGACAATCATGAAATGAAAAACTTCACCAGTAAAGGCAAACACAGTACTCATAGTAAATCATCTCTGCAGAAAGCTAGTAGGAAGGATGAAAGACAAAAGTAGTGAAATCATCTATATCCACAGTAACCAAGTAGAGATACACAAGACAATTAAATGTAAAATATGATATCAAAAACAGGAATCATGAGGGGAGAAGAGTACAAATACATGTTTGTTACAATGCATTTGAAATTAGGAAAATGGAACTTAAAACATATATATGTATATATATTCACATCTAGCTATGTAAAAACCTTATGGTAACCACGAATCAAAAGCCTATGATAGGTAGATATATTAGAAGAAAGAATCCACAGGTAGTCATCAAATCACAAGAGAAGAGAACAGAAGAAGAAAGGGGAAAGACCTACATAAATAACTCCCAAACAATTAACAAAATGGTAATAAGTACATATCAATAATTGCCTTAAATGTAAATGGACTAGATGCTTCAGTTAAAAGACACGGAGTGGCTGAATGGATACAGAAACAAGACCTGTATATATGCTGCCAAGAGTAGACTCACTTCATATCTAAAGACACTGAAAAGACTGAAAATGAGGGGATGGAAAAACATTCCATGTAAGTGGGAAGGAAAAGTAGACTTACATCAGTCTACTGATGTAAGAAGAAGATATAACAATTACAAATATATATATATAGATAGATAGATAAATATGTACCCAACATAGGAGCACCTAATTATGTAAAGCACATGTTAATGGATATAAAGGGAGAAATCCCCAGTAACACAGTAATAGTGGGGAGACTTTAACATTCCACTTACATTAATAGACAGATCATCCAGACAGAAAATCAACAAGGAAACACTGGACTCAAATGACACATTAGGCCAAATGGACTTAAGAGGTATAGAACATTCCATCCAATAGCAGCAGAATACACATTCTTTTCAGGTGCACATGGAACATTCCTAGGATCACATGTTGGGCCAGACAAAAGAAATTTAAGAATTTATTTAAACCTATAAGAAAAAACTGCAAAAACATAAATGCATGGGGACTAAACAATATGCTACTAAAGGGATCATGAAGCAATGAAAAAAAGACATCAAACAACATGTGGAGACCTATGAAAAAAACACACTGATCGAAAACCTATGGGATGTAGCAAAAGCAGTTTCAAGAGGGAAGTTTATGATGATACAAGCCTACCTCAGGGATCAAGAGAAATCTCAAAATCTTCCACCTAAAGGAAAAAGAACAAACAAAACCCAAAGTTAGAAAGAAAGAAATCACAAAGATCAGAGCAGAAATAAGTGAATTAGAGATTAAAAAAAATAGAAATGGTCAGTGAAACTGAGAGCTGGTTCTTCGAGAAGATAAACAAAACGATTAACCTTCAGCAAGACTCTTCAAGAAAAAAGAGAAAGGGACCAAATAAATACAATTAGAAATGAAAAAGGAGAAGTTAAAAATAACACCACAGATGTACAAAGGATTATAAGAGACTGCTACCAACAACTATATGCCAATAAAATGGACAAACTAGAAGAAGCAGACAAATTCCTAGAAATGTCCAATCTCCCAAGGTGAACCAGGAAGAAATAGATAGTATGAACAGACCAATTTCCATTCCTGAAATTGAATCAATACTCAATAAGCAAAATACCAGGACCAGATGGCTTCACAGGTGAGTTCTAGCAAACATTTAGAGAAGTGTTAACACCTATCCCTCTGAAATTATTCCAAAAAATTGTAAAGGAAGGAATACTTTTGAACTCATTCTATGAAGACAGCATCATCCTCATATCAAACTCAGAAAAGAAATTATACACCAAATATCAACGATGAACATAATGTAAAGTTGTTAACAAAATAGTAGCAAACCAAATCCAACAATACGTTAAAAGGATCATTTACCCTGATCAAAGGGGATTTAATCCAGCAATGCAAGGATGGGTCAGTATATGCAAATCAATCAGTGTGACGCACTACCTTAACAAATTGAAGAATAAAAATGTGTGATAACAGATGCAGAAAAGTTTTTTACAGAATTCAATATTCATGTACAATAAAATCTCCACAAATTCTGTGTAGAGGGAACATACCTTAATATAATAAAGGCCACATATGATAAACCCATAGGTAACATCATACTTAATGGTGCAGTGCTGAAAGTATTTTCTCTAAGATGAGAATCAGGATAAGGACGCTCACTCATGCCACTTTTATTCAAGATAGTTTTGGAAGTTCTAGCTGTGGCAGTCAGAGAAGAAAAAGAAATAAAAGGAATCCAAATTGAAAAGGAAGAAATTGAAATTTCACTGAATGTAATGATACTATATATGAAAAATTCTAAACATGCCACAAAAACCTACCAAAGTGCATCAATAAATTCAGTAAAGTTTCAAGATACAAATGTAATATGCTTTAAATCTGTTACATTTCTATATACTAACAGCAAACTTCAAGAAAGAAAAGTTAAGGGAAACAATCCCATTTTCAATTGCATAAATAGAATAAAATACCTAGGAAATAAAATACCTGTACTCCAAAAGCTGTAAGACACTAATGAAAGAAATTGAAGATGATAGAAAAGGATGGAAAGATATACTGTGTTCATGGTTTAGAAGAATTGCTGCTGCTGCTGCTAAGTCACTTCAGTCGTGTCCGACTCTGTACAACCCCATAGATGGCAGCCCACCAGGCTCCCCGTCCCTGGGGTTCTCCGGGCAAGAACACTGGAGTGGGTTGCCACTTCCTTCTCCAATGCATGAAAGTGAAAAGTGAAAGTGAAGTCACTCAGTTGTGTCCAACTCTTTGCAACCCCATGGATTGCAGCCTACCAGGCTCCTCCGCCCATGGGATTTTCCAGGCAAGAGTACTGGAGTGGGGTGCCATTGCCTTCTCCATTAGAAGAATTAATATTGTTAAAATGATCATACTACCCAAGGCAATCTACAGATTCAGTATAATCCCTATCGAAATGCCAGTGGAATTATTTGCAGGACTAGAACAAATAATTTAAAATATCTATGAATATAAAGTAGCCAAGCAGTCTTTAGAAAGAAGAACAGAGCTGGAAGAATCGTGTTCCTTGATTTCAGATGACACTACAAATATACATTAATCAAAATAGGCACAAAAACAGAACAATGGAACAGAATAGAGACCCAGAAATAAACCCACACACTTGTGGTCAATTAATCTGTCAAAAGAGACAATAATATAAAATAGAGAAAAGACAGACTCTTCAGTAAGTGATGGAAGGAAAACTGGAAAAGTTTGTTACATGTAAAAGAATATTAATTAGAACATTTTCCACACCATATACAGAAATAAACCCCAAATGGATTAAAGACCAGAAACCATAAGATTCCTAGATGTAATCATAGGCAGAACATTCTTTGACATAAATCATAGGGATTTTTTTGATCTGTCTACTAAAGTAAAGGAAGTAAAAGCAAAAATACACAAATGGAACATAGTCAGATATAAAACTTTTGCACAGCAAAGAAAACCCTCAACCAAATGAAAAGATATTGATATGACCAATAACTTCATGGCAAATAGATGGGGAAACAATGGAAACAGTGAGAGACTTTTATTTTTTCGGGGGCTCCAAAATCAGTGCAGATGGTGACTGCAGCCATGAAATTAAAAAAGACGCTTGCTCCTTGGAAGAAAAGCTATGACCAACCTAGACAGCATATTAAAAGGCAGAGACATTACTTTGCCAACAGAGGTCTGTCTGGTCAAAGTAGTCATGTATGGATGTGAGAGTTGGACTATAAAGAAAGCTGAGTGCTGAAGAATTGATGCTTTTGAGCTGCGGTGTTGGAGAAGACTCTTGAGAGTTCCTTGGACTGCAAGGAGATCAAACCAGTCAATCATTAAGGAAATCAGTCCTGAATATTCATTGGATGCTGAAACTCCAATACTTTGGCCACCTGATGCAAAGAACGGAGTTATTGTAAAAGACCCTGATGCTGGGAAAGATTGAAAGTGGGAGGAGAAGGGAATGACAGAGGATGAGATGGTTGGATGGCCAACTCTATGGACATGAGTTTGAGCAAGCTCCAGGAGTTGGTGATGGACAGGGAAGCCTGGTGTGCTGCAATCCATGGGGTTGCAAAGAGTCGGACATGACTGAGTGACTGAACTGATGACCAATAAGCGTTAATATCTAGCATATATAAACACCTCATACAACTCAGTGTCAAATAAATAAATAAATAATCGGATTAAAAAATGGGCAGAAGACCTGAATAGACATTTCCCCAAAGAACACATACAGATGGCCAACATGCCCATGAAAAGATGCTCAATATTATTAATCATCAGAGAAATGCAAATTCTCTGATGAGATACCACAATGAGATATCACCACACATCTGTTAGAATGGCTGTTATCAAAAAGAACACAAATAACAAATGTTGCCAAGGATGTAGAGAAAAAAGAACACTCATACACTGTTTCTGGGAATGTAAACTGATGCAGACCCTGGAAAACAGTATAGAAGTTTATGAAAAAACTAAAAATAAAATCATATGACTCAGTAATTTTATTCCTGGGCATTTATCCAAAAAAAGTGAAAATACTAATTAAAAAATATACATGTACTCCAATGTTCTAGCACCATTGTTTACAATTGCCAACATATAGACGCAACCCAAATGTTTATCAACACATGAATGGACAAAGAAGATGTGCCCTACACACACACACAGTGGATTACCACTCACTCATAAAAAAGAATGAAATTTTGCCATTTTCAGTAACATGGATGGACTTGGAGGGTATCATGCTAATTGAGATAAGTCAGGCAATGACAAAATAATGTGTATCACTTATATATGGACTCTAAAAATGAAAACTAGTGAATATAACAAAAAGGAAACAGACTCACAGATGTAGAGGAGAAATTAGTACCAGTGCAGAGAGGGAAAGGGTAAAGGGACAAGACAGGAGTAGGGGATTAAGAGGTACAAACTACTATGTATAAAATAAATAAGCTACAATGATATACAACACAGGGAATATAGTCAATATTTTATAAGAATTATAAATGGAGTATAACCTTTAATAATTGAATCACTATGTTGTACATATGTAACATAATAGTCTACATCAACTATATCTCAATAAAAGATAAAAAGAGACAATAGCCAATAGGTATATGAAAACATGCTCAATATCACTAATCATCAGGGAAATGCAAATTAGAACCACAATAAGATATCACCTCACATCTATTAGGATGGCTGTTTTCAAAAAGACAACATGGTGGACTGAAAAACTATCTTTCTCTACTTTAATCTACAACCACTAAAACATTCACAATTTAAGATGCTTTTGCCCAACACAACAGGAAGCCAGAGAATTGCACACATCTGTACATCTAAAGGTATATATACTGGAACATGGAGAGGAGGCAGAACCTGAGGAACAGGGAAGTTGGTGCCTGTAATCCCAGCCTTCTGAAAACAGCAGATGAATCTGTGTCTTTAGAGAACCCAGTATCAACAGGGAAGGCAGTGCATAAGACTCCAGCCTCCCAAGGGTTACAGGTAACTGGGGAGCCGTGGCAGTGGGGACTGGGACCCCATCCCTCCAGTTTCTAAGACCCGCACAACCCTAGCCCCTAAACCGCCATCCGCAGAGGTGGATACTGCAAACCTTATGCCAGACATGGTAGAGGCACTTGTCTGATCCTGTCTCCTCCCTCACTGACTCCCTTCCCCCATGGTACAGCTTGCAAATCAGGGGATCCTGGGCACAAGGGGAGAGCCCACAATCCCTGTGATGACAGGGGCTCTGGCAGAATCAAGACAACAAAGACCTTGGAGGCACAAGAAGCAACAACAAGGGTATGGAGCCACACCTCTAACAAAGACACTGAAGGTTGGAAAGTCAACTCTCAAATATAACCAGAAGCAGCACAGGTAAGAGAAACAAAAACTTGTGTTACATTGCCACTTACTGGGAAGCAAAGAACTCTTAACTTCTAATGTATCATTTAACTTCAGATGTATTGGCAAGGGGACAACTCATCAAGCACCGTGAAGAATCACAGTAACAGTATATATCAACAAAAGAAAGTGACAGTTCTCCAGAAGCCATACTTAAAGTCATGGAATATTGTGATCTGAGAGAACTTACAATACCTGTCATGAAGAAACCCAACAAACTACAAGAAAACCCAGAAAGGTAGTTGAATGAGCTCAAAATCAATGAACAGAAGGAATACTTTACCAAATAGATTGAAACCCTGAAACAACAAACAAGTTCTGGAACGGAAGAATGTAATAAGGTGAAGAATACACAAGAAATCATTGGAAATAGAGCCGACCATATGGAAGGGAGAATTAGCAAGGTCAAAGATAGAAATCTAGAAATAATACAAGTAGAAGAGAAAAGAAAGATAAGCTATTTTAAAGTGAGGGATTTCTACATAAGCTATCTGACTTTTTATGAAGGAGAATATTTTGTAATGGGTATCCCAGAAGAAAAGAGGGAGAAGGGAGCAGAGAGTTTGTTTAAAGAAGTAATGACTGAGAACTTTTGAAGCCTGGGGAAGGAGCTAGATACACAAGTTCATGAAGCTAAGAGAACATCTAATTACTCAATGCAAAAAGGCCTTCAAAACATGTCATATTGAAACTGTCAAGAGTCAGTGGATTTTAAAGGCAGACAGAGAAAAAAAGATGGTAGACTACAAAGGAATCCCCATTAGGCTATGAGCAGAAGCTACAGACCAAGAAGGAATAGAATGACATCCTCATAATCCTGAAAGATAAAAGCTGTCACCGAAGAATACTCTATCCAGCAAAGTTATCATTCAGATATGATGGAGAAATGAAAACTCTCTCAGACAACAAAAGCAAAGGTAATTCATCAATGCTGACCTGCCTTACAAGACATAATGAAAGGAGTTCTTCTACCAGAAATGAAAAGGCAAAAGTATACAAAACATCGAGTAGGCAGAATCTGAAAGTTGAAACTCTTTATCAGAATAAGTTTTTTTTTAACGCTTTAGAATAGTATAAAGGTTAAAGGGGAGGAAAGGACAAAAAACTATAGCTATCTCAGTTTGGTAACAGACTCATAACTTAAAAAGGGATACTCTGAGACAACAAAAATGCAAAAGGGGAAGAAAAAATGGATGGAACCCATATAGGTAAGTGAAGATGCTATCAACAGAAAAGGGACTATTTTATCTATGAGATATTTTAAACTAAACTCATAGGAACCACAAAACAAATCTAGAACAGAGACATGAAACAAAAGAGAAATCTGAGTTAAAACAACATGGAAAACAACGAAACCAAAATGGCAGACAGAAAAAAAGGAAAAAGAACAACTGAGATACAGTGTAACCAGAAAGCAAAAATAAAATGTTAGTACTAAGTCCTTGCTGCTGCTGCTGCTGCTGCTGCTAAGTCGCTTCAGTTGTGTCCGACTCTGTGTGACCCCATAGACGGCAGCCCACTAGGCTCCTCTGTCCCTGGGATTCTCCAGGCAAGAATACTGGAGTGGGTTGCCATTTCCTTCTCCAGTGCATGAAAGTGAAAGTGAAAGTGAAGTCGCTCAGTCATGCTCGACTCTTAGCGACCCCATGGACTGCAGCCTACCAGGCTCTTCCGTCCATCGGATTTTCCAGGCAAGAGTACTGGAGTGGGTTGCCATTGCCTTCTCCTTATCTACCAGCAATTACTCTAAATGTAAATGGATTGAATTCACCAATCAAGAGACATGGAGTAGTTGAATGAATTTAAAAATAAGACCTAACTATTAATACATGCTGCCTCCAGGAGACATTGACAGGAACACAATAATAACAGGGGACTTTACCCCCACTCCCCAACTTACATCAATGGACAGATCATCCAGATACAAAGTCAACAGGGAAACAGTGGCTTTAAATGAAATATTAGATGAGATGGATGTGATACATTTGCACAGAGCATCCCATCCGAATGTACTTTCTTCTCAAGCACACATGGAACATTTTAAAGTATAGATCATATGTTTGGACACAGAACAATATTCAGTACATTTACAAATACTGAAATTGCATCAAACAACTTTTACAAGCACAGTGGTATGAAACTGGAAATCAGCTATGAGAAGAAAGCTGGAAGAAATCAAAAATAGGTGGAGACTGGACAACAACTATTGGGTTAATAAAGGTTAAGGAGAAATTAACAAATACCCAAATACAAGCCAAAGTGAAAATACAATATACCAACATCTATGGGATCCAGCAAAAGTGGTACTAAGAAGTAAGTTTATAGTAATATGGGCCTACCTCAAGAAACAAGAAAAATATCAAATAAATAATTAATTTTAAACCTAGAGGAACTATACAAAGAAGACAAACAAAGCCTAAAGTTAAAAGAAGGAGTGAAATAAAAATCAGAGTGGATCAATGAAATGAAGAACTGGTTCTTTGAGAAGATAAAATTGACAAAACTTTATCTAGATTCACACACACAAAAAAAGAGATAGCTCTGGTAAATAAAATCAGAAATGAAAGAGAATCAATACAGTGGATACAACAGAAGTAGAAAGGAGTTTTAGAGAATACTAGGAACAACTATATGTCAACAAATTGTACCATGTAGAAGAAATGGGCAAATTCTTATAATCATACAACCTTCCAAGACTGAATCATGAAGAAATAGAAAATCTGAAGACTTGTATCACTGATCAATATGACTTCACAGAGATTGAAACAATAATCAAAATCTCCCCTCAAACAATAGTCCAGGACCAGAGAGCTTCACAGGTGAATACTACCAAACATTCAAAACAATTTAATGCCTGTCCTTCTCAAACTATTTCAAAAGAAGTGAAGAGAAAGGAATGATTCCAAAGTCATTCTATGAGCTAAGCATTAACCCGATACCCAAACCAGATAAAGACATTGCAAAAAGAAAAAAATTACAGGCCAGTATCTGTCATGAATGTAGATGCAAAAATCCTCAACAAAATAGTAACAAACTAAGCAAAAATTCATTGATAGGCTCATACACCATAATCAAGTGGGATTTATTCCAGGAATTGAAGAATGGTTCAATATCTGCAAATCAATCAACATGATACATTACATTAATAAAATGAAGGACAAAAACCATATGATCATCTGAATTAGATGCAGAAAAGGCATTTGACAAAATTTTATGATAAAAACTCTCAATAAAGTAGGTATAGAAAGGATTTATCTCAACATAAGAAAGTCCATATACAAGAAACCATAACTAAACCCTAAAACTCCACCAAAAAGCTATTCAGATCAGATCAGATCAGTCGCTCAGTCGTGTCCAACTCTTTGCGACCCCATGAATCGCAGCATGCCGGGCCTCCCTGTCCATCACCAACTCCCGGAGTTCACTCAGACTCACGTCCATCGAGTCAGTGATGCCATCCAACCATCTCATCCTCTGTCGTCCCCTTCTCCTCCTGCCCCCAATCCCTCCCAGCATCAGAGTCTTTTCCAATGAGTCAACTCTTTGCATGAGGTGGCCAAAGTACTGGAGTTTCAGCTTTAGCATCATTCCTTCCAAAGAAATCCCAGGGCTGATCTCCTTTAGAATGGACTGGTTGGATCTCCTTGCAGTCCAAGGGACTCTCAAGAGTCTTCTCCAACACCACAGTTCAAAAGCATCAATTCTTCGGCGCTTAGCCTTCTTCACAGTCCAACTCTCACATCCATACATGACCGCAGGAAAAACCATAGCCTTGACTAGACGAACCTTTGTTGGCAAAGTAATGTCTCTGCTTTTGAATATGCTATCTAGGTTGGTCATAACTTTCCTTCCAAGGAGTAAGTGTCTTTTAATTTATGGCTGCAGTCACCATCTGCATTGATTTTGGAGCCCAGAAAAATAAAGTCTAACACTGTTTCCACTATTTCCCCATCTATTTCCCATGAAGTGATGGGATCAGATGCCATGATCTTCGTTTTCTGAATGTTGAGCTTTAAGCCAACTTTTCACTCTCCACTTTCACCTTCATCAAGAGGCTTTTTAGTTCCTCTTCACTTTCTGCCATAAGGGTGGTGTCATCTAGAACCAATCAATTCAGTAAAGTTTCAGTGTGCAAAAATCAATATATAAAGTTCTTTTGAAATGTTTATGCCTATAGTGAACTATGAAAAAGAGAAGTTAAGAAAGCATACCATTCACAATTGCAACACAAAGAATAAAATACCTGGGAATAAATTTAACCATGAAGGTGAAAAACCTATACACTGAAAACTATAAGACATTGTTGAAAGAAATTGAAGAAGGCACAAATAAATGGAAAGATATCCACACTCATGAATTTGAAGAATTAACATTGTCAAAATATTCATATACCTAAAGCAATATACATATTCAATACAATGTCTACCAAAATCCGAAAAATGTATTTCACAGAAATAAAACTATTTCTATGGAACTGCTGCTACTGCTAAGTCGCTTCAGTCATGTCTGACTTTGTGCGACCCCATAGACGGCAGCCCACCAGGTTCCCCCGTCCCTGGAGTTCTCCAAGCAAGAATGCTGGAGTGGGTTGCCATTTCCTTCTCCAATGCATGAAAGTGAAAAGTGAAAGTGAAGTCGCTCAGTTGTATCTGACTCTTCGCGACCCCGTGGACTGCAGCCTACCAGGCTCCTCCATCCATGGGATTTTCCAGGCAATAGAACTATTTCCAATAGAACTAAAATTTCTATGGAACCACAAAAGATCCTATGTAACAATTTTGAGGGGAAAAAAGAGAACAAATTTGGAGGTATCACACTCTTTCAAAGCCATAGAAATCAAAACAGCATGGTATTACCAGAAAAACAGATACGTACATCAGTGGGACAAAATTGAGAGCCCAGAAATAAACCCATGTATTTGTATGGAAAATTAATTTAGGACAAAGGAGCAAAGAAAATATAATGGAAAAAAGGCTAGTGTCTTCAATAGGTGGTACTTGCAAAACTGTAGAGTCATGCAAAAAAAATGAAGCTCAACTACTGTTTCATATACAAAAGTCAACTGACATCATATGATATTTATCTTTCTCTGGCTGACTTGCTTCACTTAGTATAATAATCTCTAGTTCCATCCATGTTGCTGCAAATGGCATTTTTTATGGCTGAGTAATATTCCATTGTATTCATATACCATATCTTTATCCATTCATCTGTTGATGGGCACCTAGGTTGCTTAAATGTTTTGTCTATTGTAAATAGTGCTGCCACAAACATTGAGGTGCATGAGTTTTCTCCAGATATATGCATCAGAAATGAGAAAGGGGTAATTATAACTGATACCATAGAAATACAAAGAATCATAAGAGACAAGATGGGCAACAGTGTTAAGGGAAGTCACTTCTGTCATGATCTTGTTTCTCTGTGTAATTTCCATAACTATGATAATTTGAGACACTTTGCTAAAAAACTTGATCCTCGAAGAGCAGGATCTACAAGCAACTACATCCCAATAAAATGAACAACCTAGAAGAAATGGACAGATTCTTAGAAAGGTACAATTTCCCAGGAAGAAACAGAAAATATGAACAAACTTATTACCAATACTAAAATTGAATCTGTAACTTAAAACCTCCCAACAAAAGTCTAGGGACAGATGGCTTCACAGGTGAATTTTATCAAACATTTAGAGGCGAGTTAACACCTATCCTTCTAAAACTATTTTAAGATATTGCAGAAGAAGAAACACTTCTGAACTCATTTTATGAGGTCACCATTATTCTGATACCTAAACCAGACAAAGATAGCACACACAAACAAAAAAAAACTGTGGGCCAATATCAGTGATTAACATAGATGCAAAAATCCTCAAGAAAGTACCAGCAAACAAAATCCAGCAATACATTAAAAGAATCATACACCATAATCAAGTGGGATTTATCCGAGGGCTGCAAGGATTTTTCAATATCTGCAAATCAATCAGCGTGATACACCACATTAACAAGTTAGAGTATAAAAACCACATGATCACCTCGATAGGTGCAGAAAAACTTTTGGTAAAATTCTACATCTATTTATGATAAAAACTCTCCAGAAAGTGGGCATAGAGGGGACATACCTCAACATAGTAAAGATAAATGGAATGAAAACCCACAGCTAACATCATACTCAACAGTGAAAAGCTGAAAGCATTGTCAAGTATTATTCACAATAGCCAAATGGTAGAAGCAACCCAAATGTCCACTGACGGATATACATGCAATGGCACATTATTCAGCCCAGACTTAAAAAGGAATAAAATTTTGAGATGTACTATCATATGGATGAAACCTGTAGACGTTGCGCCAAGTCACATAAATGTCACAGGACTTCCCCGGTGGTCCAGTGGTTAAGAATCCAGGTGCTAATGCAGGAGACACGGGTTTGATCCCTGGTCTGGGAAGATTCCATATGCTGCAGGGAAACTAAGCCTGTGTGCCACAATTACTGAGGCTTGTGCACCCTAGAGCCCATGCTCTGCAACAAGACAAGCCACTGCAATGAAAAGCCCATATATATAGGATCATATACCACAACTAGAGAATAGCCCCTGCTTGCCACAACTGGAGAAAGTCTGCATGCAACAATGAAGACCCAGTGCAGCCAAAGATAAACAATTAAATTAAAAAATAAGATTCACAAAAAAGACAAATACGAGTCATATAGAGAAGTTAAATTCATAAAAATAGAAAGTAGAATGGTGGTTGCCAGAGGCTGCGGAAAGGAGAGATCAGGAGTTTGTGATTCATGGATATGAAATAATTCTGGCAGTTGGTTGCATATCAGTGTGAATACACTTAACAATACTTAACTGTACACTTGATGATAGTTAGGATAGTAAGTTTTATGTTATATGTATTTTACCATGAATAAAAAGTTGCAGCATTATTTACAATAGTCAAGATATGAAAGCAACCTAAGTGTCCATCCACAGATGAATCTATATGAAGATATGGTATATATATTACAATGGCATAATAGCCCGAAAAAAGAATGAAATCTGCCATTTTTGACAACATGGATGGACCTGGAGGGCATTATGTAAGTGAACTAAGTCAGGTAAAGATGAATATTGTATGTTATTACTTATATGTGGAATCTAAAAATAAGTGAACAAACTAATAAAAATATCCAGAAACAGATTCATAGATACAGAGAATAAACTAGTGGTTGCCAGAGGAGAGGTATGTGAGCAATGGATGAAATAGGTAAAGTAGATTAAACAGTACATAAGTCAACTATAAGTAGATAACAGGGATGTCATGTACACATAATGAATATAGCCAATAATATTGTAACAGCTTTGTATGATTACAGATGGTAACTGGTCTTAGATCATTTCTTAATGGATAAAAATATTGAATCACTGTGTTGTACACCTGAAGCTAATATAATATTGTATGTTCATTATAACAATAAAAAGTCATGCTGATCCATCAAGACCAGTGAATTGAAATCATGTTTAGGCGATTTGAAAGCATAACAAGGTGAGAAAATTGCTTTAGCACTCATTTTGTATTGTTTACTCTAAGTACAGATACTATATTTTCTTTATTATGTATTATTTTGTAGACTTAAATTTGAATAAAATTTTCATTAGCACCTAAGATATAAGGAAATGGCAACCCACTCCAGTATTCTTGCCTGGAGAATCCCAGGGCCGGGGAAGCCTGGTGGGCAGCTGTCTATGGGGTCGCACAGAGTCGGACACGACTGAAGCGACTTAGCAGCAGCAAGATATAAACACTAATTAGAAATATCAATTCATCTGGTCTGAATTAAAAGGGAACACAGTAAGTCATACATATTCTTCAAGACAATTAGTCATTTTACTCCAGCTCTTGCTGACCCATAGATTGGAGTAAAAAATGCCAAGTAGATTAGTGGGGACAAATAGAGATTTCAGATATGGATCCAAGTATTGATATATATGGATTAATGATTAATACATGACAGAAGTCAAGATTAAAAGAAAGCTAAGATAATGGCATCTGGTCCCATGACCTCATGGCAAATAGAAGGAGCAAAAGTGGAAGCTGTGACATATTTTATTTTCTAGAGGCTCCAAAAACACTGCAGATGGGGACTGTAGCCATGAAATTAAAAGACGCTCCTTGGAAGGAAACCTATGACAAAACTAGATAACGTATAAAAAAGCAGAGATGTCACTTTGCCAACAAAGATCTGTATAGTCAAAGCCATGGTTTTTTTCGGTAGGCATGTATGGATGTGAGAGCTGGACCAGAAAGCAAACTCCAGGAGATAGTGAAGAATACAGGAGCCTGGCGTGCTACAATTCATAGGGTCGCAGAGTTGGACACGACTTTGCAAGGGAGCAACCACATAACAAAAGAAGTGTGCAGTGTCTGTCAGCAAAGAGTGTTTTTTATAAATAATACTGGAAAAATTAGAAATTCACGGAGCAAAACTAAACCAGCCCCTTTCCTCATGTTTTGTGTGGAAGTAACATACAGCTGGATTAATACCTTAAGTAAAACAATGCAATATGAAAGAAAAATGTGGTAGTCTTTAAAAGAAAAGCAGGGTAGTCTTTAAATAGGCGAGACCTTTATAAGATAAGTAACCCAAAAGTCACATATACACACTACTATGTATGAAATAGATAACCAGTAAGCACCCAGTGTATAGAACAGGGAACTCTACTCAACACTCTGTACTGACCTATATGGGAAAAGAATGTAAAAAAAAAGAGTAGATATATGTATATGTATAACATATATGTTTATGTATAACATATAGGACTTTGCTATACAGCAGAAACTAACATTGTAAATCAACTATACTCCAATAAAAATTAACCCCTCTCCAAATAAACTAAACTAAGTCCTCTGTAGAAACAAACAGCAAAAAGAAATCACTAAAGACAAAACCAAATGAGAAACAATAAACTGAAATATATGGCACATGTGTCAGGCAAAGATTAAATATATCTTGATCAGAGTAAATCAAACGAATGAATAGAAAAATGCATGATGTACAGGCAATTCCTGAAAGAGAAAATAAAGATGTCCAATAAACAGGCACAAATTCTTAACTTTATTATTTGTGAGGGAGCTGCAAAATGAAGCACCAGCCACCAAAGGAGCAAATCCCCTGCTGGTGAAGACGAAGAGGGAAAGAGCCGGCCGCACACTGCTGGTGGGTGTGTGGGCTATAAACTGCTAAAAGCTTTTAATGAGATAGTTATGATAATGTTTGGTAATAGTATAAAACATTTTCTTTTACTCAGCACATGCACTTTGGGGAATCAGTCCTTTGGGATCAAAAGCATCAATGCACAAAGATATATGTACAAAATGTTTATTTCAGCTTTACTTGTACTGTCAAAAAAAAAAAAAGAAAGAAAGAAAGAAAGAAACTGAAACCAAACTGAAGTTTCACCCAGAAGAGAAAGGAATAGTTGAATAAAGTGTGATACATTGCCGCTATCAATTACTATGCAACTATTAAAAGCAATTATATATATATATATAGTTGACTTGGATAGATGTCCATCATATAGTAAGTGAGAAAAACAAGTCATGGAGTAAATGATTGCACTTTTGTGAAAACAACCAAGCAACCACCCATTTCTGTTTATATAACATTTTGTTCATCACTTCAAAGAAATGGACAAATGACTTTCTTCATACATTTATTAAAGCATATATACTTTTGCAATTACATTATTAAATAAATACAATTAAATGTTACACACTTGTCTTTATGTTTCTTTCCTTCTTTCTTTTTTTTAAGTTCGAGTTATCATTGAGTATCAAAGATGGAGAAGCTCTATACAGTCAGCAAAAACAAGACTGGGAGCTGACTGTGGCTCAGATCATGAACTCCTTGTTGCCAAATTCAGACTTAAGTTGAAGAAAGTAGGGAAAACCACTAGACCATTCAGGTATGACCTAAATCAAATCCCTTATGAGTATACAGTGGAAGTTAGAAATAGATTTAAGGGACTAGATCTGATAGACAGAGTGCCTGATGAACTATGGATGGAGGTTCATGACATTGTACAGGAGACAGAGATCAAGACCATCCCCATGGAAAAGAAATGCAAAAAGGCAAAATGGCTGTCTGAGGAGGCCTTACAAATAGCTATAAAAAGAAGAAAAGTGAAAAGCAAAGGAGAAAAGGTAAGATATAACCATTTGAATGCAGAGTTCCAAAGAATTAGCAAGGAGAGATAAGAAAGCCTTCCTCAGTGATCAGTACAAACAAATAGAAGAAAACAACAGAATGGGAAAGACTAGCGATCTCTTCAAGAAAATTAGAGATACCAAGGGAACATTTCATGCAAAGATGGGCTCATTAAAGGACAGAAATGGTATGGACCTGACAGAAGTAGAAGATATTAGAAGAGATGGCAAGCATACACAGAGCTCAGTTCAGTTCAGTTCAGTTCAGTCCCTCAGTCATGTCTGACTCTCTGTGACCCCATGAATCTAAGCACAACAGGCCTCCCTGTCCATCACCAACTCCCGGAGTTTACCCAAACTCATGTCCACGAGTTGGTGATGCCATCCAGCCATCTCATCCTGTCGTCCCCTTCTCCTCCTGCCCCCAATCCCTCCCAGCATCAGGGTCTTTTCAAATGAGTCAGCTCTTCACATGAGGTGGCCAAAGTATTGGAGTTTCAGCCTCAGCATCAGTCCTTCCAATGAACACCGAGAACTGATCTCCTTTAGGATGGACTGGTTGGATCTCCTTGCAGTCCAAGGGACTCTCAAGAGTCTTCTCCAACATCACAGTTCAAAAGCATCAATTCTTCGGTGCTCAGCCTTCTTCACAGTCCAACTCTCACGTCCATACATGACTACTGGAAAAACCATAGCCTTGACTAGACAGACCTTTGTTGGCAAAGTAACGTCTCTGCTTTTTAATATGCTGTTTAGGTTGGTCATAACTTTCCTTCCAAGGAGTAAGCGACTTTTAATTTCGTGGCTGCAATCACCATTTGCAGTGCTTTTGGAGCGTAAAAAAATAAAGTCTGTCACTATTTCCACTGTTTCCCCATCTATTTGCCATGAAGTGATAGGACCACATGCCATGATCTTCGTTTTCTGAATGTTGAGCTTTAAGCCAACTTTTTCACTCTCCTCTTTCACTTTCATCAAGAGGCTTTTGAGTTCCTCTTCACTTTCTGCCATAAGGGTGGTGTCATCTGCATATCTGAGGTTATTGATATTTCTCCCGGCAATCTTGATTCCAGCTTGTGCTTTTTCCAGCCCAGTGTTTCTCATGATGTACTCTGCATATAAGTTAAATAAGCAGGGTGACAATATACAGCCTTGACATACTCCTTTTCCTATTTGGAACCAGTCTGTTGTTCCATGTCCAGTTCTAACTGTTGCTTCCTGACCTGCATACAGGTTTCTCAAGAGGCAGGTCAGGTGGTCTGGTATTCCCATCTCTTTCAGAATTTTCCACAGTTTATTATGATCCACACGGTTAAAGGCTTTGGCATAGCCAATAAAGCAGAAATAGATGTTTTTCTGGAACTCTCTTGCTTTTTTCAATGATCCAGTGGATGTTGGCAATTGGATCTCTGGTTTCTCTGCCTTTTCTAAAACCAGCTTGAACGTCTGGAAGTTCATGATTCACATATTGCTGAAGCCTGGCTTGGAGAATTTTGAGCATTACTTACTAGCATGTGAGATGAGTGCAATTGTGAGGTAGTTTGAGCATGCTTAGGCATTGCCTTTCTTTGGGATTGGAATGAAAACTGACCTTTTCCAGTCCTGTGGCCACTGCTGAGTTTTTTAGATTTTCTGGCATATTGAGTGCAACACTTACACAGCATCATCTTTCAGGATTTAAAATTGCTCAACTGGAATTCCATCACCTCCACTAGCTTTGTTCGTAGTGATGCTTTCTAAGGCCCGTTTGACTTCACATTCCAGGCTGTCTGGCTCTAGGTGAGTGATCACACCATTGTGATTATCTGGGTCGTGAAGATCTTTTTTGTACAGTTCTTCTGTGTATTCTTGCCACCTCTTCATAATACCTTCTGCTTCTGTTAGGTCCATACCATTTCTGTCCTTTATCGAGCCCATCTTTGCATGAAATGTTCCCTTGGCATCTCTAATTTTCTTGAAGAGATCTCTAGTCTTTCCCATTCTGTTGTTTTCCTCTATTTCTTTGCATTGATCGCTGAGGAGAAGGCTTTCTTATCTCTCCTTGCTATTCTTTGGAACTCTGCATTCAGATGCTTATATCTTTCCTTTTCTCCTTTGCTTTTCGCTTCTCTTCTTTTCACAGCTATTTGTAAGGCCTCCCCAGAGAGCCATTTTACTTTTTTGCATTTCTTTTTCTTGGGGATAGTCTTGATCCCTGTCTCCTGTACAATGTCACGAACCTCCATCCATAGTTCATCAGGCACTCTGTCTATCAGATCTAGTCCCCTAAATCTATTTCTCACTTCCACTGTATAATCATAAGGGATTTGATTTAGGTCATACCTGAATGGTTTAGTGGTTTTCCCTACTTTCTTCAATTTAAGTCTGAATTTGGCAATAAGGAGTTCATGATCTGAGCCACAGTCAGCTCCCGGTCTTGTTTTTGCTGACTGTATAGAGCTTCTCCATCTTTGGCTGCAAAGAATATAATCAATCTGATTTCAGTGCTGACCATCTGGTGATGTCCATGTGTAGAGTCTTCTCTTGTGTTTGTGGTAGAGGGTGTTTGCTATGACCAGTGCGTTCTCTTGGCAGAACTCTATTAGCCTTTGCCCTGCTTCATTCCATACTCCAAGCCCAAATTTGCCTGTTACTCCAGGTGTTTCTTGACTTCCTAGTTTTGCATTCCAGTCCCCTATAATGAAAAGGACATCTTTTTTGAGTGTTAGTTCTAAAAGATCTTGTAGGTCTTCATAGAACTGTTCAATTTCAGCTTCTTCAGTGTTACTGTTTGGGGCATAGGCTTGGATTACCATGATATTGAATGGTTTGCCTTGGAAACGAATAGAGATCATTCTATCATTTTTGAGATTGGATCCAAGTATTGCATTTTGGACTCTTTTGTTGACCATGATGGCTACTCCATTTCTTCTGAGGGATTCCTGCCCTCAGTAGTAGATATAATGGTCATCTGAGTTTAATTCACCCATTCCAGTCCATTTTAGTTTGCTGATTCCTAGAATGTCGATTCTCACTCTTGCCATCTCCTGTTTGACCACTTCCAATCTGCCTTTATTCATGGACCTAACTTCCAGGTTCCTATGCAATATTGCTCTTTATAGCATCGGATCTTGCTTCTATCACCAGTCACATCCACTTTGGGTATTGTTTTTGCTTTGGCTCCATCCCTTCATTCTTTCTGGAGTTATTTCTCCACTGATCTCCAGTAGCATATTGGGCTACTTACTTACCGACCTGGGGAGTTCCTCTTTCAGTATCTTATCATTTTGCCTTTTCATACTGTTCATGGGGTTCTCAAGGCAAGAATACTGAAGTGGTTTGCCATTCCCTTCTCCAGTGGCCCACATTCTATCAGACCTCTCCACCATGACCCGTCCGTCTTGGGTGGCCCCACACGGCATGGCTTAGTTTCATTGAGTTAGACAAGGCTGTGGTCCATGTGATCAGATTGGCTAGTTTTCTGTGATTATGGTTGCAGTGTGTCTGCCCTCTGATGCCCTCTCGCAACACCTACTGTCTTACTTGGGTTTCTCTTACCTTGGATGTGGGGTATCTCTTCACGTCTGCTCCAGCAAAGCACAGCCGCTGCTCCTTACCTTGGACGAGGTTGCCCCTCCTGACCTTGAACATCGAGTAGCTCCTCTCGGCCCTGCTGTGCCCACACAGCTGCCACTCCTTGGACGTGGGGTTGCTCCTCTCAGCCGCCGCCCCTGATCTCGGATGTGTGGTAGCTCCTCTCGGCCACTCCTGAGAAGAACTATACAAAAAAGATCTTCATGACCCAGATAACAGTGATGATGTGATCACTCACCTAGAGCCAGACATCCTCGAATGTGAAGTCAAGTGGGCCTTAGGAAGCATCACTATGAGCAAAGCTAGTGGAGGTGATGCAATTCCAGTTGAGCTATTTCAAATCCTAAAAGATGATGCTGTGAAAGTGCTGCACTCAATACGCCAGAAAATCTAGAAAACTCAGCAGTGGCCACAGGACTGGAAAAGGTCAGTATTCATTCCAATCCCAAAGAAAGGCAATGCCTAAGCATGCTCAAACTACCTCACAATTGCACTCATCTCACATGCTAGTAAAGTAATGCTCAAAATTCTCCAAGCCAGGCTCCAGCAATATGTGAACCATGAACTTCCAGATGTTCAAGCTGGTTTTAGAAAAGGCAGAGAAACCAGAGATCCAATTGCCAACATCCACTGGATCATTGAAAAAGCAAGAGAGTTCCAGAAAAACATCTATTTCTGCTTTATTGACTATGCCAAAACCTTTGACTGTGTGGATCACAATAAACTGTGGAAAATTCTGAAAGAGATGGGAATACCAGACCACCTGACCTGCCTCTTGAGAAACCTGTATGCAGGTCAGGAAGCAACAGTTAGAACTGGACATGGAACAACAGACTGGTTCCAAATAGGAAAAGGAGTATGTCAAGGCTGTATATTGTTACCCTGCTTATTTAACTTATATGCAGAGTACATCATGAGAAATGCTAGCTGGATAAAGCGTAAGCTGGAATCAAGATTGCCAGGGGAAATATCAATAACCTCAAATATGCAGATGACACCACCCTTATGGCAGAAAGTGAAGAGGAACTAAAGAGCCTCTTGATTAAAATGAAAGAGGAGAGTGAAAAAGTTGGCTTAAAGCTCAACATTCAGAAAACTAAGATCATGGCATCTCGTCCTATCACTTCATGTCAAATAGATGGGGAAACAGTGGAAACAGTGGCAGACTTTATTTCTTTGGGCTCCAAAATGGCTGCAGATGGTGACTGCAGCCATGAAATAAAAAGACGCTTACTCCTTAGAAGAAAAGTTATGACCAACCTAGACAGCATATTAAAAAGCAGAGACATTACTTTGTCAACAGAGGTCCGTCTAGTGAAGGCTATGGTTTTTCCAGTAGTCATGTATGGATGTGAGAGTTGGACTATAAAGAAAGCTGAGCACCGAAGAATTGATGCTTTTGAACTGTGGTGTTGGAGAAGACTCTTGAGAGTCCCTTGGACTGCAAGGAGATCCAACCAGTCCATCCTAAAGGAAATCAGTCCTGAGTGTTCATTGGAAGGACTGATGTTGAAGCTGAAACTCCAATACTTTGGCCACCTGATGCAAAGAGCTGACTCATTTGAAAAGACCCTGATGCTGGGAAAGATTGAAGGTGAGAGGAGAAGGGGACAACAGAGGATGAGATGGTTGGATGGCATCACTGACTGACTCGACAGACACAAGTTTGAGTAAACTCTGGGAGTTGGTGATGGACAGGGAGGCGTGGTGTGCTGCAGTCCATGGGGTTGCAAAGTGTCGGACACGACTGAGCGACTGAACTGAACTGAGCTGATCATTGAGTACATTTTACTTTTAGCTACTCATCATAATTCAACATTTCTCCAATGGAAAATTCTCCAATGGAAAAATGTGTTTGTGGCTATGTGTCAAATCACCTGGAAGGATTTTTGTTTTTTTAAGTGTAGCTGCCTCTGTCCTTTCCTCCCCCTGACCCTTCCAAGCATGGTGGGTACAAGCAGACTAGACATGAGTGTTTTTAATTTTCACGAGTGTTTCTGCTATGCCCCTGAACCCCTGTGCTATCACCCCTGGTTGAGAACCACTGAATCTGTTAGCAACTGAGTCGTTGATTGAAGCTTAGAATCATGGCTGGGTTTTAATCAGTGTATTTTCCTAAAAAAAGTTATGTTTAATTTTTCCTGAAAGTGGAGGCATTCTAAGGAATGCCTTACAATTTCCACAAATTTTTTTGTAATTTCGTTCTCTCTGAGACCTTATGACATTTTAAAAAACCATATGGGGTAAGTGTTTTTAAAGCACTAAACAAATTGAGTCATAGGGAATATTTTTCTGAATCATATTGTAGTGAAGTTACCTTCAATATCTCAGCACTCGATAGTTGGTACCATATGAAAACAAACCTCTGACCCTCTTGTAGGGTTACAGTCTCCCTCTTATTCATTCTTACCAGTCCCTTGTTCCCTGCTTGCTTTGTAATCTTTATGCCTCTGACCTGAACAATTCCGTTCTGCTGTTTATAGTCTTCCCTCATTCATCTGAGCTAAGGTCAGGACTAATGTTTCATATAGCTTTTCAAGCTCTGGTCTTTGCCTTTCTCATTGATTGTGGTTCATACTTCAGTTCAGTTCAGTCGCTCAGTCATGTCTGACTCTTTGCAACCCCATGGACTGCAGCACGCCAGGCCTCCCCGTCCATCACCAACTCCCGGAGTTCACTCAAACTCATGTCCATCGAGTCAGTGATGCCATCCAACCATCTCATCCTCTGTTATCCCCTTCTCCTCCTGCTTTCAATCTTGCCCAGCATCAGGGTCTTTTCCAATGAGTCATTTCTTCACATCTGGTGGCCAAAGTATTGGAGTTTCAGCTTCAGCATCAGTCCTTCAGACTTACCTACTTGATTACATTGGTTCTTGCCTGTTCTAATAAGCTCCCAAGGTCTTTCACCTCAGTCTTGATACTCTAACTCAACCACCTCTACCTGAATTTATCCCAGACTCACAAACAGTATCCAGATAACATGACTTTGGGGTGGCTTAGAGTTGGTCTTGCCCATGCTAGTATTTCTGAGAAAGGTGAACCAGGTATCGTCTTCCCACTAGATCTTTGACTATCAATTCCTGTGCAGATACGGGGCAATTAATTTCATCTGAGACTAATTTTCTCAAGAAATGGAGAAAAAGGCTCAGCGCTCCTGCACAACCCCATGTGAGGTTGGTTTACACTGAAAATAGAAGCATATATTGGGCTTCCCCGGTGGCTAGCGGATAAAGAATCCACCTGCAATGAAGGAGACACGGGTTCGATCCCTGGGTAGGGAAAATCCCCTGGAGGAGGAAATGGCAACCAACTGTAGTATTCTTGCCTGAAAAAACTCCATGGTCAGAGGAGCCTGGCGGACTACAATCCACAGGATCCCACAGATCGGACATGACTGAGCAGATAAGCACGCATACAGTCTTTAAATATGAAGTGAGGTTTACTTAATGGAAGAAAAAACGTGTAAGGGGATCTGGACTTAGAGAAACGCCTCCGCAGATCAGAAGAATCCTTATTTCCTCGGGATGAGGAATGGAATTCAGGTCAGAGAGTATGCTTCAAGGCGGCACACTAAAACAGGGCAAGGCGCGTAGAGTCAACCATCAGAGAAGAAAGGGAAGGACAGGAGCCCAAGTTGGCCTCCAGGTGTCAGCACTGAGTCAAAGGCAGAAGAAACCCACAGACCCGCAATTGGGCCTCCGAGACCTCTGGAGGGCGCTCTGCTGCCTGCTGCTCTTGGTAGTATTGATAGTAGTTAGTAGGTTAGTAGTTTAGTAGTTAGTGGTGCTAGTAGTTAATTAGTAGTGTTAGTCGTTGGTGGTGCTAGTAGTTAGTAGTGTTAGTAGTTAGTAGTGTTAGTGGTTCGGAGAAGGCAATGGCACCCCACTCCAGTACTCTTGCCTGGAAAATCCCATGGACTGAGGAACCTGGTGGGCTGCAGTCCATGGGGTTGCTGAGGGTTGGACACGACTGAGCGACTTCGCTTTCACTTTGCACTTTCATGCATTGGAGAAGGAAATGGCAACCCACTCCAGTGTTCTTGCCTGGAGAATCCCAGGGACGGGGGAGCCTGGTGGGCTGCCGTCTATGGGGTCACACAGAGTCGGACACGACTGAAGCGACTTAGCAGCAGTGTTAGTGGTTAGTTAGTGGTGTTAGTAGTGTTAGTATTCAGTTGGTGGTGCTAGTAGTTAGTAGTGTTAGTTGGTAGTGTTAGTGGTTGGTTAGTAGTGTTAGTAATTAGTTAGTTGGTAGTGTTAGTGGTTGGTTAGTAGTGTTAGTGGCCTGCTGTGTGTGCCCTGAACATCTCGTGCCTGATCCGGAGGGCAGCCCTTGAAGCAGGATGCTCCGCGTGCCAGGCTTCCGAGGCCCAGGAAGGGAGGCGCAGGGGGGCTGTGACCCCCTCTGCAGCCAGGCCTCCAGGGAAAAGGGAAACCAAAGGGAGGGGTGGAGGTGGCAAGCTTCAGAGAGGGGAGGAGGCAGGGTCCCGAGTCTTACAGCAAAGGGAGGGAAGGAGAGCCTGGGCGACAGGCTGGGCCTGTGCCAGTCTGTGGGCTGCGGAGGGAAGCAAGGCCCCGAGAGCTGACGGGCCAGCCTCTGACCGATAAGGAGGTGAGCCGTCCCCTGTCACGAGGCCCGCCCGGCCCTCTGAAGACCAAGAGGGCCCGAATGCCACCACCCAGAAGGTCTCATGGGTGCAGTGCTCCCTCCAACGTCCTGCCTCTGTGAGCAGAGGGTGCAGGGCTGGGCCCTGCCTGCGGACTCTCTGCTCGCTGGGCTCCGACACAGGGGGAGGGTCCCCCAGCCTGGAGCCACCTGCTCTGGGCCCCACTTTCCGACACTGCAGCTGTGGTTCTGAAGTTGTGTGCCTCACAAAAGCCTCTGCAGACCTGGTGACCGCTGCGGGGAAATGCTCCGGAGCTGCTTTTACATATTCAAGGGGATTTATGTTCACACAACCTCCCGTCCTTCCCCTGAACCCCCGGAGCTCAGAACCCCTCCTTTATTCTCCTCCCAACTTGAGTTCGGCTCTCAGCCGCAGGGTCGCCTCTGGGTGTCGTTCCCCATAGTGGCCGCTAGATGGTGACAGAGACCTGCCTGGACGCCTCGCCTCTCTTCCAGGGCTAAGGGCAGCTTTTCACAGGTCAAGTTCGTCCTTATCTGGTGAGTGAAACTAGGGCTCAGGACAAATGGCACCCCCGTATCTTCCCCTCATCTCTCACACACATCTCTGAGTGAATGAAGGCTGAACAAAACCACTTCCTGCTCTACCCGGGACACTCCACCCTTTAGCATCCTGTCCCCTCCCTGATCACACAGTGTATGACTCCCTCCAGCAATAATATCAGCAAGGATAGATGCTGCGAATGCAGCTGTCTTTGGCTGTCCCTGTGTTCCCCGGACCTACTGCCCTCCTCCCTCACGGTGTAAAAGACGGGCGTCCATGTTCCTTTTTTTAAATTTTATTTTATTTTTAAACTTTACATACTTGTATTAGTTTTGCCATGTTCTTTTTGACCTCAGCATAACCCAGCCAACAACTACTGTGGGCTGGGCTAAGGACACGGACCACATCTTGGTAGCTGTGTGACTTTCGGCTAGTTACTTAACCTCTCTGTGCCTATGTGTCCTCATAAATACAAGGAGAATTGCAATAGTACCTACCTCGTGGAGTTATGGGAACAAAATGAATCTGTACTTCTAAACGGATACCTAGCATATATGTTAGCTCCTCTAATTTGTCATCTTGGACTCTCATAGTAAGGCCACAGAAATTACCCCTCTCTTTTTTTAAATGGCATTTCCCATTTAGAGCTGCTGGGTTTTGTCTTTGGGCTTTGTCCCTGGTTTCATAAACTGTGTCTGGTGGTTGCTAGGTGCTCTGTGCTCCTAGTTTTCTTCAAAGCCCTGGTGTTGGTGTAGTTGCTGCCACGCTCTGGGTTGAGACAGGCCTGGCAGCATATTATTTGAGTCCCAATGTTGTCTGGGAACATATGAAAGTAGAAACTCCCTCCACCCACAGATAGAAAGCCATTCCGTCTGGTGTAAATATTTGACCCTGGAGCACAGTTTTAGGGCCCATGCATAAAATGCTGCTTCTGGGACATGAGCCAGGCTCCCACCGGGCAGGTGCTATGCACACTCAAGGGTACAATGCTGCTTGATAATGACCAGTCAAAGTCCCCAGGGTTTCCCAAAGGCTGACCTGCTGCATAGAATTGTGCACAAAGTTCAGGGTGGCCTGAATTTTCTTCTTGTGTCTGATTTGTATATTCTTACTGCTTTTTTTTCTTTTACAAAATTGAGATATTATTCACATACCATAACATTTACCCTTTTAGAATGCACAATACTGTGGTTTTTTTTAGCATATTCACAAAGCTTTGCAACAACTGTCACTGTCTAATTCTAGGACTTTCCATCACCCCTGAAAGAAACCCCATATCCATTACATTCTCATTCCCAGTTTCCCACCCCTACCCCCAACTCCTGACAACCACTGATTTGCTTTCTGTCTCTATGGATTTGCCTGTTCTTGACATTGCATATGAATGGAATCATAAAATATGTGGCATTTTGTGTCTGACTTCTTACACTTAACATGACATTTTAGAAGTTCATCCATGTAGTAGCCTGGATCAGTACTTCATTTCTTTTTATGGCTGATAAATGGATGAAAAAAAAAATGTGTCTTTTGAGGCATGTGAGTAGGGAGGGCAGATCTAACATTCAAGGACTGATGGAACAAAGCCCTCTACAACATATCCCTTCTGTTTCCAGGCCAGGATCATATGTCTTCTCAATTCTGCCATTTTCAGATCAGTTTTTGTTTTCATACATTTGTGATATGGCAACTCAATTCCTCACCTTCACCCCAACTGCTTAACATTGGCATCGGAAAGATAAGGCAGGTACTTACCCAAATGCTATTCTCTGAGTTCTGGGATGGCCTAAATTTCTCAGGATAAATCACTTTGCCAGCCCAGTTCTAGCCCAGACTTGCCTTTCTAAACAGAGAATAGGCTGTTGAAGCCCCTGCTTGTGGGTCATTGTACACACCAAGTCCTGGGACAGAGCCACCAAGGTGGGGGGCAGCCCTTTCCTTAGAAAACATTTGCTGCCTGTCCCCCTGCCCCCATCGACTTCCTACCCACCACTAAGCTTCTTTGCCCTCACCCACTTGTGGAAGTGAATTGATCTTCCTCAGTCCTGGTTCTGGGCCTGGGTGCAATGATGACCACAAGATGCTGATGTAGAGCTTAGCTGGAGTCTCCCTTGTGTCTCCTGGGGTTGAGCAGCCATTTGATTTGACTCAGTTTCATTCATGCCCCAGCATGTATGAAACACCTACTATGTCATGGCTCTCTGCAAAGATCTTCCTTTGGGTCACAGAGTTCACGGAATGACTCAAGCTACAATATATGAGATTTGAACTCTACAAATGAACAGCCTCGACGTTCCCTAACCTTATTCTTTCCTCCAAAGGGATAAATTAGAGAAATGGAGCCTCCTACAGTGAGCATTGTAAGAGCCCTGAGCACACCTATGTCGGTTTTCTTTTCCAGCATCTTGGCCTCTCCCTTCTAACACCACATGTCATTTTGCTTTTCATATTATCGTTGTTGTTCAGTTGCTCAGTTGTGTCTGACTCTTTGCGACCCCGTGGACTGCAGCATGCCAGGCTTTCCTATCCTTCACTATCTCCTGGAGTTTGATCAAACTCATGTCCATTGAGTCAGTGATGCCCTTCAACCATCTCATCCTCTGTCACCCTCTTCTCCTGCCTTCAATCTTTCCCAGCATTAGGGGCTTTTCTAATGAGTCAGCTGTTCATATCAGGTGGCCAAAGTATTGGAGCTTCAGCACCAGTCCTTCCAATGACTATCCAGGGTTGATTTCCTTTAGAATTGACTGGTTTGATCTCCTTGCAGTACAAGGGGCTCTCAAGAGTCTTCTCCAGCAGCACAGTTCAAAAGCATCAATTCGTCAGCTCTCAGCCTTTTTTATGGTCTACCTCTTACATCCATACATGGCTACTAAAAACTATACCATAGCTTTGACTGTATGGACCTTTGTCAGCAAAGTGATGTCTCTGCTTTTTAATATGCCATCTAGGTTTATCATAGCTTTCCTTGCAAAGAGCAAGTGTCTTTTAATTTTGTGGCTGGAGTCACTGTCTGCAGTGATTTTGGAGCCCAAGAAAATAAAATTTGTCACTCCTTCCATTTTTTCCTTATCTATTTGCCATGAAGTGATGGGACCAGATGCCATGATCTTACTTTTTGAATGTTGAGTTTTTTCATTCTCCTCTTTCATCCTCAAGAGGCTCTTAAAAAAAGAAAAATAGATTCTTTGTTTCCTCTTTGCTTTCTGCCATTAGAGTGATATCATCTGCATATCTGAGGTTGTTGATATTTCTCCCGGCAATCTTGATTCCAGCTTGTACTTCATCCAGCCTGGCATTTCACATGATGTACTCTGCATATACGTTAAATAAGCAGGGTGACAGTATACAGCCTTGACATACTCCTTTCCCAATTTGGAACCAGTCCATTGCTCCATGTCCGGTTCTAACTGTTGCTTCTTGACCTGCATACAGATTTCTCAGGAGGCAGGTAAGGTGGTCTGGTATTCCCATCTCTTTAAAAATTTTCCACAGTTTATTGTAATTCACACTGTCAAAGCCTTTAGCATAGTCAGTGAAGCAAAAGCAGATGTTTTTTCTGGAATTCTCTTGCTTTTTCTATGATCCAGCGGATGTTGACAATTTGATCTCTGGTTGCTCTGCCTTTTCTGAATCTATCTTGTGCATCTGGAAATACTGTTGAAGCTTAACTTGAAGAATTTTGAGCATTACCTTGCTAGCATGTGGAATGAGCGCAATTGTGCGGTAGTTTGAACATTTTTTGGCATTGCCTTTCTTGGGATTGGAATGAAAACTCACATTTTCTAACACTGTGCCCATTGCTGAGTTTTCCAAATTTGCTGACATTGAGTGCAGCACTTTCATAGCATCATCTTTTAGGATTTGAAATAGCTCAGCTGGAATTCCATCACCTCCACTAGCTTTTGTTCATAGTGATGCTTTTTAAGGCCCATTTGACTGTCTGGCTTTAGGTGAGTAACCACACCATTGTGATTATCCAGGTCATTAAGTCTTTTTTTGTATAGTTCTGTGTATTCTTGCCTCCTATGCTTAATCTCTTCCACTTCTGTAAAGTCCTTGCTGTTTCTGCCCTTTATTGTGCCCATCTTTGCATGAAATTCAAATATTATATCATATCATACCTAAAATTGGCTCTCCTGGGTCTCTCTGTGGGTCTAGTGGCCCCACAAATGCTCATGTGCAATTGTGGACCATAAGCTTGTCCATGGGCTCAGGATAGAGTCCTGAGGTTCAAATATTGTATATTGCAATATTTTCAAGGATAGCAGCCATGCAGTCCTGATATTTTATTTATACATTATGCCAATATTTTTGAGTACCTCCTTCTTGCCAGGCACTGTGCTTAATTATTTATAGGCAATAGTGAGTTAAAACAGTGTCCACATGCTCTTGGAACTTCTTTCACTTCCAGCTGTGCTAGGTACAGTGTTTAGTATATATTAGAATTTCAGTCATTGTTTGCATGATCATTTGTTTATATGAAAGATTGTAATTATTTTCAAGACATGACAATGATTTTCATTTTGAACCATTCTATTAAATTGTCTGAGTGGCTAAATACATTAATAACACTTTCAGTGAGCTTCAGAGGTTTGACTAAAGGACATATATTAATAGATTTAAATGTTAGTAAATCCTATTAGGAGGATTACCAAGGGGAATTTCAAAAGATGGTTACTAAGGGAGGTGAAGGGTCCTTTAACATCAAAGGCAAGAACTTTTGCAATGCTTGGTACTACTGTCTTTAACATACTGGTGATACAATTTATTGGCCAGAACAGATTGTAGCTTTTCTGTAAATTAGATGGCTTGTTTAATCTTATTTTCTGTTAGAGTGAATCTACTCTGATAAAGTACAACTTTGGGTCTATAAAATTCTGCCCAAGCCTAGCCATCTCTCTAAAGAATTCCATAGATGTAGCTGTCTTATCTAGCCCTGGCGGGGAGAAGAATGAGAAAATTCACAACTGTTACTAATATTTCACCTTATGTCACACAGAAGCCACAGACGAGTCACTGTATACACTCAGGAAAAGCACTGGGTTTTGTGTGAAAATATTTGAGTTCAAGCCTTTCCTGTTGCACTTATTAAATGTTTAACCACACTAAGAATAAATATTTTATAGACATATTCAGTTCAGTCGCTCAGTCGTGTCCGACTCTTTGTGACCCCATGAACCGCAGCACACCAGGCCTCCCTGTCCATCACCAACTCCCGGAGTCCACCCAACCCATGTCCATCGAGTTGGTGATGCCATCCAACCAGCTCATCCTCTGTCGTCCCCTTCTCCTCCTGCCCCCAATCTTTCCCAACATCAGGGTCTTTTCAAATGAGTCAGCTCTTTGCATCAGGTGGCCAAAGTATTGGAGTTTCAGCTTCAACATCAGTCCTTCCAATGAATACCTAGGACTGATCTCCTTTAGGATGGACTGGTTGGATCTCCTTGCAGTCCAAGGGACTCTCAAGAGTCTTCTCCAACACCACAGTTCAAAAGCATCAATTCTTCGGCGCTCAGCTTTCTGTATAGTCCAACTTTCACATCCATACATGACCACTGGAAAAACCATAGCCTTGACTAGACAGACCTTTGTTGACAAAGTAATGTCTCTGCTTTTGAATATGCTGTCTAGGTTGGTCATAACTTTCCTTCCAAGGAGTAAGCGTCTTTTAATTTCATGGCTGCAGTGATCATCTGAAGTGATTTTGGAGCCCCAAAAAATAAAGTCAGCCACTGTTTCCACTGTTTCCCCATCTATTTCCCATGAAGTGATGGGACTGGATGCCATGATCTTAGTTTTCTGAATGTTGAGCTTTAAGCCAATTTTTTTCACTCTCCTCTTTCACTTTCATCAAGAGGCTTTTGAGTTCCTCTTCCCTTTCTGCCATAAGGGTGGTGTCATCTGCATATCTGAGGTTATTGATCTTTCTCCCAGCAATCTTGATTCCAGCTTGTGCTTCCTCCAGCCCAGCATTTCTCATGATGTACTCTGCATATAAGTTAAATAAGCAGGGTGACAATATACAGTCTTGACATACTCGTTTTCCTATTTGGAACCAGTCTTGTTCCATGTCCAGTTCTAACTGTTGCTTCCTGACCTGCATACAGGTTTCTCAAGAGGCAGCTCAGGTGGTCTGGTATTCCCATCTCTTTCAGAATTTTCCAGTTTGTTGTGATCCACACAGTCAAAGGCTTTGGCATAGTCATATTGGAAGGACCAAATAAGATGATTCATGGAAAAGTGTTTTGTAAAATAGCAAACTCAAGTCTAAGATCTACCATTGTTAAAAATTGTACCAGATTAATTAATTAATTAGTTAAGCAAATGTTTACCAGGTACCTACTCTGTGCTCTCTGCTAGGCACACAACAGTGATTTCAATGTCTTAAACTCTAGCAACAAACAGTCTATTTGGGAGGCACGTGTATGAACAAAGACGGTCATCAAACATCATGCTGTGATAGAACAGAGAATACAGCATGCCTGGCCAGGCAGACCTGTGTGATGGCACGACAGGAGAGTGCAATTTTTAAGAACGTAGATATCCACGTAAATACTGGCCTACTTATGTGACCTAAGTTCTCTGTGTGTAAGTTTCCTTATCTGGGAAGAGGGGATAATCTTGGTATGTAATTTACGGTATTATTGCAGAGACTGAGTGAATACATTACATGCCAAGCACCTAGGACAGCACAGGGTAACGACTATCAATACCAAAGTTTTAGTTGTGTGTGTTTCGTGTTTTTTAAATTCTCTCTAGCAGCAGTGTCAAGTACAGTTGCATAGAAGATATGACCTATGGACTTCACCTTGAGTGATGAGTAGTTTTTTGCCAGGTGGACCTAGAGAACAAAGGAACAGAAAATGGTGAATTTCAGAGGCTCATGAGAAGATGTACAGAAGGAAACATACAAGATCCTGCAAGTAGATCATGGTAGCTGAGAGGAACCTCAAAATGAGGAAAAGAACAAAGAAAGTGGTTGTAGAGATGGCAGGAGCTGCAGCATGAAGGTCATTGTTCACCAGGTTTCAGTGTTTAGACTTTCTGGTGATCGGGAGTGGATATGGGGATTGAATAGAAGGGAAGTGTGTAGGAACACCCTTAAGGCTTGTGACCCTTGAAGCTGGAGTTATGGTGCTGACGACCAAGAAGTATAGGAGCGTGTCTTAGCCTGAGTTCACTGGAAAACAGAGACTGAAGCAAAGCTTTTGTGCTAAGGGCTTATCGAGGGTTGCAATGCCAGAGCAGTTAGGAGTGGGCAGAGAGAGGAAATAAGGCAAGGAGGGAGAGAAAGCAAGTACAAAGTAGCACTTCCAGGGATTCCTGCAGTTTCATGAGAAAACACCACTGGTCGCTGGTTCACAGTGGATGTGTCTGGATAAGCACTGTGGAACCGCTGCACCCTGGTTCAGCTGATTAACTCCCTTGAGCTTGTAGTTGTGTTCCTCCTCTCCATCTTTCAAGTAATCATTGGAGAGTCAGAACCCACAGCCCATGGAATATCATTTCATTTAAGGCTGGAAGAAGTGGAAAAAGCCAGAGTTTCCATGAGTCTGATAGGGTCAGACTTGGTACTGAAGCTGCTGTCATTTCCATCAAATCAGGCATGAAGGGGCCCTAGTGGAACCTAGATCTCAGCCCAAGGAAGGCCATGAGAGTCAGTGACATTACAAGACAAGGTGATAATGGTAGTAGCCACAGATCACCTTTGAGCAAATGGCCCAGGACCTGGCAGGTCAAGCACTCCTCTTGTGTAAACTGAAGACAAGCATAAATTCAGGATGACATCATCTGCCCCTTGATACTATCACTTGGAATCCCTGTTTCTTTCCTGCATGAGGGAGCATTTCTTCAAAATGGTGGCCATTTATACTTTTTGGAAAAGGTCTAAGAGGGTTAAATGGCACCCCACTCCAATATTCTTGCCTGGAGAATCCCATGGATGGAGGAGCCTGGTGGGCTACGGTCCATGGGGTTGCGAAGAGTCGGACATGACTGAGCGACTTCACAAGAGGGTTATTACACCAAGATACAGTTCCTGCTCTTCTGTCTCACCCCAGAAACTTAATTTATACCAATCGTCTCCCTATATGACCACCATTTTAGTATTGTCCTCACAATAAACCAGCATCTTGGCTAATTTCGGTTTCTTGCTGGTGAGAGGACCCTGACCTTCATCCTGGAGGGGTTTGAGCACTCCGTTGCCTTTTCCTTTTCGGGCCATGGTTGCTACAATTAGGTATTCAGTTATTATTGAGAATAGATACATTAAGAAATGTTTCAGTTGATATCCTGAGTTCCAAAAGTAATTCTCCCTATCTCTGTGTAAGTAGTGACTCTAGTGACATAAATTAGGGTGATGACCTTAGTATAACAATTTGTTTCTTTGCTTGTTGTTCCACTGACCTTAGGAATGTCCTATCTTGCCCAAGGTTGCAAGATAGAAATTGCAATTTCTGGTTCAGTGAAACATTTACTGTGGGTGTCAGCAAGTGAAAGTAGCCCCCTACCACACTTTGGCTCCTGAATCTAAGGTTTCCAGCTTTTCAAGAAAATCATATATTGATGATGGCTTCAGTGATTGTACTACATCTAAAGAGGCTGTGACTGAGCTGGTGCCTTAGCTCATTTATGTACCATTGTTTTAAGCTTGCTGATTCTAGCTGATGAGATACTTGGTAACTCCAAGGATTATCATGTTCATAAGCCCATTGTTGCATCTCCTTTGCTGTAATGTAGGTTGTCTGGTATTGGACATTTTTGTGCACAATTCAATGCCAGTGGATCAGAAATTTTCTCAGTTCTTGCTTGGTGGGGAGGATGGAGGTTCTACAGACAAAGATGGAAAACACCTATCTTATATGTATCTGTTCAGATAGAGGTTAACTGATGCTCTGTCTAAACTGGAAGGAGTCTGTTGTAATTGCCCTTCTACCATTTGTCTGGCTGACCTACCCAAGGAATGATGCCATATTGGGTTCTACTAGTAGAAGTTTGGAATACTCAGCAGTTGCAGAAGAATTCACCTTTTTCAAAGGGAGCTCATGTGCTTGGGCTCATGCACGCATAGCTGGCATCCTTTTTTCAGGAGCACATTGTGTAAGTAGTGGAGTAGCTGAGGAGAGACATGGGCTGAGATCCACTTCATGAGTAAGTCTCTTGTCTGCGTGATTGTTATGAAATTTCTCTGCAATGTATATTATCTGGTGGATATTAACTTGAGACATAGAGATATGTGTGTATTATGTCTGTTCCCATAGATTCATCCATATACCCCTTCCTTATACTCAATCCTCCAATTTTGGTCATGGAATAGTGTTGTAACATGGCAGCAGAAGTCTATTTCTGGTGCCAAACTACTGTGCTGCCCTGTCTATAAATTAGGACTTTGTGATTCCCTCCTCTCACAGTTGGTTTCAGAGATCTCATGAGGCCACTGATGTGAGTTGAAGAATAGGCGTTAATGGAACAAAGTTAGGTGACATGGGCATCTGGGCCATCTACTCATGTAGTTGATTCATACGTTCTGGACCTGCCTGAATCTAGTTCCAAATGCATTAATTCATTGTACAGGGGGTTAAATGGATAGCTGTTATAATTACCCCAACTTATGTCGTGGTGCCTCTAACACCATGGTGTTCTCATGATGGGCATCTCTCTTTGCAAATTCTTTTGGTATCCTCTGGTCAGGTGTCCAGTCTCGACCAGGGCACAGTAATTCAGCAGAATACATTTTGTAAACAGTGTTTCTCTACTGCGGAAGGTGTGTGCTTTCTTTAGAGTCCTAGGTGTCTGTTTTTTTATTTTTAAAAGATTTTATTGAAGTATATTTGAGTTCCAATGTCCTGTTAATTTCTGCTTTATAGCAAAGTGACTCAGGTATCAGATACACACACACACAAACACACTTGTTGTTTTTCATATTATTTTCCATTATGGCTTATCACAGGATATTTAATATTGTTCCGGGTGCTATACAGTAGTACCTTGTTGTTTATCCCTTGGTGACTATTTTATGACTCTCCTATTGTGGCCAAATAGCCACTGTGCCTCTCTCTTGGTTCTAAGAGCTACAAAGTGCAGCAACGTGCCCTTTACTTTAGAAAAATATTGTATCTTTCAAGACAATCCCCCTACTAAAACTTCACCAATATGGCAGGCCCCCAAAACTTTTGAGGTTTCTTTATCACCTTTTGGTATACAAGCAAACCCCTAAAAAATTTAACACTATGGTAGGTCCAAAAATCTTTATAGAACTTATTTCCCACCTTTTGGTATACATGTCTTATTCAGGGTATTTGTCATTTCCAGATTATCAAGTTCAATTAGCATAAGGTAGGCCATAATGATATTCTGAGGAATTTCAAGATATTCAGGGTCAAGATATTCATGATATTATATCAAAGAGCAAGAGAGTTAACATAGCACTTGGGCAAGAAAATGTATGCACTCTGCTACTTTTGACACAAAAAAGTGAATTGCTTTCAGTCTTACCTGCTCATGTGGGTCACAAAGGAAGCATTCTGTCTAATCAATAGCTTTATACTAAGTGCCTGAGATTAAGTTGAACTGCCTTCATAAAATAGCACATCCAGCATAGCAGGGCTCCAGTTTTGTTAAGCTTATAATAGTTCACTATCACCAGGTATGAACCACCTGATTTTGTAGGGGTAAATTTGGAGAATTGAGAGAATTATAATAAGATCCTTCTAGCCTATCTTTGAAATCTTTGATGCTGATACCAGTTTCTGCAGTTCCTTTGGCAATGTGGTGTTTCTTCTGGTTTGGATTTCTGGAAGGGGAATAAAACCCTCTAATGGGGGTTTTCATTTGGCCCTTCCTATTTTGATAGTCCTTAATCCAGAGGCCAGAGAAGCGATGGGAGAGATCTTGTAGAATCTAAGAATGTGCATTCCAATTATACATCCAGAGACAGAGAAATAGCCAGTATGGGTGTGTGGGTTTGTTGACTCACTGTCAGATGGGCATTGCTTTCTGGACCAGGTTTTGCATTAGGTTGACTCACATGAAAACATTCTGGCTTGAAGGGTTCACTTTTAGGCCCTACAGATTTATACCTAAATATCCATGACCTCAAACTCTCAAACCAGAGGAAGTATATGAATTAAATATAGCACTTGAAGAACATATATCTTTCTTGCATGTGCCTACACACGGTCTTCTCATTGAAAGCCATTGTGAGTTTCACACTTGCATTTTCTACACCAACCAGCACCACTTGGACATCAGGGCCTGGTGTGTATCAGGAGGGACTGCATGATCTGTAGGATAGCCTTGAGTTAGACTGAGATCATTCTGTGGTTTCTGTCCACAGGTAGGGCTAACCAGTGTGCACCATCGAGTAAGAGATTTGTGCTGGTTATTCTGTTGCGTCCACTGCACCTGGCCCTGTTGGAAACTCTAGAGCCGATCCTAGGTCGATTGTTGAGTTCAATAGGTTGCAAAATGTGATCACATTCCACTTCTAGCTCCTCATTTCTTTACACACAGCTCCCAAATTCTTATAACCACTTTTTCCAGAGCTCACTCATTTCTCACACATTTATATTCCATCTGAATAATCAGAGATAGTAAACTGGAATATTTATTGCAGAGTGTCTGCTTCTTGTCACCTTCAAGACCCACTGGAGAAAGAACTGAAAGTGATATGAATAGTGATGACAATTCTCATGAGCATACTTCTAAGGTATGATTTGTGTCATACTGCAAGTTTCCACCTCATCATGACTCTCAAGCCTACCAGAAATAGAGCTATTTTAAAAGCAAATCACTAAATGTATTTCTACTTTGAACTTCAATTTTGACAGAGAGGCAGAAATGTAGGAGAAGGCAGTGGCACCCCACTCCAGTACTCTTGCCTGGAAAATCCCATGGACGGAGGAGCCTGGTAGGCTGCAGTCTATGGAGTCGCGAAGAGTCGGACACGACTGAGCGACTTCCCTTTCACTTTTCACTTTCATGCATTGGAGAAGGAAACAACAACCCACTCCAGTGTTCTTGCCTGGAGAATCCCAGGGACGGGGAGCCTGGTGGGCTGCCATTTATGGGGTCTCACAGAGTCGGACACGACTGAAGTGACTTAGCAGCAGCAGCAGCAGCAGAAATGTAAGTGCAGTCATGTTGAGGTTTCCAAGCCCTATCCCCAGGTTGCATTTCCCCCTCCCCTCAGGCCCTGGGAATCACTCTTTGGCTTTCTGTTTCTGTAAATTTGGCTACTCTAGACACTCATGTAGGTGGAACAGAACACTGTTTTTCTGTGACTGGATTATTTAGCAGCATAATGTCTTCAAGGTTCATCCATGCTGAAGCATGTGAAAGATTTTTTTTCTTTTAAACGACAAATAATATTCCATTCTTTGTATATATTGCATTTTAATTCTCCATTGATCCGTTGGTGAACATTTGGGTTGTTTTCCCTTTTGGCTGTTGTGAACAATGCATCAATGTATACGGTGTGCCATTATTTCTTCAAGACCTTTCTTTCATGGTTTTTGGATATATACCCAGGAGTGGGATTGCTGGATCATGTGATAGTTCTGCTTTTAACTTTGAAAAAACCACCATACTGTTTTCTATAGCTGCTTTACCATTTTACATTCCCACCAACAGTGAACAAGGCTTCCAGTTTCTCCACATTCTTGCCAGCACTGGTTTTTTTTTTTTTTTTATTTTTAAATGATAAGTATCCTATGGTATGTGAGGTCTTCATGCTACTCTTGTTTCTCCTCTTCAGTATATGAAAAGAGGTTTCATTTCAGAGTTCATCGTGGGAAACTCAGAGTTGTGGTGCTACATACTCACATCATCTGCTTCCTAATAGAATGAGCAGAGTTGACCATCTCATTCACAGGCCTCAACATTTCCCCAGTCTCAAAAATGCACCAGGGGGATAGCAATACAGGCATCAGATTCACCATCTTAATCTGGATTCAAATTTATGCTTCTGATAAGGGTGAGCAAGGTTTGATTGGGGTACAAAATGGGGGTTTCACATTCAATTTTAGATGCTTTTTACAATGTCCTCTAAAGCAATGTATGTATGTTTACAGTCTTTGTTTCATTCACTGTGCAAAATGTAATATCTGAAATATATAAAATGCTCAGCAAATGCTTAGTTATCAGTTAGGTGGGAGAGAGAGAGGGGGAAAATAATAGGAAAGAGAGTTAAATAGAGTGAAAAAGAGGCAGGGAGAAATGGTAGAAGGAATAAAATGAGGAACAGGGAAGGAAGGAAGGAAAGAGAGGAGGGAGAAAGGAAAGAAAGATGGAAAATAAGTCTATTGGCCACACTTTCTAGGTATGGAATCTGGTTAAACTTTTTAAAAAGTGTCACACAGGTGATTTTGGAGCGTTGTCAGTTTAAAAAAAAACTGGTATGGTCTGAGATGATAATAAGTCCCGGAAAGATAAAGTCTCTGAAAAATAACAACATTTAAGTAATGGGGAGAGAAGTTCAGTTCAGTTCAGTCACTCAGTCATGTCTGACTCTTTGCGACCCCATGAATCGCAGCATGCCAGGCCTCCCTGTCCCATCACCAACTCCCTGAGTTCACTCAGACTCACATCCATCGAGTCCGTGATGCCATCCAGCCATCTCATCCTCTGTCATCCCCTTCTCCTCCTGCCCCCAATCCCTCCCAGCATCAGAGTCTTTTCCAATGAGTCAACTCTGCATGAGTACTGGAGTTTCAGCTTTAGCATCATTCCTTCCAAAGAAATCCCAGGGCTGATGTCCTTCAGAATGGACTGGTTGGATCTCCTTGCAGTCCAAGGGACTCTCAAGAGTCTTCTCCAACACCACAGTTCAAAAGCATCAATTCTTCGGCGCTCAGCCTTCTTCACAGTCCAACTCTCACATCCATACATGACCACTGGAAAAACCATAGCCTTGACTAGCGGACCTTTTTGGCAAAGTAATGTCTGCTTTTGAATATGCTATCTAGGTTAGTCACAACTTTCCTTCCAAGGAGTAAGCGTCTTTTAATTTCATGGCCGCAAGATTCCAGTAAAAGAGGAGGAAAAGCAACAGCTATGGAGAGAAGAGTAAAACCATGAGATAGTGATGCCATTGAGCTCAGGCAAGAGAAAACGTGTAGCAAGTCGTATTCAACAACCATCTAAGGTTGTGAAAGGTCAAATAAGGTTAGACTGAGGTATGCTCACTCACAGTAGTAATATGAGAGATATTTTTGAACTCTTCCAGAGCTATTGTCTTTGAAGTATGAGCATTAAAGTAGTAGATTTGGAGTAAATGGGAGTTGAGTAATCTGAGCAAGTGTAGACATTTTACTTAAGAAGCCAGTAGAGGCTGAGAGGTTGAAATTACAGAAAATTCTCTGGGCTTTTTATCTTGTTTCATTGATCTATATCTCTTTTTTTGTGTGCCAATACCACACTGTCCTGTTGTTACTATAGGTTTCCTGAAGTCAGGAAAGTTGATTTCTCTAGCTCTGTTTTTCTTTTTCAAGATTGTTTTGATTGCTTGGGATCTTTTGTATTTCCATACAAATTGTGAGATTTTTTGTTCTAGTTCTGTTGCCCTTGGTGATTTGATAGGGATTGCATTGAATCTGTAGAGTGCTTTGAGTTAGTATAGTCATTTTCATTGATTCTTCCAATCCAGGAATATCTCTCCATCTGTTCGTGTCATCTTTGATTTCTTTCATCAGCATCTTGCAGTTTTCTGCATCCAGATCTTTTGTCTCGTTAGGTAGGCTTTTTCCTAGGTGTTTTATTCTTTTTGTTGCAGTGGTGAATGAGATTGTTTCCTTAATTTTATTTCTGATTTTTCATTGTTAGTGTATAGGAATGCAAGGGATTTCTGTGTATTGATTTTTAAAATTTTTTATTTATTTTTAATTGAAGGATAATTACAATATTGTGTTGGTTTTTTTGCCATATACCAACACTGTGTACTGATTTTGTATCCTGTGACTTTACTAAATTTATTGATTAGCTCATAATTTTCTGATGATATCTTTAGGATTTTCTATGTATAGTATCATGTCATCTGCAAACAATGAGAGTTTACTTCTTCTTTTCCAATATGGATTCCTTTTGTTTCTTTTTATTCTCTGATTGCCATGGCGTAGGACTTCCAAAATGATGTTAAATAATAGTGGTGAGAGTGGGCACCCTTGTCTTCTTTCTGATCTTAGAGAATATACTTTCAGTTTTTCACCCTTGAGAATAATATTTGCTGAGGATTTGTTGTATATGGCCTTTATTATGTTGAGATAGGTTCCTTCTATGCTGATTTTCTGGAGCTTTTTTTTTATATAAATTTTATATAAATTTTGTTAAAAGCTTTTTCTGTAACCACTGAGATTATCCTATGGTTTTTATCTTTCAATTTGTTAATATGGTATATCACATTGATTGATTTGCATATGTTGAAGAATCCTTGCATCCCTGGGATAAACTCCCCTTGATAATGGCATATGATCCTTTTCAATGTGTTGTTGCATTCTGTTTGCTAGCATTTTATTGAGGATTTTTATATCTATGTTCATCAGTGATATTGGTCTGTAATTTTCTTTGTTGTGTAATATCTTTGTCTAGTCTTGGTATCAGGGTGATGATGGCCTCATAGAATAAGCTTGGAAGTGTGCCTCCCTCTGCAATTTTTTGGAAGAGTTTGAGAAGGATGGGTATTAGCTCTTCTCTAAACATTTGGTAGAATTTGCCTATGAAGCCATCTGGCCCTGGGCTTTTGTTTGTTGGAAGATTTTTGATCACAGTTGTGATCTCAGTGCTTGTGATTGGTCTGTTCATATTTTCTGTTTCTCTTTGGTTTGGTCTTGGAAGGTTGTACTTTTCTAAGAATTTGTCCATTTCTTCTAGGACAGGGACATAGTTGCTTGTAATAGTCTTTTATGGTCCTTTGTATTAATATTTCTTTTGTGTCTATTATAACTTTGCCTTTTTCATGTCTAATTTTATTGGTTTGAGTCCTGTCCCTTTTTTTTCTTGATGAATCTGGCTAAAGGTTTATCAATTTTGTTTATCTTCTTGAAGAACCAGCTTTTAGTGTAATGGATCTTTGTTATTATTTTCTTTGTCTCTATTTCATTTATTTCTGCTCTGACCTTTATGATTTCTTTCCTTCTACTACCTTTGGATTTTGTTTGTTCTTGTTCTTCTAGTTGCTTTAGGTGTAAGGTCAGCTGTTTATTTGGGATTTCTCTTATTTCCTGAGGTAAGATTGTATTGCTATAAACTTCCTTCTTAGAACTGCTTTTGCTGCATCCCATGGGTATTGGGCCATTGTGTTTTCATTGTCATTTTTCTAGTTTTTTTTTCTCTTTGATTTCTTCAGTGATCTCTTGGTTATTTAGTAGTATATTGTTTAGCCTCCATGTGTTTGTATTTTTTGCAGTTTTTTCTCTGTAACTGTTTTCTAATCTCATAGTACTGTGGTCATAAAAGATGCTTGATATGATTTTAATTTTATTAAATATACTGAGACTTGTTTTGTTACCCAAGGTGTGATGTACCCTGGAGAATCCGCAGTCCTCTCGCTTCTGTTGTCTATCTTCTGGTGGGTGAGGTTGGTCCAGGGGCTTGTGTACACTTCCTGGTGAGAGGGACTGGTGCCTGCATCCTGGTGGGTGGAGCTGAGTCTTTTCTCTCTGATGGGTAGAGACTGCATAAGATGATGTGTTTTGGGTGTCTGTGAGCTTAGTATGACTTTAGGCAGCCTGTCTGCTGATGGGTGGTGCTGTATTCCTGTCTTGCTGGTTGTTTGGCATGAGGTGTCTAGCACCAGAGCCTGCAGGCACTTGGGTGGAGCCAGGTCTTGGTACTGAGGTAGATACTTCTAGGTAGGTCTCTGGACCTGCTGTGTGCACTGTGGGACCAGCTCAGACTCTGATCTGGCCCTGTACATGTGTGCTTACCCCCAGATTCCACTGCTTCTAAAGCTAGACTGGTCTCAGTTGTGGGAGCACTTGATGTCTATTGAGATATTCCACAGATGCAGGATTTAGCAAGCCAATCACAGGGATTTAATCTGTGTCTTGTGCAGATGCACGGAGAGATTTCCAGTCCTCTTCCTTAGCCACAGTGGCCCTGGGGTTCAGCTTTGGTTTTGGGCCCACCTCTGTGTGTGTGCCACCCTCAGTCATCTGTTCCCTCCCCAGGTGAGAGAAATCAAAAGCAGTGGCTGACTAGGGCACACTTACTCACTCAGGACTGGGAGGAGTATGGTGGCCACGACTGGTTGTGGAACTCCTCACCTGTGTCCTTGTGGCTGTCTTTTCACAACCCACAGCTGTCCACACCCTGGGTCTGCTCTCCAAACCTCACTTTCCAGTACTGAGCCCCCCTCTGCAACAGGAGACACACAACTCAGGCTGGGGTGCGCAGGGCTGTGGCACAGACCATGCGCACAGTTCTTCTTTGTTCTACCTTCTGCAGACCATGCCCTGCGTTATTCCCCTTAGATCCCCAGAAGGTCCCTCTCTGTTGGAGCTAATTTCGTCACTGTGAGGGGCTTTTTCTGATTGAAGGAACGTGTCCTCACCTTTGGCTTCCCTCCAGGGTTGCTGGTCCCTTTTCTGATTCCTCTTTTCTTTCTTTCATCCTACCTGGTTGCAAAAGGATTTTTCTTGTCCTTTTAGGTCTCTAAAGTCTTCTGCTAATGTTCAGCAAGTACCCTATGAGAATTGTTCCATTTGTAGATGTATTCTTGATGCCACATCACCCTATTCTGCCATCTTGACTCCTCCTCTTGTCCATTTTTTAATTGGAGTATTTGTTTTCCTGCTGTTGAGTTGTAAGAGCTGAGTGCTGGTTGCTACAAATTCCGTCCCCTTTTTCAGTCCCTATCTGATCTCTAGTGGTTGAGCCCCATAGATTTTTCCAGTGATCCCCGTTAGGTGGAACTTAAGTGGGACTTCCTGGAAGTGTCCTGTAATACCTTGGGCTCTATTTTCCCACTGGAGGAACCAAAAGCTCAGGAGGCCCTCTCAGTGCAGCACTGTGCTGGCGTGGGGGAAGGGTCTTGCGGGCAAAGTGAAACTACTCTTTCTATCCTTCCCATGTGGTCCTTCTCAGTCTCTGTGGTCCAGGGAGATGTTTCAGCCTTATCCCTGGGTTCTGGAATTTTCACAGTGGAATCTTTTCTATGGATAGTGACTAGTTCGTTTTCTCCTAAGGGGCACTAAAATCATGAATGATCTATGTCATCATCTTAATGATGTCACCTTGACAGTGACTCTTTCTACACTTTCTACAGTGCTGGATAGCTCAGTCCTAAGGATATTTACATAGGAGGAAGCAAGAACAACACAGTAGTGCACCATTCTGCAAATTCTTTTCACACAAAATTGTTTCATGAACGAATGAATGGATGGCCCCATGGGTCAGGGCATTTCATGCCTGGGTGATGAAGAAAAAAGGCCATAGATTCTCAAAGCTTGTTCCTCTTTGAAAATTTAGCTAGTTGGATAGCAAGGCTAAGAAAGTTTATGATAACATTCTGTCAGTTGGTGGTATTATGGCAAATTGAGAAACCTCAGTGTGAGCTTTGATGGTTGGCTAGGGAGAAGCAGGTCCATCTAAGACTTAGCCTGTATCACTGTTCCTTGAGTCATTTTCACCTGCATCATTCAGTGTGGAAAATATATGTGCCACAGGGACTTGACCTCTGGCTGCTCAAAATGCATACTTTTTCTAGTTTCCATGGAGATGGTTGAAGTGAGGCCAGCTTGGGTCGTGTACATGACTGTGTCTGGGGAGCATATTAGAATTGTGTCTGTGATCAATTCTACTGCTCTTCCAGGAGGGAGCATACATTACTATTCTTTGGTGCTAGAATAGTTGTGGGCATGGAAAAGAACAAAGATTGTGCCTTGGTTTTTGAAATGGCTGAGTGTCCTCTGAATTGAAGCACACTAGTCAGAATACAGACATAAAACACGACGAATGAGAGCTGGAAAGCACGATAAATTTTATTATAAAGTGGAAAGACTAAGCAGGAGAGGAGCTGCAGACTGTGAGGAGCAATGTGAGCAATAAAATATCCAGAGGTTTAGTGAGCAAGGGGTCAGTCTGTCTGGATTACCTCAGAGATGCCTACTGGCCTTTAGAGAAAGGGATATTTAGGGCATTACATGCATTCAAGATGAGAAGAGGAGCTTCAAAGGATGTAGAATACACCCTCAGGTGGCAATCAGGAAATTGAAGGTGAGCAGAAAGGGGGAGCTCCACTTACTGGGGACGAACACCCAATTCAAAAGGGAGTTTGGAATGATAGAGAATGGAGATGGTGAAAAGTCTATGTTCTGTAACCTATTGATACATCTTGGAGTCTGTTATATTTGGTATCTTCTATTTTCTGGTACGATATTCAGTAGAATCCATAGGGGGAAGATCTTGTTTTTGAGAAAGAAGCAAATTCCAGTATATCTGGTTGTGCTTGGAGGAAGGCAGCTGAACTCTAAACATGTAAGAGGAGAGAGAGAGAGAGAGAAAGAGAGAGAGAAAGAAATAAAGAAAAAGAAAGGAAAGACAGCAGACTAAGGACCTTAAGTTCATTAGCGAAAACAGGAAATGCAGCCGGAGGCTACAGGTCAGTGAAAAGACCTCACGAGACCACCTTGACAACTGGTTACGGGAGAACCAAGAGAGTGAGCTACTACAAAAGATATAAAAGAGTCAATCAAGAACTAATTTTTATGAACACAAACTGAAAAGTTGTCCTTTTAATGGATGGCCTGTAGTGCTGTGATGTGCTGAGAAGTATCTTCTTACAGATCTACATGAAAGTAACCACTAATGTGAAGCCAGTTTTATATTTGCTAATTCATTGAATCCCAGCAACAATTCTGGGAAATGGGTACTGTATTCATATTTTCATCTTAGATATGAGAAAAATGTGAGTCTCAGTTAGGTTAAGTGATTTATTGTATGTGATATGAGTAAGTGACAGAGTTGAGTTTCTTTAGACATTTTTTCTCTAGATTCCTTGTTAAGTGCCCTGCTCTTTGGACCACCACTTCCTTATGCTATTCTGTGTACAAATTCTAAATGAAAAGTACACATTTAATGTAGAGAATTTCCCAATGGTATAGGTGGCCGGCTGGCTACCTAGACAGATTAATGTAAGAAAATATTGCCTTGTGTTTTTGTTGTTGTTGTTGTTTTTTAATGTTTAAGACCTTGCCTTATCCCTCAGACTTGATGGGTGCTCCTTTTCTGGCTCTGACCTCCAACTTCCTTCATTGGAGATAGTTTAAACTCTTCTTCAGTGCTTTGTTTTAGGGTGCTGTGGGTAAGCACCTCATTGAATCCAGGCAAGTCTGAGAACTCTACAACCTAAACATTCTGGCTTCTGTGGACATGGATTACTAGATTCACACCAAACTCATATGGAGAACTTCTAGGGGTAGCGCCTCGGTAGACACCCATCTTGAGTAACTTAGGTTAGCTTGAGGTATTCTATCTATGCTACTGAGGTTTCTGAGCATAATGAGGTCAACACCGTCTCCATATTTCCTAATTAATCAAGAATATCTGAGATTTGATGTGGAAGTGCTCAGAACTAAATAATGAGGAATTAGAACAGAGTATGATGCTAGAGGGATTGGACGTGAATGAAGATTGGGGGAAAGGGTGTTTAAGGTGGAATAAACCAGGCCATTCTATTAATACATGTATACTGTAATGTGCTGCCATATACCTTATTTCCCCTCTCAGTTCAGTTCACTCAGTCATGTCTGACTCTTTGCAACCCCATGGACTGCAGCACACCAGGCTTCTCTGTCCATCACCAGCTCCCCGAGCTTGCTCAAACTCATGTCCATCGAGTCAGTGATGCTATCCAACCATCTATTCCTCTGTTGTCCCCTTCTCCTCCTGCCTTCAATCTTTCCCCTCTCAGGATCAAGGCAATAGTTACTCCAGCTGCCAGTTGTCTTGCATGTATATGGAACCTAAAGAGAAAGGGAATATAGTGAAACAGAATGGAATGATGGTTGCCAGGGACTGTGGGATGGGATAAATAAGGAGATATTGGTCAAAAGGTGTAAACTTTCAATTATAAGATGAATAAGATCTAGATATGCAATGTACAGTATGATAATTACAGTTAATAATGTTTTATATACTTATAATTTGCAAAGAGAGTAGGTTTTAAGTGTTTTCAACTCTCACACAATGATAACGGTGTGAGGCTATGGATATGTTAATTGGCTTGACTTTGGTATATTACACAAGGTATACTTACATCAAAACATCATGTTGTACACCTTAGACATATACAATTTTAAATTCATCAATCCTAGCTAAATAAGTAGAAAAAATCATTTAGACCTGTACCTTTCCCTCCATATACTGCTTTGCTGCTGCTGCTACTGCTGCTAAGTCGCTTCAGTCATGTCTGACTCTGTGCGACCCCATAGATGGCAGCCCATCAGGCTCCCCCGTCCCTGGGATTCTCCAGGCAAGAACACTGGAGTGGGTTGCCATTTCCTTCTCCAATGCATGAAAGTGAAAAGTGAAAGTGAAGTCGCTCAGTCGTGTCTGACTCTTAGCGACCCCATGAACTGCAGCCCACCAGGCTCCTCTGTCCATGGGATTTTCCAGGCAAGAGTACTGGAGTGGGGTGCCATTGCCTTCTCCATCCATATACTGCTTTAGCTATATGCAATTTTTAATTTTCATTCTGTTCACAATATTTTCTAGTTTTCCTTGTCATTTCTTCTTTGTCGCATGACTTATTTAAAAGTGTGATAATTTCATACTTGGGCTTTCTAAAATATATATTTCTATTTGTCTTTAATTCTTTTGTGGTAAGAAAAAATACTTTGCATAACTTCAGCCCTTCTACATATATTGAATCTTGTTTAATGGCCCGACATGTGGTCAGTCTTAGTGAATGTCCTGTATGCTCCTGAGGATATATATTTTGAAGTTGTTGCATACAGTGTTTTATTGATTGATACTGTTGATCAAGTATTATCATAATGAATTCATGTCTTCTTGTCCTATTCATACTAAGATAATTATGGACATCTCCAAATATACTTGTGTATTTCTTTTATCTCCTTCCAGTTTGTACCATTTTTTAGATTCTACGTATAAGTGATATCATATGAGTCTTGTTTTCTGTCTGACTTACTTCACTTAGTATGATAGTCTCTAGGTCCATCCATGTTGGTACAAATGGGATTGTTTCATTGTTTTTTATGGTTGAGGAATATTCCATTGTACATATGTACTACATCTTTATTGACTCCTCTGTTGATAGACATTTAGGTTGTTTTCATGTCCTGGCTATTATATTAATAAAAAATGCTGCAGTGAACATTGGAATATATGTCTCTTTTTGAATTCTAGTTTACTCCAGATATATGCTGAAGAACGGAATAGCAGAATCATATGGTAAGTCTATTTTTGGTATTTTAAGGAAACTCCACACTGTTTTCCGTACTGGCTGCACCAGTTTACATTCCCACCAACAGTGTAGGAGGGTTCCATTTTTTCTATACCCTCTTCACCATTTATTGCTTGTAGGCTTTATCCATTCTCCCCCAAACTCCCCTTCTATCCAGGCTGCCGCATAACACTGAGCAGAGTTCCATGTGCTATACAATAGGTCCTTGTTGCCTATCCATTTTAAATATAGCAGTGTGTACATGTCCACCCTAAACTCCCTATCTCTTCCCTTGTCTTTCTCCCTGGCAACCGTAAGTTCGTTCTCTAAGTCTGTGAGTCTCTTTGTTTTGTAAGTAAGTTTATTTGTATCATTTCTTTTTAGATTCTACATAAAAGGGATGCCATATGATATTTATCCTTCTCTGACTGACTGACTTCATTTAGTATGACAATCTCTAGGTCCATTCATGTTGTTGAAAATGGCATTATTTTATTCTTTTTAATGGCAAAGTAATATTCCATTGTATATATTATGTACCACATCTTTATCCATTCCTTTGTCTATGGACATTTAGGTTGTTTCCATTCCCACCAACTGTGCAAATGGGTTCCCTTTTCTCTATATCCTCTCCAGCATTTATTGTTTGTAGACATTTGATGGTGGCTATTCAGACTAGTGTGAGGTGATACCTAATTGTAGTTTTGATTTACATTTCTCTGATAATTAGTGATGTTGAGCATCTTTTCATGTGCCTGTTGACTTTCTGTATGTCTTCTCTGGAGAAATGTCTATTTAAATCTTCCACCCATTTTTTGATTGGGTTGGTTTTTTTAATATTGAGCTGCATGAGCTGCTTGTATATTTTGGAGATCAATCCCTTGGTTGCTTCCGTTGCAAATATTTTCTCCCATTTTGAGGGTTGTCTTTTCATTTTTTATGGTTTTATTTACTATGCATAAGCTTTTAAGTTTAATTAGATTCCATTTGTTTGTTTTTGTTTTTATTTTCATTACTCTAAGAGGTGGATGCAAAAAGATATTGGTGCGATTTGTGTCAAAGAATGTTCTGCTTATTTTTTCCTTTGAGAGTTTTACAGTTTCTGGCCTTACATTTAGGTCTTTAATCCATTTTGAGTTTATTTTTGTTTGTGATGTTAGTGAGTGTTCTAAATTAATTCTGTTACATGTAGCTGTCCTGTTTTCCCAGCACAACTTATTGAAGAGGTTGTCTTTTCTCCATTGTATATTCTTGCCTCCTTTGTCAAAGATTAGGTGACCACAGATGCATAGGCTTCTCTCTGTGCTTTCTACCCTGTTACATTGACCTATATTTCTGTTTTTTGCACCAGTACCATACTGTTTTGATAGCTTTGTAGTATTATCTGAAGTTAGCGAGCCTGATCCCTCCAGTTCGGTTTTTCTTTCTCAAGATAGCTTTGACTATGTAGTTGTCTTTTAAAATCTAATCTGAAAATATCTATCTTTAATTGAATGTTTCAAAAATCTTCATGACTTCATTATATACACTGTTAGTTTAATTTTTAACATCTTTCTGTTTCTTTTCTAATTGTTCTATATGTTCTTTGACCATTTTTCTCCTTTTCTTGATTTTTTAAATTTGACTCTCTTTTAGTATCCCATTTTATCTCCAATTGGCTTATTACCTATATGTATTTGATATTTTTAGTGGTATTTCTGGGGTTTAAAATATGCATCTTTAGCTTATCATAGCCTATGATCCATATCATTGTTGTTGTTTAGTCACTGAATCATGTCTGGCTCTTTAGTGACTCCATGGACTGTAGTCCACCAGGCTCTTCTGTCTGTGGGATCTCCCAGGCAAGAATACTGGACTGGGTTGCCATTTCCTTCTCTAGGGGATCTTCTCAACCCAGGGACTGAACCCACATCTCCTGCATTACAGGCAGATTCTTTACCATTGAGTCACCTGGGAAGCCCTATGATCCTTATGTACTTGCTAAGTCACTTCAGTCATGTCTGACTCTTTGTGACACTATGGACCGTAGCCCACCAGGCTCCTCTGTCCATGTGATTCTGCTGGCAAGAATACTGGAGTGGGTTGCCGTGCCCTCCTCCAAGGGATCTTCCCGACCCAGGGATTGAACCCGTGGCTCTTACCTCTCCTGCATTGGCAGGCAGGTTCTTTACCACTAGTGCCACCTGGGAAGCCCTATGATCCATATACTATGCAGCAAAATAGTACAATACTATGCCACTTCATGTATAATGCAAGAAACTTGGAACAGTATATTGCCATTTACTCCTTCACATCTTTTGTGTTATTGTTCATTTTATTGTTACCTATGTTATAAATTCAATAATAAATTACTTTTATTTTTTATGTAGACAGCCAACAAAATGAGAAAAAAAAAACTCCTCTTTTTACATTTACTCATATATGCTATTTCTGGTGTTGTTCATTCCTTTGCATATATCTGAAATTTTAATCTGCTATCATTTTTTTCAGGCTAAATGCCTTCCTTTTATCATTCTTATAGTTCAGATCTTATGATATGAAATTGATTCAGCTTTTGTTCATCTAAAAAAATCTCCTTCTTTTGCCTTCACTTGAAAGATCAATTGAAATGATACATACTTTATATATCACAAAATACAGTCATCTAAAGAGTTCAGAGAGTTTTGATGCATGTATATGCCTGTGTAATCAACACTGCAATCGACATATAGTACATTTCCATTATCCCTTTGTGCCCATTTACAATCAATAGTACCTCCCAACCCTAGGAAGGCACATCTACTGATCTACTTTCTCTCATTACAGATTATTCTTGCTTTTTCTGGAATTTTATGTGAGTGAATTAATTTAGCATGTGTATTTCTTCTTTTGACTAGCTTCTCTTGTTGTTCAGTTGCTAAATCGTGTCCTACTCCTTGCGACCCCATGAACTGCAGCACTCCTGGCTTCCCTGTCTTTCACTGTCTCCACTCGTGCTAAGTGCTGAGTGGCTTCAGTCTTAGAATACTGGAGTGGGTTGGGTTGCCGTTGCCTTCTGCGAGGAATTTTCCTGACCCAGGGATCAAACCCACATCTCGTATGTCTCCTGTGTTTGGCAGGTGGGTTCTTTACCACTAGCACTACCTCTGTCTCCTGCAGTTTGCTCAAACTCGTGTCCATTGAGTCAGTGATATTGGTAAATGTATCAATACTTGTGGTAGATAGAATTCTAAGACAGGTCCCAAGATCCCTGCTATCTGGTACACACACAGCATCTCCAAATTATGCAATTAAGCCCTAATCTAGGTGCTAATGTGAAGGAATTTTACAGATGTAATAAAGTATCAAATCAATTCACTTTAAGACAGGGAGTCTATATTATATTTAAATTCCATTTCCAATCAATTGTTGCTAGTATATAAAAATGCCATTGATTTTTGTGTGTTCAACTTGTATCTTCTGTCCTTATTAAATTAACTTATTAGTTCTAGGATTTTTTTTAAAACATATTCTCTTTTACAGGGTTTTCCAGGTGGCTCAGATGGTAAAGTGTCTGCCTGCAATGTGGGAAACCTTGGTTAGATCCCTGGGTCGGGAAGATCCCCTGGAGAAGGAAATGGCAACCCACTCCAGTACTCTTGCCTGGAAAATTCCATGGACGGAGGAGCCTAGTAGGCTACAGTCCACGGGGTCGCAAAGAGTCGGGCACGACTGAGTGACTTCACTTTCAGGGTTTTCTACATACACAATCATGGTGTTTGCAAATAAAAACATTTTACACCTTTGTTTCCAATTGCAATGACTTACCATCTTTTTCTTGCCTATTACAGTGATTAATAAGTTGAAAGGAAGCAGTGGGAGTGGACATCCTTGCCTTTTCCTGGTGAGGTGAAAACCATTAATTTTTTTTTTTATCATTGAGTATGGTGTTAGCAGGTTTTTTTTTTAAATAAAATAGATGTCCCTTATATTGGGAATTCCCTGGCAGTCCAGTGGTTAAGGCTTTGTGTTTTCACTGCAGGGGGCATGAGTTCAATCCCTGGTCAGTGAAATAAGATCCTGCATTCTGGGTGGTGCAGCCAAAACAAAAAAAAAAGAGGTCTCATAAAGTTGAAGAAGTCTCCTTATATTCCTAGTTTGCTGAGTTTTGTCAGGAATAGGTGTTGAATTCTGTTAAATGATTCTGATAATACTCATTCTCTGCAGCATGAGGTTATATCTCATTGTGGTTTTGATTTACATTTCCCTGAGAATTAGTGACATTGAACGTCTTTTCATGTGCGTGTTGGCCATATGTATGTCTTCTTTGGAAAAATGTCTGTTTAGCCCCTCTGCCCATTTTGAATGGAGTGGTTTGTGTTTATTATTGTTGAGTTTTATGAGTTCCATTCAATGCAATCCCTATCAAGTTTCCAAAAACATTTCCCCCCCAACAGGAATAGAGCAAAAAATAGAAACAATTTATATATAATCACAAAAGACCCCGAGTAGTTAAAACAATCCTGGGGAAAAAAGAACAAATCTGGAGGTATTACACTCCCTGATTTCAAACTATATTACAAAGCTACTGTATATCGAAATGGCATAGTATTTTCAGAAAACCAGATACAGAGATCAATGGAACAGAACTGAGATCTCAGAAATAAACCCACATATATATGGACAATTAATTTATGTCAGAGGAACAAAGAACACATAATAAAGAAAGGATGCTGCTGCTGCTGCTAAGTCACTTCAGTCGTGTCCAACTCTGTGCGACCCCATAGACGGCAGCCCACCAGGCTCCCCTGTCCCTGGGATTCTCCAGGCAAGAACATTGGAGTGGGTTGCCATTTCCTTCCAGTGCATGAAAGTGAAAAGTGAAAGTGAAGTCGCTCAGTCGTGTCCGACTCCTAGCGACCCCATGGACTGCAGCCTACCAGGCTCCTCCATCCATGGGCGTTTCCAGGCAAGAGTACTGGAGTGGGGTGCCATCGCCTGCTCTGAGAGAAAGGATAGTCTCTTCAATAAATGGTTTTGGGAAATATGGGCAACCACATACAAAACAAAAATAATGATACCAGATCACCAGCTCACACCATACACAAAAATCAAGACAAAATGAATTCAAGACTTGAGTGTAAGACCTGAGACCATTAAACTCCCAGAGGAAAACATAGGCAGCACATTCTTTGTCATTGGGGATAGCAGTATTTTCCTGGACTTGTCTCCTCAGGCAAGGGAAACAAAACAAAAATAAACAAATGGGGCTACATCAAACTAAAAACTTCTGTATAGCAAACAAAACCATCAACAAAATGAAAAGACAACCTACTGAGTAGAAGAAGATATTTGCAAGCCATGTATCCAATAAGGGTTTAAATGTGCTTTGACTTTTTGATAATATCCACCCTCACAGCTGTGAGGTAATATCCCATTGGGGTTCTGATTAATATTTCTCTGATGATGAGTGATGCTGAACATCTTTTCACATACCTGTTAGGCATTTGCATGTCATCTTTGGAAAAATGCCTAGTCAAGTCTTTTCCCAATTTTGGAGGGAAGAATTATTTATTTTATATATTGTCTTGCACATAGTTAATTAACCATTACAACCATTACATTAGTATTGAGTAACCAATGTATTCTGGTTACAAATGTGGAGAAATATAAGCAAAGACTGAGTCAGTCAGCTCAGTATATCATTATACCACAGGTTTCATTATGGGTTCTTTTGAAGGAAAATGGATATTTAAGAAATTTTCAATTGACTTTGACTTTCTGACTAAAGTACAATTTACTATCTTGGGTTTTTTCCTAGTGTAATTGAGACTAACAGACATATAGCATTATTTATGTTTAAGGTGTACAAAGTCATGATTTGTTATATGTATGCATTGTGAAATTGTATCACAATAAGATTCACCAACATATCCACCATGTCACACAGTTACCTTTTTGTGTGTATGGTGAGAACTTTTAAGATCTAGTCTCTAAGCAGGTTTCAAATTTACAGTAGTCTTAGCTTTAGTTATCATGTGGTACATTACATCTCTAGAACTTAATCCTCTTGTAAATGGAAGTCTGTACCCTTTGACCATATCACCCATTTCTCTCATGCTCTTGCCCCTGGTGATCACCAATATATTCTCTGATGCTTTGTTTGATTTTTTTAGATTCTACATATGAGCTTGATTTTTAGATTCTACATATAAGTAAGATCATACAATATTTGTTTTTCTCTGTCTGACTTCTTTCACTTGGCATAATGCCATAAAGGTCCACCCACGCTGCTACAAAGGTCAGAATTTTCTTCTTTTTTATTGCCGAATACACACACACACACACACACGTTCACATATATATCACATTTTCTTTATCCCTTCATCTGTTGACAGACAGGTTGTTTCCAAGTCTTGGATGTTGCAAATAATGCTGTAAAAAACATGGAGGTACAGATAGTTCTTTGAGACATTGATTTCATTTTTTGGGTATATACTTAGAATTGGAATTGCTGGATCATATGGTAATTCTATATTTAATAGCTTGAAGAACCTCCATATTGTTTTCCATAGTGACTATGCCAATTTACATTCCCACCAACAGTGTACACGCATTCCTTGCCAATTTTTAATTGGGTTGTTTGAGGGTTTTTGTTATTGAGTTGTAATAGCTTCTTATGTATTTTGGTGTTAGCTCCTTATCAGATATACGGTTTGCAAATATTTTATCTTTTCTTTGTCCTTTGGAAACTTAAAGTTCATGTAGCTCCACTTTTTTTTGACTTTGCTTTTGTTGCCTATGTTTGGTTTCAAATTTTAAAAATTGAGTTAATTTTTTAGAGTGATAACAAGCATTTATTAGCTCAATAAACTGAGTTAACGTTTGTATACTATGAATCTTTTTCCCCTGTAGATTTTCAACTGTTCCAATACCATTTGTTTTTAAAAATGCTTTTTTTTCCTTCACTGAATTGTTTTTGCACTTTTGCCAAAAGCAGTTGGGTATATTTGTGTATGTCTGTTTCCAGGTTTTCTATTCTTCTTCATTGATTTGTGTTTCTATCACTCTGCCAATATCAGACAGTCCTTATTACTGTAGTTATATAATAAATCTTGAAATAGGATAGATTGATTTTCCCAATTTGTGCTTTTTCAAAACTATTTTCGCTATTCTAATTCCATTGACTTTTCATATAAGTTTTATAGTAATCCCTGCCGAAATTTAGGAAAGACATTTCTGTAGATAAATTGTTTATAAAACTACATAATAGATATTATATGGTCTACAAAAAATCTTGTTTGGATTTTGGTAGGAATTACATAAATATATAAATTTGAGGAGGACTGACATTTTTACTTTTTCGAGTCTTCTAATTCATGGACATGCTATATCTCTTCATACATTTAGATCTTGTTTGGTTCCTTTTATTTTGTAGTTTTCATACAGCTCCTTTGCATGTTTTGTTAGGTTTACATCTAATTCTTTTACTTTTTGAGAAATGGATGCTAAGTCACTTCAGCCATGTCCGACTCTTTGTGACCCTATGGATTGTAGTCCGCCAGGCTCCTCTGTCCATGGGGTTCTCCAGGCAAGAATACTGGAGTGGGTTGCCATTTCCTTCTCCAGGGGATCTTCCCAACCTAGGGATTGAACCCAGGTCTCCCTCATTGCAGGCAGATTCTTTACCATCTGAGTCACAAGGGAAGCCCCATTTGAGCAATGGTAAGTGCTATTATGTTTTTAAATTTTAATTTTGGTATCTACTTGTTCACCAGCTACCTGATCACAAGTGATCATGAAAGGGACAGTGTTTTGTCCCTACTGGGATAAGGACTCTAGATACTGTTTACCTTCCCTGCATTGAGTATTTCTGCCACAACTACCATCCATGGACTTACAGAATGCCTTAATCACTGTAATGTTATTGCACACATCATTGCTTCTGATCAAAGAATTCACTTTGATCAGAGAAATCACTTTGCAGCAATAGCAGTGTGGCAGTGGGCCCATACTCATGGAATTCACTGGCCTTACTATGTTCCCAAGCACCATGAAGCATATAGCTTGTTAAAAAGATTGAATGGTCCTTTCAAGACTCAGTTACAGTGCCAGCTAGATGGCATTACCTTCCCTGGTGGCTCAGTGGTAAAGAATCCATCTGCAATGCAGGAGACGCAAGAGGCTCGGGTTTGATCCCTGCTTTGGGAAGATCCCCTGGAGAAGGAAATGGCAACCCACTCCAATATTCTTCCCAGGAAAATCACATGGAGAGAGGAGCCTGGCGGGCTACGGTCCATGGGGTTGCAAAGAGTTGGACACGAACGAGCACAGCAAGTACTAAGTACTCTAAGACTGGGGCAAGGGTCTCCAGAAGGCTAAATGTTTCTGAGTCAATGTCTAATATATGGTGTTATGGGCTTCCCTGGTAGCTCAGCTGGTAAAGAATCCACCTGCAATACAGGAGACCCCGGTTCGATTCCTGGATCGGGAAGTTCCCCAGGAGAAGGCATAGGCTACCCACTCCAGTATTCTTGGGCTCCCTGGTGACTCAGATGGTAAATAATCTGCCTGCAATGTGGGAGACCTGGGTTCGACCCCTGAGTTGGGAAGATCCCCTGAAGAAAGGCATGGCAACCCACTCCAGTATTCTTGCTTGGAGAATCTCCATGGACAGAGGAGCCCGGTGGGCTACAGTCCATGGGGTTGCAAAGAGTCAGACACGACTGAGAGAGTTAGCTAAGCACAGCATATGGTGCTATTTCTCCGATAGTCACAATTCATGGATCTTGGAATCAAGGGATGGAAACAAGTTGCACCACTCACTATTACCCTCAGTGACCCACAAACAAATTTTTTTCGTCGTATTTCTGTGTGCTGAGGTAAGAGGGAGAGCTATGGAAGCTGCTATCTGTGTTCTCTCCTAGCCTACTAGACTCATTCAAGCTGCAAGTCTGGAAGGAGAGAGGTCAATCCTCTGGGGAATTTCTCCAGAGAATTTAGGAACACCATTTACATATAGCTGTACTTTTTCCCTTCTCAAGGAGAAGCTGAAACCTGGACTTTTGTGTCCACTTGCTCTGTGCTGAGCAGGAAGGGGAACTATGGTGTCTGTGGGCCCAAGCTATTGTCTACATTCTCCCTCAGACTTCTAGACTATGGTGGATCCATCCAATGCGAGATTGACAGGGCAGAGGTCAGTTCTCTGAGGAGCCTCCTCAGAAGGGCAGGGCACTGGAGGCACAAACGAATCATCCCCCTATAACTCCCCTTACCAAATCTAGGATCTTGGGAGCCTCTTTATGATCATATGGCATTGCACTGGGGGCAGGGACTCCTGCAAAAGGATGTCCTGAATCTCTCCACCAGCTTCAGTCTGGTTTCATGGTTGTTTAGTTATTTTGTTTCTGGATTTCTTACAAAGAGAATTTGTCCATGAACTATTGCTGAATTGGTGTGTTTGTAGGGGAAAGGATGGCCCAGGGCTTCCTACTTTGTCATCATGATGATGTCACTCTTAAGACTTTTTTTAAAGCTTTGTTAGGGTAGATCAAATATGTCTTACTACTAGGGTATTATTGTAGGCTGAAAAAAAATGCTCTCTTCTTCCCCTAAATATTTGTTTCTAAATCCTTAGAACCCATGAACATTATCTTTTATAACAGAAAGGTAAATATGATTATATATGTAAAAATATGTGACTAAATAGGCTTCCTTATTTAATGGCTGAAATGGTGGCTCAGATGGTAAAGAGTCTGCCTGCAATGCAGGAAACTTGGGTTCGATTCCTGGATTGGGAAGATCCCCTGGAAAAGGGAATGACAGCCCAGTCCCGTATTCTTGCCTGGATAATTTCATGGACAGAGGAGCCTGGCGGGCTACAGTCTATGGGGTTGCATAGAGTTGGACACAACTGAGTGACTAACAACTCCACTTTTTCACTGTCTTGACTTATCTGGGTATGCTCTAGATGCAATGTATTCTTATAAGAGAGAGGCAGAGGGAGTTTACACCAATACACCCACACACACACGAAAGTGATGTGAAGAAGTTGGCAGAAATTGGAGTGATGCAGCCACAAGTCAAGGAATGCCAAGTCATCCATCAGTCACTAGGAGCTAAAAAATGCAAGGAACGGATTCTCCTCTAGAACTTTTGGAGGGAGTACACCCCTAACGGCATGTTGATTTTATGCTACTAGCCTCCAGAACTGTGAAAGAATAGATTTCCATTGTTTTGAGTGATCAAGTTTGTGGTAATTTGTTACAGTAGCCTCAGAAAACTAACTCTTTTGAGATTTCTACTGAATGCTCCAGATTTCAGTAAAATTTATCCACTTTTGCTGAATGATAGCCAAAGGTCTTCCATTCCTGTGTGAGCACAAGAAATTGTTCAACCTAAATCTCTCTGGTAACTGTTATTTGCCTAGCCTTTGGACATTTCACCCTTTGCAGACACATCTTATATTTACCAGAATAGTTACAGGGAACGCCCAGCAAATTTCTCTCATAGTTGCCGCTCTCTGGCACTCTACTTTGCAAATTCTAGTCACTTTAACTTCTCTAAAATCCAGTCTCTGTCTTCTCAACTCACTGATGCTACTTTACTTTGCTTGGCTTCCTACTACATGTGTGGCACTTCAAAAAGTGTGGGCAGGCCAAAAAAGTGGCATGTTTATAGGACTCACCTCAGGGTCAATTAGAGAACTGACCTCAGTATTATACCTTGAAAATCAGAGCATAATGGATCATAGCAGAGATATGCAGATTCACCTTAAAGAACAAATATAGGCAGAAAATTTACTCAAGACATTAATGTAGCTTAAGGGGAAAATGTGTCAATCTGGAGGTGGTTTTATCCTGTTGAGAGCACTCAAAAAATGAGTTAAAAAGGCAAATGTTGGCAGGGAAGAAAAATGTTAAATTTGTCCAGGGGAGAATGTTTCCTAGAATAACATATTTTAAGTCCTGGTAGTTATAAACAAAATGAACAAACCAAGAGCTTTCAGAACCAAAGATAACTAATGCAAGAACTAGAATTCAGATGCTTGCTGTCTCTTCTTTTGCAGAGCTCATTAACCCAGACATAGGCATAGTAGGCAGCAGTCAAATATTTTGACACTACCACACTACTTCATTACCTTCTATGGGAAAGGCAGGTCAGAAGATTTTTCTGGAAGTGTGCTTCTATGTCTGCTTCTGTAGACCATAATCTTCTTAACTGGCTTGGTAGTTTTCCTGCCAAAGTCTAGCAGTTTCGCTATGACATACTCTGGTTCTCTATCCTAGATTGTTGGGTCAGTTGGAGGGTGGTAGTGAATTCAGGTATCCAGTGAACAGACATTCTAGAGAATGGTGGAAGTAGAATATATGCAAAGGATGAGGGCAGTTGGCGTCAAAAGATGTTAGTTGATGATCTATCATTCAAATGTGCTGTGTTTAGTAACTCAGTCATGTCTGACTCTTTGTGACCCCATGGACTGTAGCCTACCAGTCTCCTCTGTCCATGGGGATTCTCCAGGTGAGAATACTAGAGTGGGTTGCCATGCCCTCCTCCAGGGAATGTTCCCAACACAGGAATCAAACCCAGGTCTCCTTCATTGCAGGGAATTCTTTACCATCTCAGCCACCATTCAAATGGTCCCAAGTAATCATCTTTCAGCACGGATGGTAGATACTTGCCTATAAGCAATTATATAGATTTCTCATATGAATATCCTCCCCCAATATATATCAGCGCTTGACTTTCAGTCCTTGTGAAGGACTTGCAGTTCTCTCAGTGTTGTTTGTCCTGGGGGTAGATAACATGGTTGTTTTGAAAGATAGATCGATGAGTTTCTCGATCACTTGAAATATTATGTGAAAAGATAGACACAAAAGAGTACAGAGTATATAATTCCATTATATGAAACTCCAGAAATGACAAATCTTTTCTAGATGATGAAAGCATATTCATGTTTGCCTGTAGCTTGTATTCGGGTACTGGTTGACTGAGATAGATGCATGGGAACTTTGGGGAGTAATGAAAGTCTCTTTTATATATATATATATATATATATATATATATATATATATATATATATTTTAATCTCTTATATTTTGACTGTAATAGTTGCTACTTCCAAGGGGGTATATATAATTTGTCAGAACTCGTCATAACGTATACTCAAAATGGTGACTTTTACTGTATATAAACTATACCTAAAAAAGATTTTTAAAAGAAGCTATGGTTTGCCAAGATGATCTGACAGGTACTGAATCATCAAAAAAATCCATAAACAATAAATGCTGGAGAGAGTGTGGAGAGAAGGGAACCCTCCTACATTTCTGGTGGGAATGTAAATTGGTACAGCCACTCTGGAGAACAGTATGGAGGTTCCTTAAAAAACTGAAAATAGAACTACCATATGACCCTGCAATCCCACTCCTGGGCATATATCTGGAGAAAAACGTGATCTGAAAAGATAGATGCACCCCAGTGTTCCCTGCAGCACTATATACAATAGCCAAGACATGGAAGCAACCTGAATGCCCATTGCCAGAAGAATGGATAAAGAAGATGTGGTCCATATATACAATGTGTGTATAGTATTGGAAGGACTTGGCTTTGGGCTTGGAGAAACTGTTCAAGTGCCTGACCTAACTGTGGGCTCCAGATCCCAGATAAACCATATTCACGTGTAGTTTTGCCTTAGATTCTGAAAGTGCCTCCTGGTTAAGTGGCAGACTTGTCTGGATTCCCAGTTAAGGAAGTGACAGATGGTGTAGGACCGTAGTGGGCAGAGCTAGAACTTAGGGAGAAGTCCAAAACCAGATGAAGAGTATAGGTTTTCTTAGGCTCTAAGGCACTTGGATCTCCATCTGTATAAACAATAGACCAAGGAATGGATTATGAGCAGCAACGCACTGACAATACTGGTTTTTTTTTTTTTTTTTTGCTTGTTATCTTATGAGCATGTTAATTCAATTATCTCTATTGCTTCCAACATGGGATATCTAGAAGGGGTTTCCATTTAAACTAGGATAACTTTGGTATCTCATCATCACTGTGGAAAGCATACCACCCAGAATTCTATGCTCTGAAATGCCATTCCTACTGCTCTTTGCAGGTAAAAGATGAACCTTCTGTTCTCACCCTGGAACCCTGGTGAGTATACCAAGGAGTTTCCAGTGGAGGAGGTGGTACATATGGGCAAAGACTCTACTTTGGTACATATTCAGAGGTTAGCGTCCAGGAGGCCTGTGGCATGGATTCTTCTATTTCTCTAGTTTTGTGGACACAATCTATATTCATGCCCTGAGACTTACTATTTTTTTAAATTTTTAATTGAAATATAGTTGATTTACTATATTACATTGTATACCTATACAAAATAGTGATTCAAAATTTTTATAGATTATACTCCATTTAAAGTTACTATAAAATATTAGCTATATTCCCTGTGCTGTACAGTATATCCCTGTAGCTTATTTTACACATAGTAGTTTGTACTTCTTAATCCTCTATCCCTATCTTGCCCCTCCCTTCCCATCCTGAGGCTTATTATATTTGAAAAAAATAATACTGCTCCAATCCATCCATCATGTAGTATCTCCTGAGAATTGCTGAGAGCTCAGACTACAGGGCCTATTCTTTCTAGTCAACAAATGGCACTGTAGGCTATCTCCTAACTGGTGGGGCTGCTGAAAAAAAAATTATTGCCTAAGAGAGTCGAGCTTACTAGACTCTCCTCGTGTTTTGGCAGAATCTGAAATCTCTAGAGTTCTTCCTCACCTGGGGTTGCAGGTTGCTGGTGAATTTCCCCTAAAGTGAGAGCAGCAGAGCAGTGATACTGGTTGAAAGCAATGATTCCCATTTCTGCTCTCTTTGCCTTTGAATGCATCGTGCTGAACGCTGGAGGGCACTCTTGGGCTATTAGAAGTTGAGAGCTGAGGGTGTCCTTAGATGCCTCAATAACTGCGTGGGGTGTAGAGAATTTTCTCGTCTCCTGAGGGATTTATCAGATGGTGCCACCAGGGCCTGAACTGGGTTCGGGGATATGAGGAAAATGATTAAGTACTGATTAGGAATTCAGGCAATGGTGGCCTAACTTTTTAGGCAGAGCTCACTGAGTCACGGGCATGAGACGAGGCCAATTCAAAGGAACATCTACTTTCAATTACCATATGCATGCAGATTTGCATATCTATATTTCCAAATTTTCCTTCTGAGTCTCAAATATATATTTGTTGTTGTTGTTTAATGGCTAAGTCATGTCTGAGTCTTGCAACCCCATGGATGGAAGGCTCTTCCATCCATGGGATTTTCCAGGCAAGAATACTGGAGTGGATTGTCATTTCCTTCTCCACGGGATCTTCCTGACCCAGGGATAGAACCCAAGTCTCCTGCATTGGCAGGTGGATTCTTTACCGCTGAGCCACCATACACACACACACACACACACACACATAACATATGAATATACACATAACATATATGTATACACACATGAGATATGTACACACAACCATCTACTTGATAGCTGCTTGAATATCCATCAGCCACCTTAAAGTTTCCAAAAGGGAACTAATATTTTCCTTACTCTCTTTGCCACCCACTCTTCTCACATTTCCATCCCCTGGCAAACCTTACTAACCATACCCCTTCTCTGCCTCCCAGACTTGCCCACTTCCCAGTTGTCCCCATCTCATTAAACAGCACCACCTTGTTCAAGTCATCAAACTGGTGGTATAATCTTTGACCATTTTCCCTTCTATCTTCTTTTTCATTAATTAGCCTCTTCCTGTTCACTCTATTTCCTAAATATCTCTTGAATGTACACAATTTTCCACATGCCTCATTCCTGGCCATCATCTCCTCTCACTTGGATTGCTACAGTGACCTTATAGACACTTTCCTCACATGCCATGTTGATTTCTCCCATTTATTCTCTACTCAGCAACCAGAATGCATCTGAAATCTAAATCTGTGTTACTTCTCTGCTTGAAACCATTTAATGGCTAATCTTATCCTTCAGGATAACGAGTAAATTCTTTAGCATGGGACTCCATGCTTCTTTGAGAGAGTATATTCTGTGCTTTGTACTATGTTAGAGACATTGGGGATGAATTCATAACTGAAATATATACAGTCTCTGGTTTCATGAAGCTTCCTTATTAAAGCCATAACATATGTGGAGGTTATCGTATAGTGCCACAGAAGGCCATGCATGATCTGGTTCCTGCTCCATCCTCTCATTTTGGCATTCCCTCTTCTGACCTATCTTACCATCTCTTCACTATCCCTTCAAATTTTATAGTGCAGCCAGGCAGAGCTACTTCTGGTTTGCACATGCTTCTCTTTAAAGCTTTGACTCCTCTGAACAAGGTATTTTCTTTCTGCGTGGAATACCTGCCACAACTTCTTCATCCAGTAAAATCCTGTTCATCCTTCAAAGCTCATTTCAGATGTCGTATCTTACAGGAAACCCTCCCTGGTACCTTTATCCTCTAAGCCTGTGTTAGGTGTCACTATAATCCCATAGAAATCTTATGTTTATCTCCTTCACAGCCTTTTACATACTGTATTATAATTGTTTCCTTCTTTGTCTCTCCCTCTTTGGTGAGAATCCATTTCACAAAAACCCAGAGTAAAGTATATGGCCATGTTAAGTTGCTCATGTCTGCTGTCTCTCATTTTCTTCGTTGCTAGCTAGTTTTGACAGACCACTTTTCTCTCTTCTTCTCACAACCCCAATTTGCTACATTTTGGGGGCAAGTGGCTCCACACTGCAATAAGGAAAACATAAGCATGGAGAATGTCGTTGAGCCTAGTTCTAGCTTGGGCAGCAAAATATTCTAGAATACCTGACTGAGAACACTGTCAAAAGCACCCAATAAAGTATCATCAGAGATCTTATTAATTCAGAGCATTAGGGCTGATGCTGAAGGGAAATTTTGGAAAATCTCTGAGAGTTTGGATCTCTTTTCATGCACAAGCTATTTTGTATCCCTAACTCAGGTTATCACTTGAACTTGAACCGTAGTTTGGAAAAGTGATCCCTTTGAGCAACGACCTAGTAGATTTCTGAGGAAAGAACCGTAAAATGTTCTTTTGTTAAAGGAATCAGATTGGATTCATTTAGAATAAAATAGTAAGCCATTTTGATTATGTCTATACATATATGGGCTTCCCAGGTGGCACTAGTGGTAAAGAACCCGCCTGCCAACACAGGAGATGTGGGTTTGATCCCTGGCTTGGGAAGATCCCCTGGAGAAGGGCGTGGCCACCCACTCCAGTATTCTTGCCTGGAGAATCCCATGGACAGAGGAGCCTGACGGGCTACAGTCCATAGGGTCACACAGAGTCAGACTTGACTAAAATGACTTAGCACACACACATACATGTATAACCCAGGAAAGCCTCTATGTGGCAGGATTTCTGTCATTCACAGGGTGCAACTAGAGGCACAACCCCATACCAAAGGTTATTTGTAGGGCAGTCTCTGTGGGCAGTCATCCATTTGGCAGACACCATTTCAGGGACAGCTGCCTGTGATACAATTAGAGGGGCCTGGACTGCTATGATTTTGTTTTTGGAGAATCTCCTTAAATCATGGGATTTGAGGGGCTCCCTCCAACTCATACTTTTTCAGGTAGTTGCATATGAGGCATGACTGGAACAATATGAGTATAACATATGTCATATTCACATATTCACATATGACATATAGAATGATACAATGTTTATTTGTACATATAATATGGCAGACTCTACCATATGAGCCACCAGGGAAGCCCTATTATAATATGACAACAACCATTAAACACATGATTTGAGAAGCCATCTTTGTGTGGTATGGTTTTATCTGCCAGTCAAATACAATCTGATTTCAGGGACAGTCTCTGCTACTGGTGCGAACCAGGTCTGGCTGTCTCATTGGTGGACTAGAGGAGGGGAGGGTCCTTCATACCATGTGACCTGAAGCACGAAAACCACGATAGCTTATTTAGCTATATTTGAGGGATAACTTATCTATAATGTATGAATGTATGTGTAATGTGTCTATGACTTCATTGTAAAAAAAGGCAGGAGTAGCTTGTGACACTATGAAGCTAGTCCTGGAGGGGATAGTAGAACCTGGCAGAAGTACTACATGAATATTGAGATAATAACAAAGATCCTAATAATATAAAATACAATGGAAACAGAACTAGCTATCATTTATTGAACACTTACTACGTACCAGGAAATTTTCAAACCACCTACCTTGTACACATTTTCTTTCAGTATTTCATTTTAAAAATCACAGTAACTCTGGAAAATAGATATGTTTCTCATTTTATAGAGTAAGAAGCTAGGGCTCAGAGAATCTAACTATGCCACATCATACAGGTATTAAGTGGCAGACCTGGGTTTAGAATCCAGGACTGTCTGACTCCAAAGCCCATGCTTTTTCCACTGCACTGCTCGAGAGATTCAAGCTTCAGATTCATTTAGTCCTAAGCTTTTTTTCTCTTGGCTTCAGAGGAAGGATTGCTCATCAGCTACAGAAGGATCTTTAGGAAGAAATGCAACAATTCAAATAAACTAAATGCTCATTCAATCACCAAGTTTTCTCAAATCTATCCTCAACCAAATGTCTCTGTTGTTGTTTAGTGGCTCAGTCATGTCCGACTCTTTGCCAGGCTGCTCTGTCCATGAGATTCTCCAGGCAAGAATATTACAGTGGGTTGCCATTTCCTCCTCCAGGAGATCTTCCCGATCCAGGGATCGAACCCGGGTCTCCTGCATTGGTAGGTGGATTCTTTACCACCGAGGCACCTGGGGAGCCCCAAATATCTCTGTAGTTCTCTCTAATCCATATGCTCCTCTCTCTGCCCACTTCTGTAGGCACCTACTTCTGAGGTCCTCTCATCTATATTATTGAAATGACTTCTTAAATGCCGTCTTCACCTCCAAAATCTCTTCTCAATCTGCCCTCTGCAGATAATTCCTAGTGATGTTTTTAAAACACAAATCTAATCAGGTCATTCTCATGCTCAAAACCCTTCAATGGATCTCCATTGACAAAGGAATGTGAGAACATCAGCTCTTAGGTCCTTGATTAACCTTTCAACCTCAGATACTATTCTTTCAGCCATAACAAGCTCCTGCAGTTTTTCAAGCACAGCATACTCTCTTGAGACATTGGGATTTATCCCTATCTCAATTACACTAGAATTAATTAAATTCTTTTCCTCCATGTGGGCCTTATTCAGGCCATCTTTTACTATGTGTAGACTGCTAAATATTGCTAAGACAAGATCTCTTAACTATGTGGATTTATCCTTCTACAGATTTATGGCTTTTAAGCTCCCTTTGCACCCCCATGTCATAATACTGCGATGTTTTCTTGGACTGCTCTCTGCTCCATTTCCCACAACAGCTTACTGGAACCTCCATGAGTTTCTCCCTGTCTTCTCCTTCATTATTTCTATCTTCACACTCAATACTTGACCTCCCTAATATCCAAAATATTGAAGTCATCAAGTTAGAATTCTTATACTTCTTGTCCCTTCCTTCTACCAACAGGTATATGTTTGACTCATCACTGTCTCCTTCCCTCCTGCTTTGGTGAAAAAGAATTCCCATTATGCCTAAGATAAATTCCTCTACCTGTGCTCTGGATTCCATTTCCTTTTATTTGCTCTAAAAAATTACTTTGTTTTGTATTAACACCTCACTCCCCTTTTTGACTGACTCTTTGCTCTTATCTTGTAAGCATGTTCAAGTTCCCCCACCCTACCCAGCCACAAATGCTACTATTCCTTCTCTGGCTATCACTTTCTATTACAGTTCAACCTCTTAAAAAATGTAATAATCACTAGCTATAGTCTTCACTAGTCAGGAAAGGTCTGTATGAAAAACAGAGATTCAGGAATGAATATGTGTGGATGATGAGTTTATGTTGAAGGGAGAAATAAAAATCCATGTTAGGAGGGGTAGAGAAAGGAGTAAAAGAATACCAAAATGTGGAAGAGCAGCAAAAAAAATGTTGGGATAAACTGAAGGAAAAAAGACAATGTGGCTTTGTTACATAAAACATCTACAGAGTAGGGAAAGAAGAATGATAGAGACACACGAAAATAAATACTACACATTCCCTGAAAATGGAGTTCAAGACCCAGATGAATGAAGGATAGAGAAATGGGTAGTAAAAAATTTAGATTAATCAAAGAGGAGTAAGATCTGTTTACCCCTTTCTATCCTTTCAATTTTAACTCTCCTGTATCTGAAACTATACTTTTTTCTGCCTGTAGGAAAGAAGCTCCCACCTGCTTTCCTATCAGAGCTAACTACTGCATGCACATGGTTAGCTGATTTCACTTCCTCTTGACTTTTCAGGATCTTGCTTTAGTAACTATCCTCATGTTCCATGCTACCAGTTTTATGATGTATACACACATACACGTATCTCCTGATTTGTACCAAACTCTGTTCCTTATGTTTACAATCATACAGAGGATTCTCCAATTCTAAGAACATTCATCCCTTAATCCTGATAAATTCATGAGCTATCTTATTTCTTACCTTCTGTTTATCACCAAACTTTACTAAAGAGTAGTCTACAATTGCTGCCTCTCCTTTCTCACCTCCTTCCCACCATTTAGATTCTGCAACTTCCTGTCTACTGAAATACCTAATGCTTTTAAAAACACCTTCTCCTCTGTATCTCTGAACCATTTCAGCATTGTTAATCATCCTTTCCTTTAAATTTTTTCTTCCTTTGGCTTCAATAATGTTTCAGTCTCTGGATTCTTCTAACTACCATACAAAGCTTTTGCTCCTTAATCTCCAGTTTTCTCTTCCTATCCCCGTGGGTATTTTCCAAGGAAACACCTTCTGATCTTTCTTCTGACTTTAGGCATGGTGATTTCACTCACCTCTATAATTTTAACTATCCTTTCTGTGTGGTAGAATTTCAACCTTTATCTGTATGTTTAACCTCTTAAACTTTCATATGTGTGTTTTTGATGAACAGCTTGATTTGGATGGCTTTCAAGCACTTTATATTCACTTATATCCCATTTCCCACTGACCAAAGCCAGCAGATCCCCTTCTTTCTTTCCTTTGTTAAGTGTTGCTCTCTTCTTACTCACTCAAATAAAACATTTTGGACTTATCTTTGATTCATTCATTCACTCTTTCGGTAAAGATTTGAGAGTCTACTATGTTACTCCTTCTTAAACTTCCAAAGGCTTACTTTTTCCTATAGAATAAAAAGATAAACTTAAGTGAATAATAGGCTCTACAACATGCCCCCACCTTACCGATGAACAATACTTGCAGCCCATCCTTCAGCCAACAGGAACTAGCCATTCTGAAAATACACCCCATGACAGGCATTTACATGTGTGTGAATTTTTCCCTGCCATTTGGAATATGATCATATCCATCCCATACCATTAAATGCTACCCATACTTCTTAACCCGGCTCGAATTCTTATGCGTTAAAGAAATAACCTACATTTCTTCTTCAGTTCAGTTCAGTTCAGTCGCTCAGTCGTGTCCGACTCTTTGTGACCCCATGAATCGCAGCACGCCAGGCCTCCCTGTCCATCACCAACTCCCGGAGTTTACTCAGACTCACGTCCATCGAGTCAGTGATGCCATCCAGCCATCTCATCCTCTGTCGTCCCCTTCTCCTCCTGCCCCCAATCCCTCCCAGCATCAGAGTCTTTTCCAATGAGTCAACTCTTCGCATAAGGTGGCCGAAGTACTGGAGTTTCAGCTTCAACATCAGTCCTTCCAATGAACACCCAGGACTGGTCTCCTTTAGAATGGACTGGTTGGATCTCTTTGCAGTCCAAGGGACTCTCAAGAGTCTTCTCCAACACCACAGTTCAAAAGCAGCAATTCTTTGTTGCTCAGCTTTCTGTATAGTCCAACTCTCACATCCATACATGACTACTGGAAAAACCATAGCCTTGACCAGACAGACCTTTGTTGGCAAAGTAATATCTCTGCTTTTTAATATCCTGTCTAGGTTGGTCATAACTTTCCTTCCAAGGAGTTAGTGTCTTTTAATTTCATGGCTGCAATCACCAAATGCAGTGATTTTAGAGCCCCCCAAAATAAAGTCTGCCACTGTTTCCACTGTTTCCCCATCTATTTGCCATGAAGTGATGGGACCGGATGCCATGATCTTCGTTTTCTGAATGTTGAGCTTTAAGCCAACTTTTTCACTCTCCTCTTTCACTTTCATCAAGAGGCTCTTTAGAAAGTTCCTCTTCACTTTCTGCCATAAGGGTGATGTCATCTGCATGTCTGAGGTTATTGATATTTCTCCCAGCAATCTTGATTCTGGCTTGTGCTTCTTCCAGCCCAGCGTTTCTCATGATGTACTCTGCATATAAGTGAAATAAGCAGGGTGACAATATACAGTGTTGATGTACTCCTTTTCCTATTTGGAACCAGTCTGTTGTTCCATGTCCAGTTCTAACTGTTGCTTCTTGACCTGCATATAGGTTTCTCAAGAGGCAGGTCAGGTGGTCTGGTATTCCCATCACTTTCAGAATTTTCCACAGTTTATTGTGATCCACACAGTCAAAGGCTTTGGCATAGTCAATAAAGCAGAAATAGATGTTTTTCTGGAACTCTCTTGCTTTTTCTATGATCCAGCGGACGTTGGCAATTTGATCTCTGGTTCCTCTGCCTTTTCTAAAACCAGCTTGAACATCTGGAAGTTCACGGTTCACATATTGCTGAAGCCTGGCTTGGAGAATTTTGAGCATTACTTTCCTAGCATGTGAGATGAGTGCAATTGTGTGGTAGTTTGAGCATTCTTTGGCATTGCCTTTCTTTAGGGTTGGAATGAAAACTGACCTTTTCCAGTCCTCTGGCCACTCCTGAGTTTTCCAAATTTGCTGGCATATTGAGTGCAGCACTTTCACAGCATCATTTTCAGGATTTGAAATAGCTCAACTGGAATTCCATCGCCTCCACTAGCTTTGTTTGTAGTGATGCTTTCTAAGGCCCACTTGACTTCACATTCCAGGATGTCTGGCTCTAGGTGAGTGATCACACCATCGTGATTATCTGGGTCATGAAGCTCTTTTTTTGTACAGTTCTTTTGTGTATTCTTGCCACCTCTTCTTACCCACAAATAATTTATCTGTTTTCTTTATATGTGTAACATACCATTGTTTCCTTATAGTACATGTCCATTATTCATATGTCATAACTTTTTTTTTTTTGACGTTCTTGTTGTTGAAAAGGAGGAAGAGACTACAACAGAGAGGAAGATTTTTGGTAAAATATTATCATGAAAATGTTTGAAAGATAGGAGATCTGAATTGGAGGGCATGATCAAGGATGTCAATTAGGGAGGAGAACAGCTTGGATTTGTAAACTAAAGATGTGGTGCCCTTTCTTCATTCTTCATAAAGCAGAGTGGTTTTGGAGTAGAGGGACATTTAAATTACATCTCAGGAAAGGGAAAAGGGCCAGAGATAATTGGAAATTGACCAGTAAAGCTGAATACTCAGAAATTGTGTGCAAAAATGTAGACTTGAAAGATTATTTGGAAGCATATGCTAACACTTTGCAATATGCTTACATAAAAGGGAGGTGATCCAGTAGGTTGACAGGATTTATATGCAAGAGAGAGTAGAGTTCCGACATATAAAATGAAAGATAGCACTTTTTCTTATCATGCAATGGTAAAAGCTGAAATTAATTTCTTAAAAGCTTGGAAATTTGGCAGAGGTAAATGGAGGATGAGCAAATTCATATAAGTAAGAGAAGGTAGTGAAAACAATGAGGAATGGTCAAGGAAAGAGAAGCCCAGCTTTCATTTCAAGCTGTCAGAGAGGATTGGTACAGATGAAAAAATAATTTGAAGAAAGCTCTCAAAGAAAAAAACGAAGCCAAATGCTTTGAAGAAAAAAATAGATATTTTCGATTTCAGAACAAACTAATGGAGAGCACAGAAAAAAATAGAGAAATTAGAACATAGGTAGGGAAAATCAAAGTGCAAATGACACATGTCTGCAATAGACAGAAAGCCTGGGTAATATAGGGAAGAAGCAAAAGCAAGCAAAGCTACTGACATTTTTTTCATGTGTATGAAGAGAAGATTGCCATGTGTTTGAGAGATTATAGACAGTTAGGTTAAGGTGACTTTAAGTCAGTTATGAGAGTCTTTTATGGATCTATAATGCAGGAAAGAATATAGGCTAATATGAAAAAATAAGCAGCAAGTGAAAGAGTGACTCAGCAACAGACTTCACAGCTCAAGTGTGAGTGAGCACCATGAACAAGTTGTTGATGAGAAAATTGAATTCTGCTGCCTTATGGATGCAGCACAATGGAAAATCTACAAGCTTTAGAGTTAGAGATGGGTTTGAGTCCTACTTTTATTTTTGGCAAATCTTTGTAACTTCCAAATCCTTGAATTTCTCATCTGTAAAGTGACTTCATGTTGTTGTGAAACTCAAATTGAACGATCTTTGTGACCATATCTTGAAAAAAATTTAGATATTATTATTCTAGGACTTTTTTTTACATGGGCTGAGCAAACGTTTATTTGTGGGTGTCTTCCTGTCCTCCCCTGTCTTCACTGAGATATGACTGACATACAACCTTGTGTAAGTTTAAGGTGCACAACATAGTGGTTTTAGACACGTACATATTGCAAAGGGATGATATCTGTAGTTTTCCGTGGTTTTATGGGATAAGCAGGAAGTAACTGATATGATAGAACAGGGAAGGTTAGTGGCATTTGAGCAAAGAAAAAGAAACTGGGAATCACTGACATTACTAAACAGTATTTTTAGAAATCTTTTTATTAAGGCTCGTGATGGCACTATTCCTGATGCATGAGATGCAGTAGTATGTCTAAACAAGTGACAGGTGACCAGTGAACTGCAGAGATCACGTGAGAAGCCAGAGGATCTTTATTATCTTTAAATAAATGTATTTTATTTGAGCAAAATGCAATTTTATATGCCGTACACAGCTATTGTGGGTTACAGAAAGGGCTGTAATACATAAATAAAACACCCAACTAAGTAACTTTGGACCTGGCTCTCTTCATATTTCTCTGTGCTCACTGAATGGTAGGAAAGAAATGAATGATGCTTAGGATGAGGTCACCCGGCCCTGAGGCCCCTTACTATATTTGTGCGAAAGATCCTGCTTTGGAGAAAATGCATGTTGAATGTGAATGAAATTGCATGTCAAAATGAAAGAGGAAGGTTTATTCTAATGACCCGAGTTTCTTCCAAATCTGTATTGCTACAGTCTTAGTTTGAGTTTGTTGTTGAAGCCTCCTAATGGGCCCTATATCCAGTCTTCCATGTCTTCAATCAATTTTACACATTTATTGTAGAAGTTGGGGCTTCCCTCATAGCTCAGTTGGTAAAGAATCTGCCTGCAATGCAGGAGACCCTGGTTCGATCCCTGGGTCGGGAAGATCTGCTTGAGAAGGGAAAGGCTACCCCTTCCAATATTCTGGCCTGGAGAATTCCATGGACTGTATAGTCCATGGGGTGGGAAAGAGTGGGACAAGACTGAGTGACTTTCACTTTCACTTTCATTGTAAAAGTGAGCTTTTAAAAACACGATTCTGAGCATGTTACTGATCAGCTCAAAAAGTTTCAGTAGTTATCCATCACCTATAGCAGGGCTCAGCAATTTTTTTTTTCCTGCAAAGGGTCAGATTGTTGTTGTTTTGTTGTTGTTTAGTTGCTAAGTTGTGTCCAACTCTTTATGACCCCATGGACTATAGCGTCCCAGGCTTCTCTGTCCATGGGATTCTCTAGGCAAGAATACTGGAGTGAGTTGTCATTTCTTTCTGCAGGAGATCTTCTTGACCCAAAGATCAAACCCAGGTCTACTGCATTGGCAGGTGAATTCTTTACCACTGAGCCACCTGGGAAGCCCTAAAAGGGTCAGATAGTAAGTGTTTTAGGCTTCACAGACAACACACAGACTTTGTCAAATTGTCTTCTTAGTTTTTTTTTTTTTTCCAGTTCAGTTCAGTCGCTCAGTCATGTCCGACTCTTTGTGACCCCATGAACCACAGCACGCCAGGCCTCCCTGTCCATCACCAACTCCTGGAGTTCACCCAAACCCATGTCCATTGAGTTAGTGATGCATCCAATTAGCATCCATTATAAATTTGAAAACCGTACTTAGCTGTGGGCTACACAAACCAAGAGCTGGATTTGGCTCTTCAGACTGTAGTTGGTTGACCTATAGAATAAATGATGTGCAAGCTTTATATATAGCATAGCAATCTTCCCATAATCTGGCCTTCTGCTTTCTTCTCAGGTTTTATATTTTGCCAAAACACGTCCCACACCCTCTGCTGTGGGAACTGAATTGGCAGTATCTGAGAGTTCAGCAACCTGGGTTTTATATCTCTGTTCTTGTTCACACTGCATCCACTATAATTGTCATTCCTTATCCAACTGGCAAACTCTTCCTTTCTCAGGGCTCTACTAAAGGTGTCATGTCTTCTAGTAAATGTTTCCTGACTGCCCAGTTAGAACTGATCTCTGTGACTTTTATAAATATGGATCGCAGTATCTGTAGCACTTCACTGTGTTTATTTACTTCCCAACTCCAATGTGAGCCTCTCAAAGGCAAGAGAATGACTTACTTGGATTTGTATCCTTAACATACAGTAGCCACTTTAAAAATCTTAATGGAATGAATGACCCCAAGCTTTCTGTTAAGAAGTCATCCAACACCAGCAATAACATAAAAAGAAATGAAGAGAGGCTTAGCAGTCCTCTGAATTGTGCATGACCCATATATAGAAGTAAGTTACTACTTTTTTTAGTCTCTAGAGAAGCTCCCTGAGTCCCATTCTTACTTCTTCTGAAGATTTCCTCGTATACCCATCAGGGCATGACAGTGGTTACACAGATCCTCATGGCAGATTTTTTTTTTTTGATCACTAATGCTGTCTAATAGTGCCTGTCCAAAGTGGGACTCAGAACCTATCTTTCAATAAACATACTAAAAAAAATTCTCCTAAGGCCTTTAGTATTATTAGTGATAGAATGATGACCTAAATAGGTGTTGGTGAGCTGCCCTTGGAATGTTGCTATCCTGTCTCAGTGGGGAAAACGTGCTCTGAGTTCCAAGCTGATGACTTATGAGTTAACTTTTGGACATAACTCATTCCTAAGTTTGAGGCTGTCTCTACTTAAAATATATCAAGCGTAGGTCAGAGGAACTGGAATAGGAGTCAACCAGATTAAGAGTAAAGCCATAAAAGTGAGAGCCAAAGGGAAATATGATATTACTGTGTTTCTAAAATTGGAAAATGGGACTGATGAGGCTCCTCATTGTACACCCTGGAGAAAATGATGCATAAATGAAATTGATTTTAAAAAGCAAAGAATAGGAATATTTGGAAGCTTTTAGAAAATAACAGTAGTATCTAACATTTATTGAATGCTTACCATGTGCCAGGAACTGCTCTAAGAACTTTAAATAGATAATCATATCAATTTAATTTTTCCAACAGCACAATAAGAAGGGTACTATTATTATTTTTATTTTATGGGTGGAGAACTTGATGCACAGAGCAGTTACTTGCCAAAGATGCCATAGCTAATAAATAGTGGAGCTTAAATATGAACCCAAGCTTTCTGACTCTATTGGCAACAATCCAAATGGCTTCAATTATATATGGAACCATCAACAAAGCACAGTGTTGAATATAATTACATATATTATACCTTTATAATTTATTATATATTTTTTATATATTATAAAGTATATATAAATTATAAAATATAGAATATATTATAAAAGTATAATATATGTAATTATAATACAAAGATAAGATAGTTGGATGGCATCACCAATTCAATGGACATGAGTTTGAGCAAGCTCTGGGAGTTGGTGATGAACAGGGAAGCCTGGCATGCTGCAGTCCATGGGGTCTCAAAGAGTCAGACACAGCTGACTGACTGAACTGAACTGAATATATAACACATAATATATAAGTATATTATATGTGCATATATACAGGTATATATATCATTTCTCAGATAATATACCTTCAAAATAAACAACCTTCAGAAAGTGAAGAAAAAGGCTAATGACAGAAAGTATTGTGACCAGATACCCATCTACCCAAGAGAAGCCTCTAGGAATAAAGGAAATTTTAGAAGACATATCTACCTTCTGAATGTGCTGTGGCAAAAGGTTTCTGGAGTCAATCAACTTAAGATGAGAAAAAGAATCAACAAGTTACCATAATACAAAGTATAAAGTAAATGTTGCTTGGCAACAATAGGAACTGCATATGGCATCTTATTAAATTGGGGAAAAAGAGAAAAATATTCACAATCTTGGCCATGAAGGCTCTTGCGTAGAGCAGAAATGCTCATGAATGTGTATGAGAAGTGGGAGTAGAAATGACCAGAGGGTCACTAAAGCACATCACGGAAGAGAAGGCAGAGAAATAGGAGAAGGCAAAAGAATAACAATTTCAGTTTAGACATTTTCATAGGAAATTGATATGATGGAAATTTAATATATGCAGAAATAAATGTTGGTTGAGAAAATATTTATTAATATGTATAATATGCAAACTATTTTAAAATAAGGAATTATAAACATAAATTAGAATAATTTTTTAAAAAACACTTTCAAATGATAAACATGTTTTAAATACAAAAGTTGCTTATTGCCATGAGATAGTATCACCTACATGTGGGGTGTGAGGGGTCATTTGTCCATCAGGTTCAAATTGGGTCAGACATCTCTAAAATGCGATATGAGGAGCAAATGCTATATTCTGGTTGCATGACCACTGTCCTATATACGAATTCTGTCTACCTTGTGTGGCAAATACAAAGATGTTTGTTTGCAAAAATCTTGTGCTCTATACCCCAGAAAAAAACTCCTTGATGGGCTACTATGGCTGTAGCCATCATCTTTGCTTCCCTAATACCATTATTCTCTTTGTGAACTATTTCAGGCACATTCATGGCCTTAACGCTTCACATGGCTTGACAAAATGTTAACTCTCATGGTATACTTGTTAATGAGTTCCTAGTGATGACCACAGAAAGAATGCTTACTCAGGTTTTGTTGTTGTTGCTGTTTTTAAATACGTAAACTGAAATTTTATGGACTGAGTTTTCACTGTTTTTCTGGCATGTTGGAGAGGCTTATAAAGAGAGCCATTAGGATTTTTCCTTTCCTTTGGCTAACTTCCTAAGATCTCCTTTTACGTCCTTATTTCTCAGAGTGTAAATGAGGGGATTTAACATGGAGGTGACTGTTCCATAAAATATTGAGATGACTTTGTCCTCTTCTTGATATTCTTTTGACTGAGGTTTCAGTAACATGTAGATGGCTGTCCCATAAAATATGGTGACCACAGTTAGATGGGATCCACAAGCGGAGAAAGCTTTGAGTCTGGCCTCCACAGAATGGGTCTTTAGCACGGCAACCACAATGCGAGTAATAGATGAGGATGCAAGTGAATGGCAGGGGCAGTGTGAACACACTGATAACCAGACCCAGAATTAGACTGACAGGGGTGTCTGAGCAGATAAGCTTCAGCAGGGCTGGGATCTCACAGGTAAAGTGGTTGATGAAATAATGCCCACAACCATGAGCAGGGCTTGCGATGATTGGTGTGACTGCTACTAAGAAGGCACTAGTCCAGGTTCCCAAGGCCAACTGTATGCAAACCCAATTGTTCATAATGACGGTGTAACGCAGGAGATTGGAGATTGCAACAAGCCTGTCATAAGCCATGATAGCAAGGAGGAGACACTCTGTCATCCCCCAAAAGAGGAATGTGGTCATCTGGGCCTAACAGCTGGTATAGGAAATAGTAGGGAAGTCCCTGAAGCATTGGGCCAGCACATATGGCTCCCAGCTGGTAGAGTAACAGATATCAAGGAAGGATAAATTACTGAGAAAAAAAATACATGGGGGTGTGATGTTGAGAATCCCATCTCACTACAATAAGGTTGTTCCCAAATACTGTGACCAGGTAGAAAAACAGCAGTCCTAAGAAGAAGGCAACCTGGATTTGAGGCTGTTGGGAAAATCCAACAAGGATGAATCCAGTCGCCTCAGAGGCATTATCTTTCTTTACACTGCCTATTTATTTAGTTGTCTCAAGTACTAGGGAAAGAAGAGAAAACACCATGTTACTTAAATGAAGAAATAGGAAGAGTAGCATCTCAATAGCTTATTAGAAGCCATGTTCTGGATTAGTGTGTGTCATTCATTTTACTGGGTTAGACTCAGCTGTTCAAGTGTCCAGTGGTGGAAATAGAGGTTCTCTCTTTGTTTTTCTGTCTTACAGAACTGTATATGATCAGGAAAGGCTTATTACGTTGTTTGGACTGTTAGGTACCCCTTAGATCATGTAAGACACATTTGATCAAGTAAGTGGGTTGGTCATGTAAGACACTATTAAACATCAATAGTGGGTTAAACAGAACTATTACACTCATAAAGGGGCATAGCTAGATGATTGACTATATTCTTAACCAAAAAAAGGCAAATATGCTATATCTCCCCACCCAAAATGCTTGTTTATAGTCAGTTTTATTTAAGCTGGTTCATTAATTAGCAAGTAATAATTTTTAAGTTTAAGCTCAATGATCCAGTTGTGAATTCTTGGAATACTTCTTTGCTTTTAAACTTTTTTTTTGTTCATATATAATGGTAAAACCACCTATGCATGTAAATTAAAAAGTGCATATGTAGCTAAATCTATTACTCAGTTCAATGGAAAAGCATCACCAGCCAAAATGACATGAAATAAACCAAGTAATGTGTGGGTTTACTGAAATCTCACTCTGTTTAGTTGTCCTAACAACTATTTTCAAATGACAGAAACTTACTATGTGTAGGTCCTGCCATCTCCATATAGTTCAGAACAAAAGCTTAAAGGGTGATGGGAAAATCTTATTAGATAAAACATTTCATGAAGACGACAGTTACCAGAAATTGTGAAGGGAGACAAGGGAAATCTTGGAATACATGTTTCCAGAAATGTTCAGGAAAAAAAAAAAGAAAAAAGACAGAGCTTTCCTAGTTTTATATGATTTCAGTAGGGAGTGAAAGAGATGACCCATCGAAGTCCCTTTTGGCTTTATGATTTTCTTATTTAGACACAGAATCAAACCTCTCCTTAACTGTATAGTTATGTTCGTGCTATATACATAATTAGGTAATTCTTCATGCTAAATAGGCAGAATGTTGAAATACAGAGAGAAGGCAAGGGAGTCACCTGGATCCACTAATAAGCTGCAACATCTTGAGAAATTCAGTTTCCTCACACATAAAACGGGAATATCACCTAGCCCCTGGCAGAACTGTTCCAAGAATTCAGTTCAGTTTAGTCGCTCAGTTGTGTCCGACTCTTTGAGACCCCGTGGACTGTAGCATGCCAGGCTTCCCTGTCCATCACCAGCTCCCAGAGCTTGCTCAAAGAATTAGACAAGATTATTTCTATAAAGAACCTAACACAGTGCTGAGTACAAGTATACCACCCAAGATACATTAGCTCCCTTCCCACTTTCATGGCCCATGAAGACCTTCCCGTCAGCTTGGATTTCATCCTTGTAAACATGTGCCAAAATGTCATGTCATTGTACCTTTCTTTGTAAGGTTATCATGTTACCAGAAAGAATACCATCTGAAGTTTTTGGTTTGAGTAACAACTAAAGAAAGTTTGAGTATGTAAGTCATTAAAATTTGTTCCTAATGGTAGGCGGGAAAAGACATATAAAGAGATGAAAATTACTCAGACTTAGGGCTGGAGGACAGCAACAGAGAAGTGCACCTCATTCATAACAGAAGCATTTTGCAGTTGGCGACACCCCCACAAATGACTAATCTCCAAGAAGAAATTTGATTCTTTCAACTGCAAGGAAAAGAAGTTTAATACAAGCAGCTGTGGTAATAAATCTTCCTATCAGTTGTGGTTATAAGGTTGGAAAATCTTGAGTTAACGGTGCTGGTGAATCATGCCCATTTATTTCTACTTGTTAAATATCTTTTTCTTTTATTTACCCAGAGTTGGCTTATAATAAGGCTACCATGAAAGGTTGGTGTCTAAAAGACAATAGAAACATTCATTTTCTAGCATAATAATAATAATAATTAATAATAATATAAATGTCAATTCATGACATGTGGTTTTTCTTTGCCTGTACAAATATTAGAATACTATTTCTTCTAGAAGTGTCCAAAATTCTGTTACTTTGTTCCCAGCAAACACAAAAATAAATTGAGAAAATGTCCTTTCTGAATACATTGAGATATTTTTAAAGCATTTGTGTTTGCCAAAAATGTATAATCTACTTACAGACCAAAAATATTTAAGTAGTATTAAAAGAAGCCACAATTCAAAGGCAAGAAGGAACTTTGGAAATTTGGATAATCTTGTGGTGGGTTTGAGAATTTATAAGCTCAGTCTTGAAGAACAATTTCCACTTTGGGGATTTAGGAGATATCCCTGCTTTGTAATTAAGTTGCCTAATGCAAATAGAGAAGAGAGAAAACAAATAAGGAGGAGGAGACATCTGCTGTATTTAGCTCATTAAAATAATGTTCACTTTTCTCCTAACTTGATTAATGAGCATTTCAGTGAATGCTCCCTATAGCGATGATTCTAGTCAGTAAATATGGTGGCAGTTGGGAACCAGCACTGCTTTTCCTCAAAGGAGAAACTTTCTTCTGCCTGTAGCTCTTCATTTACTTACTTTTCTGATAACAAGTTAAATATTCAGGTAAGTGCTATGAAGAATTTATATTGAGGAATTTGGGGGATGAAGATGTACATCAAAGTATGATTATGTAACTTAACTTTTGTGTTTACTGGATCCTCCAAAGATATACTATGGTTGTCAGTCCAGTTCTCTCTCAAGTATAATTGTGAGTTCAATTTAGTTTTTTTTAACTTGAGGGACCTTTGTCTCTGTATAATGGAAGTAAGACTGAGTGTACATTTTGGAAGCTATAAGCCCCTGGATTTAGCGACCATATCTGAGTCATTTCCATTTTCTTTGGAACTCTACCTTGCACAGAGAAAACTCTTCAAAGATGTTTGTTGAAATAAAAGCTCTTGATGTCACTTTAACTAAATGGATTCTTCCATTCAGGTATTTTTTTACATTGCATTTAACCATACAATTTTTTTTTCTGAATTTTTTCCTTTCTGGCTGCCCTGTGTAGCACATAGGAATCTTAGTTCCCTGACCAGCGATCAAACCAGCAAAGTCTTAACCATCAGATCATCAGGGAAGTCTCTTTTCCTGAAATTTTTACTTGTCGATTTCTTTGTACCAAAAAAGTGTATCACCTGACGGAGCAGTGCTCTGTAGAAATACAACATAAGAGAACTTTCACCCAGTTAGTCACATCATAGCAGGTTCTGTGGGTCACTCTCTCCACAGAGTGTTGATGATAAGGTTCTGCTTATGTGAGATATTAATTCCTCAAGAATTTTCTTTGTGATTCTATCCTGGGGACTTTCTGACACCCATATATTAAAAATATATTAAACCTTTGTGGAAATCCACAAAACATGAAGGCGAATAGGATGATGAACATTTGTAGTAGCACACAAATTGAAAGAAATTGCAATGCCACCAAAGAAATATTTCATGGAGAACATGATTGATGCTTCCCTGATGAAGATTATAGAACGGACATAGAGGCACAGCACAATAGGAATGGAAAGCTTCAGCTGTCCAGGCATCTGATGGAAATCTCAGTCTGGTAAAGAGCAGGGCATCTGATAAATTTGGGATTTGCCTTGCTGACAATTTCATTTCTCAGAAGGTTAAAGAAGCATTGAGGGGAAATGATGCTATGGATTTAATTATGATGGAATGGACCGGAATCTTGGACAAAATAACCATATCATCTGGGAGTTCATAATAGAAAGAAAGGCTATGGCCAATACTTCTAAAAGGGAAGTTGGCTATGAAACCAGATAGCTTTTCTCTGAATCTTTTAATTTCAAATTTCTTAAACACTCTGATGATACTTTGACCAGATACAGATAATCACAAGAGATTTAAGATGAAAATAGACCTTTTCCACTTCAAGAGCACAGGACAGAGCATGCAAACAGTCCAGACTCAGATCTCCTGTATGTAGACCGGACTTACATAACAATCTCTAAACGCCTAATTGACAGCAACTTTCCTGTCTGTAGTCAGATTCTACTAGTGAAAATGAAACTTGCTCAGTCATGTCCAACTCTTTGTGACCCCATGGACTATACAGTCCATGGAGTTCTCCAGGCCAGAATACTGGAGTGGATAGCCTTTTCCTTCTCCAGGGAATCTTTCCAACCCAGGGATCGAACCCAGGTCTCCCTCTTTGCAGGCAGATTCTTTACCAGCTGAGCCACCAGGGAAGCCTAAGAATACTCAAGTGGGTAGCCTATCCCTTCTCCAGTGGATCTTCCTTGCCCAGGAATCGACCTGGGGTCTCCTGCATTGCAGGCAGATTCTTTACCAACTGAGCTATGAGGGAAGCCCAAGATTCTACTAGACCCATCCCCCTATGAGGGTAGCTCAAGATTCTACTAGGCAACATAGATCTGTGTGGCGTAATTTGAAAGTTTACCAGGTACCTGGATTTTACTTGTCTTGTGGATATTTTTCTCAGAGCTTTTTGTTGTATCTATGAGAGAATTCAGTATATGCTTTAGAGTCAGGCAGAATCATTTATTCATTTGTCCATTCAGCAAATATTTTTTGAGTTCATACCATGTATCCAATTCTGTTAAAGTTGCCGAGGATACAGCAATGAACAAATAGAGATTAGGCATCCCTTCTCATTTAACTTATACTCTATTTGGATGATAGAACAAGAAGTAGCAAATTAAGCAATTCATATCATTATAACTGTTATGAAGAAAGCAGAGTTGATATGAAAGAGAGTGCTAGAACAAGATTACTATTTGAGTTGAGACCAAAAGTACACAAATAGACTATGTGAAAATCTAGGGGAAGAGAGTTCCAGGGAGAGGGAACAGTAAGTGCTAAGACTCTGAAGCAAGAACAAGTTTCACTGTTTGCTGAATAGATGGCAGATAACTGCAGCTGAAGTGTAGTGTAGGGTAAACAATCATCCTGGCTTGTCCCAGACTTTCTTGGTTTTACCACTGAAAGTCTCATGTAATAGGGAATCCTTTAATCCTTGTGTGGGACTTTAAGTATTAGTATAGAAACTCACTACTCATTACTATAGAATACTCTCACAGAGTATTTTTTTCCCCAAGTTAAGTATTCTGTAGCCCTTCCATCTCAACTCAGAAGATATATTTAGTTCTAAGGCCTCTCAATCACAAACGCAAAACAGCTCCTGATAATATACTTGATTTTCTCCCCAGTGTCCTTTTGAAGAGCGACTCTTTGAACCAGAAACCCTTAGGTATCTGCAGGTCTTGTGCCCTATTTGTGGTTCTCTGTGCCCTCTGAATTCCTCATAGAACTAAGGCCTAGAAATGTGCTACTGAACTCACGGTTCCCAGTCTTAGGGTTCTCTGAGAAGACAGCTTTTAAGCCTACCAGTTTTCATACATGCCCCTGGAGTGAAATTTCTGCCAATCTAATTATTAGGTGATAGCAATTAGCAGGCATTAGCACCCGTCCTGTAGAAGTTCAGGTTTCCTTCAGTGAAACTAACTCATACCCAGAGCTTTGACAGCCATTTACCAAAAGAGTCTAATCTCCTCTTGCACCAGAGGTTGTGAGCATCCCTGGATGACTGAAGCTACTGTTGGCAACAGGCTCTTGGGTAGAGCAGATGACTGAAAAGAGAAACTAGAGCAGGACAAGGGGAGCTCTGTAAGATGATGTTTGCAGATGACTGTGCCATCTAAAAGAAAGTTGAAGTCTAGGAAGCATATCTACTGCCTATGTAAAACCATGTTTTCCACTTGACTCTAGAATGAGTGCCAGGTTTTCAAATGCATAGGATTCTTATTTCACTCAAATTTTAGGTTAATTGAAAAACAGAATTCTAAATGTGTCTTCTTTAACTCTCAATTCGAAGAACAACTTAGTTTAGAAGTCCTGAAGCCAGATTTCTTGCCCTGGTTGTGCCAGAACACCTGGGATTTTGATTTCTCCTCTGTTAAGCAAATGACTGTCACTGGACAATTACTCTTTTTAATAACATTTTTCTAATCAAATGAGAGAACATGTAAGCCACAGAAAACTGTAGGTAATGGAACTAAAACCACAGAGAATTGTACTGTTGGTCATGGCCATTGACAACATTTGAGCTCTTTCCCTATTCCTATGCCTATTTTCACAGTCATTATGTCAAACTATAGGAAATGCTGGGCCCTGTCTCCCACTCTAGCATTTTCCCCATGGCACAGACAATTATTTAGGACTCTTCTTGCCCTATGATTCTGAGTATATTTGGTTTCTTATGGTCAATGTAAAATAGATGATCAAAAATCATGGTGACATGTCAGAATTAATTGATATTTATAGAGCATTCCACCCCAAAGCAGCAGACTACACAGTCCTCTCAAGCACACACAGAACATTCTCCAGGATTGACCACATGCTAGGCCACAAGATGAGCCTTCAGTTCAGTTCAGTTCAGTTCAGCTGCTCAGTAGTGTCCTACTCTTTGCAACCCCATGGACTGCAACATGCCAGGCCTCCCTGTCCATCACTAACTCCTGGAGTTTACCCAAACTCATGTCCACTGAGTCAGTGATGCCATCCAACCAGCTCATCCTCTGTCGTCCCCTTCTTCTCCTACCCTCAATCTTTCACAGCATCAGGGTCTTTTCAAATGAGTCAGCTCTTTGCATCAGGTGGCCAAAGTGCTGGAGTTTCAGCTTCAACATCAGTCCTACCAATGAACACCCAGGACTGATCTCCTTTAGGATGGACTGGTTGGATCTCCTTGAGGTCCAAGGGACTCAAGAGTCTTCTCCAACACCACAGTTCAAAAGCAGCAATTCTTTGGTGCTCAGCTTTCTTTATAGTCCAACTCTCACATCCATACATGACTACTAGAAAAACCATAGCCTTGATCAGACAGACCTTTGTTGGCGAAGTAATGTCTCTGCTTTTTAATATGCTGTCTAGGTTGGTCATAACTTTCCTTCCAAGGAGTAAGCGTCTTTTAATTTCATGGCTGCAATCACCATCTGCACTGATTTTGGAGCCCATAAAAATAAAGTCAGCCACTGTTTCTACTGTTTCCCCACATATTTGCCATTAAGTGATGGGATTGGATGCCATGATCTTAGTTTTCTGAATGTTGAGCTTTAAGCCAACTTTTTCACTCTCCTCTTTCACTTTCATCAAGAGGCTTTTGAGTTCCTCTTCACTTTCTGCCATAAGGGTGGTGTCATCTGCATATCTGAGGTTATTGATATTTCTCCTGGCAATCTTGATTCCAGCTTGTGCTTCTTCCAGCCCAGCATTTCTCATGATGTACTCTGCATGTAAGTTAAATAAGCAGGGAAAACTGTGATTAAAAACCTACCAACAAGGGGACATGGGTAAACCTATGGCTGATTAATGTTGATGTTTGGTAGAAACCAACACAATACTGTAAAGCAATTATCCTTCAATTAAAAATAAATTAAAAAAAAAAACAAACTCCCAACAAACAAAAATCCAAGACCAGACAGCTTCACAGCTAAATTTTATCAAACTTTTAGAGAAGAATTAACACCTATCCTTCTGAAACTGTTCCAAAAAATTGCAGAGGAAAGAAAACTTCCAAACTCATTTTATGAGGCCACTATTACCCTGATACCAAAACTAGACACAAATGACACAAAAAATAAAATTACAGGCTAATATCACTGATGAACATAGATTAAAAAATCCTCAACAAAATACTAGCAGTCCATATTCAAAAATACATTAAAAAGATGATATGCCAGATCAAGTGGGATTCATCCCAGGGATGCAAGGATTTTTCAACATCTGCAAATCAATTAATGTGATACACCACATCAACAAACTGAAGAATAACAACCATACTGCTACTGCTACTGCTGCTAAGTCACTTCAGTCGTGTCCGACTCTGTGCGACCCCATAGATGGCAGCCCACCAGGCTCCCCCATCCCTGGGATTCTCCAGGCAAGAACACTGGAGTGGGTTGCCATTTCCTTCTCCAATGCATGAAAGTGAAAAGTGAAAATCATCTAAATAGATGAAGAAAAAGCTTTTGACAAAATTCAGCACTCATTGATACAAACTGTCCAGAAAGTATGCATGGAGGGTGCAAACCTCAACATAATAAAGGCCATATATGACAAATCTACAGCTAGCATCATACTCAGTGGTGAAAAGCTGAAAGCATTCTCTCTAAGGTCAGGAAAAGACAAGGATGTCCACTCTTGCCATTTTTATTCAACATAGTTTTGGAAGTCCTATCTATAGCAATCAGAGAAGACTGAAAAGGGAACCCAAATTGGAAAAGAAGAAGTTAAGCTATCACTGTTTGCAGATGACATGATACTATACATAGAAGATTCTAAAGATGCTACTAGAAAACTACTAGAACTCATCAATGAATTTGGCAAAGTTGCAGGTTACAAAATTATTATGTAGAAATCTGTTGCATTTCTATACACTAACAACAAGATCAGAAAGAGAAATTCAAGAAGAAATTCCATTTACCATTGCATCAAAAAGAATAAAATACCTAGGACCTCCCTGAGGAGACAAATACCTGTACTCCAAAAACTATAAGATGTTGATGAAAGAAATCAAAGAAGATATAAACAAAGATGGAAAGATATACCATCTTCATGGATTGGAAGAATTAGTATTGTCAAAATGACTACACTACCCAAGGCAATCTGCAAATTCAATGCAATCCCTCTCAAATTACCAATGGCAGTTTTCACAGAACTAGAACAACAACAACAACAAAAATCTCAAACTTTGTATGGAGACACAAAAGACCCTGAATAGCCAAAGTAATCTTGGAAAAGAAAAAAGAGCTGGAGGAATCATGTTCCCTAACTTCAGACTATACTACAAAGATACAGTCATCAAAACAGTGAAGTACTGGCACATAAATAGAAATATAGTTTGATGGAACAGGATAGAAAACCCAGAAAAAAGCCCATGCACCTATCTATGGTCAACTAATCCATGACAAAGGAGGCAAGACTACACAATGTTGGAAAGATAGTCTCTTCAACAAATGGTGCTGGGAAAACTGGACAGCCACATGTAAAAAAAAATGAAATCAGATCATTCTTTAACTCCATACACAAAATGGATTAAAGACCTAAATGTGAGATCAGACACTATAAAATTGCTAGAGGAAAACATAGGCGGAACACTCTGTGATATAAATCACAGCAATATCTTTTTTGATCCATCTCCCAGAATAATAGAAATAAAAACAAAAATAAGCAAATGGAACCTACTTAAATTCAAAAGCTTTTGCATAGTAAAGGAGACAATGAACAAAGTGAAAAGACAACCCAATTTGGGAAAAAATATTTGCAAATGATGTGACTGATAAGGGATTTTTAATTATTTAATTTATAAACAGCTTATGACACTTAATAGCATCAAAACAAACAATCCACCCCAAAAGTGGGCAGAAGACCTGAATAGACATTTCTCCAAAGAGGACATACAGATGGCCAAAAAGCACATGGAAAGATGTTCAACATTGCTAGTTATTAGAGAAATGCTAAACAAAACTATAATGAGATATCACCTCATACCAGCCAGAATGGCTATCATCAAAAAATCCACGAACAGCAAGTGCTGGAGAGGGTATGGAGAAAAGGGAACCCTCTTACACTGTTGGTAGGAATGTAAATTAGTACAGCCAGTATGGAGAACTGGGTGGAGGTTTCTTAAAAAAACTGAAAATAAAACTACCATATGACCCTGCAATCCCACTCCTGGGCATATATCTGGAGAAAAACATGATCTGAAAGGATACATGCAGCCCAATGTCCATTGCAGCACTGTTTACCATAGTCAAGACACAGAAACAACCTAAATGTCTGTTGACAGATGAATAGGTAAAGTAGATGTGGTACATATATCCAATGGAATATTACTCAGCCATTAAAAAAGAATGAAATAATGCCATTTATAGGAACATGGATGGACTTAGAGAGTGTCATACTTACTGAAGTAATTCAGACAGAGAGGGATAAATATTGTATGACATCCCTTATAGTGGAATCTAAAAAGAAATATAAATGAACTTACTTACAAAACAGAGATACTCAGAAAATGAACTTATGGTTGCTAGGAGAAAGGGATAGTTGGGGAGTTTGGGAAGGTCATGTACACTCTGCTGTATTCAAAATAGATAACCAACAACGTCCTATTATGTAGCATGTGGAACTTTCTCAATGTTATGTGGCAGCCTGGATGGGAGGTAAGTTTGGAGGAAAATGAATACATGAATATATACGGCTGAGTTCCTTCACAGTTCACCTGAAACTATCAGAACATTGTTAACTGGCTATATCCCAATGCAAAATAAAAAGTTTAAAGTTTGAAAAAAAATCATGGTGAATAATATTTGTTTTTTAACCAATAAAGAGGTCAATATAAAGTTTTTCATGGAAAATAAATGTAAGAATTATACAAATAAATTATTTATAAGCTTGTAAGGAATTATTACAACCCTTGGTCTTAACTGGTGGTACAGTGGCTAAGAACCTGCCTGCTAATGGAGGGGATAACCTGATGGAACCAGTAGGTTCCATCCCTGGTTGAGGAAGATTCCACATGCTGCAGAGCAACTAAGCCTGGGTGATACACCACTGAGCCCACCATCCTAGAGCCTAGGAGCTGCAACTACTGAGCCCATGTGCTGCAACTACAAAAGCCTATGCACCTAGAGCCCATGCTCCACAAAAAGAAAAGCCAGTGCAGTGAGAAGCCTGCATACTTCAACAAAGAGTAGTCCCTGGTAGCTGCAACTAGCAATGAAGATTTAGTGAGGCCAAAAATAAATAAATAAATAAATGCGTGTTAAGTCACTTCTGTAGTGTCCGACTCTTTGTGACCCTATGGACTGTAGCCCACCAAGCGCCTCTGTTACAGGATTCTACAAGCAAGAATACTGGAGTGGGTTGACATGCCCTCCTCCAGGGGATCTTTCCCACCCAGGGATCAAACCTGTGTCTCTTACATCTAACCTGCATTGGCAAGTGGGTTCTTTATCACTTCTTCCACATGGGAAGCCCAAATAAATAAACAGATAGATACAAATAAAAAAAAGAAAACAGCATTCTAAAAAAGAAATTATTACAATCCTTCATTTACCCTTGTCGGCCTGTGTTTGGATTGTACCCTAAAGAATTGTCTGGCGTGGTAAATTAAAAACCAGTTATACAATTCCTTTCTCCCTCAGCAGAATCATATGGTCATAAGGCCACATGACCTAAGGCCATATTTTATGAAAATTACTGGAGATGAAAAAATATATTGTTTCCTAAAAAAGAGAAAATTCCTCTGAATTCAGAAGTTTAGAATATAAGTTTTAGCACCTGATAAAAAAATGAAGCAATATTGATATAATATGGAAAACAATGAAAATGGCTGACTTTGAGAATGAATCATGGAAAACTTTACATGACAATAAAACAGCGTTGAGAGACCAATAAAGCAACCTTGAAATTTTGGATGTTGGCCAAATATTGGACAAGCATCTCTTACATACAATGCATTGGCCCTTGGCACATAGCATCCTAGGAAAACCAAAACACTGTTGTTGCCTGACTTGGGCGAGGAGAGGTGACTCTTGGACACAAATACCTCTCAGGTGAGGGACAGAGTGGTAAGTATCCTCACAGAGAGGCATCTGAGATGTTACAGGAATTGCTTTCTTCTGACGACCTGCAGCAGCGTTCCAATGGATCATTCCATCCCGGGACAGAATCCTTGGGCTGAGCAGTTTCATGCCTCAACACAGAACATGCAGTAGGAGTAGGCTTTTTCCTACTTAGTGGAGGGCTCATGCTATGCTATGCTATGCTAACTCACTTCAGTCGTGTCCAACTCTGTGTGACCCCATAGACGGCAGCCCACCAGGCTCCCCCGTCCCTGGGATTCTCCAGGTAAGAACACTGGAGTGGGTTGCCATTTCCTTCTCCAATGCATGAAAGTGAAAAGTGAAAGTGAAGTCGCTCAGTCGTGTCCGACTCTTCGCGACCCCATGGACTGCAGCCTACCAGGCTCCTCCGTCCATGGGATTTTCCAGGCAAGAGTACTGGAGTGGGGTGCCATTGCCTTCTCTGGTAGAGGGCTGAAGTGAACTTCAAATGTAACTCAAAAGCAGCAGTATCTTTAGTAAATGGGGAGAGGAAGACTCCAAAGTCTGTTTATTAAGATGTCTGGGGAGGGAAGTGGAATCACACCTGGCAAGGGACACAGCATCAAAGGTTTCAAAGTCACAAGGACAAATCATTTCAAACCCTCCAGGATTAGGTCCCAGAGATGCAATTAGAAGAAAAAAGTTCATGTGAAAGAGTTCAGAAGTATTTACAAGAACAGGTCCCAGAGAAAGTATTTATTTCTGGATCTATAATGCTAAAGTTTCTCTCCTCCTTAATTAATTCTCTAGATCTTTGGAAACATAACAGTGGCCTGGGAATCCAACCTGTGGGACTAAGTGGTACCAAATGCTAGGATGAAAGGCACAGAAATCTAGTAGTCACCTGGTGATTCTAAATATCTGGATGGTTGATTAGACATGTATTTAGTTTGGTTCCAAGGTTACTACTGCTGAACAACCGTCAACAGGAGAATGTTGGGTTCCACCAAAAAAAGATACCCCACGTCCAAGAGCAAAGGAGAAGTCCCCAAAAGACCTCTCCTTTTTGGGACCTCCTACCAAAAAGAGGGTAGGAGGGGAGAAATGGCATTTAGAATCAAGCCCCATTCCTGCCAGAGATGCTTGGAGGGCTCAAACAAAACCTTGTGCCCACCAGGACCCAGAGACCCCGCAGAGTCTGAGCCAGACCTGTCTTTGAGTGTTTGAGTATCTCCTGCAGAGGCACGGGTCAGCAGTAGCCTGCTGCGGGGACAGGGTCTCTGGCTGTAGCAGACCTGGGAGGCACAGTGTGTGGCATAAGCCCTCTTGGAAGAGGTTGCCATTAGCCCCACCATAGAGCTACCGAGTAGATGACCCACAAATTGGAAAACAATTGTATCAAAGAAGTCCTCACCCTGTTATGAAAGTTCTAGGACCCACAACAGATTTCACAACCTGGGGATCAGCTAAGGGACTGAGACCCTTCCAGGGAATTTGACTTTGAAGGAAAGTGGGATTTGATTACAGAACTTCCATAGGACTGGGGAAACAGACTCTTGGAGGGCACAGAAAAACCTTGTGTGCACCAGGACCCAGGAGAAAGAAGCAGTGACCCCACAAAAGACTGAGCCAGACTTGCCAGTGAGTGTCTGGGAGTTTCCAGCAGAGGTGTGGATCGACAGTTGCCTGCCGCAGGGTCGGGGCACTGAATACATCAGTGCTGGCATAAGTCCTTTTGAAGGAGAAATGTTACCCCTACCATAGTTTGACCTCAGGCCAAACAATAGGGAGGGAACACAGCCCTGCCCATCAACAGAAAATTGGATTAAAGATTTACTGAGCATAGCTGCCCATCAGAACAAGACCCAGATTCCCCCACAGCCAGTCCCATCTATCAGGAAGCTTCCACAAGCCTCTTATCCTTATCCATCAGAGGGCAGACAGAATGAAAACCACAATCACAGAAAATGAATCCAACTGATCACATGAATCACAGCCTTGTCTAACTCAATGATTCTGTGAGCCATGCCCTGTAGGGCCACCCAAGATGGACGGGTCATGGTGGAGAGTTCTGACAAAACATGGTCCTCTGGAGAAGGGAATGGCAAATAACTTCAGTATTCTTGCCTTAAGAACCCCATGAACAGTATGAAAAGGCAAGAAGATAGGACAATAAAAGATGAACTCTCCAGGTCGGTAGATGCCCAATATGCTACTGGAGAAGAGTGGAGAAATAACTCCAGAAAGAATGAAGAGAGCCAAAGCAAAAACAATGCCCAGTTTTGGATGTTACTGGTGATGGAAGTAAGAACTGTAAAGAACAATGCTGTTCTGATGCTGTAAAGAACAATACTGCATAGGAACCTGGAATGTTAGGTCCATGAATCAAGGTAAATCAGAAGTGGTCAAACAGGAGATGGCAACAGTGAACATCAGCATTTTAGGTATTAGTGAACTAAAATGGACTGGAATGGGTGAATTTAACTCAGATGACCATTATATCTACTACTGTGGGCAAGAATCCCTTAGAAGAAATGGAGTAGCCCTCATAGTAAACAAAAGAGTCCAAAATGCACTACTTGGGTGCAATCTCAAATATTTTAGAATAATCTCTGTTCATTTCCAAGACAAACCATTCAACAGCACTGTAATCCAAGTCTATGCCCCAACCACTAATGTCAAAGAAGCTGAAGTTGAATGGTTCTATGATGACCTATAAGACCTTCTAGAACTAACACCCAAAAAAGATGTCGTTTTCATCATAGGGGACTGGAATACAAAAGTAGGAAGTCAAGACATACCTGGAGTAACAGGCAAGTTTGGCCTTGGAGTACAAAATGAAGCAGGGCAAAGGCTAACAGAGTTTTGCCAAGAGAACACACTGGTCATAGCAAACACCCTCTTCCAACAACACAAGAGAAGACTCTACACATGGACATCACCAATGGTCAGTACCAAAATCAGATTGATTATATTCTTTGCAGCCAAAGATAAAGAAGCTCTACACAGTCAGGAAAAACAAGACTGGGAGCTGACTGTGGTTCAGATCATGAACTGCTTATTGTCAAATTCAGACTTAAATTGAAGAAAGTAGGCAAAAACACTAGACCATTCAGGTATGACCTAAATCAAATCCCTTACACTTCCCTGGTGTCTCAGATGGTAAAGCGTCTGTTTGCAATGCCAGAGACCAGGATTCATTCCTTGGGTTGGGAAGATCCCTTGGAGAAGGAAATGGCAGCCCACTCCAGTACACTTGCCTGGAAAATCCCATGGATGGAGGAGTCTGGTAGACTACAGTCCATGGGATCACAAAGAGTCAGACATGACTGAGCAGCTTCACTTATGATTATATAATGGAAGTGACAAATAGATTTAAGGGACTAGACCTGATAGAGTTCCTGAAGAACTATGGACAGAGGTTCATGACATTGTACAGGAGACAGTGATCAAAACCATCCCCAAGAAAAGACATGTGAAAAGGCAAAATGGTTGCCTGAGGAGGCCTTACAAATAGCTGAGAAAAGAAGAGAAGCTAAAGACAAAGGAGAAAAGGAAAGATATACCTTTCTGAATGCAGAGTTCCAAAGAATAGCAAGGAGAGATGAGGAAGGCTTTCTAACTGATCAATGAAAAGAAACAGAGGAAAACAATAGAATGGGAAAGACTAGGGATCTCTTCAAGAAAATTAGAGATACCAAGGGAATATTTCATGCAAAGATGGGCACAATAAAGGACAGAAAATGTATGCACCTAATGGAAGCAGAAGATATTAAGAAGTGGCAAGAATACATAGAAGAACTATACAAAAAGATCTTAATGACCCAGATAATCACGATGGTGTGATCACTCACTTAGAGCCAGACATCCTGGAGTGCAAAGTCAAATGGGCCTTAGGAAGTATCACTACAAACAATACTAGTGGAGGTGATGGAAATTCAGCTGAGCTGTTTCAAATCCTAAAAAATGATGCTGTTAAAGTGCTTCACTCAATAAGCCTGCAAATTTGGAAAACTCAGCAGTGGCCACAGGACTGGAAAAGGTCAATTTTCATTTCAATCCCTAAGAAAGGCAATGGCAAGGACTGTTCAAGCTACCACACAATTGCATTCATCTCATGTGCTAGCAATGTAATGCTCAAAATTATCCAAGTGAGGCTTCAACAGTACATGAACTGAGAACTTCCAGATGTCTAACTGGATATACAAAAGGCAGAGGAACCAGAGATTAAATTTCCAACATCTGCTGGATCATCAAAAAAGCAAGAGAGTTCCAGAAAAACATCTACTTCTGCTTCATTGACTACACTAAAGCCTTTGATTATGTGGATCACAACAAACTGTGGAAAATTCTTCAAAAGATGGGAATACCAGACCACCCTACCTGCCTCCTGAGAACTCTGTGTGCAGATCAAGAAGCAACAATTAGAACCGAACATGGAACAACAGACTGGTTCCAAATTGGGAATGTAGTACATCAAGGCTGTATATTGTCACCCTGCTTGTTTCTGCTTATTTAACTTATACGCACAGTACATCATGCGATATATGCCAGGCTAGATGAAGCACATGCTGGAATCAGGATTTCTGGGAGAAATATCAATAACCTCAGATATGCAGATGACACCACCCTTATGGCAGAAAGTGAAGAAGAACTAAATAGCTTCTTGATGAAAATGAAGGAGGAAAGTGAAAAAGCTGGCTTAAAACTCAACATTCAGAAAATGAAGATCATGGCATCCCGTCCCATCACTTCATGGGAAATAGATGGGGAAACAATGGAAACCGTGCCAGACTTTATTTTCCTGGGCTCCAAAATCACTGCAGATGGTGACTGCAGCAACTTCAATGCAACTTCAATGAAATTAGAAGACGCTTGCTCCTCGGAAGAAAAGCTATGACCAACATAGACAGCATATTAAAAACCAGAGACATTACTTTGCTGACTAATGTCCATCTAGTTAAAGCTATGTTTTTTCCAGTAGTCATGTATGGATGTGAGATTTTAACCATAAAGAATTCTAAGTGCCAAAGAATTGTTGCTTTTGAACTGTGGTGTTGGTGAAGACTCTTGAGAGTCCCTTGGACTGCAAGGAGATCAAACCAGTCAATCCTAAATGAAATCAATCTTGAATATTCATTGGAAGGACTGATGCTGAAACTGAAGCTCCAGTACTTTGGCCGCCTTGTGTGAAGAACCAGCTTATTGGAAAAGACCCTGATGCTGGGAAAGATGGAAGCAGGAGGAGAAGGGAACGACAGAGGATGAGATGGTTGGATTCCATCACTGATTCAGTGGACATGAGTTTGATCAAGGTCCGGTAGTTGGTGATGGACTGGGAAGCCTATCGTGCTATAGTCATGGGGTCACAAAAAGTCAGACATGACTGAACAAGTGAACTGAACTGAACTAAAGGTTACTACCTTGGGGCAGTGTACCTTGACTCCTCAGGAAGAAATCGTGCTCCTTTTCTTATGCTCACACTCACCCCTCTATATTTTTAGTATTTGTCCACTCGTGTGTCTCCAGTACTGGGTCTAATTTTGGGAGGAGAGGCACTGTGTCCTCCCTGCTCACCGTTGATTTCTTTCCACAGTGTGTAGCACACGGCCTGGAAGGTCACTACACACCCGTAGATGTTAGATAAAGAGAGAGCATGTGGGAGAGCTGAGGTGGGTGCATGCAACACTTTCTGGTGAAGGCAGGAGGGAACGAGTTCTGCCAAGGGTCAGCCATTACCTGGGGAGTTGCCTAAGTGGGTGGGGGCACAATGGCTAGAGCTGTGCCAGCGTGCAAGGGTTTCTCCTCATGTCAGGTGAAGAAGGTCAGGAATGGAGCTGGGGAAGCTGATGTGATGTATGACACCATTTTCACGCCCAACTGAGGACCTTGGAGCCCATGATACAGGGCCCTCATTCTAAGGATGAGGACATTAAGCCCACAAAGGAACAAAGTCTGTCTCTGAGGCATTAGGTAGCAGAGAAGACTCTCATACTTGCATCGCCAGGCATTCTGCTCCGTGTTCTTTCCTCTGTAATCAGCTGCCTCTCCAAAGAGCTCTGAAACTCAACAGTTTCAATGGCAGCTCCACAAAGGAGGTAACCGTATGGGCTTAGGAGATGTTCCCTCCTTTCTCAACCTCTGTTTTCCCATTGGGAGATTGGTCTTGCAATATGTGACTCCCGAGGCCATTGTGAGCTGGCCTTAGAGGGAAGAGCGTATGTGACGTCCTGGCAGAGTGCCTCTTACATAATTGGTTCTCAGCTCCTTAACTCCCTTCTCCCCACCTCCTGCACAGGAGGAGTTTCAGGACAAGCAGAGGTGTAGAGTGTCCTTAGTGGTTCCCAGGACCAGCCCTGCTGGGGGGTTGACTGCTTGGCCCATCTCGTCCTCCAGGAAGCCAGTTCAAAACTCAACCTGGCGGGAATGTGGTCTTGCTCTAAAGAGACTCTCCTTGCTGACTCCTAACATCCCCCAAGGAAACACAGCTTTCAGAACACAGACTTTCCAATTTTCCTAGTAAAATGAATGAAAGACGCTTTTGGGGAATAAAGTGATTTCTTTTTAGCTCCACTTGTTTACTTTTCCATAAGCTCCCAAGATGGCTTACATGTTAGCTGTTAATCACACCATCTGTTCAAACAGTACTTCAGTAAATGATTCAATTCATATTTTTCTTCTAAAAAGATATTTTAAAAGGCAGTGTTTATATCTCTGTTATCCTTCATTTGGCAATGTAGCATGAGCTATTTTAATGTTGCCATCACTGTAAACACACTGAATTCCCCATTTCTTAACCGTGCAGAAAATAGGACAACTTCTCTGTGTTTGTTCCACTTGACTTTAGGCTTGGAGGCTAGAGATTGTAATAGATAAAGATTTCATATTTCTAAAAAGAAAAAGATTAAGACACAAAGTTCCAGTCAATATTTATTCTGAAAGCTTAAATTTAGTGACAATGAGTAGTTTCCAGCCACTTGAGGCCTTTTTAGGCCAAGCAACTGTGAACAGAATGTGCTTAGTGGTTGGGTCAGCTATACTGTGATCCTGGCCTGTCAGACTCAGCTCATATCACAAGAGGCAAAATTGCCTGTGAGGAAGTTCCTGGGTCCCACCAGCAATTACAAGCCCAAAGCTTGGGTGATATAAGGCTTGAGGAGGAGGTATATGCTCTTTTGATGCTTTTGAGAAAGAGTCTCTTGAGTTAGTAGAGTGAAAAGGATATGCAGGCAGAGGTAGAGTTCTTATTGTTTCAAGATGTTCTCTGGATCTCTGAAAGCCCCACATTCATGTGAGCCTCTAGGAAAGGTTGTACAGCAGCAAGGATATGTCCTAGTGCTGGTCCATATGGAGACGGTTCTCTTTTGTTTCCTAAGACCTGTAGCCAAATGGAAAGAGTGCTATGTTGTGCAGTCACATACAAATTATAAGAAATGTACAAAGTAAGCAAACACAGATTTGTGTTTGGGGACACTGACAAAGAGGGGACTTACTTTCCAAGCCTAGAAATAAAGAGTAAATGAAGACCACTGATATTAAAGGAGGCATTTTTCCTGGGTTTCCAGGGTCAGATAGCTTACTAGTTGAGTAGGCATATATTTTGTGAAGACCACATCAACCCTATGCACAGGATTGGAAAAGAATGAAGTGTTTATTGGAATGGTAATTAGTCTGTTTGATTCCATCAGCAGGTCAGGATACCCGTGTGAGCCCGGTCCAGATCTTGGAAAGTCTTAAATGCCGCACTGATGAGTCTTGCTTTTTTGCATCCACATGACTAAATACCATTGAGGATATTAAAACAAGAAAGTGATGTGCTTTGACATGTCTCAGGAAGATCGGTGACACCATAATGTAGAGCCTAATTGCAGTGGGCTGTTGAGGAGACTGTTTCAAGTCATTGGAATAGTCAGAGCAAGAAATGATGAGTGCTAGAAGTGAGAGAGGAGTGGGATGAAAGACCAGGAACGAACTTGAGATTTATCACAGAGGTAGAAGAGGCAAAGCTTCAAAGATGATTGGACTGTGTAGTGAGGGAGCAGGAGGATTACAGGATGTCCCTCAGGTGGATGGGGGCACCATTAAATGAGACACAGAAAACAAGAGGGGGAGATTTTAGGGTGAATATGGAGTTTTCTGGTTTGGAATGGTTCCATTTGGGTTGTCTGTGAAGCCTTGAAGTAGATACATGTCCATTTTTTGAGAACACTTGTGACCGGAGCTCAGAAGAGATATCCAAAGTCTAGATAGAGCTTTGGCAGTTATTACTCTAAATAATGATTTGTCACAGTGTTCATGAGTTTGAACTTTCTTTTACCAATATCTTTTGCTCTAGTTGTCTTATAGAAATCATGTTTCACCCATGCCATGGTATATCCTCCCCTAATATGGTTTAGGGTAGAGAATGAAATCAGTATAAAACAATAATCACCAGGTATACAGTGAATAATAATAAGTCAGTTTGTAGGCAGTGAAGGAATGAACAATGCAGTTAAGACCGAAATATTGTAAATACCCATGAACCATGCATATATAAAGAGGTATAATTAGTCAGACATGTTGAGCTTTGAAACATTGCGTGGTAAGGCTTAGTTATCTTCAAATGGACATGACAAACTGGCAAGGACCATGTATCAGTCGAAATCAGTTTCAGCTTCAAGGGATAGAAAACTTAATATACAGCAGTTATAAAAGATGGGTAATCCTGAGGAAACTAGAATTGAAAGAGACACATGTATCCCATTGTTCATTGCAGCACTGTTTATAATAGCTAGGACAAGGAATCAGCCTAGATGTCAATCAGCAGACAAATGGATAAGGATTTATCCATGTACAAATGTGATACATATACACAATGGAATATTATTCAGTCATAAAAAGGAATGCATTTGAATCACTTCTAATGAGATGGATTAAACTGGAACCCATTATACAGAGTGAAGTAAGTCGAAAGAGAAACAAAAACTGTATATTAATGCATATATATGGAATTTAGAAAGACGGTAACAGCAAAGATCTTCATGACCCAGATAATCATGATGGTGTGATCATTCACACTCACCTAGAGCCAGACATCCTGGAATGTGAAGTCAAGTGGGTCTCAGGAAGCATCACTATGAACAAAGCTAGTGCAGGTGATGAAATTCCAGTTGAGCTATTTCAAATCCTAAAAGATGATGTTGTGAAAGTGCTGCACTCATATGCCAGCAAATTTGGAAAACTGAGCAGTGGCCACAGGACTGGAAAAGGGCAGTTTTCATTCCAATCCCAAAGAAAGACAATGCCAAAGAATGCTCAAACTACAGCACAATTGCACTTGTCTCACATGATAGTAATGCTCAAAATTCTCCAAACCAGACTTCAGCAATACATGAACTGTGAACTTACATATATTCAAGCTGGTTTTCGAAAAGGCAGAGGAACCAGAGATCAAATTGCCAACATCCACTGGATCACTGAAAAAGCAAAAGAGTTCCAGAAAAACATCTATTTCTGCTTTATTGACTATGCCAAAGCCTTTGACTGTGTGGATCACCATGAACTGTGGAAATTCTGAAAGAGATGGGAATACCAGACCACCTGACCTGCCTCTTGAGAAACTTGTATGCAGGTCAGGAAGCAACAGTTAGAACTGGACATGGAACAACAGACTGGTTCCAAATAGGAAAAGGAGTACATCAAGGCTGTATATTGTTGCCCTGCTTATTTAACTTATATGCAGAGTACATCATGAGAAATGCTGGGATGGAAGAAGCACAAGCTGGAATCAAGATTGCCGAGAGAAATATCAATCACCTCAGATATGCAGATGACACCACCCTTATGGCAGAAAGTGAAGACAAAGTAAGGAGCCTCTTGATGAAAGTGAAAGAGGAGAGTGAAAAAGTTGGCTTAAAGGTCAACATTTAGAAAACTAAGATCATGGCATCTGGTCCCATCACTTCATGGGAAATAGATGGGGAAACAGTGGCTGATTTTATTTTGGGGGGTTCCAAAATCACTGCAGATGGTGATTGCAGCCATGAAATTAAAAGATGCTTACTCCTTGGACAGAAAGTTATGAGCAAGCTAGACACCATATTAAAAAGCAGAGACATTACTTTGTCAACAAAGGTCTGTCTAGTCCAGTAGTCATGTATGGATGTGAGTGTTGGACTATAAAGAAAGCTGAGCACCAAAGAATTGCTGCTTTTGAACTGTAGTGTTGGAGAAGACTCTTGTGAGTGCCTTGGACTGCAAGGAGATCCAACCAGTCCATCCTAAAGGAGATTAGTCCTGGGTGTTCATTGGAAGGACTGATGTTGAAGCTGAAACTCTAGTACTTTGGTCACCTGATGCGAAGAGCTGACTCATTTGAAAAGACCCTGATGCTGGGAAAGATTGAGGGCAGGAGGAGAAGGGGACAACAGAGGATAAGATGGTTGGATGGCATTGCCAACTCAATGGATATGAGTTTGGGTAAACTCTGGGAGTTGGTGATGGACAGGGAGGCCTGGCATGCTGTGGTTCATGGGGTCACAAAGAGTTGAACATGACTCAGTGACTGAGCTGAACTGAATAGCTATCCTATATTCAAGACAGCAAAAGAGACACAGATGTAAAGAACAGACTTTTGGACTATGTGGGAGATGGCACAGGTGGGATGAATTCAGAGAATAGTACTGAAACATGTATATTACCATATGTAAAATAGATGATCAGTGCAAGTTTGATGCATGAAGCAGGGCACTCAAAACCAGTGCTCTGGGACAACCCAGAGGGATGGGGTGGGGAGGGAGGTGGGAAGGGGGATCAGGATGGGGGACACATGTGTATCCGTGGCTGATTCATGTCTATATATGGCAAAAACCATCACAATATTATAAAGTAATTATTCTCCAATTAAAGTAAATCAATTTGAAAAGTAAAATAAATAAAATAAGAAAACATGGGTGATTTTTTGTACCTTACATAATAGATAACTGAAGATGAGAAGTCTTGTAAAGCTATAGTAGTTCTACAATATTTATGGACTTGCATTCCTTCCAGCTAAATATTCTGCCCTCATTCCCATAGAGCAGAAGCTTCATAGAGCTCCAAATATCACATTTACATTCTCAACATCAGGACTAAAGAAAAGGAAAATAAGGGGAGGGGAAGCTCACTTTCTCCTTTTTAGGGCTTTCTAAACATTTCCCACATTTTTACTTGTATTTCATTGATACGAATTTTGTTATCTGGACACACCTAGCTTCAAGAGGAGTTGCAGTTTTTGTTGTTGTTTGTTTTTTAAGCTAAATATGTTGCTACCTAAGTAAAATTTAGTGATCTAGTACCAAAGAAGATTGGGAGGAAGAATGGGAGAAAGGATAATGGGATAGATAAATATCAATCCTTGCCACAGGACATAATCTCAATTTGGGCCCATTTGGTGTAAAGAAGAGCTAAAAGAGAGTATCATCTAGAAGATCCATGGGAAGGTTTCCAGTCTGATAAGTGGAACATGATATTTTGAGGGATTGTCCAGGAAAACACTTGACCTAAGAGACATCCAACTTGAGTTACCAGGTATAGCCTCACAGGCACTTAAAGAACAGTAAAAAAAAAAAAAAAAAAAAAGCAGTAACAAGTAACATTTGGAAGGTAAACTAATCAAGTGTATACCCCAAGGGATCCATCAGTAGGTAGAAGGATCCCAGTCACAATATCCCATTTCAGGAATAGGATACTAATCCTTGGCTGATGGTGATGGTGAAGGACATCAACAAAAGCACAGCAAGGTCTAAGTCTTAGAAGGCACGGGCTACTCAGCAGAGGTCCAAGGCAGGACTATAGATCCAGTACTGAGACACAAAGGGAGAAATAGCAAAAAGATAAACTAGTTGTTGGCTCCCCAAGAAGGACCTTAGAACAATGGTACTACAAATTTTGGATTTCATATATTAGTACATATTTTTAAAGTAAGTTTGCCATAACATTGCCAATTTTTATTTGCCAAGTAAAGATATACTAAAAACAAAGAAACCAGCCACAACTTACAAACTTTGTTATTTCATTTAAAAGACTATTTTAAGCTAAAAAAATGAGATAAATTCAAAGAAAAGAACAGTCCTTGTTCAAAATTAAAAATGTACAGAAGAAGAGACAAAATTAAGGCTCCCACTTACCCCTGTCCCTTTATCACCCACTGTCCCTCTCTAAAGGCAGTCATTGTTATCTGTTCCTTGGACATCTTTCCAGAGATGTTCTATGTAGAAACCAGCAGATACATGTGTGTGTAGAGCATTCTGTACACATTTTTTTAAACTAAAAAGGGTATCTTTGAATGCACTCATGTGAATATATAAAGACCTTCCCGAATCCCTTAGACGAAATGGAGTAGCCATCATAGTAAACAAAGGAGTCTGAGATGCAGAACTTGGATGCAATCTAAAAAAACAAAAGAATGATCTCTGTTTGTCTCCAAGGCAAACCATTCAATATCATGGTAATCCAAGTCTATGCCCTGACCAGTAATGCTAAAGAAGCTGAAGTTGAATGGTTTTATGAAGACTTACAAGACCTTCTGGAAGTAACGCCCCCAAAAGATGTCCTTTTCATTATAGGGAACTGGAATGCAAAAGTAGGAAGTCAAGAAACACCTGGAGTAACAGACAAATTTGGCCTTGGAGTACAGAATGAAGTAGGGCAAAGGCTAATTGAGTTTTGCCAAGAGAACACACTTGTCATAGCAAACACCCTCTTCCAGCAACACAAGAGAAGACTCTACATATGGACATCACCAGATGGTCAACACTGAAATCAGATTGATTATATTCTTTGCAGCCAAAGTTGGAGAAGCTCTACACAGTCAGGAAAGACAAGACTGTGAGCTGACTGTGGCTCAGACCATGAACTTCTTATTGCCAAATTCAGACTTTAACTGAAGAAAGTAGGAAAAACCACTAGACCAATCAGGTCTGACCTAAATCAAATCCCTTATGATTATACAGTGGAAGTGAGAAATAGATTTAAGGGACTAGATCTGATAGACAGAGTGCCTGATGAACTATGGATGGAGGTTCGTGACATTGTACAGGAGACAGGGATCAAGATCGTCCCCATGGAAAAGAAATGCAAAAAGGCAAAATGGTTGTCTGAGGAAGCCTTACAAATAGCTGTGAAAAGAAGAGAAGAGAAAAACAAGGGAGAAAAGGAAAGATATAACCATTTGAATGCAGAGTTCCAAAGAATAGCAAGGAGAGATAAGAAAGCCTTCCTCAGTGATCACTGCAAAGAAATAGAGGAAAAAAACAGAATGAGAAAGACTAGAGATCTCTTCAAGAAAACTAGAGATAGCAAGGGAATATCTCATGCAAAGATGGGCTCAATAAAAGACAGAAATAGTACGGACCTAAGAAGCAGAAGATATTAAGAGGTGGCAAGAATACACAGAAGAACTATACAAAAAAGAGCTTCATGACCCAGATAATCATGATGGTGTGATCACTCACCTAGAGCCAGACATCCTGGAATGTGAAGTGAAGTGGGCCTTAGGTAGCATCACTATGAACAAAGCTAGTGGAGGTGATGGAATTCCAGCTGAGCTATTTCAAATCCTAAAAGATGATGCTGTGAATGTGCTGCACTCAATATGTCAGCAAATCTGGAAAACTCAGCAGTGGCCACAGGACTGGAAAAGGGCAGTTTTCATTCCAATCCCAAAGAAAGACAATGCCAAAGAATGCTCAAACTACAGCACAATTGCACTTGTCTCACATGATAGTAATGCTCAAAGTTCTCCAAGCCAGGCTTCAGCAATATGTGAACCATGAACTTCCAGATATTCAAGCTGGTTTTTGAAAAGGCAGAGGAACCAGAGATCAAATTGCCAACATCCACTGGATCACTGAAAAAGCAAAAGAGTTCCAGAAAAACATCTATTTCTGCTGTATTGACTATGCCAAAGCCTTTGACTGTGTGGATCACCATAAACTGTAGAAAATTCTGAAAGAGATGGGAATACCAGACCACCTGACCTGCCTCTTGAGAAACTTGTATGCAGGTCAGGAAGCAACAGTTAGAACTGGACATGGAACAACAGACTGGTTCCAAATAGGAAAAGGAGTACATCAAGGCTGTATATTGTTGCCCTGCTTATTTAACTTATATGCAGAGTACATCATGAGAAATGCTGGGATGGAAGAAGCACAAGCTGGAATCAAGATTGCTGGGAGAAATATCAATCACCTCAGATATGCAGATGACACCACCCTTATGGCAGAAAGTGAAGACAAAGTAAAGAGCCTCTTGATGAAAGTGAAAGAGGAGAGTGAAAGAGTTGGCTTAAAGGTCAACATTTAGAAAACTAAGATCATGGCATCTGGTCCCATCACTTCATGGGAAATAAATGGGGAAACAGTGGTAGATTTTATTTTATTTTTGGCTCCCAAATCACTGCAGATGGTGATTGCAGCTGTGAAATTAAAAGACGCTTGCTCCTTGGAATACATTGTATGATCAACCTAGACAGCATATTAAAAAGCAGAGACATTACTTTGCCAACAAAGGTCCATCTAGTCAAGGCTATGGTTTTTCCAGTAGTCATGTATGGATGTGAGAGTTGGGCTACAAAGAAAGCTGAGTGCCGAAGAATTGCTGCTTTTGAACCGTGGTGTTGGAGAAGACTCTTGAGAGTCCCTTGGACTGCAAGGAGATCCAACCAGTCCATCCTAAAGGAAATCAGTCCTAAATATTCATTGAAAGCACTGATGATGAAGCTGAAACTCCAATATTTTGGCCACCTGATGCAAAGAACTGACTTATTTGAAAAGATGCTGATTCTTGATGCTAGGAAAATTGAAGATGGGAGGAGAAGGGTATGACAGAGGATCAGATGGTTGGATGGCATCACCGACTTGATGGACATGAGTTTGAGTAAACTCCAGGAGTTGGTGATGGATAGGGAGGCCTGGCATGCTGCAGTCCTTGAGGTTGTAATGAGTCGGACATGACTGAGTTACTGAACTGAACTGAACTGAATTCTTTTCATGTATCTTGTAGCCCATTGTGTAGATTTACCAAATTTGCTTATAGCCATTTATTAATGGAAATTTTGATTATTTTTAACCATTTGCTATTATGAAAAGTGCTTCAGTAACCTGGCTCATAACTCTCTTTGAAGTGAATCTAATTATGAATATCTCTTTATTTTCACTTTTTTTTTCATTTCAACATCTACTGTTACAAGCTTTACCATCACCAATACCATTTTATGTACTGGTATTTGACCAACTCTTTCCCTCTACATCCTTGAAGTCATTTAGGTTTTTTAAATTGGCCATTTGCTTTTAGCTGTCAGGTATCTCATCCATGGGCTTCCCTTATAGCTCAGCTGGTAAAGAATCCAACTGCAATGCAGAAGACCCGGGTTTGATTCCTGGGTCAGTAAGATCCCCTGCAGAAGGAAATGGCAACTCACTCCAGTATTCTTGCCTGGAGAATCCCATGGGTAGAGGAGCCTGGCGGGCTACAGTCCATGGGGTCACAAGAGTCTGACATGACTTAGTGACTAAGCCAACAATACCAACACCTCCTTTATAAAATAGAATCCACTGGAAAAGGTGGTTTATGTTGTGAAGTGGGAGCTGAGTTTCTGTTTCCAACTGCTTTTTTTTTTCATACTGTTTTTCCCCTGGTTAAATATTTTTCCTATTTGGTTTTGCATGTTTATTTGTAGCCAAACACAGAAATTTGATATGGCTGGACATAGGCTAATTAAAGATGCCAGATGTACCAACAAAAGGACAAGATTTTGAATGCTACTCAGGCATTGGGTGGATCTGGCACAGTGAGACAAGAATATCCTCAGGTGTTGGGATATATTAGAATCTCTTTTGTACATCTTGGCTTCACCTGTATATTATTTACTTGTCATTATGAAAATTAGCTGTGTGAATTCCAGCATACTTCCTGCAGGTACACCCTGACAGTACCTTACCTCATGCTCTCTTTGTACGCCTCTCAACTTCTGGGCTGGGATTGACCAGTGATCACTACCATGAGACATCACTGCTACCTGTATATCTACAATCTGAAAGCATGTATGATTGAAGAATGAACTTTTTGTTCATTGGGAGATAAGAGATGCTGGCTAAATTCATCCATCTTGTTTTCACTCATGAATATGATTGAGTTTATAAAACTTCTTGAAAAATCCAATGAAATTAACAAACAGTCTCACTGAGCTAAGTTTAGCTCAGTAACACGTCCTAGAATTGGCTTTACCTGTTTCCTTCATTCACTATCCATGTCCCCCCATTCTTATTCTCTGGAATTTTACTCCATATAACTGCACATAAATACTCTGCCTCAAATTGGGGTAGTGATGTGAGATAAGACCTTGTATGTAAGATATTTAGGCAAGCATGGCCAAAGCAAACAATAGAGAATACGGATCAGCAGTCATAAACAGGGATTTAGTAATAATGGAAGCTTTTCCAGACATGAAGATGGGACATGGTGATCAGAAATTCATTGTGCATATGGTAACTATATTTAGTAATCTATGAAGGTAATCATCATTCAGGAATTTTGTGATCATAAAGTTGTACTCTAGGTCAGGTAGGATTTGGATTTCTGAAAGGATGGAGGGAACACTGCTTGAAAGTGTAAGACTGCTCATGAGTCCTAGAGGACCTAGAGTTCTAGGCATTTGATGACCCAAAGAACTACTTTGAATAAAGCTAATGGAGGTCCACAGGGGCACTAGGTCAAGGATGGAATAGAAACTGTATATATTGAATCACAAAAGTATTTAGAATTTCCTATGTAACCCTTGCCCAAGTTCAAGCTTGCAATTGGAGTGAGGCTTGGTAAGTAGGCAGGGGGGCAAAAGACCCTGTGCTATGCTGAAAGAAGTGTTTCAAAACCAAAGACTGGGAATGACACAGAAATTGACAAGAGGGGCAGTGTTTCTACACTTGATGACTCTAGCAGGTGGAGTGAAACAAATACTATCCTCCTAATGCAGATCATGTTTCTTGGTTTAGCATTTCACTCTATGACACACATGAATTTCTCTACCTATTTGATGAGAAAACTTGAACATGCCACCAAAATAAATGACAATCAGAAGTTTATCTTCAACAGTTTACTTTAAGACACATTCTTAGATGTACAATAGGAACTACACTGGATATTTAGTCAAGATCCCTGTCTGTAAGTGGTGCCCTTTAGTGAGTCATCTGATTTCTCTGATTCTCTTTTCAATTCTGAAAAAGAGGCTACTTTTCTTTGCCTTATCTAACTCATAGGTTTGCTATAAGTATGAAATATGATAATATATGTGAAAACAATGTGTAAATTGCTAAATGTTATGCAAATGCTAGTTATTATTATAAGAAAGTATCTTTAATGTTTAGGAAAATAGAGCTCTTTATATGATTTGCCTTAAATTTTGCATATGATGCAAATGCAATAACATTAGCTTCAGGGTGGACACATTTCCTATATTTATGACGTTAGGTTCCTGGACCACTGCTTTGTCCTTTCCAGTCTAATGCCAAAAATATAGCTTTCAAGCCCCTGTCCATGCAGCAAATGTCTCATTATCCTCTGTGGAAGTCTCACTTTAGATGTCATTTTGTAAACAGCATCATTAAAGATTAAGAAAAGCATCACTGAGTCATTGTCATGTAAGTTATAGAGTCTTGAATAATATCTAAGGCAGAAATGTGTTCTTTGTGGGGAACTTTATTTTTTATTCTCAGTGTTATAGGAAAGCATAAGAATTGTAAAGCAAAATGTCAAAATGTTTAAGGATTTCTGTGTGATACTATGTATGTAAATTTTCTCTCCATTTATAGTGTTATTTGATATCCACATTACCATGTCAGTTTTTTCTAGATGGAATTAGTCACACTCTTGATACTCAAATGTGTGGTCTATAGGCTAACAGCATTATAATCACCAATCTGAAATTCATCAGGATTTCTCAGGTGATTCTTAAAGTTTAAAAACCAGAGGTCCACACTAACCTGTTCTTATGAATCAGTTCACTTCAGTCTTCTTAAATTTTTAGGCTCTGTTCCTGTGCCCCACTCTGCTTTGCTTTGGGGTCCTTACATCAATTCCAGATTCTAGCCCTATGAATTTGTCTGTCTTTATAGTATATGTGTTCTCTCAAGTGTCTGAAATTCCTCTTTTCCTTATGCATGTTGTTTTGACTCACCAACTTGTCCTAGTTGCTTTTAATACATAAACATATTGCTCTTGTTTAGTTGCTAGGTCATGTCTGGCTCTTTTGTAACCCCCTGGACTATAGCCCACCAGGCTCCTCTGTCCATGGGATTTCCCAAGCAAGAATACTGGAGTGGGTTGCCATTTCCTCCTCCAGGGAGTCTTCCTGACCCAGGGATCAAACCCACATGTCCTGCAAGTCTTCTGCATTGCAGGCAGATTCTTTACTGTTGTGCTACCTGAGAAGCCCCATAGAAATATATGGTATATATTTATATTGAGGATCTACTTCTTTAGAACCTAATCCCACACCCCTATCCATTTAACTCAGCCAGTACTGAATAGGCCAGGCCAACTCCTTAGGAAGGAAGGGAGTTGGAGAAAATCAATTTGGCAGTACTGTAGAAGTTGCCTACATTAGATAGGGTATGAATATCTGAGTCTTGGCACATTTCTTATTCCTCTAGACTGACTTTTTTGGTAGTTATCTGGTCCTTTTCATAGTATAAGCTTCTGGAATATAAAGAGATCTCTACTTTTACTTCCTAGACTCTCATTTCTGCATATTGGCAGCAATATACTAGAGTAGGCAAAACAGAGCAATGGTTGATCCAAAAGTCATTTGATCTGGCTCTGGAAATTGGAAACTTATAGCAAACACATCAAGATACCTAGCATACCAGGGAGAATGTGGAGAGTGTACCTTCTTGCCACATCTTTTTATTCTATCTAGTGAACACCATGGCTACCTAACTGCTTCAGAGCTAGTGTGTGAAATTTGCTAGCAACACAATTGTTTGTGGCAATCTCTTCTTTGGGAAGGGGCAGTTTATAAGCCAGAGTATACTGTACAGTTTGTATATAAGAGACCAGTTCTCTTCCTTATGTGGTACCACAGAGACTGGACTGTCCACTCTCTTCTAAAATCTAGCGTTTGCTTTTTCTAACAATTATCATCAGTGAGAAATAAATTCAAAAACTGGAGAACTATCATTAATATCCATTTTCTTAAAGATGAAACTGTCATGGAAAAGAGTCTTTTGACAACTGATTCCCATTTGATTGGGTCTGAGATAGGTTCATCTTTTATTCAGTTCTTTGTGGACAGTTGCGAAAGAGCAAAGGACTGATGACTCATTGACAAGGATGCAGGACATTTGGGGACATGAGACCATTATCCTTCCTTTGACCACCTTCATTAGGGAATCTTTCACAGTCTTGTTTCTCAGAGTGTAATGAGTGGGTTCAGCCTATCATACAACATTGTAATGATATTATCCTCATCCTGGGAAGATGAGAGTGTGGGCTCATATACATTAAGATTGCTGGCCCATAGTAAATTGTGACCACAGCCAAGTGGGAGCCAGTGGTAAAAAAGGCCTTGAGTCTGGCCCCTACAGAGTGGATCTTCAGGAAAACCACAGTGATATGGAAATAAGAGAGCACAGTGAGCCCAAAAGGCAGGAACAGTATTATTTTACTGCTAGGAAATATTAGGATCTCCTTTACTAGCAAGTAAGTTTGAAGATTACTTGGAGCTCACATGTGAAATGGTTAACTACCTTGTGGCCACAAAATTGGATTGATGTGACTAGGACAGGGATCATAGCCATTAAGATAGCAGTGGCCCAAACTCCTGCCACCATCCAGACACAAACTGTTGCACAGGGGTTTTGCAATGGCAATCAACCTGCCATAGGCAATAACACCTGAGTGCTGAAGGATTGATGCTTTTGAACTGTGGTGTTGGAGGAGACTCTTGAGAGTCCCTTGACTGCAAGGACATCAAACTAGTCAATCCTAAAGGAAATCAGTCCTGAATATTCATGGGAAGGACTGGTGCTGAAACTGAAGTTCCAGTACTGATGTGAGGAACTGACTCATAGAAAAGACCCTGATGCTGGGAAAGATTGAGGGCAGGAGGAGAAGGGGTTGACAGAGGATGAGATGATTGGATGGCATCACCAACTCAATGAACATGAGTTTGAGCAAGCTCTGGGAGTTGGTGATGGACAGGAAATCTGGCGTGCTGCAGTCCATGGGGTCACAAAGAGTCGGACATGACTGAACGACTGAACAGAACTGAGGTGATAACAGCGAGAAGGAAACACTCCATCACCCCCAAGTAAAGAGAAGTCATCATTTGGAACAAGCAGCCACTATAGGGTGTAGTGGGAATGTCCTTAAAGCAATTCACCAGAACCATGGGTATGGAGCTTGTAGACTAACAATTATCTGAGAAGGATAAGTGACTGAGAAACAAGTACACAAGCATGAAGACGGGAATCAATCTGGATAATGCCAATGATGAGAATATTGTCCACAAAGGTAACCAATTAGATGAACAAAAGGAGCTGAGATGCAGGCAGTCTGGAGAGTCCCACCAGAATGAATTCCATCACATTTGCATTATTTTCTTCAGTTGAAGAAATCACCATCCTTTCTATGAAGAGAAAAAGGAGGAAAGTATGACAAATGTGACAGAGTCCTAAGAAGGCACTGGGAAAAGTGCAAGGCTGATGGTGAGGAAGAACTTCACTTCACCAGAGAGAGGAAAAATATAGTTTATGCCACTCTAACTGTAATCCTTTGCATCTTCTCATAGCTGTGGTTAGGTCAACGAGGCCTTGTTTTTAGCTCTTCATCCTCTCACTCAACAGTCAAACCTGAAGAGGCAGAACCACACCCTCCTTACAGACTATTTGTTTTAAAATGGAGTCTTTTGTATAGAAATTTGTTTTGAGTGGCTAAACTTGATTTTATGTCTGTAATGAGTGTTCTCATGGTGAAGTGCAGCCTTTCAAAGGAAGGCTTTGAAAGGCCTTCCTATACTTACTAACACATTTACTTGGCCCAGAATAATAAGAGAAGCCATCCAATACAAGGGCAAGCATCTCAAACCTAAACAGAATATTTCCCTTGTCTTTGTCTAAGTAACAAAATAAAAATTATTTTGCTTCCAGTCAGACTTCAAGTCTTGAACATCTATTGTGTTTAGAGAACAATTTCTTAGGTACAAGAGGCTAAAAGATACAGTTGAAATTAAAGATCTGATCATAGAATTCAAGGAACTTGAAAAGGGACTTGATCATCAAGAGAAGTCAAGAATGTGTTGAGGGTAGCTCTGTGCCAATTTTGAGCTTTGCTTTTTGTGAAATTGCATGCAACTCTCACCCAGGATAATTGTAGTTGAGTTGAATTATAACAAAGAACCAGTGAAATTTATAGGAAAGAGTACCTAAGTAAGGGCATTTTAGCTTTGGATGGACTCTTTACTTGCTATGTGACTCAAGTGAGTGGCAGTTTCATTACCTATAGAATGAGGGGAAATATATGCCTTTCCTACGTCACAGAAATAGATAGATAGAAATAGACAAAAAGATTCAAGGGATTAGATCTGATAGACAGAGTGCCTGAAGAACTATGGACGGAGGTTTGTGACATTGAACAAGAGGCAGTGATCAAGACCATCCCCAAGAAAAAGAAATGCAAAAAGGCAAAATGGTTGTCTGAGGAGGCCTTACAAACAGCTATGAAAAGAAGTGAAAGGCAAAGGGGAAAAGGAAAGATATACCCTTCTGAACACAGAATTCCCAAGAATAGCAAGGAGAGATAAGGAAATCTTCCTCAGTGATCAATGCAAAGAAATGAGGAAAACAACAGAATGGGAAAGACTAGAGATCTCTTCAAGAAAATTAGAGATACCAAGGGAACATTTCATGCGAAGATGGGCTCAATAAAGGGCAGAAATGATATGGACCTAATAGAAGCAGAAGATATTAAGAGAAGGCAAGGATACACAGAAGAACTGTACAAAAAGATCTTCACAACCCAGATAATCCCGATGGTGTGATCACTCACCTAGAACCAGACATCCTGGAATGTGAAGTCAAGTGGGCCTTAGAAAGCATCAATACGAACAAAGCTAGTGGAGGTGATGGAATTCCAGTTGAGGTATTCCAAATCCTGAAAGATGATGCTGTGAATGTGCTGCACTCAATATGTCAGCAAATTTGGAAAACTCAGCAGTGGCCACAGGACTGGAAAAGGGCATTTTTCATTCCAATCCCAAAGAAAGGCAATGCCAAAGAATGCTCAAACTACCACACAATTGCACTCATCTCACATGCTAGTAAAGTAATGCTCAAAATTTTCCAAGCCAGGCTTCAGCAATATGTGAACCGTGAACTTCCTGATGTTCAAGCTGGTTTTAGAAAAGGCAGAGGAACCAGAGATCAAATTGCCAACATCTGCTGGATCATGGAAAAAGCAAGAGAGTTCCAGAAAAGCATCTATTTCTGCTTTATTGACTATGCCAAAGCCTTTGACTGTGTGGATCACAACAAACTGTGGAAAATTTTGAAAGAGATGGGCATACCAGACCACCTGATCTGCCTCTTGAGAAACCTGTATGCAGGTCAGGAAGCAACAGTTAGAACTGGACATGGAACAACAGACTGGTTCCAAATAGGAAAAGGAGTTCATCAAGGCTGTATATTGTCACTCTGTTTATTTAACTTATATTCAGAGTACATCATGAGAAACACTGGACTGGAGGAAACACAAGCTGGAATCAAGATTGCTGGGAGAAATATCAATAACCTCAGATATGCAGATGACACCACCCTTATGGCAGAAAGTGAAGAGGAACTAAAGAGCCTCTTGATTAAAATGAAAGAGGAGAGTGAAAAAGTTGGCTTAAAGCTCAACATTCAGAAAATGAAGATCATGGCATCCGGTCCCATCACTTCATGGGAAATAGATGGGGAAACAGTGGAAACAGTGGCAGACTTTATTTTTTTGGGCTCCAAAATCACTGCAGATGGTGACTGCAGCCATGAAATTAAAAGACACTTACTCCTTGGAAGGAAAGTTATGACCAACCTAGATAGCGTATTCAAAAGCAGAGACATTACTTTGCCAACAAAGGTTCGTCTAGTCAAGGCTGTGGTTTTTCCAGTGGTCATGTATGGATGTGAGAGTTGAACTATAAGGAGAGCTGAGCACAGAAAAATTGATGCTTTTGAACTGTGGTGTTGGAGAAGACTCTTGAGAGTCCCTTGGACTGCAAGGAGATCCAACCAGCCCATTCTGAAGGAGATCAGCCCTGGGATTTCTTTGGAAGGAATGATGCTAAAACTGAAACTCCAGTACTTTGGCCACCTCATGCGAAGAGTTGACTCATTGGAAAAGACTCTGATGCTGGGAGGGAATGGGGGCAAGAGGAGAAGGGGACGACAGAGGATGAGATGGCTGGATGGCATCAGACGTGAGTCTGAGTGAACTCCGGGAGTTGGTGATGGACAGGGAGGCCTGGCGTGCTGCGATTCATGGGGTCACAAAGAGTCGGACACGACTGAGCAACTGATCTGATCTGATCTGATTGGTGTTTTTCTTTCTGACTTACTTCACTGTGTATAACAGGCTCCAGTTTTGTCCACCTCATTAGAACTGATTCAAATGTTTTCTTTTTAATGGCTGAGTAATACTCCATTGTGTATATGTACCACAGCTTTCTTATCCATTTATCTGCCGATGGACGTCTAGGTTGCTCCCATGTTCTAGTTATTGTAAACGGTGTTGTAATGAACGTTGGGGCACATGTGTCTCTTTCAGTTCTGGTTTCCTCAGTGTGCATGCCCAGCAGTGGGATTGCTGGGTCATATGGCAGTTATATTTACAGTTTTTTAAGGAATCTCCACACTTTTCTCCATAGTGGCTGTACTATGTTGCATTCCCACCAACAGTGTAAGAGGATCCGCTTTTCTCCACAGCCTCTCCAGCCTTTATTGCTTGTAGACTTTTTGATAGCAGCCATTCTGACTGGCGTGAGATAGTACTTCATCATGGTTTTGATTTGCATTTCTCTGATAATGAGTGATGTTGAGCATCTTTTCATGTGTTTGTTAGCCATCTGTACGTCTTCTTTGGAGAAGTGTTTATTTAGTTCTTTGACCCATTTTTTGATTGGGTCATTTATTTTTCTGGTATTGAGCTCATGAAAGGAAGACTAATCCTTTTTTTAAATTTTTAATTGGAGAATAATTGCTTTATCATATTGTGTTGGTTTCTGCCATACAACATGAATCAGCCACAAGTATACATATGTCACCTCTCTTAAACCTCCCTTCCACCTCTACCCCATCCCACCCCTCTACTTGTCACAGAGTAGGTTAGCTCCCTGCATCATACAGCAAATTCCCATGGGCTATCTATTTTACATGTGGTAACATATATGTTTCAATGCTCTCAATTCATCCCACTCTCTCTTCCCCTACTGTGTTCACAAGTCTGTCTTCTATACCTGCATCTCTATTGCTGCCTTGCAAATAGTACCATTTTTCTAGATTCCATATATATGTGTTAATATAAATATTTGTTTTTCCTTTTCTGACTTACTTAGAGCCTGTATAACAGGCTCTAGGTTCATCCATCTCATGAAAATTGAGTCAAATTCATTCCCTTTTGTGGCTGAGTAATATTCCATTGTGTATATATATATATATATATATATATATATATATATACTATATCTTCTTTATCCTTTCATCTGTTGATGGTATTTAGATTGCTTCCATGTCTTTGATATTGTAAATAGTGCTGCTATGAATACTGGGATGCATGTATCTTTTTAGATTAGTGTTTTCTTAGAAACACTTTTTTAAGGAGGAAGCCTGATCCTTCCTTATGTAATACTTGATACACAAAAAAGTAGTTTAAAGTATACATTAAGTTGTTTGCATAGCTAGAAATGTGGTATTCTGGATAATCAAATCTACTATATACTGATATTTATGTATATGAATATTTACCTTTATGTGTATTATTAAGAGTAAGGCCAATTTATTCAATAACTTGCTGAAAGTAACAATTATTAAGCATAGAATTAATGTTAAGTTTGTAGTTCTGGGTCATCAGTAAGAGATAGGAAGTGAGAGGCAAAAATGAGGAATGGAGGAAAGAAGGCAGAGAGAAGAGAGAACATCAACATCAAGAATGAAGTATGGAAGAGAATAATTTCATTGCAATAAAGGAGGGTAGAATTGGAAGCCAGTTAAACAGAGGCAGATTTCAGCTGAATAGGAGGATAGATTTTCTGTCTAGATAGCTAGAGTTATCTAATATGATGGAATGAGCAGTTTCATGAATTAGTGGGCTCCCTCCTTCACTGATGCACATTCAATTTCAGCTTGGTTGTTTGGGAAATCCCATGGACTGAGGAGCCTGGCAGGCTACAGTCCATGGGGTTGCCAAGTGTCAGACACAACTGAGCTACTAACACTTTCACTTTTCACCAGCCGACAGTATGCAACTGGCTAGTCCCAATTTCCACAGCTTCTTACTTCCATATCACTTTTTTAGCTTGTTACTATTAATCTGCCCATGATAAGCATCCTTCACCCCACCCTCCTTAACCCTAAAACTTTATCCAGCACTGATACAAGAAAGTTTGGATTACATCACTTCTGCTACTACCATCAGTTGCAATACACTCATATTTCTTGGCTATGTGATAATAAGCTTCTTAAGATTATATTTTCATAGTGAAATGTTGGGGATAAAATGGTAAGGATAGAGAATTTGTTCTTACATTTTAATATCCTTAGCCTCATGTGCTTAATTTGGGAAAGTTAGTAGGAGGCAAGTGTGCACTGAGAAATCCTTGATTTTAGATACTTTTTGTGGCCTCAATTCACCTCAAAGGTCATGGTCCCCCTCTTCTGAGCTAAACCCTTCTTCTCTTTAAGTAAATTAAATTTGACAGATAAATTTTGAGCATCTGTAATGTACATGATACTGTGCTACCTGCTGTGTTCTTATAGGACTCTACACATACTTCTATTAGAGCACTCTGTGTATTAAGTTGTTGCTGTTTGTTCAGAGTCTGGTTTCCTCACTACACTGAGAGAGAGAGAGAAATAATTTTTTTAAGTGTATCCAGTGCTCAGTACAGTGTCAAGGACAAAAACAGTGCTCAGTAAAGGTTGGAAGGATAAATTTGTAGATACTTAAAAAGAAACAGGGATAAGTGAAGGACGTGATCCCTGTCCTGGAAGAGGTTACCACCTAGCAGGTAGAAGAGGAGAGGACCTCAGGATACAAATAACTTGAAAGAAGTCACACAAAAGTCTTGTCAGTCTATTTTAGAACCCAGTGAATAACTGAGAGATTTATTTTGACCAGGGCATCTTCAGTTTATCTAAATTTGAACTCAATGAAACTTTGGGGGTTTACTTAATAAAGCCTTATGGCAGATTTATACTTGGCCCCAAATTTTCTGTATTATCTTCAATATAGGCTTTTATTTTGTCTTAGAATTGCATGACTTGATGACCAGCTTCTTTTTTCTGCTAGACAATATTTTTTCTTGCCATGAAAAGGTACTAATATTAAAAATCAAAATAGAGTTGTTGTTTTCTTGGGAGAAAAATGGGAAGGTAGAGGAATGCTAACTGAATTTTCTGAATCTAAAACTGATACGGGTAATCTGACAATTATGCGGCAACTTTCAGGAATATTGTGATGGAGTATTAGAAGCAGAGCTTATCCTAGATAATTGAGTTATGAGGGACAGTATGGTGTTTAAGGGTGTGAGCTCTGCAGACAAACATAGGTTTGAATCTTGCCCTTGCTACTTCATGTGACCTTGGCCAAATCATCTAACTTCTCTGAGTTTTAGTTTTGTCATTTGTAAAATAATTTCTACTCTAGAGTAATGTTATGACTTTTAAATGAGATGATAGATAAAATATTATCCTCAGTATACAATAAGTACTGGATAAATTTATTTCTATTCTATTGTTATTACAGGAGCCTGAATATGATGCTCAAGTGATATAGGAATTGACTAGAAGTTGGACAAGATGGCTTTTTAAGTTATTCCTGGCCAGAGACACTGAGTTTATAATTCTTTGGCCGGGGGGAAAATAAACTTTACTTACCATTGCCTGTGCTGATCAGATAACCTCAAAGCCCAGACACACTGCATAATTCTCCGACAGCAATAACTCAGCTGGCAGTTTCCAGGCAGAGATGTAGAAGAAAGTCCAATATCCGGGAAGGCTAGGATCTACAACTTCCTGTGGCCTGCCTAGTGAAATTTGACCAGATAAGAACAGTTAATAAAAAGCTCTTGTTATATAAAAGCTCCTTTTATCTCTGAATGAGAGTATATTGATGTTAAATACCCGAACGGATGAAATTAATTTGAATAGTCTTCTATTGTTGCAAGAAATATGGAAAAGTATTCAGGAAAACTTGAAAAACTCATTTTTGTGGCATGAACTGAAAGAAGTATTTTCTTATTCTGAAAAAAATGATGGTTCTACTGCACAAGGGTAGAAGCATTTAAGGTAGAAGCTTTCAAGCACTGGACCCAGAGTCACCCCATTGTGATGTCTAAGAAGAGACCAACTCTTATATTCTGGACCTGCCTTCTGTGACACTTTGCAAGTCATGCCAGATTCCTATCAAGGCCAAACAATTTACCTTGAGGTCCACAAGTTTTTCCAACTGCAGTTAGTGACTTGAATTAAGACAGCATTGCATTTCAATGAAAACATTTAATGGCTATAAATTCAATTTCCAAGAAGCTCTTCTCTTTTGAATACTCAAGCAGCAGGGTCCCTGGGCAATGGCCTTTTATTTCTCTTGCCTGCTCTGCAATGATTACAGAGACAATCCAGGTAAATATTTTGATAACTTGATTTTCCTAGTGATCCCTCTCCATTTTCATTTCTGGAAACAATTTTTTAAGCATGATCATACACCTTTTCTCCTTCCATCATGAACAGGAGAATGTACTATAACATCAAAGACTGCATTCATGCCTCAAACTCCCTACGAGTGCACACCCAAGCTAAAGGCCTGATAAGGATTTAGCAAGAAAGCAGCATGGCATAGTATTTAAGTGAGAGTTCTGTTGTCAGGCAATCCTGAGTTGGATTTCCAGATTGCCACTTACTAATTGTGTGAACTCTGCATCTGTTTCTTCATTTGAAAAATAAATATGATCATAGCAATACTTATCTAATAGAGTTATTTTCATAATAAAATATAACAACGCATAGCAGTACCTGATTAGTGTTCAGTAAATGGTAGCTACTATTATTGAGAAGCAAATTTCTTCATCAAGTTCACAAGATGAGAGGATGTAGCTGGAAGTGGTAACTGTGTATACAAGTACTTTTTGAAATATTAGATGATTCTGAAAGTATGTTGTTGTTCATCTCCTGGAGTTTGCTACATTGGCAGGTGGGTTCTTTACCGCTGGCGCCACCTGGAAAGGTCTGGGTTTGTTATATACGGCCTTTATTATGTTGAAGTATATCCCTCTCTCTGATACTTTGGCCACCTGATGCAAAGAGCTGACTCACTGAAAAATATCCTGATGCTGGGAAAGATGGCAGGCAAAAGGAGAAGTGGGTGTCAGAGGATGAAATGGTTAGATAGCACCACTGACCCAATGGACATGAATTTGAGCAAACTCTGGGAGATAGTGGAGGACAGAGGAGCCTGGTATGCTGCAGTCCATGGGGTCATAAAGAGTTGGACGTGGCTTAGTGACTGAACAGCAACAACCACAACTTTCCCTCTACTTTCTAAAAGTTTTTTTTTTTTTATCATAAATGGCTGTTGAACTTTGTCAAAATAATTTTCTGCATCTATTGAGATGATCATATGGTTTTTATTTTTCATTTTGTTAATATGGTGCATCATATTGATTGATTTGCATATATTGAAGAATACTTGCATCCCTGGAATAAATCCTACTTGATCATGGTGTTTGATCTTTTTAATATGTTGTTAGATTCTGTTTGCTAGCATTCTGTTGAGGATTTTTGCATTTATGTTCATCACTGACACTGACCTGTAATTTTCTTTTTTGTGTGGTATCTTTGGTTTTGGTATCTATGTGATGGTGGCCTTATGGGATGAGATTGGGAGTGTAATTTTTTGGAAGAGTTTCAGAAGGGTGGGTGTTAACTCTCCTTTAAAAGTTTAATAGAATTCCCCTGTGAAGCCATCTGGTCCTGGCCTTTGGTTTGTTGGAAGAATTTTAATCACTGTGTCAATTTCAGTACTTATAATTGGTATTTTCACAATTCGTATGGAAATACAAAAAACCTCGAATAGCCAAAGCAATCTTGAGAAAGAAGAATGGACCTGGAGGAATCAACCTGCCTGACTTCAGGCTCTACTACAAAGCTGCAGTCATCAAGACAGTATGGTACTGGTACAAAGACAGAAATATAGATCAATGGAACAAAATAGAAAGCCCAGAGATAAATTCATGCACCTATGGACACCTTATCTTTGACAAAGGAGGCAAGAATATACAATGGAGAAAAGACAATCTCTTTAACAAGTGGTGCTGGGAAAACTGGTCAACCACTTGTAAAAGAATGAAACTAGAACACTTTCTAACACCATACACAAAAATAAACTCAAAATGGATTAAAGATCTAAACGTAAGACCAGAAACTATACAACTCCTAGAGGAGAACATAAGCAAAACACTCTCTGACATAAATCACAGCAGGATCCTCTATGATCCACCTCTCAGAGTAATGGAAATAAAAGCAAAAACAAACAAATGGGACCTAATTAAACTTAAAAGCTTTTGCACAATGAAGGAAACTGAAAAGACAGCCTTCAGAATGGGAGAAAATAATAGCAAATGAAGCAACTGACAAAGAATTAATCTCAAAAATATACAAGCAACTCCTGCAGCTCAATTCCAGAAAAATAAATGACCCAATCAAAAAATGGGCCAAAGAACTAAATAGACATTTCTCCAAAGAAGACATACAGATGGCTAACATACATATGAAAAGATGCTCAACATCACTCATTATCAGAGAAATGCAAATCAAAACCACATGAGGTACCATCTTACACCGGTCAGAATGGCTGCTATCCAGAAGTCTACAAACAATAAATGCTGGAGAGGGTGTGGAGAAAAGGGAACCCTCTTACACTGTTGGTGGGAATGCAAACTAGTACAGCCACTATGGAGAACAGTGTGGAGATTTCTTTAAAAACTGGAAATAGAACTGCCATATCACCCAGCAATCCCACTGCTGGGCATACACACTAAGGAAACGAGAATTGAAAGACACACGTGTACCCCAATGTTCATTGCAGCACTGTTTATAATAGCCAGGACATGGAAGCAACCTAGATGTTCATTGGCAGACAAATGGATAAGAAAGCAGTGGTACATATACACAATGGAATATTACTCAGCCATTAAAAAGAATACATTTGAATCAGTTCTAATGAAATGGATGAAACTGGAGCCTATTATACAGAGTGAAGTAAGTCAAAACAAAAACACCAATACAGTATACTAACACATATATATGGGATTTAGAAAGATGGTAACGATGACCCTGATGCTGGGAAAGATTGGGGGCAGGAGAAGAAGGGGACGACAGAGGATGAGATGGTTGGATGGCATCACCGACTCAGTGGACATGGGTTTGGGTAGATTCTGGGAGTTGGTGATGGACAGGGAGGCCTGGTGTGCTGTGATTCATGGGGTCACAAAGAGTCGGACACAACTGAGCAACTGAACTGGAACTGGAATGATGACCCTATATGCGAGACAGCAAAAGAGACACAGATGTATAGAACAGTCTTTTAGACTCTGTGGGAGAAGGCGAGGGTGGGATGATTTGAGAGAATAGCATTGAAACATGGGTGGGATGATTTGAGAGAATAGCACTGAAACATGTATATTATCATATGTGCAACAGATCGCCAGTCCAGGTTCGAGGCACAAGACAAGGTGCTCATGGTTGGTCCCCTGGAATGACCCTGAGGGATGGGATGGGGAGGGAGGTGGAAGGGGGTTTCAGGATGGGGAACACATGTACACACAGGGCTGATTCATGCCACTGTATGGCAAAACCCACTACAATATTGTAAAGTAATTAGCCTCCAATTTAAATAAATAAATTAAAAAAAATAAAAAAACATTGGTCTTTTCATAACTTCTGTTTCTTTCTGGCTCAGTCTTTAAGAATTGTAAGAATTTGTCCATTTCTTCTAGGTTGTCCATTTTTATTGGTGTATAGTCACTTCTGGTAATCTCTTATGATCCTTTGTATTTCTGTGGTGTCCATCTTAACTACTTTTTCATTTCTAATTTTATTGATTTGAGTCTTCTCCCTCTTTTTCTTGATGAGTCTGGCTAAAAGTGTATCAATTGTGTTTATCCTCTCAAAGAACCAGCTTTTAGTTTCATTGATCTTTATTTTCTTTGTCTCTATTTCATTTATTTCTGTTCTCATCTTTATGATTTTTTTCTTTCTACTAACTTTGGGTTTTGTTTGTTCTTCTTTCACTAGTTGCTTTAATTGTAAGGTTAGGATGGTTATTTGCAATTTTTCTTGTTTCCTAAGGTAAGATTATATTGCTATAAACATCCGTCTTAGAGCTGCTTTTGCTGCATCTTCTGGGTTTTGGATCATCATGTTTTCACTGTCATTCATCTCTAGGTTTTTTTTTTTTTTAGAATAGTTACTTATTTTACAAAATTTTAGATTCCCACAGCAGCCATCTAGAACCTGTCCAATATGTACAGAGTGAAATAAGTCAGAAAAAGAAAAAGAAATGTCTCTAGGTATTTTTTATTTCTTCTTTGATTTCTTCAATGATCTCTTGGCTATTTAGGAACATATATTTTAGCCTCTATGTGTTTGTGTTTTTACAAATTTCCCCCCTGTAATTGACTTCTAATCGCATAGCATTGTGCATGGAAAAAATGCTTGATTTGATCTTCAGTTCAGTTCAGTCACTCAGTCGTATCTGACTCTTTGTGACTCCATGGACTACAGCATGCCAGGCCTCCCTGTCCATCACCAACTCTTGGAGCTTGCTCAAACTCATGTCCTTGGAGTCAGTGATGCCATCCAACAATCTCATCCTGTGTTGTCCCCTTCTCTTCCTGCCTTCAATCTTTCCCAGCATGAGGGTCTTTTCAAATGAGTCAGTTCTTTGCATCAGGTGGCCAAAGTATTGGAGTTTCAGCTTCATTATCAGTCCTTCCAATGAATATTCAGGACTGATTTCCTTTAGGATGGACTGGTTGGATCTCCTTGCTGTCCAGGAGACTCTCAAGAGCCTTCTCCAACACAACAGTTCAAAAGCATCAATTCTTTGGCACTCAGCTTTCTTCACAGTCCAACTCTCACATCCATACATGACTACTGGAAAAACCATAGCTTTAACTATATGGACCTTTGTTGGCAGAGTAATATCTCTGCTTTTTAATATGCTGTCTAGGTTGGACATAGCTTTTCTTCCAAGGAGCAAGCGTCTTTTAACTTCATGGCTGCAGTCACTATCTGCAGTGATTTTGGAGCCCCCAAAAATAAAGTCTGTCACCATTTCCATTGTTTCCCCATCAATTTGCCATGAAGTGATGGGACCAGATGCCATGATCTTAGTTTTTTGAATGTTGAGTTTTAAGCCTATGATATGATTTTTAAGCCTTGAAGATATGATTTTAATTTTCTTGAATTTATCTAGGCTTGATTTGTGACCTAAGATGAGATCTATTCTGGAGAATGTTATGCATGCACTTGAGAAGAAAGAGTATTGTGCTACTTTCAGGTGGAATATTCTTTAGGTGTCAGTTAAGTTTATCTGGCTAACTTCTCACAGTTAAAATATAGATAATTGATTTTAAATCATTCTTTTTAAAATATAAACATTTGAAGTTATAAATGTTTCTCAAAGCACAACTTTTGCTGTATCCTATGAATTTTATGGTGTTTCTTAATTTTCACTAAGTTTGAAGTATTCTGTAATTATTCCCTGGTGGCTCACATGGTAAAGAATCCACCTGCAATGTGGTAGATCTGGGTTTGATCCCAGGCTTGGGAAGTTCCCCTGAAGGAGGGCATGGCAACCCACTCCAGTATTCTTGCCTGGAGAAACCCCATGGACAGAGGAGCCAGGAGTGCTGCAGTTCATGGGGTCAAAAGAGTTGGACACGACTGAGTGACTAACCACAAGCACATAATTTTTCTGTGATTTCTTCCTTAATTCATGTGTTAGTCATGTCCTACTTGACTCGGGTATTATATTGAATTTCATTGTTGACTTTGAAACTAATTTTCATTATGGCCTGAAAAGATATCCTGTTAGATTTAAATATGTGAAGTTTTTGTTGTTCTGTCACTCAGTCATGTCCGACTCTTTGCCACCCCATAGACTGCAGCGTGCCAAACTTCCCTGTCCTTCACTATCTCCCAGAGTTTGCTCAAATTCATGTCCACTGAGTCAATGATGCCATCCAACCATCTCATCCTCTATCACCCCTTTCTCTTCCTGCCCTCAATCTTTCCCAGCATCAGGGTCTTTTCCAATGGGTTGACTCTTCACATCAGGTGACCAAAGTATTGGAGCTTCAGTTTCAGCATCAGTCCTTCCAATGAATATTCAGGGTTGATTTTCTTTAGGACTTACTGGTCTGATCTCCTTGCAGTCCAAGGGACTCTCAAGAGTTTTCTCCAGCACCACAGTTTGAAAGCATCATTTCTTTGGTGCTCAGCCTTCTTTATGATCGAACTTACATATCCATACATGACTACTGGAAAAACCTTAGCTTTGACTATACGGACTTTTATTAGCAAAATGATGTCTGTTTTTAATACATGGTCTAGGTTTGTCATAGCTTTTCTTTCAAGGAGCAAGCGTCTTTTAATTTCATGACTGCAGTCATCATCCACAGTGATCTTGGAGCCCAAGAAAATAAAGTCTGTTACTGTTTCCATTTTTTCCCCATCTATATCACATGAAGTGATGGGACCAGACACCGTGATCTTCCTTTTCTAAAGATCTTTTTTCTGTTGAGTTTTCAGCCAGCTTTTGCACTCTCCTCTTTCACCTTCATCAAGAGGCTCTTTACTTCCTCTTTTCTTTCTGCCATTAGGGTGGTGTAATCGGCATATCTGATGTTATTGATATTTCTCCCAGAAATCTTGATTCCAGTTTGTGTTTCATCCAGCCCAGTATTTCATATACTCTGTGTATAAGTTAAACAAGTAAGGTGACAATATACAGCCTTGACTTACTTCTTTCCCAATGTTGAACCAGTCTATTGTTCCATGTTCGGTTCTAACTGTTGCTTCTTGACCTGCATACAGGTTTCGCAGGAGGCAGGTAAGATGGTCTCTTATTCCCATCTCTTTAAGAATTTTCCACAGTTTGTTATGATCCAACAGTCAGAGACTTTAGCATAGTCAATGAAGCAGAAGTAGATGTTTTCTTGGTATTCCCTTGCTTTGTCTATGATCCAATGTATGTTGGCAGTTTGATCTCTGGTTCCTCCGCCTTTTCTAAATCCAGCTTGAGCATCTGAAAGTTCTTGGTTCATGTACTGTTGAACCTAGCTTGAAGGATTTTGAGCATTACCTTGCTACTGTGGGAAATGAGTGCAATTGTGCGGTAGTTTGAACATTCTTTAGCATTGCCCTTCTTTGGAATTGGAATGAAAACTTACCTTTTTCAGTCCTGTGGCCACTGCTGAATTTTCCAAATTTGCTGACATACTAGTGTAGCACTTTAACAACATCATCTTTTAGGATTTGAAATAGCTCACCTGGAATTTTATCAACTCTACTAGCTTTGTTGGTAGTGATGCTTCCTAAGGCCCACTTGATTTTGCACTCTAGGATGTCTGGCTCTAGGTGAGTGATCACACCATCATGGTTATCTGGGCCACTAAAACTTTGTACAGTTCTTCTGTGTATTCTTGCCACCTCTTCTTAATATCTTCTGCTTCTGTTAGGTCCAGACATACCACTTCTGTCTTTTACTGTGCCCATCTTTGCATAAAATGTTCCCTTGGTATCTCTAATTTTCTTGAAGAGATCTCTAGTCTTTTCCATTCTATTGTTTTCCTCTATTTCTTTGCATTGATCACTGAGGAAGGCTTTCTTTCTGGAACTCTGCATTCAGAATGTGTATCTTTCCTTTACTCCTTTGCCTTTCACTTCTTTTCTCAGGTATTTGTAAGGCCTTCTCAGAGAACCATTTTGCCTTTTTTCATCTCTTTTTCTTGGGGATAGTTGATTACTCACTCTTGTACAATGTTGTGAACCTCTGTTCATAGTTCTTTAGGGACTCTGTCTTTCAGTTCCAATCCCTATATTAAATTCATCAAAGACAAAGAGATACAGTAAAGAATGTGAAGATAATGTGAGAGAACAACATTGACATATATACACTTCCATGTGTAAAGCAGATAGCTAGTGGGAAGCCACTGTATAACACAGGGAACTCAGCTCATGCTCTGTGGTGATCTCTAAATGGGTGGGCTAGGGGAGGGGGTGGTGGTGGGAGGGAAGCTCAAGAGGGAGGGGTTATATGTAAGCTTACGACTGATTGGCATCATTTTATGGCAGAAACCAATGCAACATTGTGACACAATCATCCTCCAATTAAAAATAAAGCAAAAAAAAAAAAATTCCCAAACTTCTAACAAAAACAGAGACTTTTATGCAAAATGTGGTTAGATTTCTAGTTCTACCAGTTATTAGCTGTGTAGCCAGTCCTCTCTGAGTCTGTGTAAAGTAGGTAGCTGGTGGGAAATGCAAGGTTAACTTAGCATATCAATGTAATACACTGTGTTAAATTCATTAAAGGAAAAAAATCCCACATCATCTAAACAGATAGTTAAATAATTTTAGAAAATCGAATACCCTTTTATAATAAAAAAGCATTAGGCAACTAGGAACAGAAGGAATGTTACTCAACCTGATGAAGGCCAGAAATGAAAGCTACACAACTGCAAGCTTTCCCCTTAAGATCCTGGAAGAAGACCAGGATTTCTACTTTTACCACTTGTCTTCCTCATTGTGAGATGCGAGAGTTGAACAATAAAGAAGGCTGAGGAAAAAGGAGAAAGGGATGGCAAAAGATGAGGTGAGGAGATAGCATCACCAGACTCAATGGACATGAGTTTGTGCAAACTCTGGGAGACAGTGGAGGACAGAGGAGTCTGACGTGCTGCAGTCCATGGGGTTGCAAAGAGATGGACGTGAGTCAGTGATTGAACAACAACAGGAATTCCACATTGTGCTGCAGTGTTTTTCCAGGGCAATCAGGCAAACAAAAATAACAACCAAGAACCCCAAAATCATCCATATTGGAAAAGAAGTACAGCTATCTCTATCCACAAATGCCATAATCTAATGTATAGGAAATCCTAAGGAGCACAGAGAAAAAATGATTAGAACTAATAACCTCTTTCAACAAAGTTGCAAGATACAAGCAATATAGTATATCAATGGTATTTCTATACACTAGCAATGAGCAATCAAAAATTAAATTAAGAAAATCATTCCAACTAAAAACTTAGAATAAAACACTTAGGAATAAATTTAACAAAAGAGTTGCAAGACTTGTTGAGTGAAAATTACCAAAAAAAAAAAAAAAACCAAAAACTGTTGCAAGAAAGTAAAGAAAACCTAACTAAATGGGAAAATTTCCTATTTTCATGACTAGGTAGACTTAATATTGGAAAATAGGAAGAAAGCAGTACTCTCCATATAAATCTATAGGTTCAACCGAATCTTTACCTAAATCTCAGCTGGAATTTTGTAGAAATTGCCCCATTAGCCCTAAAATTCATGTGGAATTGCATGGGACCCAGAGTAGCCAAATCAATCTTGAAAACTAACAAAATTGGAAAATTCGCAAAAGAAGCACATGAAAAGATACACATCACTAGTTACTCAGTTCAGTTCAGTTCAGTTCAGTCACTCAGTTGTATCTGACTCTCTGCGACCCCATGAACTGCAGCATGCCAGGCCTCCCTGTCCATCACTAACTCCTTGAGTCCACCCAAACCCATGTCCATCGAGTCAGTGATGCCATCCAACCATCTCATCCTCTGTCATCTCCTTTTCCTCCTGCCCTCAATCTTTCCCAGCATCAGGGTCTTTTCCAATGAGTCAGCCCCTCGCATCAGGTGGCCAATGAACACCCAGGACTGATCTCCTTTAGGATGGACTGGTTGGATCTCCTTGCAGTCCAAAGGACTTTCAAGAGTTTTCTCCAACACCACACTTCAAAAACATCGATTCTTCTGCGCTCAGCTTTCTTTATAGTACAACTCTCACATCCATACATGACCACTGGAAAAACCATAGCCTTGACTAGACGGACTTTTGTTGGCAAAATAATGTCTCTGCTTTTTAATATGCTGTCTAGGTTGGTCATAACTTTCCTTCCAAGAAGTAAGCATCTTTAAATTTCATGGCTGCAATCACCATCTGCAGTGATTTTGGAGCCCCAAAAAATAGTCAAAATCACAATTAGATACCAACTTAGCCTACTAAAGTGGCTATAAAAATCTAATTTTACACTAACAAGCATTAGTTAGAAATTGGAAACTGTATACTGCTGTGGCATGGATTCCCCTATTTCTCTAGTTTTGCTACACATGTATTCACATTCTGAAGATTATAATTTCTGAAAACACAGGAACAAGCACCTGATGAATAGATAAATAAAAGTAAATCTGCTATATCCATACAATGGAATATTATTCATCCATAAAACATTATTCAACATAGATGAACCTTGAAAACATAATGCTAGATCTCTCCAGATATTCTACAATTTGAAAGTTAAAACTGCGCTAAAATAAGTTAATTGATGAAAGGTTTGTGGAAAATGGACGCCAAAAAGGGTTTGTACATGATCAATCAGGATTGACTAAGCATAAAACATGTTTAGCTGAGTAAATAAAACTTTAAAGTATGGGGGTGGAAAACGTAAATTTGGCTTTTCTCTCCATTAAAAAAAGACAAGTTTTCTGAAGATGTTAAACTGCCTTTGACAATGGATTTTAAGTTTCTTTACCTTTTAAGTGATCCTTTCTGTACTTGTCTTTGAAAATTTTTATTGTCTCTATGGCTAAGTAATAGCTATTGTTTCACAGTGACCTGCAATTCTGTTGTGTTTTAAATGTTTCTTGAAGGTTCTTTTGACAATACTTCTCATATCAAATTACCTCTAGCTAACTTTGGGATGCTTCGAAAGGCCCCTGAAACAGCCCAGTGGAAAATATTGAACTAATTAAGATCACTTGGTATGTTAAACTGCATGGGAGGTGATATCAAATGAGTACTAAATTTTAAGTTATATGGTAAATGATCCAGATAGTCTAGAGATTATATTGACTTCCTAAAAATCTAATAAGTCCTTGTACAATATTATTAGTCGTCATTCTAGTTATTATCTGAAAGTGTTGTATGTCACAGTAGTAACTGGGTTGCCTTGTCAATTGCATTGCAGTCAGACCTAAACTTGCCTTCTTAAGTCTTTTGTCATTATAGACAGTTATGGTTTCACTCTGATGCCTTTGCAAAAAATCTTCAAGAAGATTTATAAAAAGGTCTTTTGGGCAAATACAAGTTCCTGATTTTCAGACTGTAATACTGAACTGAGTAAGAAACTGAAGAATTCTAATGGAAAACCTGATGGTTTCATAAAGCTGTTAACAAAAAGGATTAGTTACATAGGACTGACTAAACTGGTAAATATGGTTATACATTTTATGAAAGTGTGAAAGTATTTGTCACTCAGTCATGTCCAACTCTATGATCCCATGGACTCTTGCCTTCCAGGCTCCTTGATCGATGGAATTCTCCAGGCAAGAATACTGGGATGGTAACCATTCCCTTCTCCAGGGCATCTTTCCAACCCAGGGATTGAACCCAGTTCTCCTGCACTGCAAGTAGATTTTTTTACCATCTGAGCCAAGATTACTGGTTTGAATATGTCTTTTCCAGGTGTAAGAAAAATCTTATTGTGACTTACAGTAACTTGGTAAATTATGCCTTTTGTGAGCAGAGTTGGATCATTTACCTTTTTTTTTCTCTCTAATTTGTTGATTCTGTCAGTAACATATGCTTGCCTCAAAGATTAAGCCGTGCATAAATGTGCATGGCTGGTACAATGAAACTGAAGATAGAACATTAAATCAGTCACAGCTCCTTTGATCTCTCCATTATTACAACTAGATTACAACTAGTTATATTAATCTTGTTTAAATTTGTTCTTTGTTTTCAAATTGTGTTTGTTTCTCCCTGCTGCATTTTGTCATTGTGAATGTTACTAGCTGCATTACTTATATCCTGTCTAATTTATAAGATTACTGTCTCTTGCAGTAACCAAAGTGTAATCACACCTGTATGGCTAAACATTTTGAGAAAATAACATTTATAACATAAAATAATTCTAATAGTGAGATTCTAGGTATGGAAAGAGAAAATGTTCTTGGATTATAGTTAGAATCCAGAGAATTTTTAATTGTTGCTGGGGCCTGGTCCAAAATTTAACACCTGGAGTGGCATATTAAGAATTTTTACCTGAACTGGGATGAGCCTCCCAGTGCCATGGGACAAAAGTTGATCATGAAATGTCTTCCAAATATTGGTCAAACTCCTGACCAAGAGGGAAAAACTTGAGAAATGGAATCAGCAATTGTGGCCCTCCAATGTGAGCTGGTGAGCCCCAAGGAAGGAGAATACCTGCCATCTAGTAGCCATCACACTGCAGCCACTCCCTATCATGAGCCCCAAGGAAATTCTGAGAATACAAGATTATAGGTCTCCACATAGCTAATGTATATACCAAGAAAAAAATTTTAATGAGCCCTGACTCTTGCATCTTCCCATACATAGAAAAGAACTAAATTCCTTAACTTGAAATGCTGCCTCCTGGGTTTGAAGTTCAGTATTTCTAAGTTTGCAGGTGTAACCTTTTTGTTCCAAAAGAGGAACAAAAAGAAGACAAATCTCAACATTTGAAACATTGGCACTGATGGCAGACACTCCCAGAAAGATCCATCTGATGAAACAGAATGGTCATCATCCCCTTTCTCCCACAAGATTGTGGAATGGACTTCAACAGCGGGGAATTGTTGCAGAGGAGAACCAATTCTGACTCCATGTTGGAACTCTATTTGATTTGCTTTTCATTGCTGTTGTTATTATAATCATACATAATGGCCTGCCTCAAAGGACCCTGCCCCTCTGCCTATTAAACTAAAGTGTCTTTGTTCAACTCATAGCGAGATATTGAGACCCTGCCCATCTGTCAATTGCTACAAAAAAGAAGATATTAACCCACCCCTTCTAAAGGCTGGCCCTTCTGGAGATGTTGTGCAAGACTGAAGATCCTTTTTACTTTCCCTGCCCACTGCCTCTCCCTCTTTATTCTGCCTTTTGACTTTAGTTCCTCATTGCTTCTCTCTTTGGTTCTATAAAAGAACCTGGAATCCAGACCCCAAAAAGATGGTTACTTTAAGACATAAGTCTGCCATCTTCCCAGTCAACTGGCTTTCAGAGTAGAATTGTATTCCTTGCCTCAAAAAAAAAAAAAAGAAAAAGAAAAAAAAAGAAAGAAAGAAAAGAAAAGAAAAGATTATGCTAAAAAAGGTACATATTGTATGCTTTCATTTATATCATATTCTATTATTTGATCATAGTCCACAAAACTATTGCAGGAATAAATGAACAATTTTCTGTATTGCCTTTCCATATGATGAAAATGGTAGATTTCACAGTTATGCTTTCCTGAATTGTAGAAAAACAAGATTCATTTTGCAGTAATTAATTTTATTTTCTTATTACTTAGTACTGCTGTTGTTGACAAACTCACTCAAAACCCAGTTCAGTTCAGTCAGTCATGTCTGACTCTTTGCAAACCCATGGACCGCAGCAAGCCAGGTTTTCCTGTCCATCACAAACTCCTAGAGATTGCTCAAACTCATGTTCAACAAATCAGTGATGCCATCCAACCATCTCATCCTCTGTCATCCCCTTTTCCTCCTGCCTTCAATCTTTCCCAGCATCAGGGTCTTTTCCAATGAGTCAGTTGTTCTATCAGGTGGCCAAAGTACTGGAGCTTCAGCTTCAGCATCAGTCCTTCCAAAGAATATTTAGGACTGATTTCCTTTAGAATTGACTGGTTTGATCTCCCTGCAGTCCAAGGGCTTCTCAACAGTCTTCTCAAACCCCACAGTTCAAAGGCATTAATTCTTTGGTGCTCAGCTTTCTTTATGGTCCAACTCTCACATCCATTCCTGACTACTGGAAAAACCATAGCTTTGACTAGACAGACCTTTGTTGGCAAAGCAATGTCTCTGCTTTTTAATATGCTGTCTAGGATGGTCACAGCTTTTCTCCCAAGGAGCAAGTGTCTTAATTTCATGACTGAAGTCTCCATTTGCAGCGATTTTGGAGCCCAAGAAAATAAAGCCCGTTGCTGTTTCCACTGTTTCCCCATCTATTTGCCATGAAGTGATGGGACCAGATGACATGATCTTCATTTTTTGAATGTTGAATTTTAAGCCAACTTTTTCACTCTCCTCTTTCACTTTCATCATGAGGCTCTTTAGTTCCTCTTTGCTTTCTGCCATAAGGGTGGTGTCATCTGCCTATCTGAAGTTATTAATATTTCTTCCAGTAATCTTAACTCCAGCTTGTGCTTCATCCAACCCGACATGTACTCCTTTCTCAATTTGAAACCAGTCCATTGTTTAGTGTCTGGTTCTAACTGTTTCTTCTTGACCTGCATACAGGATTTGCAGGAAACAGGTACGGTGGTCTGGTATTCCCATCTAAGAATTTTCCATAGTTCCTTGCAATCCACACAGGAAAAGTTTTTTAGTGTAGTCAATAAAGCAGAAGTAGATATTTTTCCTGAAATTCCCTTGCTTTTTCTATGGTCCAACGGATGTTGGTAATTTGATCTCAGGTTTCTCTGCCTTTTCGAAAACCAGCTTGAACATCTGGAAGTTCTCAGCTCACATACTGTTGAAACCTGGCTTGGAGAATTTTGAGCACTACTTTGCCAGTGGTGTGTGACATGAATGCAATTGTGTGGTAGTTTGAGCATTCTTTAGCATTGCCTTTCTTTGGGATTGGAATGAAAACTGACTTTTTCCAGTCCTGTGGCCACTCCTGAGTTTTCAAAATTTGCTGGCATACTGAGTGCAGCACTTTCACAGAATCATCTTTTAGGATTTGAAATTGCTCAGCTGGAATTCCATCACCTCCACTGGCTTTGTTCATAGTGATGTTTCCTAAGCCCCATTTGACTTGGCACTCCAGGATGTCTGGCTCTAGGTGAGTGATCAGACCATCGTGGTTGTCTGAGTCATTAAGATCTTTTTTGTATAGTTCTTCCATGTAGTCTTTCAATTCTTCTTAATATCTTCTGCTTCTGTTAGGTCCATACCATTTCTGTCCTTTATTGTGCCCATCTTTGCATGAAATGTTCCCTTGGTATCTCTAATTTTCTTGAAGAGATCTCTAATCCTTCCCATTTTATTGTTTTCCTCTATTTCTTTGCATTGATCACTAAGGATCAATTAATTAGTGCTTCCCTGGTGGCTCAGATGGTAAAGCGTGTGCCTGCAATGCAGGAGACCCAGGTGTGACCCCTGGGCTGGGAAGACCCCCTGGAAAAGGAAATGGCAACCCAGTCCAGTATTCTTGCCTGGAAAATCCCATGGACAGAGGAGCTGATAGACTACAGTCCATGGGGTCGCAAAGAGTTGGACACGATTGAGCGACTTCACTTTCTTTTCTTTCTTATCTTTGCTTGCTATTCTTTGGAACTTTTCATTCAGATGGATTTATCTTTTCTTTCTCTTTTGTCTTTAACTTCTTTTCATTTCTCAGTTATTTGTAAGACCTCCTCAGACAGCCATTTTGCCTTTTGGCATTTCTTTTTCTTGGGGATAGTTTTGATCACTGCCTCCTGTACAACGTCATGAACCTCCATCCATAGTTCTTTAGGAACTCTGTCTATCAGATCTAATCCCTTGAATCTATTTGTCACTTCCACTGTATTATCATAAGGGATTTAGTTTAGGTTATACCTGAATGGTCTAGTGGTTTTCCCTACTTTCTTCAATTTAAGTCTGAATTTTCAATAAAGAGTTCATGATCTGAGCCACAGTCAGCTCCCGGTCTTGTTTTTGCTGTCTGTATAGAGCTTCTCCATCTTTGGCTGCAAAGAATATAATCAATTTAATTTTTGGTATTGACCATCTGGTGATGTCCAATTTGCAAAGTTATGTCTTATGTTGTTGAAAGAGGGTATTTGCTATGACCAGTGCATTCTCTTGGCAAAACTCTATTAGCTTTTGCCCTGCTTCATGTTGTACTTCAAGGCCAAACTTGCCTGTTACTCCAGGTATTTCTTGACTTCCTACTTTTACATTCCAGTCCCGTATGATGAAAAGGACATCTTTTTTTTGGTGTTAATTCTAGAAGGTCTCGTAGGTCATCATAGAACCCTTCAACTTCAGCTTTTTCAGCATTAGTAGTTTGGGCCTAGATGGATTACTGTGATATTGGATGAAACAAACAGAGATCGTCTGTCATTTCTGAGATTGCACCCAAGTACTGCATTTTGGACTCTTTGGTTAACTATGAGGGCTACTCCATTTCTTCTAAAGGATTCTTGCCCATAGTAGTAGATATAATGGTCATCTGAATTAAATTTGACCTTTCCAGTCCATTTTAGTTCACTGATTCCTAAAGTGTTGTTGTTCAGTCTTGCCATCTCCTGTTTGACCACTTCAAATTTACCTTGATTCATGGACCTAACATTCCATGTTCTTATGCAATATTCTTCTTTATAGCATTGGACTTACTTCCATCACCAGTTACATCCAGAGCTGGGTGTTGTTTTTGCTTTGGCTTCATCTCTTAATTCTGGAGTTATTTCTCCACTCTTCTCCAGTAGCATATTGGGCACCTACTGACATGGGGAGTTCATCTTTCAGTGCCCTATCTTTTTGCCTTTTAATACTATTCATGGGGTTCTTAATACTATTCATAGGGGACTGGAATGCAAAAGTAGGAAGTCAAGAAACACCTGGAGTAACAGGCAAATTTGGCCTTGGAATACGGAATGAAGCAGGGTAAAGGCTAATAGAGTTTTCCAAAAGAATGCACTGGTCATAGCAAACACCCTCTTCCAACAACACAAGGGAAGACTCTACACATGGACATCACCAGATGGTCAACACTGAAATCAGATTGATTATATCCTTTGCAGCCAAAGATGGAGAAGCTCCATCCAGTCAGCAAAAACAAGACCAGGTGCAGACTGTGGCTCAGATGATGAACTCCTTATTGCCAAATTCAGACTTAAATTGAGGAAAGTGGGGAGAACCACTAGACCATTCAGATATGACCTAAATCAAATCCCTTATGATTATACAGTGGAAGTATAATCTATAAGTATAATCTATAAATCTATACAGAGAAATAGATTTAAGGGACTAGATCTGATAGACAGAGTGCCTGATGAACTATGGACAGAGGTTCATGACATTGTACAGGAGAAAGGGATCAAGACCGTCCCCAAGAAAAAGAAATGCAAAAAAGCAAAATGGCTGTCTGAGGAGGTCTTACAAATGGCTGTGAAGAGAAGAGAAGTGAAAAGCAAAGGAGAGGAGGAGGCGCCCCGCGAGGCGGCAGTCGGGAGCCGGGAGGCTGGGGCGCCAGGACCAGCGAACCGATTGAAGATGACAGCGATGCAGAAACCTATGGAGAAGAGAATGAAGAACAGGGAAATTATTCTAAAAGGAAGATAGTCTCTAACTGGGATCGATATCAAGACACTGAAAAAGAAGTTGATAATGAAAGTGGAGAATCACAGAGGGGGACAGATTTCAGTGTTCTCAGCTCTGCAGACAAGAGGAGGAGCTAAGATGGCGGATGAGTAGGACGGGGAGAACACTTTCTCCCCCACAAATTCATCAAAAGAACATTTAAACGCCGAGTAAATTCCACAAAACAACTTCTGAAAGCCGGCAGAGGACATCAGGCACCCAGAAAAGCAACCCAAGTCTTCGAAAGGAGAGAGAAGAAATACAGCTCCACTCACCAGAACACCGACACAAGCTTCCCTAACCAAGAAACCTTGACAAGCCACCTGTACAAACCCGCACAGAGTGAGGAAACGCCACAATAAAGAGAACTCCACAAACTGCCAGAATACAGAAAGGATACCCCAAACTCAGCAATTTAAACAAGATGAAGAGACAGAGGAATACCCAGCAGATAAAGGAACAGGATAAAAGCCCACCAAACCAAACAAAAGAGGAAGAGATAGGGAATCTACCTGATAAAGAATTCCGAATAATGATAGTGAAATTGATCCAAAATCTTGAAATCAAAATGGAATCACAGATAAATAGATTGGAGACAAAGATTAAGAAGATGCAAGAAAGGTTTAACAAGGACCTAGAAGAAATAAAAGAGAGTCAATATAAAATGAATAATGCAATAAATGAAATTAAAAACACTCTGGAGGCAACAAATAGTAGAATAACAGAGGCAGAAGATAGGATTAATGAATTAGAAGATAGAATGGTAGAAATAAATGAATCAGAGAGGATAAAAGAAAAACGAATTAAAAGAAATGAGGACAATCTCAGAGACCTCCAGGACAATATTAAACGCTACAACATTCGAATCATAGGGGTCCCAGAAGAAGAAGACAAAAAGAAAGACCATGAGAAAATACTTGAGGAGATAATAGTTGAAAACTTCCCTAAAATGGGGAAGGAAATAATCACCCAAGTCCAAGAAACCCAGAGAGTCCCAAACAGGATAAACCCAAGGCGAAACACCCCAAGACACATATTAATCAAATTAACAAAGATCAAACACAAAGAACAAATATTAAAAGCAGCAAGGGAAAAACAACAAATAACACACAAGGGAATTCCCATAAGGATAACAGCTGATCTTTCAATAGAAACTCTTCAAGCCAGGAGGGAATGGCAAGACATACTTAAAGTGATGAGAGAAAATAACATACAGCCCAGATTATTGTACCTAGCAAGGATCTCATTCAAATATGAAGGAGAAATCAAAAGCTTCTCAGACAAGCAAAAACTGAGAGAATTCAGCACCACCAAACCAGCTCTCCAACAAATACTAAAGGATATGCTCTAGACAGGAAACACAAAAACAGTGTATAAACTGGAACCCAAATCAATAAAGTAAATGGCAACGGGATCATACTTATCAGTAATTACCTTAAATGTAAATGGATTGAATGCCCCAACCAAAAGACAAAGACTGGCTGAATGGATACAAAAACAAGACCCCTACATATGTTGTCTACAAGAGACCCACCTCAAAACAGGGGACACATACAGACTAAAAGTGAAGGGCTGGAAAAAGATTTTCCATGCAAATAGGGACCAAAAGAAAGCAGGAGTAGCAATACTTATATCAGATAAAATAGACTTTAAAACAAAGGCTGTGAAAAGAGACAAAGATGGTCACTACCTAATGATCAAAGGATCAATCCAAGAAGAAGATATAACAATTATAAATATATATGCACCCAACACGGGAGCACCGCAATATGTAAGACAAATGCTAACAAGTATGAAAGGAGAAATTAACAATAACACAATAATAGTGGGAGACTTTAATACCCCACTCACACCTTTGGATAGATCAACTAAACAGAAAATTAACAAGGAAACACAAACGTTAAATGATACAATAGACCAGTTAGACCTAATTGATATCTATAGGACATTTCATCCCAAAACAATGAATTTCACCTTTTTCTCAAGTGCACATGGAACCTTCTCCAGGATAGATCACATCCTGGGCCATAAACCTAGCCTTGGTAAATTCAAAAAAATAGAAATCATTCCAAGCATCTTTTCTGACCACAATGCAGTAAGATTAGATCTCAATTACAGGAGAAAAACTATTAAAAATTCCAACATATGGAGGCTGAACAACACACTGCTGAATAACCAACAAATCACAGAAGAAATCAAAAAAGAAATCAAAATTTGCATAGAAACTAATGAAAATGAAAACACAACAACTCAAAACCTGTGGGACACTTTAAAAGCAGTCCTAAGGGGAAAGTTCATAGCAATACAGGCATACCTCAAGAAACAAGAAAAAAGTCAAATAAATAACCTAACCCTACAACCTAAAGCAACTAGAAAAGGAAGAAATGAAGAATCCTAGGGTTAGTAGAAGGAAAGAAATCTTAAAAATTAGGGCAGAAATAAATGCAAAAGAAACAAAAGAGACCATAGCAAAAATCAACAAAGCCAAAAGCTGGTTCTTTGAAAGGATAAATAAAATTGACAAACCATTAGCCAGACTCATCAAGAAACAAAGGGAGAAAAATCAAATCAATAAAATTAGAAATGAAAATGGAGAGATCACAACAGACAACAGAGAAATACAAAGGATCATAAGAGACTACTATCAACAATTATATGCCAATAAAATGGACAACGTGGAAGAAATGGACAAATTCTTAGAAAAGTACAACTTTCCAAAACTGGACCAGGAAGAAATAGAAAATCTTAACAGACCCATCACAAGCACGGAAATTGAAACTGTAATCAAAAATCTTCCAGCAAACAAAAGCCCAGGTCCAGATGGCTTCACAGCTGAATTCTACCAAAAATTTAGAGAAGAGCTAACACCTATCCTGCTCAAACTCTTCCAGAAAATTGCAGAGGAAGGTAAACTTCCAAACTCATTCTATGAGGCCACCATCACCCTAATACCAAAACCTGAAAAAGATCCCACAAAAAAAGAAAACTACAGGCCAGTATCACTGATGAACATAGATGCAAAAATCCTTAACAAACTTCTAGCAATCAGAATCCAACAATACATTAAAAAGATCATACACCATGACCAAGTGGGCTTTATCCCAGGGATGCAAGGATTCTTCAATATCCGCAAATCAATCAATGTTATACACCACATTAACAAATTGAAAAACAAAAACCATATGATTATCTCAATAGATGCAGAGAAAGCCTTTGACAAAATTCAACATCCACTTATGGTAAGAACTCTCCAGAAAGCAGGAATAGAAGGAACATACCTCAACATAATAAAAGCTATATATGACAAACCCACAGCAAACATTATCCTCAATGGTGAAAAATTGAAAGCATTTCCTCTAAAGTCAGGAACAAGACAAGGGTGCCCACTTTCACCACTACTGTTCAACATAGTTTTGGAAGTTTTGGCCACAGCAATCAGAGCAGAAAAAGAAATAAAAGGAATCCAAATTGGAAAAGAAGAAGTAAAACTCTCACTGTTCGCAGATGACATGATCCTCTACATAGAAAACCCTAAAGACTCCACCAGAAAATTACTAGAACTAATCAATGATTATATTAAAGTTGCAGGATATAAAATCAACACACAGAAATCCCTTGCATTCCTATACACTAATAATGAGAAAACTGAAAGAGAAATTAAGGAAACAATTCCATTCACCATTGCAATGGAAAGAATAAAATACTTAGGAATATATCTACCTAAAGAAACTAAAGACCTATATATAGAAAACTATAAAACACTGGTGAAAGAAATCAAAGAGGACACTAATAGATGGAGAAATATACCATGTTCATGGATCAGAAGAATCAATATAGTGAAAATGAGTATACTACCCAAAGCAATTTATAGATTCAATGCAATCCCTATCAAGCTACCAACGGTATTCTTCACAGAGCTAGAACAAATAATTTCACAATTTGTATGGAAATACAAAAAACCTCGAATAGCCAAAGCAATCTTGAGAAAGAAGAATGGAACTGGAGGAATCAACCTACCTGACTTCAGGCTCTATTACAAAGCCACAGTCATCAACACAGTATGGTACTGGCACAAAGACAGAAATATAGATCAATGGAACAAAATAGAAAGCCCAGAGATAAATCCAAGCACCTATGGACACCTTATCTTTGACAAAGGAGGCAAGAATATACAATGGATTAAAGACAATCTCTTTAACAAGTGGTGCTGGGAAAACTGGTCAACCACTTGTAAAAGAATGAAACTAGAACACTTTCTAACACCTTACACAAAAATAAACTCAAAATGGATTAAAGATCTAAATGTAAGACCAGAAACTATAAAACTCCTAGAGGAGAACATAGGCAAAACACTCTCTGACATACATCACAGCAGGATCCTCTATGACCCACCTCCCAGAATATCGGAAATAAAAGCAAAAATAAACAAATGGGACCTAATTAAACTTAAAAGCTTCTGCACAACAAAGGAAACTATTAGCAAGGTGAAAAGGCAGCCTTCAGAATGGGAGAAAATAATAGCAAATGAAGCAACTGACAAACAACTAATCTCAAAAATATACAAGCAACTCCTACAGCTCAACTCCAGAAAAATAAATGACCCAATCAAAAAATGGGCCAAAGAACTAAATAGACATTTCTCCAAAGAAGACATACAGATGGCTAACAAACACATGAAAAGATGCTCAACATCACTCATTATCAGAGAAATGCAAATCAAGACCACTATGAGGTACCATTTCACACCAGTCAGAATGGCTGCAATCCAAAAGTCTACAAATAATAAATGTTGGAGAGGGTGTGGAGAAAAGGGAACCCTCTTACACTGTTGGTGGGAATGCAAACTAGTACAGCCACTATGGAGAACAGTGTGGAGATTCCTTAAAAAACTGGAAATAGAACTGCCTTATGATCCAGCAATCCCACTGCTGGGCATACACACTGAGGAAACCAGAAGGGAAAGAGACACGTGTACCCCAATGTTCATCACAGCACTGTTTATAATAGCCAGGACATGGAAGCAACCTAGATGCCCATCAGCAGATGAATGGATAAGAAAGCAGTGGTACATATACACAATGGAGTATTACTCAGCCATTAAAAAGAATACATTTGAATCAGTTCTAATGAGATGGATGAAACTGGAACCTATTATACAGAGTGAAGTAAGCCAGAAAGAAAAACACCAATACAGTATACTAACGCATATATATGGAATTTAGAAAGATGGTAACAATAACCCTGTGTACGAGACAGCAAAAGAGACACCGATGTATAGATCAGTCTTATGGACTCTGTGGGAGAGGGAGAGGGTGGGGAGATTTGGGAGAATAGCATTGAAACATGTATAATATCATGTATGAAACGAGTCACCAGTCCAGGTTCCATGCATGGTACTGGATGCTTGGGGCTGGTGCACTGGGACGACCCAGAGGGAGGGTAGGGGAGGGAGGAGGGAGGAGGGTTCAGGATGGGGAACGTGGGTATACCTGTGGCGGATTCATTTCAATATTTGGCAAAACTAATACAATATTGTAAAGTTTAAAAATAAAATAAAATTAAAAAAAAAAAAGAAAAGCAAAGGAGAAAAAGAAAGATATTCCTATTTGAATGCAGAGTTCCAAAGAATAGCAAGGAGAGATAAGAAAGCCTTCCTCAGCAATCAATGCAAAGAAACAGAGGAAAACAACAGAATGGAAAAACTAGAGATCTCTTCAAGAAAATTAGAGATACCAAGGGAATATTTCATGCAAAGATGGGCTCAATAAAGGACAAATGGTATGGGCCTAACAGAAGTAGAAGATATTAAGAAGAATTGAAAGACTACATGGAAGAACTATACAAAAAAGATCTTAATGACTCAGACAACCACGATGGTCTGATCACTCACCTAGAGCCAGACATCCTGGAGTGCCAAGTCAAATGGGGCTTAGAAAACATCACTATGAACAAAGCCAGTGGAGGTGATGGAATTCCAGCTGAGCAATTTCAAATCCTAAAAGATGATTCTGTGAAAGTGCTGCACTCAATATGCCAGCAAATTTTGAAAACTCAGGAGTGGCCAGAGGACTGGAAAAGGTCAGTTTCCATTCCAATTCCAATGAAAGACAATGCCAAAAAAATGCTCAAGCTACTGCACAATTGCACTCATCTCACACGCTAGGAAAGTAATGCTCAAAATTCTCCCAGCCAGGCTTCAGCAATACATGAACCATGAACTTCCAGATGTTCAAGCTGGTTTTTGAAAAGGCAGAGGAACCAGAGATCAAATTGCCAACATCTGCTGGATCACTGAAAAAGCATGAGAGTTCCAGAAAAACATCTGTTTCTACTTTATTGACTATGCCAAAGCCTTTGACTGTGTGGATCACAATAAACTGTGGAAAATTCTGAAGGAGATGGGAATACCAGACCACCTGACCTGCCTCTTGAGAAACCTATATGCAGGTCAGGAAGCAACAGTTAGAACTGGACATGGAACAACAGACTGGTTCCAAATAGGAAAAGGTGTATGTCAAGGCTGTGTATTGTCACCCTGATTATTTAACTTATATGCAGAGTACATCCTGAGAAATCATGGGCTGGAAGAAGCACAAGCTGGAATCAAGATTGCTGGGAGAAATATCAATAACCTCAGATATGCAGATGACACCACCCTTATGGCAGAAAGGGAAGAGGAACTAAAAAGCCTCTTGATGAAAGTGAAAGAGGAGAGTGAAAAAGTTGGCTTAAAGCTCAACATTCAGAAAACGAAGGTCGTGGAATCTGGTCCCATCACTTCATGGGAAATAGATAGGGAAACAGTGGAAACAGTGTCAGACTTTATTTTTGGGGGCTCCAAAATCACTGCAGATGGTGACTGCAGCCATGAAATTAAAAGATGCTTACTCCTTGGAAGGAAAGTTATGACCAAGCTAGACACCATATTAAAAAGCAGAGATATTACTTTGCCAACAAATGTCCGTCTAGTCAAGGCTATGGTTTTTCCAGTGGCCATGTATGGATGTGAGATTTGGACTGTGAAGAAAACTGAGCACCGAAGAATTGATGCTTTTGAACTGTGGTGCTGGAGAAGACTCTTGTGAGTCCCTTGGACTGCAAGGAGATCCAACCAGTCCATCCTAAAGGAGACCAGTCCTCGGTGTTCACTGGAAGGACTGATGTTCAGGCTAAAACTCCAGTAGTTTGGCCATCTCATGTGAAGAGTTGACTCATTGGAAATGACCCTGATGCTGGGAGGAATGGGGGCAGGAGGAGAAAGGGATGACAGAGGATGAGATGGCTGGATGGCATCACTGACTTGATGCACATGAGTTTGGGTGAACTCCTGGAGTTGGTGATGGACAGGGAGGCGACTCATGGGGTTGCAAAGAGTTGGACACGACTGAGCGACTGAACTGAACTCAACTGATTGGGGTCTTAAGGTAAGAATACTGAAGTGGTTTGCCATTCCCTTCTCCAGTGGACCACGTTTTGTCAGAACTCTCCACTATGACCCATCCATCTTGGGTGGCCCTACAGGGCATGGCTCATAGTTTCATTGAGTTAGACAAGGCTGTGAGTCATGTGATCTCTTTGTTTAGTTTTCTGTGACTGTGATTTTCATTCTGTCTGCCCTCTGATGGATAAGGGTAAGAGGCTTGTGGAAGCTTCCTGGTGGGAGGAACTGGCTGTGGGGGAATCTGGGTCTTGTTCTGATGGGTGGGGCAGTGCTCAGTAAATCTTTAATCCATTTTTATGTTGATGGGCGGGGCTGTGTTCTCTCCCTGTTCTTTGGCCTAAGGCTGAATTATGGTAGGGTTAATTCTTTTAAACACTTACAGGAAAACTTGTTATTATGGCTCTCAAGTGCATTTTCTTCACTCTGCTTCTGCCAGTACACAGCACAAAGCTCTTTTCTCAGTGATGCTGATTTTTCAGGGTCAGTTCAACCTTTTAAGATGTCACCTTGTGATTTTGGCACACCTTATGAGGAGATGGTGTACAGGGAGGCAGAGTTGCCCATTATCAGCTGCAAGTCATAAGTGCTGTTTGGCAGAGTTAAGAAATTTAAACAAGTTTCCCAGGGCATAGGTAGTTCCAAATTATTGCCTGTATTATAATTCTAACTTGTTTACTTAGCAATACAAGGAGGGTTTTAAGAAACAACTCTCACAATAAACATTTAACATAAAACACCTTATGCACATATCTCTAGCTGATTAGTGGTTCATATAATCTCTTACACTTTCCATCATCCAGTCTTGACTTCATGTCTGAAGTCTTCCTGCAGCTCGTTCTCTACTTCTGCTGCTGCTGCTGCTGCTGCTAAGTCACTTCAGTCGTGGCCGACTCTGTGCGACCCGATAGACGGCAGCCCACTAGGCTCCCCCGTTCCTGGGATTCTCCAGGCAAGAACGCTGGAGTGGGTTGCCATTTCCTTCTCCAATGCGTGAAAGTGAGATGTAACATATTTCTCTCTCTAGAGAAAACCCTGTCTAACTTCTTCCTGAGGTAATCAAAAGGGGAGACATTACTTTAGCTAATTTTCTGTTGTTGCAAAAAAACTCCTTGCCTCTCCCCAATAAATTCCTTTCTGTCAGCAAAAGGCACATCTCACTGCTTATTCTATTCTACCTCTTCTTAGTCCCTAATGAAATGATCAAACTCCAGTAAGTATTATGTTTGCAGTTTTGCAGTTTTATTCCGCTTTTCCTTCCTTTTGAAGAATCACATTTGTTCCCCCCCATCTAGTGTGTGAATTTATCTGCTCACTGTGTCTTGTTAGTTAGTACATTCCCTTTAGTTTCAGGGGTGCTTTAGGTTAAATGAGAAGTTTTAGAAACACCAGAAATAAAACTTACAGAAGAATTTGTTCAAGGTTAAAATGGTAATGTTACAACAAAATTTGCATAACACCATAGGTTCTCTTTCTAAAGAGTTTTCTACTGGAATTCCCATCAGTTCAGTTCAGTCGCTCGGTCATGTCCAACTCTTTGCAACCCCGTAGACTGCAGCATGCCAGGCCTCCCTGTCCATCACCAACTCCCCCCAGAGTTTACTCAGACTCATGTCCATAGAGTTGGTGATGCCATCCAACCATCTCATGCTCTGTTGTCCCCTTCTCCTCCCGCCTTCCCATAGTTTTATTATTTTCATTTTCATTTACATTAGCCTCCTATCAGCTTCTGTTGTTGGTCAGTTAGGCGTTAATTGCAGGGGTGCTTACCATGGTGAAATAAAATGGCTCAAACTGGGGATCTGCCTGTTAAGATGTATCTGGAAACAATGGTGGAGTCAATCAATGTTGAAACGAATTTGGGGTTTTTTTGTTAGTCATATGTTACTGAGTGCAGCATTTTGTTCCCCAAATTGGACTTTTTTATTGTTATTTTGAACCAACAGTAAAGACCCTAACTATTGAAATACAAATGGCCAATGAACATGAGAAACATATTTTTAATAAGATAAATTCAAATTAAGAACACAGTGGGAACATATTTTCAATCTATCCTATTTTCGTGAATTATTTTAAAAACAATATAGTCATTATTTATACAGACATAAGCAAGCAAACACTCAAAAATGGCTTTGTGTTAGTGAATTGACAGATTCCACCCCCACTTTTGACTAATGTGTCTTCTGTGTCCACCATGTGCCAGAAGCTTGACATGCATTATCTTATTTAATTCTCAAAACAAGTTTGTGAGGTAGGCACTCTTATTATCCCCATTTTATAGATGAGAAAATTGAAGCTTAGAGATGAAAAGTAACTAACTTAATCCCATAAAACTTTGAGTGGCAGACTTGAATACATGTCTTTTGGATTCTAACACCTATGCCAGCCTCATTGAGTGTTGGAATTATAGGAGATGTTTTATTTTTTCCCTACTCCCCTCAATGTATTTTTTTAAAAAATGAACATTATACTTTTTATAATCAAAAGATACAGCTCATTTTTTTAAAAGGAGTTCCTCCTGTATTTCTCAATTTGCTCTATGTGAGATCAACAACTTTGGAAGTGGTATGAAATTATCCAGAAGTAAGGTATATTTGCAGAGAGAATGCAGCCCTATCTATGGATCAAGACAGGCAAGTGTAGGTTTCATAGAGTCGTCAGTTGTGGCCCTCAGTATGTATATAGTCTTGAAGGGCTCTTTGCTTCAGCAGAGGACTTTTCATGTGGAAGTCTTATATAGAAATTGAGTGTATTTCCTCTCTCTACCCACTCACACTCATCACTCCTAAGCCTGGGTCATAATATACTTCATTCAAAATGTATTGAGATAAGAATTGTCCATGTTATAGCTTTGCTCTTTATCATCTATAAAAGAGAATCTAGAATATTGAACAGTTTCTCATTTAGTAAAACAAAATCAAGCTACTCAGGATTCAAATGTGCTAATTATTATTTTGTTTTATAAATGCTCCCACAAGATTGTCCTGTATAATTTATTACTTAAATGGACAGCATTGTAAATGTTTAACATGTTTTCCTCAGTGGGAGTAAGTTCTTTATCACATGCCTGTTGGAAATAGAAAAAAAAAAAAAACACATTTGAAACTAATTACCTTACTAAAACATTGTTTAGTATTTAGGCCTCGTTAATTTTATAAGTCAATGTCAAGCTGTTGGTTAGATGAGCCTCTGTGGGCTATTCACACCCTGTTTAGAATTCTTGCCTCTTAATTATTTTTCTTAGGGCATCTTTCACATCCTTGTTCCTCAAAATATAAATGAGAGGGTTCGGCATAGGGGTTACATTACCACAAATTGCCGAGATGACTTTATCCTGGTCCTGGTACTGCCTTGACTGAGGTTTCAGGTACATGTAGATGGCTGTCCCATAAAATATGTTGACCACAGGTGGATGGGATCCACAGGTGGAGAAAGCCTTGAGCCTGGCCTCTGCAGAACGGATCTTCAGCATGGCAACCACAATGCAAGTATAGGAGATGAGGATGAAGGTGAAGGGCAGGGGCAGTGTGAATATACCAACGACCAGACCCAGAATAAGTCTAACTGGAGTTTCTAAGCAGATGAGCTTCAAAAAGGCCTGTGTCTCACAGGTAAAATGTTTGATGAGATTGTGTCCACAAAAATGGGCCAGAATTGCAGTGATTGGTATTTCTGCTAAAAGGAAGCACTAGCTCAGGTCACCACAGCCAACTGTATGCAGACCTGGTTATTCATAATGATAGTGTAATGCAGGGGATTTGAGATTGCAATAAATCTGTCATAAGCCATGACAGCAAGGAGGAGGCACTCTGTCATCCCCAGAAAAAGAGAAATGACCATCTGAGCATAACAGCTAGTATAGGAAATGGTGGGGTAGTTTCTTAAAGCACTGAAAGGTACTGAATTGCTAGAGTAGCAGATATCAAGGAAGGACAAGTTGCTTAAGGAAAAATACATAGGGGTGTGAAGCTGTCTATCTACTTCTAACCAAGACAATGATAGGACTGTTACCCACTAATGTGATCAGATAGACTGCTACCATGGTGCAGAAAAAGGCAATCTGGTCTTTTGGATGATTCAACAAACGCACGAGGATGAACTCTGTCACCCCGCTGGCATTATCAGAAACTGGAATATCCATTTTGTTCTATTTGCTGAGGTAGAAGAAACTGAAATCATTTTATTTTGGGAGACATTGATTATTTGCTGTATCCTCAGTAACATGCATGCGTGCGTGCTCAGTCACTTTAGTCCTGTCCTACTCTTTGTGACCCTATGGACTATAGCCCACCAGGCTCCTCTATCCATGGGATTCTCTGGACAAGAATACTGAAGTGGGTTGCCATGCCCTCCTCCATGGGATCTTCCTGACCCAGGGATCAAACCTGCATCTCTTGTGTCTCTTGCATTGCAGGCTGATTCTTTACCACTGAGCCACCGGGGAAGCCCCCTCAGCAGCATATCAGGTGCTATTAGGAGAAGGAGAATATCTACCAAATAAGTGATGTTGTTTGTAAGTTTATGTTCTATTTTGGAAGATAAAGCATTCATACACAGCACAAGATTAATTTACAAAGTAGCACAATCCATTGTAAGTTTTATTTCCTTCCTATATAAAATGAGGGAGGTTGGACTCCACCTGAACATGCTTTGAACACTCCCCCTTAAAGAAAATGTGCTAATTTACTGCTTAAACATAATCAGATCCCCGAATCACAGAATTACTAACTGTTTTTTCCTGCTCTGAATATTAGTCACAGATTTGTCATTAGCTGGTTCATATTCATGATATAAAATATATGCCCAGTTCACTCTCATTTCTTCCTTAACATGTACATCAAATCAATCACTAAGTACTATGGGTTCATTCAAATCTGCCTACAAATCTCCATATCCACAGCTACTTCATCATCTCACATCTGGACTGCTTAATGATACATGAGCTGCTTAATGTATCTCCCTTCTTCCATTCTTACCTCCCTATAGTCTAGTCTATACATAACTGCCAGAGACTTTTTACAAACATACATAATTATGACCTTCCCATGCTAAAAAGCCACTTGAAGGGCTTTTAATTACAATTGGAATGTAATCTAACCTACTTACCATGACCCACAAGATTCTAAATGATCATGAATCCTTACCTTGTGCTGTCTCTTCTCATGCTGACTTTATTTTAGTCATATTATCTTTATGAAGAATCTAAGCTTGTTCCCACCTTAGGACTTTTGCACATTGTGTTCTTTCTGCTAGAAATATTCTTCCTACCTTCTTTGTTTGGTGAATTGCTAGTCATTCTTACTATTAATGTGTGTGTGCATGCTAAGTCACTTCAGTTGTGTGTGACTCTTTGCAACTATGGAGTGTAGCTCGCCAGGCTCCTCTGTCCATGGCATTCTACAGGCAAGAATACTGGAATGGGTTGCTGAGCCCTCTTCCAGGCAATCTTCCCAACTCAGGGGTCAAGACCGCATCTCTGATGTCTCCTGCATTGGCAGGCATGTACTTTACCACTAGTGCCACCTGAGAAGCCCTCTTACTATTAATATCTCAATCCAAAAGAAAGTTCATTCGAAAAGCCATCCCAAACCCCAGTAATTTAAATCAGATCTCTTTGTTAAAATTGTTCATAGTACTCAGAACTTTTCCTATATGGCTTTTATCATAGTTTGTGTTTATATAGTTGTGTGATTATTTAATTTTTGCTCTCTTACTATAGTACTAGAAAGAACAAGCCCCTGACTCTTCTATGTACTGCTTTATTCTCACTATCTTACACAAAATATGGGTTCAATGTATGTTTGTTGAATGAACCAAAGCCAGTTACTTGGTCTTCTGTCTTACCAAATGTCATGAAATTGATTTGACTGAAACTACTTTGAACTGGCTGAAGAAAATAAATGTTTGATTTGACGGTAAACAGCTATGATGATAAACAGTTAATATATCATAGTATTCAGTCTTTCTTTTTTTTTTTTTTTTAACTTTTGGCCACACCCTGCAACATGTGGGATGTTAGTTCCCCAGCCAGGGATCAAATGCATTCCCCCTGCAAGGGAAACATAGAGTCTTAACCACTGGACCACTGGGAAGTCCCTCATAGTATTCAGCTTTATTAATAGCTCAGAAATGATACTTTTTTAGCTCTATAATTTGCCCTTTGCATGGAGTGCACGGTCAGTCACATCAGTCCTGTTTGACTCTTTGTGACCTGATGGACTGTAGCCCGCCAGGCTCCTCTGTCCATGGGGTGTGCCAGGCAAGAATACTAGAGTGGGTAGCCATTTCCTTCTCTAGGGGATCTTCCTGACTCAGGGATCTAACCCACGTCTCTTGCACTGTTGGCAGATTTGTTACTGCTGAGCCACCGGGAAAGCCCTTTGCATGGAGGGAAGGTGTGATAGTGAAGAGAGCAAATGGGTTTATTCTAAAATCTGGAAAAAAAATGTTTTCACCCTTTTCCATCCATTCCAAATTTTATCTTTTTTGTTTGGTATGATTATATCAGATATGCATACTATCACAGACTAGTTCATTATTAAGGTCAAGCTCTTTTCCTGGATTGTCTGTAAAAATTCTCATGAATTACGTGCGTGCTCAGTCATGTCTGACTTTTGCGACCCCATGGACTATAGCCTACTAGGCTCCTCTGTCCATGGGATTCTCCAGGCAAGAATACTGGAGTGGGTTGCTATTTCCTCCTCCAGGGGATCATCCCAACCCAGGGATCAAATCCACACCTCTTGTCTCCTGCACTGGCAGGCGGATTCTTTACCAACAGCACCACCTGGAAAGACCCCTTCTTACAAAGTTCTAGTCACAAATCAGGATTTGGGGCATCTACGGTGTAGTTTCAGTCTCATGAGGCAGTTGTCAGGCCTTGGTGAGAACAGGCTGTGGATGGGAAGGTTTGTCTTGGGCGTTAGACAGCAGGGAGAACTATCCAGGCTAATGATGTAGGTGATCTCTTTGGATTCTCTACTCAGGACAGACTCCAAATCTCAGAAAGCACATGATGTTTATAGACAAGTAATTCAGGAAGTAGAGTAAGAATTTATAACAAGCTCCTCAATAAAACCTAATACAGGATAAAGCCTTCTGAAAAGAAATCAGGACCAAGGGCCAACAAACTGAAAAAATACTGAGCTGCTGCCAAACTTCGAATTACAGTTGTTTTTACTTATGAGTGATCCTACAAGAAGGGCTTTTAACTAGAAGGGGATGACAGAAGATGAGATGATTGCATGGCATCACCGACTCAATGGGCATGAGTTTGAGCAAGCTCCTGGAGATGGTGATCGACAGGGAAGACTGGTGTGCTGCAACCCATGGGGTCACAAAGAGTCGGACATGCCTGAGTAACTGAACTGAACTGAATGAGAATTTAAAGGCTCCTTTTTATTCTGTATACTCCCAGAATTAAAATCAGAAAACACAATCAGTCAGAAGTGAAAAGGTCTTCTTGGAGTAGAGTTATGGGATTGTGACTGAAACAAAAGTCAGGTGATCTGATCTTTATTCACCACAAGCATAGTTTATTAATAGCATTACAAGAATTGGATTTTCGGGGCACAGATTTTTTCAAGGAGTACTAAAGTTTCACCTAGAATGGCAGCATTTTAAATCATAAAGCCTTATTTTGACTGGCAATATCTGCCATCATATAGCCCTAAAAATCTCAAAACAAATGCCAGTGTAGATAGCTGGAAAACAAAGAAGACATTTTTGTGTTTATATGATTTTAGAGAATCTCACTCAGAGAAGGTGATGACACCCCACTCCAGTACTCTTGCCTGGAAAATCCCATGGATGGAGGAGCCTGGTAGGCTGCAGTCCATGGGGTCGCTAAGAGTCGGACACGACTGAGCGACTTCCTTTCACTTTTCACTTTCATGTATTGGAGAAGGAAATGGCAACCCACTCCAGTGTTCTTGCCTGGAGAATCCCAGGGATTGGGGAGCCTCGTGGGCTGCCATCTATGGGGTCACACAGAGTCGGACACCCCTGAAGCGACTTAGCAGCAGCAGCAGTATCAGCAGAGAATCTCACTAGACTAACCATATATGTGTGTATGTATATATATATATATATATATATATATATTTATTGAATAATTCAGTGTTTTAGCGCTGTGTGGGCTAGATTCTTTCTAAATTAACTAGACATATGTGGAGATTTTCACATGTAGTCACAGGCTTCTGATGTTTCAGAAATATATTGGGTACGCTTTTCTTCACACAGGTTTCCCAAAGAGGGCTTTCCTGGTCCCACTTACCATGTAAAAGCATGCTTCCCAGGAGGACTCATTTCATTTTTTATACTAAAATTAATGGATGCTTGGAGTATCTTCCCTGTTCTCTGTGCTCTTCAGAGCTTGGAGTATCTTCCCTGTTCTCTGTGCTCTTCAGAAAGCTCCCAGGTCCTCAAAATATACTGGAATTGATAGTGAGTACAGACAGGAATTGCTGTTATTCATATCAGGCAGTGCAGACTGTTGGTTAAGAGCATGGATTCCTAATCAAAGTTTGAATCCTGGATCCATCATTGATTCACTATGTGACATTGGTAATTTGTTTAACTCACTTATTTTGGTTTCTTCAGTTATAAAGTTGGGGAAATTATAGTGACTACCTCATAGGGCTTTTGTGCTACATATATATTTATATATCTGGTGCATATATATATATATAATATATATATTAGCTATTATTATTTTAAAGTGAATCTTCATTTGGGAAGTAGCACCCATGACAATGTGACCACATTTGTCGTCTTTCTTTGCTGGAAGAGGGAAAATAATTAAATGAATGAAGACATAAATAAGGCAATATGGTCAGATTATACTATGAGCCTTCTGAAAGAAGAATTTGCATTTTATTTATTTCTATAACTCCAGTACTTGTCTCAATTCCTGACACATGGCAGGAAGTTAATGAATTAATGAAGATTGGGGGAATCAAATTGATTTTAGTCACTGGAATAGCAAAAAAAGCCCCTCAAACAAAAACAGCAAGGTCTCTAAGAGTTGTGTTAATATATAGGTCCTTACGTGTTGTAGGATCATTACCTTACTGACGTATTCGGGTCTTTCAAGGGGGGTGAGTTACAGGTGCATCCTAGGAGATCCATGTCAAGACTGACCATTCCATACATATATGTTGATTTGCTCAAAAAGACAAGTATGGCTTCCTTCTTCCTTGCTGGATGTATGTTCTTCACCTGCTCTTGGGTTTTATTTTGATTCTATTCAGCATTTTAGAAACCAGGACTTTAAGTGGTCCAAAAGATGAACAAGAGAAGAAGAGAACAATCTTAAACATTATCTGCTGTTACTTTCTGTGTTTATTCACTCTGGTTCCAAAGAAGCGATTTCACTAAGAGACTTCAGGGATTAGGTCCCTAAAATAGGCAATTAAATCCTGTTACTGAACTAAAGCTGTATATTCTACTGGGATGTTATTTCTAAGTCATTAAAATACCAGTAGATTTTGTCTATTAATACCAATGTTTTATTAGTGACAGTATGTAAAATTTTTGACTAACACTATCAACCTGACTTCTGCTCTTGAGTTACCAGATAATGGAACCAACACTAGGGTGATTACTCAGAGTCCTGTGTTTCTTGGGAGGGTTTCCAATGCAGTGACTCAAGAAGGTAATGAATGAACAGGAAAGGAGGAATGGCTTCCATCTATTGTGATGCCATGAAAGCTTCAATTAAGCATTCAGGTAAACAAAATTATGTTAACAGTGTTTATTGGAGATTTCCTCTTCTTCTTCACTTTACCCTCAATTTCCCCAGCCCATCCCAGCCTCTTTGACTTGAATGGTTTCTGGAAATCCCACTTTTTCCTAAAACTTTGGTGAATTACTTTTGAGGTGCCATACCCAGGTGGCACTCTTGGTAAAGAATCTGTCTGCCAGTGCAGGAGACACAAGAAGTGTGGGTTCAATCCCTGGGTTTTGAAGATCAGCTGGAGTAGGAAATGGCAACCCACTCCAGTATTCTTGCCTGGAGAATCCCCATGGACAGAGGAGCCTGGTGGGCTACAGTCCTTGGGGTCTCAAAGAGTTGGACATGACTGAGCATGCATGCACTTCATAGGCTGTCACTGTCTAAATATAATCCTGCACCTTCTCATTCACTGTCCCATTGATCTACTTCATCTGTGCCTATGGCTAATTATGATAATATTATTTTATTGATTTCTTGCCCAGTTGTAGCCTGAATATATGATCTGATTGTTTATTATTTTACATGTATCCTTCTTAAAATTTCCAACTCAGAGTTCAAGATTTTAGGGGCTAGGAATGAGGCATCTTAGTAAATAGTCTAGCTGGAAAAGTGAAAGTTAAAGTGTTAGTAGCTCAGTCGTGTCTGACTCTTTGTGATCCCATGGACTGTAGCCCTCCAGGCTCCTCTGTTCATGAAATTCTCCAGGCAAGAATAATGGAGTGGGTTGCCATTCCCTTCTCCAGGGGATCTTCCTGACCCAGGAATCGAATGCAGGTCTCTTGCATTGCAGGAAGATTCTTTTTTAAAAATTTATTTATTTTAATTGGAGGCTAATTACAAGCAGATTCTTTATCACTGAGCCACCAGGGAGTGCTTCTCAAAATGTTTTCAATGAGATAAAAACAGAATTGAGAGTAAACAGTAACTTTTAAAGTGATTTGACATTGCCAAAATATTTTTGTTGTATTTTGTAAAATATCAGTCTGTAACAGCTTGGAACTTTAAAAATAGTTGTATTTTACCCCAGATAGTTAAGTATTAGTTGGCCATGTATTCATTTAACAAATTCTTATTATGTATGTACTCTGGGCCAGGAACTATGCTAGGGAAACAGATGAAAACCTTCTTGTTCTCAATAAACTTATGATCTAATTTGGGATAAATACTCCAAAACAACTGATTATAAAATACTAGGGAAGATGTTGAATTTAAGATTGAACTGAATGTTATTAAGCAAAAGAAAGCCGGATTAAGTCACCTGTCCAGGTTTAAACAGAATGGAGTACGCTCTGGGGAAGGCTTCACTGAGGACATGACATTTGATCTGAACTTGAAGGATGACTGAGGTTTTGCCAGGCATAGAAGACAAGAAGGTCACTGCAGGCAGAGAGAACAGTGTACACAGTGGCATATATACATAAAGGGGTCAGAAAACAGTACTGCTTTCCTGGGGCCTGGGGTCTGCAGAGTTAAGGTAGAGAATAAGGATAAACAGGTTTGCAAGGGTCTCAAGTAATGTTGTATATCCTATAGGTAGGACTTCACAGGTGGCTCAGCAGTAAAGAATCTGCCTGCCAATACAGGAGATGCAAGAGACCCAGGTTCTATCCCTGGATCAGGAAGATTCCGTGGAGAAGGAAATGGCAACCCACTCCAGTATTCTTGCCTGGCACTTCCCATGGATAGAGGAGCCTGGTGAGTTACAGTCCATGGGGTCGCAAAGAGTCAGACACAACTGAGTTGGCTGAGTACACAAGCATGCATCCTACGGGCAATAGGGACCCACTGCAAGTTTCTAATCTTGGAGTGGGATTGTAGAGGAAGGTTTAATATGATGACATTTTCCCCTTTAGATAGTCATTCTGGAGAAGTTGGTTGGATGGCTAGTTTAGAGAGAGACTGGATTAGAGAAAAATAGGAGCTGATTATAGTCATCCTGGTAAGGGCTGAGGAAGCTGTGAACTAGGGCAGGTGCACTGAGGACAGAGAAGAGATGGATTTCAAAAATATTTCAGAGCAAGAATCAATAAGATTCGGTGAGTGAGTGGTCATTAAGGGTAAGTGAGGAGAAGATGTAGGGGTTAAGTCTGAGGATAATGAAAATACCATTGTGTAGTATTTTTAGAGTACTTTTAGCTTTTTAGTGTCTAACATCTATGATCTCATTTGATCTTTCAACCCTTCTGAGACAGGTTAAAGAATACATTTTCCCCTGTTGGACAAATGCAGTCCAGAGAAGTTAAGTGATTCATCCAGAGTTTCATAGCTCATTAGCAGCAGAATCCAGACTAGAATCCAGACTCCCTGACACCTAATCATGTGCTTTTCTCACTCCATCATGATGCTGTACTGAAAAAGTGCTTGACCTGCTGCTTACACTTAATCAGAAACAGTTGGTATGCATATTACTAGCAGGGAAAAAAGAGAGAAGGAACACAGTGAGATGAACACCAACTACTTTTGAGTCAATTGAGACTTCAGTGTTAGTAGTAATAACTGTATAATAACAATGCTGCTGCTAAGTCACTTCAGTCGTGTCCGACTCTGTGTGACCCCATAGATGGCAGCCCACCAGGCTCCCCGTCCCTGGGATTCTCCAGGCAAGAACAATGGAGTGGTTTGCCATTTCCTTCTCCAATGCAAGAAAGTGAAAAGTGAAAGGGAAGTCGCTCAGTCGTGTCCGACTCTTAGCGACCCCATGGACTGTAGCCCACCAGGCTCCTCCGTCCATGGGATTTTCCAGGCAAGAGTACTGGAGTGGGGTGCCATTGCCTTCTCCATAATATAGGTAAAGCTTATTGAGAACTTACTATGTTCCAGCCATAGTTCTCAGCATTTTATATAAAATCAACTGATCCAATTGTTTTAACAACCTTATAAATTCAGTCCTATGATTGTCATTCTGTTATAGATGAGGAAATTGAGACAGGAAGTTGCCCAAGTTTGTATAGCCAATAAGAGTCAGGGTCAGATTTTTTTAGCTAGACAATCTGAAAACCTAATGTTTTTCCCTTTCCCAATTCAGCAACAGCTTTACCTTCTTCCTACTTTTCTTTTTCAAAGACTCCTGAACCCATCAGTCTCCCCTCAAAAAGAGCATCCGGCATCAGGAGAATTGTATTTTTTAATTAAATTAATTTTTTATTCAGGTATAATGGACACATAACATTATATTAGTTTTAGGTGTACACCATAATGATTTGATATTTGTATACAATCAGTAATTACCACCACAATAATTCTAGGAGAATTGTATTCTAATCCCAGTTATATCACTAACTGCTAACCTTGATAATATCACAGCCTTTTTATAGCTCTTTATCATCTGTTAATGTCAGTTTCACAATAATAATAATATCACAATAGTAATGCTTATCTCATTAAATTATTTAGAAGATGATATGAGGTAATATATGTTCAAGAATAAGATAAACCATAAAGTGCATAAAGTGTTTATAATCTTAGGAACTAGGAAGATATAAATTCACATAGTAATGCTGCCCGTGTATATGTTTTTCTTCCCACCTAGACAGTGAATTCTTTGAGCGGAAGGATCAAATATGTTTTTCTGACCACTCCATCTCTGGCAATACCACTCTACTTGTATAGTAGGTAGTTAATAAGTGCATGTTAAATGAGTGATATATGTACAGAGGCTTGAATGCCTGGATGAGGGCGCAGCCTTGAAAAGCACTATTTAAGAAGCATATAGGCATTTCAATTCCTGGTGCCTTAGGTTCATGTGATCCAGATGTCACGATGACAGCTAACACTTGCTGTTCTCTAACTATAGGCCAAGTGCTTTTCTAAGTGCTTTACATGAATTGAGTCATACAGTTCTTATAACTGAGCTATGAAGTCACATTCAACACCATTCCCATCCTTTTAAGCTGTCAGCTGTATTGTAAAAGTATGTAGACTTTGTAAACAGAGATTTCAGTGGCTTTTGAGCTTTGTTCCTTGAAGCATCTACTTCAGTGACATCATTGGTAACAGTTTCCTTAAAACTTCCTCAGATTCTTGCAATTCCTGCAACTGTCTAAAGTTGTTGGCAACATTCTTTTACCTTCCCTCTCACAACACTTCCAAAGGCTTCATAGACCTCTAGTTCTCTTTATTAAATCCCTTCCTGCCTGATATAACTAGAGTGGGATTGTCTACATAATCAAACTCTGAACACTATAAGTAGTGTTACATCAGCCCACTTCACATGGAGAGATCGAAGCACAGAAAGTAACTTGAAAGAGGACTGGTAGAATGAAGCTCTGAATCCAAAAATTTTGGCTCCAGGGGCTGTGGTCTAAATAGTGCGTTCACTGCCTTTCCTCAAGTGAAATCCCCAATCCTATGAATGGGGCATGGTATTTTTTCTTAAATCTCTATTGGAAAATATCATTTTGCAACTTTTTTTTTTCAGTTTGCAAACTTTCTTCTCAATTTTTAGCAGAGCTATCTTAGTTTCAAACCAATCCTTGCTTTCCAAGGTGAAGCAAGGTAAGCTTCACTACCCAGCTATCTAGAATGGGGAGCACAGTGGAATGCTTCTCACAGTGCCTGTGAGTGATCAAGAGGCCAAGTGATAGTCAACCTTAGGGGTTTTCAACAATCTGGAATTGATTTTGTTCTACAGCACCCTCATACAATTCATTTTTCATAGTTAAAATGAATTAGTATCAATGTTGCATTAGATTGCCTTTGGGATTTAGATGCCTAGAAACAGAACACTGGTGCTGGAAGGGCCATAGCTATGTTAACTAGCTGCTATGCTTGTTAAATAAATGCAATTATCCTCAAATTAAAAATAAAAACATTTTAGAAATAAATAAAAACTAATTTGGAACAAAAAGCCAAGTGCCTACTTGTTTCAAAGTTAAAATTTAAAGTCAGCAGATAGATCCGTATATATTGATCTGGAAGAATGTTCATGATATATTGTCAAGTGGAAAAAGCAAGTTGCAGAGTAAATTGATGATATTATTCTCTTTTTAAGAAAAGAAAAAAAAAATCTATATAAAATAACACCTAGATGCAGAATGTTAGAACTAGAGAGATCCTTGGGTAACAAACACAACTTTCCTATTGTATTGATGAGCAAATTTGAAGGCCAAAGAGTGATATAATTAAGGTCACATAACCAGTTAGTAGCAGAATCAATTCTGCAGCCCCATCTCCAGACTCCACTCTGTCACTCTGTCTGTAAGCTGTGTCTCTACCAACAAGTCAATACGGAGACAAAGCATCTAGTGACAGTTACAGTTTTGTAGTAGAGGCATTATTAACAAAAATACGATTCTCACTTTAAGCTGCAAATAGAGAGCTGTAATAGAGAGTAGAATATTTCTCCCCCTGAAAGCAAGGTCACTAAAATGAGCACTCTTAATATTTCTCCTAATTTCTGATTTTCTCTCTCCCTAAAGGCTGTATTATTTTTTCATGTAAAATTTTATTGATTCCATCAATTTAGCTTTATTTCACAATGTTAATTTGAAATATTTATTTTAATAGTAAAGAATATTTTGCAAAATGTATGAAACTTGCCCTAGCACCTAGTACCTAGTGCCTGGTTAAAAGTAGAAAGTTAACATTGGTTGAATGAATAAATCCAAGATTTCAATCACTTGGCTTTTTTTTTCAAAATTAGTTTTTATTTTTAAAATGTTTTTATTTTTAATTTGAGGATAATTGCATTTATTTTTTATTTCTTGATTTAAAACATGATTTCTGTGGCCGAGAATACTACAATCTCTTAAAAATATGTAATAGATGGAATTTGAATAAATGTTGCATGTATTTGAAAATTAGACTGTTTTGATAAGTGATTTACTCATTCCTTTATTTAGTTAGTGAGTAAACATGTGAGGCAGGTCTCTTGTGTGTCTGGTACTCTCTTTGCAGTACCAAACAAAGCGGCATCAACTTCCAGTGGTCAGTGTCTGACGAGTGCATTGAATATCTGCTTGCTCAGTGATGCTGTACTTCAGATCTAGGTGCTGTGCATCATCTTTTTATCTATTCATCTATGTCCAGTTCTCCATCAGGTTGCTTTGGAGAAGACTTCATTATGTTTGGTCAAACTGCCCAAAAAGTGAAACCAGGAGACAAGATATCTGGGTCTTAGTCTTAGATTGTTTCCAAAAAGTTTCATGGTCTTGGGAAATTTACATTCTGTTCACTGAGCCATTGATTCTTTATCTAAAGCAAGAACTCTGTAATAGATCGTTGTTTGTCAAATGTTTTATTATCAGAACTCCATTTTCAAATGAAATTTTTCACAGAAAATTTCACCTCCATTGACAGGTTCCAGGCACCACAGCCAAACCCATAGAATTGCATGAACCAAAATTTAAAAACCACTATATTATGTACAGTAACAGGGAATGGAGTTTTTAAAACATAGTCAATTGTATGATGGAATATTATTCAGCAGGAAAAAGGAACAAACTACTGATGCCTACAACAACAAGGATGAATCTCAAAATCCTGCTGAATAAGAGAATCCATGCACAGAAGAGCATATACTGTATGATTCCACTTATAGTCAATTCTAGAAAATCAAAGCTGACATATAATGAAAAAAATCAGATGAGTGGTTGCCAGGGGTTGGGGGTGGAGGAAAGGGTGGACTACAAAAGACCATGAGGAAACTTTTGGATGTGATAAAATTGTTAAGTAGCTGTATAGTGGTGGTGGTTCTGGGAGTACCTGTCAAAATTTAAATTGTACACTGTAATTACATAAATTTTATTGTACATAAATTATATCAAAAAATCGGTTAAAAATCACTTCATTAAATAATCTCTAAGGCCTCTGAAATTTGGATACAGTGAATGGGATCTGAAATCAGTTATATCTGGGTTTAAATATTGGTTCTATGGCCATGGGCAAATCACAGAACCTCTAAGAGTCTCAACTTCCTTATCTCTACTATGGATTGATAGTAGTGATTCTTCCCTGAATTGTAATGAGAATTATATGTGATAATGGACATAGCTCAGTACCCAGTATATGGTTAAGTGCTTGATAAATATTGGGTGCATTTATAATTTTAAAATTCTAGATACTTTTCTGGACAATATTGAAAAGTTCAGAGGTGGCATATAGATGATCTGAATTCTAATTTTTATTCTGTTACCAATTATATATGACTTTCAGTTCAGTTCAGTCACCCAGTTGTGTCCAGATCTTTCCAACTCCATGGACTACAGCACACCAGGCTTCCTTATCCATCACCAACTCCCTCAGCTTGTGCAAACTTATGTCCATTGAGTCGGTAATGCCATCCAACCATCTCATCCTCTGTCTTCCCCTTCTCCTCCCGTGTTCAATCTTTCCCAGAATCAGGGTCTTTTCCAAGGAGTCAGTTCTTCACATCAGGTGGCCAAAGTATTGGAGCTTCAACTTCAGTATCAGTCCTTCCAATGAATATACAGGACTGATTTCCTTTGGGATTGACTGATTTGATCTCCTTGCAGTCCAAGGGACTCTCAAGAGTCTTCTCCAACACCACAGTTCAAAAGCATCAATTCGTTGGCACTAAACTTTATGATCCAAATCTCACATCCATACATGACCACTGGAAAAACCATAGCTTTGACTAGATGGACCTTGTTGGCAAAGTAAAGTCTCTGCATTTTAATATGCTATCTAGGTTGGTCATAGCTTTTCTTCCGAGGAGCAAGCATCTTTTAATTTCATGGCTGCAGTCACGCATGATCTGCAGTGATTTTGGAGCCCAAGAAAATAAAGTCTGTCACTGTTTCCATTGTTTCTCTATCTGTTTGCCATGAAGTGATGGGACTGGATGCCATGATCTTAGTTTTTTGAATGTTGAGTTTTAAGTCAGCTTTTTCAGTCTCCTCTTTCACTTTCATCAAGAGGCTCTTTAGCTCTTCTTCGCATTCTGCCATAAGGGTGGTGTCATTTGGATATGTGAGGTTATTGAAATTTCTCCCAGCAATCTTGATTTCAGCTTGTGCTCCATCCAGTCTGGCATTTCTCATGATGTACTCTGCGTATAAGTTAAATAAGCAGGGTGACAATATACAGCCTTGACATATTCTTTTCCCAATTTGGAACCAGTCCATTGTTCCATGACCGGCTCTAACTGTTGCTTCTTGACCTGCACACAGGTTTCTCAGGAGGAAGGTAAGGTAGTCTGGCATTCCCATCTCTTTAAGAACTTTCCACAATTTGTTGTGATCCATACTGTCAAAAGCTTTATCATAGTCAATAAAGCAGAAGTAGATTTTTTTTTCCCGGAATTGTCTTGCTTTTTCTATGATGCAACAGATGTTGGCAATTTGATCTCTGGTTCCTCTGCCTTTTCTAAATCCAGCTTGAATATCTGGAAACTCTTGGTTCATGTACTCTTGAAGCCTAGCTTGAAGAATTTGAGTATTACTTTGCTATCATGTGAAATGAGTGCATTTGTACAGTAATTTGAACATTATTTGGCATCGCCTTTCTTTGGGATTGGAGTGAAAACTGACCTTTTCCAGTCCTATGGCCACTGCTGAATTTTCCAAATTTGCTGGCATATCAAATGCAGCACTTTCACAGCATCATCTTTTATGATTTGAAATAGGTCACCTGGAATTCCATCACCTCCACTAGCTTTGTTTGTAGTGATGCTTCCTAAGGCCCACTTGACTTTACACTCCAGGATGTCTGGCTCTAGGTGAGTGATCACACCATCATGGTTGTCTGGATCATTAAGATCCTTTTTGTATAGTTCTTTTATATATTCTTGCCACCTCTTCTTAATATCTTCTGTTTCTGTTAGGTCTTTAGTTCTATCCTTTATTGTGCCCATCTTTGCATGAAATGTTCCCTTGGAATTTAGTTCACTGATTCCTAAATTGTCAATGTTCACTCTTGCTATCTCCTGTTTGACCACTTCCAATTTACCTTGATTCATGGACCTTACATTCCAGGTTCTTATGCAATATTGTTCTTTACAGCATTGGACTTACTTCCATCACCATCGACATCCACAACTGAGCGTTGTTTTCACTTTGGCTCAGCCTCTTCATTCTTTCTGGAGCTATTTCTCCCCTCTACTGCAGTAGCTTATTGGGCACCAACTGACCTGGGAGTTCATCTTTCAGTGTCATATCTTTTGCCTTTTCATACTGTTCATGGGATTCTCAAGGCAAGAATACAGAAGTGGTTTGCCATTCTCTTCTCCAGTGGGCCACATTTTGTCAGAACTCTCTACCATGACCCATCCATCTTGGGTGGCCCTACAGGGCATGGCTCGTAGTTTCATCGAGTTAGACAAGGCTGTGGTCCAAGTGATCAGTTTGGTTAGTTTTCTGTAATTATGGTTTTCATTCTGTCTGCCCTCTGATGGATAAGGATAAGAGGCTTGTGGAAGCTTCCTGATGGGAGGGACTGGCTGTGGGGGAATCTATGTCTTGTTCTGATGGGCGGGGCCATGCTCAGTAAATCTTTTGTCCAATTTCTGTTTTGTGTGAGGCTTTAGACAATTGTTCATCTTTCTCTGGGCTTCTGTTTGTCTCATTGTTAACGTGAGGGATGGATTATCGTAACTTTTGTTACCAGCTTTACAGCAATATTAGGAATACAGAATGAGATAATATATTTGAAAGAAGTTCAGAAAAAGAAAAAAAAAATGAAACACTACAGTAACGTAGGAAATGGCTATGATGCAATTTTCTCATGATTCTGAGGTTAAGTGGAGAGAATCGTGCTTTTACAACAGGCCTTGCCTTCAGTAAAGTTGTAAAATTTCTGACATTTGTCTTCTGGCCTTTTATTATACCATTCTTCATCCTATTTTCCAATTTCACTTATGCCTCACCTCCTGCTAACAATCATAGGAGGTTGTCTTACAGCTTAGGTCTCTTCTGTCAGTGAGGAAATGATTCTGAGACATTTATTTACCTGAAGTTGAATAGCTTGACGGGTGACTACTAATGTGTTTTATGTAAAGAAAGAGTAAAAATATTGTGAAAGTGAAAAGTGAAAGTTGTTCAGTCGTGTCCGACTCTTTGCGACCCCATAGACTATACAGTCCATGGAATTCTCCAGGGCAAAATACTGGAGTGGGTAGCCTTTCCCTTCTGCAGTGGATCTTCTCAACCTAGGAATCAAACTGGGGTCTCCTGCATTGCAGGTGGATTCTTTACCAACTGAGCTATGAGGGAAGCCCCCCTAAAAGTACTGTCTGTAACTGAAATTGAAGTCTCAGTAGGAATAAGCTTTTGTGGTGAACACATCCTGAAGATTCTCACATGACAATCACCTACTGTACCAAGGGTAAAGGTGTTAATCCCTCAGTCGTATTCAATTCTTTGTGACCCCATGAACTGTGGCCCGTCAGGCTCCTGTGTCCATGGAATTCTCCAGACAGAATACTGGGGTGGGTCAGGGGATCTTCCTGACCCAGGGATCAAACCTGGGTCTCCTGCATTGCAGGTGGATTCTTTACCATCTGAGCCACTGGAGAAGGGGACAACAGAGAATGACATGGTTGGATAGCATCACTGATTCAATGGTCACTTTTTGAGCAAATTCTGGGGGATGGTGAAGGACAGGGAAGCCTGACGTGCTGCAGTTCATAGAGTCCATAGGGTCTCAAAGAGTTGGACATGAGTTAATGACTGAACAACAACCACTTAAGGTAAAAATGAAACTTTTAAACAGGTTTTACCATCACTGAAGATGTAGCTGAATGGTATTTTAGAAGTTTAGAAGCAAAGAAGACTTATGTCCTTTTTGCCATAACTTTCCTCATTGCCCCTTTAACATCCTTATTCCTCAGGCTATATATTAGGGGGTTCAGCATGGGTGTCAGAGCCCCATAAAACACTGAGATAAATTTGTCTTGATCCGAGGATGACTTGGACTGTGGTTTCATATACATGGAAATGGCTGCCCCATAGAAGATCACCACCACAGTCACATGAGAAGCACAGGTAGAGAAGGCCTTGAGCCTACCCTAAGCTGAGCGAATCCTTAGGACAGCAGCGGCAATTCGGACATAGGAGAGGAGAACAAACCCAAAGGGTAGGAGAAGGGTAAAAATGCTTGTGATGAGGATCAGAAGCTCATTGAGACTGGTATCAGAACAGGCCAGCTTAAGAAGGGAGAGAATCTCACAGACAAAATGGTTGATGACATTTGCCTCACAGAAGTGAAGCCTCAGGGGTAAGATGAGCATGGAAGTGAGCACAAGAGATGCCCCCCATGAGGTAGCAGCCAGCCAGACACACACTGAGCTGTTCATGACCACGGAATAGCGCAGGGAATTGCCGATAGCAACCACACGATCATGGGCCATGACAGCCAGTAGGAGGCGCTCTGCTGTACCCAAGGCCAAAGAGACACTTATTTGGGTCAAACATCGTGGGTAAGAAAGGTAAGGATGAGCAGAGAAGCAATGCACCAAAGCCTGGGGCATGGAGACTGTTCCATAGCAAAGGTCCAAGAAAGACAGGTTACTAAGGAAGAAATACATTGGAGTGTGGAGGTGAGGGTCAGTGTAGATAAGAAAGATGATAAGTCCATTCCCCAATAATGTGCTGAGGTAAGTGATCAGCACCAATGTGAAAAATGTGACTCTCCACTCAGGATAGTTAGATATTCCAATAAGGAGAAACTCGAATACTGCTGTAGCATTATCCATGGCCATCCTTTCCGCTTTCCACTATTCATTGAATGGGTCCAATGTAGTTGTCTAGTTTTACCTGAGAGAATGAGAATAGACATGGAAGGATGGTATAAGAAAGTTGGAAATAATTAGGGTGTACAGGATCATTCTCTTTGCCCTCTTCAAGAGATATAAGAATACAAACGAGATATCTATGATGGGAACAGAGGCCAAGCTAAAAATCTACTCCCTCCCCTGGAAAACAGCAAATTCCCCATCCTTTAGAAATGGTTATATGAAAAGTTCTCCAACCCACTTTTGCCAGATGCCTTTTTGTTTCATTTTTTTCCAAGTAAGAAGAGGGGAAAAGGAGGGCATCTTTCTGCTTCTCTCACTTGTTCACTTTCCAAGACAAATCTGATTCATAAAAATGGTTGAACATCTGTCAGGTTGAGTTATTGCCTCCACCAAGAGGGTACCTTCTGACAGTCTTAGCTAAAATATTGCCTATTCTTGTGTCTCACTCTTAGATTGTTCATACCTCCATTCTCCCATTTTGTTAGTATCTACTATGGTTCTTGTCATAGAGTCCTGCCGAGTATTTCTTTGGTCTGAAGTGATATTCTATAAATATGGTTTATCATGGAACTGCTGAGGTCTGTGAAAACTCTGCTAATGTCCATGGTTGGAGTTACATTTCCAGCTCTTATGGTGTTTTCCTTGTTGTGATTTCAGGGCCCCAGTTAAGAATGTGACAATCTAATATGATGTTTCTAAAAGTTTGAGTGGTAAGAAGTGACCACCCTACCTGAAAAAGCACTCTCTTCTCACCTTCATCATTCTCTTTCCCCTCATGCTGCTTAATTTTTCTGATAGCAGGTTCCAATATTTGAAACTGCATTAATGATTTGATGGTTTAGTACTTACTTGTCTGCCATGCAAATGTACATTGATTGAGGACCGAACCTTGTCTATTTTTCTTTTTTTTACTGGCTTGTCCTTGGTACCTAGGACAGTGCCTGGGCCATCATATGTAACTGTTGGATATGGAATGAATAGAGGAATGTATAAAGTCCTGGGAGGTCACACATATTATTCAGAATCAAACTATTCCTCTTGTCACCTGCACTGCCATTCCTTATTCCGATTCATTGTCATTACTCACCTGAATTTTGCCAACAGCTTCCTCACTGGTTTCCCTCTTTCTGGCTTTGCCCCCATTCACTTCAAATAATTCAGCTAAACTGTAAGTTGGATCAGATTACTTTTCCATTAAAAAGTTTCTATAGCTTTCTCTTTCAACCTAATTTAGCACCATCTCCTTGCTATGAGCTATCAGGTGTTACATGGTTTGCTTTCCGTTTACCTCTCGGACCCCAGTGCCTCCTATTCTTTTCCTTGCTTACTTCGCTCTAGTCACACTGGCCTCCTCGTTGTTCCTTAAACACCATGGCTCATCCCTTTCTCAGAGCCTTTGATCTCTTTGATCTTGTTACTCCATATTTCTGAAACCAAGATCCTTGTATAGCTTATCTTCCCACTCCTCTCAAGTCTTTACTCACAGTGCATCTTTTTGGTCAGTTTTTCTTTGGCCGCCCTGTGTAAAAGCTTTACATTTCACCCCTGGTATTTTATGTCTCCCTTTTGTACATGATTGTTTTCTTTAGAATTATTACTTCTAGCACATTATATATTTTATCTATGAATTATGTTTTTAATTATCTCTCTCAACTAGAATATATACTTAGTGAAGTTGCTGCTGCATGCCCAAAACCTAGAATAGCGCCTGGTGCATGGAAGGTTCTTAAGGATTATCTGCTTAATGAATGTGTGAATGCAACTCTTTAGCTGTTCCACACTAAAAGACAGCCTCTCTTTCCACCTGCCTCTTCCCTAGATAATGCTGTTTATATGCCAAGCACCCCCTAATGTATACGTGCTCCTTCATGACAGCAACTTTCCCTTCTCTTCTATCCATTTCTTGAAGCTTCTGCTACTCACTGGCTATTTCTCTGGATAAGTTTCTTCCCTTCACTGGCTGAGATTTTTATTTGCAATCTAGTTAAACTAAGTGATCTCTAAGAGTCCTTCTACCTCTAACTTGCTAGGATTCTCTGATTTCCCTCAATTAAAATGAAAACAAAACAAAATTCAACACTCCTCAGAATAGGAAGAATCCACATTTTCCTCCACTGTTGGAGACGCATGTGGGCTACAGAAAGGGTTTACTAAGGGATGGAATTTCTCTAACCATCTTTGAAATGGGAGACTCACTTGTCTTTAGAAGTCTTTAGCAAAGAAGATTCTATAAATCTCCCACTTCTCTGTCCTGGAGTCCAAGTAACCTATCTCTGTGTCTAGTTCTCTACTTGTTCAGCCTCCCAGACAGGCTAAGTACACAAGAATGTTACATTCATGGAAGTGAAAGTGCATGCCACTTGTGAAGTGGTAAACACATGTAAGGGTTAAGGAGAATAGTAACTTGCCTTCACAGGACTGTGAAGCTCATAGCTTGAGAAATCTAATGCTGATTTTGTCCTCATTTATCATGGTACTCTGAGAAAGGGGTTTCCCTTGGATTGCTTCTTCCTTCCCAAGCTAAAATTGAAATAGTCATTTCCACAGAGGAAAAATGTAGAAAGATTAGAGTCACACGACTATATGAAACAATGCCCTGAAGCCTGTTATATTTTAAGTTAGTACACTCATACTTCCTGGAGAAGGAAATGGCAACCACTCCAGTATTCTTGCCTTAAGAATCCTATGGACAGAGGAGTCCATGGGGTTGCGAAGAGTCGGACACGACTGAGTGACTAACACACACACACATACTTGAAATTTGAGTGGTTTGTGTTTAACTCTCAATTACCTATATATGGGCCATTCAGAGTAGAATATCTAGAAAGATGGTGGACAAGCTGCAGATGGGAGGATGAAGTGGTTTTGCATAGATACAGACTGCTGACTATTATGCCATTTAAAAATATCTGTTGCTCCTAGAATGCTATAAAACAGACTGATTTTGTTGTTGAATATTAAATATTGGTCAAATGTTTTCTCTCCTTATATAAACCTATCATTCTTAATGACCTGAAAGATGTGTTTTGTTTCTCCAGTATTGAGGTTGTGTTTATAGAGTCTAGGGCTTCCCTGGTGGTCAGACAGTAAAGAGCCTGCCTGAAAGACAGGTCTGTGGAAGACCCAGGTTCGATCCCTGGGTTGGGAAGCTCCCCTTGAGAAGGAAATGGCAACCCACTCCAGTATTCTTGCCTGGAAAATCCCATGGGTGGAGGAGCCTGGCAGGTTACAGTCCATGGGGTCGCAAAGAGTTGGACTTGACTGAGCGACTTCACTTTCTTTTCACTTTTTATAGAATCTATCCCTTAGCTTTTCCTGAATTTAACTGAAAAAGCTAATGAGCCATTTGACTAAAACTTGGTGCTCAGTCTATGTGGGTGTGGGGAGATTTGTTTTTAATGGTGTTAAGCTTACTGACAGAAACTGGAATCGAACCTATGAACTTGCCTTCATTAGTACTGTGTTTGGACCTATGGAACTAGAATTGATGACAACTTCCATTTCACACTCAAAGGCTTTTCAGCATCTAAATCAAGGGCACTATTTTTCATTTAGTGTGGGCCCTGTTGTCCAAAGACAGTGCTGATTGTCTTATCCTAAAATTATCATTAAAGAAGAATGTTTCCCATCTCAGTCTTGTTGCCTGCAATTATTTATATAGCCTAATTTTTCTTTCAACTAATAGCTGCCGTTTGCCTTCCTGGAGGTTGCCCATGTCTGATAAATGAGTAGAGATTTTTTTAAAAAGTAGGAAGGGGAATGAAAGAAATTGGAGTCTTTTTCTGATATTGACTCACCATTGGAGGTTCCTCTCAGGTACCAGTAGATGGAGCAGAATGAGACTGCCGAAAATATCAATTTTCTAACAGTTGTCAGGTTTGGAACACTGACAATCTTCCTGAAAACTCTCCTGATGAGATTTCAAAAGCCTTTCCAGCTTCTCAAACTCCCAAATGCCTGGAAACCTGAAGAAAAAAATATTTTTTTAAAAAAATTAGGTCAAGTTACAATTGCCAAATCTTTGATGTACAGCCCTTGTTAATGGTATTATATTATTTAATTTCCTAGACAAACATTTCTTTCACTGACCTTTGACTCATATACATTGTTGTCTTATTTTTCCTAGAAAAGTTATAACAGAAGGAGGATTGAGGTCTTTCAAATACTTTGCCTCAAAACCCTTAGGTTATTTCAATTTTAGAGCTGCTAGATTAGACACCTTTTGCCTCTTGGCAATATTTATCTATCTATTACCTTATCTTGATGAACTGGAACACAATTAAACCAAACTGTCACTTTAAAAAGACAGAAATGATAATAAACCATGTTGTCTTCAGGGCTTTAAAGAAAACTGAATGATTTCAAGGAAGTATCCTGGGCTCTGTGAATATCTTACCCAGTTTCCTACTCTTCCCTACTACCTATTTTCAGTGTCAGAATGTGAAAGTGTACAACCTGAAGACTCCAAGGTCCTGAGCATTCCTCAGTCAGCAAAAAGATCTAATGACAGTTACTCTACCCACTAAAGCATTTCAAAAGCATTAAACTGGAGTTGAAGCCCAAAGCCATTTGGTTACCCCTCAGTTGTCCAGGAAACATAACGAACAGAACCTGCCTTACAATGAGCAGTTTGGTTTTTAGAAATTATGCCATTCTTCCCCTTCTCTTGATCTAGGTTCAGAATCCATCGCTATATGTTTACCTGGAAGCCATCACCAGAGGTTCTATCTCTGGGAATATACTTTGCTCTGAACTAAATCTATAGATCCTACTTTCTCAGCCTACTCATGATGTCTGGGGTCCAGTTCTCTTCCAGAGTCCATTCCAAGTGCAAGGAGAAAGTTGATGAGCTGCTCAGTAACTTAAATACCTTGAAGTTGCAAAGTGTTACCAGATCATTTATCTCACGAGTACAGTTCAAAGTTTCTGGTCCAGAAAGAAATAATTAACTTGTGAGAGCTTCAGGGACCTCATCCCAAACAGGCAATTAAATTTTGCCAAACAGAGTTGTTTGGAAAAGAAAAAAGTGATATTTTGTGTAGGGAAAACAAAGAGAAAGGAGACTTTTGAGACCACGAGACTTTTGTATACCACTGTTGGGCTTTGCAGAGAACTAAGAAATAATTCTTTTTTATTTCAGTCTGTAGTCTCTTCACATTCTTTCTGTATTAAATTGGTGCCATGACAGAGCTTGCAGCTGGTAGAGAAATGCCTACTGGGGCACGGCTGGGATAGACAGTGCGCAACGGCAAGTGCGTGTGGTATTGATTCCCACGCTGAAATAGCCCTCAGGTTTGCCTTTCCAGTCCCATTTCCACCACCCCAGCCTGCTCCAACAGCTTCCATGGGAGCTTTTTGTCAACTGTATCAAGTCTGTATTCCTTCATGTGACATGCAAGGTCAACTGTGATAGTTCCCCATCTATCATTGAACGTTCATTTGTTCAGGCATTTACACATTACTGTATTTATTCTACAAATAATGATTACCCACCATGTGTCAGGCAACGGACTTTGCAATGAGGATACAATGGAGAAAAAAAAATCCAGACAGAGATCCCACTTTCATGGAGGGAAAATGGATATTAACCTAGCAATCAAGAATATAAATATGCACCTGTGATAAGTGTTACATGGTGATATTTTTATTGATTCTCACAACCACCTCTGTCTCCCACGACTTCTCAACAATTTCTGTCCAGTTGAGTCAGGATACTTTCTTCATTGCTCTTTGAAAGCTCACTCCTATTCTTTCTGCACCAATAGTCCTGATGGTCTACCAACCTCAAGAGCAAAATACTACGTAATCCATTTTTCAACACTCAGCCTAGTAATTTGGCTCTTTTGTTATATGTTTGTCTATGTTATTGGATTCTTTAGCTATATCATAGGTAACCTGAGGACAAAATGTTGTTTTTTCACTTTTGTAACACTTTTTATGGTAGTAGCAGTAGATAATAGCGGAGTGGGAAGCCGTCTGAGGTAGTGGTTATGACTGTGTACTCAGAGGCTTACTAACTATGTGACTTCGTTCAAGTAATTCAATTTATCTGTCCCTAATTTTCCTTTTCATAGGAAATAAGTAAATACATGGAAAGTGCTTAGAATAGTGCCTGGCACATGGAAAGTTTCAATAAATATTACCATTATTAGCTTTTTCTGCTTCTCCAAATGCATTTGCATAAGTTGGTTCTTTTATTTTATAAATGAAAAAATTGTGCCCTAAAGCAATGAAGTGAATTGGCTAAAGGTCACACAATTAATTAAAGACAGAGATGGAGAGAAAACTCAGGCTTTATTACTTCCAGATCAGTGACTTTTAAGAAATTATCTGTATGGTATTTTACTTGATGCTTTCTTTGAGGACAAAGGTCTCAAATCTGGTACTGAACAAGATTTTTTCCAGGTCCTTGGGTAACTCAGAATGCCATATTTTTACCACTTTATTAAGGCATCAATCTTTAGCTGAAACTTGTTTCTCTGTCAATTAGTAAACAGTAATATTTAGGATTCTTTACTATCTGAGCCACGGCACTGCTAGAGGTAAAGAACCTGCCTGCCAGTGCAGGAGATGTAAGAGACATGGGTTCAGTCCCTGAGTCGGGGAGATTCCCTTGGAGTAGGAAATGGCAATTCCAGTATTCTTGCCTGGAGAATCCCATGGACAGAGGAACCTGGTGGGCTACAGTCCAAAGGGTCAAGAAGAATTGGAGGGGACTTAGCACAGCACAATATTGAAGATAAAGAATCAGCTCTTATGAAAGTACTTAACTTCAGTCAGCGTTATGACCACTGAATGCATCCCTGAAGTGTCATATCTCAAATTGTTTAAAAGGGAGGGCCTAATGAGAAAGTGGACACCTTACAAGCTGTCTGACATTGGGCTAGTCACTTTGACTTTCTGCGGCTTATTATTATTATTTTTACCATACAGACCATTTCCAAGGCCCATTCCAATTATAACCTTGGTTAAAGAGAAACTGTTCGTATTCAAAGCATCCTTTTTTGATAGTGGGTCATAAATATCTTTCCTGTGTATGAAAGATAACTAAGGAAGTTATGTTAAATCCTAGTATCAGTAAAAGGGTGGCAGGAAAGATCTGGGTTAAGGTAAAAAAAAAAAAAAAAAAAGCCGGGGAGAGGGGCATTTGTGGATTCTGTAGTTTAGTGCAGGGATGTATCCTAATAGTGAAATGAAGGCCTTAGAAGACTGAACAGCAGGAGTTACTGTGGGCAAAGGGAAAGAGGCAGGGGTTGGGGGACTAAGCTGATGGGAATATGTTTCTCTATTTTGGAAAGATTGTGACTAGTAGAAGACCTTTTCAATAACTCTACTTCTGACGCACTCTTGAAAGATCCTTAATCAGAGGATGAGCAAAAGAAAAAGTGTGTGGTGAATTCCAAAAGGCTAACTGTAATCCAGGCAATTCCTCATCACAGTCTTTGGATGCTTGTCTGGAGTTATGCACAAAACTACAATCTTCATTTAGCAAGTAACAATTCTGCCTTCTCCCTTTTCCTTATGCTATGAGATAGACCTGAGCCGTGTATTAGCAGGAAAAAAAGGGAGATGACGTTCTGGACAGGACTGATCAGCCAGCTTTTCATGTGCTTAGTCGCTCAGTCACGTCCGACTCTTTGTGACCCCATGGACTGTAACCTGCCGGGCTCCTCTGTCCATGGGGATTCTCCAGGCAAGAATACTGAAGTGGGTTGCCATGCCCACCTCCAGGGGATCTTCCCAACCTAAGGATCAAACCAGGGTCTCCTGCATTGCAGGTGGATAACTTCACCATCTGGGCCACCAGGGAAGCCCTGGTGGCTTTTCATAATAGTCTTAAAATAGATTTATAAGGAATTTGTCTCAACACTGGAAATGATGTGCTCATATTCAAATAGAAAAATGTTCTTCCCACCTGTGATGCTTTGAGGTTGATCCTAGACAAATGGAACATATCCTTTTCTTTTATTTTCACATTTCATGGTAAATATTTATTTCTTGTAATTGCACAGTACCCAAGTGGATCTCTGTATTTGGCCCCTGCCGTCAGATACAAAGATTGAAAACTTTGAAATTGCCTTTGAAAACTAAGGATCAATAAAAGAAAAAATATGAGAAAAACATGTTTATGAATGATAACTAAAGGGAACTCATGACACTGCCTTATTTAACTTTGAAAATGTCTGTAAATACCAAATTAAAAAATAAAGTATAGTTTGAGACAAATGTCCCATCTTGCCTATGACAGTGCATTAGGAATAATAGAAGTGGTAAGTTTAGAATCAAGGATGAGAACCCTAATTAATGCAGTGTGCAGTAAGATTACCAAATGCTATATCCCAGCTATAGTAGTGCCTAGGGTACAGCAGGTACCCATAAATATTTGTTGAAATAAAGAATTAATCAATAAATGCCTCCTTCCAGAGGTGGCTCAAACTAAATGCTGTAAAAATCATTCTTTCTCTCCAAATTAAAATATTTTCCATTTGAAACATATAAAGAAAAGGACTATGGAGTGGCTACTAAGGGTCTAGGGTTTTAACCTGTGAATGGTTCATAAAGGAACTTATAGAACACTTCTAACAACTTTGTGTCTGAGAGATTCATCCAGGCTCAGGAGGCATAATTAGCCTCAATGCATTGCTCAAAGTTGAACAATTAAAACTTATTTCTTCCAAACCCCCAAAGATGCCACACTGGGCATTGTTAAGAAGTTGGCAGACTTGGCAGTTAACTTAACCTGAAACTTCCAGCCCTATAATGACATACTAATTGTAAACAATGGGGGAATGGAGAATTTCTCAAGATGAGAGTGGAGAAAATTTGAAGGCTTAAAAACAATAGAAAAAAAAATGTTCTGTATGAACAGAAGCCAAGCAGTGGGACTTAATTTCAAAAACTTTTTATGAGTTTCTCATAAGAGAGTTGTACCAAATGTGTTCATGTAAATGGCACCAACTTCAGAATATGAGACTTTATCATAAATGACCCCAATATAAAAATGCAAATGCCCTCTTGGGAGATCTGGGTTCTAGGCTTGGCTATGTCACAAACTTGCCTTATTATTGTAGTATGTCTATTAACCTCTTCATGTTTTTGAAATGGTGAACCATCATCCCTACTCAAAGTACTGCATATGGGTAGTGTAAAGAACCAAATTACATACTGAGTATGAAACACACTCAAAAGATAAAGAAATATGCAAATCGTGGAATTATTTTAAGGGTTTAAAAAGAATCAGAGTCTATAGATCTCAATATCAGGTCTAAATTTCAGGTAGAATACACTGTGCCTTCTCTGATTTATTTTTGGGGGAAATATATATCTACTTGCTATATAGATTATTTCATTTACATTTACAGAAGACCATTGAAACATAATCACACTTTAATTTTGTAGATTAAGAAATAGCCTTAAGGAAATAAAACAATTTGTGGCCTAGATATGCAATGTGCCTAGAGCATAGTGAAGTGAAAGTCTGACTCTTTTCGACCCCATGGACTATATAGTTCATGGAATTCTCCAGGCCAGAATCCTGGAGTGGGTAGCCTTTCCCTTCTCCAGGGGATCTTCCCAACCCAGGGATCGAACCCAGGTCTCCTGCATTGCAGGCAGATTCTTTACCAGCTGATCCACCAGTGAAACCCAAGAATACTGGAGTGGGTAGCCTATGCCTTCTCCAGCAGATCTTCCTGACCCAGGAATTGAATCAGGGTCTCCTGCATTGCAAGTGGATTCTTTACCAGCTGAGCTACCAGAGAAGCCCCTAGAATATAAGAAACACTCAATAAAAGACAATTAGTATTATGGACATTATTTATCATGTAGTCATTTGATATATTCAGATCAGAAGCATTTTAAGCTTCTGAGGAGGAACATGATGATTAAAAACTATTGACAGCATAGTTTGTAGAGAGACAACAAACTCAATGCAGAAGTCTAGTTTCCAGAAAATTTACATTTCTTTATCTATTGATTGATTCATTAATTGATTTATTCTGCTGCTGCTAAGTCACTTCAGTCATGTCCAGCTCTTTGTGACCCCATGGACTGTAGTCCACCAAGCTCCTCTGTCCATGGGATTCTCTAGGCAAGAATACTGGAGTGGATTGCCATGCTCTCCTCCAGGGGATCTTCCTGACCCAGGGATCGAACCTGTGTCTCTATGCCTCCTGCATTGGCAGGCAGGCTCTATACAACTAGCACCACTTGGGAAGCCCAATGGATTTATTCATAGAAATTTAAATTACTTCATCTATTGATTGATTGACTGATGTATTCACTTGTTAAATAGACATATATTGATTACATACTATGGTTTCAGACAATATATCAGAAGCTCAATGAACATAAATAAATATGTCTAGGTCCCTAACTTCAATAATCTTGTCATTTAGTAAGGAGAGGCCGATGCCTAAAAGAGTGTATGCAAAAAAAAAGTGTTGCTGGTGCTTTGATAGGAATGACAGCTATATCGGGACAAAGAAAAGAGGCTGGTCAATTCCACTGGGAGTGATATACTGTCAGGAAAGTTTAACTGAGGAGGAAAGCTTGAAGTTAAGTCTTTAAGATATGTGGATGCTAGTCTGGAAACATGTAGGAAGGTAGAAGGGAAAATCAGAGAGAGGTACTAAGGCCCAGAGATGTGAAAAGTCCTACCTAGTTTGGGAAACCAAAAGCAGCTCAGCATAATAGGACCTGACATATAAAGAGAAAATGAGGGAAGCAATCAGGTTGCAGAGTTAGGCAGAGGTCATAAGTGGTGTTGTCCACCATGCTAAAGACTTAGACTGTGTTCTGAGTGGAAAGTCACTGAAGAGTTTAATAGGTATATGGTTGATTTTGGTTTTATAAAGATCACCTTGACAGCATTGTGGAAGATGAAATGAGTGAGGCAAGTCTGGAGACAGCAAGACTCGTTGGAAAGTTGCTGCAATAGTCCAGATGAGGCTTGAACCAAGGTTTCAGTAGTATCTTTATATGTAAAATGGGAATAATACTAATTCATAGTGTTTCGTGAGGACTAAAAGAGTTAATGGTGGGCCACAGTCCGTACAGTCAGACATGACTGTGTGACTAAGCACAGCGCAGCACACAAAGGTTTTAATACTTGTTCTTAGGACAATGAATGGCACTTGTGCTGTTGTGGGCAAAGTCACTTCAGTCATCTCTGACTCTTTGTGATCCCATGGACTGTAGCCCTCCAGACTTCTCTGTCCATAGGATTTCCCAGGCAAGAATACTGGAGTGGGTTGCCATTTCCTCCTTCAAGAGATCTTCCCGACCCAGGATTGAACCCAGTCTCCTGCATTGCTGGCGGATTCTTCACCGTCTGAGCCACCAGGGAAGCCCAAGAATACTGGAGTGGGTAGCGTATCCCTTCTCCAGGGGATCTTCCTGACCCACGAATCCAACCAGGGTCTCCTACATTGCAGGTGGATTCTTTACTGTCTGAGCCACCAGGGAAGCCCAATATATGCATATAACAGATTTTATTTATCCTTTCATTCATTGATGGACATTTGGATTGTTCCCACTTTGGGGATATTATGAATAATGCTGCTAAAAATAATCATGTACCAGTTTTACTGTGACATATGTTGTCATTTCTCTTGGGTATGTACCTAGAAGTGGAATTGCTGGGTCATGTGGTAACTCCAAGTATAATCATTTGAGGCACTACCAGATTATTTTCCAAAATGATTGCATCATTTTATATTTCCACCAGCAATGTATGAGTGTTCTGATTTCCCCAGCTTCTCACCAACACGTGTTATAATCTAACTTTTTAATACTATAGATAGTTATTCCAGTTAGTGTCAAGTGGTATCTCATTGCTCTTTTGATTTGTTTTTTCCTGATGACTAATAATTTTGAGCATCTTTTCATGTGTATGGGTGTTTTCTTTTTTTTGCCATTTGTATAGCCTCCTTGGAGAAATGTCTATTCACATTCTGTGCCATTTTTCTCCTTTGCCACTTTTTAATTCAACTTTTTGTCTTTTCATTGTTGAGATGTAATCAGTTCAGTTCAGTGGTTTAGTCATGTCCGACTCTTTGCAACCCCATGAACTGCAGCACACCAGGCCTCCCTGTCCATCACCAACTGCCAGAGTCCACCCAAACCCATGTCCATTGAGTCGTTGATGCCATCCAACCATCTCATCCTCTGTCATCCCCTTCTCTTCCTGCCCTCAATCTTTCACAGCATCAGGGTCTTTTCAAATGAGTCAGCTCTTCGCCTCAGGTGGCCAAAATATTGGAGTTTCAGCTTCAACATCACTCCTTCCAATGAACACCTAGGACTGATCTCCTTTAGGATGGACTGGTTGGATCTCCTTGCAGTCCAAGGGACTCTCAAGAGTTTTCTCCAACACCACAGTTCAAAAGCATCTATTCTGCACTCAGCTTTCTTTATAGTCCAATTCTTACATCCATACATGACCACTGGAAAAACCATAGCCTTGACTACACAGACCTTTGTTGGCAAAGTAATGTCTCTGCTTTTTAATATGCTGTCTGGGTTGGTCATAACTTTACTTCCAAGGAGTAAGCATCTTTTAATTTCATGGCTGCAGTCACCATCTGCAGTTATTTTGGAGCCCCCAAAATAAAGTCAGCCACTATTTCCACTGTTTCCCCATATATTTCCCATGAAATATGTATTATATAACAGACTCTTGCCAAACTCAAGATCATGAAGATGTACCATACGTTTTCTTCTAAGACTATATAATTTTAACTCTGTCTTAGCCTATTCAGGCTTCTGTAACAAAAAAGCGCAGAGTGGCTTGCTTATAAACATTTATTTCTTATAGCTCTAGAGGCTGGAACCTCTAAGATCAAGGTACCAGTAAGATTGAGTGAAAGTCCTCTCTTTAGTTCATAGCCTGCACCTTCTTGCTGTGCACTCACAATGTGGAAGGATGTAAGGATCTTTCTGGAGACTTTTTTTTATAAGGGTGATAATCCCATTCATGAGGACTCCACCTTTATGACCCAAGTACTTCCTAAACTCCCATTTTATAATGCCATAATATTTGGGACTTGGTATTTCAACATGTTAATTTTGGAGGAACATATTCAGACCATAGAAATCTCTTAAACTTGATCCATTTTGAGTTACTTTTTGCATATAGTGTGAGGTGAGGGTTCAACTACATTCCTTTGAATACAGTTTTTCCAGAATCATTTGTTGAAAGCACCATTCTTTCCCCATTCAGTCATCTTGACACCCTTGTTAAAGATTAGTTGAACATACATCACTAATTATTAGAAATGCAAATCAAACCTACAATGAGATATCACCTCATACCAGCCAGAAAGGCTATCATCAAAGAATCCACAAACAATAAATGCTGGAGAAGGTGTTGAGAGATGGGAACTCTCCTACATTGTTGGTGGGAATGTAAATTGGTACAGTCACTATGGAGAACAGTATGGAGGTTCCTTAAAAAACCAAAAATAGAGCTTCCATATGACCCTGCAATCCCACTCCTGGGCATATATCCAGAGAAAAACATGATCTGAAAAAGATACATGCACTCTAATGTTCATTGCAGCAGTGTTTACAATAGCCAAGACATGGAAGCAAACTAATGTCCATTGACAGAAGAATGGATAAAGAAGAAATGGTACATCTATACAATGGAATATTACTCAGCCATTAAAAATGATGAAATAATGTCATTTGCAATGGCAAGGATGGACCTAGAGTGTCATACTGAGTGAAGTAAGTCAGACAGGGAAGGAGAAATATTGTATGACTTCCCTTATGTGTGGAATGTGAAAAGAAATGATACAAGTGATCTTGAAAATGATAGAAGTGAGCTTACAAAAGTCTGTGAAAAACAGACTCACAGACTTTGAGAACAAGCTTATGGGTTTCTGGAGGGAAGGAGAGGGGAAAGGGACAGTTAGGGAGTTTGGGATGGACATGTACACACTGCTATATTTAAAATGGATAACCAACAAGGACCTACTGTTTAGCACGGGGAACTCTGCTCAATGTTATGTGCCAGCCTGGATGGGAGGGGAGTTTGGGGGAGAAGGGATGCATATACATGTATGACTGAGTCCCTTTGTTGTTCACCTGAAACTATCACAGCATTGCTTGTTATTTGGCTATATCCCAATACAAAATAAAAAGTTCAAAAAAGTCAGCTGAACACAGATGTATGAACATATTTTTTGACTTCTATTCCATTTATCTATAATGTCTGTCTTTGTGTTGTTAACACACCATCTTGATTACCATGATTTTGTAATAAGTCTTGGAATAAGAAAGTGTGAATCCCACTACTCTATTCTCTTTTTCAAGTTGTTTTGGCTATTCCAGGTCCCTTTAAATTCCATATGAATTTTAGAATCAACTTGTAAATTTCTACAACGAAGTAAGCTGGGATTCTGATAGGAACTGTACTGAATCCGTAGATAAGTTTTGGGAGTATTGTCATCTTAGCAGTGTCTTGTCTTCTGATTCATGAATATTGGGTGTTTTTCAACTTATTTAGATCTTTATTTTAAGAACGTTTTATAGTTAAGTATCTTATTCTTTTTGATGCTTATTGGTAATGAAAGTGTTTTCTTGTTTTCATTTTCAGATTGTTTATTGCAAGTGATTTTTGTATATTGATCTTGTTTCTTGAAATCTTACTGAACTTGTTTGTTCTAATCATTTTCTCAATAGATTCCTTAGGATTTTCTGTATTTAAGATTATGAAATCTGAGAATAGAGATAATTTTACTCGTTCCTTTCCAGTCTGTGTATGTCTTTTATTTCTTTCAATTGGTAAATTGCCCTGTCCAGAACCTCCATTACAATGTTGAACAGGTGTGGCAAGAGTGGAACGTTTCTTGTTCCTGATTTAGAGGGAAAGCCCCCACTTCCCCCCCCCCCCCACATTAAGTATGATGTTACCTTCAGATTTTTCTTAGATTCTCTTTATCAGTCTGAAAGTTTCCTTCCAATCCTAGTTTGTTGGGTGTTTTACTCATGGAGTGGAATGTTGAGCTTTTAATAAAGGAATATTAGAGGCTTTTACTGAGATAGCTATCATTGTTTCCATTTGCATATAGACTGGATGAATACATTTTAAGATTTTTTTTTCTGCATTAAAACATTAGGTAACATGATTCTTTAATAATGAACTTTAAGGGACTGTGCCAAGTTTTACTTTATTAAGGATAGTGTGTCAATTGCTGCTGGCCCCTAGTTTGACACTGACAAAAGTTTTGATGTGTAAAACTTTTCATTTCAATATTTTCTGCAGTGTACTTTGGCCCATGCTACACTAGAGCAAGATCTACTCCAGCATGTTAAACATCTGTGCAAATGTTCTCACCAATTTATCTTTCATGCTTACTAGGAAATGAGAATGGGGACAAATTGTGTTACATGTTAAATGTCTTAAATTGATTTAATCTCTCATTTCCTGGAAGCTTGGAAACCTTTCTTATACTGTCCTTCTTGATAGGATTACTAGACAGAAATGAGGGGTCAATATTCTCATTCTTAGGTGCAGATAGAGATCAGTCAAGGAACTTGGTCACTCTGTCCATCATTTTATCATGGAATTCTCATCACTTCAGTTGTAAAGAAAGGAAACATTTAAGCTAAAGCTTCCCCCCATTTTTTAAAGCTATGTCTTAATTTGAGTTACCATAAAAAACACTACGGATTGGGTGGTTTAAACAACAGATACTTATATATCTCACAATTCTGGATGTTGGGAAATCCAAGGTCAAGGTACCATCTGAGCTGGTTCACGGTGAGGACTCTTGTTCCGATTTGCATAGAGATGCCTTTTTGTGGAATTGTTATATGCTGGAGAGAGAGAGAGTTTTCTCTCTCATGTATCTTGTAAGGGCTTCTCACATGACTCAATTACCTCTGAAAGGCTCCACCTCTACAAACCATTACATTAGGGATTAGGACTTTAGTAGGTGAATTTTGGAAGAACACAAGCTGAAAGTTTAAAGAGATATGTAATTCACACAATATTTCCCTCAAATATGTTATATTAATGCTAATTTGTGCGAGGAGTTGGGGCAAAGGGACTCCAATTCTCCTCTAGATGACTTCATTTTTTAAAAAGAAATTGCAGTGTATTTTATTTTTTAAATTATGTATTTATTTTTGGCTGTGTTAGATCTTGGTTCTTGTGAGGGCTTTTCTCCAGTTACAATGAATAGGGGGCCACTCTCTAGTTGTGGCGCACGGGCTTCTCATTGCAATGGTTTCTCCTGTTGCAGATCACGGGCTCTAGGGCGCACAGGCTTCAGTAGTTAAGGCACGTGGGCTCAGTAGTTGTGGCTCTCTAGCTGTAGAGCACAGGCTCAATATTTGTGCTGCACAGGCTTAGGTGCTCTGCAGCATGTGGGATCTTCCCGGTTAAGGATTGAACCCCTGTCTCCTGCATTAGGAGGGGATTCTTTGCCCCTGATCCTCCAGGGAAGCCCTAGATGACTTTAATTCCACTAGTGACATATTAGCACATCTAAGAACACTAGCAGCAAGGAAAACTAATATTTGCATAACGTTCAGTTTATAGAACATTTTTATACTTATCAAAATTACTCCAATATCAAAGCAATGAAATATCCATTCCATAATGTAGTGGGAAGGGCACCTTAAGATATGTCATATAGGAAATCATGCTGCTGCTGCTGCTGCTGCTAAGTTGCTTCAGTCGTGTCTGGCTCTGTGCGACCCCATAGACGGCAGCCCACCAGGCTCCGCCTTCCCTGAAATTCTCCAGGCAAGAACACTGGAGTGGGTTGCCATTTCTTTCTCCAATGCGTGAAAGTGAAAAGTGAAAGTGAAGTCGCTCAGTCGTGTCTGACTCTTCGTGACCCCATGGACTGCAGCCCACCAGGCTCCTCCATTCATGGGGTTTTCCAGGCTAGAGTACTGGAGTGGGGTGCCATCGCCTTCTCCTAGGAAATCATGAAAGCTCCCTTAATAGAGACTCAGATAAAAAATTTTCACGTTAATGACATCCTTAAATTTCCACAATAGCCCTTAAGAATCTTCTAGTCAAGAAGTATACTTAAGATCCTGACACTTGTTTTAATTTCCTTTATAAAGCTTTTATTAACTTCCAACAAAATAATCAAACTCTACCATTTACCGAAACCATAGATTTGCCTTTTGAAGGAGAATGTAAATCTTGGCTTTTACCAGGCATCTCAGTGAAAGATGAGAAACCATTATGTATTTTAGCTTTCTATTTTGGGTCCCCCTAACCTTTTGATAGACAGATGCTAAGTCTAATGCAGCTGAAACTTCATCCGATGGCTGCAACACTGGACAAAAGCCGAAAGGACCTGGGCTTCATATTTGAACCAAATAGATTCAAGGGCTCAGGGAGAGGTATGGACAAGTTATCAATTTTCATATTTTCTGATAATGAGTTTTGTCTAGAAAAACTATTTTTATGATCACCAGTTGACCAGCTTGGACAATACACTAAATGCACTCTTGAAGCCAGAAATTAGTATTTTAAAATTGAGAGGAAACAGTTTCCTCAGGAAGTATACTTTTCTGGTCATTTACAGATTTTGACTCTTTAGATTGTAAGCTTTACATTCACTGTCTCACACACATTCATTCATTTCACTCATTCTTAAAAGCATTTATTCAGTGCCTGCTACTTTCTTGGCTTGCCTCCAATTATTTCTTTGAAAAGTGACTCATTTGGAACACACCTAAAAACACGGGCTAGTTATTTGATATTTTTAAGTGCAGTCCAAATGCATCAAATCTGAAGGTTGTTGGGGAGGGCTTTGGAAACAGGCTCATCGCTCCTGACGTTTCCTCTGCTGAGAATTTGCAGGGAGCCTCGTAAAAACTAAGGGCCAGAGGAAATGCCCCCTGTGATGCTCCACATTTCCTCTCCCACAGTGACAACATACGCCTGGGATGGGTCACAGTGCCCATGTTTGCTTATCCCCATGGGGCCTCTTCTTGCCCTTTGCTTTCAGCTTTTGTGTCACACAAGTCCTTGGCAGCTAACATCACAGCTTCCCAGGTGACCGAGTATGGAAGATTTTATACTTCTCATGAAAGCCAACCTAGAACAGAGATTTCAAAGACCAGTGAAGGAAGCGTTCTCACAGCAGGTGTTTTGGCTGTTCTGATTGATGCCCTTTCGTTTGGATAGCAGAGAAGCCAACCTCTTGGTTAAAAGAACATCCATGATTTCTCTGAGACGTCGTGCACTGTCAAGAGTTCATGTTGTATCGATGCACCTTCCCTGCCCATTAAATGGAATCATCTGAGTCTCTCCATATATAAGTCAGGCTAGCCAAGTTCTTTAAAGAAGATATTAAATCCATTGGACAGTCTTTTAATTCAAGATGGACAATTATATCCTCGATCTCACTTCACCATATCTTCCAAGTACCATGAAAATATCAGAATAACTATAAAAGTGAAAATAAACCTGCAGTTGCAATGACGAATAGGGAGTAAAGTTGTAGAAGTGAAAACTATTAGAAGACTGAACAAATTTAAATTAATTTGGGGAAGTAAAAAACATGTGGGCTGGTGTTCATGATGAAGGTAAATAGAGTCAAGGCTCCTGCAATCTAAGCTAGAAAAAGGACAGGGCAACTAGGAAAGCAATATTATATTTTTCTCTGAAACTCTGGAAAAGCAATGCTCAGAACTAACAGAGATATGGACATTGAAAGGACCATAGGTCAGAACATAAATGTGGGTACATGTATTGATTTGTTTGCAATCTACTCTGTGAATTTTCATGTTGGCCAATGGAAGAAAAGTAAATATACAATTATCATACGTGGAGTCTGTGACATATGGAGATTTACTGCGTCCTCAGAAAACATACATATCCCCAGGGGATAATGTTTGGGAGAAACTTTTCTTAGAAAAAAATTAGGCTTCTGGTTATCGAAACTGACTATTCCAACACCTCTCTTCACAGTATATTCTCAACCAAAGATTGCTCCCTATTAAAAGATACGTGACAAAAATGAATCAACAGGGCATGTGTGCTAAGATACTGTAATGGAAATGAGGAAAATACAGCAAATGAGGCAGTTGGAGCATACATAACAAGAATATGCCCCAAGCCAGAAGAAAATATTGAACACAGACTTCTGTCTCAAATAAAATAAAGACAATGTGGAATTTCAGAAATAGGACCTCAAAGATGAGCTTCACAAATTTAAAGAAAAGATAATAATCAGACAATGGGAAATGACAAATGAACCAGCAGAGCTCCAGAAAGATATGTAATATGAAATGACTTTAAAAATTAGAGGAATAAAAAGCTCAAGGAATACTAGAAATGAGAAGCTAGGCATCCGTGAACATACAATCAGAGTCATTGTATATACATCCACTCCAGTGGCTTGAAATAGATCAAGTTGAAATGGATAAGAAAAGGGAGCTGAGAAGATCTGAACATAAAAGCATAAATATAGGGGGAAATAAAGATAAAATAGATACATAATGGACATTTACAAAAAAAGGGAACAGAAAAATAAAATTAAAAGTGTTATAGTAATACTATAAGACCCTAACTTGCATAATCAGACTGCACAGCCTGTCTTTTCTGAGAATTTTCAGGAAACACCCTGAAAACTAAGGGCCAGGTTGGATTTGCGTTTCCTCTCACAATTTTGCAGTGTATACCTGGGATGGTTTTCACATTGCCCATTCTTGCTATCTATATGGAGCCTCTTGGCGCTCCCTGATTTCAGCTTTTATGTTATATATCATTACAATCCCTGACAGCATATTAAAGAGCAGAGACATCACTTTGCTGACAAATATCCATGTAGTCAAAGCTATGGTTTTTCCAGTAGTCATGTACAGATGTGAGAGCTGGACCATAAAGAAGGTTGAATGCCAAAGAATGGATGCTTTCCAATTTTGGTGCTGGACAAGACTCTTGAAAGTCTCTTGGACAGCAAGGAGATCAAACCAGTCAATCATAAAGGAAATAAATTCTGAATATTCATTGGAAGAACTGGTGCTGAAGCTAAAGCTCTCATACTTTGACCACTTGATACAAAGAGCTGAATCTTTTGAAAAGACACTGATGCTGAGAAAGATTGAAGGCAAAAAGAGAAGGGGGCAGTAGAGGATGAGATCATTAGATAGCATCACTGATTCAATGAACGTGACTTTGAGAAAACTCTGGGAGACTGTGATGGACAGGGAACCTTGGCGTGCTGTAGTCCATGGGGCTGCAAGGAGTCACACACGACTTAGTGACTGATGAACAACAATATCACTAACAAAGCACACTGTGCTAAGTTTACTGTGCCTCAAATGTCAAGAAAAAATGCTTTGGGTACATACCCAGGCCACTCTCCATTCCCAATGAAATCAACTACAAGGACAAAAGAATCAGGCTGGCATCAGACATCTAGGCAATAATAATTCCAGAAAACAGTGAAGAAATGCCTAAGATATCTTAAGTAGAAAGAAATGAGAAAAAATTTATACACAGACATTATTTTAAACATGCAAGAATGAAGATGTAATGATTTTCTATTGCATGTGTAACAAATTGCCACAAAATCCAAAGCTTAAAACAATATAAATTTATTATCTCGTACTTTCCATATTTCAGAATGCTATGTACAGCTTAGTTTGGTGATGTCTCTGCCTAGAGTCTCAAGGGGCCCCAGTGATTACATTGGGCCCAGCTGTCTAACCTAGGATACTCTTTTTTTAAAAAATTTTAATTGGAGGCTAATTACTTTACAATATTGTAGTGGTTTTTGCCATACATTGACATGAATCATCCATGGGTGTACATGTGTTCCCCATCCTGAACCCCCTCCCACCTCCCTCCCCATCCCATCCCTCAGGGTCATCCCAGTGGACCAGCCCTGAGCACCCTGTCTCATTCATCGAACCTGGACTGGTGATCTATTTCACATATGATAATATACATGTTTCAATGCTATTCTCTCAAACCATCTCACCCTCGCCTTCTCCCACAGAGTCCAAAAGACTGTTCTATACATCTGTGTCTCTTTTGCTGTCTCACATATAGGGTTATCATTACCATCTTTCTAAATTCCATGTATATGCATTAGTATACTGCATTGGTGTTTTTCTTTCTGACTTACTTCACTCTGTACAATAGGCTCCAGTTTCATACTCTGTCTATCTTAAGGTCAACTGAGTAGTAACCTTAATTCCACCAGTGAAGTATCTCGTGCAATTTGACGTAACACATTCTCAGCATTCCAGAATTAGGGCATAGACAACCTGTGGGGAGGAGTCATCATTCATCCTACCAGAGTAGGTGATAAAATCCCCATCAGTTATTCTTTATGAAAAATTCAACTAATTAAGTTACATGTGAAGAAAATTTTATGAAGGGATTTGTAATGAACATGGAATATATTTTAAAAATACAATGAAAGATATCTATTTACATACAAGGATATAAATCAATTGCATTATTTAGGAAAAGGATTGATAACTGCTGTAATAAGCACTATCAAAATATCAGAGCTTGAACTCAGTAAAGGGTTATTTCTTGTTCCCATCACTGTCTGTTAAGTGACTCTCTTAAGTGGCTCTTCTTTTCCACACAGTGACTCAGGAATTCAAGGCCATTTTCAATATGTAGTTCTGTTGTCTGGAAATCATTCACTTTCAAGTAAATGTATTGGAGAGAGAGAGAGAGTGCAAAAGCTAGAGCAAGAAACAAGATTCTCACAGGATAGTCTAGAGGCCAAATCTGGAAGCTGTATAAATCATTTCTGTTCACATTCTTGGTGGTATAATTCATCACATGGTCCGACCTAACTACAAGGGAGGATGGGAAATGTAGCCTTTGTGAGTTCCTAGAAAGAGGAAATAAACTTGGTGTATATCCACTTTCTGCCACAATAACATTTAATGAAATAGAAACAATGTTCTTTCTGATCCAAATCAGCAGGTATAAATTGGTAGAGCAGTTGGGAGAATATTTAAGTGTAATTACTCTTTTACCTTTCATATTGATTGCTTTAAAAGTTGATGAAATAAAATTATTCTTAGTTTATTACTTATATATATGAAGATAACCATATGAACTAAAAATATGAACATAAAAAATAGGAATTAAGAGATAGAGATGGATTTAGAGTCAGAAGAAGTATTAAGTAGTTATTTTCTTATCTGCCATAGTGTGTAGCCTCTAATGTATTTTCTACAGTTTATAATTAAAGAAATCATGATTTAAGTTTATTGCATGAAGCCATAGTCATTAAAGTAGCATTTGGCACTAAAACAATAAACTTTAGAAGGCATAATTGAAATAAAACAAAGAAAAGTAGATTAATATAGGGAAGGACAAAACACAGAGGAAATTTTCTAAAAAAGCTTAACACAAAGAAACAAAAGCAAAAAGTGGCATATCAATAAGTAGACATGAGACAATCTTACCATGAAAGATATTTAGCTGAATATACATATATATATATATATATTTTTTTTTTTTTCAGAGACACACTCAGAATAAGATGGAGTAGCAGAGACTAGAAATCTATTTAGTGCATCTATCATCTATCTAAGCCTGGCATGCTGCTGTCCACGGGGTCGCAAAGAGTCGGACATGACTTTGTGACTGAACAACAACGTATGGGAAAAGAATCTTCAAAGGAGTGGATATGTGTATATGCATAACTGATTAACTTTTCTGTATGGCAGAAACTAACATGGCATTGTAAATCAACTATACCCCAATAAAAATTAACTAAAAGATAAAAGAACTATGAGATCCACTTTAGATTTTTAAAAAGCCTACAAACAATAAATGCTAGAGAGGGTATGGAAAAAAGGAAACCCTCCTATACTGTTAGTGGAAATGTAAATTGGTAGAGCTACTATGGAGAACAGTATGGAAGTTCCTTAAAAAACTAAAAAATAGAGCTACCATATGATCCAGCAATTCCACCCCTGAGCATGCATTCACAGAAACCCATAATTTGAAAAGATAGATGCACTCCAGTGTTTATTGCAGCACTACTTAAAGTAGCCAGGACAAGGAAGCAACCTAAATGTCCATTGACAGAGAAATGGATAAAACAAGTGTGGTACATATATGCAACAGAATATTACTCAGCCACAAAAAGAATGCCATTTATAGCAACATGGATGGGTGTAGAGATTTCCATATTGAATGACACCAGAGAACAATAAATATAGTATGATATTGCTTATATGTGGAATCTAAAAAAATGATACAAATGAATTTATTTGTAAAAAGTAAACAGAGTCACAGATGTAGAAAACAAACTGATGGTTGCCAGGGAAGAAAGGTGGGGGATGTATAGATTGGGAGACGGGGATTGACAGATACTTATTACTACATATAAAATAGATGACTAATAAAGACCTACAATCAACCTGCCTGACTTCAGACTATACTACAAAGCTATAGTCATCAAGACTATACTGGCACAATACTGTATGGGTACAAAGACAGAAATACAGATCAATGGAACAAAATAGAAAGCCCAGAGATAAATCCACGTGCCTATGGACACCTTATTTTTGACAAAGGAGGCAAGAATATACAATGGATCAAAGACAACCTCTTTAACAAGTGGTGCTGGGAAAACTGGTCAACCACTTGTAAAAGAATGAAACTAAAACACTTTCTAACAAAATAAACTCAAAATTGATTAAAGATCTAAGTGTAAGACCAGAAACTATAAAACTCCTAGAGGAAAACATAGGTAAAACACTCTCTGACATAAATCATAGTAGGATCCTCTATGACCCACTTCCGAGAGTAATGGAAATAAAAGCAAAAATAAACAAATGGGACCTAATTAAATGTAAAAGCTTTTGCACAATGAAGGAAACTATAAGCAAGGTGAAAAGACAGCCTTCAGAATGGGAGAAAATAATAGCAAACAAAGCAACTGACAAAGAATTAACCTCGAAAATATATAAGAAGCTCATGCAGCTCAATACTAGAAAAATAAATGACCCAATCAATCAAAAAATGGGCCAAATAACTAAACAGACATTTCTCCAAAGAAGACATACAGATGGCTAACAAACACATGAAAAGATGTTTGACATCATTCATTATCAGAGAAATGCAAATCAATATTGTAAAGTGAAAAAAACAAAACCACAATGAGGTACCATCTCACGCAGGTCAGAATGGCTGCTATCAAAAAGTCTACAAACAATAAATGCTGGAGAGGGTGCAGAGAAAAGGGAACCCTTTTACACTGTTGGTGGGAATGCAAACTAATATAGCCACTGTGGAGAACAGTGTGGAGATTCCTTAAAAAACTGGAAATAGAACCGCCATATGATCCAGCCATCCCACTGCTGGGCATACACTGAGGAAACCAGAATTGAAAGAGACACATGTACCCCAATGTTCATCACAGCACTGTTTATAATAGCCAGGACATGGAAGCAACCTAGATGCCCATCAGCAGACGAATGGATAAAGAAAGCTGTGGTACATATTCCCAATGGAATATTACTCAGCTATTAAAAAGAATGCATTTGAATCAGTTCTAATGAGGTGGATGAAACTGGGGCCTATTATACAGAGCGAAGTAACGCAGAAAGAAAAACACCAATACAGTATATTAACACATATATATGGAATTTAGAAAGATGGTAATGATGACCCTGTATGTGAGACAGCAAAAGAGACACAGAGATGAAGAACAGACTTTTGGACTCTGTGGGAGAAGGCGAGGGTGGGATGATTTGAAAGAATAGCATTGAAACATGTATATTGCTATGCTATGCTAAGTCACTTCAGTCGTGTCCGACTCTGTGCGACCCCATAGACGGCAGCCCACCAGGCTCCCCCGTCCCTGGGATTCTCCAGGCAAGAACACTGGAGTGGGTTGCCATTTCCTTCTCCAATGCATGAAAGTGAAAAGCGAAAGTGAAGTCGCTCAGTCGTGTCCGACTCTTGGCGACGCCATGGATTGCAGCCTAACAGGCTCCTCCGTCCATGGGATTTTCCAAGCAAGAGTACTGGAGTGGGGTGCCATTGCCTTCTCCAAACATGTATATTACCATATGTGAAATTGATCACCAGTCCAGGTTTGTTGCATGAGACAGGGTGCTCAGGGCTGGTGCGCTTGGAAGACCCTGAAGGATGGGATGGGGAGGGAGGTGGGAGGGGGTTCAGGATGGGAGACACGTGTACACTCATGGCTGATTCGTGTTGATGTATAGCGAAAGCCACTACAATATTGTAAAATAATTAACCTCCAATTAAATAAATAAATAAAATTTTTTAAAGAAGACCCACAGAGAACTCTACTCAATACTCTATAATAATCTATAAGGGAAAAGAATCTAAAAAAGAGTAGATATATGTATATGTATTACTGATTTATTTTGTTGTATTCCTGAAACTAACATTACATTGAAAATCAACTATAAACTCCAATACAAATTTAAGAAAAGAATACATAGGACATATATAACCTAAAATTTTGAAATTATATAAAAATAAACATTGAATTATACAGCTTTTAAACAGAGAAAATATCAATATGTTCTTATCAGTTGGTTAGATAAATTTGCAATAACTGAACTTCAAAGAAGAAAATAAAGTCAAAATAGTAGAAAAATAGATGATATTTGCTGATAAGAGAATAATAAAGATAAAAATTAACAAAACAGAAGTGTCTATTTAAGTTATTTGTCCATTTTCAAATGTGATTATTATTATTATTATTTTGCTATTGAGTTGTAGGGGTTCCTGAAATACAGAATTTGCCAATATTTTCTCCCATTCTGTTATTTGCCTTGTCATTTTATTGGTTGTTTCCTTTACTCTACAGAAGCTTTTGAGTTTGATGTGGTCCCACTTGTCTATATGTGTTGTTGTTGCCTGTGCTTTTTGTGTCACATTCAAGAAATCATTGCCAAGATTGAAGTCCAGAAGACTTCCCTCTGTGTTTTCTTCTTGGAGTTTTAACAGTTTCGGGTATTATCCTGAAGTCTTTAAACCCTTTTGAGCTGATATTTATATATGGTATAAGATACAGATCCATTTTTTTCTTTGCATGTAGACATCCAGTTTTACCAGCATAATTTTCTTGAGTAGACATGTCTCAAAAGAAGATAAACAAATAGCCAAGAGCTATATGAAAAGGTGCTCAACATCACTCATTATTAGGGAAATAAAAAGAAAACCACAATGCGATATCAGCTCCCACTTTTTAGAATGGCTATTACGGAAAAGACTCTGATGCTGGGAGGGATTGCGGGCAGGAGGAGAAGGGGACGGCAGAGGATGAGATGGCTGGATGGCATCACTGACTCAATGGATGTGAGTCTGAGTGAACTCCGGGAGTTGGTGATGGACAGGGAGGCCTGGCGTGCTGCGATTCATGGAGTCGCAAAGAGTCGGACACGACTGAGCGACTGATCTGATATGATTATAAAAACAAATGCCAACAACAAGATAACAAGTGTTGTTCAGTTCAGTTCAGTCACTCGGCCATGTTTGACTTTTTGCAACCCCATGGACTGCAGCATGCCAGGTTTCCCTGTCCATCACCAACTCCTGGAGCTTACTCAAACTCATGTCCATTGTGTTGGTAATACCATTCAACTATCTCATCCTCTGTCATCCTCTTCTTCTCCTGCCTTCAATCTTTCCCAGCATCAGGGTCTTTTCCAATGAGTTGGTTCTTTGCATCAGGTGGCCAAAGTATTGGAGTTTCAGTTTCGGCATCAGTCCTTCCAATGAGTATTCAGGACTGATTTCCTTTAGGATGGACTGGTTGGATCTCCTTGCAGTCCAAGGGACTCTCAACAGTCTTCTCCAACACCACAGTTCAAAAGCATCAATTCTTCAGCTCTCAGCTTTCTTTCACATCCATGCATCCACACATGATGTATGGATCATCCATCACAACTCTCACATCCATACATGACTACTGGAAAAACCATAGCTTTGACTACACGGACCTTTGTTGGCAAAGTAATGTCTCCGCTTTTTAATATGCTGTCTAGGTTGGTCATAACTTTTCTTCCAAGGAGCAAGCATCTTTTGATTTCATGGCTGTGTCACCATCTGCAGTGATTTTGAAGCCCCCCAAAATAACATCTCTCACTGTTTCTATTGTTCCCCCATCTATTTGCCATGTAGTGATGTGACTGGATGCCATGATCTCAGTTTTCTGAATGTTGAGTTTTAAGCCAATTTTTTCACTCTCCTCTTCCACTTTCATCAAGAGGGTCTTTAGTTCCTCTTCACTTTCTGCCATAAGGGTGGTGCCATCTGCATATCTCAGGTTATTGATATTTCTCCCAGCAATCTTGATTCCAGCTTGTGCTTCTTCCAGCCCAGCGTTTCTCAGGATGTACTCTGCATATAAGCTAAATAAGTAGGGTGATAATATACAGCCTTGACGTACTCCTTTTCCTATTTGGAACCAGTCTGTTGTTCCATGTCCAGTTCTAACTGTTGCTTCCTGACCTGTATATAGGTTTCTCAAGAGGCAGGTCAGGTGGTCTGGCACTCCCATCTCTTTCAGAATTTTCCACAGTTTGTTGTGGTCCACACAGTCAAAGGCTTTGGCATAGTCAGTAAAGCAGAAATAGATGTTTTTCTCGAACTCTCTTGCTTTTTCCATGATCCAGCAGATGTTGGCAATTTGATCTCTGGTTCCTCTGCCTTTTCTAAAACCAGCTTGAACATCAGGAAGTTCATGGTTCCCATATTGCTGAAGCCTGGCTTGGAGAATTTTGATCATTACTTTACTAGTGTGTGAGATGTGTGCAATTGTGTGGTAGTTTGAGCATTCTTTGGCATTGCCTTTCTTTGGGATTGGAATGAAAACTGCCCTTTTCCAGTCCTGTGGCCACTGCTGAGTTTTCCAAATTTGCTGGCATATTGAGTGCAGCACTTTCACAGCATCATCTTTCAGGATTTGAAATAGCTCAACTGGAATTCCATCACATCCGCTAGCTTTGTTCATAGTGATGCTTCCTAAGGCCCACCTGACTTCACATTCCAGGATGTCCAGCTCTAGGTGAGTGTGAGTGATCACACCTTCGTGATAATCTGGGTCATAAAGATCTTTTTTGTACAGTTCTTCTGTGTATTCTTGCCACCTCTTCTTAATATCTTCTGCTTCTGTTAGGTCCATACCATTTCTGTCCTTTACTGAGCCCATCTTTGCATGAAATGTTCCCTTGGTATCTCTAATTTTCTTGAAGAGGTCTCTAGTCTTTCCCATTCTATTGTTTTCCTCTACTTCTTTGCATTGATTGCTGAGGAAGGCTTTCTTATCTCTCCTTTGGAGCTATTCTTTGGAGCTCTGCATTCAGATGGGTATATCTTTCCATTTCTCCTTTGCTTTTTGCTTCTCTTCTTTTCACAGCTATTTGTAAGGCATCCTCGGACAGCCATTTTGCTTTTTTGCATTTCTTTTCCATGGGAATGGTCTTGGTCCCTGTCTCCTGTACAATGTCACGAACCTCTATCCATAGTTCATCAGGCACTGTATCAGATGTAGTCCCTTAAATCTATTTCTCACTTCCACTGTATAGTCATAAGGGATTTGATTTAGGTCATACCTGACCTAAAGTAGGTTCTCCCCACTTTCTTCAATTTAAGTCTGAATTTGACAATAAGGAGTTCATGATGTGAGCCACAGTCCACTCCCTGTCTTGTTTTGGCTGACTGTATGGAGTTTTTCCATCTTTGGCTGCAAAGGATATAATCAATCTGATTTCGGTGTTGACCATCTGGTGATGTCCATGTGTAGGATCTTCTCTTGTGTTGTTGGAAGAGGGTGTTTACTATGACTAATGCGTTCTCTTGGCAGAACTCTGTTAGCCTTTGCCTTGCTTCATTCTGTACTCCAAGGCATTTTTAAAGAAGTAAACATGCCATATACAACACTGTGGATGGAGCTAAGGATATTATGCTAAATGAAGTAAGGCAGATATAGAACAAATTCTGCATGTTGTCACTTATATGTGGTATCTAAAACAGTGGAATTTAGAGAAGCAGAGAACAGAATTGTGGTTTCAAGGGTTTGGAGTGAGGGAAAATGGGGAATTGTTTAATAAGCATAAGTGAACTAATACAATATTTGTCTCTCTGTATCTGGCTTATCGGAGAAGGCAATGGCACCCCACTCCAGTACTCTTGCCTGGAAAATCCCACGGATGGAGGAGCCTGGTAGACTGCAGTCCATGGGGTTGCTAAGAGTCGGACACGACTGAGCAACTTCACTTTCACACATTGGAGAAGGCAATGGCAACCCACTCCAGTGTTCTTGCCTGGAGAATCCCAGGGACGGCGGAGCCTGGTGGGCTACCGTCTATGGGGTCGCACAGAGTCGGACATGACTGAAGCGACTTAGCAGTAGCAGTAGCAGCATCTGGCTTATTTCACTAAGCATAATGTCCTCCAGATCCATCTATGTTGTTGCAAATAGCAGGATTTCTTTCTTTTTTAAAGCAGAATGACATTTCACTGGATGGTAATACAAAATTTTATTTATCCATTGATCTGTCGATAGATATTTAGGTTATTTTCATAGCTTGACTATCACTACATGCATCTTTTAAGGTAAGTTCCTGTTTGGGCACTGCCAAGTAGGGGACTTCCCAGGTGGCTCAGATGGTAAAGAATCCAGCTGCTAATGCAGGAGACATGGGTTTGATCCCTGGGTGGGGAAGATCCCCTGGAGCAGGAAATGGCAACCCACCCCAGTATTCTTGTCTGGAAAATCCCATGGACAGAGGAGCCTGGTGGGCTACAGTCCACAGGGTCACAAAGAGTCAGACACAACTGAGTGACTGAGCAAGTACACATGCAACTCAAGGCTTTCCTGACTCTACACTAGGTAAATTTTGCTCTGTTTCTTAGACTATCCCATGCATGTGTCACACATATATATGCACATATGTTACATATACACTCTATTCCAGTGATTGTGCTATGGATACAGTGGTGAATACTGACTGCCTTTAAGGAGGACTCAGTTTCTTTGATGAGGCCACTCCATAAATATATTATCACAATGTCATGTGCTACATATGTGTAATAGTGTCTGTATTCACTAAATATATTGGAATAATTAATAAATGAGTGTCAGTGGTAGGCAAATTCCACATGGGTCTAGATGCATGTTTAAAATGAATTTCTCACATGGTGGTTAACATGTTAACATAATAATATTTATTATATTTAGGCCAGCTACTTGACTGCTTTGGATAAATTCAACTTGATCATTGTATATTAGTATCTTTACATATTGTTTGACTCAATTAACTCTTTTTAATTTTAAGATTTTTCTATAATCTAGGTCATGAGAGAGAATGGCATATAAAATTTCATCCTCATATTGTCTTTTGGTTCGGATAGCAAGATTATAATAACTTCATTGAATGAGTTAGGGAGTATTATCTATTTTATTTTCTAGAATATATTATTTAAGATGGAAATAATCTGGTTCTTCATATTTTGGAAGAAAACACTAACAAAAGACTTTCTTTGTATTATTTTCTTTATGAGAAAGATCTTAATACTGCTTCAATTTTTAAAATAGTTATTGGACTATTAAAACTGTATTAAAAATATTTTTTGGTGATGTATAGGTAATTAGAATTTGTCTAGTTGTCTTCTTTGGCATAAAGTTTTTCAAAATATTATCTTATTCTACTTTTAATCTGATCTGTACCTATATTAAGGATCCACTTTGATTTCTAGAATTGTATTTTTTGCCTTCTATCTTTTGTTAGGATAAATTTTACCAAAGGTTTGTCTATTTTATGAATATCAATCTTTCAAAGAAGCAGTTTTTGATTTTGTATACTCTTTTTAATCTCCTAGCTGTTTATTTCATTGAGTTTTTTCTTATCATTGTTGTCTCCTTTCTTTTATTACATTTTTATCTTGTTCTTTATTCAAATTTCTTAAGTTAGATATATAGCATATTAATTTTGAGATGATTTAAGTAAATTAAATAATAATTGATATCATTTTCTAATAAAACATGTGAGACAATAACTTTCCTTCTAAATACCAGCTATTTATATATAATAGGTTTTATAGGAAGCATTTTAGTATTATTTAGTTCTATGTATTTAAAAACTTCCATCCATTATTCTTTAATCTGTGACTTAGAAATGTGCTTTAAAATTTCCAGATGTAAGGGAATTAAAAAAAAATTGCTATTGACATCTAACTTGTGTTTTAATCAAATACCAATTCTCTGAAACTTAACTTTTTCAACCCCTTAATATAATTAATATATGTAGGTGTTCCATTTATCTATGAAAAAATTGATATTTTTAGTTTTTGTGTGTAGAATTCAATTTTTGTTCATTAAATTAAGGTTGTTAATTGTATTTATGTCATTAATATTTAATTTTTTATAAGAATTAACTGTCAATAAAAAAGTTATGTACAAATCTCACTAGTATTATGTCAGGATTGCTTACATTTAGCAGGTATATCTATTTTTTTGCTTTATGCATTTGAGAATGATTTATTAGATTCATAAAAATCTCATTATTTTTTAAATTAAACATTAAAAATTTTTTTTAATTTTATTTTATTTTTAAACTTTACATTATTGTATTAGTTTTGCCAAATATCAAAATGAATCCACCACAGGTATACAGTTTACAACGTCATATTAGTTTCAAGTGTACAGCAAAGTGTTTCAGTTATACAGATTTTTTTCCATTATAGATTATATGATACATAATATATATTATATATATTGAGTATAGTTCCTTGCACTCTGTATATGTCCTTTTGTTTACTAATTTTACTTATAGTAGTGTGTATAATTTAATCCAAAACTCCTAATTTATCTCCCCCCCACAACTATCGCCTTTGGTAACCATAAGTTTGTTTTCTATGTCTGTGAGTCTATTTCTGTTTGGTAAACAAGTTTATTTGTATCATTTTTTTAGATTACACATATAAATGATATTGGGCTTTCCAGGTTGTACTAGTGGTAAAGAACCCAGGTGCCAATGCAGGAGACATAAGACATGTAGTTTCAATCCCTGGGTCAAGAGAGTCCCCTGGAGGAGGGCATGGCAACCCACTCCAGTATTCTTGCCTGGAGAATCCCATGGACAGAGGAAACTGGTGTGTCATGGCCTATGGGGTCGCAAAGTGTCAGACATGATATAGCATACTTATATATATAAATGATATCATGTGATATTTGTCTTTATCTGTCGGACTTACTTCACTCAGTATGACAATCTCTAAGTCCATCCATGTTGTTGACAATGGCATTATTTCATTCTTTTTAATGAATGAGTAATATTCCATTGTGTATATATACCACATCTTCTTTATCCTTTCATCTGTTGATGGACATTTAGGTTGCTTCCATGTCTTGGCTATTGTAAACAGTGCTACAATGAACAGTGCGTGTATCTTTTCAAATTATGGTTTCCTGTGGACACATGCCCATGAGTGGTATTGCTGATCACATGGGAGCTCTATTTTTAGTTGTTTTTAAAGGATCCTCCTTACTGTTCTCAATAGTGGCTGCACAAATTTACATTCTCACCAACATTGTAAGAGAATTCCTTTTTCTCCACACCCTCTAGCATCTATTATTTGCAGATATTTTAATTATGGCCATTCTCATTGATATCTGCTGGCTGTAGATCAGTGGCTCCTTCAACTACAAAGTGATTCAATTACCTTTCGAGGGTGGTTCAAGACACACGGGCGCTCTCCAGTCCTTTTGCCACTGTTGCAGTTTTCTTCACTGGGCTTCCCAGGTGGCCAAAGAATCCTCCTGCAATGCAGAAGACACAGGAAATGTGGATTCAGTCCCTGGGTAGGGAAGATCTGTTGGAGTAGGAAATGGCAACTGACCCTGGTATTCTTATCTGGAAAATTCCATGGATGGAGGAGGCTGGCCATCTATAGTCCATGGAGTCCCAAAGAGTTGGACATGACTGAGCACACACACAAAGTTTCTGCTAACTGGTTTGAGGTGATATTTCATTGTAGTTCATTCTGCAGGTTGTCTTTTCATTTTGTTTATGGTTTCCTTTACTATGCAAAAGTTTTAGTTTAATTAGATTTCTTTTGTTTATTTTTGTTTCTATTTCCATTAATCTAGCAAATGGATTAAAAAATATGGCTGTGATTTATGTCAAAGAGCGTTCTGTTTTCACTGAACTATGGAAAACATACTAAACTAAAAATATGGTAAAAAGCTATGTGTGTAAGAAAAGAGGACCCCTGACTCATCTATTCTGGATACCTATCTTGCGTGGTGATGTGATTACTCATGATGCTAGATGGTGTCAACGAGTCATCTTTGAACACTGATCCTGAATTTATGAGGACGTGATGGCACTGGGTCCTTCTTTGGAACTGACAGGGAGAGAGGGCCTCAGGCAGGGGCCGAGACTGTGACCAGCCCAGTGGCCAGATCCAAGCCAAATGAATCAATAACGAAAAGAGGAAAATTGCCACCGGGGGCAATTTCACTCAACAGCCAAGCTGGCTGAGAGATGTGCCCAACGCCAAAGAGCTCTGATTAGTGTATGTGGAGCTACAGGTGTCCTTCTACCTCTGTGGTGGCAAGCAAGTGAGGAAAGAGCTGTGGCTAGGCAGATCCAAGCTCTAAGGTTGCTTCTCCAGGAGTAGAGCCCTGATAGAGCCTGTGGCAGTCTGGCCTGAGCGGGGTCTGGTCATTGGCGAAATGGGTGGACTCTGCCTGAAGGGCTCATTTTCCTCTCTGAAAACGCTCCTCTTCCAACAGCTAGGGGATGTGCTGTCCAATGACCTCTGCCCTTGGTGATCCCACATTCCAAGGGGTGAGGGCTCAGGGCCCAGCCTCCCCAGTCCCAAGTCCAGGAAGGTCACTCATGGGCATCATTCAAAGCAAGATGAGGCCATGTTAATAGGGAACTCTCATCTCTAGGTGAGTGTGGAACCTCTGGGACAATAAGGGAAATAACTGCATTTTCTCCCAAAGCCGCCAGAAATAATTTCTCCTTTAATGGTGAAAACAAGAGTCTTTACATCTCTAGATGGTTTACATTGCAGGCTGTAATGAGCGAGAAAATGTCTTTCTTTTAATAGCTAATCCTCTGATGCTTCGTGCCTGGCAAGGTAAGTTGATGCGGCAAATCATCGTCCTGAAAGAGCGATTGAGCCAGGAACAGCATCCTTGCTTTGTCCACTGCGTCACTTAGCTCGTTAGTGTAGCAAGAACATTGGCACCTGTTTGCAATGTGACATTCTTGAAAGAGTGGTGGTTACCAGGCACAGCCCCAGCAAGATGCAGCAAGAGAGGGAAAACTTCTTGCCCCAACTTCTCCCAGTTGCACCAGACGCCTTTACCTGAATGCACTGGTGTCACCTCTATTAACAGTCGCACTGTCCACTTTCCTCTTTTATCTGTCCCCCCACCACTCCCCTCACTGCCAGCCATTCCCAGGAGGCTCAGGGAGCTGGGGTTAGTCTTTCCACTGTAGGGAGCGTGAGCTAGGGTTTTCTCTCAAGAGCAGGGTGTCTGTAGGGGCGGGCCTGAGCAGGTGGGCAGGGAGAGACGGCAGAAGTAAAGGGGCCTCACAGCACACGTGCAGGTGCAAAAGGCCCAGTACTGAGCACTGGCATCCTCTTACTTTGGCCCCTTCTTCCAACTTCATCTCCCTTTGGGGCTTTGTTTTCCCTTTGTGGGTAGGAATTTTTTCCCCAGCATGTCAGCATAAAGTTGGGGTGCCCTTTATGCTGCTAGGCTGCCTCATTCTTCTTTCCTTTGCCAGTGAAGGCTTTCCTTAACCTTCTCTGCACTTCACATCCCATACGGGTGGGGAGGTAGGTGTCCACATTAATAATGAAACATCTATGATTTTTTGAATGTCTCTTTACTTGGGAAGTCTTATTCAAGTAAGTGTTTCTGAAAGTCCTGCATTTCAGATTGTTAACACTGTAAATATATTTAGATTACCCTATATTCATCAATTTTTAATAGAATCATTATTTACTCCCTAATAATGGCTTCTTATCAAGTTATCTGCAATTCAGTGTCTTTGGTAGTTAACATGAACTATTTTCCCATAAATACATATTTGAGCAAGCAGTTTCAATTTTCTTCCAAAATTAGCAATGAAAATTAATTATAGGTACTATTTTGTTTTTAATATTAAGATAATCTATCAAAGTCATTTGAAATTATTTTAAGGAAGGCTTCCATAATCATCTCATGAACATTTTATGTCTCTGGAAATTAAAGCTCATAATTTACTGATTTCTACACCTCATAACAATTTATTGTAGGAGCATGGCCATTGCTCAGTGAACAAAAGCAATTGACTTTGTATAAAATCATACTGACAATGGGAAATGGGTTGGTATAGAAGCAGAAGAGAACTCATTGTTTTTAGGTCTTTGGGTCCCTCTCAAATCTACCTGGGATGTGTAAGTTTAGATGGGTACAAGCCAGTGTAATGTAGCTAAAACTTCATCGGAGAGCTGCAACACGGGACAAAAGCCAGCAGGATCAGGTTTCTCATCCAAATCAATCAGGTTGCGGGGCTCAAGGAGAGGACAGAGTTTTTTGTTTTTGTTTTTGTTTTTTTCCTAAATGAAATTTGTCTGGAAAAGCTAGTTTACAAACCTATATGAAATGGAGGAGAAAATACATTATCTGCACTCTTGAGGCCAGAAATTAGTATTTTCAAATTGAGAGGAAACAGTTTCCTCAGGAAGTATACTTTTCTGGTCATTTACAGATTTTGACTCTTTAGATTGTAAGCTTTACATTCACTGTCTCACACACATTCATTCATTTCACTCATTCTTAAAAGCATTTTTTGAGTGCCTACTACTTTCTCAGTTTGCCTCCAATTATTTCTTTGAAAGGTGACTCATTTGGAGCACACCTAAAAACACGGGCTAGTTATTAGATATTTTTAAGTACAGTCCAAATGCATCAAATCTGAAGGTTGTTGGGGAGGGCTTCGGAAACAGGCTCATCGCTCCTGACATTTCCTCTGCTGAGAATTTGCAGGGAGCCTCGTAAAAACTAAGGGCCAGAGGAAATGCCCCCTGTGATGCTCCACATTTCCTCTCCCACAGTGACAACATACGCCTGGGATGGGTCACAGTGCCCATGTTTGCTTATCCCCATGGGGCCTCTTCTTGCCCTTTGCTTTCAGCTTTTGTGTCACGCAAGTCTTTGGCAGCTAACATCACAGCTTCCCAGGTGACCGAGTATGGAAGATTTTATACTTCTCATGAAAGCCAGCCTAGAACAGAGATTTCAAAGACCAGTGAAGGAAGCGTTCTCACAGCAGGTGTTTTGGCTGTTCTGATGCCCTTTCTTTTGGATAGCAGAGAAGCCAACCTCTTGGTTAAAAGAACATCCATGATTTCTCTGAGACGTCGTGCACTGTCAAGAGTTCATGTTGTATCGATGCACCTTCCCTGCCCATTAAGTGGAATCATCTGAGTCTCTACATATATAAGTCAGGCTAACCAAATTATTTATAGAAGATATAAAGTAAGCAAAATATTTAATTTGTATTTTCATGCTAAATGGTGTATCTGACAGAAATGTTGACTTACTGACTAGTGAAAAGATGCTAAGTAGAGATAATTCATATTTATATCTGAGAGTTACAAGGATAGTTATTTATCCATATGATCAATGTTTTCATGAAGTTAGGTGTGAAGGTTCCAGGAGACAATGCATCTTGGAGTCAATTATGCTTGAATATGATATTTTTGAAGGAGCATTACTTTCTCAGTTCTCCATCTTATTTGTTAATATAGATACTGGTCTGTACCAGGACACTTGGTTGTTTCAGTTTGGGAAAATTGATATAATAATTAGGTTGCATGTGTTTGTGAATGGGAGTAGTGAGTATATATATGTGTTTCTGAGTACTATGAGTAAGTAGCAAGAAAAATTGAAAGCACGTTAAAAATAACTGTGCTTCACTTTTAAAAACTATATTTGACCTAAATTATGTTGTTTTTCCTTTTATATTTTTTATTAATGCTGTTGTCAAACTGATTTCTTTACACAGCTCCTCGACAGGCCTGCTTTTTTCAACCAAAACTCTCCTGGACTCCTCTGCCTGTCATCCTCTGAAGCCTCGCTGCCTTAAACTATAGTCTGTAGGGCAGTGACACTGACATTTGTTATACACTTGTTAGACACGTAGAATATCAGGCCGCACTCCTCATCTAATGAATCAATCTTTATTTTAGCAAAATCCTCAGGTGTTTTGCAAATACCTTAAAGTTTGAGAAGTGATCCTCTGTAATGCTGCTGTCTTAAAAATTAAAAAAAAAAAAGCATCAGTCAACACCTCCTATACATTTCTTCTTTTTTTGTGCTCCATTTTTATATTAATGGCATTGAGTTTCCTCAGTCAGACTGAAAATGTCAGTCATATTTTTCATCTCCACCTCTCATGTTCCTTACATCTCACCCATTGCCAAAGCCTGGAAGTTTTACATCTTCCAAAATCTCCTGACTTGGTCATCTACTGTCTCTTCCAATTTCTAATCTGTTTGTTCACAGTTTAGTAGGCTTTCATCAGGCTACTGAACTAGCCAGACACTGTGTGTGTGTGTGTGTGTGTGTTTCTTGTGTCCAGACTTTCTGACCATTCTACTTGTTCCTATCTTAGCTTTCCTAAATCATACCTCTGCCTCTGTCATTTTCTGCTCAGCAATCTTCACTGGCTACTTGTTAATTACAAAAACCTGTTTAAACATGCTATTCAAAACTCTCTGCAATGTTTCAAAACACGACCTCTGTCATACTGTCAGTCAGACACTGAGTTTCAGCCTTATTAATTTTTTTCCTTTTTTTCCCCCAAACATGTCTTATAATTTGTTTCTGCCCTGTTTTTGTTTACATTTGAAATGTCCCTCTCAATCACACGTGAAAACATTAACTTCCTTCAAGGCCTTTTAAGCCTATTCTTTGTCCTTTCTCAAAGTTCACCATGTGCTTTCTTAGCGTTATTGCAACATTTTCATCTCTACTCTGCCCTAGGGAGCTTTGCATTCATGTCTTTACTCCTCTGATGAATTCTCAGGTCCTTGAAGGCAGAAACAGTGTCTTCTTCTTATGACCTGTCACAATGCCTAGCCAAGTGCTTTACAAAAAAAGAAAGTGAAAGTGAAGTTGCTCAGTCATGTCTGACTCTTTGCAACCCCATGGACTGTGCGACCCCATGGACTGTAGCCTGCCAGGCTCCTCCATCCATGGGATTCTCCAGGCAAGAATACTGGGGTGGGTTGCCATTTCCTTTTCCAGGGGATCTTCCTGACCCAGGGATAGAACCCGGGTCTCCCACATTGCAGGGAGACTGTTTACCATCTGAGCCACCAGGGAATCCCCCAAGAAAGTGAAAGTGAAGTCACTCAGTTGTGTCCAACTCTTTACAAAAGGAGATATTCAATAAATGCAGTATGAATGAAGATGAACAGAAGGAGAGGAGATGGAAAACTATGCTCCCACTAAGGGACACCCCAGGTATCAGCAAATATTTATCAAAGTCTTTTTAAAATCAGCTAGTTATATTAACAGCAAGTGGCATGGGATAAATGCAGAGGAGGAGTTAGCTGCTAGGATTAGTCCCATTGGCAATGCCAAACAATGTTCAAACTACCGCACAATTGCACTCATCTCACATGCTAGCAAAGTAATGCTCAAAATTCTCCAAGCCAGGCTTCAACAGTACATGGAAGGATGGCACAGTAAAGAACAGAGACAGCAAGGACCTAACAGAAGCAGAAGAAATTAAGAAGAGGTGGCAAGAATACACAGAAGAACTGTACAAAAAAGGTCTTAATGACTCGGATAACCTTGATGGTGTGTTCACTCACCTAGAGCCAGATATTTTGGAGTGTGAAGTCAAGTGGGCCTTAGAAAGCATCACTATGAACAAAGCTAGTGGAGGTGATGGAATTCCAGCTGAGCTATTTCAAATCCTAAAAGATGATGCTGTGAATGTGCTGCACTCAATATGCCAGCAAATTTGGAAAACTCAGCAGTGGCCATTGGACTGGAAAAGGTCAGTTTTCATTCCAATCCCAAAGAAGGGCAATGTCAAAGAATGTTCAAACTACAGTCAGTTGCTTTCATTTCACATGCTAGGTAATGATCAAAATTCTCCACGCCAGGCTTCAGTAGTACATGAACTGAGAACTTCCCCATGTACAAGCTGTGCTGTGTGCTTAGTAGCTCAGTAGTGTCCAACTCTTTGCAACCCCGTGGACTGTAGCCCGCCAGGCTCCTCTGTCCATGGGGAATCTCCAGGCAAGAATACTGAAATGGGTTTCCATGTGCCTCTCCAGGGGATGTTCCCAACCCAGGGATCAAACCCAGGTCTCCCCTATTGCAGGCAGATTCTTTACTGTCTGAGCCGCCAGGGAAGCCTAGGAATGCTGGAGTGGGTAGCCTATCCCTTCTCCACGGGATCTTCCCAACCCAGGAATCAAACCAAGATCTCCCACATTGCAGGTGGATTCTTTACCAGCTGAGCTACCAGGGAAGCCCAAGCTGGCTTTAGAAAAAGCAGAGGAACCAGAGATCAAGTTGATAACATACATTGGATCATGGAAAAAGTAAAGCAGTTCCAGGAAAACATCTACTTCTGCTTCACTGACTGCACTAAAGCCTGTGTAGATCACAACAGACTGTGGAAAACTTTTAAAGAGATGAGAGTACCACACCACCTTACCTGTCTCCTGGGGTATCTGTATGCAGGTCAAGAAGCAACAGTTAGAATCAGACATGGAACAATGGACTGGTTCCAAATTGGAAAAGGAAAATGGCTATACATTGTTTCCCCGCTTATTTAACTTTTATGCAGAGTACATCATGCAAAATGCCAGGCTGGTTGAATCACAAGCTGGAATCAAGATTTCTGGGAGAAATATCAATAACTTCAGATATGCAGATGAAACTACTCTAATTGCAGAAAGTGAAGAGGAACTAAAGTGCCTCTTGATGAGAATGAAAGAGGAAAGTGAAACTTGAAACCCAACATTCAAAAAACTAAGATCATAGCATCCTGTCCTGTGGCAAATAGAAGGGGGAAAAGTGGAAGCAGCAACAGATTTTATTTTCTTGGGCTCCAAAATCACTATGGATGGTGACTGCAGCCATGAAATTAAAAGACACTTGCTCCTTGGAAAGAAAGCTGTGACAAATTAGGCAGTGTATCAAAAAGCAGAGACATCACTTTGCAGACAAAGGTCCATATAGTCAAAGCTATGGTTTTTCCAATAGTCATGTACAGATGCGAGAGCTGGACCATAATGAAGGCTGAGTGCCGAAGAACTGGCGGTTTCAAATTGTGGTGCTGGAAAAGACTCTTGAGAGTCCCTTGAACAGCAAGGAGGTCAAACCAGTCAATCCTAAAGGAAATCAACCCTGAATATTCATTGGAAGAACTAATGCTGAAGCTGGAGCTCCAATACTTTGACCACATGATGAGAAGTGTTGACTCTCTGGAAAAGACCCTGATGCTGGGAAATATTGAAGGCAAAAGGAGAAGTGGATGGCAGAGGATGAGATAGTTAGATAGCATCACCCACTCACTGGACACGTGTTTGAACAAACTCTGGGAGATTGTGGAGGTCAGAGGAGCCTGGCATGCTGCAGTCCATGGTTTTGCAAAGAGGGAACACGACTTAGTGACTCAACAACAACAACATATGCTACAACACAGATAAGCCTTGTAAACACGCTGTGTGGAAGAAGCCAGTCACAAAAAATGATTCAATTTATATGAAATGGCTAGAATAGTCAAATTATAAACAGAGAATTTGTGCCTGCAGAGGTGGAAATATGGGGAGCAACTGCTTTTTAGGGTAAGTAAAATGCTCTAAAATTAGATAGTGGTGATAGTTGCATATTTTGGATTTAACATTAATATTTGGAGAGGTTAGAAATTTTTTAAAATATGCTACATCATGTCACAGAACTTTGGGACCTTTTTCACTCATTTGCTAACTTTTTTGGGGGGAGGGCGATATTCAGTATATGGCCATCTATTCAGAAATAAGTATTGCTAACTGCTAAGTCACTTCAGTCATGTCCGACTCTGTGAGACCCCATAGACGACAGCCCACCAGGCTCCCCCGTCCCCGGGATTCTCAAGGCAATAACACTGGAGTGGGTTGCCATTTCCTTCTCCAATGCATGAAAGTGAAAAGTGAAAGTGAAGTCGCTCAGTCATGTCCGACTCTTAGCAACCTCATGGACTGCAGCCTACCAGGCTCCTCCGTCCGTGGGAGTTTCCAGGCAGGAGTACTGGAGTGGGGTGCCATTGCCTTCTCCGGAAATAAGTATTACACTGTGTAATTTTTATGACGTGACATCTGTCTCAAAGCTATTTAAGCAACTATTAAAACTTATTAATTTGTTTCTGATTGGCCAACTGGAAAATCTTTACCCCAATTGGTCTTCAGACTAAAGCCGAGTCATGTAGTGGGGAAAAGGATACATCCAATAACTTAAAGGGGATATATTACATTCACTTCTCCAGATTTATACTTTGGAAATCAATCTATATCATCAGAGAGAGTATATTTAGACCACATATTTTGTCTTTTTTGAGCTTCCCAGGCGGCTCAGTGGTAAAGAATCCGCCTGCCAATACAGATGCATGTTCAACCCCTGAGTCTAGAAGATCCCCTGGAATAGGAAATGGCAACCTGCTCCAGTGTTCTTGCCTGAAAAATCCCGTGGACAGAGGAGCCTGGCAGGCTTCAGTCCATGGGGTCACAAAAGAACTGGACACAACTTAGTAACTAAACAACAACAAATTTTGTCTTCTTTGCAGAATTATTTAATGAAATTGCCCTTTAACATAATACTATCAATCTGCATTGAGGTATATCATCAAGAGTCCCATGAAACTAGTTACTTATTGTGCTTTACTGACGGAATGCTTTTGCGGACGTTGTTCTCTATATTCTCCAATTTTATAAAGACCTACAGTATACAGTCCTCTCTGAATTTGGTACTAAAAAAACTGTCACCCATGAAAATTTTCTTTCATAATACTCTTGTGAACACTGTGATTCTTGTCACTACATCACCCGCTTTGCTTTTGCTACTGTGTGGGACTGAGCCACGTTTGTGGGTCACTTCTTATGGTACACAGATTGTTCCATAAACTTTGCACATTAACTTTATGCATAGCTTTATATGTATCTTGTATTATGTTTAGCTTTATGATCTACCTCAAATCGTTTTTCTTTTCTATAATGATAGAATAATAGGTCTCTGGACAGATTTAGATAGAGAAACATAAATAGACAAATAGGTCCTGGTCCTGGCCATAGAAAGATTCATCATGTCAACTACAAACTTACTCAAAATCCTTAAAACTCATTTAACAAATGCATACTGTTGCCCAAAAAGTGAGAATAAGGGAGTATGACTGGCTCAGTGCAACACAACTACATGATATGAGTTACAATTCACATATATGTCCCACGGTCATCATTTGTGTGTTATACCTTGCTAATCAGTGATGAGAAACTGGGTTCTCATGTGCTGCAAGTTAATCTCTGTTATTGCAGGTCTGATTTCCATTACTCTTATGAGCTTGAAATATGAAGACAACTTAAATTGCCCAGAGGTGTCAAGTGATGTGGGAATTTGAGAACACTTATCAACTCATTTCAGCAACATTAACGTTTTTATAGGCCACTTGAAAGGCAATTGTTTGCTTCAATTATTTGTATATCACACTAAAAATTGCTGTAAGAATTCTGGTTGTCTCTTTAAGACATTAAAAGAATAAGTCACACTATGTCCAGTAAGGTTTTTGATTTTTCTGAAAATGAAAGGACTGACTGACTGATTGATTGAATTTTTCTATTTTTTATTAAATTGTTTGGTGTCATGGCAACCTAGGCTTTGTCTCTTGCTTAAGAAGGAAGCAGATCATGACATTTTTTATTACATGTCTTAAAGAATGACAATCTTGACAAATCCTCCCTTGACATGGAAAAGTGTAGTAATATGCCCAGATGCCTGAGGTTGTGGCGCTTGCACCATTAGTGAAGCAGATGGTCAAATAACAATGATCCTTTGCTATATGAAAGTTCCAGGAAGAGAACTTTTTACCCTAAGTGGTTTCTAGAATAACCACACAATGCTGAACTTTCCTTGGCATGTTCAAGATACGGCCTACAGCGTGAAATATCTGGATCAAAAGAAAGAAATCACAAACATCTAAAAATGTGGTTTACACATCCATTTTTTAAGAGTAAAAATGTTTATATTTAAGGGGATGTTTTGATTTTTGCATAATGAAATGATTACTACAATTAGGCTAATGAACATTTCCAACTCCTCACACTTACCAGTCTTTGTGTGTATGGTGAGAGCACCTGGAATCCACGGTCCTAGCAAATTTCCAGCATTCACTACAGTATTATTATCTATAGTTGTTATATTATACATTGGCTCTGTAGACGTATTCATCTTACATAACTACAATTTTAGACACCTTGACCAATATCCCCATATTTCCCCACATCCCTTGTGCTGCTACCATTTTGCTCCCTGATTCTATGTATTTGACTTTTTTAGATTCCACATGTAAGATCATGCATATCTTCCCTTCTGTATCTAGCTTATTTCATGTAGCATAACATCCTTCTGGGTCATCCATGTTGACACAAATGGCAGGATCTCCCTTTTTAAGGCTGAATAACATTCTATTACTTTATAAATTGCAAATTTCTGAATTTTGGTTTGAATTTTGCATTAAGATATCTGTCATTGTGTAAGAATAGCCAGTATGATGACTTATCCTTTTCACTATCTATACTGGAACCTCAAAAAAATGAAAATGTAGGACTGTTCCTTGGGAGCGCTGGGTCATGCTTGGCTGGCTGTAATAAGATGGAGTTGAATTGTTAGTTCTCATGATGAGTAGAGGAAATGGTCAGGTTTATGGAAATCCCAGTTTTTCTTATTGTAGTATAGTTGATTTACAGTGTTGTGCCAACCTCTGCTATACAGGAAAGTAGCTCAGTTATACACATATATACACTCTTAAAATATTCTTTTCCATTATAGTTTATGTGGCTGCCACGGTAGAGGGATAAAGGAGAGGAAGTTGGTTATTCAAGCCAGAATATTGGAGTCATCTTTGCAGCCTCCTTTCCCTTTACCCCTTATTTAAAATTCATTACCAAATATCATGTATTACATCTACAAAATTTGTCTTGTATATAGACCTGTCTCTCCAAGTACCTTTCTCCCACTATCATATATTCCCCAAACCTCTGTGCAGCTCTAACATTTTTTGTCCTCTCTTCTCTTTGAATCTTTTTTACATTTTTCAACAAGAGCAATCTTAAAAGAAAAACATATAAATCAGAAGACATCACTGCTATGCTGATATCATAACAGTGAATTCTCACTGAACTATGGAAAACATACTGAAGGAAAAACATGGTAAGAAGGCATCTATGTAGGAGAGAAGGACACCTGACTCATCTCTTCTGGATACCTGCCTTGGGTGGTGATGTGATTACTCATGATGCTAGATGGTGCCAATGAGTCATCTTTGAACATTGATCCTGAATTAATGAGCACACGATGGCACTGGATCCTTCTTTGGAACTGACAGGGAGAGAGGGCCTCAGGCAGGAGCCGAGACTGTGACCAGCCCAGCGGCCAGATCCAAGCCAAACGAATCAATAACGCAGGGAGGAAAATTGCCACCTGGGGCAATTTCACTCAACAGCCAAGCTGGCTGAGAGATGTGCCCAACGCCAAAGAGCTCTGATTAGTGTATGTGGAGCTACCTCTATGGTGGCAAGCAAGTGGGGAAAGAGCTGTGGCTAGGCAGATCCAAGCTCTAAGGTTGCTTCTTATCAGGAGTAGAGCCCTGATAGAGCCTGTGGCAGTCTGGCCTGAGTGGGGTCTGGCCATTGGCAAAATGGGTGGACTCTGCCTGAAGGGCTCATTTTCCTCTCTGAAAACGCTCCTCTTCCCATAGCTAAGGGATGTGCTGTCCAATGACCTCTGCCCTTGGTGATCCCACATTCCAAGGGGTGAGGGCTCAGGGCCCAGCCTCCCCAGTCCCAAGTCCAGGAAGGTCACTCATGGGCATCATTCAAAGCAAGATGAGGCCATGTTAATAGGGAACTCTCATCTCTAGGTGAGTGTGGAACCTCTGGGACAATAAGGGAAATAACTGCATTTTCTCTCAAAGCCGCCGGGAATAATTTCCCCTTTAATGGTGAAAACAAGAGTCTTTACATCTCTAGATGGTTTACATTGCAGGCTGTAATGAGCGAGAAAATGTCTTTCTTTTAATAGCTAATCCTCTGATGCTTCGTGCCTGGCAAGGTAAGTTGATGCGGCAAATCATCGTCCTGAAAGAGCGATTGAGCCAGGAACAGCATCCTTGCTTTGTCCACTGCGTCACTTAGCTCGTTAGTGTAGCAAGAACATTGGCACCTGTTTGCAATGTGACATTCTTGAAAGAGTGGTGGTTACCAGGCACAGCCCCAGCAAGATGCAGCAAGAGAGGGAAAACTTCTTGCCCCAACTTCTCCCAGTTGCACCAGACGCCTTTACCTGAATGCACTGGTGTCACCTCTATTAACAGTCGCACTGTCCACTTTCCTCTTTTATCTGTCCCCCCACCACTCCCCTCACTGCCAGCCATTCCCAGGAGGCTCAGGGAGCTGGGGTTAGTCTTTCCACTGTAGGGAGCGTGAGCTAGGGTTTTCTCTCAAGAGCAGGGTGTCTGTAGGGGCGGGCCTGAGCAGGTGGGCAGGGAGAGACGGCAGAAGTAAAGGGGCCTCACAGCACACGTGCAGGTGCAAAAGGCCCAGTACTGAGCACTGGCATCCTCTTACTTTGGCCCCTTCTTCCAACTTCATCTCCCTTTGGGGCTTTGTTTTCCCTTTGTGGGTAGGAATTTTTTCCCCAGCATGTCAGCATAAAGTTGGGGTGCCCTTTATGCTGCTAGGCTGCCTCATTCTTCTTTCCTTTGCCAGTGAAGGCTTTCCTTAACCTTCTCTGCACTTCACATCCCATACGAGTGGGGAGGTGTCCACATTAATAATGAAACATCTATGATTTTTTGAATGTCTCTTTACTTGGGAAGTCTTATTCAAGTAAGTGTTTCTGAAAGTCCTGCATTTCAGATAGTTAATTCTTTGACAAATTTAGGTTTATGCATATGCTGCCCTATTTCCAGAAGTTTTCAATGAAACCATATTTTCTTGATGGTCCAAAAGCCTTATTTTGGAATACATTCTATCAAGAATTCTTTTTTGTTTTAATTGATTTGTGAGTGATTCTTACCAGAATGGATATAGGTAATGTTTTAATGGCACCTTCTTTTATATGCAGTTTTTACACTGTGACTTAAGCATATACAGGTTTTTATTTGTTTAGTTAAGTCAGCCTATGAGCTAGGTTGTCTTTTGCTCTAAATATACATCTGACATGGTTATCTAAATAGAGGTACAGTTTTGTGGCTTATATTGACTTTCTCTTCTATGTGAATTTCATGACCTGGTGGATTTATGGATATTTTATAAAGATCTGTATTAAGTTAACCTGGATTTAGATTTCAAAAGCCTATTAATGTGAGCGGTTCATAAAGACAGAAGAGAGAAAAATGCTCTTGCCTGTACACATTCTAAACTTTGAGTTGATTTAGTTCTGTAAATCCTTCTTGTGTGACAAAAAGGAAGAAGATGTATATTCTACATAACTGCCTGATGGTATAATTTCTTCAAATAAATTTCGGCATCTTCTTAGAATTTCTACATGACTCCCAAATGAATATTAAAAATAATATACATACCACATAGTGTCCAAGGAACACATTTACCTCCAAGAGTAGAAAACCCACATTGAAGTCTTATTCCTGTCACAGGTGCTGTGTTCACACTAGGAACTGAATCTGGGATAACCTGACCTCACAAACTCTTCCAATGAGATTTTTGTTTAGTTTCTTCTTTCAGTAACTCCAGGGCTTCCCTGGTGGCTCAGCTGGTAAAGGATCTACTTACAATGTGGGAGACCTGAGTTCGATCCTTGGGTTGGGAAGATTCCCTGGGGAAGGGAACGGCTACCCACTCCAGTATTCTGGCCTGGAGAATTCCATGGACTGTGTAGTCCGTGGGGCCCCAAAGAGTCGGACACAACTGAGAGACTTTCATTTTCACTTACAGTACCAACTAACATTTAGCATTGATGTTAGGCAATATTTTTTATCAAGAAATTCACTGAAAGAGATCACAGAGTGTTGAGGTCAGAAGTAACCTTTGAAAGCATCTCATTTGTAAATGGGGAATCTTGAGAGCAAAGATGCAAAGATACCCATGGAGACAGTGGCAGAGTTCAGATCATTGTTCCATGACAACTGCTAATTGGTCTTGTATACATATTTACTGATTCAGTTCATGCCAGCAAGCCCTATTATGGTGCTCATGATTGAGTCTATTAAAATGTATCCTCAACCCCAGACCTTATTCTCCTTGCACACCGCAGTTTTATACTGCTAAATAATGTACTCTCATACCTGGATGACTTCCCATTGAGGCAGATTTTTTTTTTTAAGTTGGAGGAGGATGTTTGGCATTTGACAATGAAATCTAAGAAATATTAATATATGTGTTTCTTAGTTATATAGTAATTGATATGTGATAGGTTTTCATGATGTTGTTCAATATAAATTTCAGTTTTCATCCACTAATTTTTCATGGCCTTTAGTTTTGAATCATAGGAATTTTAATAGGATGATTTTTCAAACCACAATTTAAATTAACATATGTTTCTAGAGTTAAAACCATTTGGCTTATATCCAGCTCATGCGCATCATCATGACTATCCTTATGGAATCTTCTATATCAGTGGTTCTCAATATTGACTTTCCGTTATAATCACTTGTGGAAACTTTAGAAAATGATATGTTCTATGAATTCACTTATGTGAAATTCCAGGACAGACAAACTAGTAATACACAGTGAAAGAGATCAGTGGTTGCCTGGCACCAAAGATGGGATAGACTGATTAGGATGGGGTAAGAGGGAACTTTCTGAAGTGATGTAAATGTTTTTTTTTTCTGTTTGTGGAGTGTCAGTTACATAAGTATATATATTTGTCCCTATTCACTGAACTGTACACTTACCTTGGGTACATTTTTGGATGAAAATTACACCTCAATAAAGTTTATTATCCTCCAAATATAAAAATGTTAATGAGGACCCACATGCAGAGATTCTGATTAAGTAGATTCAGTATAGGTCCCTAGTATCAGCCCATGGGATTCTGATGAGCACTGATGATTGAAACTTGCCTGGAGATACTAGAGTCTAAGGTATGCTTTCTTTGATTGGCCTGTGAGATTTTAAATCAAGAAGTTTTGTTTTCTCCATTTAAAATAACAACAAAAAGCATCATTTTTAGAGGCATGATTCAATTAATTGACCTCTGTGATAGTGTTACTGTGTGACAAGGTCTTAGAGGACACACAGAATTTCAAGTCCATGGTCATGTTGAATTCGCAGATCATTTGCCTCAGCATGGTACATTCCAAAGCAATCTGGATTCCAGTTTAAGCCTTTGGGAAGTCTTAAGCCAGTGTGTCCCAAAGTCCTACACAAAGGCAGCAGATGTACTCACCACATATTTGGACTCAGTGCTTATATGGTTCCCTACCTGCATTTCTTACCCCGTACTGTGGCTATCTCCACTTCTAACTTGTGAGCTCCTTCTGGGCAGCAGTTGTATTTTTATATCTGTGCTACCAGAAGTAAGACATTGTGTGACCTAGACAAGGTCCTCATGGAGACCTTACAAGGTCTCCATGTAAACGTACATGGAGAGCTAATGAACTTCAGAAAGCAAGCAATCATATTGCATATTGTTGTTCAGCCGCTAAGTCGTGTTTGACTCTTTGCAACCTCAGGGACTGTAGCCTGCAGGCTCCTCTGTCCATGAGACCTTCCAGGCAAGAATATCAGAGTGGGTTGTCATTTCCTCCTCCAGGGAATCTTCCAGACCCAGGAACTGAACTGGGTCTCCTCTCCACATCTCCTGCCCGTGTCTCTTGGTTTGGAAGGCAGATTCTTTACCACTGATCCAGCTGGGAAGCTTACACAAAGCATTGGAATACACAAAATACAAGTTAATTTTAAAATGCAGTGACCTTCAGAGTTCATTACTTTGTACTAAATATTGTTTCCCTGTTTTGGACTATTTTTCGGTTACTTTCCCAAAAGTTGGATTACTAGCCAAAGAGTATGAAATTTCTCAAAGCATCTACTGCATGCAAGGCATTAGGTTGTGCTCTACATATGAGATATAAGAGACCATGGAACTACTGTATCCACACAATGGATTGATCTGGTCGACAAGAGGTAGCAACTTAATCACTGTTTTCCAGGTGAGATCTAAAAGAGAGCCTCTGCCTTAGGTTCTCAGAATAAAGATATGTGCTATGGACTGAATGATTGTATCCCCTCAATTTTGCAGCCATGAAACTAAAAGATGCTTGCTCCTTGTAAGAAAAGTTATGACCAACCTAGACAGCATATTAAAAAGCAGAGACAGTACTTTGCCAACAAAGATTCATCTAATCAAAGCTATGGTTCTTCCAGTAGTCATGTATAGATGTGACTGTTGGACTATAAAGAAAGCTGGGTGCTGAAGAATTGGTGCTTTTGAACTGTGGTGTTGGAGAAGACTCTTGAGAGTCCCTTGAACTGCAAGGAGATCCAATCAGTCCATTCTAAAGGAAATCAGTCCTGAATATTCATTGGAAGGACTGATACTGAAGCTGAAACTCCAATACTTTGGCCACCTGATGGGAAGAACTGACTCATTTGAAAAGACCCTGATGCTGGGAAAGATTGAAGGTGGGAGGAGAAGGGGATGACAGAGGATGAGATGGTTGGATGGTATCACCAACTCAATGGACATGAGTTTGAGTGAGCTCCAGGAGTTGGTGATGGACAGGGAAGCCTGGCATGCTGCATGCAATCCATGGAGTTGCAAAGCATCATACATGACTGAGCTACTGAACGGAACTGAATTTTGTCTGTTGAAGATCTAGTCTCCAGTGTGATTGTAGCAGGAGGTAATTGGGTTTAGAAAGATCACAAGGGACACTGATGTATAGAACAGTCTTATGGACTCTGTGGGAGAGGGAGAGGGTGGGAAGATTTGGGAGAATGACATTGAAACATGTAAAATATCATGTAAGAAACGAGTTGCCCGTCCAGGTTCGATACACGATACTGGATGCTTGGGGCTAGTGCACTGGGACGACCCAGAGGGATGGTATGGGGAGGGAGGAGGGAGGAGGGTTCAGGATGGGGAACACATGTATACCTGTGGCGGATTCATTTTGATATTTGGCAAAACTAATACAATTATGTAAAGTTTAAAAATAAAATAAAATTTTAGAAAAAAGAATTAAAAAAAAAAAGCACACAGAGGAAAAAAAAAAGAAAGAAAGATCACAAGGGTGGGGCTCTCATGATGAGATTTATACCCTCATAACAAGAGGAAGAGATGGGGATCTCTCTCTCTTCCTCTCTCTGTCTTTCTGTTTCTCTACCTCCTATTCCCTCTCCTTCTCCTCTTATATGAGGGTATCGCAAGAAGGAAGCCATCTGAAAATCAGGAAGAGAGCTCTCACCAGACACTGATCTGCCATCATCTTGATCATGGACTTCCTAGCTTCTCATATGTTACAAACAAACATTTGTTGTTTAAGCCACCCAGTTTGTGGTATTTTGTTATACCAGCACAAATGAAGACAATCTGCACTTTTCTATTAAGCAGCAGTCTATATTCAGTCTATATTCTACATATTTCCATAGATTGATGTGTGTGTGTACAGAAAATCTAACTATTGATATTCTTACCAATGAAATCTCTTCTGTTAAGATGCAATAGTTGAGATGAGGGATGTCCAAAAGAATGACAGTTTGCTGACAAAATTTGTTTTTACATAGAATTACATGTACTCACAATTTCAAGTGTTCCCTTTGGGGTGCTTATCTCAGTATATATGCCTCCTTTGGTGTGAAACTTGGCTTGCTCATCCTTATCAACCTTTGTCCAATTTTCAAATTACCATATATGTGTTCCTCTAAAGTTTATCCTTCACAGATTTCTGGTTTTCCCCTGCCACAGTCTCCAAGATGCTGGTGAAATTTTGGGCAGTAAAGAGGACCATTTTCTTTTCTTGGTATGTGATTTGAATGCTGATACTGATACATTGCTTTCTGTGAGTATTAAAATGCTATCTTCTACCCTCCCTGACCTGGGAACTTGACCTCACAATCAGATATCTCCAGCTCTATCCTAACCATGTCCCAGGTTTGTCACATCTAACTAGTGATGGAGTTATGAATCCAAATCATCAGCAGCTACTTTTGTGATAATTCTCCACTCTTGATACTCTCGTTCTCAGACACCCACATAATGAAATTACTTGTTCTTTTTCACTGGGGGCCTCACCTAGATGATCTTTGTCTTCTACATGTTCATTGTTGCCACTCTCTTGAGGATCTTCTTAAGTGAAATCAAATCCAAAGTGTTTTCAACTTTATCTTCGCACCTGACTGATGTTACTCTATTCTATGGGGCCATTACATTTATTTACATGTGACATTCTTCCAATTATTCTCTTGATCAAGACCAAGCCATATCAATTTTCTACATGGTGTTAATTCTTCTGTCAAATCCAATTATATATTGCATAAGAAAAATGAAAGTGATAGATTTCTTGAAAAAGTTCCTATGTAAGTTTCAAGCTCAGTCTGGGTAAGAACCACACAAGAAAATACTTGAGAAACTTCTTGTATTTCTTCATGTTTGATACAAAATTAAATTACTTTGGACTAAATTCTTTGCTCTGATTCTTCATACCACTCTTCTCTTTCTTCTACATATATTTTGATTTTTCAAGATATCTTTTTTCCTTATTTTGGAAAATTTCTAAAATCCCTATCATCTTTGAGGTAAACTTCCAGATGACTTGGAGAAGCTCTATACAGTCAGCAAAAACAAGACTGGGAGCTGCCCATGGCTTAGGTCATAAACTCCTTATTGCCAAATTCAGACTAAATTGAAGAAAGTAGGGAAAGCCACTAGACGATTCAGGTATGACCTAAATCAAATTCCGTACAATTATACAGTGAAAGTGACAAATAGATTCAAGGGATTAGATCTAATAGATGGAGTGCCTGAGGAACTATGGATGGAGGTTCATAGCTTTGTACAGGAGGTGGTAATCAAGACCATACCCATGAAAAAGGAGTACAAAAAGGCAAAATGGTTGTCTGAGGAGGCCTTACAAATAGCTGAGAAAAGAAGAGAAGCAAAAGGCAAAGGAGAAAAGGAAAGATATAGCCATCTGAATGCAGAGTTCCAAAGATTAGCAAGGAAAGATAAGAGATTACTGAGATCTCTTTCTCTTAATAGATTAAAGAGATCACTGAGAGATAAGAAAGACTTCCTCAGTGATCAATGAAAAAAAATAGAGGAAAACAATAGAATGGGAAAGAGTAGTCATCTCCTTAAAAAAAAATTAGAGATACCAAGGGAACATTTTATGCAAAGATGGGCACAATAAAAGACAAAAATGGTATGGACCTAACAGAAGCAGAAGATATCAAGAGGAGGTGAAAGAATACACAGAACAACTATACAAAAAGAGATCTCCATGACCCAGATAAGCCAACGGTGTGATCACTCACCTGGAGCTAGACATCCTGGAGTTCCAGGTCAGGTGGACCTTGGGAAGCATCACTACCAACAAAGCTAGTGGAGGTGATGGAATTCCAGTTGAGCTATTCAAATCTTAAAAGATGATGCTGTGAAAGTGTTGCACTCAATATGCCAGCAAATCTGGAAAACTCAGCAGTGGCCACAGGACTGGAAAAGGTCAGTTTTCATTCCAGTCCCAAAGAAAGGCAAGGCCAAACAATGTTCAAACTGCCACAAAATTGCACTCATCTCACACACTGGCAAAGTAATGCTCAAAATTCTCCAAGTGAGGCTTCAACAATACATGAACCAAGAATGTCCAGATGTTCAAGCTGGATTTAGAAAAGGCAGAGGAACCAGAGATCAAATTGCCAACATCTGTTAGTTCATAGAAAAAGGAAGATACTTCTGGAAAAGCATCTACTTCTGCTTCATTGGCTACGCTAAATCTTTTGACTGTGTGGATCACAACAAATGGTGAAAAATTCTTAGAGAAATGGGAATACCAGACCACCTTACCTGCCTCCTGAGAAATCTGTAGGCAGGTCAAGAAGTGACAGAACTGGACATGGAACAACGGACTGGTTCCAATTTGAGAAAGGAATACATCACCAGTATACAGCCTTACTTAACTAGTATGCAGAGTGAGTAGGTCAATTCAGTTCATCAATCACGTCCAGCTCTTTGGGAACCCATGGACTGTAGCACACCAGGTATCTCTGTCCATCACCAACTCCCAGAGCTTGCTAAAACTCATGTCCATCTAGTTGGTGATGCCATCCAACCATCTCATCCTCTGTCATTCCCTTCTCCTCCTGCCTTTAGTCTTTCCAAGCATCAGGGTCTTTTCCAATGAGTCAGTTCTTCCCATCATGTGGCCAAAGTATTGGAGCTTCAGCTTCAGCATCAGTCCCTCCAATAAATATTCAAGACTGATTTCCTTTAGGATTCACTGGTTGGATCTCTTGCAGTTCAAGGGACTCTCAAGGGTCTTCTCCAACTCCACAGTTCAAAAGCAACAATTCTTTGGTGCTCAGCTTTCTTTATGGTCCAACTCTCACATCCATACAGGACTACTGGAAAAACCATAGCTTTGACGAGATGGAACTTGGTTGGCAAAGTAATGTCTCTGCTTTTTAATATGCTGTCTAGGTTGGTCATAGCTTTTCTTCCAAGGAACAAATGTCTTTTAATTTCATGGCTGCAGTCACCATCTGCAGTGATTTTGGAGCCTCCAAAACTAAAGTCTGTCACCGTTTCCATTCTTTCCCCATCTATTTGCCATGAAGTGATGGGACCAGATGCCACGATCTTTGTTTTTTGAAAGTTGAGTTTTAAGCCAGGATTTTCACTCTCCTCTTTCACTTTCATCAAAGAAGCTATTTAGTTCCTATTCACTTTCTGCCATAAGGGTGGTGTCATCTGCATATCTGAGGGTACTGATATTTCTCCCAGCAAGTTTGATTCTAGCTTGTGCTTCATCCAGCCCGACATTTCACATGATGTACTCTACATACAAGTTAAATAAACAGGGTGACGATATACAGCCTTGACGTACTCATTTCCCAATTTGGAAACAGTTTGTTGTTCTATGTTCGGTTCTAACTGTTGCTTCTTGATCTGCATACAGATTTCTCAGGAGGCAGATAAGGTGGTCTGGTATTCCCATCTCTTTAAGAATTTTCCACAGTTTTTTGTGATCCACACACTCAAAGGTTTGGCATAGTCAATAAAGCAGAAGTTGATGTTTTTTTCTGGAACTCTCTTGCTTTTTCTATGATCCAATCGATGTTGGCAATTTGATCTCTGGTTCCTCTACCTTTTCTAAACTCAGGTTGAACATCTGGAAGTTCTCAGTTCACTTACTGTTGAGGCCTCACTTGGAGAATTTTGAGCATTACTTTGTTAGCACGTGAAATGAGTGCAATGTTCAATGAGTTTGAACATTGTTTGGCATTGCCTTTCTGTAGGATTGGAATGAAAACTGACCTGTATGCAGAGTACATCATGCTAAATGCTGGGCTGGATTAAGCACAAGCTGGAATCAAAATTGCCAGAAGAAATATAAAGAATCTCACATATGCACATGACACCACCCTTATGGCAGAAAGCGAAGAGGAACTAAAGAGCCTCTTGATGAAAGTAAAGAGCAGAATGAAAATCCTGGCTTACAACTCAACTTTCAAAAAATGAAGATCATGGCATCCAGTCCCATCACTTCATGGCAAATAGATGGGGAAACAACAGTGATAGGTTTTATTTTGGGGGGTCCAAAATCACTGCAGATAGTGACTGCAGCCATGAAATTAAAAGACACTTGCTCCTTGGAAGAAAAGCTATGACCAATCTAGACAGCATGTTAAAAAGTTGAAACATTACCCTGCCACCAAAGGACCATCTAGTCAAAGCTATGGTTTTTACAGTAGTCATGTATGGATGTGAGAGTTAGAACTTAAAGAAATCTGAGCAAGGAAGAAGTGATCCTTTTGAACTGTGGTGTTGGAGAAGACTCCTTGAACTGCAAGGAGATACAACCAGTCCATCCTAAAGGAAATCAGTCTTGAATATTCTTTGGAAGGACTGATGCTGAAGCTGAAGCTCCAATGCTTTGGCCACCTGTTGAGAAGTACTGACTCATTGGAAGAGACCCTGATGCTGGAGTAGATTGAAGGCAGGAGGAGAAGGGGATGACAGAGGGTGAGATGGTTGGATATCATCAGTGACTTGATGGACATGAGTTCGAGCAAGCTCCCCAGCTGGTGACAGATAGGGAAGATAGGGAAGCCTGGCGTGCTTCAGTCCATGGGATTGCAAACAGTCGAACACAGCTTAGCGACTGAACTGACTTAATTGATTTTTAAAGTTATTTTTAATATTTTCAGTTATTTATTTACGTGAAGTATAGCTGATTTACAATGTTTCTGCTGTACAGCAAAGTGATTCAGTTACACACACACACACACACATATATTCTTTTTCAGATTCTTTCCCATTGTAAGTTATTATGAGACGTTGAACACAGTTCCCTGTGCTATACAGTAGGTCCTTTTTGCTTATCTATGTTATACGTAGTTGTGTATTTCTGTTAAACTCAAATTCACGATTCACTCCCCCTTTCCTCCTTGCTAACCAGTAGTCTGTTTCCTACGTTGGCAAGTCTGTTTCTGTTTTGTAGATAGATTCATTTGTGTCATATTTTAGACTCACATGAGATTTGTCTTTCTCTGTCTTACTCACTAATTTCACTTAGTATGAGAATCTCTAGGTCTGTTCATGTTGCTGCAAATGGCATTATTTCATTTTTATGGCTGAGTAATTTTTCATACATATATGTATGTTTTAATATATATAAATATATACCACACCCTCTTCATTCATTCATTTATTGATGGACATTTATGTTGCTTCCACATATTAGCTATTATAAATAGTGCTGTTATGAACATTGGGGTGCATGTATCTATTCAAATTAGAATTTTCATCTTTTGCACATATATGTCCAGGAGTAGAATTGCAGGAACATACAGTAGTTCTACTTTTAGTTTTTTAAGGAACCTCCATACTATTTTTTATAGTGGCTGCACCAATTTACATTTCTACCAACAGTGTAGGAGGGTTCCCTTTCCACCGCATCCTCTCCAGTATTTATTGTTTGTAAACTTTTTAATGATGCCATTCTTATTGGTGTGAGGTGGTACTTCACTGTAGTTTTGATTTGTATTTCTGTAGTAATTAGCAATGTTAAACATCTTGTATGTGCCTGTTGGCCTTCCGCATGTCTTCTCTGGAGAAATGTCTATTTAGATTTTCTATCCATGTTTTGATTTTTTTTTTTAATATTAAGCTGTAGGAGCTGTTTGTATATTTTGGAAATGCTTTAACTGATGTTTAAAATTAACAAACCAATATCAGATCTTGATGGCATTGGTTAAAAAGTTATTCATCATACAGAGTCCTGCTTAAGATTTTATGTTGAAGAAGATGAAGGAAGAGGAGGAATTGGGGAGAGGAGGGAGGAATGGAAAGATAAGGAGAAGAATAAAAAGAAGAAGGAGGGGAAAGAGAAGAATTTAGTGTTTCTAGAATTTTTTAATTTCCAACTTTTTGTAGACTGATACTTTTGTAAAATGAAACAACTTCATAGCAATGTGAAAACAGCTCAGTTCAGTTACTCAGTCATGTTCAGTGCTTTGAACCCCATGGACTGCAGCACAACAGGCTTCCCTGTGCATCACCAACTTCTGGAGCTTACTCAAACTCATGTCCATCAAGTTGTTGATGCCATCCAACCATCTCATCCTCTGTCATTCCTTTCTCCTCCCACTTTCAATCTTTCCCAGCATTAGAGTCTTTTCAAATGAGTCAGTTCTTCCCATCAGGTGGCCAAAGTATTGGAGTTTCAGCTTCAGCATCAGTCGTTCCAATGAATATTCAGGACTGATTTCCTTTAGGATGGACTGATTGGATCTCCTTGCAGTTCAAGGGACTCTCAAGAGTCTTCTCTAACACCACATTTCAAAAGCATCAATTCTTCAGCACTCAGCTTTCTTTATGGTCCAACTCTCACATCCATACAGGACTACTGGAAAAACCATAGCTTTGACTAGACGGACCTGTGTTGGCAAAGTAATGTCTCTGCTTGCTAATAGGCTGTCTAGGTTTGTCATGGCTTTTCTTCCAAGGAGCAAGTGTCTTTTAATTTCATGGCTGCAGTCACCATCTGCAGTGATTTTGGAGCCCCCAAAATAAAGTATGTCACTGTTTCCATTGTTCCCCCATCTATTTGCCATAAAGTGATGGGACAAGATGCCATGATCTTGGTTTTCTGAATGCTGAGTTTTAAGCCAACTTTTTCACTCACCACTTTCACTTTTATCAAGAGGCTCTTTAGTTCCTCTTCACTTTCTGCCATAAGGGTGGTGTCATCTGCATATCTGAGGTTATTAATATTTCTCCCGGCAATCTTGATTCTAGCTTGTGCTTCATCCAGCCTGACATTTAACATGATGTACTCTGCATAAAAGTTAAATAAACAGGGTGACAATATACAGCCCTGATGTACTCCTTTCCCAGTTTGGAACCAGTCTGTTGTTCCATGTCCAGTTCTAACTGTTGCTTCTTGACCTGCATGCAGATTTCTCAGGAGGCAGGTAAGGTGGTCTGGTATTCCAATCTGTTTAAGAATTTTCCACAGTTTGTTGTGTACCTTTGGAGGTACGGGTCAGCAGTTGCCTGCCACAGGGGCAGAGCTTCTTGTTGCAGCAGACCTGGGTATAGCATAAGCCCTCTTGGAAGAGGTTGCCATTAACCTGACCATAGAGCTTCCAGAACTTACACAGGACTGGGGAAACAGACTCTTGGAGGGTACCAAAAAATGTGAAATTACTCTGTTTCTAAATACTCATCACAGTTTTTAAACTTAGCTAACCTCAATCCCCCAGCTGATCAGTAACAAATAGTTTTGTGACTAGCACAGATCTGCAAACTACACTTTGCATTCACAGACTGGAGTATTGTGGTGCCACAACAGAGCTGGAGGTTTGTTTCATTGTACAGGAGACACGAATCAAGACCACCCCCAAGAAAAAGAAGTGCAAAAAAGCAAAATGTCTGTCTGAGGAGACCTTACAAATAGCTGTGAAAAGAAGAGAAGCAAAAAGCAAAGGAGAAAAGGAAAGATATACCCATTTGAATGCAGAGTTCCAAAGGATAGCAAGGAGAGATAAGAAAGCCTTCTTCAGCGATCAATGCAAAGAAATAGAGGAAAACAATAGAATGGGAAAGACTAGAGATCTCTTCAAGAAAATTAGAGATACCAAGGGAACATTTCATGCAAAGATGGGCTCGATAAAGGACAGAAATGGTATGGACCTAACAGAAGCAGAAGATATTAAGAAGAGGGGGCAAGAACACACAGAAGAACTGTACAAAAAAGATCTTCACGACCCAGATAATCACGATGGTGTGATCACTCACACCTAAAGCCAGACAGCCTGGAATGTGAAGTCAAGTGGGCCTTAGGAAGCATCACTATGAATAAAGCTAGTGAAGGTGATGGAATTCCAGTTGAGCTATTTCAAATCCTGAAAGATGATGCTGTGAAAGTGCTGCACTCAATATGCCAGCAAATTTGGAAAACTCAGCAGTGGCCACAGGACTGGAAAAGGTCAGTTTTCATTCTAATCCCAAAGAAAGGCAATGCCAAAGAATGCTCAAACTACCGCACAATTGCACTCATCTCACACGCTAGTAAAGTAATGCTCAAAATTCTCCAAGCCAGGCTTCAGCAATACGTGAACCGTGAACTTCCAGATATTCAAGCTGGTTTTAGAAAAGGCGGAGGAACCAGAGATCAAATTGCCAACATTTGCTGGATCATCGAAAAAGCAAGAGAATTTCAGAAAAACATTTATTTTTGCTTTATTGACTATGCCAAAGCCTTTGACACTGTTGATCACAATAAACTGTGGAAAATTCTGAAAGAGATGGGAATACCAGACCACCTGATCTGCCTCTTGAGAAACCTGTATGCAGGTCAGGAAGCAACAGTTAGAACTGGACACGGAACAACAGACTGGTTCCAAATAGGAAAAGGAGTACATCAAGGCTTATATTGTCACCCTTCTTATTTAACGTCTATGCAGAGTACACCATGAGAAACACTGGGCTGGAGGAAGCACAAGCTGGTATCAAGATTGCCGGGAGAAATATCAGTAACCTCAGATAAGCAGATGGCACTACCCTTATGGCAGAAAGTGAAGAGGAACTAAATAGCCTCTTGATGAAAGTGAAAGAGGAGAGTGAAAAAGTTGGCTTAAAGCTCAACATTCAGAAAACTAAGATTATGGCACCTGGTCCCATCGCTTCATGGCAAATAGAGTGAGAAACAGTGGAAACAGTGGCTGACTTTATTTTTTGGGGTTTCAGAGTCACTCCAGATCGTGATTGCAGCCATGAAATCAAAAGATGTTTACTCATTTGAAGGAAAGTTATGACCAACCTAGACAGCATATTAAAAAGCAGAGACATTACTTTGTCAACAAAGGTCTGTCTAGTCAAGGCTATGTTTTTTCCAGGGTCATGTATGGATGTGAGAGTTGGACTGTGAAGAAAGTTGAATGCAGAAGAATTGATGCTTTTGAACTGTGGTGTTGGAGAAGACTCTTGAGAGTCCCTTGGACTGCAAGGAGATCCAACCAGTCCATCCTAAATGAGATCAGTCCTGGGTGTTCATTGGAAGGACTGATGTTGAAGCTGAAACTCCAATACTTTGGCCACGTGATGCGAAGAGCTGATTCATTAGAAAAGACCCTGATGCTGGGAAAGATTGAGGGCAGGAAGAGAAGGGGACGACAGAGGCGAAGATGGTTGGATGGCATCACTGACTCAGTGGACATGGGTTCAGGTAAACTCCGGCAGTTGGTGATGGACAGGGAGGCCTGGCATGCTGTGGTTCATGAGGTCACAAAGATTCAGACACAACTGAGCAAGTGAACTGAACTGAACAGAGCCACAAACCCAGCCTGAAGGTGAAACAAAGAGCTAGGTTTATTCAACCCAGACATTATAACTGGGATATGTTTTAGCAGTATTGGATGCCTGAAAAGTCTAACATTTACGTCATGATCAAAAGTTAGGATATTCACAGATTAAGAATGAAAGAGCCCAGGTATCACGTCAACTTTCATACACACACCTCCAATCCTCATATTCTTTTGTATGTTAATATATGATTTTCTTTATGTTTCTATGGGTTTATTTTGGACTCCTGGCACGTACCCAGTGTGGCACTTTAATAGCCTCTGTCCCAGAAAGTTTTAATCTCAAATGTGTTCTCTATCATCAGGGGGTAGCTAGGAGGCAAAAGTTAGTACAGTTTCATGGATTGTATCAATGGGACACTAAACTCAGAGGGATTTAATTGACTCATCTAGTATTACTAAACAAGTCAGCAGAAGATAAACTAAAAATAACTTTTCTATTTTGAGAGATGACAGTGATTTAGTTCAATTTAGTTTACTGAATACTTACCCTGTTTCAGGCATTATACCATGCTAGAGCTACAGAGGTGAATAAAACAGTCCTGCATACTATAAAGAGTTCAGATCATCTTGGATAACATTGATAAATATCTTTATACTTATGATTCATTGTGATAAGTGATACAATAGCAAAATAAAATCCTACAGGATCCTAGAGGAGATAAGAGAATAATGTTACCTATAAAGGTGGAGGAATTATGAAATAAGTCACAGAGAATGTAAGACTTAAGACAGAGCATTTAAAAAGTGTCAAATGTCTTTAGCAAGAGGGGATGGAACAGATATTCCTGGAGAAGATGTAACCTGTACAAAGAAAAGAGTAATGTAAATCCATGTGTGGAAAGTCACTCAGTCGTGTTCAACTCTTTGCAACCCCACGGACTGTAGCCTGCCAGGCTCCTCTATTCATGGAATTATCCAGGCCAGAATACTGGAGTGGTTAGCCTTTCTCTTCTCCAGGGGGTCTTCCCAACCCAGGTCTCCTGCACTGCAGGTGAATTCTTTACTGTCTGAGCCATCAGGGAAGTCCAAGCATACTGGTGTGGGTAGCCTATCCCTTCTCCAGTGGATCTTCCCGACCCAGGAATCAAACCGGCATCACCTGCATCGCAGGCAGATTCTTTACCAGCTGAGCTAACAGGGAAGCCCAAAGAATGACAAAGTATCCAATGCAGCTGGGATGAAGGGTGTTGCAAAGATGGTGAAGGGATAAGGAATGATGATTCTTACATTTGGAAATGTAAGTGAAGGCAGGTGGTAGAGCATCTTATATGCTGGAGAAGTTTAGCTTTGCTGGGGAGCCTCTGTAGGGCTCAGAGCAGGACAGATGATGCGACTGTTTTTTGCCTTAGTTTGTTTTTCTTCTATTAATGTGTCTTTTTTCCTTCCTTAGTATATGAGAATTATATAGTATTCACCTTAAAGTATTCTTGTGTGAATCAAGTCATTGTTTTGAAGTTGTGAGTTTTAAAATGGTATTATCTGTAAGATATTTTGAGCTATTGTCATCTTTTTTTCTTCCTTCCTCCCTCCTTTCCCTCCTTCCTATCAATGATTTAGCAAGTACGATTTCATAGGGGGAGGAAGGAAACACCTCACTTACATTTCCAATGTAATGTAATTCGAAATGCCCTCACTTATATTTCCAAACGTAAGAATCATTATTCCTTACCCCCTCACCATCTTTGCAACCCCCTTCATCCCAGCTGCGCTGGATATTTTGTCATTCTTTGGGCTTCCCCAGTAGCTCAGCTGGTAAAGAATTCGCCTGCGATGCCCGTGACCCCAAATTAGTAAACACTGACTACACAACCATTAGTTTAATCAGGGGAAACTCTAAATTGTGAAGGACTATGGAACAAAGGAGCATTTTTGTTTTGTTATTATTATTATTTTACCTAGAGAGAGAAGTTTGATCTAGATTCTTGGATCTGGATTCAGGGCAGGAAATGGATGGCAAAGAAACTATCATGGTGGCACAGTAGCCTGAGGTTTTGGACTCTGTGTGCTCATCGAAGTGTAAGAAGGTGATATAGGCATTTCTTATGGCAGGAATTACCATCTGCAGAAATAGGTTTTCCTGATAAGTAGTCTCCTCACAGCTCCCTTCATGTCCTTGTTCCTTAGACTATAGATGAAGGGGTTCATCATGGGAGTCACCACTGTATACATGACGGCAGCCACCTTATCCCTTTCTGCTGAGTAGGCAGAAGAGGGAAGAAAGTAGACCCCACTGATAGATCCATAGAAGAGGGACACAGCTAAGAAATGGGAGCCACAAGTGGAGAATGTTTTCCACTTCCCCTTGGCTGAAGGAATCCTAAGTACAGTGCAACCAATAAGGAAATAGGAGACACAAATGAAGGTGAATGGAATGAAGATAACTGCTCCCCCAATTACTAGGATTGTCAAGTCATTGATCTGGGTGTCTGAACAAGCCAGCCTTAAAATGGGTTCCAGGTCACAGAAGAAGTGTGGAATTTCTCTCTGATCACAGAAATTCAAGAGGCCCAGCAGACCAATATGAAGTACTGAAAGAAGATTACAGACAACCCATGGAGTCACTACCAACAGGGCACAACGCTTCAGACTCAGTAACGCAGCATAGTGTAATGGGTAACAGATGGCAACGTACCGGTCATATGCCATGGCTGCCAAGAGGAAATTGTCCAAGTCCACCAGCAACATAAAAAAGTACATTTGTGTGAGGCATCCTGCAAAGGAGATGACTGGGCTCTGGCTTTGGATGTCTGCCAACATTTTGGGGACTGTAGTAGATGTGAAGCAGATGTCGGTGAAGGATAAATTGGCAAGGAAGAAGTACATGGGGCTGTGGAGGTGAGCATCATTGACGATAGCCAGGATGATAAGTAAATTTCCCACCATGGTAACCAGATACATGCACAAAAACAGCACAAAGATGTGCTGCTGCTGTTCAGACACCGCTGTGAGTCCCAGGAGGAAAAATGCAGAGATAGTTTGGTTTCCTTGGAGCATGATTCTTCTGTGTCTAAAAAGGGAAAAAATGTGACTTTATTGTAAAATGGTAACATGACACAAAAGCTAGTCAGAGGACATTGTACCATATTATAAAAGTGAATCAAGCCTTGGAACTTATTTTCTAAATCTTATTTTCTGCTTACTAAAATACAAGCTCCACAGGGTATGAATTTTATCTACTATGTTCAGTGCTGTACACCAGTGCTAAAGATAGTGCGCAGAACATAGTAGGTGTTCATTAAATATTGGTTGCATTTATACACAAACGAGTGAATAAATTGAAAAATAAATATTCTGAATGTATGACTCACTATCTTCATGACTGTTTTCTGTGCTTTTCTAAGCCTATTTCATCAATTTTAAAATGTGGAGAAGATCCACTTTATATTTTAAAATGTGGAGAATATCCACTTTATAGGATTTTTGTGAGGATGGTAAGGACACATGTAAAATGCCTGTATCTGTATTTTATCTATTGCCTCAGAAATAGTAGCTGCTATCATTCACTAATTTGGAAAAATCACAGACTTTAAAGGCAAAAAGAAACCTTTAGAGAATATACAGCTGAACCTCTGTCTTTGGGCAGTTAAGTATTCAATATGCATACGATGATTTAGCTGATTGTGTTTCACTGTTCCAGAGACAAAGATGCCACACTCAACTTACAACACCTGATCCAAAATTTTATCCTTTTACTAATTAGCTCTTCCTCCAATCTTTCTGAAAACTTCCCAGTTTTTACATCTCAACAAGGAGAAAATAGTCAGTACCATAAATGCTGCTGAAGTCCTGTAGGGATGTCCACTGAATTAAGCAATGCAATGGGAAGTGTTCATAACATGACCATTTATGGTGGAGCTACTTGGGTGAAAGCCACAATGAAGAAAATTTAGGGGTAACACTTTAACAACAAGTGTTTATTGAGGGCTTACAATGTTGCAGTTGCATTCAAGTGCTAAGTGCTTTACATCAATTATTTTAGTAAATATTCACCACAACTCAGTGAGCTAAGTAGGTCTATTAAGAATATGTTCCATTTGCAGATGAAGAAATCAAGAATTACATAATTTGATAAGAGTGATGCATAGCTAGTGTATATTCTGAGCCCAGTCTGACTTCAGAGACTTCTGATGAACTGTTAATACTATGCTATATAACTACTATACTGCTTATGGCTTCATGTTTGTGAAGAGCCTCACCTATGTTTTAGGCAAAGAAGAGCTTGCTCAGCCAAAGTCAAAAAGCTAGTAGATGGTGGAGCTTGACTTTGAATCTTGATGCCAAAATGTTTTTGCCATCTCTGTATAAGTCCAAATGAGAGCAGATGGGCTTACAAACGGGAAGCTTTGTCTTTGCTTATTCCAGTTTGCACCTTATCTATGCTGCTGTGAGATCCATGTTATTAATACACACTTGTTACTTATTCAAAAATCTATGTGTCTTCATACCACCTTTCCAGTCTAACACAACTGGATTGCCATTGTATTAATTCACCTACTTCTGTTGCTTTGCTGTTTAGCTTTGTACACTCTGAAAAAAGAGGTTAGCAGAACTAATGAATAGTTGAAGCAAAATTGCAGGAGAAATGTTGCACTTACTTAACAACACAATTTTCCCCAAGTACTGTAGCAGTTCTCATTTGCATACTAACAAATAAATGTGCTAATTGTAAATCCCGGGCAGGATCAGTTCTTGTGGGACCTCTGCTAGGCAACATTTAGCCATTTCATATGTACAGAATGTACTGAAAATAATAAACTGACATATTATTATAGATTCTTCACTGATGCAGACTATATTAGTAAAATTTGACAGTCCATGTTTCTGATTTGATCTTCAAATACCATATCAGTTAGTTCAATTTAACTGCTTGTACTCATCTACTCTCCCCAAGCTGGCACCATCTTTTACAACCAAACACGAGTATATTCAGCTTTTCAACCCTTGTGTGTTCAAGTCACTGATTTGGTACAATACTTTTGTAGTGACCTTGAGGAACAAGTGTTTGCATATTTGAGTTGAGAGTCCCTCTCCTATGGAACTTACCTACATGTTTTGTGGCTGTTTCCAAAGCTTTTCAGAAGGAAATAATTCCACTTCCTCAACTTAAAAAAAAATGGTGATTTTCCCAGCCATAGATGCGAACATTTTCCCTTCCTAAAAACAGAAAAAGGCAGAGGAGAGGGCTGAAATAGAACCGAAAACCTCAACCGGTGGTGTTGTCCCTGCTCTTGGATTTAGAAAAAGATCACCCTAGGGCTCAGGACACAATCCTCTAGGCTACTCATTAGAAACTACTCTCAATTCCATCCTCTATGGACCAAGACCTCCCTACTGGGATATACTGATATTCACTGATTTCTCATACATTTTATTATAAATATAAATAATTATTATACAAGAATAATGTATATTAATTATATGCATAGTATAATGTATACATATAAATTATATATATAAGTCATATATATATATGAATAGAAAGCAAGCCTATGTCCCTGTTGTATTTTCACTCTAGTTAGAAAACAAAAATACCAACTTTTGAAGGAAAATTTCACCTTCCTTTCTACCTAATAGTTATCTTTTGTATCTCCATATAATCCAATAATAAGCTGACTCGGGTAATATTTGGAGAGCTTTAGTAATGAAAGCAACTCTGCAGAGTACTTATTATTTGCCAGGCATTATTCTAAGCCCTTCATGTATATTAACTCAGTTGATTCATTTTCACAATAAAATTTGAGGTAGGTAAAAATATCATCTCCTTTTCACAGAGGAGGAAACTGAAACCCAAAAGGTTAAATGATTTGCCCAAGGTCATACAACTGTTTGATGGCAGAGCCAAGGTTCTTACCAGAAACTCTTGCTCTTGATACCATTTTCTTAATTGCTGCATTCAATTATCACTTATTAATCATGGGGGATCTTTGGAAGGGGGAAAGTCATTCTGAGAATTTGACTAAAAGTATCTTTGGAAATATCACTCCTATCATTCTCCCTACCCTAAATCCCAGCAAATGTCCTCACTTCCTGTTTAACTCTACATCCAAACCAAGAATTTGTGAACGTTTCACTACCCTCTTTTTTCTTAATGTTATTATGGAAGGACATCCTTCCTCTTATTGAAGGCCAATCCCTTCACCTATATTCTGGATTCCTTCCCCTACTGCCTTACCAAGGGACTTATGTTATCAGTTAATTTCTTTCTTATATCTTCAACCAACCCTTCTCTACTGGATTTTTCTTTTGGCTTTAAAACGTGTTATAATTGTTCCTACATTCAAAACAAAACAAAACAAAAAAACAGACAAGCAAATCCTCCAGGATTCCTTAGCCTCCTCAGTTACTAAACAATCTTACATCTACCATCAAACACAAATTTCTTGAACTGTCTACCTTTCTGTCTCAATTTCTTCACCTCAACCCACTCCAATCTGTCTTCTGCCCCACACAACTCCACTAAAATAGCTCTTGATAAGGTCACAGTGACACCTGTGTTGCTAAATCCACCCTTCTTGGCAACTCAACAGCACTCACCTCAGATGATAGTCCTCTTTCTTTATATTGCTGTTCTGTTGTTTTTAATTGCTAAGTTTTGTCTGACTCTTTTGTGACCCCATGGACTGTAGCCTGCGAGGCTCCTCTGTCCATGGGATTTCCCAGGCAAGAATACTGAAGTGGGTTGCCATTTCCTTCTCCAGGGGATCTTCCCAACCCAGGGATAGAACCCTGGTCTCCTGCATTGGCAGGCAGATTCTTTACTGCTGTGTGTGTGTATATATACATATATATATATGTATATATATTCCAGTAGCCATATATGGATGTGAGAGTTGGACTAAAGAAAGCTGAGTGCTGAAGAATTGATGCTTTTAAACTGTGGTGTTGGAGAAAGCTCTTGAGTGTCTCTTGGACTACAAGGAGATTCTAAAGGAAATTAGTCCTGAATACTCAATGGAAGGAATGATGCTGAAGCTGAAACTCCAATACTTTGGCCACCTGATACAAAGAACTGACTCATGAAAAGACCCTGATGCTGGGAAAGATTGAAGGTGGGAGGAGAAGATGACAGAGGATGTGATGGTTGGATGGCATCACCAAACTCACTCGATAGACATGAGTTAGAGTAAGCTCCAGGAGTTGGTGATGGACAGGGAAGCCTGGCGTGCTGCAGTCCATGGGGTCTCAAAGAGTCAGACACGACTGAACAACTGAACTGAGCTGATAGCTGACTTACTATGTTGTTTTAGTTTCAGGTGTACAGTGCAGAGATTCAGGCATATATATATATGTATATATCTATATCTATATATTGCTCTTTAGATTCTTTTCCTTTATTGGTTATTGCAAAATATTGAGTACAGTTCTCTGTGCTATACAGTAGGTCCTCTTTCTTGATGTACCTTCTTTTGTTGGATGTTGAGAACCCTGAATCCCTTGGTTTTCCTTCTATCTCCTTAACCACTCTTCCTCCATCTCCTTTCATGGCTCTCCCATATAACCTTTAAATGTTTTGTTGTGATGTCACAGAATTTTTTTATTTGCTCACTCTATTCTATCCCTAGAATAAAATTATCCACTTTCATTACTTCAGTTAAATCTTTATGTTGATGATTCTGTTTCTTTTCTTTAATTAGCTCTCTCTCTCTGAGCCCTGGAATCATATGCCTAACTGTTTGTTATAAACACTTCTATATCTCATAAGCACCTCAAATTCATTATTTTCAAATCCATACTCATTGCCTACCCACACCACTGCTGAAACCAATTTCGGCCCTGTTCCATTATTTCTTACCTTAGTAAAATGTTACATCATTGATTTTTGTCATTTTTTTAAAAACTTCCATCTTTATTTCTTAAGATCTCATTGTTTAAACCTTGTAGATTCCCCATCTTAAATATCTCTCAAATGTATTTCTCCATCACCCTTCTTGAAGCCATCCCCACGTTTCTATCTCTACTTTTGTTCCTTCCAAACAGTTTTAAGGCTGATACTCTTCAGTGACTTCATAGTCCTCTTAGTTTATGGCCCAGAATTAATAATGTACCTACAATGCCTGGCCTTCTTCTGGGTTCTCATGTTGTACCACTTTCCCCTTCTTTCAGTTTCTTGAGAGTCCCAAAGTCCTTCTTGCCTTATTGTTTTTTCATATGTTTATATTTTCTTTCTGGAAGGAAATACCCTCTATATTTGGCTAACATGTTTTTACTTCAGGTCTCAAAATTTTTTTTTGGCTCCACTGAGAGGCATGCAGGATCTTAGTTTCCTGAACAGGGATCAAACCCAAGCCCCTTGCAATGGAAGCAGAGTCTCAACCACTGAACCACCAGGGAAGCCCTTTCAAGTCTCAGTTTAAATTCTCCTTCTGAAGGTATACCTTCTCTGATCTCTCAAACCTATGTCAAATCCTTGCAGTGACATCCTATAGCCACCTATATATCTCCCATAAACAGTAGTTAGAGTACTTATTTTTCCTGTTATTCTATAAATTCTATAAGTACAGGAATATGTCTATCTGCTGCTGCATTCTCAATGCTTAGCAAAGTGCATGACAAATTGTTCATGCTCAATAATTTGTGAATGATTGAATTAATTGTGAAAGTCTCTCCACCATGTTTGACTCTTTGCAACCCCATGGACTATATAGTCAGTGGAATTCTCCAGGCCAGAATACTGGAGTAGGTAGCCTATCCCTTCTCCAGCAGATCTTCCTGACCCAGTAATTGAACCTGGGTCTCCTGCATTGCAGGCGGATTTTCTACCAACTGAGCTATAAGGGAAGTAGAAGAATAGAAATTATTTATGGAACATTTAATTTGGGGTGGGAGTAGAGATCAAGGAGCGCTTCCCAGGTGATGCTAGTGGTAAAGAACCCACCTGCCAATGCAGGAGACATAAGATACCTGGGTTCAATCCCTGGGTTGGGAAGGTCCCCTGGAGGAGGGCATGGCAATCCACTCCAGTATTCTTGCCTGGAGAATCCCATGGACAGAGGAGCCTAGCGGATGACAATCCATGGGGTCGCAGAGAGTCGGACACGACTGAAGTGACTCAGCACGCACATAGAGTTCGTGGAAGACTTTAAAGAGAAAATAGGTTTAAAAATATGTGTTGCATAATGAAATGAAGGATGAGATTGAGGCATTCTAGCAATTTGAAACATAATTTTTAGATATAGGTGGGGAAATGTGAGTCCTCAAAGTACGAGACAGGCGCAGTTAACTTAGAGTTGCCCAGTGTGGGCTGTGAGCAAGGGAGAAAGGGGTAGAAGGTGAGATTAGAAAGTAATAGGTTGAGTATGGTTGTGAAGGTTTTGTGTATAACATGTAATTAACGATGCTTGGCACCATCTAAGAGAAATAGCAAGAGTCATTTTGTGCCGTGGGAAATTCAGAGATCAGAGCTGACTGACAGGTACTGGGGAAGAACTAACATCAGAAATACAAAGCAAAATAGCTATAATTCCTCCTTTCCTTTGTGGCTCTACTTCTCTGTTTGGAGGCTCCCTGGAAATCTGACTCCCTATTTCTAGTGACCAGAGGGCATGTACCGGGCTTGCATAACTTTCCAAGTCACTGGAGAAAGGGCAGAGTTAGTTATAAAGACTGAGGAATGAGGAGTCGTGTCACTCTATAGTAAACATATCAGCACAATTCCCTGGGCCCGTAGAAAAACAGTGTCTCTTCATACCTCTTTTGTGTACCTTTTTCAATTTGGTAAATCACATCACAAATGTCATTGGATTGTCCATTTTTCCAGGAGACTTGGACTTTCCTAGAGGATATTTCTGAATCTTCAGGCAATTGGTATGCAGCATTGTAATGTCTGATTCTTTTAAGGGACATATTTGGAAACAGAGAACAGTGACACTGACCTTTTCTCTGAGAAGCTGCCTTTGCAAACGTCATAGCAAATGCGTTTAGGAATTGCTCATTTGTGGGGGCTGTTCAGTGGCTGGGGAAAGAAGGTGTCTTGGGAATTGACAATAGCAGCAAAACAGTACAGAAAAGAGCAGGGATGTTCAGATATGATGAATGGAGTCATTTTAGTTTTGAAAAGATTGATGCTTCCTCCTTTGGAGGATGGATCCATATACCCTTAAATTCTTAATTGAGTGTATGTTTGTTTGTTTGATACAGAGGATCATAAACATGGCCAGGGTTTCAGTTGCACTTATATTCTCAACTACCTGAGTGACCTTTGGAAAACCCTTTCTCTGGGTATTAGTTTTATTCTGTGTAAAATGAGTGAGTTAGACTAAATTATCTCTATGCTCCCTTCCCACTCTGACATTTGACAATTCTATGATTTATAATTGGGTACACTTATGCATGTTGTGGTGGAGATGTGATCTTACATGACTCGAAGGTGGATAGTAGAAATAGTACAATTTCTTTTCATCTAACACAGTGGGTTTGGTGTATGTGTTTTGATGTATAATTCATGAAGTTTTTCAATTTTTAGCTTAGGGAGAGTTCGTGACAATAAAATTACATTCTGCTTAATCGGTTCACCTATGTTGTGTGTGTGGGTAGGGGGCTTATTATAGAAGAGTGTGTTAGCGAAGAGAGGTCATCTGGAGGTGGTAATAAAGGTAAGCTCTTGTTTGTGATGAACAGACAGGAGAGAGGGGAGTAAAAGATTAAACATAGCTTTAAATAATCTGTTTAATAGAAGTTTTTTAAAAACACTAGGAAGCTTGTCAACTAAATTGGAGCCAATCTTTATTTAAACCCTAAATGGAAACCTCTTCAAGGTGGATAAACAGACTATCCATTCATTGGTTGCTTCACTAATGGGATAAAGAGGCAGTGTTAGAGCTCTTCTTGAGGATTAGAGAAGAGGAAATGAAGTAAGAGAAGCATCCCATAGGTCTCCTCTCTTCTCTAACTCTCATTCAATTGGGAAGGGGGTGCAAGGATCCAGGATTCACTCTCCTTCTTACCTGTTTCTCTTTTTCTTCCATAAACATCCTTAACAGGAAAAAAAAACAAAAATCACTGAGAGGAGTGAGAAAGCTGAGAGATCAAGGGTTAGATTAACTATACCATCCCTGTTCCATCCAATTACCAATTTATGGAGGTTTTGTTGGCAGCTACATAAGGAGACATTGGGACATAGGGGGAGCATTGAAGGAAGACCAGTAGGGAGAGATTTGGGCATCAAAGTTAAATCATTTCGTTCCTATTATTGTAGAGAATCATAGCAGATGGTGTCACACTTTACTATTCAGCTTGCTTTATTTGATGCATGAGCCATAGTTTGCCAACCCTTAGATTTTATGCTTCCCCATAATGTTAGTTTATTGTGTGAGTGAAAAGAAATGCAGGGAAGTAAAATGTAGAATAGATAAAGCACAGGTAATCAAGATCATACTCAAAAGCAGCTATACAGAACACATAAATTGTTTCAGGAGAACACATACATGTACAGTGACAACTCTGCCTCCCAAAGTAGTCTTTCAAAGCAACAACTAAACAAGGCCAAACAATAGAATGTAGAGGATCTGAGCAGGCCGAGTTAGGTGGGTTTTAGAAGGGACTTGCTGGAGAACAGAAGTTGAGGGGAAGTAACCATTCCTATACGCAGAATTGTTTCATAATCAGGTCACTGGGACACCTTTCTAGTCAATGCTTCAATCTCAGTAGTAATCTTGACATTTTCAACCATGGTATGGTATTATTGGTCTATGTTAGGTAATATTTGTTATCATGTGGGTATTAAGGAGCACACTGTCCTTGAAGACAGCTGGCAAGGGAACAAGGTACTTGCAAGCTTCTAATTGGCTTGGGAAAGGATAAAATTTGCCACCTGAAGTGCCAAGGGAACAAGTACACAGTGTACTTCTTCCCTAATGAGATTCAAGATTGGTGGAGAATGAGGATCTTCCTAATTTTCAGTTATTTGGATGGTGTGTCCAGAAAGGCAGAATTCAACAGTGAAGTGCAGAGTAAGGGGCACAGTGACTCAGGGTTTAGCAGCCCTTAAATCTCCATTGCCTTCTTCTAGAACCAACCTGAGACATGGGTCTCTTGGGACAATAGCCATGTCTTCAAAGGAAAAAGCCTTTTGCTGGGATACAAGACCTTTGGTCCCAGTCTGGCTTGAAACCTTATTTTCAGTGTAAATTTGAACACATTATTTCCCTAATATGCATATCGGATTTATGATCTGTTAAACACAAAGGAATTCCTTTCCTGGTTGTGTAACTTGATCCCATCAGATAACTTAGTTTCTAAATTTTTAATTGGAGGATAATTGCTTTACAATGTTGTGTTGGTTTCTGCCATACAAAAATGTGAATCAGTCATAATTATATATGTCCCCTCCCTCTTGAGCCTCGCCACATCCCACCCCTCTAGGTCAACACAGAGCATCAGGCTGGGCTCCCTGTGCTATACAGAAGCTTCCCACTAGCTATTCTATTTTACACATGATGGTGTATATATGTCGGTGCGACTTTCTCTATTCATCTCACCCTCTCCTTCCCCTCTGTGTTCACAAGTCCATTCTCTACATCTGTATTTTTAGTCATACCCTGCAAATGGGTTAATCAGTACCATTTCTCTAGATCCCATATATATGCATTAATATACAATATTTGTCTTTCTCTTTCTGACTTCATCCTGTGTGACAGGCTCTAGGTTCATCCACCTCAAGATAACTTTAGAATATAACAGTCTTTATATCTACCACATGATGGTTTGGAAGAGTAGTAGATGGAGAGGGGACTGCAGGGAGTTGGATAATTGGAAAAGTAGAAGTGCTTTAGTGAGCTCCACCAATAGATAAATCTTGAGAGGAATGCAATTGCAGACTCTTTTCATTCAATTGTGTCACCTAGCAGAGCTGCTTTATACTTTGCCTCTCTTCTTTGTCAGTTTCTTTACTGCTATGGATTGAATTGTGTGCCCCTCCTAAATCCATATGCTGAAGCACTAGCCCCCAGTGTGATGGTATTTGGAGATGGGATCTTTTGAAGGTAATTAAGTTTAGATGAGATCGTGAGGATAAGGACCTCATGATGGGATTAGGAAGAAAAGTTATGCATATCAAAAAGCAGAGACATCACTTTGCCAACAAAGTTCTGTCTAGTCAAAGCTATGGTTTTTCCAGTAGTCATGTATGGATGTGAGAGTTGGACCATATAAAGAAGGCTAAGTGCTGAAGAATTGATGCTTGTGAACTGTGGTGTTGGAGAAGACTCTTGAGAGTCCCTTGGACAGCAAGGAGATCAAACCAGTCAATCCTAAAGGAAATAAACCCTGAATATTCATTGGAAGTACTGATTCTGAAGCTGAAGTGCCATTACTTTGGCCACCTGATGTGAAGAACCAACTCATTGGAAAAGAGCCCAATGCTGGGAAAGATTGAGGGAAGGAGAAGAAGAGGGTGGCAGAGGATAACATGGTTGGATGGCATTACCGACTCTACGGACATGAGTTTGAGCAAACTCCATGAGATACTGAAGGACAGAGGAGCCTGGCATGGTGCAGTTCATGGGGTTGCAAAGAGTCAGACATGACTGAGTGACTGAACAACAATGAAAAGGGCCGTCAAAGGGCTCTCTCTCTCTCTCTGCCATGTGAGGACACAGTAAGATGGTGCTTGTTTGCAAGCTGGAAAGAGAGCTCTCACAATAAATTGACTATGGTGGCACCCTGACCTGGAAATTCCAGCCTCCAGAACTGTGGGAAAATTAATTTCTGCTGTTTAAGCCACCAGTGGTATTTTGTTATTGCAGCCTGAGCAGACTAAGAGAGTTACCCTCTCCTAAACTGGTCTTGCCATGTGACATGTAAAAAAGGAAATCTAACACCACCAACTTGAGTTTATGTTCTTGAGAACGTGTTAGAACCTGACTCTTCGGGGGTCTCTTTTTGGGGGACAATACAAATTATTTGATTGTTATAGTGAGAAACTGGGCTTGATTACCCTTTTTTGTATCAAAATAATCCCCCCTACCTTGTACATACAGATTCCATTTTACACAATTTGTGTATTTCTTCTTTACTAGGGTGTCTCTTTTCCATGTTTGCTACCCCTTAATCATGGGAACAAAGAAGCTAGAGGACATTATAGCAGAGTTCAGAACTATTGGCTTCTCTTTAAGTATGACACTGATGAGCCTGTTTACCATTTTTTCCTCAACCATGGGATATTTTTTGGATTATCAAATATATGGTCATTATGTCACCTTGTATTTCCACAACTTTACTCTGTTACTTGTTGAGTTCTATGAACTCTTCATGGTTAATCCATTAATAAGTTAATTCAGGCAATATTTACTGAGCACCTATGAACATGCAGAGTTCTGTTCTAGATACTGCGGTAGTTATGAATAAGAAAGGCGAATTCATTTTTGCCCATATAGTGCTTGTATACTAGTGGCAGAATACAGATAATGAATGTATATAGAGAGATGAATTTAAAAACATACTTTTAGTAGTGTACTCATTTTCACTATATTGATTCTTCTGATCCATGAACACGGTATATTTCTCCATCTATTTGTGTCCTCTTTGATTTCTTTCACCAGTGTTTTATAGTTTTCTAAATATAGGTCTTTAGTTTCTTTAGGTAGAAGTGTTTTATTCTTTTCGTTGCAATGGTGAATGGAATTGTTTCCTTAATTTCTCTTTCTGTTTTCTCATTGTTAGTGTATAGGAATGCAAGGGATTTCTGTGTGTTAATTTTATATCCTGCAACTTTACTATATTCATTGATTAGCTCTAGTAATTTTCTGGTGGAGTCTTTAGGGTTTTCTATGTAGAAGGTCATGTCATCTGCGAACAGTGAGAGTTTTACTTCTTCTTTTCCAATCTGGATTCCTTTTATTTCTTTTTCTGCTCTAATTGCTGTGGCCAAAACTTCCAAAACTATATTGAATAGTAGAGGTGAGAGTGTATTAAAGATCTAAACGTAAGACCAGAAACTATAAAACTCCTAGAGGAAAACATAGGCAAAACACTCTCCAAAATAAACCACAGCAAGATCCTCTATGATCCACCTCCTAGAATGTTGGAAATAAAAGCAAAAATAAAAAAAACGGGACCTAATTAAAATTAAAAGCTTCTGCACAACAAAGGAAACTATAAGCAAGGTGAAAAGACAGCCTTCAGAATGGGAGAAAATAATAGCAAATGAAGCAACGGACAAAGAATTAACCTCAAAAATATGCAAGCAACTCCTGCAGCTCAATTCCAGAAAAATAAAAGATCCAGTCAAAAAGTGGGCCAAAGAACTAAACAGACATTTCTCCAAAGAAGACATACAGATGGCTAACAAACACATGAAAAGATGTTCAACATCACTCATTATCAAAGAAATGCAAATCAAAACCACAATGAGGTACCATTTCATGCCAGTCAGAATGGCTGCTATCCAAAATCTACAAGCAATAAATGCTGGAGAGGGTGTGGAGAAAAGGGAACCCTCTTACACTGTTGGTAGGAATGCAAACTAGTACAGCCACTATGGAAAACAGAATGGAGATTCCTTAAAAAACTGGAAATAGAACTGCCATATGACCCAGTAATCCCGCTGCTGGGCATACACACTGAGGAAACCAGAAAGGAAAGAGACACGTGTACCCCAATGTTCGTCGCAGCACTGTTTATAATAGCCAGGACATGGAAGCAACCTAGATGTCCATCAGCAGAAGAATGGATAAGAAAGCTGTGGTACATATACACAATGGAATATTACTCAGCCATTAAAAAGAATACATTTGAATCAGTTCTAATGAGGTGGATGAAACTGGAGCCTATTATACAGAGTGAAGCAAGCCAGAAAGAAAAACACCAATACAGTATACTAACACATATATGTGGAATTTAGAAAGATGGTAATGATAACCCTGTATGTGAGACAGCAAAAGAGACACAGATATATTGAACAGTCTTTTGGACTTGGTGGGAGAGGGCGAGGGTGGGATGATATGGGAGAAGGACATTGAAACATGTATAATATCATATGTGAAACGAATCACCAGTCCAAGATCAATGCATGATACAGGGTGCTCGGGGCTGGTGCACTAGGATGACCCAGAGGGATGGTATGGGGAGGGAGGTGGGAGGGGGGTTCAGGATGGGGAACACATGTACACCCATGGCAGATTCAAGTCAATGTATGGCAAAATCAATATAATATTGTAAAGTAAGATAAATCAACAGAAAAAAATTTTTAAAGGAAAAATAAAATAAAAACATACTTTTAGCTAATAATAACTAGAATAAATACTAAAATATAATAGTATAGAGAATTGTTGGGTCAGTGACTGCTTTAGGTAAGTTGATCAGGGAATTTTTCTGTGAGTAAGTGACAAATGAGCTGAGATCTAAGTAATGAGATATGAGAAAGAGCTGAAGAATTGCAGATAGAGACTAGTGCAAAAGACTTAAGCTGGAAATGTACAGGTCATGTACATAGAATGTAAATTAAATCAAATGTGTCTGGAAGTAATGAGAGAGACAGATAGATGATGATGTCAAAAGGCATGCTAAGGCCATATAATGACAGGGAGGGGGTGATCCAGAATGCTATGGTAAAGTGTTTGGACTTAATTTCGGAAGCAGTGGAAAACCATGAATAGAATTTAGAACAGAGGGAAAGGGGTCTGGTTTACACTTCGCAGAGATGATTCTGGCTGCTATCTGAATGATGAGCTACAGGGGCAGAATAAAGATTGAGAGTAAAGACTGGTAGCCTAAAGTAGTAGGCTACCATAGTACTCTAAGAGAAATACAAGTGGATTGGGCTAAGAAGGTAAAGAGAAGTCTTTGGATACTGTATGTTCTTTTAAAATAGAGCAGGCAAAGTTTGATAGATTAGATATAGGGGTTATATGCCATGCCATGACTATGGTCATCGCAATAGCTCGTATTCATTTTTGCCTTCCTACTCAACTTCTGCCATTAAAATATAATCTCTTGATTTCCAGTATTCTTATATTTCAATATGACATGCCTTAGTGTGAGTCTACTTGCATTGGTATTGTTAGTTATTCAACTGACCCTTTTAGTCTGGAAACTATTTCTTCAGTTCTGGGAATTTTACTTAAATGATTTATTTGATAATTTCCTCCCCTCCATTTTCACTGTTCTCTTTTAGGAAAACTTATTTTTCTTATTAAACCTATTCCAAACCTCCTGGTTTGATTTTCTAAATAAATGTTTTTTTTATTTTCTATCTCGTTGTTTCTTTGGTCTAGTTTATTTGAGAATTTCTCAACTTCTACTGAGGTTTTTATTTCTGCTGTCATTTAAAATATCCAAGAACTCTTTTATTTAATGCCCATTAAAAAATAATATACTATTCCTGTTTGATGATTATAATATCTTCTTTTATATTTTTGATGATCTTAAAAGATTATTAAGTTCTCATCTTTCTGAAATGTTTCCTCTAAGTTCATTTTTTCCCCTCATTTGTTTTCATCTCTTTCTTTCATGTCTTGGGATCCTTGGATGTTTGGTTATATTTGAATGGGGGATGACAAGGATGATAAAAAGTTTTGTTATGGTGGGCACTACTATCGGATGATTTGGCTGGATCCTTTACTTTGGTGAACCCCTAATTATTTTCAGATAATTTCCTGTAAGTCTGGTCAAATTGTCTCAGAAAGTAATCTTCTAATCTTCTACTTGGGGGATACAAGGTAAGTTTGGCTGTAAGTTTCTGGGAACCAAGTAGAAGAGAACTAGGGGTCTCAACATGCAGTATATAGCTAGACTTTCACCTAATCTTACACTCAGCCCTGAGACACATAGAACTCCTATTTAAATTCTCATAGAATAAATCTCTAGTCTTCTGTGAGAGGAAAGTATATAGGGGAGTTACCTGGCTGCGAAGAATAAGGAACAGGATTTGGAGGCCTAATTGCTTCGCGAATCACCTTTGCACTATTCCCACTTTTGCCCTCACTTACAGAAGTACTGGATGCTGACTTGACGCTGCTAGCTTCTGAGCCTTTTGGAAGTTCATTGGTATGAATTGTATTGTTCATTTTCTCACTGCTGGTTTAGGATTCAGGTTTCTTGGGTCTGCTAAGCAGTTGACATTTTCTCTTTAACTTTCCATTTCCTAAAATGCTGCTGTTTTCATCCTCTTTCCTGTTCTTTTTTTCTCATGGGCTTATGGCTCTAAAATAGCTCTTTTATGTCATTTGTAGATAAATATGAATGTCTGATCCACTGCATTTAACTGGGAACCCTTTTTCATCATAGCATTTAGCACGTTTATAGTAGCATTTTTGTCATATTATATATTTATTACTTGCTTATTATATGTCTCTATCTACAAGTGTGCATGTTTCACAAAAATTGAGATATTGTCTTATTCACTATGCATTTCTAGTGCCTAGGCCATAATACATGCTCAGTAAATATTTGTTGAATAAACTAATTTGGCACATTTTATTATTTGGAAAAAATTATATTTGTAGTCTTCACATCTGATAGTATTTGCAGGAAAAAGTAAAAATACTTATACAGCAAATTTCTGTTGTTCAGTCACTAAGTCATGTGTGACTCTGTGACCCCATGGACTATAGCACACCAGGCTTCCCTGTCCTTCACTATCTCCCAGAGTTTGCTCAAATTCATGTCCACTGAGTTGATAATGCCATCCAACCATCTCATCCTCTGTCTCCCCGTTCTCCTCCTGCTCTCAATCTTTCCCAGCATCAGAGTCTTTTCCAATGAGTTGGCTCTTCCCATCAGGTGACCAAAGTATTGGAGCTTCAGCTTCAGCATCAGTCCTTCCATGAATATTCAGGGTTGATTTCCTTTAGGATTGACTGGTTTGATCTCCTTGCTGTATAAGGAACTCTCATATAGCAAATTAGTCAAATAAAAATGATATTATCAGTTACTCAAGGAAAAGAGGTATTTAACAATATGTGTAATAATGGTACATAAACTTTCCCTTTTTCCATACATATTCCAATTTTAATTTTAAAAGATCAACTGGCTGTGCATAATAAATTTATTTTAGAGAAGTAAGAAAAGCCAAATGGAGATCAGTTAGCAGATTTTTGCAGTATTCCAGGTAAGAAAAAATTGTCACCTAGTAAGGGACCCTTATGGCAGAAAGCGAAGAGGAACTAAAAAGCCTCTTGATGAAAGTGAAAGAGGAGAGTGAAAAAGCTGGCTTAAAGTTCAACATTCAGAAAACGAAGATCATGGCGTCTGGTCCCACCACTTCATGGGAAATAGATGGGGAAACAGTGGAAACAGTGTCAGACTTTATTTTTTGGGCTCCAAAATCACTGCAGATGGTGACTGCAGCCATGAAATTAAAAGACGTTTACTCCTTGGAAGGAAAGTTATGACTAACCTAGATAGCATATTCAAAAGCAGAGACATTACTTTGCCAACAAAGGTCCATTTAGTCAAGGCTATGTTTTTTTCCAGTGGTCATGTATGGATGTGAGAGTTGGACTGTGAAGAAAGCTGAGCACCGAAGAATTGATGCTTTTGAACTGTGGTGTTGGAGAAGACTCTTGAGAGTCCCTTGGACTTAAAGAAGATCCAACCAGTCCATTCTGAAGGAGATCAGCCCTGGGATTTCTTTGGAAGGAATGATGCTAAAGCTGAAACTCCAGTACTTGGCCACCTCATGTGAAGAGTTGACTCATTGGAAAAGACTCTGATGCTGGGAGGGGTTGGGGGCAGGAGGAGAAGGGGACGACAGAGGCTGAGATGGCTGGATGGCATCACTGACTCGATGGACATGAGTCTTAGTGAACTCTGGGAGTTGGTGATGGACAGGGAGGCCTGGTGTGCTGCGATTCACGGGGTCGCAAAGAGTCAGACACGACTGAGAGACTGAACTGAACTGAACTGAAGGAATTAGAAATTGAACAGAAGGTGGAAGAATTTAGAAAATAGAGTTAGAAGAACTTGGTTACCTTTTTTTTTTTTTTTCTAATTTTTATTTTTAAACTTTACATAATTGTATTAGTTTTGCCAAATATCAAAATGAATCCACCACAGGTATACATGTGTTCCCCATCCCGAACCCTCCTCCCTCCTCCCTCCCCATACCATCCCTCTGGGCCGTCCCAGTGCACCAGCCCCAAGCATCCAGCATCGTGCATCGAACCTGGACTGGTAACTCATTTCCTACATGATATTTTACATGTTTCATTGCCATTCTCCCAAATCTTCCCACCCTCTCCCTCTCCCACAGAGTCCATAAGACTGTTCTATACATCAGTGTCTCTACCTTTGGATGAGGGAGAAGTAGATAAAAAATGAGGCATTAATGTGTTAAGTGTGAATCCTAGGTTTCTGGCTAGATGGACTGTGGCACCCTTCACTCAGATGGTCAGACTAACTGGAAGAGGACAAGAGTAGATATGGGGATGCAAGCATTGACATTAATTTGACCTGCTTCTTTTGCTGTCCAAGTGTTTTTCATTTGATGCTTTTGCCCCAAACTTAAAAAAAAAGTTTTAGTCTGAATTACTCAGATTTTATTTTCTTGGACTCCAAAATCACTGAAGATGGTGCCTGCAGCCATGAAATTAAATGACACTTGCTCCTCGGAAGAAAAGCTATGATAAACCTAAACAGCATGTTAAAAAGCAGAGACATTACTTTTCTGACAAAGGTCTGTCTAATCAAAGCTATGGCTTTTCTATTAGTCATGTATGGATGTAAGAGTTGGACTATAAAGAAAGGTGAGCATCGAAGAATTGATGCTTTTGAACTGTGGTGTTGGAGAAGACCCTTGAGAGTCCCTTGTACTGCAAGGAGATCCAACCAGTCAGTCCTAAAGGAAATCAGTCCTGAATATTCATTGGATATATGCTCAAGCTGAAGCTTCAATACTTTGGCCACCTGATGTGAAGAACTGACTCATTTGAAAAGACCCTGATGCTGGGAAAGATTGAAGGGGACGACAGAGGATGAGATGGTTGGATGGCATCACCAGCTTGATGGACATGAGTTTGAGCAAGCTCTGGGAGATGGTGATGAACAGGGAAGCCTGGCGTGCTGCAGTCCATGGGGTCGCAGAGAGACGAGACTGAGCAAATGAACTGAACTGAAATGAACTGAACTCAGATTTCCAGTATTCTATTTTACTCTTTCTGCATGTGTGTGCTCAGTCTTGTCCAAGTCTTTGTGACCCCATGGACTGTAGCCTGCCAGGCTCCTCTGTCCATGGGATTCTCCAGGCAAGAATATTGGAGTGGGTTACCATTTCCTCCCCCAAGGGATTTTCCCAACCCAGGGACCTAACTCACATGTCTTGCGTCTCCTGTATTGGTAGGCGGATTCTTTATCACTATGCCACCTGGACTTAGATAAGGAATAAAGTGAATGAAAATCATTATTATTATTGTCTGATACCACTAACTATTAATAGCAATACAGTGTAGTCTAAAGGGTATCCGTTGAGTGCATAAAATCTACTGACCTGGGGATAAGATGATGTGGGTTCTACATTCAGTTCTGTCACTAACTCACTGTGTGATGTCAGACTAATCATCAGCTCAGTTCAGTTCAGTCCCTCAGTCTTGTCTGACTCTTTGCGACCCCATGGACTGCAGTATGACAGGCCTCCCTGTCCGTCACTGACTCCTGGAGTTTATTCAAACTCACATCCATTGAGTTGATGATGCCATCCAAACATCTCATCCTCTGTTGTCCCTTTATCCTCCCGTGTTCAATCTTTCCCAGCATCAGGGTCTTTTAAAGTGAGTCAGTTCTTTGCATTAGGTTGCCAAAGTACTGGAGTTTCAGCTTCAGCATCAGTCCTTCAAATGAATATTCAGGACTTATTTCCTTTAGGACTGACTGGCTGGATCTTCTTGCTGTGCAAGCGACTCTGAAGAGTCTTCTCACCAGAGTTCAAAAGCATCAATTCTTCGGTGCTCAGCTTTCTTTATAGTCCAACTCTCACATACATACATGACTATTGGAAAAACCATAGCTTTGACTAGACGGACCTTTGTTAGCAAAGTAATGTCTCTGCTTTTTAATATGCTGTCTAGGTTGGTCATAACTTTTCTTCCAGGGAGCAAGAGTCTTTTAATTTCATGGCTGCAGTCACCATCTTCAGTGATTTTGGAGCCCCCCAAAAATAAAGTCTGACACTGTTTCCACTGTTTCCCCATCTATTTGCCATAAAGTGATGGGACCAGATGCCATGATCTTCGTTTTCTGAATGTTGAATTTTAAGCCAAGTTTTTCACTCTCCTTTTTCACTTTCATCAAGAGGCTCTTTAGTTCTTCACTTTTCTGCCATAAGGGTGCTGTCATCTGCATATGTGAAGTTATTGATATTTCTCCCGGCAATCTTGATTCCAGCTTGTGCTTCATCTAGTCCAGCATTTCTCACTATGTACTCTGCAAATAAGTTAAATAAGCAGGTGACAATATACAGCCTTAATGTACTCCTTTCCCAATTTGGAACTAATCATATAACTTTGGTTTCCCAATGTGTAAAATCAGGTTGCAAATATAGTAATTGCCCTTTTGCTAAGCTATTATTTGCCTGGGAAATTAGAGAAGATCCATGTTTATTTTGAGGGCTAGAAAGAGTATTTATGAATAATTAAGGTACAAATTATTATTTGGGCTTCCCTGGTGGCTTAGTGGTAAATAATTTTCCAGCCAATGCAGGAGACGCAGGAAACGCAGGTTTAGTCCCTGAGTTGGGAAGATCCCCTGGAGAAGGAAATGGCAACCCACTCTAGTATTCTTGCCTGGAAAGTCCCATGGAGAGAGGAGCCTTGTGTGCTACAGTCCATGGGATTGCAAAGAGTCGGGCATGACTTAGCAACTAAACAACAGCAATGTACAAATATGTTCTGAAGAGAAAGCTGCGATATATTCACCTCCTGGCAGCTAATTATGGCCACTAGTTATTGAGAAGCTATCGTGGGCCATGTGCTTTACCTACGTTTTCATAGTTATTCATTGCTATAAGCATGTGCAGTTAGTGTTGCCTTTTTACCAACAAGAAATGTAAGGCTCAGAGACAGCAACTTGGCCAAAGTAACACTGCTAGTTAGTAGTATATCCTAGACAGATTCAGTTTGGTTGTACTAGAAAGCCAATATATTTCCAGTTTATTAGTACTATCATTTGTGCATAGCAAACTGCCTCTGAAACATGTCTGTGAACTTAAACTCATTGAATCTTATAAGTAGGAAAAAAAAAAAAACCCCTGTAATCCCAAGCATCCTGTATCCTGCATTGAACCTCCAATTAAAATAAATAAATTTAAATAAAAAAAAACCTGTAATCCATCCAGTTCAATATCTTGGTTTACAGGTAAGAAAACTGAAGGCCAGAAAGGAGGAGTTATTAGCCAAAGATCAGACAGCTACTTAGTGGCAGAGCTGAGGCCAGAGCCCACCTCTTCAGACAATCTGCCCATTGCTCTTTCTCATTTGAGGCCTGAAGATAGGGCTTGATCCTAATCTGCCCAGGTGTGTCAGTGCGTACCGACAATGGCCTCCTAATCTCACAGGGGTGTTGGAACAATGAAGTGCAGGAAAAGATTTGAGTGGGGTTTGGATGAAAAAAATTAGTGGCATGAGGTTTTCTTAGCATTTGCAAAAACATAAGATATAATTAAGGAAAGAGAGCTTACTTACACAACAGCCTTTTTTTTAGGAGCCTTTCAATTGGCCTCAGTTTCTCTCCAGGGAGAATGATTCTGTTTTATATGATGTATATCGCTTGTGTTGAATACCACACAATTGGACCATGAGTGGCTATTTATATGGATAGAAGTCCAAAAAGCTAAAAGCCTCAGTCCTTCCAGAGGAAAGACTTGAAGGAGATGAGTAAAATGCTGAAAAGTATCCTTGATAGAAATAGCAAGATGTTGTAGGTGAGTTTAGTGGCATTGTACATTTTGTTGAAATCCCTACATTTGGAGTAGAGAAGAGTGAACAATGGGGTGGGCTTTTTCAGAAAGAGCCACTGATTTGATCATATAGTAAAATTTGATCTATTTTAATATGTTTGCTTGAGGCCTAGAACTTGAAAAACTTCAGACAGAGAGATAAATTTTCCTTTGAGTAACTCCAAATTGCTTTTCACATTTTTATTTTATGTCCACAGAGGGAACACACAATAAATTTGGGTAAGAATGTAGTGGACAGGAATCAGAGCTGATGAATTCCAAGCTTACATAAACTAAGGTTTCCAATCCTGGGTGCTTTTCTTTCTCCCTGTTAGTAGACTTAGTAGAACAAGATAGATGTTCTGAGTCCTCCTAACTCCTGTCCCATTACTCAAGGATTTTGGAGACAAGGCAGTGCAATTGCTGTTTTGAAATAGAAGAGGATTTAGTAGGCTAGGCTGTGAGGGAGTTAGAGGAAGAACAGAGGAGGGAGCAGCGCATCAAGTACACGACTTGTGTTCATAGGAGATGTATAAATGGAAGAAGCACAGAATCTAGCTCCATGCAGTAACCACAGGCAACTACCACTCATTTTCCTGAAGACATGGCAGGAACTCAATGTTCACAGCCTTCTTGACCCTGAGAGTTTAATTACAGAGAAGGATCAGTTCAAATGTTTGTTGGTTTGTCTTAGCAGTCATATTTGTATAGTGGTATTGACTTTTGAAAGTGATGAAACTTGAGCACCTTTGCTGTGGATAGCCAGCACTTTGCATGCCTGTCTGACATTTTTCGGTTACAGTCATGTTTTTACGTGGCTTGAGGTTATTTCACAGATATACTTCTTTTGGTTGTTTCTAGTGATTATATATCCATCCAGCTATTATATATTCATCCAGCCTATTAATATCAAATGGTGTTTTTAGCCATCCCTCAGTTATGGATCATTTGGAATCTTTCACGAAATGTCTTTTAACCATTCCCATCTTGCACCAAACCCCACTCACCTTTCAAGATCCATGTCCAATATTACCTCCTCCGTACCTTTTTTTTCTCCAAGCCTACCCCACTTCACCCCCAAAGAATGACACTGGTTCTTTGCTGCTGTAGTTCTTTTTTTTTTTTTTAATATGGAACGCTTCACGAATTTGCGTGTCATCCTTGCGCAGGGGCCATGCTAATCTTCTCTGTATCGTTCCAATTTTAGTATATGTGCTGCCGAAGCGAGCACTGCTGTAGTTCTTTGTCTTTATTTTACATACAATTGCCTTCCTTACTATGTTCTGGGATCCTTGAGGGCCAGGATTGGGTCTTACACATAACTGAATCCCCTAAATATATAGCATGGTGATTTATATATATACAGTAGATGAATATTTAAATAGCAATATAATGAATATTTCTGCATAAATTGCTTTTATTTATTTTGGATTATATCCTTGGAGGTGTATTCCTTTTTGTTTGTTTGTTTCCAGTTTTTTTATTTAAATTTTTACAGTGTTGTGTTGGTGTCTACCATACAACAATGCAAATCAGCTGTTATTATACATACATCCCCCTCCTCCCTAGCCTCCTTTCCCTTCCCCCATCCTATCCCTCCAGGTCATCACAGAGCACCAGACCGGGCAAGACAAAGAATAAATATTGCCATCAGCAATTTACAGAGTCACGTTTGCTGACAGTGGTCTTTATTACATATACATACGTACCAAGGTTTTTGGGAAACTTGTGTTTTAATTTGCATTATGCTGAGGTCACATGTTTTATCATGTCATTACACACTCAGTATGTTCCCTACTGTGCATGTTGTTCATTTTGTGACCACTTATCTGGTGAGCTTCATACATTGATCTCATATGTTTCATTATTTATATGTTCTGATGGGTGTGTTTTTAAAGTTCTGCTCAATTGCCTATTTTTCGCTTTTGATGGTTTCCTTTTTGATCTCCATTTTGTTATAGTACAATGTGTACAAGATTTTTAGTCATATTTTAAACACATCATCCTGGCTTTTATGTTACCCTCAATTTTTTCAATGGCTACACTAGCTAGATAAATAATGCTGTTCTTTTTTTCCCCTTCGTTTCACAGTTTAGATTTTGATGTTTACCTTTTTGATCCATCTGAAATTTACTGAAATAGATGACATGAGGTACATATCCAGATTTATTTCTCTTTTTATGAGTATACACTTTCCCCCATAATATTTATTTGTTAGTGTTTCCTTTATTGTGTGTGTATATGTGTGTGTGTGTATTCTTTCTAGCCAACTGGAAATGTTTTTATATATTTGCTTTTCCTTTTCTAAAGTATGCTATTTCATTGATCAATATTAATTTTTTACTCAATGCCAAATGGTCTTTTTCTATATGTATGGCTTTGTAATAAGGTTTAAAAGGTTTTGAGAGGCTATCTCCATCATTACTAAAAATAATATTTTTTGGCATTTTTGTCTTCTTATTCTTCCAGGTGAATTTCACTATAAATTTGTCATAGCCTATAAAATATTCTTCAGAATTTTAAGTTGATATTGCATTAATTCTATACATTAACTTAAAGAGTCTCATCTTTCTTATATTTTAGCCTTGCTGATTGGAAGCAAGGTGTCTTTCTCCATTTCTCTATTTCTCAGATTATGATTGTATCATTTCCTTTGAATGCATTTCTTTTGTCATTATTAAATTTTTCAAACTACTTTTAAATTAATGATCTCATCCAGTTCTTACCAGGGCTCTCTGCTGTAGGTCAGTAGAAGCATTTAGATTCAGTCAAGGATAACCAATTTATTACAGACTTTTTTCCCTAGTATTAATCAGGATTGCTTTTTTGGTAACAGATTTATTGATAAGTAATTCACATACCACTACAATACACACATATGAATGTGTGTACATTCAGTAGTTTTTAATATATTCAAAGCTGTGCAAACTTCCCTACAATTTTAGAATGTATCATCACCAAAAAAGAGAGGAAGAGTCAGAAATTGGTAAATATATGCAAATATCAAATTATGCTGGACATTGAAATAAACTAACAATAAGATCCTTGGTAACATAAGTGTCAAAAGTTTAAGACCTATTAAAAGTTCAATTCAATTCAGTTCAGTCGCTCAGTCGTGTCTGATTCTTTGTGACCCCATGGACTGCAGCTCACCAGCATCAGGGTCTTTTCCAATGAGTCAGTTCTTCGCATCAGGTGGTCAAAGTATTGGAGTTTCAGCTTCAGCATCAGTGCTTCCAATGAATATTCAGGACTGATTTCTTTTAGGATGGACTGGTTGGATCTCCTTGTAGTCCAAGGGACTCTCAAGAGTCTTCTCCAACACCACACTTCAAAAGCATCAATTCTTCAGCGCTCAGCTTTCTTTATGGTCCAACTCTCATTATTAAATAAAGTAAAAGTACACAAATTTTTAAAAAATCAGATAGCTTTTAATCAAAGCAAACAAACCACCCCCTATATTTACCATTCCTGCACCAATCCTCAAGGCCTTGGCAACCACTAATTCATTTTGCTTCTGTAGATTTGCCTATTCTGGACTTTTCATATATATGGAATCATAAAATTAAAAAATAGACTTTTAAGAAGAAGCAAAAGCAACATTTGTTAAGTACCTAAATACCTGTTAAGCACTTTGTGTATATTTTTTTCTTATTTAATCTTCAAAACAGTCATTTGAGATAGTCACTTATTTAGGTAATATTATTTCCATTTTATGTAAGGGAATTGATGGCAGAGATGTTGAAAAAGTGTCTAGGATCACAGGATTACAATGTGACAGAGCCTAGACACTTTGCTCAGATCTTTGACCAAGTCTTTCTACATTACAGTGCCTAGGAAGTTTGGAACCATCCTTCTCATGCTCTTACAGTAATGGTCCTTGGTTCCTCACACTAAGACCAAGCACCAATATGATTTCTGTCACTCTGAGGGCTGAGAGAGCAAAGTAGGATGGAGTGTTTTGTACAGCCTAGATTCATGGAACTATAGAAATTTTCTCTTTCAGCTTCCCTCAGTCAGATATTGAGTATAACCAATGATGTATGTACAGTTTAACTTGCAGAGCCATGGGAAATTATAGCTCAAAGCTGGAAAGAACCTCAGAGACCGCCTAGTCTAGCTGCTTCATTTTATTGATGAAGAATCTAGGACCAAGAAAGAGCAAGATATTTGCACAAGATGGTATAGCTCAAATACAGTGACTGAAATGACCTTTCATCTGTTATTGAAACAATGAAAGTACCAAAGATGAAAGTCCTATCGAGAATACCTTCAGAAAACAAATTAAGGGGAAAGCCAGATAGTGATGTGAAAAGGTCACAGAATCAGGTCAAGGCGATCTGGGCTACAACACCAGCTCTGCCACTAATTCACTGTGTCTCTTAACCTCTCTGGACTTCTGTTTCTTCATCTGGAAATATGTGAGTTGGAATGTAAGATCTTTTGAAAGGCTGCATTTGTTAAACACTCAAGAAATTTTATTGAATAAGTAAATAAGCGAACCTTTATTTAAGTTCTAAATGTTATACTATTTTTGGAAGATTCCTTGTGAACTACATAACTGAAGAATTGAAAAGAGATAACTAAAACATTTTTCTTAAAGAGCTGGTACTGTAAATGTATATGCCTCTAGATTAAATGCATGAATGTATTTTTAAACATGAAACGTTGCTTCTTCAACAAATTACAGGAGTGCCTGATTATTTCCTATAAGTACATATCCAAGAGACATTAGCCAAGCTAATAACATACCCATTGTAACTATTATATTGACACTAGTTAATGCAGTGGCATATGCAGATGGAGTGTATCGAATCATTTCCTTAATACAGTCTTAATTTTGTATGCTTGTTTCCTTTGAGAAGAAAAAGCAATTCAATCTTATTTTAAGGGAAAAAGATTTCACTATCTTCTACAGACTAATAGAGAGTCACTTATTCATTCAAGTAATATTTATTGATTGCCTACAGTGCATACAGATGTCAAGGAATAGAGTTATCCTAAAACGGGAAATTTAAAAAATTATACAAGGGTGTGAAACTAACATTGAAAACCTGTCTTTTTATGATTCAAGATACATGAACCACGAGGAGCTGTTTGTTTAAGCCTGCGCAGGTTGAAACTTTCACAGTGGAGAGGCAGAGCAGATGATGTGTGTGTAGGGGGTGAGTGGGAGGGCAAAGAGTGCAGCTCAGTAAGCAGGAGCTGAAGCAGGCAGCAGAAAAAACGATCATATTGATGCATTCCTCCTCCCTCTCCCACCTCCCGTGATGAAATAATAATAGGGATCCGTTCCATGTGTATTGTATCACCCTTCAGAGTTTACAGAGTGCTTTCACATTCATTACTTTATTTGGTCCTCATGCCAACCCTAAAAGAGAGGCATGGTGGATATTGTTTTTAAGGTGAGAAAATACGGGGCTCAAAGTGGTTAAGTGGCTTTTCCACTGAAAGACAATACAAATTAGTGCCAGGACTAAAACTCATGTCTTTTGTCTCTCAAAGCGGTGTTTTATCCATTGTGTCCATTCCTCCCAGGAGTTCCTACTCCAATCTTCCCATTTGGAAGTACTTGTTGAATACTTGCCATTTGTTGAATACTCCCCTGGACAGGCTGCTGTGCTGACCAGCAGTAGCAGAGGCAGAAGGAGTTAATTCCAACAGTTTGGGTAGAGCAAAAAGGTGTGAATTATTACCACAAGTAAAGATGCTTCTTTTGTCTGTTCTGGCCAAAACTGCTGTGTGTGTGTGTCTCTGAGGGACGAATAGGGGCTGCAACATGGAGATTATATTAATTCTTTAGTCAGCCTCTCTAAGGTTCACTGCTGTTGGTCTGAAGTGATAGTATACAAAAAGCAATACTTCTGATTCCATTTGGTGAAATGGAGAAGAAAAAAAGTAAATACATAAAGTAGCAGTGGTCATAAATGAAGAGAGTAGAATTCAGTGAGCAATTGATATGTACCAAGTGTTTTACTTAAAATATTTTACTTAACCTTTACTATTGTGCCATGACAAGGGTCCCTTCTTAGTGCACTTAGGCAGGTTAAGTCCTAAGTCACAGAATGAGTGATCTCTGAAACCAGGATTCAAATAGGTCTGTATAGGTCCAGAATCAGACATCTTTACTACACCAAATAAAGAACCTATGTTTTCTGGTGAATTTAAACAGGTATTGCTGTTTTAAAAATCAAAGTTGGGAGAGCCCTCTGAGATTTCCTCATCCAGCCTCTCACCAAATACAGAAATCGCTTTAAACACCCATTGCTGATGGTCATTCCAGTGAACCACAGGGGCTATGATTAAGTTTAAATTCTACACGTGGAGATGTATCCATATGGATTTATCCCTTCTCTTGTTAGGTGCTTAATCCAGGGCAAGACCCAGGCATCTGTGTGAGGGAGCAAGTCAGCATTAGAAATATCCTGTGACTACAAGAGGGAGGGATAAAGTCCATGCACGTAGCCTCAGTGTCACCTGACTCCAACTGTTTTGAGATCTGGTCCTTTGCTCTGATGGACCTAACTAACAAGTCCTTGTGGAATTTGCAGTCAGTTTTCTGCAGCTGCAGTACCTTTGTCCCAAGCATGGTTAAAGGAATCACTCAGGTGATGATCAGGCAAGAACTTCATGAATCTTTCTGTTGGTCTTTCACAGGATCTAAATGATACCTGATACCTTGAGTTCAGTTTCTGATGGCCATTTTGGGGCATTCTGATTCTGCAGCCATCTACCAGTGAAGAGATGATCAAGGTCCTGGGAAACCCTCTACTTACTGAGCAAAATAGTGAGAATATGTGACTTATACTGTTTCAGAAATAATATCATTAATACCAAAGGGAGGAGGGGGCTCTCTGTCAAGATGAAATCAGTTGACATATTTACTCTATTGTTACTTCATCTGCAGTAATTCCTTGAGATTGATTTGGAAAAGTGAGGGAGGGTGAGATGGAATTCCACACCCCCAAATTTTCTAAGAGTTTGTAATCCTGCCTCATAAAGGACATCTCACTTTTTAAAAATTTAATACTATCTTAAATATTTTTTTTGTTATAATTGATATTCAAAGTTGTGAGATATATACATATATATATATGTGTGTGTATGTAAAGAGGATCACTTGATGAGATCTATTTTTCTTTCTACCTCACTTATTCCTTTAACAAATATTAAGTTTATCTTCCATCTTAGGCATTTACTCTCTTTCTTGTGTATTCCATTTGCTTTCTGAATTTTCTCTACCTCTTTTCCCTTCCCCTTTTTTCTCTCTCTTTTTTATAACTCTCTCTCTCTTTCTTTAACTTTTTTAAAAATAATGATACTACTTGGGAAGGTATTTAAAGTGAGAATGTACACTAGGGGGAAGACTGGACAGTGTTGTGGATTCTTGTGTTTTGAGTGGGACTGTTTACCCATATCATCCAGTTCCCTATTATTTCCTCACTTAAAACATGTCAAAAGAATGCTTTACTCATCAAGAAGAATACTTAGCTTGTATTGATGGAGAATTCATCTACAGTGACTGACTTCATCCTTTTGGGCGTGATAGATGATCGTCAACTTGGGGGCCTGCTATTTGGAGTATTATTTGTTTACATTGTCACTCTGTTGGAGAATCCAGGCCTGATTGCCCTGATCGGAGTCAGTCCCTGCCTCCACACCTCCATGTATTTTTTCCTCTTTAATCTGTCCTTTCTTGATGTCTGTTTCTCTTCAGTCACAGTCCCAGAGACTTTAGCAAATTTGTTATCTAAGTTGCAGGCTGTTTCTTTCTTTGGATGTGTGACTCAAATTGGGCTTGTTCATAATCTTTGCCTCTGCTGAATGCAACCTTTTGGCTTCTGTGGCCTATGACCGCTATATGGCCGTCTGTAACCCACTGCTCTACCACATCACCATGTCTAGAGTCCATTGTCCCCTCCTGAGAGCAGGATGCTACCTTGGTGGATTAGTTAACATGATTGCTGTGACAACTTCCACCACACAACTATTGTTCAGTCAACCACATGTCCTTCCTCACTTCTTCTGTGACTCCCTCCATTGTTGGCACTGGCTTGCTCAGACCCCTGGGTCACCCAGATCTTGGCTGTTGGCTGTGGGGGATCCACCCTGATCACCTCCATTATGGTAATCCTTGTCTCCTACCTGTCCTTCCTTATCCTGAGAATACCCTCAGCTTCTGGAAAGCAAAAAACGTTCTCTACCTGTGCTTCCCACTTGACTGCTGTTGGCCTATACTATGGAACAACTATGTGCACTTACTTGCAACTCTCTCAAAGTGGGATCCCAGTTAGGAAATCAGATGGTCTCAGTGTTTTATGCAATGGTGATCCCCATGTTAAATCCTCTCATCTACAGTTTGAGAGACCAGGAAGTGAAAGTTGCTTTATGGAAAATATTGGAGCAAAGTCCCTAATTTCCCATTCTGAGTCTCCAGAAAGTACTATGTCCTATGAAGACCTGCCCACAGTTCTATTCACAGTGTTTTCTTTGCCTGTGAATAAAGCCTTGTAAGAATAATTGAACTGCTCTGGCTAAGTGTTTAGAAGTAGATAAATCGCAGTATAATAGGAAGAACTTATAAGGAGAAAATAATGTGCATTTTCTGAAACAACTTATAAGAAATGTTTTAAGAGAAGGAAATATGTTGAATGAATATGTCAACTGGTTGTGAACTACTTTAACACTAGCCAGAGTTCATTCCAAGATAACAAGGTTAGAAAACAATGTAATTTGACTGTAAGTTATAGAAGGGAACAAGGATTCCTTTGCTTTACCACTCATGTGCTTATCTAGAGGATTTCCGTGACATCTTTCAGGCTAAATTAAGTTAAATCTTTATCTTTCATAAGGACTCAGAAGATTCCCAGATGTGTGTTTTCCAAATGCTGTATGATATCTGCCACACTGAACTTATAAAATATGTCTATATGTGAATTCACATGTACAGTTATTGAGATTTATAGGGCTATATCACAAAGAGAATACTCAGCCAAACAAGAGATTGGGTTCACTAATTAGACTAGGATTTGAAGATCTTTTGTAAGAAACAATGGATCATTTATTAGCAAAAATTCCAGGCCTGAATTACAGCTATGGGTTATTGTTGTTGTTTTTTGGTATGCAAAGTTTGAATGGACCTGAGCCAAGTCCATTTGTATTCCTGAATATACTTCCAATAGGAAACACAAGTGTAAATAGAATCCCAATTAATTTATTAGTTCAGGCTAGTCTTCAGAATTTGTAAAGATGTGTGAAATGTGTGGATATTGCTAGCTTGTCTAAATATGTTGACCAACATGCTATCCATAAAAACATAAAATCCTATATCTGAAGAATATAAAACCTTAATATTTTACTTTTATAGAGGAGCAAACCAAGGCCAAGAGAAGAGAAAGTAACTAATATCCAACGACTAGTTGGGGGAAAGTTATTGAAAGGCTCAAGCTACAAGGAAAAACAGAAAGTATTGATAATCTTGATCCACATCTAGGTTAGAAGCAATTTTTAGGCCTCAAGAATGGATTTGCCTCTGCCTCTATTCCCAGAAATGGTCTAGCCTTAGTAGCCAACTGCCAAGGACTCCTAAGCCCCAGTTGTAAGGGACTGTGGTTTACTTGGTAGCAATGTGAAAACCAGCCCCCTTAGAGCTCCAGATCATTATATCCAATTACCAGCTGGAACCTCCTCTTGAAAGTTCCTTAGGCACTTCAAACTTAACGTTCAGAAACTGAACTCTTCTAAACCTGCTCCTCCTCTTTCCCTGTATGGTATCAAGTAAATGGCATCACCCAGTCCCTTAAGTCCAAAACCTGAGTGAGTCCTTGTTACTTCCCTCCCCTTTCACTCCCTATGTATAATCAATTGAGATTCCCTAGTGGCTCAGATGGTAAAGAATCTGCCTGCAATGTGGGAGACCTGGTTTTCATCCCTGGGTTGGGAAGATACCCTGGAGAAGGGGATGGCAACCCACTCAAGTACTCTTGTCTGGAGAATTCCATGGACAGAGGAGCCTGGAGGGCTACAGTCTATAGGGTCACAGTATGAACGACTAACACATATCAAGGTGTTTACCCTTTAGCCCCTTGTCCTCCCTTAATTTCTGTTCTTCTATGGTAACAAGCCCATGCATATGATAGATTTATCCTTGTAGGATTCAAGGTTAGAGACTCTCAGAATCAGAAGTCAGAGGTATAAGAGACCATAGAGATCATTGAGAATTATGGGTTTTAATTTTTTAAGCATCAGAATTATTTCTTCAAGTGAATCCCAATGCAGAACAAAAAAATATAAAACAAAAGTTGAACAAATTTGGCTGGAAAAGTGTGAGGTGCCTATGGGTCCATTGCCTAGCACTCACCTCTCCCTCTCCAAGGCACTGCTGTAGAAACTCAGTGACAGTTTGAAAACACCAGGTTAATTGAAACTGCTCTTTTCGTATATGAAGAAACACAGTCCCCAAGAGAGAGCAATTTTCTTAACTAGTTAGTGGCAGAGGCAGATTTGGAATTCAGGTCTCCTGATTCATACCACAGAATATTGTTTATTACCACATCCTCCAAAATCCCTTTCATGAAGTGAGATACTTTACACTGCTAGGAGTTTGGGATGAAATGGGCTGCTTCTTTGGCAAGTAGAAGTGTCCCCTATCCTCTAATCAGCCCCAGCAAGACTACAGACAGTTACAACCTCATCAGCTTTCATCATTTCTACACGGGGAATGGTAGATCTCAGGGGATACCAAAATACTTTAATAATAGACAGTCCTCACAGTCAGAACTGGGTATATAATTTGTAGCCCCAGTATAAAATGTCAATGTGACATTTGAACAAAAAGCAGAAAAAATTGCCATTAAAGATATTCAAATACAGTTTTTTTTTCCCTTTCAACTGGAGTGTGTCTGTCAACCTCTCATGGTGTTTAAAGTTTTCCTTTTAATTTCATACTCCTTTCAGGCACTGGGATATTTGTGGGGCAAGTGAAGACTCTCATAAGTGCCCTGTTACCCCACCCTGTGATTTGATGCACATGTGTGAGGCCCACTGGCTGCTGGGTCCTTTTCCTTCCTTCTGGGCAGATGCATTGTATCCTGGTCAAGAGTAAATAAGTAGACCCAGGCATATCCTCTTCCCATGGATCAGCCACCCCAACCCAGGGTAGACAGGTGACCACCAAGAGTATTGCAGCCTCTCCACCAGGATGCACTAGGTGCCTGGATCTGGGTGGGCAATAGGGCCGGCTGAGTGATCTGCCAAATATGCCCTGGTAATACCACAGTGGGGCCAGGATGGCTGGCTGTCATCACATTCAACCCTGAGATGTTACAGGGCATGTGTACCTGACCCCCATCCTCCCCTGGCCCATGCCCAGATCCCTGATTGTGGAGGGCTGCAGCAGTCACTAGTAAGACAGAGAATCTGTTCCTGGGAGGTGGAGAAGCAGTGAAAGATGAGACTGTGCTAGCTGAGACTCCGAGCTTCAAGTGCCTAGTCAATTATTCTATCACATTTTGGTGTTCACTTACAAAGCACAAATTTGAATTATTAAAATTCAAACAGTGGCAAGTACAAGTCTCTTCTAAGCTCAGGACCCTGTACTACTGCACTAATCACATGTCCATGAAGCCAGTTCTGCTTAGAGACAGGGATCTCTTTTATCTTTGTGAAGCAGTATAGTGTAGTGGTTAAAGAGCACGAGCTCTGAATCAGACTGCCAGACTTTGAGGCCCACCTCCCTCACTTATTTTTTGACCCTATACAAGTTACTTAACTTTTCTATCTCAATTTTCTTATCTGTAAAAAAGGCTAATAAGATTACACGAAATGAAAATATCTCCTGCCATATCAATAAACCAGAAATGTCACAGCCATCAGCGATTTCTTGCCTCCAAATGTGAATGAGGGCTCCCCAAACTGCAATCCAGTGGATGCTGCCATCCCTAATGGTGATTGCTGAGGACCCTGGCAAATGCAAGAAGCAGCCAGCCATCTACCACTCCTTAAGGTGAACAAGGAAGCAGGATTTGGCCCCAGATAGCTGGCGACTTCACTTTCACTTTTCACTTTCATGCATTGGAGAAGGAAATGGCAACCCACTCCAGTGTCCTTGCCTGGAGAATCCCAGGGACAGGGGAGCCTGGTGGGCTGCCACCTATGGGATCGCACAGAGTCGGACACGACTGAAGCGACTTAGCAGCAGCAGCAGCTGAGGTGCATATGAAATGAATGAATTCAGTGAGCCCACAGGCTTGCATCTTCTCATACATAGAATTTACTTTAACTTCATACCTGATGTTTGACATTTAGATTGCCTGCTCCCTTTGTTGCAAACTTGTGTATAGCCTGACTCACCCTCCTTGCTCCCTTGGAGCAGTTTTCTCAGAGATACTGAGATGCTGTCTCCCGGGGTCAGAGTCCTAAACATTTCCACTAAATAAAATAACTCTCTACTTTCAGGTTGTGGCTATATTTTTTAGTCAACAATAACTTAAGGTTGCTGTGAGGTAATGCATGCACATTGAATAGAATAATGCCCAGATATGTTATCCACTTAATAACTTTTTCATTCTTATTTTTTTTTTTTTTTTTGCTCATAGTGTTGCAGAAAGGGGCCCAAAAGTGGGCTCTTGTCTAACACTCAGAAATGAATTGTTCAAGGAGACACATGTGCTGACAAAGCAAGAGATTTTATTGGGAATCTGTGCCTGGGCCGAGAGCAGTGGGGTTAAGGAACCCAGGAGAACTGCTTGCAGTCCTGGGTTTTATGATGATGGGATTAGGTTCCAGGTTGTCTTTAGCCAATCATTCTGACTCCGAATCTTTCCCGGTGGTGCACACCTTGTTCAGCCAAGATGGATGCCAGCGAGAAGGACTGTGGGAGATGGTTGGACACGTGGTGTCACTCTTTGAGTTTTCCTGAACTCTCACTGTTGATGGGGGCTTATTAGTTCCATGTTCCTGACCAGGACCTCCTGTCATAAAACAACTCATGCCAATGATGACTATGGTGCCTGGCCAGGGTGGGCAGTTTCAGTCAGTGTGCTTCCCCTAATACTAGGGTTCTACAGTTTTTAGATATTCATACAAGCATCAGGTTTTGTTTACTCTGGATCTGCTGTAGGTCTGTGTTCCAAATGGTGTTTACCCATTGTCTGTACAGCATATAACCAGACTTAGTCTCCAGTGACTTCTCAGGCTTCAGGGAAACTCCACTAGATTTATACAAACTGAGTGAGCTGAGTCAGCTGTCACTGGTAGAGTTTAGTCCTTTCACAGACTCAGGACCCATTTGAGCTAGTGTTAGGCTATATGACACTGGGTCTCAATGAAGAGGAAAAGTTAAAACTTTACATAACCTCCTGTTCCTTCCGCCTCTGTAACTCAGCTTGCTGCTTGCAAAGTCTGGGTCACGTAGGTCATGTAGTCTCAGAAAGTGGGGACTTACAATACTAGGAACTGGAGCTTATTTCGCTCTTCCTTGTCCTGCTCTTTGCAATTGCCTGGCCCTTGCAAACCTGCTTAATCATGCCTGTCCATGTAAAGGTCAGGCATCCCCCTCCCCATCTTGACTGCTGTTCCTGTGTGCATGAAACCCCTTAGTTTAAACCAGCCTATTAACAGCTAGTGTTGCCCGCTATAGTCTGTCTATAAAAACTCTGTAATCCCTTTGTTCAGGGCTCAGAGCTTGGAGTATTAACTCCTCTGGGCATGCTGGTGTAATAAACCTGAGTTGTCCAACTCTCCAAGTGTGGTGTTCTTGAGTACTGTTTTCTGCAACATCAGACTACTAAATTCAACTTCAGGGACATCACTTCTCGTTTTGTTGCTTTTCCAATAGGCTTTCAAGAAGAGGATGTTGTCTTATAAATAATGGCTCTTAATTATAGGGTTAATGAAAAGGACCATCTAAGGCAATCTCTGGTGTTCCCATATCAGCAAACTCTTAGCTGCAGCATGTGGGCTCAAATTCCATGACCAGGGATAGAACCTGGGCCCCCTGCATTGGGAGCATGAAGTCTTAGCCACTGGACCAGCAGGAACATTCCTATACCCTCAGATGTGATCAAAGAATAACCACTGACCTCTCTCTGCACTTGCCACTCACAGTGACAGGAGAACCTGAGCCTTGCTTCCCAGGGAGCTCTCAGCTTGTCTCCAAGCCCTCTGTCCCCACTCTGCACACAGGCAGGGTAGGCTGCAGACAGCTACACTTGGGGGCCGGGTCTTCTCCCCAGCACGGCTCCAGATTGCAGTGCTCAGAGCAGCTTCTTTCTCTGACTGAAGGGTCTTGCTGACAGAGTTCTCAGTCACATTGAGCTCAGCCAGAGCCCGTCCCCAGGCTGAGTCAGGAGCTGACCACATGCTCAGATATTGGGAGAGGGTAGTTCTGGGGGTCCCAGTGACAAGATTCTACAGACCCAAAGGCTGAGCTGCAGAGTGCGGCTGGCTGCGTGGTTCCCAGCTACTATCCAAGCCAAGGGCATCTTAGGGACTCTTTTGGCCCGGACCACTTGGGTTTCCTGGTGGGTCTGGTCAGGGGTGTCTCATTGTTGACTTAAAAAATGGTCAGAACTTAAAAGTTGAGAGTTATGTTTCATTCTGTGGAAATTTTTAGGACTTCAAGCCCAGAAGACAGCATCTCAAGTAACCCTGAGAGAACTGCTCCCAGGAGGTGGGGGGAGGAGTCAAGTTATATAGAAGTTTGCAACAAAGGGCAGGTGGGTCTTCCCAGGTGGCACAGTGGTAAAGAACCCACCTGTTGATGTATAAGACACAGAAAAACCAGGTTCTGTCCCTGAATCAGGAAGATCCACTGGAGGAGGAAATGGCAACCCGCTCCAGTATTCTTGCCTGGGAAATCCCATGAGCAGAGGAGCCTGGAGGGCTACAGTCCATGGGGTCGCAGAGTCAGATGCGACTGAGCACACACACATGCACAGTCTGAACATCAAAAGTATTTTTGTGAATTAAAGAAAACCAGATATCTCAAGTTAAGTAATGTAGCACTTTTCTTTGTATGGGAAGATGCGAGAGTCTGGGCTCACTGACATCATTCCTTTCATATGCATCTCAGTTATCTGGGGCCAGTATCCTGTATTTTTCACATCCTGAGCACCTCAAGGTGTAGGGAGTGGCTGCAGCCTAATGCTGCTGATCCTAGGTATTCTTCTCTTTCCTGACTGCCCTGGAGATCTGGAATCCGGTGATGATGTTGGCATCCTTGTTTATTGATACGGCAGGAAATATTCCAATTCTCACCATTCAGGAAGGAAAGTGTCTTGCCTCCTGGATTTTGAATGGCCTCCTGTTCAAGCCTCCCTTTCAAGCCTCCCTGGGTCAGGGGGACTGGCTGGAGCAAATCTACCATCCATGCAAGGGAAGAAATCCTGGCGCTTGGACGTGGCTGAGGTCTCTCTCACTGCGACCCAGAACACCAAAGCGGGGCACTGGGAACAGATACCAGGCTTCTGAAGAGGCAGAAGCCATTTCGTAGAATTCTGAGACCATGGCTCAGCTGGGACTAATGGAAAACAGAAATAAGCAAGTCCAACAACAAATATTTTCTAAGTGTTCATGGTGTATACAAACTTATTCTAGGCTGTATTAGAAGCATAGAGAAGAGAATGGGGAGAGAGGTGGGAGATAACCCTTTCTCTTGAGGACCATAAAGTATGGGCCCCAGAGAAGAAAAGTTTTAAGTACATAAAGGAAAAGTCAAGCAGAAATGGATTTTACTTAATGTTTTTCTTGAAAGGGGGTATGTGAAATGACTATTTCAAACTCAGGAAGTTCCCACTAATTCACATTTTAATTTTAGAGATTTGTTCCTACCTAAAAAATGTAACCTCAATTCAAAACAACAATAAAGGTGTTAATTTCTCTTCAGTAAGAACTGCCACCTTTTCCACACATGCTGATTGACCCTGATAACTAATTGAATTATCTAAAATTACTTTTTTCCTGATTATAAGAGAATGGCGTGCTCATTATTGAGAAAGTGGAAAATACAGGGAAATAAGATGACTATGACTCAGCACCTAGAGACAATTGCCAGTACTTTGTTATATGTCTTTTTTGTGTTACACTTTTATTTATTTATTTAATTTATTTATTTATTTATTTTTGAAATGAATCCGCCACAGGTATACATGTGTTCCACACTTTTAAATGCATGCATACATGTGTGTCTATAAATGTATTTCTAGTAGAATAATGATGTAATATTATTTTGTGCCATGTTCTTTTCACTTGAAATACATTAGAAAAATATGCAAGTCAATAAGCGTTGTTCCTCTTGAGTTTAGTGGTTTCATAATACCCACTGTATGGATGAACTCTCAGGACTGAATGGTTAACAAAGAACTTTGAAAAGATTGATAAGAAGAACATATAGCTTCTATCAATGTGCTCAAAGCAAAAGATGAAACACACAGTTTGGAAGGTGACTGCATTGTGTTAAATTCATGAGTGCTATGTTGTGAACAGTCGTGTCCGACTCTTTGCAGCCCCATAGACTATAGCCCACCAGGCTCCTCAGACCATGGAACTCTCCAAGCAAGAATACTGAAGTGGGTTGCCACTTCCTACTCCAGGGGATCTTACCAACCCAGAGATCTAACCCGTGTCTCTTGTGTCACCTGCATTGGCAGGCAGATTCTTTTACCACTGCATCACCTGGGAAGCCATGAGCCTTGGTTAAATGAAGTTACTTGAAATAAGAATTATATTCTTTGATAAAATCTCATGTGAGCACAAAGACTTTAAATGATACTTTCTTTTGAATGAGTGGAAAAGAGAAAAAGCTGATGTTCTAAAAGATTTTACCAGACATTTTCCCTCAGGTTATGGAGTTGAACAGGCATATTATTTCGGTGTAGAACACTGAAGCCAGCCTGTGTCATCCCAGTGAGTGTCCATCCCAAGGACAGAGGGAGAAAAGCAGGTGAACGCCATGATTCCATAACTGAGGCTGAGAGCAGTCAGTGGGAGGCCGGGGCATGAAGGACTTGTGTTTGCCCTGGAGCTGAGAGGCTTCTGATGATGAGGTGAGGATGATGAATGTTTGTGAATGCAGTGTGCTACTGCTAAGTAGCTTCAGTCATGTCCGACTCTGTGCAACCCCATAGACGGCAGCCCACCAGGCTCCACCATCCCTGGGATTCTCCAGGCAAGAACACCAGAGTGGGTTGCCATTTCCTTCTCCAATGCATGAAAGTGAAAAGTGAAAGTGAAGTTGCTCAGTCGTGTCCGACTCTTCACGACCCCATGGACTGCAGCCCACCAGGCTCCTCCATTCATGGGATTTTCCAGGCAAGAGTACTGGAGTGGGGTGCCATTGTCTTCTCCGGTGAATGCAGTGTAGAGGGAGTTAAAGGCTTCAAAGTCACAGAGGATAAGGAAAAAAACATGGCAGCTTCATCAAAGGAGGAGTATCACAAAATACGTCATCAGTAGTGGAGTTCATGGTCTGTGGTGCTTGGAAAACAAGTTACACAGGATACTGGCCATGGGCACAATGAGCAGAGAAATCTAAGCAGGACAGAGAGATAAAAGGAGATTCACCCCAGTGAAGATGGCCAGCCAGTTTTGCTACTATAGGGAGAGCATAAAGGAGGGTCATTAGCCCAAGAGAAGAGTTAAGATAAAGGTAACTCTGTGGAGGATCAGTCAGTTCTAGGAGAATGAACTTTGCTGTAACATTAGTTTCCTTCCATAGTTCCCCAAAAGCATCTGGGATAAACCTCCTAAGACACAAGCTCAGGGATCTGACGATATTCTGGTTTGGTCCTCTAGTTTTGTTCCTACTCAGAGTTGTCACAAAATTAGTAGAGGCAATTTGGAGTCATCCCAAGGGGTAAAACCAATTTACATCATTCAAAATTCATTTAAAGGCATGTTTAATTAACATAATATTTAATTCTACTTTAATTACTTTTAAGAACCCACATATTGCTTTGGGGAATTAGTAAAATTAGACAAAATTAGTGTGTCATAACATGGAACATGTTGGGAATCATTAGTCTAAACCATCTGGATAGATGGCTGTCTCCCTTTCTACTTGATAATTGCCAGCATTAAAAACCCTACACCTATCCATCCTCCCCTCCATTCACCTCCAGTAGGTATTCTCTTGAGAGCAAGGAGTTCTTATGTTTATCCAACAATATTTATATATTTTTAACTTGAACCTCTGATTCAGCCCAAAGAAATATAGCCTCAGTTTCCTCGTGTATGACCTAAAGGTAATCACAGTTTCTTCCTATCTGCACTATTGTGAGAACTCAATAAGATAATGTACATAAAAGGTATTTGTGAAAAAATTTCCATTATTAGTAAAAATTCCATCTAAGGAAAATGCCAGGCAGTAGTTTTCATTTATACAGTTGAAAAAATAGGGAGCAATAACAATACTGGCCACTAACAGGAGAAATTTTTACAAAGCTTTGCAACTTGAATTCCAAGACACAGTGAGTATTGGAATTAAAATTCTTCATATGTGAAGGATGTAACTTTCACTTCCTTACTCACAAATTAAAAACACCATTTGTAATAACTAACAACACCATTAGCCTCTAATGCTCTTGTCTCCAGCTCCAGGAATATAATTAAGGCATCTTTTACAGCATGGAGCACAAATGAGTGGGGAACCCCAAATATGGAGAGGAAGAACCCTGGATGGGATGTTGTTATTCCATTGTACCTGAGTAGAGGGGATAGATGGTGTTGTAAAGAGTTGGACATGACTGAGCACACACAGAGGTCATAATGGCAAGATGGTGGCAGATGGGAGAACATAGCTTCAATCTAGGATAAAAAATGAACTATCCTTTCTTCAAGGATCAGACATGACTTTGCGTGTCCAGTGCCCAAATTGGGACTTTGTTATTTCAGCTTCAATAGAAAAAGAATTATCTCAATAAGTGTTTTCCTATCTTCTTTATTTAATCTAACTTTCCCCTCATTTTCATCATTTGTTTCTCACATAGAAATAGAATAGTTGGAAGATCAGGGATTTTGAACTCAGACAAGCTTAATGTCTAAACTTCTTGAAGTCTTGGTTTCTTTGAGATCACCAGCCTTTCAACCCTCTTTTGTCTGTTTTCTGTCTCTGTTCTGATTCCCTCACCACATTTTTTCCTCATAACTTTCCCCTATGTCTATGCTCTTGTCACTTCTTCTAAGAATCAGTTTATTGGCAAGGTTGTGGAGAAATTGGAAACTTCATAAACTGCTGGTGGGAATGTAAGATGGTGTGTGCTTAGTTGTTCAGTCGTGTCTGACTCTTTGCGACCCCATGGACTATGGTCTGCCAGGCTCCTCTGTCCATGGGGATTCTCTAGGCAAGAATACCAGAGTGGGTTGCCATGCCCTCCTCCAGGGGATCTTCTCAACCCAGGGATCGAACCCAGGTCTCCCGCATTGCAGGTGGATTCTTTACCAACTGAGCCACCAGGGAAACCCTTAAACAGTTCCTCAAAAAGTTTAACATAGAATCACCATATGACCAAAGATTTTCACTCCTAAGTATATACCCAAGAAAAATAAAAATACATATCCACACAAAAAGTTGTGCATAATGTTTCATATTATCTTCTATAGCCAAAAAGATGAAACTATCCAACTATCCATCAAGGAATGAGCGAATACATGTGGTAAGTCCAAATGAAGGAATATTATTCAGCTATAAGAGGGATCAAATACTGATACATGCTACAACAGGAATGAATCTTGATTTCATTGTGCCAGGAGAAAGAATCCAGTCACAAAAGATCATATACTCTATGATCCCATTTTTAGGTAATGTCCAGAATGGGCAAACCCATGGAGACAAGGGGCTTCCCAGGTGGCACTAATGGTAAAGAACCCACTTACCAATGCAGGAGACATAAGAGACTCCTCCTTGCCATGCCCTGGAGGAAGACATGGCAACCCACTGCAGCATTCTTGCCTGGAGAATCCCATGGACAGAGGAGCTTGGTGGGCTACATTCCATGGGGTCAGAAAGAGTTGGACATGACTGATGCGACACAGCATGCATGGAGACAAAATATAAAACAGTGGTTGCCAGGGGCTGGAAGAGAGAAGAATCAAGAGTAACTACTGATTGGTATGAAGATTTTGGGGAGGATGATGAAAATATTCTAAAACTGATTGTGGTCGCAATGGCACAACTCTGTTAATATAGCAAATATCACTTAATTGTACAATTTAAATAGTTGAGTTGTGTCTAAATATGTGTATTATATCTATATAAATTTTTTTTTAAGAAAAGAATCAGCCCATCTAGTTCTAATTGTTAGTATAAATAGTGTTATTTTAGGAGCCATAGAAAGATTCCCTGGAACTGACATTACTAACCAGAAGGAAGTATTCTAACCAGAATTCTAAACAAATCCTATCTCTGCTTCATAAATGATACAGGGTAAATTCTTTTAATTCTTTAAAATATCACACACATATGATAAAACATTTTTAAATGGTAGTAATTGATACACAGGGCTTCCTAGGTGGCACTAGTGGTAAAGAACCTGCCTGCCAATGCAGGGGACATAAGAGTGCAAATTCGGTCCCTGGTCGGGAAGATTCCCCTGGAGGAGGGCACGGCAACCCACTCCAGTATTCTTGCCTGGAGAATCCCATGGACAGAGGAGCCTGGCGGGCTACAGTCCATGGGGTCGCACAGAGTCAGACATAGCTAAAGGGACTTAGCACACACGCACACAACTGATACACGGTGAAAAATTTTCCTCTCATCCACTATCACCTGTCCTCCAGTTTTCCTCTGAAGGAGCAACTACTCTTACCCATTTTTATTCATCCTTCCATGTTATAATACATTAAAACATGACTTTGAAAAAAAATTTTTTTTCACTGTAATTCTTTAAAAAATTTTTTTTTAATTTTATTTTTTAACTTTACAATATTGTATTGGGTTTGCCATATATCAAAATGAATCCACCACAGGTATACACGTGTTCCCCATCCTGAACCCTCCTCCCTCCTCCCTCCCCATACCATCCCTCTGGGTCATCCCAGTGCACCAGCCCCAAGCATCCAGTATCATGCATCGAACCTGGACTGGTGACTCGTTTCATATATGATATTATACATGTTTCAATGCCATTCTCCCATATCATCCCACCCTCTCCCTCTCCCACAGAGTCCATAAGACTGTTCTATACATTGGTGTCTCTTTTGCTGTCTCGTATACAGCATTATTGTTACCATCTTTCTAAATTCCATATATATGCATTAGTATACTGTATTGGTGTTTTTCTTTCTGGCTTACTTCACTCTGTATAATAGGCTCCAGTTTCACCCACCTCATTAGAACTGATTCAAATGTATTCTTTTTAATGGCTGAGTAATACTCCATTGTTGGTCAGAATGCAAACTAGTACAGCCACTACGGAGAACAGGATGGAGATTCCTTAAAAAACTGGAAATAGAACTGCCTTATGACCCAGCAATCCCACTGCTGGGCATACACACTGAGGAAACCAGAATTGAAATAGACACGTGTACCCCAATGTTCATTGCAGCACTGTTTATAATAGCCAGGACATGGAAGCAACCTAGATGTCCATCAGCAGACAAATGGGTAAGAAAGCTGTGGTACATATACACAATGGAGTATTACTCTGCCTTTGAAAAATTTAAAAAATATTTCACTGTAAATATTGTTCTACACCTTAGTTTTTCCACTTAAAAGTATATTTTAGAGAATGATCTCTATCAGCTATTCCAGTTATTGCTTCAGGCACAAGAAAAAGTCTCAAAAGAGTGACTTAAAACAACAACGGTCATTTATTTTGACAATCAATCTGGGGTTGACTGGGCTCATGTAGAATTCTCACTCAGGATCTCCACGTGGCTGCAATCAGATGGTAATTTGAGGTGGAACAGTTTCATAAGCCACAGGCTTCATCACTTAATATGTCTGGCTCTGGAGACAAGGGCCAATTCCTCCTCAGCCATATCCCCCTCCCTCTTTGTCTCTCTGCCTCTCTCTGTTTCTCTCTCCCCTACCCTTTTCTTCCCTCTGCTCCCCCTCCACCCATTACTGTGGCTTCATGGTAGCCAGATTACATGCATGGCAACTAAATGCTGCTAGAGCAATTGCCCTAAGAGAAACTGGTAGAAGCTGTATGATCTTTCTAACCTAGCCTTGGAAGTCCCACACCATCATTTCTGCTGTATTCTATTCATTTAAGAAGTTTTAAATCCCCAGCTAAGTTCAAGGGATGGTGGCACAGACTTTGACCCTTTTGATTGGACTGACAAGAATTTTTGAATAATGTTTTCTTTTTTAAATTGAAGAATAATTGATTTATAATATCAATCTCGTATTAGTTTCAAGTGTACACCAAGCATAACAATTCAGTTATGCATGTATATACATATACAGTTATACATACATACATATGTATATATATGGGCTTCCCAGGCGGAGCTAGTGTAAAGAACCTGCCTGCTAATGAAGGAGACATAATGAGACACTGGTTCAATCCCTGGGTCAGGAAGATCCCCTGGAGAAGGCAATGGCTACCCACTCCAGTATTCTTGCCTGGAGAATCCCATGGACAGAGGAGCCTGGCGGGCTATAGTTCATAAGGTGGGAAAGAGTCACACATGACTGAAGTGACCTAGCATGCATGCATACATATGCATATGTGTGCATATATCATTTTTCAAATTCTCTTCCCTTATAGGATATTAAAAAATATTGAGTATAGTTAGTTCCCTGTGCCATACAGTAGGTCTAGTTTATATATATATAGGCTTCCCTAGTAGCACTAGTGATAAAGAACCTACTCATCAGTGCAGGAGATATAAGAAACGTGGGTTGGATCCCTGGGTCATGAAGATCCCCTGGAGGAGGGCATGGCAACCCATTGCAGTATTCTTGCCTGGAGAATCCCATGGACAGAGGAGCCTGGAAGGCTACAGTCCATAGGGTTGAAAAGAGTCGGATATGACTGAAGCAACTGAGCAAGTGAGCTATATATATATATATATATATATAGAGAGAGAGAGAGAGAGAGAGAGAGAGAGAGAGAGAGAGCGCGCGCGAGACGCGCGCACGCTTATCTATTTTATATATGGTGGTGGTGGTAGTGGTTTAGTAGCTAAGTCATATCTGACTCTTACGACCCTGTGGACAATAACCCACCAGGCTCCTCTGTCCATGAGATTTCCCAGAAAAGAATACTGGAGTGGGTTTTCATTTCCTTCTCCAGGGAGTCTTCCTGGCCCAGGGATCCAACCCAGATCTCCTGCATTGCAGGAGTGTGTATATGTTAAAACTATAGTTTCTGGTGACTGGGCTTCCCAGTTGGCTCTGTGGTAAAGAATCTGCCTGCCAATGCAGTAGACAAGGGGAAAAGGGTTCAATCCCTGGGTCAGGAAGATCTTCTGGAGGAGGAAATGGCAACCCACTCCAGTATTCTTATCTGGAGATCCCATGATAGAGGAGCCTGGCGGGCTACAGTCCATGGGGTCACAAAGAATTGGACATGACTGAATGGCTGACTGAACACACACACACATACATTAATCCCAACCTCCTAATTTATCCCTCCCCCATTCTGCTTTCTCCCTTGGTGACCATAAGTTTGTTTTCAATGTCTATAAGTTTTAATCCACTGCATCAAACGACATAGAGATAGCTTATTCTTTGTTTAATGACTGTATGGTATTTCATAGTATGAATGCACAATGATGAATCAGTTCCCTATTAATGAACATTTAGATTGCTTTCAGTCTTTTGCTACTGCAACAATGTGCAATAAATCTTTGTGCATAAATCTTTGAAAAAACATGTAAGTATATCTGAAAGATAATTAATTAAACTAGAGCTGCTGGACAAAATGAAATGAGACTTCAAAAACTTTATACCTCCACCAATAATATATGTGGGGGCTTTTTCCACACATTTTTGTCAATGCAATGTATTATTGAACCTATTAATCTTGGCTTTATGTTTGTTGTATTAAACAGCTTTCTGTAAACTCTTCATTTTTTTTGCACAGTTTTAAACTGGTTGGTTTTTTTCTCATTGACTGATAGACTTTTTTTCTGGACACAAGAGAAAACTATAATATACAATATAGGAAAGAATAACAGTAATTATTCAGTGTGTAGTGATATTATTTACTGTGCTAGAAAAGGGAGTCAAGAAACTATTAGTAAAGAACCATCTCATTTTCTTCATTGGTTTTTCTTTACATTGGTTTTAAGACACATACATATGTTCTCTGAATATTACTTTTCTCTCATTCAATCTGTTTTCTGGGAACTGTCACTACACATGATTTAAAATCTCTTCATTCTAACCTCTCTTTTAGTCTCTCTAATATTTTCCATTCATGTGTCCTTCTGGATTATGTCTTTAGATTTATCTTTCAGTTTGCTAATTCTGTTTTTGATTCTATCAAATCTGTTGTTTAATTTAGTCATAAACTTTTCATTTTAAAGGATATCTTTTTCAGTTCTAAAGTTTCCACTTGGTTCTTTATGATCCCTGCCTGATTTCTCAAAATAGTATCTTGTTTTATGATTCTGATTCTTTTATGATGTTCAGTTCAGTTCAGTTCAGTCACTAAGTCGTGTCTGACTCTTTGCAACCCCATGGACTGCAGCACCCCAGGCCTCGCTGTCCATCACCAACTCGCAGAGTTTACCCAAACTCATCTCCATTGAGTCGGTGATGCCATCCAACCATCTCATCCTCTGTCGGCCCCTTCTCCTCCTGCCTTCAATCTTTCCCAGAATCAGGGTCTTTTCAAATGAGTCAGCTTTTTGCATCAGGTTGCCAAAGTATTGGGAGTTTGAGCCTCAGCATCAGTCCTTCCAATGAACACTCAGGATCGGTCTCCTTTAGGATGAAGTGGTTGGATCTCTTTGCAGTCCAAGGGACTCTCAAGAGTCTTCTCCAACACCACAGTTCAAAAGCATCAATTATTTGATGTTCAGCTTTCTTTATGGTCCAACTGTCACATCTATACATGACTACTGGAAAAACCATAGCCTTGACTAGACGGATTTTTATCGTCAAAGTAATGTCTCTGCTTTTTAATATGCTGTCTAGGTTGGTCATAGCTTTTCTTCCGAAGAGCAAGCATCTTTTAATTTCATAGCTGCAGTCACCATCTGCAGTGATTCTGGAGACCAAAAAAGTAAAGTCTGCCACTGTTTCCCCATCTATTTGCCATGAAGTAATGGGACCAGATGCCATGATCTTAGTTTTCTGAATGTTGAGCTTTAAGCCAACTTTTTCACTCTCCTCTTTTTATGTTGTAAATCATTACAAATATTCATTACAAATATTCAATTTACTTAAACAAGCAAACAAAAAAAAACAGGTCACTCATTTCTCTCACCCCCTCACAACCACAAATCCGTTCTTTGTATCTATGGCTTTGTTTTTTTCTTTTTAATTTTAGATTCCACATATTAGAGAAATCATACACTATTTGCCTTTGTCTGGCTTACTTCACTTATCATAATGTCCTCTATTTCCATCCATGTTGTGGTAAATGGCAGCATTTCATTATTTTATTTATGGCTTTATATACATATATGAAATGGAATATTATATATACCACAATTTCCTAATCCATTTATCCATCAATAAACACTTAGGTTGTTCCCATATATTAGCTACTATAAATAATGCTGCAATGAACATGAGAGTGCATATTTCTTTTCAAATTAGTGTTTTCATTTCCTTTGGATAAATACCCAGAAATAGAATTGCTAAATTACATAGTAGCTGTATTTTAATTTTTAAAGAAACCTCTATACTGTTTTCCATAGTGGTTGTACCAACTTTTATTTTCATCAACAGTGTATGAATGCTCCCTTTTCTCCACATCCTCACCAATACTTGTTATATCTTGTCTTTTTCATAACAGCCATTCTGAGAGGTGTGAGGTGCTATATCTTTGCATTTCCTGGGTGATTAACAATACTGAGAATATTTTCATGTAACTCTTGGCCATGTGTATGTGTTCTTTGCAAACATGTCTAATCGGATCTTCTGTCCAATTTTTTAAAAAATTGATTAATTTATTTTAATTGGAAGCTAGTTCAGTTCAGTCAGTAATATCTGACTTTTTGTGACCCAGTGGATTGCAGCATGCCAGGCTTCCCTATTGTCACCATCTCCCAGAGCTTGCTCAAACTCATGTTCATTGAGTCGGTGAGGTCATCCAACCATCTCATCTTCTGTCATCCCCTTCTCCTCCTGCCTTCAATGAGTCAGTTCTTCACATCTGGTAGCCAAAGTATTGGAGTTTCAGCTTCAGTATCAGTCTTTCCAATGAATATTCAGGACTGATTTCCTTTAGTATTGACTGCTTTGATATCCTTATAGTCCAAGGGACTCTCAAGAGTCTTCTCCAATGCCACAGTTCAAAAGCATCAATTCTTCCGCACTCAACTATCTTTATAGTCCAACACTCACATCCATACATCACTAGTGGAAAAACCATAGATTTGACTAGATGGATCTTTGTTGGCAAAGTAATGTCTCTGCTTTTTAATATGCTGTCTAGGTTGGTCATAACTATCCTTTCAAGGAGTAAGTGTCTTTTAATTTCATGGTGGCAGTCACCATCTGCACTGATTTTGGAGCCCCCAAAAGTAAAGTCTGCCAGTGTTTCCACTGTTTCTCCATCTATTTGCCATGAAGTGATGGGACCGGATGCCATGATCTTAGTTTTCTGAATGTTGACCTTTAAGCCAACTTTTTCACTCTGCTCTTTCACTTTCATCAAGAGGTTCTTCAGTTCTTCCTCACTTTCTGCCATAAGGGTGGTGTCATCTGCATATCTGAGGTTACTGATATTTCTCCCAGCAATTTTGATTCCAGCTTGTGCTTCTTCCAGCCCAGTGTTTCTCATGATGTACTCTGCATATAAGTTAAATAAGCAGGGTGACAATATACAGCCTTGATGTACTCCTTTCCAGGTTTGGAACCAGTCTGTTGTTCCATGTCCAGTTCTAACTATTGCTTCTTGACCTGCATAAAGATTTCTCAGGAGGCAGTTCAGATGGTCTGGTATTTCCATCTCTTTCAGAATTTTCCACAGTTTGTTGTGATCCACACAGTCAAAGGTTTTGCAATAGTCAATAAAGCAGAAGTAGATGTTTTTCTGGAACTCTCTTGCTTTTTCAATGATCCAGTGGATGTTGACAATTTGATTTCTGGTTCCTTTGCCTTTTCTAAATCCAGATTGAACATCTGGAGGTTCATGGTTCACGTACTGTTGAAGCCTAGCTTGGAGAATTTTGAGTATTACTTTGCTAGTGTGTGAGATGAGTGCTATTGCCCAGTAGTTTGAGTATTCTTTGGCATTGCCTTTCTTTGGGATTGGAATGAAAACTGCCCTTTTCCAGTCCTGTGGCCACTGCTGAGTTTTCCAAATTTGCTGGCATATTGAGTGCAGCACTTTCACGTCATCATCTTTTAGGATTTGAAAATAGCTCAATTGGAATTCTGTCACCTCCACTAGCTTTGTTCATACTGATGCTTCCTAAGGATTGCTTGACTTTGCATTCCAGGATGTCTGGCTCTAGCTGAGTGATCACACCATCGTGGTTATCTGGGTCATGAAGATTTTTTGTATACTTCTTCTGTGTATTCTTGCTACCTCTTCTTCATATCTTTTGCTTCTGTTAGGTCCATACCATTTCTGTCCTTTATTGTGCCCATCTTTGCATGAAATGTTCCCTTGGTATCTCTAATTTTCTTGAAGAGATTGCTAGTCTTTTCCATTCTATTGTTTTCCTCTATTTGTTTGCATTGATCACTGAGGAAGGCTTTCTTATCTCTCCTTGCTATTTTTTGGAACTCTGCATTCACATGGGTATATCTTTCCTTTTCTCCTTTGCCTTTCACTTCTCTTATTTTCTCAGCTATTCGTAAGACCTCCTCAGACAACCATTTCCCCTTTTTACATTTCTTTTTCTTGGGGATGGTCTTGATCACTGCCTCCTGTACAATGTCACAAACCTCCATCCATAGTTCTTCAGGCACTCTGTCTATCAGATCTAATCCCTTGAATATATTAGTCACTTCCACTGTATAATTATAAGGGATTTGATTTATGTCATGCCTAAATGGTCTAGTGGTTTTCCCTACTTTCTCCAGTTTAAGTCTGAGTTTGGCAATAAGTGATACATGTTCTGAGCCACAGTCAGCTCCCAGTCTTGTTATTGCTGACTGTATAGAGCTTTTCCATCTTTGGCTGCAAAGAATGTAATCAATATGATTTTGATATTGGCCATCTGGTGAAGTACATGTTTAGAGTCTTCATTTGTGTTGTTGGAAGAGGGTGTTTGCCATAACCAGTCTGTTCTCTTGGCAAATCTCTGTTAGCCTTTGACCTGCTTCATTTTGTTCTCCAAGGCCAAATTTGCCTGTTACTCCAGGTATCTCTTGACTATGGTTCCTCAGCAGGGAGTTGTAATTTTGGAGTTATTGCATGAGAAGATGAGCGCACGTCCTTCTACTTTGCCATCTTGGAGAAAATCAATTGGTGGCTAATTACTTTACAATATTGTGATGGTTTTTGCCATACACTGACATGAATCAGCCACGGATGTACATGTGTCCCCTATCCTAAACCCCCTTCCCACCTCCCTCCCCATCTCATCCCTCTGGCTTGTCCCAGTGCAACAGCTTTGAGTGCCCTGTTTCATGTATCGAACTTGCACTGGTTGTCTATTTCACATAAGGTAATATACATGTTTCAATGCTATTCTCTCAGAACATCCCACCCTCTCCTCCCACAAAGTCCAAAAGTCTGTTCTTTATATCTGTGTCTCTTTTGCTGTCTTGCATATAGGATTACTGTTACCATCTTTCTAAATTCTATATATATGCATTAATACACTGTATTGGTGTTTTTCTTTCTGACTTACTTCACTCTGTATAATAGGCTCCAGTTTGATCCATCTCATTAGAACTGATTCAAATGCATTCTTTTTAATAGCTGAGTAATATTCCATTGTGTATATGTACCACAGTTTTCTTATCCATTCATCTGCTCATGGACATCTAGGTTGCTTCCATGTCCTAGCTATTGTAAACAGTGCTGCGATGAACATTTGGGTACACGTGTCTCTTTCAGTTCTGGTTTCCTCGGTGTGTATGCTGGGTCATATGGCAATTCTATTTCCAGTTTTTCAAGGAATCTCCACACTGTTCTCCATAGTGGCTGTACTAGTTTTCATTCCCTCCAACAGTGTAAGAGGGTTCCCTTTTCTCTGCACCCTCTCCAGTATTTATTGTTTGTACAAATTTTGATGCCAGCCATTCTGACTGGTGTGAGATGCTACTTCATTGTGGTTTTGAATTGCATTTATCTGATAATGAGTGATGTTGAGCATCTTTTCATGTGTTTGTTAGCCATCTGTATGTCTTCTTTGGAGAAATGTCTGTTTAGTTCTTTGGCCCAGTTTTTGATTGGGTTGTTTATTTTTCTAGAATTGAGCTACAGGAGCTGCTTATATATTTTTGAAGTTAATTCTTTGTCAGTTGCTTTGTTTGCTATTATTTTCTCCCATTCTGAAGGCTGTCTTTTTACCTTGCTTATAGTTTCCTTCATTGTGCAAAAAGTATTTAAGTTTAATTAGGTCCCTTTTGTTTACTTTTGCTTTTATTTCCATTACTCTGGGAGGTGGGTCATAGAGGATCTTGCAATTTATGTCAGAGAGTGTTTTGCCTATGTTTTCCTCTAGGAGTTTTATAGTTTCCGGTCTTACATTTAGATCTTTAATCCATTTTGAGTTTTTTCCAGTGTCTGTGTATGGTGTTAGAAAGTGTTCTATTTTCATTCTTTTACAAGTGGTCGACCAGATTTCCCAGCACCACTTGTTAAAGAGATTGTTGTTTCTCCATTCTATATTTTTGCCTCCTTTGTCAAAGATAAGGTGTACATGGTGCGTGGTTTATCTCTGGGCTTTCTATTTTGTTCCATTGATCTATATTTCTGTCTTTGTGCCAGTACCATACTGTCTTGATGACTGTAGCCTTGTAGTATAGTCTGAAGTTAGGCAGGTTGATTCCTCCAGTTCCATTCTTCTTTCTCAAGATTGCTTTGGCTATTTGAGGTTTTTTGTATTTCCATACAAACTGTGAAATTATTTGTTCTAGTTCTCTGAAAAAGACCATTGGTAGCTTGATAGGGATTGCATTGAATTTATAGATTGCTTTGGGTAGTATACTCATTTTCACTATACTGATTCTTCTGATCCATGGACATGGTATATTTCTCCATCTATTTGTGTCCTCTTTGATTTCTTTCACCAGTGTTTTAATGTTTTATATATATAGCTCTTTTGTTTCTTTTGGTAGATTTATTCCTGAGTATTTTATTTTTTCTGTTGCAGTGGTGAATGGGATTGTTTCCTTAATTTCTCTTTCTGCTTACTCATTGTTAGTGTATAGGAATGCAAGGGATTACTGTGTATTAATTTTATTTCCTGAAACTTTACTATATTCATGCATTAGCTCTAGTAATTTTCTGGTGGAGTCTTTAGTGTTTTCTATGTAGAGGATCATGTCATCTGCAAATAGTGAGAGTTTTACTTCTTCTTTTCCAATCTGGATTCCGTTTTTTTCTTTTTCTTCTCTGATTGCTTGGCTAAAACTTCCAAAACTATTTTGAATAGTAGTGTTGAGAGTGGCCACCCTTGTCTTGTTCCTGACTTTAGGGGAAAAGCTTTCAATTTTTCACCATTAAGGATGTTTGCTGGGGGTTTATCATATATGGCTTTTATTATGTTGAGGTGTGTTCCTTCTATTCCGGCTTTCTGGAGAGTTTTTATCATAAGTAGGTGTTGAATTTTGTCAAAGGCTTTCTCTGCATCTATTGAGATAATCATATGGCTTTTATCTTTCAATTTGTTTATGTGGTGTATCACATTGATTGCTTTGTGAATACTGAAGAATCTTTTCATCCCTGGGAGAAAGTCCACTTGGTCATGATGTATGATCTTTTTACTATGTTGTTGGATTCTATTTGCTAGACTTTGTTGGGGATTTTTCCATCTATGTTCATTAGTGATATTGGCCTGTAGTTTTCTTTTTTTGTGGTATCTTTGTCTGGTTTAGGTATTAGGGTGATGGTGGCCTCATAGAATGAGTTTGGGAGTTTACCTTCCTCTGTAATTTTCTGGAAGAGTTTCAGTAGGATAAGTGTTAGCTCTGCTCTAAATTTTTGGTGGAATTCACCTGTGAAGCCATTTGGTCCTGGGCTCTTGTTTGTTGGAAGATTTTTGATTATAGTTTTGATTTCCGTGCTTGTGATGGGTCTCTTAAGATTTTCTATTTCTTCCTGATTCAATTTTGGAAGGTTATACTTTTCTAAGAATTTGTCCGTTTCTGCCAAATTGTCTATTTTATTGGCATATAGTTGCTGATAGTAGTCTCTATGATCCTTTGTATTTCTGTGTTGTCTGTTGTGATTTCTCCATGTTCATTTCTAGTTTGGTCGATTTGATTCTTCTCCCTTTTTTTCTTGATGAGTCTGGCTAATGGTTTGTCTATTTATCTTCTCAAAGAACCAGCTTTTAGTTTTGTTGATGTTTGCTATAGTCTCCTTTGTTTCTTTTTCATTTGTTTCTGCTCTGATTTTTATAATTTCTTTCCTTCTGTTAACCCTGGGGTTCTTCATTTCTTCTTTTTCTAGTTGCTTTATTTGTAAAGTTAGGTTATTTATTTGATTTTTCTCTTGTTTCTTGAGGTAAGCTTGTATTGCTATGAACCTTCCCCTTAGCGCTGCTTTTACTGAATCCCATAGGTTTTGGGTTGTTGTGTTTTCATTTTCATTTGTTTCTATGCATACTTTGATTTCCTTTTTTATTTTTTCCATGATTTTTTGATTATTCAGAAGCACGTTGTTTAACCTCCATATGTTTGTATTTTTATATTTTTTTTCTTTGTAGTTGATACCTAATCTTACTGCATTGTGATCAGAAAAGATGCTTGAAATTATTTCAATTTTTTTTGAATTTACCAAGGCTAGATTTATGGCCCAGGATGTGATCTATCCTAGAGAATGTTCCCTGTGCACTTGAGAAAAAGGTGAAATTCATTGTTTTGGGGTGAAATGTCCTATAGATATCAATTAAGTCTAACAGGTCCATTTTATCATTTAAAGTTTGTTTCTCCTTGCTAATTTTCTGTTTGATTGATCTATCCATAGGTGTGAGTAGGGTATTAAAGTCTCACACTATTATTGTGTTACTATTAATTTCCCCTTTCATACTTGTTAGCATTTGCCTTATGTATTGAGGTGCTCCTATGTTGGGTGTATATATATTTATAATTGTTATATCTTCTTCTTGGATTGATCCTTTGATCATTATATAGTGCCCTTTGTCTATTTTCATGGCCTTTATTTCAAAGTGTATTTTATCTGATATGAGTATTGCTACTCCTAATTTCTTTTGGTCTCCATTTGCATGAAATATCTTTTTCCAGTCCTTCACTTTCAGTCTGTATGTGGTCCTTGGTTTGAGGTGGGTCTCTTGTAGATAGCATATATAGGAGTTTTGTTTTTGTATCCATTCAGCCAATCTTGGTCTTTTGGTTGGGGCATTCAACCCATTTATATTTAAGGTAATTATTGATAAGTATGATCCTGTTGCCATTTACTTTGTTGTCTTGGGTTCGAGTTTATAAACCTTTTCTGTGTTTCCTGTCTAGAGAAGATTCTTCAGTATTTGTTGAAGAGCTGGTTTGGTGGTGTTGAATTCCCTAAGCTTTTGCTTGTTTGTAAAGCTTTTGATTTCTCTTTCATATTTGAGTGAGATCCTTGCTTGGTATAGTAATCTGGGTTGTAGGTTTTTCTCCTTCATCACTTTAAGTATGTCCACTATTCCTTTCTGGCCTGAAGAGTTTCTATTGAAAGATCAGCTGTTATCCTTATGGGAATCCCCTTGTGTGTTATTTGTTGTTTTTCCCTTGCTGCTTTTAATATTTGTTCTTTGTGTTTGATCTTTGTTAATTTGATTACTGGTTCCAAATAGGAAAAGGAGTACATCAAGGCTGTATATTGTCACCCTGCTTATTTAACTTATATGCAGAGTACATCATGAGAAACTCTGGGCTGGAGGAAGCACAAGCTAGAATCAAGATTGCCAGGAGAAATATCAATAAACTCAGATATCCAAATGACACCATCCTTATGGCAGAAAGTGAGGAAGAACTAAAGAGCCTCTTGATGAAAATGAGAGAGGAGAGTTAAAAATTGGCTTAAAGCTCAACATTCAGAAAACTAAGATCATGGCATCTGGTCCCATCACTTCATGGCAAATAGATGGGGAAACAGTGGAAACAGTGGAAACAGTGGCTGACTTTATTTTTATGGGCTCCAAAATCACTGCAGATGGTGATTGCAGCCATGAAATTAAGAGATGATTACTCCTTGGAAGGAAAGTTATGACCAACCTAGACAGCATATTCAAAAGCAGAGACATTACTTTGTCGACAAAGGTCCATCTAGTCAAGGCTATGGTTTTTCCAGTGGTCATTTATGGGTGTGAGAGTTGGACTATAAGGAAAGCTGAGCGCCAAAGAATTGATGTTTTTGAACTGTGGTGTTGAAGAAGACTCTTGAGCGTCCCTTGGACTGCAAGGAGATCCAACCAGTTCATCCTAAAGGAGATCAGTCCTGGGTGTTCATTGGAAGGACTGATGTTGAAGCTGAAACTCTAATACTTTGGCTACCTGATGTGAAGAGCTGAGTCATTTGAAAAGACCCTGGTTCTGGGAAAGATTGAGGGCAGGAGTAGAAGGGGATGACAGAGGATGAGATGGTTGGATGGCATCACTGACTCACTGGACAAGGGTTTGGGTGGACTCTGGTTGTTGGTGATGGACAGGGAGGCCTGGTGTGCTGCGGTTCATGGGGTCACAAAGAGTCGGACCTGACTGAGTGACTGAACTGAGTAGGTTATAAACATGAAAATTAAAAGAATAATAAAGAACTTAAATTTAAAAAATTAAAATGTGATAATAGTAAAAATATATCTTGGGATTTCTCTGGAGCTGTTGTGGGCATTGTAGGGTCAGTTCAGTTTCAGATAGTTCCTTGTTCCAGCTTTTACTTGTTCTCAAGGTCTATAGGCCCCTTCCAATGCTTAGTCAATGTTAACTATAGAGTTTTAATCTGTTGCACCTGTCACTTCCAGAGCAGTTCCCTCTTTGTTTATTTTGGATTCCTCTGTTTGCAAGTCTCTTCAGTGTCTAATTTTCACCCTGCTTCAAAGGGGCGAAGGTGGTCACTTGTTTAGGCTCACTTGTTCAGTTGTGTTGTGGGGAGGGAGCGACACTGCAAACAAATATTGCTGGCATGTGTGCTGAGTGATCACAGTGTATGGACCACACTGGGCTTGCCCCAGCTCACGGTGGCACATGCTTTCCGGGTCTACACTGCTCAGGGTCCACGGTACTCTGCAGGGGCACTATCCAAAGTGGGCCCTGCATTTTGTGCACTTTCCAGATCTGAGCTGCTCAGGTTCAGTTTCTCGGGTACTCCACAAGGGCACAGACTCAGTTGGGTGAGCGTTTTGTGCCCTTCCCAAGTCCGAGCAGCGCAGGTGACTATGTGCTTGGTGAGCACACTGTCCCAGGTGGGCCGTGCATCTTAATCACCTCCCCAGTCCTGGCTGCTCAGTTTCCCGCTGTGCCATGAGAGCACCATCTCACGTGTGCTGTGTGTCTCCTCTGGGGAGCTGATCTCAGGCTGCAACTCTCCTGGCAGATGTCAACTGTCCAGGATCCCAGGAAGACATGGTTAGCAACTGGGAGCCTGCTCACAGTTTGGTGGGGGTTGATGGTCTCTGGGGCTGAGATTGCCCTTGCCTTCTGGCTCTGTCTGTCATGTGCCTGCCTGCCTCTCTGCCTCCAGTAGGAGGATGGGGCCTGTATGCAGCTGGCTAGCTCTCCTTTGGTATTCGCTCAATCCTTTGTTCTGTGAGTGGGCCAGGCTGTGCGTTAAAGCCTTTCACGGGAAAGTTCTCTCTCTCTTTTTTTCTCCCTGGCCATCCCACAGTTTGGGTTGCTATCTCATGTTAGCTCCCTCAGATTGTCCTCAGGGCATTCAGGCCCGGTCCTTACCCTAAGGACAGATGATGCAGCCCATGTCTCCCCATCTAACCCCCTGGTGGATAGCTTGCTGGTGGTGGATGCGAGCATCTGGGCTACTTCTCTGCTGGCAGTTGTGGTTAGGTGCGTATTCTGTGGTTTTTTTTTTTTTTTTTTCCTCCCAGTTATGTTGCCCTCTGAGATTCCAAAACTCCCCACAGACCCGCCTGTGAGAGGGTTTCCTACTGTTTGGAAACTTTTCCTCCTTCACAACTTCCTCTCCAGGACAGGTCTCTTTCCCTAACTCTTTGTATCTCTTTTTGTCTTTTATATTTTGTCCTACCTCCTTTTGAAGGGAGTGGACTGCCTTTCTGGGTGTCTGGTGTCCTCTGCTAGCATTCAGAAGTTGTTTTGTGGAAGCTGCTCAGCATTCAAATGATCTTTTGATGAATTTGTGAGGGAGAAAGTGGTCTCCCTGTCCTATTCCTCTGCCATCTTGGGACCACCTCCTTCTGTCCAATTTTTAATCAGATTTTTTACTATTAAGTTGTATGAGTTCTTTACACATTGGGGATGTTATTCCCTTATCAGATAGATGTGTTGCAATTATTTTCTGCTATTCAGTAGGTTGTCTTTTCATTTTGTTGCTGGTTTTTCTTCCCTGTGCAGGAGCTTTCAACATTAGTACAATGTAGCTGCACATATTATTTTTGCTTTTGGTATTAGATTAAAAAAATCATCACCGAGACCTATGTCAAGAAGCTTACCACCTATATTTTCCTCTTGGAGTTTAATGATTTCAAGTTTTGCATTCTAGTATTTAATACATCTTGAGTTAACTTTTTTATATTGTGTAAGATAATGGTCCAGATTCATTATTTTGCATGTGGCTGTTCTATTTTCCAAACACCATTCATTGAAGACAATGTCCTTTCCCAGCTATTTATTCTTGGCTTCTTTTTTATAAATTAATGACCATATAAACCCATATGTGGGTTTATTTCTGGGCTTTCCCTTCTGTTCCATTTATTTATGTGTCTGTTTTTATGCTAATACCATACTGCTTTAATTACAATAGCTTTGTAATATGACTTGAAATTAGGGAGAAAATTTTTCTTTCTCAAGATCGCCTTGGCCATTCAGGGTCATTTGTGGTTCCATACACATTTTAGGACTGTTTGTTTCATTTCTGAGAAAAATACCATTGTAATTTTTTAAATATAAATTTATTTATTTTACATTGTAATTTTGATTATGGGTACTGAGGTTCCAGGCCTGTCTGTCTTTTTCTCTCCACTTTCGTTATTTTAAAGGTTATTTTACTTTCGCGTCTGCGCGCTTTGTCTTCTTTGTGGTCTGCTGTCTTTTCCTCATTCAATGTCGTCTCAACCCTGGAATCAGAATTTACTACTGTATGTGATTTGCGTGATCAGACGCTACAGAATGAATCTTGGCGGAGGGATCCCTGCTGGGGCTCTAAGGGAACCACTTGTCGACAGGCACAACCTTCAGCTTCCTGACCTCTGGAGCTCACTGTTGGCAGCAAACAGGCATTGAATGGACCATGATGGATCCAGGATTGGGAGAGAATTTGACCAGAGCCCTGTGTACATCAGGGCCTACATAGGTTGATGGCAGCCTGATTGCAGTTTGGTTCAGTTCTGTAACAGGAGTTTCAGCTGTGGAGTCAGAATGCAAGGCCTCTTGAGAAAGATGTACATTTACTTCTGAAGCATGAAGGTTTGGGTTGTTGTGTAACCTAAGTGTGTAGAGGTAAAAAGCTTGTGGCTGTTTTGGTTATTAAGGTTTTAACTTTGTAGCCTTCCTGTCTAGAGAAATAAAATAAAATCCTTTAAATGAAAGAAATAAAGGTTATTTTATATAAAATATACAAAATTTTAATCTGTATTTAGCAGGGTAAACAGGAAAAATTAAATAGATTCTATTTTTCCACAAGTGGAAATTAATAAAGGTTTGAAGAGTTAATTTATCTGTCTTTTCTTTTATGACTGCTTGGTTCATGTCATACTTAGAGAGCTCTTCTCTACTCTGAAATGAAAGACAAGAACTAACATATTTTCTTATAGTACTTTGTCTTCATTTTTAAATTTGCATCTTTGAGCCATCTGAAATTTATTTTGATATATGGCATGAGATCAGGAGCAAAATCTTTTTTTTTTTCCTAGTAGGAAATCCATTTGTCTCAGGACCATTTATTAATCAAACCATCTCTTCTTTTTCCTATTTAATTGCCATCTTCTCAATATACCACATTCCAATATGATTTGGGTTTCTTTACTTTATAATGCATAAGAGATTGTATGCCAGTTCCACTTCATTATTCTTTTGCAGAAAGGCCCTGTTTTATGCTTAAATGATTTTTCCCAGATAATTTTAAAATAAGCTTCATTAACTTAAAAATTTTTAAAATTCCTTTATTGATGGATGTATGTCACTATGCATTTGTCCACATTCAGAGAATGTACAACACCAAGAGTGAACTCTAAAGTAAACTATGAGTTTTGGCTGATAATCATGTGCTAATATGAGTTCATCCTTGGTTTAAAAAAATGTATCATTCTGGTGAGTGATGTTGATAAAGATGTTGGGTATGTATGTGTGGAGGCAAGGGGCATGTGGAAAATTTCTGTACTACCTCCCAATGTTGTAAATGTCATAAACTTAAAACTGCTCGAGAAAATAAAGTTTAAGAATTCCTGTCAGTGTATCAGTAGGTGTATAAATAGGATCCTGTTAACAGTATAGATGAATTTAAGGTGAAGTATGTCATCCCATTCATTAACTTTTATGACCCAACATAATGTTTTATGTTTTCTTTTTATTTATTTATTTATTTCTTATTTTATTTTTTAACCTCACAACATTGTATTGGTTCTGCCATACATCAACATGAATCTACCACAGGTACACACATGCTCCCCATCCTGAACCCTCCTCCTTCCTCCCTCCCCACACCATCCCTCTGGGTCATCCCAGTGCACCAGCCCCAAGCATCCAGTATCGTGCATCGAACCTGGACTGGCGACTTGTTTCATATATGATATTATATATATTTCAATGCCATTCTCGCAAATCATCCCACCCTCTGTCTCTCCCAGCTGTGGTACATATACACAATGGAGTATTATTCAGCCATTAAAAAGAATACATTTGAATCAGTTCTAATGAGGTGGATGAAACTGGAGCCTATTATACAGAGTGAAGTAAGCCAGAAAGAAAAACACCAATACAGTATACTAACGCATATATATGGAATTTAGAAAGATGGTAATAATAACCCTGTATATGAGACAGCAAAAGAGACACTGATATATAGAACAGTCTTATGTTTTCTTTATGTGTTCCCTATACATTTCTAGTTAGGTCTATTCCTAGATTCTTTATTTGTTTGTTTGTTTGCTCTTATAGTTGCAATTGTAAATGTTATGTTTTCATGATGTTAAAAATGTGTTTATATTTGAACACTTGCATTTTTTATTTTTATTTTTGTGTTATGTGTCTTTTTTAGCTCTCTTATTTTTAAAGAATAAAATATGTTTATTTTTAAGTAAATAAACTATACATTTGGATTAATTTTGAATAGCATTATAAATCTTAAAACAGAATGCTTGATAATACTTTCTCTGCTATAGAAAAGGTGACTTAACATTATTTATAGTTCCTATTTTTTTCTATCCTATAAGATATTTATTTTAATGACCTTCTTAGGTCTAAATTACAATGTTGTTTGGTAGATTTAATTTTTTCATTTTTTAAAAAATTGAGGTATAGTTGATTTATAATGTATTATAATGTAATACAGGTGTACAGCATGGTGATTCAGTATTTTGGGAAGTATTTCAGCCTTGAAAGAACTCCTGTATCCCCTTCAACTGTATTACCCAATTGTTAATATTTTAGTATATTCACTCTATTTCTCCCTTTCTCTATAGACACATGTACACATGAACACACACACAATCATTACTTTTTTTTTTATAAAACAGTTGGTTTGAGAGCAAAGTTCATGTATATGTCCAATCATTCCAAAATACTCCAGTATTTCAATTGAGTGTACTCAATTGAAATGTGTGTACTCAATTGAGTACACTGAACTGAGTACAGAGTGTACTCAGTTTAACTGAGTGTACTCTCAAAAGCAAGGATATTGTCTCTCATAGTCACAAATAGAAACATCAACAAACTAACATTGATACAGTGCTACGATACAACCTACAGATTCTATTCAAATTGTACCAACTGTACAAAAATGTCTCTTTTTATTTTCTGGTCCAAGATCCAATCCAGAAACACATTTTACTTTTAATCTTCATTTTTTTATACTCTCCCACACTATAGAACATTTTCTTACTCTTTTCTTATTTTCATGACCTTGAAGTTTAATAAATACATGTCTTCCGTTTCATATGATATCCCTCAACCTGGATTTATTCGACAATTTGTTGGTGTTCAGTTTCTCAGTCATGTCCGACTCTTTGTGACCCCACAGACTGCAGCACACCAGGCTTCCCTGTCCTTAACCATCTCCCAGAGCTTGCTCAAACTCATGTCCATTGAGTCAGTGATGCCATCCAACCATCTCATCCTCTGTCATCCCCTTCTCTTCCTGCCTTCAATCCTTCCCAGCATCAGGGTCTTTTCCAATGTGTTGGCTCTTTGCCTCACGTGGCCAAAGTATTGGCGCTTCAGCTTCAGCATCAGTCCTTCCAATGAATATTCAGGGTTGATTTCCTTTAGGATTGATTGGTTTGATCTCCTTGCAGTCCAAGGGACTTCGAAGAGTCTTTTCCAACACCACAATCCAAAATCATCAATTCTTCAGTGCTCAGCCTTCTTTATGGTCCAATTTTCACATCCATACATGACTACTGGAAAAACCATAGCTTTGACTTTACGGACTTTGTCAGCAGTGTGATGTCTCTGCTTTTTAATACACTGTCTAGGTTTGTTATAGCTTTTCTTCCAAGGAACAAGTGTCTTTTAACTTCATGGCTGCAGTCACTGTCTGCAGTGATTTTGGAGCCCAAGAAATTTGGTAATTATTCATGTCTAAATTCAAGCCATGCAATCCTGGCAGAAAGAATACAGAAATGAAATTATAGTTTAAACAGAGCATCAAGAGGCAATGATGGCAATCCAGTTCTGTTAATTCCAGTGATAACGGTAGTCTTCATTACTTCTGTAAGATGGTGTCTTTCAGGTTTCTCAAACTTAGAGTCATCATTTTTCCCTTTATAATTGTTGTCTTTTTGAGAAGATCAGTTCAGTTCAGTCCCTCAGTCGTGTCCGACTCTTTGTGACCCCATGAACCACAGCACGCCAGGCCTCCCTGTCCATCAGCAACTCCCAGAGTCCACCCAAACCCATGTCCATTGAGTCGGTGATGCCATCCAACCATCTCATCCTCTGTCGTCCCCTTCTCCTCCTGCCCTCAATCTTTCCCAGCACCAGGGTCTTTTCAGCTCTTCACATCAGGTGGCCAAAGTATTAGAGTTTCAGCTTCAACATCAGTCCTTCCAATGAACACCCAGGACTGATTTCCTTTAGGATAGACTGGTTGGATCTCCTTGCAGTCCAAGGGACTCTCAAGAGTCTTCTCCAATACCACAGTTCAAAAGAATAAATTCTTATGCATTCAGCTTTCTTTATAGTCCAACTCTCACATCCATACATGACCACCAGAAAAACCATAGCCTTGACTATATGGACCTTTGTTGATAAAGTAATGTCTCTGCTTTTCAGTATGCTGTCTAGGTTGGTCATAACTTTTCTCCCAAGGAGTAAGCATCTTTTAATTTCATGGCTGCAATCACCATCTGCAGTGATTTTGGAGCCCATAAAAATAAAGTCAGCCACAGTTTCCACCATTTCCCCAGCTATTTGCAATGAAGTGATGGGACTGGGTGCCATGATCTAAGTTTTCTGAATGTTGAGCTTTAAGCCAACTTTTTCACTCTCCTCTTTCACTTTCATCAAGAGGCTCTTTAGTTCTTCCTCACTTTCTGCCATAAGGATGGTGTCATTTGGATATCTGAGTTTATTGATATTTCTCCTGGCAATCTTGATTCTAGCTTGTGTTTCATCTATTCCACTACCCTGTTCTTCAATCACCCACTAACATGCCTTGATGATTTCTGCCTAACTTAGCCACTACTATGGTAATTCTCAAATGATGATTTTCTCTTTATATTATTCCTTTTACATTCATCAGCTTATTACATTCTACTCTAAAAAAAACTTTTATTTCACCTCTTAAAAATTCATTAATCTTTTGTATTCATATGAACTTCTGGAATCCTATACTTAAAATATTTGGTTGTAATTCTTATCACTACTTATTTTGATACTCAAATTATCCTATATTTTGCTCTGGGCATCCTTTCAGGCTTGCTCCATTGCCCTTTTGACACACCTCCTTCATTCTTTGATTGCCTTCTTATCTGTCAAATACAATTAGATGTTTCAGGATCATCTTGTACTTTTCCTACTCTGGTCCCATAATCAGTCAATTTCCAAGGAGCTTTGGTTCCTTTTAGAAGAGAGTGATATTTATAAACCAAGATCTGTGCATTCAGTGCCCTCCAGGAGACAGAACTAGGAAATATTTTGTATATATGTGTTTATTTGTGTACACAACGCACTCACACCCCACATACATTCGTATCTATTTTTCTATGTGTGTGTGTGTGTGTGATGAATACACATCAATATTTCCAATTCAAATCCAACATCCTAAGATTCTTTCTAGCCCTCCCCTTTCAGTGTTTGTAAATCAACGTGTTTGTAAATTCTCTGACAGTGAGATATCTAGCTCTCATGATTCTCAATATATTTACTGATATGCTCAATATTCTTATATATAATAAATTTTCTGCTTGGTGACTTCCTCAGCCCATAGACCCATTGCCATTTCCTCAGCCATTGGTTCCTCGGCCTTGTCACCTTCTAAATCTCCATCATAGAAAAAGGAACCCTCTTACACTGTTGGCGGGAATGCAAACTAGTTCAGCCACTATGGAGAACAGTGTGGAGGCTCCTTTAAAGACTGGAAATAGAACAGCCATACAACCCAGCAATCCCACTGCTGGGCATATACACTGAGGAAACCAGAATTGAAAGAGACACGTGTACTCCAATGTTCATCGCAGCACTGTTTATAATAGCCAGGACATGGAAGCAACCTAGATGTCCATCGCAGACGAATGGATAAGAAAGCTGTGGTACATATACCCAATGGAATATTACTCAGCAATTAAAAAGAATACATTTGAATCAGTTCTAATCAGGTGGATGAAACTGGAGCCTATTATACAGAGCGAAGTAAGTCAGAAATAAAAACACCAATACAGTATATTAACACATATATATGGAATTTAGAAAGATGGTAATGATGACCCTATGTGCGAGACAGCAAAAGAGACACAGATGTAAAGGACAGTCTTTTGGACTCTGTGGGAGAAGGCAAGAGTGGGATGATTTGAGAGAATAGCATTGAAACATGTATATTATCATATGTGAACTAGATCGCCAGTCCAGGTTCAATGCATGAGACAGGGTGCTCAGGGCTGGTGCACTGGGATGACCCTGAGGGATGGGATGGGGAGGGAGGTGGGAGGGAGGGTCAGGATGGGGAACACATGTACACCCATGGCTGATTCATGTGAATGTATGGCAAAAACCATCACAATATTGTAAATAAATTTTTAAAAAGAAAAAATAATAAATCTCCATCACACCACCATCTCCAAGAGAAGGGAAAAGAAAAGGCAGAAGGATGTTCTTACTGTTTTTAATAATTTACATGTATTTGTGTTGTTAATTTAATATATGAGTCATAGCATCTGTGAAAAATTAAAGAATTAACTCCTTTTAATGTTGATGCCTCTTTCTTCTTACCCTTTTCTATATTAATTAGAAAGTTCTCAACAAATGTTAAGTAATAGAGATGATACTGGCATCTTTGCCTTATTTCTGACAAATAATATTTCTGTGCCATTTAGCAATATGCCAATTACTTTCTTGTTCTCATTTCATTATTTTTTTCTGTCCATTATTCCTGTTTTATTAATAGTTTGCTTTTGTCAGGCATTGTCACTGAATTTTATAAAAAGACTTGTTGTATCTGTTTTTTTAAAGGTTTGTTTTACTTTATTTGAAAATTAAGGCATTGACAACAGACTATTTGATGAAGGGAAGGAGAGCATCTAAATCCACTTTTTAATTTTTTGTTGTTTTTTAAATTAATTTTTTGGGGAATATAGTTGCTTTACAATGTTGTGTTAACTCCTACTTTAGAGCAAAATGAATCAGCCATGTGTATATGTGTCCCCTCTTTTGGACTTCCTTCCCATTCAGGTTACCATAGTGCACGATGTAGAGCTCCCCGTGCTATATACACTATTTTCTCATTAGTTATCTATTTTATACATAATATAGTGTATATGTGTCAATCCCCATCTACCAATTCCTCACACTCCCCTCCCCCACCTTGGTATCCATATATTTGTTCTCTATGTCTGTGTCTCTATTTCTGCTTTGCACATATTGTGAAAATGACTGTATTACCCAAAGCAATCTACAGATTCAAGGCAGTCCTTATCAAATTACCAGTGGCATTTTTCACAAAAATAGAACAAAATTCTTTTACAACTTGTATGGAAACACAAAAGACTCTGAATAGCAAAAGCTATCTTAAGAAAAAACAGAGCTAGAGGAATACGGTTCCTTGACATCAGACTATAGTAGATAGCTACAGTAATCAAGACAGTATGGTACTGACACAAAAACAGAAATATAGATTAGTGGAACAGGATAGAAAGCCCACAGATAAACCTACACACCTATGGTCATATAATCTATGACAAAGGAGGCAGGAATATACAGTGGGTTGCTAAGTCACTTCAGTTGTGTCTGACTCTGTGTGACCCCATAGACAGCAGCCCACCAGGCTTCCCCATCCCTGGGATTCTCCAGGCAAGAACAAACACTGGAGTGGGTTGCCATTTCCTTCTCCAATGCTTGAAAGTGAAAAGTGAAAGTGAAGTCGCTCAGTTGTGTCTGACTCTGTGCGACTCCATGGACTGCTGTCTACCAGGCTCCTCTGTCCATGGGATTTTCCAGGCAAGAGCACTGGAGTGGGGTGCCATTGCCTTCTCCGTACAATGGGTAAAGACAGCCTTTTCAATAAGTGGTGGTGGAGAAAACTAGACAGCTACATGTAAAAGAATGAAATTAGAACACACCATACACAAAAATAAACTTCAAAATAGATTAAAGCCCTAAATGTAAGACCAGACACTATAAAACTTTTAGAGGAAAACATAGGTGTACACTCTTGGATGTAAATCTCAGCAAGAAGTTTTTGATCCACCTTCTAGAGTTAATGAAAGCAAACAAATAGGACCTAATTAAACCTAAAGGCTTTTGCATAGCAAAGGAAACCATAAACAATACCAAAAGACAACCCTCAGAATGGGAGAAAATATTTGCAAATGAAGCAACTGGCAAGGGATTTATTTCCAAAATATAGAAACAGCTCATGAGCTCAATATTAAAAAATATATATATCCCAATAAAAAATGAGCAGATCTAAATAGACATTTCTCTAAGGAAGACGTATAGATGGCCAACAAACACATGGAAAGATACTCAACAACACTAACTATTAGAGAAATGAAAATCAAAACTACAATGAGGTATCACCTCACACCAGTCAAAATGGCCATCATCAAGAATCTACGAATAATAAATGCTGGAGAGTGAGTGGATAAAAGGGAACCCTTTTACACTGTTAGTGCGAATGTAAATTGGTACAGCTGCGATGGAAACCAGTATGGAAGTTCCTTCCAAAACTAAAATAGAGCTACCATTTGACCAAGCAATTCCATTCCTGGGAATGTATCTGGAAAAGACAAAAATTAATTTGAAAAGTTACATGCACCCCAATGTTCATTGCAGCACTATTTACAATACTCAAGACATGGAAGCAACCTAAATGTTCACCAACAGTAGAATGGATAAGGAAGATGTTGTACATGTATACAATGGAATATTACTCAGCCCTAAAATGGAATGAAATTATGCCATTTGCAGAGATGTGTAGGGACTTTGAGACTGTCATGCTGAGTGAAGTCAGAAAGAGAAAAACAAATATCATATATTAAAACATAGAATCTAGATGGAGAAGGGCATGGCAACCCACTCCAGTATTCTTGCCTGGAGAATCCCAGACAGAGGAGCCTGGCGGGCTACAGTCCACGGAGTCGCAAAGAGTCGGACACAACTGAGTGACTAACACACACACACACATACACATAGAATCTAGAAAAATAGTGAAGATGATCTTATCTGCAAAGCAGAAATAGAGACACAAATGTTGAGAACAAATGTATGGATATCATGGGGGAAGAGGGTGGGGATGATTAAGAGATTGAGATTGACATATACACAGTACTGTGTATACAATAGATAACTAATGAGAACCTGTATAGCACAGGGAACTCTACTTGGTGCTCTGTGGTGACCTAAATGGGAAGGAAACACAAAAGAGAGGGGAGATACACACACACACACACACACACACACACACACACACACACACATATATATAATGATACAGTTTGCTGTACAATAGAAACTGACACAGCAGTGTAAAGTAACTATACTTCAATAAAAAAATAAAATATACAGTAGAAATTAAAACATTCAAAAAAGGTCCAGGTTTTCTAATTTGTTTGTGTGAAGCCCAACAGGATTTTGAGGAATGCAGTTAGGGTTAGCCGGACAAGTCCCTAACTGCTCTAGTGGAGGCAAATAAATTCACCAACTGTAAACTCTACTTCACTCTTTTCTGAACTGCTGCTACTTCTACCAGAAACCCTAGCAGCAATTTCCAGGCTTGCTTTACTCTCCAGTCTTCCCTCTTATAAGTCAGACTTACAGCCTGGTGCTCCAAGTTCTCATGTTGACCCTTCATTATTTCATACCTCCACCTTCCCTAGCAATGTATCAGTATCTGGAACTAGGCTGGCTTTTTCTGTGCTCTGCTGAATTTATCTCCCTAGACTCCTGCAGAGCTGGAGCCCCATACAGACACCTACACTCTCAACGCTAACAGATTTTATTATCCAGGGCCACTTGCTACCCTACTCTGGTTTCAACTTGTTTGCTAGACATCCTCTAAGCCATAGGTTTCATTTGCTACCAGAGGACCATTCTTTGGAGCCTTCTCCATAGCCCTCCACTTGTTCAGTGGTGCCCCCTGGAGTTATGCAACATGGCTTTTCTCTCCCTAACGAATCCCCTCTGGCTCTCGGGAGTTTCCACTTCAATCCTGACAAATGAATCATTATTTTGTACCGGCTTAAGTCAAGTTCCTGCCTGATGACTTTTGCAAGGTAAAAGGGGGAATTCTTTTCATCCACCAGTTTTTCTCCTTTCTGTTCCCTGCTTTGATGTGAATTTATGATTCCAGGTATCTGTGTTTCTTGGGGTTTACATGCACAAATTTCCCTTTCAACAGAAGGTGCCTTATGACAACTAGCAACAGAGAAGAGCAATTTAGGAAAATGCTCCTAAAGCACAGAGGCTAAAGCAGATTGACTTCAGTTTTCAAGCTGCGCTCTGCAGCTGACCACCAATATATCTGCCTGTCTAGAGGTGCTTGAAGGGATTTAGCATTTTGTTTGGGCTTTTGTAGCAAGGATTCTGAGATCATTGCCTTAACAGAAGACACATACCTGGGGAATGACTACAAACTGCTTTAGCAAAAGAATTCCTACAAACTGTTTTTTGTAAGAGACTGCATCACTTTCAAATCAAGATACTTTTAAAACAGAAATGTTTGAAAATGTTTTAAACCATTCTTGTCTAAATGTTACTAATCCCCCTACGGTGGGTTCAGGCTATAACATGGAAGAATTTGAGAACAGTGGGATAGAAGAGGTCTTTTGGGCTACTAGGGTATTAACAGAAGTGATTGAGGTTGGAATAATTGCCTGGTAAGATGGTAGGTTCTATATTGTATGAAAAGTGGGGTAGTCAGGTAGTTATCAGATGAAATGTGTTGGGGTCCTATGAAGGGGATTTCTGTTCCAGGCAACCATTTACTGATTGAATTCTGGAGTCTTTTAGAAACCTACAATCCTTGATTTTATATTACAGGAATTCAGAAGGCGCAGCATATCAATGAAAACTGATGAAACCAGAAAAAATTCTTAGATGAGGTAGAACTGGAAGTGCTAGGGCAAAATCTTGTTCAGGGTCTTGTCTGTCTGCTAATCTGCCAAAATCAGAACAAAAATGGAGCGATTTTATTGAGATTCCAGAACTTACTGCTCTCCACTCTACTCTCTGTAACCTAGGAGGAACCTGGAAGACCCACTTCGAAATCTGTACTCATTAGGAGCTTGGGTTTTATAGAATGCCCAAATTCTTGGGACACAGCAGAAAGTGCTCACTGGCTGTTCCAGAGATGACTTGGACATGGGGTCTAGGCATGAGCAGAAAGCTGTGACCCAAAGGAGAACAATGTGGTGGGGTGGGGGATACTGGGTGGGTAAACATCTTCACCTCCAATGGAGCTGTATCTACCCATGAGAGAAGAAAAGGTTTGTGAAGTCTGGAGAATGTTGTCAAGGTCTAGGTCCCTAGATCTGGGTGTAGCTGCCCAAAGCCTACACTTGCAGTCTGGTGAGCTTGGTGAACCCTGCCCTCAGGATGAGATCTGAAACTCACCTCTCTCTGAAATATAGAAGGCTTGATCCACACCAGCTATTTCCACACCCCTGGGATTAAAGGGTGTGGTTTCTCTCCTAAGGCTCCCCTGAATGCTCAGCTGGTAAAGAATCTGCTTGCAATGTGGGAGAGCTGGGTTTGATCCCTGGGTTGGGAAGATCCCCTGGAGAAGGGAATGGAAACCCACTCCAGTATTCTGGCCTGGAGAATTCTATAGACTGTATAGTCCATGAGGTTGCAAAGAGTCAGACAGGACTGAGCAACTTTCACTTCTTTTTCTACTAATTCCTAGAATAGAATAGCCCTGGTTGGGGACTGCCAGACCCGTACCTTGGCCCACCATGCTTTGGATGCTCCGAGTGGAAGGTGTTTAACCCAGCATGCATTTGGCTATGTGAGTCTGGTGTTAAGAAAACCTCTGTGTCACTCTGGTGAAACTGGAAAATTATCAAATTTACTTCATTAAAAGGAAGGGCACCATGTTGTTGCTGGATTTCATTCTATCCTTCTGGTCAGAATCCCTCCTGGAATTTTTTTCTCTCACCTTCTTGTGGCTCTCTCATTTAGCAGAGCTTTTGTATAGGTCTTTTAACAGCATGAGTCAGTAGGAAAAGAGTTAATCTCAACTGCTGTGGCCTCTAAATATTATTTTATATGCCTGTTGGAGGTCTGGTGCTCTCACCTCCTGCTGTTAATCTAAAGTTTTATTATGGTCTCACTTAACCAATGTGCAAAACACTCACTCTGCCTGCCTCAGACATGTGTCACTGTCCCTAGCCCAGGGCCTCTCATGAAGCCAGTGCTCAGCTGTTGAATAATTTCATGACTTCGGTGCTGCAGCAGCCACTTGTAAAGGCCACGTTTTCATTTTCTCAGAAAAACAAACTGCAATTTAGGTACACTATCACTAGATGGAACTAGTCTGTTACAGCAACTTGAGACCAAATCCCAAAATGTGAGCCCTGGGTATATTGTTGAGATGTTTCCTAAAATTATAAATAAATAAATCTCTTTATTAAAACTATTGAACTCCAATTTAGACAGCAGAGTAGATAATTCTCTTAAATTTCTTATGGATTTCTTGCTTTCCCTTCATCAGCTCAACTGGCATCATATTTTAGAGTCAAAAGTCTCTTCGAACAGGTACTTTTTATTCAGGCTTGGAGCTGCTTTTACGTCAGTCTCCCACCCCAGATGCCTACCCCTCAGTGGTTAGCAAAAACCAAACTGTTGATCTCAGCCACAGGCTGTCTATTCATCTTGCCTCCACTATTTGAACTAATTATAGGGAACAAACTCTTTGCCTGCTAAGGAAGAGAAATAAGCTTCACAGAGGTGTGACGGTACTGAAAGTGTACAAGCTACCCCCTCCCTTAGTCTCTTTTCCTGAAAACAGAAGGGATACTTTCTTGACACCATCAAGCTTCCCTCCTCCCATCAGCTTTCTGAACCTGCTGGGGGCTGCTGGCTTAATTTCCACAATAGCTGCAGTTAATTAGTATCCCAGGGTAACTGATTTCCCTTAGCAACAGAGGTAACAATGGCTTCAGCTCACAAATTACCTTAGCTACAGTTTCCTTTCACTGATAAAAACATGTTCAACAATACTCAAACACAGGCTTTAAACTGAAAATTAATCTCATGTCCACTTATCAACAAATATTTATTAAGCTCCTTCTGTGTGCACATCATAGATCTGGCCACTGGGTATAGAGAACTGAATCAGCTATAGTCCTTTCTCTTGGGGAACTCAAAAAAGAATTGGGAAGAGAAGAAATGAACTAAAATAGGTTTAAAGAATGATAGTATTAAATGTATCACTTGGTTTGAAGATATGGAGGATATCTGAGGAAGGTGAAGGTCTTTGAGCTTGGGGGAGGTTGATCTTGAGCTTGAAAGTTCAACTGTGGAGCCTGGCAAATTTAATGCAAACTATGGAAATGCTGGCTGACTTTATTTTTTTGGCTCCAAAATCACTGCAGATGGTGATTGCAGCCATGAAATTAAAAGACGCTTACTCCTTGGAAGGAAAGTTATGACCAACCTAGACAGCATATTAAAAAGCAGAGATATTACCTTGTCATCAAAAGTCCATCTAGTCAAGGCTATGGTTTTTCCAGTGGTCATGTATGGATGTGAGAGTTGGACTATAAAGAAAGCTGAGCGCAGAAGAATTGATGCTTTTGAACTGTGGTGTTGGAGAAGACTCTTGAGAGTCCCTTGGACTGCAAGGAGATCCAACCAGTCCATCCTAAAGGAGATCAGTCCTAGGTGTTCATTGGAAGGACTGATGCTGAAGCTGAAACTCCAATACTTTGGCCACCTGATGCGAAGAGCTGACTCATTTGAAAAGACCCTGATGCTGGGAAAGATTGAGGGCAGGAGTAGAAGGGGATGACAGAGGATGAGATGGTTGGATGGCATCACTGACTCAATGGACATGGGTTTGGGTGGACTCCGGGAGTTGGTGATGGACAGGGAGGCCTGGCGTGCTGTGGTTCATGGGGTCGCAAAGAGTCAGACACGACTGAGCGACTAAACTGAACTGAACTGAAGGATTATCATACAAAATCATATCTCTGGGAAGCTTTGTTCTTTGTCACCATTCCTTGGGTGTCTCTTGTCTATCACATTCTCACCAGCAGCCTTCCTACTTCTACAGATCATTAACACTCATCCAAAAATCCCAGGACCCGCCGCAGTGCTTGTGCTATTTTCCCACATCTAACTATTCCACATGGCTTTCCTGGGGCTCAGCTGTAGAGAATCTACCTGCAATCCAGGAGACTTGCAGGAGACGTGGGAAGCACAGGTTTGATCTCTGGGTTGAGAAAATCCCCTGCAGGAGGAAATGTCAACCTACTCCAGTATTCTTATCTGGGAAATCCCATGGACAGAGGGGCCTGGCAGGCTACAGTCCATAGGGTGGCAAAGAGTCAGACATGACTGAGCACACACAAAAAGCACTCCGCAACATATAACAAACCTTGACAAATTTTCAATGAGAAAAAAAAAATAGCAAAAACCAAATTCCCTCCATCTGTGACTTGATGTGAGCAGTTCAACTGAGTTCAGTTCAGTCACTCAGTCATGTCCAACTCTTTGCAACCCCATGGACTGCAGTGTGCCAGGCTTCCCTGTCCATCACCAACTCCAGGATCTAGCTCAAAGTCATGTCCATCGAGTCAGTGATGCCATCCAACCATCTCATCCTCTATCATTCCCTTCTCCTCTTGTTTTAAATCTTTCACAGCATCAGAGTCTTTTCTAAACAGTCAGTTCTTTGCATCAGGTGACCAAAGTGTTGTAGATTCAGCTTCAGCATCAGTCCTTCCAATGAACATTCAGGACTGATTTCCTTTAGGATTGACTGGTGTAATCTCCTTGCAGTCCAAGGGACTCTCAAGAGTCTTCTCTAACACCACAGTTCAAAAGCATCAGTTCTTCGGCACTCAGCTTTCTTTATGGTCCAACTCTCACATCCATACATAACTAGTGGAAAAACCATAGCTTTGGCTATATGGACCTTTTTCAGCAAAGTAATGTCTTTGCTTTTTAAAATGCTGTCTAGGTTGGTCATAGCTTTTCTACCAACGAGAAAATGTCTTTTAATTTCATGGCTGCAGTCACTGTCTGCAGTGATTTTGGAGCCCAAGAAAATAGTTTCTCACTCTTTCCATTGTTTCCCCAACTATTTGCCATGAAGAGATGGGACTGGATGCCATGATCTAAGTTTTTTGAGTGTTGAGTTTTAAGCCAGCTTTTTCACTCTCCTCTTTCACTTTCATCAAGAGGCTCTTTAGTTCCTCTTTGCTTTCTGCCTTAAGGGTGTTGCCATCTGCCTATTTGAGGTTATTGATATTTCTTCCAACAATCTTAATTCCAGCTTGTGCTTCATCCAGCCCGGCATTTCACATGATGTACTCCACATATAAGTTATATAAGCAGGGTGACAATACACAGCTTTGATGTATTCCCTCCCAATTTGGAATCAGTCCATTGTTCAATGTCCAGTTCTAACTGTTACTTCTTGACCTGCTTACAGATTTCTCAGGAGCCAGGTAGGTGGTCTGGTATTCCCATCTCTTTACGAATTTTCCACTGTTTATTGTGATCCACACAGTCAAAGGCTTTAGCGTAGTCAATGAAGCAGAAGTAGATGTTTTTCTGGCATTCTCTTGCTTTTCCTATGATCCAACGGATGTTGGCAATTTGATCCTTGGTTCCACTGCCTTTTCTAAATCCAGCTTGAACATCTGGAAGTTCTCAGTTCACTTACTGTTGAAGCCTAGCTTGGAGAATTTTGAGCATTACTTTGCTAGCATGTGAGATGGGTGCAATTGTGTGGTAGTTTGAACTTCCTTTGGCATTGCCTTTCTTTGGGATGATTTGGCCAAGCATAGGCTTATTTCAAAGGGTGCACCATAGAAAAGTCATTGGGCTCACTCCACCCCCACCCCAAGGCTAGCTGGTGTTTTTCTCTTTAGTTATTTAAGAGAATCTTATTAAGGTCTTATTTTTTAAAATAAAACAAAGGCAAGCATTATGATTGCAATTCAATAAATGTACAGAAGGAACCCCACTGATACATATTGTTTTATATTTTGTGGGCTTTGTTTCATATTGAACATTCTAAAATTAGATCCTTATATTTATCTGGTTTCCCCATATTTGTGAGAATAAAAACTCATCAGCATTTAAACAGAAGTCAAATGCCAAACAAAACTCCACTTTCTAGAAAAATATCTATGGAAACAATTTTCCAAATATAAGTAATTTTTAGTAGCCGAATATCTACAAATAAATGGAAATTTATTGAATACCTAATTCAGATGATTGTTATATCTACTACTGTGGGCAAGAATCCCTTAGAAGAAGTGGAGTAGTTTTCATAGTCAGCAAAAGAGTCTGAAATGCAGTCCTTGCATGTAATCTCAAAAATGACAGAATCATCTCGGTTCGTTTCCAAGGCAAACCATTCAATATCACAGTAATCTAAGTCTAGGCCCCAACCACTAATGCTAAAGAAGCTGAAGTTGAATAGTTCAATGAAGACTTGCAACACATTACAGAAGTAACACCAATAAAAGGTGTCCTTTTTTTTTCATAGGGGATTGAAAGGCAAAAGTTGGAAGTCAAGAGATAGCTGGAGTAACAGGCAAGTTTGGCCTTGGAGTACATAATGAAACAGAGCAAAGGCTGAGAGTTTTGTCAAGAGAACACACTGGTTATAGCAAACACCCTCTTCCAACAACACAAGAGGTGATTCTACACATGGACATCACCAGATGGTCCATGCAAAAATCAGATTGATTATGTTCTTTGCAACTGAAGATGAAGAAGCTCTATACAGTCAGTAAAAACAAGACCAGGAGGTGGCTGTGGCTCACATCATGAGCTCCTTATTGCAAAATTCAGACTTAAATTGAAGAAAGTAGGGAAAATCACTAGCCATTCAAATATGACCTAAATCAAATCCCTTACGATTTTATAGTGGAGGTGACTAATAGATTCAAGGGATTAGATCTGGTAGACAGAGTGCCTGCAGAACTACAGATGGAAGTTCATCACATTGTACAGGAGGCAGTGATGAAAACCATTCCAAAGAAAAAGAAATGTAAGAAGGCAAAAAGTGGTTGTCTGAGGAGGCTTTAGAAATAGCTGAGGAAAAGCAAAGGGCAAAGAAGAAAGGGAAAGATATACCCAACTGAATGCAGTGTTCCAGAGAATAGTGAGAAGAGATAAGAAAGCCTTCTTAAATGAACAATGCAAAGAAATAGAGGAAACAATAGGATGGGAAAGATTAGAGATCTCTTCAAGAAAATTAGAGATGCCAAGGGAAATTTCATGGAAAGATGGGCACAATAAAGGACAGAAATGGCAAGGATCTAACAGAAGCAGAAGAGATTAAGAAGAGGTGACAAGAATACACAGAAGAACTATACAGAAAAGATTTTCATGACCCAGATAACCACGATGTTGTGGTCACTCATCTAGTGCCAGACATCCTGGAGTGTGAAGTCAAGGGGGCCTTAGGAAGCATTACTTCAAACAAAGCTAGTGGAGGTGATGGAGTTTCAGCTGAGCTATTTCAAATCCTAAAAGATTATGCTGTTAAAGTGCTGCATTCAACATGCCAGCAAATCTGGAAAACTCAACAGTGGCCACAGGACTGGAAAAGGTCAGTTTTCATTCCAATACCAAAGAAAGGCAATGCCAAAGAAAGTTCAAACTACCGTATGAGGACTCTCATTTCCCCTGCTAACAAGGTAATGCTCAAAATCCTTCAGGCCAGGCTTCAGCAGTACATGAACCGAGAACTTCCAGATGTATGGGCTAGATTTAGAAAAGGCAGAGGCACCAGAGATCAAATTAACAACATCCATTGGACCATAGAAAAAACAAGGGTATTCCAGAAAAACATCTGCTTCATTGACTATGCTAAACTCTGTGTGTGGATCACAACAAACTGCAAATTCTTGAAGTGATGGGAATACCAGACCACCTTACCTGTCTCCTGAGAAAACTCTATGCAGATAAAGAAACCACAGTTAGAACTGAACATAGAACAATGGATTTTTTCAAAATTGAGAAAAGAGTACGTCAAGGCTGCATATCATCACCTTGTTTTTTTAACTTCTATGCAGAATTCATGCATGCTAATTCACTTCAGTTGTGTCTGACTCTTTGCGACCCTATGGACTTTAGCCCACCAGGCTCCTGTTTCCACAAAATTATCTAGGCAAGAATACTGGAGTGGGTTGCTCTGCCCTCCTTCAGGGGATCTTCCGAACCCAGGGATGCAACCCACATCTCTTTATGTTTCCTGCGTTGGCAAGTGGGTTCTTTACCTCTAGCGCCACCTGGGAAGTCCGTATGGAGAGTACATCATAGGAAATGGCAGGCTGGATGAAATACAAGCTAGAATCAAGATTGCTGGGAGAAATATCAACAACCTCAGAGTTGCAGATGATATCACTGTAAAGGCAGAAAGCAAAAAGGAACTAAAGAACCTCTTGATTAGGGTGCAAAAGGAGAGCGAAAAAGCTGGCATGAAACTCAACATTCAAACACTAAGATAATGGCAACTGGTCCCATCACTTCATGGCAAATAGATAGGGAAACAATGGAAACAGTGGCAGACTTTATTTTCCTGGGCTCCAACATCACCATGAACAGTGACTTCAGCCACAAAATTAAGACACTTGCTCCTTGGAAGAAAAGCTATGACAAACCTAGACAGTGTATTCAAAAGCAGAGACATCACTTTGCAAACAAAGATCCATATAGCCAAAGCTATGGTTGTCCCAGTAGTCATGTATAGATGTGAGAGCTGGAACATAAAGAAAGCTGAACACTGAAGAATTGGTGCTTTTGAACTGTGGTGTTGGAGAAAACTCTTGAGAGTCCCTTAGACTGCAAGGAGATCAAACCAGTCAATATTAAAGAAATCAATCCTGAATATTCACTGGAAGGACTGATGCAGAAGCTAAAGCTCTAATACTTTGGCCACCTGATGAGTAGAACCAACTCATTGGAAAAGACCCTGATTCTGGGAAAGACTGAAGGCAGGAGGAGAAGGGGGATGATAGAGGATGAGATGGTTGGATGGCATCACCGACTCAATGGACATGAATTTGAACAAACTCCAGGAGATAGTGAAGGCCAGGGAAGCCTAACTTGCTGCAGTCCATGGGTTTGCAGAGAGTGAGACACAACTTAGGGGCCAAACAAGAACCAAGTGCCATGCCTGTGCAGAGTGCACTTTGCCTATGCATCCCATTCCGTTCTCAATTGCTCTGAAATTGTGATTGCTCTGCCCATTTTATGGATGAGGAAACAGGTGGGTCAAAGATGTTAAGCACAGGCACAGAGCTACCAAAAGGCAGATCTGGGACTTTAATCCATGTCCTCTAACTCTACACCGAATGCTTTTATATACATACTCACACATAAGATTCATTCATTCGTTTATGTGGCCATGCTGGGACTTCAGTGTTGTGTGTGGGCTTTCTCTAGATGCAGGGAGCAAGGGTTATTCTCTAGTTGTGTTGCTTGGGCTTCTCATTGTGGTGGCTTCTCTTGTTGCAGAGCATGGGCTCTGGGTGCATTGGCTTCAGTAGCTGTGACACACTGGCTTAGTTGCCCCACTGCACTGGGATCTTCCCCGACCAGGGATCAAATCCGTGTCCCTTGAATTGGTAGACGGATTGTTAACCACTGAGACATCAAGGAAGTCCTCAGTGCTTTTCTTAACATACCACAGAAGCAAGAACAGGAGCTTCTTCCAAAAGTAAATTTTTAGTAAAGAACTACATAAGCAAATGTTCATGAATTAGACATTTCAAATTTCAGATTCAATTCACTTGGTCACTTAAGAAATAAAAGACTTAATCAATCACAAAGAATTTCACTTAGATTTATTATCCAAAGTGATTAATAAGCATGACATTTCCTACCAGGTCCAAATGATAAAATCAATTTGGGAACTTTACCAATAATTTGAACTTGAGATGCTAATCTTAAAAGAAAGCCTATATATCAAAATTGTCATAGTATGACACAAATATACAAAAATCTTATTTTTCAATTTCTATTAAACTGATTTTTCTTTTAAAGAAGAGTTGGAAAGCCAAAAATACCCCCCTTCAAATCCATTGAGCCCCTTGCATTTTATTTAAGAGGTTCCATTTTTCAAGCCAAAGCCCAGAAGACGAAACAAACTCATCTAATTCACACCGTAGAATTGTAATTGCTCTGCTAGAGCCAATATCTAAATGCCTGTATTAAGGACTTCCCACTGACCAGAAAGTGTTAATTTATCAATCTACACAACTTTCTTTTATACTTTTAAGCTACTCCTCATTTTTCTCATGATTAGGACTGCCTATTAGAAGACTCTCAATAATTTTAAATTTCTGATAAGCAACAAATAATCTTTAGATAAGTATGTCCTGTGCAATAATTAGGATATGACTATACTAAAAATATATTGTTTACCTGAAATTCAAATTTAATTGGACATGTATTTTTACTTGCCAAATCTGGCAACACCACTCTTGATAAATTAATGCCATAGAATACAGATTTCCCAATTTATTACCCCCAAATAATTTCCTGAATTACCAAGGAGTCAAATGGAAGAGACAATTGTGTAAAGGTATCAGGAAAAAACAAGGAAAAATTATATGCAATCTTAAAGTGAAAAGACATTTCTAAGCAAGATGCAAAACCCATGAAACAAAGTTTGATAAATCTAACTACACACAACATTTTAAATTTACTTTTTGCATGAAAATACAACAAACAAAGTCAAAACACAATTTTAGAAAAACGTCTTCAAAACATCTGACCCACAGTGAACTGTTATTTAATATGTAAAGATCTTTTACAAATCAATAGGTAAAAGAGCAAAAGCATAAATAGAAAAATGAATAAAGGCCATAAATACACAGTTCACTGAAAAATAAATACACATGGCCAATAAACACAGAAAAATATGTAACCTTACTAATAATTAAAGCAGCATAAATAAAAACATCATTTCTCTCCATCAGACTTAAAAATATTAAAAGCTAAATAATGCCTAGTGTCAGTAAGGATAGAGAGATGAGCATTTCTTACCTTATAGGTGGGATTATAAATTGATGCATCATGTTTGGAGAGCATAATTTTGCAATATCTATGGATATGAAAAGTGCATTTATCCTTGACTCAACAATTGTCATTTTAGAAATTTTATTTTATAAAAATAGTGTTCAAGTATGCAAAGGCATACATATACATGTTCATTGCAGCATTATTTGTGCCAGTGAAAAATTGGGATCAAGCTAAATCTCCATTATTACAGGATCAGATAAATAAATTAGCATACATTCATATATTGCAAAAATAGTCCATCAATTTAAAATATATTGATTTTCAAAGTTATTGAAATTAAAGAAAAAGTAAGGGTCACAGTGAAGTATATGGTGGCCTTCCTGTATTGATTAAACAAAAATATATATAAATATATATGTTTGTATCTGCAGAAGTAGACTGACTTTCATTATTACACCCCTGTGCACTCTTTGAAACTTTTTGTATTGTGTCTGTATGACTTTTTCAATAAAAAAAACCTAATCTATGAAAGATATCTATTTTGGGTCTTTTTTTAAAAAGCCTACTTATCTCATCTCTCATTTCTTCTCTTGTTCTTATCTTAGAGTCTTTTCGCCAGTTATCACTGTTGTGCCAGTAGGGCCCTGCAGGGAGCTGATGACAATCAGTGGCTTGCTCCCTTTCATAACATAGTCCAGCAATCAACAGTTCAATTTCCTTTTACCCGAAGGACCTTCAGTTGTTGTTAGTATCCTGGACAGTAACTTCTCCTAGCCCCCAAATTTCAGGGGACTGCATGTATTTCTCAAACCATGAAGTTTAGGACATACTGCATTTCTTGGATGGTGGCTGTTACATCCATCATTCTTGGCTTCTTTGCTGATGCTCCAGCCAATGCTGCTCTCCTCAGTGCCTTTATCCATATTGTTATCCCTTCTTGGAATGCCCTCCCTTGCCTAGCTGTTGTCACAAACTTCATCCACCCCTCAAGATTCAAGTCCCTCTTTTCCTCCAGGTTGACTTTCATAATTATTTCAACCCTGCTCAGAACACTGTTCTTTTCTTTCTCTGACTTTGAGTCTTACTTTCATAAAAAGATACTCCTACTAGTTCTTTAATAAAACATTTTTATTTATAAGTATAGCCAACATTTTTATGGAAAGTGAATGTGTAGTCACTCAGTTGTGTCCAACTCTTTGTGATCCCATTGATTGTATCCCACCAAGCTCCTCCGCCCATGGAATTCTCCAGGCAAGAATACTGGAGTGGATTGCCATTCCCTTCTCCAGGGGTCTTCCTGATCCAGGGATTGAACCTGAGTTTCCTGCACTGCAGGCAAATTCTTTACCGTCTGAGTCACCAGGGAAGGAAGCCCTTTTATAGAATGTTAGGCAAATTATTCAATTTTCCTGTGTTTCAATTTCTCCATTTTAAAAGTGTGGATCATAATATCTACCATATAGGGATATCCTTGGTAATGTAAAGTGATCATTTATCTAGATTCCATATATAAGCATTAATATATGATATTTGTTTTTCTCTTTCTGACTTACTTCACTCTGTATAAGAGGCTCTAGGTTCATCCACCTCAGTTCAACTGACTCACATTCATTCTTTTTATCACTGAGTAATATTCTATTGTATATACCACAACTTCTTTAGCAGAACTGACATATATATACAGCTACTAAGTCGTTTCAGTCGTGTCCGACTCTGTGTGACCCCATAGACGGCAGCCCACCAGGCTCCGCCATCCCTGGGATTCTCCAGGAAAGAACACTGGAGTGGGTTGCCATTTCCTTCTCCAATGCATGAAAGTGAAAAGTGAAAGTGAAGTCGCTCAGTCGTGTCCGACTCTTAGCGACCCCATGGACTGCAGTCTACCAGGCTCCTCTGTCCATGGGATTTTCCAGGCAAGAGTACTGGAGTGGGGGGCTATTGGTTTCAGGTTGAAAGGTAATGTCAACTATGGTGGTCCAGTAAAAACTTCCTGGAAGAGATGTCATTTAAAATTTGAAGGATAAATTATATCTCAACAGATAATAAGAGAAACATATTTCAAGTAGAGAATATAGTACATGAAAAAGTATAATGTTATGAAGCAGCACTGCTAATTTAGAGAATAGATTATGTAATTATGAAGACTGACATGAAGAGTGTTAAGAGATGAATCCCAGCCCAGATCATGGAAGTCACTGTAGCCATGCAAAAGGGCTTGAGAAAAGGCAACTGTGAGAGGGTAGAATTTCAAATAGAGGAGATGCATAATCAGTCTAAAGTGATGACTGTCGCCTATCACTGAGCATCAGGATCACGTGAGGATCTTCAAAAGTATGGATATCCAGGTCCTACCCCTGAAACTCTTACTTGACTGATCTGTTTTTAAACCCAGATTGTGACACTTTAACTGTGCTTTGGTGTTTTTAAGGTGCATACAGGGTTGAGAAAATAAGTGTAGAGTTTCTATGAGACCATTTTGATGATAATTTGGAGGAGGCACTGGGGATGCAGGAAGGCCAAGGCCATAAGTGAGCAAGAGCATTGAGGAGCAAAGAGCTATTGCTATCGTATGGATGAAAGCATAGAAATATAGTGGTATGTTAAAAAGATAAACCATCAACCTTCTTCAAGGAAATTATTAGCTGCATAAAAACTGAAATCATGTTTCATAATATTTTTGTAGATGGCCACCTCCCCATTGTGCAGACAGGAAGAGAGCAAACTCTCCTGTCTCTTCATCTAAGGGCACTAATCCCCTCCATGTCAATTCCATCCTCATGATTTAATCATCTCTAAAAGCCCTATCTCCTCATACCATCATTGTGGGGGTTAGGATTTGAACATGAATTTTGGGGGGCCACATTCAATTGATAACTATATATATGTAATAAGTACATAGTTAGTTAAAATGGTAAAATTTAGGCTTTCCTGGTGGCTCAGACTGCAAAGAATCCACCTACAATGTGGAAGACCTGGGTTCGATCCCTGGGTTGGGAAGATCCCCTCAAGGAGGACATGGCAACCCACTCCAGTATTCTCCCCCTTCCATGGACAGGGGAGCCTGGCCGGCTACAGTCCATGAGGTCACAAAGAGTTGGACACTACTGAAGTGACTAAGCACAGCACAGCACATATTTTCCTACAGTAAAGAATTGGAGGAAAATATACAGATTATGTTGATAAGGACATAGACAAATGATCAAACAGACAGATGACTAAAAGCTGGGTGTAAAAGAGAGAAATACAAGAAAGGGAGCTGAAAAGATGGATAATAGAATCAAGATAGTAACAACTACCAAGATAATAGAATGGTGAATAGAAATTAATAATTTCATAGTTCTCCTTAAAGACTCAGCACATCAAGAACACATATACAGGATGATTTGTCATGACAGCAATTTGTATAGAGATGCCCGGGGAGGGGAGTGGAGTGGGGTTACACTTGCTCCTAGGCTGATGTGAGACCAGGGTGACACAGTTGCTAAATAAAATCATAGAAGTTGAGCTATCAATAATAGACTATGAATGTTTAAAAACAGACTTTTAAGTCTAACTGTTCTTTATACAGATCTGGAGCATTATCATAACCGAAAAAGGGAAACATGTTTACAAGAGAGCCACCAAGATGGGGAAAATTTAAGAAATCTTTTTATCTGAGACATTGGTGAATGTATTGTATCTATCTAATCATGGTCTGCTTGAGAAAGGTTGCCCAGAAGAGATGAAGCAGATGGGTAGGTGAATAATGTGTTAGTTATCCAGAAAGAAACCAAGAAGCAAAAAGTTAAAGGTTAAATAATCCATAGGTTTCTAAAGAACTAGACCCAAAGGGTTAATAGTGCAAAGTTCCCAAGAGCCCGGGCAGCAGCTGTGAGGCAGGCCACTGCAGCTGCTGCTCAGGGTTTGGCCCCACAACACTTCCCTTGTTTCTGTCACTGCCAAAGGCAGGGTAGGGCCCTGGGAATCTAGAGATTAAAAGACATAAGAGAGAACTCCTTTCAAAATCTGTAGAGCTGGATGGCAATTATTACTATGCCCAGTTTACGGATGAGGAAACTAAGGCTCTGAAAGCTTAGATAACTGATCAAAAGTCACATTGACAAAGAATGGCAGAAATAGAATTAAAATCTGGGTCATCATTAATTCATATGTAATATTTATTGATGTCTACTTTTGCCTGGAACTGGGGCTACAAAGGTGAATAAGACATAGTCCTTGCCTTCAGGATACTTATGCTGCTGCTGCTAAGTCGCTTCAGTCGTGTCCGACTCTTTGTGACCCCGTAGACGGCAGCCCACCAGGCTCCCCCGTTCCTGGGATTCTCCAGGCAAAAACACTGGAGTGGGTTGCCATTTCCTTCTCCAATGCAAATACCTTAAAACAAGGCCATCAGGATTAAAGTAGAGGATTTCACATTATGTTAAATATTCATGTGCTGGAGAACTGTAGCTTAAGTGGAACTGAAACATAGGGCACATGTAAGGAATGACAGGAAGTACATCTGGAAAATTGATTTGGGCCCAGATTGTGTTGGCCTGACACTGCTATTCCAAATTGGGTGGACTTTATACTGTATACAGTGGAGAATCATAAATATTTCCAAAGCAGATAAATTGCATGGTAAAATCCATTTAGCAAGATAACTTTAGGAGCAGGTGGAAGGTGGACTGAGAAGAAAGGTAACTACAGTTGCTATTACAATAACCCATATAAAAGAATATGAAGACCAGACCTAAGGCAATAACGGTAGACATGTGAAGATTGGGATAAACAGATGTGAGAGATTTCTGAGAAGCTGAATCACTAAGGTTTTATGACTGATTGGACATAGAGGGAACATAAGGAAGCCAATGATGATGATGAATTGGTAAGACATTAGACAGTTAATGGAAATGAGAGATACAAGAAGAAAGCCAGGTTGAAAAAGGTAAAGATATTTGGCTTGGAATACATTCTGATATCAAGGAGAGAATGTCCAGTAAGCAGCTAGAAATGTGACTGAAATTGAAGAGAAACATTTAGGTTAAAGTTATAGAAGAGAGATCATCAGCTCTTTCAAGTTGGTTGATGTTTTAAGAGGAGAGGAGGGCAAGGAGAAAGAGGAGGAAGGGAGAGAGAAGGGAAAGGAAGAGAAGAGATTCATGAACAATATGCACAGAATATCATACTGTAACTGTAAATTAAATTAAGATACAAATGAGTGAAAGAAATAATCCCAACAACTGAAGTTTGGGTAGAAGATTGAAAAAGAGTTTTGAGAGAATTAGAACTTCCTAGAGGGAATGGAGTTGTGCATCCCAAGAGAGAATAAAATTTTGAGACTGTAATTGAATGGACTGAGGACTAAAAAGGCCACAGCAAATTGCCTTGAGAGACTTGGGATTTAGTTGGGGGACTTAATTCAGTTATTCATAGTAGGAACATATACGTGATTGTTAAATGATTCCAGAAACAGTAAGGGAAGGAAAACAGGTATACAGAGAAAGCAACAATCATTTGAGCTGGAACTTAACAGAGCAAAAGCTTGAACTCTGGGAGAAAGAGAAATGCACAAAAGCCTATGGGTCAGCACAGAGGCTGGAACAGACTCAAAGAGAAAGAGAAGTTGGAATATCCCTAATAGATGGGTTAAGAAAACCCATATACACCCATGCATACCCATTTTGGCATCATTATCGACTCAATGTCTCAGTCTGATCACCAACATATTACATTGTCAGTCAATATCCTGGCCTTGTCTTTTCCCCTCAGGCTCTGTTCCCCAACACTTACCCCAGGGACTGTGTAACAGGGTCAAGATGGTGTCTCATCCTTCATGTCTTAATTTTTACATTTCAGCCAGAGAGAGAATGTAATAGTTACCAGTCAAAATTCCCACTGTAAGTTTTGTAAATGTGGAGAGAAAAACCAGTGATGGAAATGATTGGAAAAGGATTGTCAAAAGAGCCTTGAATGCCAGGCTGTGAAATGGGAACTTGATCCAATAAGACTGGGAAGACATATGAGTATATTGAAAAGGGAGTGGCACAGTGGGAACTTTGCTTCATGACTGGGAAACAGAAATGCAATTGATTCTCAGGGCCCTTATCCTTTGCATTTCGATTATTAAGTGAAACCTACACCAAGATTGGGCCCTAAATCTGACTGCTTTTTTTCTGTGCCAAGATGCAAGTTATAGCAGGAAAAAAAGGCCAGAGTGGAAGAAACAATATTCCTGTTCTCTTTACAGCCCCTTGGGCTCTGCAGCCTTCCTTTTACAGCTTCACCACTCAGTTTCACCATTCTTTCCCATAATTTGGTGACCAGCCCTTACCAGAGGAAATTTAAAATGATCCATAAATATAAATAAACGTGGAACTAAAAACATTTTATGCCATAAAAGATCATTGAGGTTGATTAGAGACATTAGAGCTAACATTGGCCATCACAGGTTGAGCCCCTCACCAACCTGGAGGCAAAGGACAGACCCGGAAGATCTCTCAGATTAAATTCATGTCCAGATATGAGTCTGTGCCTTGGGAGTTCTGTTCTAGATGCCTTTTGGAAACCATGGGAGAGAAATCCCAGTGTAGTACAAAATTCCTTCTCCAAGGAATGACTGATCTTCGTAAGCATTACCTTTAGTTTAATCCCTCTCTTGGGATTGTTCATCATCTTATAGATTGTCATCAGGATGACAATGGACATGGTCATTGTCATGACAATGACATGAACCTGGACATGGTCACTCTTATAGGAGTCAGCCTTGATTTATCTTTCAGTTCTGCCCAGATTTTTGCCATTCACTTTCTCCATTCTCAAAATCTTAGCAAAGACGTGTTCCAAACCTGGACTACCCTACTTTTTCTGAGGTTCTAGAGCACAGATGAATTAATGTTTTTGAACTGTGGTGTCAGAGAAGACTCTTGAGAGTCCCTTGGACTGCAAGGAGATCCAACCAGTCCATCCTAAAGGAGATCAGTCCTGGGTGTTCATTGGAGGGACTGATGTTGAAGCTGAAACTCCAATACTTTGGCCACCTGATGCGAAGAACTGACTCATTGGAAAAGACCCTGATGCCGGGAAAGATTGAGGGCAGGAGGAGAAGGGGACAATAGAGGATGGGATGGTTGGTTGGCATCACCGACTCAATGGACATGAGTTTGAGTAAACTCCAGGAGTTGGTGATGGACAGGGAGGCCTGACATGCTGCAGTCCATGGGGTTGCAAAGAGTCGGACACGACTGAGTCACTGAAGTGAACTAAACTGATTAATGAAAGGTTTGCTTGAAAGGAAGAGGTGTGTTCAAATCTTTGTTATTAAAGTATTAATGTGCAAATAACGGTGTGTTTTCTTGTCTCTGATGAATCTCAGAAATTTCTACATGACATATGGGTACAAACTTGAACTATCTGCTTCAACAGCATGTGTGTGCGTGCTAAGTTGCTTCAGTCGTGTGCAACTCTTTGCAACCCTATGCAAAGAGTTGCAAACCCTCTTTGCAACTGTCCTTATATAAGAAATTGAGGTTCAAATAGGTTAAATCCCAAGGTCACACAGATGGTGTGGTATCAGTTCAGTTCAGTTGCTCAGTTATGTCCGACTCTTTGTGACCCCGTGGACTGCAGCATGTCAGGCTTCCCTGTCCATCACCAACTCCTAGAGCTTGCTCAAACTCATGTCCATTGAGTCGGTGATGCCATCCAACCATCTCATCCTCTGTCGTCCCCTTCTCCTCCTGCAGGAGGAGATGGTGTGGTAGTTCTGGGATTATACCTTCTTATGTTTGTTTCCTGAGCTTCTGCTCCTTGCACTACGTATTTGTAACCTGATACCAGGGAGAATGTCCATCAGATGGGGATTAGCTTAGTAGTTTATCATTCATGTGTGTGTGTGTGCTAAGTCACTTCAGTCGTGTCTGACTCTGACTCTATGGACTGTAGCTCACTAGGCTCCTCTGTCCATGGGATTCTCCAGGCAAAAATACTGGAGTGGGTTGCCTTGCCCTCCTCCAGGGGATCTTCCCAACCCAGAGATCAAACCCACTTCTCTTATGTTTCCTGTATTGGCAGGTGGATTCTTTACCACTAGCACCACCTGAAAAGCCCCTATCATTCATAGGGTGCTTTAAAAGATCTTGAAATTTTAAGTGGTGTGACTGACCATTTGGACTTCAGATATTGTGAAAGACTTAAACCCCCTATATAGCAACAAAAGCAGCATGCTTCTTGAATCAACCATTTGGAACCTGAAATGTGATGTTGATTTCAGCTGAGGCAAAATAAAACTCTTACATGTCTCCGGTCATAATGGAAGTCAGTGAGAAAATACGATTTGCTATATGACTATTCACTTTCCGTCCAACTTGTTATGAATGCACTTAGCCTATAACTCCTGCATGACTTGTACCTAATTTGCTCCTGCAATCACTTACATATTTCATTGTCATATGATAAATTTTAAGTTCACCAGTCCCCATTGCTAGGATAGTACACTGCATGAGCTCAGAAGGCACTCCATAAATATCCAATGACTTTCTCTCTGGCTCATGTTTCTTTATTTCCCAAGCCCTTCCATACCACCACTAGAAGACCTCATCCACAACATGGTCATCATAATCCTCTTGACCTCCCTTTAGTTAGTAATGTAGTCAAATGCCTTATTCTCTTGGCTGTAAACCCTTTACATCCAAATGCACTTGTCAGAAACTGTATAGCTTCCAGGGAGAGCTTCCAGGGCAGAAACCTTTTTTGTTTGTTTAGCTGAGTAGTTAATATTCAATTGCACAGTTGAATCACAGTTTATTTTACCACTCATCCATTGAAGGACATTTAAAGTGCTTCCAGTTTTTTACTATAACAAACAAAGTTGTTACAAAGAATTGTATATAAATTTTTACCTGAGTATAAGTTCTCATTTCTCAAAGAAAAATTACCCGGAGTACAATTGCATTTTTAACATGATAAGAAATGTCCAATAAGTTTCCTAGAGTGGTTATACAATTTTGCATTCCCAAGAGCAATGCATAAGAATTCCAGTTGCTCCATATCCTAACCAGACTAGTATTGCAGCATTTTAAAAGACATTCCAATAGGTTATATAGTGTTATTTAAATTATTTTAAATTTACATCTGTCTGCATGCCTCCTGATTTTTTCATAGCTTTCCTCCAGACTTTTTAGGAATCTGACACCTGCATTTGGGGTAGGGGTCAGGTTGCTTAGGAGGAAAAATGTGAGATAAGGAGAGGGTAATGTAGACTTTACTTAGTAAAAGTATACAAATTAGGTTATTTTACACAATTATGGTTTATTGTGGGAGAAGGCAATGGCACCCCACTCCAGTACTCTTGCCTGGAAAATCCCATGGACAGAGGAGCCTGGTAGGCTGCAGTCCATGGGGTCGCTAGGAGTCGGACATGACTGAGCGATTTCACTTTCACTTTCATGCATTGGAGAAGGAAATGGCAACCCACTCCAGTGTTCTTGCCTGGAGAATCCCAGGGACAGAGGAGCCTGGTGGGCTGCCATCTATGGGGTCGCACAGAGTCAGACACAACTGAAGCAACTTAGCAGCAGTAGCAGCAATGGCTAATGAGGGCTTCCCAGGTGACTCAGTGATAAAGAATTCACCTGCAATGCGAGAGACCTTGGTTTGATCCCTGAGTTGGGAAGATCCCCTGGAGAAGGGAATGGCAACCCACTCCAGTATTCTTGCCTGGAGAATCCGACGGACAGAGGAGCCTGGCCTGCTACAGTCCATAGGGTTGCAGAGTCGGACATGAGTGAAGCTACTTGGCACACAATGGCTAATGATGATAAATAACTTCTCCTATACTTACTTTCTATCTGTATATTTTCTTCAGTGAAATGTCTGATCATGCCTTTTTCCCACTTTTAATTGAAAAGTATATTTTTACTGTTGAGTTTTCAGAGTTATTTATATATTCTGGATACAAGTCCTTTGTTGGATATGTGAATTGCAAATATTTTCTCCCAGTCTTTGTTTTTTCATCTTCATGGCAGTGCCTTTGACAGAAAATATTCTTACTTTTACAAAGAACTTATTTATTTTTTCCTTTATATCATAGTTTTTATTTCCTTTCTAAGAACTTTTGCTTAAACTCAGATTATATAGATTTTCTCCTATGTTTTCTGTAAGCTTTAAAGCTTTTACATTTTATATTTATACCTATGTACCATTTGAAGTTAATCCTTGTACCAAGGGTAAAGTTGAGGTCAGAGTTCATTTTTTTGCACATGAAACCACTTGTTTTATTTGATGAAAAGACTATCATTCCTCCAGTGATTTGCTTTCATATCTTTATCAAAAACCAAATGGCCACATTTGTGTAGGTCTATTTCTCAACTATCTATTCTGGCTCATTGATTCAAGGGTCTATTCCTTTACCAAAGCATACTGTATTCATTCCTATAGATTTATACTGTCTTAAAACTTGTTAGTGTGAATCCTTCAACTTTACTCTTTTTCTCAAAATTGTTTTAGCTATTTCATTGTTTCCTTTTATGTGAAACTTAGAATACAGTTTTAGAAATTCTTGATGTCTATAGTAACAGTATGCAGTATATGGTAATTTTGTGTGTGCAAAATTCTGCTGTGCTTTTCATTGCTTAAGTTTTATTGCATTAAATTTATAGATTACTTTGGGAAGAACTGGCATCTTTATTATACTGAATCCTCCAATCCATGCTCATGGTATGTCTCACCATTTATATTGTCCTTGAATCTTTCATCAGTATTTTATAGTTTTCAGCATACAAATCTTGTATATATTAATATTACAGTTTTTAGCTTGTTATATTAATACTTAGCAATTTCATTTTTAGAAGCATTTAAAAGGATATGCATACATTTTCATAATTTTGATTCCAATTGTCCACTGCTTGAATTTAGAAATAAAATGAACTGTTTTCAGATGACATGATATTATACACAGAAAATTCTAAAGATGCCACCAGAAAACTACTAGAGTGCACCGGTGAATTCAGTAAAGTTGAAGGATACAAAATTAATATACCCAAATGTGTTATATTTCTATACACTAACAGCAAAGTATCAGGAAAAGAAATTAAGGAAACAATCCCATTTACCATTACATCAAAAAGAATAAAATACCTAGGAATAAACCTACCTAAGGAGAGAAAAGACCTGTATTTCAAAAACTATAAGATGCTGATGAAAGAAATTAAAGAATACACAAACAGAACTTCCCTGGTTGACCAGTGGTTAAGACTCAATGATTCAAATGCAGGAGGCATAGGTTCAGTCTCTGGTCGAGGAACTAAGACCCTGCATGCCACACGGTGCAGCCAAAATTAATAAATAAAAAAATAAAAGAGGATGCTAATGGAAAAATATACCATGTTCTTAGGAAGAATCAATATTTTTAAAATGGACATACTACCCAATACAATCTACAGATTCCATGCAATCCCTATCAAAATACCAGTGGCATTTTTCACAGAATAATTTTAAAATTTGTATGGACACACAAGAGATCCCAAATAGCCAAAACAATCTTGAGAAAGAAAATCAGAGCTGGAGGAAGTTTCTTGACTTCAGACTATACTACAAAGCTATGATAATCAAAAAAGTATGGTACTGGCACAAAAATATACACATAGATCAATGGAACAGGATAGAGAGCCCATAAATAAACCCATGCACTTATGGTCAATTAATCTATGACAAAAGAGACAAGAATACACAATGGAGACAAGATAATCTTCAAGAAGTAGTGCTATGTAAAGTGAATAGCTTCATGTAAAAGAATGAAATTAGAGCATTCTGTAACACCATATACAAAAATAAACTCAAAAGGGACCTAAATGTAAGAACAAATACTATAAAACTCCTAGAGGAAAACATAAGCAGAACAGTCTAACATAAGTCTTTTTTGATCCATCTCCCAAAGTAAAGAAAAAAAAGCAAGAATAAACAAATGGAACCTAATTAAACTAAAAAGCTTTTCCACAGCAAAGGAAAACATTGAGAAAATAAAAAGACAACTTAATGAAAGGGATAAAATATTTCCAAATGATATGACTGATAAGGGAGTAATATCCAACATATATAAGCAGTTTGTACAACTCAATTTAAAAAAAATTCTGATTTTTAAAATGGGCAGAAGGACTGAATAGACAATTTTACACACAGACACACAAAATGCAGGTGGCCAACATGCACATGAAAAGACAAACACCCTTAATTATCAGGGAAATGCAAATCAAGACCACAATGAGATATCACCTTACACCTGTCAGAATGGCTATGTCAAAAAGACCAAAACCCACAAGTGTTGGCAAGGATGTAGAGAAAAGGGAACCCTCGTACACTTGAGGTGGGAATGTACATTGGTGCAGCTGCTGTGGAAAACAAGATGGAGATTTCTAAAAAAAAAAAAAAAATAGAATTACCATATGACCTAGCATGCATTTATATTCAAAAAACAGAAATACACACTAATTTATAAAGATACATGCACTCCAATATCTATAGTAATATTATTGACAGTTGCCAAGATATGGAACCAACCTAAGTGTCCATCAACAGATGATAAATGTTAAACATGGTGTTTAAATGTTAAAAACAATAAACAGATGAATGAAGATGTGTATACAGCAGAAAACTACTCAGCCATAAAAAGAATGAAATTTTTCCATTTGCCACCACATGGATGGACATGGAGGACATTTTGCTGAGTGAAATGTCAGATAGAGAAAGACATATACTTATGTGGAATCTAAAAATTACAGCAAGCTATTGAATATAACAAAAAAGAAGCAAACTCACAGATACAGAATGAACTAGTGGGTACCAGTGGAGAGAGAGGGGAGAGGCAGCATAGCGGTGAGAGATTGGGAGGTACAAACTATTGGGTGTAACATGGGCTCAGTGATGCATTGTACAACACAAGGAATAGAACCAATATATTGCAATAACCATAAATGAAAAGTAACCTTTAAAATTTGTATAAAAATTTAAAAAATAGAAATACAATTAAAAGTTATGTGTTGAACTTGTATTCTGTGACATTGCTGAACTCATTAGTTCTCAGCGGTTTCCATTTAACATTCCCTGAGATTTTCTACACAGATAATCATTTGTCTACAAACAGACTGCTTCTTCCTTTCTAATCCGTATGTTATTTCTTTTGGTTATCTTACCACATCAGTTAGAACTTGTAGTACAATGTTGACTAGGAGTTATGAGGGTAATATCCTTGCCTTATTCTTAATTTTAGGAAGAAGGCATTTAGTCACTTACTATTAAGGTATTAATTGTAGATTTTTAATAGATACTTTTTTTAAAATCAGGTTAAGGAAATTTCCTTTTACTCCAGGTTTTTTGAGAGTTATTTTTTTTTTTTTTTTTTTTTTTTTTTTTTATTCTTCCAATTTTATTTTATTTTTAAACTTTACATAATTGTATTAGTTTTGCCAAATATCAAAATGAATCCGCCACAGGTATACATGTGTTCCCCATCCCGAACCCTCCTCCCTCCTCCCTCCCCATACCATCCCTCTGGGCCGTCCCAGTGCACCAGCCCCAAGCATCCAGCATCATGCATCGAACCTGGACTGGCAACTCGTTTCCTACATGATATTTTACATGTTTCATTGCCATTCTCCCACATCTTCCCACCCTCTCCCTCTCCCACAGAGTCCATAAGACTGTTCTATACATCAGTGTCTCTTTTGCTGTCTCGTACACCGGGTTATTGTTACCATCTTTCTAAATTCCATATATATGCGTTAGTATACTGTATTTATGTTTTTCCTTCTGGCTTACTTCACTCTGTATAATAGGCTCCAGTTTCATCCACCTCATTAGAACTGATTCAAATGTATTCTTTTTAATGGCTGAGTAATACTCCATTGTGTATATGTACCACAGCTTTCTTATCCATTCATCTGCTGATGGACATCTAGGTTGCTTCCACGTCTTGGCTATTATAAACAGTGCTGCGATGAACATTGGAGTACACGTGTCTCTTTCCCTTCTGGTTTGATTCAACGCAATCCCTATCAAGCTACCAACAGTATTCTTCACAGAGCTAGAACAAATAATTTCACAATTTGTATGGAAATACAAAAAACCTCGAATAGCCAAAGCGATCTTGAGAAAGAAGAATGGAACTGGAGGAATCAACCTACCTGACTTCAGGCTCTACTACAAAGCCACAGTTATCAAGACAGTATGGTACTGGCACAAAGACAGAAATATTGATCAATGGAATAAAATAGAAAGCCCAGAGATAAATCCACGCACATATGGACACCTTATCTTCGACAAAGGAGGCAAGAATATACAATGGATTAAAGACAATCTCTTTAACAAGTGGTGCTGGGAAATCTGGTCAACCACTTGTAAAAGAATGAAACTGGACCACTTTCTAACACCATACACAAAAATAAACTCAAAATGGATTAAAGATCTAAACGTAAGACCAGAAACTATAAAACTCCTAGAGGAGAACATAGGCAAAACACTCTCCGACATACATCACAGCAGGATCCTCTATGACCCACCTCCCAGAATATGGGAAATAAAAGCAAAAATAAACAAATGGGACCTAATTAACCTTAAAAGCTTCTGCACATCAAAGGAAACTATTAGCAAGGTGAAAAGACAGCCTTCAGAATGGGAGAAAATAATAGCAAATGAAGCAACCGACAAACAACTAATCTCAAAAATATACAAGCAACTCCTACAGCTCAACTCCAGAAAAATAAACGACCCAATCAAAAAATGGGCCAAAGAACTAAATAGACATTTCTCCAAAAAAGACATACAGATGGCTAACAAACACATGAAAAGATGCTCAACATCACTCATTATCAGAGAAATGCAAATCAAAACCACTATGAGATACCATTTCACACTGAGAGTTATTTTTTAAAATAATGAATGGATGTTTTATTTTGACAAATTTTTTATGCATCTATTGATATAATCATGTGGGCTTTATTTTCTTTAGACTGTTAGAATGGTTGTGGTTATTCAGTCACTCAGTCATGTCCAACTTTTTGCGACCCCATGGACTGCAGCACGCCAGGATTCCCTGTCCTTCACCATCTCCTGGAGCTTGCGCCAGCTCATGTCCACTGAGTCAGTAATGCGATCTAATCATCTAGTCCTCTGTCATCCCCTTGTCCTCCTGCCTTCAATCTTTCTCAGCATCAGGGTCTTTTCTAATGAGTCAGCTCTACGCATCAGGTGGCCAAAGTACTGGAGCTTCAGCTTCAGCACCAGTCCTTCTAATGAATATTCAGGACTGATTTCCTTTAGGATAGACTGGTTTGATCTCCTTGCAGTCCAAGGGACTCTCAAGAGTCTTCTCCAACACCACAGTTCAAAAGCATCAATTCTTCAGCATTTAATCTTCTTTATGGTTGAATTTAAAATGGAGGACTATATTTATTGATCTAATTGATTGTTTAGTATTGCACTGGCCTTGCATTCCTAGGATAAACTCCAATTGGTTGTGATATTTTGCTCTTTTGGGGTACTGCGGTTTTAGTTTTCTAGTATATTGTTGAGGATTTTTATATTGATGAGCTTAAAGGATATTGGCTTGTAGTTTTAATTTTTTGCACTATTTTTGTCTGATGTTGGTATCAGGGTAATGCTGGCATTATAAAGTAAAATGGAATGTGTTTACTGCTATTTTCTGGAATAGACTGGTATTATACCTTCTTCAATTTGATGAATGACACCATTGAAACAGTCTAGATCTAGAGATATATTTTTCAGAAGATTTTTAACCATGAAATAATAATTAAAGGACAATTCTTATCAAATATTTAATCTTTAGTAAGTTTTGATAATTTAGCTTTTGAGTAGTTGGTAGCCTCATTTAAGCTGTCTAATTTCTGTGTGTAAAATTATTGATACTCTTTCCTTATTTTCCTTTTAATGTCTGCAGGGTTTGTGGTACCATTCCACTTTCATTCTTGATATTGGAAATTTGTGATTTTCTCTTTCCAGTCCTTAGAGAGAATTATCAGTCTTATTAATCTTTTCAAAGAACCAACTTTTGTTTCATTTATTTTCTTTGCCTCTCCCTTTAAAAAATTCATTGATTCAAGTTCTTTATTATTTCCTTCTTTTGGCTTGATTATGGTTTAATTTGCTATTATTTTAGTAGTTTCCTAAGACAAACACTTAACTGACTTGAGATTTTTCTTATTTTCTGATACATGCTTTTAATTCTATAAATTTCTAAACACCAATTTAACTGAAATCTACAAAGTTTGGTATGTTGCATTTTCATTTTCATTCTATTCCAAATAATTTCCAGTTTCCTTTGAGACTTTCTCTATGATTCATGGATTATTTTGATGTCTCTCCAACTAGATTATGAGTTCTCTGAAGTTAAAACTGTCTCACTTTTACAAGCTAAGTCACTTCAGTCGTGTTCAACTCTCTGCAACCCGATAGATGGCAGCCCACCAGGCTCCCCCATCCCTGGGATTCTCCAGGCAAGAACACTGGAGTGGGTTGCCATTTCCTTCTCCAATGCATGAATGTGAAAAGTGAAAGGGAAGTCGCTCAGCCCTGGCTGACTCTTCGCGACCCCATGGACTGCAGCCCACCAGGCTCCTCCGTCCATGGGATTTTCCAGGCGAGAGTACTGAGTGGGCTGCCACTGCCTTCTCCACACTTTTACGTAGTGTCAATCAAAGATTCATTGTGCAGTAAGGGCTTGGTAGTAGCTGACTGACAAACCTGACTGAAAAGTCCTTTAAAAACCCCCAGTAGGAATAGGATGGTGTTAATCATAGCCACTGTCATTGAACTGGAAAGAAGTCGTGTCTTAGACCTGAATTATGTATTATTATTTCTTAGTAGAAGTGCTATTTGATATGTGGAGTGAGAAAATTCCTGTCGTAAGAATTGCACAAGACTTTTGAGCATTACAGGACATTTAGCATCCCTGGCCACCCTAAACTTAATACCAGTTTTTCTTCACAGCTAATTTCACTATCAATAAATGTTCCACACAATTCCAAGTACCCTTTATAAGGGAACCAGCACCCTAATTGAGAAGCACTAACAGTTCCTGACTCATACATATGTTCAATAAAAGTTTGTTGCATAAAAAGAGAGAGAAAGAAAGAGCCCCCCTCAATGAAGCTACCTCATAGATTTGAGAATTGTGATGAAGGATATGCCTCTCCAGGTCTCCTTGTAGGGAAGGGACGAAGATTCTGTCTACAGTCACTTCTAAAATGCCTTTTGTTTCTTAATATTACTTAGTTTTATCCAAGATTGCAGTTCACCATTTCAGTGATGGTCAAGATTTGCTAGATAAGGAGGCACGTGTAAAGATCTGAAGGCAACAGTCTGAAAGTGAAAGTGAAAGTCGTTCAGTCCTGTCTGATTCTTTGCGACCGCATGGACTACACAGCCCATGGAATTCTCCAGGCCAGAACACTGGAGTGGGTAGCCTTTCCCCTTCTCCAGGGGATCTTCCCAACCCAGGGATCGAATCGGGGTGTCCTGCATTGCAGGCAGATTCTTTACCAACTGAGCTACCAGGGAAGCCCATTGTGCAAAAATGTCTTCTTGATTGTTGTATTAAATAAAAGTTCTAAAGTATTCCTCAGACTCTGTAAGGAATCAAGCTGCTAGGTTTAAGTATGTTACTCATAAAGGAAGCAGGAAAAGGAACTCAGCTTACAATTCTTAAAATTGTAGCTTTCAACTCTGGCACTACATTAGAGTCACCTGGGGTCCATGTCAAATCTCAGAGCAGTTAGATCAGAATCCAAGAATGAGACCCAAGTAAGGTGTATTTTTAAGTTTCTAGGTGATTTTAATGTGCAGCTAGTGTTGAGAACCATCAGTTTTAAAGAAAAAAAATGCTGAGCAGATTAGCAAATAAGTTTTAAGAAAATGATTTCAATATGCTGTGGCCAAAAGAGCATTGATTGATAGACTGTAGAGTCAAAAGGACGTGGGTAATATTTCTGGCTTAGTTATATATCATCTATGTGATCCTGGGTAATTTATTTATTTTCTCTGAGCTTCACTTTCTTTATCTGTAAAACAGAAATAAATATAGTACCTACCCCATAAAGTTTTTGTAAGAATGACATAAAATTTTGTGATTGGGTTTAGCACAGTTCCTTGTACTGACTATTTAAATAAATCCTTTTAAAATATGTAGCATGAAACTAACTTTTGAGCTATATGATATACATTCAGAAACGTTGGAGAAAATCTCATTTCAGAGAGTGAATGGCCGGGATGGAATCATAACCAAGAGGGGACATTCATTTCAAGGAGGATAGTAAACTACACCATGTTCCAGGCCCCGTGAAGATGGACCCCTGCCCTGACTCACTGTAGACTCTGGTGAAAGGACGTCCTTTGGGATCTGTCACCAGGATAGGTGACTCCTTTGTCAAGCCATCAGCAATAGCAATACAAAGAGGGGAAACACATTTGGGTATCATCAAGACTTCCTCACATTCTCCAGAAATGCAAAGCACAGATGGAGACACGTCAGAAAGGTACTTACTTCAACATTGCAAGGAAGGAAATGCTTTCAGTTAGACATAACCCACAGCCTTCACAATTTGGAAGACCAATTTACTCCATTGCCCCTATCTAATAGTTAAGGGATGGTGCAACGCTCACTAATAAGCACCTATAAGGGGAAAAAAAAAGGCAGGGACTACATTGATGCTATTGTTAGAAACCCTTATAAATTAGGCATTCTATGGCACCATGAGATTTTTACTTCTAGCCACTGAGAGATCTTTGGAGTTTGAGAAATTGATAGTGTACAAGGCTGAGTGCCCAGAAGATATCACATCTACGTTATTCAAATGCCTACTGGCAGTGACAATGGATAAAGACATCCCCATTAATATATCACAACGTGAGAGAGAGATACAGGTCTCTAGATGAAAACATTCAGGCACCAATTTGGTCTGCTGGCACATTACCTCATTCGTCCCTGAGCTCTAATGAGTTAGCCTTTAAGTTGTTATTCCATAACCTCCATTTCAGCAAAGGCTGCAGTCGTGATGAACAAAATAGCTCATTTTACCCTATGCGGTGTACTGCCCCAAGATAATTAAATTTGGGAACAGCACTTTTCAATACACGGAGTCAGCCCATCACACCAGAGCAGAAGCTCATAAACTGGTTCAAATATTACCAAATGTCCCACCATTTAATTTGAACAAGAAAAAAAAATTTTCTCCTTTAAATGACTACCAAAATCTGCACAGCCAAGCAACAGAATTAAATGAATCTGCCCACAAGAGACATGTCCATAAAGTCTACTTTTTAAACAATTTTCTTGCTTTAAAATCAATAGCTAAATTTAGCCCTTAAAATGCATAACTTGGTATTTTCTATCAAAGTTGCTAATAAGACAGCACCAAAGGAGACAAGTTGCTTTTGCTTCCAAAGAAGAGACTGTATGTGTATGTGTGTGAGCACACTCACACATGTGCATGTACTGGGGAGTGGGAGTGGAGTGTATGTAGGGGATATTATTAATGTAATATTGATTCTGTATTCTGAGGCCCTAGCACAATGACAAGCACATGATAGATATTTAATAAATATGTATTTAATAGAAAAATAAAACAAATGCACAGAACCAAATCTGGCCTGATTAAAAGAAAAAAGAAAAAAATGAAACCATGCGGTACAAGGCAGCTGGCCGCCACATATGTCTCAGGTACAAGAGTATTTTATTTGAACACTGAGTGGCACTCAGAGACTTTACTGACCACATAAAAACTAATTAAATAATTCTTTGATTTTAAAGTAATTTATACTTTATAATCAGAGTACAGGGTTGAGTAAACAAGGTAATATGACAAATCTTCATAAATGAGAAACATATCCTTACTGCTGCTGCTGCTGCTGCTGCTAAGTCGCTTCAGTCGTGTCCGACTCTGTGATGGCAGAGACGGCAGCCCACCAGGCTCCCTCATCCCTGGGATTCTCCAGGCAAGAACACTGGAGTGGGTTGCCATTTCCTTCTCCAATGCATGAAAGTGAAAGTGAAGTCACTCAGTCGTGTCTGACTCTTAACAACCCCACAAACTGCAGCCTACCAGGTTCCTCCATCCATGGGATTTTCCAGGCAAGAGTACTGGAGTGGGGTGCCATTGCCTTCTCCTTTTACTGTCTTCTATATTGGTCATGTATCCCTAATTACTCGAATCCATATGTTTGGGGAAGCAACTGATATTTTAACTGTGGCTAGGACTTTTTAATGTGACTAAGACTGTATTTTAGATACAAAGTTTATAGCAGAATATATCTCATAGTCAATTTTATTCTTCCAACTGCTCCCAAAACATCTCAGTGGTGACTACAGGTCCCAAGACTCTCAGTATGAGTCAGTGAAAACACCCTGTTGGGGATTGGCTCTGCTTACTGCTCTAGCCCTTGAGCTTACTTTCCTCAGCATCTCAGACCAGTCACGAAGATAGACACTTTGCTATATTAATGATTCTGCCAATTATACAGAAAAGGCCAAGCCTTGAGGGGGAATTGGGGAGGGAAGTTCAACTTGGAGCTTAGTTCCAGAAGCTTTACTGTTGTGGGCACACAAACTTATCTGTGCCTGCCAAGGGAACATCTGGAAAAAGCCCAAGTGCTGATGCTGGGCTGAAGCATTTTCAATGAGTACAGAAGCAGAAAGTGAGTGTTAGTTGCTCAGTCGTGTCCGATTCTTTGCGACCCCATGGACTGTAGCTCACCAGGCTCCTCTGTCCACGGAATTCTCCAGGCAAGAATACTGGAGTGGGTTGCCATTTCCTTCTCCAGGGGATCTTCCCAACTCAGGGAGTGAACCTGCTTCTCTTACGTCTTCTCCTGCATTGGCAGGGCGGTTCTTTACCACTAGTGCCACCTGGAAGAATCAGAAGAGTGGCTGGTGAACATCTGTGACTTTTAGAGACATTCAAAGAATAAAGGTAGATGATAAAGGATAGAGATGCTTGCTGATTAAAGTTCGAATGTCCCACATATTCAACTATTCCTGGTGAACTTCTAATTGTGCCTTTCTTTCAACTGGAAATGGCAGCTCTGAGTAGAATTTAGAAGACCTTGGTTCTATTCCTGACAATGCCACTAAGCATCCAAGTGTACTCTGGATCACTCTATGGTAGCTTCTCTCCATTGAGATTCTAGCTCTTAATATCAACTCCTCAGACAGGTTTTCCCTTCAACTTTACTTAACCTAATGTTGTCTTTCCAAACTCTGAGTTTTCTCTATTCCATTAGCTTGCTTTGTTTTCCTTAAAATTGTATTATTCAAAATTATTTGTGTGTTTTTTTGTTGGTTGGTTGTCCATCTTTTCCTTTAGATTATAAAGTCCATGAGAATGCCCCTAGTGCCTATCCCATTGCCCAGAACACACCAAGCATCCAAGGAATACTAGTCAAGTGAATGAAAGCATGCATGTCCAGGAACAAAGTACGTAACTTTTTTGTGACTTAAATTCATCATCTATAAAATTAACAGAAACCACCTTGATTATTTTCAAGATTAGCATGATAACAAAGAAAGGATGGATTTGTAAATCCCTTGGAAAAAACTGACAATCTCTAATTGTATGACTCTATATTTTGAAAGGGGCTTCCCTGGTGGCTCAGATGATAAAGAATCTGCCTGCACTGCAGGAGACCTGGGTTCGATCCCTGGATCAAGAAGATCCCCTTGAGAAGGAAATGGCAACGCACTCCAGTATTCTTGCCTGGAAAATTCCATGGACAGCAGGACCTGGTGGGCTACAGTCCATGGGGTCACAAAGAGTCAGACACAACTGAGCAACAAAGCACATGTATTTAGAAAAGAGACCATGGATACAACAATAGCCTATTGCAGAACCATGTTCGAATGTAGATTCTGCCACTTAACAGCTATGAGATCTTGAGCAAGGCATTGAAATGCTCCGTCTTGGTTGCCCAGTTTGTAAGGTAGAAATGATAATAACAGTAGATACTTGCCAAGGTGGTTAAGAAGGTTAAATCAAATGATTTATGTTAACCACCCAGAATAACGTGCAGCACTTATTAGGTACTTTACTAATGGTATTTATTAATCTATTCAGGGTAATATTTAAAATTGTAACAACCAATACAATGTACTGTGGAAATTTCAGTTCCCAAAGATGGCCATAATGGTGACTTTAATGGAACAGCAGCCAAAAGCAGGCAGCCACAGATTTAGAGAGGCAGAAGGGCATGAAGCATGTCCGTACAGGTTGCTGGACGCTAATCTATCTTTCTCTTCCAGGGTCTGCCTTGTAGCCTACAAGAACATGGAGGTCAGTGCTGTAAAAGCCAAGGTGAGCTGGCAGATGTCAAGGAAGCACCCAGGAAAGACGGGGCTCAAGAGCAACAATTTAACAATCATCAAAGAACTTTTAAAAATTGGCATGGCTATCCCAGTGCATGCTTTCTGAATATTTGCCTTGACTATATTTATACTTTGCAAAGCATTTTCCTAGAGACTCTCATTGGATCTTTGCAGGAGTCCTGTGAGTTCAGAAGAGCAAGTATTATTATGCCCATTTTATAGGTGGAGATACTATAACCAAGAAAGGACTTACCAAATGCTATAGAGAAAAAAATAGTACGGAATCAGGACTCAAGCCCAAATATTCTGGCTCTAAATCCAATGATATAAATTCTCTGTGCAGTGCTATAGTTTGGCCTTCACTGTCTCAGCTCTTAACAGGAAAAACAGTATCAAAATAAAGTAAAATCAGGCACTGTCAATCATCCTGATTAAGAAAATGGATAGAAATGGCCCTAAGCAGAATTGAGCTTTTTAATTTCTAAGCTGCTCCGTGTTCTGATAAGGGTATGGATTCTGTGTTTCTGGAAGGCGAGAGGTCAGAGGCTTTTACCTCCTCTAAATGCAAGGACCGCTGCAGATAGAACACCTGGGTTCGAGTTCTGGCACTTCCATCAAATCCTGGGGCAACTTTGGGCAAACTACTTCCCCTTTTGATGTCCCAATTTCTGAATTTCTCCCTCCTGTAAACAGTGTTAGATGAGAGTAATAGTTCTCACCCTTTCAGTCCCTCAACACACTGGAAAATCACATCATGATTAGCAGCAGGAGCTTAGTTAGGGAGGGATTCTCAAGGAGGCAAGTGGCAGAATCTCAAAGGGGCTTCAGTGTGGTTTGAACAAACTAGGAGATTTCCAGTTATTATAAAAGTTATCACGTGCTTAGTGTGTACCACATACTATGTTAAGTGCTTTGCATGAATTTTATCTTCACAATAAATTAATGAAATAGGAAAAATTTGGTCCTCTCATGTAGAAATGAGGAAACGGAAGCTCAGACAGGTTAACTAGATTGTCCAAGGTCAAACAGCTAGCAAGTCATAGTATTGAATTCTACCCAACCTATCACTGATCCTGGAGCTTGCCCTCTTCAGTTCAGTTCAGTTCAGTCACTCAGTCGTGTCCAACTCTTTGCGACCCCATGAATCGCAGCACACCAGGCCTCCCTGTCCATCACCAACTCCCGGAGTTCACTCAGACTCACGTCCATCGAGTCAGTGATGCCATCCAGCCATCTCATCCTCTGTCATCCCCTTCTCCTCCTGCCCCCAATCCCTTCCAGCATCAGAGTCTTTTCCAATGAGTCAACTCTTCGCATGAGGTGGCCAAAGTATTGGAGTTTCAGCCTTAGCATCAGTCCTTCCAAAGAACACCCAGGGCTGATCTCCTTCAGAATGGACTGGTTGGATCTCCTTGCAGTCCAAGGGACTCTCAAGAGTCTTCTCCAACACCACAGTTCAAAAGCATCAACTCTTCAGTGCTCAGCTTTCTTCATAGTCCAACTCTCGCATCCACACATGACCACTGGAAAAACTATAGCCTTGACTAGATGGACCTTTGTTGGCAAAGTTATATCTCTGCTTTTCAATATGCTGTCTAGGTTGGTCATAACTTTTCCTCTTACCTCTATATTATATTGTTTTCTATTCCCCCTCCACTCATCCCCTGCAGTCCATCAAACATACAACTGATAATGTAAGTTTGTTGAGTCCCTCCCACATCTAAGATTTGTGTCCTTAACTTTATGCTCAGGCTAAACTTTAGCTGAGGGCCGGTTTGGCACTGGGAAAAATAAGGATGTAGAAGAGGAAAGGAAATTAGGATTCATTGTGTACCTGCTCTTCTTCCCATGCTTTGCTAGATAATTTCTATACACCTACCATCACCTTTAGTCCTTACAACTAGTCTTACAAGATGGGAATTTTATCCCCATTTACAAAGAAGGCTCAGAGAAGTTAAGACACTCGCCTAAGGTCACAGAGACCATGAGGGGCAAAAGCTGCGATTCAAACCAACTCTTCTGACTCCATATTTCTTCCTCATGCCTTTAAACACTGTGTACAATATGCTGGAGGGTAGCAATAAATAGGTGAGTCAGGATGAAATAAATGTCACAGTTGATACCCACAACACGTCCTGGCTAGGTAGCCAGGACCAGACCCTGCAGGTCTCTCTCTAGGAACCTGAGCTGTACGCGTCTCACTATCATCCTGTATATCCCTCCTGCAGAATTGCGGTGGCTCAATGGAAGCAGGCAACACCAGTAAGTTCAGTGAATTCTTCTTCGTGGGCCTCACCGATGACCCTCAGCTTCGGCCCATCTTCTTTGCCCTCTTCTTCCTCATCTACGCAGTCACAGTGGTTGGAAACCTAGGCCTCTTTGCTTTCATTGTGGTGTGCTCCCGACTCCACACTCCCAGGTATTTCTTCCTCAGCAACCTGTCCTTTCTTGCCTTTGTTATTCTTCAGTCACAGTCCCCAAAATGTTGATGGAGTTTTTCTCTGGTTGCCAAACCATCTCCTTCTCTGGTTGAGTGATCCAGACAACTTGCTTCATGATCTTTGCTGTCACTGAGTTCTTCCTCTCAGCCTCCATGGCCTATGACTGCTACGTAGCCATCTGCCACCCTCTACTCTACCATGCAATCATGTCTCCGACGCTCTGTTGCAGCTAGTGACTGCCAGCTATGCAGTGGGCCTGACGAATACAGTGCTCCTCACTAGCTCAACCTTTCATCTCATCTTCTGTAAGTCCCATGTCATCACTCATTACTTCTGTGATATCCCTCCCCTTTTATAACTCTCCTGCTCTGACACATAGGTCCTTCAGCTTCTCCTCTTTGCCTGTGGTGGTTTTAATGTGTCAGTGCCCCTCACAGTAGTCCTGGACTCCTACACTTGTGTCTTTATGGCTATCATCAGAATCCCCTCAGCCCAGGGCAAACACAAGACCTCCACTTGTACATCCCACCTGACTGCTGTCAGCCTGTACTATGGAACCACTGCGTTCATTTACTTGCGCCCAACCTCTGAGTACTTATTAGGCAGGGGCAGGCTGGTCTCTGTATTCTACACAGTGATCATCCCCGTGCTTAACCCCATGATCTACAGTCTGAGGAACAAAGATGTGAAGGAAACACTTGAGAACATTCTCAAGAAGGCCTCACAATTCTTCTCGCACCCCATACCCAGATTTCCATGATATTCTATGCAGTAAAGGAAGGACAGAGAAGGGAATGAGCAGCAGGTGACATATTTTTGGCCACCAACCATGTCTCAAGCATTATTCTAGGAATTTTAAATAGATTATGCTTTGAATCCTCTCCCCAACTCTGGAAGTCAAGTATTATTGTATTAGTTTTAGAGATGAGGAAACTGAGGTTCTGAATGGTTTGGTGATTTGTTCAAGGTCATATAGCTAGAATGTGGTTCGATTTAGGACCTAGGTTTCAATTCAGGACCATTTGAAACTCCCTTCCTATTGCATTACACTTTCTGCATGAGGCAAGATGCCACCCTCTCTATTAACCTTCAGGGTCAAATGTTTCTGAAGTTTTTCCCTTTCTGGTAAATCTTGTATCTCAAATTTGTAATAGATTCAGTACCCTAAGACCCACTCCTTTTCTTTACCTGTGGCTTTGTATCATGCCTTATCTGGTCATTACATTAATCGAACACACTGTGTACAGAGCCCTATACCAGATGCAGGGGTGGAGAGGGATAACAATGGAGAAATCTATGGACTAACTTTTGGCACCTTTCAATTTATTTAGAGGAAGACAGAAGATCTCACCCAAAAGGCAACCAAACTATGACTTTTCATTAAAATGGACACTTATTGAGTTCTTTCTATGTGATAAATGCCAAATCAGTTACCTCATAATCCTCTTCCTAAAAGATTGCTCCCATTTTACAGATGAGAATGTGTGTGTGCTCAGTTGCTTCAGTCTTGTCTGACTTGCAACCCTATGGGCTGTAGCCCACCAGGCTCTTCTGTCCATGCAATTCTCCAGGTAGGAATACTGGAGTGGATTGCCATTTCCTTCTCCAGGGGATCTTCCCAACTCAGGGATCCACCCCACATCTTTTATGTCTCCTCCATTGGCAGCAAGTTCTTTACCACTAGTGCCACCTGGGAAGCCCATCCTCATCTCACAGATGAGAATACTGTAGCTAAAAGCATTAAGTAACTCACTCAAGGTAGCACCCAGCTAAATAATAATGAATATAGGATTTGAATCCAGGTCTGTTTGTCCAAAAAGCTGATGTTTTCCCATTCTGCTGTATCACCTCCTGGATTACTAGAGTGGTTATTAATAACCACCAAGGGATATAAGCTATGAGCCTGGGACTCAAGGCAAAAGAAACAGAATGGATTGGGTTCATAAGAGAGCCTCTAGGAGGAGGCGGGTGGTTGAAATAAAATCTATGAAGAATGAGGAGTGGTAGGAATGGATGAGTAGTGAAGGGAACTGGGAATCAAAGAATGAGATAAAAGAATCTAGATGCATAAAAGGTTGGTTTGGTTGGAATAGGGCAGAAGGCACATTTAGAAGTAAAGGTTATTGACAAAATGGGGAGATGGTTGGGTAGGGTTGATATACTTTCTCTGTAGGTCTTACTAACGTCTAAGCAATTCCTTACTACCATAAGTGAGAAAGTTCTAAATAGAGCTCTGTTTTCCCTAATTTGACCCAAGATGGCTTTGGGTGTGTGGCTACCTACAATTGTGGTAAGAATCGAGTTTTATGGAAGCCAAGACCTCCATAGAACTTTACTCTGCCTTTACTGTGTTTTCTGCCTATAGCCCACGCTACTCAGATTGGCCAGACAACCAACAAATGTGAGGCCTTGGTCACAGGAAGCTATCAGGGAATTCCTTCCAGACTCAAAGCTTGTGGTCAAGTTAGGGTTGGGCAAGGGCTAAACAAGTGTGACCTAGTGTAGTTGCTTCAAGTCTAAAGGCAACCAGACCTAAAGGGGGATCTTATTTTTCTGACACCTTCCTTTTGGGGAGTTCCTCTGTCATAGAGCAGACTTTTCTCTATTTTATTGTTTGCATGGACTATTGAAGTAGCCTCTTAACTGAACTCATGGACTCCAGGCTTGCCCTGACCTGTTTATCCACCATACAGATGCCTTATGATTATTCTAAGCAGAAGTCTGACTGTATCTATTGTTCTACTTTAACCTCCTCAATGGCTTTTCATTGTCCTCAGAATAAACTTCAAATACTTTAACTTACAGGTCCTCCACAATCAGGATCTTACCTCTCAAACTTTATCTTTCACAAGCCCTCTTCCCTTCCCCATACTTCACATCCTTCCCTTTGCACTTCCTCTTTGCTTCATTCACAGCACCCTCACTTTTCATCAGTGAAATATCTTCCCCATATTTCTAATCATGACCTTCCTCCTGAACTGAAAAAAGTGTTCACCCCTTCCTTGGAACCTTAGAACCAATAATTACAGCCTGCAGGCATCCTATTTTACCATATTCTATTCCACTTTTCTTACACTCATATCTTGCTTCCTCTACTGATGGTATGCTTGGTAGAGGATGACAAAGGTGTCTCATAGCTATATAACCACCTCAGTGCCTGGAGCAAAGTTGTCATTAATGAAATATTGTTCACAGGAAGAATAAGAACTCTTTACTGGGCTTTGCCCTAGGCATTTGTGTCTACTTCTGAACTCTCTGAAGAGCCAGAGGTATGTCACTAACTCACCCCTCCTTTCCCTTTTCAGTAGTCTACCTCCTATCCAGTATTTACTTCCAGACCTTTTCTTATGCCTCTGCCAGCCCCCCTCCCCAGAACTATAGCATAGCATTTGCAAATACATTGCTGTCTATTGATCTGATGTGTGTTGTATTCCCAACTAGATTAAAGCTCTTTCGGGAAATGGATCACATCTGTATTTCATTTTTCCAATGATAGTAAGCTGTGTAAAACAAGTACCCATTGGATGAACAAGTATGTATGTGCCTGTAGCAGAAGAGGATTTGTGTGGAGCTCAAAGCAGGGGTAGAGTTAACTAGATATGAGTATAAGAAGGGAATAGGGAGCTAGCATTTATTGTAAGCCTAGTAAAGGCCAGGCACTATGATAAATCCTCAGATAATTGCATTTAATCATCATAACAAATTGACTTAAAATTTTAAAAGTTAAGACTTTGTATTTTTAGAGCAATATTGGGTACACAGCAAGATTCAAGAAAGGGTACAAAGAGTCCCTTTATATATCTTCTGCCCCTACATATACATAGCCTCTCCCATTATCAATATTCCTCACTAGAGTTGTACATTTGTTTCTACTGATGAGCCTACACTGACACATCATAATTACCCAAAGTTCATAGGTTACATTAGAGTTCATCTTGGTGTTATATATTCCAGAGTTCAACAATGTGATTTTTATCTGGAGTGTCACGGAATTTGTGGCTTGCTTATTACACATATACAACCAGTATGGAATAGAGTCATAATTTTGAACTCAAGTCTGTCTGAATTTAGAGCTTTCACGTTTAACTACCTTTCCAACCTTCATTGGAGTGATCACTTTCTCTAAAATCCTAGATTTGTGCTACACACATGTGGCATCAAGGCACTGAGAGAAGAACACTGGAGACTGAGTCAGTAGCAACACATTTTCTTTAGATTGAGCCTTTGGTTAACACATTTTAGACTCAGAGGGAAGAAATAAATAAAGATAAGGAAGGAAAAAAGGAAGAAATGGAGGGAGGGAAGGAAGAAAAGAGGAAAGAAGGAAAGAAAATATCCTGAAATGTCCTGTCATTCCATTCATTTAGAAAGTGTACAGGTGGGAGTGGAGGGCCACTGCACCCTCTGGTCTACTCTTAACACTTTCTCCTAAAACTAGACCCAGGAAGGAGAAGGAGAGATTTCCAAACAGTCACTTTAGCCTCTTGCTCAGATACCTCAGAAAATACCACTTCTCATATGAAAATGCCAAAACTTTCTTAGAAACATATTTTAAGAAAGGGGTTCTTGACAGTGTCTAGAATCTTTAAGGATTTTGACAGTAGCTGTGTGTTCTTTTCAACAACTTCATTAGATTACAATGCCCGGGAGCCCTGCTTAGCTGAAGCAAGGTTGTTAAAGTCTGGTCCGGTAATTTCTTACTCCACTCTGAAGCCATTGTCTCTTTGGTGACTTGAAGAAAGTTCCCAAGAGATGCACATTCTAGAAGCAACTGCTTTTCCTTATGAATGAGATAACCCTTAATTTTCAGTGCCCTTGCCTAGGTGATATGACCTCATCACCTTGATTTATTTTACTACTCCTTGTTTGGGCTTCATTGTAAACAATGTGCCTCATCCTCCAAAACCAAGGTATCTTGAGAGCATATTGCGAGGACAGGGCTTGGATTTACTAATTTTATGTATACTAGTAATAACAAAAAAGCAAAAGCACTTCTGGATGATTGAAAGAAAGTGAAAGTGAAAGTCATGGCCAACTCTTTGCAACCCTAGGCCAGAATTCTCTAGGCCAGAATATTGGAGTGGGTAGCCTTTCCCTTCTCCAGCAGATCTTCGCAACCCAGGGATCAAACCCAGGTCTCCCACATTGCAGGCGGATTCTCTACCAGCTGAGCTATAAGGGAAGACCAAGAATACTGGAGTGGGAAGATCCAGCAGATCTTTCTGACCCAGGAATTGAACCAGGGTCTCCTGCATTGCAGGCGGATTCTTTACCAACTGAGCTATCAGGGAAGCCCTGTGGAAGACTGAGTGCCTACAATCCCAGAACTTATTGTTCTACACACAATTTCTCATTCCATTTTACACACAGAGAAACTAAGCCTCTGAAAGGTGAAATAATTTGACAGAATGAGAGAATATTTGACAGATTCTTATTACTAGAAGGGAAATTTTAACACACCCTTCTTAGAAATTAATAAAGCAGATATGGAAGAATATGTAATATTAAGTAACACAATTATGAAGTTTGAGTTAATACACAAACACACATATATAACAAGTCTTGGCACCCCCAAATATAGGACATACATTATTTTCAATCACATTTGAAACATTTACAAAACTGGAACAGAAGGCAAGTATCAAAGTAAGTCTCAATTTTTAAATAAGCAAAATCATATTAATAACATTCTCATAAAAATGCAATAAAATACAAAGTAATAAAAAAATACCCCCAAAGCCCCATATACATTTAGACAAAAAACCCTTCTAAATGGAGTAAAGAAAAAATTTAATTAAAGTTACAGAGTTATTATTGAATGACATATCAAATTGTAGAGTGTAACTGATGTAATATAAGAAAATGTGATGCATGCAATATGAAACAAAATAGTTGAATATTAATATGTTAAACACTCAACTAAATAAGTTAGAAAAGAATCATGAAGCAAATCAGAAGAAAGTAGAAGAAAGAAATATCAAAACAGAAATTAATGAAATAGGAAACAAAAATAAAAATGCTTAATAAAGCCAAAACCTAATTTGATGAAAAGCTTAATGAAAGACACAATATTCTGATAAGATTGAATAAGTAAAAAAAGAAATTAAGACCTGATCAATTTCATTATGATCAATGAAAATAGGATATTACTAAATAAACATTTTAGATTTCAAAATAAGAGCATGTATGAAATGTTTTGGGAGAAGGAAATGGCAACCCACTCTGGTATTCTTGCCTAGAGAAAACCATGGACAGAGGAGCCTGGTGGGCTGCTGTCCACGGGGTCACACAGAGTCGGACACGGCTGAAGCGCCTTAGCATGCATACATGCATTGGAGAAGGAAATGGCAACCCGCTCCAGTATTCTTGCCTGGAGAATCCTGGGGACAGAGGAGCCTGGTGGGCTGCTGTCCACGGGGTCACACAGAGTCGGACACGACTGAAGCAACTTAGCAGCAGCAGAATGAAATATTTGCTTTAAATATTTTGCATGAAATAAAAATTATGCCAATGAATATAAAAACTTTGATAAGAAATTCTGTTATTGTTGTTAAGTCACTAAGTCGTGTCTGACTCTTTGTGATCCCATAGACTGCAGCCTTCTAGGCTCCTCTGTCCTCCACTATCTCCTGGAGTTTGCTCAAATTCATGTTCATTGAGTCAGTGATGTTACCTAACCATTTCATCCTCTGCCACCCACTTCTCCTTTTGCCTTCAATCCTTCCCAACATCAGGGTCTTTTCCAATTAGTTGACTCTTAATTCTGTAGAAAAATACAAATTAACAAAATTTTATTCAAGAATGAGTTGAAAACATGTGTAGATCAGTAGACACAAAGAAATTCAGTCAGTATCCAAACTCTCTGCCACCAAAGACACAATCCCATATTCTTTTACAGGTAAGTTTTATCAAGCCATCACATAACAGGCAATTTCTACATCATATAAAATGTTCCAGAGAATAGAAAATGATGAAAGCTACCCAATCTATTTCATGTTCATAAAACCTTAATACCAAAACCAGACAAACTTGTTAAAAGATCAAAGATTATATGCCAATCTCACTTTTGATAAAGATCTAAAAAGTCCTAAGTAAAATATTAGTTAATTGAACTCAATAAGTGTATAAAAATAATATGATACAATCAAGTGGGCTTGTTTTCAGGAATTAAAGGGTAGTCTAACCTTAGAATATCTATTACTACAAATCACTACTTAAGCTGATGAAAGAGAAAATAATAAGTACTCATCTCAATAGTTTTAAAAAATCAAATGAAATTCAACCACTCTCTGAGGAAAAGAAAAACCTCTAAAGAAATCAAAATAGAGAGAAAAGTTTAATCTGACAATGATTTCTACCAAAAACCTACAATAAACATTATGATTAATGTAGAAGCTTTAGAAACATTTTCTTCAGTACCATGAACAAGATGAGGATAACTGCACTCCAAATTATTATTAAACACTGCATTGGAGAGATCATTGTCAATTCAATAAGACAAAGAATAGAAGTGGATTTAAGTGCTGGAATGGAAAAATGTCATTTAGACTACTTAATTGGTTACATAGAAAATTAAAGAGAATTTTTAGAGAAATTATTTTAACTATTAAGGGAGTTCATGAATATTGCTGCATAGAAGATATTTTTTAAAAAGTCAATAACAACCTTATACAGTAGCAAAACTGATTAGAAAACATAATTTTTAATAGTTACCATTCACTGGCTAAAAATAAAGAAAACTGATAACATCAAGTGATTTGAGGATGTGGTACAACTCTTAGAACTTTGAATATATTGCTGGTGGAAATAAAAAATGGTATAGTCATTTTACAAAAGAGATTGGCAATTTTTATAAAGTTAAACATGTATATTTGACCCAGTAACCCCACCATAAGAATTTATCAAGGAGAGATGAAAACATGTCCACACACAGACTTGTCATGTGATGTTTCTAATAGGTTTATTCATTATAGCTAAAGCCTGACATAACCACAAGCAGATGAAAGGATAAACAACATGAGCTGGTGAATAGATCGCTCAGTCGTGTCCGACTCTTTGTGACCCCATGGACTGTAGGCCACCAGGCTCCTCTCTCCATGGGATTCTCCAGGCAAGAGTGCTGGAGTGGGTTGCCATTTCCTTCTCCAGGGGATCTTCCCGACCCAGGGATTGAACCCAGATTTCCCACATTCCAGGCAGACGCTTTAACTTCTGAGCCACCAGGGAAGCATACAAAAGAATACTACTCAGCAATAAAAAGGAAACTACTGACACAAACAAAAACATGGGTGAGTCTAAAAAATATTATTCTGAGTAAAAGAAGTCAGGCACAGAGGTCTGTCTACTATATAATTCCACTTATATAAAATTCTAGAAAAAGATCAACTACTGTGAAAATCAGCCAGGGAGCCAGTGTGAGTTGGAAGAGATTCACTTCAAGGGGCATGAGGAAACTTTTTGGAGAGATGGAACTGTTCTACATCTTGATTGCAGTTACCATTACACAATAATATACATTTCTCAAAACTCATCACATAATTGGCACATTTTATTGTTTGCGAATTACACCTTAATAAAACTAGTTAAAATAAAGCTACCATTCAGGACTTTCCTCGTGGAACAGTGCATAAGCATCCACCCACTAATGCAGGGGGTATGGGTTCAATCCCTGTTCGAAGAAGATTCCACATGCTGCAGAGCAACTAAGGCCCTGGGCCACGACTACTTAGCCTGTGCTCTAGATCCCAGCAGCTGCCGCCACCACTTAGCTCACATGCTGCAACTACTGAAGCCCGGGGGCCTAGAGCCTGTGCTCTGCACCAAGACAGGATCCCACTCACTGCAACTAGACAAAGCCCACATGCACCAACAAAGACCCAACGCAACCAAAAATAAAAAAATAATTTAAAAAAAGCTGAGTGCTAAGTCGCTTCAGTCATGTCCAACTCTTTGCAGCTCTATAGACTGTCGCCCACCAGGCTCCTCTGTCCATGGGGATTCTCCAGGCAAGAATTCTGGAATGGGTTGCCGTGCCCTCCTCCAGGGCATCTTCCCCACACAGGGATTGAACTTGTATCTCTTATGTCTTCTGCATTGGCAAGAGGGTTCTTTACCACTAGTGCCACCTGGGAAGCCTCATATTAACAAGCAACAGTATTAACTTAAGTAACACTTTTAACAAAAGATGCCCATGATCTTTGTGGAAAATATTATAAGCACTACTGAAGGACATAAAAGAAGACTTCAATAAAAGGAGATACATACCATGTTTACATATAGAACAATTCATTAGCTTAAAGAAGTCCACAGTTCCAAAAATTTGCCTATCAATTCAAGGCAATTTCAAACAAAGTTCCAACAGGATTTTTCATGAAACTTAACAAGTTGATTCTAAGTGCATGCGTGCTCAGTCGTCTGACTCTTTGCCACCCCACGGACTGTAGCCCACCAGGCTGCTCTGTCCATGGGGATTCTCCAGGCAAGAATACTGGAGTGGGTTGCCATGCCCTCCTCCAGTGGATATGCGCAACCCAGGGATCGAACCCACATCTCTTGTGTCTCCTGCACGGGCAGGCAGATTCTTTACCAACAGTGCCACCAGGGAAGCCCCAAGTTGATTCTAAAATTCATATAAAAATTGACACCAAAAATATCCAAGGCAATTAGGAAGAAGAATAAATAGGAAGTATTTATCTTACAGATATCAAGACTTAGAAAACTATAGTAATTAAAATAATGTGATACTTGCATAGAGAGAGACAAACAGATCAGTTGGAGAAAAGAGAGACCCAGACACAAATCTGAGAATACAATGGATACCTGAGCAATACGTGGGTTAGAGATGCCAACAGTTCTTACAGTCAGAAACCCATGTATAACTTACAATCGACCCTTCATATACACACAGTTCCTTCATATCCCTGGTTCCACATTCATAGATTCAGCCACTAATAGTGCGGTACTGTAGTATTTACTGTTGGAAAAAAAATCCACATATAAAAACTAGACCCACGCAGTTCAAACCCATGTTGTTCAAGGATCAACTGTATATGACAGAACTGGCATTGTAGATCATGAGAAGAAAGGATGGACTAGTCAATAAATGGTATAGAAATAATTGCTTATTAATACTGAAACAAAATTAATTCCTATATTTCATCATATATGAAATAAATTCAAGGTGGATTCAATAACAATGTTTTTTTAAAAAACTTTTAAAATTTAAACAAAATTCAGAATAATATATTAATGATATGGGGGTAGGAAAGGATTTTTTAAATAATGCACAAAAAACACAAATTGTAAATGATTGATAAATTTGACCACATCATAAAAAATAAAACCTTCCACTTTTCTATGCTATAAAACAATGCAATAAGCAAAGTTAATAGGTAAGCAACAGACTTGGAGAAGATATTTGCAACAAATATACAATAGACAAATACAGACTCCATAAAGGGCTACATTTATTAAACAACAATTCAAATTAACAATGGACAAAATACTGTTGGACAATACACAAAAAAGAAAACCTGAATGGCCAGTAAGAAGATGAAAACACACTTTTATCCTCACTAATAATCAGGGAAATGCAAATTAAATTAGCACAGAGATACTATTGCATCAGATTACCACAAATAAAAACATCTGCCAATACCAAATGCCAGCAAGAATGTGAGGAAACTGGTAATTGTTTAGGCTACCTGTGGAAATATGTGTTTGCATATCCACTTTTGAGAGCAGTTTGGTTGTACCTAGGAAATGTGAAAATAAAAATATACCCTGAGCCTGCAGTTCAACTCCAAGTTTCCTTTAAAAAGTACGAAAAACATATTCAAGAATATTCTTCACAATATTGTAATGGCTAAAGTTATTAACACAAATATGCATTTTTTCCTAGGCCAAAAAGTTACCAAGCTTTCAATATATAAGAATCTTCCATCCTTTTATTAATCTATCCAGTGCAACATCAAAGCAAAGATTTGAGAAAAATAATTTCAGTTGCAGGACTTTTATTCATAGCAAGTAAGTTACAAAGAAAACCCAACAAACCCACAGTATTCAGTACAAGGAGAAGCAAGACAAATCAACAATGAGTGAACGAAGTACAAGTATCAACAAGGATAGGTCTGAAGAAACAAATGTGAAGTGGTGGAGGTTGTAGGGAAGCAAGGAGCAAAATGTTATGCCATTTGTGCAAAATATAAAATACACAAAATACTATCACATAGTGTTTACAGATACCTTCTTATGTAGTAGGATAAAAACACAAACATGGAGGACATACAACACCTTTAGGACAGTGGATGCCTCTGGGGCTCAAGAGAAACAGGATTGGGGACAAAAGGAATTTTTGTATGTATACTGTTTTATTTCTTAGAAAACAAATTGTAATGAAAATAAATAATGGCTTATCCATATGCCAGTACAGAATGTAAATGTTAAAATGAGTGAGGCTGATCTATGTATGCAGATACAGAAATATCTCCAAAATATAGTAAATTTAAAAGCTCCCTGAAACTATTATGTATTGTACAATCACTTCTGTGTAAATATGAGAAGATGTAAATGTATATATATGCTGGTATAAGCATAGATGAATAAAATTTCTTCAAGTACCCACAACAAAGTATAGTAGTTGCCTCTGGGGAGAGGGACTATTGGTCTGGGGTTGGCGGAAGCATTAGTTATACTGTTTTAATTATTCACCATGTGCAAATTATGTATTGTTCATTAAAGCTAGTTCTTGAAAAATTCATGAACTTAAAATCAAAGACCTGACACCTTGTATGATCCTTAGGTTGGTACTCTTTGTGTATTGAAGATTATGTAACATTTATTGAGTTTTCTTTTAATAAAACTTTCTGCTGTGCCTTAGTGATGAGCATGCTGGAAATTAGAGGGGAGGTGTCACTCTGGTGGGCTGTCCAGCTGAAACATTTTTTTCATTTCCCTCAAGGCCAAGAGCTACATCTGAGACATCACTGGGTCTCTGAATACAGACTTTTGCCTGTGTTAGTAAATTATATTAATACATTGATTCCTTCATCCTCTCATTTGTTTACTTATGTGATGAATGTTATTAGAGAACAATTATATTTCACTGCAAACATAAAGCTTTTCAAGCACTTTGTCCTTTATGTAGATTTCTCTGGCATGGCCAGAGATTTAGGACTGCTGTTGTTTCTAGGCGAAATGTGAGTTGACATCAAATAACTAAGTCACATGTGAACTTCAGGGTTATGATCCACTTATATGTTTGCAAATACTTAGAAAAGTTATTTTCCTCCACAAATTGCTTTTGGCAAAGTTGAACAATGATGAAGGGACAAAATGGTCTTAGTGATAATGATAGTGATATTACCATTGTCTGAAGCCATTGCCTCCCTTGCTTTTCCAATAACCATCATTCTTTCCTGAATCAACGTAACTGCCTCCTTACTGGACTTCCTGTCTTGAGTCTCCTCCTTTGCCTCTAGTTTATTTGCATATCCACTCAAAGTATATAGTTTTCTAAAACACAAACATAGCTATGCCACCTCCCTATTAGAAACCCTTCTCACTGACCTCAGGATAAGGCCCACACTCTTCAGGTTGGTGTACAGGGCCCTCCATCTCCTATGTGTGCCTACCTCTCCAGCCTTCATTCCTGTCACTCTTTACTCTAGCATCTGACTGAAACTTATTGGCTGGAAAGCCTTCTATTCATCCTTCAAAATCCAGTGTGTTGTAAAGATTAATGAAATCAGAGAAATAAAAATGCTTTGGAAAAATTCGCAGAGGAGGGGCAAGGTATGGTTTGCAAACTTCATAAGCAGATGGGGACAGTGGTGGTGGCGTGGGATAACAGAAGCAACAGTAATATCTCTACAAGTGCTCTGTTTTGTATGACACTTCACAAAGTCATCAAAGAAATGAGAGAGGCCTCTCTAAGTGTTATACAGAGTTTTACTACCCCACCCAATTCTTTTCTATATAGCCTGGAAAGCGTATAAACCTGCATTGAAAAATCTTACAAGGAGGTCAGATGCAATCAATCCACCAAGGATGAAAACATGACAAGGTAAATGGTTTTAAAAACTACTTCTGACAGCTTGTGTAAGAGGACTTTTGATTATAAAAACTGAAATCTAACTGTTGTGCTTTTAATTAGAATGTAGAATTCACTTAAAGTTGACTGAAGGCTTTAGGGAAAGGGATTTATACTGTTTTAAGGCTGCATTTAATGATGTAAAACAAGTAAGAGTTTTATTTGCAGTTTCAGAAATTCAGATATCTTTGAAGTTAAAAACAAAGCTATCCTCAGCTTCTACTATCAGCAATATCATTAACACATCCCTCAAATATGATATTACTATGGAATGTACAGATTTCTAGTTGTTAAAGTGTTTCCTGTACCTCATTTGAGTTCCACAGAAAGTCTGTGAAGTCAGCAGGTCATTCCCATTCAAAATAGAACAGTTTGGGATTTAGTAAAGGTAAATGACAGAGAAGGCGATGGCACCCCACTCCAGCACTCTTGCCTGGAGAATCCCATGGGCGGAGGAGCCTGGTGGGCTGCAGTCCATGGGGTCGCTAAGAGTCGGACAGGACTGATCGACTTCACTTTCACTTTTCACTTTCATGCATTGGAGAAGGAAATGGCAACCCACTCCAGTGTTCTTGCTTGAGAATCCCAGGGACGGGGGAGCCTGGTGGGCTGCCGTCTATGGGGTCGCACAGAGTCGGACACGACTGAAGCGACTTAGCAGCAGCAGCAGCAGCAGCAAAGGTAAATGACACACCAGATTGCACATGCAGCAGGAGATGCAAGTCTAGAACCTAGATTTTCTGTCACGAGTTTCATTCCTTTTTCACATTGTATCTTCTCCAACCTACTGCTTGGTGCTTTAAGCAACCTCTGGGGTCTAGCTTAAATGGATCATGGCTCTGACCTATATGACACGTCAGATACTCCAACTTCCAATTTCACACTATTAGTCAGCAGTCACTGAATGGAAGTTCAGGATGTCATAAGAATCTAACATTGATCTCTCAATTAAAAAGCAAAGTTCCCCTGGGAGCCAAACTTAAAGATAATTGGTTTTCTTAGTTGAACTGTATCTATCAGTCCCTGCTTGCAGAAGGTTGTAGGAGTGTTTAAAACACAGTTTTAAACAAGGCAAGCACTGTACTCTTTCTAAACCCAAAGGAGGTCACTGCAGGAGCTAAACATGCTTTGGTGACAACCACCTGAAAACTGAAAAAGCCTTTCAGGTGAAGTACTCCTAGTTCTTCCTTTCTGAAGCTTGGTGGGCTCCAGGGAAGTTAGGGAGAAAAGTATAATTCTGCAGATATAAAAGGAAAGGTTGTAAAGCTATGATTCTTAAGGTCCTGTTGGATATTTTTAAAGGATATATATTAATGTCTGTTATGATGTTACTGGATCTACTCCTGGTCAGGCAACATAATGGTGGTACAGCAAACCAGCTACCTGTCTTAGCAATCTTCTCTGGTTTCTACTAAGTATTTTGGGCTCCACACACGCAGATGGAACAAGACAGGCTCTGAGGTAGCAAAGTGAAAATCTCTACCATGGGCTCATCATAGCCATCTAGAATGGCTTAACTTTCCAAACTCAAGTGGAAGGAAAAAGATGAGGTAATTATCTTGATAATCCCTATCCACACCCATTGCTATCCCCGTCTCCTCTTGTGAAAGATGATCGTTCTTTCTTATCTGAAGATAATGCCTCCTCTTGTGTATTTGCTCATCTGTCTGTCGCTCAGTCGTGTCTCACTCTTTGCAACCCCATGAACTATAGCCGGTAAGTCTCCTCTGTCCATGGGATTTTTTTCAGGCAAGAACACTGGAATGGGTTGCCATTTCTTCCTTCAGGGGATCTTCCCGATCCAAGGATCGAACCTGCATCTCCCAAGCCTCCTGCTTTGGCAGGCGGATTCTTTACCATTGAGCCACCTGGGAAGCCCATATTTCCCAATCTCGTCCCTTCTAGCCTCCTCTGAGACCCTCCTTACTCCATCAGTCATCCCTTTGCATGTCTTTCATATTTACTTCTCTCTGGACTTAGACTCTTGATGGAGTTTCTCCCTCATTAGCAAGCAAAATCAAGAATAAAGAAGAGTATTTTCTCTCAATTCTCTCTTCTACCTCTCCTTTTTTTGTTTTTGTTTTTTTTTTTTTTTGGCTCTCTCTCTCTCCTTTATTTCACCAACGGTCTTAATAAAAAAACCACATCTGTTGTTATTTTACCTCCCCACCTCAGTAAGGTCAGGATCCTTGTCTCAGTCCTCCAATATTCATGGCACCTTCTTTACTAACAATTGTCATGATTCTTTTCCTCACTTGGACTCATGACATCACTCTCTTTGTTTCTCCCACTTTAACTCATTTTAAAAAATTATCTGGAATTTCTTTCTCCAAAAATGTGTGTATGCTCCCCTCCTTTTCTGTCTTCAGCCTCCTACTCATTCTGTTCCAACAGCCTTTCTGAAATCAATGGCCAACATGGTCCTTAGGTAACTGGACCTTTTCCCACATTATTCCCTCTGCCTGAAATGCCTTCTCTTTTCTTCTTCTAAGAAGACACTAGTTTTTCTGGACAACTACCGTAGCTCTGAAACAGTTTACTTCATCCTACCTTCCAAATCCCTTTTTCCTAAAGCTGATTTTTTGTTACATCTTCATCATGGAGCTCTGCCTCCCTTTCTGATATTTGTTGTCCAGCTCAGAGGATGGCAATGGCCACATGACTCCAATCATTCAGTTACTGGACAAAAATTCTTGGCTCATAATATGATTAGCATCTTGTAAATTCACATTTATTCCAATACACTTAAGATTAACTTTTTATCTCCAAGAGAAAGAATTATAATTGAAATACAAGTATTGATACAATGTGATCGTGTAGTAATGATCATATGCAGTTTTCTTATCTGAAAATCAGATGAGACCAATCAAAGACCTACCCCCAGATACCTCATAAAATTTGGGGGAGATTAAAAATAATGATGGTTCTCTGAAAATTATTAAGCTGCTGACACATAAGTTACTAAACTGAAGGGAAATCTTTCTTCACGTACTTACGTATCACACATTAAGGGCTGGACACTGAAGAGAGACAGAAAGAGAGCAAAAAACATAAGAGCATGGTATAATAGAACAAGAATTAGAAAATAAGACTGGGTATCATTTCTCAGACTGTTACTAAATAGATCTGCTGCTGCTGCTGCTAAGTCGCTTCAGTTGTGTCCGACTCTGTGCGACCCCATAGACGGCAGCCCACCAGGCTCCCCGTCCCTGGGATTCTCCAGGCAAGAATACTGGAGTGGGTTGCCATTTCCTTCTCCAATGCATGAAAGTGAAAAGTGAAAGTGAAGTTGCTCAGTCGTGTCTGACTCTTAGCGACCCCATGGACTGCAGCCTACCAGGCTCCTCTGTCCATGGGATTTTCCAGGCAAGAGTACTGGAGTGGGGTGCCATTGCCTTCTCTGAAATAGATCTGAGATCCTAAGAAAGACAAATTACCTACCTGAATTTTCTTTTTTAGTTACAAAATTAAAGGGTTGGTCAAATGATATTTTTAATGTCCTTTTTGTGTGGATCACAATAAACTGTGGAAAATTCTAAAAGAGATGGGAATACCAGACCACCTGACCTGCCTCTTGAGAATATGTATGCAGGTCAGGAAGCAACAGTTAGAACTGGACATGGAACAACAGACTGGTTCCAAATAGGAAAAGGAGTACATCAAGGCTGTATATTGTCACCCTGTTTATTTAACTTGTATGCAGAGTACATCATGAGAAATGCTGGGCTGGAGTAAGCACAAGCTGGAATCAAGATTGCCGGGAGAAATATCAATAACCTCAGATATGCAGATGACACCACCCTTATGGCAGAAAATGAAGAGGAACTAAAGAACCTCTTGATGAAAGTGAAAGAGGAGAGTGAAAATGTTGGCTTAAAGGTCAACATTCAGAAAACAAAGATCATGGCCTCTGGTCCCATCACTTAATGGCAAATAGATGGGGAAACAGTGTCAGACTTTATTTTTCTGGGCTCCAAAATCACTGTAGATGGTGATTGCAGCCATGAAATTAAAAGACGCTTACTCCTTGGAAGGAAAGTTATGACCAACCTAGATAGCATATTCAAAAGCAGAGACATTACTCTGCTGACAAAGTTCAAAGCTATGGTTTTTCCAGTAGTCATGTATGGATATGAGAGTTGGACTATAAAGAAAACTGAGTGCAGAAGAATTGATGCTTTTGAACTGTGGTGTTGGAGAAGACTCTTGAGAGTCCCTTGGACTGCAAGGAGATCCAACTAGTCTATCCTAAAGGAGATCAGTCCTGGGTGTTCATTGGAGGGACTGATGTTGAAGCTGAAACTCCAATACTTTGGCCACCTGATGCGAAGAGCTGACTCATTTGAAAAGACCCTGATGCTGGGAAAGATTGAGGGCAGGAGGAAAAGGGGACGACAGAGGATGAAATGGTTGGATGGCATGACCAACTCAATGGACATGGGTTTGCATAGACTCCGGGAGTTGGTGATGGACAGGGAGGCCTGACATGCTGCAGTTCACGGGGTCGCAAAGAGTTGGACACGACTAAGGGACTGAACTGGAACTGGAACTTGTCTTTAATAAACAATAGAAGGAAGGAAATGGGAGAGGCATATCATAGAGTCTCTCATTACAACTTCTGTTTCAAATATTCCCCAACTCTCTTGCCTCTCTTTTCTTCCATTGTTTTCATTTGTCGACTTCCAAACCTGATTGAATCCAACTATTTGCCTACTCCACCCTAGCAGTCAAACATTTCCAGTAAAGATTGTCTAAAGAAGCAGTGCAGTTACACCTTAAACGTGTGCTCTCAAAGATTAAATGCCACTCAAAACTGCCTGGAAGTTTTAGTGTTTTTTCTAGAAGGATAGCATTTTCATTTGTAAATATGACTATTTTACAGCTTTTCCTCTGCCCTCAAACCTCCTATATGTCTTCCTTTATCTTCACTCTTACATGATAACATCTTCTTCTACTTCATTGAGAAAACAGAAACCACTGGAAGTGGAGTCCATCATCTTCCTAAGATTAAATGTTGCAACTTAACTACATCTATTTACTCTAGCCTTCCTCTAAAAAGATGAAGTTTCCATGCCCTTACCAAAGTTTAAACCCTCCACTTCTGCTCTGTTTCCCGTCTGCTCTCACTTTATAGGAGATTTCATTCTTAAAATTACCTCCTCATTTACCTATGTATCATCAATAACCCATCTATGCTGGATCATTCTCATCAGCATGCGAAAGAGAAAGTCAATGCTTATCTCTCTAGAATTACCACTCAATTTCCCTGTTCCCCTTCAGTCTCCACCACTTTACTGAATCTATTATCCATGTAACCAAACATAAGAGACTATTCTGTGTCTTCATCTTAACCCCATACCAGCTTTTAACACAATCAATAACTTTTTTGAAACACAGCTTCTGTTATTGTATTTCATCCCGGTTTACATCCCATGTCACTGATTCTTCCTTTTCAGTCTCTTATCCTTACTTTTCCTCCTGACAGACCTAAGAGAAAGAGGATCTTAAAGCTCAAGGTAGCACATTCTTGTGTATCTATAATCTCTCTGCAGGTCATCTTGTTCATTTTCATGGCTTTGAGTATTATCTATATTCTGATGATTCCTAAATTTGTATCCTACTCCAGCCATCTCATGTGGCCTCCACATTCTCAAATCCAGCTGTCTGCTTCTCCTTTCCACTCAGAATTCTCATAAACAAACATCATAAGCTTAATCCCTCCAAATTGAACTGTCTTTTCCCTAAACTTCTCTCTATATTATCACTGTTAAAATAAATGGAACCAGTTGCTCAAACCAGAAACCCAGGAGTACTCTTGACTTGTTAAAAAAAATTCTTGACCTTTTCACCATTTTATTTTAAGCACTTTTCAAAGAGTTTGGCATATAGTAGGTACTCAATAAGTTTCGTTGAATGGATGAATGAATGTATTAGATGCCTAGTATGGACCAGTGATTGTGGAAATCATGTTACACAGAATTCATATTCTGTTCTGTAGATGAGGGAACTGTCATCAGTTTCCTCATAATAACTGTGACTTATTCAAAGGCACACATCATTCAGTGGCAGAGCTGAAATTTGAATTTAGGTATGATACCATATCATATCCCTACCATTGTGCTTCCCAGGTAAAGAATCTGCCCACAATGCAGGAGACACAGGTTCTATCCCTGGGTTAGAAAGATCCCCTGGAGAAGGCAGCAGTAACCCACTCTGATATTCTTGCCTGGGAAATCCCATAGACAGAGGGGCCTGGTGGGCTACAGTCTATGGAGTCACAAAAGATTTGGACAAAATTTAGCAACTAAACAACAATGCCTACCATCACTAATTCACCCTCACTTCATTATACCTCCTCTACTCATGTTTAGAGAACTTATTACCAAATAAGTTTTAAGAACTATCATTCCACGTTTGAAATGCATTTCATATAATTTAATTGGAATAGAATGTCTAAAACAGGAAAAAATTTGACCAGACTTTGTACAATTTACAAGTCATTCATAATATTCATTACTGGTGGTAACACCTCTAGCAGCAATAGAAACAACCAGAGTAAACTCTTCAAGGATAGAACATTTTGCCTCTATTAAAAAATAAATGCATATTCATGTGTCATAATCATGGTCTCAAAGGCCCACACATCCTATATATGTAGGGTATGAAGGGATAATTGAAGTCATAGATTTAACTTTCCAAATGGCCTCTGGGATTGTGGTGAAATTTATTAATTAAAAATCTTGAACATCCAGGAAGAAGCCAATTATGCTTGATATATATGATGCCTCTAAGCAGTTTGATTTTTTTCTAAAAATAGAATTTGATCAATGGTCCTTCTTTCTTTCTTTTTTTTAGATCCAAGTCATGGCTAGCAGTGAAGAAGAAAATATGACTCAAATTTCTGCATTTATCCTTTTGGGTTTTGGGAATCTCCATGGTGTTCAGTATCTTCTCTTTGGGGTATTTTTGGTCATCTATGTGCTGACTCTTTTGGGCAATATTGTAATCTTAACTGCAGTTTTGGCTGATCTCTCTCTTCATTCTCCTATGTATTTCTTTCTTGGCCACTTCTTCTTCCTAGAGATTGGCTACACCACTACCATTGAGCCGATGATGCTGAGGACATTGCTGTCAGATCATGTGCCTATTTCCTTCCCTGATTGTGCTTGCCAGTTTTATTTTTTTGCTGCTCTGGTAGCTACAGAATGCTTCTTACTGGCTGTAATGTCTTATGATCATTTCATAGCCATCTGCAACCCATTGCATTATTCCAGCCTCACGGACCACTGGGGTTGCTTACAGCTAGCTGCTGCCTCTTGAGTGGCTGCGTTTCTGGCACCCATCCTTCTCATGGTCCTCATTTTTCAGTTAACATTCTGTGCTGCCAATGAGATTGACCACTTCTTCTGTGATCTGAAGCCCATCATGAAACTGGCCTGCACTGATACACAAATAGCTGAGATAACCTCTTGTATATGCACCTCTTTATTTGCCCTTGACCCGTTTCTGCTAACTCTGGCTTCCTATACTCACATCATCTCCCCCATTATGAGGATTCCTTCTGTCACAAGAAAACAGAGAGCCTTCTCTACCTGTTCCTCCCATCTGACAGTAGTCAGTCTGTATTATGGGTCTCTGGGCATTGTCTATGGATTTCTATCAGGGCCTCAGAATGAAAACTTATTGAAGTTGCTTTCCCTTTTGTATACAGTGCTTACACTTGCCCTCAACCCTATTATTTACACTCTAAGGAACAAGGATGTAAAAGTAGCTCTGAGAAAATTGGTATAATGATTTGTGAAAAGAAAGGTTTAGCTCTTGGTACTTTCTAAGAATCCCAACAAAGTGAAAATCTTTCTACAGGGTCAAGAATAGTTAATGTGAAATTGATGGATTTTCCTTTGTCCCATGAACTTTCTCCACATTAATGAACAGGAAGGGTACGAAACTTTCTTTTGTTAAATACTTTGTAGGTACTAGGCACTATACTATTCTTTGCAAGGATTGTTGTACTAATCCCTCATGGCAACATAGTAAGGTACATATTGTTATTATCACTACTTTATATATATCACAACTGGGTCCTAGAGATTAATTCACCTGCTCAAGACTATCCAGCCAGACAGTAATGCAAACAAAATATGAATTTGAGCCCAAGGTTTGTTTAACACCAAGTCTTTGATCTTTCCACTGACGGTAGCCCAGAATCCTGAAGTGTCCAAAATGGTTGTCTTCAACTATGGAAGATATTACTGCAGATGACTTTTCTTGAGGGAGCATGAGTTAGATGTTAGGTGAGAAGAAGGAGAGAAGTAATAAAATGCAATCAAAATCCCAGTGTGTCTCCTTTTCCTATCTAAAGTCTGGATAAAAATGCATGAGATAGAAATGTAATGGGATTAAAATTGGTTTGAGTTTTCATTTCAGTATCATTTTATTAGAACAAAAGATTAAAGTCAACCTTACTGGTTCAATAAATCGAACCACATCCAAATAATGTAATACAGTACACTCATAAACAAACAAAAACAAGATGAAAGAATGAATCAGCTCTACATGTGCTGTTATGGAAAGAGCGCCAAGATCTATTACATGGACAAAAAGCAAGCTGCAAAATGCAATGTGTATAGTATGACATCATTTGTGTAAATAGAAGGTAAAGAAAGAATATGTATACTTAGTTGTGGATGTATAGACTGTTCTAGAAAGATGCATATGAATTTGGTGATCTCAACTGCTCTTTGGTAGAAAAATAAATGCAGGGGAAATGTAATTTTTGAGGTAAGAATCATGTAAAGAATTCATGTTGATTTATGGCAAAACCAATACAATATTGTAAAGTTAAAAAATAAAATTAAAAAAAAAGAGTAAAAAAGAAAAATTACCTTTTGAAAATTCACCAAATTTAACAAATCCTTGTAAATTATACAAATGGCAAAATTGTTAAGCATGAAGTACTTCTAGATACTTCGGAGGCTTCTCTTCTCTCACAAGTCAGTTATAATCTCTCTACGGGTAGGCACCTTGTCATTATTACTTTTGCATCTCCCTCATGCTGCTGCTGCTGCTGCTGCTACTAAGTCGCTTTAGTCGTGTCCGACTCTGTGCGACCCCATAGACGACAGCCCACCAGGCTCCCCCGTCCCTGGGATTCTCCAGGCAAGAACACTGGAGTGGGTTGCCATTTCCTTCTCCAATGCATGAAAGTGAAAAGTGAAAGTGAAGTCGATCAGTCCTGTCCGACTCTTAGCGACCCCATGGACTGCAGCCCACCAGGCTCCTCCGCCCATGGGATTTTCCAGGCAAGAGTACTGGAGTGGGGTGCCATTGCCTTCTCCAATCTCCCCCATAGCACCCTAAATACCAAAAATGTGCGCAGTATAGATGTTTAATTTAAAAATTGTTACTATCATCCAGGATAGGGGAACTCAACACCCAGTTAGCATAGCAATTTCTAATAACTTGATGCATTCCCATTTGTAGAATGGAAAACCCAAGGGGAAAAGTATGAGCTGTGCATGTGATGTTCTTCTTAGGCCACCATAGCAGTGCAACATTAAAGGCTGGCAAGGGGCTGGGCATGAGGTGAGAATGGTTTCTTAGGCTCTTCCTTGCACTATCACCAAGGTGCTCTTCCTTATAATGGAAATTTGTTCACATCCCTTCTGTGTTTAATCAACTTCTGACACAAGGATTGCCAATGAAGATCAGAATAAAGATCTCACACAATTTATGACTCCATGACTTGGCATACATTGTTTCCACTTTTGTCTCTGCCTCACCTCTCCTTGGTTAACTTGTTTTCATACTTCAAGGTTCAACTCAAATATTAAATGTCAAAGAGTCACAAATTCCATGATGCATTACCTGATTTTTCACCAACCTCTGTAAAGGTATGCCTTCATTTTTCCTTGGCTACTAAAGCACTTTGCATATATTTCTATTTTAAATTGACCAGGTTATACAGTAATATTTTCCATACATTTCTCTCTCTCCACTTAATAATGAATTCTTTAAGACAAAGAACATGTCTTATTCCTTTCTGTCTCTACCTCCACTTTCACCTCTAGCTCTTTCCAGCACCTAGAATGGGGACTAAACAAAGGACAGACATTCAAATAAACATTTAAAAATAAATACAATTATTAAATGACTTGTATAAAGTCACACAGTTAGTTAGGGAATGGGTCACACAGCTGACATCTAGCCAACTGTTCTTCTGTCATATAATGCTGCTATTTTTCCAGTTCTAAAAGTCTGAAATTTGCTTTGGTGCAAATTTGACAGTAGAATTTGCAGTGAGGACTGGGAAATCTTGAACATTTCTTCTTAATGTCACAGGCAAGCATTATCTTGAATTCTTAGAAAGGCAATGTAATTAATTAACTAGTGGGCTTCCCTGGTGGCTCAGATGGTAAAGAATCTGCCTGCAGTGCAGGAGACCCAGGTTCAATCCCTGGATTGGGAAGATACCCTGGAGAAGGGAATGACTACCCACTCCAGTATTCTTGCCTAGAGAATCCCGTGGGCAGAACAGCCTTGAAGGCTATGAGAAGACAGCGTGATTAATTAATTAATATCTTTAACACAGTCATTCAAAAGAAATTTAAATATAAACACCTACTGTGCATATGGTACCTTTGTGAGCACAAAAAGAGTAAGGTTCATCTGAATTTACCATGAAAACTTTCCAGTCTAACCAGTAGACTACCTACACAGTTCCAGACATAGAGCTCTCACCCAGTAAATGTTTGTTCAACTAAACCAAGCCAGTTCAATTCAGTTCAGTTCAGTCGCTCAGTCGTGTCCGACTCTTTGCAACCCCATGAATCGCAGCACGCCAGGCCTCCCTGTCCATCACCAACTCCCGGAGTTCACTCAGACTCACGTCCATCGAGTCGGTGATGCCATCCAGCCATCTCATCCTCTGTCGTCCCCTTCTCCTCCTGCCCCCAATCCCTCCCAGCATCACAGTCTTTTCCAATGAGTCAGCTCTTCACATGAGGTGGCCAAAGTACTGGAGTTTCAGCTTTAGCATCATTTCTTCCAAAGAAATCCCAGGGCTGATCTCCTTCAGAATGGACTGGTTGGATCTCCTTGCAGTCCAAGGGAGTCTCAAGAGTCTTCTCCAACACCACAGTTCAAAAGCATCAATTCTTCGGCGCTCAGCCTTCTTCACAGTCCAACTCTCACATCCATACATGACCACTGGAAAAACCATAGCCTTGACTAGACGAACCTTTGTTGGCAAAGTAATGTCTCTGCTTTTGAATATGCTATCTAGGTTGGTCATAACTTTTCTTCCAAGGAGTAAGTTTCTTTTAATTTCATGGCTGCAGTCACCATCTGCAGTGATTTTGGAGCCGAAAAAAATAAAGTCTGACACTGTTTCCCCATCTATTTCCCATGAAGTGGTGGGACCGGATGCCATGATCTTAATTTTCTGAATGTTGAGCTTTAAGCCAACTTTTTTACTCTCCACTTTGACTTTCATCAAGAGGCTTTTTAGTTCCTCTTCACTTTCTGCCATAAGGGTGGTGTCCAAGGGAAGATCGAATGCCTGACTTTCTGGGAATGGAACCGGCCTCTGTTGAGAAGATCATCAATTTCTAATACCTGTATTCCTAAATCTGGAGTCACAGGTATCGTAGATATGTGAATTGTAGGATGCTTTGGTGGGAGAGAAGTATGACGAGAACAGAGAGAGGGATATTTCCACCTAGAAAATTTGTCATTGCCTCCTCTGCAACACCAGTGACCATCTGCCAATAAGAAGGCAACACATCCATGGAGAGCAGCAATTAGAGCTAATTGGTTTTCTTCCCTTTAATACCTGAGACAGGGCCCCATTGAGATCAGGTAAGGAAATCTATTAAAGGCAAGCTGTTCTCTGCATATTACTTAATTCAAAGTACTTAAGGAGGCTGATTATAAGCCATGCTCTCCAAGGATAACTGAAGCACTAAATGGTGGTTTGTGTGAGTTTAAGGACTTGATTCTTAAACCAGAATGCAAATAGGAAATCCTTTGAGGAAAAACCTGAATTAGAGTGTGAAGGTATTGCCTTAAGAAAGGATACTTTTTAACAAGCCAGCCACAGTTCAATTTAGCCTGCATGAAGTCAAGTGAAGTGAAGTGAAAGTTGTTCAGTCATGTCCGACTCTTTGCGACCCCATGGAGTATAGAGTCCATGGAATTCTCCAGGCCAGAATACTGTAGTGGGTAGCCTTGCCCTTCTCCAGAGGATCTTCCCCACCCAGGGATCAAACCCAGGTCTCTTGCATTGCAGACGGATTGTTTACCAGCTGAGCCACAAGGGAAGCCCCTTTGACATGAAGTCAAACATCTAGATAAAAGTGAAAAATTCAGGTAAATATTCAGTCGTAGGGGCACTGCATGTGCAAAATTTCCAGGTGCTTATTTGTGTTTTTCACCATCTGAAAGAATTATACTATTCAATCACGCTTACAAGAATTGGCTCACCACTCAGACTAGCTTCTGAGTCTTGGCTCTTTGACCTTAGACTAGTAAATTAGACTCCCTGGTCTTCAAATCTCTCATGTGAAATGAAATGAAATGAAAATGAAAATATTGGTATCTACCTTAGCTCACTCAGTAAGCTATTATGAGGATTAAAAGAGATAACACTTGTAAAACCCTTGGCATGTAAATACTCAGTGTGTGTTATTATTTTAGTAGTTATCATTTTGATAATGATCATTGTTATTGGATGTCATTTGGCCTTTTCCTGCTTTGAAACAGTAAAGAAATATTGGTGAAAGTGAAAGTGTTAGTTGCTCAGTCACGTCCAACTCTTTGCAACCCCATGGACTGTAGCCCACCAGGCTCTTCCGTCCATGAAATTTTCCAGGCAACAATACTGGAGTGGATTGCCATTCCCTTCTCCAGGGGATCTTCCCAACCCAGGGATTGAACCTGGGTCTCTTGCACTACAGGCAGATTCCTTACCAACTGAGCCTCCAAGGAAGTCCAATATTGACCAAGGAGGTATCCAAATAATTATACAGTAGTCTGACAGCTGAAAGCAGAAGCTAGAGACCAAGCTTCTGGGGCTTCTCAGTTTTGCCATGGCCTCAGCTTACTATCACCTTTGGCAAGCAAAATACAAGCTGGGCACCAAAGTTATATATTAGTTGATTAAGCAGCTTCTGGAAGCTTTGGGTCCTGCTGTCCAGCAGCTGGCTTTTAATGGCAGCCCAAACAATAAGGCCAGACTGGATCTACCTTATTCTTTTGCAAGAACCATATTTCCTTTGATATTACTTAATTTCCATGTTTCCCTTGCTAAAATCCTTCTGACAACAACAATTAATATGATGGGACACAAAGCAGGTGTATAATAGGAATAGGCTAATGGAAAATGGACTTATTGTACTGCTAGGAGTTTAATTCCAGCTTAATCACACATAATTATTCTATGTTCTCTGGCCACATATGAGATCCTCTTTCAGTTTCTTGAATCTGTAAAAAGTTTTCTGCCTCAGAATGCTCATATATGCTATTTCCTTTGCTTTGAATGCTCTTCCTCAAAACTTGACTGAGTCAGATCCTTCTTATCCTCTGTTCTCTCCTTAAATTGACATCAGATAAGACACTGCCTGGCCACTCCATCTAAATTAACTTCTCTGCCAGCACCATCACCCTCATCTGGTTAAACTTCATTTCAGTATCTCATCATTTACCTTAGCACCTAGCAAAGTTGTATATTTCTGTTTTTCATGCCTGTCTCCCGGAACCTCTGTGCCTGCCCAATAGTAAGCACTCAATGCATATTTGATGAATAAATGAACAAAGGCTTTTGGGAACCTCAGTCCTTGGTTGGTCAATGGGTAAGATATTCAGAGGTTGTAGTTTTGATAAATGAGTAGCTAAGGAGGGTTTGAAACATATCCACAAATTCTTTGATATTCCTGCCATCAAAAGATAGGAGTGATGTTCTCTTCTTAATCTCAAAGAGCTTATGACATCCTGGGCCAATAGCTATAACAAAGGCCCCTGGGCACAATAGTAACACCCAGAATACAGGGAGTGACTTCCAAGGCTGTGACATGAAATGGGATTCAGCTTTTGATTTGTTCACTGTAAGCTTTCTTTCGGTACACTTAGATAACATGTAAGAAGTCTGACTCTCTTGGGGTCATCATGCGGAGAAGAAGACTAAGTCATATGGAGAAGCCACGTTAGAGGGGTTCTGGTTGATAGTCCCTAGGGGGACAGAAGCAATAGCTATACAAGGCCTATAGGGTATATTAAATATCTTCAGTTCTTTGACAGTCCTTCCATTGAGAGGTGGGATCTATGTCCCTTCTTTTGAATATGGAAGACCCATGAAAGCTTGGATCAGTGGAGCATGACTGGAGCATTAACAGTGGGTGACAGTGACAACCAGCCTCAGCTGTCAGATATGTGAGAGAAGATACTTAGAGATGATTCCACTTCCTAACTCTTTGGTCTCCTCCAATCATAAAGTTTTTTCAAGCTGAGGGCCCAGACTTTTAGAGGCAGAGACACTCCATCCCTGCTATGATCCCTCCAAATTTTTGACCCACAGAATTCATTACCATAATTCAGTTGTTGCTTTATTCCACTAATTTGTGGAGTGGCTTGTTATGAAGCAGTGATAACTACAGTCGTGGCTATGGAATCCATGCTATTTTAGGAAGCAAAAAGTAGGCTCAAAAAATTCAGCTATATGGAAAAATATTTCTAGAACAACACTGAATTTTTAAACACATATCATTTAGTACATTGCTACACTCACTTGAAGACCTTTTCCTCAAAATCTTCCCTGAACCTCCTAAGCAAAGATGTGTACTTTGTCCATCATGGGAGCTACCACTGTGTTGAGGATACAAGTCTATTAGTACTCTTGTCATACATGTTGCACATGTTCTCTCCCCTCCTAAAATACTTTGTTTATATTACTTCTGCAAGGCACTGGAGGTTCAGTTAATACATTTTTGGTGATTAAATGAAGTTTCTAAGTACCATATTAATCTAGTCTTACCTGGTCTCCTCTAAATGCCAGGTTTCACTGTGTACCAAGTCAGCACCAACCTCCCTCTAACAAAATTGGAATATAGATGAGGGTCTGAACCATCTGTGCTGTTCTCTTTGATTTAAGGTCATCTGTGGCTTCAATACCCAGATTTCACCACTAGCATTTCATACATTCATTTCCTGCAGTTCTGCTTCCTACAGAAGTAAACACTTGGAGGGGCAGTCACAGTAATATAAAAAGCAACAATACATTTAATAATAAATGCAGCTGATAGTTAAAGAAATCTTACTATGCTCTAGTCAATGTGGTAGTATTTTACATACATGATCCCAAGAAATCTTCGCAACAAAAATATGAGATAGATACTATTATAATCCCCGTTTTACAAATGAGAAATTTGAGGTTCAGAAAGTATAAATACCAAAATTTCACTGCTGGTATACTGGTGTATCTGACTTTAAATATCAGTCTATGAACCCATATTCCCATCAAAATGCTGGCTTCCTCTGGATTTTTAAAACCATTAATTTTTAATGGCAAAGGAAAAGCAGTATGTACCAGGAATTTAAAGGCATTTCAGGAGTTAGCTTCATTGAATGGAAGGAGGGATGCTTCTAGAGTTAGGCTGCAGCAGGGTTTTCTTTTTAGTATGAATCTATTCCCTTAAAGACAGTTGCAAAGATGGTCACATTAGTCATTTCATAGGATAGGGAGCAGAGAGGAGGGTTCGTATGTGCTAAATTTAACCATTTCGCCTTTCCTTGTGGTGCACTTGTCCCTGGAGTTTCAGATAATCAGATTCAGAATCCATTTCTTCCCCCATGTTGCCATTACTAGCCAGGGTTCTCTCCTCCCTCTCCACCTGAAATCCCTAGAGAGGGGCCACAGACCACCCTCTGAGGTTGACTAAGGACCACACGGGAGAGGGCTGGCTCTTGCAGGGCACTTCAGATGAAAGGGCCCTACGTGTGGCAGTCAGAGGACCAGATCTCAGATTTTATCCTTTGACGATAACGAGTACTTGAAGGTGATGATTAACGACAGCTCAGTATGTGCACCACTGACGTGGGTGCAGATGAGGAATATACAAGAGCTGACAAACTCAAAAAAGAAACGAAGAATTTGATTTAACTGTGTGGAAGTAATTCTAATTACAGGCATTTATGCGAACTGTTTACAATTTATGCCTAATTGCCACCCAGCACAATAACAATTATGCATATCATTAAATATGTGTCAGATTAGTTTTGTTGTAAATTTTGATTATAACAGCAAACCCTATATGTGTATGCTCCGTCTTCATAATTTGTTGCTCAGATTGCTCACATCTTAGGAAAAAATGAGACAGAACATTGGCTGGGGGGCCAAGAGTGGGGAGGTGGCGGAGGCAGCTGCCTGGGGTTGAATATTTACTATGGGTAGCGCACAAAGTGGGTAATCAACAAATGCGTAAATCCCTGCAGCTTAACTTCACCAGAAGCCTGCAGGCAGCTCCACAATCTTTTATTCATTTATTGTTGATTCTTTGGGTTTATTCATGCCCACGTCGTGTCCCAAACCTTTTCTGGTCTTCTTGGCCTCTCAGCTTACTCCCTCCCCTCACTCTTGCTCAGTGGTAAGAATGGTCTCATCCTGGCCTTACACAGTAACGCTGGTGGATGACCCCTCCATTCTGCCTCCCCAATTTCTCTCATGTTGCAATCCCATTTTCTCAGGGGTTTCTGGCTTCTGTCAAATAGGTGTGTCTTTTCATCTGTGCTCTGGCCCCTTCCCCTCCCACGTCCTCAAAGACTGATTTCTGGTTCCAGCATTTCATTATGTCTTAAATTTCTTTCCTTGTTTTTGGCCATGCAATAGTAGACATTTAGCAAAGCTTTCGAAATTTCCTTCAGACACACATGGAACACAGTGGGACACACACACACACACACACACACAAAACTGTCCTTGCTATTCCCCAGTTTCTACCATTTTCTCCCCTTCTTCCACTTTAACCTTGTACTTTCTGTACATCTTATTTATCCAACTAAGTTACAGCTTTATTGAAAGAAAGAGGTTTCTGTTATTTTTTTCAAATTCTTAGCACAACTAGCAGCACTAAAAAAACGCTGAAAGACCCCTACTCATGGACACTCATAGGCTGTTTCCTGTAGAGGGACGGGGATGTCCAGCACTTTCTTCCCCAGCTTGCTCTTGGATAACCTGAGTAGGATAACAGAAAGCATGTGTCTTTGGTATCAGACAGACTTGAGTTCTACTCTAGGTTCTGCCACTCAGTAACTAAGAAAACTTAGACAGCTGCCTTCATCTCTCTGAGGTCCAATTACTTCATCTGAAAAATAGAAATAATAGTAGTACCTACCATACAAGATTGTTGTGAGAATAAAATGACAAGCTGATGAAAAAGGCCTGATGCAGACTAGTAATGAGTCTTCTCAAGCAGAAACTTTCTGCTTCCGTGGCTCACTCATACCAATGATTGGTACCTCCCACTTTGGTAATAATATGAATTTCAACAACCTCAAGCCTTTCTTATTATCTGTATTCACCTTTTATTCTTAGCACTAGATCAGTAGTTCTCATTCCTATAAGACATAATACTCCCTCTTAATAACAAATATTTTGTGACTCCCCCTTCACTATCCTGAAATGAAGTTCATAGATGATATGACCTACCTATGTACATAATTTCAAAAAATCAATATAGTGACCTAACTGAAATATAAATGAGAGATCCATGGAAAGTAATTTACAATAAAATGATATTTATTTCAATATAAAAATGCAAGGGCATGACTATATAAAACAACATAATGAAATACATGATTGCACCAACTCAAAATGAATAAGTTTATATTAAAGAAAAGTAAGAGGGTTGGTAATCATTATATATATAAGAAAAGAAAACAGGATAAAAACTATTGTTGAGATAAGACAAAATTCAGATAATTATAAACAATTTTTCTCAGGTATGCTATTTAGGCTATACTGGAATATTTGAAAACTGTGTAGGATACAGGATAACTCTTCTTTATATGGGATTATTCCATCTATTTCAGAACAAAATCCCAGGGACGGGGGAGCCTGGTGGGCTTCCGTCTCTGGAGTCGCACAGAGTCGGACACGACTGAAGCGACTTAGCAGCAGCAGCAGCAGCAGCATTACTGGCCTGTATCCACTAAATGTCAGATCTCCCAACCATTGTGATAACAATGCCTCTACCAATTCACAAACATATTCTAATAGATGGAATCCTTTAGTTAAAAACCCATGCTCTAGAGAATGGCCAGTAAAGAAAAAGGAAATTTTCCAATTTTTGCTTTCCAAGAATGTGGGAATGTCCATGGGTTGGAATTCCTTGTCTTTGCAATGTTTCTGGTGACCCTCTTGGGACTCTGAGACACAATGTTGAGAAGCTGATAGGGATATCAACCAGTTAACTACAGCCTTTGCTCCCTCATGTGCTTCTCCTTCTTTATCATCTTGAATACCTTTGATCAATTTAGCACTGTCTGACTGATACTGCCCTTTTTTTTTGTCCCATGAAGTATTTTTTTCTTTCTCAAGACAGTCCATCTAGCCTTCACATAGCAGTGGTTTGCTGATAATCACATGTTGTTCAGGGGCCATAATGTCTTTGCCTGTCATTTAAGTTTCTGCCGCTTTCAAGCCCCTTCACCTTCGATCACTCAGACACTCAAACCTTTGATATCCAGATAGTTAACATTTCACAGCTTATATGTTTTCTTAATTCCATCTTGACCATTTTTAGATGCTAATGTTTAATTGTAATCTGTTCAAGTATTAATATGTCTAAAATGTACTCTGTTTTATTAGATTGTACTGAGCTTTATTATTTCTTGAAGTTCTATGGATACTGTTCAATTGAAATTGTTAATTTAATAACTATTTTTTCTACCAAAACTTGTATTATAAAAATCTTCATAGTTTTCTGAATAAAGTTGAAATATATTTCTGTCCTAGGATCAAATGCAGGATGCCACACTGTATTCACTTGTCACAGTTCCTTAGTCCCCTCCAATCTACGGCAGCTTCTCCTCTTTCCTTGTTTTTCATAACCTTGTCACTTTTGAAGCCCATAGGTCAATTATTTTGTACAAGGTCCCTCAGTCTGGCTTTGTCTGATGCTTTCTTGAGACTACATTGGGGTAATATGTTAAGGGGAAGAATACCACAGGGGCAAAGTATCCCTCTCAGCACATCAGAGGATACAGGATATGATATATGCACAGAATTTACCAGTGGTGATGCTAACCTTGGCCACTTGATCAAAGTGATGTCTTCTAGGTTTTAGACTGTGAAGGTACTCTTTACGGTAACATAAATACTCACCACATATACACATACTCAGTTTCAATTCCTAGTATTTCTAATATAAACAAGTCACTAAGTCTACCCATATTTAAGTGGAGGATAATTAAACTCTGTCTCCTAGAGGGAGGAATAGCAAATAACTTAGGAATGTTTCTTAACCACAGGAAGTTATAATATTTGAGAGAGATGCAAGTATCCAATTTCTCCTTAAAGTTTTGTTCACTAATTTTGGCATTTATCGGTGAATTTCGCCTAAAAGCATTGTGCTCCTCTAAGGTGATTTTCTTTTTCCTGCATTCCTTCTATGTTTATTAACTGGAATTCATCTGTAAGAAAGGGTTGCCCTTTCCTCCCCCATTATTCAATGACGTATTTATACCAGTATGGGCTTACTTATTCTTTAAGTTAAAATACAATACTATCATTATTTAGTTTGTTTTCAAACTTCAGTCACAGGGAACTCTTTCAGGTTGGGCCCTGTATCCTTTTGACATGGCCCTATCCCTTCTGGGGGTTTTAAAGTGTTTTTTGGCACCACAATATACTCCAGGGTCACCTTGTATTTTCCATGCCCCAGTCTTAGAATCACCCATTTTTTCAAAGAGACTTGGTTACTTTTATTGAAGGATGGTGTTTAGAACACTGTCTATGCCTAACTGTGCTTGTTGCTAGTGGGATATTATTGCTTCTAGTGGACAGAGCTAGGAAATCTGAGCATGCACACCCATATCTGTATTTTATTCTATATCTGTGTATGTATGAACATAAACATGAGTTTGCACCAATATCTCTTACTCTAATTCAGCACTATGGGCTTCATTTTAGCATTACTCCTCTGTGGTGGTCAGAATAACGCCACCCCCCTCCAAAAATGGACACATTCGAATCCCTGAAGCCTGTGAATATGTTTCCTTATACAACATAGGAACATTAGATTGCATATGGAATGTAGATTTCTAATCAACTGATATTAAAACACAAATATTATTCTAGGTTATCTGGGTGGTCCCAATATAAGCAAGAGTCCTTAAAAATGGAAGAGAGGCCAAAGTGGGAGTTAGAAGCAGATGTGACTATGCAAGAAAGACAGAGATATAACACTGCTAGATTTGAATATTGAGGAAAGGCTCCATGAACCAAGGAATGTGAGTGGCCTCAAGAAGCAGGAAAAGGCAAGGGAATAGACTATCCCCTATAGTCACCAGACTCCTTCATTTTAGCCCATTGAGACCCAGGTCAGGATGCCAGTTTATCAAACAGTAATATGATGTGAAGAACCAAATCATTGGAAAACACCCTGATGCTGGGAAAGATTGAGGGCAGGAGGAGAAGGGGACAACAGAGGAGGAGATGGTTGAATGGCATCACCAACTCTATGGACGTGAGTTTGAGTAAGCTCCGGGAGATGGTGCAGGAAGGGGAAGCCTGGCGTGCTGTAGTGCATGGGGTCGCCAAGAGTTGGATATGACTTAGTGACTGAACAGCAACAACATTAAGGTTGTGGCAGTGATAAAAAACCAATTCACTTTCAGCACTTAATTGTAACTTCTTTCTTTGGTAGAGAAATCTGACTGTCATTATCTATAATCCACTTGCTAATTTTTTTCTGCCCTATTATAGTTGAAATGTAGGTTCAGAATTACAGATTCATACCCTCGTAAGAAATATATGTACCAATAAGAGTACAGTGTGCACAGGTCCATTTTTTATTATCTTTAAAACAGTATCTAGACAAACCTGTTTTGTAAAATAAGCCAGTTCCTTTTTTCTCAACTTTCTTTAGTTAAATTGTACCACATTTGGAATAGAGTTAGATTCATTTACCATAGTCTTCGTTCTATCATGGTTTCCACAGACATCCAGGTTGATTTTCTTTAATTTGCATACAATAAGACACTCTCCATGGGGTGCAGTTATATGGGTTTTAACAAATGCATAATCATGCATCCACAATTATAGTACCACACAAAATTTTTCTATCACCCTGAAAATATCTCTATTACCTTGCATGGCCTCTTTGCAGTCAACTCTTTACCCTCTCCTAGCTCCAGAGACCACAGATCTCTTTTCTGTCCTTATACCTTTTCCAGACTATCATATAAATGGATTCACATACTAGGTAGCTCTTGTGGTCGTGTGGCTTTCACCTAGCAAAATGTATTTAAGATTCATCCGTGCTGTGCCATGTTAAGTCGCTTCAATTGTGTCCGACTCTGCTGCCCTAAGGACTGTAGCCCACCAGGCTCCTCTGGCCCTGGGATTCTCCAGGCAAGAACACTGGAGTGAGTTGCCATATCCTTCCCCAGGGGATCTTCCCGAATCCCTGTCTCTCACCTTTCCCACTTTGGCAGGCAGATCTTTACCACTTGTGAAACCTGGGAAGCCCTAAGATTCATCTGTGTTGTACCTTTTGAACGCTGAATAATATTCCATGCTACCCTAGTTTATCTATTCATTTTTTTTGAAAGACATCTATATTGTTTCCAATATAGGGAAATAATAAATAAGGCACCTTAAAACTTCATGTATATCTTTTTATGTGAATATGTTTTCAATTTACTGGGGCAAATATTGAAGAGAGATTATGGATCATATGGTGTGTTTATGTTTAACTTCATAATAAACTGAAAAACTGTTTCAATAAAATGTACAACTTTTGTCCATTTTAAATTTGTTTCTTGTCCACTCATTATTGAGTTGTAGAATTTTTTTAATATAACCTGTTATATATGTATATAACAAATGCTATATAAGCACATATACACATTTATATATACTATATATAATATTTTCTCCCAGTTCATTACTTTTTCACTCTTAAAAATTCTTTTGATGAGCAGCAATTTAATATTTTGATAGAATCTATATTGTCAGTTTTCTATTGTTATTGTTTTCTGTGACCTGTATAAGAAATTCTTGCCTATGTAGAGTAAGTCCCCTACACATGAACAAGTTACATTCTGAGAGTGTGTTCATAAGTCCAGTTTGTTCAAAGTCCAACAAAGTTAGCCTAGGTACCCAACTAACACAATTGACATTATAGGACTGTAACGTAATTGGTTTCTAATACTTTTTATACAAATAGTGTATTCCCTGGTGGCTCAGAGGGTAAAGCAACTGCCTGCAATGCAGGAGACCTGGGGTCGATCCCTCGGTCAGGAAGATCCCCTGGAGAAGGAAATGGCAACCCACTCCAGTACTCTTGCCTGGAAAATCCCATGGACAGAGAAGCCTGGTAGACTACAGTCCATGGAATCGCAGAGTCAAACATGACTGAGCGACTTCATTTTCCAACAAAGTCCAACAAAGTTAGCCTAGGTACCCAACTAACACAATTGACATTATAGGACTGTAATGTAATTGGTTTCTAATACTTTTATACAAATAATATGTACATAAAAAGCAAACAGAAAATAAAGAAATAATTTTCAGTATAATACCTTAAAAAGCACAGTAGTAGAGTACAAGAGCTGGTGTACAGCGGTTGGCATGCACATTCGTATCTTTGAAAGTTTGCAAATTGAAGCTTCATATGTAGGAGACTTGTCATACCTTGTAACAAAAATATTTTCTTATATTTTCTTCTCAAAGCTGTATGGTTTTACCTTAACAATTAGGCCTATATCTATCTAGAAATTACTTTCGTGTATGTTATGACAAAAAGTTGGTTTTTACACTTGGAATTTTTGTATGTGCTATCACAAAATTTGAGATTTCTTTTTTATTTTTTTTTCCCACATGGATATCTAGCTATCCGAGCAGCATTTGTTAAAAAGCAACACAAAACAAAAGTACTTCCTTTCCCCACTGGATTGGTTGGTCACTTTTGTCAAAAATCCCATGACCATATAAGTTTGGGTATGTTTCTGTATGTTCTGTTCTATTTGGAGGATTTATCTGTCATCCCTAAGATGAGTGTCACATTGTCTTGATTAGTTCAGTTCAGGTCAGTCGCTCAGTCATGTTCGACTCTTTGCGACCCCATGAAGCACAGCACGCCAGGCCTCCCTGTCCATCACCAACTCCCAGAGTTTACCCAAACCTATGTCCACTGAGTCAGTGATGCCATCCAACCATCTCATCCTCTGTTGTCCCTTTCTCCTCCTACCTTCAATCTTTCCAAGCATCAGGGTCTTTTCGAATGAGTCAGCTCTTCACATCAGGTGGCCAAAGTATTGGAGTTTCAGCTTCAACATCAGTCCTTCCAATGAACACCCAGGACTGATCTCCTTTAGAATGGACTAGTTGGATCTCCTTGCAGTCCAAGGGACTCTGAAGAGTCTTCTCCAACACCACAGTTTGAAAGCATCAATTCTTCTGCACTCAGCTTTCTTTATAGTCCAACTCTCACATACATACATGACTACTAGAAAAATCATAGCTATGACTAGATGGACCTTTGTCAGTGAAGTAATGTCTCTGCTTTTGAATATGCTATCTAGGTTGGTCATAGCTTTTCTTCCAAGGAGCAAGCATCTTTTAATTTCATGGCTGCAGTCACCATCTGCAGTGATGTTGGAGCCCAAGAAAATTAAGACTGTCACTGTTTCCATTCTTGTCCCATCTATTTGCCATGAAGTGATGGGACTGGAGGCCATGATCTTTGTTTTCTGAATGTTAAGTTTTAAGCCAGCTTTTTCACTCTCCTTTTTCACTTTCATCAAGAGGTTCTTTAGTTCCTCTTCACTTTCTGCCATAAGGGTGGTGTCATCTGCATATCTGAGGTTATTGATATTTCTCCCAGCAATCTTGATTCCAGCTTGTACTTCATCCAGCCTGGCATTTTGCATGATGTACTCTGCAAAAAAGTTAAATAAGCAGGGTGACAATATACAGCCTTGATGTACTCCTTTCCCAGTTTGGAACCAGTCTGTTGTTCCATGTCTGGTTCTAACTGTTGCTTCTTGACCTGCATACAGCTTTCTCAGGAGGCAGGTAAGGTGGTCTGATATTCCACCTCTTTAAGAATTTTCCACAGTTTGTTGTGATCCACACGGTCAAAGGCTTTAGCATAGTCAATAAAAAAGTAGTAGATGCTTTTCTGGATCTCTCTTGCTTTTCCTATGATCCAACGTATGTTGGCAATTTGATCCTTGGTTCCTCTGCCATTTCTAAATCCAGCTTGAACATCTAAAGTTCTCGATTCACGTACTGTTGAAGCCTAACTTGGAGAATTTTGAGCATTACTTTGCTAGTGTGTGAGATGAGTGCAATTAGGTCGTAGTTTGAGCATTTTTTGGCATTGCCTTTCTTTGGGATTGGAATGAAAACTGACCTTTTTGAGTCCTGTGGCCACTGCTGAGTTTTCCAAATTTGCTCGCATATTGAATACAGTACTTTAATAGCATCATCTTTTAGGATTTGAAATAGCTCAACTGGAGTTCCATCACCTCCACTAGCTTTGTTCATAGTGATGCTTTCTAGGGCTCACTTGACTTCACATTCCAGGATGTCTGGCTCTAGGTGAGTGATCACACCATCATGGTTATCTGGGTCATTAAGATCTTTTTTGTATAGTTCTTCTGTGTGTTCTTGCCACCTTTTCTTAATCTCTTCTGCTTTTGTTAGTTCCATACCATTTCTGTCCTTTATTGAGGCCATCTTTGCATTAAATGTTCCCTTGGTATCTTTAATCTTCTTGAAGCGATCCCTAGTCTTTCCCATTCTATTGTTTTCCTCTCTTTCTTTGCTTTGGTCACTGAGGAAGGTTTTCTTATCTCTCCTTGCTATTCTTTGGAACTCTCCATTCAGATGGGTGTATCTTTCCTTTTCTCCTTTGCCTTTTGCTTTTTTTTTTTTTCTTAGCTATTTGTAAGGCCTCCTCAGACAACCATTTTGACTTTTTGCATTTCTTTTTCCTGGAGATGGTTTTGATCATGGCCTTCTGTACAATGTTACAAACCTCTGTCCATAGTTCTTCATGCATTCTATCAGATCTAATCCATTGAATCTATTTATCACTTCCACTGTATAATTGTAAGGGATTTGATTTAGGTCATACCTGAGTGGTTTAGTGGTTTTCCCTACTCTTTTCAGTTTAAGTCTGAGTTTGGTAATAAGGAGCTCATGATCTGAGCTAGTCAGCTTCTGGTCTTGTTTTTGCTGGCTGTTTAGAGCTTCTCCATCTTCGGCTGCAAAGAATATAATCAATCTTATTTCGATATTGACCATGGTGATGTCCATGTGTAGAGTCGTCTCTTGTGTTGTTGGAAAAGGGTGTTTTCTATGACCAGTGAGTTCATTTGGCAAGTCTCTGCTAGCCTTTGCCCTGCTTCATTGTTGTGACCTTTTAAATCTTCAGTAAGTTTCATTACCTTAATGACTATTATGTTTGATGTTAATAGAGTTGTACCAACATTTTGTGGTTTGCATTTTCCTGTTATCTGTTTAACCATCCTATTGATTTCTACATTTCTGTATTGGCATTTTTTCATTTTATTCTTTAATTTTTTTTTAAATTGGAGAATAATTGCTGTACAATGCTGGGTTAGTTTTTGCTGTACCACAAGGTGAGTCAGCTATATGCTTGCATGAATCCCCCCGTCTTGGACCTCCCTCCAAGCCCACCCCTATCCCATCCCTGTAGGTCATCACAGAGCACCGGGCTGGGCTCCCTGTGTCATATAGCAGCTTCCCACTAGCTATTCTACTCATGGTCATGTATATATGTCAGTGCTAGTCAATTCATCCCACCCTCTCCTTCTCCCCTCCCTCTGTCCACAAGACTGTTGTCTACATCTGCGTCTCTATTCCTGCCCTGCAAATAGGTTTATCAGTGTCATTTCTCTAGACTCCATGTATATGCGTTAATATACGATGTTTGTTTTCTCTTTCTGACTTACTTCACTCTGTATGACAGATGTAGGTTCATCCACATCACTACAAATGACCTACTTTCATTCCTTTCTATGGCTGAGTAATATTCCACTGCATTTATGGACCACATCTTCTTTATCTATTCATCTGTCTAACCAAATGGAGAATTCCAATACAGAGAAATTATAAAAAAATAAGCTGGATATAAATTCTGGAACTGAAAAATATAACTAAAATGAAAAGTTTACTAGAGAGTTCAAAATATATTTGAGCTGGCAGAAGAATTAGTGAAATTAAAAATAGACCAATTGAAATAGGAGGGACAGGTTCTCTAAAGAAAGCAAGTTGAGAGAAGAATGATAAAATGGGTGTAGGTATAGATTAGTTCAGATTAAGGAAGATGAGGGAGTTTTTGTCAGATAGAGTCTGTTCTTTTTTGATAGTAGAGATAAGGATGAATAGGTGGGGCACAGGGTAGTTTTAGAGAAGTGAAGCTATTTTATATATATAATGGTAGACATATAACATTATGTATGCATCAAAATCCATAGAACTGTACATCATAAAGAGTGAATCCTAATAAAAACTGTGGACTTCAGTTAATAATAATATATTAACATGATTCATCAGTTGTAATAAATGTATTACACAAATGCATAATGTTAGTAATAGGAGAAATTGAGTGTGAATGAGATGGAGGGAGGAGAAGGGGGAGGTATGTGGGAAGTATCTGCTTTCTGACAATTACTCTATAAACTACAAATTTTTTCTAAAAACTTTAAAAGACTTTAGCCTATTAAAAATAATAAAATATAAAGGAAAATATGGGTGTTGCTAATCTAAAATTTTTCCTGTTTAGGAATAACAGCAATAGAAATTTTCAAAAACTAAAAGAACTTATGCATTTGACTATACAAAATGAAAGTAAATTATATTGTGGTGGGAAATAAGTCTCTAATTATTATTATTATGATAATTCAAAAACAGAAGCCATAAGGAAAAGACTTTTAGATTTGAGTAAATAAAAAAATTAAGCCTATGGATGTCAAAAATTGCTACAATTAATCTTAAGAGTCAAACTACAAAAACTATTTGCAATAATCCTAACAAAGAGCTAATAGTACAATGTATAAGAGTTCTTTGAAATCCATAACAAAATCATTTACTTCTTCCAAGTAGGCAAAAGATAGTAATATAAAATTGACAGAATAAGAAACACAAATGTCTAATAAATGTGTCAAAATGTTTAACATTACTGGAAATCAAAACCATACAAAATTAAACATTGATGAGCAACATTTTCTTGTTAAATTGGTAACAAAGAAGGTGCAATACTCCATGTTGGTTTAACCAACATGAAATTATTCAATTATGAGCACTTTGATAGGCTAGTTGTGTGTATTATTGATATACCTTTGAAAGGGAATTTGATAGTAGTATTTACTTAGTGTTTTAACAAGTTCAGATCCTATAGAATATAATGCCATTAAAAGAAATTTAGAAAAATACTTGAATGATCTACATAAAAAAGTTGACATCATTCTTAAATGATGGTATTGTTGGTGGGTTTTCCCATTTTTTGTATTTTCTAAGTTTCCTCATAATATACCTCACCTTTATAATAAAAACAGACAAAGAAAAATTTTAATCCATCTCTCAGTGGGTCATTTCATGAAAAGATCGTGATATTGTGAACATAAAATTGCTCTAAAAAATAAAGTCCTTTAAAAAAACAGAAGATAAAAAGATAATTTTGTATATATAATGTTATCTGCTTTTTTCCAAGTAAACTCTCATTAGCAGTTTCCCCTGTCGTAGTAAATAATTTGTAAACATCCAAGAAGACAGCTAGTAACAGGTAAAGGTCATAAAAAGATAAATTCTTCTTTCTGAATTGATCATAAGGGGAGAAATAGCTATAGCTAAAGCAACATTGTTATTTTAAGACAGTAAAAGTCATAGCATTAAATACAAGGAGATAAAGATTGTTACATGATAAGAACTAGCTTATCATCTCAACCAGTACAGAGTTCCCAAGGGAATTTTTCCCCCACTGGATGTGTCTCTCTGGTGCAATATGTTGCATTTAATGTGGAACTGGTGTGAAATAAGCACCCTGTTTGAAGGTAGGGATAGGAACTGTAACATGTTATTCTCTGTATTTCAACTTTTACAATGGAAAATGCATATACAACTACTATCTTTTGCTTGAGACATTAGAAAAAACCCATTAAACCATGCTTGGGCTTCATAAGGATTAAATGAATACAAAAGCCCAGCACAATTCTTATTCTATGTCTTGGTCTGCTCAGGCTTCTGTAACAAAATACCATAAACTCGTTGTCTTAGACAACAGAAATTTATTTGCTCACAGATCTGGAGACTAGAAGCTTCAGATCAAAGTGCCAGTATAGGAGGTTTCTGGTGCAAACTCTCTTCCTATATTGTAGACATCTGCCTTCTTGCTGTATGTCCTTAAATGGGAGAAAGAGAGAGAGACAGTGAGGGATGGAGACAAGAGAGGGAGGGAGGGGGAGAGAGAAAGAGAGAGATCCTTTAGTTGCCTTCTGTTATAAGGGCACTAACCCCATCATGAAGGCCCTACCATCAACTTACTTTCCAAATGCCTTGTCTCCAAATACCATCACATTGAGGTTTTGTTGGTGGGGTGGGGACACAATTCAATCCATAGCATTCAGGAATACAAAAATCACCAAAAGACTAAAGAACTGGTTTGTCATTTGGGATTTATTCTTTACTTGTTTTAGTATTTCTCATTTTGACCCCATTGTAGAGTATGGACCACTGATTTATTGTTTTCCTCACAGGCATCCCTGAGAAAATAGCTCTGTATTTCCTGTGAGATGTCTCCAGAGGCCTCATATTTCTCTTATGCATCTTTACTTTCAAAATGATTTTTGTCCAAGACATGAAATAAGTTTTCGGGTTTATGAATTCCAATTTGAGCAAGAAAAAGTTACAGGACCGAAAAGAAGAAAACCACAATGATGATTGTTCTTCTGGCTCGTCTTTCCATCACTTTACTCACACCTATCCATCATGGAACTGGAATTCCAGTTGAGCTATGTCAAATCCTAATAGATTATGCTGTTAAAGTGCTGCACTCAATATGCCAGCAAATTTGGAAAACTCAGCAGTGGCCACAGGACTTGAAAAGGTCAGTTTTCATTCCAATCCCGAAAAAGGCAATGCCAAAGAATGCTCAAACTACTGCACAACTGCACTCATCTCACAAACTGGCAAAGTAATGCTCAAAATTCTCCAAGCCAGGCTTCAATAGTATGTGAACCATGAATTTCCAAATGTTCAAGCTGGATTTAGAAATGGCAGAGGAAGCAAGGATCAAATTGCCAACATACGCTGGATCATAGGAAAAGCAAGAGAGTTCCAGAAAAGCATCTACTTTTGCTTTATTGACTATGCCAAAGCTTTTGACTGGGTGGATCACAAAAATCTGTGGAAAATTCTTAAAGAGATGGGAATATCAGACCACTTTACCTGCCTCATGAGAAATCTGTATGTAGGTCAAGAAATGACAGTTAGAACTGGACATAAAACAAGAGACTGGTTCCAAATCAGGAAAGGAGTACATCAAGGCTGTATATTGTCACTCTGCTTATTTAACTTATATGCAGAGTACAGCATGCAAAATGCCGGGCTGGATGAAGCACAAGCTGGAATCAAGATTGCCAGGAAAAATGTCAACAACCTCAAATATGCAGATGACACCATCCTTATGGCAGAAAGTAAGGAGGAACTAAAGAGCCTCTTGATGAAAGTGAAAGAGGAGAGTGAAAAAGTTGGCTTAAAACTCAACATTCAGAAAACTAAGATCATGGCATCCAATCCCATCACTTCATGGCAAATAGATGGGGAAACAATGAAAACAGTTACAGACTTTATTTTTTTGAGCTCCAAAAATCACTGCAGATGGTGACTGCAGCCATGAAATTAAAAAAACGCTTGCTCCTTGGAAGGAAAGCTATGACAAACCTAGACAGCATATTAAAAAGCATAGACATTACTCTGCTGACAAAGTTCAAAGCTATGGTTTTTCCAGTAGTCATGAATGGATGTGAGAGTTAGACTATAAAGAAAGCTGAGCACTGAAGAATTGATGCTTTTGAACTGTGGTGTTGGAGAAGACCCTTGAGAGTCCCTTGGACTGCAAGGAGATCCAACCAGTCCATCCTAAAGGAGATCAGTCCTGAATATTCATTGGAAGGACTGATGCTGAAACTGAAACTCCAATACTTTGGCCACCTGATGCAAAGAACTGACTCATTGGAAAAGCCCCTGGTGCTGGGAAAGATTAAAGGCAGGAGGAGAAGGGGACGATAGAGGATGAGATGGTTGGATCGCATCACCAACTCAATGGACATGAGTCTGAGAAGGCTCTGGGAGTTGGTAATGGACAGGGAAGCCTGGCGTGCTACATTCAATGGGGTCACATAGAGTCGGGCACTACTGAGCTACTGAACTGAACTGATTCATCCTCAAATAGAATGTTTTGCCCTAAACTGACTGCAGCTTTAGAGCATGCAACTAAGGAAAGAAACCAAGAAAGAGATGAAATCTGGATAGCCAAAGAACCTAGTCTATATGCCGTTTACAAAATCAAATTTGCTGCAAAATAAAATGAAACACGATGAGCTATTTACATAGTTTCCAGGTGTAAAGACAGATGATTGTATATTTTAAGTACAGAAAATACTGAGTAATATGGATGGGAAAGTATTATTGTTAATATATTAGTTTTCAAATGTCTGATTTAGACCATGGGTTTTCAGTTTACAGTAAGACCCCAGAAAATATGCTGCTGTTCAGTCACTCAGTTGAGTCTGAGTGATCCCGTGGACTGCACCACGTCAGGCTTCCCTGTCCTTCAGTATCTCCCAGAATTTGCTTAAACTCATGTCCATTGAATTGATCATGCCATTCAACCATATCATCCTCTGTCTCCTCCTTCTTCTCCTGACCTCAATCTTTCCCAACATCAGGATCTTTTACAATGAGTCAGCTCTTCACATCATGTGGCCAAAGTCTTGTAGCTTCAGTTTCAGCATCAGTCCTTCCAATGAATATTCAGGGTTGATTTCCCTTAGAATAGACTGGTTTGATGTCCTTGCTGTCCAAAGGACTCTCAAGAGTCTTTTCCAGCACCACAGTTAGAAAGCATCAATTCCTCCATGCTTAGCATTCTTTAGGGTCCAACTCTCACATCCTTACATTACTACCGAAAAAACATAGCTTTTTTCTTTCTTTTTTTTTTAAAGCATTTAATTTTATTTTATTTTTAAACTTTACAATATTGTATTGGTTTTGCCAAATATCAAAATGAATCCGCCACAGGTATACCTGTGTTCCCCATCCTGAACCCTCCTCCCTCCCCATACCATCCCTCTGGGTCGTCCCAGTGCACCAGCCCCAAGCATCCAGTATCGTGCATTGAACCTGGACTGGCGACTCATTCCATATATGATATTATATGTAGTTGGCAAAGTGATGTCTCTACTTTTTAATACACTGTCTAGGTTTGCCATAGATTTTCTTCCAAGGAGCAAGTGTCTTTTAATTTCATGGCTGCAGCCACTGTCCACAGTGATTTTGTAGCCCAAGAAAATAAAATCTGTCACTGTTTCCACTTTTTCCCCTTCTATTTGCCATGAAGTGATGGGACCAGCTGCCATGATCTTCATTTTTTGAATGTTGAGTCTTAAGCCAGCTTTTTCACTCTTCTCTTTCACCTTCATCAAGAGTCTCTTTAGTTCCTCATTGCTTTCTGCCATTAAAGTGGTTTCATCTGAATATCTGAAGTTACTGATATTTCTCCTGGCAATCTTGATTCCAACTTGTGATTCATCCAGCCTGGCATTTCACATGATATAATGGCAACCCACTCCAGTATTCTTGCCTGGAGAATCCCATGGACAGAGGAGCCTGGCAGGCTACAGTCCATGGGGTCACACAGACTTGGACACAACTGAAGTGACTTAGCATGCACGCACACACCCTGCATATGTTAAATAAGCAGGGTGACAATATACAGCCTTGACATATTCCTTTCCCAATTTGGAACCAGTCCATTGTTCCATGTCCAGTACTAACTGCTGCTTCTTGTCTTGCATACAGGTTTCTCAGGAGGCAGGTCAGGTGGTCTGGTATTCCCATCTCTTGAAGAATTTTCCAGTTTTTTTGTGATTGACACAAAGTCTTTAATATAGTCAATGAAGTAGAAGTAGATTTCTTTTGGAATTCCCTTGTTGGTTTTTTTTTTTTTTTTGGGGGGGTGGGGGTGATCCAGTGGATGTTGGCAATTTGAACTCTGGTTCCTCTAGCTTTTCTAAATCCAGCTTGTACATCTGGAGATTCTCGGTTCACGTATTGCTGAAACCTACCTTGAAAGATTTTGAGCATAATCTTGCTAGCATGTGAAATGAGTGCAGTTGTATGGCAATTTGAACATTCTTTGACATTGCCCTTTTTGGGGATTGGAATGAAAACTGACCTTTTCCAGTCCTGTGACCACTGCTGAGTTTTCCACATTTTTTGTCACAGCACTTTAACAGCATCATCTGTTAGGATTTTAAATAGTTCAGCTAGAATTCCCTCACCTCCACTAGCTTTGTTTGTAGTAATGCTTCTTAAGCCCCACTTGACTTCACACTCCAGGATGCCTGGCTCTATCTATCATTAAGACCTTTTTTGTGTAGTTCTTCTGTGATTCTTGCCACCTTTTCTTAATATTTTCTGCTTCTGTTAGGTCCACACCATTTGTCCTTTATTGAGCCCATCTTTGCATGAAATGTTCCCTTGGTATCTCTAATTTTCTTGAAGAGGTCTCTAGTCTTTCCCATTCGGTTGTTTTCCTCTATTTCTTTGCACTGATCACTTAAGAAGGTTTTCTTATCTCTCCTTGCTTTTCTCTGGAATTCTGCATTCAGTTGGGTGTATCATTCTCTTTTCCTTTTGCCTTTCATTTCTCTTCTTCTCTCACCTATTTATAAGGTCTCCTCAGACAACCAGTTTGCATTCCTATATTTCTTTTCCTTTGGGATGGCTTTGGTCACCGCCTCCTGTACAGTGTTACAAAGCTCCATCCATAGTTTTTCAGGCACTCTGTCTACCAGATCTAATCCCTCTCTATAATCATATGGGATTTGATTTATAGTTCCCTCCTGCTTTCTTTATTACTGTTGTTATTATTATTTTGTAATGATGTTTAACAAAATATCTTCCCTTTTAGTAAAATTTAAAGTATACAATACAGTATTGTTAATTATAGGCTATATGCTCTACAGTAAATCTCAAGAACTAATGTATCTTTTACAACTGAAGCTTCGTGTTTCTTGTCCTTTGAGACCCATATGATGTAAATGTTTGTACACTTGATGCTATCCCAGGGTTCTTTTAAACTATGCTCATTTTATCAAATTCTCTTTTTCTCTTCAGCTAGATGATTTCCACTACTATGCCTTCCAGCTCACAGATCTGTTCCTCTGTATCATCTACTCTTCTGTTGATTCCTTTGACAGTATTTTAACATCTCAGTTACAGAATTTTTCATCTTTATTTGGTTCTGCTTTATAGTTTTAAACTCTTTGTTAAATCCTCACTATGTTCATCAATTCTTCTCCCAAATTCATTGAGTGTCTTTATGATCATTACCTTGAACTCTTTACTGGGTAGAGTTTTTATGTCCAGTTTGTTTAGTCCTTTTTCTGACATTTTGTCTTGTTCTTCATATGGAACATATTCATCTTTTCTTCAATTTGTCAGCTCTCTGTGTTTATTTCTATGTATTAAATATGTCAGTTACATTTCCTGATTTTGGAGAAGTGGTCTCATATAGGAGACACCTTATGGACCACAGCAGTGCACTACTGGTCATTAGAGCTATGTGGTATAGAAGTGTCCCCTATGTGTACTTCATGGACCCCTCTGCTGTGGCAAGGCAGATTACTATGGACATAATTGTAGGCTGGGCTGGCCTGGGTTTCGTTGCAGCAAGGCTATGTTGTCTTCATTAGCTGCTAGCCCACTGATCAATGGACCACATCTTGGGAAGCTGGGAACAGGGCATACTGGATTCCAGTGCCTTTCAAAAGAAGCCTCACTGAAAGTACTTACATGTATGATTCCATTATTTGAAGTTCTAAAACAAGTAAAGCCAACATGTGGTGAAAAACATAAAAACAGTGGCTGCCCCTAGGGCATGAGGATGAGGCTATTTGTGAAGAGACCTGAGGAACCTTTTCATATGAATCAGTCAGCCAACTCCTAGGTATATACCCTAGAGAAATGAAATACTATGTTCATGTAAAAACTTATCCTTGAATGTTCATATCTGCTTTATTCAAAATTGCCAAAAACCTGGAAACAACCAAAATGTCCTACAATAGACCAAGGGTTAAACAAACTGTGGTACATCCACACAATGGAATACTACTTAACAATAGAACATAACTGCTGATACACACAACAGTCTCAATGAACCTCAAAAGCAGTACGTTTAGTGACAGCAGCCAACCTCAACAGCTGACAGACTTAATGAATCCACTTACAAGACATATGTGAAAGGTAGGTTTTTTTGAGATGGAGAACAGAGCAGTGGTTGTCAAGGATTGAAAGTGAAAGTGAAAGTGAAAGTGAAGTTGCTCAGTCGTGTCTGACTCTTTGCAATCCCATGGATCGTGGCCTGCCAGGCTCCTCCATCCATGGGGTCTCCAGGGAAGAGTACTGGAGTGGGTTGCCATTTCCTTCTCCAGGGGATCTTCCCGACACATGGATTGAACCCGGGTCTCCCAGATTGTAGGCAGATGCTTTACCATCTGAGTCACCAGGGAAATCCATGTCAAGGATTAGGTCTGAAGAAAGAGCTTGACAACTATTGAGAGTTTAAAGTTGTGGTCCACTGGATAAGGGAATGGCAAACCACTTCAGTATTCTTGCCTTGAGAATCCCATGAACAGTATGAAAAGGCAAAATGATAGGATACTGAAAGAGGAACTCCCCAGGTCAGTAGGTGCCCAATATGCTACTGGAGATCAGTGGAGAAATAACTCCAGAAAGAATGAAGGGATGGAGCCAAAGCAAAACCAATACCCAGTTGTGGATGTTACTGGTGATAGAAACAAGGTCCCATGCTGTAAAGAGCATAGGAACCTGGAACGTTAGGTCCATGAATCAAGGCAAATTGGAAGTGGTCAAACAGGAGATGACAAGAGTGAACGTCGACGTTCTAGGAATCAGTGAACTAAAATGGACTGGAATGGGTGAATTTAACTCAGATGACCATTATATCTACTACTGCGGGCAAGAATCCCTTAGAAGAAATGGAGTAACCATCATGGTCAACAAAAGAGTCTGAAATCAGTACTTGGATGCAATCTCAAAAACGACAGAATGATCTCTGTTCATTTCCAAGGCAAACCATTCACTATCACAGTAATCCAAGTCTATGCCCCAACCAGTAATGCTGAAGAAGCTGAAGTTGAACAGTTCTATGAAGACCTACAAGGCCTTTTAGAACTAACACTTAAAAAAGGTGTCCTTTTCATTCTAGAGGACTGGAATGCAAAAGTAGGAAGCCAAGAAACACCTGGGATAACAAGCAAATGTGGCCTTGGAATATGGAATGAAGCAGGGCAAAGGCTAATAGAGTTTTGCCAAGAGAAAGCACTGGTCATAACAAACACCCTCTTCCAATAACACAAGAGAAGACTCTACACATGGACATCACCAGATGGTCAACACTGAAATCAGATTGATTGTATTCTTTGTAGCCAAAGATGGAGAAGCTCTATACATTGAGCAAAAACAAGACTGGGAGGTGATTGTGGCTCAGATCATGAACTCCTTATTACCAGATTCAGACTTAAATTGAAGAAAGTAGGGAAAACCTACTTTAGGTCAGGTATGACTTAAATCAAATTCCTTATGATTATATGGTGGAAGTGAGAAATAGATTTAAGGGACTAGATCTGTTAGATAGAGTGCCTGATGAACTATGGACAGAGGTTCGTGACACTGTACAGGAGACAGGGATCAAAACCATCCCCATGGAAAAGAAATGCAAAAAAGCAAAATGGCTGTCTGGGCTGTCTGGGGAGGCCTTACAAATAGCTGTGAAAAGAAGAGAAGCAAAAAGCAAAGGAGAAAAGGAAAGATACAAGCATCTGAATGCAGAGTTCTGAAGAATAGCAAGGAGAGATAAGAAAGCCTGCCTCAGCAATCAATGCAAAGAAATAGAGGAAAACAATAGAATGGGAAAGACTAGAGATCTCTTCAAGAAAATCAGAGATACTAAGAGAACATTTCATGCAAAGATGGGCTCGATAAAGGACAGAAATGGTGTGGACCTAACAGAAGCAGAAGATATTAAGAAGAGGTAGCAAGAATACACAGAAGAACTGTACAAAAAGATCTTCATGACCAAGATAATCACGATGGTGTGATCACTGACCTAGAGCCAGGCATCCTGGAATGTGAAGTCAAGTGGGCCTTAGAAAGCATCACTACGAACAAAGCTAGTGGAGGTGATGGAATTCCAGGTGAGCTATTCCAAATCCTGAAAGATGATGCTGTGAAAGTGCTGCACTCAATATGCCAGCAAATTTGGAAAACTCAGGAGTGGTCACAGGACTGGAAAAGGTCAGTTTTCATTCCAATCCCAAAGGAAGGCAATGCCAAAAAATGCTCAAACTACCACACAGTTGCACTCATCTCACACGCTAGTAAAGTAATGCTCAAAATTCTCCCAGCCAGGCTTCAGCGATATGTGAACCATGAACTTCCAGATGTTCAAACTGGTTTTAGAAAAGGCAGAGGAACCATAGATCAAATTGCCAACATCTGCTGGATCATGGAAAAAGCAAGAGTTCCAGAAAAACATCTATTTCTACTTTATTGACTATGCCAAAGCCTTTGACTGTGTGGATCACAATAAACTGTGGACAGTTCTGAAAGAGATGGGAATACCAGACCAGCTGACCTGCCTCTTGAGAAACCTATATGCACGTCAGGAAGCAACAGTTAGAATTGGACATGGAACAACAGACTGGTAACAAATAGGAAAAGGAGTACGTCAAGGCTGTATATTGTTACCCTGCTTATTTAACTTATATGCAGAGTATATCATGAGAAACGCTGGGCTGGAAGAAAGCACAAGCTGGAATCAAGATTGCCAGGAGAGGGAATGCAAACTAGTACAGCCACTATGGAGAACAGTGTGGAGATTCCTTAAAAAACTGGAAATAGAACTGCCTTATGATCCAGCAATCCCACTGCTTGGCATACACACCGAGGAAACCAGAAGGGAAAGAGACACGTGTACCCCAATGTTCATCGCAGCACTGTTTATAATAGCCAGGACATGGAAGCTACCGAGATGTCCATCAGCAGATGAATGGATAAGAAAGCAGTGGTACATATACACAATGGAGTATTACTCAGCCATTAAAAAGAATACATTTGAATCAGTTCTAATGAGGTGGATGAAACTGGAGCCTATTATACAGAGTGAAGTAAGCCAGAAGGAAAAACATAAATACAGTATACTAACGCATATATATGGAATTTAGAAAGATGGTAATGATAACCCTGTATACGAGACAGCAAAAGAGACACTGATGTATGGAGCAGTCTTATGGACTCTATGGGAGAGGGAGAGGGTGGGAAGATTTGGGAGAATGGCATTGAAACACGTGAAATGTCATGTATGAAACGAGATGCCAGTCCAGGTTCAGTGCACGATGCTGGATGCTTGGGGCTGGTGCGCTGGGATGGCCCAGGGGGATGGTATGGGGAGGGGGGTGGGAGGAGGGTTCAGGATGGGGAGCACGTGTATACCTGAAATTTTTTTAATTAAAAAAAAAATGAAAAAAAAAAAAAGATTGCCAGGAGAAATATCAATAACCTCAGATATGCAGATGACACCACCCTTATGGCAGAAAGTGAAAAGGAACTAAAAAGCCTCTTGATGAAAGTGAAAGAGGAGAGTGAAAAATTTGGCTTAAAGCTCAACATTCAGAAAACTAAGATCATGGCATCTGGTCCCATCACTTCATGGGAAATAGATGGGGAAACAGTGGAAACAGTGTCAGACTTTATTTTTATCACTGTAGATGATGATTGCAGCCATGGAATTAAAAGACACTTACTCCTTGGAAGGAAAGTTATGACCAACCTAAATAGCATGTTAAAAAGCAGAGACACTACTTTTTCAACAAAGGTCTATCTAGTCAAGGCTATGGTTTTTCCAGTGGTCATGTATGGATGTGAAAGTTGGACTGTGAAGAAAGCTGAGCGTCGAAGAGTTGATGCTTTTGAACTGTGGTGTTGGAGAATATTCTTGAGACTCCCTTGAACTGCAAGGAGATCCAACCAGTCCATTCTAAAGGAGATCAGTCCTGGGTGTTCTTTGGAAGGACTGATGCTAAAGCTGTAACTCCAATACTTTGGCCACCTCATGTGAAGAGTTGACTCATTGGAAAAGACTGTGATGCTGGGAGGGATTGGGGGCAGGAGGAGAAGGGGACGACAGAGGATGAGATGGCTGGATGGCATCACTGACTCGATGGACGTGAGTCTGAGTGAACTCCGGGAGTTGGTGATGGACAGGGAGGCTTGGTGTGCTGCAGTTCATGGGGTCGCAAAGAGTCGGACACTACTGAGCGACTGAACTGAACTGAACCGATAATATTGTTTTCTTTTTGTGTGGCTAAGGGGCCTGCAGGGACCTTGGGTGGACACTAATGTATCCTCAAGTACATGCCCTGGATGACAGTCAGCAGAATCATAAGAAAGAGTAACTGATATGACTTCCCCAAGGGCCCGGGTGATTTAGCAGTCTCTTCTGCCTCCCAGCTCCTTCCTTTTATGGGTCCCTTAGATAGAACTCCCACAGAGCTTACCAAAACTTCTCTGGTTTTTTTTTTTTGGTTTTGAATTGACCAGTTTGGCCTTATCCAGGGAACCCTAGAAGCACTTAACCTATGGGACCTAATAAAAGCTATAAATCCCAGATCCTGCTGCCTTCCTGACTATACCCTGCTCTGACCTCCTATGCAGCTCTCCAGGAGTGCTTTGTGCCTCCTCCAGGTCTTATGAGTAATAAACTTCTTCATTTAACTTTCCCTTGCAGTCTTTGTTGAATTTTGGTTCACCATCCAATTCCCCACCCAGGGCTCTACTTAACAAACATTATTTTAACAAAAAGCAAGCACTGAAATAGGGACCACAGTAGCAGATCAGGGACTTTCTATGTTGATGGAGCTGTTCCATGTCCTGAATGTGGTGGTGGATGCACACATGTATACATGTGCTAAATTCATAGTACTGGGTTCCAAAAGAGGTTGTTTTATTGCATAATGTAAGAAAATAATAAGATATATCATAGTGCCATGGACTGCATACAGAACTATCCTTACTACTTAGTAAATTCTTATTTTAGCACAACTATACTTTTGCATGGGCTTCCCTGGTGGCTCAGTGGTAAAGAATCCCCCTGCCAGTGCAAGAGAAGCAGGTTCAACCTCTGGGTGGGGAAGGAAATGGCAACCTGCTCCAGTATTCTAGCCTGGGAAATTTCATGGACAGAGGAGACTGGCAGGCTACAGTCCATGGGGTTGCAAAGAGACATGACTGAGCAACTAAACAGCATGTTTTTGCATATTTTAAAAATATCTTTTATGTTGTATATTATATATATATCATATATGTTTCTAATTCTTCTAACCATTATTCTGAAATGGTGTCAGGTATTTTGTTCTTATTATTTAAAATGAAGAAATAAAAGGTCAGTAAAAGGCTAGTACCCTATCAGGGAAGCAGCAGTAGGTATAAAGTTTCTTACTCATCAAATCCAAACTACCTAAGGCATAAAGAAATAGCATTAATTTTAAAACGTGGGTCTCACACATGGTTACTACTCCAGCTTTCTAGGCTAAAGGTCCATTTCCACGGTGATATGCAAATCAAGTCGCTGGAGGCGGAGCCTGGCTCCACAAACATCACATATGCAAATTGCGGGTGGTGTCATGTCCGCCGTTGCTAGGTGACCTTTTTTATGCAGGCTGCCAAGCAGGGCATCTCCTGACATCTCTAAAGGAACATGACCAAAAAGTTAACTCGACCCCACATGACCCTGATTCTGACTTTGCATATGTGCTGGTTGTGTCCCACCCACCCCAATCCCCATCCCACCACAGTCTTACTGTCTAGGCCCCTGCCCCCATGGGAATTCATGTCAAGCACACTGTCCACCCACCCCTGCATCCCATGCCATGGCTTTGTCCGTCACCTTGCCCTCTTCGCCCTATTACAATGCCGCCCTCACTGTCCTGAGCGTCACCACCAGGACCCGGTCCCTCTGAGGACTTGGCCTGGCTCCCACTTGCTCAGAGCCAATGGGGGAGCCTTCCGTTCCCTCGCCTCCCCCAAGACCCCACTCCACCCCCACCTCTGCTGCAACCAGCCTCTCCCACCCAGGGCCACACCATGCACTGTCACCATGAGTGACTTCTCCTCTCTGCCTGCCATCCCCGACTCCACCCACACCCGCAACACTCCCCCTCTGCTCCAACCAGACCCCCGACCTCCATCCCTCCAACAAAGCGTGTCCCACCACCACCTTCCAGACCAAGTGACTGAAGCACACAAGGATGTCTTGAAACACTTTATTGATTTGACATTACTGGGCCCAAGGCACGGGGCTATGCAATTGGTCTGTGATCAGGACTGGCACCGGACAGCCAGAGGCGGCCTGTCCGGAGGCCAGGGACTGGCCACTGGGGACCCAGGTGTAGCTGGGCAGCTAGTGTGGACCCGGGGCCACCAGGGAGATGGTTGTCATCCCAAAAATGCTGCTGAGCAGAGCATTGTTGTGGATCGCCATGTCCACCAACTTGGGGGTGATGCGCTTCTCGCCGTTCTTCTGGGCCTCATTGCCTGCCAGCTCCAGGACCTTGGACGTCAGGTCCTGAATGACCGCTGCTAGGAAGACTGGTGCAGACGAGCTCAGGCGCTGGGCATAGTGGCCTTTGCGCAGGAGGTGCTCCATGTGGCTCACAGAAAAAGAGAGCTCGGATTGGGCGGTGCGGGAGCGGATACCAGACGACCTCTGATGGCCCCTTTTCTTCGGCATGCTGGCTGTTGAGCCCGCTTTCTCCAAGGCCTTGCTCTTCTTTGCGATGGGAAGAGGTGCGGTGGGATAAGGTGCGATGAGATGAGATACGGTGAGATGAAGCAGTTGGTTCCAACCTCTCAAGACAACTGCTACTCTCAGATCTCTACTCCGTATCCTAGAAACCACAGGCTGGCGCCTCATTGGTCGGGACGCATGCTCTGTGACACGTAGGCTCTGTGACACGTAGACCCTGTGAGGTCATTGCTTTCTCGTGCTCCCCACCCCTCCCCCAACCCCCACAGGCCTTGGCCTGCAAAGAAATGATGCTGGCAGAATCCTGCTCACCCTGCCCACTGGACCCTTTCTTTGTCAAAACTCTCCCTTTCCACTGCACAGGAGCTTTGTACAGAAAAGGCAGCAGACCACCCACTGGCACCAAGTATACGCTGGTGGTGCTGGGCCACCATCATGACTGTATCTAGTTCCAAAATGTTGGCACCGCTGCAAAGAGAAACCCCTGTACCTGGCCAGACAATCATTCCCCACCCCCCCGGTCCTGCAGTTTCCCCTACCCCACCCCACCCCATAGTCCTCAGGCAACCACTCATCAGCTTCCTGTCCACAGCCCTTTGCCTATTCTGGAGACTTCCTAGAGATAGAGGCATACAATAAATATGTGGCCTTCTGTCACTGAGCATAGGGTTCATGCACATATGAATGAATCAGTAGCATGAATCAGTACTTCTTTCCTTTTCCTGGTTGAATAATATTCCACTGTATGGCTAGACTACACATGTTTTGTATCCACTAGGCAGTGGATGGACATTTGGGTGACTTCTCCTTTGTGCATACTGGGAATAGTGCTGTGATGGACATTCCTGTACAGGTTTCTGTTTTCCACTCTTTGGGATTTATGTCCATGAATAGATTTATGGGTTTATTTCCATACTGTTAATTTTATTTCACTGATCTATGTGTCTATCCTTATGCTAGTACCACACAGTTTTGTTAACTGTAGCTTTGGAGTAAGTTTTGAAATCCAGAAGTAGGTGTTCATCATGCCTCGGTACACTTTACTGAAATATATACTGTTAGTCTGTTTCCCTGCCTTCCTGAAAGGGACCTAGAGTTTTTTAGCCAGTGTGATTTTGAATTAGGAGAATACCTTTTGGTGACTATTGGACACTGGCTCTGATCTCACACTAATTCCAAGATGCCCAAGTGTCACTTTGGTCCATCAGTCATAGTAAGAGCTTATGGAGGTCAAGAGATCAATGAAATTTCAGCTTAGGCTCATCTCCATTGGGGCCGGTGTGTACCCAAACCAATCTCATGCTTATCTACACAGTTCTGGAATGCAAAATTAAGATAGACGTGTTCAGCAACTGGAAGACTCCACAACAGACCTGCAGAGTGAGGGCTATTTTGGTAAGGATGGCCAAATGAAAGCAATTAGAATTGCCTCTATCTAGAAATATGGTAAACCAAAAGTCTTGCACATACCTGAATGGATTTCAGAGATTTGCAGCACCATCAAGGGCTACAAACATGCAGGAGTGATGATTTACTCCATACTCCCATTAAAGTAGCCTATTTGGCCTGTGTAGAAAACAGATGGTCTTGGAGAATGACAGTGTATTTTCATTAGCTTGACCAGGTGGTGATTTCAATTTCAGGTGCTATACCAATGTAGTTTCATTGCTTGAGCAAATTGACATCCCCAGTGCTACTTGCCCCCTTCATGGATCACAGCCTTGTTATGGTGAAGGTGCTTGCATAACTCAGTGAAGCTATGAGCCATGCCATGCAGGGCCACTGAAGACAGATGGATCTTAGTGGAGAGTTCTGACAAATTGTGGTCCACTGGAGGAGGAAAATGGCAACACACTCTAGTATTCTTGCCTCTAGAACTCCATGGGCAATAGGAAAAGGTAAAAAGATATGACACCAGAAAATGAGTTCCCCAGGTTGGAATTTGTCCAATATGTTACTGGTGAAGAGTGGAGGGCAATTACTAATAGTTCCAGAAAGAATGAAGTGGCTGGGCTAAAGCAGAAACGATGCTCACTTGTGGATGTGTCTGGTGGTGAAAGTTAAGTCTGAACTGTAAAGGACAATATTGCATAGGAACCAGGAAAGTTAGGTCCTTGAATCAAGGTAAACTGGATGTGCTCAAGCAGGAGATGGCAAGAGTGAACACTGACATCTTAGGAATCAATGAACAAAGTGAATAATGGGAATGGGCCAATTTAATTCAGATGACCATTATATCTACTACTGTGGGCAAGAATCCCTTAGAAGAAATGGAGTAACCATCATAGTCAACAAAAGAGTCTGAAATGCAGTACTTGGGTGCAATGTCAAAAATGACAGAATGATCTCAGTTTGTTTCCAAGGCAAACCATTCAATATCACAGTAATCCAAGTTTATGCTCCAACCACTGCTGCTGAAGAAGCTGAAGTTGACTGGTTCTATGAAGACCTACAACACCTTCTAGAACTAACACCAAAAAAAAAAGATGTCCTTTTCATCATAGGGGATTGGAATGCAAAAGTAGGAAGTCAAGAGCCACCCAGAATAACAGGCAAATTTGACCTTGGAGTACAAGATGAAGCAGGGCAAAGGCTAAGAGAGTTTTGTCAAGAGAACATACTGGTCATAGCAAACAACCTCTTCCCACAACACTATACACAGACATCATCAGATGGTCAACACCAAAATCAGATTGATTATATTTTTTTCAGGCAAAGATGCAAAAGCTTTATATAGTCAGCAAAAATAAGACATGGAGCTGACAGGGCTCAGATCAGGAGTTTCTTATTGCAAAATTCAGGCATAAATTGAAGAATGTAGTGAAAACCAATAGGTCATTCAGGTATAACCTAAATCAAATCCTTTATGATTATACAGTGGAGGTGACAAGTAGAATCAAGGGATTAGACGTGGTAGACAAAGTGCCTGAATAACTATAGATAGATGTTCATAACATTGTACAGTAGGCATTGACCAAAACTATCCTCCCAAAATAGAAATGCAAGAAGGCAAAGTGATTGTCTTTGGAGGTTTTACAAGGCAAAGGAGGTTTACCAACAGCTGAGAAAAGAAGAGAACCAAAAGGAAAAGGAGAAAGGGAAAGATATACCCAACTGAATGCAGAGTTCCAGAGAACAACAAGGAGAGATAAGGAAGACTTATTAAATGAACAATGCAAATAAATAGAGGAAAGCAACAGATTGTGTGGATCACAGCAAACTGTGGAAACTTATTAAAGAAATGGGAATACCAGACCACCTTACCTATCTCCTGAGAAACCTGTATGCAGGTCAAAAAGCAACAGAAAGCAAAGAGAAACTAAAGAGCCTCTTGATAGGTGGTGAAGGAAGAGAGTGAAAAAGCTGGCTTAAAATTCAACATTCAAAAAACTGATATCATGGCATCTGGTCCCATCACGTCATGGCAAATAGAAGGGGAAAATGTGGATGTAGTGACAAATTTCCTCTTTGAGGGCTCCAAAATCACTGTGGATGGTGACAGGAGTCATGAAATTTAAAGATGCTTGTTCTTTGGAAGAAAAGCTGTGACAAACCTAGACAGTGTGTTGAAAAGCAGAGAAATTACTCTGCTGACCAAGGTCCATATAGTCAAGGCTATGGTCTTTCCAGTGGCCACATACAGTTGTGAGATCTGGACCGTAAATTCAGCAGAACACCAAAGAACTGATGCCTTTGAACTGTGGTCCTGGAGACAACTCCTGAAAGTCCCTTGGACAGCAAGGAGATCAAACCGGTCAATCTTAAGGGAAGTCAACCGTGAATACTTGTTGGAAGGATTGATGCTGAAGCTGAAGCCCCAGTATTTTGGTCATTTGATGGGAACAGCCGACTCATCAGAAAAGTCCCTGATGCTGGGAAAGATTGAGGGCAGAAGGAGAAGAGGGCATCAGAGGATGAGATGGCTGTATGGCATCACCGATGCAATGAACATGAACTTGGGAAAACTTCAGGAGATGGTGAGGGACAGGGAGGCTTGGGTGGCTGCAGTCCATGGAGTTGCAAAGAGTGAGACAAGACTGGGAAGATGGAACAACAACAACAATGGTGATTCTATGTTTCTCTTATTGAGTAACCACCCACCTCACTGATTTCCACAGTGGTCTTCCATTTTTGCAATCCCAACAGTATATGAGGGTCCCAGTTTCTCTGCATCTTCTCCAAAACTTATTATTTTTGTTTGTTTTACTTGTAATAACCATCATAGTGGGTGTGAAGTGGTATCTCATGGTGATTTTTATTTGCATTTCTCTAATGGCTAAAGATGTTGAGCATCTTTTCTTGTGCTTCTTGGACATCTGCACATCTGCTTTGGAGGAATGTCTATTCAAGTCCTTTGCCTGTTGTTTAATTAGGTTGCTTGTCTTTTTGTTGTTGACTGTTAAGTGTTCTTTATGCATTCTGGAAAATAGACCCTTATCAGATTTGTGATTTGCAAATGTTTCTCCCATCCTGTGGGTTGTCCTTTCAATTTCTTGTATTTTTAAGTCAGACAGAAAGGAGAAATATCTATGGCATCCCTTATATGTGGGAGATAAAAATAAATGACACAAGTGAACTGACAAAACAGAAAGAGACTCACAGACTTAGAAAATGAACTTATGGTTACCGAGGGGAAGGGATAGTTAGGGACTTTGGGAATGTCATCTACTTACTGCTGTATTGAAAATGGATAACCAACAAGGACCTACTGCATAGCACAGGGAACTCTGCTCAATGTTATGTGGCATCCTGGATAGAAGGGGAGTTTGGGGGAGAATGGATACATGTATATGTATGGCTGAGTCCCTTCTGTATTCTGGGAAACTACCTGAAACTACCACACCATTGTTAATTGGCTATACTCCAATACAAAATAAAAAGTTTTAAGTTTGGGTAAAAAAAGTTTTTAAAAGATTTTTCTATTTTTCATATCCTCTCCTGATTTTCCCTCCTTTTGTTCAGTTTTTCTGTATCTACATTGTCAGAATATATAGAGACATTACATACTACACGCTATCTACTTTATAACCATAATTTAGCCTCGATTCTTAATCATACTTTTTTCTTTCTTTCTTTTTAATTGGAGGATAATTGCTTTACAATGTTGTGTTGGTATCTGCCATACATCAACATGAATCAGACATAGGTACACATATGTCCTCTCCCTCTTAAACCTTCCTCCCTCCTCCCACTCCACCCCATCCCTCTAGGTTGTCACAGAGCACCAGATTTGAGCTCCCCATGTCATACAGTAAATTTCCACTGGCTATCTGTTTCACATGTGGTAATGTATGTTTCCATGCTACTGTCTCAATTCACCCCACCCTGTCTTTCCCCCGCCATATCTGCAAGTCTGTTCTCTATGTCTGTGTCTCCATTTGTTGTTATTCAGTCGCTCAGTCGTGTCTGACTCTTTGTGACACTATGGAATGCAGCACGTCAGGCTTCCCTATCCTTCACCATCTCCCAAAGATTTTTCAAACTCATGTCCATAGAGTTGGTGATGCCATCCAACCATCTCATCCTCTATCATCCCCTTCTCCTCCTGCCTTCAAGCTTTCCCAGCATCAGGGTCTTTTCCAATGAGTCAGCTCTTTGCATCAGGTGGCCAAAGTATTGGAGCTTCAGCTTCAGCATCAGTCCTTCCAGTGAAAATTCAGGGTCAATTTCCTTTAAGATTGACTGGTTTGATCTCCTTGTAGTCCAAGGGACTCTCAAGAGTCTCCTCCAATACCACACTTCAAAGGCATCAGTTCTTCAGCACTCAGCCTTTTTTATTGTCCAGCTCTCACATCCATACATTACTACTGGAAAAACCATAGGTTTGACTAGACGGACCTTTGTTGGCAAAGTAATGTCTCTGCTTTTTAATACACTGTCAAGGTTTGTTGTAGCTTTTCATCTAAGGAGCAAGCATCTTTTAATTTCATGGCTGCAGTCCCCGTCCACAGTGATTTTGGAGCCCAAGAAAATAAAGTCTGTCACTGTTTCCATTCTTTCCCCATCTATTTGCCATGAAGTGATGGGACCAGATGCCATGATCTTAGTTTTTTGAATGAAAAAACGGAGATCCTCTGTCACTGTGGCAGGCCACTGCTGACTCATGCCTCCACGGGAGACCCTCAAACACTCAAGGGCAGGTCTGGCTCAGTCTTTTGTGAGGATCACTGCTCCTTTCCCTTGGTCCTGGTGCGTCTCCATCGCTACCCCGCAAATAGGCTCATCAGTACCATCTTTCTAGATTCCATGCGTGCTAAGTAACTTCACTCATGTCCAACTCTTGCGGCCCCATGGACTGTGGCCCACGAGGCTCCTCTGTCCATGGAATTTCCCAGGCAAGAATCCTGGAGTGGGTTGCCATTTCCTTCTCTGTATATCCTTATTAACCACAGATTTATGGCTAGGGAAGGCAAAACTATATCATATAAAGAATCTTTGAAGAAACTGATCAGAGTGGCTTAGAGAATAGAAAACTGAAAGAGCTATAATCTCCACTCTTTAACATGTGAGTGAACAATACATTAATTAACCACTTTACTTTTTGGAGACATAATTAGGTTGATTATATAAGGAAGAACATTCAAATAGAGTTCGCTGAAGATGGAATTGGTATATGTTATTTCTTTTGAGAAACTATTCTTGACAAGTCTGTTCCTAAATTTCGGTTTTTCCTTTCTCTGTAGTACTAATACCTTGTATTTTCCACTATCATACATAACCCTTTCCATACTGCATTGTAATGGCCAGCTCTGTGAAGACAGAGACTTTAGCAGCCTTAGTAATGTGTCTAATTATTAAAACTTGGCACACAGTAGGCACTCAATAAATGGGTGGACAAATGAGGGTAGGGCATACCAGAACATAGAGGGTAAATATGCAAAAGCAAAGGTAAATAGATTGAAACAGGCATGGCACATGCATGCCAGGAGATTAAGCAGGGAGGACATCTTGTATGAAGTGAGAAGAACTGCCTGATAGAAGTCAAAAGTGTATATATATATAGATAGATAGATGTAAAATCTAGCTTCCCAGGTGGCTCAGTCATAAGGAATCTACCCACAGTGCAGGAGGCACAGGAGACAAGGGTTTAATCTCTGGGTTGGGAAGATCCCCTGGAGAAGGAAAGGGCAACCCACTCCAGTATTCTTGTCTGAGAAATCCCATGGACAGAGAAGTCTGGAGGGCTTCAGTCCTTGGGGTTGCAAAGAGTCAGAGATGACTCAGGGGGTGAGCATGCATACATACTCAAAGTTGCTAAGGCAGAGTGGAATCAGATTACAAAATATCTTGAATGCCAGAGTGAAGAACTTCAAGTTAATGAATAAGGCACCAAGAAATCATGTGAACAAACACCTTTAAATCTCTGCTTTAGACCCATAAATATCTGTTTTCTACATACTGATCCTCATGAAGATTAAGGACCACTTATTAGTAAGTTGATCTTAGGTGATTTTTTTTTTTGTTTTTTACCAGCCATTTTTTAGGTATAATTTAGAATTCACCAGTTTTAAGCAGACAGTTCTATGAGTTGTGACAAATGAACATAGGCATGCAAACACCACTACAATCAAAATTAATAGCATTTCTTTCACCCCCAAAAGGTCCCTCATTCTGCTTTGCAGAAATCTTGTACTTCCGACCCTCGTCCCTGGCAACCACTGATTTATTCTCCATTACTATAGTTTGCCTTTTCTAGAATGCCATATAAATGGAATCATACAATATACAGCCTTTTAGGTCTGGCTTCTTTCACTTAGCATATGTCTTCAAGATTCATCTATGTTTGCTAGAAATATCAACAACCTCAGATATGCAGATGAAACCACCCTTATGGCAGAAAGTGAAGAGGAACTAAAGAGCCTCTTGATGAAGGTAAAAGAGGAGAGTGAAAAAGCTGGCTTAAAACTCAACATTCAAAGAATGAAGATCATGGTATCTGGTCCCATCACTTTATGGCAAATAGATGGGGGAAAAATGGAAACAGTGACAGATTTTATTTTCTTGGGCTCCAAAATAACTATGCATGGTGACTGAAGCCATAAAATTAAAAGACGTTTGCTCTTTGGAAGAAAAGCTATGACAAACCTAGACAGCGTATTAAAAAGCAGAGACATCACTTTGCTGACAAAGATCTGTATACTCAAAGCTATGGTTTTTCCCGTAGTCATGTACAGATGTGAGAGTTGGACCATAAAGAAGGCTGAGTACCAAAAAATTGATGCTTTGATGCTGGAGAAGACTCTTGAGAGTCCCTTGGACAGCAAGGAGATCAAACCAGTCAATCCTAAAGGAAATCAACCCTGAATATTCACTGGAAGGACTGATGCTGTAGCTGAACCTCCAATACTTTGTCCACCTGGTACAAACAGCCAACTCATTGAAATAGACCCTGATGCTAGGAAAGACTGAGGGCAGGAGGAGAGGGGGATGACAGGGGATGAGTTGGTTGGATGGCATCACTGATTCAATGGACATAAGCTTGAGTAAACTGTGGGAGATAGTGCAGGACAGTGAAGTCTGGCATGCTACAGTCCCTGGAGCCACAAAGAGTGAGACACAACTTAGTGACTGAACAACAACAACAAATATTTGCTACATCTATCAACAGTCTGTTCCCTTTTCTTGCTGAGTAGTATTTTGTAATTCATATGTACTGCAATTTATTTATCCATTCACCAGTTGATGGGCATTTGGAATGTTTATAGTTTGAGGCTACTATAAAATTTGCCGTGACCATTCAAATAGCAATGGTGATGTGCTTGTCGAGCCCTTCAACTCAGACCAAAGGTGTCTAGCAAGAGTTGAATAGCCCTGGAAGTGACAATTGGACTAAGAATCCATCAGGACTTACATTTATCTCTCCCTCTACCTGATCTAAGTCATCAGTATTATTATAGTGAAAGTGAAGTTGCTTAGTCGTGTCTGACTCTTAGCGACCCATGGACTGCAGCCCACCAGGCTCCTCTGTCCATGGGATTTACCAGGCAAGAGTACTGGAGTGGGCTGCCATTGCCTTCTCCAAGTATTATCATAAGAGTATTGTTATTGGTGACTTCAAGTTGAAACACATTGATTTCTCACTTCTCTTCTGAAGACTTTTGTGCATACAGATATATTGTAGCCACTCGAATATTTGCATCTTCTCTCTCTCCCTCCTGTTTTCTCTATTTTCCCTCTATTTCTGTGCCTCTTTGCCTTTTTTTCCTTTCTCATTTTCCTCCTCTTCCTATCTTTTCTATCTCTCCGTCCCTTTCCTTATTATCTTCTACCTTTTGTTTCCCTTCCATTTCCTCTCTCCTTCCCTGTCATCTTCTAACATAGCAATTTATATTTACAAAATGTTTAAACCAAGGAAGTAGCCAATTTGCATGAGCTGTTACACACCATAAGCATTTTGTGCACTGTCAATTCATTTTATTTACTTGTTTTAACTATGAGGATATGAAGCACTCAGTCCCATTCCTATTACGTGAGATCACATCAGTCAATTACACCTAATTTCCTATAGTGATTCTGAGAATTTCAGCTGGATAGAGCTTTTATGTTTTGCTTTAAAGTACGCAGTTGTTGATTCCTATGCTGCATACCAACGCCAACCCTTCCTGCCCTCCATTAAAACTCCTATGTTTTGACAAATTGGAGTCATTAGTATTTCAGCCCTCTGAAATAGGTTTAATCATTCAGGCGGTGATGTTCTATGTTCAAACTTTTGTATTAACAAACTCCCTCTTTTCTTCTTCTTGTTAAATAAGAACCTGATATTTAAGCATCCTAGATTAGTGTTACAAGAGCACTTTCAGCCCACCCATGAGGATCTGTGCTCAGATTCTCATGTCCAATGCCAGAAAGCATTAAGGAGAATAAAGAAGTTCATTTTATAGCTTTATTAGAATTGCTCCTTTTGTACCTAGGCCTTTTTTGTCTACAAGACTTTGGCTTAAGAATCTGTGCTAGTTAACTCAGATTCTCTTTCCTTTCCCAGGGTCATGAAGGCTTTTCTAAAAATGAAATGTGGAGGAGGTGGGGCTTACTGTGGTCCAGTCCTGCTAGCTATAAGTGGGGAAGCACAAGAGTAAGGGGGAAGTGAAAAGGGGTTGCAGAGAAGTGTGGTGTCTAGGATATGCAGGGAAATTATACATGTGTCATAGAACCAAACTGGAACATCATCAACTTGGGATACAGCTTTAGGGAGGAAGTATAAGTGAACGAAAGTGGAAGGAAGAGACAAGGGACCAAAGAGAGGGGGAAAGAGTGGGAGGAGGAGATGATGTCGAAGGAGGATTCAAAGACAACTACCTTCTGTTCCTCCTCATTTCTAGGCTAAGGTAGCCCCGGACTACTCAGCACTCCCTCTCCTGCGTTTCAGACTCCAGCATCTTCCTCTCGCCCGTTTAGAAGCATTTTAGTTTGTGGCTGCTATCCAAATGTTGTTCCCATCCTGCTATTTTCACTGAACATTTCAAGTACAGGTCTGCCAAGCACAGAGCTGGGCTGTGCTATCACTCCCTTCTTTCTGACTCTATCTTTCTATTAATGCAGATGAAGATGAATTTAGTTTTCAGCGCAACCACAACACACAACTGAATAATATTGAGCTAACAGTCCCTGAAAACCTCTCAATCTTTTTTATGTGTGTTGCTACTTAGCCACATCTCATCCTTTGCTTGGACATCCAGGGGGTTTTGGACTCAAATGCAGAATTGCACATTCATATTTGTGAACATTTAAGAATTATTTTCGAAGCATGTACTATTAAGCTTATTTCAGAGTTATTTTGAAAATAACTCTCATCAATTCTGCAGTAAAGTAAATGTCCTATTTCGTTTTGTTTTCATTCTGGCAATTAATTTTCAGAATGAAAGCACAGGTAATTAGACATTCAAAGGCATTTAAATTTTCAAAATTCATCTTTTAAATGTAAATGTTCTCAAATTTAACCTGTTGACAAATAAACAGATTTAAATTCTTCATTTTGCTGTCTGTTCAGCGTAAGGTGGAAAAAAAGTGGTATATGCCTAGTCTGTCCCCAGCCTCCTAAAGTGGTGCAATGCTGCAAAAACATCCACAGTCCCTCGTTGCTGGGCAATGGACAGCGTCACAAATCAAACTCCCTTCATTTTTGCATCTACTTGTCTAGCTTAATGTTGAGACAGGCACAAACAAAGTATTTGTTATATAAATGTGATTGTTAACATATTTCAGGAATATTTTCGATCTTACTTCGTGTTTATGTGTACTTAATGTGTTTTTAACCTTGGAAGAAATACAAATTATTTACAGCCAAATTTAAATTACATTAAAAGAACTCAATATAACCTTATTACCTTGTGATAAACATGACTTTTAAAAAAGCCTCTCTGTTTATATTTTCCATTTGAATGACTTCCAGCAGATGACATTAAGTTATAAGGTGATGGATTTATAAAACCATAGAATGTTCTTCTCATTTGAAAGGGAATTCAGGTTGTTGTTATTTTTTTGTGTGTGCTAATCTCCTAGGGAACACAAATTCAAAGAAAACTCTCTCAGTCTGGGATGCCTTATTAATATACTTCCATTTCTGCTCAGTTTATGTCTAGTTCTTTAGTGTATCTGCTAACAATACTATTCAAGAACATCTTTCAAAAGTATCACAAGCTGTTATGACCATTATCAGTTATAATAGCTATATTATATATGGCATGTCAACATTCAGTCCAAAGATACCATTGCCTCTGAACAGATTATTTTTCCTGCAATTAGGTGCTGTATACTAAGCTAGCGAAAACAATAAGAATTGGCTCCATGTACCAAGGCTCTATTTAGCAGAACTGTCTTGAAGGAAAATGAACAAAATGGATCTATGAGCACTTTGTAGGAAAGGAACAACGTGCGATACATAGAGTATTATAATACAAAATAATAACAGTCGTCAGATCTGACCTAAGGGAAACTGACCAGCAAAAGTAAAAGCAATTTCACAACCCTTATATAACCATCGTCTTCTTTTTTGCTGTTGTTGTTTTCTTTGGTTTCCATGGTGAACTATATTTGCATGAAAGGCTTACCACTTGGATTAACTGCCCCCATTAGTCCAACTTCACCTCACTCTCCAAAAGCACCTTACCAATTTTCCATTTAACCAAATATCCAGATAAACTCAACTAAACAGCTAATTAGTTCAGAAAAAATGGTCAAAATAAACACTGACTTGACTATCTCAAGACAATTTGGAAGAAGTTGAACAGAAGTTGGCCTTTGAAATGATACTGTAGGTAATATGGCCAACTGTGCAAACTAGGAATGAGTTTCTTCTGGTACAATTGGCAACTTTAAGAAGAATAAGTTGGCAGTGCCCAAAGAAGGAAAACTGACAGAAATAAGTGCTGTTGGACGAGTGGAAATTTGATGCTCCTGATGATTATTTTTCTTTATTATATTTAAAATTGTAATATTTCATATTTATGAATCATAAACTAAATATATGAACTATAAATGATGCACACTATATATCTAGTATATAGTAGTTGTGCATTATTTATAGTTCATATATGTGTGTGTGTGTGTGTATATATATATATATATTTCCTCTGGCTTTTTTGCTTTACCTAGTTGAATATGTGTTTTTCCCCTAATTTTGATATAAATTTAGACTAAGAGAAATGTTGCAAGGATAGTAAAAAAATTTCAGCTCCAAAATTCTCAGATTCCCTAAATTTTGACATTTTAATATATTTGTTTCCTCTCTCTCTCTTTCCCTGAACAATTTAAGAGTAAGTTGAAAATTTAATAGCCACATCACTCATAAGTGCACTTCCCTGACAGCTCAGTTGGTAAAGAATCCACCTGCAATGCAGGAGACCCTGGTTCGATTCCTGGGTCAGGAAGATCCACTAGAGACAGGAAAGGCTACCCACTCCAGTATTCTTGGGCTTCCCTTGTGAAGAATCCACCTGTGATGCGGAAGACCTGGGTTCGATCCCTGGGTTGGGAAGATCCCCTGGAGAAGGGAAAGGCTACCCACTCCAGTATTCTGTCCATGAAGCGGCAAAGAGTCAGACACGACTGAGCGACTTTAACTTTTCACTGTTAAATATTTAAGTGTGTATTTCTTAACAACAAGGAGTATTGATTATTTTTTAAAATATACCCTAAAATATTACTCAACCTTTTAAAAGTTCCTTTTGTAATCACAAATTTGTTTTCATAGTAGAAAATAAAAGGATGAAGAAAAAAGAACATCCCCAATAATTCTCTGCAACATAAAGAAATGACCAGCATGAACATTTTGTCTGGTCTTGAGGTGTTTTCTATGTAACTTCTATGGCCTGCCACTCATGCTGTGTTCAGTTGCTTCAGTCATGTCTGACTCTTTGTGATCCTGTAGACTAGCCCTCCAGGCTCCTCTGTCCATGGGATTTCCCAGACAAGAATACTGGACTGGGTTGCTATTTCCTTCTCCAGGGGATCTTCCCAACCTAGGGATAGAACCCACATCTCTTATGTCTCCTGCATTGGCAGGCGGATTCTTTACCCACTGAGTCATATCACTCATATTATAAGTTAAAAAATCATAATATTTCTCAAATGCTTTATAAAAGTTATTCTTAAAAATCCAGTACATTGACCCTCATCTTTTTCGGAGAAACAATATTGACATTTCTTAGCTTAGGCTGAAAATTCCAGGCAGTTTTGCCTCTCTTTCTCCCCCAAACAGTTTGCAGATTCATTGGTTCTTATCTTCACAATATCTCTCTTCTTTCCTCTTTCAGTTTTCATTCACCTATTTATTCAAAATTTCTAACTACTTTCTATGCAAATTTGGGACCTAGATTCAAATTGAAGTTCCCCCTCTGACTAACTTCAGTTCAGTCAGTCAGTTCAGTCGCTCAGTCGTGTCCGACTCTTTGCGACTCCATGAATCGCAGCACACCAGGCCTCCCTGTCCATCACCAACTCCCGGAGTTCACTCAGACTCACGTCCATCAAGTCAGTGATGCCATCCAACCATCTCATCCTCAGTCGTCCCCTTCTCCTCCTGCCCCCAATCCCTCCCAGCTTGTGTGATCTTAAAAACAGGTTGCTTAGCCTCTCTGGGCCTCACTTTACCCGTGTGTAAAACAGGGATTCTAATACTGATACACAGTAGTCCCCTCTTATCCGTGGTTTTGCTTTCTTCCATTTCCATTACCCAAGGTCAACTGTGGTCCAAAAATATTAAATGGATAACTCCAGAGATAAACAATTCATAAGTTTTAAATTACATACCATTCTGAAGTAGTGTGGTGACTCTCAGGCTGTCTAAACCCGTCCCACCCAGGATCCCCAAGCATCGACATCGTCTGCTCCTAACAACCAACCATTGATATCATCATAGCCGGATGATCCATGATCTCCTTCATGGATCAGGAGATGATCCTCCTTCTGAGAAACATCACACTGCCTCCATCATTCACCTCACTCCATCTCATCACGTAGGCATTTTATCACAATAAGGTATTTTTGAGAGAGAGAGAGAGAGCACATTCACACAACTTTTATTACAGTTGTTGTTTAGTCGCTAAACTGTGTTCAACTCTTTGCAACCCCATGGACTATAGCCTGCCAGGATCCTCTGTCCATAGGATTTCCCAGGCAAAAATATCGGAGGGGGTTGCCATTTCCTTCTCCAGGGGATCTTTCTGACCCGGGGAGTGAACCCCCATCTCCTGCATTGGCAGGTGAATTCTTTAGCACTGAGCCACCAGAGAAGACTTTTATTACAGTATACTGTTATAATTATTTATTTTATTAGTAGTTGTTATTAATCTCTTACTATGTCTAATATATAAATTAAACTTTATCATAGGTATGTACAGAGAAGGCAATGGCACCCCACTCCAGTACTCTTGCCTGGAGAATCCCATGGATAGAGGAGCTGGGCTGCAGTCCATGGGGTCGCTGAGGGTCGGACACGACTGAGTGACTTCACTTTCACTTTTCACTTTCATGCATTGGAGAAGGAAATGGCAACCCACTCCAGTGCTCTTGCCTGGAGAATCCCAGGGACGGGGGAGCCTGTTGGGCCGCTGTCTATGGTGTCACACGGAGTCAGACACGACTGAAGCGACTTAGCAGCAGCAGCAGCAGCAGCAGCATAGGTATGTATGTATAAGGAAAAAAACATAGTATATATAGGATTTGGTACTCTTAGTGGTTTCAGGCCTCCACCAGGGGTCTTGGAAGGTACCTGGCTCCCAGTCAGCATTCCACAAATGTTGTTGCTGCTGCTACTGTCCCTATTGCTGCCACAGGAGTGTTGTCAAGGTAAATGTGACAATGTATAGAAAATGCTTAACTTGGTGCCCCACAAATAGTAAGCATGTGATAAACAGAAACTACTATTAGCACTATGTCTGTGTTAAGCACAAGAGGTACACAGATGAGTAAGTCACCCTCTCTCCTCTTGGAGAACTAACCATCCAGTATTTACAGCCACCAGATTAATCCAACCGTATTTCAGAGTTCAGTTCAAGTGTGGCCTTATCCACAAGGCTTTCACTGATCCCTTCAGCTAGAAAGAATATTAAAAATATTGCCTTTTACTAAAATCTTCATGACCTTTTTTCCTGCACTTTTCTTATCAAATTTTAGCACATTCTTCTTTTATTTTTACTTGTTTACACATCTTTGTTCTACTTCTAGACTTTTAGTTACTAGAAGGGCAGTGAATGTGTTTTATTAATCTTTTAGCTGCCAGAGTATACGCAAAGGGTTTTGTATTCTTTTGTCCTTCCCTCTATCTTTCACTCATCTTATTCCACTAAATATGTGAGTGCTCCTTGTTCATAGTGGACATTCAATAAAGGTTGGTTAAGTAAATAAGCAATGGGGTTAACCATTTGAAATTCAAGAAAGTGCACGTTATTTTCAAAAAGTATAAAATTTAAACTACTTCTTGAGATCATAAGAACGAACTTCCACTTCATTTTGAGTTTGTGCTAAGTTCCACTTGGTAACTTTTTGGAGCCATCTTACAGCTATTTCAAGTGGGATTCTTTCATGGTGTACATATTTTTTAAATATTGTCATGCTGTGCCCAGGATAGTCACAGAACTTCCACAGCAAGTGCTCCTTGTTGAAGTACAAAGTTATTAATAATGACAAGTCATTTGGATACTTTAATTAGTGTCTAGCACTATTTCCATTAGTTAATATATATTTTTAACATCATAATGCCCAATGACAATTGTACTGTCAACTTCCCTGGCACTGCAATTTCCCCAGTGGATTATGCCATCCTAAGTTTCCGGAGATCTTGTTAAAAATATTAAGAAAATATCATCTGTAGGTAAAGGTCACACAGTTAATCAAAAATATTTTTAATGCCAGTTGGCCAAACCTTTTCCTCTACTTCTTTTTAAACATGTATAAGGTTTTTGATGATCTTTCGCCTACAATCCTACCCTTTCTCTTCCCTTTGTTCACTTGGTTCTGAAGAAAGGGGTGCAGGGAAAGGAGATTAGACAGGGCCATACAAAAAAATCTCTTTAGTTATCCACCCGCTAACCAACCCTAGCCACTGACATCCACAAATTCAATTGTCACAGCTTGCAGAAAAGTCAGTTCTGTATCTTTAGTAACTTAAAGTTGTGAAAATTGCTTCTTTTATTGAAGCATTAGAAAGTTTGTTTATCCATATACTTAGTAAAAATATTCACTGATTAATATGTGGAAATTTTTCTGTTTTGTTCGCTCATGTATCCTCAAAACTAGAAAGCAAAGTATATGTGCAATACCCCATTTGCCTAAGATCTCACAGTACCTAAACACTATAAGCTCTAAAAACTATTTTTTAAGCTGCTTTGAATGAAGAGGTATGAAACAGCTGTTCTAGTTTTTAGTGGGTGAATCTGATCAAGTGTTTTACTAGTTTCCAATAGTAATTTTCAGTATTTCTGAGAATTGACATGAAAATCAGATGAAATCATCTTTTGCATTTGAATTTACTGCACTTAATCTTTATTTTTTTTACCCCTACACAACATCTTCTCTAAACTGTCCTCCTCCAAACCCATTCAAAGTTATCTACTTGGACACATTAGAGACTGAGATAGACACTGATTTTTAAATTACCTGATCTCTGAAAGTGCCAATATTTTCATATATGGGTATTTAATATGCATAACTGTAATTGTAAACTACCCTGTCTCCGATTTTTTTTTTGTTTGTTTGTTTTCTTTTGAAACAGAAACCTGAACTACTAGGAGACTGAATTAGAGGGACAGGTGGACTGTCAGCTCAAAAAGTGGCCTCTGAGCCTTGTCCCTGAGGATCTGTGCCCAGGATAGCATAACTAAAGTCAGAAGGTCATTTTCTGCTTGGTTAGAAGCCCTCCCCTTGGACCTAGACCATAACCTGGCCTTTCAATTTATCACAAGGAAGAAATTTTACTAAAATTTACACATGGCCCCTAATGATCTGGCTCCTGTCCACGTCCCTAGCCTCATTTCCAGACACTGTCCACACACCTTGTTCTGCCATACTTTGCACTTCTTTGCCCTTCTATTCCCAAAAAAGGAAATCATAAGGTGGAAAGTCAGGGACACATTGGGTGTGTGAAGCAGATGTTTTGAAGTAGGAAGCCTCATAAGTGCCCTCACCATGCCTGATGATGGCAATGCTTCAGTCCGGAGGGCTCAGATGAAGAACTTCCTAAGTGCTGCTAAGCAGAATTAACTGTTTTCTCCTCTACAGTCCCATAATGTTTTATCTGACATCTGTCTTTCCCATGCTCTACATTATACTTAGCTGTGAATATGGTTATATCTCCCATTAGGTCATAATCTTGAAGGCAGAGTTTATCCTTATTTTCTCATCTCTTTCATCCCTTTCTACACTACTTTGGATATAATCAAGCTGCATATTTTTTAAATGTTTAAAAAGAAAAATGATGCTATGGGACCTGAGAAGATATCCATTTGAGTCTTATTTAAGTTTTCCCTTCCCCATCACTGTCCTGTCTCTACCGCTGCCATCATCACCAAGCTAAATCCAAGATACCACTGTAAAGAGATATTAAAAAAAAAAAAAAAAACATGATTAGGCTGAGGGTAACAAAGAGTTCTATATTCAGATTTAACTTACAGTTATTGAATACTCATTTGACTGATGAAGAGACAGAGACTCAAATAACTTTTAGTAGCTTGCCAAATGTCACACAATTACATAGCTAATAAGTGGCTCTGCCAGGGCTGAAATTCAAGCCCCCGACATAAAGTCAAAATTCCTTTCCACAAACACTGAAATGTTTAGATGAACTTCTCTCACTCTCTACTTTATAATTCTAATGTACCTAGTTGTTTAATCAGCAACATATTCTGTGTACCCTCAGTCAGGAAGAAGCTGAATATTTTGAACACATGAGGCTCATTTTAATGTACATTTTTATTTCCATGTTTGTGTTTTTGTGCCTTTATATGTTTTTTTGTGTGTCTGTATATTTATGTATTCAGGTATTTAGTGTACTGATGTCTTTATATGTGTGCTTAATTTTTATTTATGCATTTATCTATTTCTTCATCTTACCTGTAGGGCTATGAAACTCTCTCAATGGTATTAGAGGAGAGCACATCCATTAATTATACCTTAATTTCCTATAGTTATCTGAGCATATCATAGATTAAAATAGGTATTGGATTTTGATTAAAAGATCCCAGCTCTTGAGCTTCTGGGGAACAGAAGAGAGCAGCTGTGTACAGAACCAAATTGCTGAGCTTTGGAAACACCTTGAAGCCAAAAGAAGCTTTAGCTACAAAAGCAGGAGAAAAAGAGAGCAAACATTACTCAAGCTTAAAAGAGAATGAAGAAAATGATGAAGACAAGCTTAGGAGAGCAAGCAAGAAGCACTGTGATGCTGCAGAGGAACAAGGGACCTCAGAGGTTTTAAGAGATATAGCTGGCCTGGAGAAGCGGTAGACAGAACCCAAAGAAAGGGCCAATATGAGGGAGATGTTGTTTTCCACCTTGAAGGTGATCCAGGACCATGTGGTGATGTATGGCAAAACCAATACAATATTGTAAAGTAATTAACCTCCAATTAAAATAAATAAATTTATATTTAAAAAAATAAATGCAGAGGATCAGATTTCCCTGAAATGAAATAAATAAATAAATAAATAGCACACAGGAAAAGCTCATCAAAGATCACAAGACTGAAAGAAACCCTGAGAGAGGAAAATTATTGAATAAATACCATGGAAGAGAGAGAATCAGTACAAATGAAGAGCAAACTGAGCTTCAGTCTCAAAAGAAAAAAAATTTTAAGCAAACAGCCCTTCACATTAGAAGAAAAGGTGATGGATTTTGAAAACACATCAGGGAGTTATAATATTTGTGTGCTTGACATCTCTGAAGGTGAGGAAAATGAGAGTAACCTTGAAACTGTTAACAAAATTATTGAAAATAAATTTTCCAGAGCTAAACATAGACCTCAACTTACACACAGAATAAACAGGTCCCAACTCAAATATACTTCTCAAACTAAAAATCCAAGTCACATAATTGTACAGTTCTTTTTTTCCGTTTTGTTTTTGTTTATTTTTTTAATTTAAATGTATTTATTTTAATTGGAGGCTAATTACTTTACAATATTGTATTGGTTTCGCCATACATCAACATGAATCTGCCACAGGTGTACACGTGTTCCCCATCCTGAACCCTCCTCCCTCCTCCCTCCCCATACCATCCCTCTGGGTCATCCCAGTGCACCAGCCCCGAGCATCCTGTATCGTGCATCGAACTGGACTGGCGATTCGTTTCTTATATGATATTATACATGTTTCAATGCCATTCTCCCAAATCATCCCACCCTCTCCCTCTCCCACAGAGTCCAAAAGACTGTTCTATACATCTGTGTCTTTTTTGCTGTCTCTCATACAGGGTTATCATTACCATCTTTCTAAATTCCATATTTATGTGTTAGTATACTTGTACAGTTCTTGAATTTGAGAGGAAAAGCTGCTCAGCTGCTCAGAAAAAAGGAGAACTGATTTTCAACAAATATAGGTTTAACACCTAACTATGCCTTAGTTACAGTGCAAGAAAAACAGAGTTGGAACCAAGATCTACTACCAGCTGAAGTCTTTGGGCCTGAAGCCTCCAGTGAACCATCCAGCCAAGCTATCTTTCGTATTTGAAGATGAGAGAAAAATCTTTGATAATCAAGATGACTTCAAGGCATTTGTCAGCAATATTCCAAAACTCCTGGCTTTACTGCAGACAGCTGCAGCCCAGGGAGAGGGTGCTTCTGGAGATAAGTGACTAAATTGATATACAAAGCTGTTTCTTAAAAAAATGCAGATCTTAGTTTTATGATTAATTGCGTTTTTGCCAAGGGAGTTAGGGGAAATGATGTACAAATGTAATGTTGACATTTATTACTAAGAGTGTGTATGTACAACTATATCTGTATCTATCTCTATTCTGCATGAGAAAGAGAGAAGAAAAAGTTAAAAAAAATGGAAAGGATGGAGGAGAGATACATAGGAGAGAGGATATGAACATAGCAAGATTATTAGTGATGAGTGGGATAGGGAGATATTGGAATATGATAGATAAAATAAGAAAAAATAATTTTGTTGTGAATGTTAAAAGTAATAACCTATACAAAATTAACAGACTTGTTCAGAGAAAGAACGTTTTCCACTACCCTCTGTCAAGGGTACTTGGATATTTTAGAAAATTTGACCATATCTTAGAGCACGAAATAAATAAAACTCAGAGATGCATGTACATTGAAATGATTGCCTATAAACTGACATTTTAAGAAACAGATTGTAAACAGTGGGTGATGTTGAAGTGATGTGTTTTTAAACTGCTAATTTGTATTGCTCTTGCAGTTGAGATGTCTCCATTTAACTTTAATTATATAATTAGTTAATCATACAATAAAGGGAGCTAAAACAACCCATTTGTTGAATTCTTTACTTTCCTTTGGACAACTGATTAAAAGTTTCCGACTGACATTTCCTCCCTTTTTCTCCTCAAACTCCAACCCACCCCCCACCTCAAATCCCTACAATTTAGACACACTGGAGGCAAGTCAGACTCCGAAGCAGAAAAACAAACTTTGCTGGCACTGGCACGTTAAAGCATCCTGCCTGTGTCAGACCTAAACTGCTCATTGAAGCCACGCTGCCTGCCCACCAAGGCAGTGGGACTGAGCCCACCTCCTTCCTTCTGGGGCCATCAACTTCATCCAGTATATGAAAAGCAGACAATGAGACACTTTGCAGGCCACTCTCAGAGGTTCCCTTCATTTTATAAGTCTATACCAGAACCCTCACCCCCATGTACACAGATGCACACAATGTACAAGCACATACATAGGTTTTCTTCTCATTGTTTCTTATATAAACAAAAGGCATCTTGTGATGCTAAGAGAATTATTATATGGGGACAGTGGGGCAATAGTTTATCTTTCTGGTAAATAGTATATAGGTCAAACAGAACCTTATGGTACTGCTAGATGAGAACACCACAAAACATCTTTTTTTCTCTCCACCCATTAACCTTAAGTTATATTCACCTAGGCAATCACACTTGATTTGCTTTATGACAGGCATTTAGAAGCCTGATCACGCAGGTCTCCATGCCTTATGGCTCACCATGAATCTTTTGATTAAAGAAGTTTCAGTTCTGGTTCATCACTTGCATTTGATTTATTCTAGGAATCTTCCTTCACAGTCCTAAATGCCCCAAACTGTGCCCTTAGTAACTGAAATCCTGGACAAAGGATATGCTGAAACTCAAGCTCCATGGGTGGGCCCCAGCTTCTCTTTCTACCTCTCAGAGAAGTTATTCCCCACCTCCAAAGCTCCGCCCCCACACCCCAGGTCTTGCTGTTGGAACCTAATTGGTCCAGTTGGGCTTTCTCACTGTCCCAGAGCACCATTTGCCTAGTACTGCCTCCCTTCCTTACTTGTCTACTCCATATACCCATTCTACCATGAAATAGGAGTGTGGCTTAGACTTATTGGGAAGTGGTATGTGTTAGTCACTCACTCATGTCTGACTCTTTGCAACCCCATGGACTAGCCTGCCAGGCTCCTCTGTCCATGGAATTCTCCAGGCAAGAATACTAGAATGGGTTGCCATTTCCTTCTCCAGGGGCTCTTCCTGACCTAGGGATAGAAGCCGGGTCTCCTGCATTGCAGGAGGATGCTTTACCGTCTGAGCTACTATTGGGAAGTGGGAAGTGGGAAGGGTGCTAAAACATATTGGCACCTCTTGAATGCACCAAATACTCTAGAAATCTGACCCACCCCCAAGGTGGCTTTCCACAGCAGTAAAGTAGGGGGGACAAGGAATGCTTTATAATGATCATAATCCTCTTGAGAGTATGAAAATCACCAAGATTCTTGGTAGTTCCTGTTTACCACTGAAAATCACTGTCCTAAAATTTAAAACTGGAAGTGGTTTGTTAGTGGATATTTAACAAATGGCTTTCTGAGGGGGGAAAAAAGCCCTCATTTGTAGCATTTGCCTGTTCGTTGGTGTAAATTCTCTGGCCATGGCCAATTTTAAGCCATGATATTACTAAACCCTGGGTTAAGATGAGATGCACACATTCAGTTAACTGTAGCTGGTGCCAGCACATCACTGGGAGGAAGCCAGTGCTCCTTTGCCCTGGGCTTCCCCTGGTTGGACTACTATAACACAAATTTAGCTTAAAAAAAATTTCATTCAGTTCAGTTCAGTTCAGTAGCTCAGTGGTGTCTGACCCTTAGCCACCTCATGAACCGCAGCACGCCAGGCCTCCCTGTCCATCACCAACTCCCGGAGTCCACCCAAACCCATGTTCATTGAGTCCGTGATGCCATCCAACCATCTCATCCTCTGTTGTCCCCTTCTCCTCCTGCCCTCAATCTTTCCCAGCATCAGGGCCTTCTCAAATGAGTCAGCTCCTCGCATCAGGTGGCCAAAGTATTGGAGTTTCAGCCTAAACATCAGTCCCACCAAAAAATTTCATTCAATTCAGTTCAGTCATTCAGTCATGTCCAACTCTTTGCGACCCCATGAATCGCAGCATGCCAGGCCTCCCTGTCCATCACCAACTGCCGGAGTTCACTCAGACTCACGTCCATTGGGTCAGTGATGCCATCCAGCCATCTCATCCTCTGTCGTCCCCTTCTCCTCCTGCCCCCAATCCCTCCAAGCATCACAGTCTTTTCCAATGAGTCAACTCTTCGCATGAGGTGGCCAAAGGACTGGATTTTCAGCTTTAGCATCATTCCTTCCAAAGAAATCCCAGGGCTGATCTCCTTCAGAATGGGCTGGTTGGATCTCCTTGCAGTCCAAGGGACTCTCAAGAGTCTTCTCCAACACCACAGTTCAAAAGCATCAATTCTTCGGCACTCAGCTTTCTTCACAGTCCAACTCTCGCATCCATACATGACCACTGGAAAAACCATAGCCTTGACTAGACGAACCTTTGTTGGCAAAGTAATGTCTCTGCTTTTGAATATGCTATCTAGGTTGGTCATAACTTTTCTTTCAAGGAGTAAGCATCTTTTAATTTCATGGCTGCAGTCACCATCTACAGTGATTTTGGAGCCCCCCAAAATAAAGTCTAACACTGTTTCCACTGTTTCCCCATCTATTTCCCATGAAGTAATGGGACCAGATGCAATGATCTTCGTTTTCTGAATGTTGAGTTTTAAGCCAACTTTTTCACTCTCCTCTTTCACCTTCATCAAGAGGCTTTTTAGTTCCTCTTCACTTTCTGCCCTAAGGGTGGTGTCATCTGCATATCTGAGGTTACTGATATTTCTCCCAGCAATCTTGATTCCAGCTTGTGCTTCTTCCAGCCCAGCATTTCTCATGATGTACTCTGCATATAAGTTAAATAAGCAGGGTGACAATATATAGCCTTGACGTACTCCGTTTCCTATTTGGAACCAGTCTGTTGTTCCGTGTCCAGTTCTAACTGTTGCTTCCTGACCTGCATACAGGTTTCTCAAGAGGCAGGTCAGGTGGTCTGGTATTCCCATCTCTTTCAGAATTTTCCACAGTTTATTGTGATCCACACAGTCAAAGGCTTTGGCATAGTCAATAAAGCAGAAATAGATGTTTTTCTGAAACTCTGTTGCTTCTTTGATGATCCAGCTGCTGCTGCTGTTATGTTGCTTCAGTCATGTCCGACTCTGTGCGACCCCATAGACGGCAGCCCACCAGGCTCCCCCATCCCTGGGATTCTCCAGGCAAGAACATTAGAGTGGATTGCCATTTCCTTCTCCACGATGATCCAGCAGATGTTGGCAATTTGGTCTCTGGTTTCTCTGCCTTTTCTAAAACCAGCTTGAACAACTGGAAGTTCACGGCTCTGAGAAAGGCTCCCCAGACCACCCTGTGCATATATATGGCATTGGTGTTTCACTTCCTTTAAGCTCCACCTTCTTGAAGCTTTTCTAGCACTCCTCTGGTCCCAAATACAGTTTTGTAAAACAGCTGCTCTTTTCTTCTCTCTACGTTGAGAGTCTTTGGACCTTACAAATCAATTAGTCCCACCTCTACACTCTATCATACTCCCTACTTCATATGTACTCAATGAAACCTTGTGTTTAACAGTTGTTTCATAAATCAAAAGGGGTAATTCTGAAGCTTTTGCACGAGGAACCCTTTTCTAGTCCCCCAGACTCAAGGTGTCAAAGTGCAAAGGGGTACAGCTCAGGAATATTTTCTGGTATCAGCACCTCCCAGGACAGTGACAGTGAGAGCTCTCATACCACCCCACCTCCTGTACATCCCACCAGTTTAAGGGAATGGAGAATTAGAGGGGGCCCAGCCATTAGGAATAAGACTGACCACTCTCAAAACATTCCTGAGAGAGGAGTTATTTAATATCAGCCAACTATAGAGTAATCAACAAGGAGAGAAACTCAGACTTCTTGAAGTGTGTGTGTGTGTGTGTGTGTAGGGAAGGCCAATGTCAAGAGCTAATGTCAAGAACTCTACCTATTGGTCTTTACCACCAGCTTTATAAATATTGGGCCACTCAAGTTTCCTCTGGGGAGCTTGGCCAGAGAATGTATCTCCTTCTACAGGCAGGCTACAAGGTCCAAGAACCACAGAGGTAGCCTAGAGATGGAGCCTCTAATATCTCAATTGCCAAACATAGTTTGAATGAGGGGCTTCTATGAAGCCTGAATAGTAAGTTCCGTCAAGACTCGACAGTGACCTGGAGCAAAAAATAAAAAGAAGAAGGATGAGTAGTATTCTTACCTACACAGTCCCAGAACATTTTACAGGCTTCCATGGTGTTAGTGGGGAATCTGGACTCTAGATTCAGGTTCTTTGTCCAAGAGTACAAGCTTCAGCCTAAGGACTTGCAGAGAGCAGGAAAATGTTATCACTGCTTTCTTTACTACATTATTAACAAAGCATTTGATTGGTGCTTCTCTGTTTCACTTCCCTGGTGGCTCAGATGGTAAGGAATCTGCTTGCAATGCAAGAGTCCTGGGTTGGGAAGATCCCCTGGAGAGGGAAATGGCTGTCCATTTCAATATTGTTGCCTGGAGAATTCCATGGACAGAGGACCCTGGTGGGTTACAGCTCATGGGGCCGCAAAGAGTTGGACATGATGGAGTGCCTAGCACTTTCACTTCAAGTACATTCACATCTGTTTTTTAAATTAAAATTTTTTTATTGAAATACGTAGTTGATTTAAAATGTGTTAATTTCAGGTGTACAACACAGTGATTAAATGAGATATATATTTACATATATAAAAGATTCTTTTATGAATATATTACAACATATTGAGTATAGTTCCCTGTAGTATACAGTAGGTCCATGCTTTTTACCTATTTTATATATACTAGTGTGTATATATTAACTCCAACTTCCTTATTTACCCCTCCCCCACCCCTTTCCTCTTTGGTAACCATAAGTTTATTTTCTGTGTCTGTGGGTCTATTTCTGTTTTGTAAATAAGCACCTTTGTATCTTTTTCTAATTCCATATATAAGCAATATCACATATTTGTTTTTCTCTGTCTGACTTATTTTACTTGGCATGATAATCTCTAGGTCCATTCATGTTGCTACAAATGGCATTATTTCATTCTCTTTTATGGTTAAGTAACATTCCATTGTCTATATATACCATATCTTCATTATCCATCCATCTGTTGATGGACATTTAGGTTGCTTCCACGTCTTGGCTATTATAAATAGTGCTACAATGAACATTGGGGTGCATGTCTCTTTTTGAATTAAAATTTCCTACAGATATGTGCCCAGGAGTGGGCTTGCAGGATCATATGTCAACTCTATTTTAAATTAAAAAAAAAATTTTTTTTTACTTTCATCATTCCAAGCTTCCAAAGCAGAGGTAGCATTGTAGTGTTTAAGAAAATTTTGCAATATATACAAATATTGAATCATTATGTTGTACACCTGAAACTAATATAATGTTGTTTATCAGTTATGTGTGCATGCTAAGTCGTGTCAGTCATGTCTGACTCTTTGTGACCTTATGGACTGTAGCCTGACAGGCTCCACTGTCCATGGATTCTCCAGGCAAGAATACTGGAGTGGGTTGCCATGCCAGGGGATCTTTCTGACCCAGGTGTCAAGCCTGTATCTCTTGGGCCTCCTGCATTAACAGGTGGGGTCTTTACCACTAGTGCCACCTGGGAAACCCTTATCAATTATACCTCATTTTTATAAAAGAATGAAGGAACTGAGAAGTTGTTTGGTTACTTTGCATAAAAGGATTTTGAGTTATTTTCTAAATAAGACCCCTTTTAATAGATACATTAAAATCAATAAAGTAAGTAATTTTAAAAAATGGAGAAGGAAATGGCAACCTACTCCAGTATCCTTGCCTGGAAAATCCCCATGGATGGAGGAGCCTGGCGGGCTGCAGTCCATGGGGTCGCAAAAGAGTCGGACATGACTGAGCGACTCAACAACAACAACAAAAAAACATGGGACGATGGAACTGTATTTACAGACTACCTGGATGTGAATCCCAGCTCTTCCACTTGCTGGCTGTGTTGGCCTTGGGCAATTTGTTAATGGATCTGTGTTTCAGCTTCTTTATCTGTAAAATGGGACTGATACCGATAACTATTCCCTAGTGTTGAGACTGAGATAAAATGAGTTCATATTTATAAAGCACTTAGTAGATACATTCACAGTGATTTCTTTCTCCTTTTTTGAATGTGCTGAGACATTGTTACTGCACGGGCTTTTCTCTAGTTGCATTGAGGAGGGCTACTCTCCTGTTGCAATGAACATGCTTCTGTTGTTGTGGCACATGGGCTCTAGGGCACACAGGCTTCAGCAGTTGTGGCATGAGGGCTCAGTGGTTGCGGCTCCCAGGCTCTAGAGGACAGGCTCAATCATTGTGGTACAGGAGCTCAATAGCTCCATAGCATGTGGGATTTTCCCAGATCAAGGATGGAATCTGTGTCTTCTGTGTCTCAGCATTGGCAGGCTGATTCTTTATCACTGAGCGACCAGGGAAACCATATCATAGTGATTTCTATACAAATCTTTTTTTTTTTTTTTTTGAGGTTTTATTTTATTTATTTATTTAAATTTATTTATTTTAATTGGAGGCTAATTACTTTACTATATTGTACTGGTTCTGCCACACATCAAGATGAATCCACCACGGGCATACACGTGTTCCCCATCCTGAACCCCCTCCCTCCTCCCTCCCCTTACCATCCCTCTGGGTCATCCCAGTGCACCAGCCCCGAGCATCCTGTATTGAACCTGGACTGGCAATTCGTTTCTTATATGATATTATACATATTTCAGTGCCATTCCCCCAAATTGTCCCACCCTTTCCCTCTCCCACAGAGTCCAAAAGACTGTTCTTTACATCTGTGACTCTTTTGCTGTCTCGTATACAGGGTTATCGTTACCATCTTTCTAAATTCCATATATATGTGTCAGTATACTGTATTGCTGTTTTTCTTTCTGGTTTACTTCACTCTGTATAATAGGCTCCGGTTTCATCCACCTCATTAGGACTGATTCACATGTATTCTTTTTAATGGCTGAGTAATACTCCGTTGTGTATATGTACCAAAGCTTTCTTATCCATTTATCTGCTGATGGACATCTAGGTTGCTTCCATGTCCTGGCTATTATAAACAGTGCTGTGATGAACACTGGGGTACATGTGTCTCTTTCAATTCTGGTTTCCTCAGTGTGTATGCCCAGTAGTGGGATTGCTGGGTCATAAGGCAGTTCTATTTCCATTTTTTTAAGGAATCTCCACACTATTCTCCATAGTGGCTGTACCCAGCAACAGTGTAAGAGGGTTCCCTTTTCTCCACACCCTCTCCAGCATTTATTGCTTGTAGACTTTTGGATAGCAGCCATTCTGACTGGTGTGAAATGGTACCTCATTTACAAATCTTTTTAAAATAGACATGGATATTTCCACACTGACAGATAATGAAATGAAAAATGAAATGTTAGTCATTCAGTCATGTCCGACTCTATGTGATCCCATGGAGTGTAGCTTACCAGGCTCCTCTGTCCATGGAATTCTCCAGACAAGAATACTGAAGTGGGTGGCTTCCTTCTCTATTCCCACTGCCCTGGTTTAGCCACACAGTAGGTGGCTCAGTGGTAAAGAATCTGCTTGCCATTGCAGGAGACGCAGGTTCAATCCCTGGGTTGGGAAGATCCCCTGGGGAAGGAAATGGCAACCCACTCCAATATTCTTGTCCGGGAAATCCCATGGACAGAGGAGCCTGGTGGGCTACAATCCGTGGGGTTGCAAAAGAGTTGGACACGACTTACGACTAAACAACAGTAAATGGCTTGCTGTCCTCCGTGCCTTACTTGCTGGACGTTCCTGTTGCAATCCTCGGATTCCCACGGCACGTCCTTCTTTGACCGTCTTCTACTTGTTCTCTATCACTGTTTACCCTCAGCCTACAAACTCCCTGAGAGCAGAAATTGCTATTCTTTCTGTATTGTCAGCATCTGGAACAATGCCTGGCACAAAGAAAATACTCAACAAACATGTGTTGAATTAATGGATGGTTGGCTGCTGTGTCCTAGTCAGAATGTAGTAGTTTATGGGGGTGGGGGGGGTTCCATTCAGTCTTATCCAAAACTCTGTGTGATATTAAGTACAATTATTATCCCCATTTTACAAATAAGAAAATGAAGGCCTAGAGAGGTTAGATAACTTGTCCCCAGAATACCTATTTATATTGATATGGCTATTCTATTCTTTTTTTTGGGGGTGCTATTCTAGTCTAATCAATACTTTATAATGGTATGTAGGAATAGAGGATGGCAGGAAGCCACAACTGATATCCCCATGAAGACATAATATTCAGTTTTCCTATTAAAACAGATGTTGCTTTATTTTTATGTAGTTTGTTCTCAAATTACAGTATTTTTTCTTTAGATAAGTTTTAATCTTCTATGAATGTAAAACTTGTACACAGAGAAAACTGTGTCATTTTCTTACAACAATCCATTGATCTCTGAGTCCACTGAATGCTCCACTTGAATCCCATCATATTGTATATGTCAGGAGCTTTGGTTAGTGCCTCATTCACACATCATCATTTGTAAAAGTCGTTGATGGTCAACTAAATTTATGAATCGTCTGCAGCACTGAAATCCTATTTCTCTGGGGCATTCGTGGAAAGCTGTACAGATTAATAGTAGTATTATTAGTGGTAGTAGACGGGGCAACAGCAGCACCTACGCTGTAGCAGGCCTACTGTGCTGCAAGCTTTACCTGCACTCTCCCATCGAAGCCATGTGCAAACTTCTGGTGGTTGATTTTGCAGATGGGGAAACTGAGACTCAGAAAGTTTAACACACTTTCTGGAAGTCACTCAGCTCTGGAATAGCAGAACCAGACTGAAATCCAAATTTGTATTAATATGTTTAGCCTGGGCTTTTATCCCGTGCTGGACTTTGAAGGCTGTCCAAGTTACTCAATCCTCTTTGAGGTTCAGTTTCCTCGTCTGTAAAACTGAAGGAAGTAACACATCTTTTAGGGGCTACTATTTGGCTCAGACGGTAAAGCGTCTGCCCGCAATGCGGGAGACCCGGGTTCGATTCCTGGGTCGGGAAGATCTCCTGAAGGAAATGGCAATCCACTCCAGCACTCTTGCCTGGAAAATCCCATGGACGGAGGAGCCTGATAGGCTACCCACGGGGTCGCAAAGAGTCGGACACGACTGAGCGACTTCACTTTCACTCACATGAAGATTAGAAATAATAGATGCCCAAGGCCTCAGAGGCACAGAGTAGGCATTTAAGCCTTGGGGGCGGTGTTTATGCTTCAGTGGGGGTGTGAAAGAAAGATCTGAGATCCCTTTAAAGGCATTGGGGAGCTGGAGAGAAGGGATCTACAGCTTTGCCCGACTTGAGAGCTGGCCCTCTCCTCTCCTGAATACAATGACCCAGAGAAACTCCGAGCGTTGAGCGAGGGGGTAGGGGCCTGAATTTGGCTCCAGCAACCCCTGCAGGGGATCGAGAGAGAGGCGGGAGCTGAGGAGGGGCGTGGAAATCCCGGCCGTCAGAGGACTGCAGGTGTTAGAGAGTTAGTGTAGGTGGACTCCCAGAGCCTGGCGGAGGGAGGCGGGGAGGTTGGAGCGGCCGGGAGGGCGGGGGAGAGAGGGAGGCGGGGCCCTGAGACTGAGAGGCTGTCCTTAGACTGCTCTTCTCGTGCCGGGCAGTTTGCGGCATCTGGAGGAGCTCACTGGAGAATCTCCAACAGCGGAGCGGGCCTTCAACTACCGTAAGTACCTGCAAATGCGCGCACAGTCCAGTGGCTGAAGATTAAATACTGCCCATCAGATCCTAAACAAAACCCCTAAATAATCTCCCTGAAGTAATTAATTGCCGTAAACTTACAGGCTCCCAAGTCTTTCCTCCCCCCACCCCCTCAGTCCTCCTTTTCTCCTTCGCTCCCCGGATCCCAGCCATGCCTCGCTGAGAATCTCTGGGCACTCAGATACCTTCCCTTTTCCTTCTCAGTCTTCCCTCAAAACCTCTAGCGGAACATGTACCCGGCACCCCGCCGAACCCAAACCCTTTGATTCCTGGAACCCTCAAAGCCATGCAGGGGCGAGCCATTAGACATTTCGGGTCTTTCACCCTCAAAAGCACTGCGGCGCTGCCTAAGGGTGTGTGAAGTGCTTGGGGTGGAGTAGAAGGGGAGGGAGAAAAGGCTAGACTGCCGAAGATGGGGGTGGGGGGAGTGTTGGGGTGGGGGGTAGCGTGAAAGGCCAAAAATGGGCGTGGCCAATTACCCGAAGCCCGCAACTCCTTCCCTTGTTCCCTGGACGGAAGATTCCTTTTGGCTGGATATAAACGGTAGAGTTTCCTCAGGAGCTGGAGGAGGGGTCAACCATGCTGAGAAGCCCAGCTTCCCTTATTCCCCTCAAGCCCCCAGGAAGTGAAACCCTGGTTTAGGGGTCCACCTGGCAGGACTGGAATCTCAGATGGCCTTCCTGGGTGGAATCCCAGTTAAACCTTTCCCTTGGCAGTAAAACCTGAAGTCCCCCCCCAACCCCCCACCCCCGCCAATAAACTGGCCCAAAGCCTCAGGGGAACAAAGCAACAGGGTGTCACCAAGACTGGGCCTGGGCCTGGGCCTGGGAGTCTGTAGGAGCTGAGATGGAAATAGCATCTTTAGGGTCCTATGCCAGGTTAATGTCCCCTTTGGGAAGAAAAATAGCCAGTTTTAAAGAACTGTTCACTATGTACCTAGCACTGTTCCGGTATTATCTCAGATTCAACACAACAACAAGGCTAGCTAGATATTAGATAAGAAAAGTTCAAAGAAGGTAATTTGAGCATCCTTCAATACAAAGTAAGAAATGCAAAGGGAAACTGTTCTTCCTTGGATCTCTGACTGTCCACCTGCTTCCTACAGCCCAGATGTTTGAATCTTCCCCCTTTTTCCTGCTCCTTCATCCCTCCTAGTCCTGGAGCAAATTAGAGGCTTTGATATCAGAATCAGTTTGGGGAAGCAAAAGCACCCCTTTCTGCTCTGAGAGCTGCCTTTATCCCACTCTTTTGAAATAGAATTAAACAGCTAGGGTCAGACACAACCTCAGACCCTAAGTAGAGAAGCAATAGAGGAGTCATCCTGAGTTTGTGTGATGAGCATACATCTTTCTTTGGCCAACGGATACTCTACTCTGGGCCCAGGGTGGGTAGGGTAGGGTAGGAGAAAAGCATAAGGGGTCTACTTATGGACATGCAGAGCCTCTGGTCAATAGTGATTTTCAAGAAAATAAGAAAGCCTCCCTGATCTCAAATATTTTTGCCACATCACATTCCCTGAAATTCAGTTCTTTTTTTTTTTTTTCCTTGGGGCAGTGAACAAAAATGCTTATAAGTTTCGGGATGCCAATGAATCACGTACATTTTATATCAATTAGTTCAAGTAATTTGATTCTCCAACACCTACTCGAAATGGAGGTTTTGAGCTTTGGACAGGGGATACAAAATAATAATGAAAGTAATACTAAATTTGAAGCATTTTACAGAAGGGAAAGCCTAGATGGGATGACACAGTAGAAGTGAGGGAGGGTGAGAAAGTGGGCGAGGGCTACCTCTGAAAGTTTAATTACTGGTTTTAGAGCATAGGCACTGGAGTTCAACATGGATCTAAATTTTGGCTCTGATATTTAATATCTTTGACTTTGGGTAAATTATATCTCCTGCATAAGCCTCAGTTTCCTAGCCAGCAAAATGGGGATGTAGGACTCTTCCTTTCCTAGGTTGTTGGAGGACTCTGACAAAAAATATATATACGAGTAAAGAATCCGAAAAGTTGACTCTACACCTCCCATCTCCCTCATGCCTTAGGGCTTCTGCTGGCCTGTATTAGGTCACACTCTGGGCCTCCGAGACCCGAGGGACAAACAGACATTTCAATAAATCTGATATGGTAGATATACCAGCAAAGACCTTGAGTGGAAGAAGGGGGAAGTCGGGAAAGGGAACAAAGAGAACAAGTAGCTGATAACCCTGCATGCCTGTGGGGGAGTGGAAGGTAGGTGTTCGGGTGCAACTTAGTGATCCAAACTAAACTTTCAGGAGAAGGAGCAATCCCCTGAGTAAAAATACTTCTGCTTTTAGATCTCACCACCTTCTGAGGGGCAAAGCCCTTCAAGACTCCGGAGGCTCCATGACCCTCGACAGGCCAGGGGAAGGGGCCACCATGCTGCGGACGTTCACTCTCTTACTCTTTTGTGCTGGTGAGTACAAGGAAGGCGTGGCGGGGCAAGTGACCCTGTCACAGGCACCCCTGTGAGTGCCCCTTGAGGAGGGAATGGAGAATACTGAGGTTTGAGGGTGATTGGGACAATGAGGGGTTCTCCTTTACCATAATCTCTCTTTTCAGGACTGAGTCTGGGTGTGACACCAATGGGTAAGTGAGTCCTGCCACATCAACTACCTTCCTTCCTGAAGGCTGCAAGACACTGAACTGCCTCCATGGCCCCGGACATAACTGCCTCGAGATGCCAAAGGCAGTTTCCAGACTCAGCTTGTTAGGAATCAGGACCGCTCACTTCATGACTTGGTTTCCCACAAAATAGTAAAGACTTTGTCTCTTGCACTTTGTTCCCCAACTCACTTGAATTCCTTGAAACAATGTCCTATGGTCCCTATCCCACCCTCCCCCCTCCCATAAAAGCACACACCCCTGTCCCCAAGGAAAGACCAAAGAAGGAATCTGGGGTGGGGGGTTGGGGCTAATTTAAAGGGGACATTGCAGGGGGCATGTTATGGGAGGGAGAGGGTTGGAACCGCTGACATCTTTGTTTTCTTTGGGAATGACAGCAGTGATGCCATCTCAACCGGAGCTATGGATTGAGTCCAACTACCCCCAGGCCCCTTGGGAGAACATCACACTCTGGTGTAAAAGCCCCTCTCAGATTTCAAGCAAGTTCTTGTTGCTGAAGGATAAGACACAGATGACCTGGATCCGCCCTTCCCGAAAGACCTTCCAAGTTTCATTCCCCATCGGTGCCCTTACTCAGGCAAATACAGGTCTTTACAGGTGCTGCTACTGGAAGGAGACAGGCTGGTCAGAGCCCAGTAAAGTTTTAGAGTTGGAGGCACCAGGTAAGAAGACAGAGAGAGATAATCAAGAATAAACTCCAACTCCTGGAACTCAAACTTGCCTTCCCAGAGCAGGGTTTGTTTAATTCATTCATTTGCCTCAATTGCTTGCACACATAATACAGATATTCCACAGTTGGTAAATAAGTGTCTCATCTCTATAGGTAATGTAGAGTGAGGCTGCAGACTCTGGAATGGATCTAGAGGGCAAGCTGCTCAACCTAGGGGATACTGTAGATGGGGAAAGAGGGGTGACGAATAAGGATCATACCAGGAAGACTCATTTAAGTAGAGCTCTCTGCTGCTCCCTGAGCCGCACTACCCTTGCTCTACCTGAATTCCAGTTCATTCTCTCCTTCCAGGCCAGCTGCCCAAGCCCGTCTTCTGGATCCAGACTGAGACCTCCCCTCTTCCTGGATGTAATGTTAACATACTCTGCCATGGCTGGCTGCAGGATTTGGTATTCATGCTGTTCAAAGAGGGATATGCGGAACCCGTGGATTACCAAGTCCCAACTGGGAGAGTGGCCATATTCTCCATTGCCAACATGACACCTGAGAGTGAAGGGGTTTACATCTGCCGCACTCATATCCAGATGCTCCCCACCCTGTGGTCAGAGCCCAGCAACCCCCTGAAGCTGATTGTAGCAGGTGGGTGTGGCTATGGCTGCTGGGGTCTGATGATCATTGTCCCCGGGATCATGGTTGGATGAGCCAGGGTTTCTGATATGACTTTCCTTGCCCAGTTCTCTGCAAGGCCCATGAGTTAGAGTCATTTGATATTTTACTGAGATGCAAATGAGAATCACACATGCTAGGAGGCAGCTGTCTGGAAGCCAGTCACTTGGCTAGTGAGTGAGTCCAGCCAAATGTCCAGCAGCTTCAGCTCATCACAGCTTTGTTGTTCTCTATTTGTTGAAAATCATGTGTTCATTCATTCATTTGGCTAATGTTTATTGAGCACTTAATATGTGCCAGGCACTGCCACTGCAGTCATATAAACTGATTTTTTTATTTAAATGTATTTTTATTCTATTTGTGATTTTTATTTTTAAGTGTGGAAAACAGAGTGAATTGCTTGTGCTGGCGATAAAAAGAAACAAAAAATGACAAGGAAAGTGATAGTTCATATTTCAGAAACGGTTTTATAAATGAATTTAGTCTTGTATATACAGATCCAGTAAGGCAGTACCAAGCTTTAAACACAGTAGAAGGTTCTTCCAAACGCCTAATGTTAGACCCACACCCCACCCCCAAGTCCTCCACCCCATAGCCCAGATGCTTCTAGACAGAACTGGCCACGCTTGCTTTAGTTCCTTCATCAAGTTAAATAGGCTTGGGGAAAGCTGTGGTGCTACAGAAAATACCCTGGGCTTAGAAGTTGTAATCCTAGTTTCTAGTTCCACCTCTGACACCACCTCCCTGTGTGATATTGAGCAAGTTACTTTAACTCTGTGTTTCAGTTTCCCCCACTCTAAAATGGGATAACGCTATCTACCTGATCCACTGTATGATGCCTCTCTGTGCCTCAGTTTTCTCATTTGCAAAATTGGTATAATCGTAATACCTACCTCACAGGGTTGTTGTGAGGATTTGCGTAATATGTGTACAGTGCCTGGCATATAAGTTCTCAATAAACGGTAGATATTAATTTTATTAGTATAGCTTTTTATTGAGGATCAAAGAACAAAAGCCTGTCTGTTTGAACTGCGTGTTATGGATGCTTGTTGTACGAATGTCTTTCTGGTATAGATCCCACTAACACACACTGCTGCAGTGACCTGTTCACAGGTGACCCCACTAGGCCCTGAGCACTTGGCCAACAGGGACTGTGTCTGTCTCCTTTACTTGTTTAACCCTAGACCTCCATGATGCCTGATGTATCCTCAATGCTTAATGAACCTATGATAGAGCTGATCCTTCCAATAATGGGTGGGTGGGCCTACCTGGGATTGGGATGGGTAAGAAGGAGTGCTTTGGGAGTGAGGTTTACCTTCTGTTTTGTAGTTTAATCTCTTTGGAGAAACAATACATGAAAATGAGGGTGTGGCCCCATTAACAAATGTTTGTTTGGTTTGCAGACTTACTGGCCAATCCTGACTTACTGGCCTCTTTCAGTCTCCTCTGGGAAGTAGGGTTTTCTGTGAACTGAATGTGTTCAAAAGCCATCCTTAATACTGCAGTAACATTCATGCTTTATGAAGAAGGAATCAAAGTAATTTTCAGAAGTTTGATTTCTTGGGTGATTGGAAGAACCACATTTGGCATTTCAGAGACCTAAAGATACAGGGAATTACAAATGTAGATACTCCACTGAGACATACCCCTATACATAGTTAGAGCTCAGTGCAGTTTTAGAGTCTGGTGAGAGGGAAGGAGTGGGAGTGAACTTCCCCTTGGTTACCTTCTGGAAGAGGCAGAGATTCAGGGAAGAGTGAGGGAGCACAGGGTAAACTTCAGCTACCACTTGCTATCTAAAGAAAGTAGGAAAATGAAACCAGAATATGAGGAAGAATCACCCTACTTCTAACTCAGGGTCTCTTCGCTTTCTAGGACTCTATCCCAAACCAACTCTGACAGCCTACCCTGGGCCCATCATGGCACCGGGAGAAAGCCTTAATCTCAGGTGCCAAGGGCCAATCTATGGAATGACCTTTGCATTAATAAGGCTTGAAGACTTGAAGAAGTCCTTTTACCTCAAGAGGCCAATAAAAAATGAGGCATATTTCTTCTTCCGGGCATTGAAAATCCACGATGCTGGCCATTACCTCTGTTTTTACTATGATGGATCATACAGGGGCTCACTCCTCAGTGATATCCTGAAAATCTGGGTAACTGGTAAGAGAGGGGGCTGCTATGGGACCTATGTTAGGGGGTAAGGGTGTTCAGCTCTCTTTGGGCCCACTGGAGAACTTCATCCTGCAGCCAGGGTTAATGGTGGGGGAAGGAGCAGAATTTGTAGAACTGGGCTTAGGGTGGGATTTGCCAGGGGTGGACTGGAAGAAAAGGAAAAGAACCTGAACTAGTGGGAGGGGTAAGTCAGACTTATTAGCCTGTGATATTTTGGGTCTCATCCTAGACACTTTCCCCAAGACCTGGCTACTTGCTCAGCCCAGTCCTGTGGTCCAAATGGGTCAGAATGTGAGTCTGTGGTGTCGAGGGCCAGTGGATGGAGTGGGGCTTGCACTCTATAAGAAAGGAGAAGACAAACCACTTCAACTCTTGGATACCACCTGTATCTATGATGACACATCATTCTTCCTCAACAATGTGACTTCTAGTGACGCTGGCATCTATAGCTGCCACTATCTCCTCTCCTGGAAGACCTCCATCAGAATGACATCACACAATACCGTGGAGCTTGTGGTTGTAGGCAAGTGCTAACAACTATTCTTTATTTTTATCTTCATTCCAGGATTTAGGAGCCAAAGAAAACCAGACTAGGAGGGTGGTTTTCTCCAAAACTTTAGGGAACTTCTCTCCCAGTATTGTTACTCAAACCTTACCTCTAGGCACAGACAAGCCCCGATGGGACTCCTAGAAAACTTACTTTCCTTGAGACCCAGGGAAACCTACAGGTATTGTTAAGTTTCTGATTGAAGGTAGGAGCCTAGAAGTCTTTAAAGGATCAAGTAATGGGCCAAGGAATTCTGATGCACAATCAAATTTTGAAGCCACTGATCTAGTAGAGCGGAAAGAAAGAGAAGACCAAATAAGGAGATGAGAAACATTTGTTGAGAGGAGGCAATGAGTTCAAAGTCACTTGTTCTAACTCTGGTCTCTGGATTGGTTGCAGATAAGCCCCCCAAACCCTCCCTGTCAGCCTGGCCCAGCACCGTGTTCAAGCTAGGAAAGGCCATCACCCTTCAGTGCCGAGTACCTCATCCAGTTCTTGAGTTTTGTCTGGAATGGGAAGAAAGAGCAACATCCCAAAAATTCTCAGTGGATGGAGACTTCACCATCAGTAATGTTGAAGGGAAAGGCACAGGGACCTACAGTTGCAGCTATCGCATAGAGGCACACCCTAACATCTGGTCACATCGCAGTGAGCCTCTGAAACTGATGGGGCCAGCAGGTGAGAGGAAAACTCTTCATAGAGGTGCCCCCACCATGCCTTTGGCCATGATACCCCTGGGATCCCAAAGCAATGCCCAGCAGGATATGGAAAGGGTAGTCGGGGGCTGGTTTGGGCATCTTTCTCCTGGAGTGGTCTCACGATCGCTCAAAGGCAGTGAGCAGGATACTTTCAAGGGTCCCTCTCTTTATGTAAAAGAAGGTCACTTTTGCTTCAACTTCCCTTTACCTGCAGTAACCAGATTCCCCTCTCCCCCATGAATGTGTTCATCTGTCCCTGTCCCCATCAAGGTCCCTGTTTCTGGTCTTCTCTGGTCACAGGCTTTCTCACCTGGAGTCACGTTCTGAATGAAACTATCAGGTTGTTTCTAATCATTCAGCTTGTTGCCTTGCTGTTTGTAGTGCTGTGGATAAGGTGGAAGTGTCGGAGACTCAGAATCAGGTAACTGTCTTATCCCAATCCCCTGCTCCTAAATCTAGCTGAGTTCAGGCTCCCCAGAGGTTCAGGAATGGGGTGTGCTGCAGTTGAGACAAGCCCCAAGGGGAAAACCCTTTGCATCCTCTACCTTCAGGGATGAATATACAAGGCTTTCTCATTCCAGCCGTTTCTCTTTCATTTCATGGAGGGGTCAGCACCCCTACCAGAGGGTAGAGAAATGAATATTTCTCAGAGGCTGAAAGAAGTCCTCAGAACCTCATTCACTGATCCCCCCCAGGAGGGTGCCCAAATCTCCCTCCCAAGCCACCTTGCCTCTCACAGATGATCGATGTCTTCCACATTAACTTCATCTGAACTTTTTTTTAAAGAACCGACACTGTCCTGTCTCCCAGGATGTTATTCAACTCCCATCCCAACTATGCAGCCTTACCTCAGCTCTCAAGGGCTAGCAAGCCTTGTAGTCCATCCTCGCTGCTATGGAAGCCAGTGTCTCTGCCACTCTGGCCCCCAACCACTGTGCAGAGCCTTCTGAGAATAGAGCCTTAGCCTGGGTGGGAAGCTGATGAGAGAATGGATTGGGTCAGGGAATCAGGCTGCTTCCCCTGATCCATAAAGTGTCAAGTCAAACAGGTTCTCCTGCTGTTTACTTTTATTATTTTGTGTCTCCTGGGTCATCCCCTTCTCTCCCTTATCCTTATATCCTTGTGCTCAGGCTATTCTGCCCCAAAATGAGAAATGACAGCTCCTAGCTTGGTGGGGGCTTCTGCTCCTGAATGCCACTTTCCCCCACTCTCTGATCCTGGCTGTACCCCTCCCCCACCATGAGCAGGGGCCTTTGTGTGCCTGGGAGTATTCAATACACAATGGATGATGACTATGATTGTGTGTGTCTGTGTTCTCCTCTGAGATCTGAGGGACAGAGTGCTTGGGTAATGGGAAGAGAGCCACCTAAACCTTCTGCAAAACCACTACCCCTTTTGAGCTTTCAAAACGTTTCATTGGGGGTCAGGTTCACAGAATCTGTTCTGAGTTCCACATACACTGTGGTAGCCTTCAAGCCAGGGGTTAGAAAAAAATGTAGCTTCAAGTGCCCCCCACCTCAGCCCAGGACCACTGCATCAAAGAATGAATTCAGAAACCAGATGTTGGAGAAGGCAGTTTGAAAAGCATGTTGTCCTGACCAGGAAGGAAGGTCAGTGTTTTCTAAGTCAAAATTGTCAGGTAGATGTTGGCCTAATACAAGCTAAATCTATAGGATCTGAATCTATAGGACCTGAAGCTGCCACACATTTCTAGTCATGATCTGGGTCGGGTAGAGAGATCCCACTGCTGCTGCCTAAGCAACCCTTCCACAACAAAGGCAGGTGAGGCAGGGCAGTTGGAGGGCCAATAGTGCCATAATAAACACTGCTTCCAAACTTAAACTTGATGACTGAGAAACACCCAAGATTTCTCCCTCTGGCCCCACACCCACCACCCAGATCACACTGAGCTCCAGGGGTTCTGAGAGCTGGAGTTACAACGGTATTTTCACATCTGACATCTCAGTTCCAGCAACGGCCTAATCAGGGGCCTTGGGGAGCTGACATTTGATATTGTCTGGGGAGGGGGGAGGGGCGGGGGCCCGTGGGTCATTAAAGAGCAAGAGGTTTGTAGGTGGTGAGGCCCTCAAAGAGAAAAGTCATCAATGTCAGAAAAGATGATATCCCATTATTCTGGCCATATCCAATCCCTATTGGGTAGCAAGTAAGCCAATGACATAAATTGCCGCCCCCTTCTCTCCGCCCTCCCCCTAATCCCAGCAACTCCTCTCATCTCTTTTCTGGTCTTGCTAGAGAAGCCTGGTTGCTGGGAACAGCTCAAGGGGTCACCATGCTCTTCATACTCACAGCTCTTCTCTGCTGTGGTGAGTACAAGGGGGTGGGGAAGGGGCCTGGGCAGAAGGCCGGGGTGAAGTCCCATGGGGGAGGGGGCAAAGCCCTGGCAGCAATTTCTTTTGCAGGACTGTGCACTGGGGTATTGACAGAAGAGACTGGTGAGTTTTTCCTGCTCCAGACTGGGACATTCCTCCCTGGAGATCCGAAATAACTACAGAGTGTCAGTGTCAGTGGCCAGGGAGTGACTGGTTGGGAGGGAAGGGCAGCCAGGAAGGGGCACTTTGCTGAAGCTGCTGGCAAAATTCAGCCTCCAACTCCGCTTTTCTGCCTGCAAAATTTCCCCCAAGCTTCTGCATTTTTCTGAGGCTCGGCTGAGACATCAGCGTCTTCTTTCCCCAGCACCTGCAGAAGGGAGGAAAGAGTTTGGATTGGGGTTGAAAGGGGAGGTGGGCAGTGTGATCTGGGGAGGGGGGTTCAAGGGCAAGGAAAGGGGGAGGGGCAGGGGAGGGAGGATGGCTTCATTAACTCTGCTGTTTCTAGAAATAATCATGCCAACCCCTAAGCCTGAGCTGTGGGCAGAGACCAACTTCCCTCTGGCCCCGTGGAAGAACTTAACCCTCTGGTGCAGAAGCCCTTCTGGTTCAACTAAGGAGTTTGTGTTGCTGAAGGATGGCACCGGGTGGATCGCAACTCGCCCGGCCTCAGAGCAGGTCCGGGCTGCCTTCCCCCTTGGAGCTCTGACCCAGACTCACACCGGGAGTTACCACTGCCATTCCTGGGAGGAGATGGCTGTGTCTGAGCCCAGTGAGGCACTTGAGCTGGTGGGCACAGGTAAGAAAAGGCCGAGGGTCTGCTCGGCACGATCCCTGGTGCCCCTGGGACTCCAGCACTGCTCTGAAGCATGGGGAAATGCTCAGAGATCCAGAGCCCAAGGGACTTCTGCTGCCTGTAGGAGAGGAGGGGCGCTGAGATGGGGGGAGGGGGTGGGGAGGAGAGTTGAGAGGAGACTGACAGGAAGAGCCAAGGCCCGGCCAGGATGGATCTCTGTTTTACGGACCAAGTGACTCTGCGTGTCCCATCTGGGCACCTCCTAACTTGGGACTCCTTCTCCTTGTCCTCCCTGTTTTGTTTTCTAGATATCCTCCCCAAGCCTGTCATCTCTGCTTCCCCCCCAATTCGGGGCAAGGAGCTGCAAATCCGCTGCAAAGGATGGCTGGCAGGCATGGGGTTTGCTCTGTACAAGGAGGGAATGCAGGAACCCATCCAGCAACTTGGTGCCGTTGGGAGAGAAGCCTTCTTTACAATCCGGAGAATGGAGGATAAAGACGAAGGCAATTATAGCTGCCGAACTCACACTGAAAAGCGCCCCTTCAAGTGGTCCGAGCCTAGTGAGCCCCTGGAGCTTGTCATAAAAGGTAGAGCTGAAAGGGGTGTGTGAGGGAGGAGGGGGGAGCAAAGCTCCAGGTCAGACACTCCTTTCCCCACAGCGAACTTTGCTGTTGGTCCTAGGAGCCTGTGTCCAATCTTAGAGCCAGGCAGGCGTGGCGCTGGGAGTGCCAGGGCCTCTGGCTGCACGATATTAATAGCCATAATCGTTATTAATAGCTGGGGTTTGTGGAGGGTGATTTAATTTTTCTAATTATTTTCATATCAATTATCTCATTTAGCTATAGAGCAAATACTCAAAGGAGGTGGATCAGGTACCATTTCCCCTTCTTGTCCCAATGGGCAAACTGAGGCTCAGGGAATCAGCAGAGCCCCAGTAACTATCCACTCTTTTAGCTAGCTTCTGCTGACAGTGAGGATTAGACTTGAGGAGGTGAGGGGTGGGGTGAGGGGGTCCCTGTGAAAAGTTTATCCTCAAAGTGGTTTTTCCTGGATTTTTAAATGCACCTTCTTCTGAATGAAATACTATAGGAAGCCAAGCTGCTTTCTGGAACCAATATTTATCATATTATCTAGCTTGCTTTCTACTGATTTGGTTTTGGTTATGTTTGGTTTTTTGCCTTCTAGAAATGTACCCCAAGCCCTTCTTTGAGACATGGACCAGTCCTGTGGTGACTCCTGGTTCCCGGGTGACTTTCAATTGCTCCACCCCCCAGCAGCACATGAGCTTTATTCTTTACAAAGATGGAAGTGAAGTAGCATCCAGTGACAGTTCCTGGGCAAGTCTGGGAGCCAGTGCAGCCCACTTTCTGATCATTTCGGTGGGCATTGGTGATGGAGGGAATTACAGCTGCCGCTATTATGACTTTGCTATCTGGTCGGAACCCAGTGACCCCGTGGAACTCGTGGTGACAGGTCAGGACTGGGGAAATGCAGGCGGAGGTGGTACTGTCCCTGGGACAATGGGCAGGAGGGATGTCAGTGGGAGAGGAAGAGGTGCCCCTTCTAAAAGTCACCAAGAATGTGCTCAGGACGGTGCCTGCATGTGGTAAACAGTCCATGTAAGGCAGATGCTTATATTATCACTAATACGGGAAGATGAGAGGAAGGAGGAAAATAGTCCACTTCTGGGGAAAGAAATGAGGCAGATGGGGATGTTTCACATGTTGCCCTGTTTCTGAAGTCTTTCTGTAGCTTGGCCTTGAGCTTTAGGCCCAAGGTCCACTTTTTCTTTAGCTAGACTACCAGATATTGGTGGGCTGGATGGCCCTCAGAGAAAGGGCAAAGACCCTGAAGTGTCAACTGCATATTATGCAGCCATTACAAATGATAGTTTTCAAAGGCTATTTAACGTCCTAGGAAAAAGTGAAAAATATTAAACTATACAACTGTGTATACAGTAAGCCCAATCATACAAATAGTTACAGCTACAATGACATAGGCATGTACAAAAATAAATGGGAAGTAATCCAGAAACATGTACAAAAAATGGCCATCTTTGAGTCATTGGTTTTTTTTCTATATTTTCTAGTTTTCTACAATAAGCATATATTGTTTCTTATAATACCACTAAAAAATAAAAAAACAGTGCTCAGAATGTGTGAGGCAGGATTCTCTCATGTGTGTTCTCTTTAATTTCAGAATTCTACCCCAAACCCACTCTCCTGGCACACCCAGGTCCCGTGGTTCTTCCTGGGAAGAATGTGACCCTGCGTTGCCAAGGGGCTTTCCAGGGCATGAGGTTTGCCCTCCTGCAAGAGGGAACCCCGGGTCCCTTACAGTTCCGGAGTGCCTCGGGGAACTCGGCTGACTTCCTCCTCCATACTGTTGGAGCAGAAGATTCTGGGAACTACAGCTGTGTCTACTTTGAGACCACTATGTCAAACAGGGGATCATATCTCAGCAAGCCTCTTATGATCTGGGTGACTGGTAAGGACAGACAAGACATGGGACTGGGACAGAAGCAACTGGAGTAGGGGTTCAGTTCAGTTCAGTTCAGTTCAGTTCAGTCGCTCAGTAGTGTCCGACTCTTTGTGACCCCATGAACCACAGCACGTAGGGGTAAGGGAGGGTAATCCCTCTTGGAAGGCTAGGCTAGGCTAGGACATGGAAGTGAATGGTTGTGTCTGGAAGGAGAAAGATAAAGGGTTAATTCAGTGATAAGTTTGCATACTCACCACTTTCCATCTTTGGTCTCTTCCTAGACACATTCCCCAAGCCACGGTTGTTTGCTGAGCCCAGTTCTGTGGTTCCCGTGGGGCAGAACGTTACTCTCTGGTGCCAAGGGCCAGTACATGGAGTAGGGTACATTCTGCACAAAGAAATAGAAGCCACTTCAGTGCAGCTCTGGGGATCCACCAGTAATGATGGGGCCTTCCCCATCACCAACGTATCTGGTGCGAGCATAGGTCGTTACAGCTGCTGCTACCACCCTGACTGGACCAGCCTTATCAAGATACAGCCTAGCAACACCCTGGAACTCATAGTCACAGGTAAGGGGAAGATGCTCTGGAGTGGGCAGGGGAGTATAGAAAAGAGGGAATTGGGCTGGCAGATAGTTCACGGGAAATGGTTTTCCAAGAGCTCAAGGAGAGGCAGGCAGTAACTCTCCTCTTTATTGAGACTTCAGGGGTGATGCCCTGGTAAGTGGCGACCTCTCTATGAACCAAGAGTTCATTTCTTCTAGGTTTGCTCCCCAAACCCAGCCTATTAGCCCAACCTGGTCCCATGGTGGCCCCTGGAGAAAACATGACTCTTCAATGTCAGGGGGAACTGGCAGACTCAACATTTGTCCTGTTGAAGAAAGGTATTCAAGAGCCTTTAAAGCAACAGAGGCCAAATGGGTACAGGGCTGACTTCTGGATGCCAGCAGTGAGCAGTGAAGATTCTGGGATGTACAGCTGTGTGTATTATTTGGATTCTGCTCCCCTTGCAGCTTCTAATCACAGTGACTCCCTGGAGATCTGGGTGACTGGTAAGGTCTTGGAGATTTCAGTAAGACTCTAGCTTTTGTAGTTTTTTTTAGTAGTTATCCCTAAGGGGATAAAAGGCTGGGTTCGAGGCCATTTCTAACTCTGTATCCTGGTTGGTTGCAGACAAGCCCCCTAAACCCTCCTTATCAGCCTCTCCCAGCACTGTGTTCAAGCTCGGAAAGGACATCACCCTTCAGTGCAGAGGGCCCCTGCCAGGTGTGGAATTTGTCCTGGAACATGATGGAGAAGAAGCACCTCAACAGTTCTCAGAGGATGGAGACTTTGTCATCAATAATGTAGAAGGAAAGGGCATTGGAAACTATAGCTGTAGCTACCGTCTGCAGGCCTACCCCGATATCTGGTCAGAGCCTAGCGATACTCTGGAGCTGGTGGGGGCCGCAGGTGAGATGCTAATCCCTCCATGACTCTGGCCTGACACCTCTGGGACCCGGGAGACAGTCTCCGTGGAGGCAGGCCACATGTGGAAGGGGAGGTGTTTGGAGTCAGAGACCTCAAGTGTGGTCATTTTCTTCTCCTAGGGATGGTAAGGAGGTGGAACCTCAGATTCACTCAAAGATAGTGACAAGGGTACTTTCAATGCATCTTCCACCCCGCAAGAGAGGGCTGCCTCTGCCTCAGCAGAAGCACTGCCTCTGACCACCCCATCTGTTGTCCCAACATGTGGTTCCCAAGTGAACCCCAGAGGAGGCCAGATGAAGGGGCAGCAAGAGAGCAAGGGGAACACACGTGCACTAAACTCTATGGCATTGGTTTCTGCTCTTCTATCATCACAGGGCCTGCTGCTCAGGAATGCACTGTGGGGAACATTGTCCGAAGTACGCTGATCGTGGTGGTGGTTGTAGCTTTGGGGGTGGTGCTAGCCATAGAGTGGAAGAAGTGGCCTCGACTCCGAACCAGGTAATTGCCTCATGTCAGCCTCCTGCTGTGAACCCAGGGCTTCTGTGAAAACAATGATCCAAATTCTCCTCTAGCATCTGAGCCCCATTATGCAGCCTGTTTTCAAGTTGATGGCTCTGTATCCTCCCTTAGTCCTGCTTTTTTTTTTTTTTTTTCTTTCTCTACACAGGGGCTCAGAGACAGATGGAAGAGACCAGACCATAGCCCTGGAAGAGTGTAATCAAGAAGGAGACCTGGGCACCAGCACCGACTCTCCCTCATCAGTCTCTCAGGGCACTTCAGTAGAGCAGCCAGTCCCGATATAATCATCTCCTACTTTACAAGAGCTTTCCTCTCTTCTTTTTTTTGTCCTCAGAGACCTGCAAATCTGACTGGTTTCCCCAGGAGTCCACGCCACCTACTGTTCCTTGGCCACTAATCACTTGAGATGGGTCAAGGGGATTTTAGGAACTGAGAGCTCTACCAGGGTGAGAGGTTTCCTGAAGAGAGATTTCCCACCCCTGTAATTCTTCACTGTACTGATTTACTGGTGCATGAAAATCTATTAAAAATGTATTCTTCTGAATAAAGAGAGTATTCACTATTTAACTGCAAAAACTATGGCAGCGGTTTTCCATTGGTTTGTTATTTAAGATTTAGCAAAAAATGGTGTATTGGAGCTGACCCCCATGGCACAGTAAGAGAGCAGGGGGCTGCCAGCACAGAGAAATGAGCTCAAGGATAGGGTCGGGGAGGAGGGAAAGCTCCAACATGTCCAATTTGGTTTCAGACATGGTTACTGAACAGAATGTCCTGTCATCCCTTCATTCTCCATTTCATTACTGAATGAATGAATGGCAATGTTCTCTCCAAGTTGAGCCTGAGGAGGGCAAAGACTTCAGTTACATACTTTCACTGTGGAACTTCTAGGTCTGTAGTACATCTGCTTTCAAACAGGATTAATCCACTGCAGAACTTGGAAACTGGGGAAGTGTGCTTTGTGGCCCTTTCCTACCAATCACAGGTGTACATTAACTCACTCTCAAACGTAAATGATTGATAAAAATGGGATACTTTGCCCCTCCCTACAGAAAGCCCTGTGTTTTTCTGGTGGGGGGGATCTCAGGGAGTGAGTATGCAGCTACGGTGGTTGGTTTCAAGCGGGGGACCTCCCAGGGTCCTGTCCCAGGGTTCCTTCCCAGGACTCCAAATGGAGGCTAGTTCACACTCTGAGCCCCTGATCTTTCTCCTTGCATCAGCATGCAACTTGCCACACTGGTGAGAATGTAGTACACATTAGGAGGCTTGGATTGGGGAAAGGGGCTTCCCTAATTCCTTAAACCTGTTCAAGACGTCAGAAGGATTGATCTGTGGGTCCTAGAGGAGGTCGTAATCCCTTCAAATCTGACCCTAAAGTTCCTTACCTCCCAACACTGTTTAATTTTAAGCTATCACTATTTAATAGAGCAATGTTCAGGGGTGCTGCACACAATGAGTTGTTTAACCCTGGTTACTATAAAATTTAGAAATTAACTCCTGTATTCTTACACCAGGAAGCTTATTTACCCAGCAACTTAATGAAAAAAATGCATCACATTTCCCTTAATCCTTACAGAATGAAATACTCTGAGTACTATAGACTAATTTGTATTAAGCTGTTTGGAATGTAGAAGTACAAAGTCTCATTCCGATTTTCATTTGATGAGATTCTATTAGTCACTTACACTAATTTCTTACAGTGTTTATAAAAATTGCATTTCAAAAGTGCTTTTGCATATGAATTTAGCAAAAACTAATTGTTGCTTTTTGCCCAACACCACTCACTGCCTTCAAACTCTCTATCCCTAACCTTCAATCAAGCTGTACATTTTGAACAGTGGAGGGAGGCCTGTTTTTGGTCCTTGCTTTTCAGATGGAATTCCTTTGATCAGGTCTGATTTTGTTTTCTAACCATTGGATATTCCAGCATGTATTGTCAAGGCTAGCAGTGGGGCTGTGCAAGTTAGCAAGTGATCACTTGGTTGCTTTAGCTGTTCACCAAGGAAAGAGAGATGGAAAGAAAAGAGAAGAGGGCCAAGGACTGAAATTTATAGAAGCCTCTGAGTTTGAAAAGCAGGACAAAGATGAAACAAAAATGACAGAAAAAGACTCTTGTGAAATCTTGTGAACCAGGGTCTCCTGTATCAAACAGAGATATCCACGCAATCAGAAAATTTTGATCAACCTTTCAGTGAAAAACAAATATAAACATGTGACACTGGACTTTTAGTTGGTTTTCTAAAAGTATTCACATATACCATTCTTTCACTGAGAGAATCAAGTTTTATATGATTTAGAAGGGGAAAAATGTTGTCAATTAACTGAAATACTTAAAGAGTGGCTCTGGGTTTTAACTTCCCTCCTTACTGTCAGAGTTATTTCAATGAATTAAATATCTATTTATAATGCAGAAGTCGTAGCAATCTATCTCAATGAATTAAATATCTATTTATAATGCAAACGTAGCTTGTTGCTGACAACGCTCCACATGGTGTGTTTTTTTCAACCTGGTTGCCATGGGAATCAGTCCCTTTACCCCTGGCTGGCCTCTAATCAGCACAGCATCAGGTAATCTCTGGGAAATGGAATCTCAATTAGGATGGAATGGACCTTTGAGAGAAGAATGTGCCTCTGGGACTCCAGAAACAAAGGCCCAAAATCCTCCCTTCAGTTCTGAAAAAAAAAGTAAATTACCCTCCATCCGTGGGCCACATCTTTGCCCTCAGCATCTTAGAGTTACAAAGATTATCAAGGTGATGTGGTCCAATCCCCAACCCAGTACACAATCTCCTTTATAGCAAAGCTGACAGCTAGGTACACAGCCTCTTTCTGTATACCTCCAGTGATGCAGAGCTCACCACTCCATGAGACAATCTGAGAATTTCAAATTGCTTGATTTATCTCCTATCTGTGTATACTTATTCCCTTCATACTCATTGGCTCTAGTTCTGACCCAGGTTGCAACCTAGATGAAATCTACTTCTTACACATAGTAGTCTTACAAAGTTTGGAAGATATGAGTTGTCTTCCTTGAGTCCAGAATATCTCACTCAATGTTGTTTCCGGGGTTTGGCCAACATTCAATTGCAAATGTATCTATGTGTAGTTAACTCTTAATTATCTGGGTTTTGGAGAGGGCAGAGTTCATGCCTACCCAACTCCTGCTGGATTCAACCAGAACAGCTCTTTTATATATTTATTATATATTATTATTTATTGATTTTATATATCTGTTAATAATATAGAATATTAAACGATGATAAAAGATGTGATGAAAAACAAAGTAGAGAAAGGAGATTCAGAAGTGTGTGTTTTGTGGGGGAAATGGTTTCAATTTAAAAAGGGTGACTAAGAATACCTCACTGAGAAGGCTAACATTTGACTTACGGTTAAAGGATATGAAAGAGTAAGCCGTACAGATAGGTAGGCAAAGTGGGTTCTGGTCAGAGAACAGGAAGTACAAGAGCCCTGAGACAAGAGAATGCCTCACTGGTTTGAGAAACGGTGACTAGACTACAGTGGCTGGAGCAGTGTAAACAAGGGGGAAAGTAGGAGATGCAGTCAAAGAGGTAATGGGAACCAAGACAAGCAAGACTTTTCTAGATCTTTGTAAGGACTTGGACTTGGACTCTGTATGAACTAGGAAGCCACTGGAGTGACATGATTAGACTTACAGAGACCTGGGTTCAATCCCTGGGTTGGGAAGTTACATTGAAGAAGGGAAAGGCTACCCACTCCAGTATTCTGGCCTGGAGAATTCCATGGACTGTATAGTCCACGGGGTCACAAAGGGTTGGACATGGCTGAGCAACTTTCACTTTCACTTTCATCCTGTCTTCAGGCTTCCCAGGTGGCTCAGTGGGTAAAGAATCCACCTCCAATGCAGGAGACACAGGCAGATAAGGGTTCAGTCCCTAGGTTGGGAAGATTCCCTGAAGGAGGACATGGCGACCCAGTCCAGTATTGTTTCCTGGAGAATCCCATGGACAGAGGAGCCTGGCGGCCTATAGCCCATAGGGTCGCAAAGAATTGGACATGTCTGAAGCAACTGAGCATGCATGCATGCCTCCTGTCTTCTGTATAGAGAATAGACTGAGGGGCCAGCGTGAAAACAGAGATATCTACAAGGAGGTTACTCCAATAATAAGGCAAGAGATGGTAGCTTAGGTCAGCCCAGTAGCAGAGTGGTGACAAGAAATGGTTGGACTATTGATATAAGCTGAGGGAACAGCCAGTGGGGTTTGCTGACAGATTGAATGTGGTGTATGTTCTATAAACATTCTCATTAGAAAAAAAAAAAAAAAACTGTTTCAAATATTGCCTTCCTGCTTCCTTTCTGGGGTTATTTTAATCTCATCCTCAAGAAAGGGTTTTCTAATGCTCCCCAATCCAGGTCACCACTTCTGGCAGTTGGTCAGTGAGCTTGTCATCATTCATCCAGAAGTGTAAACAAAATGAAGTCCTACACGTCTAATGTGATCTGACCAGCACAGGGTACAGAGGACAGTGAAATGATCATTTTCTGGGATCACACCTCACCATTTCTTTTAATGCCATCTAAATTTTCACTAGCTCTGGGACAGCCAGATTACACTGTAGCCTCAGAGGAAACTTGTGGTCAACCAAAACCCACAGCTCTTTTTCACACAAGCTCTTGCCAATTCAATCCTTTCTTGTCCTTATCCTGTACAAGGGATGTGTTATTTTGCAACTGTCTTAAACTCAGATTTAAGATTTGACATTTATTCCCATTAGGTTTCATCTTATAGTCCCCCCCAGGTTATGCGAGTCATGTATGACCACTTAGTGAGCGCCCCATTATATATAGCACACATATAAGTACTACCTCATTTACTGCTAACAACAATCCTGTGTGACCCTGTGTTATTATCATCCTCATTTTACACAGGAGAAAACAGAGGCTCAGAGAGGTTAGGGAACATGCCCAGGGCCATTCAGCTCATAACCAAGGTCAGAGCTGAAATTAGAATCCCATTTTACCTGACTGCAAAGTCAGATTTTCCCATACTAAACTGTGATTAGCACAGTACCTGGAACAGAGTAGGCATACAATAAATATTTGCTAACTTGTCCATCTTTGCACTGTTCTTTTTAAATTTATTTTGTTGAACAGACACTCACATTCACTTAGTTAGGCAGTGTTACAAAGCTTTACATTTATCAAGAATCTTAATCTTTACAATAGACCTGTGAGGTAGGTTCTATCATTAGTCACGTTTCTTACAAAGAAAAAAGCAGAGCCATAGAAATTAAGCAACCTCCATTGGTAACACAGCCAGCAAGTGTCAGAGACAAGATTGGGACCCAGGCAGTCTGACTCCAGAGTTTGTGTTCATAACCACTAAGCTATGTTGTCTCATCTATTCTGAGATCCTGACCTTGACTCTCAAGGGAAGGAGGTGCCTTAGTCTAACTCGATGTCCACTGTCCAGTGCTAAACCTGCAGCCCTCCTGGTGAAATCTACTTCAGCCTCCCCCTTCTCTTCCATTGCCCTTCCTTATAAATGGAAGCTGGCCTCTAGGCTTATTAACAAGGAAGACTTGTTCATGCCCTCAAACTTAGTCTTGATTTCTGCCCTTCCCTCCCAGGACTCCACACTCTTCTGTCACTCAAGGAGGCAGCCAGTGTGATGAGGTGGTAGGTCAATGGAGTCCCGGAGAAGAAAGATGTTCCCTTGGCCCAGTCCCTATCGCCTCAAATAGGTCCTAGGCCAGACCATCATATCTGACTGTGTGTTAAATTAACTCCACAAGACCCTGGCTAGAGTCATACTTTAAACTGGGTGTGGTGAAAGTCAGTCATGTCTGACTCTTTGCAACCCTATGGACTGTAGCCTGCCAGGCTTCTCTGTCCATAGAATTCTCCAGGCAAGAATGCTGGAATGAGTAGCCATTCCCTTCTCCAGAGGATATTTTTGACCCAGGAATTGAACCCGGGTCTCCACATTTCAGGCAGATTCTTTACCGTCTGAGCCACCAGATTGTGGTATGGGGGTGCAGAGAAATTCAAACCATTCACATGAGTTATTAGCCTATAAAGGACGATTTTTGTAAAGAAACCCCTTCTCATCTCAGAAGGCCATCTTTCATACTATTATGCTAAAGATTCAAAGATGATCTATTATATATGACATCATAGGCTAGTAAAATGTACAGGGTCTAGAATTGTTTTTGAGCTTGAGACAAATCCCATAAAGGGTGGCAAATCATAAGAAACTTCAAAACTAGCCAAAGCTCCCTTATTTGTAGGATTCTTACTCAAGCAATTGTTCCATTTTAACACCAGCAGTCAATTTTGGGAATTCATCAATTGATGTCCCAAAGTTGGACTTGATCATATGTATCTGGACACAGTGAAAGAATGAAAGACTTAAAAAATCATAGAATTTGAAGGGCCATTAGATGTACTATAATACACACACTTTCTATAACATACCAAGCAAGAGGTTGACCAAACCTCTGCTTGAACCCTTCTAGGGGAGGGGTGCAGGGGGTTTGGGGGCCCACAGGAAACTTAATATCTGTAATGAATAATTGCCCCTTCAATTATCAGGTAGCTGTAATAGTGAAGAAAGTCTTTTAATTGTCTGGTACTGGCATCTTCCAATTTTCTTACCCATTAATCCACAGAAAATGTCTTTGTGACCCCATGGACTGTAGCCCACCAGTCTCCTCTGTCCATGAGCATTCTCCAGGCAAGAATACTGGAATGGGTTGCCCTGCCCTCTTCCAGAGGATCTTCCCAACCCAGGGATCGAACCCAGGTCTCCTGCATTGCAGGCAGATTCTTTACCATCTGAGCCACCAGGGATACCCATATAACACAAAAGCATTCCCTAAATCTTTCTTTTACAAGTAAAACATCCTCATTTTCTTCAAATACAGAAACTTGAATAAAACAAAACTTTAGAAATACTCAGACCAACTTTGGATAGAAAGAAACTATCACCTCCAATGTGGTGGACGGTGTATTTCCATTAATACACTCTTCAGATCTCAATAGCATATTTAGCAACCACAGAACACTATGGGCTCATACTAAGTTTGAAGCTAAAGGAAACCCCTATGCCTTTTATAGAAGTACTGCTAAGCCTTGCCTTCACTCTGAATTTATGTAGTTAATTTTAGAGCTGAAATATACAGCTTCATATTTGTCACATTGTGACAAATAGGAAGTTGTAAGAGTTGTGTGGTGTTTTGTTTTTTTTTTTATGTTCATCTTCACAACTATTTGTCCCCTTGGAAAATTACTGAATTTTTAATCTCAGTTTTCATGTCTGTAAAATGGAGATAATCACTATTTTAATTTTGCAGGTTTGTGTTGAGGATGAAATGAAATAATATGTGTGAAAGTGCTCTACAATACAGAAAAGTACTGTGTCAGTGTAATACCTGATGGTGACCACAATGAGGGTTTTTATTTTTTGTTGTACAATGTACACAGATATCCCTACAAGCTTTGTCTTAATCTCCAATTTAGTCAATGTCTCACCTTTATTCAAGTGTTGGAAAGCACTTGTACTCCTGGGTTTGCAATAATGTACTAAATGTATTCATTTTGTATGTGATCATTTAATGAGTTAGTTGCTTAGTAGTGTCTGACTCTTTGGGACCCCATGAACTGTGGCCTGCCAGGCTCCTCTGTCCATGGAATTCTCCAGGCAAGAATAATGGAGTGGGTTGCCATTTCCTTCTCCAGGGGAATCTTCCCAACCTGGGGTTCGAACTCCCATCTCCTGCATTGCAGGCAGATTCTTCACGTTCTCAGCCATAAGGGAAGCTGTATACCAAGCTATATACCACTTCCCTGGTGGCTCTGATGGTAAAGAATCCGCCTGCCAATGCAAGAGACACAGGAGATGCAGGTTGGATCCCTGGCTCTGGAAGATCCCCTAAAGGAGGGCATGGCAACACACTCCAGTAGTCTTGCCTGGGAAATCCCATGAAGAGAGGAGCCTGGCGGCCTATAGTCCATGGGGTCGCAGAGTCAGACACGACTGAGCAATTAACACACATTTAACGAGTTAAACATTCAACCATCCATACTATTAGCTCACGCTCACACCATTTCTTCACCTGCCTGAAAGGACATCACAGGAAGTGTTTGTCAAGATCCTTGCCAAAGCCCAGGTAAATTATTTTTGCAGCCTCCTTTTGCAAGCCCATCCAAAAGGAAATGAGCTTAGTCTGGCATGACTTGCTCTTAATGAACCCATGCTGGTTCCTAGTGATTAGTAAGTCCCTTTCCAAGGACTCAGAAAACATCTTCTTAATAATCCATTCTAGAAGTTTGCTGGGGATCGACATCAAACTCGCCATGCTAGCATATGTAGTATTGCCTTTCTTTGTGGGGAAAAGAAAATCATTATTTTATTTAGTCTTTTGGCACTTTACTCCTTACTGATATGTCTTGGAAGACTACAAAGAAAGGTATCCAACTTATAAGACAGACCAGGAAGAAACAAAGCTAGATCCAGAGCTATCTACACTTTTCCTGATTTTCTGAAGTAGGAGAATTCATCTTTATTAGAGTGATGTAGACATGTCATCTTCAGCTCAGGGCTATAGAGGTTATATATGGCATATAGGGGTTATATGCCATATTTTAGAGAACCCAGAATGCCAGTGGGCAGACTGGTTGGTGATGCAAAAGTGTTCTTCTTTTGCATTTTGCAGGTGATGCTTTACAAGAATTCACATTTCTTCTAGAACAGTGTTTCTCAAACTTTAATGTGCATATGAACTACCAACAGATCCTGTGAATATGCACATGATAAGTCAGTAGATCTGAGGCAGGGCTTGAGTTTATGCATTGCTGCCAAGTGCCCAGGTGATGCCCATGCTGTGGATATACAGACTACACTTTGTATAACAAGAATCTAGAATGATTATTCTAGATCTTGGCTACACACTACAACCATCTGAAGAGATTTTAAAAATCCTGCTTTCCACATTAAGTAATCAGAATCTCTGGAGTTGGGGCCCAGAAATGTGTTTTTCTAAAGCTCCTCAGGTTATTTCAATGCACAGCTAAGGTTGAGAACATTCTTGTAAAACTAGTTATCTTCCCTTTTTTGGCTAACAGTTTTCAGGAGGTCTCAAAATGTATCCCTGAAGTGGCAGGTTCCCATCTGCCTATTATAGGCCCATACATAAAAACATTTTTTGTAGTAAAATATTGTTAACTTGAAAAGTGAAAGTCACTCAGCTGTGTCCGACTCTGTGACCCCATGGACTATAGAGTCCATGGAATTCTCTAGGCCAGAATACTAGAGTGGGGAGCCTTTCCCTTCTCCAGGGGATATTCCCAACCCAGGGATTGAACCCAGGTCTCCCACATTGCAGGTGGATTATTTACCAGCTGAGCCACGTATCAGAAACGTAAGCCTTAAGAGACAAGATTTCATGGTTGGTGATTTTAGGATTTCTTTTGCTTTCCTACTGCCACCTACTACCATAATTGAGGGCTCAGAAGGGTGGCATATGTGGGAGGAAGGTTAGGTTAGAAATAGTTTTGTAGCAATAAAAACTCACTTTTCCTCAGTGGGTTATTTTATACAATATTACCACTTGTCCAACAACTGAGAAAGGACTACAGAAATGGCCAGGTTGTGGTTTGGCTCAGACCTCCATAGAGAACTCCACTAGTAAACGTCTCTCTTTAGATGAGAGTGAATATACACATAAAACAGAATATGTCTTATTGTTAAGCAAACCCTGTCTTCATTGATAGTGGGTCAATGACAGTGGAGGCGGAAGAGACTGAGCAACTAAAAGAATTTGACACAAAGAATATTCAACATAAGACAAATCATTCAAAGGTAGACTCTTCCATGAAGGTTCTCCAACAAAGGTTAAGGATCAACATTATGAAAGGACAAAAACGTATCAGAGAGCGAACATTGGAATTTTACAGCACTGGGTATTTCTTAGTTGAGCAATCCTGATATAAATCCTCTCCCTGGCAGCCCAGCAAAGGGAGAAGGACTATCAGTCTGCAGTGGGGTGTGTGAAGGGCAACAACTTGGCTGGCACTCCAGCTAGGGGCATACCAGAGGGAGAAGAGCCAAATGAGGCCAGGCTCAAAGGGGAACAAAGAGCAGGCTGGATGGTGGCAGGCCTCAAAAAAAGTTCTAGGCAAGAATACTCCCTCAGCAGCTATCCCTGCTGGCGCCAGACCTGACAATCCTTTGGGACAACGTAGAAAAAGGCCACTTTGAGGCTTGCTAATAGGATCACCATTATGACACGACTGACCAATTTATAACATCAGAAGACTCAACATTTAGCAAATCCCCTCTCTTTACACACCAGGCATACATTAGAGAATCTAAAAAAGGAAGACCTGGTAGGGAAAATTTGTGATTCCTGAGTACCTTTTAACAAGGGCCCTGTCAGACAAATTTCCGGTGACTCATATCCTCCTGAAGAACCTCCCAAAGACAGAGAAGACATTTCATTTACCTTCCCTTCCTTCAGAATAATCGAGCTAGCCCCTACTCCTTCAAACCTCACACACTTCTTCCAACATTTCATTCCAAACCTTCTAACAACGTGGTAGTCTAAAAGAGAAAAAAATCCTTCCTGTAGCACATCATAGTTCCAGATGCCATTCAGTGTGGTTCAAGGGTCACCCTTTTGAAAGAAACAACTCCATACTGAGGGGTTTGTTGTTATGAACTCCTGGGGACACATATTAGTCTGCCAGCAGCTCACACACCTTCTTTCTTTCATGGGCCCTAGGCATTGTTCTGTGCTCATTTATACTGTCCCCTCTCATCCTGCCAAGGTTAACACACAATGATACTTTTATTTCTCCTTGTCTGGCCAAAAGCAAGCCATAAACCCTTTTGATGTGGCATGGAACGTGAACAGACCATTTTATGCTGTAGTGAAGAATAAGAGCTTTGGAGTGAGCGAGCCCAGGGTTTGAATCTCCCATTTTGCAACTTACTAGCAGCATGGCCTTGCACATCCACTAAAACTCTATGAGCCTCAGTCTCTCCTTTTGTCAAATGGAAGCGAATAATAATAGTGCCCCATTCTGAGAGTGGTTATGATGATTAGCTATGATGTATGTCAAGTGCCTAGCACACAGTAGGTAAATGGTCAATAAATAGCTTTAAGTATTGTTTCCTATGGATTATTTTCTTGGAAACTATAGAGAAAACAACTAGTGAGGTTTGAAAGATACTAATTGCAAACAAAAAATGAAGGCTACAAAGTCACAATAATCTACAAGGAAAATACAAGAGAAAATTATAAAAATCACAACCTGAGGTAATCACAGAAATATGAATAGAAATAACCTTGATAAAATTTAAAAAATAGATTAATTATTTTAAAAAAAAAGAGAGAGAAATAACCTTGAGCTGTCTCTCAAGTTCAAGGTTTTTTTTTTCCTTCTTTTTTTCTTTAAACTACAGTCTAGACTTCTCAGGTTCAAGTTTTTTTTTCCTGGCCCAGACATCAGGCAAGCCAAGATCACATGCCAGTGACGCTCCTTACTAGCTCCGTGACCTTGAATAAGTCCCTTAATTTTTCCCAGCCTCAGTTCCCTCATCTGCAGGAGAAGAATAATGAGTTCTCAATTCATCTGAGTGTAGTAAGGTTGTAATGTGTTTGTCATAGTGTAAGAAGAGCCCAGTAAAAAGAAATTGCTCTCGTTAGCTTGTGCTTATACCTCCTGGGTCTATGAATTTCTGGGGCTATGCTGATAGATTCCATCCACGTCTGAGAAGTTCTTTCACCTTCTCTTAACTCCTTGATCCTCTTTGGCTTTCTGGGTGAAACAAGCTGGCTTATTTCCATCCATTGGTAGAGCTTACTTATTTCAATCACTTCCTCAAGGAGGAAAGGAGCAGAGGATACAAACCCAAACTGCAGAAGACCCTAAGACCCTGGCGAGCAGAATGGGAGACTGAGAGAGAAAATCTTTTCACTTTTGCCTTCTTGGCCCCTTGTCTACACCTGCTAAAAGTAGGCTAGGTAGCTCTGGAAAGGAGCACAAGGAGATGGTGACTCAGCTCTGCTGCTCCCTCCAGTGGTGGGGCCTGGAGAAGTCATGAGTTGGAGACAGGGTAATCCTGGGAAGACTCGTGGAGTGAAGCAAATGTTAGTGACAGCTGTAATAATAATGACAACAGGAAGAATAACAACCCATGGTAGGCTCATAGGGAAGAAGGAATGGTAAAAGCAAAAACAACAATAATAGTAGTATTTGGTGGACTTCTGGGAGAAAAAGACAGAGCTTCTGTAAGATTCATGGGTGAGCATGGATAATGATAATTATTCTTAATATGACAGCGCGTAGATATAGATGCGTATGTGCTCAGTCACGCCCAACGCTTTGCAACTCCATGGTCTATAGCTTTCCACGCTCCTCTGTCCATGGGATTTTTCCACTTAAGAATACTGGAGTGGGTTGCCGTTTCCTTCTCCATGATATGACAAAGATCATGGCAATCCTCAGTGGACGCATGAAGAGAGAATAATCATGATTATAAAAGCTAACACTTATCAGTTACTCCCTACATATCAGTGCTCAGTGCTTTGTATGTACAATTTTACACCATCCTTCATGGAACTTGCACCTCAGAAAGATTAAGTAACTTGCTCATGGTCGCAGGGCTAGCAAGCGACAAAGCCGGTATAAAATCTTGGTCTGTCTGACTCCAAAACCTATGTGCTTTTCCCTTTACCATGTAGTGTCAATGGAGAGAAACCAGCTGACCTGGCTGATTAGGAACCCCATTTGCCTTCCACTTCCTCTCAGCAACACATGTCTGCAGGGTTCTGAACACAACTGACTTGTTACCATGGAAGCCTCCCTCTCTCCCCTAACCTCTTTTAACCAGTCCCAGAGAAGGGGGCTTCTGGAAAATAGAATCTTCTGCCGTCTCCAGTAGGGTGGCAGACGCCTCCCTGAATGGAACAGACTAATATCCAGATTACCAGGTGTGTCATCTTCTCATAAATGTGTGAATTGAAGGACATGAAGAAGACTCCTTCTCCCTAATTTCTAATGCTCGAAATTAGACCTTTGGAACATTCTGTCCCTTTTTAAAATGCAAATACCTGTTTTATTCCTCTACACCACCTTTTAGTTCATCATTTCCATGAAAACTACTCTTGGAGAGCTTAGTAATGTAGTTAGCTTGATCGGCGAAGTCCTTCATAATATCCAGTCTCAAATTCCATCTCCAGCTTCAATTGTCTGCACCCTCCATCTTAACATTTCCCACCACACACCAGCCCAAACCAACAACTTCTAATATGTTAATATTTTGTCTGCCTGGAATAACCCCTACTTTCTCTTTCACCTAATTCTTCACTGTCTGTCAAAATTCAGCACAGATGCCACCACCGCCATGCACACAGCTCTGTTATCTGGCTTAGGTCACCAGCCCTTGCGCTAGTAAAGCAGCTTGTATTTTTATCTGGCTTTTCATCTATCTTTATAATTATATGTATGGTATGTATAATTATTGTTGGCATGTGTTATTGTATTTCAGTTACATATAAAACAGTATTTATCTAATAATAATAGTAGTAATATGTGCCCAGGGTTAAAATACACAAACAGTGCAGATTATGAAATAAAAAGTAGAATATTTTTATATCCTTTCCAGCACAGTCTTAAACTCGAGGCAATCCCTTTTAACAGTTTCTTATGTATTTTTCAAAAAATGTTTGATGCATATACAAGAATATCTGTATATGCTCTATTTACACACAAATAGGATCATACTGTTCTGTACCTTAGTTTGGTTTGGTTTGCTATTAGAAAGAGTTAAGAGTGAACATTTTTTTGCAAATGTGCATTTGCATGTTCATATTCATATACCCTTAGGGTAATTCTTAGAGGTAGAATTATTGGGTTAAAGAGTATGGCCTTCTACAATCTTGATTATTACATCAAATTGCCCTCCAAAAGTATACCCATAAGTTATAGTCCAACTGATTGTGATCAAGAGTTTGTGAATCCCTACATTCTCAAAAATATTAGGTTTTATAAAACCTTATCATGCTTTAAGTGTAGTAGGGAAATCATATCTTATTGTTTTGATTTGTCTTTAAACAATTATCATTAGGTTTGAGTCGAACTTTTTAGGTCTTTTGAATATTTATTTTTCCATTAAAAATTTTGTCCATTTTTTCTGTGAGATCTTTGCCCTTCATGCATTGTAAAAGCTTTTCATATATACATTTTTTAAATTGTTTGTTATTTTAAGAAGGATTTTAAATATCCTTTGTTATATGTGCAACATGATTTTCTTTAGTTGGTCATTTGCCTTTTAGTTTGCTTATTTATTGCCATAAAAATAGTATTGTGTAGTTAAAGGTGTCAATCTTTTCCTTAATAGTGTCTGATTTTTGTAGCATGCTTTGTTAGAAAAGTCTCCTTCATTGCAAGATTGTAAAAACAATAACTCATGTTTTTGTCTAGTACCTTATGTTTTTTTCTTTTTTAGAGTTTTAACTTGTTGAGTGATCTGAAAGTTATTTTGGTATAAAAGATCAGGTAGGGATTCAGATATTTTATTCAAATGGCTAACCATTTAATCACTTTGTATTTGTTAATATTTACTTGTCTCTCCTGATAGAATCTAAGCTCTTCCAAGAAAAGAACTCTGCCTTATTAATTGTTGTAACTCAACGTCTAACATTGTACCTGGCACATAAGAGCATTTGCTGAGTACACGTTGAATGAGTATCGGATACTATTCAATTTCCTGTGTTGGTGAACAAAGTCTGCTTGAAAACAATTAGAAGCCTATATGTGCCACATTTTGCTAACTCCACCTCGAACCCAGAGGGAGCCTCTTCTCATCACCTACTGTCTCGTACCTATAACTTCTTATCCAAGCTAGAGGATTAAAAAGTCCAGGTTGACGTGACTAGAGCCTAATTAAATATTGCAGGAGCATAGTAAAAGGAAACATAATAAAGCTCCATCTGGCCAGGAAGCCCCTTACTCCATAATTACAAGTACTTGAAATTCTATCTTTGGGACTTTATGTCCTTTATTACAATGCAAATATCTTGTTGAGCTGTGCTACTTTATTCGTTCACAACACAGTGTGATTTTTTTCTTGCCTGATTTAATGCAAAAAAAAAATTAAAAGTCTAAAGTTTTGAGGGGAAATTCAGAAAGAAGTAAAGGCCATCAGAGGGTAAGAGAGAGACATCACCAATGGATGGGGGAGCAAGAGGGAGCAAGAAGGACGCATGGAGGAAAGCACTTAAAGTCTATATTCTAACAATGGCACTTTAATGTACCAAGCTGCTTAATCACAAAATACATCATCCCACTCAATCTCTCCCTGAACCTCAGCAATCTAAACTCTCTAGATTCTTTGGATGCATTTGTAAGGGACTATTTAGATTAGAGAAGATTACATCAGTCACTTAAGGGCTAATTTCTTTGGAGTGTTTTTGAGAATTTTACCTTGAAAGAGCATATGGATATTATATTTTCTTTTAAAGACTGTAATAATTGATTCTGGTACCCAAAGTACCTTCTCATCCTCTGTTGACCCTAAACTTAGCATTTACCTGATTAAACATATTATGGGGAAGGAAATGGCAAAAACAAAAGGTCAAGATGAACCTCTTCATTCTTCTAATTTGGGGTTTTAAAACACATATTGTCAAACTCCTGCCTCCCCGTTTTATCTGGCTGGAAAGTAACCCAAAGTTTAAGGATCTTAAATTGGTGTGACTTGCAAACCTGTTAAGCACCTGGGCCTGGGCCTTTGGGGTTGACGTCAGTGAACAATGGGGGTTAAGAAAGTCATTTTCCTGGTTTATTAGAATCTCTCTCTTTGGGCTCAGGTCATTTCTCACAAGCCCTGGTCGTGTCGTTCTAAGCTTCTTCCATCACAAGCTGTTTTTCATTTCCTAGTTTGTACGAAAAATTGACCATAAAAAGTCTGTACATGAGCCACTTGTTTATTGCTAATCCTTCCCTGGAGTTTGAAGGGGATGAAATAACTAATGGACTCAGAAATTAAGCCCTTATTAAAAGTGTAAATTCAATGGAAGGTTCAGCATCTGAATTAATACCCATTCGTATCTTAGCATGAATGAGTGTTGGAGTCATCCCTACAGAAACTCTGAAGCACAGTATATGAAACAGCAGAACACAAAAAGGCCAAAGGTGAACATTGAACACTTGGGTGAGAGTACCACCAGCCCTAAAAAGACCCTGAAATGAGATATAAGATAACACAAAAAAGAATCCTCAATTTTCCTCAATTCACTCAAAATCTAGTCCTAGAACTGAGTGCTCTGGAACTTTCAAGTAATTTGTTAACCCTGGAGTATAAGAAGAAGAAGAAATAATATTAGGTAACATTCATAGTGATGAAGCAGAGTACTCAGAAATTAAACTGAATTTAAGTATCATTTATAGAGAAAAATATGAATATTTTTATGGGACTTCCCTGGCAGTCCAGTGGATAAGACTCCACGCTTCCAAGGCAGGGGGCATGGGTTCAACCCCTGGTCAGGGAACTAGGATCCCACATGCTGCACCATGTGGCCAAAAAGAGAATAATAACAATATAAATATTTTAAAATATCCCACAAAATAAAGATATGCACATGGATATTAAAAAGTAATAATCACAATAATAGAGATGCTTATGATATTAATGGCAAGTTATATTTACTGAGCACTTACTTTGTGCCAACCACTGTGTGCATAAGAACTCATTTAAGCCTACCAATAATTCTTTGGAGTACACTATTATACTCTCAATTTTACAGAGGAGGAAATTGAGACTCAATGAGATTCATAACGTGCCCAATATCATATACCTAATAAGCAAAGTCATCCTCCACTGGCTGAGAACTAAGGCTGAGCCTCTTCTGAACCATCATTCTGGTTAACAGCAGGCTTGTGCTACTGCTGCTTCTTGTTATCTCCAGGTCCCAGGTCCAGATATCCCTTCTCTGAACCTACTAATAATTCTGAGGCAATATTGGCCTTTATGTATCTTGCTTCCCCTTGCTGAACCCCATTCCTCTAGACACTTTGAATACACTCTGCCTTAGCACCTCCCTCATAAGCTGACTGATACCAACGAAGTAAGGACACAGCTTGCGTGTCTAGCATTTTCCCAGGTACTTCTACATTTGCTTTTCTCATTTAATATATCAACTTTGGAGATAGAGATTATCATCGCCATTTGACAGATGTGTAAACTAAGACTAATATAAGTTAAGATGATAAGTAAGATAACTGCAATATGGATATGGGTCTGTCCAGGTCCAGAGTTTGAGAGAAGCGGTGAGATATAAATAATTTATACCTCTCAGGAGTAATTGCAGGTTAAAAGGAGACTTCTTAAAGGACTGAATGACGAACATTGGAATCTCTGGTAGAAAGGACAGGCAGATGAGACATAGATTTTGGGAAAAGAGGCCTCTGTGCCTGGGTCCTCTTTACATCAACCCAAGCAGCTGCTTGCTCCTTAACCCCTCTGCCCCCCTCTCCCAACACACACATACACATACCACTGGGCTGGCTAGACTAGTTCTGCCCCTGGCCTGTTCTTTTCCTTGTTAGGATTACTCTGCAAACCATGACACTAATACAAAGGCCAGGCTCTAGCCTAGCTCCCTTTTCCCTGGCTCAGTTGGCTTTCGCACAACAATAGTGTTCTACATATACTGGCAAATCTAGATGGAGATAGTAAAGGGTTTACCTAGCCCTTCACGTTGGGGCTAAGGTATCTGAGAAGAATAAATGAGTCCTGGAAGAGTCCTGTTAGATCCAGCTCAAATGGAACTCAAACCATCCCTCTTCATCCAGTCATGGGAACCACAACAAAATAATGCCCCCTCCTCTGTCTCCCCGACACTGATGAGTCATTAGAATAAGAACTCAAACTTTCTTGCATAGACAATTATATTTACCCACTCATTTAATGAAAAATGCATCACTGAAATTTTGTAGTACCTAAGCATTTTGCACACTATAGATTAATTTTATTAAGTTGTTTTGCCTTTAGGAAAGAAAACACCCACTCTCAGTTTTATTAGATGAGAACCCATCAGGCGTGTATGTTAATTTTATAGTGAATCTGAAATTTTCAGCTGCAAATCACGTCTCCTTTTGTCTTTAATGAAGCCATTCTGATGCTGCCAAACACTTTTTTCCCACCGCCATCGGACTGCCAGACCAGTACTATTTCCAATATGACATGACTCCATTAAAAATTCTTGCCTTAACATACTTAACACATTGGATTCATATCTGATCTTAAATTGACAAGCTCTGATCTGTGGAAAAAGCTGAATTTTTAAGCCTTGGATGTTTACAAGTTTGAATTTTAAAATTATGCCTTTCTTTATTCTTTTTAAATAGAAGCACTAAATACAGGCCCCTTAAATCAATGTTCCATGAGGACAATCAGCCTACAAAGCATCTAAAAATTTGGTACATTCTGCACTGTATCTAGATTCAGCAAATTTTAAAAATAATTGTGGGTCATGTTTTATAGTCTATTAGAATCCTTCCCTTTGGGCCCAGAACATTCTTCACAAACCATCATCTTATGGATTGCTCAACTTTGCTCACAATTTAAAAATCTGCGTGAGGCACTCCTTAGAAAATTGTTTCTGTATTTCAGCTTGGATTATAGTTGGGAGAGAGGAAATAGGTCCATAGCTAGCCTATTCCTATGCAAAGTGACTAAAGATAGACTGGGCTCACATGCCTGATTTTCTCTCCAAATCCCCGTAAATGACAGGAAAAATATTTTTGAAATTAATATCTCAACAACAAAAATGTAAAATAAGAAATATAATTTGCATAACAAATTTTGAGGAATCCTTTTTAAGGTTAAGGTGGAAAGAATAAGATTAATGGAGAAAAGTACTGGCTAAAACATATGATGGTTTAATAAGGTAGGTATCACTCTAAACGATCTCGAAGTCCAGAGGTAGGAGATACAAGTAGTATATGGAAGCCATGGGAAAATCATCGTTAGTTATAATATCTCATTTGAGCAGCTAAGTGATTTGGTTCCTTAATTCTCCTTTACCCAATTGTGTCAGGGAGTGGGTAGAATAAGTGTTTGTCCTAATATTATGGATGCTTGGGTTAGTGAAGCAAGGCCAGGACCCAGGTGGCTGGAGAAAGCCAGGAGAAACAGGAGGCCTCCATGCCCTGAGGTGAATGATTTACACATTCAATCCAGCAGTATGTCCTGTCCCTTCTCAATCTCTTGACAAGTGTTCAGGCTGTAGGAAAAAAAAAAAAAACATCACCTAGAGGCAAGCAGGGTTTCTCAAAACCCAAGGTAAGCACAAAGTAAAAATCTACAAACATTTGGGAGAAACAGTCTCCACAAAACAGACCCACCAAACTCAAGAATTGGGACTAATGCCCTGCTCAAAAAAGAAACAGAGTAAAGAGGAGTTAAAGAATAACAAAGAAAATTGAAGGAAAAAAGTGATCTATCAAACAATAACAGTATAAAGTTTTTCAGAGTTGAGGAAAGACAAAAATCTTCAAATAAATACCATACACCAATTGCTGGGAAATCTAGCTTAATAAAGTGTCTATACCTAAACTACATTATGGTGAAATTTCAGAACTCCAAGGACAGAAAAAATCTGTGAAAGGTTCCAAAGTAATAAATAGGCTACTTGCACAGGGATGAAAATCAAGCTAACATGAGATCACTCATCAGTAATACTCAACAAAATAGTAATGGATTAGTTTCGAATGGATAATAAATATAATTTACAAGTAAAGATATTATACTCAGAAAAACCATCATTTAAGTTGGAGAGTTGAGGGCTGTGTGAAATGAAGGTGTTTTTCACTGAGTATGCACAGACTCAGATATTTTACCAACTGCAATTTATCTTTGAATGAATTATTGGAGGATGTACTCTAGCAAATAAAACACGAACCCAAGGGGATGATATGAGTAAGAGAAACAATGGTGATAAAAAGAAGCCAGTAAAAATTATAATAAAGCCTAAATAATTATTGATTGAAAAATATTAACAATATGGAACTAAATCCCAGATGAACTCTATATGCAACATTATGGGGTTCAGAGAAAAGAGAAAAGGAAAATAAACTATTGCTATGGCTGCTGTCATTTTCAGGATGAGTACGTAATTATAAATTCTAGAAATATAAAGAAAATGTATTCTTAAATATTTTTAAAGAAATTAAGGATAACAACTAGGACATGAAACACAAAACTTCCAAAAAATTACTGAGAACAACAAAAAATAAACACAGGAAATGCTATTTTCAATAAGTTGCTGGAAAGGAAACAACAAGAAATTATTATAATTAGAAAAGGTAAAACAAGATGGCAAAGGTAATCTCTGATATCAATAATCATAGTAAATCTTAATGAGTTAAGTCTTGTTGTTAAAAGATAATTAGCCTGTTTAAAAGAGACACATTTTCAACCAAATGGCACATGAGACTTGAAAATAAATTGAGACACATGAAGAAAATGCTAACACAAATAAAGTAGGTATGAAGTGAAGTCGCTCAGTCATGTCCGAGTCTTTGCAACCCCATGGACTATAGCCTACCATGCTCCTCCATCCATGGGATTTTCCAGGCAAGAGTACTGGAGTGGGTTGCTATACATAAAGAGGATATACTAATTGTTAGTTTATTCACAAAAACATAACTTTGAAACAAATGAAATAAATATTGATAGGAAAACAAAAAGAAATTGGCAGCCTACAACATTAATGGGAAACTTGTACATACCTCTCTTTCAGAAACCCAGCCACAAATCAAGTGGAAACATAAATAAAGATGAGAATCTGGAGAACACAATTAGTTTTATACAATAGACATGTACAGGAACATATGCAATAAGCAGAGAATTGACATTCCTTGAACACATGTAAGCCTTGGACAAGATTTGACTGTACATAAGGTTACAAAAAAGCTTAACAAATTAGGAAGAACAGAGAATATAAAGGCTACATACTCTGAGAACATATCAGTATAATTGGAAATTAGTAACAATGATTAACAAAAATAATTTTTTTAAGAATTTCTACATAATTTAAGAAATCCTTTTCAATGACTCCAGGTTAAAGAAAAATATCAATGCTGGAGAGGGTATGGAGAAAAGGGAACCCTCTTACACTGTTGCTGGAAATGCAAACTAGTACAGCCACTATGGAGAACAGTGTAGAGATTCCTTTAAAAACTGGAAATAGAACTGCCATACGACCCAGCAATCCCACTGCTGGGCATACAAACCGAGGAAACCAGAATTGAAAGAGACACGTGTACCCCAATGTTCATCACAGCACTGTTTATAACAGCCAGGACATGGAAGCAACCTAGATGTCCATCAGCAGATGAATGGATAAGAAAGCTGTGGTACATATACACAATGGAGTATTACTCAGCCATTAAAAAGAATACATTTGAATCAGTTCTAATGAGGTGGATGAAACTGGAGCCTATTATACAGAGTGAAGTAAGCCAGAAAGAAAAACATCAATACAGTATACTAACGCATATATATGGAATTTAGAAAGATGGTAACGATTACCCTGTATGCGAGACAGCAAAAGAGACACAGATGTATAGAACAGTCTTATGGACTCTGTGGGAGAGGGAGAGGGTGGGTTGATTTGGGAGAATGACATTTAAACTTGTATAATATCATATAAGAAACGAATCGCCAGTCCAGGTTCGATGGAGGATACAGGATGCTTGGGGCTGGTGCACTGGAATGACCCAGAGGGATGGTACAGGGAGGGAGGTTGGAGGGGGCTTCAGGATGGGGAACACGTGTACACCCGTGGCGGATTCATGTTGATGTATGGCAAAACCAATACAGTATTGTAAAGTAATTAGCCTCCAATTAAAATAAATAAATTTATATTTTAAAAAATAAATAAAGCTAAAATGACTGTTAAAAAAAGACAAAAATATCAAAATTAAAATTGCATCATATAGCAAAACCCATGGAGCACAGCCAAAATGGCTCTTAAAGGAGATATCAAAGTTTTAAATATGGGGGAGAGGGGAGGGAGGCTCAAAGGGAGAATATATATATATATATATATATATATAAAAATAATGACTGATTTGCATTGCTGTATGGCAGAAACCAACACAACATTGTAATTTTCCTTTAATAAAAAAGACAAACAGTGCTCACTTCAGCAGCACATATACTAAAATTGGAACGATACAGAGAAGATTAGCATGGCCCCTGCGCAAGGATGACACGCAAATTCGTGAAGCGTTCCATATTTTTTCTACCTAAAGAAACTAAAGACCTATATATAGAAAACTATAAAACACTGGTGAAAGAAATCAAAGAGGACACTAATAGATGGAGAAATATACCATGTTCATGGATTGGAAGAATCAATATAGTGAAAATGAGTATACTACCCAAAGCAATTTATAGATTCAATGCAATCCCTATCAAGCTACCAACAGTATTCTTCACAGAGCTAGAACAAATAATTTCACAATTTGTATGGAAATACAAAAAAACCTCAAAGCAATCTTGAGAAAGAAGAATGAAACTGGAGGAATCAACCTACCTGACTTCAGGCTCTACTACAAAGCCACAGTTATCAGGACAGTATGGTACTGGCACAAAGACAGAAATATAGATCAATGGAACAAAATAGAAAGCCCAGAGATAAATCCACGCACATATGGACACCTTATCTTTGACAAAGGAGGCAAGAATATACAATGGATTAAAGACAATCTCTTTAACAAGTGGTGCTGGGAAATCTGGTCAACCACTTGTAACAGAATGAAACGAGAACACTTTCTAACACCATACACAAAAATAAACTCAAAATGGATTAAAGATCTAAACGTAAGACCAGAAACTATAAAACTCCTAGAGGAGAACATAGGCAAAACACTCTCTGACATACATCACAGCAGGATCCTCTATGACCCACCTCCCAGAATACTGGAAATCAAAGCAAAAATAAACAAATGGGACCTAATTAACCTTAAAAGCTTCTGCACATCAAAGGAAACTATTAGCAAGGTGAAAAGACAGCATTCAGAATGGGAGAAAATAATAGCGAATGAAGCAACAGACAAACAACTAATCTTAAAAATATACAAGCAACTCCTAGAGCTCAACTCCAGAAAAATAAATGACCCAATCAAAAAATGGGCCAAAGAACTAAATAGACATTTCTCCAAAGAAGACATATAGATGGCTAACAAACACATGAAAAGATGCTCAACATCACTCATTATCAGAGAAATGCAAATCAAAACAACTATGAGTACCATTTCACACCAGTCAGAATGGCTGCAATCCAAAAGTCTACAAGCAATAAATGCTGGAGAGGGTGTGGAGAAAAGGGAACCCTCTTACACTGTTGGTGGGAATGCAAACTAGTACAGCCACTATGGAGAACAGTGTGGAGATTCCTTAAAAAACTGGAAATAGAACTGCCTTATGATCCAGCAATCCCACTGCTGGGCATACACACTGAGGAAACCAGAAGGGAAAGAGACACGTGTACCCCAATGTTCATCACAGCACTGTTTATAATAGCCAGGACATGGAAGCAACCTAGATGTCCATCAGCAGATGAATGGATAAGAAAGCTGTGGTACATATACACAATGGAGTATTACTCAGCCATTAAAAAGAATACATTTGAATCAGTCCTAATGAGGTGGATGAAACTGGAGCCTATTATACAGAGTGAAGTAAGCCAGAAGGAAAAACACCAATACAGTATACTAACGCATATATATGGAATTTAGAAAGATGGTAACAATAACCCTGTGTACGAGACAGCAAAAGAGACACTGATGTATAGATCAGTCTTATGGACTCTGTGGGAGAGGGAGAGGGTGGGAAGATTTGGGAGAATGGCATTGAAACATGTAAAATATCATGTATGAAGCGAGATGCCAGTCCAGGTTCGATGCACGATACTGGATGCTTGGGGCTAGTGCACTGGGACGACCCAGAGGGATGGTATGGGGAGAGAGGAGGGAGGAGGGTTCAGGATGGAGAACACATGTATACCTGTGGCGGATTCATTTTGATATTTGGCAAAACTAATACAATTATGTAAAGTTAAAAATAAAATAAAATTTTAATAAAATAAAATAAAATAAAACCAAAAAAAAGTAAATATAAATATCAAAACATAATTTAAAGAAATTTTTACAAGAACAAAAAACAAACAAAAATACCAATAAATAATGTTGATCCATAAAACCTAAAACACTTTATTTGAGAAAGCCACTAAAATTAGATAAACCTTTGGAAAAGTCTGAAGAAGTAAAACAGATAGAAGGCATAAATTAGCAATGTTTGAAATAATAGCTAAAATAAGTAAATATATGGAAGATATTTTATGTTGTACTAAATATAATTACATTTAATTTTATTACACTAAAATTTTGAAAATCGATACTTAATGAATTATTTTCTAGGAAAAAAAATGTATTGCTAAAATTGACTCAAGAAGATGTAGAAAATCTGAATGTACCAATAATCTGAAAAGTAATCATAGATCTACCCTTAAAATAAGCACAGGGCCCCAAAGTTTAAATAGGCAAGTTATATAAAATTCTTAAGAAACAAAACATTTGCGTGTATCATAAAATATTCTGGAGCACAGAAAAAAAGAATATTTCTCATTTATTTTGCAATACTAGCATACCTTTGATGCCAAAAATTGGACAAATATAGCAGAAAAAAGAGGGCTAACCTTGCTTAGGAACATAGATGTGGAATACCAAATAGCATATTAGCACTTCCAATCCAGCAATGTATTAAAAGAAAAATACATCATGAGTCATGATAAGTAAGATTTTTCTTGAAAAACAAATATGGCATAATACTATTTATTAATGCAGTTGACAGATTGAAGCAAAAATTATATGATCACCTCAATAGATGCCCCAAATTATTTCATGAATCCAGTCATTCTCAATATGACACACACCATTCTAGCAGATCTTTTTTTAGTATTAATAAAATGTTGTTGCTTTTATTCACTTCATCGAGCTTACAATTGTAACAAATATTTTCAAGTTATGCTTACCCATGTTGATTATACCTCACTGACTATTTGAATGTGGTCCTTTGGGTTAATTAATCTCAAGAATTTTCACATTTTTCATTTGTCTTTCTCCAAGGTTCTGTTTATATTATCTTGGAGTTTAATTTCTATTTTATAGCTTATTTGATCTTGCCACTAAAATTTTATTGGTATTTCTTCTGTGGTTCCTCAGAGTTCTTATATATGATTCAACCATATTTACACTCTAAAATTTTTTAGATTTTTGTTTAAATTAATACTTAAGTATGTATGCTAGTGAGTAATTAGAGTCATTGCTAAAAGACAAACTTCTTTAAAAGTCTCTATTGGTGTCAATAGATAACTGAAAACTTAGAAATTCATTCATTGGCTTGATCCCATGAAACTTTAAGTTCTGCTGAATTTTGGGGAATATACCTTAGCACACATGTGCTGTGCTAAGTCTCTTCAGTCGTGTTTAACTCTGTGTGACCCTATGGACTGTAGCCCACCAGGCTCCTCTGTCCATGGGATTCTCCAGGACTTGAGTGGATTGCCATGCCCTCCTCCAGGGTATCTTCCCAACCCAGGGATGGAACCTACGTTTCTTATGTGTCCTGCATTGGCAGATGGGTTCTTTACCACTAGCACCTCCTGGGAAGCCCTAGCAACATTTTCCTAACAAAAAAAATTTAGGTAAATTTGGAAGAGAATCAAGTACCCTTAATTTGTGAAAAGTATCTACCATAAACATACAACAAAAATCACATTTAATGATGAGATTGAAGAAATCTCATAAAAGTAAGGAATATCAGTTCAGTTCAGTTCAGTTCAGTTCAGTCACTCAGTCATGTCCGACTCTTTACAACCCCGTGAATCGCAGCACGCCAGGCCTCCCTGTCCATCACCAACTCCCGGAGTTTACTCGAACTCATGTCCATCGAGTCGGTGATGCCATCCAGCCATCTCATCCTCTGTTGTCCCCTTCTCCTCCTGCCCCCAATCCCTCCAAGCATCAGGGTCTTTTCCAATGAGTCAACTCTTGGCATCAGATGGCCAAAGTATTGGAGTTTCAGCCTCAGCATTAGTCCTTCCAATGAACACCCAGGACTGATCTCCTTTAGGATGGACTGGTTGGATCTCCTTGCAGTCCAAGGGAGTCTCAAGAGTCTTCTCCAACACCACAGTTCAAAAGCATCAATTCTTCGGCACTCAGCTTTCTTTATAGTCCAACACTCACATCCACACATGACCAATGGAAAAACCATAGCCTTGACTAGATGGACCTTTGTTGGCAAAGTAATGTCTCTGCTTTTGAATATGCTATCTAGGTTGGTCATAACTTTCCTTCCAAGGAGTAAGCGTCTTTTAATTCCATGGCTGCAGTCACCATCTGCAGTGATTTTGGAGCCCAGAAAAATAAAGTCTGACACTGTTTCCACTGTTTCCCCATCTATTTCCCATGAAGTGATGGGACCAGATGCTATGATCTTAGTTTTCTGAATGTTGAGCTTTAAGCCAACTTTTTCACTCTCCTCTTTCACTTTCATCAAGAGGCTTTTTAGTTCCTCTTCACTTTCTGCCATAAGGGTGGTGTCATCTGCATATCTGAGGTTATTGATATTTCTCCCAGCAATCTTGATTCCAGCTTGTGCTTCTTCCAGCCCAGTGTTTCTCATGATGTACTCTGCATAGAAGTTAAATAAGCAGGGTGACAATATACAGCCTTGACGTACTCCTTTTCCTATTTGGAACCATTCTGTTGTTTCATGTCCAGTTCTAACTGTTGCTTCCTGAGCTGCATACAGATTTCTCAAGAGGCAGGTCAGGTGGTCTGGTATTCCCATCTCTTTAAGAATTTTCCACAGTTTATTGTGATCTACATAGTCAAAGGCTTTGGCAGTAAGAAATATAAAACAATGCAAATATCATCACTTTTACTCAACATTGTACTGGAGGTTCAAGTCAATACAAGGATGGAAGAAAAATAAGTAAGAAATACTATTATTAGGAAGTAAGAGACAAAAATATAACTGTTTGCCTTGAAAAAGCCAAATAAATCAATGAAAGCATACTGAAACTCAAAAGTAAAAGTGCTTTGTTCCCTTTTAATTCCTAGGGCATTTTGGCACATTGTAGGCACTCAAATAATATTTTTTAAATGAACAAAGTCAACAAAACAATCAATCAGAAAATGTAATAGGAAAACAAATTTCATTTGCAATAGGAAAAAAAACGAAGTACTTAGGAGAAATACAATAAAATATTCAAACCTGAAGAAATCTAGTAACACATTTCCAAAATCTATTTTAAGTTCTAACTCTACACTAAAGGTCTTAAAAGAAGAACTGAATAAATGAAGAGACTTACAATTTTCTTGAGTGAGATGAATCTCTATTATAGAAATGTGATTTCTATTCAGATTATTCTATAAATTAAATGCAATTACAATAAAATTGCATGTAGGAATGTTTGTAGAATGTGAAGTTGATTCTAAAATGCACCCAGAAAAGATATTATACAAAAATAACCAAGACAATTTTAGAAAGGAAAATCAGAAAAAAATTCATTCTCTCAGATATCAAAACATGTTAATAAAAACTACAGTTATTCAGATAGTGTAATATCGATACAGGAATAATCAAAGAGATCAATGAAGTATAACATAGAGTCTTAAAATAGATCCATGTCAATAAATGGAAACTCAGTATGTGATTAACAAGGAATCAAATCAGTGGGGAGAGGATGAATTCTTTGATAAATGTTATTAGGACACTTGGTGATTGGGGAAAAAATATATGTAGACACACATGCACAGAATGAAAGTGATATTAAAGACAAAGAGAAAAATTTCTGCCTCACAATATACACACAAATTCCAAATGAATTAAAGAGCTATATGAAAAAGCAAAAGTATTACTATATTGGAAGAAATATAGCAAAAATACTGTAAAAAGAGAGAAAGGCTTTTTAAGCAAGACTTAAAACCCAGAAATCATAAAGAAAAAAAAATGGATAAATTTAACATGGTCAAGAATTTTTAACTTCTGAATAAAATATTCACCATAAGCAAAGTTAAGAAATGAGATTGTAATCTACAATTATGTAACTATAATCCAGTTATGATTTTAAAGTTATAAGCATATACATTTATATGAACATAAAGTTATCCTTTTTATCAATACCACCAAAGTATAATGAATCCTTTAAAAGAGATGGGAAAGGGATATGAATGAGCAAGTTAAAAAAAAAGGAAATGCAAATAGACAATTAGCACAGAAAAACTGTTCAAATTTATAAGTTAGCAGCTATGCTATTTTCACCCATAAGACCAGCAAATGAAATAGTGTTGATAATGTTGCAATGAAACTTCTAGCATGTGTGTAACTTGGTTTGGACAGCAATTTGACAGTATTTAATAAAACTGAAATATTCAGACCCAGCAATTCTATGTCAGAGAATAAACTCTAAGGAAACACTTGCACATCCGTACAAGGAGATGTTTAAGGTTGTCCATTGCAGAATAGTAACTGTGATTATTTGTAAACAACCTTTTATTAGTTAAAAATAGCTAAGCAAATGATGGTATACTCATACAATGCATCAGTTATAAAAACTGAGACAGGTTTATATGTACTGACATAAAATATCCCCAAGACACGCTATCGAACAAAAAAGAAATCCACTTGCAGAACATCACATACAGCTTTACAGTATATGTTTTCAAAATAACCCCCACAAAACTATGCACATATATCTATTTGTCTATAGAGACATGACAATCATTTAGAAGATTACACTACAGATATAATTTCTATCTTCGAAGAGACATGAAGTAGAAGGCTGAAGGGGCACTTTGGTATTGTTTAACATTTGTACAATGAGCAAAGACCCACATATTAGCAGTGAAATCTTTTTTAAAAAATAAACACACATACAAAAAGGTGGCAAAGAAGGCAGTCAAGAACTTTACTGCAACTCCCGTATTTTATAAGTGAGAAAACTGATCTCAAGAGCAACTGGATGACTGTCTTCAGGTCACACAATTAATTAGTGGGAGAACTGAAATTGAAATCCAAGCCCCTGGTTTCCCAGGCCAAGGAGCGTCACACAGGTAATCATCTCCATTATTACCTAGAATCTCCCTTGTTCCATCCAACAATAGAAGTCATTTTGTGGAGTTACCAGGATTGTCATTTGGGGATTATTAGACCAGTACCTTCTTTGTAAATGCTATATAGGCCAAACAGAACCTTTTGGCCACTGTAGAATGGAACACAACAAAACGTGATTTTTTTTTCTTACCACCTATTAACCTTAAGACAAATTACCTTGGTAATCACAATACTGGATGTTTTCTCTGTGACGTGCAAAGGGAAAACAATTCACAGTAGACCTCATCTAATGCTTCGTCGAGCTGAATGATTACTTTGATTAAATATGTTTCTGTTCTGGCTTTAGTGTGTGATTTATCTCTAAAGTCCCCTGTACAATTCCAAAAATATTTTCATTTACACTTTCAGAAAACTTCTTTAGCTTCTGAAACTTGGTTTTCAATAATTGAAGTACCAGATAGAGGATAATCCCAGGGAAAGAGGAGCCTGGTGGGCTGCCGTCTATGGGGTCACAGAGAGTCGGACACGACTGAAGCGACTTAGCAGCAGCAGCAGCAGATAGAGGATAAAGGATACCTTCTTTGGATCAACATTCTGGACCCTGCACAACATAGCCCCAGACAACAGTTGCAAGGATTCTTGTCTCACTGAATCACAATGGACTGGGACACTTAGTGTCCGTGGGGCACATCTTGTCCATTATCACCCCAAGGACATTATTCAAACCTGCATCTCCTTCCAATTTGAAATACTCACATATCCATCTACCCACTCCCATGGGTAGCAGTGCTGTTATAATGGTTTTAAAAGTACAGCAGTATTGTAAGGCAGTTTTAAAAGTACAAGACTGAAGCTCAATTGCTCTCTCTTACATTTACTGTGTGATCTCAGAAATGTATTTAATCCATCTGAATTTCAGTTTTGTTTTAAAATGGCAGTACTTCATATGGAGTTTCTGAGGACATATAATTCCCTTAGCACAGTGTCCAAAGCATGGTAAGCCATTATTATCATTACTCATCTTTCAGCAATCTCCCCACAACCCTTTTATCTTCAAAGAGGTGCAAGACCACATGTGGTCACTTGAACATGTAAGCTGACATATGAGCTTACTTATTCACAGAACTCTTGTGTGAGAAAAGGTTGATTCTCAACCAACCAACCAACCAGAATCAGGTCAATTGTCCAATAGCACTGTAACAATTCCCTGTAGCTCAGACGGTAAAAAATCTTTCTGCAGTGAAGAAGACCTGGGTTTGATCCCTGGGTTGGGAAGATCACCAGGAGAAGGGCATGGCAACCCACTCCAGTATTCTTGCCTGAAGAATCCCCATGGACAGAGGAGCCTGGCAGGCTACAGTTCATGGGGTGGCCAAGAGTTGGACACAACTGAGTGACTAAGCACACACAATATCTTCCCCATTCATACCTCAAAGATCATGGAAGTCTATGTTCCGTTCTTAACTTCTCTCTGCATGGGCTGAGCAGTGGCTGACTGTATAGAAATAGAGATGGGCTGAGTCAAAAGCACTTCCAGAAGTAAGGAGAAATTACAGATGTCACCCCAAGCAGCATGCCAGAGTTGGGACTTGATGGGGAAAAGAAAGAGCTACTTCTACCCTAAAGTATTTCCCCTGGATCAAGTTTACTGGTGCCTGACATTTTCCCATGAGAATTCTAACTCTGAAAGGTGTGAGACTTAGGGACTTGTGCACTAGTTTCTAAAAAGTTGATTGTGGGCATGAAAAATTTAAAAGAAGGACTTATGTCTTTAAATTGACCAATTGGTCTTCATTAAAATGCAAATATCTTATGAAAGGTACAGCATTAAGTTGTTTTCATCCGTTTACACCACAGTGTGAATTTCTGTATCTGGTCTGTTACAAGAAAAATATCCAGTGAAAGCAAGCTTTCAACTAGGGAAATTAGAGAAAGGAAAAAGTCACTCCTGTGTACATGGGCATCTACCCCTAGGGAGAAGGACAGGAAGAGTATTGTATAGAAGACAGCACTTAAAGATTATCTTCTAATGCAGGGACATTTATTTACAAAGCAGGTTAATAAAGAATGCATCCCACTTACTTTTTTATGTACCAAGGCAATCAAATCTCTCTAAACTGATCAGATATATTAGTATGGGACAATTTCTATTAGACGGGATTGCATTAGTCAGTTGTGGCTAATTTCCTAGTATATTTCCCAGAATTTCAATGGAAAGAGTATTTGGGCATTATATTTTTCTTTAAAGATGCTGATTGATGATTCATATGATGAACTACTTACCCTGACCTCCCCCAACAAAAAATTCCTATTTAGAAAATAAAGTAGTGACTGTGAGTATTTGCTACACATAGGAAAAGTAAGAAGGGGGAGGTGGGTACCTGGGAGCCAGGAAATGTTGATTCCTACAACGATAAACCTTCACAGCTGACCTCATCCCCTCACTCTGGTCAAAATTTCCATGCTATAAATCAATTTGTAGTGGTATCACTATTCTTACCCTACCACATTGCCATTATCTACTGGGTTTCTCTGAATACACTAGAAAACCACAAGTTACAGAAAAAGAGACGATGGCTTCATCACCAATGGATCCTCAACTCCTTACCTAATATCTGGCATCTAAGGTATACTCAACAGAGTTGAACAAATGAACGAGTGAATGAATGTGCAAGTGAAAGAAAGACTAACTGAGTGGAAATTAAGAAACTGGAGTGGAGAGAACTCCTGAATCAGGTCATCCAAGGCCTATGGTGGCAACAGAATATTCTCATGTGGGTCACAGAATGAATTACTTGCCATCATCCTGAGTGAAAACAGATTAAGGCCTCAAGGCCAAGCACTGCTGAAAAGCTCCTGGAGCTGTAATAGTCAAACAGTATAACTCTTCAAAAATCTCCCTGCCATGTTCCAGCAGCCTTCAGGAGACTACAATAATGTCTTTTCATGAGAATACGTGGTCTTCAAGCTCCCATACTCTCCTATGGAGTGGAAGAAGAACCAGATTTGGAGACAGAAAGACAGGATGCAAATCCTTATTCTGTATTTATAAGCTCTAATTTCTTGGACAAGTCATTTAAATCTTGAGAGTCTCAGTTTCATCATCTGTAGAATGGGAATGATTAATAAAGTCAGCTCTGCCAGGCTATTTTACATATACAGGGAATCAACCTAGGTGAACGAGTAAAGCAGAGATTCAGAAAATATTACAGTCTATCATCTATCCTTTTCCTTCAGTGATACTGTTGGCCTAGGAACCCCTTAGGGCTTCTGAGATTCCAGGGGCAGACATTTTTATCAAATCTGACATTTTAGATGTCAGCAAAGGCCTTGGGAATACATGTGGGAGGAAGAGGGGGATAGGAAGGAACAAGGAGTAGAACCATGGAGAAGTAAAACTAGGGGAATTGGGGCAAAGGGAATAATAGAAGACCTTGTAAACTTTGGGCTTCCCTGGTAGCTCAGTTGGTTAAGAATCTGCCTGCAGTGCAGGAGACCTGGGTTTGATCCCTGGGTCAGGGAAGATCCCCTGGAGAAAGAAATGGCAACCCACTCCAGTATTCTTGCTTGGAAAATCTCATGGACACAGGAGCCTGGTGGGCGGCAGTCCAAGGAGTCACAAAGAGTCGGGCACAACTGAGTGACTAACACTAACACTTACACTTGTAAACTTTGCTTATGAGAGGAGGGAAGAGGAAGGCAGTAGAAAGAGGGTGATACGGCAGCAGTTGTAGTTTAGGAGTGATCAGGGAAAGCTGGGGGAGTACTTAGAATAAGAAAAGCAGTGCTTCTTGGCTTGGACTTACACCCTTATCCATGGTGGCTTCCATGAACTAGGAACTTAATCTATTAAAATTCATCTATTAACTGAGCAGGAAGCTCTCAACCACACCCTTTGACAAAAGGAGGTGTGATTTCCTGCCACACTTCCCTCAACTGTCTCCCCAAAGATTGTGCCAATCCCATGCTGCACTAGGAGCAGAGGGCAGATCTATGTGGAGAAAGGAAGGGTCTGGACAAGATGGATTCACTTGACACCCACTCCCACCATGATCCCAAGCAGGTTTGCAGTAATGTCCACAAATACCCGACTTCTTTCCAGTTAAGGCGCCCCCATGGAAGGGGCTTAGAGTGAGAGGAGAAACCCAGTGTAGGAATGATCCTCCCACATCAAAAGACTGAAACAGTACTCAAGTTCTTTCCCCAGAACTCACAGAACAATTCTAGAGGTACCTCTACATCACTTTTAATTCCCTAAGCACTCCAGTATGTCCCTAAAAGACAAACGTCTACTATCTCTTCCTTTAAACATGCATATTTCTTCTCAGAGCTTCCCCTTTAGAAGCCTCCTTCAGGTCTGAGATAGCCACACGGTTGCCATGGGAACCTGCCCCTCATTTGCCTCTAATCATCAGTTCTAGAGGGATAAAACTTCAACTCTCATTTCTATTAGATGAGATCACATCAATCAGTTATACTAATTTCCTATAGTGTTTCTGAGAATTTCAGCTGGAAATAGCTTTTACGTTTTCTTAAAAGAAGCCAGTTGTTGATGCATGTACTGCAGATTGCTGCCACCCCCGCCTGCCCCTGTGAAAATCTCTCTATTTAACACACTTCAGTCCGGTCAGATAGTGATGATGACATTTCAACCCATCTAGAGTGGGTTTGATCCATCAAATGTCAAAGTTGAAACGTTTATATTGTCAAACTTCCAGTGGTTTTTAAAAATAGAAGCTAGAAAAATAATCTCCAATTAGGATTACAGGTGAACTATTAGTACACAGAGTTGTCAGAGAGGCCCACTCATGTGGTACTAGCCTCACTTCCCTGTGTGTAACATCACACGGGATCGTGTCTGAGGAAAAGTGTGTTTTCTGGATTCTTGGCTTTGATCTGAAAGAAAGATGAGAAAGCCTCAACCTTTCTCTCTTGCCATATTCTTCTGTGCTAGTCTCTTATTACTGGGAGCTGAGGTCCATATGACAGTAGAATTGTGAACAATTTTTTACCCAGAGACTTGGGTGAGATGGAAATTGCAGCTTCCTCTCCCTGAGATGGCTTCCGACTCTCCTGTTCGGGTCTTTCTGGCTTCATGATGGAGCCCACAGTCCTTCTCCCTGCTTCTGTCCTCATCAACTCTCTTGGCCCTTCTCACCCCATCACAGGACTGATTAATCTAAAGTACTCCAGATGCTGACCGATGACAGTTCAAAGGGGCTTCCCCACCCCCACCTTCCTGTCCTGCCCCATACAGAGCACTGTGCTTAACATCAAGCCTTGTATAGAAGCTTAATGACAAGTCAAAGTGTTGGTCTTAGTCACGTCAGTCGTGTCCAACTCTTTGGGACTCCATGGACTGTAGCCCACCAATTTCCTCTGTCCATGGAATTCACCAGGCAAGAACACTGGAATGGGTAACGATTCCTTTCTCCAAGGGATCTTCCAGATCCAGGGATCGGCGGGTCTCCTGCATTGTGGGCAGATTCTTTACCACCTGAGCCATCAGGAAAGCCCCAGACCTGAGCTACCAGAGAAGCCCCAGAAGCTTAATACATACAGACAATAAAACATGTGCCTTTGTATTTGCAATTCAGGGAGAAGTTGGGTTAAGGGGCACTTCAGTGTCTGGATATTGGATAGGAAGTAGAACTAGAGCAAAGGCAGGGTCTTCAGAGAAAGGCCACAATCAGTGCTCCAAGGAGACTGGCCTCTGGAAACAGGGAGAAGCAAACAAGGAAGCCAGGGTCAGGAGAGGGAACTATAAAAAAAGGGGTGCAGCTTGCATTAAGCTGGTTCTTACTTATTTGTGATTCAGAAAGAGCCCAGTGCTCTAGCACTAAAAGAGCTGTGCCCCCCTCCCTATCTTACAAGGACACAAGAAAGACAGAGAAGGGACACAGACCCATGAGGGCAATGGAACCCTTCATAGGGAAGAAACCTAGAGCGACCGGCAGTGCAGTGCAGTGAATTTTATTAGTGAGCATTATCTCTCTTGCTTTCAGAAAATAAAAAATGGCCTTAATAGCTTAAGGCATCGTTACAAACAAAATATATACTGCAGCTTCTTGTAACATTTTTCACTATAGAATTAAACAAGGCAGGTCCATCATGGACCCCATTAAAGGAGCCTTAGTTACTGAAGTATCAAAAGCATCTCGCCATTAGGTGTTGCTACGTCAGGAAACCTGAAGAAAGAGTTATCGTGATGCCATGAATAGTAAAGACATCTAACAAAATGAGATACTTTCTTTCCTTTGTTGTAATGACTCTACAGGCTACTAGCAGGACATACCGTGGCCCAGGCCCATTTTGGATCAATAGCAACAAATCTGCAGAACAAAGGTGAGCATAGCTTGAGTCAAGGTCAATAGCCCCACATTAAATCTGAGCAAGGGAATATGAAGAGTTTGACAAGTCCACAAATACAATGTCATATATCTTTGTTCTTATTTGGGCTTCCCTGGTGGCTCAGACAATAAAGAATCTGCCTGCCAATGCAGGATAGTTCACTGGTTCTATCCCTGGATTGGGAAGATCCCCTGGAGAAGGGCATGGCAATCCAATCCAGTACTCTTGCCTGGAGAATCCCATGGACAGGGGAGCCTGGCAGGCTACAGTCCATGGGTCCGCAACACGACTGAGTGACTAACACTTTCACATTTTCACATATGCTTATTTATTCCCTTTTTACTTTCAAATATAACTGAAGTGGCCTACAATCGGTAAGTTCTTGGTATAATTAGATTAAAATATGTTAAAAAAGAATAAAAGAAGTGCAAAGGGAGGGAGATGGGAACAAACAAAACTGAACAAACAAACAAAGCTGAACATACTGATATCCCCCCTCCTTATTTTTAGTATACTAAAACAATCAAGCATAATTCAGAACCAAGTTTCCTGGCAACCAAGGTAAAAGTCAAAACCTAATGTCAATACTTTGATGCTAATAGTCCCATCCATAATGGCTACTCCATGGATTTCTGCAAGGTGTAACCCATTTATCTCATAGTCAATTAAAAAGGTTCAGTTCAATTCAGTTGCTCAGTCGTGTCCAACTCTTTGTGATCCCATGGATTGCACCATGACTGGCTTCCCTGTCTGTCATCAACTCCCAGAACTTGCTCAAACTCATGCCCATCGAGTCAGTGATGCCATCCAACCATCTTATCCTCTGTTGTCCCCTTCTCCTCCCACCTTCAATCTTTCTCAGTAGCAGGGTCTTTTCGAAGGAGTCAGTTCTTTGCACCAGGTGGCCAAAATATTGGCGCTTCAGCTTCAGCATCAGTCCTTCCAGTGAATATTCAGGATTGATGTCCTTTAGGATGGACTGCTTTGATCTCCTTGCAGTCCAAGGGACTCTCAAGAGTCTTCTCCAACACCACAGTTCAAAAGCATCAATTCTTCAGTGCTCACATTTCTTCACAGTCCAACTCTCACATCCATGCATGATTACTGGAAAAACCGTAGCTTTGACTAGACAGATACTTGTTGGCATTAAAAGGTTAGCCCACTGGAGAAGGGAATGGCAAACCACTTCAGTATTCTTGCCTTGAGAACCCCATGAACAGTATGAAAAGGTTAGCAAGAAAATATAGTTGAACTGGACTAGGGATGTAGTGGGATTTAGGAAGTCAAGTATCTCCTATACCCCATCACAGCTGGCTCAGGACATTTCTGTGAAGCTATCAGATCAGTAGATCTTCCTGGACTTCCCATTGACAATTAGGCCTTTTTTGTCTGCCTGAGTACTACCAGTTCCCAGAGCTTCTTGGTCCTTCACATATCAGTCGTACTTGAGAAGAGAGCCCATCTGATGTCTGTTTCCTGGGCAGGCCCAGCTCCTAACTTTTCTTCTAGAGAATGCCCCAACATGGTTCAACTTGGAATTTTACAGTGTCATCGTTGTTGTCTGGGAATTCTCTAGATTCCCTGTTAGCTCTTTGGTATACGGCTGGTCAATCCATCTCTCCAGAAGTGGTGGCTTGCCCTGCTTTCCCAGTCCTGAGTGAGCTCTGTGAGCTGTCCATGGCTTTTCCCTTACCTCTGACACTCCTCTCAGCAGACTCAAAATTTATTCATCTGCAGGATTTTTGTGAATCCTCTGGCTACGGTATGGAAGTAGGAGTACTTCTGTATGATGGGTTTCATTGCTTTCATTGTCTGAAAGAAGAGAGCAGACACATTCACTAGGAGAAACAAACTTTTTCTTGGCCCCAGTCATGGAGAAGAATTTGTCATGAGGTTTTATATAAGGAGGAGCATTGAACAATATAATAGATGATGTCCTGGAACAGGAACAAAACATGGGAAGCCAGCTGCTAACTACAAAAAACATCAATGCACAACTGTGCATCTGGTGCTCATAAATCAAAACCTCACTGAGCTTATGATGCAGTTGCTGACACTCCAAGCCCATGACAATTTAGTCTGTGACCAGGCACGCCCCCACATGCCCATCCCAACCAGTATTGCCATGATTTTAAGAATCTGAGCTCCCCAAATTCCTAGTCTCCACTCTCTTCACTGGGCTTTAGCTGAGACCTGCCGGATGTGATTAAAGCTATTTCTTGTAACAAGCATGAGGCAGAGAAGCTCATGGTAAGAGGTTTATGGGAGTCTCTACTTCCTAGATAGGTAGCAATATCCTGTGCAAAGGGAAAGAAGATATTTGTTATGACCCTGTAACTCTTGGTTCCTCTGCCTGGCAGTCATCCCCAGTTCCTCATCTCCCTCAGACTGCTGGATGGAGAAGACTTTTTTTTTTTTTTGGAGAAGACTTTTATCTGTCCTGAAGGGGGCTGACATGAGGGCTTCTCCTAAGGAAAGCGCCTCCTTTTCTCCACTCTCTATTTATTACCCTGGGCTTCACTTTATTGTAGCTTCATTTCCTTGAACTAGGAGGTGCCAAATTGGCAACAAGGTTGAGGAAAAGGGGATTTAATATGGAGATGGAGACAGAGAGTGTGGAATTCACCTAAAGAGGAGTTCTAGCCACCTCTTTTTGTCTCTGGAGCAAGAGTCTCAGCCTTTCCTCAACTTTCCTCCGCCAGAGAAGCAACACAGGCAAGTCTTGCCTCACGCAGGTAAGACAAAGAAACAATAAGGCAACCATTTTGGAAAGAGAAGAGCAGAAGTCTTCATCTCTAAATCCTCCTTTCCTTTATACCTCTCTCTGTAGGGGTAGCATGCAAGTAAAAAGACATGTCCTCAGAAAGTAGGAATCACCTGATACCTACTTGACTTCATTTCAACAAAATTCAAGTTTTTATAACTCTTCTAACTTCATCCATGCTTATGCCTTCTACTCTGTCTCATGAGGTCCTGGCTCATCCACTCTGAGATTAAAATTACTTCCTGCTCTAAGGCTACAGTTGAATGCCTTGGATGCTGTGGTCAGCTGAGTAACAGCCCCCAAAGATACTCAAGTACTAATCCTTTGAAACTCTGAATGTTATTAACATGTGATATAACAATAGAGATTTGCAGATATGATTAAGTTAACAAACTTGCTATGAGGTTATCTGTCTTGCCCTCTGTGGCTTAGCCTACATTGGTTAGAATCACTCCTCCCAGTATTGCTTGTGTGCATGCTAAGTTGCTTCAGTCACGTCTAACTCTGTGCAACCCTATGGAGTGTAGCCTGCCAGGCTCCTCTGTCCACAGGATTCTCCAGGCAAGAATACTGGAGTGAGTTGCCAAGCCCTTCTCCAGGGCATCTTCCCTATTGAGGGATTGAATCTGTGTCTCTTGTGTCTCCTGCATTGGCAGGCAGGTTCTTTATCACTAGTGCCACCCGGGAGGCCCATGTATGTGTATGCTTCCTTCTTGAAGCTTCTCTAAACTTGAGAAAATCCACCACCCCCTGATGAAAGAAAAAGATCTTGGACTTTGGAACCAGGAAAATCTGAGTTCACACTTTAGCTCTTGGGTGAGAAAAATGTATCCATCAGTTGCAAGTTGTGTGAATTTGTGCCAGTAAATTCTGACCCTCAGTTTATTAATCTATAAAAGGTAGGTAATACTACACGTACTGCAACATTGTGAAGCTTACAAACAATACATGTGAAGTGCTGCACGTAAAAAAATGATATCCAGTAGCAATCTGGTTTGGAAGCAATTGTATAGGCTTTATATTGAGAAAGCCCTGAGTCCATATCCCAGCCAATAGGAACCCAATATAGGAGTCTTCTGTTCTGCTTATGTCAGGAAAATTAGCCTATCCCCTCTCCTTTCCAGGCCATGAGAGATGCCCCATAGGAAGGAAAAGTCAGGGATCTACCTGAGAATATGGGGAAAGTGAGGATTTAGCCAGAGAGAAATTGTGGAGAGTCTCAGAATAGTAGAAGTGGTTACTGAAGTGGAAGAAAGGAGTCCATGAAGGAGAAGGTGAGGTCTGAAGAGAGGATACATTTGAAGGAGTGGGAAGGGGATTGGAGGGGAAAGGTTGCAAGGGATTCACAGGCACGTGGATTGAGGGAAGATTTCTCTGCAGCTCTTAACTTCCTTCCATATTTCAGTGTAATCCAATGACATGATTTTGAAAACTCAGATAAAGACTAAGTTGAAATCACAGCTGTGCAATGTTAGGCAAGTCACTTCGCCTCTCTGAGTTTCCGTTTCTCTCTTCCCTAGAGTGTGGCACAAAAAAAATGATACTTGTTTCATAATGGTCTTTGAGAGAATTAAGTAAAATAAGGGACAGGACATTGCTGTGGTTGCCAGGTAGTAAGCTCTTAATCAAATTAGTGGCCCGGGCCTCTTTGTGCTCAGAGAACTCCTTTTAAGCACTCTGTTTTGCTGTTATCCCATTTCCTCTTTCTTGTTTCTTTGACTTTGCATGCAGGTGAAGGCCTCTTCACCACCTACACATAGATACTGTGTAAGTTGGCTATGGTCCGGGGCTTAGATTTGGGAACATTATAGTAGAGGTGAACAGAGAACAGATGTCCAAGGCCTAGAACTGGCTGAGAGAAGAAGCTATCCGGCATAGTCACAGGTTACCATGGCAACTAATTCACATCTTCTGAGCCCGAGACACCTGACTCAGAAGAGGGAGGCTGAGAAAAGGACAGAAGGAGCAACAGGGCTTGTGCAGCAAGATTCTTGTGGGAGTAAAGGAAAACCTGGCAAAGGTCTGAGCCTCTACATCCAACCTGGCATCCTCAAAACATGCCTCACCCTCTATGGCTAAGCCCACCTTGGTTAGAATTTCTCCTCCTGGAATTGCTTCCACTTAAAGTAATGCGTTCACAAACCTCTGAACACCCCTTATGAGAAGGGAATTAGAACTGGAACCCAAGTGAGTGGGGATAGTTCTTTATCTATATCCCTGAACTGAATGTTTAAAGCCACTAAGTCATCTCAGGCATGAACACTTCTTTGAGTATTTAACAAGTCCTCTGCAATGAAAAGTTAGACTGTTAAGGAAATACTTTTAGAGTTCTATGCATGCATGCGTGTGTGTATACATGTGTATGTGTGTGTGTGTATGTTAAATATGAGTTAGAGTGCTGTCTACAGTTAAGTGAGAGGATTGAAAAATGAGCTGAGGGGTTATCGCTAAAATAATAGTTGTCCACTTCACCAGTCCACCTAGAGCCAACCTTGGCTCACACGCTTTTACAATAAAGTAAGTAGGTCACAGATAGAAAGATGGGGAAGGACACTTCTTGGCTGTGGCTTCGATCTTTGCCATTTGGGCAGTGAAGACCAGGCTAGCAAGGATTCTCTCATTGAACATTCTATGTCTCCAACTACAGCAGTCCACTGTACTTTCTTTATTTTTTGGTATTTGTGTGTGTGTGCACGCTAAGTTGCTTCAGTAGTGTCCAACTCTGTGTGACCCTGTGGACTATAGCCTGCCAGGCTCCTCTGTCCACAGGATTTTCCAGGCAAGAATACTGGAGTGGGCTACCATGCCTTCTCCAGGGGATCTTCCCTACCCAGGGATCAAACCTGCATCTCTGGTGTCTCCTGCATTGGCAGGCGGGTTCTTTATCAATAGTGCCACCTGGGAAGCCCATGGATGTGTATCCTTCTTAAAATTTCCCTAAACTTGAGAAAATCCACCACCCCTTAATGAAAGAAAAAGGTCATGGATTTTGGAACCAGGAAAATTTGAGTTCACACTTTAGCTCTTGGGTGAGAAAAATATACATCAATTGTGAGTTGTGTGAATTTGTGCAAGTAGATTCTGACCCTCAGTTTATTAATCTGTAAAATGTAGGTAATACTACACATACTGAAACAGTGTGAAGCTTACCAACAATACATGTAAAGAGCTGCACATAAAAAATGATATCCAATAGCAACTTGGTTTGGAGGAAATTGTATAGGCTTTATATTAAGAAAGCCCTGAGCTTATATCCCAGCCCTTCTACTTATGACCTAAGCAACCTCAGGCATCTCATAAAATATTTATTAGTGTATCAGTTTGCTATGCTTTGCTATGAGCATTCTTATTCATGTATTATGTTTTGGTTAACTAATGTATATTAGTATTTGGTATTGGTATCTTTAGTATATATCTTGGAGAAGGAAATGGCAACCCACTCCAGTGTTCTTGCCTGGAGAATCCCAGGGACGGAGGAGCCTAGTAGGCTCCCGTCTATGGGGTCGCACAGAGTTGGACACGACTGAACCAACTTAGCAGCAGCAGCAGCAGTAGTATATATCTAGAAGTGGGATTGCTCATGAGGTATGCATATGTTTAGCTTTAGTACATATTTTCTGCCAAAGTTTTTCAAAGTGGTTGTGCTGATTTCCACTCCCTCAAGCAGTGTATGGCATCATTTATCTTTCCCATCTTAGCTATTCTGATGGATGTTGTTCTGTAATGTTTTTATTCATCTTCTATGACATCATAGCTTATGTTTCATAGTAGTTGTTCTAAATCTTGTTCACTTATTTATTAAAATAAATATTTATTGAGCACTCTGTGTAGCAGGTACTGTGCCTGTTCCTGGGACTCAGTCCCATGCCCACTCTCCTTCCCTTCTCTAGATAAGTTAATGCATGGTGCACAAATTTCCTTGAAAATTCAGAGTGTTTCTAGTTTAATGCCATCTCTCCATCTCCATATACTTCTGTAACTTTAGTTGATCTCTTTTGTCTTTATTTTTCATTTTTCAAAGAAATAGATATCGCTTCCATATTTGCCAAAGCAAGCATTCCACCTATCTCTTGGACCTACCCTTTCTAACATTCATCAGGACCTTGTTCCAGTCACTATTAACCCTTGACTTGACACCAAATCTTTAATCTCTACATCTGCACTAGAGATTGTTAGTTAATAAATATTCCCTTCAGCTAACAAACGTGTTAGGATCATGCCTACACTAAGAAGCCCTTTTGGGACTTCCCTGGTGTTCCAGTGGCTCAGACTCCATGCTCCCAATGCAGGGGGCCCGGGTTCAATCCCTGGCCAGGGAACTAGATTCCACATGCCACAACTAAAGACCCTGCATGCCACAACGAAGACCCAGCACAGCCAAATAAATAAAAACAAACAATTTAAAAGCCCTTTCAATAGTCCTAGCACCCCTTAAGTATTTATTTTGCTCCTTTAGTTTCACCACGAAAACTCTCCTGGGCATTTTCTACACCAGTGTGTGACCTCTACTTTCCCTCTTTCTCATTCCCTTGAAATCTGGCTCTGTTATGGAACTGCTCCTTGTCAACCACTAAAGATCTTCTAATCATTCAAATCAATAGTATTTTCTGATCTTACTTCTTCTCTGACTCCACTACCATACTAACAATGTTGATCACTCAACCGCCTCGAAATCCTTTTCTCACAATTTGCTGTTTATCTCCCCTCCCTAAAGGCAATCTCTCATCTACCACCATCATAACTGTCCCTCCCTGCCATTTCAGGTTAAGGGAGGCATTCCTTTAAGCTTTTACGTTTGACTATTGTCTCTCCCCAAGTTCATCTCATTCATTTCTATAGTTACAAAGAAACTTTCACTTTTTAGAAATTTCTCCCAGTTTCAGTCTCAAGTCCAAACTTCTCTTCAAGGTAACCATCCCACAACTGTGACTGGCTTCTCCATTCTTTTTTTTTAATAGGAGGAAAATTGGAAATAGGAAAATTTCCTGTTTTTTAATAGGGGAAAAAACATTTACAATGCTATGTTGTTTTCTGCCACACAACAATGCAAATCAGCCATAATTATACTTATATCACCTCCCTCTTGAGCCTCCCACCCCATCCCTCTAGGTCATCACAGAGCCCCAGGCTGGGCTCCCAGCATTACCATTCTTCTAGTTAAAAAGCTTCCAAACCTGTGTCCCGTATTTAATTTCTACCCCTCCCTCTCCCTCAACACCCACATCCTGTTAGTCACGAATTGCTTTTTCTTTTCCCTTCACAATGTCTCTCCTCTGTCCATTCCCTTCTTTGGCTTCCTTAGTTCAAGTGCTTAATACACAACCTTATACCCAGACTATTGTATTGCAATAGCCTCTTAACTGCCTCCAATTTCTCTCTTTGCCCATCCATCCTCCGCACTGCTGACAGATTAATCTTCCTAAAGCACCACTTTAAAAATCTCCCATGGTTTCCCATTGTTTACAGATCCAGACCCCGCACCTTACAAGTCAATAAGATGCTCCGTAATTCAGCCGCAGCTGTCATTCCTGCTTTCCATATGCTCTGTGCCTTGAGCCACACTATGCTATCATGCCTTTCCATGACCTGACTTGCAAATAGTCCATTGGTTAGTTGCGTGCATGGACTCTGAACTCAGATAAGCTCAGGTTCAAAATCCAGCTCTGCCACTTCATAGTTGTGTAACAATGGATGATCTACATAGCCTCTCTGGTCTGAGTTTTCTCATCTGTAGAATAGAGACGATAATGGAATCCTGCCTCATAGGCTTATTATCGAGATTAAACGAAGTAATGCATCTAGACTGCTTAGCACACAGTGCTTGGTGCATAGAAAACAGTAATAGGTGGGGGACAGGGTTTTATCCATATTATACCCCCTCCTCAGTCTCTCTGCCCACTTCATTTCTTCCACCTTGAATGTCATCTCCCAATATCACCTACTGAAGTCTTTCGCACCCTTTTAAGCAATACCTCAAATGCTATATCTTTTAGGAAGTCTTCTCTGCTTCCTTTAACTCAACCACTTTGCTTGAATCTCTCTTTTGGTAATTTTCATCCCACCTTGGAACAAAGTCATCAGCCGCCTGTGCCGGTGAAAGCTCTTTTCTGCCTTAACTGTGTTCTAATCATGTCGGTATTGCTCACTGCACCTCCCACAGTAGGTGATACAGAAGAGGAACTTAATAAATATACTGACTGTGGCTGGAAGTCACGTGATTAAGTGGGGCGGGATCAGAGGCAGGTGCCCCATGACTGTGAAGTCATTCAAGTTGCTAGTGGTGGTTCTAGCACCCTCTTTCTATTCTTTCTTTCTTCCCCTATATCCTATCCCCAGTTATTTTTCTTTCCCATCTTGTTTATCTCCTGTCCTTAGTCTTGCTAGTGTGCACCATGACCATTATTTAATCCTGCTGATGGTCCTTGAGGGGAAAGAGGTTCCTATGACAACCTCAGATCTTGTCCCTTTGTCCTTACCACTTAAGCTTTGATGAAAACCACCCTCCTATCTACTACAGATTCTTACAAGAGCGGTTCATTAAACTTATGATCCAATCCTCCATCTGGAACCCATGATAAAAATACAGAGCAGGAAATCAGGCTCCTTTATGCAATGGCACTTACTAGCCTGCCTGGATATCAGTCACCACTCGACAGCAATAACATTCTTCAGCTCATGAAGATTGCCTAGCTGAAACTTTGCTTTTAGTCTATAACTAAACTTTGAAAAGTAGTTACTCAATTTTCAAACTTTCTTTCCTTGGCATCTCCAAAGTGAGTCCTTTCAAGTACAAAACTATGTCCATGTTCAACCACCTGTAAGCTTGATTGGTGTCCTCTGAATTTTCAACTATTTACCAAGCCATGTAATTACTGAGAGAAAAAAGATATGGCCAGGCCTTTGACTCCAAGAGGTGTACAGTCTTGTAAATAAAGCTTTTATGAGCTTTAAATTTTACATGCCACTTGTTGAGAAATTTTGGTTCTCTTACCTCCTGGCTTATAAGCACAGCATCAGAATAACTCTGGCATTCCAACTGCCTTTCTTTACCATGAAAGAAGTTTTCATCTTTTTTTTTCCTCTTTTTTCATCAAAGAGACAAAAGGGTAGGGAGAGAAGGAACTAATATTTGTTGAACACTTCTTTTAGCATATGTTTTTCATAAAAGGCATTTGCTTTTAAACTACACAACAACCTAATGAGTAGGTATTGTCCTTATTTTGCAGATGAGATAGTCGAAGTGCACTGAATTTACACAGTTTGTCCAAGGTCACCTAGCTAGCAAAAGACCAAGTTGGGACTTGATGGTATTTCTGGCTTAAAAGCACATCATACTATCCCCACTCTACTACACTACTATCCCTGTATAAATCAATACCTGTACTCCAGAGTAAATATCTTTTTCTCGGCACTTGCACAGTAGATTGGGTTCTTTTCTATAGGCTCTGGTATCACATTTCCTCACTGCTAGCCCCATTCTGTGATCTTCCACTACCAATGGATGTCAGAATGCTTTCTCCAACTTCCTCGTCTACTCTGAATTGAGACCTCTGTGCAGACATCAGCTTTGAGAACCTGAAAAATCTATCTTCTCTATCACTTGATCACCCTCAAAATGAATTCCCTCATGTTTACCCAAGGAAACTAAGAAGGGCCCTAAAAATGCATCTAGTGAATTTCTCAAGATTGCATTCTAGAAAGAATGAGGCCATCTTTTGCTCCTACTGGCTTCCTTAGAGAAAGAGGTAACACTGTTCTGGAAAAGAAGGAGGGGAGAAGGAGGAAAAGGAGAATAAGAAGAAGGAGAAGGAGAGGAAAGAGTTCTTAAATTTGTCTTCAGTTCAGTTCAGTTCAGTCGCTCAGTCATGTCCAACTTTTTGCGACCCCATGGAATGCAGCACACCAGGCCTCCCTGTATACCACTGACTCCTGGAGTTTACTCAAACTCATGTCCATTGAGTCAGTGATGGCATCTAATCATCTCATCCTCTGTCGTCCCATTCTCCTCCCACCTTCAATCTTTCCCAGCATCAGGGTTTTTTCAAATGAGTCAGCTCTTCACATCAGGAAACCAAAGTATTGGAGCTTCGGCTTCAGCATCAGTCCTTCCAATGAATATTCAAGATTGATTTCCTTTAGGATGAACTGGGTGGATCTCCTTGCTGTCCAAGGGACTCTCAAGAGTCTTCTCCAACACCACACTTCAAAAGCATCAATTCTTTAGTGCTCAGCTTTCTTTATAGTCCAACTCTCACATCCATACATGACTACTGGAAAAACCATAGCTTTGACTACACGGACCTTTGTTGGCAAAGTATTGTCTCTGTTTTTTAATAAGCTGTCTAAGATGGTCATAACTTTTCTTCCAAGGAGTAAGTGTCTTTTAATTTCATGGCTGCAATCACCATCTGCAGTGATTTTGGAGCCCAAAAAAATAAAGTCTATCACTGTTTCCACTATTTCCCCATCTATTTGCCATGAAGTGATGGGACTGGAGGCCATCTTAGTTTTCTGAACGTTGAGTTTTAAGCCAACTTTTTCACTATCCCCTTTCACTTTCATCGAGAGGCTCTTTATTTCTTCACTTGTTGTCATAAGGGTGGTGTCATCTGCACATATGAGGTTATTGATATTTCTCCCAGCAATCTTGATTCCAGCTTGTGCTTCATCCAGCCTAGCATTTCTCATGATATACTCTTCATATAAGTTAAATAAGCAGGGTGACAATATACAGCTTTGATGTACTCCTTTCCCAATTTGGAACCAGTCTGTTGTTCCATGTCCAGTTCTAACTGTTGCTTCTTGACCTGTATACAGATTTCTCAGGAGGCAGGTCAGGTGGTCTGGTATTCACATCTCTTGAAGAATTTTCCACAGTTTGCTGTGATCCATGCAGTCAAAGGCTTTGTGTGGTAGTTTGAGCATGCTTTGGCATTGCCTTTCTTTGGGATTGGAATGAAAACTGACCTTTTCCAGTCCTGTGGCCACTGCTGACTTTTCCAAATTCGCTGGCATATTGAGTGTAGCACTTTCACAGCATCGTTTTTACGATTTGAAATAGCTGAACTGGAATTTCATCACCTCCACTAGCTTTGTTTGTGGTGATGCTTCCTAAGGCCCACTTGACTTCACATTCCAGAATGTCTGGCTCTAGGTGAGTGATCACACCATCATGATTATCTGAGTCATGAAGATCTTTTTGTATAGTTCTTCTTTGTCTTACCAAAGGGTTTTTAGGGATGTAGTGGTAGATCCTTCCCTGATGCTATCTGAAACCCAGAAAAATTTGGGTCCTATGTTAACAGATTATGATAATTGGGAATAAAGCCCAGTTCAAATTGTAGGAATAACTCTATTTAAGAAAATACACTACCTAAAAGTCTATTCTTATAAAACAGAGATAGAGCAATCGGACAAGTAATCATAATACAAAATACTCCTCACTCTTCAAAAATTTGCTACAGAACTTCTTTTCTTAGAAAGGCCCCCTGATGAATTAGGAATTGGAGTAGTTTTACAAATGTTAAAAGATACAATACTTTTAAGGAGCACACTTACTCTATAATTCAAGATATACCCATAGTGGGACTATGCATGCAGCAAGCATTTGGTAATTATTTTCTGACTGAATAATAGAATGGAAATCTGAAACACAACTATTTCCCTCGAGTATATTCAATAACTTGAATTAACAGCTTTAAAGGTTGTCAAATATCTGAGGTATTTGCTTTAATGAATAGACATAAATCATTTGCAATCAGCAATATTGATTTATACTGTGTGTTCTTGATTGTCTTAAAGAGTCTTAAGTATGATCCCTGCAACCTTGTTTACAATACTAATTTTCTCAATAAATTTTTCCTTTATAGCTAGTGCAATAGTGAGGCTATGTAGATCACTATTCAGACAATTCCAAGTTCATAATGAGCTCAAGAAATTAACTACAAATCAAAGCCTGAAAAGAGTGACTGATATTTTGAAGGGGGTCTCCTAGTAGTCTTGAACCAAAAGGAGAGGGTAGAAGTTTGAAAACACTTTTATTAGCTGTTGATTTATTACTGAACATAGTCAAGAGGAAATAGTTGTATTTCTGGATCTTTAGCTTATTTATGCAGCAAACAATTTGTGCTAACTACATGCAAAGATTTCCATCACAGATCTATATTCAGTTTTATACTAAGTAAGCACCTCAAAAATAGATGTGCATTTTAACACAAATTAAAGAGAAAATATTTTGAAAGGAAGCTTAGAAATACTGAACTAGAGGTAGAGAGAAAGGAAAAGGGTTCTGAGATAATATGAAACTGGGAACAACCAAGGTGGAAGGTGCTAGAGAAAGAAAGAGGAACCGTAACTTCAGATCAAGCTTTCCCAATCTCCCAGTGTTGCTGAGGGTTGGCCCCATTCATCACAACTGGAAAGTCTGGCTTTCAGAGTAGTAACTGGCTGCTCTGACCTGGCAAACCTCAGAGTTTAGGATTTGGTAAAAAATTCATTGGCACGAGACATTCTGTATGCTCTCTGTATACTCGACCATTTTAACTTCCCCAGTGGAAGGAGAAAACACTACCCATGGGAAACAGGCTAAAGGGAAATTGATTTTCATAAGAACATATTGAGCAAACAGGTAGGACCTGACTCCCTAATGGGAAGAAGCAAAGGCAGGATATTAAGTTGGGCAGTTAGAACAGCAGCTAGACTGAGAATGCTCTTGATGGGGGATCCTTATTCTCTGTCAAGATGAAGCTGTCCAGATCATAGGGTCATAAGCCAGCCCCTCCGTAGAGGAAAAGGACAGTGAGAGGTAAGAAAAATCTCTCTGGACTTCTGTCAAGAGTGACCTTATTAGAGCTTGCAGATTTTGGCAGGGATGGGAAAAGTGTTATACCAATAAACATTTATTAAGATCTTACTGGGGACTCAGGTCTTATGGCAGATTATGTGAAAGAGATCAGAAGAGAATGAAATACTGTAAGATTGTACCTACCTTTGAGACATTATTAATAACAATTTTGTTAGGGAAACAGCTGAAGAGTAATCATACCCACAGGTACACATTGTCAAATGAAAATGAGATTGAGCACTTACAGAATGCTAGGCACCTCACCAACACTTCATATGGATTTTCTCATTTAACTCTAATGAAAACACTATGAGGTGGTTTTATTATTATAATTATTCTCTGTTTTACAGCTGAGAAAATTGAAGCACCAAGAGGTTAAGTTACTTGCTCAGAGTCACACAGAGAGTATGTGGTGGAGCCAGAACTGAGACTCAAGTCTGTCTGACAGGCTGTGAGACCAGGCTCTTAACTACTACAATATACTCCTTTCCTGTGACATGATAAATTTGGTACAGACCAAAGACACCATGTGACTGTGACTATGGCAGCGTCCTAACTGCTGTAAATCTGTCAAGATCAGCAAAGAAGAGGAGTCTAGGAGCAGAAAGCTTCAAAAAAAAAATGTGAGTGGTGACAGATATAGTGTTCTTGAGTGCTACAGGGTGGGGATTAGAGAGCAGTGAGTTAGAGGAGTACTGAGGTTTCTTCACTGTTACAGCCAAACACCAGGACGATGAGTGAAAGATGCAAAAAATAAATGTCACCACTATTCAAATGCATAGCACCATGAGTATATGAACAGGTAAATATTCGAATGATGGAATGGATTGTTTCAGTTCTCCTGGATATAAGGCTATGGAGCAGGTATAGAAAGTCTAGCAAATGCTATTTTTTGACTCAGAGGACAAGGTGAACATGAGAAGTCAATTAGAAGAATATAACTGGCTAGAAGGTAAGCCCCTCATTCAAACTGGGTATTTGGCATTGTGGAGAGCCAGTTTTTCAAGGATGGTTTATTGACAGAATGTTTTCAGGATTCCACCAATTTCAGATTTTTGATATAAAGTAACAACCATAATTAGAGTCTATATTGAGGTAAAGGGAAACTTAGGTGTTTTACAGATTATTTAGACCCCCCCCCAAATTTTTGTATGCAATATATTGACAGTGGGGAATGAAAGGATGAGCCTATTACTCTTTGCACAACTTACTACGAAAACTGCTGCCATTCTGCACATTTTGGAGAAGGCAATGGCAACCCACTCCAGTTCTCTTGCCTGGCAAATCCCATGCATGGAGGAGCCTGGTAGGCTGCAGTCCATGGGGTCACTAGGAGTCGGACACGACTGAGCGACTTCACTTTCACTTTTCAGTTTCATGCATTGGAGAAGGAAATGGCAACCCACTCCAGTATTCTTGCCTGGAGAATCCCAGGGATGGGGGAGCCTGGTGGGCTGCCGTCTCTGGGGTCACACAGAGTCAGACACGACTGAAGCGACTTAGCAGCAGCAGCAGCAGCAGCTGCACATTTAGGCTAGGTATGTCACATTATGACACATCACATATCTTTTGGCCCAAGATATTTCCTGGCCCATTCCCTGTCTATCATGTTGACAAATGGAACAGAACAGGAGAAAAAGTATTTGGCACCAAAGAATGTAGTTGAATTAGAAATATCTGTCAGCAGGTCTCAGTAATGCCTATCTCCCAGTCTGTTTCTGGGTCTCAATAATGTTTGTTCCAGGCATCTCAACAATCCCTGTCTCCAGGTTTCAATAATGTCTGTCTCTAGGTCTTAAGATGCAAAAACACAAATAATGAAATCAATCCCCTGGACACCAAGGGGTTATTTGTGTTAATGTATAATTCCTCTAAAAAAATGAAAAGAAGGTGAAGTCACTCAGTCATGTCTGATTCTTTGCGACCCCATGGACCGTAGCCTACCAGGCTCCTCTATCCATGGAATTCTCCAGGCAAGAGTATTGGAGTGGGTTGCCATTTCCTTCTTCAGGGGATCTTCCCAACCCAGGGATCAAACCCAGGTCTCCCACATTGCAGGCAGATGCTTTACCTTTGAAGCCACCAGGGAAGCCTGAAAAAAGTGAGCTGTCTATAATGTTCTACCAGTTGTGTTCAAAGGAAAATAAACTTTTAATCAAATTTTCCTGCTGCATGGCATAACCTTGAATTATTCAAGAAAGACACTACTTATATATTAGGTGCAGGCAAATACCGTTTGATTCTACTTATACTAGGTACCTAGAATAGTCAAATTCATAGAGTCAGAAAGTACTTTGGTAGATGCTAAGTCCCAGGGGGTAGATGTGGGGTGGGGAGGGGGAATCAGTGTTTAATGGGGACAGAGTTTTGGTTTAGGAAGGTGGGAAATTCAGAAGATGGATAATGCAGAGTGTTGCACCAAACTGTGAATATAATTAGTTCCTTGGAACTGTACAGTTAAATATGGTTAAAATAGTATGCTTGATATCATGTGACTTTTACCACAATTTTAAAAAATTTAAAAAAGAAAGACACTACTTATAAAGAGAGAGGACTAAAAAAATCAACTTCATCTATTGATAAAAGAGACAGTATAGTACTACTTAAGGATTTCTTCTCCACTCTCCTCTTTCAAAGACTCTGCTCTGGGTAGTTTTCCTGTTCACCAGCCTAGTATCTCTCAGATATCACTTTCAGGAACAGGTTTATATGTGCTTAGACTAAGGGATGACCTAAACAGTAAGGACTGGGCTACCAAGATGATCTTCTGTACCTGCTAATTATCGCTGATACCATTGAACAACTGCTCCTGATACCAGTATAGTATAACTTTGGGGAGAACAAAGAGCTAAGGGCACATTTGTGTGGCATGTGTTTGTTGCTTAAAAAAAATGGATAGAGTTGGGGGTCTGAAGAAAGGGGGAGCACTGAGTTTCTAATTGTTTTAGGATATATGACAAGATGGTTTAATATATGTATACATTATGAAATGATTACCACAGTCAAATTAACACATCCATCACCTCACTTAAGGCACCTACTTTTTTGTGGTGAGAGCACTTATCTACGCTTTTAGCAGATTCAAGTATACAATGAAGTACAATTAACTATTGTCACCGTGCTGAACATTATTCATCTTATAACTGAAAGTTTGTACCCTGTGACCAACATCTTCTCATTTTCCCCACCCCACCTACCTAGCCCCTGATAACCATGATTCTAGTCTCTGGATCTATGAGCTCATCTTTTTTAGATCTCACATATAAGTGAACTCATACAGCCTCTGTCTTTCTCCATCTAACTTATTTCACTTAGCATAATGCCCTCTAGGTTCATCGATATTGTTGCAAATGACAGGAATCTCCTATTTAAGGCTGAATAATATTCTACTGTATGTGTGTACCACATTTTATTTGTTTATCCATCGGTGGACATTTAGGCTCTTTGGTATCTTGGCTATAATGAATATTGCTGCAGTTAATATGGGGATGCAGATATCTCTTTGAGATATTGATTTCATCTCCTTTGCATACATACACTGCAGTGAATTTGCTGGATCAGATGGTATCTGACAGGTATAGTCAGATCACTGCTCTCCTTATCAAGCTGTATATTTCTCCCTTCCAGCATTAATCTTCAGCCATTCTTCAGATTCCTCCTCATCACCCCTTTTTCCAAGAGGATTGATTCTAGAAGAGGTAATGAGTTTGGGCTCATTCTCTAGTCTCTCACTTCCTAGTTATGTTGCTACACTTCCAATTTCATTATTGTACTTTTGCAACTATTAGCATCTTGAAGATGGTGCAGGAGGTAAATTTGGATGATTTTATTTTACATTGAGCACCAAACAATTTTTCATGTTAATAATATTTTTTTGTTAATTATAAGGACATAAGAAAATTAATACCAAGGCAAGTCATGATTAAAAGAACATCAAGAGAAAGGGGGAAAGGGCATATGTTTAATTAGATTTTCTGGGTAACTGAAGGGTAAGAACAAAGCTGTTTTCTATTGTATTTGCTTAAAAGAAATATTCCACTAAGCTATCTGAGTCTACTGTCCAGACTTAGTAAATCAAGTATAATGATATACTTGAATCAGTCTTTACTGATTGAGGATTTTTCAGAGCTTCCAGCCATTATTCTGAGCATTAATTTTGATTGGTCAGAACTACAAATAAAATGAAGAGAGGAAGAGTAGAACTGAATGCATTCTGACCCCAGAATATCTCCTGAAAATTGTTTTCTTGACTAAGCTTGTTTCATTATCTCTTTCATGCACACAAAGGCAAAATGAGACATAACAGAATTAAAAAATAAATCTCATATCATTGAAAGCTCTAGGTAGTTGGGTTATCATTAATGAAGGCTTCTCAGAGACTCACAATGAATAGAGTTCAACAGTCCCACATGGAATTTGCTTTTCTATGCACAAGATGCTCCTGGTATGCAGTTGCTAACCCTGTGCTCTGAGCAATTTCTGCAGAGTGAGTAAAGGTTACACTGACATGTTCACTCTCTTCCCTGGTCCTTTTTGAAAGCAAGGACATGAGTTTGTCAGACTTTTCCTTAAGCTTGTTGTGTGGCCACAGTGGGAGCCCTGTCTCTCAGGGCTGAGACTCTGTCTGTTACCAGATTCCTGACCCATAGGAGGACTAAAACTGTCATCACAGCAGTGGATCACAACCCACTAGATCTAACAAAAAAAAAGGAAGGAAGAGAGGAAGGAAGGAAGGATGGATGGATGGGAAGACAACAAAAGAAAATCCCCCTCAAACTAAGTTACCTACTTGATCCTCAGGAAAAGAGAGGATCATTTGTACAGTTGCTTAAGCCAGAAACTAGGGTTCTTCCTTAATTCCTTCCTGTCCTTCATGTCCTCTTCTAGTGCAGTTTGTCTGCAACCTATGTCATTCCACTACTTTTTTTTAATTGGAGGATAATTGCCTTACAATATTGTGTTGGCCTCTTCCATACGTCAGCACGAATCAGGCACAAGTATACATAGTCCCCTTCCCTCCTGAACCTCCCTCCCATCACCCACCCCATCCCACCCCTCTAGGTTGTCACAGAACACTGGGTTGAGCTCCCTGTGTTTAGTAAAGCATAATATGCATACAGAAAAGTATATATATATATATATATACACACATATACATACATATATGTATTCTACTATATAAAAAGTCTTAAAATGAATTCACCTTACTCCATCCCAACTTGATCTCCATCTCTTACCTGTATTACTATATTAGCTTCCTCACCACTTTTATCCCTTTCCCTTCTGGTCCCTTACAGACATTCTCCACACAGAAGCCTGAGGGATCTTTTAAAAATGTAAATCAGATATGTATTCTACAAACTCACCTCCTATCACTCTTTCCCTCACCTGTAGCCCTCCAGTTACAGTTCTTGTTTTTGCTGTTTGCTTGTTAGTTCTAATGCTTCTAGTAGTCAAGTGCTTATCTCACTCAGGACTTTTGCACATGCACTCTGTCTGCCTATAATACCTCCCCTCGGATTGGTCTCCTAGATGGCCAGTCCATATTTATCAGATCTCAGCTGAAATATGACTTCTTCAGAAAGATCTTCCCTGAGCATCTGCCAAAATGAAGTCACCTCTCCGTGTATTCGGAGAAGGCAATGGCACCCCACTCCAGTACTCTTGCCTGGAAAATCCCATGGATGGAGGAGCCTGGTAGGCTGCAGTCCATGGGGTCGCTAAGAGTTGGACACGACTGAGCGGCTTCACTTTCACTTTTCACTTTCATGCATTGGAGAAGGCAATGGCAACCCACTCCAGTGTTCTTGCCTGGAGAATCCCAGGGATGGGGGAGCCTGGTGGGCTGGCATCTATGGGGTCGCACAGAGTCGGACACAACTGAAGCAACTTAGCAGTAGCAACTCCCTGTATTGTTTTTTATATTAAGACCCAGTTTTTCTCCCTCATAGAATTGATCACAATAGTAGCTTTACTGTTATTTTTTAAATCACCTCCACTAGTAGGATGTAAGTTCTGAAAACAGTGAGACCATTACTTTTCTGTTCATAATTTTATCTCCAGTGCCTACCTAGCCCAATATATGACACAGAGTAGGTGTCTAAAAATATGTGGTGAGTGAATGAGTGACTGAATGAATGAATAGTATTCTGAGCTGAAACCTCTGTTTTGCCACATTAATGTCTTCACTGCAAGAAGAGAGGATGGGCAAGGATTTAGGGAAGCTAGTATGCCTTTGAATTTGGAGGCATTTAAAGACCATACCTGTAAATCAAAAGGGAAAAATCAAGCTTATTCATTATGAACTAATGAGATTTAGGACTGAATGATAAAAATCTAATGATGCTAATTTCAGTTCTGAATGCTGGCTGCCAGTCTCTGAAGACAGGGTAAAACGGTAAGTAATAGGACACTGCAGCTTAATCCCCCAATTAGGAAGCAGTCATCACCCCCAGGGACAACTCCACTTGCTGATTGATTTTCTTTATGCACTGTAATTATATTCAGTACCATCTTAGGCTCCCTGAATGTCCTGGAGATCCCCGTTAGAGGTGGACCTTCCTTTACACAAGCCCAATGTATTAACAATTTATATTAGCACAAAGGATAAATTATGGAGGAATTCTTTCATGTCACAGAAGCATTCTTAATGAGTTCTTTGAATACGCAGTTCCCCGAGTGGATTTAAAATAGGATTTCATTTACAAAAATATGACTTAATTGTAATCTTTAGGGACACGTTGTCATCACCCCAAGCAAAGCAGTAAAGATGACTTTGCTCTATTTCCTGGTCACAGACTGAGCCTTCAGCCTACAACACCAGCTGAACCAAGCCCCTACCTCTGGCCTCCCATTTACCTCTAAGTTAGGCCACAGCACAGATTGATTGTTAATTCTATTGCACGGCTCAAGCACTAAGACCAGACAGCCATTTCACAAATTTGTGTCTTTGAGTGTGGTGGGGGAGGAATGCTTGTGGGGATGGGGGAGCTGCCTTCATGACTCACTGCTAACCCATGCCTGCTACTGGAAAAAAATAACTCTAAATGCACATCCTACTGCTTGTGAGTCAGGAATGTCATTTTCATTTATGAAGGATGGAACATTATTTTTCTCTAACATTTCAAGTGAATAACTTTACATACATTTTCCCCTCAATTTCCATAGGAATTTGATGCCATGGAAGCAATCAGCTACATGTCCCCAGAGCCTGGCAGAAACTCTTATTTTTCTTACAGGTACTTTAAGATCAATAGTTCTGAATTCCCCTCCACCCTCCAATTACATTCCTGGTGAAATCCACCCTGATTTAGGAGTTTGGGGGGAGATGGGGTGATATGAATTCCAGTGTTATTTTATAATTTTAGAGTCACATTTCCACTGAGTCTTAAAAGCTGAGTTTCAGGAGTTGAGAGCTTTCTTGCCATGTCCCCATTAAGACATGTTTGCCTCCCACTGTGAGACTCCCAAAGGTAGATTCATCACCGGTTATGTCAAGGAAAAGAGTGGAAAAGAGCAAAAGAGACATCCTCTCTGTTAACTCTCCAGGGCATAGTTTCTGATTTCTCTGTGGCTATTAGGTAAATACACCTAGTAGAACAAAACAGGAAATTTATTCCAGACAAGAAAAACCAGGGTCTTTGAGTTTTATCATATATGACGTATCTGATGGTGCTACCCACCTCCAGTAGTATGGCTCTTTTTCCAACTGGCTATATGTCTCTCCTTTCCTCAGGTCTAATGCGTGAATCTCACAGATATGGGTAATCTGACCACAATCAAAGAATTCCTCCTGCTGGGATTCGGGAGTCTCCATGGGTTACAGTTTTTTCTTTTTGGGATATTTCTGGGAATGTATGTAGTGACTTTGCTGGGGAACCTTCTTATCCTTATCGTCATTTCCCTTGATCGTAACCTCCAAACCCCCATGTACTTCTTTCTGTCCAATTTCTCCTTCCTTGAGATCTGGTACACTACCTCTATTGCCCCTAAGATGCTGCAGACCCTTCTCGTAGGTCCCCAGGTGATTTCTTTTGTGGGCTGTGTGGTCCAGTTTTACTTCTTCGGTTCCATGGCAGTAGCTGAGTGCTTTCTTCTGGCTGCCATGTCTTACGACCGCTACCTTGCCATCTGCAGCCCCCTCCAGTACCCATCACTCATGAACCTCCACATGTGTGTCCTGCTTGCAAGCGGGTCTTGGCTGGGTGGCTTCCTAACCCCTGTGGTCACTGTTGCCATGACTTTTCAGCTGCCATTCTGTGCAACCTATAAGATTGACCACTTCTTCTGTGACCTGGCCCCTGTGCTGAAGCTGGCCTGCTCTGATACTGAGATTGTGGAGAAAACCACCTTCCTCCTGGCCTCCTTTGTCACCATGGTGCCCTTCTTACTCACCGTAGCCTCCTATATCCACATCGTGGCTGCTGTCCTCAGGATTCCATCAGCTGCAGGAAAGCAACGAGCCTTCTCCACCTGCTCCTCCCACCTCACAGTGGTCACTCTGTACTATGGAACACTGGGAACGGTGTATGCCATCCCCGCAGCAACCCAGGCTGCTGTCCTGAACAAGATCTTCTCCTTGTTCTACACTGTGGTCACTCCCATGGTCAACCCCATCGTGTACAGCCTGAGAAACAAGGATGTTCAGAAGGCAGTGAGAAGGCTTATGAGTCACTGGGCATCTGCTAAGGGGAGCTCGGGGCCCCCACCACCCCCAGGGAGTGTTTTTTTTTCTCCGAACAGCCTGGGCTTCTATGAAGGACACCAAGCACTAGGCTGAGTACTTGGGGGCTCAGCCCACTGCTGCTCCCTCCTTCAAGGGAAAGAGCCAACAGAGTAGGAACCCTCCCCAAATCCTTACAGACCTAATGTTCTTGGGAATTCCAGGGTAATCCTTGCATGGTAAAATAAGTTTGCCAGACAAGTGACTCTCTCTGGCTCTTCTACCATGCCTCTTAGGGGAAAATTCAAAACACCCAAATTTGCTTGCTGCAAAAGTCTCTCTCTCTGTCTTTGTCTCTCTTGCTGTGTGTGTGTTATAGAAATATCTATTGGTGTGAAGGTTTTTGGTTTCATTATGTGCATGTGCCCAATGTGCCCTTGTGTATGCACACACACACACACACCTCTACATAAGCACACAGCTACCATACCCTTCTCCTACAAACTTAGGTGCCTTCCACTGTGCCTCTCCTCAGGGCTTATGCACATTCACGCTGCCTGCTGTTGTTTCTTAGATTGTCTGCCTCTCCGCTGATCAGAACCATGTCTAAAATCGTAGAGCAGCTATTGACTGTTCTGCTCATTTCAATAGGTAGTTAATCAAGCCCCTTGAAGACTGGAATAATATCATCCTTATTATTCTTGATGCCCCCTATCACTGTGCTCTACACAGAGGCAAGATAATTATTTGTTGATTGAATGAATCAATGACTAATCAAAGCAATGGAGGCTTGGTGGATGAAGAGAGTTTAAAACAAGTCACTTTTTTTTTCTGGCCTCTCCTCCTCATTTTTCTCCTCATGGTCATCGACATCCCCAACTCCCCCCACAGGCAGCTCTGACTGAGCCCCCTAATCTTGCTCCTTGCCATGCCCCCTCATCCACCTTCCCCACAGTGGCCAGATGTACCCTCCTAAACCCACACCTGACACTATACTTTCAGTTTATCACTCTCCATGGTTCTCCAGTGCCCCTGAAAAAGAGTCAGAGCCCTCCCCCTGGCTTGTGGCCACCTCTTGACCTCACCCCTCACCAGTCTCCTTCTCTCCCTCTGTGCTCCAGCCACACAAAACACCTCAAATAGACTTGGAAACCCTCTAAAGGGAAGATCACCTGCTCCATGTATCTCCCACAGCATCTAGATCCAGAGCAGCACAAAAAAAGTAGTTGCTCAAATAAGATGTCTTAAATTGAATGGTAATGGGACCTTCCCCTTCCTTTCCCCTTGTTTCCACTTATTGGCTTCTAGCACTTTGGCTTGAGGAAAAGGCAATCTTGATTGGCTGTCAGTGATGTGTGTCTTTTCCTATTTCACCTGCTTGCCCTCCAGGTAGGCACCACACGGGAGCAGATGGACTCCTTCCCCCCCCCCCACCCCGAGAAAAACCTCCTCCTGTAATATGAGTCAAAGAATGCCAAGTGGTTTGGAAAACACTTTCCCAGCTGGTTCTTCCTACTCCCTTCCTGACCACCCACAGAGTTCCCTCTTGTATAGGGTCTAATTGTCTCTAATCTAGCTTTAACTTCTTATAATTACCCTCAATTAGAAAATAGAGCCTGCAGAACACACTCCTTGTGGTTAAGACATGGATCCAGAGTAGAAGTGTAATTACTTTTTGGCCTCTCAGGGGTTCTGCCTAGCCTTCTGTGCAGACGTACAGAGTGGAAAGGCTACATCTGTTCCATCCATACATGTCTTTCTTTTATTCTTGAATCCAGGTTTCTGAGATAGTTGAGGGGTTTGTTTGGTGTGTTAGCTATATGGAAAAAAAATTTTTTTAATCTACTAGTCTAAGCTCAACTTGGCTTAGAAACCATCAACTATTTCCCAGTGACCTTAGGAAAAAGTCCGAATGCCCCATGGAAGTGACCAACATAACCTGTCAACTTTCAAGGGCCTGTAGCCCATCTAGAGTGTGTTCATGGCCAAAAAAGATATAACACTTCTCTCAGTCTCACATTTTGTTGCTTTTTTGCTCTCTGAACTCATTTTCTTCCTGAATGTTCCTCAAACCTGCTTGCCTCCTCATAACTTTCATGGATACTATTCTTTCTTCCCTTCCTTATTTCACTTTTTACTTGGCTCATTCTTTAAGTTCCACCCAGTTTCTTTATCATATGCTCTTAGAGCCTCCTAGCTTTTTCACTTTTTCATTATAAATTTCTCACAGCTGCACTAGAATATTCTGCATGAGATTTTATATATATATATATATATATATATATATATATATACACACACACACATACATACATCCTCTACCTGGACTAAAAACTGCACAAGGCAGGATCTGTGTCTGTTTTGTTTGAATACTACATCCCTAGTGCCCAGCACAGAGCTTAACAAGGAATAATTGTTCAATAAATACTTGTTGATAAAAGAATGAAAAAGAGCCATCTAAAGTTATTTTATTTATTTGATAAAGCCTTATGTTCCTCTCACTCAAGATGCAGTTATTTAATCTTGTTGTGGACTGATTAGTCTCACTCTGTTCCCAAAACCACAGTGTACCTCCCTATTCTGTGCCAATCATCACACAACTCTGTGTAATTTCCCCGAGGGAACTGGAGGAGGGTGTACGGCTCAGGACAACTCATCCCTACTGGTGAGAAACACGTCAAAGTGCATGTCCTTCTCACAGTGATAGTACAGCTTCCCTGCCAAACACAAAAGGCAGGACTTTTTTTATTATGGTGCTTTGGTTGATACACTGCTCCTGCAGTGTGAATAGTCTTTCTCTATTCAGTGAAACATTATGTTAATGATTGGACAGAGTAATTAATAGCAGGTCAGATTATATTCTCATGTCTCTGTACAAGCCAAAGAGAAATTATCCTCATTAACCTGATCAGTACAAACTGTCATACTAGATTAGAAGAGCTCCAGCTTCAATTTATACCTTAACCCTCGCTGTTTTGGCCAGATGGCTTGCTGGTACCTCCATGCTGCTACTTTGCTGGTACTTTCCTCACTCAGGAAAGAGGGAGAAGAAATCTGGAATGAGCAAGTTAAGGTAATGAAGAAGCAACACAGACTTCAGTCTTGCCTTAAAAGAAGTTTGCCAACAGTACTTGCCTCAAAATTAAGAACACATCCATGTTAGAATTTTTTTACGAGATGGCTAGGCTAGGATGTAGGGGAGGCTGCATGGCTCTCAAGGCAATGGCACTAATTTTGAAAGGTTATAATTGTGTTCCAGAGTATCATATCTGGAACTAGAACTCCAGAGAGAGGACCTAGAGACAGATGTCAGTACCTTAAGAGTAGAGTACTGCCAAGAGTTAGACAAGTATCATCAGGAACCCAAGCAAATGAATTGGGGTCTGAGTGGGATTCACAGATTAATTTTAGTACAAACCAAGAATAGAGGCAAACAATATTTTAGGGCTTTCTGGCAGGGGGCTCCACTGTTTCTAAGCTTTAGTGTTTCTTCTGCTTTTCAAGTTCTATAGACTCTTCAAATTTATCTTCTATGCCCAACTTCATCTGTAGTGCAAGATCATTCCTGGCAAAAACATGAATGAAGACAAAAGCAAAGTGTGGGGACATGATGTCTGATATCACTACTATTCTAGCTGGTCAAGATTAGTGTTTAATAAAACTGATATCAAATGGTGTTTCACAGTACTACTAAAGTAATTGGAGGGATTATGTGACAAAGACATCAAAATTTACATATACAAATGAGAGTTGTCCCTTTCATTGAAGTCCACTGGGAAACTATATAATTATTCGACTGATTCTAAAAACAAAATCAATGGAACTTATTTTTGAGTATTTTCTTTAGCTCCTTAGATACATTCTATTGAATTTCCTCAGCTGAGATTAACTTTCATCTTCTGAGGATGGATTTACATTCTACAAATGGCCAAAAGTCCCTTTGAGTTTAGTCTGATAAGTAAAGTAACTTTGGAGATCGAGGGTATCATTCAAAGAATGATTATTATTATTATTGTTATTATCTCTATTATTCTTAACATTATGAGTCATTAAATGTTGTCCAGGCTTATGGGTCAAATCAGAGATGGCCACAATCTGAAGATCAGATAGGCCATCAGGGCTTAGATTAACTCTAAAAAGGGCTTAAGTATTATGGAACGAACTCAAAGAGGTGACCAAAATGTCAGGGACACCTGGAAGTGGCAATAGTAGAAGTCAATGCAAGAAATAAGCAGAAGGAATCCAGGAGGTTCTCAGAGCTGATAGAAGTATAATTCTAAAGTAAGGGACAGAGTCCTGAGTAAGGAGCTCCCTTAGTGGCTCAGAAGTAAAGAATCAATCTGCAATGCTGGAGATACAGGAGACCTGAGTTCGATCCCTGGGTAGGGAAGATCATCTAGAGAAGGGAATGGCTACCCACTCCAGTATTCTTGCCTGAAGAATTCCATGGACAGAGGAGCCTGGCAGGCTAGAGTCCATGGGGTGACATAAAGTCGGACATGACTGAGTGACTAACACACACACAAGGATTAGAAAGGCATGAAGAGAAGCAAATCAGAATGCTACTCTCAGGGGAAATGGATTGTCAATTGGGGAACCAAATAAGATATTTGGATTCTAGAAGAAGTTATAGGAAATTAAGCAGGACTCCAATAAATTTATGGGATGCAAAAGTCAGAGTAAGACTGAATCTCTACTATTTCTCATGTGCAAGACTATAATTATTCCAAGAGCCAAGGACAGAGCTGAACCCACAGGGATTTTTTTAATGCCCTTAGCCACAACTAAAATTGAAAAATTGCCAACCTCAGCACTGTTGTGGTAAAAAAGCCAGGCATATAATTCTAATAGTACTATAGAATGACTACCCTATTAGCCTGCTTGCCTGTCTTTGAGAATTGAATTCTACATATATAGCATAATCATTGTTAGCAGAATAGTATCATTGTTGGAAGAATAGTTATCCTTATGTGTAGTTGGGTCCTGCACCCATTTTGGGATCTTTGGCACACTGAATTTGACTCTGAGGTTTCTAGAGCTTTCACTTCTTCGATATACTAGAAAAGCCATCTGCCACCCTGGTTACTATTCTGCTTGAGAATACTTTGTTTTATCCAACATCCCTTGAAAGTTCAGTACAAATGTCGAGTCCTTCCTGTTTTCATTCATTACTCAAAATGCACTAATATCTTTTCAGAAACTTGCTTGTGTTTAGGGTTTCTTCCAAAATAAGTTAGCTTTTTCATCCGAATTGGATTTCCAGCCAACGTTCTTCCTATTGCAAGGCATAGACATTTAACAAAGCAAATCTTTGACCTTTTCATTATTTCTATCGGGGTCCTATCAATGATTAGAAGATCAATTCGTACATCATCATGGACATCTTTCCTGAACCAATTCTTGCTCTTCACAAGAGCAATTCTTGCTATTCACCCTCTCGTAAGTATCTCTTAACACTTGCGAATTCATTTCACACAGTGTTGATATTGATCTTTTGCTCTAAACAATAGCCACTTATTTTTTCGATGACATGAAAATAGCATGAATTTCACCCCCAGTGCTAGCTAGCGCATGACTGATTGCCTGATGTTGACAATTTTGTTCCTGAAAGTTAAAGCATGTTTCCAGGTTGGCCTTGGTCACAGTTTCAAACATTGAGCAATAACGTCCATTTGGATTGCATAGAGGAAGACTCAAGGATGATTATTTTAGAAATTAGGACACTTATGTTGTCCTTTCTCTTTTGTGCATTTTGTAGTCATCATCCCAGGCCAGGACTAGCTGAAGGTCATTGCTCCATGGGCTTGAATATAGGTAAGGAGGGCTTTGAAGAACCCCTGAGTCTCAGCTTAGTTACTGACATGTACCTGTTATAGCACCCAAGAATATTTGTCTTATCCTATCTCTTGAGGAACTACAGTACATGGTAATGGTTAAGATAGCAGGCTGTGGAGTTAGAACTGGGTTTGAAACCTAATTTCACCATTCACTACCTTGGTTAGGTGGATCACTTTAACCGAATTGCAGTTTCCTCATTTATACAGTGAGATGATATCTACCCGCAAAGTTCACAAGGCTTGAATGATGCTTAGCACATGTTGAGCTGTCCACTATTAATTGGTGGGAAGGCCAGTCTGACTTAATGAAAAGTCAGAATTTCTTTCAAAGCTATAAGGGAATACCGCTAATACTGACTCTTCTTTTTCAGGAACTCGCTTCACAGAGAAATGTCAGAAACATATTCCATTCCAGCTGTGCTCCAAGGGGAGGCTGAGACTCTCTCAGGCTTGTGGGGTATATTCCTGCTTCCTTGGGACATGACCCCACACCCGTTATTCCTGAGCTAAAGACACTGCTGACCTTTAACTTCCCCACTAAAATGGCCTTGGCTCTCTCTTTTCTTAACTGTCACTACCACTAGCTAAGGACTGAGGGCTTCCATTAGTTCTTGATGTCTCTGTATACCAGGCTGACTTTATGCAGATGAACTTCTTTCTCAGCAGATTGATTAACTGAGGTCTCATTGTTTGTTATTGTTATTTCCAAATAAATACAGTGAATTGTTTTACCAAGTAGATGGCTTGATGGGATCCATACTAATAAATAGATAAATATAGTCAAGTTTCCAACTCTGAATATTCGTTGAAAAGACTGTTGATGAAGCTGATGAATACTTTGGCTACCTGATGTGAAGAACCAACTCACGGAAAAATACCCTGATCTGGGAAAGACTGAAGACAGTAGGAGAAGGGGGCGGCAGAAGATGAGATAGTTAGATAGCATCACTGACTCAATGGACATGCATTTGAGCAAACTCCAGAAGACAGGGGAGAACAGAGAAGCCTGGCATGCTACAGTCCATGGCATCACAAAGAGTCAGACACGACTTAGTGACTGAACAGCAGCAACAAATACTGGCTTCCTGTGTAAATGAAACACATTACCCATGTGATTCTAAGATATTCATTTACCACCAACTATCTCCTTTCTTTTTGTAGCTGGTGAAATAATAAACTCCTAACCTAGTTTATAAATAAGACAGTTTCAGATTATAAAATAGGGGAATCCAAATGAATGAGGTTTAGTTTGTCTATATTAACCCTAACTATAATGATATATCACTTATCTGAAAGTTCCCTTCCTAGAAACTATAATTGTCTAGTACTTTCAAAGCTAAACTCTAAAAATTAACCTTTATAAACCTGAGAGCAGCAAAATCTTGTATGCTACTGCTGCTAAGTCGCTTCAGTCATGTCTGACTCTGTGCAACCCCATAGATGGCAGTCCACCAGGCTCCCCCATCCCTGGGATTCTCCAGGCAAGAACACTGGAGTGGGTTGCCATTTCCTTCTCCAGTGCATGAAAGTGAAAAGTGAAAGTGAAGTCGCTTAGTCGTGTCCGACTCCTAGCGACCCTATGGACTGCAGCCTACCAGGCTCCTCCATCCATGGGATTTTCCAGGCGAGAGTACTGGAGTGGGTAGATTATATAAAATCCACACATCAAAACTCATGCAGAGTACTTACAGAAAAACTCCTAAGGCTCTCAGTCTTACTTTATACACAACTGTAACTCAGCATGGTTTGTGAGCCTAGGATAGAATAGAAGACATCAAAGGGCTACTGGAGGCATAAACAATATAATCAGCAAGCAAAAACTTTAGAAAGAAGACAGGATATGTCTTTAAAAATAAGATAGCCTGTGGCCATTTATTGGATGATTAAACAGTCTGATATACTAAGGACACACCTTATATTCCAGCCCAACTCAATGATTAGTGTCCTTAGAAATGACCTGGAGTCAACTTGAACAGGGCAAATTGTGTCAGGTCCAGTTGGCATGAAAAGAGAGGGATGGACAAAATAGATAAGGAGATTAACAGATACAAACTTTCAGCTTAAATACGTCAGGGGGATGTAATGTACACATAGGGTATATAGTCAGTAATGTAACAGTTTTGTATGATGATGGATGGTAACTGGTTTCATTGAGACGGTCATTTCATAATCCATAAAAATATCAAATTGCTGTGTTGTACAGTTAAAACTAATCTAATATTATATGTTAATTACAAATAACTTTTAAGACCATAGAGACATCTATTTGAAACAATTACAATGAAAAGGACTTGGCCACCGCAAGCACACTTCTATTATCTGAGACATGTACTTGCAAACATTTCCTTGCCAGCCAATGCCAAACAGATCAGGTGTTAAGGTATCTGCCAACCAAGCGTGTCACACTAGGCTCTGCCAGGCTGGCTTCAATGAACAGATAAGGGCTTGTAATGAGCACATTATTTACATGTAAATAAAGCAAATGATGGTGAAATATTCATGAAACTTTTTTTCTCCCCTCCCTGAAGCGGCACACATGGGAATATTAGCAGTGTAGGTGGTATCCCAGTTATTAACAACTTCGAGTTAATGAGGTAGCTGTTTTGCTGCATCTGTGTGTGGTGGGGGAGGGGGTTATTCTCTAGGGATAAATCCTAAACCTCCAGAGAGTTTATTAGACAAAAAGGATACTTGGGGCTGGTCATTTTGCCATACCACTTTTCAGAAGAAATGTGTTCCAGCAAAAAAGGAAGATATTGGGAAGGAAAAGTTATTTTTCCAGGTTTCTAATGAAGTCAGGGAATTTCCTCTCACCTTGTTACCAATAGTACACATACCCTCTTGGGGGGGCGTGGAGAAGTGCAAAATAATAGCCTCCCAAGGAGCTGTTATGGACTTGCTTTTAATAACTCCCCCTGAGCACATCTCCTAGTAAAGTTCTTTGTAGTTAAAATGCCTCCTTTAACTAAGTCATGTGCGACCAATTAAAACCACCAAATTCTGCAGTGAATACTGCACTAACTCCTTAATCCTAAAAATTAGTCTGCAAAGGAAGGAAGGAAAATGACGAAAGAAAGGGAGCCACTTACAAACTTAGCTTCAGGGAGTGCACAGGTTGCTTGTAAGTAAATGCACTGTGTGTGTATCGACACAGAATGATTTTTGTGCATTTTGTAGGGAGACATTTATGTGAAAGATGGTGTGTGTGTATATATTCATACCCATATATATCTGCACATATATGGATAATCTGACTGTTTATGTAAATAGAATGTTTACACTGGGGCCGTTTAGTGGAGGGATAAAGAGTTTAATATATTTCGACATGGCTCCTAACAACAGCCTACGTCTAAGCCCAGCCCCCAATAATGAGTGCCCTTAAAGATGGCTTGAAATCATTCAGAAAAAGTTGTATCAGGCTCATTTTGGTATAAGAAAACCAAAAGCTATCTGTTTGAAGCAAATTATAAAGGACATTTTTATTTTAAGTGGTGCTTCTATTATTTCAGACATGCATGTATAAAGAGCTTCTTTCCCAGCCAGTTGCAGACAGATTAAGTGTTATAGTATCTGCCAACCAAAGCAGGTCACACTAGATTCTGTCACTGTGGGTATGGGTCTCTGTGTGTGGTGTGTGCATGGATGCATATGTGTGTTTGTGTGTGATTGCTCCAGTTAGGGTGTGTTTATGCACGTAGAAATGGGCAGATGTGAGGAGAGGTACATTTTTTAATGAATTCAATCTGACTTGAACACCTGGTTTCCGCTAGCATCTTACTTTGATTATCATTGTTCCTAGTTTCCCATTCTGGATCTCTATTTTGCCTTTTTCAATGGCGGGCGCACAGATCAAATTTGGCTCAGTTGGAGATTGTCCGGATTACCTGACCCTGCCCACCTGTTGAGCCTAGCAATGCCATTACCCACCCTGTAGCCTCAACTGCATCCTCTTGCCAAAGCTGACACCTGTTCTTTGGTCGATTCTGGCCAGAGCTACTTCCTTGAAACTGACCTAATGACCCTGCTTAGGCTAAGTTAAGCACTAGTCTGGGCAGAACTAAAGGGCAGAAGTAAGGTGACAAGGTTGGGCTGCAGGTCTCAGCATGGTGTGAACCAGGCTCCCCTGAGGACAGTAGGAACCTGGATGCATGAGAGGCTGCCTGATGTGAGGAGTACTGATTCGGGGGTGGGGGAAAGCAGACCAGAAGCTCCCAGGATCCTTGATCCAAAGAGAAAACCAAGTGAAATGAAATGAGAGCCAACTGTGGAAGGTTGTTGGAAGGTAATCAGTGGCAGGAAGGAAGAAGAGGAGAGAAGAATGAAAGAAAATACGAAAGTCTTGGAATATCATTCCAAAGAGAGCTAAGAAGTCCCAATGCTGTCCCTAGGAACACACAGGACAACTATTCATTGAGAGACTACTACGTGTTAAGGGCTTCCCAGGTGGCTCAGCGGTAAAGAATCCACCTGCAATGCAGAAGACTCAGGTTCAATCCCAGGTTGGAAGATTCCCTGGAGAAGGAAATGGCAGCACACCCCAGTATTCTTGCTTGGGAAATCCCATGGACAGAGGAGCCCGGTGGGCTACATTCCATGAGGTCCCAAAGAGTTGGGCACGACTGAGCCACTAAACAACAACAACTATTACATGTCAAGCAATTGCCAGGCACTGGATGTATTTCAGGAAACAGAACATAGTCCCTTCTTTCAAGGAGTAAGCTTTGTATTTGAGGTCAAGAAGCAAGTTGTTTTTCATATTTCTCTGTGAGAAGTTCCACAATAGATGTGAGAAAACTTTTCCTGGAAAAATGGAGTTAGGCAGGTGAATAGTGGGGCGGAGAATGAATATTTAAAGGCTACCCTTTGGCTTCAGGATAAAGTCCAAATTCCTTGGCTTGGAATAGAAGGCCCTTCATGAACCGGCTCCAGCTTCTCAGTTCTCAGTTGTCACCACCGTTGCCCACACTCGCTAGATCCAGCCATGTCGGATTACTTGCAGTAGCTTGGACATGCACACTCTCTTTCACATCCAAACCACTGCAGATGATCACTTTATATGGAATGGCTCCCCAGGCCCCACCCATGCAACCCTACTTATTTGACTCAGCTCAGATAACACCTCTACTGCGAAGTCTTCCCTTAACCTGACCAACCCCTTGCCTCGGATTAGTTTGGGTGCCTGTATTAGTTTGCTAGAGTGGCCATAACAAGTACCATAAATTGAGTGTACTAAACAACAGAATTTTTTTTCTTCTAGTTCTAGAGGCCAGAAGTCCCAGATTAAGGCAGCATTGATTCCTTCTGAGGGCAGGAAATATCTAACCCATGTCTCTCTCCTAGTTTCTGGTGGTTTGCTGGCAATCTTTGGTGCTTCTTAGCTTCTAGACATATCACTGCAGTCTCTGCCTTCATCTTTATGTGGTGTCTTACTGTGTGTGTGTGTGTCTTTCTGTCTGAATTTCCTCTTTTTATAAGAGCACCAGTCATATTCCAGAAGACTTAATTTTAACTTAATTACCTCTGTAAAGACCATATCTCCAAATAAGGTCACATTCTAAGACAGTGCGAATTAGGATTTCAACATATCTTTCTTTGGGGAACAAAATTCATCTCATAACAATGATTCTCTCTTTCTTTCCCCAGCACTGACATAGGAAGCTATACTTATAGCATTAATCAATATAATTATAACTTTCTGTTTACTTAGGGATTAGATCTGATAGATAGAGTGCCTGAACAACTATGGATGGAGGTTCGTGACATTGTACTGCTGCTGCTGCTGCTGCTAAGTCGCTTCAGTCATGTCCGACTCTGTGCAACCCCATAGACAGCAGCCCACCAGGCTACCCTGTCCCTCGGATTCTCCAGGCAAGAACACTGGAGTGAGTTGCCATTTCCTTCTCCAATTCATGAAAGTAAAAAGTGAAAGTGAAGTCGCTCAGTCGTGTCCGACCCTCAGCTATCCCATGGACTGCAGCCCTCTAGGTTCCTCCGTCCATGGGATTTTCCAGGCAAGAGTACTAGAGTGGGGTGCCATTGCCTTCTCCGGTGACATTGTACAGGAGGCAGTAATCAAGACCATTCCCAAGAAATGTAAAAAAGCAAAATGGTTGTCTGAGGAGGTCTTACAAATAGCTGAGGAAATAAGAGAAGCAAAAGGCAAAGGAGAAAAGGAAAGATATACCCATCTGAATGCAGAGTTCCAAAGAAAAGCAAGGAGAGATAAGAAAGCTTTCCTCAGTGATCAATACAAAGAAACAGAGGAATGCAATAGAATGGGAAAGACTAGAGATCTCTTCAAGAAAATTAGAGATATCAAGGGAACATTTCATGCAAAGATGGGCACAATAAAGGACAAAAACAGTATGGACCTAACAGAAGCAGAAGATATTAAGAAGAAGTAGCAAGAATACACAGAAGAACTACACAAAAAAGATTTTAATGACCCAGATAACCACAAGAGTGTGATCACTTACCTAGAGCCAGACATTTTGGAATGTGAAGTCAAGTGGGCTTTAAGAAGCATCACCACGAACAAAGCTAGTGGAAGTGATGGAATTCCAGTTAAGCTATTTCAAATCCTAAAAGATGATGCTGTGACAGTGCTGCACTCAATATGCCAGCAAATTTGGAAAACTCAGCAGTGGCCACAGGACTGAAAAAGGTCAGTTTTCATTCCAATCCCAGAGAAAGGCAATGCCAAAGAATGCTCAACCTACTGCACGATTGTACTCATCTCACACGCTAGCAAAGTAATGCTCAAAATTCTCCAAGTGAGGCTTCAAAAGTACGTGAACTGAGAACTTCCAGATGTTCAACTCGGTTTAGAAAAGGCAGAGCAACCAGAGATAAAATTGCCAACATCCATTGGATCATAGAAAAAGCAAGAGAGTTCCAGAAAAACATCTACTTCTGCTTTATTGACTATGCCAAAGCCTTTGACTGTGTGGATCACAAAAATCTGTGGAAAATTCTTAAACAGATGGAAATACCAGACCACCTTACCTGCCTCCTGAGAAATCTGTATGCAGGTCAAGGAGCAACAGTTAGAACTGGACATGGAACAACAGGCTGGTTCCAAATTGGAAAAAGAATATGTCAAGGCTGTATATTGTCACCCTGCTTATTTAACTTATACGCAGAGTACATCATGTGAAATGCCAGGCTGTATGAAGCACTAGCTGGAATCAAGATTGCCAGGAGAAATATCAGTAACCTCATATATGCAGATGACACCACCCTTATGGCAGAAAACGAAGAGGAACTAAAGAGCATTTTGATGAAAGTGAAAGAAGAGAGTGAAAAAGATGGCTTAAAGCTCAACATTCAAAAAACTAAGACCATGGCATCCGGTCCCATTACTTCATGGCAAATAGATGGGGAAACAATGGAAACAGTGACAGACTTTATTTTGGGGGGCTCCAAAATCAGTGCAGATGGTGACTGAAGCCATGAAATTAAAAGACATTTTTTCTCCTTGGAAGAAAAGCTATGAGCAAACTAGACAGCATATTAAAAAGCAGAGACATTACTTTGCCAGCAAAGGTCCATCTAGTCGAAGCTATGGTTTTTCCAGTAGTCATGCATGGATGTGAGTGTTGGACTATAAAGAAAGTTAAGCGCCAAAGAATTGATGCTTTTGAACTATAGTGTTGGATGAGACTGTTGAAAGTTCCTTGGACAGCAAGGAGATGAAACCAGTCTATCCTAAAAGAAATCAGTCCTGAATATTCACTGGAAGGACTGATGGTGAAGCTGACGCTCCAATACTTTGGCTGATGCAAGGAACTGACTCATTGGAAAAGATGCTGGGAAAGATTGAGGGAAGGAGGAGAAGGGAACGGCAGAGGATAAGATGGCTGGATGGCATCATGAACTCGATGGATATGAGTTTGAGCAAGCTCCGTGAGTTGGTGATGGACAGGAAAGACTAGTGTGCTGCAGTCCATGGGGTCACAAAGAGTTGGACATGACTGAGCAACTGAACTGAACTGAACTGAAACTGTGAGCTATGTGATGGCAGGGAGTGTGCTTTATGCATTGTTGTAATAGTACCTGACACAAAACCAAGCACATAGTAAGTATTCAGTACATATTTGTCACAATATAAGTGTCATTCCTTTGATCAGAGGCCAATCCCTTCACATATACACTGGACCTTGGACCTTCTAGTGTTTGCAGGGACCATGAAATACTATAACCCTCTGATCTCCTACATCTTCAACTTCTCTCTTTCTAATAAGTTCTTCTTCCTAATAGTATTAAAATATTTTCTATTGCTTCACATTGTAAAAACAAACATCTTTCTTTAAGCAACTTGTTCTCACCAAATCAATTTCCCTTTAGAACCATGTTTCTCCAAAACATTATCTACACACAGTGTCTTCTTTCCTTCTCCTTTTATTCATTTCTGTATCTCACTCCAGGATGACTTTTGCAGTCATCACTCTATGAAATGTCCTTTTAGTGAGGTCATCAATGTCCTCCATGTCACCAGAGGCAATGGACTCTTCTCTGTCCTCAGATTACCCCTCCTCTAAGCAGCCTTTGGTATAGCTTACCAGGCTTTCTTCTTTATAACACTCCTTTCTCTCTACTTGCATGAGCCTACACACATGGTTTTCCTGCTACCTCTCTATATCATCCTCACCCTTATTCTTCCTCTGAAGTGAAAGTAAACATGATCGTCACTCAGTGTGCCTGACTCTTGGTGGCCCTATGGACTGTAGCCCACTGGGCTCCTCTGTCCATGGGATTCTCCAGGCAAGAATACTGGAGTGGGTTGCCATTCTCTCTTCTCTAGGGGATCTTCCCGATCCAGGGATCGAACCCAGGTTTTCCACATTGCAGGCAGATTCTTTACAATCTGAGCCACCAAGGAAGCCCAAGAATACTGGAGTGGGTTGGCATTCTCTTCTCCAGGGGATCTTCCCGATCCAGGGATCAAACCCATATCTCCCACACTGCAGGCAGATTCTCTATCATTCACAAGGGCCTGTTCTTGGCTCTTTTCTCTTCTTTCTCTAAACTGTTTCTCAACATGATTCCCCCCATTTCCATGATTTTAACTGCCATCTACATGCTGACGGCTTCTAAATTCATATTTCTTGCCCAGATAGCTCTTCTGAGTTGAGAATAGTATATTTACTACATACTTAACATCCACTGCTATATCAGTATATTCTCACACATTTCTCTTCATATCTAGTCCTGTTCCAGGGTTCTTTCATCCCAGTGAGTGGCACAAGCACATATTCAATTCACAAACCTGTAACCTAAGTTATTTTTGATCCCTCATCAAACTCTACAGATTCTACCTTTGAATATATTGAGTTCAATTCATTTTTCCCCATCTCTGCCACTACTCTTCTAGTCCTTACCACCATTGTTTCTCACTGCTAACATTGTAACGGTGTCCTAATTGGTTTTTCAATGTCTATTAGCCCTCCAGTTCCATTAAAAGTCATTTTCCACATAGCAGCCAGAGTGATCTTAAAACATAATACGAATTCTGTCACTCTACTAAAAGTGATTCAAAGAGTTCTAATCTCAGTTACAACGAGATGAAGTGAGGTCTTGTATTATCTGGTTGCTGCTGATTTTTCCAGACCCATCTATGATGTTCTCCCCTTTGATCACTTTGTTGTAACCACACTAGGCTTTTTTCTGTTCCCCAAACACTCTAAAGTCTTTACTACTGCAAGACCCTGCTGCTAGCTAGTCCCTCTGTTGAAATTCTCCCCTGCTTTATCAGAGAAATTGTCATATCTCCCACACAATTCAAATTATGTATGCTTGTTATATGCCTTCCTAGCAGCCTATGTTTTTCCCTTATAGCATGTATCACAGTATTAAATTATGGAGAATTGTCAGTATAACGGTAGTACTTGAAGTCAGTGAAATAATAATAATCTAGTAAGTGAGGAAGACATATAACCATTCAACTCTTCTTTCAACTAGTAGTCATTGTCTGTCTCCTATGTCAATAAGAGCTATGCCTATAGCTCTAGGCACTGAAAATGCAGTGGTAACACACCAGATAATGTGATTACTCCTTGAACGTAGGTCCACAATGAATCCCCTGGGGATACAGGAGCGTATCACTTTACCTAATGTGTTGGATGGGAAAAACAATCAGGTAAGATTACCTGGTAAGGATTATGATGAATCCAAGTATTAAAATCAATGGGACATCAACCAGGTGAAAAACAAATATGGGCAGGAGTTTTCAGACAAAAGGCAAGAGTAAGGATGCACCTGTGTGATATGGGTAAATTGTGAAATGGTGGGAGATGAGACTGGGGAAGGAAGCAGGAACAGGGTCATAGAAGACTTGACTCTCATGCTGAGGAGCTTGGATTTGATCATGTGAGGACAAGTATCAAATGTTTACTGTATGAAGTGTACTATGCTGGATACTTGAGAGTTCAGCTAGAAATGACCTTCTATCTCTGTCTTTAAAGGGTTCATAATCTCACTGGAAAGATAAGGCATGTACACAGAACTGTGAAGAGCAGTGCATGCTTACTTGTCAAATAAAGGGGAATAGAGTACTTCTGACGCGGGAGAAATTACATGAGCAAAACAGCAGGGAGAGTTCTGAAAGAAGGTAGTGATTGAGTTGGGTCTTAAAGGAAAAAAAGGGGTATATTTAACTAAGCAAGGGACATTCTGAACATTTGTGTTTGTTCATATGTTATACTGAAAGCTTCATTAGGTCTTTACATTAATTTTTGTTTGTAATGTGTTTCGAATTAATTATAAAATTATTCTTTAAGGTAAATAAAAATATTGTGACTTTATGTGCAGGGATTTTCTTTATAGACAGTGCTTTCAAAACTACAGTCGATAAGCAATGTAAAAATATCAGCTCTGAGTAATTTGAAAACCAAGGCCATCAGATTATGAAATTTTTGAGGTCAGAAGCTGTTATCTACATTGTTCACTGTTCTATTCCTAGCACCTAGCATGATACCTGGATAATATTAGTCTCAACGCATATTTTTGATTGTTCCTTTAGCAGAGTCTTTTTGCTTCCCTTCTCTCTTCAAATGTAGCTTGAATATGTCAGTTGATGTTTGGTAGCTGGTAACTGATACAACAATAAGGAACAAAAGCACAAGTGAGGCCATCAAGGGTAACTTAGTTACACAGCAGAAGGCAGATCTGGGAGGGGTGCATAAAGAAAGAAAAACACAGTGAGTAGCTGTGAATGCTAAAGAAAATTCAACTAGAAAAGAGAGCCTTGAGGCAATCTACGCGTCTAACAAATTGCTCTAAGTGCTTAATGCACATTCCTCCAAAACTATCCTTCTAGTGTGTTTCTGTATATTTTATTAGATTCTACTTTCATCTTTCTTAGTCCTAGGCCAAATATGGGTGCAGTATTACTATTAGCCATTTACCACAGTCAGTCTCACCACCAGAACTCTAGCCTGAGTGCTAAGCAAATAAATATGCTCTCTTCGTTTAGGAAACTCTCAGTTCCTCCTGCGGTAGCACAGTTACCACTCCTCCTCCAACCTCGAGATCTCCCAGTCTAATTTATAAGGCACACACACACGCATACACACAGAGAGAAGAAACTGAACACAACTAAAGCACACCTGCCAATCCTTACCTCCAGGATTGAGGTTTTGAGGGGATTGTATGCAGCATTATTCATTGTCTGTCCTAGAATGGCTCCCCTCCCACCACCTAGGAAGTACTCCTCCCATTTCACAGTATCAGTTCACTCAAGGAAAACTAGATCACCTCAAGGTTGTTCAGTCACTAAGTTGTGTCTGACTCTTTGCAACCCTATGGACTGTAGCATGTCAGGCTCCCCTGTCCTTCAGTATCTCCCGGAGTTTGCTCAAATTCATGTCTCTTGAGTCAGTGATGCTATGTAACCATCTCATCCCCTGCCACCCCCTTCTCCTTTTGCCTTCAATCTTTCCCAGCATCGGGGGCTTTTCCGATGAGTCAGCTCTTCACATCAGCTTCAACAACAGTCCTTCTGATGAATATTCAGAGTTGATCTCCTTTAGGATGGACTGGTTTGATTTCTTTTCAGGGCAACCAAGACAAATATACTAACTTTTCCCCCAAATCAGCTAAATAGATGATTCAGAGATTAATCAATATTTCAGGTTATGAAGATTATCATTTACCCTGTGCTTTCCTAATCAGGCCTTCAGACTGTCATAATTTTTGTTGATTGAATGGAGCTCATCATTGTAGGATCAAACCCTCAGCTTCCTCGGGGACTCCTTGACATCTTTGTTTTTGAGGCTATAGATAAGGGGGTTACACACTGGAATGACAACAGTATAGAGCAAGGAGACAGTTTTGTTGAGAATTGGCACCTGGCCAGAGAAGGGCAGCGCACAGACTAGGATCAAGGTCCCATAAAACAAGGTCACAACCACTAGATGAGAAGAACAAATGGAGGCCTTCTGCCTACAAGTCACGGAAGGTATATGCAAGACTGTGAAGAGAATCTTCCAGTAGGAGGCTAAGGTTATTCCAAATGGGGCTAGAGTCACCAGTGCTGTTAGATTCATGCAGACCAGAGTGACTAGCTGGGGATCTGAGCAGGAGAGCTTCTCCAGAGGCTTCACAGAAGAAGTGGTCAATCTCATTGCCATCACAGAAGGTCAAGCTGGATACCATAGCAGCCTGGACTGCAGCTGCCACTGTGAAGCCACTAACCCATGAGCCAATTACTAGCCTCAAACATATAGTTCCATGCATTAGTGCTGGATACTGCAAAGGCCGGCAGACAGGCAGGTATTGGTCATATGACATCACTGCCAGAAGATAACATTCAGTGAAGTACAGCTGAATAATACAACCTACCATGGAGATCACTGTCTTCTCTCAACAAGTCCACGAGCAAACTGGGCATGATATTGGATGTATAACAGACCTCTAGGCATGAGAGGTTTGCCAGAAAAAAGTACATTGGTGTCTGGAGACCCTGCTGCATGCTCACCAGGATCATGACGAGGAGATTCCCAGAAATGGTGGCTAGGTAGACAATGCCAAACACCAAGAAGAGCAGGGGAGCCAATGCTTTGAGGTCTCCAAACCCTAGTATTATAAACTCAGTCACCATTATAGTGGTATTTTCTGGCCCCACAGAAGTCACAAGTTCCAGGGGATGTATCAGTTTCTTCATACTATTACTTCCGATTACCATAGATTTCCTACATAGTACAATTCTATCAGTGGTTGGAGCTCTGCACTGATTAGGGCATTTGGCGGGGATTGGCCTTCAATTGTAGCCAGTTAAATTTGCCCTCAGAAAAACTTGTATGGAAATTAGCTGAACTTGTCATCTAGCCAGGGTGTGGAATAGGGATGAGGAGACCAAATGGAGGAAGGAATGGCTCAGTGAAACTCTATCTCCATCCCTAAGGAAACATGTTTAGTCCACGCCTGGCATCCTTTGTCCCATTTTGGGTAGAAGAAATTCCCAAGGAAAATTCTTACTGCTGCTACTGCTAAGTCGCTTCAGTCGTGTCCGACTCTGTGTGACCCCATAGATGGCAGTCCACCAGGCTCCCCCATCCCTGGGATTCTCCAGGCAAGAACACTGGAGTGGGTTGCCATTTCTTTCTCCAATGCATGAAAGTAAAAAGTGAAAGGGAAGTCGCTCAGTCGTGTCCGACTCTTAGTGACCCCATGGACTGCAGCCCACCAGGCTCCTCCGTCCATGGGATTTTCCAGGCAAGAGTACTGGACTGGGGTGCCATTGCCTTCTCCGAAAATTCTTACTAAATGTTGACAATTCAAAGAAATGGCAGGCCAGATAGCAAATCATATTCATTATCTTCTTTATCACAGCAGGAAATAGAAGCTGAAATGTCAGGACTGAAGCAAAGAATCATTCCATTGATGTTACTGGCCATCCACGCTTGTTTGGTAGTGACAGCTCTGAGACAGCATAACAGTAGTTGCTGGAGAGATAGTAGATTCTGGAAAACCAGGTGTGCATCCTAAAACAGAATACAGATTTCTTGTTTTTAAATTCTTCCCCATAAGCAGCTGGACTTTAGGCTTCTGGGGAGAAAACCTAAGAGCTGACATTGGAAGCTGGGGCTTAAACTCATGTGTATACACCTGAACAGAAAGACACATACAGACACACACATATATCTGGATCTACACAGTCAAGAGGAGATCCACATGTGCTACCATCTTTGCCATCACTTTTTAAATTTGTTTTTCCAGGAATAGTGTTCTACAAGTGAAATACTTGCTACATGGGATGTTGCCTGCACATCCAAAATACTGACATGAGGGAAGTAGTGGCCATTGATAAGATCACAAGGTCCAAATCACCAGGCTTTTCATATACATCATCAGCAGTGGAAAAGAAACTAGTGTGTTTTCTCATTTAACTTTTCTATTGGTTTTTGTGAGGCAATATAGTATAATTATTAAACACTTGAACTCCTCTGCCACACTGCCCAGAATCAACTCCCAGCCTCTCTATTTATTAACTATGTGACCTTGGGTAAGTTACTGAATAATACAACCTACCTTGGAGATCACTCTGTTCTCTCTCAACAAGTCCACGAGCAATATTGGATGCATAACAGACCTCCAGGCATGAGAGGTTTCAGCCAGAAAAATTATCATTGTATTTTCTTAAAGTGTGGTTTTGAGGAGTAAGTACATGTAAAGTAATTAAAATAATGCCTGACACACAGTTAGCACTAAATAAACATTAAAGATTTTTCTTTACAAAATAAAAAAATGTTTTCAGCCCCACAGAAGCATTGACCAACATCATTAGTCACTATACTTGAATAAGAATATGCAATATAAATGCACATGAGAAAAATTGTACATCTCTCATTACTTCTTTTGGGCTTCCGAGGTGGCGCTAGTGGTAAAGAGTCCACCTGCCAATACAGGGCACACAGGAGACACAGGTTCAATCCCTGGGTTGGGAAGATCTCCTGGAATAGGAAATGGCAACTCACTCCAGTATTCTTGCCTGGAGAATCCCATGAACAGAGAAGCCTGGTGGACTACAGCCCATAAGGTCAGAAAAAGTCAGACAAGACTGAGCAACTGAGTACATTACTTCTTTACTGTTCCTTATTATCACTTAATTTCAGTTTTGTGTGACTCCAACATTCATGATCTTTCCACTACACAAACTGACGCAGTGCCTGTTTTATTTACATGTATATGTTCACCTTTGTTTATATGCAAAGAACTTTCAGAATTCTGTCTAAAGGATTAAAGGCAGACTTACAATCATGTAGCTTTAACCCAGCCTTCTTCCTGTATGTCTACTTTGCACCAGATACCCACCATACACAAGCCATAGGCAATCACACTCTTCTTCAATTCCTTCCCAGCTTGTGACCCTTGGTTCTGCCTCCTTTGAGAAGGAACTTGGGGTTTTTATTGGGTATTCTCAGCACAGACTCCCACCTCTTTCTCAAGAGCTATGGCTCAGATTCATTCTCCCTGGTTTCCCCAATATTGAGACCATCCTTAACCAGTTCTTTAGAAAATGAATCCCTACCCCAACTTTGTGACTGCCTTTCTTTCTTTTTGATTTATTTTTTATTTATAGCACCTATCATCTCTAATATACATTTAACTTAATTTCCTTCTAATTATCTGTCTCTTTTATTACAGTTTTCACAAGAGCATAGATTTCCTCTCTTTTACTCACTACTCAATCCCCAGAACCTAGAACATGGCCTGACACAAAGTAGACACAATAAATATTTGCTAAATGAATTAATGAGGCACTATGATAGAGTGAACATTTTTGTCTTTGGAGCCAAACAGAGCCATTTTCAGATCTTAGCTCAGCCACTTTACCAGTATGTCACATTTGGACATTCGTATGAACTCTATGAGCTTTCCCTTCCTCATGTGTTAAATACAAATTTAATAGAGCCTGTTGGGGTCCCCAAATAGCCCTTCTCTCCTTCTTCTAGAGCAGGGGTTGGCAAAATTTTTCTTAAAGGCCAGAGATTTTAGGCTTTGCAGCCCATCCGGTCCTTGTCGAAACTATTGAGCAATGCTATTGTAGCGAGAAAGCAGCATAGACATTATCAGTACATACATAAATGGGAGTGACTGTGTTCCAATAAAACTTCATTTACCAAAAAAATAGTCTTTGAGCCTCAGGCTATAGTGCCAACCTCTGTTGTTGAATACTTAGCTGCCTAGCTAAAATCCACATTTCTTTTGCAGCTGGATCAGGCCAACTGGATATGAAGGGAATGATGTATATAATTTTTAGATTGTGCTCTTAAAAGAAAAGTACCTATCCTCATCCTCCCCTTTTTAGTATTTCCACTGGCTGGAATACAGACCTGAGAGCAAAATCAGCAGGTGCCATCTGGGACTGAGATGGAGACTGGGTATTGAAAATAACACAGCAACAACACGAAATGGCCTGAACCCTCAGCGTGGTGAGCTAGAGTAATCCTCAACAGCCTACCTGGCCCTTTTGTGGAGATAAACACATTTCTATTTTGTCTAAGTCATCAAAGGCTTTAATCATTTTGTTACAACAGCTTAACCTGTACCCTAACAAATGATTCTAGCTATCTGCTGGGTTATTGTGATTATTCAACAAGAGTCCATAGAAAACACCTAGAACAGTGGTTGGCAAATAGCAAATGGCAGCTACCATGGTTTCTGTTGTTAGTGACGTCATTCCTCATGTCCATTCTCTCCCTTTTCTGGCATCTTTAAATACCTTATCCTAACCTAATTTTGGTTCCCTTGAGACCCAATGCCTGGTCAGGCCCAACAACCTTTGATATGGATTTTAAAATTTCCTGTTTCCATGGGCTCAAAAACTACCCACTTGTGCAGGAAGGGACTTTCAACACAAACAACCAGATTTTGCCCTTTTCCTAAAAACAGCACAAATACATTTGGCTGATTTGGGCCTGGTTCATATTCCTAACAAGCTAAATAATCAGTCTTCATACTGGGGTACACAGAACCCAAGATCAATGGTGTTTAAGTGGGGGAGGTTTTGCACACATTCCCCACTAGATATTTGGCTATATCTGCAGACATCTCTGGTTGTCAAAATTGGAGAGGGGTGTTTAGTGGTTAGAGACCAGGAGTGCTCCTAATCACCTTATAATGCACAGACAGCCTCTTACAGAAAAATAATTATCTAACCCCAAATGTTAATGGTGCTGCTCTTGAGGAACCCTACCAGAGAGGTGCATAACAACTTCCCAAAGAGGTATGCAGAGAGGGACAGTTTTAAGAAAATTAATTTCCAATGTATATGTGGATTATTCTCTAAAACTGATCTAATGTGAATGTGCCTGAGGTTGAAGAATTATTCTGGTCTTCTTTTCTCACCTTCCCTTTCACAATTACCCTTCTCCCTCTTTATGAGAAAGGTCTACTCATTAGGCATCTTGAATCTTACCATTGTTGCAGTCGCTTTCTTCTGTGAGTTCCCAGAATACAGCAGAGCTGAGTGGATAAGATCTTGAAAGTTAGAGCATAGTCCAGGTTCTAATTAATTCTCTGTTACTCACTCTGTGACTTACTTGCTTGTTTATTTTAACACTTTGCAGAGTTCTGGTAATGGGGCTTTTTTGTTAGTTTAAAATTTCATGGTACATATATATTTTGTTGAATGTATAATAGGATGATCAAGAGAAGACTTTCAAGTATAAAAATATCACATTAGAATAAATTTCAATGGGGAAAGTGACTGGAAATGTGAGTTCAAGTAGAAAAGGTAAAGATGTTAAGTGCCTGACTGTTAGAGAACTTGTCCATCTATATTTTACTGGGTGAAAGTGGACATCAAAATACCACAGTATTTAGAATCCCTTGAAAAAGTTAAAAGAATGAGGCAAGAGTTTAATTTTAAATTGCCAGTATTTACAAGGTGACAAAAATTATAGTGTTCACATCCATTTGAACTCACAATGAAAAGCTTCTAGATGTCAATTTGAAAATGTGTAAGGGGCAGAGTATAGTACAAAGTTTAAAGAGCTAGGCTCCTGCTGAATCCCCTCTGCATCCTTTCTTGCTTGATGAAAAAACAGAAAGAGGAAAAAAACCAGTCACATAGAGATGTGATTAAAATGCAGCAGCAAGTCCGGCTGTACAAGACTGGTTTTCTCCGGTCCCCACTCACCCTGCCAGCTAGCTTCCAAGTGTTTTTTTCTCCTGTTCAAGAAGTTCTTCATGCTCTCCCAGCCTTTCTTTCAAACCAATACCTATTTTTTTTCCTTTTTTATCAAATAATGACTCTCTTAGTCATCGCTGCAGGTCTCCTGGACTCTTGTAACCTGCCTATGACTCAACATGCTTTTAGCGAGTGGGCCTCTAGATACAATCCACAATTATCAGACAGAACTTTGAAAAACACATTAACAGAAAAGGAAAAGTTTTAAACAGTGGTGTAAGGTGGTCTTCAAACAGCACACATACAGGCTGCACTCACAGTAAACTTTGCTTCCCCATGCCAAGAAAACCACTGGAAAAATGGACACGTTAATGAAATGAATCAACTCAGTTATTTGTTTTTATGAAGAAGACGGCGAAGTCTGGTCTTTTCTTGGATTGCAGTCTTTGTTGTTTCAGGCAAGTTGTGAAACCGATGTGCCAGTGTGTGTTCACAGGCTTAAGAAAGTAATTTCATATGCACACACAAGCATACATCTGTGCCCATTGGGAATGGTGTGATTGCAGCTGTAGTGAGCAAGAAAGGGTGTGTTTTTTGCCATCCAACAGCTCAGATCTACATTTTCATATTGAAATCAGAGAACACAATCTCAAAATAAAAATGACAATACACAAAATAGCTCATTTTCATCTGGGTTGGTTTGCAGAGCAAAGTTCTACCCTGGACTCTGGTCTGTAAATGTCTCTTGCCTCCCTGAAAGTCTGAGCTGCCAGTTGATTTTTCCCTGTCTGAACACAGGTTCTTTGCACTCTAAAAGAAGCCAAGGGGGAAAAAAAAAATCCTTCCTTATACACTCCCTTAAGACCAATCAACAGGTGTGGATTTGCATACCAGCTTATCCCGTATTTGTTGTGTGACCTTGAGTAATACTCTTAACAACTCTGAGCCTCAGTTTCTTCATCTATAAAATAGGGATAATGCTGTACACCTTGACTGAAACACACAATGAGTGCTTAGGATTAAATGAGACCCACTATTTTCAAGAAGTATTTAAAGTACTATATACATTAAAATAGTAATTATTAATATTATAATAATTGTTATTAGTAGCTCCCAAGACCATATATTCCACAAGCTATAGGTATTAGAAATAAACCATAAGCAAAATCCTTTTAAAATCATCCGTGGTGTGCTCACTGGTTCTATACAACATAGATCTAACTCTTTTTCTAATGTAATAGATACTATCTTGATCTATATCTTGATCTTCAGACAATTGAACAGAGATATTGTGGTCCCATTCTACTCCCATACCTAAATTTTCTTTGCTCTGGGCTAAAAAGAAAACTAATCAATTGGGAAGATTTTTTTTTTTTAAAGAAAAAGTACAATATCAGTGGACTCACACTTCTGTTCTCAACATTATTGTTTACTTGACTGATGGCTACTATCCTCTTTGGAGGTTGTTAACACATGGAAATGATGTTTTCTGAGTCTGGAAAAGTGAACGAAGATGTTTCAGTTTGCTCTTTTATTCCCAATACTAGTCAGCACTTAATACCCTTTTGATGTACTCATGAATAAGTGGATGAAAATCTGTTATCGATTTTATTTTTCCTGAGTAGCATGGCCTGGAGCTTCTAAGTCCTCCTGCATGACTCCAGCATGATGAACCCCACAATCTTGAGCCTTGATTAGATCCCATACTCACAGAAAACCTGGCTTTGCCTCTCTCTTCTTTCAAGAGGGTATTTCACAGACTTTGGGGAGACTGATGGCTCCCTGAGGCCATCTGAGGCAGGCGTCAGTAACTGATGCCAAGATAAACCATTCTTTCTTTCGTAAGAGGGAGATGGGGAGCCAGCAACCTGGTCCTAAGTTCTCTTTTAGACAAAGCAGGTGGATTGACTGTCTTTTTTTGCTTATTAGGTATTAATGCTGCAGCCTTAACTGTAGATCAGATGACGAGAAAAACAAAAAATAGACTGAGCCCTTCAAAGCCAAAGAAAGAAAACTCCCGTGGGACCAACTGGAAAAAAGAATTTTCTGTTTATTTTCATTATGTTTTTTGTTTTGTTTTGGTATTTTGTTGCTTATTTTTTTAAAATTAGACACACCTCAGCTCTCTAGATTTCCTGAGCTATTTAAGTTACAAGGCTACATGTCAGCACCTCCTGACCCCACTCTAGTCCTAGTTCTCTGCCACCTCAACCATCTGTTCCATACATGAAGGGGATTAAGAGGTACAAACCAGTTATATGATAAATAATCAGACAGATGGTTACTAGACTTCTCCTAGTGATCATTTTTAACGCATACAAATGTCAAATCATTATGTAGTATATCTGTAACTAACTTAATATTGTACATCTACTATATTTCAATAACAAGCATAAAAATAAAAATCATCTTTTTTTCTAAGACCTTAGGTGGTACAAGTTAAAGAAAAGAGAGAAAACTTATATATTCTATAACACAAGGCCCAAACATGAATGAGGAGCTATCTTTCTCCAACGATCAACTCAAGTACATCCTAAAGCTAAGCTAAGCTAAGTCACTTCAGTCGTGTCCGACTCTGCGCGACCCCATAGACGGCAGCCCTCCAGGCTCCCCCATCCCTGGGATTCTCCAGGCAAGAACACTGGAGTGGGTTGCCATTTCCTTCTCTTTCACAAGTACATCCTAGAACATCACAAATTGTCAACTAGGAGCAGGGTCCATCTCGTTTATGCCATACCCCAGTCTCTAGCACAGTACCTAGGCTTTTAGTATGCACTCAGCAAATATTTTAAGGAAGAATATAAGGAATTTAAGGAAAAGAAGGATGAAGGAAGTTTCTAAGCAAATATCTAAAGATGGAATGGTTCTGGAATAAGGCATTCTGTAATTCTGAAGGTAGAAGGGCCCATAAGAGACAACTGGTATTCAGCCTTTCACCTTCACACAGGAGACTATCTGAACCATTCATCATTCTATTTTTAAGAATTAATAAGACAAAAGTTTCCATGGCTCTCTTTGCCTCCCATTTTTATTGCCAGTAACGTCATGCTCACACACTGGTCTGTAACTTATTGAAAATTTCCAGACTACACATCCAGGTTCACTATTCCCACTTGAGCTATCAATGTGCTACTTAGGAAATTTACCTGTATTAGTTTAGTCTCCAGAGCAACTAAACAACTGGTTAGTTTTCAAAAGAAAAAGAATTCAATCAACCTAGATCTATTCCCTTCTCCCTACTTCCTTGAATATGTATAGATAAATCTCTCTATATAAGCTTTCTGGTTTATTTAGAGACAGGGAAAAGGTTCTTGTCAAGTTATGATTAGTCGAGACTCAACAAAACCAAGAAAGTTTAATAGACTTTGCTTTTAGGGGAGAAAGAAAAATTAGAATAGAAACCATCACAATTAAATTACAAAAATTTTCAAGGGCTCTCCTGCATTGAAATCACATTCAGCCCAGTTTCCTATACCTTCTACAGCTGAGGCTTTGGACAATGGTAACAAAGGGTATAAATGATCCCCCTATGGCCCTGAAAGAGTCTCGGTGAATCAGGATTCAGTGATGATCTCAGATATTTTATATTAATTCAAGCAAGTGGACACAGGTCCCTTGGAAAGATTTCAAAAATGGAGATTGGAATTTTAAAAAATTCTTTAGATGCTAAGGAAAGTGTGACATGACCCTTCAGAGATTCAGAGTAGTTTATGGACAGAACACCTAAGTCTTTATCCATTCTGCAATGGTTTTGTCACCTCATCATTGTACTGGTAGAAGTGGTAGTTGCAGTGGTCATAGTAGTGGCAGCTGTTAACATTTATTGACCCTTTACTACATGGTGAACTCTATGCTAAAGTCTTCAGATGGATTAACTTATTTATTCATAAATTACCTTTTTAATCCTCCAAAGAACCATATCAGGTAAACACTAATATTTACTTTGCAGATGATGAAACTAAGGAAAAAAGAGGTTAAGCAACTTGTTCATGGTAACTAACAGGGTAATTCAGATTTTATTTTGGCATGAAGCTCTCTGTCCCAACTACAAATGCACTCGACTCTTTGGCCACCTTCAAGTCACACTCTAACATACAAAGTAGTAGAGATTAGGTGGTGGGTTTAAAATCAGGTAAGAAGCAAGGTTAAAATTAGAGGAACTCAGTGCCAACCAATCCCCATCTCTGTATACATAAATAAAAACTTTCGGGACTTCCCTGGTGTTCCAGTGGCTAAGACTCTGTGCTCACACTGCAGGGGCCCTGGGTTTGATCCCTGGTCAGGGAATTAGATCCTACATGTTGCAACTAAGAACTCACATGCCACAACTAAAGATCCCACATGCTGAAGTGAAGACTGAAGATCTCATGTGCCACAACCAAGGCCCAGAGCAGCCAAGTAAATAAAATAAAATAAAAATAAATATTAAAAAACTTTCTCCTCATAATGAGTAAAGAATAGCATTTTTAGGATGCTAAGGAAAGCATGATATTAATATGTAAAGCTATAATTTATATGAAAATGATTTCCTAATGATTGTTACACTTAGAAACAAAATTAATCAATTTGTAACTCACTATAATAAGGAAAAATTAGGCAAGCACTTTATATCTATCAACCCTGTGAACTTTTGTCATCTTATTAAAATCAACATAATTCTGATTATAGGCCAGGTGTCCAGACTGCCTTCTAAATTGATAGCAATATAGGATTAGAACCTCATTCTTTGAAATATTCACATAGTTTATGCAAAAGCATGATTGTTGGCAGGATAATAATTGGCTTAATTAAGGAAAGGGAGGGGAAGGAAACAAGAATTTATTGACCACCTGCATCATATTGTACTAGGTGCCTCCACATACATTATCCTGTTATTATGATAATACATATCTCACATGGTTGCTCTGAAGATTAAATGAGTCCACACACAATAGTGCCCAGGGGAGGCAGAGAAAGGGGCCTGATATTAGAGATCACATCTTATGTTCCAGATCCTGCGATGTCTGCTGTCACACACATTATTCCCTTTAATCTTCACAACAGCCCTGCACACTTGACCTTGCTATCCAGATGCATAGGGATACCAAATCTCAGACAAATTTTTAACTACTAAGGTCACACAGATAGTAGATGGGCAGACCTCGAATTGACTGAATTATATATCCATGATCTTGCCACTTAATCAAACTATAGCAAAAGCCTTTTTAACATCACTTGATCAAAGGGAGGAAGGGAAAGAAAGATGCCAACAGCCATTCATTCATTTATTCATTCAACACATGTGCTTTCAGCACAGTGCCAGGCACTGAGCTAAATTACCTCAGTAAATCTTCACAGCACACTTAGGAGACAGGTACCAAGATTACCCTAATTTCACAGGTGAGGAAAATGGGGCTCAAGGAAGTTCAATTGGCTTGCTCAGCATCATAGAGCTAAGACATGGGAGAATCTGGATCCAAAGTTAGTTTGTCTTCAAAGGTTTTGATGTTTCCAGAATATTGTGCTACTTTTAGAAGGCAAATTATGCCCCCTGTATGCAAAAAAAGATATTTCAAATTACCTCAGACATTATTAGGAAGCTCAGATTGCTGGTTTCCTGTCCTAGGGCTGACCTGACCTCTGTAGCCTGGGAGAGAGAGAAACAGAGGCAGAGAAAAAGAGAGAAAGAGAGAAATAGAGAAATAGAAAGAGAGAGAGAAGTACTCAGTTATACTGGTCACCCTGGAGATGGAAGGGACTATAAGAAACATCAGGTCTAGCCATCTGCTTTGTGAAATAGCATTTCTGAACTACCTGTCTATTCTTTTACTAAAGATGGATTGATGCCAACCAAAATTCAGGTTTTTTCTGTGCACATGGTAGGTAAAAGACCAGAGTGTGACATGCACCAGGCAAATCCATCTCCACCACCAGATGTAGAATGTTATGGCCCCTTCTACTAAATAAAGAGCAACACAGGAAAGTCTACTACAGAATGAAAGGTTTTGACAGATCTCATAAGAAGACTATTTTTAAGTTATGAAGTTGCCTCCAAAATCAGTCTTCTGTTATTCATCCCAGCAGCATCCCTTTTAACTCTACTAAGAAATGGGCCAAAGACCATACCTCTGGTAGGCAAGCCTCATTCTACCTTCTTCCTCCTCATTCTCATCTCGGGTTGTAGCTACCCCCACATTCTCAGCTTGTAACTGTTCTCAATATTGTGCCAGCCAAGGAAATGATTTTCCTGAAATAAATCCTGAGTAAACACATTTACCTTCCTTTTTATTTAAAGGTGGCTCCCAAGGCTATTTTCCCATATCTGCATCAGTGGAACAGAGGCTCCCAGGAATCCTTGCCAGGTGACCCGAGGACTGCCCTAGGGGATGGTAGGCCCAGAATGAGATTCTGATGTTAATGAGGCCTAAATGGAGGGTTCAAGCTCTGTGAACCAGTTATAATCCTGCACAGGGAAATCTGTGTTATACCCGAAACCTCTGCACAGCCACCTCCCAAATGCAGGCCGGGGATCACAATGGGGAACAGTGCCAGAGAGTAGGAGGTCTTCCAGCAAACTCTTCAAACTTTACATGCTAATGGAGCAGGTCCACAGGGAAAACAACTGCAGACTTCACGCTCCAGAGGCAGCGTAACATTGGAAGATACACAAGGCCTTTGGAGCTAGAAATCTGGGGGACTTGGGCAGCTACTTAATCTGAGTTTCTGTTTCTTCCTTTTAAAGGTAGAGCTCGGTAGAGAGGGGCTGAAGTACGAGGCAGGGCATCACATTTACTGAGTGCGTACTTTTTCTAGGCATTGTACTCAGTAATTCACAGACACACTCACTTCATCGGCCCCAAAGTTCTTCAAGTCACAAATTATTGTTGCAATAATAAGGTACAATATAAGACAGTGGCTGGCTCATAGTACACTTAATAAATGTCAGATCCCTTCCTTTTCAAATCTATAGGAAAATGACAAGAATCCCAGTTCTCAGAAAATACATCTATTCAGTGTTCTCCCTAGTGCTTTAGAAGTTTGCAGTTTGAAGAGGCTTTGAAGAAATCGTTTTTAGAAGTAATCACAGAATGTCAGAATGGAAGAAACCTTAGAGATTGTTGATGTCTGACTTCTCAATGAATAGGACGGGGAGATATTTACTTGTTACTGATTCTGCAGCAAGGACCACACCATAACCAAGGTGCCCTCCCTCCCAAGTGTGGGTGATCCTATGACTTTCAACAGTCGGCTCAGAAAAAGCCACTCCTCATTCAGACTCTGGCTGTCTGCAGGACGTAGAAGCTGCTTGGGGTTCAAGAGCTACTGCTCCACAAGAGTTTCAGGAAATGGTTGGGGGCCATGGGAGGGAGGGGAGAGAAGCCAGATTCCACAGGATTACCATGATGGGCAAGCCAATTTGGAAACAAAGGCAGAAGCAAAAGCTGAAGCATGGTCTCTCAATAGCCCCATATTTGGAGACGAGGAAACGGCACAAGCATCCGTTTTGCCCATGGGATCATGAAGTCCACTGCCCTCTCCCATGGACTAGTTTGTAATTGCCACTGTGAGTCACTTTTAGCTATTGTTTCCCAACAACCTTTGTCAAAAAGAATATGTGGGCAAGAATTCTGTTATTGAAACTGGAGCTATGCATAGAAAGTACTCCAGAAATATCTACTGAATGAATTAATAAATCAAGGCCTGTTTGGGGAATTATTTCTGTTCTCTCATGGAACACAGAAGTAGGGCTGAGCTCCTAAAGCAGCCCATTCGCACTGTTGGTTAGTTTAGTTTCTCTCGTCCTAGGCTAGAACTGGAGAATGGGCCTTCTCTGGAAGAGGCAAAGCCTTTCTCCAAAAGCAAAGCAGTCCCATCCCTGTGCTTCAACTTGAAATTTTTCCGAAAAGAATAGTAAGCAGACCTCCAGGCCAGAACTATAATTCCCCGCTGATCTAAGGGGAGAAGATGTGGGGAACAAAGCCCTTTTCTCTGGTGACACCTCACTTGCCGCTCACTTAAAGGAAAGGTATGAAATAACTCCATTCTTCATCAGTCTGGCCTGAGTGGGAGTGGGAGCAATAAGAGAGCTACAAGGGCTGTGGGGTAGGGATGGCGAGTGTAACCAGGAAGAGTTAATTTTAACTCCTAGCTGAATCTTGTTTCTCTGGCTTTAACCTTTGTTTTGCTGCTTTTGTTATTATAAACCCACCTCGGGGAACCCTGCCCCCCTCTGCCAGACCCTTAACGTGCCTTTGTTTTTAGCTCACAGGGAGATAACCTGACCCTGCCCACCTGTGAACGACAGTGAGGTCCTTGAGTTCCTTGTGTGGGAAGTGATGTCAGCATGGCTCAGAAATTCTTGTCTGGAAGGCCAGAAACACAGATATCTGTGACATCCTTGTTTGTTGATATGGCAGGAGATATTCCATCTCACATCACCTTGTGAAATGACTGTAAGAAAAAGAAACTAACACATCCCCCTGCCTGAAGCTTGCCATTTAGGCGATATTTGCAAGAATTAAAAGGTCTTTTTACTTTGTTTTCCTCACCTCCCCCCACCCCATCTCTGACCCATAAAAGAACCTGGCATCCAAGCCCCTACAAGATGCTTATTTTGAGACATTAGCCTGCCACCTTCTGGGTCAGCCAGTTTTCTGAACAAAGTCGTATTCCTTGCCTCAACATCTCATCTCTCAGATTTATTGGCCTGTAGCGCGGGGAGCAAAGCGAGCTTGGATTCGCTAAGAAGAGGAGGCATTGATCAAAAGAACTATCTTGAAGTATTAGAGAAAATTTCAGCCTAGTCTATAACATTCTCAGAATGAACAACTACCCCTATTTACTCACAATCTTACCATATAAACTAAAGAGTTCATAGTTTAAGAGAGCCTTAAAAGAATCCTAGAGCCCTGGATGTGTACATATATACATTCATAAATGCAAATGATCACAGGATCCACATGCAGATTCAAACACACACAAAATAACAGAAACAACAAAGTCAATACATACTATCACACAGATACAAATCCTTAAACATGCACATATAAAAACATACAAATGACACCACACACACACACTCAGACACAGACTAGTCATATTTTATTGGCTAACTGGACAAACTAAATGCTCCTAAAATGGTAGCTTGCTAACTGCTCCCAGCCCTTTCTTTACCTGCTCCAGCATTTAAAGTTTTTCCCAACTTGTTCAATTTTTAAAGTTGGAACAACTCCCAGTGCAATTTATCACCTTTCCTTGGCAGTTGGTATTTGAGGACTTCTAGGGTGTTCACTTGAGAGACACTTTTCTCTTGAGTAAAGTAAAACTCAGAGATGGAAATAGGAAAATACTTCCACAAACCAGGTTTTTCCCTTTCATTACATTATTAAATGGCAAATCATCCTGCTTAAACCTCCCTGTCCACACTTTATCTTGGCCAATTCAAATTTTTCTGAACTCTGTTTCACTTTTGAATAGACATTTTCCAAATTCTTGCCCCAGTCTTGCTCCTGTTGAGGCAACTTCACATCTAGGTTCCCTTAAGCAACACTATATTTGAGACAGATATTAAGGGAAGAATAGAAATTTAGAACCGAAATATCATGTCTATGCTCACTGTGCCAAGTCTCTTTGGGGGTGTGAATTGAGTTGGCAGCAACTTGACTAATTCTGATTTTGCCAAGAGTGGGAAGACTGGGAACTTGTTTGTTTTACCCTCTGGATCACTATGATTATAAACCCCACAGTTTTCTGTGGAGCTCTTTATAGTTTACTGTGTATTGTTTCCTTATTGTTCTTTTGCCCATTGTTCATATTGTTCCTTTGTTGGTCCTTGAGATAGCTCTGAAGTTATTCAAGCAAATTTAAATACTGTATCCACTTTACCGATGAAGCAACCAAAGTCCAAGAGGATGTGGCAATGCCTAAGATTCACAAAGTTAAGTACTGTCAGAGCTAGGTCTTGATACTTGTTTTTTATGGTTCTGCTGCCAGTACTTGAAAAACTACAATACTGCATTTCTTGCTGTCAATTCTCCCACACCACAGACACACACAGTAAGGCTTTACTCTAGTTTCACCTTTTTGAAGCAATACCCCAATCTTTTAACACCTCTTGCTCCCAGCAAACAACCTATTTTACAACTTTTCACCCTGGATCATCTTCTCTATATCTAGGTAGATAGTATTAGTTCATTTAATCTTTACAAAGCATTAAGTAACTTGGCAATAGTCACACTGCCAAAAACTTTTGAAGACTGCAATTCAGTCATTGAACTTTAGTGCCTATGTTTTTGCCTGTGATATTCTACTCTTTTTCAGAGCTAATTTGCTAAACTAATCTGCTAATGGGCTAATATCATACAAACATTAATCAAAAGGAAGTTGGAATAGTTGTATTTGTTTTATTATCACAGTCAATGTGATACAAGAGCAGTTCAATACATTTTTGCTAACTAAATTCTATTGTCAGGATGTCAGGATATTGAACACCTATTGTATTCCTGGCTAGACCCTGTGACACAGTTAGGAGACAATACAATACGGTGTCCTAAAGCACTAAATGGCACACATTTAAATGTCCACTTGTAAATTTGAGGCAATGATAGATTAAAATAAGTTATAAGGGTGATCAACAAGTAAGCAGTTAAAGTTGGCTGGAATTATCAATAAGGAAATAAAAGTTGTGCTTGACTAGGAAAGATCTGAGAATTTATAGAAAAGACAGCTTTCTATATAAGAGGAATAGCATAAGCAAACACATAAAGGCAGGTTTGAATATACCATGTATGTGAACAATGAATAGACTGAGTTCATTTCCACAAAAGAGACAGTTTGGGGAGGAGTTCAAAATAGTGTGTTATCTGAAACAGCTGGTTGTCCCCAATACAAGAGAAGTTTGCTTCACACACATGCTGATTTTCATACATCAACACTGGGTATTTATGAAAAAGATGGGAGAAAGACTTCCCTGTAAGCTTCCTCAAACTCTTCTTTCCTATGAAGTAAAAGCCTTAAGATGCTAGGGATGGGAAGGAAAATCCTCTCAGTTCCATGACATGGGCAAAGATCTATTGCTTTGGATGAGGTAGGGGAAACTGAAGCAAACCTTTCTGTCACTGAGGAAAGGATAAGGAGTCTTTCACCCAGAACTCAGGAAAAATACTTTGCTCCTTGGGGAAGAACATAAGCAAATCCATCTGTCTCTGGAATAGGGGCAGAAAATGTTTTGGGGCCCAGGATCATATAAACATACCAAGCATAGCACAGCTACTTCTGGGAAAGGGACAGGAATCTCCTGCCCAAGACCAAAGACAGATACAGGACAGAGTTTCATTATCACTGTAAGGATGGCCAGAAGTACTAGGAAACTTCATTCCTGAAGCTCAGGTATACAGCGCCTGCCTGAGACTGACAATGGACCAAGTCAACAGAGAACATGCTATGCCCCCATGAGGATCCCAGAGCAAAATAACAAGCCAACAGTGTTTTTCTACTGAACGAGGGGCAGGAACATAGAAAGAACTCCCCTCTGTGGTCCAGGCATGCAAGGGCAACTGAAAACTGAGGGGGAAGCAGAAACACTGAGAATAACTCTCTAGCAACACAATTCACACTATAAGGATGTGATATTTAGCAGCTTACCACTGCCAGAATTCAAAGTCAGTGGTGCACTGATGATAATGAGAGCATAAGTAACAAAGCCTGCTCAACTACGGAATGAATTGACTCAGTTTCACAATTAAACGGCCTTATGCAAGAAGAGGCAGGTTTCATATCCAGGCATAACTAATTACCATAGTTCTTACTATTCTTCTAAACACAATGTCTGGCATTAAATAAAGTACATATATGTGTATGTACAACTGATTCACTTTGCTGAACACCTGAAACTAATTGTAAATTACCTATACTCCAATAAAAGTTTTAAAAATAAAGCTATAATATAGGAAAAAATTAGAAACAAATGCAAAAGCAAAGAAAAAATAATCTATTTTCAAGAAATTAAGCAACTAACCAAACCAAATTCAGAGATGTTGCAGCTATTGGAATGATTAGAGAAAGACTTTAAAATAACTATAATTAATTATTATGATAAATGTTTTAGTGAAAAAGATGGGTGTATATATATGAACAGATGGGGGATTTCAGCACAGCAAACTATATGAATGAGTAAAATGGAAATATTAAATACTATAATTTTCTTTAAAAACTTACAGTAACAAAGTAATACATTAATGCATTTACATAGCTGAAGAATGCCTTTGATGGGTTCATTAATAGATGGATACACCAAAGAAAGGATTAGTAAACTTGAGGATAGGTTAGTCTAAGTTGTACAAACTATAAGTCGAAAAGATAAAAGTGAAAAAAAAAAAGAACAAAGTATCCAAAAGTTGTGGGTCAACATGTCATTGACTAATATTCAAGTAATATGAATTTCAGAAAAGAAGGCAAAAAAATGGTACAGAAGAATCATTTGAAAACATGACTGAGAATAGTCCAAAAGCAATGAAAGACATATATCCAAGAAAGCCACATATCCAAGACACTCAGATGTGGATAAATATAAATATATACTTCAAAATAGTTCATAATCAAACTTCTGAAAACCAACTACAAAACAAAAATATTGATGGTAAAAAGATGTAGTACATTCAGAATGAATGTGTCAGTGGCTCAGTCATGTCTGACTGTTCGCTACCCCATGGACTGCAGCCTGCCAGGCTCTTCTGTCCATGGAATTCTCCAGGCAAGAATACTGGAGTAGATTGCCATTGCCTTCTCCAGGGGATCTTCCCAACCCAAGGATCAAACTCAGGTCTCCTGCATTGCAGGCAGATTCTTCACCATCTAAACTACAGGGAAGCCCACAGGGAATTACATTCAGAGGAACAAATGAAATCACAATAGACTTCTCATCAGAAACTATGCAACCCAGAAGATAATTGGGTGACATATTCAAAGTATTGACAGAAATATATGTCCATCTAGAAATCTTACTTACTGAAAATAGTTTTCAATAATGAAGAGAAGATAAAGACTTTCTCAGACAAACAAAAGCTGAGAGAATTTACTTCTAGTAAACATGTGCTACAAGACATGTTAACGGAAGTTATTTGGGCAGAAAGAACAAGATACCAGATGGAAACCTGGCTCTATAGAAAAAAATGAAGAGTGCCAGTAATGATAAAAATAAGCCTAAATATAAAAGGCATTCTGTGAGTATTTTAGTCTCTTTAAAATTAAATAGGCAATATCAAGAAAAAGTAGTAACAACATATTTTTGAGCTTATAACATATATAAGCAAAACGCATGGCAACAATGAATGGCACAACAGATATGAGGGGGTAATTGGTAACGTTTGGTGTAAGGTTTTTATACTACATGTGAGTTGTGTTAATGGAATATTATTTGTAATTGGACTCTGACTAATTAGAGATGTATATTATAAAGTATAGTGAGATCAATAACAAAATTTTGAAAAGATACTGAGTAAGTCAAGAGAGGAGATAAAATGGCATCACAAATATTACCCAATCTATTCAAACAAAACAAGAGGACAAATTAATAAAGAACAGATGAGATGTACAGAAAACAACCAGCAATATATAGATATAAATGTAACCATATCAACAATTCCATTAGATGTAAATGGTCTGAACACCCACCACAAAAAGGTAGATATTGTCATATAGTCTACAAAAGCAAGACTCAATCATATGCTTTTTACAAGACATTCACTAGAAATAGAAAATAATTTGTAGCTGAAAAGGAAAATAAGATGTACCATGAAACCTTTAACCAAAAGAAAGCTGGAATGGCTATATGAATGAATAACAGACCAAGTATACTTCAAAACAAGTAATATTACCTCTGAAGATAAAAAAGGATATAACATAATGATGAGGAATTCAGTTCATCAAGACAACAACATAACCTTAAATGTGTGTGTATCTATCAACAGAATTTCAAAATACACAAAGCAAAAATTGTCAGAACTGAAAGGAGAAAAAAGATAAATATGCTGTTACAGTTGAATACTTTAACACGTCTCTCTCATTTATCAATATAACAAGTAGGCAGAAAATAAAGATATTGAATGTATTTATAATGTAGTCAACAAACTTGACCTGAAATGTTATAGAACACTTCACTCAACAACAGAAGAATATGTATTGGTTTCAGGTACATATGATGCATTCACAAAAATGGCTTATTTTCTGGTGCATAAAAGAAAAACAACAATTAAAATAATTGAAGTTCTATAAAGTATTTTCTGACCAACAAAATTAAACTGGAAATCAATATTCTGGAAAATATCTAATTATTTGGAAATTAAACAACACAATTCTAAAAACTCTATAGGTCAATGACATCACCAAAGAAATCATAAAATATTTTGAGTATAATAAAAATGAAAATACATCATATCAAAATATGTGGGACAGAAACAAAACATGCTTAGAGGGGAATTTATAGCAGTAAAAGATTATGTTAGAACAGGCAGAAACTTTTGAAACAATAATCTCAACTTCCAGATTAAGAAACCAGGAAAAAGAACAAATTATAATAAACCCCAAGGCCAAAAGGAGAAGAAAATATAGAGAGTACAAATCATTGCCAGAGAAAACAGCAGAAAAACAGCAAAAATCAATGAAACCAAAGCCTGGTTCTGAGACAAGAACAATAAAATTTATAAACCTCAAGACAGATGGATCAAGAAGAAAGAAAAAAAGACATAAATTACCAATGTTACAAAAGAAGGAGAGACATCACTACAGAACTTACAGAACTTAAAAAGCATAATAAAAGACTATTTTGAACAATTTTGCCAATAAATCTGATCAGTTAAGGTGAAATTGACAAATTCTTTGATACCACCATTGTTCACTCAAGAAAAATAAACAGCCAAAACAGTCCTATGTCTACTATATTCAATTCATAGTTAGAAATCACAAAGCAAGCAGACATACCATAATTTATAAACAAACTCTTTCAGAAAATACAAGTATAATAAACACTGTCCAACATATATTATTTCACCATCGTTACTCTGATATCAAAACTGAACAAGGGCATCACAAGTAAAGAAAAGCACAGACAAATATCCCTCAGGTACATAGATGCAGAAAGTCTTAACAAAATATCAGTAAATTAAATCCAGCACTATACACAAAGGAAAATGCATCATGATTGCAGGCAGCATGCATGTGTGTGTGCTAAAAGCTGATTCAGTCATGTCTGACTCTTTGCAATCCTATGGACTGTAGCCCACCAGGCTCCTCTGTCCATAGGGCTTCTCCAGGCAAGAATACTGGAGTGGGTTGCCATGCCCTTCTCCAGGGGATCTTCCTGCCCCAGGGATTGAACCCACGTCTCCTATGTCTCCTACACTGGCAGATTCTTTACCACCAGCATCACCTGAGAAGCACTGCAGGCAGCAGAGTTAGTGTTAGTCACTCAGTCATGTTCAACTTTCTGAGACCCCATGGACTATATCCCACCAGGCTCCTCTCTCCATGGCATTCTCCAGGCAAGAGTACTATTCCCTTCTCCAGGGGATCTTCCTGACTCAGGGATCGAACTGGGGTCTCCTGCATTGTAGGTGGATTCTTTCCTGTCTGAGCCCCCAGGGAAGCATAATAGTCCTTAAAAGATGTCCGTGTCCTAAACCTCAGAACCTGGGAATATATTATGTTATAAGGCAACAGAGAAATAAAGTTCAGATGGAGTTTAAGTTCCTAATCAGGTGACCTTAAAATAGGGAGATTCTTCTGTATTAGTCAGTATGCCCAAATGGAAACCCAAGAATCCTTAAAAATAGAAAGGGGAAGAGCAAGAGTCAGTGGTATCAGAATGATTCAACATAAGACTCAACTGTCCATTGTTAGCTTTGAAGATGGAATGTGGGCAGCCTCTAAAAGCTGAAAAAGGCAAAAAAACAAATTCCAGAGCCTTCTCTGGCAGTCCAGTGGCTAAACCTCCCAGAGCCCACTGCAGGGGGCATGGATTCCCTCCCTCTCCTGAACCAAGATCCCGCAGAACCAATATCCTGCATGTCTTGTGGTGCGGCCAAAAAAACAAAGAGATAAAAACCACCCCCCTTGAGCCTCCAAAAAGGATAAGAAGCCTACCAACACTCTCATTTCAGCCCAGAGAGACCTGAGTCAAATTTCTAATCTACAAAGCTATAACATAATAAAATTGAGTTGTTTTGTTTGTTTATTTACTTACTTATAGTTAATTGAAGTGTAGTTAATTTACATTATATTAGGTTCAAGGATGCAATATAGCAATTTGATATTTTTTATAGATTATACTCCATTTAAAGTTATTATAAGACAATGACTATATTTCCTATGGTATAGGACATATCATTTTTGCTTATTTATTTTACACATAATAGTTTGTATCTCTTAATGCCATACCCCTATCTTGTTCCTCTTCCCTTCCCACTTCTTCATTGGTAACCACTAGTTTGTTTTCTCTATCTGTGACTCTGTATCTATTTTGTTATATTCACTAGTTTGCTTTAATTTTTTTAGATTTATCATTTTAATCATTTTATGTGTACAGTCCACCAGTGTTACATTCACATCATTATGCAACCAACTCCAGAACTCTTTTCATCTTGAAAAACTGAAACTATATATACCCATTAAACAACCACTCTTCATTTCCTTCTTCCCACAACCCCTGGCAAACGTCATTCCATTATCTGTCTCTGAATTTTTTTTTCTTTTTTTTTTTAATTTTATTTTATTTTTAAACTTTACATAATTGTATTAGTTTTGCCAAATATCAAAATGAATCCACCACAGGTATACATGTGTTCCCCATCCTGAACCCTCCTCCCTCCCCATACCATCCCTCTGGGTCGTCCCAGTGCACCAGCCCCAAGCATCCAGTATCGTGCATCGAACCTGGACTGGCGACTCGTTTCATACATGATATTTTACATGTTTCAATGCCATTCTCCCAAATCTTCCCACCCTCTCCCTCTCCCACAGAGTCCGTAAGATAGTTCTATACATCAGTGTCTCTTTTGCTGCCTCGTACACAGGGTTATTGTTACCATCTTTCTAAATTCCATATATATGCGTTAGTATACTGTATTGGTGTTTTTCCTTCTGGCTTACTTCACTCTGTATAATAGGCTCCAGTTTCATCCACCTCATTAGAACTGATTCAAATGTATTCTTTTTAATGGCTGAGTAATACTCTATTCTCTGAATTTGACTACTATGGGTACCTCATATAAGTTAAATCATACAATATTTGTCTTTTATGACTAGTTTATTTCACTTAGCATAACGTTCTCAAGTTTCATTCATATTGTAGCATGGGAAATGTAGGATTTCCTTCTTTTTCAAGGCTTAATAATATCCTATTGTATGCATATACCACATTTTGTTCATTGATTCATTTGTTGATGGACACTTGAGTATCTTCTTTTAGGATATTGTGAATAAGGTTACTATGAACATTTGTATACAAACATCTCCTTGAGATACCAATTTGATATGTACCCAGAAGTCAGTGGGATTGCTGGATTATATGATAATTCTCTTTTTAATGTTTTGACGGACCTCCATACTGTTTTCTGCAACAGTCACACCATCTGACATTCTCACCAACAGTGTACAAGAGTTCTAATTTCTCACCAATGCTGTACATTAGTTCCCCAGAACTTATTCATCTTATAACTGAAATTTTGTACTCTTTGATCAACATCTCCCCATTTCCCTTACCTCCCAGTGCCTGACAGATACCATCCTACCCTGGTTCTGTAAGTTAAACTTTTTATGTTCTACATGTAAGTGAGTTCAGTTCAGTTGCTCAGTTGTGTCCAACTCTGTGACCCCATGGACTGCAGCATGCCAGGCTTCCTTGTCCATCACCAACTCCTGGAGCTTGCTCAAACTCATGTCCATCGAGCTGGTGATGCCATCCAACCATCTCATCCATCCTCTGTCGTCCCCTTATCCTCCCACCTTCAATCTTTCCCAGCATCAGGGTCTTTTCCAATGAGTCAATTCTTCACATCAGGTGGCCAAAGTATTGGAGTTTCAGCTTCACCATCGGTCCTTCCAATGAATATTCAGGACTGATTTCCTTTACTATTGACTGGTTTGCTCTCCTTGCAGTCCAAGGGACTCTCAAAAGTCTTCTCCATCACAGTTCAAAAACATCAATTCTTTGGCATTTAGCTTTCTTTATGGTCCAACTCTCATATCCATATATGACTACTGGAAAAACCATAGCTTTGACCAGATGGACCTTTGTTGGCAAAGTGATGTCTCTGCTTTTTATTTATTTATTTTTCTGTTTATTTATTTTACTTTAAATATTGTATTGCTTTTGCCATAAATTGACTTGAATCCACCATGGGTGTACATGTGTTCCCCATCCTGAAACCCCCTCCCACCTCCCTCTCCATCCCATCCTTCTGGGTCATCCCAGTGCACCAGCCCCAAGCACCCTGTATCATGCATCGCACCTGGACTGGCGATTTGTTTCACATATGATAATTTACATGTTTCAATGTCCTTCTCCCATATCGTCCTGCCCTCACCCTCTCCCACAGAGTCCAAAAGACTGTTCAGTACATCTGTGCCTCTTTTGCTGTCTTGCATACAGGGTTATCGTTACCATTTTTCTAAATTCCATATATATGTGTGTCTCTGCTTTTTAATATGCTGTCTAGCTTTTCTTCCAAGGAGCAAGCGTCTTTTAATTTCATGGCTACAGTCACTATCTGCAGTGATTTTGGAGCCCAAGGAAATAGTCTGTCACTGTTTCCATTGTTTCCCATCTGTTTGCCATGAAGTGATGGGACCAGATGCCATGATCTTCATTTTTTGAATGTTGAGTTTTAAGCCAGCTTTTTCACTCTCCTCTTTCATTTTCATCAATCAGACCATATTTGTGTTTGAGTCTGGCTTATTTCACTTAGCATAACTTTTTTCATGTTCATCCATGTTGTCAAAATGACATGATTTCTTTCTTTTTATGGGTAAATGGTATTTCATTGTGTGTGTGTGTATGAGTGTGAGACATTTTCCTTACCCATTTATCCGTCAATGGATACTTAGCTTCCATATCTTGGCTATTGTGAATAATGCCACAAACATGTGAGGGCAGATATCTCTTCAAAATGCTGATTCTATTTCCTTTAGATGTATACCCAGAAGTGGGATTGCTGGATCATATGATTGCTCCATTTTTAATTTTTTGAGAATCCTCAACACTTTTTTTCTGTCATGATTGTCCCAATTCATGTTCACATCAACAGAGTAAGAGGGCCCCCTTTCCTCCCCACCCTTACCAGCACTTGTTATCTCCTATTTTTTTTTAATTGCCATCCTGAAAGGTGTGAGATGATATTTCATGGTGGTTTTGATTTGCATTTCCCTGATGATTAATTAGCAAAGTTGAGCAACTTTTCATGTACCTGTTGGCTGTTTGTCTTCTTTGAAAAATGTCTATATAGGTTCCTTGTCCATTTTTTAAATGTTTTATTAAAATGTTTTAAATTGAACTACAGTTGATGTACAATATAAGTTTCAGGTGTACAACATAGTGATTCACAATTTGTACAAGTTATACTCCATTTATAGTTGTAAAATAGTGGCTATATATTTCCTGTATGGTACAATGTATCTTTGTAATTTATTTATTTAATACATAGTACTTTGTACCTTAGTCCCCTCCCCTATCTTGTCCCTCCCCCCTTCCCTCTCCGCACTGGTAACCACTAGTTTGTTCTTTGTATCTGTGAGTCTGTTTTTTCTGTTATATTAACTAGTTTATTTTATTTTTTTAGATTTCACTTATAAGTGAGATTGCACAATATTTATCTTTCTCTGACTTATTTCACTTAACATAATGCCCTCTAGGGCCACCTATGTTGTTGCAAATGGCAGAATTTCATTCTTTCCTATGGCTAAGCAATATTACTGGGCGTGCGTGCATGTGTGTGTTACATCTTTATCAATTTATCTGTTGATGTACACTTAGGTTGCTTTCATCTCTTAGCTTTTGTAAATAATGCTGCTATGAACATTGAGGTACACGTATCTTTTTTTAATTAGTGTTTTAATTTTCTTCTGGTATACAACCAGGAGTGGAATTGCTAGACTCTATGGTAGTTCTACTTCTGGTTTTTTGAGGAACCTCCATACTACTATCCATAGTGGTTGCACCAATTAACATTCCCATCAAAGTGTATGGGGGTTCCCTTTTACCTACATCCTTGCCAACATTTGTTCCTAGTACGCTTTTTGATGAAAGCCATTCTGATGTAAGGTGATATCTCATTGTGGTTTTGATTTCTTTTTTTCTGATGATTAGTGATGCTGAGCATTTTTCATGTGCCTGTTGCCCATTATGTTTCCAAAGTTGTGTTAAGCCACTAAATTTGTGGTGATTTGTCACAGCAGCAATATGAAAGTAGTACAGGGGCCTTAATGGGTGGGATCATCCATTCAGGTTGAGGCAATCAATCAAGGAGTTTGCCTGCTCGCTCAGTAGTAAAGAATCCATCTGCCAATGCAGGAGACACAGATTCAATCCCTGGGTCAGGAAGACCTCCTGGAGAAGGAAATGTTATCCACTCCAGTATTCTTTCCTGGGAAATCCCATGGACAAAGAAGTCTGGCAGGCTACAGTCCATGGGATCACAAAAGAGTCAGACACAATTTAGCGACTAAACAATAAAACAACAACAATCCATCAAGAGGTGCCACTCACTCTTTTGAAATTAAGAACAGGCTTAATTTGGCTGCTAACATGCCAAATTTGGAAAAGCAGTGAGAATTATTAAATAGGTCTTGTATAATGAGTTTCAGTCCTTAAGGGTCTTGTTTTATGTTGGGCCAAACTGACTAGAATAGCCAATACAATTTTCACAAGAGCAACATTGGAAGACTTACATTACTTGCTTTCTTTTTTTAATGGAAAAATCACATACCAAAGTGGAGAGACTGTGCCTCTGTCTACTCATCACCTAGCTTCAATAACGTTCAACTCAGCTGTTTTGTTTCCTCTGCATCTTTACCCAAATCTCCCCTACCAGTTATCCTGATACAGATCAGAGTTATATTTCATATTTCAGAAAAGACAAGGGCTCCTTTTTTAAGCATAACCATATACACTACTTGCTTTTAAGACTTACTATGAAGCCAGAGTAATCAAGAAAGTGTAGTATTTGCGAAAGGATAACATATAGATGAATAGAATAAAACAGAAGAGAGCATAGAAAGACACAAAATACTTACGATCAATTGATTTTCAACAAAGGTGACAAGGTATTCAATGGAGAAAAAATAGTATTTTCAACAAATAATGCTGCAAAAAATAGATCACTGCAAGAATAAAAATGACCTTTAATCCGTATTGTAAAATCAGCTCTAAATGCATCACTGTTCTAAATGTAAAACCAAAACACTTCTAGAGAAAGTCAGTGTGACTTGGGTTAGGCTAAGATTTCTTACACAGGACGCATAAAGCATAGACAACAAAAGAAAGTTTGATAATTTGACTTTATCATAATTTAAAACCTCTGCTATTCAAATGATGCTGTTAAGGACGAAGGCAAGCCACAAGCAAGGAGATAATATCTCAGAACACATGCTTGATAAAGACTTGTATCCATAACATATAAAAAAGCTCTCACAACTCAATCATGGTAAAACAATCCAATGAAAATTTGAGCAGTTTTGAACAGTCAGTCTAAGGAAGTTACCCAAAATAATTTTTCTTTGCGTGCATGCAGGTCCTAAATCACTTCAATTGTGTCCAACTCTTTGCAACCCCTTGGACAGTAGCCCACCAGGCTCCTCTGTCCATGGGATTCTCCAGGCTTGAATACTGGAGTGGGTTGTCATGCCCTCCTCCAAGGGATCGAACTCCTGTCTCTATGTCTCCTGCATTGGCAGGCAGGTTCTTTACCACTAGTGCCACCTGGGAAGCCAAATTTTTCTTTAGGGAAATCCAAATTAAATAAATCACAATAAAGTAACAATACATACCTTCTAAATGGCAAAAACAGATAACCCAACTATACCTGGTGAAGTTGCAGAGCAACTGGAGCTTATATACATTGCTGTTGGAAAAGCAAAACAGTATAGCCTCTTTGGAAAACAGTTTGGCAGGTTCTTGTAATTTTAAATATATAACTTATGACCCAACCACTTCATTCCTGTGTATTTAATCAAAAGAAATGGAAACACATGTCCACAGAGACCTACAAAAAATTCTCATAGCAGTTTTTCTGAAAAGCAATAACAAAACAGGATAAACTCAAATTCTCATCAACTAATGAATGATCAAACCATGGTGCATTTATCTAATGGAACACAATTTAGCAGTAAAAGGAAAGAACTACTGATCCTCATGCCACAACGTGAATAAATCTCAAAAGCATTTTGCTTTGGGAAAGAAGACAGACACAAAAGGCTGTATACTCTATGATTCCAGTTATATAATTTTCCAGAAGAGGCAAACCTATAAAGGAGAGAAATCAGATCAGTGGTCACAGGGGTGGGTGAAAGACGTTGACTGCAACAGAACAAGTAGACTTTGGAGGGTAATGAAAATATTCTATATATTGATGTGGTGATGGCTAAAAGACTATATTTGTTGAAATTCAGAACTATATACTTAGAAAGGTAAACTTTACTGTATAATACATCAACAGACATATCTTTTTTAAATGGGCAACAAAAAGTAAACAGTGGGAATGAATTTTAGGTCCTTAAGCAGGAAAGTGATGAACAAAAGGGATTTTTAAATCTAATTCTATTTTAGAAATTAGATTTTTTCAGGATCAATTAGAAAGAGTGGAGATTTGATAGACCAGTTTTGGAATATTGGATAATTCAGGTATAAGAGGAGAGTGAAAACACTGGCTTAAAACTCAACATTCAAAAAACTAAGATCACTTCATGGCAAATAGATGGGGAAAGAATGGAAACAGTGACAGACTTTATTTTCTTGGGCTCCAAAATCACTGCAGATAGTGACTGTAGCCATGAAATTAAAAGACGCTTGCTCCTTGGAAGAAAAGCTATGACCAACCTAGACAGCATACTAAAAAGCAGAGACATTACTTTGCCAACAAAGGTCCATATGGTTAAAGCTATGGTTTTTCCAGTAGTCATATATGGATGTGAGAGTCGGACCATAAAGAAAGCTGAATACTGAAGAATTGATGCTTTTGAACTGTGGTGTTGGAGAAGACTCTTGAGAGTCCCTTGGACTGCAAGGAGAGCAAACCAGTCAATTGTAAAGGAAACCAGTCCTGAATATTCATTGGAAGGACTGATGTTGAAGCTGAAGCTGCAATGCTTTGGCCACCTGATGCGAAGAACTGACTCATTGAAAGGACCCTGATTCTGGGAAAGATTGAAGGTGGGAGGATAAGGGGACAACAGAGGTTGTATGGCATCACTGACTTGATGGCCATGAGTTTGAGCAAGCTCCAGGAGCTTGTGATGGACAGAGAAGCCTGGCATGCTGCCGTCCATGGGGTCACAAAGAGTTGGACATGACTGAGTGAGCTGAACTGAACAGATATTAAATAATGAGGGACAACAACAGTTACCTTGAAATATTTGAAAATTTGCCATTTTTAACCAAGTTTAAACTTTTTCCATATAGTTCCAGAGGATAACTAGAAATAACTAGAGCTTTTCTGAAATGTAATATGTCTATATGTCAGTGAGCTCACCATTATGAAAAATAAGTAAACTGAATATTCACAAGGCTGCAAGGGGGTTGAATGGCAGAGGAAGAGGAAAAGAGAAGAATTTTTAAACTTTATTTTGGCTGCTCCTAGTGAAAACATGCATCCACATATTTTCTTCTGCTATTCCCATTCTACTCCAATTTTTCCTTTGGAAGCCAGACTCACAGATAACCCAGACTCAGATAGTCCAGAAAATTTGAAGACATTAGTCTCTATTCAACAATCTTTGCTCTTAAGAGCTTAAGATAAACTCAGGCAGCAGTATTCCCTCCCCCATCAAAAATTCAGGAATCTGGTAGATAACAGCTCAAGGTGGGCTCTAAGCAGTTGATTTAATCTGCTTCAATGGGTAGAGCCTGTAGCATGCATGATTTGATTTAGAGTCCTGTAGCATAACCAACCGGAGAAGGCGATGGCACCCCACTCCAGTACCCTTGCCTGGAAAATCCCATGGACGGAGGAGCCTGGTGGGCTGCAGTCCATGGGGTCGCGAAGAGTCGGACATGACTGAGCGACTTCACTTTCACTTTTCACTTTCATGCATTGGAGAAGGAAATGGCACCCCACTCCAGTACTCTTGCCTGGAAAATCCCATGGATGGAGGAGCCTGGTAGGCTGCAGTCCATGGGGTCGCTAAGAGTCGGACACGACTGAGCGACTTCACTTTCACTTTTCACTTTCATGCATTGGAGAAGGAAATAGCAACCCACTCCAGTGTTCTTGCCTGGAGAATCCCAGGGACAGGGGAGTCTGGTGGGCTGCCGTCTCTGGAGTCACACAGAGTCGCACACGACTGAAGCAACTTAGCAGCAGCAGCAGCAGCATAACCAAGGTGTGATTTTACAATGGTTCAATGCAGGACAACATTATCTCTACATCCTGTATTTTTCATGCAGCTGGAACTGTGATTTCTCAAGTCTAACTTTGGCTAGTGGAAGTTTTTCAGGGGCAGACATGGGGAAGTACTTCCTTTTTTCAAGTAGTACCCAGTTTTCTAAAGAAGTTATTTTTCTCTTTTCCTGAAAGCTTGGGAGGAAAGTTTCTCACCTCCTATGCTTGCATTTTTAAAATGATCTGCAATAGGTTATTCCATCAGTGTTCGGAAGTGAGGATGCCCTGTCTTCTACCTATCAGATATTTCCGGAGACCAGGATATGTGCCTTGCCTCATCGCAACCCTGTGGAGAATGTCAGGTGACATTATAAATTTAATATCAAGACAGTTATGAAACAATAAAGGCATTAGATCTCTCCCAGCATAAACATTCCATCTCTCTCTGAAAGTATTAGGGTGACCAAAAAGTTCCTTTGGTTTTTTAAGTAAAAATAAAAGATACATTTTTCATTTTGAGCAAGAATTTTATTGAATAACATATTTACTACTTTGTTCCACTACCTTCTGCCATTTTTCAGGCAATTTCATAATTATATCTTCCCAAAACTTTTTATCTCTTTGAGCAAAGAACTATTACAGGTGCGTTTTACAGTCTTCCAGGGATTTGAAACTTTTTCCATTAAGAGAATTTTATAAAAACCAAAATAAATGGACACCCCAAAGTGCAATATCTGATGAACATGATGGATGATCAGAACTTCCCAGCCAAGCTGTAGCAGTTTTTTCCTGATTATCAAAGAAACATGCCATCTTGCATTGTCCTGATTGAAGATTATGCACTTTCTGTTGACTAATTCTGGACAGTTTTTGTTGAGCACTGCTTTCATTTGGGAGCTGTACTTGTTGGGATTGTTTGGTTTTACAGAAGGGGCTCATAATAGAGGACTCCCTTCCAATTCCACTATATACACAACATCATCTTCTTTGGATGACGACTGGCCTTCAGTGGTTGGTGGTGGGTCATTTCGCTTACTCCGTGATCTCTTTCATTCCACATTATTGTAGAGTATCCACTTTTCATTGCACATCACAATTTGTTTTAGAAATGGAGCATTTCCGTTACACATAAGTAGAGAATCACACGAGGAACTATGGTCAAGAAGGTTTTTTCTGCTTAATTCATGTACTCAAACATCAAAGTGATTAACATAACTAAGCTGGTACAAATGATCTTTAATGCTTGATTTGGACATTTTGAATGTGTTGGCTATCTCCCACGTGGTATAATTTTGACTGCCCTCAATTAATGTCTTGATTTGATCACTATCAACATCAACCGACCTACTGAGCTGTGGAGTATATTATAGCAAGAAATATATAGCATGGAACTTCACAAACCACTTTTGACATGTTTGATCAGTCACAGCACCTTCTCCATACACTGCACAGTTTTGTTTTTTTTTTTTTTTCGCATTTCAGTTGTGTTTTTACCTTTCTTGAAATAATAAAACATAATATACCCAAAATATTGAGTTTTTCATTTTCAACATTAAAATGTCTACAAAAAAATTAACCAATTTGGGTAAGTTTTTTAATGTACACTTATATGACAGCTGTCACAATACAACCTAGCAAAATTTCTTTGAATGAAGTTAAAGACAACTGAGCTCTACTAGAGACACCATGTGGAAAAAAAAATGAACAAACCTTTTGGCCAGCTCCATATTATGTACTCTTCCAAAAATGCTGAAACCATAAGATTTCAGCTGAGGTAACTGATTTCAGATATCTGCTTTCCTTCCCCAGATTCTTTCACAATCTATTAAGTAAGGTTGGTGCTGACCCAAAGTTGTATTTTAGTTTTTGGGTATTTAGTTTTGACTATTGAGAACTGGAATAATAAGGGAATGTGGGTTATGGACAATATTCCCTAGGTGATAGTACCCCCTACTTCATGCAACAGACATTCCTCCCCCACCCCCAACCCTGGAAAGTAGTACACAGATTGTTTATTTTTAAAAACCAAATCCTTTGAAAATGAAAAGGAAAGTTGGTAGTCATGGCTGAGTGGTTAAGGCAATGGACTTGAAGTGAAAGGAAAGCTGATTTGTTATATCAGACGAAATAGACTTTAAAACAAAGTCTATATCAAAAGATAAAGAGAATTATATAATGATAAAGGCATCAATCCAAGAAGAAGATATAGCATTCATAAACATATATGCACCTAACATAGGAACATCTGAATATTTGAATGGGATAAATCAATGGTAAAATAATAAGAGTAAGGGACTTTAATACCTCACTGAGATTTTTTGTCTGGATGATCCATCCAGACAGAAAATCAGGATGAATAAGAAAACAGGCCTTAAATGATACATCAGACCAATGGCTTAATGGGTATCTAAAGAACAATCCGTGCCAAAACAGCAAAATACACATTATTTTGAAGTGCACATGGAAATAATATCCAGGATAAATCACAATTTAAGCCACTAAACAATTTTCAACAAATATAAGATGCACGATACTGGATGCTTGGGGCTAGTGCACTGGGACGACCCAGAGGGATGGTATGGGGAGGGAGGAGGGAGGAGGGTTCAGGATGGGGAACACATGTATACCTGTGGCGGATTCATTTTGATATTTGGCAAAACTAATACAATTATGTAAAGTTTAAAAATAAAATAAAATTAGGAAAAAAAAAAGAATATTAAAATAATATCAAGCATCTTTTCTGACCACAACAATATGAAACTAGAAATCAATTACAGGAATAAAACTGGAAAAAACACAAACACATGGAGACTAAACAATACACAACTAGAAAATCAATGGGTCAACAAAATATTATCAAACCGTATATAACTATACATTAAAAGGATCATACTTCATGATCAAGGGGAAAGTATTCCATAGGTGAAAGGATGGTTCAATATTCACAAATCAATCAATATGATACACCATATTAGCAAAAGGAAGGATAAAAATCACATAAGTGATCATCTTGATAGATGCAGAGAAACCTTTTGACAAAATTCAACATCCATTTATGATTTAAAAACTCTCAACAAAGTTGGTATAAACATAATAAAGGACATTTATGACAAACCCACAGCTAACATCAGGAACAAGAGAAGGATGACCACTCAGGCCACTTCTATTTAACACAGTATTGGAAGTTCTAGCTACAGCAATCAGACAAGAAAAAAATAAAAAGCAAATGACTTGGAAAAGGAGAAGTAAAATTGTCACTATTTGTAGATGACATAATAGTATATATAGAAACTCTGAAAGACTCTACCAAAAAAGCTATTATTACACATAAATGAATTAATTCTGTAAAGTTGCAGGTTATAAAAGTAATTTGCAGAAATCTATTATGTTTCTTTTTTTTTTTTTAGAAATCTATTATGTTTCTATATACTAATAATTATAACTATCAGAAAGAGAAATCAAGAAAACAATCCCATTTATTAGTGAATCCAAAAGATTAAAATACCTTAAAATTAACCAAGGATAAATAAAATTAACCAAAGACCTATACTCAGAAAACTAAGATACTGATGAAAGAAATTGAAAGTAACATAGATATATGGAAAGATATTCCATGTTTATGGGCCAGAAGAATTAGTATTATTCAAATGTCAATACTACACAAAGCAAACTAGAGATTCAAAGCAATTGCTAAAAAATTACCCATGGCACTTTTCACAGAACTGGAACAAATAATCCTAAAATTTGTATGGAACCGCAAAAGACCCCAGGTAGTGAAAGCGATCTTGAGAAAGAAGAACAAAGCTGGAGGTATCATGCTCCCTGATCTCAAACTATATTAAAAAGCTATAGTAAACAAGACAGTATGGTTCTGGCACAAAAACAGACACATTGATGAATGGTACTGAGTAGCCCAGAAATAAACCCATGCACATATGGCCAGTTAATCTATGACAAAGGAAGCAAAAATACACAATGGGGGAAAGACAGTCTCCTCAATAAGTGGTATTAGGAAAACTGGACAGCTACATGTAAAACAATGAAACTAGAACATCTTCCCACATCATATACAAAAACATACTCAAAATTGATTAAAGACAAATGTAAGACCTGAAACCATAAAACTTCTGGAAGAAAACATAGGTAATACTTTCCTTGACATCAGTCTTAGCAATTTTTTTGAATCTGTCTTCTCAGGCAAGGGCAACAAAAGCAAAACTCAATAAATGGGGCCTAAACTTCAAAACTTTTGCACAGTGAAGGAAATCATCAACAAAACAAAAAAGCAATGTACTGAATGTGAGAAGATATTTCTAAGTTATATGTTTAATAAGGAGTTAATACCCAAAATATACAAAGAACTCATACAACTCAATATAAAAAAATCCTATTAAAAATGGGCAGGAAATCTAAATAGGCACTTTGCAAAGCAAGCATACAAATGGCTAACAGACACAAGAAAAGATGCTCAACATCACTTATCATTCAGTTCAGTTCAGTTCAGTTCAGTCGCTTAGTTGTGTCCGACTCTTTGAGACCCCATGAATCACAGCACGCCAGGCCTCCCTGTCCATCACCAACTCCCTGAGTTTACCCAAACTCATGTCCATCGAGTCAGTGATGCCATCCAGCCATCTCACCCTCTGTCGTCCCCTTCTCCTCCTGCCCCCAATTCCTCCCAGCATCAGGGTCTTTTCCAATGAGTCAACTCTTCGCGTGAGGTGGCCAAAGTACTGGAGTTTCAGCCTGAGCATCAGTCTTTCCAATGAACACCCAGGAATGATCTCCTTTAGGATGGACTGGTTGGATCTCTTTGCAGTCCAAGGGACTCTCAAGAGTCTTCTCACTTATCATTAGGCAAATGCAAATCAAAGCCACAATGAGATACTATCTCATACTTGACAAAATGGCTCTAGTTAAAAAGACAGGAAATAAAAAGTAGTGGCATAGAGAAAAGGAAACTTTAGCAAATTGTTGGTGGAATGTAAATTAATACAGTCACTATGGAAAAAATATGGAAATTTATCCCCAAAAAAGCTAAAAATAGGGAGTTCCTTGGTGTTCCAGTGGTTAGGACTCTCTGCAGGAGACCCAGGTTCAATCCCTGGTTGGGAAACTAAGATCCCACAAGCCATGCATTATGGCAGGAAAAAAAAAGAGTTAAAAGTAGAGTTGCCAGGTGGTCCAGCAATCCCATTCCTGGGCATATATCCAGACACAAATTATAATTCAAAATGATACATATACCCCCATGTTCATAGCAAAACCAGTCACAATAGCCAAGACACGGAAGCAATCTAAAGATCCACTGACAGATGAATGAGTAAAGAAAATGTGGTCCATATACAGAATGGAAATGTACTCAGTCATAAAAAGAATGAAATCTTGTGTTTATGTGAAATAGCATTTTTATGCCAGATAGAGAAAGACAAACACTCTGTTTTCACTTATATGTAAAATCCAAAAAAAAAAAAAACCCCAGAACAAAGTAACAAATATAACAAAACAGAAACAAACTTACAGATACAGAGAACAAACATACCATTACCAGAGGGAAGAGGACTCGGGGGAGGGCTGAAACAGATGAAGAGGATTAGAAGGTAGAAACTGCCAGTTATAAAATAAATAAGTCTCAAGGATGTAATGTGAAGCATAGGGAATATGATCAATATTTTATAATAACTTTGTATGGTGTGTAATCTATAAAAATATCAAATCACTATGTTGTAAACCTGAAACAAATATAATATTGTGAATCAACTATACTTCAACAAACAAAAACAAATTCAAAAATAAAATAAAAGGAGAACAATAATTCTAACTGGAAAGACTTGGTAGGCATTTGTTTTATAAATCTGATTTTTCACCTATCCTGCTGACTTTAAGCAAAGAACAAGTCAATTGTAATTATGCCAGCCACACCACTCAAGGACAAGTTGAAAGCCACAGTCTTCAGTTCTGTCCATACTCCACCACTACAATGGGTTCAATGGCACTTTTATCATTGAATCAAATAGTTACTTAGGTGACTACAAACCTAGCCTTAAGTATGACTTAGTTTCAAAACTTTGCTTTTGATTTCTTGACTATCGGGTTACATATCAACAATGAATGGCTGAAAACAAAGTGACCATGTGTGTGTGTGTGTGAGTTGCCCAGTTGTGTCCGACTTTTTGTGACCCCGTGGACTGTAGCCAGCCAGGCTCCTCTGTCCATGGGATTCTCCAGGCAAGAATACTGGAGTAGGGTGTCATGTCCTTCTCCAGGGGATCTTCCTGATCCAGGGATCGAACCCAGGTCTCCTGCATTGCAGGCAGATTCTTTAAAACCTGACTCACCAGGAAAGCCCAAAATGACCATAGAATCCTAAATAATCAAAAATAACTGCCAATTACTTGATGAAACTATTTGAATGAAATTGATTGAGTTGGTCAGTTTGGTTTGTTGACCTTTTTTCATCCTCCTCATTCCATTTCCCCCACTTTCACAGTGGCTTCCTTAGAAATCTTAATTTTCCTAAAAGAAGGTGGAAATTACCAATCAAACAAAAATAATAACAACATGAGAATTGGTGGGCTTTAGAAGGGGAATAAAGTTTGCATAATAATGGGCTAGACTCAAAATTTATCTGATCCCAGACAAGGCCTAAAAAAATTCAGAGGTTTCAGCACTAATTCCTTCATGCATTCATTTTGCCAAGAAACTGCTCCCTTCTTGGACAGTTTGATGGCCTGGGAGAAAGAAGTTATAAGAGGAAACACACCCTCTGTGAGTTCCTACAATAATATCCAGATCTGTATAGGGGAAGACAAGGTTAGAGAAGAAAACTTGGCAATATGTGAGCAAAAGTATTTCCAATTCTGATTGGATACAACTCTTTTGGTTAGGGACTTAGTCTGTGTTCAGGATACTGTAACCATTTTCATGGATTCAGTATAATGGCTAATGTCTAAGGGATCATTCGTCTAGACAGCTCCTAAACAATTTTATAATCATTTCTCCCTGAAAGTCAACTGTGGGGAAGGAAATGAAAAGAAAATTCTACAGTCATGTCTATTCCTGGGCCTGTCCAATTATCCACAAGTACTAAGTATGCTTCTTCAGTGTCTTACTGTTAGTCTCTTTTATCTCTCTGATTGGCAATGTCCTCCTTATCTGTTTTAGCCAACTGCACAATATTTCATATCTTTTCCCCAGCAAACTCTCTTTCCTGGATATCTGCTACTGCAATGGCAGCAGTCCACACGTACTGGTCAATGGTGTGACGTCTACCCTGACTCTCTTCCTGGCCCACTACTTTCCTCAGAAGATAGACTATCTCCTCCCTTCTTCTGCTTGGCTGCCATGGCCTAAATTTGAGCTATAGCTATCTGTAACATTCTGTGTTACCCATTTATTTGGAAAGGGTCTACATAGACCTGGTGGCCAGCTGCTGGATAAGAATAAACTTCCTCTGTTAGGGACTTAGTCTGTCTTCAGGGTACTTACTAATGGCTAGGGTCTAAGGGATCACTGGTCCAGACAGCCTCTAAACAATTCTATAATCTTTCAGTGGAATCCTCACATTCACTGTGTCATCACTCTACCGTGCCTCCAATGTCTTCAACCGTTTCACTTGTAAAAGACAGACTGTGCTAAATCTGAAATTCTCTTAGTCTGCTAACCTCAGTGAACTGCTGCTGCTGCTGCTGGCCAGCAGTACCACGAGCCTGCTTTTACCCTTTGGGTTCATCCTCATCTCCTATGGACCCTCCTGTCTTGCCTCCCCTACGCACTTTGTCATCTCAAAGTCTTTTCCAGCCTTGGTTCTCATTTGGTTCTGGTGGCCATCGTCTATGGCACAGTCACCTCTATGTACCTATAATCTCATTCACAGCCATTCCAAGATGAAAACAAGTTTGTTGCCATCTTATATTGCATCATCACACCTATGCATGCTCCACACCATTATCTCTAGCCTACAGCAAGGATGTGAAGAATGCCTTTAGAAAGTAGGTAGGTAGAAGTAACTTATATTCATAAACTGGGACTTACTGCCTCACAAGGCTCATAAAGCTCATGTATGTCTGGGGAAACAAGCATTGGCTAACTTAGTTGCATACAAACAGACAGCTACGTCCCCTAAGCACTATGCCAGAGATTTTGAGGTCTCCACACATGGTCCTAATTCTTAAGGAAATGGCAATCTATTTCAGGGCAGTGGAGGAGTAAAGATAAGTTACAGTAACAATAATATAAGAACAAAAATATAAGGAGGATGTAGTAAGTGCTACAAAAGATCCAATCTGAAGAGAATGAGCAAGAGCTCACTTCACATTGCTTAGGTGGGTTCATGTCAAAGTTCATGATGGAGTTGGCAACAACTGAACTGCCATTTTCAGTATAAGGAGAGTTTTTATGGGGAAAGATAAAACAATGCGGAGAGCATCCCAGGCAAAGGTAACAGAAGAAATAAAATCATGGGGATGGTAAAGAGAATGATAAAGGAAGGGGAAAGGGATTCTCTTTAACTGGAAGCAAAGGAATGTGAGAATGAGTGAGAGAAGAGGACAGAGAATTTAACACCTCCACCAGCTAGGAGTTGTCCTTGGAAACTCTGGAGTCAGATTTTCTGGATTCAAATCCTTTTTCTATCACACAGCTGTGTGACCTTAAGCAAGTTGTGTGTTCTCTCTGCGAACATTCATTAACCATAAAAGCAAGGAAATAAAGGTACCTACACCTCACAGGATTATTTGGGGGATAAAAGAAGTTAAACCATGGCAAGCAGTTGGAACAATGTCAGTACTTATTAAAAGTTAGTGATTATCATTGTTATCCTTGGTTTCCCCATCACCCAATAAAGTGAAATATGCTCCAGATACTCATCATTTCTGTCTTGCTTCTATTTACACTCACAACTCTTTTGGGGGCACATAGTAGGAGATCAACCCATATTTGAAGCACAATTGAATATATGAGTGAGGCGGTGAATAATGAGATAATAACTGAATTGCACTGAAAGTCTTCTTACGTTCAGTTCAGTTAGTTCAGTTCAGTCGCTCAGTCGTGTCCGACTCTTTGCAACCCCATGAATCGCAGCATGCCAGGCCTCCCTGCCCATTACCAACTCCCAAAGTTCACTCAGACTCTCGTCCATCGAGTCAGTGATGCCATCCAGCCATCTCATCTTCTGCCGTCCCCTTCTCCTCCTGCCCCCAATCCCTCCCAGCATCAGGTCTTTTCCAATGAGTCAACTCTTCACGTGAGGTGGCCAGAGTACTGGAGTTTCAGCTTTAGCATCATTCCTTCCAAAGAACACCCAGGGCTGATCTCCTTCAGAATGGACTGGTTGGATCTCCTTGCAGCCCAAGGGACTCTCAAGAGTCTTCTCCAACACCACAGTTCAAAAGCATCAATTCTTCGGCGCTCAGCTTTCTCCACAGTCCAACTCTCACATCCATACATGACCACTGGAAAAACCATAGCCTTGACTAGATGGACCTTTGTTGGCAATGTCTCTACTTTTCAATATGCTATCTAGGTTGGTCATAACTTTTCTTCCAAGGAATAAGCACCTTTTAATTTCATGGCTGCAGTCACCATCTGCAGTGATTTTGGAGCACCCAAAAATAAAGTCTGACATTGTTTCCCCATCTATTTGCCATGAAGTGATGGGACAAGATGCCATGATCTTCCTTTTCTGAATGTTGAGTTTTAAGCCAACTTTTTCGCTCTCCTCTTTCACCTTCATTAAGAGGCTTTTTAGTTCCTCTTCACTTTCTGCCATAAGGGTGGTGTCATCTGCATATCTGAGGTTATTGATATTTCTCCCAGCAATCTTGATTCCAGCTTGTGCTTCTTCCAGCCCAGCGTTTCTCATGATGTACTCTGAATAGAAGTTAAATAAGCAGGGTGACAATATACATACAGCCTTGACGTACTCCTTTTCCTCTTTGGAACCAGTCTGTTGTTCCATGTCCAGTTCTAACTGTTGCTTCCTGACCTGTATACAGGTTTCTCAAGAGGTAGGTCAGGTGGTCTGGTATTCCCATCTCTTTTAGAATTGTCCACAGTTTATTGTGATCCATACAGTCAAAGGCTTTGGCATAGTCAATAAAGCAGAAATATATGTTTTTCTGGAACTCTCTTGCTTTTTCCATGATCCAGCGGATGTTGGCAATTTGATCTCTGGTTCCTCTGCCTTTTCTAAAACCAGCTTGAACATCAGGAAGTTCACGGTTCACATATTGCTGAAGCCTGGCTGGGAGAATTTTGAGCATTACTTTACTAGCGTGTGAGATGAGTGCAATTGTGCGGTAGTTGGAACATTCTTTGGCATTGCCTTCCTTTGGGATTGGAATGAAAACTGACCTTTTCCAGTCCTGTGGCCACTGCTGAGTTTTCCAAATTTGCTGGCATATTGAGTGCAGCACTTTCACAGCATCATCTTCCAGGATTTGAAATAGCTCCACTGGAATTCAGTCACCTCCGCTAGCTTTGTTCGTAGTGATGCTTTCTAAGGCCCACTTGACTTCACATTCCAGGATGTCTGGCTCTAGGTGAGTGATCACACCATTGTGATTATCTGGGTCATGAAGATCTTTTTTGTACAGTTCTTCTGTGTATTCTTGCCACTTCTTCTTAATATTTTCTGCTTTCATTAGGTCCATACCATTTCTGTCCTTTATCGAGCCCATCTTTGCATGAAATGTTCCCTTGGTATCTCTAATTTTCTTGAAGAGATCTCTAGTCTTTCCCATTCTGTTGTTTTCCTCTATTTCTTTGCATTGATTGCTGAGGAAGGCCTTCTTATCTCTCCTTGCTATTCTTTGGAACTCTGCATTCAAATGGGAATATCTTTCCTTTTCTCCTTTGCTTTTCGCTTCTCTTCTTTTCACAGCTATTTGTAAGGTCTCCCTCATGTCACAGTCCCTGATGTAAAGTCAAGACTCTTCTGTAAAGCATGCACCTGTGTTCAACATGTGCTGCCTTTAGATGTCTCATTTTCATTTATACAGTCTTTGGAAGGTGGTATGGGGGTTATGTGTGTACAGAACTTATGAAGACAGCCAGGAATGAGAGGATAGAGCACTGAACAGCAAACAGGAGAACTATGTTTGAACCCTGACTTTGCTACCATGTGATCTTGAGCAAGACATTCAATTTATGAGCCTCACCTTTTTCATCTTTGAAATGGGAATGATGATACCTTTGTTTCAGGGTCTTTTAATAATAATCAAATAATGTTCAAATAATCAAATAATAATGTTTCTTTTAATAATAATCAAAAGAGATAAACTAGGTAACAGTGCCTGACATTCCAACTCAGGTTTCTTCCCAGTTTTATATGGTGATATTAATAACATACTAAAACAAGCTTGCTGGGTTTCCTAAAATTTGACCTATAGTGGGACAGGGACACTAAACATACCAGAAGTAGGCAGAGTAAGGACTTCCTGGGAAATATCCAGAATGTCTACAGCTGATAACATCAATTTCTAATGCTGCTCTCTAACACAGCTGCCAGCCTGCTAGAGCTCAGAGTTATTCGTGACTCAGCGCAATGCCTCCAGGCTCTAATTTTCTCAGTACTTGGCAGGCAATAGGAGATCAATAAATGTTTGTTGAATTGATCTCAGTTACAGATCCACTCTTCCACCACACACACAGTTCTCTGTCTCTGTCTCTCTCTCTCTCTCATCCCAGCTTGCCCTCTGTCCCATTCATGCATTCATTCATTCAACTCTCAGATCTTCTGCTAAGATTTGACAGGCACTACTGGAGTGGAAATGACCTTCTCATTCTATTTCCAGTCTCCATCAATCAGTCTGGCTGGCTGTCAATCTTTCTCTTTCTCTTGATATCTTATATTATTGCTGAAACTTTATAAACCCTTTTATCTTTTCCCTCTTTATCTCCATCTGCCCCTTCCCAATCATTACTAACCCACTTCAGTGTTGCTCTGCCCACAAACCCTGAGTCCCTGTTCCCTTATTCCCCATCCAGTCCCTATCTAGTCCTTAGAGACAGCTGCATTCCTGGGGAAATTGGCACAAACATCCCAACAGTAGGCCTGTTGGAAAGGGAGTTATTCCCTATACTGCAGGAAAGGAGTCCCACCTGATATTCTCTATGTGCAAGACAGACTAGGCATGTAGGTGAGATGGGACCTCCCTGGAGCCCTTCCTGAAGGTTACAACCTAAATTTCTAAGATCTCTAGGGAGCTGCCAGGAAGTTCAGAAAGTTCTGTTTTACTCATACTCCTCACTCACTCCCCAGGCATGCCTGCCTGACTTGTAGCTCCCCATCTGGAGTTCCCTGATGTTCCTGGGAAATGCTCAAACTAATCCATTCATAACCTTGCTCAACCAAAATTTTGTAAGCACTTACTTCTCTCAAGATTTTTTTTTCTATGAAATTACTCATTTAATCCTCAAAAAGAAAACCCATGATGAATTAACACTGTCTCCATTTATGAATATTAGGTTGTGGCTCAGTGGTAAAGAATCCACCTGCCAGTGCAGGAGACCCAGGTTCAAGCCCTGAGTCTGGAAGATCCTCTGAAGGAGGAAATGGCAACCCATCCAATATTCTTCCCTGGAAAATCTCATGGACAGAGGGGCCTGGAAGGCCAAAATCCATAGTGTCACAAAAAATCAGACATGACTGAGCGACTGAGCACATATGAACACACACCATTTATGAATGAGGAAACTTAGGCTTAGAGAGATGATATAACCAGCCCAGCGTCCCAGAGCAACTAACTGACAGAGTAGAATCAGAAATTTGAATCTCCTCTTTACTAAATAGCTCTTCCTTTCAACCATCACCCATCAGTGGACACCACAGTATGAGAGTAATACATACATAGTGATGAGTGACTGAAGAAACAATGTCACCATTTATACAGTTTTAGGTCTTGGCATTTATTAATACAATTATCAACCTGACATTTCCTCTTGAATTCCTTGCAAGAATCTCAAACACAAATGTTTCAAATTGAACTTAACATTTCCCTGACTCTTCTATTTCCCTCTGCTCAAACCAGTTCTCTCCTCCCCTGATAATGTCCCCTGTATCAGTTAATGATATCACCATCTATCAAGTTGCCTGAGCCAGAACTATGCCAGGAGGCTTCCTGTGGCCTTCTCTCTCTCTGTCCACCCTCACCCCCATGCTCAATGCAGATGATTTTACTCCCATGATGACTTGCTTAACTCTGACCCTATTTCCACATCCCCACTGCCAGAACTGTAATTCAAAGCTGTACTACTTCTTACGTTCACTTTTACAAAACCCACCACTCACCATTTCTTTCAAGTCTCTTGTACTGGTTCTTCCTCGTCAGTCCAATTGCCTAACATTGGAGCAATTCAGAGTTCAGTCCATAGACCATGTGTCCATCTACATTTCCTCCCTTGTGATATCAGCCAGTCACATCATGTTTAGTATCATCTATGTGCCAACTCCCTAGTTCTTAGCTTCAAAAGAAAATCTCCCCAAAAGTACAGATTAACATTCATACAGATTAATATTCAACTACCCATTGGACATCTACACTTGGATGGCTAATAAACATCTTAAACTTAAAATGCCCTAAACCAAACTCCAGATCTTCCATAATCCAAGATTTTTCATTATCTTAGGCTTCTTCTTCTAGGTAAATGATGATTTTGTTCTTCCTGTTGCTCAGGGCATGCTGATCCCAGAATATAGCAAGCAAACTCTCAACACAGAGTCTTGCTATTTTCTGTATCTGAAATGTTCTTTCACTAAATATATGTGTAATTCATTCCTTCACGTTACCTATATCTTACTCAAATGACACCTTAGCAGGTATGGCTTCCCTGACCAACCTACATAAAATAGCACAACCTGTCCCCATCACTATTTACCCCTTTATTGTGCTTTTTTCTTCAAAACACTTATTATTACCTAATACATTACATACTTAGTGGCTCATTTGTTTATGATCTATCCCAGCCCTCTAGAATGAAATCTCCAAGAGGACAGGGAATTTATTTTGCTCACTACTGTATGCAAAGTACTGGGAAGAGTTCTTGGAACCTAACAAGTACTCAATAAATATTTGCTAAATTAATGAATAAATGACATAAACTAATAGTTATATTAGTAACTATATATACTCTGCATTTTTAGTGCCCAGTCACTTGCTTATCCTGTCCTATCTTCTTGGAATACCTGTGGAAATTTTACTCATTCTTCTAAGTTTCAGCTCAAATGTTGCTTCTTCTATAAAGCTCCATCCAATGCTCCCCTCCTCAGGCAGAAATAATCTTCCCATTAAGTACTTTTGTACTGATCTAACCCTAGCATATAACTCTCTACAGCACTCATCAGTTTCTGTCTTAAGCTGGAGTTAGTTATTACGTACTAGGATGGTCCCATGACAAAACACTGAGCTCCTTAAAGTGTGTTATTCCCCAAAGTGTTTAGGATAGAGCCTGAAACATTGTTAAATTGAATGGAAGGAGGCTGAATGCTTATTATCAAAGTAGACAACTCCAATTAAAGATGATTAGCCTTGAGAATGGCAATGTTACCAGCAACTCAAGTAATGAACTCTAATTGCTCTTCTCAGATGTGGACATTAACTGGTATTCAGCTTTGGGCTGTACCATGTATGGATCTCTTCATTGTTAGCTTTAGCTCTGTGAGTTGATGCCACTGCTTGAGCAGTGCTAGCCTTTCTGTACTCCTTCCTCAAAGCTACAGGCATAAGCACTAGGGAACCCAGAGTGGGGGCCATGCCTTTCCCATTAGGCTTTAGGAGGGAATCGCCCTGGTGTGGTTCAATTCCTTTTTCTTCAGCTGGGGGTTACTTAGAGTGAGTGGACAATGTCTCCCTAGTCAGATAGGGAGCTCTTTCAAGTAAAGAGACCTTTGCTTCTCCAGTGCACTGGGGATGCATCAGAGTAACAAGTTTATCGCAACAGACAAGCCTCTCAGGATGAAGATCGTCCTTCTCCGGTTAAAAATTGAAGTGGTCTTACAGTAAAGAAACTGCATATCCTTTATTGGAATTGAAGTTTTACCATGTCAGGGACCAAAGAGTCTATATAAAATGGTAGAACCATCTCTTGGTGATCCCAACCAGTCTCCTTTTTTTAAATATCATCTATATGCTGAAGACGTCCACATTAGTATCTCCTTCCTAAGGCCATCCCCTAAGCCCTAGACTCCTATTCGCCTGTCTAGTCTCTCTATTTGATTACTAAAGGAGCTTCTAGTTGATATCCCTGCTTCTATTCTTGCCACCCACATAACCATTCCTTCTCAACACAGCAGCGAGTGTAATCTTTTTAAAATATGAGTCAGATTATGCCACTTCTTTATTCAAACTACTTCTTTGGATCTAAGTATTTTTTTATCATGGTAAAATACACATAATATAAAATTTACTGTTAATGACTTTTAGTGCATTCACAATGTTGTGCAATCATTACTAATTTTTTTAATTTTATTTTATTTTTAAACTTTACATAATTGTATTAGTTTTGCCAAATATCAAAATGAATCTGCCACAGATATACATGTGTTCCCCATCCTGAACCCTCCTCCCTCCTCTCTCACCATACCATCCCTCTGGGTCGTCCCAGTGCACTAGCCCCAAGCATCCAGTATCGTGCATCGAACCTGGACTGGCATCTCGTTTCATACATGATATTTTACATGTTTCAATGCCATTCTCCCAAATCTTCCCACCCTCTCCCTCTCCCACAGAGTCCATAAGAATATTCTATACATCAGTGTCTCTTTTGCTGTCTCGTACACAGGGTTATTGTTACCATCTTTCTAAATTCCATATATATGCGTTAGTATACTGTATTGGTTTTTCTTTCTGGCTTACTTCACTCTGTATAATAGGCTCCAGTTTCATCCACCTCATTAGAACTGATTCAAACGTATTCTTTTTAATGGCTGAGTAATACTCCATTGTGTATATGTACCACAGCTTTCTTATCCATTCATCTGCTGATGGACATCTAGGTTGCTTCCATGTCCTGGCTATTATAAACAGTGCTGTGATGAACATTGGGGTACACGTGTCTCTTTCCCTTCTGGTTTCCTCAGTGTGTATGCCCAGCAGTGGGATTGCTGGATCATAAGGCAGTTCTATTTCCAGTTTTTTAAGGAATCTCCACACTGTTCTCCATAGTGGCTGTACTAGTTTGCATTCCCACCAACAGTGTAAGAGGGTTCCTTTTTCTCCACACCCTCTCCAGCATTTATTATTTGTAGACTTTTGGATTGCAGCCATTCTGACTGGTGTGAAATGGTACCTCATAGTGGTTTTGATTTGCATTTCTCTGATAATGAGGGATGTTGAGCATCTTTTCATATGTTTGTTAGCCATCTGTATGTCTTCTTTGGAGAAATGTCTATTTAGTTCTTTGGCCCATTTTTTGATTGGGTCATTTATTTTTCTGGAGTTGAGCTGTAGGAGTTGCTTGTATGTTTTTGAGATTAGTTGTTTGTCAGTTGCTTCATTTGCTATTATTTTCTCCCATTCTGAAGGCTGTCTTTTCACCTTGCTTATAGTTTCCTTTGATGTGCAGAAGCTTTTAAGGTTAATTAGGTCCCATTTGTTTATTTTTGATTTTATTTCCAATATTCTGGGAGGTGGGTCATAGAAGATCCTGCTGTGATGTATGTCAGAGAGTGTTTTGCCTATGTTCTCCTCTAGAAGTTTTATAGTTTCTGATCTTACATTTAGATCTTTAATCCATTTTGAGTTTCTTTTTGTGTATGGTGTTAGAAAGTGTTCTAGTTTCATTCTTTTACAAGTGGTTGACCAGATTTCCCAGCACCACTTGTTAAAGAGATTGTCTTTAAACCATTGTATATTCTTGCCTCCTTTATCAAAGATAAGGTGTCCATATGTGTGTGGATTTATCTCTGGGCTTTCTATTTTGTTCCATTGATCTATATTTCTGTCTTTGTGCCAGTACCATACTGTCTTGATGACTGTGGCTTTGTAGTAGAGCCTGAAGTCAGGTAGATTGATTCCTCCAGTTCCATTCTTTTTTCTCAAGATTGCTTTGGCTATTCAAGGTTTTTTGTATTTCCATACAAATTGTGAAATTATTTGTTCTAGGTCTGTGAAGAATACTGTTGGTAGCTTGATAGGGATTGCATTGAATCTATAAATTGCTTTGGGTAGTATACTCATTTTCACTATATTGATTCTTCCAATCCATGAACATGGTATATTTCTCCATCTATTAGTGTCCTCTTTGATTTCTTTCACCAGTGTTTATAGCTTTCTATATATAGGTCTTTAGTTTCTTTAGGTAGATATATTCTTAAGTATTTTATTCTTTCCGTTGCAATGGTGAAAGGAATTGTTTCCTTAATTTCTCTTTCTGTTTTCTCATTATTAGTGTATAGGAATGCAAGGGATTTCTGTGTGTTGATTTTATATCCTGCAACTTTACTATAGTCATTGATTAGTTCTAGTAATTTTCTGGTGGAGTCTTTAGGGTTTTCTATGTAGAGGATCATGTCATCTGCAAATAGTGAGAGATAAGGGGAAAGTTCATAGCAATACAGGCACACATCAAGAAACAAGAAAAAAGTCAAATAAATAACCTAACTCTACACCTAAAGCAACTAGAAAAGGAAGAAATGAAGAACCCCAGGGTTAGTAGAAGGAAAGAAATCTTAAAAATTAGAGCAGAAATAAATGCAAAAGAAACAAAAAAGAGACCATAGCAAAAATCAACAAAACCAAAAGCTAGTTCTTTGAAAGGATAAATAAAATTGACAAACCATTAGCCAGACTCATCAAGAAACAAAGGGAGAAAAATCAAATCAATAAAATTAGAAACGAAAATGGAGAGATCACAACAGACAACACAGAAATACAAAGGATCATAAGAGACTACTATCAACAATTATATGCCAATAAAATGGACACCGTGGAAGAAATGGACAAATTCTTAGAAAAGTACAACTTTCCAAAACTCGACCAGGAAGAAATAGAAAATCTTAACAGACCCATCACAAGCACGGAAATTGAAACTGTAATCAAAAATCTTCCAGCAAACAAAAGCCCAGGTCCAGACGGCTTCACAGCTGAATTCTACCAAAAATTTAGAGAAGAGCTAACACCTATCCTGCTCAAACTCTTCCAGAAAATTTCAGAGGAAGGTAAACTTCCAAACTCATTCTATGAAGCCACCATCACCCTAATACCTAAACCTGACAAAGATCCCACAAAAAAAGAAAACTATAGGCCAATATCACTGATGAACATAGATGTAAAAATCCTTAACAAAATTCTAGCAATCAGAATCCAACAACACATTAAAAAGATCATACACCATGACCAAGTGGGCTTTATCCCAGGGATGCAAGGATTCTTCAATATTCGCAAATCAATGTAATACACCACATTAACAAATTGAAAAATAAAAACCATATGATTATCTCAATAGATGCAGAGAAAGCCTTTGACAAAATTCAACATCCATTTATGATAAAAACTCTCCAGAAAGCAGGAATAGAAGGAACATACCTCAACATAATAAAGCTATATATGACAAACCCACAGCAAACATTATCCTCAGTGGTGAAAAATTGAAAGCATTTCCTCTAAAGTCAGGAACAAGACAAAGGTGCGCACTTTCACCATTACTATTCAACATAGTTTTGGAAGTTTTGGCCACAACAATCAGAGCAGAAAAAGAAATCAAAGGAATCCAAAATGGAAAAGAAGTAAAACTCCCATTACTAATATTTAGTTGTAGAATTTGATCACCCCTAAAGGAAATCGTACAACCATTAAGCAGTCAATCCCCATTCTGCCCTCTAACCAGCCCTTGGCAACCACAAATCTGCTTTGTGTCTTCATGGATTTGCTTATTTTAAACATTTCATATAAATGGAACCATACAATATGTGGCCTTTTGTGTATGGCTTCTTTCACCTATCATGATGTTGTCAGTGTTCATCCATGTTGTAGCACATATCCATACCACATTCCTATTTACAGCTGAATAATATTCCATTGTCAGACTTTCTTTTTTGGGGCTCCAAAATCACTGCAGATGGTGACTGCAGCCATGAAATTAAAAGATGCTTACTCCTTGGAAGAAAAGTTATGACCAACCTAGATAGCATATTGAAAAGCAGAGACATTACTTTGCCAACAAAGGTCCGTCTAGTCAAGGCTATGGTTTTTCCTGTGGTCATGTATGGATGTGAGAGTTGGACTGTGAAGAAAACTGAGTGCCAAAGAATTGATGCTTTTGAACTGCGGTGTTGGAGAAGACTCTTGAGAGTCCCTTGGACTGCAAGGAGATACAACCAGTCCATTCTGAAGGAGATCAGCCCTGGGTGTTCTTTGGAAGGAATGATGCTAAAGCTGAAACTCCAGTACTTTGGCCACCTCATGCGAAGAGTTGACTCATTGGAAAAGACTCTGATGCTGGGAGGGATTGGGGGCCGGAGGAGAAGGGGACAGCAGAGGATGAGATGGCTGGGTGGCATCACTGACTCGATGGACACGAGTTTGGGTGAACTCCAGGAGTTGGTGATGAACAGGGAGGCCTGACGTGCTGTGATTCATGGGGTCTCAAAGAGTCGGACACGACTGAGTGACTGAACTGAACTGAACTGAGCTGAATATTCCATTGTATGGATATACCATGTTTTGTGTATCCAGTCATCTGTTGTTGGACATTGAGTTGTTTCCATTTTTGGTTATTATCAATAAGGCTTCTATGAATATTCATATACAAGCATCTGTTTACATCTCTGTCTTCAATTCATTGGGGTATATACCTGAAAGAAAAATTGCTGGGTCACATGGAAATTCTATCTTTAACTTCTTAAGAAATCAACAAAGTGTTTTCCACTGTGATAAGATGTAATTTTCACTCAGAATAAAATTCCATACAATAACCTAAAAGGCCCTGTCTGGTCTTGTCCATGATCTACTAACTCTCTGACCTTAGTCTCTCTGCTTTAGCCATCCTGACTTTTCTTGTTGTTCCTCAAACTCACCAGGCACACCCCTATCTCAAAGTCTTCATACTTGCTGTCCCCTCTGCCTGGAACACTTCCCCAGATATCTCTGTGTGATACTCCTTCACTTCCTCTTGATTTTTTGTTCAAATTTCGCCTTACTTATCTAGGTGAAATCGCAAACCTAGTCCTACCCCAGTATTCCTTATCCACTTCCCCTGCTGTCTGCAAGTCTCCCTGCAGTCTGCTAGAGCTACCATAACAAAGTGTCATAGACTGGGTGGGTTAAAGAACAGAAATTTATTTTCTCATACTTATGGATGGAGGCTACAAATCTGGGAGAAAGCAGGGTTTATTTCTTCTCAGGCCTGTCTCCATGGCTTACAGATGGCTGCTTTCTCCTTCTGTTTTTACATAGTCTTTCCTCTGTACATGCCGATGTCCAAATTCCCTCTTCTTATAAGCACATGAGTCATATTGGATGAGGGCCCACTTTAAAGACCACAGTTTAATTTAATTAACTCATTGAAGCTCCTATATACAAATACAGTCACATTCTGAGGCACTGGGGTCTGGGACTTCAAGATATGAACTTGGGGGTGACACAACTCTATTCGTAACTCCTGCTTTGTATTTTTTTCTCAGCATTTGTTAATATGTAGTAAAACATACTATATTTTTCTTACATATTAAATATATTCTTTGTTGTCTTTTCCCCCACTAAATAATCATTCATCCAATATATATTTATTGGGGACCTATATCCCACTGTGGACTTCCCAGGAGGCTCAATGGGTAAAAGAATCTGCCTGCAATGCAGGAGATGCAGGTTCAATCCCTGGCTTGGGAAGATCTCCTGGAGGAGGGCATGGCAACCCACTCCAGTATTCTTGCTTGCAGAATCCCATGGACAGAGGAGCCTGGTGGGCTACAGTCCATGGGGTCACACAGAGTCAGGCATGACTAAAGCAACTTAGCACACATACATATTCCACTGTGCCTAGAATAGTGCCTAGAATATAAGTTCCCAATAGATATATATTGAATGAATGAATATTTCCTTTACTAGATTTGGAGGTCTAATGACTGAAACCTCTCAGAGAATAAAAACTATCTCTCCCTTATCAGCCAGGCCTTTCTGTTTTTTAATGGTCAGGAGCCACATCTCTTTCGACTAGGCTGTGATTCTTCTCTTGTTAAACACCAAGGGTAGTGTGTTTTGCTTTATATGAAATCATTCAAGTCCAATGCTAAAAGAAAAGAAAATCAATGCCTAGTGAATAAATTCTCCTTAATGTGGGTTGTGTTAACAAAACTGTAGATTTATGACCCAACCATCTACCCTCTCTGCTTTGATATTGGGCTTTTGATGTTAATTTGATTCATTTATCTCTTACAAATGTACAAAGACTGCTGAGCAGAAGAACTTTTTGGTTCAGAAAAAAAAATACTGAGCAAAAACTAAATAAAATATGAGTCCGGGTTCCCCCATTTGTCCCTGAATTTTTGTGCAACCTAAGGCACACGACTTCCCCTCTGAGGGACTCTGTTTTATCATGTGCAAAATGAGAGGATGGGGGAAAATTCTATGTTCCCAGTCTCACTGAATGCCACGACATTTACCCAATTGCTTAAGCCAAAATCCTTATTGTAACCCTGGATTTCTCTCTTTTCCTCACCCCTTATATCCAATCCATCAGTAAGTCCTGTCCTGTCCATTCTATCTTCTAAAAATATACTCTATCAGATATACACTTACTGTTTCTTCCACTACTTTCTTAGTGAAGGACAACATCATCTCTAACCTATACTACTACAATAATATCTTCTCTGGTTTACCCACCTGAGTCTTTTTAAATATCATATCCAAATATAATATTTATGTCATTTTCCTATTTACAACCAATTACCCATTATACTCTCCAGAAAAAGTTGCATAACCTGGTATCTAAGAATTCTCATGACCTGTCCTCAACCAAACTCTCTAGTTTCATGCCCTGCCTCATTCCTCATGCTTCAGTTCTTAGATACTCTCCACACTAGGATTTTACTTGCTCCAGCACCTTGGCCTAGACTGATTTCCTAGTCACAACCTCCCCAGCTATAAACTTATACCTCTCCCCTTAATAAGATCCCTCTCACTTATCTGACAAGACTCACCTGAGGTGACATCTCATGCAGGAATTTTTCCCTTTCAGTCAGTTCAGTTCAGTCACTCAGTCATCTCTGACTCTTTGCAGCCCCATGGACTGCAGCACACCAGGCCTCCCTGTCTGTCGCCAACTCCCAGAGTTTGTTCAAAATCATGTCCATTGAGTTGGTGATGACATCCAACCATCTCATCCTCTGTCTCTCCTTCTCCTCCTGCCTTCAATCTTTCCCAGCACCAAGGTCTTTTCAAATGTCAGTTCTTCACATCAGGAGGCCAAAGTATTGGCATTTCACCTTCAGCATCAGTCCTTCCAATGAATATTCAGGACTGATTTCCTTTAGGATGGACTGGTTGGCTCTCCTTGCAGTTCAAGGGACTCTCAAGAGTCTTCTCCAACACCACAATTCAAAAGCATCAATTCTTCTGCGCTCAGCTTTCTTTATAGTCCAAATCTCACATCCATACATGACTACTGGAAAAACCATAGCTTTGACTAGGTGGACCTTTGTTGGCAAAGTAATGTCTCTGCTTTTTAATATGCTATCTAGGTTGGTCATAGCTTTTCTTCCAAGGAGTAAGCGTCTTTTAATTTCATGGCTGCAGTCAGCATCTACAGTGATTTTGGAGCCCAAAAACATAAAGTCTGTTACTGTTTCCACTGTTTCCCATTTTTCTATTTGCCATGAAGAGATAGGACCATATGCCATAATCTTAGCTTTCTGAATGTTGAGTTTTACCAACTTTTTCACTCTCCTCTTTCACTTTCATCAAGAGGCTCTTTAGTTCTTCTTTGCTTTCTGCCATAAGGGTGGTGTCATCTGCATATCTGAGGTTATTGATATTTCTCCCAGCAATCTTAATTCCAGCTTGTGTTTCATCTAGTCCAGCATTTCTCATGATGTACTCTGCATATAAGTTAAATAATCAGGGTGACAATATACAGCCTTGACATACTCCTTTTCCTATTTGGAACCAGTCTGTTGTTCCATGTCCAGTTCTAACTGTTGCTTCCTGACCTGCATACAGATTTCACAAGAGGCAGGTCAGGTGGTCTGGTATTCCCATCTCTTTTAGAATTTTTCAGAGTTTGTTGTGGTCCCACAGTCCAAGGCTTTGGAATAGTCAATAAAGCAAAAATAGATGTTTTACTGGAACTCTCTTGCTTTTTCCTGGTGGCTTAGACAGTAAAGCCTCTGCCTGAAATGTGGGAGACTTGGGTTCGATCCCTGGGTTGGGGAGATCCCCTGGAGAAGGAAATGGCAGTTCACCCCAGTACTCTTGCCTGAAAAATCACATGGATGGAGAAGCTTGGTAGGCTACAGTCCATGGGGTCGCAAACAGTCGGACATGACTGAGCAACTTCACTTCACTTCACTTGCTTTTTCAATGATCCAGTGGATGTTGGCAATTTGATCTCTGGTTCCTCTGCCTTTTCTAAATCCAGCTTGAACATCTGGAAATTCTCAGTTTATGTACTATTGAAGCTTGGCTTGGAGAATTTTTCCCTTTATCCCCACTTTAAACTAATTGTCTCTCATTTGTGCTTTCCCAAAGTTTTGCATCAACTGATAACAACATTATCTTCTTGTACTGTAACTGCCCACTTAGCCACCATTATCCCCCATGAAACAATGAAAACTCAATGACAGGAATAATGTCTTATTCATCTTGGTATCTCTAGTACCAAGTTCAAGTGCCTTATACATTGTAGATACTCAGAAAGTAAGTTGAAAAGAAACTCAAAGTTCCTTTCTAGGGTAAGTGGAAAGATCCATGAACTTATACATTAGAGGAAGTCATAAAAATTTAGTTCAAGTTTCTACTCAGTATCTTCTGTGTAACTGAAGTGCTTCTATGTGAAATAGATGCTAGTCAGTAACACTTATCTTTTACTATGTGTTAGGCACTGTGTTCGGTGTTTTACCCAGAAAAATCTCAATTAATTCTCATAAACAGTCTTCTGAGATACATATTATTATTACAGTTTTAGAGATGAAGAAACAGATTTTGTGTTGATAAGTGAATTGATCAAGGTCACAGACTTGCGAAATTACAAAATAGAGAACTGTGGACTCTCTCCAAAGAAGTTCAGTTCAGTTCAGTGTCCCAGTCGTGTCCAACTCTTTGTGAACCCATGAATTGCAGCATGCCAGGCCTCCCTGTCCATCACCAACTCCTGGAGTTCACTCAGACTCACGTCCATCGAGTCGGTGATGCCATCCAGCCATCTCATCCTCTGTCATCCCCTTCTCCTTCTGCCCCCAATCCCTCCCAGCATCAGGGTCTTTTCCCATGAGTCAACTCTTCACATGAGGTGGCCAAAGTATTGGAGTTTCAGCTTCAGCATCAGTCCTTCCAATGAACACCCAGGACTGATCTCCTTTAGAATGGACTGGTTGGATCTCCTTGCAGTCCAAGGGACTCTCAAGAGTCTTCTCCAACACCACAGTTCAAAAGCATCAATTCTTCAGTGCTCAGCTTTCTTCACAGTCCAACTCTCACATACATACATGACCACTGGAAAAATCATAGCCTTGACTAGATGGACCTTTGTTGGCAAAGTAATGTCTCTGCTTTTGAATATGTTATCTAGGTTGGTCATAACTTTCCTTCCAAGGAGTAAGCGTCTTTTAATTTCATGGCTGCAATCACCATCTGCAGTGATTTTGGAGCCCAAAAAAATAAAGTCTGACACTGTTTCCACTGTTCCTCCATCTATTTCCCATGAAGTGATGGGACCAGATTCCATGATCTTCGTTTTCTGAATGTTGAGCTTTAAGCCAACTTTTTCACTCTCCTCTTTCACTTTTATCAAGAGGCTTTTTAGTTCCTCTTCACTTTCTGCCATAAGGGTGGTGTCATCTGCATATCTGAGGTTATTGATATTTCTCCCAGCAATCTTAATTCCAGCTTGTGTTTCATCTAGTCCAGCATTTCTCATGATGTACTCTGCATATAAGTTAAATAATCAGGGTGACAATATACAGCCTTGACGTACTCCTTTTCCTCTTTGGAACCAGTCTGTTGTTCCATGTCCAGTTCTAACTGTTGCTTCCTGACCTGCATACAGATTTCTCAAGAGGCAGGTCAGGTGGTCTGGTATGCCCATCTCTTTCAGAAATTTCCACAGTTTATTGTGATGCACGCAGTCAAAGGCTTCAGCATAGGGAATAAAACAGAAATAGATGTTTTTCTGGAACTCTCTTGTTTTTTTGATGTTGGCAATGTTGATGTTGAATGTTGGTGATTTGATCTCTGATTCTTCTGCCTTTTCTAAAACTTGAACATCTGGAAGTTCACAGTTCGTGTATTGTTGAAGCCTGGCTTGGAGAATTTTGAGCATTACTTTGCTAGCATGTGAGATGAATGCAATTGTGCGGTAGTTTGAGCATTCTTTGGCATTGCCTTTCTCTGGGATTGGAATGAAAACTGACCTTTTCCAGTCCTGTGGCCACTGCTGAGTTTTCCAAATTTGATGGCATATTGAGTGCAGCACTTTCACAGCATCATCTTCCAGGATTTGAAATAGCTCAACTGGAATTCCATCACCTCCACTAGCTTTGTTCATAGTGATGCTTTCTAAGGCCCACTTGACTTCACATTCCAGGATGTCTGGCTCTAGGTGAGTGATCACACCATCGTGATTATCTGGGTTGTGAAGATCCTTTTTGTACAGGTCTGTGTATTCTTGCTACCTCTTCTTAATATCTTCTGCTTCTGTTAGGTCCATACCATTTCTGTCCTTTGTCGAGCCCATCTTTGCATGAAATATCCCCTTGGTATCTCTAATTTTCTTGAAGAGATCTCTAGTCTTTCCCATTCTGTTGTTTTCCTCTGTTTCTTTGCACTGATCACTGAGGAAGGCTTTCTTATCTCTCCTTGCTATTGGAGATGCTTATATCTTTCCTTTTCTCCTTTGCTTTTCGCTTCTCTTCTTTTCACAGCTATTTGTAAGGCCTCCCCAGACAGCCATTTTGCTTTTTTGCATTTCTTTTCCATGGGGATGGTCTTGATTCCTGTCTCCTGTACAGTGTCACGAACCTCCATCCATAGTTCATCAGGCACTCTATCTATCAGATCTATTAAATCTATTTAAGTCCCTTAAATCTATTTCTCACTTCCACTGTATAATCATAAGGGATTTGATTTAGGTCGTATCTGAATGGTCTAGTGGTTTTCCCTACTTCCTTCAATTTAAGTCTGAATTTGGCAATAAGGTGTTCATGATCTGAGCCACAGTCAGCTCCCGGTCTTGTTTTTCCTGACTGTATAGAGCTTCTCCATCTTTGGCTGCAAAGAATATAATCAATCTGATTTTGGTGTTGACCATCTGGTAATGTCCATGTGTAGAGTCTTCTCTTGTGTTGTTGGAAGAGGGTGTTTGCTATGACCAGTGTGTTCTCTTGGCAAAACTCTATTAGCCTTTGTCCTGCTTCCTTCTGTATTCCAATGCCAAATTTGCCTGTTACTCCAGGTGTTTCTTGACTTCCTACTTTTGCATTCCAGTCCCCTAGAATGAAAAGGACATCTTTTTTTGGGTGTTAGTTCTAAAAGGTCTTGTAGGTCTTCATAGAACCATTCAACTTCAGCTTCTTCAGCATTACTGGTTGGGGCATAGACTTGGATTACTGTGATAGTGAATGGTTTGCCTTGGAAACGAACAGAGATCATTCTGTTGTTTTTGAGATTGCATCCAAGTGCTGCATTTTGGACTCTTTTGTTGCCCATGATGGCTACTCCATTTCTTCTAAGGGATTCCTACCCACAGTAGTAGATATAATGGTCATCTGAGTTAAATTCACCCATTCTGGTCCATTTTAGTTCACTGATTCCTAGAATGTGGATGTTCACTCTTGCCATCTCCTGTTTGACCACTTTCAGTTTGCCTTGATTCATGGACCTGACATTCCAGGTTCCTATGCAATATTACTCTTTAAAGCATCGGACCTTACTTCTATCACCAGTCACATCCACAGCTGGGTATTGTTTTTGCTTTGGCTCCATCCCTTCATTCTTTCTGGAGTTATTTCTCCACTGATCTCCAGTAGCATATTGGGCACCTACCGACCTGGGGAGTTCCTTTTTGAGTATCCTATCATTTTGCCTTTTCATACTGTTCATGGGGTTCTCAAGGCAAGAATGCTGAAGTGGTTTGCCATTCCCTTCTGAAGTAAGGAGGCACAAAGTCATCTGGCCTCCAAGTTGAGGGCACTGATGATGAGAGATCAATAACAAGGTTTGACCTCTGGGGCAGAGAAAGGTAGTTGTTCCAGTAGGCATGAGAGGCTGGCAGCTAGCCCCAGTACTGCTAAGCAAACTTGGTAAGAGCTCAAGGAAAGTGGTAGGGTGGGTGAGGGAAAGCAGGAAGATTTCATGTTCTCATTTTTTCACTGACAGCATTAGATATTGTGAGATAGGTCATTAACTTATAGATTTGCCTCCTTTCCTTTTTTTCCCCCTTAAATGGTGTGTGTGTGTGTGTATTTGTGGATAAGAGGAAGTAGGTGTTGCTGGTTGAGTCTAACTGAGTACGAAATGTATTTATGGACTGTGATGGTGGTTTAGTCACTAAGTCGTGTTGAACTCTTGCAACACCATGGACTGTAGCCCACCAGGCTCCTCTGTCCATGGGATTTCCCAGGCAAGAATACTGGAGTGAGTACCAATTTCCTTCTCCAAAGAATCTTCCCCACCCAGAGATAGAACCTGCGTCTCCTGCATTGCAGGCAGATTCTTTACCGCTGAGCCACGAGGGAAAGACTTACGGATTGTGGATGGCATTATTTTTTGTGTGTGTGTTGGCTACAGACTGCCTCTTCTCATTCTGCACTTCCCTGCTCACTAAAGCCACAAGTGTGAAAAGTGTTAGTCATACAGTTGTGTCCAACTCTTTGGAATTCCATGGACTGTAGCTTGCCAGGCTCCTCTGTCCATGGAATTCTCCAGGCAAGAATACTGGAGTGAGTACCAATTTCCTTCTCCAGGGGATTTTCCCAATCCAGGGATTGAACCCAGGTCTCCCACATTGCAGGTAGATTCTTTACTGTCTGAGCCACCAGGGAAGCAAAGCTACAAGGAGCCTCCCAAAGAGAACATCTCCAGATCGTCCTTTCCCAGAATGTGTCAGGGCTTCAAGAAAAAAAAAAAAAGGCCATGAATCCTAGATCTTGGCAAGGATTCATAAGAAAATGCCACCACTGACATCTGGTTTGAGTCTGAGAATATCTTGGAGGAGTCATTCATCATAGTACCCTGAGATGGAACAACAGAACTGGTTCCAAATAGGGAAAGGAATACGTCAAGGCTGTGTATTGTCACCTTGCTTATTTAACTTATATGAGGAGTACATCATGTGAAATGCCAGGCTGGATGAAGCACAAGTGGGAATCAAGATTGTCAGGAGAAATATCAATAACATCAGATACGTAGTTGACACCACCCTTATGGCAGAGAATGAAGAACTAAAGAGCCTCTTGATGAAAGTGAAAGAGGAGAGTGAAAAAGTTGGCTTAAAACTCAACATTCAGAAAACTAAGATCATGGCATCCGATGCCATCACTTCATGGCAAATAGATGGGGAAACAGTGACAGATTTCATCTTAAGGGGCTCCAAAATCAATGCAGATGGTGACTGTAGCCAAGAAATTAAAAGACACTTGCTCCTTGGAAGAAAAGCTATGACCAACCTAGACAGAGTATTAAAAAGCAGAGACATTACTTTGCCAACAAAGGTCCATCTAGTCAAAGCTTTGATTTTTCAGTAGTCATGTATGGATGTGAGATTTGGACTATAACGAAAGCTGAGCACTGAAGAATTGAAGCTTTTGAAATGTGGTATTGGAGAAGACTCTTGAGAGTCCCTTGGACTGCAAGGAGATCCAACCAGTCCATCCTAAAGGAAATCAGTCCTGAATATTCATTGGAAGGACTGATACTGAAGGTGAAATTCCAATACTTTGGCCACCTGATGTAAAGAACTGACTCATTTGAAAAGACCTTGATGCTGGGAAAGTTTGAAGGCAGGAGCAGAAGGGGACGACAGAGGATGAGATGGTTGGATGTTATCACCAAGTCAATGGACATGAGTTTGAGCAAGCTTCAGGAGTTGGTGGTGGACAGGGAAGCCTTGCATGCTGCAGTCCATGGGGTCACAAAGAGTCAAACACAACTGAGTGACTGAACTGAACTGAACTGAACTCTGAGATGAAGCTTTAATACAGAAGAGAAATAATGGAAGGACTGGGTCCACTGATGTTAAAAACTTATAGAATAAAATCCCTTTCACATGTGGTAAAGAATCCACCTGCAGTGCAGGAGACCCTGGTTCAAAACCTGAGTGGGGAAGATCTGCTGGAGAAGGGATAGGCTACCCACTCCAGTATTCTTAGGCTTCCCTTATGGCTCAGCTGGTAAAGAATCTGCATGCAATGTGGGAGACCTGAGTTCAATCCCTGGATTGGGAAGATCCCCTGGAGAAGGGAAAGGCTACCTACTCCAGTATTCTGGCTTGGAGAATTCCATGGACTGTATAGTCCATGGGATCACAAAGAGTAGGACACGACTGAGTGACTTTCACTTTCACGCAGCTTCTTATCAGAATCCTTTAGTTGAGAAGCAGAATATAAGCTGGGGATCAGTGCGTTTATGACCTCTTGGGCCACGCACTCTTACGCAGAGAACAGCCTGCACAGTTTTGTAATGGATCCGATTCCCACAAAGCCTCATTTACATTGCACAGAATTCAGCCATATTTCTGATTATGATGTGCTTGCATACTCTGTTATCTCAGCCAAGAATGACCTTTTTCCTCTTCTCAACATTAAGCTCTTATTTGTCAATCAAGCCTTGGCTCAGAGAACTCAGTATGGAGTTGTGTGAGGACCTAGAGGGCTGGGATGGTGGGTGAGGCAGGTGGGAGGCTCAAAAGGAAGGGGATATATGTACTTACAGCTGATTCACGTTGTTGTATAGCAGAAACCAACACAACACTGTGAAGCAATTAAAAGTAAAGTTTTTAATTTGTTTTCAACCAATTTAAAATAAATTTTTAAAAAATCAAACCTTTGTTCAAATGTACTTTCCTCTGTGATGCAATCCCTGATCTCCAGGCAGCTGAACAGCTTCTTATTCCTTTGGAGTCCCATGACACTGTTTGGACTTCTGCTCTAGTACATTTACACTGCTATTGATCAAAGTTCTGTTTGCCTTGCTGGATCTCAAGCTCCTCAAAGAAAGGTGCCATAGCTAACTCAACATTGTGTCTTATCTTGGCCCCCAATCTCACTTCCCCAATCCCACAACTACTTGAACCACACAGAGCCTGGCACACAGCAGGTACTCAGCAAATAAGGAACATTGAACAAATATGGAATAATGTGAGGAATACTAAGTGCCGAGTAATAGAATACAGAAAAAGGAAAACTCGAATATATCAACTTGATACCTCCTCTGGATGATGAAGTCAAATTCTCACAAGCTCCAGAAGACGCCATTTCAGTCAGCACTGAACAATTTCTTCAATTTGACTTTTGAGCAAGCTCTGTACACTATTTCCTGACATTCAAAGCCCAATTGCCATATTCCCTCTTGGCCCATAGTTAATGAACACATTTCCTCCCCTGAGAGTGGAGCCAATCTGCAGGCCTTGTAATGGTTGGGGATTTTTTTTTTTAATTTATTTATTGCAATTGGAGGATAATTATAATATTGTGATGGTTTCTACCATACATCAACATGAATCAGCCATAGGCATACATAGGTCCCCTCCTTCCTGAACCCCCCCCCACCTCCCTCCACGGTGGTGCTTTCTGTAGATGCTTTCTGGAGGTCACCTTGGGAATAACCTCCATTCCTGCCACATTCTAAGCTTATTGCTGTGTAGGTAGAATCAGTCCTGAGGAGCTCAGGATCTCTGGGACGCTGGACATAGCAGGAAAATGACTGGCCTCTCTGTGCTCCAGCCCCTTCTTTTCAGGTCCATTGTCCACTCACAGTCAACAAATGGATGTCGGAGTAGCAATTCCACCTACTCATGATGGTCAAGTTACCTTTTCCAATATAGTAATCTCTTTCTTTGCCTGCTGTTCTATTGGCATGAGAACCCCCAAATTACCAGGTGGCAGCCATATATTTAGGCTTATTAGGAATGATACAGTGTCCCCTGGGAGATGCATTTACCTTCTAGAAACCAGGCCATCTACAATGACAGAACTTAAAGTTTCCAAGTGAGTCATTAGGAATGATGGTGAGTGGGGCTGTTCCTTCCACCATTTCCCCCCATATATATGTAGTCTACCTGTTGGACATAAAGCACCATATAATGATGATTCATTCAAGACATAGACTGCTTCATTAAAGAACAGAGTACCCAAATCATAGACATCATATTTAAGATGTTATTTTATCTGATCCTTCAAGTGACTGTGGCAGTACCCTTTTAGGCTGGCAGCTTCTGGGTAATGTGGCATATGATGGAACTAGTGGATTACAATAGTGACACACCCATTGTCATTCCCCCTTTGGAATGAAGTGAATTCATTAATGCAAGGTAATATTATTCAGGAATTTATGTTGGTAAATCAGACTTCTTTGGAAACTCAGATGGTAGAGTTGGCTGATGCACTGCAGGCAGGAAAGGGAACTCCTTACTCAGAGTACAAGTAAGTCATAGGTAAAATAAATCATTGCTCCTTACAGGGCAGGAAGTAATCAACTTGCCACCAAATGTCTGGTTTGTCTCTTCAAGTTAAAGTACCAAACTGAGGTTTTATCATTGGCCTCTGGTACTGAAAGATCAAAAAGATACTCCAGATACCAAATGGTTGTAGCTAATAAGTCTCGGCAAGAGAGCACCCATGTTGTTGGTCCAATATATAGTTTCTATCTCTGATATCATGATTACTCCATTCATAGGTGCACTGTGCAAGTGCTGGTATGCCAAACAGAGAGGCTGGCTGATATCTACTGAACAAGGCATCCTGTTGACTTACTTAGTGTTTCTTCTTTTTCAGTGGATGTCCTCTCATGGGCATTGCTGTGAGACAAAGATCCTCACACTGTGTGCACAACTTTCGTTCCATCCTCATGCCTCCCCTTTTGCCTTGACCTTTCAGTCCTACTTCTTCCAACAACTTGGCCAACCAGTCAAACTATTGGCCACTGCTCAGAAGTCCATACATATGCTTATTATGTCTTCACCCAAAGAGGATTGATCAGCTCTGTGGACCAGAAGCATGTCTCCTTACTACTGTATTTCAGAGTTGCCTATGAGTGGGGCTGTAGTACAGCTGCCATTTATTTTTGGTTCACATCAACACAGGAACAAAACCCATGCATTTTCTTCCTCTGTCAACCAGGTATAGAGAATGCCTCATGAGGCCATAAATGTGATCTGAAAGAGAGGTCTTATTATAACAATAAGAACTGAGGCACTGGTTCTGTGACTTACTCATGCTCCCTGGACATAGATGTAATTCCAAATACATTACTTCTACCATACTATGGATTGCTCCTGTGATGGCCCAGTCTTATGCCCTGGTAGGTCTGACAGAATCCAGTTCATGAGGGCTGCATAGTCGATTAATGTCCCATGGACAGACACTCATTCATTCTCTATCAGAACCGAATGGCATGTATGCAGCTTCTTTCTGAATAGTATATATTTCTGTGGCAGACAGAGTGGACTTACTTCAGAATCCTAGGGATTTGTGCTTCACCTTCACTGTTCAGGTTCACCAAAGATTCTACCTAGCATCTTAATCTACCACAGACATCTCTGACACCATGCGATCTGCTAGGTCGTTTATCCCAAGAGACAGTGCCCCCCTTACTATAGGCAGAACTTCCTCGATGCCTCTTTTTGCCTTTAGCACCAATTAACATGTCAAAGCCATCACCTGGATGGGTCAGGCCAGTATTCCCAATTACAGTACATGTAATCTCCAAAATCCAAAAAGACCTACCAAGTGCTGTAGTACTTTCTCAGTAGTAAGAGATGCAAGGTACAATAACATGTCCTTTTCAAGGAAGATGCATGCCTATGTGGCCCAGATAACTTGATCCTTTAAAAATTCACCAATGTGTCCCTTTGAATTCAACAAGTCCCTGTGTCCTTATGAGATTTATCTACCACCCTCTGGAGTCATGAATCCAGAATATTTGCCATTTCCTTTTTATCAGAGCCAAGTAAATTGATTATCAATATTAGTGGACTAGCATGAGATCCTATAGACTTTCCAGACTATCAAATTCTCTTGAGAATATTCTTACAAAGAGCTGAAGAGTTCAACTAGACCTTAATTAAGACTATTATTAATGTAGGCTGCTGTCTATCCAGGTGAATGTGAATACCTTTTCATCCTTCTTTCTGATGAATATTGAAACAAATCCTTTAGTTTTATCAAAAAAAGTCACATATCAAATGTCAGAGGATATATTTAAATGATTCATTAGAGTATGAATAACATATCTGGTAGAGAAGCATGAGTAAGGGCTATTTCTTGTTAATTTTATATTAGCTCATCCTCACTTGACAAGATCCATATGATTTTTGCTGGGTAAATTAAATGGAATCATAAAATAGATTACCATTCCTGCATGTTTTTGTGTGGACATAGCTTTTCAAACCAGGGCTTCTTGAAGAAATTGCTGCTCCTAACATTGGCACAAGAATTATACAAGATCATTTTGGAGTATCTTGTAATGCCAGAAATAAAAAAATGCTAAAAAAATAAAATGAGATAATGTGAAAAGCATACAGGAGCCAACTGAAATACCTCTCAATGATCTAGGCTAGAACAATGCAAGCAGCAAAATAGTATAAGTTTGTAATCTAAAAGCATAAAACTTTTGATATAAATAAATGCTGACGTAAATTACTAAATAAACAAGAATAATAGGCAAATCTCAGGTGCAAAAGATTTCCAAATAACTTACACAGATGCTTCACCCTTAAGGAGGTAAAGCACAACTTCCCAGTCCTTAAGTGTGGGCTGGGCATAGTGACTTTGTTCCAAAAGAGACAGTATGGAAAGAGAGGGGAAAGGGCTAACTTTGCAGAGGAGAACTTGGGAAACATTACTTCAAACCAGATAATCAAGGTTAACGTATATTGATATTATACCTTTGATAGGATGTGATGAGAACGGCACTTTATCTCTGAGGTATTCCATCCAAATATATGTCACTCTAGTCTAGTTATGAAAAAAATAAGAAAATTATGAAATCCATCACACAAAATGCATGACCAGTAATCCTTAATATTGTCATCAAAAACAAGGGAAGTCTGAAAAGTTATCACAAGCCAGAGGAGCCTAAAGAGATGTGGCGTCTGAACATAATGTGGTATCCTGGGTGAAATATCATGGAACAGAAAGGAGACATCAGTGAAAAACAGAGGAAATACGAACAAAGTAGGAACTTTAATAATTATGTATCAAAATTGGATCACTAATTGTGAAAAATGTGCCATACTATTGTAAGATGTTAATAATAGGAGAAACTGGCTGTTCAGTAGACAAAAACTCTGTGCTACCTTTGCAATGACTCTGTGAATCTAAGCTGTCCTAACACAAAAACATTTATTTAAATAGGTATATAGTCAAAGAGAGATACTCAATGTAAATATCTTACAGTGTGATAAAGCTACAACCAAATTATATTCTTGAAGCCTTGTGTGAGCACAAAAGGAGTAGAGATTGAATTTGCAGAGGGACAGAAGTGTCACAGAGGATTCCATGGATGAAGTGGCTTTTGAAGTGGATTCATTTTATCCTTCCTTTTCCTAATTGCTGGAAATACAACAGTGAGCAACATAGATATGATGCCTGCTCTCTCGGGGCTTCTACTCTAGTAAGGTGTGACTTAAACATAACTAAAACATTTTAAAGTTGCCTTTAATTATAAGAGAGGAGGGGATGGTGAAAACAAAGCAAACGTTGCAAAAGCACAGAGATGTAAAGTCATATTGTGTGTTTGGGGGCTCAGAGCCCATCAAGTGTGGGTGGGTTCAAGCCCATCAAGATAAGCAGGGTTGGGACTCAGATAAGCTGAGTGAAGTACCCAGGATACAAAAATTTAAGGAGGCATTCACTCTTACGTTCCTATCTTAGACACCTCACTCTAGTCCCAGCTTTGAGCACAGGGTTTGTAGTGAGGAGTTGGAGGAAGTTAGATCAAGATACCAAACTAGAGCCATATTGTGAAAGGTCTTGTATGCTTTACTAAGAAATTATAAATTTCTTAGTAAATTGAGCTTCAGTGTGTAGGTAGTGGGGAATCATATCTGTGCTTTAGAAAGGTCATTTTACAAACTGTGCAGAAAAGAGTAGGGGCGGTGTGTGACAGGAATCAGATGGCCATTGAAAGGACAACTGCTTTTCTCTATGAAACTCATGACACTCGTGGCTGGTTTTGAGGGCTGAGGGGAAGGAAAGAGAGTGCAGAGGAAGACATTCAAGAATGGAAATGAGTGAGCTTCATGAGGCCAGGAATAGTTACTCTTTCATTCTCAATTGCAAATCCTAGTAGCTTGGACAGTGACTGAAGCTAAGTCACTTCAGTCGTGTCCGACTCTGTGTGACCCCATAGACGGCAGCCCACCAGGCTCCCCCGTCCCTGGGATTCTCCAGGCAAGAACACTGGAGTGGGTTGCCATTTCCTTCTCCATTGCATGAAAGTGAAAAGTGAAAGTGAAGTCACTCAGTCATGTCCGACTCTTGGCGACCCCATGGACTGCAGCCTACCAGGCTCCTCCGTCCATGGGATTTTCCAGGCAAGAGTACTGGAGTGGGGTGCCATCGCCTTCTCCAGACTGGAGCATAGGAATAGTTTATTAACTATTTGTGAATCAATACATAAGTAGGTGGAAAATACAGCAGCAAGTCTTGGAGAGAAGAGATTTTCAGAGTAGGAATTTGTCTTATAAAGGAGAGGGACACCCTTTCTTGGGAGGAGAGAATAACAGAAAGGTGATAATTCTCTGCCAGGAGACTTCCACTGTGATGACAAATGTGATGCCAGTTGTCTTCTTAGCAGATGTGGGAATAATGAGATTGAGGATTGGAAGACGGTGAGACAAGATATGCATGGCCTTGGGTCAGTGGTAGGGTGACGTGAGTGACAAAGTCTCCGAGGGCTTTCCACGGGCCAGGGAAGCTCCCAAGCTATTGAGTCGTTCTGGTTTTCACAGACACTGAAGAAGAGGTGTATAAGAATGAATATCTCCACCTTTCTGTCTCTTTTGCTTTCTTTCTCTCTCTGTCTCTGCTTCACATACAAAAATGCCCACACAAGAGAACCAGAGTCCTCTTATGATGATTGGGAATGTTTTCCCCCAAATATTATTAATGCCAAATTTGAAGGAAGGTGGCTGAGTAGTGCAACTCAAAAAGTTTCTCATTCTGGGAGAAAATAATAGCGAATGAAACAATTGACAAAGAACTAATCTCCAAAATATACAAGCAGCTCATGCAGCTCAATACCAGAAAAATAAATGACCCAATCAAAAAGTGGGCCAAAGAACTAAACAGACATTTCTCCAAAGAAGCCGTACAGACGGCTAACAAACACATGTAAAAATGCTCAACATCACTCATTATCAGAGAAATGCAAATCAAAACCACAGTGAGGTACCACCTCATGCTGGTCAGAATGGCTGCCATCAAAAAGCCTGCAAACAATAAATGCTGGAGAGGGTGTGGAGAAAAGGGAACCCCTTACACTGTTGGTGGGAAGGCAAACTAGTATAGCCACTATGGAGAACAGTGTGGAGATTCCTTAAAAAACTGGAAATAGAACTGCCGTATGACCCAGCAATCCCACCACTGGGCATGCACATGGAGCAAACCAGAACTGAACGAGACACATGTACCCCAGTGTTCATTGCAGCACTGTTTACAATAGCCAGGGTGTGGAAGCAGACAAATGGATAAGGAAGTTGTGGTACATATGCACAATGGAATATTTCTCAGCTATTAAAAAGAATGCATTTGAGTCAGTTCAAATGAGGTGGATGAAAATGGAGCCTATTATACAGAGTAAAGTAAGTCAGATAGAGAAACACCAATACAGTATCTTAATGCATATATATGGAATTTAGAAAGATAGTAACGTTGACCCTATATGCAAGATAGCAAAAGAGACACAGATGTAAAGAACAGACTTTTGGACTCTGTGGGAGAAGGTGAGGGTGGGATGATTTGAGAGAATAGCATTGAAACATGTATATTAGCATATGTAAAACAGATAACCAGTGCAAGTTAAATGCATGAAGCAAGGCACTCAAAGCTGGTGCTCTGGGACAACCCAGAGGAATGGAGCAGGGAGGGAGGTGAAAGGGGGGTTCAGGATGGGGGGACACATGTGCACCCATGGCTGATTCATGTTGATGTATGGCAAAACCACCACAATATTGTAAAGTAATTAGCCTCCAATTAAAATTTTAAAATTAATTTAATAAAAATAAATAAATGAAGTTTCTCATTCTACCCAGGGAAAAATAATCAAACAGAACTAATGAGCTACAGTGGGACTGACAATTTTAAAAAAAACAAAAACGTTTTTATGGGAAGAAGAAACAGAACGGATCACCTGGTATTCTCAACAGAAGCCTTGTTGTGTAAAGTCAGCAAGGGTACTCAAATAATCAGGGATGAAACAACACTGGAAAGACCAAAAGTTAGACCAAGGAGTTGATCCTTGGATTCCATAATGTGTTAAGAAGTTGTTGAGGTCATTTGGAAGACACCCTCAGCTTTCAAGAGAATTTCAGGGCTAACACAAGCCCTGCTTGCTCTTTATAAGTGTCCTACATTGGACAGAGTTCAAAGTTGATCATTTATGAGTAATTTTATACACTGTGCCCAAAAAACACCATTCAGGAAGACTTTAAAGGATATGCCGTGAACAGTCAGTTCTCTGGTTCAGTAAGTGTGGGAAATACTGGGCTATATACAATTAATCTGTATGCTTTATTACAGTATGTTTCAAAATCTTTAATATAGTAAACGGATACTATATACAAGAAGAAGATAAAGTCTGCAGCTTCCCCAGTTATTTAACCCAGAATACTTGACTAGTGTTTTACATACTATCGTTTGGGAAACCTTGTCCTAAAGCATCATTCCTGGAAGGCTATTGTTAAAATGCAAATAGAACACTTTGGGGTAGTAGTAGTGTTAGTTGCTCAGTCCTATCCGACTCTGCGATCCCACGAACATAGCCCACCAGGCTCCTCAGTCCATGGGATTCTTCAGGCAAGAATTCTGGAGTGGATTGCTATTCCCTTCTCCAGAACTTTGGAGTAAATAATACACTATTAGTACCCACTTTCAAGTATCAGAAATATACACTGTTCTCAGGAAGTTTACAGCCTATTGGTGACAGAGAAGAATAACACAAGAAATATTATGGTAAGAAGTTACATGGGCTTTCCCTGTGGCATTAGTGGTAAAGACCCCACCTAATGCAGGAGACGTAAGAAATATGGGTTTGATCCCTGGGTCAGGAAGATCTCCTGGAGGAGGGCATGGCAACCCACTCCAGTATTTGTGCCTGGAGAATCCCATGGACAGAGGAGCATAGTGGGTTATGGTCCATAGGGTCACAAAGAGTCAGACACTACTGAAGTGACTTAGCACGCATGCACAAGGAATTACAAATGCTGTGAAATGGTGGTGTCTTGGATGAGGGTGGTGGCAGTGAAAAGGAAAGGAAATTGACAGATGTGGGAACTATTTTAGAGGTAAGATCCATAGAACTTAGTAATGGATTGACGAATGTAGGGTGAAACAAAGGAGTAAGTGAAAAACTGACCATAACAGGTATGATTTTGCAACCATATGAATGATGATTCTACTCACTGTGATGGAGAGTGGAAAAGGAGAGAGGGTTGTGGGGAGATGATGAGTTTAACCTGTGGGAATTCTAAAGGCAGTTATTCTCAGGATCACCTACATGACTGTTATTACTCTCTGTGCTCTGCTACATGGTAAAATGAACCCATTCTCATGAGAGATGTCACATTAAAGATTCTGTCTAAGTCATTTATCCTCTTGTTTATTTCTATGGTAGCTTAACTGATTAACTGAAATACCAGACATAGCCTACAGCAGTTAGGGCTTCACAGACAAAACAGAGCTATTCACAGAATAACATTGTTTCTGATCAAATATAGGAGATAATCAGATTAATGGATTAAAATGAACACAAAATTTTTCACACTAAATCGGTGAAAATACAGCAAATCACATGCAGTTCTTTACATTTCTATTTACTCAATTAACTGACATTTACTGTGTGTCCAATAACTGTCAAGTTCAGTACTGAATTACACAAAGATGAACCAGTCAAAAGTCTTGCTATTGAATTGTTCAGAGTCTTGGGGTAGATGTGTGTCACAGATTTGTAAAATTAAACGAGATGAAGTTTTAGAAGTTTTGTGATAGAAGGCTGGATTGGACTTAGTAATGGAACAGTGGTGGAATTATGCCATCCTAGTTGAGGATGGGCAAAGAAATTGACAAACTCATTCTTGCAAAATAGAAAAGATGTTTTCCAAGTGGACAAAATCACGAGATAGAATACAAGAATAATGTTCTGGGAAAAAAGAGCATTATCACAAAGACTTAGATGTCTAAATTGTACCTTGCAGGTAATACGCTATTTAAGGATTTTAAGTAGAGAAGTAATAAATTATATTTATGATTTATAAGGATAACCCTGGCAATTATATGGAGAGCAAATAAGAGAGAATAAGGCTCTTCCTAAGGGCAAGAAAGCCAACTAAAAGTTTCTGAAAGAGTTCAAACAGGAGATAATGGAGGAGTATCTGTGGATATGGAGAGGAGATAGATCAGAGAGATGTCAAAAATGTAGAACTTATTGACTTTCTGCATGTGCTATGGACATCGAGAATGGAGTTTAAACTTAATGCTCTTATTTTTTTCTACATGAAAAATTTAACTGATAGTACTTCTTTCAGTAAGATGGGAAGATTGGTGGGGTAAGTTTGAGGTGGAAGATGATTTCAATTTTAACATGAATGTGAAGTATCAGAGAGATGTAAAGATACTCATTACACATTTAGATATGTGAACTTGGATTCAGATGAAAAGTCTAGCTGGAAATATATTTAAGAGTTTACAATGTGTATGTAGTGTTTGAAAAAAAGGAATGAAAGGACTTCTACTTCCTAGTGCGGAGGACAAGCAGCCTTGGCAAAAACACTACATAAAAAAATGGATGAAACATTAACACACATACCCAGGTGGCTCAGTGGTAAAGAATCCACTTGCCAATGTAGGGGACACAAGAGATGTGGGTTCGATCCCTAGGTCAGGAAGATCCCCTGGAGTAGGAAATGGCAACCCACTCCAGTATTCTTGCCTAGAAAATTCCAAGGACAGTGGAGCCTGATGGGTTACCGTCTATGGGGTTGCAAAGAGTCGGACACGACTGAATAATTGAGCACACACATACAAATGAGTAAAGACAAAGGAAGTGTGATCAACATAATGAAACACGACCTTTTTGTTATACATAGAACAACACCAACCAAAAATGGCAGAATTTATTTTCTTTTAATGGGTATAGGGAGCATTTAATAAAATTTCAGAACATAGAAAGCCTCAACACGTTTATAAAGATGGAAATCATTTGAAGCATCTTCTTGACATCAGTGAAAGTAGCTTAGAAACCAACAACAAAACAATAAATAGAATATATTATATAATACCTTATTAAATAATCAATGGATCTAAGGTGAAATCACAAGTAAAAGTATAAAATATTTCAAGATGAAATAGAATAAATACAATGAATATGTAAAAATTTTTGGCATATAGCTTTAATAGAAATTAGTGGAATATGTGTGTGTGTATATATATATTCTCATATTAGAATCAAGGAAACACTGAAAATCATATTTTAAACTTACAAAAATTAGAAAAATAACAATAAAGTTTAACCTTATAAGGAAGAAAATAAAGATCAGGTTATAAATAATTGAGCTTTAAAAAACAAAAGAAGCAAAATTGTGTTCTTTGAAAAGCTGAATAAAACTGATAAATGTCTAAGAAGATTGGTTAAGAAAAAAAGAAAACAGAAATTACTAATATAAGGAAAAGAGGCATATTGCAAGAGATCCTAAAGATATTTAAAAACTAATGAGGTTATTATGAACAAATATATGCAATTAAATTTAAAATTTAGAGAGAAAAAGCAATTGCTTGAAAACATAATTTACCAAAGCAGAAAAAATAATGCATAGACAATTTTAATAGTCCAATATCTATAAAGAAACTTACTTCATTACTTAAAACTTTCCCATAACAAAAATCCCAGATCCAGCATTTAAGAAAGAAATAGCATTAATTTTACAAAATTTATGTGCATACCCACATAAGAATAAAGACATCCCAACTCTTTTTAGGAAACCAGCAAAATTTTGATTCCAAAATCTGACCAGGACTTTGAAAGAGAGAAAAATTACAGACAAATCTCTATCATGAATATAGATGTTAAAAAAAACCCTTACTAAACATTTAACATTTCAGATCTAGCAATAAATAAAACAATAGAATATATCACAATCAGGTGATCTTCATTCTTGGTATCCAAGGGTGGTTTATCACTCAAAAATCATCCAGTGTAATTCATCACAGTATCAAAGTTAAAAAGAGAAAAATCATGACCATATTAATAGAAGAAGAAAGCAGAAAGCAGAATTGGTATTTGACAAACTTAAAACCTGTTCATAATAAACATTTATAGCAAAATAGGAATAAAAGGCAACTTGCTCATTCTAAGAAAATACATTCAAAAAAGATTTCAGCAAACATTACATTCAATGGTAAAATATTTTACCATGACTAGTAGAAACAAAACACCCAGGATCACTTCTATTATCACTTTTAATCAAATTTGAACTGCAGGTCCAAATGAGTACAATAAAACAAGAAAAGGAAATTAAAGGCATAAGGATTAGAAAGGTTGAAATAAAATTTTCATTACTTACACACAAGATTGGATACTTAATGAACTCAAGGAATTTATGAACAAACTCTTAGAATTAAGTGAATTTAGCAAGCCAGGATATGAAAATCCACTTTTTTAATTTCAGCAACAGATATTTAAATTGTAAAGGAAATTTTATCATCTGAACAACCTGGACTCTCCATCCGAGCCATCTTCCTGTACCATTCCTTTACTGCACACGGCGCCCCCACAACGTCTGCTAGCTGGGAGGGGTGCATCCTGGCCATCCTATTCCATCCTATTTTCATGCCACTCACCACCATTTTTCTTCTAAACTTACTTCGGCCACCTCAAGTTCCTTAGACAGATGTGTTTACCCATCTCCTGCTTTAATTTTCTTCGTGGCATTTATTACTATCTGATTTGCTTGTTTATAATGTCTCCACCATTAAAAATAAATCTTCCATTACAATATAAATTTAAAAGTATATACATGTAACATAAAATAAGTATATCAATATATTCCATATGAGTATATTATGTTGCAAATAATATAAATATATTATCAATAAATATTAAATACAATATAAAAATTGAAAAGGAAATTTAATGGCACTGTGATACAGTTCTGTGTCCACTTCGCTAGGTTCTAGTCTCCAGATATTCAAATACAAATATATACGCCACTCTGAATGTATTTTGTAGATATGATAATCAGTTGACTTGAAGTAAAAGATTGTCCTAAACACAGGTGGTTCTGATTGAGTTTGTTGAAAGACCCTAAGAGCAGAACTGAGATTTATCTGAATATAATCTGCCTGTGGTTGCAACTTTAGCTGATGCTGAAGAGTTCCAGTCTGCCTGTTCAGCCTTCCCAGTAGATTTCAGACTTGCCCCCACATTCTCTCTCTTTAAATACATATATATATATATATATATATATTTAAACTGGTTATATTTCTCTGATGAAACTTTGACTGAAAAAGACATTGCTTAAAATTATATAAGAAGTCAAATGCCTAGATATAGATATGAAAGTGTAAAAGAATTTTATGTTGAATATTAAAATCATATTTTGAGAAAACATTTAAAGACATAAGTAAATGGATACATTACACCTCAGAAGACTATTGTTAGGATATAAATTCTCCCCTAATTAATATATGGATTCAACACAATCACAATGAATATCCCAGTATGTTTTTGGAAAATTTACAAGGTGATCCTGAAATTCATAAGGAAATGTGAAGGGCCAAAAATAACTAAGGTTTTGTAAAAGATAGGAGGAAATAGTTACCAGAGAAGAATACCTATGATAAAAAGACAATAATCAAGAGGCTGTAGTATTGCCAAAAGGTTAGACAAACTAATTCTTGGAACAAAATATGAAATCCAGAATCAGACACATACATATATGATGATCTGATCTATGAGAAGAAGAAACTGCAGTACTCTGAAGAAAAGATGGTGTGTTTAATAAATAGTTCTGAGTGAAGTAAATAACCATATGGGAAAAAAAAAAAAAAAAAAAAACACCTTTGGGTAGACTTCCAGAATGGTAGTTTGAGGAGCACAGTAGATCCTATCCTCATTTACCTACAGAAAGCTATTGTACAAAAACCTTTAAAGCCTCTGGAAATGTTCTAAGGGCCCAAAGCAAATGGAGGAACATCTAAACCTTGGCAAGAAAAGTGAGAGTCTGTGGCACGGCAGCCTTGATATGTTTACATCCCCACTACTACCAGCTCGATGTGATAAAAATTCTACTCCAAGCATCTGCAATCAAATAGATGGGTTTCCTCTCCACTTAGCTCCCAGACTAGGACCACAGTTTTATACTGGGAGGAGTTGGCTACCAGTATCACTTATAATCTTAAGCTTCATATTGCAGAGATAATATTCCAGACAATCACAGTGGACCAGTCTTCCTTTTCCCACCCAGTCCCTACTCATAGGATGGAAACTCTCATAAGCATAGTAGGCAGAGTGTGTTGTATCCTGAACACACCTGATCCAACTGTCTAAAATGGCAGAGGTTATAGACTTTTAAAAGAGTTAAGCTTCATGCCCAGGGCTCTGCTCCAACAGCTAGGAAAAGCATGCTTCGATCTCTACCCCTTGCTCCTTTGCATTGGCATATAAATTCTTCCCAGGAAAAAAGCAGACATGAGAACAAAAAGCTCCACTGCTGCTACTGCTGCTAAGTAGCTTCAGTCGTGTCCAACTCTGTGCGACCCCACAGACGGCAGCCCATTAGGCTCCTCTGTCCCTGGGATTCTCCAGACAAGAACACTGGAGTGGGTTGCCATTTCCTTCTCCAATGCATGAAAGTGAAAAGTGAAAGTGAAGTCGCTCAGTCGTGTCCGACTCTTAGCGACCCCATGGACTGCAGCCTACCAAGCTCCTCCGTCCATGGGGTTTTCCAGGCAAGAGTACTGCAGTGGGGTGCCATTGCCTTCTCCGAAAAAGCTCCACAGATAAGACTAAAGGGACTAATTTTATTTTTAAAGAAGCATGAGCAAGTTCAAGTCCAAAGGCATTATTGAAAACAACTTCAATTTTACTGGTGGCCAATTAGGAGAAAACTGGTAGCTTCATTATACATTAACAATTAACAATAAAGGTAGACCAACTAGAAGTTTATCACAGAGAACCAGGGAAAATACATATCTATGAAAAGTCCTTAGGTCCTACGGCAATCTTGGATTTTAATAGAGTCCTTTATCATATTGAGGAACTTTCCTTCTATTAATGATTTGTTGAGTGTTTTCCTTATGAACATGTGTCTAATTTTGTCAAATACTTTTTCAGGGATTATTGACATAGATAGTCATGTGGTTTTATCCATTATTCAGTCACTATGCTGTATTTGACTTTATTCAGTCACTATGCTGTATTTGATTAATTTTCATATGTTAAACAAACCTAGAATTTCTGGAATAAATGCCACCAGGTCATGATGTATAATCCTCCTTATATGTTACTGGATTCAGTATGACAGTATTTTGATCCATATTTATGTTGGTCTGAGGCTTTATTTTCTTACATTGTCTTTCTCTAATTTTGGTATCAAATGCTTTTTTGTCTATTGAAATATCTGGGGTTTTTGTCTTTTATTCTATAAATATGCTATATTACATTTATTTACTTTTGGAATCTGAACCAAATTCACATTTTTAGTATACATTCAACTTAGTCATGTTGCATACTCTTTTCTTTATATGTTTCTGAATTCACTTTGCTGATGTCTTGTTAAGAATCTGGTATTAGTGCATATATCATAAATTACATTGGCTTGTAGTCTCTTATGTTGTGTTTTTATGATTTTAATATCAATGTAATATTCGTCTCATAGTAGTAATTGGAAAGAAGTGATTATATCCTATTTTTAAGAAGAATTTGACAAGGATTGGTGCTAATTCTTTAAAAATACTCTTTTTATTCTAAAGAAACTTTATGGTAGTTGCCAATGAAGCCATTCAGTCTTGGGCTTTTATTTATGACAAATTATTGATGACTAATTCAAACTCTCTACTTTTCTACACATGTTTTCTATTTCTTCTTCAGTCATTTTTAATAATTTGTGTCTTTCTAGGCATTTGTTCCTTTTATCTTCTTTACTTAATTTGTCATTCATCATATTCCTTTATAATCCTTTCTATTTCTATAAAGTTGGGAGATATATTCCCTCTCTCATTGTTCACTTTAGTAATTTGAGTCTTCTTTCTTTTTTTTTCTTGGTCATCCTAGCTAAGTAGTTCAACATATTAAAAACAGTCAGTGTAATACAACACATTAATAGAATGAAGGAAGAAGAACATACCATCTCAACTAATGCAGAAAAGCGATTGACAAAATCTGACATTCTTTCAGGACAGGACACTCAGCAGATCCTACTTTTTGGATTAGAATGTAGAAAATCACAAAAGATCATCACCCCCATTCTATGAACAAAAACAAGCCAGATAACATGCAAAAGTATAGTGTTTTTTGTAATACCATCAGAGATTTGAGGAGTAAAATGTTGGAAAAAAAAAAGAAAACTATTTTTCCAGAAATAATAAGCCATTCTTGAGAGACTCATGATAATTTTATCCCTAGAAGAATACCATGGATAATGGTAGGGAGAGATATGCCAAACTTCTTAAAGAAGCATTAAATGTCCCATGTTGACTGGGATGACATTTTAGATTCCCAAGGAATCTCATTCAATTAGCTAATTTTTACTCACCCCCTAACTACTTCCCCAGAGAAGGCAATGGCACCCCACTCCAGTACTCTTGCCTGGCAAATCCCATGGACAGAGGAGCCTGGTGGGCTGCAGTCCATGGGGTCGTGAAGAATCAGACACGACTGAGCGACTTCACTTTCACTTTTCACTTTCATGCATTGGAGAAGGAAATGGCAACCCACTCCAGTGTTCTTGCCTGGAGAATCCCAGGGACGGGGGGGTAGGGGAGGCCTCGTGGGCTGCCGTCTATGGGCTCGCACAGAGTCGGACACTACTGAAGCGACTTAGCAGCAGCAGCAGCAGCACCAGTAACTACTTCCCAAAGCCTTCACTACATACATGGGAGTAATACACTAAAATCTGGTGATCCAATTAAAGCTGACAGAGATATCCCTCATCAAGTTGTGTTGTGCATAAAAACTGAGAAAAACTATTATGAATCACTGCAGGTCTTCTGTAAGTATAAACCAGAGACTGGTAAAAGCCAACAGTGGGTCAGGGTACTTGACAGACATCTCCCCACAAAAATCTAAATCTTCAACTAATACAAAGTAGCAGCTAAAGTAGTCCTTTGAAGACAGAGGGCGGGTGAGAGGCACAGTGGGTGGAGGCAAGGCATCAGTATAAAGTGGCATCTCCTGAAGCACAGAAAACCAGAGGGGAGGCAGGACTGGAGACCTAAGAGAACTAATCAGAGAACCAAACAACTGTCATTCAAGCTCTGAAACAGAGAAATCCTCCATGGTTCTTGAAGTGAGCAGCAGGCCGTAGAGCACAAATCAATCTCCACAGTCATATCTGTGCTTAGATTCTAAACTCTGATATAGGGGAACCTTAAATGCACATTACTAAGTGAAAGAAGCTAATCTTAAAAGGCTACATATGCACTGTACAATTCAAACTATGTATATGACATTTTGAAAGGCAAAACTATGGAACCAGTAAAAAGATCAGTGCTTGACAGGAATTCTGGGGGAGGGAGGAAGAGATAAGTAATCAGAGCATTATAACAAGATATTTGGGGCAATAAAACCATTATTTTGTATGATACTGTAAAGAGGAATGTACATCATTATGCATTTGTCAAAATGCTTATAATGTACAACACAAAGAGTAAACCATGGACTTTAATAATAATGTATTAATGTTGGCTCATCGATGGTAACAAATATAGCACTGTAATGCAAGATATTAAATAAAGGGGAAGTTGGGGACATTGAAGAATATGTGGAATCTATGTACTTCTCCTCACTTTTTCTTGTAAACTTAAACTGTAAAAAAAAAAGCACACAAAGTCTGTTGATTAAGCAAAAACATAAAAATACAGTGAAAGCAGTACTTAGCAGGAAATTAAGAACTGTATAATATACAATATAAAAGATGAAAAATCTCAAATAAACACGCCTGCCTTCAACCTTCAGACACGGGGAAAAGAAAGGTAAAATAAATCCAAAGTAAATAGAAAGAAGGGAAAAAATAAGGATTAGAGCAGAAATTTTAAATAGAAAAACAATGGAGAAAACTAAAACCACCCAAAGTTGGTTCTTTGTAAAGATCAACAAAATCAACAAATAGCTAGAATGACCAAGAAAAAAAGAAGATTCAAATTACTAAAGTAAAGAATGAGAGCGGGAATATGTCTACCAACCTTATAGAAATAAAAAGTATTATAAAAGAATACTATCAACAACAGAAACAAAGATAATAAGCATAGAATATTTTCTTTAATGAATGCTGTTCAGATAACCCGGAGAAGTCAATGACACCCCACTCCAGTACTCTTGCCTAGAAAATCCCATGGACAGAGGAGCCTGGTAGGCTGCAGTCCATGGGGTCGCTAAGAGTCGGACACGACTGAGCGACTTCACTTTCACTTTTCACTTTCATGCACTGGAGAAGGAAATGGCAACCCACTCCAGTGTTCTTGCCTGGAGAATCCCAGGGACAGAGGAGCCTAATGGGCTGCCATCTGTGGGGTCCCACAGAGTCGGACACGACTGAAGCTACGTAGCAGTAGCAGTTCAGATAACCAAATATCTACATGCAAAAGAATGAAGTTAGACCTCTACCTCACATTTTCCACAAATACTAACTCAAAACATATCATATACATAAACATAAGAGTTAAAACTATAAAACTCTTAGAAGAAAAAAATGTAGGAATAAATCTTCATGATTTTGTTAGCATATGGCTTCTTTAGTATGAAACTGAAGCACAAATGACAAAAGATAAAACATAAATTAGAGTTCAACAAAATTTAAAACTTTTGTACTGTGAAGTATATAATCAAAGAAATGAAAAGACAGCTCACAGGACGGGAGAAAATGCTTAAAATTATATTTTTGACAGAAGACATTTCCAGTATTTATAAACAGTACTTAAATCCCAATATTTAAAACACAAAATAATATTTTAAAATGTTAAATATATATTTATTTAAAGAAAATACACAAATGGCAATTAAACACACAAAAAGATACTCAGTATCATAAATCATTAAGAAAGTGTAAGTCAAAAGCACAGTGAGATATCATTTTACACCAACCAAGATGGTTATAATAAAAAAAAAAGATCAAGAATAGCAAACATTGGCAAAGATCTAAAGAAACTGGAAACCTCATACATTGTTTATGGGATGAGAAAATGATGCAGCTACCTTGGGAAATACTGTGACATTTCCTCAAAGTATTAATATTAAGCATAGAGTTTCTATTTGACCCAAAAATTCCTCTAAGTATCTGAAGTGAAGTGTTAGTCGGTCAGTCATGTCCAATTTTTTGCAACCCCATGGACTACAGCCCACCAGGCTCCTCTGTCCATGAGGATTCTCAAGGCAAGAATACTGGAATGGGTAGTCATTCCCTTGGAGAAGGCAATGTCACCCCACTCCAGTACTCTTGCCTGGAAAATCAGATGGGCGGAGGAGCCTGGTAGGCTGCAGTCCATGAGGTCGCTAAGAGTCGGACACGACTGAGCGACTTCACTTTCACTTTTCACTTTCATGCATTGGAGAAGGAAATGGCAACCCACTCCAGTGTTCTTGCCTGGAGAATCCCAGGGACGGGGAGCCTGGTGGGCTGCCTTCTATGGGGTCGCACAGAGTCGGACACGACTGAAGTGACTTAGCAGCAGCAGCAGCAGTCATTCCCTTCTCCAGGGGATCTTCCTGACCCAGGGACTGAAGCCAGGTCTCCTGCATTGCAGACAGATTCTTTACCGTCTGAGCCACCAAGGAAGCCCTTCCTAAGTATCTACCCAAAAAAACATGTCCATGAAAAAACTTGTAGAAACATGTTCATAGTTCACTATTCATAGCACTCAAAAGTGGAAATAATCCAAATGCCCACCAGCTAGCTAATGAAGGGATAAATAAAATTAAGTATGTCCATAATATAGAATGTTTCTTGTGAGTAAAAAATGAATCTAGTACTTACATATAAGACAACATGAGTCAATCTTGAAAACATTTTGTGTGAAGTAAAAGAATCTAGTGACAAAAGGCCACAGAATATTTTCTTTACAGAAAATGTCTACAATAGGTAGATTTATAAATACAGAATTTAGATTAGTGATTGCCTCTTGGGCTAGGGGCTAAGGAGAAGTGGGGAATGACCACAAATATGTATGGCATTTCTTTTCTGGGGAATTAAATATTCTAAAATTAGGTAGTGGAGTTGGTCTCACAATTTTATGGAACTAGTAAACCATTAAATGCATGCACTTAATGACTTAAAATGGGTATGTTTTATGGCATCTGAAACATATCTCCATAAAGCTGTTTCTTTTAACTTTTTATTTTATTTTGGAGTATAGTCAATTAACAACGTTGTCACTGCTTCAGGTGCACAGCAATGTGACTCAGCCATTTATATACATTCATAAAACTGTTTTCAAAAATTAAGGAAAGGAAAGAAATCTAGAATGGATATATTAATATCAGACATGTAAACTTCAAAACAAGCAACATTAACATGAATAAAAAGTGCCATTACATAATTATGAAGGGGTCAATTCACCAAGTGAACAACAATTCTAAATGTGTATCCATCTAACAACAGAGCTTTAAAATAGAGGAAGCAAATATAGAACTTACATAGAAAAAAAAAAAATCCACATTTGTAATAGGAGATTTCAACACTTCTTCTCAGTAATTAATAGATCAAGTGCAGGGATATAAATATGTATATAAATGACTTGAGTGATAATTATTAATCAACTTATCTTAGTTGATATATAGAAAATACATCACCCAACAGTAGAATAAATATTGGGTTCATATGCACATACATTTTCCAAGATTTAACATAATTCTGGATCATAAAACAAACTTCAACAAATTTAAGGAAATTGAGTCAAATAAAGGATGTTCTATGATCATGTATATTTAAATTATAAATAAGTAATGGAAAGGTGGAGAAGGCAATGGCAACCCACTCCAGTGTTCTTGCCTGGGGAATCCCAGGGACGGGGAGCCTGGTGGGCTGCCGTCTATGGGGTTGCAGAGTCGGACATGACTGAAGCGACTTAGCAGCAGCAATGGAAAGGTATCTAGAAACTCCCTAGTGTGAAATTAACACATAATTTTTTTTTGAACAGGAAGGAATAACAGAGACCAAATATACCATTCCACCTGAAAAACTTAAGAAACTGTCAAAATATATGAAAGAATCATTCCTCAAGACACTGGAAACCATACAACAAAGGATAGTGATCCCAGAAAGATGGGAAACACATTCAAAGAGCTTGACAATTCTCCAGCTTTATGCCAATTTTATGAAAGACAAAAACCATATAGAAAAAGTGTTTATGTAGAAAAAGTGTTTGACAAAATTTAACATCCTTCATGATAAAAATTCTCAACAAGTTGGGTATAGAAAGAAAATATCTCAACATAAAAAATTTGTCATATATGACAAATTCACAGGTAATATACTCAACGGTAAAAGTTTGAAAACTTTCTCGCTAAGATCAGGAAGAAGACCAAGGTGTCCACTCTCAACATTCTTATTCAACATAGTACTGGAAGTCCCAGCTAGAGCAATCAGGAAAGATCAAGAAATAAAAGGCATCCAAACTGGAAAAAAGAGATGTAAAATTGTCTTTATTTGCAGATGATATTATCTTACAAATAAAAATCCTAAAGACTGCACCAAAAAAACAGTTGGAACTAATCAGCAAATTTAGTAAAGTTGTAGGATATAAAATCACCATATGGAAATCAGTTGTGTTTCTATGTGCTAACAATAAAATAATGGAAAAAGAAATTAAGAAAGCAATCTCATTCGCAGCAGCATCAAAAACAATGAAATATTTAGGAATAAACTTAATCAAGGAAGTGAAAGATCTGTACACTGAAAACTACAAGACTTGGATAAAAGAAATTGAAGACACAAACAAATGGAAAGGTATCCTGTGTTTATGAATTGCAAGAATTAACATTGCTAAAATGTCCATACTACCTAAAACCATCTATAGATTCAGAGCAATTCTTATCAAAATTCCAAAGACATTTTTCACAAGAATAGAAAAAAACAATCCCCAAGTTTGTGTGGAACCACAAGAGACCCCAAATAGCTGAAACAATTCTGAAAAAAAGAAAAAGAACAAAGCTGAGAGCATCATATTTCTTGATTTCACACTGTATTACAAAGCTGTGGTAATCAAAACAGCATAGTAGTGGCATAAAAATAAATGTGTAGGCCAACGGAATAGAGTAGAGAGCCCAAAATAAGCCCTTGCATGTATGGTCAACTAATATTTGATGAGAAAGCCAAAAATACAGTTGACTCTAGAACAATGTGGGGTTTGGAGGCATCAACCCCCATGCAGTCAAAAATCTATATAAAATTAAACCAACCTCAGGTTGCACTGTAGTATGAATTTATTGAAAAATTTCACGAGTTAGTGGACCCACAGAGTTCAAACCCATGTTGTTCAAGGGTCAAGTGTACTCAAGGGGAAAAGGATAGTCTCTTCAATAAATAACATTGAGAAAACTGGATAAGCACAAGTGAAAGAATGAAATTGGAGGCCTATCTTATGGCACTCACAAAAACTTACTGAAAATGAATTAAAAACAAATGTAAAATCCCAACATATGAAACTACTAGAAGAAAACATGGGGGAAATCTCAACACTGGTTTTGGCAACACTTTTTTGGATACAACAAAAGTTGTATCCAACTTTTCCATGCAGTCTATGGAATTCCCCAGGCCAGAATACTGGAATGGGTAGCCTTTCCCTTCGCCAGGGGATCTTCCCAACCCAGGAATTGAACTGGGGTCTCCTGCATTGCAGGAGGATTCTTTACCAACTGAGCTATCTGGGAACCCTCAGTTGTATGAGTCTCATATATTTTAAATATTAACCCCTTATCAGACATAGAGTTCACAAATGTGGATGGTTCACAAATTTGGATACAGCAAAAGTAAGCAAGTTGGACTGAATCAAACTAAAAAGCTTTTGTATAGCAATAGAAACAATCAGCAGAATGAAAAGATAAGCTAGTGAATAAGAAAAAACATTTGTGAACCATATGTCTGATAAGGGGTTAATATTCAAAATATATGAGACTCATACAACTGAGGGTTCCCAGATAGCTCAGATGATAAAGAATCCTCCTGCAATGCAGGAGACCCCAGTTCAATTCCTGGGTCGGGAAGTTCCCCTGGCGAAGGGAAAAGCTACCCATTCCAGTATTCTGGCCTGGGGAATGCCATAGACTGTGTAGTCCATGGGGTCACGAAGAGTCAGACATGAGTTTCACTTTCACAACTGAATAACCAAAACAAATAGTCCTATTTAAAAATGAGCTGAGGACTTGAAAAGACATTTTTTCCAAAGAAAAATGACCATTGACATACAAATGGTCAACACATACATTAAAAGGTGCTCAATGTCACTAATCACCAGGAAAATGCAAATCAAAACCACAGTGAGGTATTACCTCCTATACCTTTTAGAATGGCTGTTATCAAAAAGATAAATGATAACAAATGAAGGCAAAGATGTGGACAATAAGGAACATTGCACATTCCTGGAAGAAATATAAGTTGGTATAGCCACTACGGAAAACAGAATGGAGATTTCTAATAAAATTAAAATTACCATATGACCCAGAAATCCACTTGGGTACATATCCGAAGGAAATGAAAACAGGGTATCAAAGAGATATCTGCACGCCCATGTTTATTACAGCATTATTCATAATAGCCAATACATGGATACAATGTAAGTGCCCATCAGTGGATAAATCAATAAAGGAAATGTGAGATCTGTATCTACATCTACACCTATATCTATCTATAGACAAGAAGATACAGGCATAGATATATAATTAAGCTATTAAAAAAAAGGGACTTCTGTCATTTGCAACAACAAATGATGCACCTTCAAGGCATCATGCTAAGTGAAATAGGTCAGACAGAGAAATACACACTGTACAACTTCACTTTATAAGTAGACTCTAGAAACATCAAACTCATAGAAAGAGTAGAATGGTGGCTGGGTTGCCTGAGAGGTGGGAAATAGGGAGGTATTGGTCAAAGGGTATTTGTAAGATGAATAATTTCCAGGAATATAAGTGCAGCATGGTAACTGTAGTTTAAGTTGCTAGGAGAGTAAAGAACTCTAATGTTCTCACCATCATCACCCTTACAACAAAATGGTAATTATGTGAGGTAAACTATGTGTTAACTAACCTTGTTCTGGTAAACATTTTTTTTTAATTTAAATTTATTTATTTTAATTAGAGGCTAATTACTTTACAATATTGTATTGGTTTTGCCATACATCAACATGAATCCACCATGGGTGTACACGTGTTCCCAATCCTGAACCCCCCACCCACATCCCTCCCCATACCATCCCTCTGGGTCATCCCAGTGCACTAGCCCCAAGCTTCCTGTATCCTGCATTGAACCTGGACTGGCGATTCATTTCTTATATAATATTATACATGTTTCAATGCCATTCTCCCAAATCATCCCACCCTTGCCCTCTCCCACAGAGTCCAAAAGACTGTTCTATATATCTGTGTCTCTTTTGCTGTCTCGCATACAGGGTTATCATTATCATCTTTCTAAATTCTATATATATGCGTTAGTATACTGTATTGGTGTTTTTCTTTCTGGCTTACTTCACTCTGTATAACAGGCTCCAGTTTCATCCACCTCATTAGAACTGATTCAAATGTATTCTTTTTAATGGCTGAGTAATATTCCATTGTGTATATGTACCACAGCTTTCTTTATCCATTCATCTGCTGATGGACATCTAGGTTGCTTCCATGTCTTGGCTATTATAAACAGTGCTGCGATGAACACTGGGGTACACGTGTCTCTTTCAACTCTGGTTTCCTTGGTGTGTATGCCCAGCAGTGGGATTGCTGGGTCGTATGGCAGTTCTATTTCCAGTTTTTTAAGGAATCTCCACACTGTTCTCCATAGTGGCTGTACTAGTTTGCGTTCCCACCAACAGTGTAAGAGGGTTCCCTTTTCTCCACATCCTCTCCAGCATTTATTGCTTGTAGACTTTTGGATCGCAGTCATTCTGACTGGCATGAAATGATACCTCATTGTGGTTTTGATTTGCATTTCTTTGATAATGAGTGATGTTGAGCATCTTTTCATGTTTGTTAGCCATCTGTATGTCTTCTTTGGAGAAATGTCTATTTAGTTCTGTGGCCCATTTTTTGATTGGGGCATTTATTTTTCTCATTTTGAGAAATAGGCATGTATCAAATCATCATGTTATATACCTTAAAGTTACACAATGTTATATTCAATTATACCTCAGTAAACTGGGGGTCTGACAGAATGTGGTCCACTGGAGAAGGGAATGGCAAACCACTTCAGTATTCTTCCTTTGAGAACCCCATGAATAGTATGAAAAGGCAAAATGATAGGATACTCAAAGAGGAACTCCCCAGGTCGGTAGATGCCCAATATGCTACTGGAGATCAGTGGAGAAATAACTCCAGAAAGAATGAAGGGATGGGGCCAAAGCAAAAACAATACCCAGCTGTGGATGTGACTGGTGATAGAAGCAAGGTCCGATGCTGTAAAGAGCAATATTGCATACGAATCTGGAATGTCAGGTCCATGAATCAAGGCAAATTGGAAGTGGCCAAACAGAAGATGTCAAGAATGAACGTCGACATTCTAGGAATCAGTGAACTAAAATGGACTGGAATGGGTGAATTTAACTCAGATGACCATTATATCTACTACTGTGGGCAGGAATCCCTTAGAAGAAATGGAGTAGCCATCATGGGCAACAAAAGAGTCCGAAACGCAGCACTTGGATGCAATCTCAAAAACGACAGAATGATCTCTGTTCATTTCCAAGGCAAACCATTCATATCACAGTAATCCAAGTCTATGCCCCAACCAGTAATGCTGAAGAAGCTGAAGTTGAACGGTTCTATGAAGACCTACAAGACCTTTTAGAACTAACACCCAAAAAAGATGTCCTTTTCATTCTAGGGGACTGGAATGCAAAAGTAGGAAGTCAAGAAACACCTGGAGTAACAGGCAAATTTGGCCTTGGAATATGGAATGAAGCAGGGCCAAGACTAATAGAGTTTTGCCAAGAGAATGCACTGGTCATAGCAAACACCCTCTTCCAACAACACAAGAGAAGACTCTACACATGGACATTACCAGATGGTCAACACCAAAATCAGATTGATTATATTCTTTGCAGCCAAAAATGGAGAAGCTCTATACAGTCAGCAAAAACAAGACCAGGAGCTGACTGTGGCTCAGATCATGAACTCCTTATTGCCAAATTCAGACTTAAATCGAAGGAAGTAGGGAAAACCACTAGACCATTCAGGTATGACCTAAATCAAATCCCTTATGATTATACAGTGGAAGTGAGAAATAGATTTAAGGGCCTAGATCTGATAGAGTGCCTGATGAACTATGGACGGAGGTTCGTGACATTGTACAGGAGACAGGGATCAAGACCATCCCCATGGAAAAGAAATGCAAAAAAGCAAAATGGCTGTCTGGGGAGGCCTTACAAATAGCTGTGAAAAGAAGAGAAGTGAAAAGCAAAGGAGCAAAGGAAAGATATAAGCATCTGAATGCAGAGTTCCAAAGAATAGCAAGGAGAGATAAGAAAGCCTGCCTCAGCGATCAATGCAAAGAAATAGAGGAAAACAACAGAATGGGAAAGACTAGAGATCTCTTCAAGAAAATTAGAGATACCAAGGGAACATTTCATGCAAAGATGGGCTCGAAAAAGGACAGAAATGGTATGGACCTAACAGAAGCAGAAGATATTAAGAAGAGGTGGCAAGAATACACAGAAGAACTGTACAAGAGAGGTTCACGACCAAGATAATCACGATGATGTGATCACCCACCTAGAGCCAGACATCCTGGAATGTGAAGTCAAGTGGGCCTTAGAAAGCATCACTACGAACAAAGCTAGTGGAGGTGATGGAATTCCAGTTGAACTATTTCAAATCCTGAAAGATGATGCTGTGAAAGTGCTGCACTCAATATGCCAGCAAATTTGGAAAACTCAGCAGTGGCCACAGGACTGGAAAAGGTCAGTTTTCATTCCAATCCCAAAGAAAGGCAATGCCACAGAATGCTCAAAATACTGCACAATTGCACTCATTTCACACACTAGTAAAGTATTGCTCAAAATTCTCCCAGCCAGGATTCAGCAATATGTGAACCGTGAACTTCCAGATGTTCAAGCTGGTTTTAGAAAAGGTAGAGGAACGAGAGATCAAATTGCCAACATCTGCTGGATCATCGAAAAAGCAAGAGAGTTCCAGAAAAACATCTATTTCTACTTTATTCCCTATGCCAAAGCCTTTGACTGTGTGCATCACAATAAACGGTGGACAATTCTGAAAGAGATGGGAATACCAGACCACCTGACCTGCCTCTTGAGAAACCTATATGCAGGTCAGGAAGCAACAGTTAGAACTCGACATGGAACAACAGACTGGTTCCAAATAGGAAAAGGAGTATGTCAAGGCCATATACTGTCACCCTGCTTATTTAACTTCTATGCAGAGTACATCATGAGAAACGCTGGGCTGGAAGAAGCCAAAGCTGGAATCAAGATTGCCGGGAGAAATATCAGTAACCTCAGATATGCAGATGACACCACCCTTATGGCAGAAAGTGAAGAGGAACTAAAAAGCCTCTTGATGAAAGTGAAAGAGGAGAGTGAAAAAGTTGGCTTAAAACTCAACATTCAGAAAACGAAGATCATGGCATCTGGTCCCATCACTTCATGGGAAATAGATGGGGAAACAGTGTCAGACTTTATTTTTTTGGGCTCCAAAATCACTGCAGATGGTGATTGCAGCCATGAAATTAAAAGACGCTTACTCCTTGGAAGGAAAGTTATGACCAACCTAGATAGCAAATTCAAAAGCAGAGACATTACTTTGTCAACAAAGGTCCATCTAGTCAAGGCTATGGTTTCCCCAATGGTCATGTATGGATGTGAAAGTTGGACTGTGAAGAAAGCTGAGTGCTGAAGAATTGATGCTTTTAAACTGTGGTGTTGGAGAAGACTCTTGAGAGTCCCTTGGATTTCAAGGAGATCCAACCAGTCCATTCTAAAGGAGATCAGTCCTGGGTGTTCATCGGAAGGACTGATGCTAAAGTTGAAACTCCAATACTTTGGCCACTTCATGCAAAGAGTTGACTCATTGGAAAAGACTCTGATGCTGGGAGTGACTGGGGGCAGGAGCAGAAGGGGACGACAGAGAATGAGATGGCTGGATAGCATCACCGACTCGATGGACATGAGTTTGGGTGAACTCCGGGAATTGGTGATGGACAGGGAGGCCTGGTATGCTGCAATTCATGGGGTTGCAAAGAGTTGGACATGACTGAGTGACTGAACTGAACTGAAACTGAGAGAAAAATAGGTAGCTGGCATGCCCCAATTTAAAGATTTATTATAAATCTAGAGTAATCAAGAAACACAGTACTTACATAAAAATAGAAAAGTAGATCCATCAAACAGAGAGAAAATACAGAAATATACATAAAATGATCAACCAATTGTTGATAAAGTTATAAAGACAATTAAAAGGAGAAATTACAGTCTGTTTAATAAATAGTACTAGAAAATGTGCATATATGTGTAGAAGGAAAAAATTAACTTCAATCCATGCCTCACACTATGTATAAATTCAACTCCAAAAAATTTGTAGACAGAAATAGAAAAACTAATTTTTTTAAGTTTTAGTTTCTTAATATAGTATATTACATTCATTGGCATTGCTAGTCTTCAGAGAAGGGCAAATCAAAACCACAGTGAGAAAGCATTCACACCACTAGAAGGACCACAATAATAAGGATAATAAAAATTTTTGACAAAAATGTAAAGAAATTGGAAATCTCATGCATTGCTGGTAGGAACACAAAATGATACAGTCACTTAAAAAAACTGATAGTTTCCAAAAATGTTTAAAAGTAGAGTCATCATATCACCCAGCAATTCCACTCCTACGTACGCATCTTAGAGAAATGAAAATTTATCTTCACATAAAAACTTGTACATGAATTTCAAAACAATAAGAGAAGAAACAATTCTTTTGGCTCTCAACTGATTATTGGATAAATAAAACCACAAAACTTCTAGGAAAAAAACAGCAGACAACAGGACCAGAAGTAAAGCGAGGCAAATGAGGGACTTGGGTACAAAACTCAAGATGTCCTCACTCTCAGGGATTTGTACAACTTTGAGAGATACTCCTTAAATTTTATACCCTAGACCAATTATCTCCTCTGTCTGGTGCAGACTTTGAGAGAATGCTTAGTGAGTGTGGAGTAGGCAATGATTTCTTAGAAATGGCACCAAAAATAAGATCCTAAACATTTTTAACATGGTAAACTGAGCTTCATTAAAATTACAAACTTCTGCTCTTCAGAAGATTCCATTAAGAGAATGAAAAACAAGTCACAGACCGGGAAAAAAAATTATCCAGAATATAGAGAAAAACTTTCAACACTCAATCAAAAATCTCAGATAAAAATCAGCAGAAGATACTTGACCAAAGGATGGGGAAAATATGAAAAAGTCCCAGGCTCCTCTATCCATGGAATTTTCCAGGCAAGAACACTGGAGTGGGTTGCCATTACTTACTCCAGGGGATTGATGCTTTCAAACTGTGATGCTGGAGAAGACTCTTGAGAGTCCCTTGGAAAGCAAGGAGTTCAAACCAGTCAATACTAAAGGAAATCTACCCTGAATATACATTGGAAGGACTGATACTGAAGCTGAAACGCCAATACTTTGACCACCTGAGGCGAAGAGTTGACTCATTGGAAAAGACCCTGATGCTGGAAAAGATTGAGGGCAGGAGGAGAAGGGGGCGACAGAGGACGAAATGGTTGGATAGCATCACCAACTTGATGGACATGAGTTTGAGCAAACTCCGGGAGACAGTGAAGGACAGGGAAGCCTGGCATGCTGCAGTTCATGGGGTCACAAAGAGTTGGACATGACTTAGTGACTGAACAACAACTCCAGGGGATCTTCCCGATCCAGGGATCAAACCTGCGTCTCTGGCATTCCCTGCATTGGCGGGCAGATTCTTTACCACTAGACCACGTGGGAAGCTCCAACATTATTGTTTTAGGTAACTGTGAATCAAATATGGCACATTCATAATAATAATGGAATATTATTTGACATTAAAAAAGAATGAAGTTCTGATACATGCTGTGACATGGCTGAATCTTGAAAATATTATGAAAGAAGTCAGTCACAAAAGGTTACATAACTGTGTGATTCCATTTATATGAAATGTTCAGAATAGTCAAGCCTGTAAAGATAGAAAGTAGTTTGGTGGCTGCCTATACTTGGGGGATAGGGAAGATAGAGCATGACTGCTAATTAGTATGTGGTTACTTTGGGGGTGATAAAAATATTATTAAATTAGATTACAACAATGGTTGCACAACTCTGTGAATACCTAACAATACTGTACACTCTAAAATATAGATTGGAAATTGTGAATACATTGGAAATATCTGAATAAAGGTTTTAAGAATAACCAGACTTCTACTCAGAGCAAGATCACATAGCCCCCTTTCTCCCAAACTCCTCCCTACCAAGTACAACTCTAAGCTCTGGAAATATCTTCAGAGAAAACCAAAGGAGAATCTAAAACATAGAAGAGGAAGGTTTAGGACCCTAGGACAAGAGAAACAGCACAGTACAAAGACATCTTATTAACTAGCGTATGTGTGTGTGTGTGTTCACTCGCTCAGTTGTGTCAGACTCTTTGCAACCCCATGGACTGTAGCCTGCCAGGCTCCTTTGTTCATGGGATTCTCCAGGCAAGAATACTGGAGTATGTTGCCATTCCCTTCTCCAGGGAATCTTCCTGACCCAGGGCAGGCAGATTCTTTACACTGAGCCACCTGGGAAGCCCTGATTAACTCTTACGAAACAGAAAAAGGTGACCTAGGTCTGCCATTTCCTGAACACAAGCTCAGTTGTAGAAAGAGAAGGTGGCCTAAATATGCTCATCCTTTTTCTGGATGAAATGAAAGGCCCACCCATAACAGTGAGCCAGGCAGCACTACAAATCAATAACAGAAAGATGGCAGGAAAACAAAAAACAAAAAGTAAATTAACCTTTAGGAAATTTTAACAATATATTGAACTAAATGAAAATACAACACCTCAAAACTCGTGATACACTGTTAAAGCACTGAATATTTACATTAGAAAAGAGAAAATCAATAATCTAAGTTCCTACCTAAAGACTAGAAAAAGAAGAGGAAAATAAACAATAATAAAGCAGAAAAGAGGATGTATTTGGAATGAGTTAAGTTGAAAGAGACTGCTGTTTAAGGGGAATGATGTAGAAAATGGAATATGAATGGGAGGAGAATTATAGACAGACATAACCTGGGATGTGCAAGACGATTGCTCAGTGGCCTGAGGGCCCAGTTGGGGCTGGAAATTCTATTAGATGAACCAATATTTGGAGGGTTACTACCTTTCTCTCATGGTGGTCATTATGAGATTGGAGAAATCAGATGCTTAAAGGGACCCAAGATTGAGAGTAAATAGTGCAGATGTGGTATTTCCAGGACAAGGGGATGAAGATATAGTCAGTTCTGAATTAATATGCCCTGAGATCCTGCCTGGATAAGGAAAGAAGGGAAGAGAAAAGAAAATTCTTGGGTTACTGGGCATCTCAAGAAGCCCAAATAGCAGATGATGTGGGATCCAGCTATTGTTATGAGATTTGAGTCATAACGGGATACTAGAGTTGAGTCTTTTGGAAGTGAAATCATGCCCAGTGATGCCAAGTGGCTGCAGGATGGTGAAATGCTAAGAAATTAAAGGGTGAAAGGCCAAGTTGTGTGGGATGGGCCTTCCGTGTAGATATTGAGGTCACCTAGAATGAGGACAGGACTTGAAGTGTCAAGGAAGCCTGTTGAGTTGGCCCTTTAAGTATGGGGAAGAGTGAGAATGATACCCATATCTACTCACCACTCTCAGTCCCAACTCCTTGGTTGGTGGTCAGCACTAGGGAGGACTGTAGGGGAAGCAATTAGATCAGTAAAAAACCTGGCGTCAGGGAAGGCCAGGAAGTGAAGGGAAGGTTTTGAATCAATCTACTCAACTGCTCACTATCTGGTTCATTTGTTGATCTTCAAGTTGAGTGGGAAAAGCACAGGTAAACTCTTCCAAGGACACGTGGTACTATTTTGGCCCTGTGAAGTCCTGGAAGGGATGAGCTCTGTATTTTCTGCTGGCTTTAGTATCTGTGAGTCCTTGATATAACTGCTAGGGTCTGCCTGAGATGTCACAGTTATTGTCCAACGGCTTGTCTGAAGAAAGGATCTATAAGGAAGGAACCTGAAGCTTGCTTGTTAAAAGTGCAAAAATACAAACCAAGAAAACTGAGTGCAGACATCTCAGTGCATCTTTGTATCAGAGGAAGAATCCTAAAATTTTAGAATAAGCCAGTCTAGTCAAGCTATGGTTTGTCCAGTAGTCATGTATGGATATGAGAGTTGGACTACAAATAAAGCTGAGCCCCGAAGAATTGATGCTTTTGAACTGTGGTGTTGGAGAAGTCTCTTGAAAGTCCCTTGGACTGAAAGGAGATCCAGCTGGTCCATCCTAAAGGAAATCAGTCCTCAATATTCACTGGAAGGACTGATGCTGAAGGTGACACTCCAATACTTTGGCCACCTAATGCAAAGAACTGACGACTCGTTTGAAAAGACCCTGATGCTGGAAAAGATTGAGGGCAGGAGGAAAAGGGAACAACAGAGGATGAGATGGTTGGATGACATCACCAACTCAATGGACATGAGTGTGAATAAGTTCTGGAAGTTGGTGATGGACAGGGAAGCCTGGCATGCTGCAATCCATGGGGTCGCAGAGTCGGACATGACTGAGCAACTGAACTGAACTAAACTGAATATAATCCAGTGGTTAAATTTTGAAGACCAGTTGTTTTCCACTAACCAGATGTGTAGTTTGGGCAGGTTATTTGACCTCTCTGTATCTCATTTTCCTCAAGAAGAAAAATGAGAATAACAGTAACATGTATCTAATAGAGTTGCTGGGAATATTTTTTTAAATGATGCATGTAAAGCTTTAAATATATTTCAAAGAACTCAATATGTGTGAACTTTCATTATGTTATTATAAAATGATCTTTATTATAGGAAGGACCCAATATTACATTTCTGCTGTCAGTAAAACTCTACAGAAGGAAATATCCTAAAGCAAAGTGTTCAAAAATAAATAATACACACCATTCTTATTTCTGGAACCCTGTCCTTGACATGGGAAGTTTCCAAACATGTCATGAACTCTTAGGATTTCAAGAAAGTTTGGCCGTTCCATCAGTCAAACAGAAGCATGTTCTCTTGCCCTTGGGAATCATATGTCTCCAGGTGTTTCTAGGTTTGCATTTTTGACAATCCAGGGGGAATTTCTTAGTTGAGAACATGAGTGATCTCTCCCTTTATTCCCCTTTTTTTCCCACCTTTTAGAGTGCCTCCTCTTAAGTTTTATTCTTTCCCCATACTTCTTTATCCCTTCTTCCATTTTAGTCTCCTTCATCACACACCACATCCTTTTATTCTTTCTCACATCTTATTCCACTTCTCTGCATCACTTCTATTCTTCACTACCCCTCTTCTTCATTCTTCATCACCCTACTTTATTTCACCTCACCTCTTTATTCCACTTCTTTCCATGCCCTTATTTCATATCACCCCTTCCCCTTTATTCCCCAACACTTTCCTTTATCCCACCTCTCCCTTGTTTATTCCACCTCGCCCCTTTTATTCAATTTCTCTCCATCCTTTTATCCCATATCACCACTTCCTCTCCACTCCTCATCACCTGCTCTCCTTTATCCCACATCAACTCCCTGTATCCCACTTGCCTCTTTATTCCACCTCACCACTTTTATTCTGCTTTACCCCCTTTATTCCACCTCACCCTCTTTATTCAGTTTCTCTCCATCCCTTCATCCCATGTCACCCCCTGCCCTCTATCCCTTATCACCTGCTCTCCTTTATCCCACCTCACCCCCTTTATTCTATTTCTCTCCATCCCTTTATCCCATACCACCCTTCCCCTCTATTCCTCATGACCTGCTCTCCTTTACACCATATCATCCCCCTGTATCCAACTTTCCCCTTTATTCCACCTCACCCCTTCTATTGCACCTCACCCCCTTTATTCAATTTTTCTCCATCCCTTTATCCCATGTCGCCACTTCCTCTCATCACCTGCTCTCCTTTATCCCACATCACCTCCCTGTATCCCACTTGCCTCTTTATTCCACCTCACCACTTTTATTCCACTTTACCCCCTTTATTCCCCCTCTTTACTCAGTTTCTCTCCATCCTTTTATCCCTTGTCACCCCCTCCCTCTATTCCTTATCACCTGCTCTTCTTTATCCTACATCACCCCTCTGTACCCCACCTCACCCCTTTATTCCACTTCCCCCACTTTATTCCATCTCACCCCCTCTATTGCACCTCATTCCCTTTATTCCATTTCTCTCCATCCCTTTATCCCATGTCACCCCTCTCCCCGACTCATCACCTGCTCTCCTTTATGCCATATCACCCCCCTGTAACCCACCTCCCCCTTTTATTCCTTCAACCCCCCTTTATTGCACCTCACCCCCTTTATTCCATCTCTCCATCCCTTTATCCCATGTCACCCCTCTCCTCTACTCATCACCTGCTCTCCTTTATGCCATATCACCCCTGTATCCCATCTCCCCCCTTTATTGCACCCCCTTTATTCCATTTCTCTCCATCCCTTTATCCCATGTCACCCCTCTCCTCTACTCATCACCTGCTCTCCTTTATGCCATATCACCCCTGTATCCCATCTCCCCCCTTTATTGCACCCCCTTTATTCCATTTCTCTCCATCCCTTTATCCCATGTCACCCCTCTCCTCTACTCATCACCTGCTCTCCTTTATGCCATATCACCCCTGTATCCCATCTCCCCCCTTTATTGCACCTCACCCCCTTTATTCCGTTTCTTTCCATCCCTTTATCCCATGTCACCCCTCCCCTCTACTCATCACCTGCTCTCCTTTATGCCATATCACCCCCCTGTAACCCACCTCCCCCTTTTATTCCTTCAACCCATTATTGCATCTCACCCCCTTTATTCAGTTTCTCCTCCCCTTTATCCCATGTCACCCTCTCCCCTTTACTTACCACCTGCTCTCCTTTATGCCATATCACCCCCCCTGTATCCCACCTCCTCCCTTTATTCCACATCACTCCCCTTTATTGCACCTCATCCCCTTTATTCAATTTCACTCGGTCTCATTATCCCATCTCACCCCCTCCCCTCTACTCCTCATCACCCACTCTTCTTATCCCACCCCCCATATGCCACCTCATCCCCCCTTTATTATACCTCAACCCCTTTATTCCATTTTTCTCCATCCCCTTATTCCACATCACCCCTTCCCCTTTATTCCACTGACTTAATCCCTTTATCCCATGTCACCCCTCCCCTTATTTCACATCACCCTCTTCTCTTTTGTTCCTCTTCCCCACCTCGCTTTCCCCTTCAGCTCCAGCCAGAGCTTCCCAACTCACCAAGAAAATTTCACAAGAAGACAAAAAACAAACAAGTAAGCCATGAATATGCTGCTGCTACAATACAGATTTTTATTAAGGATTAAATGCCAGAGAAGTTTTAACTATCACAAATCTTCGAGCTCTGTGGTTGTTACCCATTGTGTGAACAATTTCTATCCCTCAATACAGTACATTCTTCATTCTATGGACCTTAGCCATTGTTACCCCTCAATAACAGCTATAATTTTTTGGATGTCATATGTAACCCATATCTGTGTGTTACTGGAGCATGTCCTGCAAATTTGTACTGTCCCGCATAGAGGATGTACAGAGACAATAATTTAGAACTTTTGTTATCAGGTGAGTTTTACTACTTGGAACTATGTGTTCATACCTAACTAGCTATTTTGCTGATAACAGGATATGCCTGCCAGCTCTCTGTAAAATGGATCTAGGAAATAAAGTCAAATTTTTCCTCTAACTTTTGACTCCAGAAAAGCTTGTTGGGTTTCTCAGTATTTGGGGAGTGTCTGTTTGAAGAACCACTGGCCTAAATAATTTGGAAAATTTATCCTGAGGCAGTGGAGTGACTGCAGGGACACGGCTATGAGTTGGTGTGACACGATCTAGCATTAATTGTTAGTTAGCTGTCAGGAGGTTGACCTAACATCCTAGCATGCCTCTTGAGGGCCTTTCCAATTGAGCTCTTAGGAGGAGGGCAGGAAAGTCAGGAAAAGCATGCAATCTCCTTTGGGGGAGGGAAAGCACCTCAAGATTTGTGAGCTTCTCTGGGACGGGTATTTTACCACAAATGCCACATCAATTAAAGGGACAGCTGTAGTAAGGGGAAAGCCAGGATCAGGGGCAAAAGAGAGAGGCAAGGTAGCACCAGGGTGACTGAGCTGACACAGAAACATCTCTGCTTTTACCAGCATAAGGAACCAAACATCCCCAAGAAAGGGGCTGGCAGTGTGTTTGGAATTCTCAGCCTGACCCGAGCATCAGGTAGAACTCCTTCTTACCCTCAGACCTTTACCTTCAAGACTGCTTAATGTTTCCTGTGACATCCCAGGTCTACCCCCACCCTTTCCCCTGTCCGGCACCATAGGGAAGGAAAAACATCTAAGGAAAGAAGTAGCCGATGCCAGTTTTGGCCTCCTTCTCCCGGGGCACACGGAGCAATGGGCGGTCTTGCTCCAGAATGAGGGGGTTACCCGCTCCTTCCTCATCGTCATGGGAACGGGCAGTGCCGGGAGGCACAGCTGGCTCCTCAGAGGAACCTGGAAAATAGTAACAATGTTAACTCATGTTTCTAGACTTCATACTTTGCACAGCACCCAAGAGACTAAGTCCTAATTTTGAGTTTCAAATACAGTATGAAGCAAGAAGTTAGGGCAGAAATGATTATCCCCATTTAACATGTAAGAAAACTGAAGCTTAACAGTAGAACATATATCTCTATATCTAGGCCCACTGTGGAAGCTGGCTGTGGGGGACGGAGGGTAAGAGGGCAAGGCTGTGTTAGAGAAAAGAGTCAGACAGATACCCCATGCTCAGAGCAAATGGGAAATACCACCAGGGAAGCAGGGAAGCGGGCGGCCTCCTAACAGCCACCACCACCGTACAGCCAGCCTGACTAATTTTACTAAGCAAATGAGTAACAAAGCCGGAGCCGGAAGCTTACAGAACTTCATGGAGAGGCGAAAGCAGGCGTTGTTCTTCAGTGACTCCAAGAAGGACATGTAGTCCATGACTTGGCCAGGCTGAGACTGGTTCTTAAAGAAGGTGTTATCTACAAGAAATGTAACATCTGCATCTTCTTGGCGGAACCAGACGGTCTTTGGATGCTGAGCTTCTTTTGAGTCAACAGTATTAGGCACTGGGACTGTTTCCTCATTCATGATTTCTTCAAGATTGACAGCTAGGTCTGGCTGAGGGTCTGGAATTGTACTGAGAATGGAGACATCTTCAAGCTCTGCAGTCACATTAACTTCATCTTCTTCAAAAGTGTTGCCTAAGTCTTTCTGAGAAACTGGAATTTCGTTGCAAATTTGAGTGTCCTTGGGCTCTGGAACCATACTGAGAACCGAGTCTCCTTCAAGATCATGATTTTCTTCAGAGTCTTGGATTTCATGGACATCAGTGGCTTCTTCGCGTCCAGAGATTTCTTCAACATCTGAGGTTTCTTCATGGTTCAGTACTCCACTTTCATCTGAGGATTCTTCCTGGCTTTGAATTTCATCAGCATCAAAGACATCTTCGGGGCTTGTTACCACATGGAGAGTGGGGACCTCTTCAGGACTGGAGTATTCTTCAGAGCCTGCAATTCCACTGATTTCTGGAATTTCTTCAGTAGCTGAGGTTTCTTCCTCATTTGGGACTCCATCAAGAGCTGGAACCTCTTCAAGATTGGGGTCTTCTTCAGAGTCTGAGAGTCCATTGATCTCTGGGGCTTCTTCATGATTTGGGATTTCATGCCCACCAGGGGCTTCTTCAGGGCTTGGGACATGACCACCAGAGGCTTCTTCAGGGCTTGGGACCACATGAATACCTGGGACTTCATCATAATCAAAGTCTTCATCAGAGTCTGAAATCCCGTTGATTTCTGGGGCTTCTTGGTGGTCTGGAACTTCTTCAGCATTTGAGGCTTCATCATTTGGGATTTCATCCAGGGCTAGAACATCTTCAGGATTGGGGTCTTCTCCAAAATCTGGGTCTTCGTCATTATCGGAGTCATTGGCATGGTCTGGAATTTCATCAGTGTCAGGGGCTTCTTCATTGTCTGGAATTTCATCAGGATCTGAGGCTTCTTCAATGTTTGGGACAACATCAGGATCTGGAACTTCTGCGAGGTTGGGGTTTTGGTAGTCTTCAAAATCTTCATCAAGGTCGTGGTTTGGGTTTTCTCCAGGGTTTGGGTTTACTCCAACGTTTGGGACTTCTTGCACATCTGGAACTACACCAGGGTCCGGAACAAAATTAAAATATGGTATTTCATCAAAGTCTGCAATTTCAATGAAGCCTGGAATTTCATCATCCGCATCTAGAATGTCCTCAAGGAGAGGAAGACCATCAAAATTCAGGGCATTGTCATCATCATTATCATCGTCATCATCATCATCATCATCTTCTTCATCAAGCTCTGGAATGCCTTCGAGATGCGGGCCTTGAATCTCAAGGTCATTTGGAATCTCAAGACCTTGAAGTTCACCAAAGGCTAATCCTTGATTGAGATATTCAAATACTAGTTCTTCATTGACTGACATATCGTCCTCAGAGGACTCATCTTCTTCAAGGGGCTCAACTTCAACAAGGACCTGGCCTTGAGGAAGGGCCTGACCTTCACCAAGGGACTCACCTGCAGCAAAGGCCTGACCTTCAGCAAGGGTCTGACCGCCAGCAGGGAACTGACCTTCATCAAAGGGCTTGCTTTGACCAAGGATAGCAGCCCGGGCTTCAGCAGAGGTTTCCACTGGGTCAGAAAGTAAAGCATCCTCTTCCATTTTTATCCGTTCGCTCCTGAAGGGGAATGAATTTGAAAAAGCAAGTCAGTTGATATACTTGGGTTGACTAACATAAAGGCGACCTGGGGTCAGAAGCCCCCATAGGAGATCCTACTTCAGGCTAAGCATGAACAAACCCAGAAAACACTCACTGGATCCTCCTCAAATTCCTGCGTCTGATAAAATCAAGGGCTTCAGGGCTGGATTTCCACACACGCTTAGCAACCTGCTTCTGAATATGGGGAGGCACCTGAGAGCAAAATTAAGAAGGTTAGCTGTTATTACACAACATTTTAAAAATCTATACTCCTCTCTATCAGGTACCCAGAACTGAAGGCACCATGCACAGCTAATGTAGGAAGGGCTTTTAGACTGGGAGATTTGTGGCTGCCTGCTTCAGCTATCTCTCAGGGATGCATATAGAACTCTTCCTCGTCTTGGGAACAGGAGAGAGAGAGCTGTGAAATGAGTGTGTCCAAAGCTTCCACCTACCTGGAAGAGGACATCCCAGTTATCAATCATGGCACGGACCACACTGACAGAGGCAACATAGTGGTCAATCCCCAGTCTGGTTTTCCTGGACTCCCTCTTGGCAGATGCCCCCTTCTTCAGGAGAGCAGATCCAAACACCAAAGCCAAATTGGTGGACGTCATACGATTGCCTGAAACCTAGGTAAAAGGAAAGCAGGAAGTGATCAACTCAGAAGCAGTAATGGAAATTACACAAATAGGTCACTTTTGTTCTTGTTATCCTCTCCCTCTGTCTCTCTCTCTCTTTCTCATATATTCCCACACATGTCCCCTGCTATGAACTTCACTACCCTTTCCCAGAGCTTTTTACCAACTGTCCATCAATGCCAATGGAGTCCTCGCAGTTCTCAGCGACCTTATGCAGGACCTTCAGCAGACGTTCTAGGGTGTCACTGTGGCAAGGTGGCATCAGGTAAACCAGCAATTGCAGGGCAGAAAGCTGATCCTGTGGCTTCAGCGCTAGAGGGAGGAAATCAGGGGCTGGCTTAGGGGGCAGGCCTTGGCAGCAGCCTGACACAAAGAAAGGTGTGATTCTGGTTGAAAATTGCTGAAGGCTATGGGGAGGGTACCTAGGCATCTTTTCTTCGCTCATTCCCCTGGCATTTGTGCTCAGGATCCCTAGAACCCAGAAGTGCTCCCATCAAAATAAGATACCCCCCCCAAAAAAAGACCCCCGCCTCTACAGAATCTAGGTTTTACTTTGCCCTGAGAGGGTACACACGGCCTCAAGAAGCTCTAGAGAGATTTCCAAAGAACAGACTTGTAGTGGAATCTGGAGAGGTATTTTCATCTTCTGCTATTCATTTTGCCTTAGTGCCTTGGGGTCCTGCAGCCTGAGCTCTGTCCCCAGAACCCCACATCCCCTGTGCTCTTTCCTTTCCCTGCCCAGCAAGGGCGAGCGGAAGGCTCACTGGCTGTCTGGAGGAAGGACATGTACAGATCATCCGGCAGCAACGAGTCCTTCATGTCCCGGAAAAACTCCTTGAGGAGCGCAGCCACATCGTGTACATTCTGAGAGTCATCCAGTACCACATCCAGACCTTGGTCAAATTCTTCACGGAGCTAGAAAAAGAGAATACTGCCAGTGAAGGCTCTGCCCACCGCAGCCTTCCTCCTGGCCACTCCTTCAATAAATCTCAGTCCTCAGTAGAGGTAGTTGGCTATATGGTGTGCCTGAGGGGACAGAAAGAAGACCATGCTCCCCTCATCAGGCATGACAGTCTCTTCAAGTCTATGGGGGAGCCCCACCCCACCTGCTTTTTCTCACTGAAGGAACAGAAGTGTGAACATAGTTGATTTATTACCTTACGCACTCTCTTCTCAGAATATTCCAGGGTGAAAATCCCCACTGTGCTTAAGCCTGAAAGAAAAGACCAAGGGAAGCTCAGTATCTCTGCTCACCCCTCCCCCAGCACTACCCTTTTCCTCCTCCACCGCATTCCAACCCCAACTGGTGGCTGGGCAATGTTGCAAGCCCTTCCTCCCTTGACCTGTTGCCCTTCCGCATCTCTAGACTACGGGTCTCTTTAATTGCCTTCCACCTTGATTTCACCTCCATTCTTGGCCCCTTACCATGTTTCTCTATGAAGCTGCAGCAAGCCTCAACAACATGGGGGATTTGCTTAGCAATCGGATTGAGGCTCATTTTCCTTTTGGATCCCAGAAGTCGCTGGCCAATTGGAAAAGAAATCCTGGAAAGCTGCAGGGTCTGCAGTAGCAGGGCCCCACCCTCCAGTTCAGCCAGGCTGTCCGCAGAGACTGCGCCCTGTGGAGAAACCCAGACTCTGTGAAAATGGGGGAGCCGTGGGGGGAGGTGGGGTGTTACCTCAGACCTTCCTAAAGATTGCGTCACGTTCGCAATGGGAGACATGTTCTTACGCCCCTCCAACGCGTTCTGTTCAGCACCCCCTTCCCTCTGAGGACACAGGCCTTGACCCTCCCGCCCCACATCCCGGACATTTCACTAAGGGCCCCCGCCTGAAACCTGGAAGGTTGAACTCACTCTACGCCCACGGCGAGTAAACTCCCGGGGCAGGAAGGGCTCATCCCTTCGGCCACTGAAAATGCGCCGGATGCGGCCAAACATCCTTTGCACCGCGTTTCCCCGACGACGACCGCTAGTAGCGCGACCGGCGGCTTCTTCCATCTGCATCGTGGCTCTCAGTTCAACTTGCTTGCGGCGGGTAAGCTCGTTCACCAGGACCTCTTCCAGACGAATGCCAAAGGTCTTGAGGGATACGGCTTGGGAGCCAGGGAGAGAAGGAATGAAAAACGTCAGCGCTCCACAGCGCTTATACCGGGAGGAACTGCAGGGGCTGTAGCCCTCCTCTAAGCAACCACCCCCAGCCACCCCCACCCCGCCAGACTCGCAGCGCCCCTCCCCCGGGAGGGAGCCAAAGAGACCCTACGGTGATCTGGCTGAACGACTCAACTCCACTCCACTACCCCGACGGGGTCCCTGCCTTAAGACCTGCCAGGGGGTGACCACCTTGAAGCAATGAGAGCAGTTTCTTCTGGGCGATCTGTCTGGGGTAGATTCACCGGGGATCAGATCTGATGGGACTGTTCAGCACTCCAGCAACTAGTGCGCCATTTCCTGAAACCATACCCTGCGGGGTTTCTGGAAGCCGGAGGGGAGGGAGGGGTAGGGGGATGGGAGGGGACGGGGGACTCAGGGGCAGTGGGCACCACCCTGTCTCCAGTAGCCAGGCTCTCGAATGCAGGAGGGGTGCAGCATTCTGTTTCTTTCCTAAGGAAAGTACAGTAAGAGAGACCCTCACCCCTCTCTTGTCCTCTCAGAATCAGAAACCACTTCTCGAAGGTGTTTGAACGGTCAGTAGGTAGAGCTATGGGAAGAGAAAAAACGAAAATACAGGCACTCTCATACAAAAAGGATTTGATAAGTGACTAAAACATCGCAGTGCACTGACCCACAGGGACTGAGGGGGAAGGGAGGGGCAAACAGCTTTGTCTTGTCCTCCCGAAGTGTTTTGCTTTCACTCAGCCTCAGTTTCCCCATTTGAAAACGGGACCAATTCTGTTTACTTCCCGAGACTCCAAGGATGTCACCACACCAGATCCTGTACGGCGCCGCGTGCGCAGCGCGCATCTCGTTACGCACCAGGAGTAGCGCAACACGACGCTTCAACCTGAGATTCCAGGGCTGCGCGGCCGCGGGACAGCGCAACAGGCGAGGGGAGGGGCTCTGCCTGTGGCGCCCGGGCGAGTAGGGGTCGCTAAGTTACTGCGGACGCGCTCGTTCCCTGGAGGCCAGCGGCTCCCAGCGCTGCTGCGGCGGGAGCAGCGGCGACACTCGCTGGCCCCACACTGCGACCCCCCGCAGCGGCGGCTGCACACGGGGTCTCATCGCCCTTCGCTGGGCTCCTATTTTCGGCTGCGCCCGCCGCGCGCTCGCCTGGCGAGCCCACGGCCGCCTGCACTTTTCATCACTGCAGCGGCGCCCCTTGGGTTCGCACGACCCCCCTCCCACTCCCCTCAGCCGCCCAATCTGCGTCCGGACCGGGGAAACCCCGATGCTCTTCGACCCCCGTCCTGCGCTGGGTCCCGCTCGCTCCTCGGCAGCCAGGCGAGGTGGGCAGCGCTCCCAGCGCACCTCCCGCCGCCGCTCCCCGCACCCCACCCGCCCTCCCGCTCCTCGCTGGGATTGGCGCGTCTCTCTCTCGGTCTCGCTATCTCCCTCCAACTCTTCGTCTCTCAACCGCGCTGTCTCTGTCTGTCCCAGTCCTTTCGGAGCGTCTCTCTGCGCCTCCATCTCGTCCCGACTCGTTCTGGCACCGCACTTGGTCCGTCTGTCTCTTCACCTGTCCTCTGTCCACTTGTCTGTCTCTGATATCTGCCTGTCTCACTGTCCCCCAAGCCCCAAGCTTCGACCCAACTCAACTCATCTTTACCTCTTCCCAGGTGACCAAACACCCCTCAAGTCCCACTCCCTCGGTCATCCAGGAGCCTGGAGAACCGGCCAGGTCCGAGACCAGAGGAGAGTCCCTCCCACCCCTCGACCCCCCAAACCCCCAATTCGTTCCGCCCGGCCCGGAGGGTCCACTCGGCCCGAAGGCGAGGATGCCACATACCGGGGTACTGCTCACCTCTTTCAGGTTTGAATTCAGAGAGGAACTGCCTGGCCACGAGTTCGTGGTAAGCAGCCTCTTGCAGCTTCAGACGCTCCAGCTCGGAGAGGCTATGTATTGAGATCATCTTGGCCCTGCGGTTCGGGTTGTGTCCTGGGGCTCCTCCCAGGACGTTCACTAAAAAAATCAAGGCAGACAACAACAGCAAAGGGGGCATGATTCTGGGGTACCGCGTCCTTGCTGTCTTCAGAAAAGGAATGCAGCCACCCATTCTGCAATCGTCGGATGATTATGAGGACTGCATCATCCAATTGTCTCTGGACCTGGTGGAGAGAACTCTGGGGGGTGGGGGGAGGGTGATAAAGAGGGAGGGAAAACTGGGAGGCGGCTTAACCCTCAAGCAGAGCTGCCTCTGGCTGCTTGTTTAAAAAAAAAAAAAAAAAAAAAAAAAATCCAACTTTAAAAAAAAAAAAAAAAAACAGCACTGAACCGACAGTCCAGAAAAGAAAAAACCTAATTGGGCAAAAAAGAAGAAAAAAAGATTTTAAAAAACCCCAACCACCAAACTTACTTAAAATTTTTCAATGAAAATTAAGATAAGAATAAGGTAATATTCTTCCATTAATTTTTTAGAACACTGATTAAGTTTATTTTTATTTTTTAATGATAATGCTTGATGCTGTTCAGTTTGGGTGAAATGGGCACATTCATCTAGGTTAGGAGCCCTGTAAATTTTGTACAGCTCTTCCAGAATGCAAACTGGACACATGAATCTGAAGCCAAAAGTCATCCCCAGGCCCTTTGACCCAGTGATTTCCCTTCTAGGAATCTATCCTAATGAAATCTTCCTATAGAAAGGAAAAACCATGTGTACAGGAACCGTAACAGTAAAAAAAAAAAAAACAACTAGCCCAGCAACAAGATTGTTTATATACATTACGGAATAGCCATTGTATGGAAAATTATGCAATCATTAAAGTGATGTTTACAAGGAATTTTTAAACAACAAATATAAAATACAGAATTGTATCAATTATGATTACAACTATGTAAAGGAAAACATGCATAAAAATAAAAGACTGAAATAAATGCACCCAATTACTGATGGCATCTGTATTAAGTGGTGGGATTCTGTTGCCTTTTGTCTATTTAACAAAAATTGTGCAACTTGATTATGTTATTTTTTCCTGAAAAAAAAAAAAAGTTTGTACCAAAACAGACATCATTTCCAGTCTGCTTCTAATGAGACTTTCTATACAGGATTGGTATAGTGAAGTTTCTTTGTGTGTTGGTAAATGTGTTTTAGATGCCCCTTCTCCATGGTGCCCACTATCTCATACTGCTCCCAGAATGCACAGGACCCCCCAAGTGGGGATCTCCCTGAACCCCACACAGCATCCTAACTGCACATCTTCACCTCTATTATTAATTTGTTTTTCCATGCATGCATTTAAAAGAAAAGAAAGCTTTATTAATTGCCCACTTTGTGCCAGGCACTAAAGATTCAAATATGAGCGAAATAATAATACTCTTTTCATAAAGGGTTTAACAGTACAGTGATGGAAATAGGCAGGTTAGCAACAATTTACAAAACCTTGTGATAAGTCAATCGCCCAAGATATAAACAAACTACTGTGAGAACAGAAAGGAGGAATCCTCTAAGTCTGCCTGGAGATAAGGAGGGGGGAGCATCCAGAAAGAGAGAACAGCTTGTGCAAAGGCAAAGAGAGGTTGTTATATTCCTAAAGCTGTATAAAGGGGATGGACGGAGATAAATCTGGGTAGGCAGGAATGAGATCATGAATGACCCTATATGCCATGTTATGGAGCTGGACTTTCTCTTGAAGGCAATAGAGAACTACTGCAGGTTTTTAAGTGGGAAGTGACAGAGAGCTGCAGCTTGGAAAAATCACAGAGCAGTGAAAAGCCTGGTTTGGGTAGAAAGCCTGAAGTAGATAGATGAGCCAAGAGGCAAGAGACGCTGACAGAAGTCAGTGTCATTGGGGCTGGATTTTATGGGTAGAATTGACAGGACTTAGAGAAATCTTTTATTATAATAGGAAGGGTAGCTCTGAAGTTTATGGTCTGGGTGAGTGTGTGATGCTTATTCCCAACAGAGAAGATAATTTGGGACATGGGGAACTAAACCTTTTGACAAGAAGGGACGTGGTCACATGCAACTTTTCTGAGCTCCCCTTGCCCATGGAGTTTCATGATAATATTCTATATATTATTGGGAGGGGGAGTGCTTTAAACTCCAAAGATCAGGTAATGTAGCATTGACAGAGAAAGGATAGGTAGAAGTTTATCATCCAATAATCTATATAAAACAGCTCTATCCAAAAACAAAAACAAAATCCCTCACTTCTTTTGTTTCCAAAATTCCCTTTTGCCCACTTTCCTTAAATGGCCAGAGTCACACATGTCAGAAATAAACACTTGCCTCATAATTAAGTTCAGTATCGGATAGGATGAGGAGTATTTTTTATGCCTTTTGAACTGAGCTATAAGGCAAAATCTTAGCATACATCTTTATAAAAGTTCCTTCAACTGCAAAGCAATATCTTTTAGCCCCAAAGTGAACACCTAAGTCCAGCCACCAAACTGCATCCACAAAATGACCATCTTAACCAAAGGCACACACAGAGAACCTAACCACAGTACCCAATTAAGAGCCAGTAATTCCTGATTCACAAAGACAGGTCCAAAATCAATTAGCCAAAGGTTTCATTCTGACATACACAGCCTAGCTCTGGTTTAATTTTTTTACGTGACTCCTTTTTTTCCCCTTACCCAATTCAAACATTTTGGTACCTGTTTTGGAGTTGCAGCTATTTCTTCTTGCCAAGGGTTATAAGATCTGGTCATCCAAAGAGTATAGCTGGTTCTTTTACCCAAAAATCAGGATGAAAATCAATCCTTCTTCTTCTCCCCAAATAAGATGAGAACAAATAAGAGAACCTCAAAACAATGTCAGCCAAGAGAGAGAGAGAGAGAGAAGCCTTTGAGGGATGAGTCAGCCTAGATGCTTACAATTCCAAAGAAAATCAAAGCCCTCAGAATAAACCGTTTGTCATTGCCTCCTGCTCAAAGATACAGGGCTAAACTTAAGAGTAATCTTTATGCTGCAATTCTGCCAGCAAAATTGACACTGTCTTGCACGCCTTCAACCCTCTCAGGGGACCAGTAGATATTAGACAGAAGTAGAATTAAGAAGGTCAGTGTGCCCAGACAAGAAGCAGATGGGCAGGTTGGGGAGGAGGGACCAGTAACTAGGCTTCAACACTATGAGAGGCACATAACAGATTCTTGAGATTTGAATATCTGTCCTAGGATATGACTTTACAAGATGATCACAAAAGGAGGCTCCTCACAGAGAGCCAGGCGCCAAGAGACCTCTCTTGCTCCAAAGTGTCTTCCCCTTCCCATTCAGCATGCTCTGGCACTGGCCAGAAGTGACCATAACATCAAAAAGGAAGAAGGAAGATGAAAGCTAGCCCTCTCAATTTCAGCCTAGAATTCAACACATTTGCAAAAACAATATCCTTAGAAAAATATCTGTAAAGGCCCCTGGGGTCAGAGCTAAATAGAACTGAATTCAAAGCCAGACTTTATTACTTCTTAGCTGTGTGACCTTAGGAAAGTTTGTTGAATTCTCTGAACCTCAGTGGCTTCCTCTATAAAATGGGGAAATGGTAAAGTATCCATTTCAGCAATTGTATAAGAATTGAATAATATATATGTGATATTTAGCATTGGTTTTTAATAAACACATTGAAATTCAAGGTTCTTTACTGAGGGCCTGACTTTACCAGAAAGTATCAGTTTTCAAAAGTAATTGCATAAAATTAGCATGTGTATCAATGCATCCATCCTGCTTAGTTCAATCTTTACAAAATTTGAATTAAATTAAAACAGGCAAAAAGATCTTGGGAGATTGTTGCAAACAGATCTTTCTTCTTCAATCTCCAATGACATCAGGGTCAAGTATTTAAAAAATTTATAAAATTTAGAAAAACTAATTGCATAGGTCAAATTTTCAAATGCTACTATTCAGATTAGTAAAATGCTTGTAAGTCTCAAAATTAATCTATCTTTTAAACCATCTAATTTCACATTGTCACTAGCAAAAGAACATATAATTTCATTTCTATCAGTAAAGGGGCTAGGATATTAGCAGATACTGAGAGACAGAATTTGAACAAAGAGCAGAGATAGAACCCAGTCAACTCTCCAGTAATATGAAGAGAGGAAACACACGAGTGGCATCAAGCTTGTTCCTCACATCCTCCTGAAATGCACAGCACAGATGGAGAAACAAATTAACGTCAGAAAGGTCACCCCGCTTCGACATTGTGAGGACAGAAATGTTTCAGCTAAGCATAAATCCACAGCCTTCACAATTTGGAGGACTAATTTACTCCATTGTCCCCATCAAATAGTTAAGGGTGGTACAGTGCTCACTAGTAAACACCTCAGGAAAAAAAAAAAAAAAGACTGCTCTGATGCTGTTGTTAGAATCCTAATAAATTAGGCATTCTATGGCACCATCAGAATTTTGCTTCCAGCCACTAAGAGATCTTTGAAGTTTGAGAAACTGATAGTGTGCAAGGCTGAGTACCCAGAAGATATTGCATCTACAGTATTCAAATATCTACAGGCAGTAACAATGAATAAAAACATCCCCATTAATATATCACAACATGAGAGAGAGATACAGGTCTCTAGATGAAAACATTCGGGCACCAATTTGGTCTGCTGGCACATTACCTCATTCGTCCCTGAGCATTAATGAGTTAGCCTTTAAGTTGTTATTCCATAACCTCCATTTCAGCAAAGGCTGCAGTCGTGATGAACAAAATGGCTCATTTTACCCTATGCGGTGTACTGCCCCAAGATAATTAATTCGGGGGCAGCATTCAATACGTGAGTCAGCCCATCACTCCAGAGCAGACACTCATAAACTGAAGGTAGTACTGCATTCAGAAAAGCTCTGGCATCAAAAAATGTTTCCAGAACTTATTAGAATATTAGAACGGATCAGAGGTAGAAGGGACTCTAGCCATCACCTAGTCCAAAGCTTTCATACTACAGTTCAAAAAAATGAGGGTCAGAGACAGGAGTTTGCCCAAGGCCACACAGCAATCTGACACAAAATCTAGGCAAGAACCCAGTTCTTCTCAGACCTAGGGCTCTTTCCACTGTCTCATCCACCTTCGTTCTTAATAGCTACAAAATAATTAGCTAAATAATGAAATCAAAAGAATGAATACATAATCAAAGCCTGATTCGATCAAATAAGGGAGGTCATATCCAAAGGCAGACAGCCACCACAAAATACAACCTCTTTGTAAAATAAGGACAGGTGTCATTGTATAGAACGTGGGATGCCCTTTTAAAATTTTATTGACTAAAGAACTCAAGCTCAGGATGGTGAAAGGCAATCTTCGTGCTATAAACATCCCAAACAATAGTGTAGACCAGGTGATGCGACATCAAATACAACAAGATATAGTTGTATTATATATAGATATTCTCCCTGTTATCTGCAGTATGTGTCAGAGTGCATAACACTGCTAGTATCACAAGCTGTGTCACCCTTTATCTTTTTTTCCCTTTTGGTTGCTGCTTCTATTATGTTGTGGTAGAAAAAGTAAAAAAAGAAAATCTGATGTTCCATCAACAGGAGGTAATTTTTTCTAATGTCTAATTTTTCTTGTGCTTTTCACATTCTCAAAAGCTTTCCATGTGTCTGTTATTTTCAGACCCTAGCACACAGTAGGTGTTCAATGTGTTTGTTGGGTGAATCACAGGATTATAAATTCTGACAGTTTTGAGAGAACATAAACATCTTGTAATTAAAACTGCTATTCGTGACTCATGGGTAAATGAATCATGCCATTTTATTCTCACAACAAACCGTGGGAAGGAGGTAGGTTTGGTATTATGCTTCCCATTTTACAGATAACAACAAACTAGGACTCTGGAGAGGTTGTAACTTCCCTGAAGTTGCACTAACATACCATGGAGGGATATGATCTGGGAACTAGCCTATCCCCAGACCTGGTCTTGCCCTCCCCACCAAAACACGGCATTTCTTGGTTTACATCACCAACATTTGCTGCTTGGAACTGGAATGACCTGAGTCAAGAAGATTTCCTTTCCTAAAGAGATGGCTAGATTTTGAGGTCTTTCTTTATACACACTATTATTGGGAAATGGTAATGAAAGAAGGTGATTGATAGACAGGATAAATAGAGATAAATGATGATAGAGATATATGGTTTTGAAAAACACTATTATGAAAGATAGACCAAAAGAATTACTAGAGAGAAAGGCATCACAAGTGCTTTGTATTACACCCATCACATCTCTTGCCTCAGCCCACTCCCCAAACTGACAGCATGAAATCCTGAAAAGGTCTTACGATATGGGCTAGAACTCAGGCTCAAATTCCAGCCTTACCACATGTCAGTTTGCACACTCACCAACCAAGTGACCCGGAGCTAATTTTCAAACTTTTATGAGCCTCAGTTCCATCACCTTACAAAATAAAAATCACGGTACCTATGAGGTGTGCCTGTGGTAAAGATTAAATAAAAGACAGGATGAAATGCAAGAATCCTCCAAAGGGTCAGTGCTGAACCAAGGTAGGGAACAGCGCCGCCCACAAATACCTGTGAATCAAATTTGAAAGGAAGATGAACAGAAGTGCTGCTATATGGGATGAAGCAGTGTCCCCCCTGAAGAATGCCCTTGTACCATCCATTGTGGGGTGCCAGTGGGTACCATACCCTGTCAACAGATAGCTCACTTTCACAGGGGATGAGTTCAACTGTTTCTTCACTGGGTCTTGCGTGATCAGAAATGTAAGGTAGCTAACTGTGGGGGTTGGGAATCAGTCTAGGCTCTGAAACATAGAAGAAAGTTAATTGGCTCACAAAAGGGATTCAGTCCATACCTTTTGTTCCCTCAGCACAGTGTGTAAGCCATCCATGCTAGAGATGGTGGGGGGAAAGGGGGAGCCATCTGGACTGGAAAGTCTCAGTTCTTGCCTTTGGGATCTTACAGCCTAGCTGCAGGTCACATACAATCAAAAGTCTGCAAGACTATCAAGCAAAGTCCATGGGTCTAACACCTTCCTTCCCTGCCCTATTGAAATACATTTCCTCCCCTTTATTCCTTAAGGAGTATTAAGAATTGACCATTTCTCCAGGTCCACCAGCAGTGGCCAGACTCTTTCAGCTGTAGGTTGTTAGTGTGCATTCAGTAAACTCTGATTCATTTTTCCCATCTTCTCAACTCCCCTGGCCCCAAGCCCCCTTCTTTAAGACATATTCCCTTTCAGACACACACATTCCCTCTCACAAACCTCCATACATACACACACATCCTCATGTGTTCTCACAATGCATCTACACACACACACACACACACACACACACACACACAGGATAGACTTCCCCAGTGTATTTGCTACAACAGAAGGAAGGAGGAAAATGAGATTCTGAATTAAAGAGAGAACCATCCAACATTTGCCCCTCTAGACCACAGCTGGGGCTCCCACCAGTGGACACGAGAGAGGCAAGAACATGGGGACAATTCCTCAAACCATCTGGACAGAGAGAGCTGTCAAGGAAACCTTATAATAAAGTTGTTCTCCAAATAGGTGCTGAGAACTCTCTCTCTTCCACCTTTGTTCCCCACCCCCACCTGCTTCCCTCCTCCTTTGTATCTCCCCCAAGAAGCATTCAATTTTCTGCAGTTTTGTTTTTCAAAATCCTGAGTGGCTGTCATAGGGAACTGGGGCTGTGGGAGATATTTTTCTGATAGTTTTCATGATAGGAATGGTATTTTAAAACTACACTTAGATAATCGTATTTTAAAAAAATATCTGTCTGACTGCCTGTATCTATCCTCCTTCAAAAATTAGACCACTGTCTTGGCCTATGATGCAGTGAGAAAAACCCTTAGACCAGCAGTCAGGCGGTCTGCCTAGTTACCAAAGCAGCTGAGTGGCCTTGGGCAAGTCTGTGAGCATCCCCAAGCCCCAAACACAAGCAGTGCCATTTATTTATTATTATCTGGCTTATCAGAGAACACGGTGGATACACAGTCCTCACGTCTGCCATGTCCTTGATTCTTCTACAGGACTCAGCCGCCTCCAGGACAGATAGTCACGCTGGCGTTGTCCATAGCTGGAGAGAGAACCCCTGCCCCTCTGCAGGTTTTTTTGCACCAGAGTAGGGAGGGGATAGAAGCGGGTCTCCCTTTCCCTCCCTAATGGAGTCGCAGTCCTGCAATCAGCCCCTGACCCAGAGCTAGGTGACCGCGGATGGAGGGGTGGGGTGGGGTGGAGACCGGGTGACGGGGAGAGGGAAAGGAACCGGCCGGCCATGACCTTGCGCCCTCCCCTCGAAGGGATGTCCCGGGCTACAGGTTGTCGCTGCAGCGCGCGGTCAGGCGGGATTGCGCCCCGCGCGTCTCGCCCCTAAGTGGCTCAAGAGCGCGCAGAACCTGCAAAGTTAAACAAAGCCCCGTCGCGCGCAAAAATCACTCTCGCTGCTTGCCGCTGCCGAGAATTTGAAAAATGCAATCTTCCTTGCGTTTTTAACGTTTGAGCCACTGAACGCGAAACGGTGGGCACCTTGTTCAGCACCCGCAGGCTTCCTCTCCCTCCCGCACGTCCGGAGCTCCGCTTGGAGTGTCCTCACCCCCCACTCAGCCCCTCATGTGGGCTGCACTCAGGACCCTGGAGCCCTGCCCCTGCACTACCTCTTGGCGACTCTCCTGGTCCGGCCACGGAATAAAGGGCTGCGTGACCCGCTGGTCAGTCCTCCGGCGCGACTACGACTCGTCCTGGGACAAGCTGCAGGCTCGGCGGAGAGCTCAGCTCTATGGCTCAGCTTCCCCCGCACGCTCTCTGAAGCTCCCGCGGTGGGGCAGGGGCTGATTCATAGCAATTTTCTACGCAGCAGCCAACTCAGTGCCTTACGCATACCTGTTGGCTAAATTCTCTGGGCTACTCCCACTCTTTCTCATCGTTCCCCTCAATCATCTCTCACGTTATTCAAAGCTGATTTCCCTGTCAAGATTCAGCCTAAGAGTCCCTTCCTCTGAGGGCTCCCTTTCTCTTCCCCTGGCCGTGGCACACTGTCTCACATTATAGGGGACATTGAGGCAGAAGTGGAGGTTCAGATGGCTAAGAAACTTACCAAAGGCCGTTGAGCTATTTGGTGGCTGAGCTAAGAGGAAGGCCCAGAATTCCTGGAACCCAGCTCAGAACGCGTCTTATTACCCCTCATCACTTCCACTTCCCCTCTGCCCTGACTTCTATGGCATTGAAGGGCAAGTGGTATCCCTTTGGACACAAGGACTGCACAAGAACAACCCCCAGAGCCTCCTTGCCTCACTCTTCTGACTCCTTGTTTGCCATCTCCTCCAGAGCCTCTGCTCTTCCAAACTCAGAGACAAAAAAGATCATTTTGTTCAGAGTTCAATAAACAGCAAGAAAAATAAATGAATAAACAGCAAGAGCAAGCAGAATTCTTCCACCCATCTGGATGAGAGTGGTTTAAGTAATCCCCTTCTCAACACACACAGAGTCTTCGTCTTTCTATCTTCTTGGCATCTGGTGCAGTCAGAAGGCCATTCACACCTGCCCAAACCATCTTACCTTCTAATATTACTTCCAAAAATGCCTTGTTCTAATCTGCAGTCCAACAAACATATATTCAAATCATATTCAGCCAAGCAAAAATGTATTATTCACAAGCACTAAATATTCTCATCTGACGCAACAAGGGCAATATGGGGTTATAAAGGCAAGATCTCAAATGGGGAGAATTTCAAATACACAATTACACCCCCTCCCAGTTGAATTTTCTCCTCTCCTGGATGAAGCAAATGGATGGAGAGTGTTGTTGACAGAGGGACTGGATGGACAATAAAGAGGAGAAGAGAATCAAGAATGCCAGAGACTGGATGAGCCCAGCAAGAGGGAAGGAGGCAGAGCAGAGTATAGGCAAAGGAGAGGAGGAGGAAGGGGAGGGGAGAGGATAAACATCTGTAGGTGCTGGGGCAGCTCTGGAAGACATGAACTTATTCCCCAAAGGCTCGGAGTTGTGGCTTTTGGATTTGGATTGGAAATGAGATCCAGAAACCCAGTGGCAAGTCTCTTTTAAGCCCTAGCAAAGGAAGAGAGCTTCTGGCTCTCGAAGCAGCCTTGGTGGCACTCTTTTCAAGTACCACCTCAGCACCAGCAATACCAAAAAGGCGCCCTCTTCCCCTGCTACTCTTTCTTACCCCTTCCCCCTCAGGAATTAAATCAATCTTACCCAACACAGCAGTGTAATTTGACTGCTCAGGGTGGTTTTCCTTTCCCTGGAAGGAGAGGATCTCTCCCTCTCCTGCTGAAAATGGGCTGGGTGCTGCCCCTTTATACATTCTAGAGCACCAGATGAGGAGAGGGGGAGAAAGGGAGGGAGCGGCAGTTTGGAGCTGGTCCAATTTGTCCTTGGCATCCTCTTTCTTCTCTTGGTCTTTTTCTGCAGCCCCTCCTTCTGGCCCTGGCAGCTCTGCTCCCCTTCCTCACTACTGCATCCCGCAGCCAGATCCCCCACCCTCAGGATAAGGGACGGATACTGGGGTGCAACTTGCGGGTGATGCTTACTTTCTCTTGTGGGATCTTATGCTGATACGCCAGGGAAAGATCCGAGTTGGGGGTAGGTGGGTGTCATAGGAGATGAAAAGAGAAACCCACCCAGGTAACCAACTGCCTGTAAAGCAACACACTTTGGCATTAGGGGCAGCTGGGAGACATAATCTGAACCTGAGTGCATAAGACGCCAGTTCAGGCAGAGGGCTGACAAATAATTGGCTTGAGTTACCGTGATTGCCTTGGTAACATAAATACATAGAGATGGCATGATATATTAGAAAGCAGATGATTGAGTATCACCCAGCCTTAGTTTTCTCAACTGCAAAATGGGATAAATGCTCACCGTAGAGCACTATGGAGAAAAGAGTGTGCGGAAATAACATCGGCAAGATACTTAGCACAGGGCCTCAAGCAGAGCCCCTTTCCCCCTTAACTTCCTTCTGGTGTTGAGAACAGGAAGGAAAAGGACTTGCTCAAGGTCACACAGCAAGTAACTGAGTCAAAATTGGAAACCAGGTCTCCCAAACATTCCCCAGAAAGGATGCTTTCCACTCCACTTTGTCCTCTAAGAAGCTGCCTGGCCATCTTTCGGACTGGGGGGAGGGGGAGGGAAGTGTGGCGGTTAGGAGCTGGACTTCCCTTGTGGCTCAGACAGTAAAGCGTCTGCCTACAATGCAGAAGACCCAGGTTCAATCCCTGGGTCAGGAAGATCCTCTGGAGAAGGAAATGGCAATCCACTCCAGTACTCTTGCCTGGAAAATCCCATGGATGGAGGAGGCTACAGTCCATGGGGTCACAAAGAGTTGGACACGACTCAGCGACTTCACTTGGACTTGGAGGATGCTTAATGTACAGACATTCTACCACTGAGTCCCAGCTTCAAGGGTTCACCTTTCTGCTTTTACCCTCCTGATCATCACTCAGGTAACATCCCTTTTCCATCTTGGACTAATTCATCGCCACTTTAGCGCCACCTCTGCTGCCCAACTCTGAGACAGTGACTCACCTTTCAGCTGGCCAGGGCCTCTGACCTCCAGGAAAGAAGCTTTCTTCTTAATGGACTGCAGAAGCCTCAGCCACAAGTGAGACAACCCCCCTTTCCGGAGAATCTGAGGGCTGGAGGGATTTGAGGAGTGGAATAGCACTCTATTTAAAAGCCACTGCTCTCCACCCCCACAGTGCCTGGGATGCTGCTATTGGAATCGTCTCTCTAGACCCTTAAGGATCCTGTGTACCCTTAAGTCTCGGTGTTTCCGAGGGATTCCACCCAGGGCCTCATTTGCCGCATGTATACAGCCTGTGCTGTAGCTGGCACTGTGCTAGGCACTGGCAAGGCGTAAGTTAAGAGAAGTTGTCCCTGGCATCCAGTGTGTGTTCACTACGGTTAAAAAAATAAAATAATGTGGCAACTTGGAAAGGGGGAAAAGAATTCAGGGTGGGGTGGGAATGAATCAGGAAGTTCCTTTGAGAGGTGAGGTGATGGGCAGAGTGGTGGTGAATTGAAATGTCTTGTGCCTAGTGTATGACACCACTAAAATCACTGCTGTGGGTGTTTCCCTTCAACAAAGCACGTTGCTTAAGTACTTGAATGCTAATTGAACCCCTGTCCAGCCTCTGACTTAGAGGCATTATCTGGTGGCCATATCTCCAGCCTCTGATCCCCCTCTTCCCTAATCTCCCAAATCTTTATCTCTAGTGAGGGTGAGGGAGAGGGAGAGGGAATGGACATCCTTAGGATCTTAACTGGAACAAGCATTTTGCATGTATTTCCTCCTTTAAATTTCACAATCAGCCTGTAGCCTAAGCCAGGTAATCAACTGCAAAGTGGCAGAGTGGGGATTCGAACCGATACAGACTCTGAAGCTTGTGCACTTTGCACCGCCAGGCGCTTTACACAATGCGCCGCCTCAGGCGGAAGTCCTCTTCCTCCTCCTCGCCGACACCCGCGGTCCGTCTCTACAGAAAGCAGGCAGGCGGAGGATAGGAGCCAGATGGTTATCTGGCCGCGGAACATTCTGGAGTGACCTTTGTAGTTCGCTACAGTGGGAGGGAACCTCAGTTTCCCGCGATGGCTATGCTGCCCAAAGGGCAAAGCACCCTCGGCGACTCTACCGCCCCCTGCCGCCGGTAGCTCCCGGGCCGAGGCGGCTGTCCTTGGGAGGGCTTGTGTGCCAGAAAAAAGCTCACCGCCTGCCCAAGAGGGGTCGACGCTGGTGCTGGGCTGCAGACAGCCCTGCCAAATTTGGTGACAAAAGACGCCCTACTATGTGTCCAACGCGGTGTCGGTGATTCCTAATAGCCATCGCCTTTTATGTGAAAATTAGTGGCTTTGCAAAATAGTGAGGTCTCTATTAAAAGACGTCTTCAAACTAGATTAGAACGAATTTCGCAAAAAGCTTGTCTGCAGGTCCAAACTCCTTACTTCTTGAAACCAATAAAGCTTTCCACCCCCAACAGTTGCTCACTCTCCCTGGAGGGAGAGGAAGCAGCACCCCCGCCTTCCTCGACCCCATCCCCACCCCCACCTCCACCCCCAGTCGCGAGGAGCTGGGGTCTAAGCAGCGATGGGATCTGGGAGGGGGGCTGCTGCGGGGAGGAGCCTCCGGCAGGGTCGACCAACGCAGAATCAGGGTCTCCGCGGAGCTCACGTGCCCTCCGCCAGCCGGCGGATTCCCCGGGCCCTCCAGTTTTCCCGGGTTCCGACTGGACCCCATCTGGACCCAACTCACTCACTCCCTTTGCTTGGGGATGGGGAGCAGGCGGGTTAATGGGAACAACACCCAGGTCAAAGGGAAAAGAGCGTCTGTGCCTGCAGCGCCTCGGCCGCCCATCCCCCCTCCTTCCTTCCCCCTCCTCCCATCCTCGCCCCCTTCTCTTCCGCCCGGAGGGAAGGAGGGGGCGGGCTGTATGTGTATGTATGTATGCATGTACGCGTGTGTGTGCGCGCGCAAGTGCGGCTCGCCTGTATGTGAGTTCCGTGTGTGGCTGGGTGTGGGGTGTGTGTTGCATGCTTTAGTTCGAGTGCTGAGTGTGAAGTGGATTTGGTTTGAGCTCGGATGTGGAGCATGTGTTTGTGTGTGCACGTTTGTAGGTTGTACGTTTCTGCCTGGTTGTAGTGTGACTGTGTGGGTGCGGTCTGGATGTGGGTGTGTTCGATGTATGCTTCTGCCGGGGTCTGTGGTCGTGCTGTAGTGTATATGTGTATGCAGTGTGTGTATGTTTGTGTGCCCGTAGAAGCTTGTGTGTATGTTTGTTTGGTGTGTGTTTACCCTTAGCTGTGTTAGGTCAAGATGGGTTTACAGGCGGTGATTGTTGTGGTGTGTAGTGTGTGTTCGTGAGCAAGGTGTCTTTATATGTGAGCTTACTTAAGGCGTGTGTGTCCAAAGGTTTGTGTCAGGTTGCACTGTGTGTGTGTGTTTGAGTGTGATGTGCTCTTGTGTGTGGTGGGGACGCATGCAGCCAAGGTCTGTGCTAGGGTGGAGGGCTGAAAACCCGGTGTGTGTGTCTTGGAGGGGGGTCGCCGTGTGGTTTTACAGGTGTAGTGTGTGAGAGCATGGGGTTGTCTAAAGAGCCCAAGTGACTGTGTGCTTGGTGGTTTTTTTTTTTTTTTTTAAATTGGGGGTGGAGGGGGACTTTGCTCCAGGACTGGGACGAAGAAGGAGCTAGGGGCCCGCGACTTCGGCAGAGTCGCCTCGTGCCCGGAATTGCTGGGTCTGGGTCCGACGACCCCCACGCTGTGTGCACCAGGCCCCCCGGGGGGCTGGGTGTGAGCTTACCTGACTGCCTAGAGGAAAGAAGAGGAGGGCGTCGCCCGTGACTGGCCAGGTAGGGCGCCTAAGGCGCTGTTCAGGGGCTGGTGGGAATAAACTGGAAAGATTCTTGGTCACTGATCCCCTCCCCCATCCCCCAGGAGATCCCAGTTCCTGCCCAGCAAAGCCCAGCTATTTGCTCAAGGCCTGGCTGTTTCACAGTTCTTTGGCTTTGTGTGGGCACATACGGTTGCCTGGAATCCCTTTCCCCCTGGGCCTTGTGACAAACTCCTACTTATTTTTTAAGAACTCACTTAGGAGTCACAAAACTTTCTCTGCTTTACTGTAGCCCTCCCTCCCAGTTGAGGGCTCTTTCCTTTGAGCCATCATAGTTGCTCTCTTCATACTTCTCATGATATCATCATACATAACTGCAATTATTTGTCTCTCCTTTTAAACTTTGGGCTCCTATAGTAAATGCCTGGTATATGGTACAAATAATAATAGTCATCATGATCATTATGTTACCATTTATTAAGTACTTATTGTATACCAGGGATTGTGCTAGTGCATTGTCTGGAGTCTTCACAATGACCTCATGAGGTAATTAGAGCTATGACTTATCACTTTTTTGCACATCACACATCAAACTCTGAGTAGTTAAGTAACTTCTCCAGGGTCACACAGCCAGTGGGAGGTAGAGGTAGTATTTGAATCCAGGTTTGCCAAGCTCCCTAAACCTTTCTTCTTTTCCAAGCAGCCTCACCAAGAATCCCTCATTTCTGCTAGGCACTGAGGTCTCTATCAAACAGTATCACTTCCCAACAAATTTTTCTTTTGAGCTTACTGACAGCACCAAGAGTGCTCAGTATGATTATTTTCTTTGTCTCTGAGACAGCTGATAGCTTCTCCACCATACTTGCTTTGTTGACACCTCAAAATCTTTAATTACTCTAGGCTCATAAGCAGCTCACAGACTCCAGTTTTGGGAGCTCTCCTTAGGCTGGTGCTGAAAGAAAGAGCAGAGAAGGAGCACTTTCTATCCATAGGGTCAGGGGAATTGAGCATGGATGGGAATGGAAGTGAGGGGTCAGGATGGAGTAAGTGAATGATTTCACAGCTCCCCCTGACCCATTTTTATGGCACTACCACCAGAAATTGATATGTAGTAAATTTCAAGCAGACCAGTCATCGCCACATCAAACTACACACAGAAAAACAAGCAGAGCCCCCCAGTAGATTTTTGAATGAACCCCCTTTTGTATTATTCATGTTTGGGGGGAGCACTGTGCCTACCTAGTGGGGTTTCTGCTGCTCTGATGCCTTCCAAGCAGCCTCATCTGAGAATTTCAAATTAAAACAATACATCGCATTTTTTTTTTTTTGGAACACATTTATTGGGGGGAGAGGGGGGTTGGCTCCATCACAGCTAAAGGGCTGCTGGAAGAACTGATTTCCAGCTCAGCCCCCCAGGGAACCAGCCTAGACTGTCGCAGAGAGGTCAGGGGGTGGATAGAGAGGGACAATTCAACAGTGGTGAGTCACTTTGCCACTTTTCAGGGGGGAAAGCAGAAAGCAAGAAGCACGATTTAAATTGCCACTGTTATTATTGTGCCCTTTCAACTGGCACAAATGAGCCTGGTGTGCAGACGAGAAGCAGCTGTAACATCCATAAAGCTTCCCCGCCAGCTGGGCCTGGGTCAGCACCTCATCCTGGGTGGGCAAGAGAAGCATTGCCTAAACTACTACGTAGCCAGAAAGTGTTGTGTTTTGTTTTTGTTTTTAAGTGCAGTGGGGAAAGTGGTTCTAGAGAAGTCAAAGTCACACAGGGCACAGACTAGCTGAAGCCCCTTGCTGAAGTCTGTCCAGGAAGTTCATGCAAACTTTGGTGTCTTCCAGCATCTGGTCTCAGGCAGGTGACTTTCCTGCTGCTGCGGGGGCCAGTCTGATCCCTCCTCACCCTCCTCTGAATATAGCAAGTCCACTTCCACTTCCTCACTGCCATCCTGCGAGGCTTCTGCCTCCCACCTCTACATACAGACCACTCAAGCACGGGACCACCTATGTAAATTCTGTTGTCTGAGTCCCACCTGAATTCGTGAAGACTGTCTGATTCACTCCAGTCCAGTACTCTTACCTGTGAAATGGGGGACAAACTTCACCTTTGAAGAAGCCGAAAGCTCCAAGACTCTAACTCCAAAGATGCACTTCTAGGCTGCATAACCCACATAAATGGTGGGTTAGGAGGGGCTACCAGGACCCTTGTCAACATTGCCACCACCATGGGGTAGACACACACACACACACACATGTACGCATGCACACACACTTCCCTTGGAGCTTAAAATCCCCACTATAAAAAAGTCTCTCTCTCTCTGGAGTTCATAACAGGAGGATTATACAGGGAATTGTAAAGGTGGAAAAAATGCTTTAACAAACTCCATTACTGCCAAATGTAAACAGAAATTTGCTTGTTTTCACCCTAAAAACAACCCATACGGGCAAGGCACCAAAACGGGAATTTTATCAAAAAAGAAAGATCTTGGTTTTCCCAAGAAAATGTGAGTAAAACCTTTAAAGATAAGGACCTTCAGACAGCTTTTGAGTTTGTATCCCAGCTCCATCACTTACTTGCTGTGTGATCTTGGGAAGGTTACTTCATCTCTCTGAACCTCAGTTTTCTCATCTGTAGTTTGGAGATGTTAACACCTGCCTTAGACATGCTCAGATGACTGAAGGAGGTAAAATATGGAAAGTGTCAGCCAGATGTCTAACACATCTAGTAAATGTTCAAGAAAAGGATAATTCCCTCTCTTGCTTAAGTCGCCCGCCACCCACATAGCCCAAAGTGTCCTAACTGGGGTGTTCAGGGACTGAAGCTGACTGACTAAGCTGCCAATTTTCCTCATTACTGGTGTGTCTGACACTCTTGAAATAGCCCCTCTTCTTTTAGGGTGATGTTGTGATCAGCCTAATGCAGCCCGGAAGAATTGGACCCTAAGTCCAATTCTCACTCTGCAGTTTCTCCTGGCAGTGTTAATGAGACCAAGCTTTCAGATGTAATATTCCATATAGGAAAGTTTCCAACTACCTGCTCAGCATCTAGACTTCCTCCCATCCCAGCTATGGACTGCACTCCCCAGCCCTCACATCAGAGCCAGTCTTGACCCCATCTCTTAAATGTGTGCCATTGTACCCCAGAGAAAGACAGGGTGAATATTCCCTGGCTAAACTGCCCCCACGACTTCCGTTATGTTTTTTCTTTTGTTTTCTGAACTCTAACCTAGAAATTAGGAGAGGCTCCCAAGGCCACCCTTTTTCTAGCAGCCACCAACATTGCGGGGGGCGGGGAGTAGATGAGGGGAGAGATGATGTTTCTCTGAAATATACTTTGCAACACCTAAAATACTGTTCCAATTAGTTGTTATCTAACTGTTAGCAGTCAAAGGAAAATAAACCTACCCTTTGGTAAAGTGTAAAAGACCCCAATCGGTGCCCTTTCCTCTGTGATGCTATTGCCTCCCCCTAGAGACAAAAACAAGTCACTACAAGCTGAAGCTGCATTTGGGTAGAGTCGGGGTGGAGGTAGGAGTGCAGGTTAAGAAGTTGAGGGGAGGGGCTGGATATAATCCCATGGAGTGATAAAGAAGCTACAGAGTATTGAGATTTATGGCAGAAAAGCTCTGAGCGGCCAGGCTCCAGGTGCTCTCAGTCTCTGGAAGATGCCTTCAATTCCTCCCTCTTCTTTACCTCTCGTATTCATTCTGCATACTACCCCTCCCAGACCCTAGACTCCACCATGTGAGATAATCTATTAGTGAGTCCCTCTGAGGATTTAGGAATTTAAGCTTTTCTCTATTTCCTATCCCTGTGTGCTTCTGAGGAGGTCCTGTAGCCCCTGCTGGATCAGGAGAGAGGCCCCGGCCATTTAATAAGCATCACTGAGTGCAGGGACCTCCCAGTTACTGGGTAGCAGGTGCCTGTCCCGAGGAAGCTGTGTGGTTTTTCAAGAACTGTATCTGAGACATGACAGTAGCTGCCAAGGCTCATCAAACACGCCATCTACCTACTTCTGCTGATACATGTGAGAACAGATGATACTGCCAGAAGGAAACAGAAATCGTTTCCTAGTGACTCAGAGCCCCAGCAATAAGAACACAGGTGGTGTTTGCATTGCATCTTTCCAGTTGAAATGTGCACCTTTTCAAAGAAAGCAATCTATAAGTAATCAAGCAGATCAAAGACCAGAATTTGGACTCTGGGCAAGGAAACATCATCATCGTATTGACCACCTAGTAAATGTCTGCTTCTGTACCAGCATAGTAATGGAAGCTTTGCAAATGTTATTTCTTTTAATCTCATGCAGGCTTTGAAATCAGACCAAAAGGGGTTGTGGTCCTTGCTCAGCTATTGTGTGGCAGTGAGCAAGTTACTAAACCTCTCTGAGTTTTTGTTTTACAGTGAAGATGATAATACTTCAAAGAGTTGTTACAAAAGTTAAATGGGATCATTTGTGTAAGATGACTGGTACACAGCAAATATTCGGAGAAGGAATAAAACACATCTTTTGATACCTGAACCATAGAAGGCACTTAATAATGATATCGCCAATAACAATAATACAACTACTACTAAAAGTTATTAAAAATAATTATTATTATTTATAACTTGAAAATGTAGGCATTATTACATTACTTTAAGAGAGGTTAAGACACTTGCTCATTTCAAGACTGTGAAAGCAGGTCTGGAATTCAAGCCCATTCTGCCTTTTCCCACCCAGTATTAGGGGACATTTCATGATCATTGGGAAGATCACATTTGGCTGACCTGATTTAGTCATTACATTTAAACTAGAATTTGAAGAGTATCCCTTAAACTACGTATAGTGGGATTCTAGATAATTATAATTATTATATGGGCTATTGTACGGACTATATTATATGGACTATTGTATGGACTATTTGCATTCAACTAGCATTTTAAGAATCTCTTTAGTCCAGGTTCGATGCATGATACAGGATGCTCGGGGCTGGTGCACTGGGATGACCCAGAGGGATGGAATGGGGAGGGAAGAGGGAGGGGGTTCAGGATGGGGAACACGTGTACACCCGTGGCGAATTCATGTTGATGTATGGCAAAACCAATACAATATTGTAAAGTAAAAAATATAAATAAAGAAGTTATGCTCCTCAAAAAAAAATTCTTTTTAAAATATAAGAGTAATTTAAGCACAAACTCGATAAAAATTTTGGGAAACAGAAAAAATAACTATTATCCTATCAACCTAATAGGGTCTCTTACTTGACCTTGTTGCTGAATTTTCTTCCAGTCTTTTAAAAAATGCATATTTGACACATAAATCATACCATTTTCCATGTTGCTACATCTTTGTCATAAACAGCATTTTTATGGGTGTAGACTAGTCTAACAAGTGGAGATGTCATATATTTTATTTAACCATTCCCCTACAGTTGGACATTTAGGCTGTCTTGGTTGATAAGTTGAAAAAAGGAATGACATTGCTTTCACTGTTGCCATCATCACCCTCAGGGACCTGGTATCCTGCTCCATCAATGCCCAATATGCTTTCTGTCATTTGATATTTAAGCTTGATGAATGTCAGCTCTACTGCTGGAGCCTGAGATACACTTGCAAGAGTATCATTTTCTGCCAGTTTTCATCACACAGATGCTGCATTTTATACTATGATGGGTTAAGTGTGGCCTAACCTAGGAACCTAAGCTCTGGAGTGTCACTTTTTTTCCTTTGGAGAAATGTCTTTTGACAAACAAATGTCATTTGACAAACAAATGATTTTCAAAGGCACTTCAGAAAGTCTTGCAATTGGTGGATGGGGTGCTAGTCCAATGCCATGATCAGGGAAGCAGGGTGTCTCATTGGCAAACTTGCCCCAGCTCTGGGAAGTAATCCTGTGCAGTGCCACCAGACCTGGTCTCAGTGCAACGATTGGGTCCCATCCCCAAGAAAAGATCAAATTTGTATGTAAAGTGGGCCCTAGGGTCCCTTTAGCTTTAGAGTTTTGGCTGCTTTACAGAAGTCCAATTGTCTGAGGCTAAATCCAATGCCAGGAGTGAACTGGGGACAGAATTTCAAGTGGGTCAATTGTGCTGTCCCTTTCCCTGGGAAAGAAGCCCTTTCTGGGTCCCCATTCTTTCCATACCTAATTGATGCTTCTCCCAGATGTCTTCATATGGTCATCGATTGCCCGTTGCCACCCTCAAAAGATTGCTCTGACATACCAACAATGTCCCAAGCAAGAGGTGGTTGGGTGGGTAAAGGAACATTGAGAATGCTTCCCCTAGTCTTCCCAATCATCAGTCAGCTGCTCCCTCCCTGTGACTCCTGAGGATTTCTGGAAGGCATTTGAGAGGAGGCACCAAGGGCAGCTGGAGCCCTACAGAATATCAGTAGTTACCACAAAGTTACATTGATGTGAGTGAGTTCTTACCTGGTCAAAAAACTGTACCCCCAAACCAATGACTTATTTCAAAATGATGTTCTATGACTTAAGTGAGATCACATATGTAAAGGACTGAGGCTGGGGCCCAGCATCTGGGTAGTACTTCACATATATTAGCTGCTCTGTACAAGTAATAGAACTGGCGTAGGCAGTGGTGTACCCCACTGACATATGTAGGGGGACAGGTCTCACCAGATTGGAAATGCAGTAGCAAATATATGTCAAACAACTATAGAATACAGACTCTGAAAAGAGCTTGAGTTTACTTTTTTCTTCAGGTGAAGAAAGTACTTCCAATATAAATTAGCAATTTGTGTGAACTATGTGGCATGTACAAGGGATTTGTGTGTGGCATGTGCATGTGTGATGTTATATTGTGTGTGAAAAGTATGTGATGCATGTGAAGTATGTGTGCACTGGTGACATTGTAGGTGGGAATGTGTACATGTGTGTGTGTTTATGGCTACGTGTCTGTGTACCGTGAGTGCGAACCTGGTCTTCCAACAGAGGGAAAGTCAACCATCCAGGACTATATTTACAGGGACACAGCTGGAAATCCTCTTTTGGCCAGGTCATTGGGCATTCACAACTTGGAGCACGTTCAAAGAAGAGCAGCTAGATGTGGGTAAGAGCCTTGTAGCCGTGTCACGTGTTAAATGGATGAAGGAACTGGGGAGGTTTGGCCTGGATGAAAATAGGGGTGAGTGGGGGTGGGGAACGGAGAGGGTTGGCACTGTTCTCTTGGAAGGATCATGAAGGTCAGCACTAGAGCCAGAAAAAGAGATTTGGGTTCAGCTTAAGGAAAAACCTTCTAATTCTAATAGAAATGACTGTCTTTAGTTGGGAATGGGCTACTTGTGTGATACTGACCCTCTTCCCAATGGGGTTATTCATAAAGGAGACTTCATATTCTTGATCTCATTGGAGTCACAGCTTTCAAGCCAGGCAGGGGTGGAATGGTTCATTCCATCCCCTTTTCAAAGGTAGGGTGTTTGAGCTGAAAGGCCTTAAAAGGCATCTTATAAAACTCCCTTATAATTATTTTTGTCTTCTATATACCAGGATCACATAAACTAGAAAAAAAAATATACAGAACAAAAAATGAAACTCTCCGTGTGTATGCAGATCTTTCTTTCTTTCTCAGAGAACGTGTGGCCTGCCAGAGACTGCACTTGAACTTGCTAAGCATGCTGCAGCCCCCTAGTAGTAGGTCAGAGTTCTGGGATGGTTCTCAGCAGGGTGCTCTGGCTGGCAAGGACTAAAAACAGTTTCTGCAGAATTAAACTGCCTAGGCCCCTCCCCTCCCTGTGAGGGGGCAGAGGAAAGAGGAGACAACCCCAGGTTTGGTCTATGGCTGGTGACCAATGACGCACTCTCACCAATATAGATTTTGGAGGTGGAGACTATGGAAAAACAGGTGGCAGTGGGGGCAGGTGGCAGCCTAGAGGGGGTGGGGCCTACCAAGGGAGAGTGAAGGACAGTGTGAGTGGGGGTCCTGGGAAATCTCAAACAGAAAATATAAGTCTCCTGAAACTTAAGGAGGAGAAAAAATAAATGAGTTTCCAAAAGGTACTTTATAGAAGCAGTTCCCAGGAAAGACCACCCACAGAGCACACTAGCCCTGGGATCTTTTGTACACCTATGCCCTCAACTCCACAGGGATAGGGAAAACAGCATTGATCTCAAAGTATCCATGGGAAGACCCAGGCTAAAGACCCCAGGCCTCTGCCATTGGGCAGTTTGGAGCAGTGGACAGTTGACAGAGCCTCTGCAGAAACAGATTGGCTGCCAACTCCTTGTGTGACCTTGGGCAGGCCTTTGCCATCTCTGGCCTTCAGTGTCACCATCTCTTAAATAAAGGGGCTGAATTTGATGATCCTAAGGGGCCCCTGTCGATATTCTGTAGTTGAGATTGGCACATGGGGGACAGGCTTCAAGGCAAAAGGATCCCCGCTCCCCCAATCCATCTTCAGGGTCCCCGGGCCCGAGCTGCCAGGCCGGGGGCATTCATCCTGGGGCCTGTATGGCCCTTAGGTTTCGGGACTCTTGGTCCTAAGTGTCTGGCCCCGACGCTCTAGCTGTCCCCGAGGACGGCTGAGCCAGCGACTCCGCCCCCGCGCTCGACCCGCGTCCCGCCGAGCCATTAGCGCGATTGCTCGCTGTTCCCGGCAAAGCCGGTGATTTATGCGGGGCCTCGACGGGGCAGTCCTTGAGCCAGGAACAATTAGCTAAAAGCCCTCGGGAAGGGAGGCGAAGGGGCGGCGATCCAAGCCCCAGGGCGCCCGGCCGGGGCGGCAGCCGCCGGCAGCCCCCGGCCGAGGACCCCAGACCCCCGACTCGGCGGCCCCCACTCACCACGGCGGGGGCGGGGCTCGAAGGCCGACGCGAAAAGGCAGTCCAGCATCCACGCCATGGCCCGCGCTCGGCGCCGCAGCCTCGCAGCCGGCGTCCGCGCCAGCCCCCGCGCCGGCGGCCCTAAGTAGCCCCCGGTGACCACGCCCTGAGCCGCACCCTGCACCCAGCGAAGAGTGTCTCGGTCACCGGACACCTCGGGCCTGTCACGAAAGGGGCAGGGCCTCAGGGGAGCCCCCCTCCCGCCGGAGGAGAGGCGGCTGATCCCACAGCCCCTTCCCCCACGCGGAGGGAGGCCGAAATCCAGCTCCTGTCCCGGGAAGCCCCGACTCTGAGGGCAGGACCCTGCCCCTATCCCGGGGAGCCCCGAGTCTGAGGGGAGACGCCATCTCAGCCCTGGTGAGCCCCGAAGCTGAGAGGGAAGGGAGGCCTTGCCCCCAGAAGCCCCAGTCGGGTGCGTAAAAGCGAGCCTGTCCCCCAGAAGCTGGTATTTGAGGGCGAGATAGTGCACCTGCCTCTGGGAGCTCAGATCTGAGGGTAAGATTGTATCCCAGCCCGAAAACCCCCAAGTTTTAGCGGACACATCATCGCCGCCTTTGGGAGGAGGCCCAGTCTAGGCGGGAAGTGGTGTCTGCCTTAGGAGCCCTGAACGGGATGGGGAGGCCTGGCCTCCGCCCCTGGGGACCCCCTTGTCTTAGAGGAGGCATCACCTCAGCCGTGAATAACTCCGAATCTGATTTGTGATGTCACAGCTCTGTTCTCCAGGACCAAGAATGTGGGAGCCCCAAAGTTGAGAGTACTTTTACTGTTCCTGCCCTGTGGATCCCTCGGGCAAGTGGGAGATGCTTTCCTGTCTGGGATTGTTAGTTTTGAGGGGGTTGGTCCCCAACCGAGACAAAAGAACATGGCATCAAGTGTGTATGAATATGGGGTGTCCATCAGTTGCCGCTAACTTACGGATTCCACCGCCTACGCTTTTGCTCAGGGCACTGACATAGGAGGGGCACCAACATTTATTTTTAGAAAGAATTCGATATTTGATATTTCAATGGGGGGTGGTACTGTGTTAGATTTCATTGCACTTCCTTTATGGCTTTGGTTTTTAAAATTTTAAATGCATATGGGGGCACATACCATAATAGGTTCAGTGTTTGGGAGCCCCTGGTGCTAGTAAACTAGTCCCACCCCCAAATCCTGGGGTAGAAGCAGCCACCACGGATGGACCATTTGGGGCAAGAAGGGCTTCTGAGAGAAATTTCCTTTTCTATACCTGTTCAGCCTCATCTTAATTTCTCACCCAGTTCTCCATTGGCAGTTGTACAAACCTGACTCTGCCTTGTTTTTCTCTACTGGGAAAATGGGGCTTTGTCGATAAAATGCTAGTGAGGAGGTAGAAAGGAATATGAAAAATTCTCTTCCAACAGCTCGATTGTAGGCTTGAGGAGTGGAAGCTGCAATCAAAGGTCCTTTGGGGAGAGCAGTTATTACATTTGCTTTGCTAACCACTGATATTAGCATTAATGCAGCAAAAGGGGTGCATAAAATGGAAAAATCGTCTGTACTTCACCATGCAATTCTTAGTAAAGCAGAGCTGTAGTCAGAGTTTAAAGGGTTTCCACTCATTTCCCTTCCTTTCCGGGAAACATGGTACCTCTCTGCCTTTATACCAATTTCTAAATCATTTCCAATTTCTCTGTTTTCTAAAAGCAATCAGAGTCAACAAATATTCACCAGACCTGCTCTTTTACCAATTTCTGCTGTACAAATACCCAGTCATCCAAGCCAAACAAGTCTGACATCTAGAAATGTCCAGTTTCAGGCTCTGGTTATTGAAATCTCTGCCTTACCTCTTCCCCTGAGCATATATACCACTAGCTTTTGTGATGGTCTCAATGGGTTTCTTTTTTTTCCCCTGCTGAATGAGATTTTGTGTGTGGGGAGGGGGTCCTATAAAGGCTGCCTGCCCAATCCAATCCAATGGGCTTCAGTAACTGAAGTTTCTCTCCTTCTAAAATAGCTCTACCTGAAGTACAAACTCATGACCACTATCCCTTGTGGTGATGTAGTAAAGGAACAAAGCTAAGCATGCTCACAGGCCTAGACTGGAAGCCTGACTGTGCTATATACTGGCTCTGTAACCTTAGGAAGATATTTTACCTCTCTAAGGCTTAGTTTTCCTTGTCTGTAAAATGGGGATGTTAATAGTTGTGAACAAACTCTTGGCAAACCAAAGCCTACTCATTTGGAAAAAAGAAAAGGGAAAATATGGAATTCAGAATTCTCAAAAAATTTTGTTTAACAGTCAAGTTAGCAGTTTTCCCCAACTCCTTTTGCTTTGACCCATGTCCTCTGCCACTTAATTACTTAGTGTTGTTTCCTTTGAAAATATTTACCCTTAACTAAATGTCACATAATAGGGGAATGCGTTTATCCATCAATCCATCCATTCTTTCAACAAATATTTATTAAATGTCCTTTGTGTGCAAGATATTGAACTGTGGATATAATGTTGATTAACTCAATGAATTATCATGCAATTATTTTTAAGTGTATAGTTTGGAAGCCTATATGATAACTTGAAAAAAATCATTTATGATTATTTTAAGTGAAAAATAATCAAAATGCAAAATGTATGCACACTATTATATAAACAGTACAAATTAATAATAAACTTATACATAAAAAAATGTTAACAGGAAACACACCAGAATCTTAGTAGTGACTCTTATTTAAGCAATGCAATTATGGGCAATTTTGAACTGTTTTATTATTTCCATATTTTAGTATTTTCTAAATTTTCTGTAATAAATGTATATCATTTTCTGGAGTTAGCAAATACCACTTATAGGAAAAAAAAACTATAACTTTGTCTGCTGAGTAAAGAAAGAGGTTGGGTAAGGGAAAGACTGGGGCCTTTACGCTGGGATTGTGCTCTTAGTACAGGGCTCTGGACCTGGCTGTGGTGACTCAGAAAAATCTGAAACTTGGTCTGTGAGTAAAATACAGAACTCCCCTCCTGTGCAGGACCACAGATCCCGTATGGTATCTCCTTTCCAAGAATGCAGAGGTTCATAAGACCCCAATTGAGCAGCCAAGAACCTGCTAGCTTGGACCTGCAACCCCTCACCCCAGGGTGTTCAAGGTGTATTGGGTATAATTGCCCTCACCCTGATAGTTTAAGGCTTAAAGCTTAACAACTTGCTGCCTCATAAGGTTGTCTCATTTCAATTCCAATTAAAAACCAAGCACCCTGCTCCTAACTTAGGTCATTGTTTGCTGTGTAGGAAAAAAAATACACTAGCTAAGAAGGCACAATGATGAAATCAAACTGGAGGCTCACTGACTATGAAAAGAAAGGTTTCCTATCTTTTGGCACCCAGGCAAACAGTTTGCTATTTAAACAAGATTCATGTTTTTTGAAGTATGGTCCATTGGACCAGCTGCATCAGAATCACTTGCTGTGCTATAAATGAAGATCCCCTGCTCCCACTCCAGATTTTCTTATTTACTCTGGATAAATACCCAGAGAATCTCTGGGCATGGGGACCAGGAAACAGCATTTGAGCTCACCTTGGGGGCTCCTGTACCCAATACAGTTAGAGAAACTCTAATACAGAGGAAAGAACAGTTTCCCTGAAAACCTTCCACCGCTGTCTCTTCCCATTGCACTCCAACTACAAGGAACCCTGGGACAGCCCTATGGAGAACTTGATCACTTTAACCTCACTCCGCTTTCTTTGGGTATATGGGTAAATATGTAGCATGAGAAATTGAACAAACCTCAAAACTTGACTCCTGATAGGATCTAGTGGTACTCAAAATGAGCCTTCACTTGGATTGTCTAAGAATCCTGTGTATGTCGATGTAGCATTTTTTCAGTCAGGTTATCTCATTTGGACTCCCTGCTTGGGGTCCTTATGTGAGGCAAGAGGCAGTGGAGGCACTGTGGAAAGAGTATGGCATTTAAAGCTAAAATATCAGGAGTGAGGTTGGGCATTTTGACTGACTGGCTGAATGGATGCTTCTAGTATGTCTGCTTTGCAACCTGAGCCCCAGGCTCCTCCTCTATGAAATGGGGTCCCCGTCCCCCCGCCCACTTTCCCAGCTGGTCAGTATGAAGGTCTCTGCAATTTCAGAAGTGAGATAACAAAAGTAACTACTCCCAGATCCATGGAAGGAAGTGGGAAATTAGCAAGCCTGCCTCCCCACAACCCCTTCTGAGGAGTCCTATCAGAAGGTCCACATGGTTTGTATAGGGTCATATGTGTCCTCTAAATGGGGCTAGAAACCTTAGGACCTCAAGATTTTGCCTCCCTGCTTTTCTATTTGAGAAGGGTTTACCTGAACTTATGGTGAACACATAGTAAAATCATGGCGGACCATTTGAGACCCCTCTGAGTCTCAGAAAGGCATGGGTGTCCTCATTTTTTTAAGTGGAGTTTTACAAGGAAAACTTGAAGTTCCTTTGCAGCTACTTAGCATTCCTAGGATACACTGCTTCTACAGCACTTTATTTTTTCCTATAGCTCTATTACTTCCAAGCATTTCATATCACCAAAGCCTGACAAGGTCCTGGCACCATCTTTGTGAGGCAGAAATGGGAGAAAATTATTCCCATTTTTTAAGTTAGAAAAGCTGAGGCAAAAGACAAGTAAGTAACTAGCCCACAGTCACCCGGCAGGGGAAAGATGAGCTGAGACTATCCCCGAGATCTCTTACTCCCCACCCATTCTTTTCTAGTACCCCTCCACAGATCCCAGGAGCTGTCTGTCAGTGTGCTGACACCACTCAAGAAAATGCAAGTTTCATCCTGACACCAGGAAGACAGAGCTACGATTACGCTTCAGTCCCCAAGGAGGCAGAGAAATTGCTTTTAGTTGACAAGTGCATCTCCCACACACATACCCCTCTGGTAGAATGAAAAGATAAAATCAAGTTAAAAATCCCAAATGCTCACTTAATTTTGTAAAGCATTTTGCTCTTTGAGCTAAAGGTAGGCAGGATGATAGAATTTTTAAGTCTAGAAGTCTCGACAGGGTAGGGCAGAATAGTAGGAATTAAGGGGGAACACAGAAAAAAAATGTCAGAAGAAAAAGTAGAGATGATTATTTAGTTTGTGCCATAATCAATAAGAGAAAATGGAGCTATCTGAAAAAAGAACTAGAAAGAACTGGGTGTGTGTGTTTTTATGCCTTTGAAAAACTGCAAAAGATGTGAGCCACTGAGATTTCCATTATAAATGAAAATTTTGTGGCTTTCAGTAATAAGAGTTTGGGGGCTGAGCAGGGGGACTGTCAACTTCGTGTGTCACCAGGGAAATTAATCTCTTGGTCTTTACTAGCTCTGAAGGTCATTTCTGTAAATCTGCTTCTGCTAAGTCGCTGCTGTCATGTCTGACTCTGTGCGACCCCATAGACGGCAGCCCACCAGGCTCCTCTGTCCATGGGATTTTCCAGGCATGAGTACTGGAGTGGGGTGCCATCGCCTTCTCCTTTCTGTAAATCATTCGCCCTTAAATGTTTAAGTGTGGCAGCTCCCCATGGGTCCTGAATCTGTTTCCACATCTGAGCCTCATATAGCTTGGGAGATTGGCAGGACAGAGATTAGCACAATCCCCATTTTATAGATGAAGAAAGTGAATGCCAGAAAAAGGAAGTGACTTGCTCAAAGGCATTCTGCCTTTGGGACCACTGTGCCTCTTTCTCTTGTATTTAGCTCCTTCTCACACCACCTGTATGCAGACTTCAATCTGGTCTTTAGACCTATATTTTCTTTTTTAAAAATATTTATTTTTAATTGATTGCTTTACAATATTGGCTTGATTTCTGTCGTACATCAACATGAATTAATCATAGGGGTACATATGTACCCTCCCTCTTGAATCTCCCTCCCACCCGCTGCCCATTCCCACCCCTCTAAGGTTATTACAGAGCCCCAGTTTGACTTCCCTGAGTCTAGACCTCATATACTTCTTGACTCCCTTTGGACTTTATATAGAGACTGAAGATGTTCCCCTAACTGAGCATTGTAGGGCCCTTAAAAAGCTTTCCAGTAAAGGACACTCTTGTTCTTAGGAGTTATGGGCTGAAGTATCTGCAAGTGAAGTGTCATAATGTCTATAATATAGGAGACGGGGGTGGGGAAGGAGAGAGAGAGAAGGGAGAGTATGCAAATGGCAAATTATTAATGAGGGTATGTACAAATATTTGTGTCATTCTTTCAATGATACAGTATGGTAAAGAATTTGAAAATATAAACTTGGAGGAAATCTATCCAAACCAGGTAGTCCCCCTACCTGCCTATGCTAAAATCTAGGAGGTCAATGGCATATCCCCTTTCACAGGGAATCCTTCGGAATGGCCCAGCCCCAAGTCCAGACCTAGCTCAGCAGGAGGGACAAACTGGACCCATGGCTGGTTTTGATGTCTTAGATGGCGCTTGGGTGGTGGGAAAGTGACTGCATGTACTGAGTGGGTGTTTGGTATGAGGGCTTTTGTGGCAGTGTAGCTAAGTGGAAGTCCTAGAGAATCGGAGCTTGATTTTTTTCCAGAAAAGAGTTTGCTTGCTTTTTAAATTTCAGGGTTTGTTTATCAGAGCTGGAAGTGTTATTAGAGATAATCTAGTCCAACCTCTTCACATGCCAGGGAGGACACTGAGATCCAGGGAGGGAGAGTGACTTACCCAACATCGCCCAGCAAATTAGTAGCTGAAATGGAGCTAGAAGCCATGTGTCCAGCTTCCTTGATCCCAGCTCGGTCCATGACATCGCACTGTCATCTCCCCTTGGATTCGTGGGCTCTTGATAGGTCATCTGCCCATCCCAGGGCTTGCCCTCTTCAGACCAGCATGGCACTTGGGGATTTGCAGTCAGTGACAGTCCCTGCCACTGGAAGCAGAGCCAGGCGCCTGAAGATGGCACCTGTCACATCCCATTGGAATGAATGACCTCCCTCTGAAAGTGAAATGGGCCTGGTGGAATCTGGGAGTGGCACCTTGAGAGCAGGTGGGCCAGGCCTGTGTGGCTGATGTGCCATGGACATTCACGGCAGAGGAGGTCATGGATCTGTCCTGAGAACTGTTTTCTGGGGAGTCTTCCACCTCTCGCAGCCCCCAAGTGATTTATTATTTTGGGGGCAGCCACTCTAGTTGACTGGTTTAGCTTTCATTGCCCCTGAGGGGGCGGGGGGGCGGATGGCCTGCCGCTTCCTCTGCTCTGTCAGCTCATGGGATTGGTTCATCAGACAGCTTAGTTAGACCCTCGTGAGCCTGTCGGGATTAATGGCATTTGACTGTAAATCATGAGAAATCACATCAGTAGCTGCTGGTGGAGGTGGATGGAGGAAGCAGAAAGAGGGCACTAGAGAAGGGAGAAGGGAAAACAGTAAAAGGGGAGGGAAGAAAAGGTGGAATGAGAAGGGCAGAGGAAAATTCGATGAAGGAGCTCTCTTGCACACCAACCGCTGACATTTTTGAGGCTGTAGCTTCTCTCCCTTTTAATCACCTTTGTTAATTGCCATTTGTCAACACAAGTAAGTCTTTCTCTGCTATAACTTAATCTTGGGGCAACTCAAGTCTTAAACAGGGACTCAAGGCTAAATCCAAAGGCCAGTCTTCCTTAGCTAGTGAGTTGTCTGTCCTTCTCCTCTGCATTCCTACACCCCAGGCACTGTGGGGGCTGGTTTGTGAACACCAGACCTGGCCTCAGAACTAAAGATGCTAAAGTGTGAAAGTGAACATGTTAGCTGCTCAGTCATGTCCAATTCTTTGCTACTCCATGGACTGTAGCCCGCCAGGCTCCTCTGTCCATGGGATTCTTCAGGCAAGAATACTGGAGTGGGTTGCTGTTCCCTTCTCCAGGAGATCTTCCTGATGCAAGGATCGAATCCGGGTCTCCCACACTGCAGGCAGATTCTTTACCACCGACTGAGCCATCAGTGGACAATTAGATTGCTTCCATGTCTTGGCTTTGTGAATAGTGCTGCTATGAACATTGGGGTGCATGTATCTTTTTGAATTAGAGCTTTCATCTTTTTCAGCTATGTGCCCAGGGTACCTATGGTTATCAAAGGGAAAATGGGGAGGGATAAGTTGGGAGTATGGGATTAACAGATGCAAACTACCATATATAAAATAAACAACAAGGACTTACTGTATAGCATAGGGAACTATATCTTATAATAAACCATAATAGAAATGAAATGAAAAAATATATACATATGTGTGTGTATGTGTATAGATATATGAATCACTTTGCTGTACACTTGAAACTAACACAATGCTGTAAATCAACTATACTTTTAAAAAAGAAAGTCCCTCTTACCTTAGCTGTATCTCCCACGTCTCGGAATTTTGCCTGCTTGGTAGCCGTCTCATAATAACCTTCTTATTGACCTTCTCTTTCCTTATGGGCTTCTTCCCATAGCCCACAAAGATATTTAAACTCTCCTATAGGACAGCAAGCCTTCTTCCAGCTATCATCCAGTCTTCATTTTCTCAGCCTTATTCCTTAGCACCTTCACAGAGGTCTATGGACTTTCTCTCCTTACGTCTCACCATACCTATTCCTCAGTCCACAGCAAGATAGTAACTGCTCTGTCTCCACACACACACACACACACACACACACTCTACTGAGACTCCTCTCACCGAAGCTGAGTCACCAAGGACTTTTGGGAGGCCTAATCCAAAGGGACACATAAGTGTAGTCACTCAGTTGTGTCCGACTCTTTGTGACCCCATGGACTGGAGCCCACCAGGCTCCTCTATCCATGGAATGGGACACGTATGTGTCCTAATTTTATTTGGCTTCTCTGTGGAATGCCCATATAGCATTCACGTTACTGTGAACATAAACATGTTCACATTTATGTAGCATAAATTGTGAATCCCTCCGTACTTACTGAAACCCTGTCTTCCCTTGGCTCTGAGGATGCTGTGCTATAGGAGTGTCCTTATCCATGACTTCTGGCTCTGCCTTCTCCCCTGGTACCCCAAATGGGAGCATCTCTCAAGGTCCTGTCCTTAATGCTCTGTTCTTGTGTGGAGGGGCTCACCTACTTTGTTTGCTCTGTTATCTCTGTATCACTTACAGGGCCTGAAACAGTGTCCAGTGTATAGAAGACACTTAATTAATGTCTACCTAATTGACTAACATTTGTTGATTACATAGGTCTGGTACGTAACAAATGTTCCATAAAGCATGTTATTGGGGTCTTACAGTTTACAAACATTTCCTGTATACTTACTTGACTTCACCCTTATAATAACCTAGTGAGGTTAATTCTTTATTATTCGCATTTTTATAAAAGAAAGAAGGGGAATGGAGCCAATATTTGTCTGCTGTCTATTTTGTGCCAAGTGCTTTATAAACATTTGAATTTAATCTTCACAACAGCCCTGTGATGTAGATGTTCTTAAGCCACATTTTACAGATGGGAAAACTGAAGTTCAGAGAGGTACCCAAGATCGCAAAGAGTATATAATTTACCTCCTCTGCTCTTTCATTGTTCTGTGCATTTAATCATACCAAATTTAGTGAGCAATACTGGGGAGGCATAGAAAAGGTATCACAGAATGATATTATAATTATTGTTTACATAGAAGTTTTCTTTTTGAGTTTGCATTCCTATGAAATGTAATGTCAAGCATGAAAAGAACTGAAGAGGAAAATAAAAGCCTTGTATTTCCAAACACCCCTTGCCTTTCCCACTGCGTGTTATAATAATAGGAATTGATTATTGAGTGCTTCCCGTGTGCCTGGCATTATGCTCAGTGCTTTACTTGTGTGCTTTCATTTGATCCTCACCATCACCCTGTGTGGTCTGGGCTACTGTTACACCCCAATTTATACATGAAGTAATTGCACCCCATAGGAGTTAAGTAACTTGTTCAGGGACCCCTAGTTCATTTTTGAGATAACTGAAATTTTAAGTCAGGTTGCTCTGACTCCAAAGTTAGTATTCTCTCAGTACCACTAGGCTGTCTTTCCGAGAGGATAGGGAAACCAAGGCTCAGAGAGACTAAGTGATGTCAAGTCTCCTATCTTATATTTTTCCAGCTGCTTGCGTCCCTTTGTTGAAGGGACTGCTTTGTATTGTCAGTAATCTTTATACATCTGTGGTCTGTCTCCTCAGCCACATTGTCAGTTCCGCCAAAACTTCTCTAGGTGCCCCCACAGAGGGTTCTCATGAAATACTTGTCAATTGAGAAGCGGGGAGCTCGCCTCAGTTGAGAGAATTATTAATAAACCATCAGGCTTTGACAAAGCCCTTCTCATCACCAAAGGAGTTGAGCCCTTGGTGCTCAGGAGATGTATCGATTCCTGCCCTTCCCTCAGCTTGAAGTCCAGAGCCCACACTCTCCGCCTCCGCATGGCATCCGTTCTCCAGGGAGCCTCAGTAGCGTCACAATCATTTCAATGAAGGCTGAATTACGTGTGTGACTCTGGGAGGAGGAGGTCCGAGACAAGGAGAAGAATGAGGGCCGTTTCTCACCATTTGAGATGACGTGTCAACCTCTAGCAGCCACACTCCACAGAACAAACCCTAAAGATTGATTGTTACTGTTATTATTGAGAGTATTAATAATCTTTCCTACATTTGTTCAGTGAAATTCCATTTATACAGAAGGGTCCTGCACAAGATCTCATTAGTTTTAAGTGTGTAGTGGCCTTCCACAAAGCCTTTATGACTTCAGTATTCCTCAAAGAAACAAGTCCTCCATCCTGCTTTGGAGGACGGGACCTCCCCAGGGAAGTTGACAGCTGAGACCCCAAGAAGGGGAACATTAGCCAGTTGGAATTGATCCTGGGGAGCAACACACTACTGAGACATGTTTAGTGGTGATCCCCAGCCTCCTTCCTCTTCTTCGCCTGTTTCCCGAGCCAGCCAGTCCTTCCAGCCCAAGCAGAATCCTCAGCTCCTCCCACCATCAGAATTCATCCTTCTAGGTCCCTTCCCCCATCAGTGGCCTCAGGGACACCTCTGCAGAAGCTGGCTCATCAATTATCTCTTCCCCTCCCCCAGACCAGTTTTCTCGTGCCTTTGTGTGAGTTCACTTGGTGCCCTGCAAAGAGACAGGCAGTAGTAGCAATCATAGCTAACACTCCGGGAGTTTTTACTATGAGCCAGGCACTATATTAAGCACTTTACATGCATAATCTCTCTTCATCTTCATAACGGTACTATGCGGAAGGTTTATTAGGATCCCCACTTTTATAGAAGAGAAAACTGAAGTTCCAAGTAAGTAAGAGGTCAGCCCCTAGGTCACACAGCTAGTCAGTGCAGAGCCAGGATTCACACCCAGGCCTGTCTGACAGTATTCTGTCTCTCAGTGTAGGCTTCCATTTCCCAGATAAATGAGATCCAGAGATCAGGAGGTCATCTTACATTCAGAGGAAAGAATCTCAGAAAGTCAGAAAAATAGTTTCCTTTCCATTTCTGCCAGTAACGAGCTAGATGACTCTGGGTGAGTCACTTAAAAGCCCCTGCTTCTAAATTCGTAAGCAGGGTCCACAGTGTGTCAGATTCCAAAGTGATAAGCTAGGGAAGGTTAATCGCCTCCAAATCTTTAAAGTTTAAAAGCACCATGCAAATCAAAGCATTCCATATGATAATCCTTAACATTATTATTCCAGCCTACTCATGTACCAATGAACTTGGGATAGAGTCCTGGCTCTGCCCCTGGATTCTGGTGCCATTTAAGTGCCAAGACAAATGGTCTCAGGGAGTCGAGGGTGATCCATTATCTGGATATGGATTATTTCTCAGGAGTAAATCGTTAGCCCTGTCGGGCGGCTGATGAATTTTCCCATTGCACCTGGGGGCTCATCGCTCTGCATGGGATGTGCAGGGAATGCCAGCAGCAGCTGGAGTTGCAGTGTGACTCTGCAGATGGGTCCCAGGATGGGGAACGGGCTTAGGTTCCAAGGAACAGCAACAACTCCACCCACCGTGAGTAAGAAGACGGATAATGAACCCCACCTACCCACGGCCCTGCTCAGAACAGAAAAAGATAACTTATTCTCTCTCCTGATGCTTAAAGCATGTTTGGAGAAGACAGAGCCCAAAAGAGACTGACAGATTCATACATAAGAACCTATTGATAGAAGAATGGGCAGCAGGGAGGGAGGTTCAGGATGGGGGGACATGTGTATACCTATGGCTGGTTCATATTGATGTATGGCAGAAACCATCACAGTATTGTAAAGTAATTATCCTCCAAATAAATAAATAAATCCTTAAAAAACTAAAAAAAGTTCAAATGACAAAAAAAAAAGGAAATATGGGGATAAAAAGAGAGAGAGGGAGAGGAAGAGAAAATGAAAACAGATTTAAAAACAAACAAAAAAAAGACACAGGGAATAAGAGGAATAGAGTAAAATGAGAAATTCAGAAAGAGGAGCTAAGAGGAAAGGGAGAAAGAAAGAAAAACAGTAAGAAAGTAGCTCCCCAAAAGAGAAAAAAGATAAACAGAAAATGAAATGAAAGTGTTTTCTAAGGAAAATATATGGAGAAAGCTAAATCTAGTAAGAAACAGGAACAGGATAAAGGAGAAATAAAATAGAAAAAATGAAAAAAGGATATAAAGAAATAGAAAAGTAGAACAAGAAGAGAGTGAAAGAAAAGGAGATGGGAGAAGGAGGGGGGAGGGGAAAAACAGATGAAGGAAGGAGAGAAACATAGAAGAAGAGATTGAGGTCTTAAAATGCACAGAAAATATTTTTTGGTTTTGTATTTCCTATTTGCATCTTTTCGCTTTTGCACAGGCGATTTTTAATGTGATGACTCAGAACATCAGAGTCACCAGGTTTCCGTCCTAGCTCCAAAAGCTCTCTTCCACTTCTACCATTAGTCATTCTTGTGGGGTAACGCATTGAAAACAGAACCAGAAAGGTAGGGACAATTAATTTACCAAAATAAAAGTCACAGATACGGAGTGCTGAACACACAGAAGAGCACGTGCATATACAAACACACACACGTCTGCAAAATCGGACAAACACATTGACACATTCTGAGGCAAGCAGCTGCACAGGTGCTGAAAGACTTGAGACGTAGGCAGGGACAGACCCAAGCAGACAGGTGTCAGCAGAGTCAACCTGAACCCAAGGATGGGCACCAGCAGAAACCGACAAGGACCTAGATACACTCCTGTGAAAGGTGACACAGAGGCACAGAAAAAGATGGACATACAACCAGACAGGTGCAGAAGCAGACACCAGGCAGGGTGGGAGGAGGAAGGGCCGCTTTAGCTCTGATCTTCCTCTCCTCTCTTTGCCTTTGTGAAATGTCCTAATAAAAGGCATTTACTCCCTGTATCTGCCCCCACCTCAGGATTTTCCTTTGGGCATTGTGACTATGGGTAGCAGTGTGTTTTATTTAAATAAACTCACTCCTGCTAATGAATCTGTTCTGTTAGTTACTGTGCCATCCTTCCCAAGGAGCAGATGTCCCTAACTATATCTAAAAGGCCCCTTCATATATTATATTAACGGGGAGGGAAGTGGGAGGGGGGTTCAGGATAGGGAACACGTATACACCTGTGGCGGATTCATGTTGATGTATGGCAAAACCAATACAATATTGTAAAGTAATTAGCCTCCAATTAAAATAAATAAATTTCCAGTTTTTTAAGGAATCTCCACACTGTTCTCCATAGTGGCTGTACTAGTTTGCATTCCCACCAACAGTGTAAGAGGGTTCCCTTTTCTCCACACCCTCTCCAGCATTTATTATTTGTAGACTTTTGGATCGCAGCCATTCTGACTGGTGTGAAATGGTACCTCATAGTGGTTTTGATTTGCATTTCTCTGATAAAGAGGGATGTTGAGCATCTTTTCATGTGTTTGTTAGCCATCTGTATGTCTTCTTTGGAGAAATGTCTATTTAGTTCTTTGGCCCATTTTTTTGATTGGGTCATTTATTTTTCTGGAGTTGAGCTGTAGGAGTTGCTTGTATATTTTTGAGATTAGTTGTTTGTCAGTTGCTTCATTTGCTATTATTTTCTCCCATTCTGAAGGCTGTCTTTTCACCTTGCTAATAGTTTCCTTTGATGTGCAGAAGCTTTTAAGGTTAATTAGGTCCCATTTGTTTATTTTTGCTTTTATTTCCAATATTCTGGGAGGTGGATCATAGAGGATCCTGCTGTGATGTATGTCAGATGGAATTTAGAAAGATGGTAACAATAACCCTGTGTACGAGACAGCAAAACAGACACTGATGTATAGAACAGTCTTATGGACTCTGTGGGAGAGGGAGAGGGTGGGAAGATTTGGGAGAATGGCGTTGAAACATGTAAAATATCATATATGAAACGAGATGCCAGTCCAGGTTCGATGCACGATACTGGATGCTTGGGCCTAGAGCACTGGGACGACCCAGAGGGATGGTGTGGGGAGGGAGGAGGGAGGAGGGTTCAGGATGGCGAACACATGTATACCTATGGCGGATTCATTTTGATATTTGGCAAAACTAATACAATTATGTAAAGTTTAAAAATAAAATTAAATTAAAAAAAAGTAAAATAAATAAATAAATAAATAAATTTATATATTTTTTAAAAAGGCCCCTTCAGGCATGAGTTTAAATAGTAGAATATCAGGACCTGTGGCTAAGACAAATTTGGAGTCTGTCTTGAATCTTACTTCAAAACTAGGACTCGCCCCCCCCCACCCCCACACCAGTATTCCCTGATCCTTTTTAACTTCATTGGATTTTCCTTTTCTCCTCTGCAGTTTGAAGCAAATGAGAGAGGGAGATCAAGCAACAAGAACTAATACCCGCACTTCCATTTGAATGAGAGGAACACTGTAAAATTTCATGGGATAAAAAGTGTTTCCCACAAAAGAAAAGTTTGAAAATCTCAGGATTAAACAGGGCCAGATGAGTTCTAAGGGTCCCTCCAGCTCTGACATTCTAGGATTCTATGACTAAGAGCTAATTTGTTCAAATCTAAACCCACAGTAAACACAACTTGATTGAATTTTCTGAGCAAATATGGCGTCACTGTCTGCCCCAATAAATACTTAGCCATGGCCCCATTTTATTGATTGTGTGCAGTATCAGTATCTTGGTGCAGTTTCTGACACTGACTAGTAGACCTGTAATGATATGAAATGTGCAGGCTCAAGATGCCCTCCCGGGAAAACCATGGATGGTTGTTGGTGTGTTCATCTGACTCACGCTGACACACAGACTGCACCACCTCCTCTGGACAGTCCTGGGCATGTGGAGGGCTGTGACAACTGCCTTTGAATGGGGCATAATGCTTGAGTTGGTAGATTAAGTTGGTTTAGAAGCTCTGAGATAGTGTAGCCAACTGATCACAGAAAGAACCTAAGTGAATGGGGCTTCTTTCTGCTGCTCTGCCTCGATGATGGAAAATATCCCTTGGCACCTGTCTCACCCTTCAATTGTTCATTCATTCTATGATTACTGCTTTCTCTGTGCTGAGCTCTAAGGATGTAGATGTGAACAAGATACAATCAACTCTCTCTCAAATATCTTATTTATGAACCAGAATTAATTATGGTACAATCAGAAGGGGCCAGTATATGCACTAAACCCAAGCAATATTGATGCTTCTCAGCATCAACAAACTTTGGCTATGGATAAATATTTATGAGAAGAAATAATTTGGTAGCACTATTACACTATATGCATGCTTTTAATTATTCCCAATGGCAAAACTGGTGAATGAGACCTTTTTTTAATGCCGTATTCAAGATGCATAGAACTCTTGTAATTAGTTCAGGTAGAATAACCTGATTGTTTTCTAAGTACGACTCTAAAAAGTACAAGTTAACTTAATACTTTTTACTTATCTTTTAGTTTTTTTTGTTTGTTTGTTTGTTTTGTTGGTGATAGTTTGAGATCATTGTGGTTTTTTGTGTTTTTTTTTTTTTTTTGAGAATTAAGGCATTTACTGGCAGAGAAAGGACGATTCATTCCTCTCTTTGATGCTGCCATGACATTAACCCTGTCACTTCTAGAGATAGCTTTGTGTAAGTTTATTTTCCCAGTCATTCGTTCATTTTGTTTATTTAGTATTTCATTCATTCATCAACTGTACACCAAGATCATGTCTGAAGCATGTACTGGGTCAGGTGTAGGGATACTGGAAAGATTTAGACATTGCCCTTGCCTTTGAGGGCTTCCCTGGTGGCTCAGCGGTAAAGAATCCATCTGCCAATGCAGGAGACTCAGGTTCAATCCCTGGGTCGACAAGATAGATCCCCAGAAGGAGGAAATGGCAATCCACTCTGTTATTCTTGCCCTCTCCATGGACAGAGAAGCCTGGCGGAGTACAATCCATGGAATTGCAAACGTCAGACACAACTGAGTGACTGAACACGTACTTGCTCTTGAGGGACATACACTCCAAGAGGGGAACTAACACATAACTTGAGGACTTTATCAGGAATGCTGTAGCAGAGGTGTGCACAAAGGGAAGCTGTAAAGAATAAGGACTAAGAGATGAGGGTGGCTGGAGAATTTTGTGATACAAGGTGACCCACTGGTGGGGGTAGGTCTGAAGGTCAGCCCTATTCATCATGACTACATGCAGCCATCTCCATTCTCGAAGTTGTTTTTTTAATCAATATGTGTTTGTATGAGCAAGAAAGCTACACATCAAGCAGATCAGTCTGTGGCTGGGGTTAACTTGGTAACCTGCATCAGTTTAGCTATTTCAATTTAAGATGAAATATAGCCACCCCTTAACACACACACACACACATACACACACACACAGTGAAGGAGTTGATCAGAAACAGGTTCTATCCCCTAACTCCAGCTTCTTGAAATCAGACTTTCCTGGCCCACTCTGTACCCCTTTCTAGCAGAATTCTTCTCTCATGAAGTAGGGAGGGAATGTGTTTGAGCCATACTCAAACCATGGGTACCGTGGTGGCTTTCAAATTGTTCACATTCCAAAAGAGCTTTAATGATTTCCAAGATAATTGGCTGTAGAAATAAGTCCTTCTAAAAATCCAGCAATAAGAATATTTGTGATGCCACAGGATGATTCAGAACATTTGGCCTTAATTACTTTGATTGTCCGCCAGGATTTAATATATGAATATTACATTGAGATCTTCAATTTAATTTCTTGTGTAAATGGATTGTGGCAGAATCCTGTAGTCCTGGAACTGGCACATAATTCAGCGTGGGAGACACTATCTTAACTCATCTCATTACTCAAGCCATTTGTTGTCTTTCAGGAGATGGGAAAGTAGCAGAGGTGATGTGATCTCTCAACCTGGGTCCAGACAGACATGAGCCAAAGTCTCTACTGATTACGTTGTTACACAGACACAGACAACACTTATTTTCAAGAGAAAAAAAGATCCCACTCTTGTCAACATACAGCTGTGGGTCCTGGTGTTTCTTAGCATAGTGAAGTGGAAAAGGTATGCAAAAGGCCTGGGTTCTAGTTCTAGCTTGGCCACAGAAATGCTGTATGACCTTGGACAAGTCCCATAATTGCTCACCGTGGGAACTCAATTTCTCTGGGCATTCAGTTCCTCATCATTAAAGAGAGAATCACATGATCACTAAGGGCTTTCAAAAGTGAAGATTTTCTGACCTATGACAAATCTGACATGTGACAAATTTGACATGGCAAATCTGACGGCCTTGGTTGGCATCATGGGTGAAATAAGGTGGTTTCTATCCATCCTGTGAATGATAAGCAGCCCCCCAAGAATGAGCAATGTCAGAAGGAGGGAAGAAAGAGACAGGGGAGATCAGTGGGAAAGAGGGTGACGGATAAAAGGGAAGTGAAGGTGAAGGAAACAGTCTTGGGTGAGCTTGTTAAGACCTTAGCAAAATGGGGGTCATTTGGGCCCCAGGGGGCTGATAGAAATTAGAGGGAAAGAGTGAGACTCAAAAAGTATTAAGTGGGAATCCACGGTACTGGAGAATGTATTTGCCACATGTAAAAGATGAAGTGCTTGCATCTAAAATGCATTAAAAAATCCCTACAAATGAATAAAAAAGGACAATCTAGCAGGAAAAAAATGGAGAGAATACTTGAAAAGGAACTGTACAAAAAAGTACATCTGAAAGACCAATAAACATATGGACAAGTGCTCAATCTTATTAGTCACCAGAGAAATGCAAAATAAACCTCAGTGAGATACCACTGCACGCCCACCAGAATGATTACAATGTAAAAAGCTGAGAATACTAAGTGTTGATAATAATTTGGAGCAATGGATGAGTGTAAATTGGCATAACACTTTGGAAAACTGTTGAGCAACATCTACCAAAGTGGAACATGTGCAGTCCCTATGACTCAGTGATTCCACAAGTTAACAGAAATGCATGCACACGTGCACCAAAAGTCAAACAAAAATATTCACAGAAATAGTAGACCTAATAGCTCCAAACAGCGAATGGTCCATATTCCCATTACAGGAGAACGGATACGTTGTGGCATAGTCACAAGTGGAATAGTAGAGAGCAATGACAAGGAAAAAAATAAGCTTCACGAACATGCTGAATGAAAGAAGCTATACACAAAAGAGTACATACTGAATGATTGTGTAAACATCAATAACTGATAGAACCATAGAGTTTAGGGGTGCATGCTGAGGAGACAAGTATAAATGAAAGCACAGAAGTCATTTACGTAAGTGTCAGAAGAGTAACTTTTAGGAGGTGGGAAAGAAGTTGTGATTAGGCAAAGGGGCACAGGGGTGCTGATAATATTCTATTTTTTGATGGAGCGAGAGTTAACACAGGTGTTTAGTTGACTAAACTCTGCATATATGACCTATGCCTTTTTCTTTATGTGTGGCATATTTCACACACACAAGAAAAAGCTTTAAAAATACAGATATAGGAAAAATCCAAAGACAAATCTTTTTCTCGCACTAACATCACCACAAGTTCTATCCATCCTCTCAGGATGCTGCTTCTGGCTAATGGGATTCTAGACTTTAGACGAAGAGAAAGCCAAGACTGTGCCCCATTCCTCTCTGTGTGCGTGTGCCACAATTCTCCATCTTTAAGGCCAGACTGACCCACCCTTGTACCTAAACAGCTTTCTGATAATTGACAAAGGCAAATAGTCAAATTTGTCAGCCAAAACCAATAGTCAAAGATATTACCCCGGCTACTGTCTAGGGCCCGTTTCATCCCTCCCCTTCTCAAACTGTTCTACTTCCATTTCAGTTTTTTTCCCGAGTCTTTATTTTGTCTTCAATTTCAGCCTTGTTCATGCCTTTGGACCTATGACTGAGTTATCCAACTGGGTTTCCTTAGCTTCAACCTCAGCAAGCCTTCCCTCTCCAAAGCCTCCTTTGTTCCCACCCAGCTTAGGTAGGTTATCTACCCCCAACTTGCCCCCAGATCTTACGGGGCTAAAGTGCCTCACTGAAAACCTTCAAGGCCAGATGTTTCAGAATTCAGAGTTTGGAAGGTTTTTACCAAGGTCAGTTCAGTTCAGTTCAGTCGCTCAGTTGTGTCCGACTCTTTGTGATCCCATGAATTGCAACACGCCAGGCCTCCCTGTCCATCACCAACTCCCAGAGTTCTCATGTCCATTGAGTCATGATTACCAAGGTAATCCTCTGCATTTGCCTATATTACATAATACCTCTAGCAGGTTGTGACATAGCTCCCCATAATCAAATACATTAATATTTCTGTCATGAACTACATGAATATTCATACTGAGACAAATAAAGACTATCAATATCTTAACAAGACTTAAAATCAGTTTTAGCGTCAAACTTGTGAGGATTTTTTTTTATTTTCAGAACTTTGTGGATTTGGAAGTGCAAATGAGGATTGATGGTCTGTAGTAGGAATGACTTAGTGACTGAACCACCACCATCCATGGAGTAATTTTTAAGGCTTCCCTCATAGCTCAGTCGGTAAAGAATCTGCCTGCAATGCAGGAGACCCGGGTTTGATTCCTGGGTCAGGAAGATCCCCTGGAGAAGGAAATGGCAACCCACTCCCGTATCCTTGCCTGGAGAATGCCATGGACAGAGAAGCCTGGTGGGCTACAGCCCACGGGGTCATAAGAGTCAGGCACGACTTAGCAACTAAACCACCAGTAGGAACCCAGTGCTGTTTTGGTGGATGGATGGATACAATATGTTTACATATGTTTAGCTTCCCAAATAAGTGACAAATATGCATTTAATGAGAATCTTCACAGCTTTCTTTAGACAAGAGTAGCCAGTTGTGTGCATATTTTGAATCTGTTGCTAGCAAGAGGTGCACTATTAGAAAAATCTACCACAAAGGTCTGCTACCGCATCGTGGAGGGCCTGCCGGGGGTCAGGTGACCAACCCAGGCCAATGAGTGGCCACTCCTGTTAATAAATCAACCAGCCTTTTCCCTAACAATGGTACTTTGGGTGCGGTAGGCCTAACTAGAAGGAAAAGATGGGCAAGGCAAGTACCTGGGGCTGTTCTGTTGAGTCCAATGTGAAAGGAATGGATGGGCTGCATTCATCTTCAGGTTATCCTCCTTAAATAGTATTGCTCTCAGTCATGTTTTGCAAAGGTATGGAGGCAGTGAGTTTGAAATTGTCCTCCCCAGGAAGTACTTGGAATACAGTGAGTTTATATTGCTAGTTAAGTGTAGAGCTAGATGTTTTTAGTTCCAGTCACCTGGGGCAGAGATGCTATGTCCTATGGAACTGAGATGCTCCAGAGGCAATGCAGAGAGTTAGCAAGGGGCTCGAGCATGAGTCAAAGCTAAATCTTCAGGCTCCACCAACCAGAAGACTCCAAGGAATCATGGGAGAATTCAGCAGGTTAAAACTACGCAAATTCTTCCAGGCCCAATGCCTAGAGGGGAAACCCGAGGGAAGGGAAATCAGGTAGAAGTTAGAAGGCTCAGTCTCGGAGCTCCAGGGCATTAGGTTGTGTGCTCCTAGAAAGTGGAGACTAGGAGTTACTCCCTTGCTGTCTCTCACAGCCATGCCCCAGGCTTTTCAACCATAAAACAAGGAAATAGGACTTACATGATGGCTAAGCTATCTTCCTGCTCTAGTTTTTAGCACCCATGCATCTATGGTTTTCCTTATTAAATGTTTATTGTTTCTCATAAAAATAATGCACACTCCTTATTGAAATTTTGGAAAATGAGATAAATGTATGGGAGTTTACACTCATCTATCTTTCTACATCTTGCCCACTTGAACATATGTGCTTTTTGCTTGCTTGTTTTATTTTCCATCTCTCTATAAAATTGTGATCATAGAGTTTTGTACTTTGAGTTATACACAAGTATATCGTGAGTATTTTCATATCATTAGAAAGCTATGATTCTAGTCTAATTTGAATGTCTACCAGACATTGTAGAGCACACTAAAAAGTTCAACATGTGTACCTTGCCCTTATGGACCTTATAATCTGGTTGAGAAGTTGAGACTAGTGTACATGATACCAATAGTGAAAAATTAAAAAAGGAATATCATTAAGTGTCATTTCCTGGGACAGGCCAGAAGGATAGTAAGGACCCAAAAGGAGAGATGGATGTGGGCAACACTAGTGCGGGAAGGCTCAGAGAGAAGGCAAGCCTTCAGTTTCCCTGTAAGGGATAAGTAAAGGAGAATGAAGAAAGCAGAGGCATCAATGAAACAGAAGCAATCAGGGGAAGCTGGACGGACACTCAAAATCCCTTTATGCTTTGTTGTTGATGGTGATGATGCAGAGCTACCCATGGCCAGGATTTCAGGACTGTCCAGGGGCTCATCTTACATATGAACAAATAAACCCATGTCTCCAACTTAAAGGGAACTTGGAGAATAAATGTATGAAAAATGAAGCACTCATATTAATGTGGCAGTGGCTTAGGCTCAGACCTTTTTCAGTTTAGTAATGACTTGCTTCTTTGCTGTCTCAAACAGTCATGTTTCAGGCATCATGGTAGTAGTGGCTAGAGTCCCCAGTTGAACAGCTTCCTCTGTACATAGCTGATTATGTGATTCCAGAGCCCTGGTAAGAGCCAATTCACTGCTGTGGGCTGATAACCACAAGAAGAGAAAAATGAGAGAATGCTTATGGCACAAGCCTCCTTCTCCATCCACTGAAACACAGATAAAAACTCATTGAGACAGTTAATTAAGCCACATCTGTGGTCTAAAGAGCTCCCCAGTGGGACTAGGAGTTTCTCAGGGGCACCAAACCTGTGCTTTGAAGAACAATAGAAAGGCATGGTTACATGAAACACCACAGTTCTAGATTCATCTGTGTTACATCAGAAAGTGCCCTTGCCTCTGGTTAGGAGACTTGCCTCTAGTTCGCTGTGTAACTTTGACCAAATTCCATTACCTGTCAGAGTTTACTTCAGTTTTCTTCTTCTTCTGTAAAATGGGAAATATTCCAAGCTTCCCTTTTGGGCACAAAAATTCTATGAACCTATGATTTCTTTAGATTATCACAGCCTTTGATAGTTCAGGAATCCCCTATGACAGTGCAGATAACCCTGAGAAAAGGCTACTTCTTACCCTTGTGTTGCCGGTCACCACCACACCTGGGAATCGAAGTCCTTTGGGGAATGGGACCAGGAGAGCAAGCAGGCCCAGCCCAATGGGAGAGGCACAGAAAAGAGAAACGGGTGGGCCCCCAAGATGTCACCAGTTAAGCAGAGGGGAGGATCTTGTTACCTCCTCCTCTAGCTGCCTCTTCCTTCAGTGCCCAGCAGCAGGCTGTGCTGGACTGCATGCCTACGTAGGTGCCTGCTCACCACAGGATGCCCTGGCTGCCAGCATGCTGTTCCAAGCCAATGGGAGAGCCCTGAGGTGAAGTACCTTGGGGCCAATCATAGGTGGAAGTATCTCTTTAATGGCCAGAGAGACTGCATCTTTGGCTCCTTTTCATTGGTTCAGGCCAACTGAAGGCTCCCTGGACTCTCAGCCAATACTGAGCCGTCAGCCAACAGGAGTGTGCTCGGCTGCTGGTTCCTGTTTTCCTCTGAGGCTGATGGGTAGCCCTCCCTCAGGGGCTGCCCTCTATCCCCATTGTCATTCCCGATTGAGAACTTTTGCCCTGAAGCACAGAAGGCTTGAGCAGAGGGACCTAATCAAGGCATGCTGGGGGCCAGGAGCCATGCCCAGGCCCACATCCCCTGCAGGTGAGTGCAAGTGAGCCGGCAAAGGGAAAGGACAAGCAGGTAGAACTGGTGGGAGTGGGCACCGTAGGACTGAAATGAAGGGCAAATCCTGACAGGTGAAACTCTTATTCCTTCCTTCCCACAAGCCATGATTATCCAAGTGGTTCATCCAAAACCCTATGGTGCCTTCTCTATTCTTTGCCTGTAGCTCAAACCACAGTTGGAGAAGAGGTCCTCCCAAGAGAACAAGAGAAGTTTGTTGGACAAAGAGCGCTGGCTCCCAATAAGAACCTGTATTTCCTGCCTTTGGATTCTCACAAAGCCCAGAGATAGACTTAGTGGCTTTGGATTCCAAGGACCCATGGATCCCATGATCTTTGCTTCTTACATCTCAGACTGCAGTTGGACCAATTCCTTATGTTCTGCAAGGAAGGCTAAGATTGTAACTTCAACCCTCAGTAGACTGGCTAACTTCTGTTTCGCTCCCTGACCACTGACATTATTATTAGTGCCACCCAAAGCCAAACCCCAAAGCTGAGAAGCCACTTAAACAATGAGTAGAAAGGAGGCATAGAGTGTATAAGGGGTTCAGTGCAAAGCCTTCTCTATTTCTGGAGATATTCAGTCATTCATCAGATACTTGTTGAGTGCATTTTTATGTGGCAAGCACTCTACTAGATATTAAGGGGACAAAGAGAAATAAGACACATGAGCTTTTGGTGAAGACCACCAGGGCAGGGCCAAGGGAAGTGTATTTTGAGCATTGGTGATAGATTGCTTTATGTTCTTTAGTGATTGGTCTGATATTGTAGTTGGCTTTGAAATGCTCCAGAACTGGCCCTTAGTATTAAATAAAACCAATCAGAAATGTTTATCTTCAATGCCTTTAAGATACTCCCCTAGTAAAACTTTTTCTTTCAGAAGAGAATTTGCTACCAAATTGCTATAAGACCTTGGGAAAGTCAGTTCTCCAGTCCTTCCTTAAAATAAGGAATTTGGGATAGGGACTTTTCAAATCTGAAAAATCATCCAGGAGTCTGCAGCAGCAGTCATTTACTCCTTAGTATAAATTTAAGTGTCTATGCTTCTTTTTCCTGGCCTTAGCTACATTTTAAGCTAATTTTAAAGCTCCTCCCCCACTGTGGAATGAAAGGCTTTGTCAGTGGGTGAATAAATTTCAGGGATCCACCTACAAGAGGAAGAAGTATTTGAGGAAGGGCAATGAGAAGGAAAGAAGATACACTTTCCCAGTATTCTAACATCTTCTTGCCTTAGGCTTAGGGCATTCTGTTGAGGCTAATCCCAAATCATAGTTACTGATTTAAAAAAAGAATCATTAAAAAATAAAACCCTCTTTGGGGTTTACAGTGCTTTAACACCAAGGAGCTCTTGTAACCATGAGCACAAAGGGCTTGGAGAAAAGCTCTGAGTACATATCCCACAGGCTCAGGATTCAGGGATCACAAGAGATCTTTGACCACTAGATCAAAGTGGAAATAGGCAGCAGGAATTTCAGTTTCTCTGAAATTTCTGTTTCAGGTTCCTCTGGAGTCCAGATCTCACTCCTACTGACCACGAATATTTTAAATGACACAAGGTCAGGAAAAGGGACAGCGATTCAGAAATGCACATCACTCCTTAAGTACATTTAATGATAAAAGACAAATAATCGATGCAGCCCCATGTCCGAACATGGCAGCTAGAAGAGGCAAAGCAAAGCTTTTGCATTTCACTTCTAACCAAAATAAGAAGCCAAAGGGAGGAGGGAGAGGGGGTGGGATCAATGAATGCAATCAATGGTCTATATTAATGTTTCTTATACGGTAGTGCTGATTTGCAGCTCTCCAGGTGCCAAATGGCATCTGGGAAACATTACTCCATCCCCCAATTGACGTAATAATTAGATTGCATAAATGGCTCCTCTGTGCTCACTGCCAGCACAAGAGACAAATGTTATTGGCGAGCCAATGAATCTTTCCCCCGTTAAAATTTCAACCTGCGTCAGCAATTATGCCGTGGAGATCGAAAGCCAACCAAATGAGTGAAAAGTGGCAAAGATGAATTTCAGGAGTGGATTATACTGCCCTACTTCCCATCAGGGTATGCTTGGAACCTGAGCAGGTACATGAATAGATTCACAACTGGACATACCACCAGGGGCCAAAAGAGGGAAAGAAGGCTAGTGACATTTTCTGCAATATTTTGCTTTTCTCTGTTCCAACCAATTATCTGCTTCACACTTAGATAAACCAAGGAGCTGAGAAAAGTATGACAGAGAAGAGCATTAGTTATTTGGTATTAGTCTTTGTGGCTGGTTGAATGATGCCCACCCCCCACCCCGAATACCTATGTTCTAATTCCCAGAATCTTTGAATATTACCTTAAACAGGACTCTGCAGGTGCACTTAAGGATCTTGAGATAGAGAAATCATCTTGGATTATCTGACTGGCCCCTGAATTTAATTGCAAGTGTCTTCATTAAAGTGACTCAGAGGGATATTATAGATGGAGGAAGAGGCGAGGCAACATGATCAGGGATGCACAGATTAGAGTGATGTGGCTACAGCCCAGTGAATGCTGGTAACTACCATAAACTGGAAAGGGCAAAGCTGTCTCCTAGAGCTTATGGTGGGAGTGTGGCCCTGCCAACATTTTGATCTTGGCCCAGTGAAACTAACATCAGATGTCTGGTCTCTAGATAGTGAGCTAATAAATTTCTGTTATGTTGAGTTACAAAGATTGTGGTCATTTGTTATAGCAGTCATAGGAAACTAATACTATCTTCCATTACTAAGCTCAGGTCACAGGTAGAATGATAAGACATCTTCCTGCTATAGTATTAAGAGCACCAAAATCCTCCTCTACCCAAAATATGCCCTCCATCTATCACAATGCAATCACTAGGAACCCAAAATTCACATGTACATACCAACATTTCTACTTTTGGAATAAGTCTTTCTTGCTGCTATGTTGCAAACAGTACATATAAGCCCTTGTTTTCCATTAGTACTTTTGCATGAATTTATATATCCAATTACCTCCAGCCACTAGGCAGGCCTTGGGGGGACAGGGAGGGACAGTGAGCAGGTAGGGGAATACAGTAAATATGTCTAAATTGAAACCACAATTGGAATCAAATCAAATCTGTTTTAGTAATAACACTAAGTAGGGCCTTTAGGAAAACAAGTCATGGCAGAACTAACTTAATTTACTCTTCTGATAAGGTTAGAAGGCTTGTGGATCAGGAGAATGCTGTAGACAGGATGCATCTGGATTTTAACAAGACTTTTGACTTAGGCTCTCATAAACCCTTTGGAGATCAAGTGAAGAAACACAGGCAGCAGGTGAGACTCCACAACTAGCAGGAGACTGTTGATATGTAGGTCACTATCTTCAGTGACAAGTCACAGGTTTCTGCATTAGTCCCAGTCAAGTCACCATTGTTATCCATGGCTCACACAGAGATTAAGACTGCATACCCTCTGAGAGTGAGGATGCTGGGAGGCTCAAGGGTCCAGCCAACAGACTGGATGTGAGAAGCAGGACACAAAACAGTATCAGTAGCCTGGAACATTGGCTGACCCCCATGAAATGCAAGGTCCCGCACTAAAAGTCCAAAATTCACATATACAAAGACAGGTTTATATACAGAGCAGCCATCAGGGTGCAAAAGGCAGAGGGGGTCAGCAGACAGCTCAATGAGTCAGAATGATGGTGATGCTGGAAAAAAAAAAGAGAAAAAGCTAATGGAGCCAGAGTTGTGTCTCCAGAAACAGGAGAGAGCCCTGCTCTCACTGGAATATTCCTCATTGTCCAGGCCACACTGGGGTTCAGTCTGACTCCTTTCCAACCTTTAATCCCAAAGGTAAGCTGTTAACAGAATAGTAAGTATCCTTCCACACTTATTTGCCTATAAAATTTTTAATTTTTAAATGATTATGTGACATTATTTATTATGTAAATTATATACATGAGTAAAAACATATTATACATATTGTTCCTGACCTTGCTTTTTATTTCACAATATGTCATGGGCACCTTGCCATGTGAGTGATCATAACAGCTGATTTTGGGGCATTTTCCATGTGCCAAGTAACTTCTGCAAACATTTCATGTTTTACTTTATTTAAAACTCACAGGAACCCCATAAGATGGGTACTATTTTTACCATCCCCACTTTAGAGAAAAGAAATAAATTTAGAGCACTTTCTCAAGATTACATAATAATTAAATGACATAGGTTGCATTTGAATTCAGGCCTCTGTAATTCCAGAGCTAGTGCTCTTAACATCTACACCATGCTGCCTCTCGGTACTTTGAGCTGAAGTGAAGTGAAAGTCGCTCAGTCGTGTCCAGCTCTTTGTGACCCTATGGACTGTAACCCGCCAAGCTTCTCCATCCATGGAATTCACCAGACAAGATTACTGGAGTGGGTTACCATTTCCTTCTCCGGGGGATCTTCCCAACCCAGGGACCGAACCTGGGTCTCCTGCATTGCAGGCAAATTTTTTGCAGTCTGAGTCACCAGGGAAGCCCAGTACTTTGAGGGCTACCTCATAAAATAAAAAAAAAAAAAAAAAACAGCATAAGAGTTTATTGTATCTGTAGCATTGTATACTTAATCTTATTTTAGTGGACAAAAGATTGTTTCCTTAATGAAGGACTTCTTAGAGCTTTTAATATGCTAATGTGCACTATGACCTTCCCAAGAGGGGAACACAGTGGGCACTGTGTCCCAAACTTCCTTAATCATGTCATTCATTTTTTTCACAAAGCATTGCAAGGACTGGGGTTTGGGGACCAAATTTTGGTGCATCCAAGTGCGTCTGCATTGCCTTGGATGCTCTGCAAATGTAGATTCCCAGGCTTCAACTAAAGTGCTTATTATATATGTAGTTCACGGACCACACATTGAGCAATGCTGCTGTGTGTTGTAGGATTAATCTTTGGTGTGGAACATAAATATGAATGGCTACGTAACTGCAGTTTTAGATAGACCTAGTGTATGAGTAGATGGAGGAGAGAAGAACTCTTTCCCCTTTCCATCAGGCTATCTAGTCATCTAAACTTTATCCACTCCAATGCCAGAAAACCACAGCTCAGTGAAGCATTAATCTAAGATTCTTAGTGATCTATGTTCCCCAGGAACTAAGCCACAACTGCCCACACATCATTTCATTCCCCCCCGCCCCCACAATGAAGAACTGTGCCATCGCTGAAAGCAGAAGCCAACAATAGGTAAATATTTGTAGGGACTTCATTCCTACATTTGAATCCTTCAGTCCTACATTCCTATGGATTTGAACTCAGTACTGGGACCTCTCCCTTCAAGTTTATGTCATATACAGAAACATTAAGAACAAACATCTGCAGACCAAGAATTAACCCAATATAGAAAAAGCAAATATGAAAGAATAATGAAAGTTTCATTTTTTAAAACTGTGGCCTTGGAAAAGTACAAGATGACCTATCATACTCTCAAGTTATATTCAATATTATCAAATCCCGTTCACCCTTAAGCAGATTATTGCTTAAGGATCACCTGAGCTTGGACTGGAGATAGAAGGGGGAGGAGTTGAGGGAGAGGACTTAAGGGGAAGGCATGGGAGGGGGAGTGTTTAGCAGGGATGTACCTAGGAAGATTCATGTCCAGTGAGTGGACAGGGGGCTTACTAGAGAAGGATCCAGAGTAGCTTATTATTGGTTTAACCCCAAACCCTGTACTTGATACCCTCTCCACATATCACACATGCTGAGATTTTCAAAATACCTTTGTCTTTAGAATCTCTAGACCAACCTAGATAGCATATTGAAAAGCTGAGACATTACATTGCCTACAAAGGTCCGTCTAGTCAAGGCTATGGTTTTTCCAGTGGTCATGTATGGATGTGAGAGTTGGACTGTGAAGAAAGCTGAGCGCCGAAGAATTGATGCTTTTGAACTGTGGTGTTGGAGAAGATTCTTGAGAGTCCCTTGGACTGCAAGGAGATCCAACCAGTCATTCTGAAGGAGATCAGTCCTGGGTGTTCTTTGGAAGGAATGATGCTAAAGCTGAAACTCTAGTACTTTGGCCACCTGATGCGAAGAGTTGACTCATTGGAAAAGACTCTGATGCTGGGAGGGATTGGGGGCAGGAGGAGAAGGGGACGACAGAGGATGAGATGGCTGGATGGCATCACCGACTCGATGGGTGTGAGTCTGAGTGAACTCCGGGAGTTGGTGATGGACAGGGAGGCCTGGTGTGCTGCGATTCATGGGGTCGCGAAGAGTCGGACACGACTGAGCGACTGAACTGAACGGAACTGAACTGAGGGTTCCCTACTTCAGCTGTAAGGCACTGATGGGATATTTTACAGGTTTGGAAGAGTTAATAGTAAACAACAGAACTACACAGATCACAGTGTAGTAGAACGTATACTGATATACACAATTTTACATTTAGCAGAATCTTAAGCATGTCAAATTGCATTAAAAGGCTGTAAGGATGTATGGATCCAATATTCACAGTAATCTCTGAGAGTTTGGATTATAAGGGATTTATGTTTTCTTTACACTTGTTAGAGTCTTTCTCCTCAAATGTTCTACAATGAACCACTATCTTCATGCATAGGAGAAAAGGTAAATATTATATAAAAATAGGGCATCACACTAAAGTTCAAGTTTCAGCTCTGACCCTTGTACAAGTTTTTTCACTCTCTCGGGTTTCTACAACTTTCCTCAAGGCTCGAAAGTTGGGTGAAGACTATCAGTTGAGAGAAAAGGCTAAGAGAGGAGAGGAAAAGTTAAGACTGAGGTCCTGCTTTAGTTGAAGTTCTCTTGAGAAGCAGAAGTACTCTTCTCCAACTTCAGAGGTTACCACCTCTGAAGAGAAGGCTTTGCAAGTTGTCAAAGGCTACAATGCAAGTGACGAGAGTTTATTTAAGGGGGGAGGGGCAAGGTAGGGGTATGGGATTAGGAAATATGAACTACTATGTATAAGATAGATAATCGACATGGATATATTGTACAGCACAGGAACATATAGCCATTTTTTTAACTCTTTAAAAATTTATTTTTAATTGACACATAATTGGTAGATAATTGCTTTACAAAGTTGTGTTGGTTTCTTCCATACAACAATGTGAATCAGCCATAATTATACACATATCCCCTCCCTCTGGAGCCTCCCTCCCCTTCCCTCATCCGACCCCTCCAGGGCATCACAGAGTGCCAGACTGGGTTCCCTGGGTTATGTAGCAACTTCCCACCATCTATCTATTTTACACATGATAGTGTATACATGTCAATGTATAGCCATTATTTTATGGTAACTAAATGGAGTATTTTAAAAACTTTAAATGGAATATTTAAATGGAGTATAATCTATAAAAATATTGGATGACTATCCTGTACATCTGAAACTAGTACCATATTACAAATCAATTATACTCATACAGTTAAATCATAATCAATATGAACCCATCTCTGAAATATTTATGAACATTCAATGACAAATGGTGTTTGCTATTATTTTTATTTCAAATAATTAAACAAAGCAGCCATTGCTTAAAAAAAAAAGTCATTGCTATTAGTGACCCCTGATCACCCCTCAGACACATACACACGTAAGCACATGCAACACACCTTCCCCAACTGCCTGAAAATAAACACTTTGACTCAATTTTCTCTTCCATTTCCCTGCAGTATTGCCCTGATGATCTCATTACCAACTCCAGGCAGACTTGTTACTAGCCAATCTAGTTACCTTGGACTCGCCACCATATTTGAGCTCATCCCCCTATAGATTGTTCTGCCATTAAAAAGTGTCATCTACATAACTCAAAGTCATGCCCCAAAGCTTTGTAGCAGCCAGCATAGTGATTAAAAAGCAGCCTGGTCCAAGCAGGACAGGATCCAGATCTCCTTATTTCAAACCAGATTAATTGCCTCATTAATGACAGTGCCTCACCTGACTCTAGAGTCTATTTTTGCAAAAAAAAAAAAAAATACTGCATAAACTGTATACTCCATATCTTTCTGGGGCCTCCCAGCAGCACTGGAGATGGACACTCCCATTTACAAAGCAGAGAGGGCAAGTGAATTGGTAACAGGCAATATCAGAATTCAAACCCAAGCCGTATCCAGGCCAGACTCTTCCCCCTGCATCATGAAATTAGTTCACAGTTGGATGGGGAAAAAGAAACACACAGAAAGTATGTTTGTAGACACCTGACCAATGAGAAATTTGGCACAATATACAGCAAAACAAGACCCATGACTTGTAATATGACCTCATTTATAATCTGGGGGCCAGAAATGAGAAAATTCTCTGAGATCAGCACTGAGCTCTCCCACAAGTCATTTATTCACTCACTCATCCTATGAAATATATTGAAAGCCTTGTACATACCAGCCACTGTACTTGGTGCTAGTGGATAAAACACAAAGAAGAACAGGACATGGTCGATGCACTCAAGGAATGCACCATAGTCTACAGAGAGAAAGTGGAAACAGACAAGGATAACTCTAAACGCATAGCAAAGTAGGATTCATGCCATAAGGGAACAAAAATCTCTGCTAGTCTAGAGAGAGCACTCAGATTCTCTTTGGGGGGTCAGGAATGACTTCATGGGGTATAAGCTTCACTTACAAAGGTTGAGTAGAATTTGAAGAAATGGTAGATGGGTGGGAATAAGGGGCTGCTGGGGAAAGAGAATGGCACAGAAGTAAGAAATCAGACGTTCAGTTCAGTTCAGTTGCTCAGTCATGTCTGACTCTTTGTGACCCCATGGACTGCAGCATGCCAGGCTTCCCTGTCCATCACCACCTCCTGGAGTTTACTCAAACTCATGTCCATCAGGCCGGTAATGCCATCCAACCATCTCATCCTCTGCCATCCCCATCTCTTCCAGCCCTCAATCTTTTGCAGCATCAGGGTCTTTTCCAATGAGTCAGTTCTTCACAACACATAGCCAAAGAATTGGAGTTTCATATTCAACATCAGTCCTTCCTGCGAATATTCAGGATTGATTTCCGTTAGGAAGGACTGGTCGGATCTCCTTGCTGTCCAAGGGACTCTCAACAGTCTTCTCCAACACCACAGTTCAAAAGCATCAATTCGTAGGCACTCAGCTTTCCTGTTCAACTTTCACATCCATACATGACTACTGTTCAACTCTCACATCAGTACATGACTACTGGAAAAACCATAGTCTTGACCAGACAGACCTTTGTTGACAAAGTAATGTCTCTGCTTTTTAATATGCTGTCTAGGTTGGTCATAACTTTTCTTCCAAGAAGCAAGTATCTTTTAATTTTATGGCTGCAGTCACCATCTGCAGTGATTTTGGAGCCCAAATATAAAGTCTGCCACTATTTTCCCATCTATTTGCCATGAAGTGATGGGACTGGAGTCTCATCTTAGTTTTCTGAATGTCGAGCTTTAAGCCAACATTTTCACTTTCCTCTTTCACTTTCATCAAGAGGCTCTTTAGTTCTTCACTTTCTGCCATAAGGGTGGTGTCATCTGCATATCTGAGGTTATTGATATTTCTCCCAGCAATCTTGATTCCAGCTTCTGCTTCCTCCAGCCCAGTGTTTCTCATGACGTACTCTGAATGTAAGTTAAATAAGCAGGGTGACAATACACAGCCTTGATGTACTCCTTTTCCTATTTGGAACCAGTCTGTTGTTCCATGTGCAGTTCTAACTGTTGCTTCCTAACCTGCATACAGGTTTCTCAAGATGCAGGTCAGGTGTTCTGGTATTCCCATCTCTTTCAGAATTTTCCAGAGTTTATTGTGATCCACACAGTCAAAGGCTTTGGCATAGTCAATAAAGCAGAAATAGATGTTTTCCTGGAGCTCTCTTGCTCTTTCAATGATCCAGCAGATGTTGGCAATTTGATCTCTGGTTCCTCTGCCTTTTCTAAAACCAGCTTGAACATCTAAAAGTTCACAGTTCATGTATCATTGAAGCCTGGCTTGGAGAATTTTGAGCATTACTTTACTAGCGTGTGAGATGAGTGCAATTGTGCGGTAGTTTGAGCATTATTTGGCATTGCCTTTCTTGAGATTGGAATGAAAACTGACCTTTTCCAGTCCTGTGGCCACTGCTGAGTTTTCCAAATTTGCTGACATATTGAGTGCAGCACTTTCACAGCATCATCTTTTAGTATTTGTAATAGCTCAACTGGTATTCCATCACCTCCACTAGTTTTGTTCATAGTGATGCTTTCTAAGGCCCACTTGACTTCACATTCCAGGATGTCTGGCTCTAGGTGGGTGATCACATCATCATGATTATCTGGGTCGTGAAGATCTTTTTTGTACAGTTCTTCTGTGTATTCTTGCCACCTCTTCTTAATATCTTCTGCTTCTGTTATGTCCATACCATTTCTGTCCTTTATTGAGCCCATCTTCACATGAAATATTCCCTCATTATGTCTAATTTTCTTGAAGAGATCTCTAGTCTTTCCCATTCTATTGTTTTCCTCTATTTCTTTGCACTGATCACTGAGGAAGGCTTTCTTATCTCTCCTTGCTATTCTTTGCAAGTCTGCATTCAGATGCTTATATCTTTCCTTTGCTCCTTTGCTTTTCACTTCTCTTCTTTTCACAGCTATTTGTAAGGCCTCCCCAGACAGCCATTTTGCTTTTTTGCATTTCTTTTCCATGGGGATGGTCTTGATCCCTGTCTCCTGTACAATGTCACAAACTTCCCTCCATAGTTCATCAGGCACTCTGTCTATCAGATCTAGTCCCTTAAATCTATTTCTCACTTCCACTGTATAATCGTAAGGGATTTGATTTAGGTCATACCTGAATGGTCTAATGGTTTTCTCTACCTTCTTCAATTTAAGTCTGAATTTTGCAATGAGGAGTTCATGTTCTGAGCCACAGTCAGCTCCTGGTCTTGTTTTTGTTGACTGTATAAAGCTTCTCCATCTTTGGCTACAAAGAATATAATCAATATGATTTTGGTGTTGACCATCTGGTGATGTCCATGTGTAGAGTCTTCTCTTGTGTTGTTGGAAGAGGGTGTTTGCTATGACCAGTGCGTTCTCTTGGCAAAACTCCATTAGCCTTTGTCCTGCTTCATTCTGTACTCCAAGGCCAAATTTGCTTGTTACTCCAGGTTTTTCGTGACTTCCTACTTTTGCATTCCAGTCCCCTATAATGATAAAGGACATCTTTTTTGGGTGTTAGTTCTCGAAGGTGTTGTAGGTCTTCATGGAACTGTTCAACTTCAGCTTCTTCAGCATTACTGGTCAGGGCATAGACTTGGATTGCTATGATATTGAGTGGTTTGTCTTGGAAACAAACAGAGTTCATTCTGTCGTTTTTGAGATTGCCTCCAAGTACTGCATTTTGGACTCTTTTGTTGACTATGATGGCTACTTCATTTCTTCTAAGGGATTCTAGCCCACGGTAGTAGATATACTGGTCATCTTAGTTAAATTCACCCATTCCAGGGCTCAAGCAAACCTTGAGTGCACCAGGACCCAGGGACCCCACAGAGACTGAGACAGAACTGTGTTGGAGTGTCTCCTGTGTAGGTATGGGTCGGCGGTGGTCTGCCTCAGGGACAGGGGCTCTGGGTGCAGCAGACCTGGGTATGGCATTGGCCCTCTTGGAGGAGGTCGCCATTAACCCCACCATAGAGCTGCCAGAACTTACCCGGGACTGGGAAATAGACTCTTGGAGGGCACAAACAGAACCTTGTGCACCAGGACCCAGGAGAAAGGAGCAGTGACCCCACAGGAAACTGACCCAGACTTGCCTGTGAGTGTCCAGGAGTCTCCAGTGGAGGCGTGCGTCATGGTGGCCTGCTGCAGGGTTGGGGGCACTGAGCGTAGCAGTACATGCATGGGATCTTTTGAAAGAGGTCACCATTATCTTCATTACCTCCACCATAGTTTGGCTCCAGGTATATAGCAGGGAGGGAACACAGCTCTACCCATCAACAGAAAATTGAATTAAAGATTTACTGAGCATGGCCCCGCCCATCAGAACAAGACCCAGTATCCCCCTCAGTCAGTTTCTCCCATCAGGAAGCTTCCACAAGCCTCTTATCCTTCTCCATCAGAGGGCAGACAGACTGAAAACCAGTCACAGAAAACTAACCAATCTGATCACATGGACCACAGCCTTATCTAACTCAGTGAAACTATGAGCCATGCTGTGTAGGGCCACCCAAGACGAACAGGTCATGGTGGAGAATTCTGACAAAATTTGGTCCGCTGGAGAAAGGAATGGCAAACCATTTTAGTATTCTTGCCTTGAGAACCCCATGAACAATATGATAAGGCAAAAAGATAGGACACTGAAAGATGAACTCCCCAAGTCGGTAGGTGCCGGATATGCTACTGGAGATCAGTGGAGAAATAACTTCAGAAAGAATGAAGAGACGGCACCAAAGCAAAAACAACACCCAGTTGTGGATTTGACTGTTGATGGAAGCAAGGTCTGATGCTGTAAAGAGCAATATTGCATAGGAACCTGGAATGTTAGGTCCATGAATCAAGGCAAATTGGAAGTAGTCAAACAGGAGATGGCAAGAGTGAACGTTGACATTTTAGGAATCAGCAAACTAAAATGGACTGGAATGGGTGAATTTAACTCAGAAGCCAGATGGATAACATGAAAATCAGTGGATAACCGTATTTCATTGGAGCTGGAATTGGACAAAAGAAAGATATAGTGGGAAAGTCTGTTTGGGCCAGATTTGGTAGACTTTGAATATCTCAGCTTCTGTCCTTCTCAGAGACCAGCAGCAGTGAAGGATTTGGGAAAGACAGCAAAAGATAGATGTTGCTCCCTGGGAGCCAGACGACAAGAAAAAAAAAAAAAAAATTATGCCTGCCTGGATTCCAGAAGGGGAGACGTCACACTGAGGCTCCTTGGCAGGGTGGGTAATGATGGCAAACTGCTTTCAGGGAAAAAGGGAAATGCTTGTCTCGGCACCTTCCCCAGTTTATCTTCTGTGCCTTTACTTGTGCTAAACTCTAAACTTGTAGCATTTTCCTCAGCCCCTCTCCCACAAGTTCTGCTTGTTGAGAAACTGATGCATTTTTCAAGGTGTCTCCCTGCCCTTTGCCTCAGTGGTCCTAAGTTCTCCATAGTTAAAGCCACTGATATCTGTTTCTGCTCAGTCTTCTTCCTGGTTCCTCCCTGGCTCATCCCTTTATAGAATTAATCTTCACTAGAGTTAAATCCTTGGTCGTCCTCTCATAGTGTAATTTAAACACCCTATACCTGGTCTGGATTCCCTGGTGGCTCAGTGGTAAAGAATCCACCTGACAATGCAGGAGACGTGGGTTCAATCCCTGGGTCAGGAAGATCCCCTGGAGAAGCAAATGGCAACCCACTCCAGTGTTCTCACCTGGGAAATCCCATGGACAGAGGAGCCGTCACAAAGAGTCAAACACAACTTAGCAACTGAGCAACAACTACAACATTTGCAGTCCACATCCATGGATTCAACTGCTATGTCAATGACTTCTAAATCTACTTCTTTATCCTGAATCTTAGATCCACACATCCTGCTGCCTGTGAGACATCTCTACCTTGATGTGCCACAGTTAACTCCAGCTCACAATTTCTTTGACCATTTCAGAGGAAATAATCCTCCCGCCCAGAACACACTTTACTATCTAATCTACCGCCATATGTTGTATCACCCAAACTAAGCACCTGGAAATTTTTCTTGACCCTCCCCACTCCCTGTCCCCGAAACATCCAATCAATCAACAATCCCTGAAGTTTCTGCTTCTTTAATGCTGGCTGACTATATCTTATCTCCATTCCAACTGCTGCTCTCTCATCTGGATTAATAAAATAAACTTTTTACTGATTTCCTTGACCTCAAAGTATGTGCCACAATTCTTATGCAAGCCTTGAGTTAATGCTTTTCCTAAATACCACCTCTTTCAAGAGGAAGCATTTCCTGATCCTTCCCAAACAGTCCTTTCTTCACATAGATCTTGCTAAGAATATATTGCTGTGGAGAATCCTGAGGTACATATGTGCCCAAGGGAACAGAGTCTGGGAAGGGGCTCCAAAGCAGCTCTGGAGAGGTCATACCAATCTACCTGCAAGCACTCTGCATTTTCTAATTTTACACATTTTCTCACTGATGATGTGGCCCACTGCTGCAGGGATTTGGGAAATAAAATGCATCCTTAATCAAAAATTACTCTTCCCTAAAATAAAATATTAGGTCTGTTGGGTAGTTAATTGTATTATCAGAATGAGCAGCTCATCCTCTTTTACAAGGGCTTTCAACCCTGATTACCTAATAAGTGCAGGAATTATAGTTAATCTAGCTCAAAATTTAATTATGATGAATCATGCATCACAAAGCAAAGCACACAGGGGCGAAACTCTGGTGAAGTCATGTCCAACTGACCTTGACCTCAGGCCGGCTGGCTTTTTCTAAGTGGGAAATTGGAAATCCTTTCCGTTTGTGAGCTAGCAGGGTCATCCGAACAAGACCTAGCCCAGACTACCTTGGAGGTTTTATGGGAAACCCTGCCTTATCAGGTCTTACCATGAGAAAGCCCAGAAGCAATTTTCCCTCTGGACTCCTGCCTTTCTAGATCTTGTTAGAGTATCATGCAGTAGGATTTAAAGAACACCACTGCAATGGATCCAGGCTGGACGAGGGTATTGCGGAATTGTTTGAGACCTTTAGAATTTCAAGAGTGCATCTAAATCTAGATTCAGAGACTCTCCAGATTGTGTGTGTGCTAAGTTGCTTCAGTCACGTCCGACTGTTTGCAACCCTATGGACTGTAGCCAACCAGGCTCCTCTGTCCATGGGATTCTCCAGGCAAGAATACTGGAGTAGGTTGCCATTTGCTTCTCCAGGGGATCTTCCCGACCCAGGGATCGAACCCGCATCTCTTACATCTCTGCATTGGCAGGGGGGTTCTTCACCACTTGCGCCACCTTGACAGGGACCTAAAAGGTAAACAGTTTCTTTAGGTTATATGGCTTTGAGTCCTCTCATAATCCTGATTGGTTACAGAACTAAGGACAATGGTGTTTTCTGAGTTAAAAAAAAAAAGAAAGGAGAAAAAGAAGCAGTCAGACGCCTTCATTTGGAAATTTCCACTTTTAATAATGTGGTTTAAGAAGTTATTACCTCTCTGAGCAGTTAATGGCACCTAAAGTAGTATCTTACAAGTTGTGCTATTTATTTTTATACATATGCAGGTTGGACTTGATTGCATCAATTAATTAATGCTTAATAAATATTTTTATATTTAACTCATTATTTTCAACCTATCATGACTGGGGAATACTCTTTCCGCAGTCTAAAATAGCTGTTACCTTTCCTTGATCCTTGACATCTGTACTTTTGAAAATGAATCCTATAATTCCTGCCTATTTGGAAGTTGTTTATAGTTTGCCTCCACCACTTCAAGGGGTGGTGGTGGTTTAGTCCTTAAGTCGTGTCCAATTCTTGCAACCCTGTGGACTGTAGCCCACCAGGATCCTCTGCCCATGGAATTTACCAGGCAAGAATACTGGAGTGGGTTGCCATTTCCTCCTCCAGGGGATCTTCCTGACTCAGGGATAGAACCCAGATCTCCTGCACTGCAGGTGAATTCTTTACCAACTGAGCAGTACCTTTCCTTGATCCTTGCCATCTAGACTATTGAAAATTATTCCTTTATTTCCTGCCTGTTTGGAAGTTGTTTATAGTTTGCCTCCACCACTTCAAGGGGTACCAAGCTCTAAATACTATTTATGTTTCCTGCTAAAGGTATTAAGAAGACCTTCTATTTGTTCTTATCTTTCTTTCTAGCCTCAAGTTTGACTGCCTCCTCTTGGTATTTTGGGGCTTAGGGAAAAAGGTCTTACTTTGAGCTTTCCATGATGATATATATTCCCCTTGCCTCCGTTTTGGTTTTCTATTGCTGTGTAACAAATCACTTCAAATGCAGTGACCTAAAGCAACACTTTTATCTTATTCACAATTTCATGCATCAGGAATTTGGGACGGTCTTGGCCGGTGATTTGTCTCTGATTCATATGGAGTCTGCTGAAAAGCTAGGGCTGGATACTTCACGTTCAGTATAACTTCTGCACCTAAATGTCTGGCACCTCAAGGTCTGACACCTTGGCCTCTCTCAACATGACACCTCATCCTCCGCCTCGCCACATGACCTGAACTTCTCATAACATTGGTAGCCTCAAGATTGTCACATGTTGGCAGGCTTTCAAGAGGTAGGATGTGGAAACTGCCCAACCGGTTAAGAGATATTTCAAGAATGGTCACAACAGCATCTCATTTTGCTTTGCTGGCCAAAATAGTCACAGATTCCCTGAAGACTCGAAGACATGGAGAAGTGGACTGTATTTCTTGATGGGAGAGTGATGTTGCACAACAGCATGTGGAGTATGATATATTATTGTGCTATTTTTTGGCAAATACAAACTTTTATACCTTCTATAGATTTCCAGACTTAACAGTCTTATATTTTAAAATGCACGTAGAAAAAGTGGGCAATGAAAGAGAGAGATAAAGAGATCAAAATATTCAAATAAGACCAGTATCCATATAGAGGAAACTTCAGGAAGTAAAATTCAATGAATTGGGATATTTAACTGGAAGATCAAATAGTGGATACAACAAGGATTTGAATTCACAGAAGTCTGGATTCGAATCCTGCCACACCTCTCACCAATTTTGTATCCAAGAAAAAATAACTCTATACAATTGAACATTCATGAGCTCTTTTCATATGTTAAGCATTGTGCTAAAAACCTACAGATACAGAAATGCAATAAGATTTAAGCCTTAAAGAAGCTCAAGGTATAGTAAAGAATACTGACATGAACAAATATTTGCAACAGAATGTAAGAAATTATATAATAAAGATACCAAGTAATTTAGTGACTCAAAATAGAAGTTATTAGCCTGGGTGGTTCAGCACATGTTTCACAGAAAAATGAACTCTTGAGCTGTATCTGAAAAGATAAATAAGAGCTTGCCATACAGAAATGTAAAAAGGATACTTTAGGAGGAGGAAACAACCTAAGCAAAGACATAAAGGTATGAAACAACATAGCTTCTTCAAGGAACTGCAAATAGTCATCATGGATTACTTACACAGAAGACCTATTAAAAATTATGTTAGTGAAGGAGGCAAGTGATCATGGGAGTTTTTGTATCCTATATAAAGAAATTCAAACATTGTTTTGTTGTCCATAGGAACTTAGATAATGATTTGCATAATAGAAAGCCATTCTATTAATAGGCATAGTGCAAGAAAGATTGGAAGAGCCTTATAAAGAGAGATTTGCAATTACATACAGAGAAGGCAATGGCACCCCACTCCAGTACTCTTGCCTGGAAAATCCCATGGATGGAGGAGCCTGGAAGGGGTCGCTGAGGGTCGGACACGACTGAGCGACTTCACTTTCACTTTTCACTTCCATGCATTGGAGAAGGAAATGGCAACCCACTCCAGTGTTCTTGCCTGGAGAATCCCAGAGATGGGGGAGCCTCGTAGGCTGCCGTCTATGGGGTCGCACAGAGTCAGACACGACTGAAGTGACTTAGCAGCAGCAGCAGCAGCAGCAATTACATAGATGAGGACGACCTGGAACTTCAGCCAATATAGTTTTAATAGAGAAAAACAGAACAACCTGAGTCAAGTAAAAGAATGAAGCTGACAAAATGTTATCATCAAATAGATATTGGGGTTGGACAATAGGGGGGTCTTTGATATGACCCATATTTCTGGTGTTGGTAACCAGTTGTTTTGTGTTGCTAATAAAGCATACAGGAAGGAGACAAGAATTTCTGTGTGAGTTGAGGTACCTCTGAGTCAAGCTAAGGAAAATGTCAAATAGGCGGTCAGAAACACTGAAATACTGAATGGTCTGGACTAAAGATGAAATTTTAGCAGTGATCAAAATAGAAATGGTAACTGAAGCCATGAAAGTGGATCAGTGTGCAGAGTGAGAAGAAAAAGTAGCACAGGAAAGACTCCTAGAGGAGCATCAGTGTGTAAAGGATAAATAGAGGAAGAAGGTGAAAGTGAAAGTCACTCAGTCATGTCCGACTATTTGTGACTCCATGGACTATACAGTCCATGGATTCTCCAGGCCAGAATACTGGAGTGGGTAGCCTTTCACTTCTCCAGGGGATCTTCCCAACCTAGGAATCAAACCCAGGTCTCCTGCATGGCAGGTAGATTCTTTACCAGCTGAGCCACAAGGGAAGACCAAGAATACTGGAGTGGGTAGCCTATCCCTTCTCCAGGGGATCTTCTCAACCAAGGAATCGAACCAGGGTCTCCTGCATTGCAGGCAGATTCTTTGCCAACTGAGCTATCAGGGAAGCCAACAAATACAGGAAGAGGAACCTGCAGAGTGAGGCTTATAAGATTTGAAAACATAGCATTAGAAACTATCAAAAATTAAGCAAAGAGAGGTAAAAAAAAAAAAAAAACCTAGAAGTTAACACAGTGAGTAGTGGGACAGTTTTAATCAGCCTGAACATGTGATGTTCATTAAAAGGAAAGAAAAGGAGGGGGGACAGAAAAAAAAATTGAAAGAAATAATGGCTGAACATTTTCCAAATTATGATATAAACCTACAAATTCAAGAATCTCAATATCCCAAGCACAAAAGCATGAAAAACTACACTGAGGCACATCATATTCTAATTAATTAAAATTGGTGATAAAGAGAAATCTTAAAAGAAGCCAATTGGGGGAAAGCACATGTTATATACAGAGGAATAGATATAAGGAAGAGAGTAGGCTTCTTATTGGAAACAATGCAAGTTAGAAGACATCAGAAGAAAATAGCTTTTAAAAACTTTAGAAAAAATAAAGGTTAAGCATGCTAACAATAGACAAAAGAAAGCTAGATTGGCCATATCAATACCTGAAACATAGATTTCAGACCAAAGAAAATCATTTCATAATGTCAAATGAGTCAATTCATCAAAAATATATTATGATCTTAGATATTATGCACCTAATAACAGAGATTCAAAAATATATGATGTAAACACTGATAGAGCTGAAAGGAAAAATAGACATATTTACAATTAAAGTTGGAGATTTCAGTACCCCTTTCTCAGTAGTTGGAAGAACAAGTAAACAGAAAGTCAGTAAGGTTAAAGAAAACTGGAATAATACAGTCAATAAAATTGACCTACGAGACATTTATAGAATACACCACCAAAAAGTATCAGAATTAATTTCCAAGTAAATACACTTTTACCATGACCATATTCCAACCCATAAAACAAGCCTAAATATATTTTTAAAGATTAAAATTATACAACTTTTTTATCTGACAAAATTAGAATTGAAATTAGAAATCAATAACATACCTATATATGAAGAATCTCCAAATATTTTAAAATTCAACAGTATACTTTTAAATAACCCATGGGTCAAATAAGAGATTACAAGAAAATTTTTAAATATTTTGAACAGAATGAACATGATAATGCAAGACATCAGAATTTGTGGGTTTCAGCTAAAGCAGTGGTTGGAGAGAAATTTATATTATGAAAGGTTATATTAGAAAAGAAGAGAAGTCTTATATCAAGTAATCAGAAATCAATGAAATATAAAACAGAAACACATCAGGGAAAATCAATGTGACCAAAGCTAGTTCTTTGAGAAGATTCATAAAAATTACTAACGTCTAGCCGGACTGACCAGGAAAAAAAGACACAATTTGCTAATATCAGAAATGAGGTGACACCACTACAGACTCTACAAGTAATAATGGATTAAAAAGCATATTATAACTAATTTTGAGCCAATAATTTCAACAGTGTAGAAGAAATGAAATCTTTAAAAGGCAGAACCTACCAAAGCCCCTCAAATAGAAGAAGATAACTTTAAGTGTCCAAATATATTAAAGATATTAAACAGTTATTAGTTTAAAAAGATGTATGGAACAGTCTTTTGGACTCTGTGGGAGAGGGCGAGGGTGGGATGATTTGGGAGAATGGCATTGAAACATGTATAATATATGTGAAATGAATCGCCAGTCCAGGTTCGATGCATGATACAGGATGCTCGGGGCTGGTGCACTGGGATGACCCAGAGGGATGGTACGGGGAGGGAGGTGGGAGGGGGTTCAGGATGGGGAACACGTGTACACCCGTGGCGGATTCATGTTGATGTATGGCAGAACCAATACAATATTGTAAAGTAATTAACCTCCAATTAAATAAATACATTTATATTAAAAAATAATAAAAAATAAAAACCTTCCCATAAAATTCTAGCCCTCAATGGATTTTCTGGTATATTCTACCAGATATTGAAGCAAGAAATAACAGCAGTTCTACACAAACATTTCCAGAAAAATTAAAGTGAATACTTTACGACTTCATCTGTGTGCCAAAACTGGTCAAAGCCATCACAACAAAAGTATAGATCAATATCCCTCATGAACATATACATAAAACTCTTAACAAATTTGAGTAAATCACACCTAGTAATATATTTGAAAGATATTACATTATGGCCAAATAGAATTATCAAAGGATAGCAAATGCAGGTTAGTGCTTGAAAATCAAACACTGAGGTTGAAAACTATTATAGGCACTAATTTGGGGAGTACTTCTCCTTTCTCTCACACTGGGCATGATGGGATTAGAGAAGTCAAATATTTGGAGGGACGCAAAGCTGAGGCTACATAGTGCAGACATGGTATTTGGAAGGCAAGGAGATGAAGACACAATCAGTGCTGAATAAATGTGCCCTAAGATCCTGGCTAGACAAGGAAGGAAATGAACAGAAAAGGAAGGATTTCATTTAAGAGACTGGAGGTCTCTTAAGGTCAAAGAGCAGGTGACATGGAACTCAGCCATTGCTATGAGATTTGAGTCACAATAGAATGTTGAGTTGAGTCTCCTAGGGGGTGAAGCCATGTCCATTGATAGTTGAGATAATAAGAGGTTAAAGATCAGAGAGGTGTGGGGGGTGAGTTGTGTGGAATGTGTCTTTCACATAGATATTGTGAGGCCATCTAGGATGATGGCAAGACCCTGGAGTGTCAAGGAAGCCAGAGATTCAGCCCTCAAAAACTGGGAAGTGACAAGAGTTCAACAAATAGAGTATTGTGCCCTCATATCCAATGAAAAAGTAATACTAGTACTGAAAAGATGCATCTTGGTTTGATTAAATTGTAGGAGCAAAGTTTTTCAATGCAGCCAACTTTGTTTTTCCAGTTTGGGGAAGAGTTGGTGTGAACACTTAGCTCATTGTATTTCTTAGAGAACAAATTAAGATAATGGATTTAAAATGCTCAGCACACAGCCTGGTACTTAGTAAGTGATCAGTAAATTGGAGCTGTGACTATTAATATTTTTATACTTTTGATTTATTTGACTCGTTAAGTAATGTTATCCCTTTGAAAAGCTATTTCTATGGGCACTATAATGTTTTCCCTCTGGACCTACAATACAGTTATATCTCTGCAAATAAAAAATCCTCAGACATCTAGAGACAGCCAAGACATCCCTCATCTCTAGGAAAAATACCCCCAATTTCCTCTGTTTGACAGAGGACCTCCTTTTTAGAATCCCATTGAAAGAATACATAACAGGCTCAGTCGTGGAGCCTGACACATAGTAAGCTCTCAGTGTATCTTCTTGCCCTTCCACACTGCACTGGCAGTAGTTCATGGCCCCCGTCCCTAAAAGGATGGCTCAAGTATAGCTATATGTTGATTGACTTCAAAATGGCAATGCTAGGTTAATTTTGAGAATCTAGAAAATTAGTTTTCTATTGGAAACTGGAAAAGACCCTGATGCTGGGAAAGACTGAAGGCAGGAGGAGAAGGGGCCGACAGAGGAAGAGATGGGTGGATGATATTACCGACTGGATGGGCATGAGTTTGAGCAAGTTCTGGGAGTTGGTGATGGACAGGGAAGCCAGGTGTGATGCAGTCCATGGGGTCGCAAGGAGTCAGGCATGACTGAGTGACTGAACTGAATTGAACTGAGAAAACTGGTTGGCTATGAGAATTGAGGATAATGGGATTTTTAAAAATCTTCTAAATTCAGTTCTAGGCTTACAGAGGATACTCAATAGTGTCCCATAAAATGAAATAAATCCCCGCTTTATGTTGTGCCCTCAGGACAAATATGTCTCTTATTTTATTAATAAAATATAATGGGCAAAACGTGTTTTATACTTAAAGTCGATTAACTGGCATATCCTCTCACAATTATGATTCTGGAAATTTCATGGCAATCCAGTGTATTTTGTTACAGTCTCTCATTATGTCTTCCCCACCAAAATGGAAACCAGTGAGCTAGGCAAGCCAAGCCAACTTCGACAGTGACTGCATGCCCTGTCCCCATCAGCTTTAAAACCACATCCCGTTGTCACGTGCCAGGGAGTGGTGGTGGGGTTGGTGTCAGCAGGATGGTCCCTCTCATGTTGATTGGCATCTAGGCATAAGAGAGTGAGATTTAAATGTTGGACTCTTGATTCTCATTTAGAGAAGTCTCTCTTTTCTCCTAACCACACCCCCCGAATCTAACACAATCTCTAATCTCCAAGTCTCTCTGATCAGCACAACCTCTACTCTCACTCTTTCTTTCTGTGACTATTTCCCCCCCCCCATCCTTCTCCCCTTTTGGAAGAACTTACTTCCTGCCCCAAATTACCTATTTTCAACCATGTCCCCTTCCCCCCACCTCCACTCCCACTCCACAAGCCAGATAGTAGCATACACAGTGCACGCCATTTATCCATCTTTTGGGGGGCTGAATGCTCTTGAGTTTAATTTTGAAATGCTCTTCGTCAGAGATCACTCTCCTGCCTGCCTACACACAAACTTCCACCATTTCAGTGTCTTTGGAAAAAAAACTATGCCCCAGCTTCAGACTTCATTCTCATTCAGACAATACTGTAAGTCTTGATTTTAGAATCTAACCCCTCATTTCCATAGAAATCATCTTGACTACTTGCACATTCATATGATCCTGAGGTAGGCACAGAGGTCTTCATCTGTAGAATTAAAAATTCCACATCTTAAAGGCCAGGAAAGTTTTCTGGTCCATGTATAGGAACTAGTATTGAAACACAGCCATATATCCCTTAAGTTTATAAATATTTTTCTGGTTATTTTGACTTCAAGATTCGTAGACTTGAGTCTTTCATATTCCTTGGTTAATGACAGTTTTCATTACAAGGTCTCTCCGTTTTGTTTTAATTAATTTTATTTTTTTCCTCTTTTCCCATCTCCAATTTCATTTCCCTTCTGCCCCCATAGACATCCACCCTAATATGCTTAATAAACACCCTTTCACTCCATCATCTGTATATTAATTTAGATGCATGTGTAATCTTTGAATTTTGTGGTCTTTTTGCATAAATTGTACTGCACTATGCAATTCACTTTATTACTTTTTCACCCAGCGTAATTTTTGTTTAATGATGTTGCTTTAGGTTTGTTGTTCACGAACTCAGTGTTTGTACCCTTCACAGCGCCAATTCTTATGTTGAAGCCCTAAACTCCAGTGTGATGGTAGGTGGAGATTGGGGCCTTTTGGAAGTAATTAGAGTTAGATGAGGTCATGAGGGTGGGAACCTCATGATGGGATTAGTGCTCTTATAAGAAAAGACACCAGAGGGCTTGCCTTCTCTCTGTCTCTGAGGATGCAGAGAGAAGACACCATCCGCAAGTCAGTAAAGAGCCCTTACCCCCAGAAACTGACCGTGCTGGCACCTTAATTGGACTTCCAGACCCCAGAACTGTGAGTAAATAAATGCCTGTTGTTTAAGCCACCCAGTCTATGGCATTTCATTGTGTATGGCCACCTGAGTGGATCAAGACACGTATCTAGACCATTAGTTTTGATTGTCCATGGTGTTCTCATCGTGTGCATATATCACACTTTATTCGTGAGTCCACTTGTTATAGATATCTAGGTTCCCTTCAGTGCTATCACACAAAAAATGATTCCACAAACAAACTTGCGCATGTTCTTTAGTGGATCTGCCCCAGAACTGTAAACATGGTCATAGGGTTTATGTGTGTTTAATTTCATTAAGCACCTCCAGATTACTCTCAGAGTAACTTTGCCAGTTCACATTTCTGCCAGCGATACTTGAAAATATAGGATTCCGTATATCAGCAGCAGCTTATAATACTATCTGACTTTCTAATTTTGCTATTTAAATATGCATTTAGAGATATCTCATGGTTTTTCAACTGTACATTTTTCTGAGTACAACTGTTTTTGGGCATTTCCCCATAATTGCAGATTTCTTGTTCTGTGAAACACCAATTCAAATGTTTTGCTCCTTCTCTATTGAGCACATATTTTCTTATTTGTACATTTTGAACAGTTTATTTTTTATATGTCATTAATAACTTCACCTACTTCCAGAATGGATTGGAGGAAGATTAACAGAAAAATTCAGAGAAATAGGGCAGATAAATAAAGATCACAAGAGTGATAGAAAAGCCGTGTAGAAATGTCTATCCTAGTTCTTGTTTTTTTTTTTTTAATTGGGTTTCTTTTTTTGCGATTGAGTTGTAAGAGTTCCTTATATATTTTGGATACTAACCCCTTGTCAGACAGATGATTGGCAAGTAGTTTCTCCCATTCGATGAGTTATCTTTCCATTCAGTTGATTGTTTCCTTTGCTGTACAGGTAAAAAGCAGAAGCTTTCTAGTTTGATGTAGTCAGTTGCTTGTGCTTTTGGTGTCATAGCCAAGGAATCATCATGGCCGAGACCAAGGTCAAGGAGTTTTTCCCCTGTGTTTTCTTCTAGGAGTTTCACAGATAGGCACTGAAGTATTTATTAAGAGGGTAGAGTTCATATTAGGTGTTCTTGCCAGAAAAAAAAAAAACAAACAAATAAAAAATGCAAAGAGACACCAGGAAACTTTTGGAAGTGATGGATATGTTATTACCTTGATTGTGGTGATGGGTTCACAGGTATACTTGGGTGCCCGAACATTGAAATATATATGTTAAATATGTACTGTTTTTCTATATCAATTATACCTCTGTAAAACTTCGTTTTAAAAATAATGTAGAGAAAGGAAGAACCAAGGGTTAAATAGGTACTCCTACCTAGCCAAGGGTAAAAAACCTCTACCTAGCGTAACTCTGAGTCTTCTTGCAGCCAAGACAAAAAGAAGAAATGATTTGTTTATTCAGCACATGTTTTATGTTCATGCTTTAAGGTTTTAAATTCCCTTGGTCTCTTGGCTGCGTCTGAAGATAGAAAATAAATATGGTTTTGAGACAATAATCTGACTAAATCAAGCCTGAAAAATACAATCATCAGAACAACACAAGAGAAAATATTCTTTGGGGCTGAATCATCTCACTAATCATCATATCTGCAAAAAGCTTTTGAAACATTTGTTTTGGTATAAGAAATATTATCGAGACATGTTGATTTTTAAGTTTTTCTTAAATTTGTTTTGAATAGTGGGATGTAGAATGCATAAAAATGTTTTGAAAATATTTTCTCAAAACACTGTGATGCTAAACAATGTTTAAAGAATGTTGATTTGCAAATGTAGACTTCAAATGGCCATAAAAATTGCACTCCTCAGTGACAAATGAGTCTTCCACTGCTGGACTGGGGCCAGTTTGCCATGGCTCCTGGTGGAAGGCTGCACAGAGTCAACCTTTCAAGGGAGAGTCCCATTTGGGGAACTGGATCATTAGGAGTTAAGGCTTAAGCTTATAAAAAAGCACTCGTGGGAGGCTCAGAGGCACCGTCCATAGACCAGTGGTCCCTGGTAGTATCTTGAGTGTCTACTAGAGAGAGGTGCATGCTAAGTCACATCAGTCATATCTGACTCTGTGTGACCTTATGGACTGTAGCCTGCCAGACTCCTCTATCCATGGGATTCTCCAGGCAAGAATACTGGAGTGGGTTGCTGTGCCCTCCTCCAGGGGATCTTCCTGACCCAGGTAGAGGGGTCAACAAAAATGTGGCCCCTTGATCTTCAACAGTCATCTTGGGGGTTCTGTTACCTGATCAGCTGGAGTAGGTGAGGTTTTGCAAGCCACTTGCCAAATAGATGGGGAAACAATGGAAACAGTTCGAGACTTTATTTTGGGGGGCTCCAAAATCACTGCAGATGGTGACTATAGCCATGAAATTAAAAGATGCTTGCTCCTTGGAAGAAATGCTATGACAAACCTTGACAACATATTAAATTAAAAAGCAGAGACATTACTTTGCCAACAAAGGTTCATTTAGTCAAAGCTATAGTTTTTCCAGTAGTCATGTATGGTCCATGTGAGAGTTGGACTATAAAGAAAGCTGAGCACTGAAGAACTGATGCTTTGGACTGTGGTGTTGGAGAAGACTCTTGAGAGTCTCTTGGACTGCAAGGAGATCCAACCAGTCCATCCTAAAGGAGATCAACCCTGAATATTCATTGGAAGGACTGATGTTGAAGCTGAAACTCCAATACTTTGGCCACCTAATGCGAAGAACTGACTCATTGGAAAAGACCCTGATGCTGGGAAAGATTAAAGGCAGGAGGAGAAGGGGGCGAGAGGATGAGATGGGTGGATGGCATTACCGACTGGATGGACATGAGTTTGAGCAAGCTCTGGGAATTGGTGACAGACAGGGAAGCCTGGCGTGCTGTGGTCCAAGGCTTTGCAAAGAGTCTGACACAACTGAGTGACTGAACTGAATTGAACTAACCAGCCCTCGTTGGCTCGTACTTCTGAATCATTATGAATCCTAGCATTCCAAAGCAGGGGGAAAAAACCCTCAGAAAATGCCTCTGTTTAAATATTCCAGGCTCTGTGACAGGCACTGGCCATAAGTTGTATTCAGTGTTCTCAGCAATCCCATGAAGTATATGATAGTATTAACTTCATTCTATAGGTGAAGAAACTAAGGCTTAGAGACCTATGGGACACCCCCAAGGTCACACAATTGGTAAGTAGGGAAACTAGGGCTTGAACTGAAGCCCCCAAACTCTAAAACCTATACTTTTAACCATTTCACATAGCTTTGACTAGATGGACCTTTGTTGGCAAAGTAATGTCTCTGCTTTTTAATTTAATATGTTGTCAAGGTTTGTCATAGCATTTCTTCCAAGGAGCAAGCATCTTTTAATTTCATGGCTATAGTCACCATCTGCAGTGATTTTGGAGCCCCCCAAAATAAAGTCTCGAACTGTTACCATTGTTTCCCCATCTATTTGGCAAGTGGCTTGCAAAACCTCACCTACTCCAGCTGAACAGGTAACAGAACCCCCAAGATTCTCCAGTCAGTTGTGGGATTAGTGATTGAGCTTATTATATTCATTATATTAATAGTATCTTTTATTAATATTGTCATTAACTGCTTGCTGCTGCTGCTGCTGCTGCTAAGTCGCTTCAGTCCTGTCTGACTCTGTGCGACCCCATAGACGTCAGCCCACCAGGCTCCCCGGTCCCTGGGATTCTCCAGGCAAGAACACTGGAGTGGGTTGCCATTTCCTTCTCCAATGCATGAAAGTGAAAAGTGAAAGTGAAGTCGCTCAGTTGTGTCCGACTCTTAGCGACCCCATGGACTGCAGCCTACCAGGCTCCTCCGCCCATGGGATTTTCCAGGCAAGAGTACTGGAGTGGGGTGCCATTGCCTTCTCTGCATTAAGTGCTTACCGAGAACTTTATATCCTTTTCTCCTTAAGTAGATTATAAACTCCTTACGTGTGTGAACTGCCTTTTATTCTTGTATACCAAGAGTACCTAATACAGCTCTAAGAACTTAGAAGGGAAGTATGGAAGGAAAGGACTAATATTTATTCAGTACACAGTATGACCCAAGCACTATCCTGAGCATTTTATATGCTTTTTCTCATTAAATCTTCACACCCCTGTGATTTAAGTGCTGTAAGTATTCCTGTTGTATAGATACAGAAACTGAGGCTTAAAGAGTTTAAATTACTTGTTCAGAAAGAAGTCAGACACTAAAGAGTACATTCTATATAATTACATTTATTTGAAGATTAAACCAGGCCAAGTCACTATATGGTGATAGATGTTATAATAGTAACTACCTTTCCAGGGAGTACTGACTGTGAAGGGACATGAGGGAGTCTCCTGAGATGCTGGAAATATTCTATATTTTGATCTGGGAGATGCTTACATAGGTGTGCATGCATGCTAAGTCACTTCAGCCGTGTCTCACTCTTTGTGATGCTATGGACTGTAGCCCACCAGGCTCCTCTGTCCATGGCGTTTCCCAGGCAAGAATACTGAGTGGGTTGCCATTTCCTTCTCCAGGGGATCTTCCTGACCCAGGGATCTAACCCTCGTCTCCTGCATTGCAGGCGGATTCTTTACTAACTGAGCTATCAGGGAAGCCTACATGGGTGTATCAGTTCAGTTCAGTCACTCAGTTGTGTCTGACTCAGGTGGCACACATAAGATTGATGTACATTTTCATATATAAGTTTTACTTTAATTAAAAGCAAATAATATAAAAATGACTTGCTTCGAGTATCATGATTAATAAGTGCCAGAGCTGAAATTTGAACCCAGTTCCATATACTTTGACTTTCATGCTTCCGAAATCCCTGCCTCCTCTCACTTCTGCCATTTTTACAAGTATCAGCTGGGTCTTCTTCTAGATAGTTTTCACTTCTCGCAGCTTCACTAGCTGAACATGGGCTGTGAGAACAGGATCCACTCAATCTCACCGTCCAGCGCCCTCCATGCCCCTTACTCAACATATGAGCTTCCTTTTAATTAAAGGAGCACATTTTAATCCTCATGATGCCGATAATTCAAGCAGAGGCATCCATCAAGTGGACTTTGGCAATTAAAAACTGTTGATGTTGAAATAATTCTCCTGCTTACCTTCTAATGATTGGAGAGTTTTGCAACCATATACTGGAAGCCCTAATAAACAGTTTCAGTTTAGTTAATCTATTCAATCTTAACAGTATTTATTGGTCAAAAGATTCTGTACAAGCTATTGTGGATCCAGTGAAGACTAAACAGATGACAATGACAAAGTTCCTGATGAGCTTTAAGTCAAGTGGCAGAGGTAGTAGATGTACACAGGTAGTTCTGCACTGCTAGGAGGTAGAATGCTCTTGTTAGTATTATACGGCTGCAAAATACTATGGGAATTGAAGAGGGGAGTTGATTTTAATGGTGGTAATGTAGGGTGTGTCATGGAAGGCTTCTAAGAGGAGGTGACATTTTTGTTTGTTTGTTTCTATTACGTTTTTTTAAAGTTTTTATTGGAGTGTAGTCAATTCACAATGTTGTGTTAGTTTCAGGTGTATAGCAAAGTAAATCAATTATTCATATATCCATTGTTTTTTAGATTCTTTCCCCACATAGGCCATTACAGAGTATTGGGTAGAGTTCCCTGTGCTATATGCATAACATTTTATATGGATTATAAAAATATTGTTTTTCTTTTTGTGACATCTCTGTGATCTCACTGTTTATTAGGGTTTGTAAAAGCCAAATCAATACATAATATTATTTGTATGTTAACTAAATGATTTAAAGAAAATTCCCCAACTAATCTTTCTCCCCACCACTTCCTTCTAGCACTCCCTATGATCCAGCTAACTCCACTGCAATTATTAGCTTCCTAAATTTACAAAAAACATAAATTTAATAGCATCACAAGGAGGTGACTTTGAACTGAGCCATAAAGAATGGGACTTGAACTGGGTAAAGTTCAAGCTTCATCCCTGATTTCTCTTTCCCTCATACCCTTCATTCAGACCCTCCCAGGTCTCTTGCTTCTGCATTCAAAATATGTCTTGTCCAACCACTCTCCCCTCGTTTTCACTACTAACACTCTGGACCAAGCTGTAATCATTTGTCACCTAGCCTGTCATACTAGCCTTCTAACTAGGTTCTCTCCTCCTACTTTTGCCTCCAGGATTTTCTTCACCAGTGTTCATAGATCTATTAAAAGCATCAATCAGTTGTCTTTTGCCTATTTAGAAATCATTTATCGACTTATGATTTTATTTACAATATCTCAGCTCTTTACTATGGTGTCCATAACCCTACATGATCAGGCCGCTGCCCAGCTGTCTGACCTTGTCTCCTCCTTATCTCCTGGCTCAGTATGCTTTAGTCACATTGGCCTCTTTACAGTTCCTGAAACTTGTTAAGCATTTTTCTGCATCAGAGCCTTTGTACTCCTAGTTCCCTTTGTTTGGAATGCCTCATCCTTCACCTCATTCAGCTGTCTATTCATGTTACCTCCTCAGAGAGGTCCTCCCTGAAGTCCCCAGGTAAAACGAATCCCCTCCACCATTCTCTACCCCTGTGTCCTGTTTCATTTTTCTTCATAGCACTTATTGCTACTTGTCATTTGCTTAATAAATATATGTTCCTTGATTTATCAAATGTCTTCCCCACTAGAATATAAGCTCCATCCAAGCAGGAGTTTCTATCTCTTTTGCTCACTGTTAAGTTTCCAACGCCCAAAACACTGCCTTGCACATAAGTAGGTGCCCAGTGCATAACTGCTGAGTGTGAAGTCAGAGATGGAGAGCAATATACATTCCCAGTGGGAAATTCATTCATTCAAAACAGTGTAAGCTGCTGGGAATAAGGTATGCCAGAGAAAGTGAACCTGATAAATGGTGTCTCTGTCCTCACAGAATTTCCAGTCTAGAAAACATGCAATTACAAACCATGGAATAAATTCTTTGATAGGGATGAACACTGTGGACTGTGGAAGCACACAGGAGGCCCTTGCTACAACGATTACTACAATGACTGGCCCATGTTATTCATTCTTTCATTTATTCATCTGTCCCACATTTGTTAAATACCTCCTCTGCTTGTCAAAGGGAATTACATAACTCACAGTCTAGTAGAGGAGACGCATGCTCAATGTTGGGATATAGAAAGATAAAGGTGAAGGGTGGTGAATAGGAAGGAGGCAAGAAGCTGGAGGCAAAGCGTCCTGGTACGAGGCTATTGCAGTTATCCAGTCACAAGGAAAGAAGAGCTGGTTTGAGCGAGAGGGAAGTCACAACCTCGCCTGTGACCAGTCAAGGAAGATGTAGCCATTTTCCCCAAGAGACTCCTAACGTAGCCTGAAAAACCCCACATTATTGGGCCTTTTGGAGAAGGCAATGGCACCCCACTCCAGTACTCTTGCCTGGAAAGTCCCATGGATGCAGGAGCCTGGTAGGCTGCAGTCCATGCGGTCACTAGGAGTCAGACGCGACTGAGCGACTTCCCTTTCACTTTTCACTTTCATGCATTGGAGAAGGAAATGGCAACCCACTCCAGTGTTCTTGCCTGGAGAATCCCAGGGACGGGGGAGCCTGGTGGGCTGCCGTCTATGGGGTCGCACAGAGTCGGACACGACTGAAGTGACTTAGCAGCAGCAGCAGCAGCATTGAGCCTTTTATTTGGTCTCCTCTCCCACCATTGCACATGCTGGTTTCTCAATCAGGAAATGTTAGTCACTCCAGCATGTCCGACTCTTTGTGACCCCATGGACTGTAGCCCACCAGGCTCCTCTATCCATGGGATTTCCCAGGCAAGAATACTGGAGTGGGTTGCCATTCTCTTCTCCAGGGGATCTTCCTGACCCAGGGATCAAACCCGGGTCTCCTGCATTGCAGGCAAATTCTTTACTGTCTGAGCCATTCCAGATTGGGTGTGCCCCCATTAATCCTTTCTGACATTTTCATGAGGTCATCAACACTGTCATACTCTGTTGCATAGGACTGAAATCTTCCACTGGAAATAAAAATGGTGTGTCGAGGTGTTTTCCTACTGCAAGGCGGGCTATATTAGCCCTACTGAGCAGGGATGTGGAAGGGAGGTGGAAGGCAGGCAAGAAGCAGACAGGAGCCAAGAGGGGTGTGAGAGGGGGAAGGCCCCTCCCTTGAGCCAGTCAACTGGGACAAGAGAGCCTGACCAGGGGCCGAGTTTCCAGGGGCTTGTTCCGTTTCAGATGACTCGTTTAGGCATTACTTTATTTATACCCCTGCCTCATTCCACACTGCCTTCTGATCTGATCTGTTGATCCCCTCCCCTCCCCTCACCCTTTCAAATTAAAGGTCACCAGGATAGAATTCTTTGGGGGCCCAGGCTACACCTGTTTCTTGCACGTGCTCAAGTGGGAAAATGGCCAAGGACTAAATACAACCACTTCATCATTGGGGAAAAAAACTGAGACCCAGAGAAGTTGACAAAACAATTCGATGTCCCATAGCCAATAACGGGCTAAATCCTGATTCTGCCTAAACATGAGCCTCGGTCCTCTGAGGTTCATAGTTCGGAGACAGCATTTTCTTACGGTACAAAGGACAGGAACTCACTTCCCGGTGGAGAGCTCTCCTAAACTGGGGAATGTCATTTAGTGGACAAAGAGGATTCACTCTACAAGTCGGGTTGCATTCAGCTTTTCAAGAAGCTAGACTCATATAAATAAGTGTGAGAGTGTGAGAAAGAGGTATACACATGCCTATGTCGTGACTTCTGTCAATTTCACACACACACACACACACACACACACACACACACACACACTTCCCCACTCTTCAGCCACCCAGAAAATTGGGCCCATCGCTAGTATATAAGGCTCTTTTTAGGATATGAGGACTCTGAAGTCTGATTCCTCAGTGGTCTGGAGGGCTTCAAAGTGAGTGAGAGGCGACTTCGTCATTCAAGCCTCTTCCTGTCTAACTGCAGGCCCCAGCCTCTCCCTCTCTCCCTCCTACTCCCTTTCATTGTGTCTGTCACACTCCATTGCTCTGGTCTCTGCCACAATTTGTCCCTGTTTCTCTATCTCTTGCTCCCTCCTCTTTCCTCTCTACCTCTGTCTTTCTCTGATTGCCATCTCTTGTCTGTATCTCTCCATGGCTCTGTGTCTTTTTTTTTTCTCTCTCAATGATGGATTTTTTTCTCTTACACGTGCACTTCCCCCCTCCCTCCCCTCCCCTTCCTCTCTCTCTTCCAAAAAGCCCTCCAAGAATCTCAGGCTTCTAAGCTGACCAGCCAGAACTGCCTTGTTCAGCTCTTAACTGGCTAGCTTCCTTAATCTTTCCATAAAAATAAATCATATTTGCAACCTAGATTAAAGGTCTTGCGAGGGAAAAAAAAAAAAAAGCTGGATCTTTGCTGCTGGGCATCCCCTCCCAGAACTTGGCATGGGGTTGCGAACATACCAGGTGCTCAGAGAATACCCATTCCCCTGCCTTGGCCCACCCCCACTGACTGTTCAGCAATGGCAAAGCTATTCTTCACCCCAGTACCTCCTCTTTGTAGCTGAAATAACTCGTGGCAGCTGGAAAGGAGAAGAGCCTCCCAGAGTGCAATGGGCATATATGCTTTGAGAGGTCTTCAACTCTCTCCTGCCCCCAGCGGGGGTACATCATTGGCCTCAGGGCCTGGCCTCCTGGATCCAGAGTAGCCTGTTAGGAGCAAGGGCATTCTGGTCTGATGCCCACAATACCTGTCACTTCAGTCCGCTCACTATCCTGCTGACAGCTTTTCCTTCCTCTCAGACCCCAGTCTCAGTCTAGTCGTGTGCGCTTATGTGGACTGCTGCCTCCCCCATTAGACCGTGGGTTTCGTGATATCAAAGCCTGTGTCTATCTTCCTTTTTTTTTTTTTTGGAAGTATTATAAATATTTTTAATTTCCAGAAAAGTTTAGGAAAATCATTTTCTAAATTATAATTTTTATTGATTTATGCTTGTCAAATGGGCACATACACCAATTCATTTTAGCGTATCTGTTTATATATAAAATTTTTATCTCTTATCTAGCGTCTATCTTCTTATCATCATATCCTTAGCACTGAGCACAGTCCCTGGCACAGGGTGCACATGCAATACACCCTTGCTGAATAAATCAACAAATGAACCAATTATGCTCTGAAAAGCTCCATCTCCTCCCTTGTACAATGGGTGAAGTACCAACCCTTGCTTCCTGGGACTCTTAGAAAAGTGAAAGCCAATAATGTAGGTAAAGTGACAGGCATACAACAGGTGCTTAATAAATATAAGGACCCTGCAGTGTTGGGAGAACAAAATAAGAAGACAGGAAGAGGACTGGCCAGCACAGGGCCTAGCAGAGAAGAGACCCCCAGTAAATGTCCATGGCCTTCCACGTCTTTGCCACAGCCTGCAACCTGAGCTGCCATGCTGGGCCAGGGGGCTGGTGGGGGGTAAACTGGGAGTGTGCCCCCTCCCACCTCCCTCTGGGAATGGGAGCTTGTGTCTTCTGGTAGCCTCTTTCAACAGCCCTAAGTGGGTGGACTCTTGGGGGACTGTAATCCCCAAGGCCCTTTCCTCAGCCCCTGCCCAGCCTTTCCTGCCTAATTAGATGAGTAACGGTGTTTACTGTCTCTGGCTGGGCAGCTGACGGATGGTGGAGGCTGCAGATCATTAACCTTTCCCGGGTTCCCAAATGTTCTCATTAAGGAGCCCTGTCCTATGTCTTTTTCCAGCCCCAAGCTGAGGGCTGAGGGGCTGGCTGGCAGGGCGGGACGTGACTAGAGGATCTGGAGAGTTCTCTGCTACAGCTGCAAGGATTCTGTCTCCTTTTTCCCTCACCCCACCTTACTCCTTCCTTCAGAAAGCCTCCTCCCAGAGATACACGCTCTTGGGAAACACCTACCAATAATATATGCTCTTTTTTGCCCCCCTCCCCATATCTCATCAGAGTGTGAGGATAGATTTTGGGACTGAACGGCTGCTGGAAAGACCCTCTGAACTCCAGGATGTAGGTAATAGAGGCTCGAAAAAGAATAGACACATGTATATGTATACTAAATCACTTTGCTGTACATCTGAAACTAACACAACATTGTTAATGAACTATAGTCTAGTATAAAATAAAAATTTTATAAAATAGAGCCTCAGGACACTTGAGACGTACCTGATGAGAGTGTATGGGAGGTGAATTCAAAAAGCTGGTGGCCAGGATTTACTATGGAAAGTAGTGACTGGTTTGGGGAAGCTGAGCATGTACCAGAACAGTGTTTGGAGGAAACAAACAAACAAATCAATCACTTCTCCAAGCATTCATGGAAGAAATACGCCTCCAGGGTCTGCATATGACTAGTTTTGTGATTCTGGATGAGTTGCTTCATCTTTCTGGGTCTTAATTTTTATAACTGTAAAATAGCAATAAGAACAACCAGAGTGATTTAGAATATTCTATGAGACAATGTATATAAAACTCATAGTTCAGAATCTGCACTTTCCCCAAAGCAAGTCAGAATTCTGCCTGCCCCCCTTTATCTTGATCAAGCCATCTTCTTCTCATTAAAATTGAAGGGGCAAAATTTTAGGACCATTTCTCTCAACCTTTCCCCACTAGTCAGCCCTAGAGGCTTGGAATGTTCATTGTTTGAGGACTTCTGGAACATGTATATGTATATTACTTTGACCACCTGATACGAAAAGCTGACTCATTAGAAAAGACCCTGATCCTGGGAAAGATCGAAGGCAGGAGGAGGAGGGGACGACAGAGGATGAGATGGTTGGATGGCATCACCGACTCGATGGACATGAGTTTGAGCAAGCTTTGGAAGTTGGTGATAGATAGGGAAGCCTGGCATGCTGCACTTGCAGCTGTTGCTGCTGCTGCTAAGTCACTTCAGTCGTGTCCGACTCTGTGCGACCCCATAGATGGCAGTCCACAAGGCTCTCCCGTCCCTGGGATTCTCCAGGCAAGAACACTGGAGTGGGTCGCCATTTCCTTCTCCAATGCGTGAAAGTGAAAAGTGAAAGTGAAGTCGCTCAGTCGTGTCCGACTCTTAGCGATCCCATGGATGGCAGCCTACTAGACTTCTCTGTCCATGGGATTTTCCAGGCAAGAGTACTGGAGTGGGTTGCCAGTGCCTTCTCTGAAACAGAACTGACTGAAAGCTAAATATAAACTTAAGTGGGGCTTCCCAGGTGGTGCTAGTGGTAAAAGAACCCACCTGCCAATGCAGGAGACATAAGAGACATGAGTCCCATCCCTGGGTCAAGAAGATCCCCTAGAGGAGGGCATGGCAACCCACTCCAGTATTCTTTCCTGGAGAATCCCATGGACAGAGGAGTCTGTCAGGCTACAGTCCATGGGGTTGCAAAGAGTCAGACACAACTAAAGTTACTTAGCACACAAAGATAAATTTTATCACAGAGGAGGATGGAATGGAGTGAGCTAACACATTTACACAAGTTTATCTGATTAGTCTTTTCGTACCCAAAGCACAGTGATGGATCTAGACCAGAGAATGGAAATAAGTAAGACAAGAGTCATGGAAAGGCTGAAATAAGACAGTAAAGGAGGAACTCCTCTAGTTTTCCTGCTTCCTCTCACCTCACTGTATCTAATCCATTATGGAGTTCTATCTATCTCTTTGAATAGCTCATTTATCCTAAACTCATTGTATCCAAAACTGAACTCACAGTTCCACACTCAATCTGCTGCTCCTTCCTTAGTGTTCCAATGGCACCACCATCTACTGTAAGTCCCATATAAGACACGTGGCAGATACCAACACAATATTGTAAAGTAATTATCCTTTGATTGAAAATAAATTTAGAAAAAGACACTTGGCCGTGTCTTTCACTGATTCCTCTCCCTGTAGTTCATGGTCAAGCTCCAAACCCAATCTATTCCACATTCAGAATCTGTCTCAGCTCTGCCCACTTCTTTCTGCCTTCATTCCCAAGGTCCCAGCTATACTGTAGGCCAAATGAATCATAATCTTGGGAAGTAAGATTCAGAAATCAGTATTTTTTAAAATTCCCCATATGAGTCCATTATGTAGCCAAGGACAAGAACCACTGCTCTATACATTATCCAGAGTGATATTTTCAAAAACATAAATCGTACCCTGAAACTCCCCTGCTGAAAACCTTATTGGATTGACACTGCACTTGGAATAAACTTCAGGCTCTTCTCTGTGGCCTACAAGACCCTTTAAAAGATGGTTCCTGTTGATCTCTCTAACACCATCTATATCCTCCCCTTTTTTTCCTAACACTTCAACCAAATTGGCTTTCTTTCTGTACCTCATATACACCAAATCCATTCTCATCTCAGGGACTGGCATTAACTGTGTCAGTGTTCCCAAGCTAAACACCAACCTTGAGGTCCCTGATCCATTTCAAAGAGAGAATAAAAACAGTGAAGAAGCTTGGATTTTCCCTTGAACTTTTCCCCATCTGTCTCCATCCAGTGCTCCATCATCTCATTTGAGCTGATTTCTACAGTGTTTACCATACCATCTGTCACTGGTTTGAAGGCCCCTTGCTGGGCGTTCCTATCTCCACTAACAGTTTTACACTATGCAGTCTAGTTAAAATGGCCACACAGAATGCAAATTAAAACCAGAGACACTACACACATGCACACACATTGAATTGGCTGAAGTTCAAAATGAGAGCATCAATACCAAATATTGGCAAGAATAAGGAGCAACTGAAATTTTCATACTCTGCCAGTGGGAGTACAAATTCACATAACCACTTTGGAAAATTGTTTGACAGTACCTAAGAAAGTGAAAAAATAAACACCATACGATGCCGCTATTCTATACATTGAGATACAGAGAAGTGAGTGCATATGTCCACCAAAAACATGTACAAGAATATTCATAGCAACATTATTTATAATAGCACCTAACTATAAATGACTCAGATATCTGTCAACAGTAGAATGAATAAGTAAGATGTGCTATATTCATGCAATGAGATGCTACTAACTACTACAAAGAAAGAAAAGAAAAAAGAACTACTACTGATATAGTTGACTACATGGGTGAACTTTACAGACAGAAGGATGAGTGAAAGAAGGCAGACATACAAGAGGACACTGAAGAATAAGCAAAACTGATTGATGCTGATAGAGGTCAGACTAGTACAGTGGTTCTCAGAGCACCTGAGAACTTGTTATAAGTGCTAATTTATGGGCCCACCCATATCTACTGAATCAGAATCTCTGAATGCAAGGTCCCATCATTTGTGCTTTAACAAGTCCTCCAGGTAGACTCGAGGTTACTTCCTAGGGGAGTATTGACTGGGAAGGGACCTGAGAGAGCCCATCTATGGTGTTTGAAATATTCCATAGCATCCAACACAATGGGGACAAATTCAGAAAGGACTGGGAGGGAGGTGGGGTGTGAAAACAGGAAATGGAGCTGCTGAGGGAGATAAAAGCAGCCGGGGTGAGAAGTGGAAGACAGTAACTCCAATTAGTGCTAATTCCATTTGCTAAGCTGGTGTTCTCCCTTTGAGCTCAGTTGCCTCCTTGTTCTCCAGGCCCCACCGTCAAGCCTACAGAAGCCCCCCATTTGTTCTACCCAGAGAGTAGTATTTAGCTATGGGCCCTGGTTTCTGACCTCTCTGCCTTTGAAAGTGTCTTCCCAATTCATAGAACTGTCATCTCCTTAATGGGATGAGCCAGTTCTGTTCCAAGAGCCATTTCATTTGGCTGTGGCTCTGAGTGGTGGCAGTGGGAGGAGTTAAGAGATCCCTCAGAGTTCCCCAGAGCCATTATTTGACTGTCTGTTTTATCAGTCCACTTACTTTAAAAGAGTATCAGGAAGAAGATGAAGTAAGAACCTAACTGGGGTGCATGTCCATGCTGACACTGACCTAGAAGCTGGCCCAAGAAATTCACAGCCCTCAACAGGTTAGGAGGTGGTCAATGTTGGGGACCTAGAACTATCAATGATTCGAACTCTTAAGGACCTTAGAGGGTTTCTGGTCTATCCTCTCATTGAGTTCATGGGAAACTGAGGTCTAGGAACATAAAGCAAGCTAGTGACTTCCAGGAAGGATGCTTAGTAAGTATTCCAGGTCCATCATCCATGTGTCTCCCAAAAGACAACCATTTGGAAAAGTGACTGCAGTTTCAGCTTCTATTTCTGCAAAGCTTGCCTTTTTCTTAGCAAAGGTTACCTTCAGAGCAATGGGTGTGTGATTGGAGTATGTTTCCTTATTGAAAACTTGCTTTATTCCCAGAGAAGAAGCTTCCCTTCAGAACCCTAAGAGTCAAAGATGGTTACCTCAGGGACCAGAAGACGCAGGGCAACATGCTACAAAATGGCCCGACTCTCCCAAGGACCATATTCATACCAGTCCTGGGTCCTAAAGTTTGGGTTGGAGTGGCCTGATGCTCATTCCTTACTTAGTTCATCTCCTCCTCATATTGAACAGCACTGTGAACCATGGCTCTTCTTGTTGTAGGAAATACAGAGTTCTCTGCTTGGAGAACTCTGATCTGATGAGGGAAGAAGAGATTGTTCTGGTGTAGTAGAAGGATGATCAGATCTAAAGACAGAGAAACAAGGATTCACAGTTCCAGCCATGTGACTGATTAATCATGGAATATTGGTTAAATCATATCATCTCCCTCAGTCCTAAATTCCCCACCTCTAAGATGGAGATTATATTATCTACTTTCCAGAGTTGTTAATATAGATAAAACGGTGTCCATAACTGTGTGAAATACAGTGTCAGGCAACCAGTAAGAACTCGGGAGTGATATGTTATTTTTATTAACTGGGTAATCTTGAGCAAGTCCCTCCACCTCTGGAGCCATCAGTTCAGTTCAGTTCAGTCACTCAGTCGTGTCCGACTCTTTGCGACACCATGGACTGCAGCATGCCAGGCCTCCCTGTTCATCACCAACTCCCAGAGTTTACCCAAACTCATGTCCATTGAGTCAGTGATGCCATCCAACCATCTCATGCTCTGTCGCCCCTTCTCCTCCCGCCTTCAATCTTTCCTAGCATGAGGGTCTTTTCAAATGAGTCAGCTCTTCACATCAAGTGGCCAAAATATTGGAGTTTCAGCTTCAACATCCGTCCTTCCAATGAATACCCAGGACTGATCTCCTTTAGGATGGACTGGTTGGATCTCCTTGCTGTCCAAGGGACTCTCAAGAGTGTTCTCCAACACCACAGTTCAAAAGAATCAATTCTTCAGTGCTCAGCCTTCTTTATAATTCAACTGTCATATCCATACATGACTACTGGAAAAACAATAGCTTCGACTAGATGGACCTTTGTTGGCAAAGTGTCTCTGCTTTTGAATATGCTATCTAGGTTGGTCATAACTTTCCTTCCAAGGAGTAAGTGTCTTTTAATTTCATGGCTGCAGTCACCATCTGCAGTGATTTTGGAGCCCAAAAATATAAAGTCTCTCACTGTTTCCACTGTTTCCCCATCTATTTGCCATGAAGTGATGGGACCAGATGCCATGATCTTAGTTTTTTGAATGTTGGGCTTTAAGCCAACTTTTTCACTTTCCTCTTTCACTTTCATCAAGAGGCTCTTTGGTTCTCCTTCACTTTCTGCCATAAGGGTGGTGTCATCTGCATATCTGAGGTTATTGATATTTCTCCCGGTGATCTTGATTCCAACTTGTGCTTCCTCCAGCCCAGCATTTCTCATGATGTACTCTGCATATAACTTAAATAAGCAGGGTGACAATATACAGCCTTGATGTACTCATTTTCCTATTTGGAACCAGTCTGTTGTTCCATGTCCAGTTCTAACTGTTGCTTCCTGACTGCATTCCTGATTTCTCAAGAGGCAGGTCAGGTGGTCTGGTATTCCCATCTCTTTCAGAATTTTCCACAGTTTATTGTGATCCACACAGTCAAAAGCTTTGGCATAGTCAATAAAGCAGAAATAGATGTTTCTCTGGAACTCTCTTGCTTTTTCGATGATCCAGCAGATGTTGGCAATTTGATCTCTGGTTCTTCGGCCTTTTCTAAAACCAGCTTGAACATCTGGAAGTTCACGGTTCACATATTGCTGAAGCCTGGCTTGGAGAATTTTGAGCATTACTTTCCTAGCATGTGAGATGAGTGCAATTGTGTGGTAGTTTGAGCATTTTTTGGCATTGCCTTTCTTAGGGCTTGGAATGAAAACTGACCTTTTCCAGTCCTGTGGCCACTGCTGAGCTTTCCAGATTTGCTGGCATATTGAGTGCAGCACTTTCACAGCATCATCTTTTAGGATTTGAAATAGCTCCACTGGAATTCCATCACCTCCACTAGCTTTGTTTGTAGTGATGCTTCCTAAGGCCCACTTGACTTCACATTCCAGGATGTCTGACTCTAGGTTAGTCATCACATCATCGTGATTATCTGGGTCATGAAGATCTTTTTTGTACAGTTCTTCTGTATATTCTTGCCACCTCTTCTTAATATCTTCTGCTTCTGTTAGGTCCATACCATTTCTGTCCTTTGTCAAGCCCATCTTTGCATGAAATGTTCCCTTGGTATCTCTAATTTTCTTGAAGAGATCTCTAGTCTTTCCTATTCTATTGTTTTCCTCTATTTCTTTGCACTGATCACTGAGGAAGGCTTTCTTATCTCTCCTTGCTATTCTTTGGAAGTCTGCATTCAACTGGGTGTATCTTTCCTTTTCTCCTTTGCTTTTCACTTCTCTTCTTTTCACAGCTATTTGTAAGGCCTCCTCAGAGAGCCATTTTGCTTTATTGCATTTCTTTTTCTTGGGAATGGTCTTGATCCCTGTCTCCTGTAGAATGTCACTAATCTCCGTCCATAGTTCATCAGGACCATCAGGTTCCATATAATATTTCAGATGGAGACGATAGTATCTACCAGATAGGATTGTTATGATGATTAAATGAGGTCGTGTTTCTAGAAATGCCTTGTAAGATACCTGGCACATGGCAAGTACTCAACACCTGTCCACTGAATAGAGAACCAGAGAGGACATATACCTAGGCAAGGTTTGGGCAGGTAGGTTCTAAGCCACTGCTTTCCCAAAAGCAAGGTTCTCGACATTCAATTAGAAGAGCTGGTAATTGTAGAGCCATCAGTGCCGGGTCATTTGTCTTGGAGACAGGAAGCTGATTGGGACTTGTTATGAGAAGATTTTATCCAGCAGCACCAGCTTGTTTAACATCAGTTCCTGTCACCTCAGTTTTCTGTGTTTCTCAAGTTCCCTGGGGGACTGTGACAGAGTTTGTTTTGGAGAAACAGGGAGAGCAGAGTCCAGGACACAGACTGGCCACAGCCAGAGGCCTTGATTCTATTCCTTGGACTATGACAGCTTAGGCTGACTCCTGCCGAGCGATGGGGAGCACTCTGGCAAGTGGAATAAATAGACCACCTTTAGACAGCAATGATGTGATGAACAGGGGCCTGAATAACTGCTTTGAGAGCACGAGGAGGGCACAGAAATGTGTGCTTGGGAGGGACAGGAAGGACTTCCCGAAGAAGAGCAGTCTTGAGCCTGGCTTTGAAGGATGAATAGGAGTTCAACAAGTAAGTCTAGGGAAAATAAACAGTGTATCCAAAGGCAGAGAGAAGTGAAATAGCATGGTGTATTTGGGTGAGGGATCCCATGAGGCTCATGTGAAGACTTTGTGAGGAGTGGACAGAAGGCTGGATGTGAAAAGGATTATGAATTTCCTTAGAGGACGAAACAAAGAGCATGGATTTGATCTTTAAAGAAATGGGGAGTATGAAGTTTTTAGCTGGGGCACAGTGACATGATTGGATTCATATTTTGGAAAGCTTATCTGGCTACACTGTGGGGAATGGGCTGTAGGAAGGGGAGACAGATGCATGGGAGCCAGTTAGGAGGCCCTGTTTATAGTTGAAGAAATGTAGTTAACAGTGATGTCATTAACTGATAGAGTAACATAAGGTGGGGAGTAGAGTTACATTGAGTTTAAGGTATACAAAAGATATCTGGTGAAAATGACAAAGGATGCTATTTATTTGCCCAGCATGGTTCTTTTCTTGAGATATTATTGATACATTATATATGTAAGTTTAGTATTCATATATATTGCTAAATAATTATCACAATACAACTAGTTAACTCCTCCATCATCTCATAAAATTATCTTATTTTTTGAGGTCAGTTCAGTTCAGTCACTCCGAACACTCTGTGTCCAACTCTTTGTGATCCCATGGACTGCAGCACACCAGGCTTCCCTGTCCATCACCATTTTTTGAGATACTAAGATTTAAGATCTATTCTTTTAACAATTTTTGAGTATATAACACTGGTAACTGGATTCACTGTGCTGTACATTAGAAACAGCCTTATGATGAAGAAACTGAGGTTCAGAAGGCTGAGTGACTTGCCGAGTCTAGTCTGACTTGAGACATCTAGTATTTGTGCTTGACCACTCTGCCAAGACAGACAGACAAAGCCTTTAGGGCAGGTCCCAGCATGCAAACCGTGAGGTACCTATCACTGTTCTGCAAATGGCCACCCAGAACTTAAACTGGCGCTGTGCCAATTTCCAACATCATTTCCTATCATCCCATTTTAAACCACTTCTAGGGGCTAATCTGGAGAAAGGTACATTCCAGCCTGTGAGGCTGTACACCACGTGACTGTTGACCACAGAAAAGATCCTCAGATCCCCTTCCACCTGACCAATACTAGAGGCTTCCATGGGGTGCCAAAGCTCCTCCCATTTGCTCTGGACCTAGGCCCCAGACCCATTCCCAGTGGCAGCTGAGAAAACGACTATAGTCACTGAAACACACAGAGAGGCGTGACACCATTTATGAAGAAGCGTCCAAGTGTTGGGGAGTGTTAGTACCTAGGGGAGGTCGATCAGGGAAGACTGTTTGGAATTGAGGTGCTTTGCCCATTTGCTTTTTTCCCGGTCTTAGACACCTCTCCTTGCAAGAAACAGCCCTTCAACAATTACCCCCAAATGGTCTTTCTTGGCTTCATTCTTTATTTGCCTCCTATTGACCACTTCCATCCTCAGGGGCTTTTCGGAGTCACTCCACGACCTCTGTGGTTTTAATTAACCAAGTGGTTTAGTGCCATCAGGCTCCTTCCATCAATTTATTAGTCATTTCCTTCTTGGGCTCATTAATGAACATACTTAATAACACTGTTTCCAGCCCCAAGTCTCTGGGGTCCTCCCCCCGCCCCCTCCCCCAATGCCTTTCTCCTTGCCAGGAAGTGCCAGCCATTCATACCTTGGCCCCTTCCTTCTGTACCAATTTGAAATTCATAAATATGAACTTACTCTCCAGAGTTGGAGAGGAGTCTCCGGGCATGTGTGTGGGTGTAGAGATGCATATGCATGTGCTAGCAAGGGAGAGGTGGGGGGAGGTGGACTCTGAGAGAGACAGACAGAAAGAGAACAACAGGGAAAGATAATGAAAAATTTTCCATAACAGGGTTTTTATCCGCAGGCCTTGTGAAAATCAGTCAATTACATATAATGCATATCCTTTATCCCCCTCATCCACGACCTGCTCTCAGTACTGTCACTTTGCCACCGCCCCCCTCCCAAACTATGAATCATAGCCTCGTAAAATGTCACAACTGGAAGAGGCCTTAAAGACCAGCTATCGCAAATTCCTAATTGTTCACATGAGAACACTGGGGCTCACAGGGGACCAGGCTATTTTTCACTGGGGTCACCAGTGTGAGAGGTATAAGACAGCTGTTGGCTGTTGACAACAGAACACACACACACACACACACACACACACACGGGCATCTTCCATCCAAACCGTAAGAGCAAATCTCTGCTCTGGGATTAAGAGAACAGATTTAGGAGCCTGCTGTTTAGGTCCAAAATCTGAGCTCTGTAATTCATCGCATTAGTTTCCTGGGGCTGATGTAACAAATTACCACAATCTGAATGGCTTAAAACAGCAGAAATGTATTCTTTCCCACTGCAGGAGGCAAGAAGTCTGAAATCTTGATGTTGGCAGGGTGGGTTCCTTTTGGAGGCTGTGAGGGAGAAACTGTCCCATGCGTCTCTCCCAGCTTCTGCCTATTATCCATGATATTCCTCGGTTTATGGACGTGTAACTCCAATATCTGCCTCCATTTTCACCTAGGCTTCTTCTCTGTATTTCTGTGTGTCTTCCCCTCTTCTATAAGGACATCAGTCATTGAACTTAGGCCCCACCCTAAATCCAGTATGATTTCATCTTAAGATCTTTAACTAGTTACCTCTGCAAATGTTTGTCACATTTTAAAGTTCCAGTTGGACGTGAATTTAGGGGGACACTATTTCACTCACTACAACCATGAAACCTCTCTGAGCCTCAGGTTCTGCTCATGTAAAATGGTAATAATAACACTCCTTATATTCCTTATTTGAGGTTTAGAAGATTAACTAAGTTAATAGATGATACGGCACTCAGAACATTGCCTGGCACCTAGTAAGCACAATACTGGCATTCCAGTCCCATTGACTCCTAAGCTTCTTGGAAAATTCTAGTCTTTTTTTTCCTTTCTCTCCTTCTCCTCCTCTCCCTCTTCCTCCTCCTCCTTCTTCTTTTTTTTTTTTTTTTGTTGTAATCTTTGTATCTCCTAGACTAAGAACAGTGTTTGGCATATAATAGGGCCTCATCAAATATTTGTGAAGTGAATACAAGAGTGTTTTCAAATCACATCCAAGGGAAGCCCATCTCCACAAGCTGTTGGAACCCTGAAGGATTTGCCCACACACTTCTCCAGCTGGAGAAGCTAGAAATCATCCAGTCCCTCGAGGAAACAACTGAAATGGCACGGGAGTTGCTGTGGGTGCAGGCATACAAACACTGATGATGGGCACCCCGGGGCCATCCACAGTACTAGGGGAGACCACAGATTAGGGATGTGTGAATCACTTATCTCTGTGGGTACAGCCAGAGCCATGGGATGGGAGGAGAGACAGAGAGGGGAGGCAGGTGGGCAGGCACCAGCTGCTGAATGACCGGGTCAGTGAGTACCAGCAGGTCTCTAAATACAATTCCCCAAAAGGGTTCTGGGGACATTGCTAGCAGGGCTAAGAGAAACAGTCATGGAGCTCCCTAAGGGCTGTGTCTTCAATTGGATATTGTCTCCCAAAGGATGCCCTTACTAGGAAAAGTGCCTGGCAGGGGCTGAGCCAGTGGCCCAGCTGTCCCACACGACTCAGCTACCTTTCACTCCCTCCCCCCTGGGCAGGAATTTGTTCCTGGAGTTTGAGTGGAAGAAGCCTCTGTATGTGTGTATGTATGTGTGTATGTGAGGTGTTGATGTACCTATTTGTTGGGGGCGGGGGATAGGGTGGAAGGTTGCTCTCCATGGCAGAAATGTGTAATCTAAGCCAGTTTCCAAGTCCAAGACTAGCAGGGAAATTGAGATCCCAAATTAGCATGGTCTCCTGAAGCCTTAGCTTGAATACATAAGGGTACACATGACAGGCGATGGGCCAGGGTGGGCATAGGGGAGAGACATCAGGGAACCTGGAACTGGGTCACCCTTAGTAGGAATGCAGGGCCACAGATCCATCCCCCACCGTCACTGCTGGGAGCAGATGCCAGGTGAGATGGCCAGCTGAGAGACAGTCAGTAGCTAGGATTTGGAGCTCAGTGTATGACCTGATTGGAAATTCAGTTGGTGGCCAGGGGGAGGGTTCAGAAATAGCTAACATTTATTGAGTATGTAATAGGTGCCAGGCCACATAGTGATAAACTCTTTACAAACACTGACCATTTGCTCCTCAGACTCTTCCTGAGATAGTTGCCAATGGTATCCCACGTTTTTGGTAAAAAAGCTGAGGCTTAGAGGGCACAAAGCTAGGAAGTGTTAGCGCCGGGACCGAAGCAGCTTGACTGCAAACCCAGTGATCTTCACCATTAAGCTGTATTGTCCTCAGAATAAGGCCCATCCTAAGGCCCATCCTGAGGCCCGGGTACAAGGCGGAGGCTGTGGCCAATGCGAGGGGTTTGGTCTTCAGACAAATTTGCGGGGCGGGGGGGTTTACTTATTCGTGATTAGTCTGCCCGCGTCTCCGTTTTTGATTAATCGTTGCAGCAAAAAGGTAAGAATTATATGTGGGGTAGCGCCCCCTTGTGGGTAGAGTGATAAATAAGGTATTACATTTTAGAAGAATTTTTTCTTTATGGATTTTTCCTTTTCTGAATGCGTGGTCTGGCCAGGTGGCTTGCAGTCCCAGGAGGACTGACTGATGAAAAGAACATAGTAGTCACGAAAGTGCTGAGAGAAAGGCTGAACTGAAGACTTGGGTCTGAGGTCTAAGCATATTAGATGCTTAAAAGTAAGGATGCCAAGAGGGAATTGAGAGAAGAAACCAAGAGATCAGGGTCGGTTTCTCAGAAAAACTGAGAAAACAGAAGTGAAAGAAAACCTGGTCAGAAAACCCCCTAGGTCTCACCTGTTATGATAATAAGCCTATGTTATTATCAATCAGTAAGTGTTTAATAATAGTACGTGCTACTAATGGTAGTAATTCACATTTATGAATTCCTTCTAGTGATGTTTTTTTTTAATATTACAGTCCTTATTAAAATCCTGCACAGTAAAAATGATTCTTTCCATTGTACAAGTGAGGAAGCTGAACCTCAAAGGATAAGTGATTTGAGCAAGCCACACTAGGAAATAACAGAACCTGGATCTAAACCCCGATCTATCTGGCTTCAGAGCCCAGGTTTTTTCTATTGTACAATATTTCCCCTTAAATTGTCATTGTGCTGTGCTCAGTCACTCAGTCGTGTCTGACTCTTTGTGACCCTATGGACTGTAGCTCACCAGGCTCCTCTGTCCATGGGGATTCTCCAGGCAAGAATACTGGAGTGAGTTGCTATTTCCTCCTCCAGGGGATCTTTCCAACCCAGGGATCAAACCCAGGTCTTCCGTATTGCAGACGGATTCTTCACCACTGAACCACCAGAGAAGCCCAAGAATACTGGCGTGGGTAGCCTAGTCCCTTCTCCAGAAGAACTTTATGACCTAGGAATCGAACCAGGGTCTCCTGCATTGCAGGCAGATTCTTTACCAGCTGAGCTACCAGGGAAGCCAACTTGTCATTAGTATCTGCTGATTCTATCACCTTTTAAGCTTCATATGGTAGTTATTACATGTCTTCCGAGTGCCTGGCACTGCTTTAGACTTATTTAATTCTCACAACAACCCTAGGAGGCACATACTATAATTATACTCTTTCTATAGATTAGGAACCTGAAGCACAGAGAGGGTATGTAACTTGCCAAAGGTCACACAGCTAGCAACTGGCTTCTAATTCATGTCTGTCTGACTTGAGGGATTGTGTTCTTAGCACTTTAATATACTGCCTCTCCAGAGACGAAGCAGCGCCCCCAAAGGTCCCAAAGGCACATTTCGTTCTATAGATGTTCTCAGAGTCAACTTGAGGACTCAACTGACCAGATATGACATATCTCAAATAGCGCCCTCTCCTACTGCTTCCCTCTGTATTTTCTTACCTGACTTCACTTGTCTTCACAGCACATATCACTTGCTGATATTATGATTTCTTTTATTTTTCTTCATTGTCTGCCTCTTCCACCAGAATGTGAGCTTCTTGAAGATAGGGAATTTGGTTCATTTGCTCTACACTCAGCCCATAGGATGGTGTCTGGAAAATGGCAGGTGCTCAACAAATGTGGACAGGCTGAATTCGAGCCTGCAGGTTCTTCTCCTGGTGTCTGGTTCTTCTCCTGATCTCTCTGTTAGGTCAAAACTGAACCAGACAGACTTTTTTTTTTTTTGAAGACCACCTACAAGTCACCATAGCCAGAAGATATTTCAATCCCCCAATTATTGGACTTCTTAGGAGCCCAGTTGACTCCCGCATTTTTCATTCAAGAAATATTTCTTGAGCATCACCTAGCTGTTAACAGACTCTGAAGGCAGACTGCCTGACCTTGAGTCTCCACTCTACCACTGGCCAGCAGCAGGACTCTGAGCCACGTACTTAACCTGTCTGTAATTTCATTTCCTCATCTATCAAAATGAAGAAAATAAGAGTGCTAATCACATTCAGTTGTTGATGAGAATTAAATGAGCTAATATTCTTAAAGCTCTTAGAATATACTAGGTGTGTATTTGTTAATTAAAGCCACGAGGAATACAACAGTGATCAAAATAAACAAAAAGTATGCCCTCTTGAGGCTTACTAAGTGGTAGGAGAGATAGAAAATAAATAAATCCACAACTTTGCTGCCTTTTTCTCTTCTACCTAGCCAGCCATTACATACTGAAATTCCTGAACAATCATTTTCTCTGCCTCTTCTACTCATTCCCTCTTTGTTTCTCTTCCTTTCCTCTCTTCCTTTCACAACTCTCTCTCTCTCTCTCACACACACACACACACACACACACACACACACCAGTGATTCCCACACAGTTATCATGTTCAGAGCAGAGCAGAGCCTGGTCCTGGATTCGGACTGCCTCTGCTTAAATCTTGTCTCTGCAATTTACCAGCTGTATGATCCCGGGTAACACATTTAACTTCTTTGGACCTTAATTTCCTCATCTTTCAAATGAGGCTAATAAAGCACCAAATTCACAGGGTTACCATAAGAATTAAATTACAGTTGTTAATCCACATAACTCTCTTAGAACAGCCCTGGCACCTCAGTTCAGTCAGTTCAGTCGTTCAGTCGGGTCCAACTCTTTGCCACCCCATGAATCGCAGCATGCCAGGCCTCCCTGTCCATTACCAACTCCCGGAGTTCATTCAAACTCACGTCCATCAAGTCGGTGATGCCATCCAGCCATCTCATCCTCTGTCGTCCCCTTCTCCTCCTGCCCCCAATCCTTCCCAGCATCAGAGTCTTTTCCAATGAGTCAGCTCTTCACATCAGGTGGCCAAAATATTGGAGTTTCAGCTTTAGCATCAGTCCTTCCAATGAATACCCAGGACTGATCTCCTTTAGAATGGACTGGTTGGATCTCCTTGCAGTCCAAGGGACTCTCAAGAGTCTTCTCCAACACCACAGTTCAAAAGCATCAATTCTTGGGTGCTCAGCTTTCTTCACAGTCCAACTCTCACATCCATACATGACCACTAGAAAAACCATAGCCTTGACTAGACGGACCTTTGTTGGCAAAGTAATGTCTCTGCTTTTGAATATGCTATCTGGGTTGGTCATAACTTTCCTTCCAAGGAGTATGTGTCTTTTAATTTCATGGCTGCAGTCACCATCTGCAGTGATTTTGGAGCCCAGAAAAATAAAGTCTGACACTTTCCACCGTTTCCCCATCTATTTCCCATGAAGTGATGGGACCAGATGCCATGATCTTCGTTTTCTGAATGTTGAGCTTTAAGCCAACTTTTCCACTGTCCTCTTTCACTTTCATCAAGAGGCTTTTTAGTTCCTCTTCACTTTCTGCCATAAGGGTGGTACCATCTGCATATCTCAGGTTATTGATATTTCTCCCAGCAATCTTGATTCCAGCTTGTGCTTCATCCAGTCCAGCATTTCTCATGATGTACTCTGCATATAAGTTAAATAAGCAGGGTGACAATATACAGCCTTGATGTACTCCTTTTCCTATTAGGAACCAGTCTGTTCCATGTCCAGTTCTAACTGTTGCTTCCTGACCTGCATACAGGTTTCTCAAGAGGCAGGTCAGGTGGTCTGGTATTCCCCTCTCTTTCAGAATTTTCCACAGTTTATTGTGATCCACACAGTCAAAGGCTTTGGCATAGTCAATAAAGCAGAAATAGATGTTTTTTCTGGAACTGTCTTGCTTTTTCGATGATCCAGCGGATGTTGGCAATTTGATCTCTGGTTCCTCTGCCTTTTCTAAAACCAGCTTGAACATCTGGAAGTTCATGGTTCCCATATTGCTGAAACCTGGCTTGGAGAATTTTGAGCATTGCTTTACTGGCGTGTGAGATGAGTGCAATTGTGCGGTAGTTTGAGCATTCTTTGGCATTGCCTTTCTTGAGATTGGAATGAAAACTGACCTTTTCCAGTCCTCTGGCCACTGCTGAGTTTTCCAAATTTACTGGCATATTGAGTGCAGCACTTTCACAGCATCATCTTTCAGGATTTGAAATAGCTCAACTGGAATTCCATCACCTCCACTAGCTTTGTTCGTAGTGATGCTTTCTAAGGCCCACTTGACTTCACATTCCAGGATGTCTGGCTCTAGGTGGGTGATCACATCATCGTGATTATCTGGGTTGTGAAGATCTTTTTGTACAGTTCTTCTGTGTATTCTTGCCACCTCTTCTTAATATCTTCTGCTTCTGTTAGGTCTATACCGTTTCTGTCCTTTATCGAGCCCATCTTTGCATGAAATGTTCCCTTGGTATCTCTAATTTTCTTGAAGAGATCTCTAGTCTTTCCCATTCTGTTGTTTTCCTCTATTTCTTTGTATTGATCACTGAGGAGAAGGCTTTCTTATCTTTCCTTGCTATTTTTTGCAAGTCTGCATTCAGATGCTTATATCTTTCCTTTTTTTCTTTGCTTTTCGGTTCTCTTCTTTTCACAGCTATTTGTAAAGCTTCCCCAGACAGCCATTTTGCTTTTTTGCATTTCTTTCCCATGGGGATGGTCTTGATCCCTGTCTCCTGTACAATGTCACGAACCTCCGTCCATAGTTCATCAGGCACTCTGCCTATCAGATCTAGTCCCTTAAATCTATTTTTCACTTCCACTGTATAATCATAAGGGATTTGATTTGATTTTGTTAGGTACTAGTGAGTACCTAATAAATGGTAGTTGTTTTTATCTATATGGTAAAAAGTCCCAAATCTCTCCTCTGAGTTCCAAACCACATATCCATCTGTCTTCTGGGCATCTTCAATTGGATATCTCAAAAACTCTTCAAACTTGAAATATCTGAAAGCCAAGTTCATAACCCCTCCACATCTCCCAAAGTAGTCCTCTTCTAGGGCTGTTGCATTCATGAATAACACCATCAACCACACACTTACACAAGTCCTTTCCTAGTAGTTGGACTTCCCTGATGGCTTAGACAGTAAAGAATCTGCCTACAATGCAGGATTGTATTGGGTCCTTTCCCTGGGTCCTTTCCCTGGGTTGGGAAGATCCCTTAGAAGAGGACATGGCCACCCGCTCCAGTATTCTTGCCTGGAAAATCCGCATGGAAAGAGAAGCCTGGTGGGCTCCAGCCCATGGGGTCACACAGAGTTGGACACGACTGAGTGACTGAGCACAGCACTGCGCCCTCGTAGTTTTTGCCCTTTCCTCTCATTCAGTCCCCATCGTTAATCAGTCAGCAAGTCTTGTGTAAGGAGTGTGAAGAGTTAATATCATGGTTAAGAACAAAGACTTTGAACGAACTTGTGGGCAAAGCAGGGGAAGGAGAGGGTGGGATGAATTGAGAGAGCAGCACTGACGTATATATATTACCGTATGTAAAATAGATAGCTAGTGGGAAGCTGCGATATAACACAGAGAGCTCAGCTCAGTGCCCTGTGACGATCTAGAGGGGTGGGATGAAGAGGGTGGGAAGAGGGTTCAGGAGGGAGGGGTTATATGTATACCTATGGCTGATTGCATGTTGTACGGCAGAAACCTATACAACGTTGTAAAGAAAATTTCCTCCAATTAAAAAATTTTAAAGAAATTTCAAAATTTCTTAAAACAAAACCCAGAGACTTTGAAAGCAAATGTGGTCAAAAATCCTAGTTCTCCCACTTATTAGCTGCATAGTCAGCTTTCTCTGAGTCTCAGTTTCTTCATCGGCACAATCGGGGCCAATAAGGATATGTCATTCATTGGATTGTTATGAGGACTAAATGAATCGGTACTTATAAATGTCTCAGAACAGTGCCTAGGACATAGAAAGCACGCAATAACTGCTAGGTGCTTTTTTAAAATTAGTGTTTTTTTTTTGGTAAATTGTGATCACACCCCTATGTGTTTTCTTACTCTGTAGAACTGCAGGAAATGAATGTGTGAAATGCTAGTGCTGAAATCCGTATGGTAAATCCACCAATGACCTTAAATCAAACAGACCCTCCTCTGTATTCCATATTTGTTAGAGGGGGGTTGGTCCTGACCTGGTACCTGGTAAAACCTGTTACTTAAAGGAGACAGAAGCTGGCCCAGAGTAAAATGATTTGAAACATGAATTCAGAGTAAAATTTTATTCACTGAAAAACCTACTATGTGATAGCCACTGAGGGGATAAATGAATCAGACCCAGGCTAGCCTTCAAAGACCTCCCAGGATTTGAAGACTGAGCAAGAACTGTGGAGGATTTAAGGCATAGCACCACTCCCTCCCGCCCCCAAAAGGCCATGACCTAAGTGAGTCACTAAAGATTGCTCAGCACCAATTCCCTCATCTCTGCAATTGGACATTTGCTGGACTAATCTCTCTATTAAAAACCTCACTTATCTGCTCCAGCACCCCTGCTCCATCACAGTCCCAGATCTTGAGTCACACAAGCCAAGGGGCAAATCCCAGCTTTGCCACTTAGTCGCCGTGTACCTTGGAGGTAGTCACTCAGCCACTCTAAGCCTCTGTTGCTTCGTTTGTACACTAGAGTTAATAATAGTACCTACCTCACAGAACTGTGGAGGACTCAAAGAGCTCATCCGTATACAGCAGTGAAAACAGTGCAAAGAGTAAGAGCTCCATTCCTATTGGCCATTATTCTTACCTCCAAGTGTACAGAACTATTCTGAGAAGGAATGGAAAAGGCCACAGGAACGTTCGTATATTGAAAACCAGGAAGAATGTTCACAAAAGAAAATACTGTCTGATCATAGCCCAGGTTTATGACACAATTCCCGGGGCAAGGAGGGGGTGGGGGTGGGGGTGGGTGCTCGGTCATAACAAGGCTCCCAATATGAAAAGTGGAGCTAACATAGGGGCTGAAGATAATGAAATTAGAGATCACAAAGTCCTGGCTTTGAACCCCACTTTGTATTCCAGGAAGGCTTCCCTGGTGGCTCAGATGGTAAAGCGTCTGTCTGCAATGCAGGAGACCCGGGTTCCATCCCTGGGTTGGGAAGATCCCCTGGAGAAGGAAATGGCAGCCCACTCCAGTATTCTTGCCTGGGAAATCCCATGGACGGCAGAGCCTGGTAGGCTACTGTCCATGGGGTTGCAAAGGGTCAGACACAACTGAGCGACTTCACTTCACTTATATTCAAGGAAGAGTTTCTAGAGGTGACATATTTCTTCCACAGTAGTTTGCAGCTCAGATATGCTGTCATTAGGGGGGAAGTGGCCCTGGTTTGGGGTCTCATGGGGCATATAACCAGGATTTTCAGACTTCTTTGGTGGTGGGACAGAAATAGTATTTTTTTTTTCACTCAGTTTTCTTGTGGCTATTGTTTTGTTTGTCTGTAAGCAGGTGATGTAGGGTAATTGCTCCAAATAGGGTCTCTGGAGCCAGATTCCCTGGGTTCAAATTCCAGCTGTGCCACTTACTTACTCTGTGACTTAGGTTTTCTGAGCCTCAGTTACCAAACAGTAATAATAACGTACCTCACAGGATGGCACTGAGGATAAAATGACATCAGTTCAGTTCAGTTGCTCAGTCGTGTCCGACTCTTTGCGACCCCATGGACTGCAGCACGCCAGGCCTCCCTGTCCATCACCAAATCCCAGAGTTTACTCAAACTCATGTCCGTCGAGTCGGTGATGCCATCCAACCATCTCATCCTCTGTTGTCACCTTCTCCACCCACCTTCAATCTTTCTCAGCATCAGGAATCAGCATCTTTTCCAATGAGCCAGTTCTTTGCATCAGGTGGCCAAAGTATTGGAGTTTCAGCTTCAACATCAGTCCTTCCAATGAATATTCAGGACTGATTTCCTTTAGAATGGACTGATTGGATCTCCTTCCAGTCCAAGGGACTCTCAAGAGCCTTCTCCAACACACAGTTTAAAAGCATCAATTCTTCTGCGCTCAGCTTTCTTTATAGTCCAACTCTCACATCCAGACATGACTACTGGAAAAGCCACAGCTTTAACTAGACGGACCTTTGTTGGCAAAGTAATGTCTCTGCTTTTTGATATGCTGTCTAGGTTGGTCATAACTTTTCTTCCAAGGGGCGAATATCTTTCGGGACAAGGCAACTGGAAGGAGTAGCAGCTACATGTGCAGTGTTTGTCATGGAGAATCCATGCTGTGCCTAATCCAAGCAGATTTTCTGAAGCAGAAGGAAATTTCTAGAGCTGTGGGCAGTGAGGCCACTGGAGTGAGGGGACAATAGCTACGCATAATCTACATGTGGAAGGTAGCACTAATGACTGATTCCAAGGTTCTTCCAGCCTTCTGCCCACTCCCACTCTCTTGCACTCAGTCGTTTCTCTTGTCTCACAGAGAACACGGAAACTATCATGTGCTACAGTCCCCCTCACCCCTCTATTCACACCTGCATCTCCCTTTATTATTCCCCTTTCCTCTTCAGGCTCGGCTCGCTGGCCCCTATCCATTCTTCATCCTCCATTACATGCTAAATGATTCCAGGACCTAGAAGGGATAGTCTCTGACAGGGGCGTATTCACACATGCCATACTGTTTCATTCTCATAGCGATCATCTGCAATGGGTTTCCTGATACCTCCTCTAAAGATGAAGAAACAGATTCAGAAAGGTTAGGCAACTCAGACAAGATCACACTGCAACGCTGAGGTTCAAACTTAGAAATTCCCAGCTAGTCAGCTCATTTGCCTTCCCCTGTACCAGAAAAGATCCCCAAAACATCTAAAAACTACTAGTTGAATAGAATTCTGCTCCTTTGGGACCTAACAGAGTTGGGAGTGAGTGGACTATACAATGCATTTTGGGGGAAATAATCTTTGTAGGAACAAGACTGGAAATGCCAGGCTGCTGTGCCCATTGGCAGAGCTACTGGGGGTATGGAGAGATCAAGCAGTAAAAATTAATGATGCAAAGACAAGTTGATTAAGAAAACCCTGCACATGTAGAGGGAAATATTGCACATTATCACTCCATCCCATAATTTATAAGGGATGAGTCTCGCAAGTGAGCGCCTGGACCTTCACCTAGTACAGGGGCCCTTCCAATTGTCCCACAGTACCAGAGTGGGTCAGACTGTAAAGACTCCAACTGCAATGCAGATCGCCTGGACCCCAAGATCCCCTGGAGAAGGACATGGCAACCCACTCTAGTATTCTTGCCTAGGAAATCCCATGGACAGAGGAGCAAAAGATTGTCAGTATGAGCTGTGAATTCTTGGCCTCAGGAGGAGAGGAATTCGATCCAGGGCCAGTGATGAGGCTTGATCGCTCAGAGCTTTTGTGTAATAAAGTTTTATTAAAGTATAAAAGAGATAGGGAAAGCTTCTGACAGACATCAGAAGGGGGCAGAAAGAGTGCCCCCTTGCTAGTTTTTAGCAAGAAGTTACATACCTATTAGCAAGATGCTAATTAGGGAAAGGAAATGTCTCAGAACTCAGAGAGTGGCACCAGGCCCCTCACCCACAACATGCATTTTGAGATAGCATTGGCACAAGGTAAGTCATAAAACAATTGACATGAATCTTGAAGAAAGACAGGTTTCCGAGCAAACACATAGTTTCATTAAAATAGCTTAAGAGAACATTTCCATGGGTAAAACATACTGGTTTGTTGAGTGATTATTGGTTCTGAGTTTTAGGCAGAACAGACTTGAAGAAAGACAGATTCTAAGGTAAATGCATAGTTCATTAACATAGCTTTAAGAAAAACACTTCCATAAGAAAAACACACTGGTTAGCTCAAGGTTTCAGAAAAGTTAAGTTCAGGTGGAACCAGGTTTCCTTCTGGCAACACAGAATTTTAAAAGAAACCTCCTTTTAAATTTGTAGAGAAGGGAAAGTAAATCTGACACTTGTTTGTTTCCAACTCTATGGAGTTGGTGATGGACAGGGAAGCCTGGTGTTCTGCAGTCCATGGGGTCGAAAAGAGTCAGACACAACTGAGTGACTGAATTAAAGTGAAAGGTTACTCCAGCCCCCATCCAGAGCTTTTCCAGACACCTTGTATGCTATGGTTTGTCATGGATTTTCCTCTCCCACTATCCTAATGTCTATGAATGCAGTGAACAATCAGCAGGTCTGTTTGGACTGGAAGCTTCCTGAAGACAGGATCAGGCTGGTGTAGTTAGTTCTCTCCCTGGAGGCAGCAGAAGCACAGAGATGCCTTGATGGCATTGCCTCCTGCCATCCTCTTTTCTGCCACTTGGGGGCAACATGGAGGCTCATAAGTCCCTCTTTGGCTTGTCCTCATCTTTCCCATGGCAACCCACTCCAGTGTTCTTGCCTGGAGAATCCCAAGGAGGGCGGAGCCTGGTGGGCTGCCGTCTATGCGGTCGCATAGAGTCGGACAGGACTGAAGCGCCTTAGCACCAGCAGCAGCAGCATCTTTTCCACTTGTTGAAATGTGTCTTAAATTTTCCTGTTTCCCTTTCTACTCTCTCCTCTTTTCTCCTCCTCCACTTCTCCCTCTTCTTTCTCTTCAGTTCTGTCTTTTTCTGTTTCTCTACCTCTCTTTCCCTCTTTAAATAAATATCTCAGTAAGTATCTATTTCTATCTATCTCTCTGCCTTGTGTATATGTGTCTCTCTTCTCTCTGCATGTCTGTCTGTCTGTCTCTCTCTCCCTCTCTCTTCCTCCCTCTTTCTCTCCCTCTCTCTCTTCTCACTGATTCTTACTCTTACACCCTGAGTGTTTCTCAGGATTTCTTAAACCCTGTGGAATTCCTTCACAGCAGATGGAGAATGTGAGAAAGTGCTCGAAGGAGGTGGCAGTGGTTGGGGATGAGAAAGATTTACTGCAGCCAGAGAAAGAGCTTGTCTTCTCTCCATCTCTAAATGGCCTGAAACAAGTCCTTTGGATTCAGCCTCTGCCCCCTCAACTACCAACTTCAGAAGATGCCCTGCCATCTATCACAGCCCCTCTGCCCCATGAGAAACCGTGTGTCCTCCAGGTTGCAAAAGGAGCCTGGGAGGTGGATTTCATCACAAGCCAAGGGGGCCTATGGCAGATGGTGTAGTGTGTGTCACTAGGAACAAGGGATAAGATACCTTTCCATACATATGGCCCCAGGACTTCTTCCACTCATCCAGTGTTCACAGGAACATACTTAGAAAATATCCCAAGGACTCCTGATGTCAGGGACATAATATTTGAATCAAGCCTTGGCTCAGATGCTTCTTTATGTCACCCTAAACTGCCAATCTCATCCTCACGCCCTGACCCAGGCACTTGGCTTACAGAGAAGCTCAAGCTTCAGGCAGGAGGCATGCCTATGACCTTTATGAACTCCTCCAATGTTGGACTCCTCTGATCATATGCTATGTTTAGGTTCAACACCTGTTTTGCAGCACAGTTCTGCCTCCCCCCCATCAGCCCTGGGGTGCTGGTGTGATAAGAACCCTGAAATTGAAGCCAGAAGCCTTAGTTTAGGGTTCCAACTCCCACAGCCTTCCTCCATTGCTACAGTGGCCCCCAGTGGTTTTAGGAAGGATCTCCCAGGTGAACAACCCTTTCAGAAGGAATGTGTGTGCGTGTGTGTGTGAGTGTGTATCCCAATTATTGACTCATTTTCATTACAGTGTTAAACTATGAACTGTGTACAAAAAGAAAATGGGCTGCAGACTCCTGATGTTTATGGCTGATACCCGATTATAAAGCTGAAACGAAGTTCCAAATGAAGTGTAAAACAAAGCTCCAAAACCAATAAAAATCAAATGAGCAACAATGATTTTAACAAGGTGGATGATGTTGTTTTTCTAAAATTAAATGGCTATTTAGACCGTGACTGCAGTACCGACTGGGTTACAGGTTCTTTTGAGTTCCTTGTACTGTGTTACTGAGTGCCAGGCGATGACTCAGCTTTCATATCACTTTTTCTTTCCTATTAGATCTACTGCTAAACTGTCATTCCTACAGCCCTCAGGGACATCATCTGGCCTTCACTGGGACTAAACCATCATTTATGTATTAAGTCTTCCTATGTTCTCTTCTCATTAGTCCTTGACAATGCAAGTAGGACAATGTGATGCTAATGAGATCTTTTATACAAACTGTGGCAGAAATTGCTAGTTATCTGCCCCACAAACCACCCTCTTCCTCCCATAGTGTGCCCAACTCAAACACTACTTTCCCTGGCCTGCCTTGTGGGTAAGCATTACCATACCACAAAGCTCTGGCCAATGAGATACAAGTGGAAGTGCTCCTAAAAGGAGTGGGGACTGTCTTTCCTTTGCTTTTTCCTTCCTATTACTTCTTGAAATGAGCAAGTGTTAGCTGAGCTATAGCAAGCAAGTTGGATCATGAGGATGAATGCCAGACTCTAAGGACGACCCAGCAGAGAGCTAGGAATTACAGTCCCTAACAACTTCATGGAGTTACCATATCAAACCTACACATCTGATCTCTGGACTTCTTTGACATGATAGAGAACTAACCTTCTATCTTATTTAAACTAGTCTCATTTTAGATGACTTGTTGCACGCAGCCTAACCTGATCCTAATAAACCAAGGCAGATATAAATGAGGGTCCAGAAATTTTATGGCTGCCCTTAATTTTATAAAGTAGCCATCTAGATGGATGATTCCGAATAGGCTTCTAGCATACATTTTAGATTTTTATTGTAATAAAAACACAATTTTAAAAATTATCACAGAAAACACCCTAACTCCTAAGAATATTCCGTACCTTGACAGATCGCCAGAGCCTGGGAGAAACTTTGGCTTAGTAGTTATGACCCAGAAAGGATCTAGGACCCCAAGACTCAGGTGATGAGGTACAGGCCTTTGAACTTCTATTAAGGATCACTTGACCTTGAGCTTATGCTCAGGCCAGCAGAGGGCTCAGTGGGAAGCTTAGGAGAAGAAGGCATCAGCTTGGGAAAGAGGGTCAACAGCAGTGCCATCCTACCAAAACCTATTCCGCAGCCTTTCTCAGACCCAGCTCCCTTTGCGTTTGCCCCACGTAGCTGCACAGAAGACAGCTTTTGATAGAATGAGAAGCCACAAGCCAAGAGAGTGACTGTCATTGCTTCCTAGAACGCCAGGGGCGTAAAGCAGGTGACAGGAAGGTTGGGGCCAAAACACTAGCCAGGAAGGGTCAGCTTTCTATCCCTCCATGGGGCCCCAGCTGCTGGACTTAGCCATGGCCCCGGAAACTTGACTCCTGTGACTGAAATCCCCATGCTAATTTCAAATTTAGCCCTGGGCCTTGGGCCACTTCATAAACTGCCTCCTCATTTGTTCCCCTCCCCACCACTGCCTCAGGGTTCAGGGCCAGAGTTTGGTAGAAGAAGGAGGGAGCTACGAAATATGAACTTCAGTTTGGCCTGCTTAACTTGTCTCCAGAAAATAAATCTTAATCAAATCACTGGAGAGAGTTGCTTCTGCTTTCACCACAATTCTTTCTCTCTCTGCTCCCTTTGTCCCCCTTCCACTCCCACCACCCTTTCTGCTTTCCTGGAGTCTTTGCCCTTAGCCAGCCTGCCTTCCCTTCCCCTGCAGCCTGTGCTGGGCCCCACGGGGTGAAGTAGTGGAAAAAGCACGTGTTGGGGCTACAGAATGAAAGTTAATCCCGGATCTACCACTAACTAGCTGTGAGATCCAGGGCAAGTTGCTTCAATCCTCTGGGTCTGTTTCCACTCCTGGAAAATGGGGCTAGTAAGTCTCCTAATAAAGCTGCCATCACGATTTAATTGAGACAAAATGCATGCTTCCAACACCTAGTAGGGGCTTTCAATCAATACTTGTGTGTGTGTGTGCACATGTGCATGGGTGTGTAGCCCCCACTAGCCACAGCTATTCCCCAAACCTGCTGCCAGCCTGAGTGTATGCCACCTGCTGCCAACCAGAAAGCAATGAATCATTCCTGACTCATTCTTCTACCTTCTCTTCCACCTGCAATCCATCACCAACCAAATCCTGTCCATTTTACCTCCCAGTCTTGCTCAGATACTGTCCCATAATACCAGGGACCTCCAGCACTGCTTTAAAAAGTTGCAGTTTTACATAAATGGCTGTGATCATTCATGCCCATCTCCTTTCTCATCACTGTATTCCCAGTGCCTAGCACAATGCCAGTTAGGTGCTAAATAGATACTGTTGAATGAATGAATGAGGTAGAGGTAAGCTATTTGAGACTCAGAGAAGTTAAGCAACTTGCCTAGAGTCACACAGTAAGCAGCCATGCCATGATGTGAACTAAGATTTGTCCAGTTCTCAAGTTGGTGCTCTTAACCATAGTTTTAACAGTAATGAGGCTGCCATATCAACAGGGTGGGCCATGGTACAGGTGTAAGGTAGGGCAGATGTATGTTGGTATGTTTTTGTATGTTTGGTATGTTTTTGCTTGGGGACTGGACTTGAACTCTTTCCCTTTCCTGGTTAGGGATTGCATCAGTGTAAATCTTGATCAGGATTCTAATTTGGCCAAGATGGGGTCTTAACCCTTTTCTATGTCCATGCCACATTGATGTGGACAAAGTATAAGTGTGTGTGTGGCGTGGGGGGGGTGGAGGGTGGGGATCAAGGAAAAGAAAAAGGCATAGAGCTGGTACAATGGAGCGACATATGGATCCATACAGAGGTTGCCTGAAGCCTGAAGGTGGTAAGGATGGGGAGTTAGCACCACCTGGTGGACTCCAGGCTTCAAATAAAATATGAGAGGCGAGCAAAGTGTTGGAGAGTCTGGGCTGAAAATGCAGTAGGGTAGGAATAGAAATATATTCATTATTGAGAGCTTTCTGTGCTAGATGCTAGTTTAATCCTTAATCCTCACACCAAGCCAGCTCAGGAACCAAAGACCCGAGTGGTTAAGTGACTTGCGTGAGATCACACAGCTAAAGGGAGAGAGTTAGGACTTGGACCCACTTCTGACTTTCTAGAGTTCACCTTCTTTCTACTATGCCATATGCTGCATGATGAAAGCGTGAGGAGCCTAGGAAGGAAATCGTAAGGAAGAACAGAAGTCAAATCTCAGGTCAGTTCTGCTCAAGAAAGCAGCAGGCCACAGGCCTCTGGGCTCTGATGCCCTCAGGCTCCCTCTCAGTCTGCTGGTTAACAGCTGGCAATAATGTTAGGACAAGCTGTCACTTCCCAAGGGTCTGCCACAGTGGCCCGGTACCCTAGCCCCATGCCATCCCCTGCACTCTGCCTCCTCTTTGCAGCAAGTTCTTGATACCTTAGTGTCTCAAAATGCTAATGACCACTCTCTTGGATCCTTTTTCTGTCCCAGCATCTCGAGGGGAGGAAACTAAGAAAGTTTATAAAGGCCACCCACAAATCATAGGAATTTGGATTAAGTTAATTTGGATTGAGCGTCTATTCTAGTCTGGTTTTGTGCAATCTTTAAGGTTATGAAATAGACATGTACCTGAAATATTTAGCTCCCAACTCTACCACTTACCAACTGTGGGACCTTAGGGGAGTAACTTCCTTTCTGTGATTCTTGAGTTCCTCATCTGTAAATGGGGATAATCCTTCAGGGGCATTGGGAAAATTCAGAGAGGATATCTACCTATTACTATAACACAGTTCTGGTGCATGCAAGGCTATTATTAATGACCAGCCACATCCAGCATAACATATTCTGTTCTAACAGATCTTAATAGTTACCAATAAAATGTTAAAGGATTCCGTTTATTTATTCATTCATACATTCTGTGGTAAATATAATTAACAGTCTTATTATTCTATCAAGATACAATCCTTAAGAAACCCAACGATCAAATTTCTGAGTGATCAAACTCCTGAGAGAGCAGTTTGAGACAAAGAATGCATTGGAAAGGTGTAAGCACTTTCTGTCAAATAGATAAAATACATGAACTCTTACACGTGATAGGGAAACTGAGTTGTGGTACATATACACAATGGAATATTACTCAGCTATTAAAAAGAACGCATTTGAATCAGTTCTAATGACACGGATGAAACGGAGCCTATTATACAGAGTGAAGTAAGTCAGAAAGAAAAACACCAATACAGTATATTAACGCATATGTATGGAACTTAGGAAAATGGTAATGATGACCCTATATGTGAGACAAGACAACAAAAGAGACACAGATATGAAGAACAGACTTTTGGACTCTGTGGGAGAACGTGAGGGTGGGATGATTTGAGAGAATAGCATTGAAACATGTATATTACCATATGTGAAATAGATGACCAGTCCAACTTCAATGCATGAGACAGGGCACTCAAAGCCAGTGCAATGGGACAACCCAGACAGATGGGATGGGGAGGGAGGTGGGAGGGGTTTTGGGATGGGGGACACATGTACACCCTTGGCTGATTCATGTCAATGCATGGCAAAAACCACCACAATATTGTAAAGTAATTAGCCTCCAATTAAAATAAACAAATAAATTAAAAAACAATTTTTTTAACACACACACACAATAAATGGTCCAAAAGGCCTATAGTCTCATCCGTGAAATGTGTCCTTGTCAACATCTATAGCTTAACAGGCTTGATCCTCTCATGGTCACTGGATGCTCAGCTGAAGAGATCTGTGAAAATCTCACTTAGCTGAACAGTAGAGACCCCCCAACCCTGACTGTTTGATCTGGATAGAAGAAGACAGCACATAACACTCTGGAGGCTTCCAGAGATCACAGCTGGGCCTATAGGCTTTGAGGATGACATGGACCCTCAAGTCTTGGGAACTCTTGGGTTAAATGATCCCATAGCAAGGCATATAAGTGAAAGGGCAGTACCACAGCCACCAGAGACATTAGTGACAACTCCAGGGGAAATCTTTACAACACCATAGGATGAATGACTCCCTTTGCATTTATGCAGAACAACAGAAGAAAGGGGAAGATACCCTAGGTAAACAGGTAAATAGTACACTGTCTAGACCGTATGGCTTCTCAGGGCTGGCCAGAGTCTAGCCTAACTATCCAGGCCAGTCCATGACCTTGCTTGGTGGGTAGAGTGTTCTTCTGGTATGCCTGCAGTTATCAGTCCCTCCAGAATGGTCAGTGTTTCTAGTTAATCTGTGTGTGCAGAGTGTTCTTTCTGTCTGACAATCTCAACCATTGGCCATACCTTTGGATATCTCCTGAACCCTTCCTAGGCCTGTCTGATGTTTCTCCAGCTGGACATACAGCCTGAGAGTAGCTATGGTTAAGTTTGGAACAGAGGAAGATTGGGGATGGTTCAACAATTCCTTCTGGGACTCAGGGTCCTTTGGCCTGACCAATGTCCCATTAGCCAGGCCCCTCAAAGGAACTATCTCCCCTGAGAGGCAGAGATATACATCAGCCAGCTGCAGAGGGAGACCTGACCCACTTCAGCATGTACTCCAGGTGTCTTAGGCAAAAAAGGCTCCCCCTCCCTCAACCACAGCTTCTTCCCAGTAGAGCCTTGCCTACTAAACAACCTCTGTGGACCCAAGACTTGCCCCCTCTGACCTTCTGTGACAGCCACAGCCATCCAGTCACAATGGAGCAGGGTTCTACTGTCAGATACTCTGAACTCAAGGTCTTCTTTTTGCCATTTACCCAGCTGTATGACCCTGAGCAAGTTGCTTCACTTCTCTAAGACTTTATTTCCCTGTCTAAAATGGGGGTAATAATAGCACCCATTTTGTCGAGTTGTTGATGGGATTAAAAGAGAATTCATATAAACTAACCTTGAGCATAATCCAGTGTGTGTGTGTGTGTGTGTGTGTGTGTGTGTGTGTGAGTTGCTTGGTCATGTCCGACTCTTTGTGACCCCTGTAGCCTGGACTACAGTCTGTAGCCTGCCAGGCTTCTCCGTCCATGGCATTCTCCAGGCAAGAACACTGGAGTGGGTTGCTGTTCCCTTCTCCAGCAGATGTTCCTGACCCAGGGACTGAACCTGGGTCTCCTGCATTACAGGTGGATTCTTTACCATCTTAGCCACTGCTGCTGCTGCCGCTAAGTCACTTCAGTCGTGTCCGACTCTGTGGGACCCCATAGACGGCAGCCCACCAGGCTCCCCCGTCCCTGGGATTCTCCAGGCAAGAACACTGGAGTGGGTTGCCATTTCCGTCTCCACTGCATGAAAGTGAACAGTGAAAGTGAAGTTGCTCAGTCGTGTCCGACTCTTAGCAACCCCATGGACTGCAGCCTACCAGGCTCCTCCATCCACGTGATTTTCCAGGCAAGAGTACTGCAGTGGGGTGCCATCGCCTTCTCCGATCTCAGCCACTAGGGAAACCCTAATCCAGCATAATCTTGAGCAAGTTACTTAGCTTCTCTCTGCCTCAATTTCCTTGTCTTTAAAATAGAATGAATAGTAGTACCTATCTCATAAGGATATCATGAAAATTAAATGAGTTAAAATTTGGAAAGCACTTAGAGCAGAGATTGTTACAGAAGTGCTATATAGGTGTTTGTTAAATGAGTTAATGTCAGATTCTTCTTCATTAATTCCACAAATATCTACCAACTATCTATTATATGCAAGGTATTGTTCTTGTCCCTGCAGATGCAGAAATGAACAAAATCAGCAAAGTTTGTTACTTTTGTGGAGCTCAGAGTCCAGGAAAGTAAGACAAATGATAAATAAGCTAACAAAATAAACAAAATAAAGTAATTCCGAAGGAGAAATGAAACAATGTCATAGGAAAGAGAGTGATGGGGAGAACATGGGGCGGCCACTGTTTGATAAGGTGCTCAGACAAGGCTTTTATGAGAAGGTGATATATAAGCAGGGATCTGAGTATAAAAGCAGAGAGCAGGATCTTGGGAGACAGGTTTCCAGGCAGAAGGAAGAGATACCACAAAGGTCCTGAGGTATGGGGATCTTCTTGACCCAGATATCAAACCCATGTCTGTTGCATTGACAGGTGGATTCTTTACCACTGAGCCACCAGGGAAGCCTATGGTTGGAATAGAATAAGGGAAAGAAAAAGTAGTAGGAGATGACGACAAAGAAGGAGACAGAGACATGATCATATAGGACCCTGGAGGCCAGGTAAAGGAGTTTAAGTTTTATTATAAATGCTGTAAGGGCTTCCCAGGTGGCACATTGGTAAAGAATCTGCCTGCCAATACTGGAGACAGAAGAGATATGTGTTTGTCCCCTGGGTCAGGAAGATACCCTAAAGGGGGAAATGGCAACCCACTCCAGTATTCTTGCCTAGAAAATTCCATGGACAGAGGAGCCTGGCAGGCTACAGTCCATGGGGTCACAAAGAGTCGGACACGACTGAGAGATTGAGCATGAGCTCAATAAATGCAATAGGGAGCTAATTTCATAGTCTACTGCTTGTTTTACATTGGACCCAGTAATTGTCCAAGATTACGCAAAGAATTAGCAACAAACCTGAGATCAAGCCCAATCTTCCCATATTTCCCAACATCTTGCATTCAATTCCTGGCCACATCATATTCTGTGCAAATTATATTATAGCATAACATTGCAGATTCATTGAATACAGTTTCCATGAATGAAATTGATGACCTGAGGATGGGTTTCAGGTCATTTACTCAGCAAGTCCTACTGAGCACATAATAGAGTTCAGCCCCATGCTGGATACTGATGATGGGTAAGCACCATAGAGTTTTTACACAGAGAGGCACTGAAATCTGCCAGCCCAGCCCCTCTTTTTCAGGTCTCCTGGGTAGAACAAAGAATTTTTGCATTAGTAGGTAGGATGTGTGAGTCTGGCAGGAGGAAATTGGAACCTGGTTTTGCATACAAGCAGGCAGATGATATCAACTTGACATCAGTTCACTCGCTCAGTTGTGTCCGACTCTTTGCGACCCCATGGACTGCAGCACGCCAGGCTTCCCTGTCTATCCCCAACTCCTGGAGCTTGCTCAAACTCATGTCCATAGAGTCACTCATGCCATCCAACGATCTCATCCTCTGTTGTTTCCTTCTCCTCCTGCTTTCAATCTTTCCTAGCATCAGGGTCTTTTCCAGTGAGTCAGTTCTTCGCATCAGGTGGCCAAAGTATTGGAGTTTCAGTTTCAGCATCAGTCCTTCCAATGAATATTCAGGACTGATTTCCTTTAGGATGGACTGGTTGGATCTCCTTGCATTCCAAGGGACTCTCAAGAGTCTTCTCCAACACCACAGTTCAAAAGCATCAATTCTTAGGCGCTCAGCTTTCTTTATACTCCAACTCTCACATCCATACATGACTACTGGAAAAACTATACCTTTGACTAGACAGACCTTTGTTGGCAAAGTAATGTCTCTGCTTTTTAATATGCTGTCTAAGTTGGTCATACAATTTCTTCCAAGGCACAAGTGTCTTTCAATTTCATGGCTGCAGTCACCATCTGCAGTGAGTTTGGAGCCCAAAAAAGTTAAGTCTCTCACTGTTTCCATTGTTTCCCCATCTATTTGCCATGAAGTGATGGGACCAGATGCCATGATCCTAGTTTTCTGAATGTTGAGTTTTAAGCCAACATTTTCACTCTCCTCTTTCACTTTCATCAAGAGGCTCTTTAATTCTTCTTCGCTTTCTGCTATAAGGGTGGTGTCATCTGCATATCTGAGGGTATTGATATAGGGAATGAACTATATGGTGATTACCTTCTCAAGGCAACTAAAGGAAAAGCACTTATTTGTAAGGAAATGCTATCTCACATTGAAGAGTCTAGCGTTAGCCAAAGAGAAAACTTCACCCTGGTGCTGGTTTGTTCAGACTCTACTTTTATAATGCTCCACTAATTCAACCAAGCCTAGATGGGATATCCTGTCATTCCCTTCCCAGAGAGTAACTAATCTGGTATTTTCAAAAATTTCTAAAAATATTTATTACAAAAGATGAATAAGTTCAGAATGCATGAGAGGAACCAACAATTTGGCTTACAAAATATTGGTTTATGACATGTATTCTTTTGGGGTTAGTTAAATAATATATTTACTTTGTAAATCATTAAGAGAAATTGCAAGATTGTGAACAAGAAGTTGAAAATCACTTGTAACCCTCACAATCAACTATTAACTTTGTAGGTTTTTTTACTGTCTTTTCCCATGCATAGAAAAAGGTAAACAATTAAGACTATATTGCATATACAAATATACATCTTTTTTTCACTCTAAAATTGTGAATATTGTACCAACTCACTGCTGCTTTTGCTGCTAAGTTGCTTCAGTTGTGTCTGACTCTGTGCGACCCCAAAGACAGCAGCCCACCAGACTCCCCCGTCCCTGGGATTCTCCAGGCAAGAACACTGGAGTGGGTTGCCATTTCCTTCTTCAATGCATGAAAGTGAAAAGTGAAAGTGAAGTTGCTCAGTCGTGTCCGACTCTTATCGACCCCATGGATTGCAGCCCACCAGGCTCCTCCGTCCATGGGATTTTCCAGGCAAGAGTACTGGAGTGGGGTGCCATTGCCTTCTCCGACCAACTCACTAGATAGTCTCAAAGAAACATGATTTCACTACTTTCTGTATAATATTCCAATAAAACTCCATGCTGCTGTATAGTGGATGTGTGTGCTAAGTCATTTCAGTCGTGTTTGACTCTGTGCACAACTCTATTGGCTATAGCCCACCAGGCTCCTCTGTCCATGGGATTCTTCAGGCAAGAATACTGTAGTTGGTTGCCATGTCCTCCTCCAAGGTATCTTCCGGACTCAAGGATCGAACCCACATCTCATACATCTCTTGTATTAGCAGGGGAGTTCTTTACCACTAGCACCACCTGGGAAACAGTATAGTGTAGCGGTTTCCAAAGTGTAAAGATATTGTAGCATTTGCTTAAAAAAATAAAATAGTATTATTTTAGAAAGTGATCCATGGTCAAATGACTTTTCAAACCCCAGTTCAAACAGAAAATAAGTTTCTTTTCAGCAAGGCTGATCTCAGACCTTTATTACATCAATATGAATTGGACTCCCCAAGGGAATATGATATGGAGCATTTCCTGTTTGTTCATGGATCCCTTTTTACATGGAGTTTCTCATTGGACCCATGCTCTATAGAATAGTGAGATACTGCCCCAGTGTGGACATTTAGTATGTTGCAGTGTTCTACTCTTAAATCATTTTCATAACCCTACTTGCATAGACTCTGCGATCCCTTGTCCCACTGTTTGCGATTCCATGGACTGTAGCCTACCAGGCTCCTCTGTCCATGGAACTTTCCAGGCGAGAGTACTGGAGTTGGTTGCCATTTCCTTCTCCAGGGGATCTTCCCAACCCAGGGATTGAACTTGGGTCTCCCGCATTGCAGGCAGATGCTTTACCATCTGAGTTACCAGGGAAGCAAAGAGATCTTCACAACCCACATAATCACGATGATGTGACCACGCACCTTGAGCCAGACATCCTGGAATGTGAAGTCAAGTGCAGCTTAAGAAGCATCACTATGAACAAAGCTAGTGGAGGTGATGGAATTCCAGTTGAGCTATTTCAAATCCTGAAAGATGATGCTGTGAAAGTGCTGCACTCAATATGCTGGCAAATTTGGAAAACCCAGCAGTGGCCACAGGACTGGAAAAGGTCAGTTTTCATTCCAATCCCAAAGAAAGGCAATGCCAAAGAATCCTCAAACTACCACACAATTGCACTCATCTCACACGCTAGTAAAGTAATGCTCCAAATTCTCCAAGCCAGGCTTCAACAATACACGAACCATGAACTTCCAGATGTTCAAGCTGGTTTTAGAAAAGGCAGAGGAACCAGAGATCAAATTGCCAACATCTGCTCGATCATGGTAAAAAGAAGAGAGTTCCAGAAAAACATCTATTTCTATTTTATTGACTATGCCAAAGCCTTTGTCTGTGTAGATCACAATAAACAGTGGAAAATTCTGAAAGAGATGGGAATACCAGACCACCTGACCTGCCTCTTGAGAAACCTGTATGCAGGTCAGGAAGCAACAGTTAGAACTGGACATGGAACAACAGACTGGTTCCTAATAGGAAAAGGAGTACATCAAGGCTGTATATTGTCACCCTGATAATTTAACTTATATGCAGAGTACATCATGAGAAATGCTGGGCTGGATGAAGCACAAGCTGGAATCAAGATTGCTGGGAGAAATATCAACAACCTGAGATATGCAGATGACACCACCCTTATGGCAGAAAGTGAAGAGGAACTAAAAAGCCTCTTGATGAAAGTGAAAGAGGAGAGAGAAAAAGTTGGCTTAAAGCTCAACATTCAAAAAAACTGAGATCATGGCATCTGGTCCCATCACTTCATGGGAAATATATGGGGAAATAGTGGAAACAGTGGCAGACTTTATTTTTCTGGGCTCCAAAATCACTGCAGATGGTGATTGCAGCCATGAAATTAAAAGACACTTACTCCTTGGAAGGAAAGTTACGACCAACCTAGACAGCTTATTAAAAAGCAAAGACATTACTTTGCCAATAAAGGTCTGTCCAGTCAAGGCTATGGTTTTTCCAGTAGTCATGTATGAATGTGAGAGTTGAACTATAAAGAAAGCTGAGCACCAAAGAACTGATGCTTTTGAACTGTGGTTTTGGAGAAGACTCTTGGGAGTCCCTTGTATTGCAAGGAGATCCAACCAGTCCATCCTAAAGGAAATCAGTCCTGAATATTCATTGGAAGGACTGATGCTGAAGTTGAAACTCCGATACTTTGGCCACCTGATGTGCAGAATTGACTCTTTCGAAAAGACCCTGATGCTGGGAAAGATTGAAGGCGGGAAGAGAAGGGGACGACAGAGGATGAGATGGTTGGATGGCATCACCGCCTCAATGGACACGAATTTGGGTAGACTCTGGGAGCTGGTGATGGACAGGGAGCCTAGCGTGCTGCAGTCCATGGGGTCCTAAAGAGTCTGACATGACTGAGCAACTGAACTGAACTGAACTTGCAAAGAGAGGTGTATGTACTCATCCTGCCTTCTCTCTAAAAGAGATTCATCGGACAGAAACTACTGGGCCAAAAATAAAAGTTCTCATTCTTCCGTGTCTAGTTTTTTTTTTTTTTCTTCTTCTTTTTTTGTTGGATCAGATCCTATTTTACAAGATATCCCAAGGAAAAGAGTCTTAGTCTGACGGAGATTCTTTCTACTGATCGCAAGTTCTGCCTCTTTGTAGCAGAGGTTTGTCTGCTTTTCTTTTAACAATATTTTGGTTTTAGAAAGATTTTAGGCTTTAGGTAAATACTGGGAAGACAGGGCAGAAAGTTCCCATATACCCAACATCCACTTTCCCCTATTATCAACATCTTATATTAGTATGACACGTTTATTAGAGTTAGTGAACCAATACCAATACTTAAAATGAACTAAAGTCCATGCTTTATTAGTATTTCCTTTGTTGTTGCTGTTCAGTTGCTTAGTTTATACCAATGTCCTTTTTCTATGCCAGGATCCCAGCCAATATACCATACTACATTTATTAGATCTTCCTTGTTTTTGGTGACCTTGAAAGTTAGGTATTTTGTAGAAGGTTTCTCAACTGGGATTTGTCTGATGTTTTTCTCATCATTAGACTGTGTTAATGTGTCAGAGGCGAAATCAGAAGTCAGAGGTCAAGTGCCATTCTTATCTCATCATATAAAGAGAAGTAGACATTGTTAATATAACTTATCACTATTGATGTTAACCTTGATCAACGAGCTTCAGATAAGGTATGTCAAATTTCTCCACTGTAAAGTTACTCTTTTCCCCTCTTCCAATACTGTACTCTTTGGAAGGAAATTGCCGAGGTCCAGCCCCGACTGATCCAGGGAGTTAGAAGTGGGGACGGCGTCGGTGAGGATCAGGATACAATAGCTTCAATTAAATATTAATTAGAGATATAAAGAGTAATAGAATGAGGATAGCTCAGCAGGAAAATTCAGTGGAGAAAAGAGGCTGAGTAGCTTGGTTTACGCAGGAAACCAATAAAACTTCAAGACAAGAAGCTTGCACCACTTACGTAGGCCACAGGCGTCCTTCCTTTCTCCTGAAGGAGAGGAGACACTGAGGCCTCCCCAGTCGGATCTTAGAAGCCCAGGCATAATTAGTAAGCATGGCGGGCTCCACGCTCCAGATGGAGACCCAGCCAGAGTGAGAGAGAAAGCGACATGGGCAGACCAGTATTTTGAGAAACTGATCCCAATTCTTTATTTTCCAGAGTCTGTTTTTATACACTGAGATGTTATACAAAAGTCACGCGGGGTCAGCAGTCCTGAATTTTATTAAAGTCAGGTGCTTCATACAAATGTATACAGAGGTCTTAGGGATGTTACATCATCTTCTGGTCAGGAGGGCCTGCTGACAATTTATGACCCTCTCCTTGTGACAGCGGTCAGTCAACACTTATTTCTCCAGGGGTGATTATTTTTGAAACAGACGCCACCCAAATAAAGTTACATTCCTATAGGGTGAGGGTGTAGTGGGTTTTAGTTAAGGAAAGAATTTACTTAGCCTAAGGTCTAATGTGATTTATATCAAAGGTTAATACTTATTTCTTCTATATATTCATTAATGTGTATAAGGGCAGGGGATGTGGAGACTTAGCAGTAAACATTGGCTCAACAAATGTAAAACCCTTCACCAATACAATTTCTAATCAGCCTACTATACTATACTAATAGTTTTCTAACTTCTCTAAAGAACCTGTTTTTAGAAGGTTTAAAGCATCTCGTGCCTCTCGTGGTTGGGAGGCTGTGAGCAATCACATGTGGCTGGACAAGCCTGTCTGGCAGGCTAGAGAACCTTCAGAGGAGTTTATAGGTTGAAACACTCCTGTCATGCCCAGGAGTTTTTATTAACTGGACCTCTAAGTTAACTCCTTCTCTGAAAGAGGTGGCGGGGGACAGCCCCTCGTAAAGTCAGAGATGTAGGTGAGAGCACAAAGTAGTAAAGTAGGCAGACTCTGGTTTTGGGGGGTAGATGCTCAAGAATTTCCAGGGGGACTCCTGAGGCTCGATCCTGCCTTTGCATATGTCCAGCCTCCTTCCTCATGACCTTTGCCACGGGCGGAGTGCCTCCCGCTGGCTCCCCGCAGGAAATCACTGCACAGAGCCCAGACTTGAGGAGTGAGAGTTATGCCCCACTTTGTAGGCCACTTTCAGATGGAATATAGAGCTATTTATGTGTGCATTCATTCTTGAAATGATTTCTTTGCGTTCATATATTGTGCATGGTGTCATGGATGTATAAAATCCAGTCCCTCTTCTCTAAGATCTTAGTATCTACTTGGACTGGTGGTCCAGGGATGACATCATATAGACAACATGTAGCAATAACAACTGTGAAAGGCGTTTTCTTAGAATTCAGAATTCCCTCACATTATAGAGGAAAGCAGGCATCAAAAAAGTATATCATAATAAGCGCATTCACTTCCCAGCAAAACAAACTTAACGAGTAGTTATTTTTTTTAAGCAGCCACTTAAAATTTTCTCAAAATTGTCCTAAGGCAAGATACCAAGTGAAAAAATATTTATTTAAGAAAATCTACTAAAGCTTGGTAACGACAGTCTGTGGCACTTGAGCCGTAACCCACTCCCTCCTTATCTCTTGCCCAGCTGAGCCTGACAGGGCTCCTTCTTTCAGCTCCCCATCAAAGGACTCAGTATCTCACCAGGAGGTGTAGGACTCCAGCATTTGTCATCCCCCCTCCCCAAATACGAGTTGCAGAGGCTAAATTTCTGATAAGCATGCCCAAGAGGAATGGTGAAGGAATGACTGGTTCTTGGAAAACATTTTCATATACCATCAGAGTCATAGTCTAGAAGAAAAAATGATATAAGCAGTAGTCAGTCCTTATTAGGAGAAGGAAATGGCAACCCACTCCAGTGTTCTTGCCTGGAGAATCCCAGAGACGGGGGAGCCTGGTGGGCTGCTGCCTTTGGGGTCGCACAGAGTCGGACATGACTGAAGCGACTTAGCAGCAGCAGCAGTCCTTATTATGTCACAGAGATTTCCCCAGCTCAGTGAATCCCGTCTCCATGGATGCACAGAGGGTCCAAGGACAGCCTGTCCTTTGGGACTGAGGGACCTTTGTGGGCTCAGTAACAGATCAAAGTGCAGTCACTCCAGACAGCAGTGAAGGGGTGGTAGACCTAAAGCTGGACCGCACATCTCCAGCCTAGAACTGCACATGTTCGATCAACTGGTTTGTATGCCTCTTCTGGTTCTCCTTATTTTATGCCTTATAGTTTAAAAAATGGGGCATGGCTTGTGAGAAATTAATGAGCTCATGGAAAATCTCTTTAGCTTATAGCTGGCACACAGTAGGTACTTAATAAATGGGAGCCATTATTACCTCTCCTACGAATTGCATTCCTTTAGACTGTAATTCTTATTCTAGGTAAGCAGTTCTCAATCTCATGAAGACTGTTCTCTTTTTTTAATACACTTTGTGACATCTCCATTACTATCCTGAAATGAAATTCACAGATAATGAAACACACCTGCACATATGACTTCAAAAATATCACTATAATGCTCTATCATGTGAAAAAACGAAAGGAAAAAAATTTATAATTTTTCACATATTTATGTAACATGTAAATAAATATGTAAATCTCAGGCACTGACAATAGAAGACATAAGATGAAGTGGTCAGTATGAAATCACCACGAGAACAATTACAAATGCAGACTGATACAGAAATGCTCTATCAGTAATACTCTGAATGTTATTGATGTTGCTAACATTTTTTAAAATGGAGAAAAACTTATATAGTCCCTAAGAAAAGAAGTACAATTCCTTCTCAATTTACACTGTAGTTGGGTTCCTGAGAAATTCAGTGTCTACCAAATCACCTTATGTCATGTAAAACAGTTTTTGATTCTAGTCTCTGATAATTTATAAGCAAGTTTTCACCTACATAACTGTCCAGCAAGATTTCAACTGATTCTTGTCAAACCTCTCCAATCAAAATGCCAACATATACCTGCATGTCACTATGTCAAAGAGAAAATTCACTTCCACACACCTCCCAAACCTGTCTATTCTCCTGTGTACTTTACTGAAGTTAATGGCACCATTATTCACCCAGTCAAACAAGCTAGATGCCTAAAAGTCATCCTTAAAGTCTTGTTCATTCCCAACATCTCCTCATCAATACCAAAGCAATTGATTCTGCCTACTAGATGCCCCTCAAATACATCCATATATCTCAAGACCCCAATACAGCTACTTGAAGCCAAACCATCATTACTTGCTTGGGTGTTGTTGTTGTTGCTGTTGTTGTTGTTGTTTTAGTCGCCCAGTCCTGTCTGACTCTTTGCAATCTCATGGACTGTAGCCCACCAGGCTTCCCTGTCCATGGAATTTTCTAGGCAAGAATACTGGAGGGGTTGCCATTTCCTTCTCCAGGGGATCTTCCCAACCCAGGGGTCGAACCCAGGTCTCCTGCATTGCAGGCAGATACTTTACCACTGAGCCACTAGGGAAGCCTCTACCAGTTTAAGCCAAAGCATCATTATGTGCTTGGATGACTCTAGCAGTAACACTCTTGTTCCCACTCCCTCTAATACATTCTCCAGTGATTAGTTACAATGAACTTTAAAAAATAAAATGTCACCACGCCCCATATACACACATACACTTAAAAACTTCTATGGAACAAAGTGCAAATTCCTTAACCTGGCCAACAAAATCCTTCTCTTTCAAGTTTCATCTCAACTACAATCTGTCCCACTTTTCTGGCATTTTTCACTCCTAATGTTTCAGCCAGACTGCCCTTCCTTTACTTCGTCCAAGATGTCAAGTTTTTTCCCACCTCAAGACATTCACCAGGCTGTTTTTCCACCCCCACAACTAAATTTTACTAGTTATTCAAGTTTAGGATAAAGTAATACATCATCAGTGATTTCTTACCTACACCTTCAGATTAGGTGTGACCTCCCAGTTAGATGCTTTTACTTCCTAACATTTATCATGAATGTTTAATGTCTGTTTTCTCTAGTAGGCTGTAAACAAACTAGGGCAGGGACCATGCCTTAGTCACCATTGCATTCCCAAATAGCATAGTGTCTGTGTACACAGTGAGTGTTCAATAAAATTTTGAGATGAGGAAGGAAGGAAAGGAAGAGAGGAAAGAAAAGAGAGAGGAATTAAGGGAAGGAGCGCAGACTTTGTAAGAGGTAGGAAATAAATTTAAAAAGCTCCCAGATCTTGGGGGAGCTCCTAGAGTAGGACAAGCAGACAATTCCATATGGGGATATAAGTGCTATGGCAGAGGTGTGTACAAGGTACTAGGAGAAGTCAGACAAAGAAGCTGCCCTGTCTGGTAGACCAGGAAATGCTTCACAAAAGAGAAGACATTTGGGCTGGTTTTTTTCTAAAACCTTTTTTCTAAAACCTTTTCTAAAACCTTTATTGAGGCATAATTTATATACTATGCAATTCACATATTTAAAGGCAAAATTTGATAGCTTTTAAGTATATTCACAGAATTGTGTGACTAATCACCAACAATCAATTTTAGAACATTTCATTACCCCCAAAAGAAGCTCCATCAGATCAGATCAGTCACTCAGTCGTATCCGACTCTTTGCGACCCCATGAATCGCAGCACGCCAGGCCTCCCTGTCCATCACCAACTCCCGGAGTTCACTCAGACTCACGTCCATCGAGTCAGTGATGCCATCCAGCCATCTCATCCTCTGTCGTCCCCTTCTCCTCCTGCCCCCAATCCCTCCCAGCATCAGAGCTTTTTCCAATGAGTCAACTCTTCACATGAGGTGGCCAAAGTACTGGAGTTTCAGCTTTAGCATCATTCCTTCCAAAGAAATCCCAGGGCTGATCTCCTTCAGAATGGGCTGGTTGGATCTCCTTGCAGTCCAAGGGACTCTCAAGAGTCTTCTCCAACACCACAGTTCAAAAGCATCAAGTCTTCGGCTCTCAGCCTTCTTCACAGTCCAACTCTCACATCCATACATGACCACTGGAAAAACCATAGCCTTGACTAGACGAACCTTTGTTGGCAAAGTAACGTCTCTGCTTTTGAATATACTATCTAGGTTGGTCATAACTTTCCTTCCAAGGAGTAAGCGTCTTTTAATTTCATGGCTGCAGTCACCATCTGCAGTGATTTTGGAGCCCAGAAAAATAAAGTCTGACACTGCTTCCACTGTTTCCCCATCTATTTCCCATGAAGTGGTGGGACCGGATGCCATGATCTTCGTTTTCTGAATGTTGAGCTTTAAGCCAACTTTTTCACTCTCCACTTTCACTTTCATCAAGAGGCTTTTTAGTTCCTCTTCACTTTCTGCCATAAGGGTGGTGTCATCTGCATATCTAAGGTTATTGATATTTCTCCTGGCAATCTTGATAACCCATTAGCAATTTTTCCCACTGTCCCCTCCCTCTAGGTCTTGGCAACCACTAAACTAATCTATTTGCCTCTTCTGGACATTTCATGTAATTGAAATCATATAAAACATGGTCTTTTGTGTCTGACTTCTGGAGAAGGCAATGGCAACCCACTCCAGTACTCTTGCCTGGAAAATCCCATGGATGGAGGAGCATGGTAGGCTGCAGTCCATGGGGTCTCGAAGAGTCAGACACGACTGAGTGACTTCACTTTCACTTTTCACTTTCCTTCACTTAGCATAATGTCTCCAATGTTCACCCATGTTGTAGCATTTATCAGTGCTTCATTCCTTTTCATAGCTGAATATTTCACTGTGGATGTAATGTTTTGTTTCTCCATTCATCAGTTAATGGACATTTGAGCTGTTTCCACTATTTGGTTATTATAAAAAGCTGCTATGAACATTTGAGCACAAGTTTTTGTGTCAACATGTGTTTTCAGTTCTCTCTACAACCCATGGAATTCCTGGGTTATGTAGTAAGACTATAGGGCCTTCCCAGGTGGCGCAGTGGTAAAGAAACCACCTGCCGATACAGGAGACGTAAGTTTGATCCCTGGGTCGGGAAGATCCCATGGAGAAGGAAATGGCAACCCACTCCAGTACTCTTGCCTGGAGAATCCCATGGACAGAGAGAGGAGCCTGGGTCAAAAAGTCCATGAACTGAATCACTTTGTTGTACACCTGAAACTAACACAACATTGTTAATCAGTTATACTCCAATATAAAATGAAAATTTTTTAAAAATTAAAAAGGAAAACAAAATATCTAATAGAATATTGTGATCAACAGTCTATGGGTCGCAAAAAGTCAGACACGACTGCACACACACATACATTGTAAGACTATGTTTAACATTTAGAGGAATTTCCAAACTTTTCCAAAGACGCATCATCACTTAACATTCCTGCTAAGTTGCTTCAGCCGTGTCCAACTCTGTGTGACCCCATAGACAGCAGCCCATCAGGCTCCCCAGTCCCTGGGATTCTCCAGGCAAGAACACTGGAGTGGGTTGCCATTTCCTTCTCCAGTGCAGGAAAGTGAAAACTGAAAGTGAAGTCGCTCAGTCATGTCCGACTCTTAGCGACCCCATGGACTGCAGCCCACCAGGCTCCTCCGTCCATGAGATTTTCCAGGCAAGAGTACTGGAGTGGGGTGCCATTGCCTTCTCCAAGTTAACATTCCGACAGCCCTTAGTTGTCACCATTTTGCATTCCAGTCAGCAGTGCATGAGGGTTTAAACTTCTCCATACCCTTGACAACACTTGTGATCCTCTGTCTTTTTTTTATTATAGCCATCCTAATAGGTGTGAGGTAGTATATCACTGGGGCTTTGATTTGCATTCCCCTGATGGCTAATGATGCTGAGTATTTTTTCATGAACTTATTGGACATTTGTATATCCTCTTTTAAGTTACATATATTCAGAACATTTGCCCAACTTTTAGTTGGGCTATTTTAATTTTTTATTGAGTTGCAAGTATTGCTTATACATTGTGGATGCAAGTCCTTTATCAGATATAGGATTTTCCTTATCAGATATAGGATTTTCTATATTTTATCCTACTTTATGGATTGTCTTTTCACTTTTTTGATGTGTTTCATTTGAAACACAAAAGTTTTTAACTTTGACAAAGTCCAATTTGTCTGTTTTTTTCCTTTGTTACTTGTGATTTAGGTGTCATATCTACAAACATTGCCTAATCCAAGGTCAGGAAGATTTAAGGTCATAAAGAGCATTCTTCTGAATGTTCATCTTCAGAGGTTCATCTTCAGAAGGCCCATCTTCTAGGTTCATCTCTTTTATTCCCATATCCTACCCAATTGTCTTCTCATGATTACAATATTCTATTCAGTATTTTATAGTTTCCTTTCTTTATTTTTTTTAAATTTTCATTTTATATTGGAGTATTACTGATTAACAACATTTTACTAGTTCCAGGTGTATAACAAAGCGATTCAGATACACATATAAAAGTAACTATTTGTTTTCAGATTCTTTCCCAATTTAGGTTATTACAGAATATTGAGCAGAGTTCCCTGTGCTATGAAGTAGGTAACTGTTGGTTATCTGTTTTAAATATAGTAGTGTATACAAGTCAATCCCAAACCCTGAATCTATCCCTCCCCCTCCCCTTCTCTTTCTGGTTTTCTTTTTTTTTAAATGAAATTAATTAGTGTATTAATCTTTGGCTGTGCTGGGTCTTTGTTGCTGTGCGGGCTTTCCTGGTTGCAGTGAGCAGGGGCTACTCTCCAGTTGAGGTACGAAGGCCTCTCATTGCGGTGGCTTCTCTTGTTGTGGATCATGGGCTCTAGGGCAGGCAGGTTTCAGTAGTTGTGGTGTGTGGGCTCAGCAGTTGTGGCTCCCGGGCTCTAGAGCACAGGCTCAAAAGTTGTGGTGCACAGGCTTAGTTGCTCCACAGCATCTGGGATCTTCCTGGATCGGGGATCAAACCTGTGTCTCCTGCAGTGGCAGGTGGATTCTTTACCACTGAGGCACCAGGGAAGCCCTCTTTCTGGGTTTCTTAACTGATTAGGTAGCTGTGCTGACCAGTGTCTCCCCATCACTTCACAGAGTTGTTGAGAACTTTTAATGAGATAATAAGGGGCCTTCCGTGACCACTCTATGCAATGTACCTGCTACTCAATTCCCTCTGTATTATAGTCTCCTGTTTTATTTACTTTATTACAGAATCATTACCTGACATCTTATTTGTTTTCATGTTTACAGTTGGCATCCTCCATCTAAGACTCCATAGAAAAGCAAGAATCCAATTTGGCTTGTTCATTTCTATACCCCTAGTCCCTGTAACACTGCTGTCTTGTGTATAGTAGATTCTCAGTAAACATTTGTTCAATGAATGAATAAATGAGTGAACACATAAGGCAGCTCTTAAGGTGCCTAGCCCATAATAGGTGCTCAGTAATTATTAACTGCTGCTGCTATTATCATTACTGTCATTATCATCACCATTACTAGAAGACGTGAGCTTCATCAGTGAAATGAGGCTTTATTATAGTCTCTACTTGCTGTGAACATACTAGATTCACTCCAAAAATAATGTTACGTAGGCCCACTAAATAGTTAGGTGGCCTTAGGCAGATTGCATTTCTTTCCTTCCCAGAGCCTCAGGTTCATTCATATATGTATGTGGCAATATTGTATACTGGTTCATGAGCAGACTCTGGAGCAGATACCTGGGTTTAATACTAGGCTTTGTCTTTCCTCATGATGTGATCTTGGACAAATTACTAATCCCCTTTAGCTTACATTTCCTTATCTGTAAAATGAAGATAATAATAGCATCTAACACCACAGGGTAGTTGTGAGAATTAAATGAGATCAGTTCAGTTCAGTTCAGTCGCTCACTCGTGTCCGACTCTTTGTGACCCCATGAACTGAAGCACACTAGGCCTCCCTGTCCAACACCAACTCCCCGAGTCTACCCAAACTCATGTTCATTGAGTCGGTGATGTCATCCAACCATCTCATCCTCTGTCATCCCCTTCTCCTCCTGTCCCCAATCCCTCTCAGCATCAGGGTCTTTTCCAGTGAGTCAACTCTTCGCATGAGGTGGCCAAAGTATTGGAGTTTCAGCTTCGGCATCAGTCCTTCCAATGAATATTCAGGACTGATTTCCTTTAGGATGGACTGGTTGGATCTCCTTGCAGTCCAAGGGACTCGCAAGAGTCTTCTCCAACACCACAGTTCAAAAGCATCAATTCTTTGGTGCTTAGCCTTCTTCACAGTCCAACTCTCACATCCATACATGACCGCAGGAAAAACCATAGCCTTGACTAGACGGACCTTTGTTGTCAAAGTAATGCCTCTGCTTTTGAATATGCAATCTGGGTTGGTCATAACTTTCCTTCCAAGGAGTAAGCATCTTTTAATTTCATGGCTGCAGTCACCATCTGCATTGATTCTGGAGCCCCCCAAAATAAAGTCTGCCACTATTTCCACTGTTTCCCCATCTATTTCCCATGAAGTGATGGGACCAGATGCCATGATCTTAGTTTTCTGAATGTTGAGCTTTAAGCCAACATTTTCAGTCTCCTCTTTAACTTTCCTCAAAAGTTTTTTAGTTCATCTTTCCTTTCTGCCATAAGGGTGGTATCATCTGCATATCTGAGGTTATTGATATTTCTCCTGGCAATCTTGATAAAAGAGATAGTACAGATAAAATGATTAGCACAGTACCTGACACAGAGTTAACATTCAAATAATAACAATAATCCAAAGCCTTAGCGTCTGGCCAATCTTATGAGAAAGCCCTCATCTAATTATGGCAGTATAGGTCAGTGGGTGGAAAACTGCCAACTCTCAAATGCCATTCCTGGCTTGGACATCATGGGATGTCTGTTTCTGCTGCAGACAGTGCCCCTGGACATTTGATCACTTCTCCATGGTTGTCCACTTTTTGACATTGGCATGATGATTTGAAACAAGCCAAAATAGCAGAGGAAGTTGAAAGTCACCTTCTCCACTCTGATGGACACTCACATCCGTGAACCTTCCTCAATCAAAGTATCATTGTGTATGTGTCTCTAATGCATGCATGCTGTCACTTCAGTTGTGTCTGACTCTTTGTGACTCTATGCACTGTAGTCCGCCAGGCTCCTCTGTCCATCAGATTCTCCAGGCAAGAATACTGGAGTGGGTTGCCATGCCTTTCTTCAGGGGATCTTCCCAACCCAAGGATCAAACCCATGTCTCTTACGTTTCCTATATTGGCAGGAGGGTTATTTACCACCAGTGAAACCTGGGAAGCCCATGTGTCTCTAAAGCCCATGATAAATCATCTGGACACTGTTCCTATTCAAGATAATCTGCAAACACGTTCACCTCCATCAGAGGAAATAATTAAAATCTCACATGGTTTCTGAAAGCAATATTCTTTGGCACTTGATTCAGTTGGATGATCATGAAGCTAATTCCTGACATTTATATAGCTTGATCGCTTTCAAAGAAATTTCACATTTGTCACTTGGAAAGATACAACCAACCACAGGATGAGGAAGGTTGGAGTTATTCAATCACTTTGAAACCGAATACAGAGATATCACAGACCTCCTGAATTCTATTCTGAAAAATTTCTCTTTGGTACCCTAACTCCTGAGGGAAGACTCAGTAGTTTACTCCTCTTAACAGCTGGAAAGTTATCTCTTCATCTTGTAATAAAATCTGCCCATGTTTCCACTGAGAAAATTCTACCACCTTCTGAGTAATTCATATGTGGCCGTCAGTGTGAGCAACCCTGTTGGATTATTGATGTTTATTCCTCTGCATGCAAACCGCACGCCATCCCTCTCTGTCTTGGTTTCTGGCAATTTGACCCATTTGTCAATTTTCAATCTTTAGTTATCACTCCCACCCAGGCGCTTATTATAAGCTGCCCAGTACACTTCCATCTTGTCCATCTTCTCAGCCTCTGAATCTACCACATGAAATGTCATATTTCTGTATTCCAATTTATGCTAATGGCCTTAACAACACTTGATGGGAATAGAAAAGGGTTTCACCTTTCAAAAGGTGTCGATCAACTTTCAACAAGTTCCCCATTAATTCTGACTGTGTGTGTTTCCAAGGATTCATTGAGCAGGACTGTTGACATTCACTACTACCCTGGGGCTGCTTCATGACTTGCAATGTTCTACTGGATCCTTTCTGCTGTCTGAAGGCCACTTATAGTCTGGCAAGTTATATTTAATAATAATCATCCTATTTGACAAATGGTCTTAGGGACCCAGTTAGTTGTCCTCTTACAATTGAGTAGCACCCCTGAGCTACCAAAGCACCTCCTTTCTTGTCAAAAAGCCTAGATCAAACTTCCCAAGCTCAGGAGTTAACAAAGCTTCCCCAGTGCTGTCTCCTGCTTCTGGTGTGTTTGGGGGAGCCGAAGAAAGGAGGTGCTCGACATACAGTACTCATTGACTTGGTGGTGGGAGGCTGGAAAATGGAGCAGCATATACATGGAGCCTTAAAAGGAGCCATTTGGTTTTTGCGAACAGGGTTCTTGGACAAGAACAGCTAGAGCTGGAAAAAATTTCTCAGAGGGACTGCGAGTGGCTCACACAACATTTTGGACACATGTTCCTCATCCACTGTCACACGTCTTGTTAAAGCAGGCTTACATGGGAAAGCAGGAAGAAAGTGAAGATCGCTGGAGGGTGGATCCATTTGTTGTGTCAGACTTCTTGCAAGTTTGTGGTGAGATGAAGTTGAAGACAGACACAGCCTGGACCCTCAAGCACTGTAGTCAAGTCAAGGAGACAAACAGAAAAATAATTACGTTAGAAGACAGTGGAGACATAACTACTAAGGGGGGAATGCAGGGTGCTGAGGAAAGACAGAGGAGGGGTACCTAGGAGATTAGGGAGGATGTCCTTGAAGAAGTAACACCCAAGTTGAGCTCTGAAGAATACCAAAGAGATAGAGCAGTGAGCAAAAATGAGTGGGAAAGAAGAATATTCCAAAAACTGAGAATAGCATGTGTATTTAGCCAGGAGGCAGAGACAGAGAGGGTGGCAGGGGAAATATGACTGGTATAATGCCACTGAGTATGACTGAAGGTCAGAAATGCAGCTGGTATAGTGTACAGGAATGAGACCTCAGAATTCTACCTGCACAGGCTATGCTGGGAAATGAGCTGGGATTCGAATGGCTCTACAATTTCTGTTTTCTACTGTGTATATAGCATCAGTATGAGGTATCTCAGGGTCAGAAGTGAAGGAAATTGAACATGCTATCCCTGTCCTCAAGTCGTTCAGAGTTGTTCATTTTGAGTGCAGAGCCTAAATGTGAACAAACTTCAAAAGTCTATGAAGCATGCTGCTGCTGCTAAGTCACCTCAGTCATGTCTGACTCTGTGTGACCCCACAGAAGGCAGCACACCAGGCTCCCCCATCCCTAGGATTCTCCAGGCAAGAATACTGAAGGGGTTGCCATCTCCTTCTCCAATGCATGAAAGTGAAAAGGGAAAGTGAAATTGCTCAGTCGTGTCCGACTCTTCGAGACTCCATGGACTGCAGCCTACCAGGCTCATCCGCCCATGGGATTTTCCAGGCAAGAGTACTGGAGTGGGGTGCCATTGCCTTCTCCCTATGAAGCATAGTGGCAGGGGTTTGGTGTGTCTGTAAGGCCTAGATATCTACATAGTAGCTGGAGGCACCTGAATGAGCCCTAAGGGATTAAAGAAAGACTTAAGGAAAGGAGGGAGCCTTACTCAGAAACTCAAGCTCCTTCAGCTCCCTCACACCAGCCTCTCGGCACCAGACCACTGTCTCCTTGGGGTTAGTAACATACTTCCAGCAAGCCAGCTAGGGCCCTTGTAAACACTGTGAGGAAGACACCAATGTTCAGTGGCTCCTCCTAACGCTCTGAGCTTCAGTATAGTTATCTATAAAATAAGCACCAGTGAGAGCAGAGTTGGTCGCAGTCACCCTGAAATTACTTTCCAGAGAAAATCCTCTACGCCCTGCTCTCCAAGCACTTCATACTGCCTCCCTATGGTGGTAGTTTGTCTTCAGCACAATCAGCATTAATTTTGTCCTTCCATGTTTACTGTTGCTCTTCCCTTATATGGAAGTAGAGTTTACTCCTCAAGTCCCCTTAAATCTGGGCTGGCTTGACAACTGCTTTGACCAACTGACTAAGGTGGAAGTGTCACTTATGACAAGTTTAACCTTTAAGAGAATTGGCAGTATCTACTTTCTGTGCTTGGAATGATCCTTCTGGTAACCTATCTGCCATACTGTGAGAAATCCAACCTAAAGGGAATGGCCACATGTAAATGCTTTAGTCAACAGCCCCTGCTAAGCTCCCAGCTGAAATACAGAATTATCTGCCAGCTGTGCTAGTGAGCCATCTTGGCTGTTCAGCCCAGATGAGCTTTCAGGTGACTGTAAAGGAAAATACTTCATATAAAAATTGTGATTGTGATAAGCAGTTAAAGAAGTGCTGAGAAAGAAATGCCTAACACTAACTGCTTACATTAGAAATAAGTCAGTTCAGCTCAGTTCAGTCACTCAGTCATGTCTGATTCTTTGTGACCCCATGGACTGCAGCATGCCAGGCCTCCCTGCCCATCACCAACTCCTGGAGCTTGCTCAAACTCATATCCATCAAGTTGATGACGCTATCCAACCATCTCATCCTCTGTCATCCCCTTCTCCTCCTGCCTTCAATCTTTCCCAACACCAGGGTCTTTTCCAATGAGTCAGTTCTTCACATCAGGTGGCCAAGTAATAAGGAAATATCTTAACTCAATAGTCTAAGTTCCTACCTCAAGAAACTAAAAATATAAAATGAATACAAAGCAATAAGAAGAAATTAAATAATAAGCACAAGAAGAGAAATAAATGAAATTAAAAATAAGAAAACAATGCAGAAAATCAATGAAACAAAAAGCTGTTTCTTTGAAAAGACCAATAAAATTGACAACCATTAACAAAACTAAAAAAGAAAAAAGAAAATGTTCAAATTACCAATATCCAGAATAAAACAGAGAACAACTTAGATGAAATGGATCAACTCCTCAAAAAACATAAACTATCAAACCAAGTTGAAACATGCAATTTGAATATACCTATAATTATCAAACTGAATCTATAATTTAAAATCTCTTCCCCAGCAAAAAAAAAAAAACAAAAAAAACTCTCTTTCTAAACATTTAAAGAAGAATTAATATTGACTTTACACAATCTCTTCCAAAAAATAGGAATTCTTCCAACTCATTTTACAAAGCCAGCATTACCCTGATACCAAAACCAGGCAAAGACAGTATCAAAAAACAAACAAACAAACAAACAAAAGAAAAATATCTCTGATGAACCTTGATATAAAAATCCTGAACATAGTATTAGCAAACTGAATCTAGAAATGAATAAAATGTTTATACACCAATAGCAAGTGAAATTTATTCCAGGCATTTGAGGCTAGTTCAATATTTGAAAATCAAATAATATAACTCACCGTGTCAATAGGCTAAAGAAGAAAAAGCATATGATTATATATGTTAATGCCTAAAAGGCACTTGACAAAATCTTATACCCATTAATTGTTTAAAAAGACTCTTAGAAAAATAGAAATATATAGAGAGCAATTAACCTATAGATCATTTGGGGCACATATGATGTATTTACTATATTTACTCTTCTAATTGTGGTCTTCTAATCCATGAACAACCTAGACAGCATATTTAAAAGCAGAGACATTACTTCACCAACAAAGGTCCATCTAGTCAAAGCTATGGTTTTTCCAGTGGTCATGTATGGATGTGAGAGTTGGACTATAAAGAAAGCTGAGTGCCAAAGAATTGATGCTTTTGAACTGTGGTGTTGGAGAAGACTCTTGAGAGTCCGTTGGACAGCAAGGAGACCCAACCAGTCCATCCTAAAGGAAATCAGTCCTAAATATTCATTGGAAGGACCGATGCTGAAATTCCAATACTTTGGCCACCTGATGCGAAGAACTGACTGATTGGAAAAGACCCTGATGCTGGGAAAGACTAAAGGCGGGAGGAGAAGGAGATGACAGAGGATGAGATGGTTGGATGGCATCACCAACTCGAGGGACATGATTTTGAGTAAGCTCCAAGAGTTGGTGATGGACAGGGAAGCCTGATGTGTTGCAGTCCATCGAGTCACAAAGAGTCGGACACGACTAAGAGACTGAACTGAACTGAATCCATGAACACAGTATATCTCTTTGTGATATGAGCATATGCTAAAGAGCATTTTCAAAAAACCTACAGCTAACTAAACTTAGTAATGAAAGACTGAAGGCTTCCCTCTAAGGTCAAGAACAGGACAAGGATATGTACTCTCACACTCTTATCCAACATAATACTGAAAGTTGTAGCCACTGCCATTAAGGCAAGGAAAAGGAATAAAAGGCCTACAGATTAGGAAGGAAGAAATAAAATTGTCCTTATTTGCAGATGACATGACGGTCTAAGTAGAAATCCGAGGGAATCTATTTTTAAAACTCCTGGAACTGATAGGTAGTTCAGCAAAGTCGTGGGATACAAGATCAACACACAAAAATCAATTGTACTTTTATATAGTAACAATGAACATGCAGAAACTGAAATTAGAAACACGATATCACTGGCAGGCACTCCATGGAAATGAAATATTTTTGTTGGCACTTAACTTGTACAGCATCTGTATGTTGAAAATAACAAAATGCTAGTGAACCTAATTCTTAAAAGACTTAAATAAATGGAGGGATATACTGTACTCATGGATTAAAGACTCACTACAGTAAAAATGTCAGTTCTACCCAAAATGACTTATAGGTTCAAGGAATTCTTATAAAAATCCACAGAAGGTTTTATATAGACTTAAACTTATTATAAAATTTTATGGAAAGGTGTAAACTCTAGAATAGCTAAAACAATCTTGACAAAGAAAAACAAAGTGGGAAGAATCACCCTACTCAACATTACAGCTACAGCAATTAAGACTGTGTGGCACTGGCAGAGGGATAGACACATAGATCAAGGGAACAGAATAGAAAACTCAGAAACAGATCCACCCAAATATGTCCAACTGATTTTTTTTTTTTCCTTTACCAACATGCTATCTTTAAAATACTTATTTTTTAATTTTATTTTTTACTTTACAATATTGTATTGGTTTTGCCATATATCAACATGAATCCACCACAGGTATACACGTGTTCCCCATCCTGAACCCTCCTCCCTTCTCCCTCCCCGTACCATCCCTCTGAGTCGTCCCAGTGCACCAGCCCCAAGCATCCAGTATCATTCATCAAACCTGGACTGGCGACTTGTTTCATATATGATATTATTCATGTTTCAATGCCATTCTCCCAAATTATCCCACCCTCTCCCTCTCCCACGGAGTCCACAAGACTGTTCTATACATGTCCAACTGATTTTTGACAAAATTTCCAAAATGTTTCAATGGAGAAAGGATAAACTTTTCAATGAATGATGCTGGAGCCACTGGGCATTCATAGGCCCAAACAAACAACCTTCAATAAACCTCACACCTTACCACAAAAAGCAAAGATTGTAACTACATCAACCACCAGGCTCTTGGTATTGGAGACTTCAAGGAAAACACAATATACTCGAGAACTGAATGGAACAATTTACATACCTAGAGAAGTAGGAGCAAGACCAGCTCCAATAGTGGGTATTAGTCTCTCCCAGCAACCACAGCAGGAAAATTGGCCTACACACACCCCTCATGCCCCTTCAGTTCAGTTCAGTTCAAATCCATGGACTGCAGCTTCCCTGTCCATCACCAACTCCTGGAGCTTGCTCACATTCATGTCCGTCAAGTCAGTGATGCCATCCAACCACTTCATCCTCTGTCATCCCCTTCTTCTCCCGCCTTCAGTCTTTCCCAGCATCTGGATCTTTTCCAATCAGTCAGTTCTTCTCATCAGGTGGCCAAAGTATTGGAGCTTCAACTTCAGCATCAGTCCTTCCAATGAATATTCAGGACTGATCTCCTTTAGAATGGACTGATTGGATCTCCTTGCTGTCCAAGGGACTATCAAGAGTCTTCTCCAACACCACAGTTCAAAAGAATCAATTCTTCGGTGCTCAGCTTTCTTTATGGTCCAACTCTCACATAGATACATGACTACTGGAAAAACCATAGCTTTGACTAGATGGATTTTTGTTGGCAAAGTGATGTCTCTGCTTTTTAATATGCTGTCTAGGTTTGTCATAGCATTTCTTCCAAGGAGCAAGCGTCCTAATTTCATGGCTGCAGTCACCATCTGCAATGATTTTGGAACCCAAGAAAATAAAATCTTTCATTGTTTCCTTTGTTTCACTACCTATTGGCTATGAAGTGATGGGACCGGATGCTGTTTTGCTGAAAGTATTCACTTTTATCTCAGGTTCAAAGGATTTGTTAACAAAATAAGCTACTGATTATATACAAATAAATAATACAGATATTTTAAAGGATTATCTAGCTCACTTTCAATATACTAACATTAAAAAAAGAGAGAGAGAGAAATAGAAAGAGCAGAGAGTACATCACCAAATTGGGTTTTGACCAACATCCAGACTTAATTAGGAAGTTGTATGTCATAGCACATCTGGAGTCTCAATTGGGAAAAAGTCCCAGGCAGTGTACCCACTAGAGGGTGAGACTTCAAAAATTGCAATTCCAGTTCCATTTAAAATCCCAGGATGGACACAAACTGATATCATCATCAATCTGTGACCAAATTGCAAGCCTGGTTTCATGTTAATGCTGTTTGTTTTGTCTTATAAAACTTGGAATGTTGCTAAGCCTGGGGCTTGGTTGGCCAGGCCCCCTTCAGGGGCACAACAATCTCAAGATTCCTCCCCCACCATATCTATGGTGCTTCAAGTTTTGCACTCACAGCTGGTAGTCACTCACAGTCACTCCCAGTCAGGGCAGTGTCCAGGCAGGTTAGAAGCAACGTCAGAGGCCTGCTCTGCTTTGTCTCTGAAGCCTAAACAAGACTATTTATTTAATTTCCCTAACAGATGCTCTGATCTTTGTTTTTTGAATGTTGAGTTTTAAGCCAGCTTTTTCACTCTCCTCTTTCACTTTTATCAAGAGGCTCTTTAGTTTCTCTTCGCTTTCTGCCATAAGGGTGGCATCATCTGCATATATGAAGTTATTGAAATTTCTCCTGGTAATCTTGATTCCAGTTTGTGCTTCATCCAGCCTGGCATTTCTCATGATATACTCTGCATATAAGTTAAATAAGCAGGGTGACAATATACAGCCTTGACGTACTCCTTTTCCAATTTGGAACCAGTCCATTTTTCCACGTCCATTTCTAACTGTTACTTCTTGACCCACATACAGATTTCTCAGCAGGTAGATAAGGTGATGTAGTATTCCCATCTCTTTAAGAATTTTACAGTTTGTTGTGATCCACACAGTCAAAAGCTTTGGTATAGTCAGTAAAGCAGAAATCAATGTTTTTCTGGAACTCTCTTGCTCTTTTGATGATCCAGCAGATGTTGGCGATTTGATCACTGGTTCCTCTGCCTTTTCTAAATCCAGCTTGAACATCTGAAAGTTCTCGGTTCATGTACTGTTGAAGCCTGGCTTGGAGAATTTTGAGCATTACTTTGCTAGCGTGTGAGATGAGTGCAATTGTGCGGTAGTTTGAGCATTCTTTGGCATTACCTTTCTTTGGGATTGGAATGAAAACTGACCTTTTCCAGTCCTGTGGCCACTGCTGAGTTTTCCAAATTTGCTGGCATATTGAGTGCAGCACTTTCACAGCATCATCTTTTAGGATTTGAAATAGCTCAACTGGAATTCCATTACCTCCACTAGCTTTGTTCGTAGTGATGCTTCCTAAGTCTTACTTGACTTCACATTCCAGGATGACTGGCTCTAGGTGAGTGATCACACCATCGTGGTTATCTGGGTTGTTAAGATCTTTTTTGTATAGTTCTTCTGTGTATTTTTGCCACCCTTTCTTAATATCCTCTGCTTCTGTTAGGTCCATATCATTTCTGGCCTTTATTGGTATTTATTCTGTCCTTTATTGTTTCCCTTGGTATCTCTAATTTTCTTGAAGAGATCTCTAGTCTTTCCCATTCTATTGTTTTCCTCTGTTTCTTTGCACAGACCACTGAGGAAGGCTTTCTTATCTCTCCTTGCTATTCTTTGGAACTCTGGATTCAAATGGGTATATCTTTCCTTTTCTGCTTTGCCTTTAGTCTCTCTTTTATCTCAGCTATTTGTAAGGCTTCCTCATACAGCTGTTTTGCTTTTTTGCATTTCTTTTTCTTGGGGATGGTCTTGATAACTGCCTCCTGTACAATGTCACAAACTTCCATCCATAGTTCTTCAGGCACTCTGTCTATCAGATCTAATCCCTTTAATCTATTTGTCACTTCCACTGTATAATTGTAAGGGATTTGATTTAGCTCATACTTGAATGGTCTAGTGGTTTTCCCTACTTTCTTCAATTTAAGTCTGAATTTTGCAATGAGGAGTTCATGATCTGAGCCACAGTCAGTTCCCAGTCTTGTTTTTGCTGACTGTATAGAGCTTCTCCATCTTCGGCTGCAAAGAAAATAATCAATCTGATATTGGTGTTGTCTATGTGGTAATGTTTAAGATGGCAGAATAGAAGGACATGTGCTCATCTTCTCTTGCGAAAACTCCAAAACTGCAACTCACTGCTGAACAACCATAGACAGGAGAACATTGGATCTCACCTCCAATGGCAAAGGAGAAGCCCCAATGAGATGGTAAGAGGGGTGAAATGGGGTTTAGAATCAAACCCCACACCCATCAGAGATGCTCAGATGGCTCAAACAAAACCTTGTGTGCACCAGGACCCAGAGACCCCACAGAGACTGAGCCAGATCTACCTTTGTGAGTGAGTGTCTCCTGTGGAGGCATGGGTCAGCAGTGGTGTGCCATGGGGTCAGGGGCTCTGGCTGCGGCAGACCTGGGACACGCGGCATGTGGCATAAATCTTCTTGAAAGAGGTTGCCTTTAGCCCCACGATAGAGTCACTGAGCAGATGACCCACAAACTGCAGAACAATTATACCAAAGAAATTCTCACACTGTTAAGAAAGTTCTAGGACCTGCAACAGACGTCCCAACCTGGGGATCCAGCAAGGGCCTGAGAACCCCCAGGGAATTTCACTTTGGAGGCCAGTGGGATTTGACAACAGAACTTCCACAGGATTGGGGAAATAGACTCTTGGAGGGCACAAACAAAACCTTATCTGCATCAGGACCCAGGAGAAAGGAGCAGTGTCCCCACAAAAGACTGAGACAGACTTGCCTGTGAGTGTCCAGGAGTCTCAAGCAGAGGTGTGAGTCGACATGCCCCCTCAAAGGACAGTTACAGCAATGGGGTTGGCCAGGTGCCATATGATACATAGACTTAAGAAGGAAAAAGGAGTAACACTGAGTTGAAACAGGGAAAGATTTTCCCACACAAGGCTACAAGAATGGCACAGGCTGTGAGAGTTTCTTATCTTTTGATTAGAAAGTGTTTCAGGTTCAAGGCTCTGAGTGGGCAAGCCTGGGGAGGGGAGACAGATCATGCAGTGACTGTTTTCCCAACAATGGACTTAAATGTAAAGCATAAAACCACAAAACTTTCTATAAAAATAAGATAGAATCTTCAGGGTCCAGGGCTAAGCAAAGATTTATTACACTTGACACCAAAAATGTGATCTATAAAAGGAAAACTGATAGACTAGACTTCATCAAAATAGATAACCATTGCTCTGCACAAGACTCTGTTTAGAGGATGAATCAACAAGCTGCAAAGTGGGAGAAAATATTTGCAAACTGTATATCCATCAAAGGACAAATATTGTGAGTCTATAACTCTCAAAATTCAACATTTAAAAAATCTAATTAGAAAACAGGCAAAATACATGAACATGTTTCACTGAGGAGGATTCATAGGTGGTAAATAAGTACATGAAGAGACAGTCAATGTCATCAGCCATTAGGGAAATGCAAAATAAACTACAGTGAAATAACACTACACACCTATCAGAATGACTAAAATTAAAAATAGTGACAACACCAAATCCTGGCAAGGATACAGGGAAATTGGGTGACATACACCACTGATGGAGATGTAAAACGGTATACTCTGGAAAACTGTTTAGTAGTTCCTCAACATGTTAAATACAGAGTTCCCAAATGACCCTGTGTTATATAAATGTGTCAAAGATGGCCTTAGTATAGTGGTCCTTTGTTGTTTATTTCTGCAAAGCAGGTCAGCACTCTTTCAATCAAAAGCTCATCAGCACCAAGCTCTAATTTTTATACAACCAGATTTTTAGCCATTTAGAGTCTGCCAGCCTTGCATAGCTCTCAAAGCTATACCGAACATCTATTAGCCATAGATTAGATAGAAGCCCCCAAGCCACTTAAGAGTGTTCTTAAGAGTCCTCTGACCCAGAGAATCCCCACCATACTGCCGAGCAACATCATCGAGATGTGAAAACTCTAGCTCTAATCTTCATCTCCCCTTGCCATCCACCACTTCATAAAATAAAAGGGGTAAATTTGGACCCAGAAACAGATGTTCACAGAGGCAAGGTGATGTAAATATGGCCAGGTGATGATGTAGGTATATGGGACTGATGCAGCTACAAGCCAAAGATTAATGGCCACCACCAGGAGCTAGGAGGAGACAATGATAAGTTCTACCAAGGCAGACTCTCATGAGGACCATGGCCCTGCCAAAACCTTGATTTTGAACATCTTGCCTCCAGAACTGTGAGACAATAAATTCTTTTCGTTTGAAGCCACACAGTTTGTGATACTTTGCTGAAGACCTAGCAAATTAATACTCCATGGAATATACTCAGCAATAAAAGGAATGAACTATTGATAAACACAACAACTTAGAGATTTTGTTAAGTAAAAAAAACAACAACAAAATCCAACCCCAAAAGTCTACATGCTGTGTAATTCTCTTTGTATATCATTTTTGAAAGAACATTTTAGAAATTAAGGGCTAGTTAATGGTTGTCAGGGTTCAAGGAGGGGAGTTGCAAGGAAGGGACGTGGGTATGGCTGTAAAAGTGCAACACAAAGAATCTTTGTGGATGTGTTCTGTGTCTTGACTATGGTGGTGGGTACGTGAACCTGAATAAGATGTTCTGTATCTTGACTATGGTGGTGGGTACGTGAACCTGAATAAGTAATAACAGTGCATAGGACTTAATACACACATACAAATAAATACAAAAAAACTAGGATAAACAGAATAAAATCCATGAATTACATGCCAATATCCTGGCTGTGATGTTACACTGTAGATTTGCAAAATGTTACCATTTGGGGAATTGAACAAAGTGTCAGTGGGTCTGTCTGAATTATTTCTTATAACTGCATCTGAATCTATGATTATCTCAATAAAAATTTTCAATTAAAAGAAAACATCACCTGGTTATTAAGGAAAGGAAAAAAGAAAAGGAAAGTGAAGTCGCTCAGTCGTGTCCAACTCTTTGCGACCCTATGGACTGTAGCCTACCAGATTCCTCCATCCAAGGGATTTTCTGGGCAAGAATATTGGAGTAGGTTGCCATTTCCTTCTCCAGGAGATCTTCCCTACCCAGGGATTGAATCTGGGTCTCCTGCATTGTAGGCAGATGCTTTACCATCTGAGCCACCAGGAACGTTAAGAACAAACTTTAAATGGGAAGAGTGACAAAAGGGAGAACAGTTAGGAATCTTTTGCAGAAATCCAGGAGAGAAATCGATATTGGCTTCAACTTGGAGTATAGCAGTAGAGAGAAGTTTAATTGAATTCCGGCTATATGGTGTTTTGAAAGTAGAACTACGAGAATTTACCAACAGATGTATGTAGGATGTGAGAGGAAGAGGCATGTCAAGGATGACTTTAAGGTTTTAAGATGGAGAAGGCTATAGATGCAGAGGGTTTGGGAGTAGAGTCGGGGGAAGGGATTAAGATAGTAAAGCTAGGGGATGACATCAGTTCAGTTCAATCACTCAATTGTGTCCAGCTCTTTGCAACCCCATGGACTGAAGCATGCCAGGCTTCCCTGTCCATCACCAATTCCCAGAGTTTATTCAAACTCATGTCCATTAAGTTGGTGATGCCATCCAAACAACTCATCCTCTGCCATCCCCTTTTCCTCCTGCCTTCAATCTTTCCCAGCATCAGGGTCTTTTTCCAATGAGTCAGTTCTTCGCATCAGATGGCCAAAGTATCCGAGTTTCAGCTTCAGCATCAGTCCTTCCAATGAATATTCAGGACTGATTTTCTTTAGGATAGATCGGTTTGATCTGCTTGCAGTCCAAGGGACCCTCAAGAGTCTTCTCCAACACCACAGTTCAAAAGCATCAGTTCTTCAGTGTTCAGCTTTCTTTATGGTCCAACTCTCACATCCATATATGACTACTAGAAAAAGCATAACTTTGACTAGATGGACCTTTGTCGCCAAAGTAATGTCTCTGCTTTTTAACATGCTGTCTAGCTTTGTCATAGCTTTTAGTCCATCAAGCAAATAATTGTAGATAGAGAAAAGGAAAAACTAAAAACTGAGACCTCCAAGAAGGTTCTAAAAGAAGGGACTCAAAAATGTATCTCAAAAAGTTTAGATTATCCAACTGTGAAAGTATGAATCCACCAAGTGTGTGGATTCCCAGACTAGTTGCAATAAGGAGTCTGCAGCCCACAAGCTGGAGATTATTGAGCATGGGCCTTATGACTTGAGTTTATGTGCCCCACAAGAAACCTAGGAGTAAAGTACCCTCCCCCTGCATACCCACTCCTCCAAAAAAAAAAACCCTCAAAAGACACAAAACAAAAAACAGCAGGTTCACAGTGGCTGATTTCAAATTCTGCAAAGAAATCCCTGAGTGGGCAGAGACTCACTGTGTAAATATTGTAAAGAACTATTATATTTCATTCTGCCACCTGATCTTATCTTTCCACTGGGAGCTGGGATGTTTCCCTCAGATTTAGCCTGTCAGTCTTATGGTTGATACAGACTCCAGAAGACATGCAATCCTGGTTGCCACCCTCCCCATCATGCTTCTCACCCCATCTGTTGGCATTCTTAATTCTCTGTACTGGTATTAGAATTTCCCTCTGGGAACCCAATTAGGGCGTGCTTACCAAGCAAAACTAATATGCCCTCTGTAAGAAGTATATACAGCAGAGTTCAACATGTTCTTTTGAGGGGACTTGAAGTAACAGACAGTGTTCCCATAACGCCTGTCACTCCTGGATAGAACTAGAGGGGGAGTAGAAATAAGGGAGGAAGGGAAAGAGAATGGGGACACTTTGGGACACAGCTGCCACCTACTGCTGCTCTGCCATGCCTAGAAAAGCAATGAAAGCTGAAGGCAAATGCTCAATTTGCTTGTCCCCCAGTGAGGCCGCAATATCTCTAAGCCAATTAGTTACATAGAGGGTGGTAAGGTTGCTCAGTCTGGAGAAGCGAAGCATGGAAAGAGTTAGGGAGGAGACAGGAGCTATTTTCAGTTTTAAGAAACATGGCTGTCACTACTGGTGACACGGGAATAAGGGAGAAATCTGGTTTTCTGCACTGTGGCTTCAAAGCTCAGATCTAGTAATGTCAGCAGAGTACGGGAGGCAGAGGAAATGGGCTTAGTCAGGAACAAAACTTTCCATAAGCAGAGGATACTTGCCTATCAACCTGCCTCTCCATCCCTGTGATTGGTGCCTTCTAGGGAATTTCATGATTGCAGACATGAGGGAGGAGGTGCAGAGGACCAGAATCATGTGGGCCACTGGTCAAAGGCCTAGATTCTCAAGTCCCACTCCAGGCCTCCTGAAAAAGATCCTCTGTAGGAGGGCTCTGGGCTATCTGTATTTTAATAAGCTCCCCTACATGATGCTGATTTGAAGCCTATCCACATTGTAGGCTTTGAAAATCCCTGAGTCAGTGGTCTTTTAAGACTCTTTCCAACTCCAGGAAGCCAGGACTCTAGTCTCTAGCCCCAGTGCCAGTCAACATAGCCTAGAGAGAAGTGGGCCAAGGAAGAAGTTGCTTTGCAGAGTTAAGGAAAAGGAGACACGTGCCTCCAAAGAAAAGACTTTCAAGAGGCTCTAGCTCTCCTGGTAAAGGAAGGTACAGTTGCAGGAGCACTGTATCAGGAGTCACAGAGCGCTCCTGCCTTTGGTGACTACACTTTAAGCATGAATAACAGCTCACATATTTCCAAGTATTGAGAGTCTAGTATGTGCCAAACTCTTTGCTAAGCACTTTACATTCCTTTTTTTCCTTATAATAACTGAGAGAGACAGTGTGCTGTGCTTAGTTGCTCAGTCATGTCCAACTCTCTGCAACCCCATGGACTGTAACCTGCCAGGCTCCTCTGTCCATAGAATTCTCCAGGCAGGAATACTGGAGTGGGTTGCCATGCCCTCCTCCAGGGGATCTTCCCAACCCAGGGATCGAACCAAGTCTTTGCGGATGTCTTGAGTTTTATTAACCTTCAAGTCCTCCTTGCACAATTGTACGGGTGATTGTATACCTCTGTGAAGTGGCTTTTCTGGCTGCCCTGAGTCCCACCACTTTACTGTCTCCACACCAGGACACACACTACTCTACAAAGTGCCTTTGTGAAAATTAGAAAAAAGTGGCCCTTCCTTTATATGTTGCTCAATGGGCACAGGGCTTGGGAGGCAGTTTGAGACCTCAAACAAATCACAAAAGAATGGCACTTGTCTCTCTGGGTGGATGCATCTGCATCAGTCGCATAGCTCTGAAAGTGGAGAGTGGGCTGGATGCAACCTCCTTGAACTCCCTTGGCAGTCTGATCTGCTCAAATCTGCACAGCATACTTTGTGGCCACTCTGCCCGATACTTCCTCTGGTCTTTAGCCCCAGAAGTTGCCTCACCTCATGGAGGTGAGAAAGGAGGAATCTATTCACTGAGGTACACCCAGACGTTGGCGAAGAGAACCAGAAAAGCGTCTGCTGAACTTCCTGGATGTGTAGATTAATATTTTCTGTCCATTTTGGGAAATGTTCAGTTATATTAACTGAGTATACTTTCTTCCCTTTTCTTTCTCTCTTTTCCTTCTGGGATTCCCATTATGCATATTGTGACATACTTTTTGGTGTCCCACAAGTCTCTGAGGCTTTTTTCACTTTTATCATTCTTTTTTCTTTCTGTTCCTCAGACTGTATAATCTTGATTGATCTATTTTCAAGTTTACTAATTCTTTCTTTTGCCAGGTCAAATCTGCTTCTGAGCCCTTCTACTGAACTTTCATTAAGTGATTATAATTTTCAGATGCAAAATTTCCACTGCCTTATTTTTATAATGTCTATCTCTTCATTAATATTCTCTAATGAGAAATTATCACCATACCTTCCTTTAATTATTTAAATGTAGTTTCCTTTACTTCCTGGAACATATGTATAAAAGTTACTTGAAAGTCTTTGTCTGCTAAGATGCCCCCTCAGACAGTTTCTGCTTTCTACTTTTCTACTTTCTACTTTTCTACTGTCCTGAATATGGGTCATATTTTCTGTTTCTTTGTATATATAATAATCTTTTGTTGAAAACTGGGCATTTTAGATAATATTATAGCAACAGTAAACTAACTTCCCTCTGGGGCTTGTTGTTGTTTGTTTAATGGCTTAGCTGGACTAATTCTGGGAATTCTATTTCCCCTGTAGTGGGTAGTGTCAAAAGTTTCTGCAGAGGTTTGTTTTGGGGGTTTTTTTCCCCTTTTTTATTTTTAAGTCTAGCTTCCTTGAGTTTGCTGTTGAGTCAGCATAGCTTTGTGGTTAAGCCATCAAATAGTCAGAAGCTGTGCCTAAATCCCTAGATCCAGTGAGGTCTTCATCCTTTTCCATTGGATCTGTGGCTTGCAGACTGCTTTCACAGTTCAGGGGGAAACCAATCAGTCAGGGACTTGTGTTTTGGAAGTGCTTTCTCTAGTCATCCCTGAGAAAATGCAGCCTTGAGCAAAGAAGTCTTTGCTCAGATTTCTTTGGGCACAGCTGGTCAGTGTGATTTTAGCAGGACCCCTAGACCATCTCTTTCCCTGATATACTTTCTGTGTCTGGTCTCCCTCTGTTCATGTTACCAATCTGTTATCCTGCTCTGATTGCTAGCCACTGTGAGGGGTTACAGTGTTAAACAACACCCTGGGGGTACGAATTCCTCCACTCGAATCCATAAGTCTATTGTCTCTGGCTGGGCCAGATCTGAGTCTGCAATTTGCCTCACAAGTCCTCCCAGGGAGAACCTCGGTGCCATGGTATACAAGGAGTTGGGGGACACTGTTCTTCACTAAGTAATCCACCCGGATCCGCCCTGTAGAGCAGGTGCTGTGAGTTGAGGAAACAGGCACCACCAACTGGTTGCTGTCACCCGCCCAGCATAGATTTCTGCAGCACAGAGATGGAGAAATGGGATATTCACCCGGTTCCACCAGCTTTCCAGTGCGGACATTCCAGACCATGAAACTGGGGAATATACAAGTTGTTTACTAGACTGATTCTGAGTCAGCCCAGTCTGTCCAGTGGGCCTGGAGTAGTTTTTCTACAGATGGAGCCAGGGGAGGGATGGGTGCTCTTCAACTGTCATGGGTTGCTACTGTTCTTGCACATTTCCATCAAATTTGTTGAGTAAATCTCTCAATTTTGTGTAAGCCTGTTGGTCCATCTCCAGAGATTTTAAATGGTTTTCTTTAATAATTTTGACCAGTTTAATAGATGCTTCTCTGGAGGAGAGGATTCCGTGAACCCCTCACCCCAGAAAGGGGTATGTATGAACTTTTTGAGATCAAGGCCATAGCTGCAGATGATTGACAACCAGAACCAAGGCTGGGCAAGTAGGTGGCTGAGAAAATAAAACCACCATCATTATGACACATGCAAAATATTTATGCTATAGACACTCTTGAACTGAGTTTAGTCTCATTTTATCTTCATAGGATGCCACAAGTGGTTATGTTTATACAGCCAACAACGGACACATAACCAACCAAACTTGCATAGCACCTGCAAGCGTGATGCTTCCTTGGGATTCAGTCCTCCACCCTTGCTAGAGCCAGCAAGTGTACATTCTGACACGGTACAAGTCAGCACTGGGACGAGGAAAAAGCCCTTAGACTTTCCCCTAGTCTAATGGAACAGACAAGATACACATAAACAAATGTTTTTTAAAAAGCAACCTTTGCATGAAAGAGGTGAAGGAGGTGACTCAGTAAGGCAAAAAATGAGGCCAAATCCTGGTTTGGGCTTTTACCAACTTTGTGGCCTTGAGCAAGACACTGAACCCTCCAATTTCCTCATCTGTTCTCGTCTTTTAAAGACACTGATACTTGTTTCACAAGGTTCCTAAGATAATTGAATAACCTATCCCCTGCTTGATTTCTAAACCTATCTCAGAGCTAACAGTCCTTTCTGCTTGATACATTCAAACCACACTAATTTCTTTGTGTTCCTTAAAAATACCAAGTCTATGTCAGTTTTGGGGTCTCTGCACAGTATATTCTCTCAGTCTGAAGTGGATTTTTACCAAGTGTTCAGGAGGTCAGCTCTCCTCTCATCATTTAGATCACAGCTTAAACATCACCTGTGCAGACTGGCCTACCCTGACAATGAAATCTAAAAACAAAACCAAAAAGTCCCTGCCTGCTTCCCACTCTAGTGACTCTATCCCATTATTTTGTTTCCTTCACAATGCTTACAAATACCTGGACGTAGCAGCAATATATTAATACTTAGAGGGCTTTCCTGGTGGCTCAGATGGTAAAGAATCTTCCTGCAATGCAGGAGACCCGGGTTTGATCCCTGGGTCAAGAAGATCCCCTGGAGAAGGGAATGGCAACCCACTCGGGTATTCTTGCCTGGAGAATTCCATGGACAGAGAAGCCTGACAGGTTACAGTCCATGGGGTCTGCAAAGAGTCAGACACAGCTGAGCGACCAACACTTTCACTTTCATTAATACTTAGGGGCATAGTGCCAAATTGCCTGGGTTTGGATTCTGGTTCTACCACTTTTTAGCTGTGTGACTTTGGGCAAGTTATTTAATCACTTGGAGCTTCAGTTTCTTCATCTGTAAAATAGGAAGAATAATAGAATCTATGATCCTCACCTCCTGGTATTCAGAGAAGGGTTGGTCTATGTGATAAGGCTGAAGTAATGGTATGTCACTTCTGAGATTAGGTTATAAAAGATCTCATCTTTCATCTTGGACATTGTCACTTCTGCTCTCTCTCTCTCAGATCACTCAGAGAGAAGAAAACAATCTGCCAAGTCAAATAGCCCCATGGAGAAGTCCACATGGTATGAAACCGTGGTGGCCTCTGGTCAGCAGCTGAAGAGGAACTGAGGCCTTACTACAAACACACGAACAGAGTCTCAATCCTCCAAACAGAGGATCATTGGAGAGCCACTTTGGGGGCTGGCTACCAAAGTAGTTAACACTGAGAGACAGTCTTACCAAATGCTAGGTACTGGCTGAACATTTTACCTGTATTAACTCATCTAGTCCTCACAACAACACCTGTAAGATAGAGTCTATTAATCTTCCTATTTTACAGATGAAGAAACTGAAGCTCCAAGTGATTAAATAACTTGCCCAAAGTCACACAGCTAAAAAGTGGTAGAACCAGAATCCAAACCCAGGCAATTTGGCACTATGCCCCTAAGTATTAAAGAAAGTGAAAGTGTTGGTCGCTCAGCTGTGTCTGACTCTTTGCAGACCCCATGGACTGTAACCTGTCAGGCTTCTCTGTCCATGGAATTCTCCAGGCAAGAATACCGGAGTGGGTCTCAGTCCCTGGTTGACAACTTGATTGCAATCTCATAAAAGATTCTGAACAAGAGCTATCCTTTTAAGTCTTTCCTGGATTCCTGACTCTAAGAAACCATATGAAATAATGCTTGTTGTTTTAAGTCATTAAGTTTTAGAGTAAATTGTTAACTACTGTAGATACTACAGTATCTTGCTGGTCTACCTGATTGTTATCAGTCCTCTCTTCTCTACTCTATCCCTAGACCTTGTCATGAATTGCTGAGTTTAGAATGAACACAAGCGTTTCTTGTGGTGAGTGTACTTCAACATTTCACCGGAGGGCTTGAATAGCCCTTGTTTTATTGTTACTATACTGTTTCTGGTGTCATGGAAAGAGCACTGGGCTACAAATGGAGAGTATTTTTTACTAGATATGTAAGTGATCTTGGATATGTTATTTCACACCCCTGAACATTCTCATCTCTCACATGGGGAAAATAATACCTGCCATACATACCTGTAAGGGTAGTTACAAAGATGAAATGAAATAAGTGATGGGAAATCCAATAAAAGAATAAGCAGTGTCAGGACAATATCAAATCCCCTCTAACAGTTGCTGTTTTTGTTCATAGCTGGGGGAAAACATCTTCTGAATTTTAAAAACAATGGTTATTAATTTCTACAATGATATATGGAATTAAAAACTCTTAGGTAGTTATATTATACCACTGTGTTTCACTCAGCCTCCAATATGGCAGTTCCTTAAGTAGCAATCTTTCTGTCAAAGCAAAGATTTCCCCCTAATGAACCAAGACATCATTCTCTTTCAAGGATTGGAATTTTCCCCCATTAATTAATTAATAATATTAATTCCCTTCACTCTTAGTTTGATTATGCAGTTCCTTCTTTCCAGCAAACAGCTCAGTATTGAAATAGTTCCATTACCTACTGAGCAATTTCTTCTTTGAGCAAACAACTGATCAAATAATAGCAGCCCAAATAATAACTGCCCCAATAAACGTCTTCAACATTTGAGAAAAGGGATATAATATAGAACAAGAATCAAATGCAGTGCTCTGTGACAACCTGGAGGGGTGGGATGGGGTGGGAGGTGGGAGGAAGGTACAAGAGGAAGGGGACATATGTATACCTATGGTTGATTCATTTTGATATATGGCAAAAACCAACACAATAATGTAAAGCAATAATCCTCTAATTAAAAATAAATAAATTTAAATAAAAAATAGAACAATTTAATCTTATATTTACATTAGAGATATTAGTATGAATTCATAATGCAGTTTTTCTTAACAAATATTTCATTCATAGTTCTGATCATAGAAAAAGCCTAGAAAATATGAACACATTAAACAACTAAACACCACAGCATTCAAACTGTGGTCACTAAACACTTTTTAATTTTATTTATTTCAGTGTGTGTAGTAGTATATCATTACAATTTTAATCTAATGACTAATGTTGTTGAGCATCATTATTAGCCATTGGTGGATACCCTTCTGTGAAATGTCTAAGTATTAAGTGCCTCTTTTATCAGGTTATTTTTATTATTGGCTTGTAAGAGCTCTTTAAATGTCTGGATGTGAGCCATTTGTCAGTCATATATTTTGCACATATATTTTCCAGTATAGTGGTTTGTTTTTTCTTGTCTTTTGATGTCTTGACATTTTTTAATTTTACAAAATATAGATAGCATTTTTTTCTTTTATTGTTAGTGCTTTATGTATTGGAGTCAAGAAATTGTTGCTTACCTTCCAGTTCACAAAGATTATCTGTTATAGTTTCTTCTTAGAGTTTTAATTTTTTAATTAAGTTTAATTTTTTAATTTTACTTTTTATATTTAAGTTTATGATTCATTTGGAATTATTTTTGTATATGGTGTAAGAGTGAATCAAAGTTTGTTTTAATAGTTGTTTCAGCATCTTTGTCAAAAATCATTTGCTGATTTGTGAGTTAGTCTATTTCTTGACTCCATTTTGTTCCACTGATCTATTCTTATGTATCTACTACACTGTCTTAATTATTGCAGCATTATTCTAGACATTAAAATCAGATAGTGTAAGTTCTTCTACTTTAATCTTCTTTCAAGATTATTTTGGCAATCCTAGCCAAGATGCATTTCTATATAAATTTTAGAAATACCCTATCAATATCTACCAAAAAAAAAGTCAGCTGAAATTTCAATCAGAATTCCATTGAAAGTAGAGATCAATTTGTAGAGAATTAAAATCTTAAAAATATGGAGTTTTCCAAGTGAACATATAGTGAACATGCTATATCCTTCAATTTTTTTAGGTCTTCAATGTTTTGAATATTCAATGTGGGAAAACTACACATTTTCCATTAAATGTATGCCTATTCATCTTACATTTTTGATGCTTTTGTAAGTATTTTATTACTTTTCATATTCCAGTTATTTGTTGCAAGAATATGATCAATTTTAATGTATTTCCCATATATCTTGTAACTTTTCTATTTTTTGAAGGTTTCTTGGGGCTTCCCTGGTGACTCAGATGGTAAAGAATCTGCCTGCAATGCAGGAGACCCGGGTTTGATCCCTGGGTCCAGAAGATCCCCTGGAGAAGGGAATGGCAACCCACTCGGGTATTCTTGCCTGGAGAATTCCATGGACACAGGAGCTTGGCAGGCTACAGTTCATGGGGTCGATATGAGTCGAAAATGACTGAGCAACTAACACTAGCGTTGGTATGGAAATGATCATGTCGACTATGAAAAAAAACAGTTTAACTTTCCTTCTTCTCAATCTTTGTGCTTTTTATTTCTGTATTGCACTTATTACAGCCTCTAGTATAATGCTGAATAGAAATGGTAAGAGCATATGTTTTTACCATTTTCCTAATTTTAATGGGAAAGCATTTAATATTTTATTGTTAACAATTATGTTAACTGTTGGTTTTTCTAGATACCTTTTATCAGGCTGAAGAGAATTCTTAGTCTGCTGAGATTTTCCTTTTAATTCTGAATTGATGTCAATTTTTTCTGCCTTTGTTTGTGATTATCACATGGTTTTTTTAATCATTATTCTGTTAAGATTACGAATTAACTTTATAGATTTTTGAATATTAAATAAAACTTTGATTCCTGGGGTAATCATTAATTGTTTATGATGTATTATCTGTTTTATATATTGCTGAATTCAAGTTGTTAATATTTGTTAAAGATTTTTGTGTCTATGTTCATGAAGGATATTGGTTTGTAATTTGCTTTTCTTGTAATGTTCTTGTCAAATCAAGGCTGGGTACATAATTTGTGGGACCTAGTACAAAATGAAAATGCAGGAAATTCTGTAAAAGATACAGAAATACAAATGTTTTCCCTTTAGTTTTTTATTATATATAAAATAGAATAGCAGTAACAATGACACATGAATAACAACACAAACTTCTGAATTGCAAAAAATGGTGTCAATTTTATATAATACAATAAATAATATTTTGTTAATGTGATAACTTTATTGGTCATAAGGTTTTTCTGGCTCACTCTGCAAAATCATTGACTGGATACTCAAAATTTACACTTTCAGCAATCTCATTTTCAATTGTCATAATGAAAGCAACATATATTTATAGGCCATGATAATATTGGAATACATTTCTGATAAATAATTTTGAAATATAAATTATGTTACACCTAGAGCTGATGATTCTCACAGAACAATTTTTCTATAAAGATCTAACTCTTCATACAAATCATTTTTCTGTAAGTGTGAATTTGATTTTCAGTGTAAATTTATACAACAGTGTGTTGAGAACTCTGAAAATGTCCCCTAAAAATGTCATGCCCTAATCCCGGGAACCTGTATATATATGAAGAGATACTACTCGTGTGATTGTTATATTAGATGGTACAGTTGACCTTTATTCAGGTGAGCCTAGTCAGATCACATAAGTACGCGTAAGTACACAGAGTTTTCTCCAGCTAATAAGAGAAAAGAAGTCAAAGAGACTTGACATGTATGAGGGATTCAAAATGAGAGTGCCTGCTGCCAGCTCTGAGGTAGTAAGAGGATATGTAAGAAGTTAATTTTTTTTCCAGGTAGAAATGAGTCATGGAGAAGGCAATGGCACCCCACTCCAGTACTCTTGCCTGGAAAATCCCATGGACGGAGGAGCCTGGTGGGCTGCAGTCCATGGGGTCGCTAAGAGTCGGACAGGACTGAGCAACTTCACTCTCACTTTTCACTTTCCTGCATTGGAGAAGGAAATGGCAACCCACTCCAGTGTTCTTGCCTGGAGAATCCCAGGGACAGGGGAGCCTGGTGGGCTGCCATCTATGGGGTCACACAGAGTCGGACACGACTGAAGTGACTTAGCAGCAGCAGCAGCAGAAATAAGTCAGCAAGTCCTGCCCACAGTGGTAGAGGGAAGGCAGAGCGATAGGGAAGAGGTTGTTGATAAAATAATTAAGTTCCAACTCCTGGAGGAGAGAATCTACATAAATTATGTGTAATTCCTTTGTAAGGTTTATTTTTCTCTATTCCTCCATTAATTTATTTATTCAGTTATTTATTCATACCGTTAAGGACACATAAATATTTATCTTACATTTGGTGTTATAATTCAGTACTGTATTATTTTTACTTTGTTGTTCACATGTTTCCATCTTTGACCATTGGAGAGGAATTTGATCCAAGGCCAGTGAAGAGGCTTGATCACTCAGAGCTTTTGTGTAATAAAGTTTTATTTTTTTTTATATATTTATAGTTTTATTTTTTTAAACTGGAGTCAAAAAGCCTGGGGATGTTTTCTTTTTTTTTTTTTTAACCCTCCTCCCTCCTCCCTCCCCATACCATCCCTCTGGGTCGTCCCAGTGCACCAGTCCCAAGCATCCAGCATCGTGCATTGAACCTGGACTGGCATCTCGTTTCATACATGACATTTCACATGTTTCAATGCCATTCTCCCAAATCTTCCCACCCTCTCCCTCTCCCACAGAGTCCACAAGCCTGTTCTATACATCAGTGTCTCTTTTGCTGTCTCGTATACAGGGTTATCGTTACCATCTTTCTAAATTCCATATATATGCGTTAGTGTACTGTATTGGTGTTTGTCCTTCTGGCTTACTTCACTCTGTATAATAGGCTCCAGTTTCATCCACCTCATTAGAACTGATTCAAATGTATTCTTTTTAATGGCTGAGTAATACTCCATTGTGTATATGTACCACAGCTTTCTTACCCATTCATCTGCTGACGGACATCTAGGTTGCTTCCATGTCCTGGCTATTATAAACAGTGCTGCGATGAACATTGGGGTACACGTGTCTCTTTCCCTTCTGGTTTCCTCAGTGTGTATGCCGAGCAGTGGGATTGCTGGATCATAAGGCAGTTCTATTTCCAGTTTTTTAAGGAATCTCCACACTGTTCTCCATAGTGGCTGTACTAGGTTGCATTCCCACCAACAGTGTAAGAGGGTTCCCTTTTCTCCACACCCTCTCCAGCATTTATTATTTGTAGACTTTTGGATCGCAGCCATTCTGACTGGTGTGAAATGGTATCTCATAGTGGTTTTGATTTGCATTTCTCTGATAATGAGTGATGTTGAGCATCTTTTCATGTGTTTGTTAGCCATCTGTATGTCTTCTTTGGAGAAATGTCTATTTAGATCTTTGGCCCATTTTTTGATTGGGTCATATATTTTTCTGGAGTTGAGCTGGAGGAGTTGCTTGTATATTTTTGAGATTAGTTGTTTGTCGGTTGCTTCATTTGCTATTATTTTCTCCCATTCTGAAGGCTGTCTTTTCACCTTGCTAATAGTTTCCTTTGATGTGCAGAAGCTTTTAAGTTTAATTAGGTCCCATTTGTTTATTTTTGCTTTTATTTCCAATATTCTGGGAGGTGGGTAAAGTTTTATTAAAGTATAAAAGAGAGAAAGCTTCAGACACAGACATTAGAAGGGGGCAGAAAGAGTACCCCCTTGCTAGTTTATAGCAAGAAGTTACATACCTATTAGCAAGCTGCTAATTAGAGAAAGGAAATGTTCAAAAGTCAGGGAGTTGCACCAGGCTCCTCACCCACAACATGCATTTTGAGATAGCATTGGCACAAGGTGAGTTATCCCGGGCCGTAAAACAATTGACATGAACCTTGAAGAAAGGCGATTTCCAAGCAAATACATAGTTTCACTAACACAGCTTAAGAGAAATGGGTAAAACATACTGGTTTGTTGAGCCATTATCGGTTCTGACCCTTAAGCAGAACTGATTTGAAGAAAGGCAGATTCTAAGGTAAATCCGTAGTTCATTAACATAGCTTAAGAAAAACATTTCCACAAGAAAAACTCATTGGTTGGCTCAAGGTTTGAAAAAGTTAAGTTCAGGTGGAACCAGGTGTGATCCTGGCAACACAGAATTTTAAAAGAAACCTCCTTTCAATTTTGTATAGAGAAGGGCAAGAAACCATCTGACGCTTGCAGTTTGTTTTCTCCTGCCTCTTAAGAGAGAGGAAAAAAACGTCTGACACTTGCAGTCTATTCCCTTGCTTGGGGATCCTAGCCTTCCTGCCTGTTACTCTCAAGATCAGCAGTGATGTTAACTCATGTGGTTTGTAAAATATTATGTAATGAAATAAGTCACCATTTGGAAGATCTACACAGCTCAGTGAAACACCATTTTTCACATGATCGATGCATGATGTTGTAAAATCATACTTGGGTAAAGACTGATTTAAAGCATAAGGCTCGGAAACTTCCCTGGTGGTCCAGGGGTTAAGAATATACTTTGCAATGCAGGAGACACAGGTTTGATCCCTGGTCAGGGAACTAAGATCCCACATGCCCTGGGGCGACTGAGCCAGTGAGCCACAACTAGAGAGCTCACCTGCCACAACGAAGAGTCCGCATGCTGCAACAGAGATCCAGGGCAGCCAAAGTAATTTTTTTAAAAAATAATAAAGTACAAGGCTAATCAGTGGATTTTAATATAACAATGTGTGAAAAACTCATTAATATGGATTCAGATTCCCCACTGCATTTGTCTTAAAGAACTACCAGTGTCAAATTTTAGTTTAGTTAAAGAAGAATATCCACAATGATCTGAAACAATTATTCACCTACTCTTCCACTTTTCAGTTACATACTTACATTAGGCCAGATTTTCTTCATATACTTTAAAAGAACCTATCTCACAAAAAACATATCACAACATATTGAATGCAGAAGGAGACACAGGAATTCAACTGTCTTCTAATGAACTCTCTTACATTAAAAAGATTTGCAAATTAGTCAAACCTTCTTACTTCTTATTTTGTTTTGGAAAATAAATATTTTTCATGAACATGTTACTTAATGTAAACATACATTTGCCTTCTTGTTGTTATATGTAAAAGAGTAAATAAATCAAAACTTTTAAAATGTCACAGTTGTAACTCCTAGTATGTGCTAAGTTGCTTCTGTCATATCTGACTGCAACCTTGTGGACTGTAGCCTGCCAGGCTCGGCCTGGCCATGGGATTCTCCAGCAAGAATACTGGAGTGGGTTGTGATGTCTTTCTCCAGGGTATCTTCCTGACCCAGGGATTGAACCTGTGTCTCTGATGTCTCCTGATTGGCAGTTGGGTTCTTTACCATTAGCACCACCTGGGACACCCAATTTTTTGTATGGTTGGTATTAAATATAACCTACAGAAATCAAAGACTCTTTGAGATTCTAAGTATTTTTTAAAACTTCGAATAGGATCTGCTGTTGTGGATTGCTGAAAAAAAATGGTGGAGGGAACAAATGATGACCCTTGTCTTACTGTTAAGTAGACTAGACTCCTACAAGGGAAACTGACACAATGAAAAACTATACTATGAAAAATATGATTCAGAGGCAGAGCAAGTAACATATGCTGCTGCTGCTGCTGCTAAGTCACTTCAGTCATGCCCGACTCTGTGTGACCCGGTAGACAGCAGCCCACTAGGCTCCTCTGTCCCTGGGATTCTCCAGGCAAGAACACTGGAGTGGGTTGCCATTTCCTTCTCCAATGCATGAAAGTGAAAAGTGAAAGGGAAGTCGCTTAGTTGTGCCCGACTCTTAGCAACCCTATGGACTGCAGCCTACCAGGCTCCTCTGTCCATGGGATTTTCCAGGCAAGAGTACTGGAGTGGGGTGCCATTGCCTTCTCCGAACATATGCAGTAGGCACTAACTAAGAAAAGAAGAGTAGGGGTATAAGTGGTAAGGGACTTGTTGCCAAGAGAGACTTAAGCATAGGTAGAATTTTGTACAACAGAAGAGTGGGGAATATTCTTTCTAAGCTTAATGACTATCATGAGCAAAATCCTAGAGGCCCAGATAAACTTAATATGCTCTAGGAACTTTAAGGAGACCATCCTGACTGGAGTAAATAGTTTGCATTGGTTAATAGCAGGAAATTGGTTTGAATAAATAGGCTAGAGGCAAATTTGGAGAGCTTAAAATGTCAAGATGAGGAGTTTAGGTTTTATGGACAATGGAAAGCTATTAAAGTTTCCTGACTCGGGATGATGACGTGATGAAGGCAATATTTCATAAAAATTAGCCTAGAAGTAGTGCAAAGGAGAGATTGGAATAGAAAGACTAGAAATTAGTTAGGATAGTATTATAGTCAATCCATTCATCAAGTGGTGAGGACCTAGTCATGGTAATGGAAAGTCAAGAATGGATGCAAGAGACACTGTAAAGACAAAATGAGCAGGACTTGATTGATTAGAAAGAGAAGATTAATGGTGAGACTGGATGAGTGAGAGAATAGTGCTGTCATTGATGGAATAAGAACACTGGAGTGGGTTGCCATTTCCTTCTCCAGTGCAGGAAAGTGAAAACTGAAAGTGAAGTCGCTCAGTCATGTCCGACTCTTAGCAATCCCATGGACTGCAGCCCACCAGGCTCCTCCGTCCATGGGATTTTCCAGGCAAGAGGACTGGAGTGGGGTGCCATTGCCTTCTCCGATATAAGAACATAAGGAGACCCATTTTAAGTAGTTGGTGATAATTAGGTCATTACTTGAAGGTGTGGGATTATCCAAATAGAAATATATATGAATAGGGAGTCACTAAATAGGAAATGGGATGAGAAATATAAAATTGAGAGGCTACATTTAAAGAGATAAGTATTGTGTTTGAGGAAATGAATGGGTTTGCAGAAGAATAAATTCTATAAATCAGGAGCCCACGAACTAAGACTTAATGATAGGCGGAGCCAGTGAAGGAGGATGAAGAAACAATTGAAGACGAATAGGAGAACAGAATAATAACCAGCCTACAGAAACCAAGAGGGGACAGATTTTCAAGAGGCTGGAAATCGGCCACATCAAATTCTATAGGAAATTGAAGATTTCATATATAAGTTGAGTTCAGTGAAAACAAGAGTCTTTGTGTTGTATTTTTCATTCAACAATGTTGCCTAAATGCCTAGAATTGTACTCAGGGAGGCAGGGATCATTGGAGACCTTCTCAGAAGCTTCCTATCATGGATTTGTTGACAAATGTTTTCCTTGTATTAACTGAAGTTGTAGAAAGAGAGACGATACAGAGCTAAAGTCAACTTTTTAGTGATAAAACTAGGAACGCATCCTGTATCTTGAAGTATGAAAATTTATCTTTCTGTATATATAGAATATATATACAGAATATAAAGAATTTTTTAATGTCTAAAAGCTTAAACAGATATATACAAACTCATATATAATTTTTACACACAAACATATATATATATGATGGTTTTTTAAAACATGTTGTATTTACTGAAAGAGTATGAGCAGAAACCGAAAAGCCAAGTGGAAAAAAAAAATAACATGAAGAGATAAAATTTATCTTCAAATGATTTCTTCAATTACAAAACCAGCCAGAAATACAGCATAAAATGTGTGACATTCATAGTAACTCCATTTTAATTTCAATGCTATTATTCAGTTAATGTAAATTAATACGAAATATGATACAAACAGTGAAATGTAGCCCCAATATATTGCTTTTAGTGCATATTTGAAGGCAGAAAAGTAGACTAAATCAGTGAGAAATTGAATTCTAAAGCAGAGATTATAGTTTTCCTCATAGTTCATATGTCAGAATTCTCTCTCTCTTCCTCTTACCTTTGCTTTAGTTCTATTGCTCTTTTTTAGTTTAATAACAAAAATTATAAAAATATGCATTTTAATGATAAAATGCTAATTTAGCAGGAAGCAGAACAATGGTGTCTTGCAGTGGATCTTTAAATTCAATTTTTCACTAAATTAATTTCATGAGGTGTGCTGTTCTATCTAAAGCTAGACAGTATAGGTATTCATGTAGATTCATAAACCGTATCCCATTAACTCCAAATAAAAGATACAAACCTATTTTTTCTATAGAGACAGAGAAAGGAGTAGGGTAAGAGAGAAAAGTACTTTATTAATCCTAACAAAATCAGATACCTATTTGAAACTGGGAAAGGAGAAATATGTATAATGTGTGTTTGTGTATATGTATTTCAAAAGGAATACATTAATGAAGCAGCTATTTCTTCTTTAGAATGACAGATATCTTTGCTCTCAAAAAGAAAAATAATAGGGTCTTCTCTGGTGGTCCAGTGGTTAAGGATCTGCCTCCCAATACAGGGGATGAGAGTTTGATCCCTGGTCAGGAAACTAAGATCTCGCATCCCACAGGGAAAGTAAGAGAGCCCACGCACTCTGGAGCCCCTGTGCTACCACTGGAGAGAATTCTGCGTGCTGCAATGAAAGATCCTGCATGTCACAGCTAAGAGCTGACACAGCCCAGAGTAAATAAATTTATAAAGAAGAAGAAATGATACAGGAAGAGTTTGGATTAGATGACCTGTCAAGTCAGCGTTGTCCATTGCGCTACTGGCCTTCCTGTTGGCCATTGTCTGAAGGGTTTTGTCGCGTCTTCCGCTCCTCCTGGACTCAGGTTGTAACCACAATTGCCCGACTCCTTAGCTCTGTCGTGTCCTCCTCGTCTATCCCCCTTGGGGTCCCAGTCGTATTCCGTTCATAAAATTCTTTAAATGGTCTGCGGAGACGCCTGCAAAAAAAGAAATAAAGTACGTGTGTCAAAACGTTAACTTGCCGTAGTCGGCAGGATTCGAACCTGCGCGGGGAGACCCCAGTGGATTTCCAGTCCACCGCCTTAACCGCTCGGCCACGACTACTGCTGGTGATTGGTTATGGCAGTGAGACCTATGTAGAGCTGGCACACAAGTGTCTAGTAACAGGTCAAAAGTTTTCTCAAGTGGATGCCATTTTCCTGTAAGGAGGCTTAAGAAGGGGAGCAAAGAAGCAAATCATCCACATATTACAACAAAAGAAGGAAGCTCCCGGGGACTTTATATCAACCAGATCAGCCTTCAGGATTTGCAAGAAATAAAGACTTCGTAAAAGCCTGAGGGCCGAGAAGAGCTACTCCACGTTCAAAGTAATGCTCACAATTCTCCAAGCCAGGCTTCAGCAATACGTGAACCGTGAACTTCCAGATAATTCCGACATTTGTATTATCTTGGTATTGGTATCTGTTCTTTAGTTTGAGGTTTTCTGGTTTCTTGGTATCAGTGACTTTTTTAAATTAAATTCTTACATTGTAAATATTTTATTATGAGATTCTGGATCTTATTTACATCTTTTCTTCAGGTAGGTCTACTCTGGCATCATGCTGGTGGGGGAAGTGGTCACCACTTCATTTCTACTGTGTGGAAATAGAAGTGCAGGTTCTCCACTAAGCCTCCAGTGATACTCTGAGGAAGTAGAGGGGAACCCTGTTACTGCTTGTTGACTTAGAAATTGAAGCTGCCTTCTAGGGCTTTGCTGATCCTGACAGAGGGAGGGGCACGTGATTTCTGCTCACCCTGTGGCCTCCACTAACATTGACTGGGGATAAAAGATCCATACGGCCTTCTTCTACCCACTAGGCTCCCACTTAGTCTTTGCTCATGGGAATGAGGGTAAGGCCCTAGAAGTTGACGCTCCCTTCTAGGGCTTTGCTGATACCACCCTGGCTGATAGAGAGGGAGGGGCACCTGACTTTTGCTCACCATGTGGCCTCCACTAACAGTGGCTGAGAGAAGATCCATTTGGCCTTCTCCTACCCACTAGGTTCCCTACTTAGTCTTTGCTCATTGGAATGAGAGTAAGGCCCATGTTTTTCCTATATTGTTTGGCTGGAATAAAGTGTTTATTATCTAAAATTTTTCTGAATTGCTGTTTGCCCCTTTCTTGGTCTTTTCACTAGAGAGAGCAGGCTTTCTTGAAACTAGTTTTGTCTGTGCTCTTTGGTTTCTCTGGGTTGCTGGCTTCCTCAATACCTAGTCCAAGATAAATGAAGAACACCCAGGAAATTCATCACTTTGTTATTCCTTGGATCCCAAAGTCCTTAGCCAGTCTGCCTTTTTTTTCTCCACCTTTCAGAGTGCTTGTGTTAGTTTTATATAAAATAGGTTTTTAGCTGTACTTATTGGGAAAACTAGGAGAAGTGCATCTCTTTATCTTGTGCTAGAACCAGAAGCTCAGATATACTTTTTATTATTCTAATTTACCGTTTAAAGATGTTTTTCTAGAATTCGATGTATCAGCCTACAGACCCACCCCACTCATCATGTTCATAACCATCATTGAAATTATATATTTTAACCATGGTACCTCTCAGCCTTCTTTCATCCCTTGGATCATTTAGTTGACTTTCAGTAGATAATCTTCAAGTCCATGGTGACTTCTTTGAATATCCCGATGGTATTTCCCATATTTCTCAACTCTGATACCTGTTCTTACTTCCAACTCTGAACTTAGTCATTTTAGAAACTGCCCAGATGTTTTCTTTAATGAAAAGAAAAATTAAGCTGAATCCTCACTTCATTCAAAATCATGCTCAAATGTCGGCTCTTCAGACTGGCTTTTCATGACCATTCTCTGTACAGTTACTCTGCTTTCTTTTCTTCATATCACTTATCACTATTTGACCTTTTATAATCATGTGTTTGTTCATTGTCCCCATCCCTCTAATATAAAGACTCTTAGGACAAGGCCTGTGTTTTATTCACTGTTGTATTCCCAGTGCTCAGAAAAGTCCCTGGCACATAGCAGTCTCTAAGTAAATATTTTACTGATTGAATGAATAAATATGTCACAAGGGATTTGGTGAAAGAGGAAGAAGAGAATGGAGAGTTCAGGGCACCTGATCGAAAAAATTCTAACTTATATAGGACAGTAGCCTCCAGATTAGACATACATGGACCAAACTTAGATAAAAATGTGTGAGGGGCAGAAAATTTCTTTTTGTCTTTTGGGTTCTTTTCTCTCTCTCATGTAAACCACATTTCTTGTTCTATGAAAATACTTTAGCATAGGAGCAAAACCTTTTTAAATATGGCAGTTATAGCCCTCTGATGGCAAGGTTGAAGACTCCTGACCAGAAATTTCCACATTTTGCTTAGAAGACGGAAGCAAGTGACAGTTCGGCCAGCTGCAGTGCATCAGAACTCATGTGGTCCGTGGAAGAACTGTATTCATTCCAAATGCAGGTCTTTCAGTGAAGCGCAAGACCTTGAGTTGAATCCAGTTTTTACAGGTGAGTAGTTAAAATGCATAGAAGAAAGCAGTGAGGTCATCCATCCGGAGCAGTCAGGACCTCATCGTATTTCTACTCACCCTACGACTTCTGTTGCAGCTGCCTATGGAGCCCCACGTGGGCTGGGATCTCTTTGCTCGTCACAGCAAAGGAAGGGATACAGCTTCTTCTCTAAGATATCACTCCACCTTGGAAGAAGATTACAAAGCAGTGTGATATTTTTTATTTCATCTCTTAGTTTGATGTCTCTCTAAGCCGCTCAGGTGTCAGGTGCCATGGATGGAAAAAAACCTGTTTTACACCCTCCCAGAATGTTTATAAAAATATGTCCATTCCTAATCTATATTCAGAATAGTAGTATATATTATACTATAATAAAATATTCAGTTCAGTTCAGTCGTTCAGTTGTGTCCAACTCTTTGTGACCCCATGAATTGCAGCACTCCAGGCCTCCCTGTCCATCACCAACTGCCGGAATTCACTCAGACTCACGTCCATCGAGTCGGTGATGCCATCCAGCCATCTCAGCCTCTGTCGTCCCCTTCTCCTCCTGCCCCCAATCCCTCCCAGCATGAGAGTCTTTTCCAATGAGTCAACACTTCGCATGAGGTGGCCAAAGTACTGGAGTTTCAGCTTTAGCATCATTCCTTCCAAAGAACACCCAGGACTGATCTCCTTCAAAATGGACTGGTTGGATCTCCTTGCAGGCCAAGGAACTCTCAAGAGTCTTCTCCAAAACCACAGTTCAAAAGCATCAATTCTTCGGCGCTCAGCTTTCTTCACAGTCCAACTCCCACATCCATACATGACCACTGGAAAAACCATAGCCTTGACTAGACAGACCTTTGTTGGCAAAGTAATGTCTCTGCTTTTGAATATGCTATCTAGGTTGGTCATAACTTTCCTTCCAGGGAGTAAGCGTCTTTTAATTTCATGGCTGCAATCACCATCTGCAGTGATTTTGGAGCCCAAAAAAAATAAAGTCTGACACTGTTTCCACTGTTTCCCCATCTATTTCCCATGAAGTGATGGGACCAGATGCCATGATCTTAGTTTTTTGAATGTTGAGCTTTAAGGAAACTTTTTCCCTCTCCTCTTTCACTTTCATCATGAGGCTTTTTAGTTCCTCTTCACTTTCTGCCATAAGGGTGCTGTCATCTGCATATCTGAGGTTATTGATATTTCTCCCGGCAATCTTGATTCCAGCTTGTGCTTCTTCCAGCCCAATATTTCTCATAAAATAAAATATTAGGGCTATGCTAAAACAAAAAAAAGTGGAAAATTAACATCTTAATGTCCTTTCAAATATAGTAGCCTTCTAGGGAAACACAATTCAGGTTTGAGAATGTTAGTCATATACAACACTTGTCCTGGATAATTGATATCACCTGAGCTATAAAACTTCAGAGCCACCCAGCCCTTCCCAGAAATATTTCCTCCAGAAATTATACTTTTCCTTGAACAGGCAAAGCTTTTACTCAAATGAGCTGTCTCCAGCAAGCTTTCCATCAAATTCTTTGCCATTGGTGCAGTTGCCTTAATTTTACTTAAGCGCTTGCTGGCTGATTTGAGTCCAGAAAGACAAAGTGTATCTTATGGGACAGAATTCAAGCTTGGGAGGAAAAAGAAAAGCAGCTGCCTTCTTTTTGACCTCCCTGCCATTTTCTCACTACTAGTGGTGATGAGGAGATGAGAGCCAAGATGGCCCTCGTTTCTATCTTGATAAACCTGCTTTGGTGACTTGCTTACTTGCAGCATGTGAATGACCTCCATAAAAATAAGTTCATTGAAAGAACGATCTCCTGGCAATTCAAAATTTGGTCTAATGATTTACTCCCGCAAAATTATATTTCACATGGTTGGACCGAATTTTGCCTTTATTTTGTCTACTGACTCAAATTGGGGAGCTAACATAACGGGGGATAATGTTTTGCTTTGTTTTTATTCTAATAAAATATCACCCTTTAATTGTAGGTAGTGGATAGTGGAATGAATAATGAAGAAATTTGTTTTCCTTGTACAACTGTGCTTATGAGAAAAAAATCTCTCACATACGAAAAATAATTTTAACTGTGCAGATTTTTTGGCTGAATTTCAGTCAACATGAGTAAGATAATAGCCTTATGCATCCATCCACCCATCTGTTCAGTTCATTTGTTCAATATTTATTGAACACCTACTCTACCAGGCATTGATGATACAGCCACGAAAAAGATAGAGAAGTGAATCTTCTACTCCGTGGGCCCTTGATGGTGGCCTACTCCTTGAAACCCTCTTTCCTCTGAAGTGCATCCCCACTGTATTTATTCTGTTTCCCAAAAAGTTGGTGAGCTCCTCCAAGGCGGAAATTCTATCTTGTGTTTTCTATGATGCTAGACATTCGACAAATACTTGATAGACTAGATTTAACAAAAGTTTTTGAAGATGAAGGTGACGAACATTTCAGAGCTAGTCATAGGATGTTAGATTTAGAAGGGGCCGTAAAGATAATCTATCCATAGATCTCCAGAGGGTAGTTGTATAGATACCTTTAGGGTTGCTTCCAGGGAATGGGGACGGCCCAGCAGAGGGATGGTGGTACTGTTATGACCTTCAGTGTACATCAAACATAAGATTTGCACTTTCAACCCTTTTACATGGAAAACATTTCTGTAAGATTTTATATGAACAAAGATATGGCTGCTTAAAAAAAAATTCAAGACTACTAATTGGTCCAACACCTCTTACAGATCTTTTAGATAGGCCTGGACTGGAATGGGTGAATTTAACTCAGATGATCATTATATCTACTACTGTGGGCAGGAACCCCTTAGAAGAAATGGAGTAGCCATCATAGTCAACAAAAGAGTCTGAAATGCAGTTCTTGGATACAATCTCAAAAACAACAGAATGATCTCTCTTCATTTCCAAGGCAAACCATTCAATATCACGGTAATCCACGGCTATGCCCCGACCAGTAACACTGAAGAAGCTGGAGGTGAACAGTTCATGAAGACGTACGAGACCTTTTAGAACTAACACCCAAAAGATGTCATTTTCATTGTAGGGGACTGGAATGCAAAAGTAGGAAGTCAAGAAATATCTGGAGTAAGAGGCAAATTTGGCCTTGGATTATGGAATGAAGCAGGGCAAAGGCTAATAGAGTTTTGCCAAGAGAACACAGTGGTCATAGCAAACACCCTCTTGCAACAACACAAGAGAAGACTCTACACATGGACATCACCAGATGGTCAACACCGAAATCAGATTGATTATATTCTTTGCAGCCAAAGATGGAGAAGCTCTATACAGTCAGCAAAAACAAGACTGAGACCTGACTGTGGCTCAGATCATGAACTCCTTATTGCCAAATTCCTACTTAAATTGAAGAAAGTGGGGAAAACCAGTAGACCATTCAGGTATGACCTAAATCAAATCCTTTACAATTATACAGTGAAAGTGAGAAATAGATGTAAGGGACTAGATCTGATAGACAGAGTGCCTGAAGAACGATGGACGGAGGTTCATGACATTGTACAGGAGACAAGGATCAAGACCATCCCTGAGAAAAAGAAATGCACAAAAGCAAAATGGTTGTTTGAGGAGGCCTTACAAATAGCTGGGAAAAGAAGAGAAGCCAAAAGCAAAGGAGAAAAGGAAAGATACATCCATTTGAATGCAGAGTTCGAAAGAATAGCAAGGAGAGATAAGAAAGCCTTCCTCAGTGATCAATGCAAAGAAATAGAGGAAAACAATAGAATAGGAAAGACTAGAGATCTCTTCAAGAAAATTAGAAATACCAAGGGATCATTTCACGCAAAGATGGGCTCAATAAAGGAGAGAAACAGTATGGACGTAACAGAAGCAGAAGATATTAAGAAGAGGTGGCAAGAATATACAGAAGGACTATACAAAAAAGATCTTCAAGACCCAGATAATCACGATAGTGTGAACACTGACCTAGAGCCAGACATCCTGGAATGTGAAGTCAAGTGGGCCTTAGAAAGCATCACTACAAACAAAGCTAGTGGAGGTGATGGAATTCCAGTTGAGCTATTTCAAATCCTGAAAGATGATGCTGTGAAAGGGCTGCACTCAATATGCCAACAAATATGGAAAACTCAGCAGTGGCCATTTCATTCCAATCCCTAAGAAAGGCAATGGCAAAGAATGCTCAAACTACCACACAATTGCACTCATCTCACACGCTAGTAAAGTAATGCTCAAAATTCTCCAAGCCAGGCTTCAGCAATACATGAACCGTGAATATCCAGATGGTCAATCTGGTTACAAAAAAGGCAGAGGAACCAGAGATCAAATTGCCAACATCTACTGGATCATCCAAAAAGCAAGGGTTTTCCAGAAATATATCTATTTCTGCCTTATTGGCTATGCCAAAGCCTTTGACTGTGTGGATCACAATAAACTGTGGGAATTTCTGAAAGAGATGGGAATACCAGACCACCTGACCTGCCTCTTGAGAAACCTGTATGTAAGTCAGGAAGCAACAGTTAGAACATGACATGGAACAACAGATTGGTTCCAAATTGGAAAAGGAGTACGTCAAGGCTGTATATTATCACCCTGCGTATTTAACTTATATGCAAAGCGCATCATGAGAAATGCTGGGCTGGATGAAGCACAAGCTGGAATCAAGATTGCCGGGAGAAATACCAATAACCTCAGATATGCAAATGACTCCACCCTTATGGCAGAAAGTGAAGAAAAACTAAAGAGCCTCTTGATGAAAGTGAAAGAGGAGAGTGAAAAAGTTGGCTTAAAGCTCAACATTCAGAAAACTAAGATCATGGCATCTGGTCTTAGTTTTGGCATCACTTCATGGGAAATAGATGGGGAAACAGTGGAAACAGTGTCAGACTATTTTGGGGGGCTCCAAAATCACTGCAGATAGTGATTGAAGCCATGAAATTAAAAGACACTTACTCCTTGGAAGGAAAGTTACGACCAACCTAGACAGTGTATTGAAAAGCAGAGACATTACTTTGTCAACAAAGGTCCATCTAGTCAAGGCTTTGGTTTTTCCAGTAGTCATGTATGGATGTGAGAGTTGGAGTATAAAGAAAGCTGAGCTCGGAAGAATTGATGCTTTTCAACTGTGGTGTTTGAGAAGACTCTTGAGCATCCCTGGCCTGTAAGGAGATGCAACCAGTCCATCGTAAAGGAGATCATTCCTGGGCGTTCATTGGAAGGACTGAGGTTGAAGGTGAAACTGCAATATTTTGGCTACCTGATGCAAATACTGACTCATTTGAAAAGACCCTGATGTTGGGAAAGATTGAAGGCAGGAGGAGAAGGGGACGACAGAGGATGAGATGGTTGGATGGCATCACTGAGTCAATGGACATGAGTCTGGATAAACTGCGGGAGTTGGTGATGGACAGGGAGGCCTGGCGTGCTGTGGTTCATGCGGTCGCAAAGAGTTGGACACGACTGAGCCACTGAAGTGAACTGACTGAAGAAGGTTAGGTGGGCTTCCCGGGTGCTCAGATGGTAAAGAGTTTGCCTGCAGTGCAGGAGACCTGGGTTCGCTCCCTGGGTTTGGAAGAACCCCTGTAGAAGGAAATGGCATCCTGCTCCAATATTCTTGCCTGGAGAATTCCATGGACAGAGGAGCCTGGTGGGCTAAAGTTCATGGGGTCACAAAACGTCAGACAGGACTGAACAACCAAGTGTGTGTGCACACACACACACACACACACACACATGAAGCTTAGGTAATTTTCTCACGGTCATATATATAATTATTAATACTCTTAGAGCTTAAACCTGAATATTTGGATTTAAAATCTGAGATTCTCTCTGTGACATTTTTTAAAATTTTTTTTTAAACTTTAAAATACTGTATTAGTTTTGTCAAATATCGAAATGAATCCGCCACAGGTATACATGTGTTCCCCATCCTGAACCCTCCTCCCTCCTCTCTCCCCATACCATCCCTCTGGGTCATCCTAGTGCACCAGCCCCAAGCATCCAGTATCGTGCATCGAACCTGGACTGGCGACTCGTTTCATACATGATATTATACATGTTTCAATGCCATTCTCCCAAATCTTCCCACCCTCTCCCTCTCCCACAGAGTCCATAAGACTGTTCTATACATCAGTGTCTCTTTTGCTGTCTCGTACACAGAGTTATTGTTACCATCTTTCTAAATTCCATATATATGCGTTAGTATACTGTATTGGTGTTTTTCTTTCTGGCTTACTTCACTCTGTATAATAGACTTCAGTTTTATCCACCTCATTAGAACTGATTCAAATGTATTCTTTTTAATGGCTGAGTAATACTCCATTGTGTATATGTACCACAGCTTTCTTACCCATTCATCTGCTGACGGACATCTAGGTTGCTTCCATGTCCTGGCTATTATAAACAGTGCTGCGATGAACATTGGGGTACACGTGTCTCTTTCCCTTCCGGTTTCCTCAGTGTGTATGCCCAGCAGTGGGATTGCTGGATCATAAGGCAGTTCTATTTCCAGTTTTTTAAGGAATCACCACACTGTTCTCCATAGTGGCTGTACTAGTTTGCATTCCCACCAACAGTGTAAGAGGGTTCCCTTTTCTCCACACCCTCTCCAGCATTTATTATTTGTAGACTTTTGGATCGCAGCCATTCTGACTGGTGTGAAATGGTACCTCATAGTGGTTTTGATTTGCATTTCTCTGATAATGAGTGATGTTGAGCATCTTTTCATGTGTTTGTACTAGTTCACAACTGTTGCTTGACCAACACACTGCTTGACACATAGACATCATAACTGAAAGAAGGAATGTTCACATCTGCTTTGATAGCCCTTCATCTCTCCTTGGACATATCTGTGCCCTTAGCAAGGTGACTGTCATACAGTAAGTGCTTAATGGTGGTCGTTGTACTGGTGGTAGTTCTTCATGACTGATTGTTTCATCTTTCCAGATTAATGCACTCTAATCCTTTTCACCTGTTCTCATAGTCTTCCCTCTCCCATCCCTTCAAACAGCTTTGTTGCTCATATTCTCTGTCTGCAGTCCTTGGGATGAACTGGATATGGGAATTGGGACATACATAGGAAGTTCTAACCATAGCTACCTCTTAAATGCATACATGTTTAATTATGAAACACTTAACAGTTGTCTGTTGTCAAGTTTCAGAAAACAAAATTGTTGTTTAGTGGCTAAGTCGTGTCCGACTCTTTGTGACCCCATGCACTGCAGCACGCCAGGCTCCCCTGTCCTTCACTGTCTCCTGGAGTTTGCTCAAATTCATGTCCGTTGAGTCAGCGATGCTATCTAACCATCTAATCCTCTGCTGCTCTTGTCTCCTTTTGCCTTCAGTCTTTCCCAGCATTGGGGTCTTTTCTTGGAAAAATAAAAAAAAAAAATGACCACAGAACACGACTTGTACTAAAAATGCTTTTGAGAGTTTAGTTAGGGTTTTGTTTCAGATTATAAGTACTGTTGCCCCATCTTTTGCCTTCTCGCTGGATCTGTACACCTGCACATTCTGTGCTAGTACTTGCTGGGCCAGCTTCCCTAGTTTCGTGGGTTTCATTGCTTCCCCCACCTTTGCTTCCCCTTTTGCCTGCTCGCTCTCTTTTTCAGCTGGATGTCTTCTTTCCCAAATCAGAAATATTACTGACAAAGATTTTGAGCTCTCCTCAAAGGGAGAGGACTTAGGATTGCCATTTTTCGCATCTTGCTGACAGATTCTTTAGGTTCAGTTTGATCAGAATGTTTCCTCTCTGACCGATTTTAAGAGAGCTTTGTGGAGGGTCTCCTGCCACCAGCCTCTGCTGCTATTGCCAGTGCAGTGGGACGGAGTGGATTGGCTTTGTGTCTAGACAGAGTTGGGTGGTGTTTGTTTTTCCGGTTTATTCTTGCTTTTGGATGCTGTTACCTCTTTCTTATTAGCACCCTGCTGCTGCTGCTAAGTCACTTTAGTCCTGTCCGACTCTGTGTGACCACATAGATGGCAGCCCACCAGGCTCCCCCGTCCCTGTGATTTTTCCAGGCAAGAACACTAAGGTGGGTTGCCATTTCCTTCTCCAATGCATGAAAGTGAAAAGTGAAAGTGAAGTTGATCAGTCCTGTCGAACTCTTAGTGACCCCATGGACTGCAGTCCACCAGGCTCCTCCGTCCATGGGATTTTCCAGGCAAGAGTACTGGAGTGGGGTGCCATTGCCGTCTCCAAGTGATAGAGAAAAAAGCATTATAACAAGATCTTAGAATTCAAGGTTAGTACTTCAGTCTCCATTTGGTAAAAAAAAAAAAAGGACCCCCAACTTTAAAAGTTCATGCTAGGTTTGAAATATTTAATTTAAGGCTATTCTCACAGTTTTCTTTTGCCTCCCACTTTTTTTGCCTTATGAATGACTTTGTTATAGTGAGTGACAAGTATATCCTATCCTTGCTGATCATTTTTAAGAGGATGGATTTTCATAGAGCAGTGCGTCTCTAGTGGTATAGATGTTTATCTTATGTATTGAGAGTTTATAATTCAATATTTTCAGGTTTTCATTTTTAGTTGAAGACATTGATAAATAGAACTATGACTTTTATATTCATAAGATCTTCTATCTATACTTAATTATCATTGCTGTGAAGTTATCAGTTTTATAGCCCAGTGGTTCAGAGAAATCTAGATCAGTTTCATCATTTCCAGATAGAGAATAGCCAAGATATTTTTAGAAAATATTTGTAACTGAGGTTATTAGATGATTTGAATGCATGAGACTTAGTTAAAAACTTGGGTAGTTTATCAGACTGAAAACTGATTTTCTACCCTAGAATCATGGTGCACCTGAAGTTTAGGATGTGTGTGTGTGTGTGTGCATGCGTGTGCTCATCCATGCATGCGTGTGTGTTTAAGTGTGTGTGTGTGTAGGGAGATTTCTTATAGGAATTGGTTTACTCAGTTGTGGGAGTGGCTAACCAAGCCTGAAATCCATAGGGCAGGCAGTGATAAAGGGAAGATCACCAGATCACCTGCAGGCTCAGACTCCACAGACACAGGCCAAGGCTGTTGTCCACAGGCAAAATGTCTTAGTCTTTTGGAGAAAACTCAGCCTTGCTTTGAGGACCTCTCAATTGAATCAGTCAGGTCCATTCAGATTATCTGGATAATCTCCCTTAAAGTCAATGGTTTAGGGCCTTTAATTACATCTGCAATATTTTTTTTTAACAGCAGCACATAAATTAGTTTTTAAATAATCAGGGGCTGTAATCCAGTTGAGTGGACATATTGCAATCACGCTGTATGTTATCACATGAACTGTTTTTCTGTGTGGTCTCCCTTTTTTTCTTTGTATTTAGGTAAATTTGTAGGTGTGTTCCAGTGGTTACCTTTAGACTATTACTTTTTATAATAACTATTCTCCCTCTACTGCCTTGGTTATCTGATTTAACCTTTATTTGATATCCTTCTATATCTACATATTCCATATGTAACAATAAAACAGATCTAATCTTTAAAGGGATAATTTAAAGAGAAAAATCCATAAATAAAAGGAGACCTGGATCTTACACTGATATGGCTCATCATGTACCTGGGAAAACTGACCCAGTTAACAACAAGAAAAATCCCACTGTAGCTATTATACATTAAAGGTAAAGAAATAATCCTCAGAGCCTCTTGGCAAAAAGTGAAGTAACTTAAGATGAATAAAAGTCAGCTTAGCATCAAACTTCTCTAAAGCCATGTGGAAAGCAAGACCAAAACACAGCAGCATTTTCAAGAAATGCAAAGAAATACAATATGAACCAAGGATTTTACATCTGGCCAACCTGTCCTTCTGGAGGAGGAAAATGGCACCTCACTCCAGTATTCTTGCCTGGAAAATTCCATGGACAGAGAAGCCTGGTGGGCTACAGTCCATAGGGTTGTAAAGAGTCAGACACGACTGAGCACACGCACAAGCTGTCCTTCAATTACCAGTTACAATTTAATCAGCATTTCTATGGGAATTTTAAACTATAATTCAATCATCATTTCCATGATGATATCTTCAATTACTTTCCTGAATTTAGTCAACTTATTTTACATCTCTCTGTTTTTATGTCCACTTGATACATATTGATTTTTTGCATATCAATTACACCTCGATAAAGCTGTTAAAATATTTTAAATAAATATACTTTAAAAATAAAATAGTTAAAAAATTTTATTGGAGTATAGTTGATTTACAATGTTGTGTTAGTTTCTGCTGTAGAGCAAAGTGAATCAGTTATATATATACATAATATCCCCTCTTTTTGAGATTCCCTTTCCATATAGGTCATTACAGAGTATTGAGCAGAGTTCCCTGAGCTATACAGTAGGTCCTTACTAGTTATCTATTTTAGTTATCTATTTTATATATCAGTTCAGTTCAGTCGCTCAGTCGTGTCCGACTCTTTGAGACCCCATGAATTGCAGCACGCCAGGCCTCCCTGTCCATCACCAACTCCTGGAGTTCACTCAGACTCATGTCCATCGAGTAGGTGATGCCATCCAGCCATCTCATCCTCTGTCATCTCCTTCTCCTCCTGCCCCCAATCCCTCTCAGCATCAGAGTCTTTTCCAATGAGTCAACTCTTCGCATAAGGTGGCCAAAGTACTGGAGTTTCAGCTTTAGCATCATTCCTTCCAAAGAACACCCAGGGCTGATCTCCTTTAGAATGGACTGGTTGGATCTCCTTGCAGTCCAAGGGACTCTCAAGAGTCTTCTCCAACACCACAGTTCAAAAGCATCAATTCTTCGGTGCTCAGCTTTCTCCACAGTCCAACTCTCACATCCATACATGACCACTGGAAAAACCATAGCCTTGACTAGACAGACCTTTGTTGGCAAAGTAATGTCTCTGCTTTTCAATATGCTATCTAGGTTGGTCATAACTTTCCTTCCCAGGAGTAAGCATCTTTTAATTTCATGGCTGCAGTCACCATCTGCAGTGATTTTGGAGCCCAAAAAAATAAAGTCTGACACTGTTTCCACTGTTTCCCCATCTATTTCCCACGAAGTGATGGGACCAGATGCCATGATCTTCGTTTTCTGAATGTTGAGCTTTAAGCCAACCTTTTCAGTCTCCTCTTTCACTTTCATCAAGAGGCTTTTTAGTTCCTCTTCACTTTCTGCCATAAGGGTGGTATCATCTGCGTATCTGAGGTGATTGATATTTCTCCTGGCAATCTTGATTCCAGCTTGTGCTTCTTCCAGCCCAGCGTTTCTCATATATAGTAGTGTGTATATGTCAATCCCAATCTCCCAATTTATCCCCCACTTACCCTCCAGTAACCGTAAGTTTGTTTTCTACATCTGTGACTCTATTTCTGTTTTGCAAATAAGTTCATATGTATCATTTTTAGATTCCACATATAAGCGATATCATATGATATTTGTCTTTCTCTGGCTGACTTACTTCACTTAGTATGATAACCTCTAGTTCCATCCATATTGCTGCAAATGGCATTATTTGATTCTTTTTATGGCTGAATAACATTTGATTGCATATATATACCACATCTTTATTTATTCATCTGCTGATGAACATTTAGGTTTCTTCCATGTCTTGCCTATTGTAAATAGTGCTGCTATGAGCATTGAGTTGCATGTATCTTTTAGAATTAGAGGTCTCTGGATATACGCCCAGGAGTGCAATTGCTGGATCATATGGTAGTTCAACATTTAGTTTTTTAAGGAATCTCCATAGTGTTCTCCACAATAGTTGTACCAACAGTGTAGGAGGGTTCCCTTTTCTCCATGCTCTCCAGAATTTATTTCCCTAGACTTTCTGATGATGGCCATTCTGACCAGTCTGTGAGGTGATACCTCAATGTAGTTTTGATTTGCATTTCTGATAATTAGTGTAAAACTAAAACTATTTTTAAATAAATAAAATGAAAAACTGTATAAAAATTTTAAATGAATTTCTAATTTAAAGTATTATTTTTACTATTTGGTGATATATTAAAATTTTCTTTTCCTCATGCTTGATTTGGGGAGAAATTTTCATCACTGAAATATGTTTAATTTTACGATTTTGTTCATATTAACTTTCTGTTTCTGTTCATTTTAAAACAATATATTTCCTTCAATAGCAATAACGATTGCATTAGAATGTAGAAATTAATTAGGCATTTTGATTCAAGAGTCCCTTTTCTCAGATATAAAAGAGTGGGGTTTTTTTGTTTTGTTTTGTTTTTGGTGGTGGTGATGGTGGTTATGACTGTGGAGTGTTTTTTCATTGTCATTCTTTTTTAAAATTATCCCTTTCCTTCTTCCCTTCATTATCAAGCCTCCATGGGATGCTTCCTTTCCAATTTACCTCTTTTCCCCAGAAGATGTTACTTACTGAGACTTCCTTCTGTGATCCAGGAACATTTTTAAATTAAATTTTTATTTTGAGATAATTGTAGACTCAGTTGAATTTGTAAGAAATGATAGAGAGATCCTGTGTACCCTCAATGGTAACATCTTGAAAAAGCACACCCGGGATATTGATATAGATGTTGTCAAGATATAAAATATTTCCATCACCAAAATGATCACTTATGCTGTCCTTAGTCACATCCACTTTCTTTCTACCACCCTCCCCATTCCCTTCTTAACCCTTGGCAACCATTAATCTGTTTGAATGTTACATAAAGAGTCACATAACATGTAACTTTTGGGGATATTTTTTTCTTTTTCTCAGCATAATTCCCTGAACATTCATGCAGGTTATTGCATCAGGTAGTTTGTTCCTTTTTATTGCATGCACATACAGCAGTTTAAATGTTCATTCATTGAAGTTGAATGAATGAAGTTGAATGAACTGGGTTGTTTCCAATCTTGAGCTATCTCAAATAAAGTTGTTATAAATATTGGTGTACACATTTTTGTGTGGGCATAAACTTTAAAAAAAAATTTTTGGAGTATAGTTGCTTTACAAGGTAAGTTTTTATTTCTTTGGAATAAATGGTCAGGAGTACGATTGTGGGTTATATAGTAACTATATGGGTAGTTTTTAAAGAAAACATCAAGCTTTTTCCCAGATTGACAGCCTATTCCACACTGGCAATGTATGAGATTGTTTTCCCACATTCCTGACAGCATTTGGTATTGTTATTATTTTTTATTTTAGCTGTTCTATTCATAGAGATACCTCTTTGTAGTTTTAATGACTAATGATGTTGAATATATTTTTCATGTATAATGTTTAACGGTAGGTTTTTTGTAGATGTTCTTTATCAAGTTGAGGAAATTATCGTCTATTTCTATTTTTCTGAGAGTTTTTACTATTAATGAGTGTTAAAATTTGCCAAATCATTTTTCTACATTGATTAATATGATCTATAATTTTTCTTCTCCAACCTGATGGTGGATTATATCGATTACTTTTCAAGTATTGAACTGGCCTGTGTGTGTCTTTAGATCTTAAGTGAATCTCTCACAGGCAGCACATCTATGAATCTTGTGTTTTTATCTATTCAGGTACCCTATGTCTTTTGATTGGAATCTTTAGTTCATCTACATTTAAAGTAATTATTGATAATGCATGTACTTACTGCCAAATTGTTGCTTCCTGTTTGTTTTTTTGTAGTTCATTTTCCCCCTTTCTTCTTCTTTTGTTCTCTTCCCTTGTGATTTGATGACTATCTTTAGTGTTAGATTTTGATTCCTTTCTCCCCACACCCTGTCGTGTGTGTGTGTGTGTGTGTGTGCGTGTGTGTGCATGTGTGTGTATATCTATTACAGATTTTTGTTTTGTGTTTGCCATGAGGTTCATATATAACTATATATATATATGATTATTTTAAGTTGATTTCTTATGTTTGAATGCATTCTAACAATTCTACATTTTTACCTCTCCCCTCAATTTTTAATGCATTCATCATATTCTATATCTTTTTTTGTGTATCTCTTAACTACTTATTGTGGATATAGGTGATTTTACTATTAATACTTTGTCTTTTAACCTTCTTACTAGGCTTGTAAATGGTTTGTCTACTCTTTACTGTATGTTTGCATTTATCAATCAGATTTTTTTCATAATTGTCAGATTTTCAGTTGTGGTCTTTTCTTTTTGCTTAGAGAACTTCCTTTAAAGTTTATTTTAAAGCAGCCTCATGGTGTTGAACTCTTTTAGTTTTTTTCTTTATCAATCCTTCAAATCTGAATGATAGCCTTACTGGGTAGACTATTCTTGGTTGCAGGGTTTTTTATTTTTATCTCTGTTGAATATATCCTGCCACTCCCCTCTTGCCTGTAAAGCTTTTACTGAAAAGTCAGCTGATACATATGGGAGTTCCCTTATACACAACTAATTGGTTGTCTCTTGCTGCTTTCAAGATTCTCTCTTCATCTTTATACCTTGCCATTTGAATTATGTGTCTTGGGTTCATCTTATTTGGGACTCTGTGCTTTTGGGACCTGGATGTCTATTTCCCCTCCCAGGTTATGGAAGTTTTCAGCTATCATTTCTTCAAATAAATTTTCATCTTCTTTCTCTCTTCTCCTTTTGGGACCCCTATAATGTAAATGTTAGGGTGCTTGATGTTGTTTTGGAGGTCCTGTAAACTATCCTAAATTAATAATTTGTTTTTCTGTTTTCTGTTCAGCTTGGGTGATTTCCACTACTTGGTTTTCCAATATGCTGGTCCATTCCTCTGTACTATTAAATCTACTATTAATTCTTGTGTATTTTGTGAAATCTTGTGAAAAATTCTAATGTATTCTTCATTTAGTTATTGTAGTCATCTCTGTTTGGTTCTTCTTTATATCTCCTAACTCTTTGTTAATCTTCTCACTGTGTTCATCCATTCTTCTCCTGAGTTCACTGAACATCTTTATAATCATTACTTTGAACTTTTTATCAGATAAATTGCGTATCTCCATTTTGCTTTATTCTTAATTTTTATTCACGTTACTTCAATTGGAACATATTCCTCTGTCATTTTGCTTAATTCTCTGTGTTTATTTCTATGTATTAAGTAGGCTGGTTATGTTTTCTAATCTTGAAGATGTCACTTTATTTAGAAGTCCTATGTGACCCAGCAGTATATTCCCCTCTGTTCAGCAGAGCTAAATGCTTTAGGTGTGCCCCATATGCAGGCTGCATGGGCCCTTCTGTTGTGCCAGATTCAACTGATGTGGTTGCTCTGATGGGCAGGGCTGAGTCCTAGGGCACCTGGCTGTACAGCCAGTGTCTCTGGGACTAGTATTGCCCCGTTGGTGGGTGGGTAAGCTCCCAGAGCATATAGGATAAAGAAAGGATTCCAGAAAGGCTCTTGCCAGGACATGTGTCCTCATGATAGAATAAGTTCCCAAAGATGGGTGCTGCCACTGACTGTATCCCCAGAGGATGTCCCAGTTCTCTCCTGCCTGTCTTTGAGGTTCTTCAAGATAAGCAAGTGGGTCAGACTCAGGATCCTTTCAAATTACTGCCTCTGTCTCAGAGAGTGTGAAATTTTTATTTCCTAAAGCCCTCTGGCTCTCCCATATTCAAGCCCTGCTGCTGCTACTGCTGCTGCTAAGTCGCGTCAGTCATGTCCAACTTTGTGCGACCCCAGAGACGGCAGCCCACCAGGCTCCCCCATCCCTGGGATTCTCCAGGCAAGAACACTGGAGTGGGTTGCCATTTCCTTCTCCAGTGCACGAAAGTGAAAGTGAAGTCGCTCAGTTGTGTCTGACTCTTCGAGACCCATGGACTGCAGCCTACCAGGCTCCTCCGTCCATGGGATTTTCCAGGCAAGAGTACTGGAGTGGGGTGCCATTGCCTTCTCCAATTCAAGCCCTGGTGGCCTCAAAGCCAGATGTTCTGGTGGCTCATCTTTCTGGTGCAGGACACAGAGGCTTTGGAGCCCAGTGTGAGTTCAGACCCCTCAGTCCTTGGGGAGAATGTCTACAATTGTAATATCCTCTTGATTGTGCATTGCCTACCCAGGGATATGGCCCTTGACTGTATCATGTCTCTGCCCCTCCCATCTGTCTCGTGATTCTTTCTTTATACCTTCAGTTGTCGAAAATATTTTCTGCTACTACTCAGGTAATTCTCACAGATGATTGCTCTGTAAATAGGCGTAATTTTGATGTGTCTATGGAAGAAGGTTGGCTCTGTGTCTTCCTACTCACCATTTTGGCTACATCCCTTTTTCTACTTTCTTGAGGTGGGCATTTAGATTGTTGATTTAAAATACCTCTTTTCTAATGTAAACTTTTAGCACTATAAATTTCACTCTCAGTCTTGTTTTGTGTTCCACAATTTTTCATGTTTTATTTTCATTTTTATTCAGTTTAGTGTATTTTTGTGTATTTCGTATTTTTAGTTAACATTTTGCTTGCAACTTTCTCTTTGATTCATGGCTTATTTATAAGAGTGTTGATTACTCTCCAAGTGTTTCGAGATTTTTCCTGTTATTTTTCTTTAATGATTTCAAAGTTTTTTCCCATTGTAATTGGAAGACAATATCTGTATGATTTCAACTCATAAAATTTGTTGAGGTTAAGTTCTATGGTATAAAATATTTTCTATCTTAGCATATGTTTTGTGGACACTTGATATAATGTGTATTTTTACCATTGGATGCAGTGTTCTATAAATGTGGATTAGATTCTGTGGGTTGATGGTGTTCTTGAATTCTTCTATATCCTTGTAGATATTCTAATTGTTCTATAATTATTGAAAGAGCAGTGTTTAATTCTTTAAATAGAATTGTGGGCTTGTCTGCTTCTTTATTATTATTATTTTTATTTATTGCTTTTATTTATTGTTCTATTATTTTTTGCTTCATGTAATTTGCAGCTGCATTGTCCAGTGCATGCACATTTCGTGTTGATTTCTCTTCTTGGTGGATTGATCATTTTATCGTTATATAATATCCCTCTCTGGGAAATTTTTTTTTGCTTTAAAGTCTAGTTTATCTAACATATGTACTGGGGTGAAAAATTTGAGTTGCCCAAAGTACATGCTCCCAGCTGAGGCTGAGCAACACAAAGCTCTGCTTTCTGGTTTCAGCTGTCATAGAGCTGATGGCCAAAGGATGGAGATGACAGGGGGCAGTGCAGAGTAATTCAAGAAACTCTGGCTCTGGGGCCAGTTGGATGGCATTTGAATTCCAACTCTGGCACCTATTAGTAGGGCAGCCTCAGGCAAGTCACTTAACACTTTTAAACCTCATTTTCTTTTTTGAAAAATTTTAAAAAAAAGTTTCTATCAGGATGAACTGATTTTAGGATTGAAAATTACAATCCCAATGAAAAATGTACAGATGTGTACTAGGAATAATAAACATATAACTGGTCATAGTACAATAAGTTGAACTATATCAAAAGTGAAGTATTTTCTCTTTGAAAGACACCAAAAAGAAACTTAAATGGCAAAGCACAGATTAGGAGGAAGTATATACAAAACAAACGTCTAGAAAAGCAACAGAAAAGTTGCCTAGCCTCTCGGACCTCAGTTGTCCTCATTTTTAAATGGAGATGCTTATAGAATGTGCCTCACAGAAGCTGGGAGGATTAGATACGATTCTGCAGTCAAGCACTCAGCATATAGCAGGTGTTCAGGGCTTGCTGATTCTTTTAGCATCTCCTTTTTTTTTTTTTTAACCAAATAATTGACTAATTTCCTGATCAACATAGATGACATCTGCTTTTGGTCTTCTGTTCCCCATGGGACAGCATTTTTGAAGAAACACATTGACACATTCCTTAACCTGAGAGTTTTAGAAGACCTGGAGTGTATGTGTGGGTGTGTGTGTGGAGGAGGAAGATGGCAGAAGGAGAAATGAGTAACATTGGCATACCAGTGCTCCCAGGAAAAATGCCCTCATAGACCACAAAGCCCTGGAAAGAGTAGGTGCTTACAGTGTTCTTACTGACTGAGGGAGTGGGAGTGGGGTGAGCTCTGGATTAGCCTGTTTGGTTTCCTCATACTTGAAATGGGGCTTGTTAGAAGCAGTGGTATGTATACTACACCTTCCCTTCCCCCAGAGCCTACTTGACCCAAATTAGAAGTACTTAAGACTCCTTCTTAGTCAGATTTCACATCATATACAGTTGACCCTTGAACAACACAAATTTGAACCGCATGGGTCCATTTACACACGGATTTAATGTACTACACGATCCGTGAATGGCTGAATCCACGGCTGTGCAATCACAGATACAGAGGTATCTGTAAAGTTATAGATGGATTTTCGACTATATGAAGGGTCAGAGCCCCAACCCAGTTCAAGGGTCAACTGTTTACCATTGGAAGTTGTCACAATTTATGACATCATGGTCAAAAATTTAAACACTGTCTCTGCCACTAACTAGCTCTGTGAGTTACTTAAGCTTTCTGAGTCTCACTTTACTTGTCTGAAAAATGAAGGTGCTGAAAAAGGTGGCTGTCAGAATTAAAATTAAAACTACATTTAAATTCTTAGCTCTGTCCTCACATGTAGTGAGAACTCTGTAGTAACTTTTGGTGCAGTTGCATCTGTAGGCCAGAAGCATTACACATATTATCTCTAACATTCTATGCTCCTCGGGCCCCTTTCCATGTTTCACTAGCCTCAGAAAGCACCTGATTATCCTTAGGGCGCCCTGGACTCCCACAGTGCCTGCCCACCACAGCATTACCCACCTCCAGCCTCATTTCTCCTCTCCCCCTCCAAACTCAACCGCCCAATTTCCTATCAGTTCAGTCTCTCAGTCGTGTCCGACCCTTTGCGTCCCCATGGACAGGGGCACACCAGGCCTCCCTGTCCATCACCAACTTCCAGAGACTACTCAAACTCAAGTCCATTGAGTCGGTGATGCCATCCAACCATCTCATCCTCTGTCGTCCCCTTCTCTTCGCGTCTTCAATCTTTCCCGGCATCAGGGTCTTTTCAAATGAGTCAGTTCTTCGCATCAGGTGGCCGAAGTATTGGAGTTTCAGCTTCAGCATCAGTCCTTCCAATGAATATTCAGTGTTGTTTTCCTTTAGGATTGACTGGTTATTCATTACCTCTTGTTGTCCACCAGGTGGCAGCAGAGAACGTGAGGAGCCCATACGCTCTAAGCAAAACTGTATAAAGGCTTCTGAATTCTGAGGGGGTTTCCTGAAGAACTAAACAAGTTTCTTAAGGGAGGAGAGATTTTGTTTTTTGTTTGTTTAAAGCCTTCCCCAAAGCACACTGCATGGACCATCTTAGCCCATAAGTCAGGTTACAGCCTTATACAGACTTATACAATTCATTCATGTATTTCTACCTCCCCTCACCCTTCCTGTCAAACATTTGGGCCAGGAGGACTTTCTTTTAAGACAAGGTGTCCCCCGGACACATTTTCAAAGATTCTTTAAATCTTCTTAATCCCTCTGGCTGGGAGACAGCTTCTCCGCCTGATTTCTAACCTCTCCCCATTTCCCCAGTCACTAGCTGGTACTTCCTGGAAGATGTCCCATTGAAGACATTCCTATGAGGTTGGGAGGGCAGAGGAAGTATTAGTTAGTGATAGCTGGCAAGATTTACAAGGCGCCTTGACTCTGGAATCCTCAAAATTCTAGAGCTTGAGCATTTTATTTTATACGATAGTACAGTATTGGAATAAAATGTTATTCAAAGATAAGGCAGATAAATAGCGAGGTTCAAGGTGGAGGGAGAGAATTTAAGAAAGGGCTCTGAGGAAGACAGGTGGATAGAGGCTGCATAATATACATCAGTTTCCACAATTGTAAAATGGGGGAAATGACAGTTGCTATCACATAAATGGACGTGAGTCTGAGTGAACTCCGGGAGTTGGTGATGGACAGGGAGGCCTGGCGTGCTGCGATTCATGGGGTCGCAAAGAGTCGGACACGACTGAGCGACTGAACTGAACTGAACTGAAGGTTATCATAAAGAATGAGAGTTATTTCTTGTAAAACACTTGTGAAAGTACCTAGCAGGTCGAAAGTGCTATCTTTAATATATATAATTGTAGTACTACAATTATCTTATTATTACCAGTCCTTCATCACACTAAAGCCTTCCAGATGGGTGCCTTAGGAGGCTAACCCTTTTCTGGTTCTCAGTCACTTCAGTGACTCCTGATTCCTACTATCTTGAATTCTTTCTGACACATCACAGGATCTGTGACATTCTTCTCTAGGATGACTGTGTTAATTAACCCCTACTTTTACCTAAAATCAGTGAGCAGCAAGGAGGCTGGTGATGAATGAGTATAGAGGTGTTTCAAAGAGCCAACCTACAGCCTATTTGTGGGACCAGCATACTGGTGGATATCAATCGGAGTAAGCCATTTTTAGCACCAACAAGAGAGCTAGGGCTTTTTCCCTAGTTTCATTTCTCCCTTCTTTCCTCATGGCAACTTTAGCCATTGCACTCTGTAGCTGCTTCCCAAGTTGGCCTGAGTGATTATTTCCTCACCCAACCACATTATGTGATCATGCACCTTTTTTTTGTGTGTGATTCAATGGTTGTTTATTTCTAGGAGGATGTGAAACATAAAATGTTTGAGATCGTATAGTGCAAACCATTATTTTATAGACCAAGCCTCAACCCAGAAATAGGAGTGGACTTGCTTAAAGTTACAATGCTAGCATGTTTATTTCTTCCCAAAATTTAGGCTTCTTGAGGGTAGGGACCATGGTTTCTACTTAATTAGTATTTCTCTCTACATAGCATCTAATATGGTAGAAAGCTAATGATATTACAAATTACAAATCATCTTAGAGTAAGAAGACTTGGGTTTTGAGAAAACATCACTTACTAACTACATGATCTAAGTTGAGTTGACACACTCCTTAGACTTTGTTTCTACCTCTGTGAAATGGTGTTATTAATAATTATCTCTGTTCTTCACAGTCGCTCAGTCATGTCCGACTCTTTGCGACTCCATCAACTGTAGCCCACCAGGCTCCTCTGTCCATGGAATTCTCCAGGTAAGAATACTGGAGTGGGTAGCCTTTCCCTTCTCCAGGGGATCTTCCTGACCCAGGGATTGAACCCAGGTCTCCTGCATTGCAGGCAGATTCTTTACTGTCTGAGCCACCAGGGAAGCCCTTGGACTGCAAGAAGATCAAACCAGTCAATCCTAAAGGAAATCTACCCTGAATACTCATTGGAAGGACAGATGCTGAAGCTGAAGCGCCAATACTTTGGCCACCTGATGTGAAGAGCTGACTCATTGGAAAAGACCTGATGCTGGGAACAATTGAGGGCAGGAGGAGAAGGGGACAACAGAGGATGAGGTGGTTACATAGCATCAGCAACTCAATGGACATGAATTTGAACATACTCTGGGAAAGAGTGAATGACAGGGAAGACTGGTGTGCTGCCATCCATGGGGTCACAAAGAGTCAGACACGACTAAGTGACTGTAAAAGAACTTCTTTACAGAGTGTGGTCAGGACAAAGTTGAGTGATTGGGCACAGAAGTTGTTTCTAATTTATGAAGTGTCAGCCAAACTGAGACACTTAATAGGTCTGAGCTAGGCATAAAGAAAATACCAAATGCATGCTTAAAGGAAAGCTTCTCCTGTCATAGGGCCACCAGCAGAGTGCAGTAGATAAGGTTGCCAGTCTTAGATAACTGAATCTCCCTCTCCTATCTTGGGAAAGGGGTACAAGAGCAGCTCCCACCCCTAGTTTTCCTGAGACACAGAAACTATTGTCCCAAACCTACCTTGATTTCCACTCACATTGTCTGCAACCCCCCACCTTTCCAGCTTTCCAGGTTCTTTAAATCCTTCTCAGGGAGTGAGGTTATCAGCTACGACCAAAATTCCTGGTCATGGTTGCCCCCCAGTAATTGGCCCCTCCCCACTTGTTCACTGTTTACTAGCATGCACTGAAGGGCAACTGCTGCTGCTGCCGCTAAATCGCTTCAGTCGTGTCTGACTCTGTGCGACCCCATAGACGGCAGCCCTCCAGACTCCTCTGTTCCTGGGATTCTCCAGGCAAGAATACTGGAGTGGGTTGTCATTTCCTTCTCCAATGCATGTATGCATGCTAAGGCGATTCAGTTGTGTCTGACTCTGTGCGACCCCATGGACAGCAGCCCACCATGCTCCTCTGTCCACGGGACTCTCTAGGCAAGACTACTGGAGTGGGTTGCCATTTCCTTCTCCGTGCTGAAGGGCAATAGCACTGCACAATTCTGGGCTGAGAGGCGGTGAGGAACCAGGATGGTTGGCGTTATCCTTGTGGTCTAGTTGACTAGCGCCCTCTGGTGCACAACGCCAGGAATACAACGTGACTGGTACCTGCTGCTGCTGCCTCTGTTCCCATCTCCATGCCCAACACAGGCTAATTCCTTTGCTTTGAATGTGCTAGTCCTCTCCTCTCCACCCTCTCAAACCCTCCCCATCCACTGAGGACCTGCTTGACTTCTAACTTCTCCATGAAGATTTTTCTAATTTCTCTAGTTCAAGTTGCCATCTTCCTTCTTTGAACACCTGACATGTGAAAAGTGCTATGCAAATTTATATACAGCAAAGCTTGGAGATATTGCAGGTTAAGGTCCAGACCACCACAATAAAGCAAGTATTGCAATAAAGGAAGGCACGTGATGTTTTTTGTTTGTTTTTTGTTTCCCAGTACATATAAAAGTTACATTTACACTATAACTTCTGAGTGTGCAATATGCATAGTATTTGTCTGAAAAATCTACATATCTTAATTTTAAAATATTTTATTGTTAAAAATTCCAAAGTAATTACAATAGTAACGTGAAAGAACACAGATCAACATAACAAATGTTATAATAATGAAAATGTTTGAAATATTGCAAGAATTACCAAAATGTGACATGGAGATATGAAACTGTTGGAAAACTGGTACCAACAGACTTGCTCAGTGCAGTCTCTGTGAAGCACAGTGAAGTGAAACGCAATAAATCTACGTATGCCTGCAATTGTACTACTACACTTATCTTCGCGTTGCAGTTCTTGGTCACAGGGAAGCCCTCCAGATAAGGTGCTAAACCTTTCTCAGCACTCACTTCAGTCTCGAGATTCCTATTTACTACCCACCCTTAAAGTCAGCAGCTCACAGTGTAACATGTTTACACGTCCTCTAGCGTCTTCACCTGCTTGTCTTCTTTCTATCCTGTTCATTTATCTATTTATTTATAGCTGTGCTGGGTCTTTGATGTACTTGGGTTTTCTCTAGTTGTGGTGACCAGGGCTACTCCCCAGTTGCAGTGCACAGGTTTCAGGTTGTGGCCCCAGAGTGTGCAGGCTTTGGTAGTTGTAGCACGTGGGCTCAGTAGTTGGGCACACAAGTTTAGTTGCCCCGCGCATGTGGGATCTTCCTGGACCAGGGATCAAACCCATGTCCTCTGCGTTGGCAGGCAGATTCCTAACCACTGGACCTCCAGGGAAGTCCCAAGTCTTCTTAATGGTAAGTATTACAGGGTAGAGACTATGTCTTAGATCCCTCCTAGTGTAGTGATTAATATAAATAGCTTTACAGAAATAATAAGAGCTACTGTTTATTGAGAACTTATGATGGGTCAGCACATCAAATGAGACATGCTTGAAATTATACATGCCATTCAATCCTCACAGCAACCTTGTGAGGCAGGTACTATTATTCATTTTCACAGACAAGAAAACAGGTTAAGAGAGGCAAGCTGACCTGCTTAAACCTAAAACCACTCACTAACAGCCTGGCTCCAGAGTTCACACTAAACCATTATTTTATTGCTTCTCAAAATGTGGTCTGCATAAACAACCTGCATTCAAATCACTTCAGGTGCATACCACAAAGCGTTGCACCCCATGCCAGCTAAGCTGAATCAGAATCACCAAGGATAGGCTCCAGAGATACCTGAGATTGTACCCAGGTAATTGATATTAGACTAAAGTTTGAGAATCAATATACTAAACACATGTGTGTTAACTGCCACAGAATCACGCATATAAATACATACCCATGCATGCATGTAAAGAAAAACATACCCATCAACACATAATATTTTGTATCAGAGTGGTCCTTAGGGATCAGTGAGGGAAAGTATCTATAGAGTCTGCTTTTCCAGCCAAATAATCATATTAACAAATCTGCATAGTGAATTTCACATTCCTGGCTCTATAGGAAAAACGGGTATAAAAATATCTTGGCCTTGCTGGATCTTGGCAGTGGAGGGTGGATGGGTGGATGCCCAGACTCACAGCCCACCCTACCCACTCCTCCCACACAATGTCTATGTCTATGCATCTGTTTATTAGGTTATGCCATAAGCCAATTTCAAAAGAAAGTGAAGGTGCAAAAGAGACACAAGGTATATCAAAATCTTTGCTTCGGTAATTCCTCACTATGAACCTGAATAAGTTGCTTAATTTCTCTTGCTTCATTTTTTTTTTTTGTCTGTAAGATTGAGATGATAACAACAGTAGCCATTTCATAAAGCTGTTATGAAGGTTAAATGACCCAGTATGTTTAAAGAGCTTGGAGTCTGTCTTACAACAAGGGCTTGACAAGTTACACTTGATGTTAGTATAGTAGTAGTATTCTTAGGTTTTGAGCTTAGCATCCAGAACCTGTTTCCAGCTGGATTACAAGTGGGTCTTTATGTGGAGGACCCTGGAGAGTTTGTCAGTGTGACGTGGAAGAATATGTTTTTAGATATGAAACTGGGATGGAAGAAAAAATAAAGATATTATTTTGCTTAGCGCTTCCTCTCCTGTCATGGTAATTTATTATTATTTATTTAATGATATGCAGCTTTACTACAAAAAAATATTCAGTGTCCTGACAGCTGAACTTCTCACTTTCAAGTCAAGTCTCATTTATACAAGCCAAGGTGATATGTAGAGTAGTCAGGAAAGGAATAAGGGACCCTCATTCGGGTAAGGTCTACATCATTGTCAACTTTACGTACTTGTAAATTATGAGAGTGGCACGCGCCGCATTAGGTCTAGGTATGGACACTGTTCCCAGTTATTGCATTCAGTTTTTCTGGTCTAGGCAACTACTTTGTAAAAATGTTTCACATTTTCTACTAAATTTGTTTCTAGGAAAAATTTCATTTTATTTCTGTTACAGATCCCAATTAACTACAGACGCACATTGTAAACTCTAGGGAACCACTCAATTTTCAAAAAGAGGTACAAATTAAAAGCCAGTAGTCAAGGTAAAATGGAATAAAAATGCTCAATTTTTAAAAACTGTAAACATTGAAAAGTCAAGGAAAAAATGGAATAAATAGAAAACAGCAAGCATTGACGGTACATTTCAAGCAAACTATATCAGGAAATACAGTAAATGCAAGTTGTCTAAATACACCACTTAAAAGACACAGATTTTTCACATGGAATAAGAAAGCCAGACACAATTATGTCTTCTACAAGAAACCTACTTTTAAATACAAAGACCCATATAGACCCATATAGAGTGAAAGTAAAGGGAAAAATCAGTGTTTTCATTCCCTGGCCCTGGCAGATGTTACCAGATGTTGGATAAAGTGAGGAAGGTAACATCAGAACAAGTCAGCAAGGAGGAAAGAATATACATGTCCAAAATTCTTCATAGAAAACCTTTAGGGTTCGATGATTCCTGAAATTCAGAATTTGGGGTATTTTGGACAGGTAATATGTGAATATATGGTATATTATATAATACTCCTGGTAGGTGTTATAAACACATTAGTATTTCATAGTGAAATGGATAGTCACATAAACAGTTTATACATAAAGACTATGTTGCTGTTCAGTCACTAAGTCGTGTCCAATTCTTTATGACCCCACAGACTACAGTACGCCAGCCTTCCCTGTCCTTCACAATCTCCCCTGGTGGCTCAGATGGTAAAGAATCAGCCTTCTATGCAGGAGACCTGGGATTGATCCCTGGTTCAGGAAGATCCCCTGGAGAAGGGACTGGTTACACACTCTAGTATTCTTGCCTGGAGAATCCCATGGACAGAGGAGCCTGGCGGGCTACAGTCCATAGGGTTGTAAAGAGTCGGACACAGTAGAGCAACTAACATAAAGACTATACAAAGCCTTGTATCAATTGGGGTCAAGTTTTGCTGCCTAATGAGTTTTGGTGCCAAATTTATGAAAACTTTTGGTTTTTGGAGATTACTGAATTTTGGAATTATAGCTAATGGATCTTGGTCCATGGTCATGTCAGTCGAGGAGAACAAGAGAAACAGTAAGACCCACAAAAGAGGCCATGCTGAAGCTCCTCAGTTATGGGTTAGAGGCCCATTCTTCACTTTTTCCAGCCAGAGACAGCACTCGGCCTCTAGTCTGAAGCCCCCACAGTGCACAGTACTTTGAGTGTAGGGTTGTGGATCCCTAGGGCAAAGTTATGCCCACTATACATGCAGAGAATATGACCCTAGGATAGAAGCACTGCATACACCATGGCCAAGTGCTGACCAGGGGTGGCATCAGGAAGGACTAGCACAGAGCAGCTCTTTTAATGTATTAAATTCATGCACAAGATTTTACCTGGAGAAAGGGTACTAAACTATTGCCAAAGAATATCTGTCGACCATAGCATGGAAAAGTACATTGGACTGTTTCATTGAAATTTGCTGAGAGTAGAACTTAAATGTTCTCACTGCATTTAAGAAAGAAAAAGAGAGAGGGGGTGAGGGAGGGAGGAAAGGAAGGAGGGGAGAAGGATGGGTAAATATGTGAGGTGACTGATGTGTTAACTCACATATCTAACCACCATGTTGAACACCTTAACTATCTTAATAATTTTATCTGTCAGTCATACCTCAATAAAACTGGAAAAAAGGTGGTTTAATTTTATTCTATTTGGAGTTTAGAGATATATATATTTGTGTATTTCATCACATTAGGGATGTTTTGGCCATTATTGCCCCTAATATTCTTTCTACCCCTTCCTCTCTTTTCTCTTCTAGGACTCCTGTTGTGATATGTTGGTCTTGATGGTGTCCCATAGTTCCAGTAGGAGCTTGCTCAGCCATTCTGAAGGCAGAAATATAATCAATTCCCTTAACCTCAGCATATAAACTTCCTAGGGGAATATGTGGATTATGTGGATGCCTGATCTAGTGGAGATAAGCCAAGTCACGAGCAGACTGTGGAAATGATGGCAAGTTGGCTGAGTTTCATAGGAAAACAGTTGGCAGGGCTGGTCCTTAGGCATAGCCTACTTCAGTGACCATCTACCTTTCTCCACTCCTACACTCGTCATATGCATAATACACCATCATTAACTCTCATTTACACTTAGAGATTCTCATGAAGGGGGTGCCTACAGCACATCTGCGCCCACGGGACCTTATGCTGTGCCTCCTTCTGTTCACTCTCAATCTCTCACAGGTTCAAATCACTGGAATGAATGGCATAGTAGAAGCCTACTATATTCCTATCACTAAATCCTTCCCACCAGCAGCCTGCAGCAAAGTCCACAATGTCCATAAGATGTCATTTCTGGAGGCTGAGGTATTCTGAGGCAGCATGATAAACCAGGAAAAACTTCAGCTGACGGTTGGACATGTTTAGGTTCTAATAGCACCTCTGCCAGTTATTAGCTGCGTGACTTTGAGAAAAATCACTTACCCTCTCTGAACACATGTCCTCAACTGTAAAAAGGGATAATAAGAATACGAACCACTCTACAGAGTTGTTGTGAGAATTAAATGAAACGAAGTTTAGGAAGTCAAGGGTTGAAGGTGAGATGTAAATCTTACAACTTACAAATGAACAGGCCAAGTGGTGGCGTGCAAAGAGCACAGCATGGAGTAAGATAAAACTGGATTCGAAACTGGGCTCTGCATTTACCAGCTGTATGACCTTGCTAGTCTCTTAATTAGCTTAACTGGTTTCCTCATCGGTATAATGGTGACAAGAACACTGATCATAAATAATGGTCGTGAAGATTCAACGGGAGAAAGTAAGTGAAAACAAGCGTGTGTGCATGCATTTCATACATACTTTTGGGGCATATGAGAGTATGGTATGATTTCCCCACACAGTGCAGTATGGGGAAAGGTGGGGGAATACTTTAGAACAAGTGCTCAGGAAAGCCTATTACTGACACGAAGAAGGTGATGGAAGAACTTGGCAAACAGGAGTTTCCATTCTTTGCAAATTTTTAAAACTTGCACTACTTCCGTCCAGGCATCTTGTAAAAGGTTCTCTCCTTTGAGAAGCATGTATCCACCTCCCTGGGGTACCCCTCCCCCTTGACCAGTTCTTTCCTTTCCCCTCAGACTCTTGTGCTTGCCCTGCCCCTCCAAAGCATAAAACCCTGAGACAGCAAGGACACTGCTGGTCCTGATTCAGTAGTCAGCCTCTTTCCATGGTTCCTTTCCTGCATCATGCCTGCTAGTTTGTTTGTGGGAATCCTCTTCTTTTTTAAAACCTTTTCATGACAACTTTATTCAGATATAATTAACAAACCACTATCACTGACCACAAGCTAAGGAGCAGGTCTCTGAAGTCTGGCCAGAGACCAAGCTGTTAACACTGAACACAATTCTTCTGTTTAACCCTGGGCTCCAGCCAAATATCTAACCTAAGATGTAGCCTGAGTACCCAACTCTGGACTTAACCCGAATTTCAGACTGAGCCCTTAACGCTGGTCCCTGAGATGGGAACCTCAATTCTATCCATCGACTGAGCCTCTTTCTGGCCATACTTCAATACCTTAACTCTGATTAAACTGAGTCTCTAAATCTAGTCAAATATTCACTGCCTATGTCTGGTCCAAGACTAAGTAGTTATGGCCAGTTCCAGACTGAGACACTAACCTTGGTCTCCGATTGAACCCTAACTATGGCCACTGATAAACCCTTAATTTGTGATACAGAGATCCAACATATGATCAGACCTAGCCTCTACACCTGTCCCAGGCTGAGTATCAAGCTCAAGCTACAGACTGTGACCTAACTGTGGAATATACTTAATATCCTCCACGGACCACAAAATGAATGCTCAGCATACACACTGACTAAACTCTCACCCCGACCACAAATGGAGGCTCTAACTCTGTCACAGCATGAGATCTGATCTTGGAAACCTACCCAGCTACAATTTCCACCGACTTAGCACTAACCAGAAAATGACCCCAACACTGGCAACAGAATGACTGCTAAACTTGGCTTCATACAGAAACAAAAACATGTACAGAGACTGAACTCTGAACTTGGCCAAAGACTGTGCCTTAATCCTGGCCAAGAAGTGAAACCAAATCTTCTTCAAAACTGGAGGATATATTCTGACCACATCATATGCCCTAATCCTGTTCACAGATAGGACCCTGAATACAGCCACAGCTTGAGACTTAACTCTGTTCAAAGCTCAAGTTCTAAATCTGGCCAGATATTGAGTTCATAAATCTGACTGTGGAATAATTCACTGAACCTGGGCTCCATCACTGGCCACTGATTTTGCCCCTAAAGCTTATAGCATCTAACTGCTTACAAACTCAGTTTTTAGTCACAGACTGAATTCTTAACTCTCATCACAGACTGAGCCCTTAAGACTAACCTTCAGCCTGAGTTTTCACCCTGAAAATAAAACTTACACTTTCAAGATGGCTAATGACTGATCTTGAATATTTGAGGCAAACTTGCGATTCATGGGGTCGCAAAGAGTCAGACATGACTGAGCGACTGATCTGATCTGAACCCTATCTCTGGCTAAATGCTAGCCCCAGATTGAATCTCAACTCTGACCACAGCTTTAACCTTAATTCTAGCCACAGACATTGCCAAGACCAGAAACTGAATTGTTCACCAAAAGTAGGCAAAGACTGAACCCAAACTCTGAATGTGAATTAAGAACAAAACAAATACTTTTCATAGTCTTTGCCTAAAATCTAACAAGAGATTAATTTGTACCCTGAGAACAGATGCAACTCACCATGTCCAAGGGTGCACCATGGGAGCTCTATTCCTGGGTACATTCTGAGCACCACCCTGGAACAAAGACTGTAAATCCTGCCCATAATCTGAGACCCAAAGACTAAACCCTAAGCCTGGCTAAAGAATGATTCCTAACACTACAAGGTTATATCAAAACCCTCCTCATATTATTAGAACTAACAACAGGCTAAGACTGAGTACTAACCTTTGTCACAGAATGATTCTTAATTGCATAAACAAAGTGCACTATTTTAGTGGCCACAAACTGAGTCCTAACACTAGCTTGAGATTGAGCAATCAGTCTGGCCACAATCTGAGCCCTAAATTGGGGAAAGATGTGCGCATGACACTGGGCAGGGTAGGGGCACTAAAAATTAGCACAGACTGAACTCTACGACTGACACCAGATTGCCTGCCATACTAGCCAGAGTCTAAGTACCAAATTGACAACAGGACCTGAATACTCTGAACTCAAACCCTGGCAATGGCCTGAGCCCCAAACCCTGATTGCAGCCTGAGAATCTAACTTTAAACACAAGCTGGATCCTATATGTTGTCCATTCTCACACTAACTTTGATTTGTAGACTGATGTGTAACGTGGGCAGCCAACCTGAGAAACATGTTTACACTCTTATCTTAGCCCTAAAACCTTCTTCATAGTAAGTGTTAACCTAGCCATCGGCAATCCCCAAACTCTGGTATTAAATTAAAGCTTGTTGTCATTGTTAATCACTGAGTCTTTTTGCGACGCCATGGACTGTAGCCTGCCAGGCTCCTTTGTCCGTGGGATTTCCCAGGCAAGAATACTGGAGTAGGTTGCCATTTCCTTCTCCAGGGGATCTTCTTGAACACTGGGCAAACCTGCAAATGCATGTCTCCTGCACTGGCAGGTGGATTCTTTACTGCTGAGCCACCAGGGAAGCCTGGTAAAAACTTAATCGGAGGCAAAAATCAGTTGCATTTCTACATATTAACAACAAACTATCTGAAACTTAAGAAAACATATCATTTATGATAGCATCAAAATAACAAAATATATAGGAATAAACTTAACTAAGGAGGTGAATGGAGAAGGAAATGACAACCCACTCCAGTAGTCTTGCCTGCAGAATCCCATGGGCAGAGGAGCCTGGTGGGCTACAGTTCACAGGGTTGCAAAGAGTCAGACGTGACTGAAGCCACTAAGCATGCACGCACAAGGCGGTGAAAGACTTGTACAATGGAAACTATAAAATACTAATGACAGAAATGAAAGCAGATGCAAGTTAATGGAAAGACATCCCTTGTTCGTAGATTGAAGACTTAATATTGTCAAAATGTCCATACTACCCAAAGTGGTCCATAGATCCAACCCAATACCTATCAAAACACCAATGGCATTTTAAACAGAAAAAGAAAAAACAACCATAAAATTAATATGGAACCAAATAGTTTTCCAAATCAGACATAAAAATGGCCAACAGGTATATGAAAAGATGCTCAAGGTCATTAATCACTAGGGAAATGCAAGTGAGCTATCACCCCACACCTGTTAGGATGGCTATTACCAAAAAGGCAAGAGATAACAAGTGCGACTATATCAAACTAGTTTTTGTGCAGTGAAGGAAACTATTAACAAAATGAAAAGTCTGCCTACTGAATGGGACAGTTGCCTACTGAATGGAAACAGATGCCTACTGAATGGGACAAGGTATTTGCAAAAATATATCCAATAAGGGCTTAATATCCAAAATATACAAAGAAATCATGTAACTCGACATAAGGGAAAAAAAACAAATAATCTGATTTTAAAAATGGGCAGAGGACATAAATAGACATTTCTCCAAAGAAAACATACAGATGACCAACAGACACATGGAAAGATGCTCAATATCACTACTCATCAGGAAAATGCAAATCAAACCCACAATGAGATATCACCTCACAATTGTCAGAATCACTATTATCAAAAAGACAACAAATAACAAGTGCCAGCAAGGATGCAGAGAAAAGGGAACCTTTGTGCACTGTTGGTGGGAATGTAAATTAGTGCAGCCGCAATAGAAAATGGTATGGACGTTTTTCAAAACATTAAAAATGGAATTATCATACTATCCAGCAATTCCACTCCTGGGTGTTTATCCAAAGAAAATGAAAACATTAATTCAAAACTATGTATGAGCCCCTATGCTCACTGCAGCACAGTTCACAATAACCAAGGTAAGTGTCCACCAATAGATCAATAGATGAATGAATAAAGAATATGTGGTATATATTTATACAATGGAATACTTCTCAGCCATAAAATAGAACAAAATGTTGCCATCTGTGACAACATGGATGGACCAGAGGGCACGATGCTAAGTGAAATAAATCAGACAGAGAAAGACAAATATTATATGATTTAACATATATGTGAAATCTAAAAAAAAAAAAGAAAAACAAATGAAGGAACACAATAAAACAGAAACAGAGGTATAGATACAGACAACAAATAGGTGGTTGTCAGAGGGGAAAGAGAGGAGAAGGAGAGAAACAGATGAGGGAGATTAAGAGGTACAAACTTCCAGTTACAAAAAAAATGATTCAAGGATATGAAGTGTACAATGTGGGGAATATAGTCAATACTGTGTCTTTGTATGGTGACAGATGGCAATGCGACATATTGTAGTGATCATTTAGAAATGTATAGAGAGACAGAATTTGTGCTATCTGTGTACCAGAAACTAACATAGCACTGTAGATCAATTACACTTCAAAAACAAACTCATAGAAAATTAGATCAGATTTGTGGTTACCAGAAGCAGGGGAGGGAGGGCAGAAGGAATTGGATAAAGGTGGTTAAAAGGTACAAACTATTAGTTATAAGATAAATAAGTATTGCTACTAGGGATGTAATGCATACTATGATCAATATAATTAATACTGCTCTATGTTAGGTATGAAAGTTGTTAAGAGACTAAATCCTCTCCTCTTTGGTAACAATAAATTTGTTTTCTACCCATCTGCAAGTCTGTTTTTGTGTATAGATTCATTTGTGTCATTTTTAGATTCCACATACAATGATGTCAAATTGAGAGGGCGGGAGGGAAGACCAAATTGGGTGTATGGGATTAACTGATAGGAACTACTATATATAAAAGATAAACAGTAAGGATATACTGTATAGCACAGGAATTATAATCTATGACTTGTAATAATCTATAATGTAGTGTGCATAAGTGCATGCTGTCACTTCAGCTGTGTCCAACTCTTTGCAACCCCATGGACTGTAGCCCACCAGGCTCCTCTGTTCATGGGATTCTCCAGGCAAGAATCCTGGAGTGGGTTGCTCCAGGATAATGCAGTATAATCTGAAAAAAAAAAAAAAAACTAAATCACTTTGTTGAACACTTGAAAGTAACGCAACATTGTAAATCAGACATAGTTCAAGAAAGAAAGAAAATAATCAACTTGTTTGTTTTAAGCAAAAGAGAGAGAGAGGGAGAGAAACAGAGAGAGTACTTCCTAGGAGTTCTTATCACAAGGAAAAAAAAATTGTTTTCTATTTCTTTAATTTTGTATCTGTATGAGATGATGGATGTTCACTAAACTTATTGTGGTTATCGTTTCATGATGCATAGCATCATGATTCTATACACCTCAAACTTATACAGAGCTGTGTGTCAATTATATCTCAATAAAACTGGAAGGAAAAAAATCTGTTTAAAAAAGTATCAGGGAGGGGGGTTCAGGATGGGGAACACGTGTACACCCGTGGAGGATTCATGTTGATGTATGGCAAAACCAATACAATATTGTAAAGTAATTAGCCTCCAATTAAATAAATAAATTTAAATTAAAAAAATAAATACATAAAATAAAAAAGTATTAGTGAGGATGTGGAGAAATTGGAATTTTCATACACTGTTGGTAGAAATAGAGAATGGTGCAGTCAACATGGAAAAAAGTATGGAGGGTCTGCCAAAAATTAAAAATAGACATGTCACTGGCATTGTGTGTGTGTGTGATGTGATATATTTACATATGTAAAATATTATTCAGCCTTAAAAAGAAGGAAATCTTACCATTTGTGACAACATAGATGAACATAGAAGACATTATGCAAAGTGGAAAAGGGCAAATATAGGTGGACAAATATTCATAACTCCACTTTTATGAGATAACTAAAGTAGCCAAACTCATACAAGCAGAGAAAAGAATGGTGGCTGCCAGGGGCTGGGGAGAGGAGGAAATGGGGAGCTGGTGCTTAGTGAGTATAAGGTTTTCATTTTACAAGATGAGTAAGTTCTAGACTTGTTTACAACATAGTGCCTGTTGTTACAAATACAGTATTGTACACTTTAAGATATGTTAAGAGGATAGATTTCATGTTAAATGTTCTTACCACTCCAAAAAAAAGAAAATCCACAAGAGAAGAGAAGGAGATTTTTGGAGGTGATATATACATTCAGTGCCTTGATTATGGTGATGGTGTCATGGCTATATGCATGTGTCCAAACTCATCAAAATGTATACACTAAATGCATGGGATTTTTGTATATCAGTTATGCATAAATAAAGCTTTTTCAAAAGAAACAGAAGGGACATTGCCCACGATTTTTGTCCCTATAATCAGGAAAATACATTTTTCCGTAAGTCAAAGCATATTCCTTTTTATGTCTCACTGATGAAAAAGCACCTGAGAAAAGTACTGTTAGCGTCTAGTCTATCTTATGATAATGATAAAGGAAAGGTGTGCTTTCAAGGTTTGCGGTTAACCAATTATCAATATGTGCCACAGCAGGAGCTCTCTGTTATCCAAAAATCTTTGACAAATTACTGTCTCAACATTCAATCCAGCTACTAATAATTATAAGCTTCCTTCAAGTGTTTAAATAAGCAAAAATAAGTTATCATGTATGGAACAACACTGGAATTATATAAACGAGAATGTTAATAGATAACATTAACACTCAGCACTCAGTGAACAGAAACTCTACACAAAGTCAAAATGGGACGATTACCAGCAGAATCAACTCTGACACAGTTCAGTTCAGTTCAGTCACTCAGTCGTGTCCGACTCTTTGTGACCCCGTGGACCACAGCACGCCAGACTTCCCTGTCCATCACCAACTCCCAGAGCTTGCTCAAACTCATGTCCATTGAGTCCGTGATGCCATCCAACCATCTCATCCTCTGTCGACCCCTTCTCCTTCTGCCTTCAATCTTTCCCAGCAGCAGGGTCTTTTCCAGTGAGTCAGCTCTTCGTATCAGATGGCTGGAGAAGGGAATGGTAAACCACTTAGTAGTCTTGCCTTGAGAACCCCATGAACAGCACGAAAAGGCAAAAGGATATGACACTGAAAGATGAACTCTGACACAGGCCAAATTGAAATGCTAACGCAAGTCACCTACTGAACCAGGCTCAGGCTGCAGAATGAGGTACAACACTGACCACTGTGACTTAGCGCCACAGACCATTCCAACATGAGCAAAGACAGAACCTTGACACTGGCTAAAGTCAGAAACTGCACCTTGAACTACTTTGGCCAAATATGCATCCCCAATCCTGCTCACATAGTTGACATCTGGCCACAAACTATACTCTAACACTGTCCATAGACGAAATGCTCACTTTGGTCTGAAACAAAACTAGGGCTCATCAAAGTTAATATCCTAACATGGCAACAGACAGTATAAAACTAAGACACTGCCTGTGTATTAACAACGGCCACAGACTGAGGCCTAAAGCTGGGCCAAAACTAAACTCTAATTGGAGCTTTACCTGATGAAAGACTGAACATAAATCCTGTTCAAATTCTAATTAGCTCTTCCCCAGGCAATACAATTGACAGGAACTGTAACCCCTGACAGAGCTATGATATGGCCTTTACTGATTTCCAAACCTAGAAATAACAGTGATTCCAATACTGACTAAAAACTAAAGTGAAACCTTGAGCTGAGCCCTAACCGTGGATGTGATCTGTCTAAGGTTAAGCTACAGACTGAGCCCTAATACTAATCTTAGAATAAGGCCTCTCTTATATAAACTACACCCTAATACTGGCTAAAATTTGGACCCAAATAGTGTACCTTGTCTTCACAATGAGTATAATCCAGGCCACACTGGACTAAAGAGCCTCACAGTGAGCTTTCATGCCAGTCAGAAATACGTTCTGATCTTTATCACAGATAGAACCATGGCTTTAACACTGGAGCCTAACACTGATAACAGGCTGAGTCCTAAACTTGCTTCCATGGTCCTCTAACCATGGATCCACACTGACTCATTAAGACAGCAACAGATCAAGTAAGCCTTCACCTAAGCCGAAGATTGAAGCCAAACACATTCCACATTATAAACCTGAACCCTGGCCATGACTTCAACTGTACACTGGTTCTTAAGCCTTAACCTTGGCCTACCAATTGATCTATAAATCCAGCCAGACTGATTTACAAAGGGTCACTATTTCACAAATTCGTCTTCTTCTGTGTGTGTGTATGTTAGTCACTCAGTTGTGTCCAACTCTTTGCGATCCTATGCACTGTAACCCACCAGGCTCCTCTGTCCATGGAATTCAGGCAAGAATAGTGGAGTGGATTGCCATTCCCTTCTTCAGGGGATCTCCCACCCAAGGATCAAAGCTGGGTCTCCTGCATTGCAGGCGGATCCTTTACCATCTTCCCTGGTGGCTCAGATGGTAAAGCGTCTGTCTGCAATGCCCCAGCCCCAGGTTCAATTCCTGGGTTGGGAAGATCCCCTGGAGAAGGAAATGGAAACCCACTCCAGTACTCTTGCCTGGAAAATTCCATGGACCAAGGAGCCTGGTAGGCTATAGTCCATGGGGTCACAAAGAGTCGGACACGACTGAGTGACTTCACTTTCACTTTCTATACCCAAGCATTCTTTCCTGGGTACATTTTCAAGCATACATGACCATGGGAAAACCATAGCCTTGACTAGACAGACCTTTGTTGGCAAAGTAATGTCTCTGCTTTTGAATATGCTATCTAGGTTGGTCATAACTTTCCTTCCAAGGAGTAAGCATCTTTTAATTTCATGGCTGCAGTCACCATCTGCAGTGATTTTGGAGCCCAGAAATACAAAGAGTCCCACCTTTGTAGGTGTAAACACACATACACACACATTACAATTAGCATTGTAGAAATATTAACTGTCACTACTTTTTTTTTTTTTTTTTTTGGCTGCACCCTTTAGCTTGTAGGATCTTAGTTCCCTGACCAGGGATTATACCTGGGGCCCCAGCAATGAGAGTTCAGAAGTGCAGAGTGTTTTTTTTGTTTTTTTTTTTAATTTAATTTTATTTATTTATTTTTTTAGGGAATAATTTTTTTTAATTTTATTTTTAAACTTTACAATATTGTATTGGTTTTGCCAAATATTGAAATGAATCTGCCACAGGTATACATGTGTTCCCCATCCTGAACCCTCGTCCCTCCTCCCTCCCTATACCATCCCTCTGGGTCGTCCCAGTGCACCAGCCCCAAGCATCCAGTATCGTGCGTCAAACCTGGACTGGTGACTCGTTTCATACATGATACTATACATGTTTCAATGTCATTCTCCAAAATCTTCCCACCCTCTCCCTCTCCCACAGAGTCCAGAAGACTGTTCTATACATCAGTGTCTCTTTTGCTGTCTCGTATACAGGGTTATTGTTACCATCTTTCTAAATTCCATATATATGTGTTAGTATACTGTATTGGTGTTTTTCTTTCTGGCTTACTTCACTCTGTATAATAGGCTCCAGTTTCATCCACCTCATTAGAACTGATTCAAATGTATTCTTTTTAATGGCTGAGTAATACTCCATTATGTATATGTACCTTAACTACTGGACCGCCAGGGAATTTCACTGCTATTTATTTTAATTATTAATCTTATTTATTGATAGTTTCCCCCTATTAGAATGTAAGTTCCAAAGGGAAGGGATATGGTCTGGGTTTTGCCCCCACCCCCATTCCTCTATTCCCAACATCTAGAATTGTACCTGGAATGTTGTAGGTACTCAATAAATATTTGTTGAATGGATGAATGAATAGTTCCTTGTTACTCTTCTGTCCTTTTATTTAACCTCTCTGTACAATATTCCAGTGCTTCTACTTTGTTTTCTGTTGGTTCAAATATCAGGCCATTCCTTCTCAGCTTCTTTTGAAGGCACATCTTCCTCTACCTACTACTTGAATATGGTTATTATCTAGGGTTCCATACTTAATCTTGGAGAAGGCAATGGCAACCCACTCCAGTACTCTCACTGGAAAATCTCATGGACGGAGGAGCCTGGAAGGCTGCAGTCCATGGGGTTGCTGAGGGTCAGACACGACTGAGCGACTTGACTTTCACTTTTCACTTTCATGCATTGGAGAAGGAAATGGCAACCCACTCCAGTGTTCTTGCCTGGAGAATCCCAGGGACGGGGGAGCCTGGTGGGCTGCCGTCTATGGGGTCGCACAGAGTCGGACACAACTGGAGTGACTTAGGAGTAGCAGTCATACTTAATCTTTGTCCTTTTAAAATTACCATTCTAAGCATTCCATAAAATTAAATTCATATTTATGTATTTAATTACCATCTATTACTGATGTATCCCAAATGTCTAGTTCTAACTCAGACCTCTCTCCTGCACTTCAGATCTACATTTCCTTACAGCCTTTGAGGCATCTCTACACAAATATTCCAGAGATTCCTCAAATTTTTAAATGTCCTATACCCCACAAAACTTGCAACTCTTTCTGGGGTCCCTATCTCAATGAATGGTAGGTTCACTCTTTCACATCAGAACCTGAGAGTCATAATGGATGCCTTCCTTTTCCTCCCTTTTCATATTCATGCATGCATGCTAAGTAACTTCAGTTGTGTCCGACTCTATGCGACCCTATGGACAGCAGCCCACCAAGCTCCTCTGTCCACAGGATTCTCCAGGCAAGAATACTGGAGTGGATTGCCATTTCCTTCTCAAATTCTTGAAATTTCATATTCAAATTATCACCAAATCCAACTGATCATATCATTTTCCTTGCTTAAAATCCTTTGATGGTTCTTTAGTGCTTTCAGGTTATATTGTGAACTCATTAGAATGGCCCTCTATTCCTGCCCCATCTAGTTCCTGCAGTATCGAAATTTTTTGTTGTTTTTTGCACTCTCTCACATCCTTATCCCTGTGTATGATTAGCCTCCTTGCCCCAAAGCTGACAAATATCTTACCGGTTCTCCAAGGCTCATCATTCAAGCATTGCTTTCTCCAGAAATGGAATGAGTTCTTCCTCTTCTATGGTCCTACAGAACCCTATCTAGAACCTCTTAGAGCACTCTGTACATTGTATAGTCTATTTCTCTTCTTAGATCATGAGGTACTTCAGAGGAAGGACTATTTTCCAATTCTGTAGCAATTGGGCCAGTCCAGGGCCTTGCACAAAGCAGTTTGCTGAATACATTTTTGAGTCTATTAAATCATCTTCTTCCTTCATGTCACTTTAAAAAATTTTAGGCAAGTATCTGAGCAAAATGCAATTCCTCTTTCTTTGCTTTCGTTCCATTTGTGAGTCAAAAAGTTGTCATCAGTGAAACTGTAGTAACCCAATCCTAATGATCCATTCAGCTACAAGGATTCATCTATAACAAAGAAAGCAGAAGTCAAAAGTGAGGAGTGAAATTAGTCCTAATAAGCCATTTTATTCTGATGTACTATGCATATAAGTTAAATAAGCAGGGTGACAATATACAGCCTTGACACACTCCTTTTCCTATTTGGAACCAGTCTGTTCCATGTCCAGTTCTAACTGTTGCTTCCTGACCTGCATACAGATTTTTCAAGAGGCAGGTCAGGTGGTCTGGTATTCCCCTCTCTTAAAGAATTTTCCACAAATTCTTCTAGAAAATTCTTTATTTTCTAGAAGAATTTATTTTTTGGGGGGGGAGGGGGCTCCAAAATCACTGCATATGGTGACTGCAGCCATGAAATTAAAAGATGCTTACTCCTTGGAAGAAAAGCTATGACCAACCTAGACAGCATATTAAAAAGCAGAGACATTACTTTGCCAACAAAGGTCCATCTAGCCTAAGCTATGGTTTTTCCAGTAGTCATGAATGGATGTGAGAGTTGGACTATAAAGAAAGCTGAGTGCCGGAGAATTGATGCTTTTGAACTGTGGTATTGGAGAAGACTCTTGAGCGGGTCTTGGACTGCAAGGAGATCCAACCAGTCCATCCTAAAGGAAACCAGTCCTGAATATTTATTGGAAGGAATGTTGTTGATACTTTGGCCACCTGATATGAAGAACTGACTCATTGGAAAAGACCATGATGCTGGAAAAGATCAAAAGCAGGAGGAGAAGGGGACAACAGAGGATGAGATGGTTGGATGGCATCATCGACTCAATGGACATGAGTTTGACTAAACTCAGGGAGTTGGTGATGGACAGGGAGGGCTGGCATGCTGCAGTCCATGGGGTCGCAAAGAGTCGGACACGACTGAGCGACTGAACTGAACTGACTGACTGAAACCATTTTCTCCAAACTTTTAATCACTTGAAAGTGTTTAGGTTTCCCCTTGTATTCCTTTATCTACCTCCTTTAGCCTATTTTTTTTTAGTAAAAAGATAATTTCATAAAGAAATATACAGTTATTTTTTATTATTCAAGTTGTATATTTTCTCTAAACTGTTGCATTACACCGATGGATGTGGCCTCTGTTCTTCACAGCGTGACTTCATTATAGGTTAAACAGGTGTCTTATGGCTGGCTTTGAGGTCATTAATGGCTCAGATGGTAAAGCGTCTGCCTGCAATGCAGGAGATCAGGGTTCAACTCCTGGGTCAGGAAGATCCCCTGGAGAAGGAAATGACAATCGAAGTCAAGTGGGCCTTAGAAAGCATCACTACGAACAAAGCTAGAGGAGGTAATGGGATTCCAGTTGAGCTATTTCAAATCCTGAAAGATGATCCTGTGAAAGTGTTGCACTCAATATGCCAGCAAATTTGGAAAACTCAGCAGTGGCCACAGGACTGGAAAAGGTCAGTTTTCATTCCAATCCCAAAGAAAGGCAATGCCAAAGAATGCACAAACTACCACACAATTGCACTCATCTCACACGCTACTAAAGTAATGCTCAAAGTTCTCCAAGCCAGGCTTCAGCAATATGTGAACCGTGAACTTCCTGATGTTCAAGCTGGCTTTAGAAAAGGCAGAGGAACCAGAGATCAAATATCCAACATCCACTGGATCATAGAAAAAGCAAGAGAGTTCCAGAAAAACATCTATTTCTACTTTATTGACTATGCCAAAGCCTTTGTGTGGATCACAATAAACTGTGGAAATTTCTGAAAGAGATGGGAATACCAGACCACCTGATCTGCCTCTTGAGAAATCTGTATGCAGGTCAGGAAGCAACAGTTAGAACTGGACATGGAACAACAGACTGGTTCCAAATAGGAAAAGGAGTATGTCAAGGCTGTATATTGTCACCCTGCTTATTTAACTTCTATGCGGAGTATATCATGAGAAATGCTGGACTGGAAGATGCACAAGCTGGAATCAAGATTGCCGGGAGAAATATCAATAACCTCAGATATGCAGATGACACCACCCTTATGGCAGAAAGTGAAGAGGAACTAAAAAGCCTCTTGATGAAAGTGAAAGTGGCGAGTGAAAAAGTTGGCTTAAACCTCAACATGCAGAAAACGAATATCATGGCATCTGGTCCCATCACTTCATGGGAAATAGATGGAGAAACAGTGGAAATAGTGTCAGACTTTATTTTTCTGGGCTCCAAAATCACTGCAGATGGTGACTGCAGCCATGAAATTAAAAGACGCTTACTCCTTGGAAGAAAAGTTATGACCAACCTAGACAGCATATTCAAAAGCAGAGACATTACTTTGCAACAAAGGTTTGTCTAGTCAAGGCTATGGTTTTTCCTGTGGTCATGTATGGATGTGAGAGTTGGACTGTGAAGAAGGCTGAGCGCTGAAGAATTGATGCTTTTGAACTGTGGTGTTGGAGACTCTTGAGTCCCTTGGACTGCAAGGAGATCCAACCAGTCCATTCTGAAGGAGATCAACCCTGGGATTTCTTTGGAAGGAATGATGCTAAAGCTGAAACTCCAGTACTTTGGCCGCCTCACGCGAAGAGTTGACTCATTGGAAAAGACTCTGATGCTGGGAGGTATTGGGGGCAGGAGGAGAAGGGGACGACAGAGGATGAGATGGCTGGATGGCATCACTAACTCGATGGACGTGAGTCTGGGTGAACTCCGGGAGTTGGTGATGGACAGGGAGGCCTGGCGTGCTGCAATTCATGGGGTCACAAAGAGTCGGACAGGACTGAGCGACTGAACTGAACTGAACCAGCACTCTTGCTTAGCTTTAATTATTGCAGGAAAAAGCCAATTCTGACTGCATGTTGGAAGTGTTTCTTTGACTTGATTTTGGTTGCTTTTGTTATCATAATCATACATAATGGCCTATCTCAGAGAATCCTGCCCCTCTGCCTAACTGCTACTAAAGTGCCTTTGTTCAGAACCCTGTCCACCTGTAGATGGCAGGAAGGAAGAAATTAACCAATTCCCTGCCTGAGGCTTGCCATTCTAGGAGATACTTGCAAAATTCAAAGCCTTTTTACTTTGTCTTCTCACTTCCCCCAGCTCTGTTCTATAACAGAACCTGGCATCCAGACCCAGATAATATGGTTATTTGAGACATTACTCTGCCATCTCCTTGGTCAGCCAACTCTCCAAATACAGTCTTATTCCTTGCTTCAACACCTCATCTCTGATTCATCAGCCCGTCCTGCAGGTAGTAGAGAAAGCTTGGACTCGATAACACAAGTCACATTTCTATGCCTGTTGTGACACCATTTCCAAGGGAAAAAATATGGCTCCCAATTAGAAACAAATATACATTTCCAGAAACTTTAAAGTGATACTAATGATGGTTCACACAGAACACATTTTGACAATTTTAAAGGATGAGTCAAAATCCTTAGCTTATCAGAGTATAAATAACATTTTGCAAAAACCCACTGAATCATTTTGATATATGGCAAAACCAATACAATATTGTAAAGTTAAATAAAATAAAATTAAAAAAAAAAAACTTAATGAGAATTTCAAACTGCGATGACATGTTTGCACCGCCCCCCCCCCCCCCCCCCACCGCATGCCAGGAACTCAACGAACAGTAAAATCAATCTAGAACCTTTAGCTGCCCCACAAGCACAACCCCATACCCCAAGAAGGGCGATTCTGTAAGACAGCACATTTCAAACTACAACATCCAGAACACTGTCCTCAACCCGAAACTCTGGGGACAATAGGAACCAGGGGAGGGAGCCGGCGGAGGGGAGGAACTCTGGGTACATAAAAAGAAAGGTCTCGACTTCATCTCCCACAATCCTGTCTTCACTAGAGTCTCTCCGCCAATGTCAGTATTGGATTCCACCCCCTCCACCAGGAAGAACAGCCTCCAACGACCTCAAACTACATTTCCCAGGAGGACAAGGGCTCGGGCCTGCGGCTCCCCCGGTGACCAGTAGCCAATAGGAGACACCTCAGCGGCTGCAGAGAGGGTGAGAGTCCAACCTGGGCCTGGGAGCCGGGCCTAAGCCGGCAGCGCCAGGCGGGGAGTTCAGAAGACTGTCGCCCGGCGCCGTGCGCCGCAAGGGCACTGCCTGCTCGGAAGCTGCGGCACCTCCCGATTTTCCGCGGCTCTATAAGGAGTCGCGCTTCGGTAGCCGGGGAGCTGGAGGTCAGAGAGGCAGAAAGCCTGAGCCGCTGAGGCTGGGGACTGTGGGACTGAGGGGGCCTAGGGAGGATGGTGCTTCCGGGTCCGCGGGCTTCAGCCCTGACTCCACCCAGTTCCGCCTCCGAGCGGGAGGGGTCTTTGGGCAGGGAGTCGCGGTGGGCTTCTGAGGTCTCCGCGCGCGTTCCTCTGGAGCCTCAGGAGCGTACCCTCTTTTCTCTTTTTCCTTAACTCTGCCCTCTATCTTTTTCCTCTACAACGCCATCCCGTGTCCCCCACCCCGGCCTTGTGCCTCCTCAGACGTCTGAAGTTAGGGTTCTCCACCAGGGTCTTTCCTAGGCGGCGTCTGGACTCTGCTTACTGCTTGCAGGAGTTGGGCGATCTCTTTTTCCTCTCTTCTTTGCATTCGCACTTAGGGTTTGGGCACACACCTCTCTCACGCACGCACACCCCTTTCCCTTTGGGGAATGGGAGTTCCTTGCCACGCCCTGGGAGTGACTTTTTGTCAACTTTTCAGTTTCTACTTCTGATGGTGAGATCATGATCGTCGCCATCTCTTTATTGGCCCTCCAACCGCATGCCCCTTGCCTGACCGGGTCTTTGTCGCGGAAAGGGTTTCCCCTCAATTTTCGGAAGGGATGGGCAGCAGATGAGGGAAGGAATCTCGCTTTTGAGAAATAGGTGTTTAAGGTTCAGTGCAGTGTTCTAATGAGAATAAAAGACAAGTTAGATTTATTTATTTATTTATTTTAAAAAAGAGCACTTTAGGGCTTTCCAGCAAGCGTTGATGTTGACAAATATTTAGGGGGCGCACCAACTACGGAATAAAGTAGACTGTGCAAAACGACACTGTATTATTTTATTATTAAAAATGCGTGCAAAAAGTGCTGAGGAGGTAGTGGAAGGGGATACTGATGAGGTGGGAAGGTTGATCCATGGGAAGTCTAGCCTAAGGGTGGAAGAGCTGAAGGCTTGAAATTCATCTGCTTCCATACCAATCCTTGTCGGCTTTAGGAAGGAGATGAATTTTAATTTGGGCTCCAAAAGAGTAAAGGGGACTTGAAATGGGCTAAGAGGAGAGAGAAACTGCTTCCTGATACTGGGGTTGGAATTGGGGAAGGATAGAAGAGGTAGATATAACAGATGCTGCTGCTACTAAGTTGCTTCTGTCGTATCCAACTCTGTGCAACCCCAGAGACGGCAGCCCACCAGGCTCTCCCGTCCCTGGGATTCTCCAGGCAAGAACACTGGAGTGGGTTGCCATTTCCTTCTCCAATGTATGAAAGTGAAAGTGAAGTCGCTCAGTCATATCCGACCCTCAGAGACCCCATGGACTGCAGCCTTCCAGGCTCCTCCGTCCATGGGATTTGCCAGGCAAGAATACTGGAGTGGGGTGCCATTGCCTTCTCCAGATATAACAGGTGAGGTTCCCTGAACTCAAGTAAAATGTGTCAGCAGGGATAGATTGGGAAAGAAATAGTGTTGAAAAGCTTGGGATCATAGGCTACTTTAAAAAATCCTCGTAGTTTGGATATTATTCTGTATCAAATAAAACTGAGAGCAAAAAATTAAGATTGGGTGATTTTTGTTTTTTCATCCTAGGGGAACCTGATTTGAGATCAATTCTTGGAGAACACAAAGAAGTGTGGTGGTATGTTCCAGGTGTGAGTTTAATTTAAAACCAAGAAGAATTTTGTCTTATAGCCTGTTTTGTTTGTGGCTATTCTTAGCTACACTCTATAGTTGTCATTTTGAAGCCTGGTGATGTAAATTTATTTTCTTAAGAAATGCATTTGCTGTCCTTGTGCATCATATTACCTGAATTGTAGTCAATTCATTGGGCAGACAATAGTGATTGCTATTTATTGAGCCCATGAATGTTCCAGGCACTATCATAAGCACTTTGTTGCATAATATTAAGAGTCTTATGATGTAGGTACAATTTTTCTAGAAGAAACTAATATGTCAAGAACTTAAGCAACCGCCTAAAGTCACATGGTTTATAAGGAGTTGGGGTTTGGAAGTCAGATTTCTGACTCCAGAGCCCATAGTCTGTCCATGATTGTTTGCTGGTCCCAATGTTCACTTTTGTTCTTGACTTTCCATTTGTGGTAAGGAGAGGTTATTGTGAGATACATTCGATCATCTTGGCAAAAACACAAGTGATTCGCTTTTAGCTTCTCTGTCAGTATGTATCTGCCATAAAGTAGCTGCCAAAACCAAGTTAGCTTAACCGCTACTGCAGCATGGCTAATTGTGTCTGCCAAAACTGTAGTCAGTATTACTATCTCTGATTTAGATGCTTCTCTTTATAAAACTTGTCATACCTCTAGGCTATTTGGGCCTGGACAGAATTTTGCCTTTTATTATATTTTAGGCTTTAAGTGACCTTCTGGGGCACTGGGTCTCCTCCATGACCTTTGCCCCACATGAAGCATTGGAGATGCAACAGAGTATGACGTGTGAGCTTTCTAGGTTTAGTTGGGGAGATAGAGACCCGTCATTCTGAGATGATATAGTATGTAGTATAACAGAGACAGGTGCAAAGTGCTACCAGAGGATGAAGGAAGATGTGACTGTCAGGGAGAGTCAGGAAGAAGGCTTCTGTGAGGAGGTGACTTGTCAGATAGGTCTTGAAGGGTAAGGAATTTACCAGGTAGGGAAGAGTACAGGGGAGGCCTTGCAGATAGAGGGAGCAGTCTGTGAAAGATACGGGATTTTTACAAGAGCAAAGGTGTGTCCAGTAATAAGGGATTCACCTTGGCTGGGGTGCAGATTGTTTCGGGAAAGGAAGGTATAATGGTAGAAGTGTCTGGAAAGATAGGTCAGGGCTGATTTGTGAAGAACTCTGAACTCAATGATGAGAAGTTTGGGTGTGCTCACATAGGCCTATGTTTCTAAAAATGTAGGGCGTCTACCACTGGTAGTTATGTTGTACTCCCACAAATATTTAAAAATTTTGTATATTCTGATGTGGCTTATAAAAAAATAAGTGAACATAGTGAACATAGTGAACATAGAAAGTAACCAGTTTTGTGTTGATTTAAAAAGAAGTAAGTACACATGGTGTGTGAATATGGGAAAATGAGCAGGTAATATTCCAATGACTGAAACTTGGAAAAGAGTGCTTGTTGGCAATAAAAACATGAAAATGTTTTAGATGAGGAATGTCATGATCAGGTTTTTGCTTTAGGATGTGCTGAAAGGGGACGTGATCAGTTAGGAGGCTGGCAGTCTATTCCAAAGAGAGCCGGTGAGGACCCAGGGAGCAACACACGGGAGGAGGGAGCAGAGTTGAGAGACACTTAAGAGGCGAAATCTGTAGGACCTTGTAGGTTTGAATATTATTCTTTTATCAGTTTCCAAGGTGGTGCTACTGCTCAAGAACCCACCTGCCAGTGCAGGAGACAGAAGAGTCGTGGGTTCGATCTCTGGGTCAGGAAGATCCTCTGGAGGAGGAAATGGCAACACACTCCAGTAATGTTGCCTGAAGAATCCCATGGACAGAGGAGCCTGGTGGGCTATAGTCCACGGGGTCATAAAGAGTCAGACATGACTGAAGCGACTAAGCACACACACACGCATTTATCAGTGTCATCTGAACTATTTTAAAAGCCTGTAGGCCATGTGCCTGTTATCCTTTTTATGCTAAAATGAGCATATATTGCTTAGATCAGGCTATGTTCATATATATCCATGGAGGTAGCAGCGGAGGCTGTTGTCATGAGTGGGTTTAGATTATACATAAGCATCCTCACTGTCTTACTGAGTATCCTTGAAAGCTACAAGATACAAGGAGTTATACAAGGGTATGAGTGTGATCTGTGATCCTTAGCCATCTGGGAAACTCCTTCAAGACTCAGCTCAAATATCAGCACCCCTGTGAAGCATTTTCTGTAACTCCCCCTCCCTCCACCACACACACATGCACACACATATGCATGCACACACACATGCATGTGTGCACACATACACGCAGGCATGCACACACACGCATGCACACAGGAAGCAGTAGTAGGCACGTGGCTTTCACAGGACCCTGCACTTACCTCTCTCCTCTGTCCTGTACTATACCATAGTGTGCTGGTCTGTGGATGTGTCTGTCTCTTCCCTAGACTGTGAGCTCCTTGAGGGCAGGGACCAGGGACCAGCTCTTATGTATCTCCACACCCAAAGCATCCAGAATACTACTCGGTGCATGAAGTGAAGTCGATCGGTCGTGTCTGACTCTTTGTGACTCCATGGACTGTAGCCTATCAGGCTCCTCCATCCATGGGATTTTCCAGGCAAGAGGGCTGGAGTGGATTGCCATTGCCTTCTCCAGGGAATCTTCCCAACCCAGGGATCGAACCCAGGTCTCCCACATTGCAGGCAGATGCTTTACTGTTTGAGCCACCAGGGAAGCCCACTTGGTGCATAGGAGACACCTTATAAATGGTGATTGGGTGAGAAGAATGGATCAACATATTTACATGAATATAACTCTGGACCTTGGTCCCACAGAGTGCCAAATACCATAAAAAGATTAGCTGTTTGCTGCCTTTGCTGCTTTTGCAGAATGAAGTAGTAAGTTAGAGTCACTTGGGTATACAACTTCACTCAGTTCAGTTCAGTTCAGTCGCTCAGTCGTGTCCAACTCTGCGACCCCATGAATCGCAGCACGCCAGGCCTCCCTGTCCATCACCAACTCCTGGAATTCACCCAAACTCATGTGCATCGAGTTGGTGATGCTATCCAGCCATTTCATCCTCTGTCGTCTCCTTCTCCTCCTGCCCCCAATCCCTCCCAGCATCAGGGTCTTTTCCAATGAGTCAACTCCTCACATGAGGTGGCCAGAGTATTGGAGTTTCAGCCTCAGCATCAGTCCTTCCAGTGAATACCCAGGACTGCTCTCCTTTAGGATGGACTGATTGGATCTCCTTGCAGTCCAAGGGACTCGCAAGTCTTCTCCAGCACCACAGTTCAAAAGCATCAATTCTTCGACACTCAGCTTTCTTCACAGTCCAACTCTTACATCCATACATGACCACTGGAAAAACCATAGCCTTGACTAGATGGATCTTTGTTGGCAAAGTAGTATCTCTGCTTTTTAATATGCTATCTAGGTTGGTCATAACTTTCCTTCCAAGGAGTAAGCGTCTTTTAATTTTGTGGTTGTAGTCACCATCTGCACTGATTTTGGAGTCCCCAGAAAATAAAGTCTGACACTATTTCCACTGTTTCCCCATCTATTTCCCATGAAGTAACGGGACCAGATGCCATGATCTTCGTTTTCTGAATGTTGAGCTTTAAGCCAACTTTTTCACTCTCCTCTTTCACTTTCATCAAGAGGCTTTTTAGTTCCTCTTCACTTTCTGCCATAAGGGTGGTGTCATCTGCATATCTGAGGTTGCTGGTATTTTTCCTGGCAATCTTGATTCCAGCTTGTGCTTCTTCCAGCCCAGCGTTTCTCATGATGTACTCTGCATAGAAGTTAAATAAGCAGGGTGACAATATACAGCCTTGACGTACTCCTTTTCCAATTTGGAACCAGTCTGTTGTTCCAGATCCAGTTCTAACTGTTGCTTCCTGACCTGCATACAGGTTTCTCAAGAGGCAGGTCAGGTGGTCCGGTATTCCCATCTCTTGAAGAATTTTCCACAGTTTATTGTGATCCACATAGTCAAAGGCTCTGGCATAGTCAATAAAGCAGAAGTAGATGTTTTTCTGGAACTCTCTTGCTTTTTCCATGATCCAGCGGATGTTGGCAAATTTATCTCTGGCTCCTCTGCCTTTTCTTAAACCAGCTTGAACATCTGGAAGTTCAAGGTTTATGTATTGCTGAAGCCTGGCTTGGAGAATTTTGAGCATTACTTTCCTAGCATGTGAGATGAGTGCAATTGTGCGGTAGGTAGTTTGAGCATTCTTTGGCATTGCCTTTCTTAGGGATTGGAATGAAAACTGACCTTTTCCAGTCCTGTGGTCACTGCTGAGTTTTCCAAATTTGCTGGCATATTGACCATACCACTTTCACAGCATCATCTTTTAGGATTTGAAATAGCTCAACTGGAATTCCATCACCTCCACTATCTTTGTTCATAGTGATGCTTTCTAAGGCCCACTTGACTTCACATTCCAGGATGTTTGGCTCTAGGTGAGTGCTCACACCATCAAGATTATCTGGGTCATGAAGATCTTTTTTGTACAGTTCTCCTGTGTATTCTTGCCATCTCTTGTTAATATCTTCTGCTTCTGTTAGATCCATACCATTTCTGTCCTTTATCGAGCCCATCTTTGCATGAAATGTTCCCTTGGTATCTCTAATTTTCTTGCAGAGATCTCTAATCTTTCCCATTCTGTTGTTTTCCTCTATTTCTTTGCATTATCACTGAGGAAGGCTTTCTTATCTCTCCTTGCTATTCTTTGGAACTCTGCATTCAAATGGGAATATCTTTCCTTTTCTCCTTATTAACTTCACTAGAGGTTTCTTTTTTCTTTTCATTTTCTCCCACTTTTCCTATGGTTTCCCTTATCTTTTTTTTTTTTTTTCTCACATTTATCCACCCAGCCTGTTGTTCCTTAGGCCGGGCCATTGCTTTGCTCCTCTTAACAGAGTTCACATTGCTCCTGCCCCGATACTCTACCAAGGATCCACCCCTCCATTCTACCCACAAAATCCAGTTGATCTCATCCTTGAAATCACTCTGAAAGGGGTCTCCTCCTACTCATAGACACTACTAGTGGGGCTGTAATTTGATCAAGCCTTTGTGGAAAGAATGTGTCAATATCAATAAAAAATCTGCAAATGGAACATAGCTTTCAACTTCTAGGGCTCTATGCTGAGGAAATCAATGTGAAGTTTCTAAAAATTTAGCTCCCAGGATGTCTAGCCCAGAATTGTTTATAATAGAAAAAGAAAAAAGAAAGATGGGAAAAAAAGAAAAAAAAATACATTTTAGATGTCTAATACTAGAGGTTTATATTAAATCTATGATGATACATCTATGGATTACTAAATAACCATATAAATTGATGTTCCCAAAGAATATTTAATGATATAGAAAGTTGTTTATGATATATTAAGAGAAAATTTAAATTATAAAGCTGATCTGTTTGCACGCACACACACACCCACACACACGTCACACATGTATGCTCACCCCCCAAATCAGTGTACATAGGAAAATCCCAGAATGTGAAATACATAACAAATTATTAATGGAGTTTTCCTTTAAATAGAAAGTTTACATGAGTTCTATTTTTAGCCTTTTCCATATTTTTGCTAATCCTCTATAATAATATATTTGTACATTTTAAAAAAGTTATTTAAAAATGCTTTCTCCATGTCCACCGCTATTACCATTGCCTTAGTATGGGGCATACTGCCCCCTCCTACCCTGTAACACACATGACTTCTACCCAGAGTTACTACTGCCTCCAGCCTTCCTCCCTTCTAATCCTTTCTCCACCAATGCTGACAGAATGAATGATGTTTCTAAATCACAAGTCTAAAGCTATCCAGCCTGTATAAAATAGTTCAAAGGCTGCCCATTGTCCTCTAGATAAAAATCTAAATTTCTTAGACTGTTTATAAAGCCTTTGAAAATCAGTTCCCTGCTTTTGTTTCCAGCATCACTTTTTCCTGCCACAGCTTACTTTTCTTGGAGACTTAGGCCAGTGCCTGATGCCTAATAGGTGTTTAGCTAATGCTACCCAAATATTGGTGTTCATTGTATGGGTTAACTATTATGTACCAGGCAAGTTAGCAGCGTTTCATTTCATCCTCAGAGTAAAAACGTTAAATACACACAATAGTTATCCCTATTTACAGATGAGTAAAACTAATTAAATAAAAGTGGTAAGAAAATAATCAGAATAAAGAACATTTTTTTTTCAGAAAAAAATCAAACTCCTCTGTCATAATACAGCTTTCGTTTTTCTGCGGCTCCTGCCAGTCTTTGTCAGTATGCATCCAGACTTGGTTCATTCCCTTGGGCAAGTTATATGTGACCACAGCATAACAAGAACAGTCCAGACTGACATGATCTCACTACATCACTATTCACATTGTGTTAATGTACAGAAATCCTTCCTTTGTGTATACAACACTTTATGCAGGAGAGACAGAAGAGCTCCAATTGCTCTGTTTTTCTTTCTGTTTTGAAATTCTATGTCTTTTGGGATGGGGATGTCAGCAAAGAGCTACAGAAAACTGTGATAGAATTGAATGTACAAGAAACAACGTGTCTCATGGGAGCCAGTGTCATTGGTTAATTTATTTTTTCTAAATGTCATGTAGATGTATTTTCCAGCAATCTGTCCCCAGGGAAGACCTTGGTTGAATTCAACTGTTAATCCTATTTACAGAATGCAGCTCATGCATGCACTATATTCTTGCATTGTTAAGTGATCTTAGACATATGTAGTGGATTACCATAATGATGCACAATCAGGTGAATATGTGATATCTGATTTTCTCTACAAAAATATATCAGTGTTCATATTGTCACTCAGGATCCTGCCATGTGGTCTTTCCTTCATTTTTCTTACAAATAATACCCATTGTGCAAAAATGGATGCAATTTAAAGGATAGAGGTCCTAAGCATGAATTGTCAGAATAAAATGATACCGCCTTGTAAGGAGTTCTCACCGTTGTATACTCCAGTAAAAAGAATGCATAGTTCTGCTCCATGATCAAATACATTGAAATTGCAAGTAGAGTTTCATTTGATGATTTATTGTGAGCTTACTATGTCCAAAGCACTCTGCTAGGCACTGCCCTAGATACTTATAAATATCCCCTTTTCATGCCTTCCAGACAGACAGAGAGATCTAGTGTACATATAAGAATGAGTGTGAAAGAGCAAAGGAAAGAAAGAGAAGCTTTCAACAAGCAGACCCATCATATAAATGAAAATTTACTACACTGAAAATTGGGATACCTGCCAGTGGGGATTTATTCTTTTTTTTTTTTTCCTCTTTTTCCTCTGTGGGATATATAGGCAAAAAATGAGCTCCCAGATAGCTGATAAGCAAATGATCTACTTCTCTATTTACAAACTGTTTGAGGGAAGAAACAGGGACTTTCTATACGTCCAGCCCTGCACAAACCTGCTGGGGATGTTGTGAGAGTTATGACTGTGTCACCTTTTCCAGGGTTTCTGTCTCTACTGCGGAGATTTGGCAGACACCTCAGACAAATTTTATGTCTCTTAAATCTTGCTCAAGATAGACTTGGCTTTTAGATTTATATGTACAAAAAAAAAAGTGAAGTGTTTACCAGTTTGACATTTTTGAAGATCAAAACAGACTCTGTTTTTAAAAAAGTTCAGCACACACCTCAGTTTAGTCTACAGAAAGGGCTAATTGATTTTGCTATTTGTTTCAAACAGCTGAAATGTTTACTTTCTAGAAGTGGCAACTGATCATATGTCTAAAGATTTATATGCCAGGACCCAGTGTTGCATCCTCTTTTTCTTGCCTGCAAAGTCTCAAGTTTTGCTATAATCCTCATTGTCCTTTTTTTGCCTTTACTGATACATAGTAGAAGGGGCTGTAGGCTGGGAGGTCTGGGGACAGATATTGGCAATCTAGGAGAAAAATAAAAGATGGTTTTTGTTAGCTCCTCCCTGTCCCCCTTTTTGGTTCTCAGTTTTTCAATGGTCCATTAAGCATGATAGTGATAGGTGAGACTAGGAACTGGAGAACTTTCCATGACTCCATTAATAAGGCTGGTCCAAATATATCAGGCAGGGAGAGCACAAATACAAGTCTGGCTGTAATTCAGAACAGTTGAAACACTGTGTAGAGAATATTACATAAACAACATGGCTTCAGTAGTGAACTGTGAAGACAACTTTGGGGAAATCCCTAGTCAGGGCCCTTCTCATCCACTCCAGCTGCTCTTCTTAGCCAGCAACAACTGCCACTAAGAGCTTCCTGGGGTCGAAACTGTCCCACAGTTAGGCCCCATGATATGCCCTTCTACCATTTCTTCTTCAATCAAGTCCTCGAACACACTTCACTAGGATTACTTTGGTCACATAATATTCTAATTTTCACCTTTCAAGAGATGCTTAGTTCGAATTTAAGGAGCACTTGATATTCAAGCTTATTTACTCAATAGACATTTAAGCACATATACAGGACCAGGCCTTTTGCCAAGTGCTAGGAATACAGTGATGAATTAGAAGTTGTCCCTGCCTGCCCTTAAGGAGCTCACAGTCAAGTTGGGAAGACAGACAGGCAAACCAATCATTTTATTACAATAACAAAGGTGCTCAGAGAAAGAGCTATGTTATAAGGTATCCTGGGAACATGATGGAGGAAATTACAGCTAGGGGTGGGCTCCTTACAGACCAGAGTCTAACTGTGCTGAATCACAAGATGAGTGGGCATTGCCTAGAATCTTGGTGGACAAAGGGGTGGTGGGAAAGAATTCCAGAAAGAGGGAACACAGCACATGCAAAACAGTCACATGTGTAAAAATGAATTGTTCAGAAAAAGGTGAGATATTGTGTATGAGTCACTGAGAGTGTAGAAGAGGGCACAGGATAAGGATCTGGGAAGGTTTCTTGTGGCCAGTTGGTGAAGGAAGTTTGTTGTTAAGGAGCTTGACCTTTATCCTATAAGCGGGGATGAGCCAGCACAGGGTTTTAAATGGAGGCATAACATGATTCGATTGGGGGATGGGCTTTATGGGGAAAAAACTGGAGACAGAAAGTCCACCTTTTGACTTGGGAAGTGATTAGGGAAGGCAGTCTGAGAGACCTGCTCTAATCACTTGCCCCTATTCAGGAATGCCATCTCCACTAGGTTGTTCACTGTACAAGGATCACTGTGAATAATCATTTCCTTCTACACGCACGTCAGAGCTTCCTGCACACCTTCACGTGTTGCTTAGCTGAATATTCATTCTTTCCAACTCAAACCAGTGGTCCCAGTAGTAACTTGGGCTTGATACTCATGAAGGAAATCAGAGTTTCAAAGCATAGCTGCTAGTTTAAAAAACCATCTGAGGCTTATTTATTGCTTACTGAGTCAGTGGGTCTGAGGGAGAGAAAAGGACAGAGGGTGAAGAGGTGCCTGTTTAAGAAACGGACCGCAAGTAACACGTGAAGAAATGACTGCAGTGGCCTAGTTGTCTTTACTTGAGTTGAAAAATAATTTGAGAACCTCTAGTTACACACAGACAAAAAATGGGCAGCACCCTTGGAAATCCCTAAAGGCCACATTGAAATAAGGGAAGTAGAAGATATAAGGGCCAGAAGTACATGAGTATAAAATAAATGCACAATGAAGAGAACTGTGCCCAAAGGGTCCTATCTAGCCAATCAGTTTTGGAGCATATTATTTCTCTGACTCAGATACTATAAATGGCTTCCCATCATCCATAGGATGAGGTCCAAACTCTTTAGCCTGGCATTCAATACTTTCTGCGGTTTGGCTCCAATCTGCCTTTCCCGTCTTCATACTTCTGTCCGAACAGAACTTATCTGGCCAGCCAGTTACCCTCTCAGACACTGCTTTGGCTTTCCCTCATCTACACTGTGAGCCCTCTCAGGGTGGTGATTATGTTTCTAACCGAATCTGCCACAGTGCCTAGCACAGTGTATTGCGTGTAGTAGGCACCCAACCAGGTGGCGCTAGTGTTAAAAACCTGCCTGCTGATGCAGAAGACTTAAGAGATGCAGGTTTGATCCCTGGATCCGGAAGATCCCCTGGAGGAGGGCATGGCGACCCACTAGTATTCTTGCCTGGAGAATCCCATGGACAGGGGAGCCTGGTGGGCTACAGTCCATAGGGTCACAAAGAGTAGGACATGACTGAGCGACTTAACACACACACACACACACACACACACACAAATATATCTATGGGTTGAGTGTTGTTCCTCACCCCCGCCATTCTTTTCAATTTCTCTACTTGTTGTTCACTCAGTTGTGTCCGACTCTTTGTGACCCTCTACTGCAACTACAGCACGCCAGGCTTCCCTGTCCTTCACCATCTCCCGGAGCTTGCTCAAACTCATGTCCGTTGAGTCAGTGATGCCATCCAGCCATCTCATCCTCTGTCATCCCCTTTTCCTCCTGCCTTCAATCTTTCCCAGCATCAGGGTCTTTTCTAATGAGTTGGCCCTTTACATCAGGTCAAAGTATTGGAGCTTCAGCTTCAGCACCAGTCCTTCTAATGAATATGCAGGACTGATTTCCTTTAGGATGGACTGGCTTGATCTCTTTGCTGTCCAAGGGTCTCTCAAGAGTCTTCTCCAACAGTACAGTTCAAAAGTATCAGTTCTTTAGCACTCAGCCTTCTTTATGGTCCAACTCTCACATCCATACATGACTACTGGCAAAATCATAGCTTTGACTAGATGGACCTTACTACTATGAACTTAATATCCTCTCTACTAAAAATGGCAACTGAGACACTAAATGTAAGGGGTCAGTTTTCAATAAACTAACTATAAAATTTTTATTTTGAAATAATTTTAAATATAGAAAAAATATTTATAAAAGAATCATAAAATTTAGAGAACAGGTGAGGGCACTGAAGGAGGCTTCCCAGAAAAGGGACACCCTGGTTACTGTCTTAAAGACTAAGTCATTATTGATATACAGCAAAAGAAAAGGAGAAGAAGAAAATTTTTTAAAAAGTCGTATAAGGACTGTCACGTATCATTCACTCAGATTCACCAATTTTTAACATTTTACTGTATTTGATTTATGCTTCGACATATAAATATGGTCATTTTGTTCTGAAACATTTGAAGTTGAAAAAGCTGTACTCTTTACCTACCCTTCTCCTTTTTCCCTCAACCTTTTATGATGAAAAAATTAAATATATAGAAAAGTTGAAAGAATTACACAGTGAACACCCATATAGCCACCATTCAAATTCTAGAATTAGCACTTTATTTGCTTTATCACCTTTTCCTCCATCTATCCATATTTTTATGCATTTCAAATTGGGTTGCTGACAGCTATATTATTCTAAGTTCTTCAGTATGTGTATCATTAACTAGATGAACAAACTATTTTATGCTCTGAAGTCAAGCTGTTCTTCCAATTATATCTGTGTTTACTGTGTTGCAAAACTTCTGATCTACCTGTGGATCTTAGATCTGTTTGGCCATGGGACACAGGTCTCTGACGCAGTTTTGGATGATGTCCCTCCAGTTCACCTAGTACAGTGCCAGACACGCATTCCATAAACACCACTTGACACTGATGAGCAGAGACAGAGCTAGAGCTAGGGGAAGAGTCACAATGAAACTAGAATTAACTAAGGGAGGAGAGGTGTCTATGCACAGAGGGCCATGAGTGAATGAAACAGAAGCTGGGGCTTGAAGAATTGGGGGGAGATGGGGGCCTTAGACCACCTGGTACTTTCAGCAGTACTTTTATCTGCTGCGTTCCAACCCTCTCTTTAGAAGGAGAGATTCCAGGAAACTAGGGACAATTGCTGCTCAGCAGAGTACATGACAAGTTTCCTTGCTACTACTTAGGCACCACCAATTAGTATAATCATGTCACTTCATGAATATGCTAATCTACAGCAAGACTCAGCTTAGTTTTAGAGAGTATGGATGGGACACTGAAAACCTCTTTCAAACTAAATCTGTGCTACAGGCCAAAGAGTACTTGAGTTCAATGAACCCTAGTTTCCTTTCTCTTTGTAACCTTTCCTTTCTTGCTCTGTTGCTTATGAACACAAGTACAGCTCTAATATGCATTTATTGAATAATTACGTTGTGCCAAGCACTGTGCTAGTTGCTACCACACCATTAACACTTTCCAACAACCCAGTGAGTAAGCACTACTTCTTTCCCCATTTGCCAGATAAGAAAACTTGAGACTCAGCATGGTTAAGTACCTTGTCCATAAGCCAGAATTCAAGAAACTCAGGTTTGTCAGACTGCAGAGCCCAGTAGTGTTAACCACATTGTTGGATAAAATTTTTGTTTTAATTGTCTATCCAGTATAAATGTAAGGAGATTTACATTTACTGTATTGAACCAGAAAGTCCAATTGAATCACTGAATTAAGAAGGAATTCAGTCATTCAGACTTTAATCATTAGACTGTTGGTATAGGAATGGATTCAGATTGCTTGAGTTCAAATCCTAGATCTATCGCTTAGCAGTTGGGTGACTGCAAGCAAGTTACTTAACATCAGTAAGCCTCAGTTTCCTTGCCTATAAACTTAGGATGATAATACATACCATATAGTTGTGTTGTGAGGAGTGATTGAAAAAATAAAGTATCATGCCATGTTTGGCATGCAGTAGGTACTTTGCATAATTTAGATCACTTCCTTCCTTCCTTCTTCCTTTTAGGGACCAGACCACTTACCTGTAGCTTTCATTTGAGGAAAACAACCTGCTCCTGAAACATTTTTTGCAAAGAAACGTTCTGAAAAGGAATATTGGGCTGACTATTCCCAAGGCACATTTGCCCAGTGAGTAAAGACAGTTGCCCGGTTCTAATGTGAAGCATGTTTCAAAAAAAGCTAGAAACATGAATTCTTACGAGAGTTGGGGTGGTCCATCTCTCAGCTTCCTGAAGATTAGGGCCAAATTGTGACATCATCTATTTTGTTGCTAGACTAAATTTCACAATTCGCATAGAGTATTAGACCTGGGATATTGGTAATCCTACCCCAATCATTTCAAAGAAAGCAGGCTGAGTGAAAAAGAGGATAAGTGACTTGACCAAGGTCAAACAGTGAAAACAAATTGGAGAATGCAGTTTTCCCAACTCCTACTTAGTGCTGTACCATGGTTCATTGTGGGCTCTCAGGCAGGTGAAAGCAAGGCTCAATGTGTGCTCTTTGCAGGAGCTTAAACTGATTGGACTCTCAGGGTTTGGTACAAGTTTGATTGATTCAGAAAACATGAAGCATTCGTCTAGTTCAGATCGATTCACTAGTTGTTACTGCTTTCAAGCTATTAACAGTTCCATTTTGTTGGGATTTAGAAAACGAGTGTTGTTTCTTCTTGTTTAGGTTCATGGTTTGGTTCAAGTTTCATTGTTATTTGAAATCTTGCACTGGAATTTTTGTTTTTGATAAAAGTACTCGGTATCCAAGGTGGTTAACAACAGGAATTCATTTGAAAAGATCAGTCGGGCATGGTGACGGTTGCTGAGAAGGAGCTCAAGTGGATTAGGGAACCACTAGTGTTTATGTTCTGGAGATTGAAATTAGGATAATGGAAACATTGCAATGGGCTTTGATGTATATGTTTGTCTATTTGTTTTTACCAGGATTCTCTGATGCTTTAATTTCCATTCTTGCTAATATGGGTTGAAACTGCTGCCTTCTACCCTAGTTTATTGCCTTTGGGGACATACTATCAGTCATGTTCTAGACATGATCCTCACCTTTTGACAAAAGATCATCTTTCCTGGCCTTTCCCCTTTACTTTGAATGGGCCTTCTGAGGAACTTGGGAAATATGAATTTCAAGCTTACATATGTGCAACAATTCAGTTGCAATGCCCAATGGCAGATCAGCTTGGTTCTGAAATACTACTTTGTTCCTTTCTTACCAGTGTGTATTTTAGTCTCAGGCCAGCTTCCTTTGCTGTAACTGAAGTTGGGCTGACAACTTTATTAGTGACCAGCCATGCCACAGATGTGTTAGTCACTGAGTTGTGTCCAAGTCTTTGCAACCCCATGGACCATAGCCCACCAGGCTCCTCTGTCCTTGGAATTCTCCAGACAAGAATCACTGGTGGAGGGTTGCAATGATGAGGCCCCTTAGAGAACTGTGTTCTACCCGCCTGGCTTTCCAAATGCCAAAGGAAAGTTCTGGTGCCAGGTCTACCAGTGCTTTTTCAAGCTCTTGACTGTTTACCTAAGCAGTTGGAAGGCTAAGATTACAGCTATGGTAGTAAAAGGGCCATTTCTAGTACCTCAGAAGGAAAGCACTTTCTAGGAGGTGAGGTTTTGGATGATTCTAGCAAGTGTTTTTCTGCATAGGGGGAAAAAAAGCTCTTACTTCAGATTCTTTTACTCTCCTTCCCTCCCCTCTCTTCTCCTCTACTTATCCATTTTCCCCATTAATTTAATATAGAATTTGGATACATATTTTACTTAAATTTTCAGTATTGGCAATGACATTCAAGGGGGCAATTAGAAAAAACAAAGTTGTCTTTCTTCTCACAGGAAGTAGGCTAGGTACTTGTTTGAGTTCACCGATGGCATTGGAGGGGGCTCAGGGGAGCTGCCACCTGATATTTCTGCTATACTCCCACCTTTCATTGGGCTGCTTCAGATTTGGCCCATGTGGACAGACACACACTTTGGAAACCACCATACAGATGAAAATCAGGACATGTGGGAGTTGGCTGAACCATAGGCCCCTAGACGTTGCCTGGATCGTTGGCCATCCCAGGACTTCATGTACTAAAACTGTGTCCCAACTGAAGCCAGCTGGTCCCTGTATATATAGTATCAAAGCAGCTTGGAGCCTCATAAAGCATGACTTTGGAGTTTTACCTTGTAGATTTAGATAATCAACCTGAATCCTTTTCCACACACTGGGTAGTAAGGATGTACCAGGTTAATAGGAAGATTTAACAAAAGGAGATGCTCATTGTCTAGTAACTTTCATTCCAGATGGGACATAATACTAGACCTTACCAAAAACTTGACTGACTTTTTAGAAAGGAAAGAAGGGATTAGAAGGCTTCCGTCTCTTTAATAAACTTTTGATGTATTATATATCAGATATTAAAGTTTTTCTTTTCAAAAAATTTTCTCCTGTGGAATTTTAAGAGCAAACACTAGTTCCTTCTACTTTTAAAATTAGAAGAGTTGGATAATGTTTCATGAAAGTATATTGGTCCTTTCTTTTTATTTTCCTTATATGATAGAGGTGTCTCATTTCAGTCATTTAGGCAAGGTTTGTCTCAGGGTATAATAATAATAATCCCATACAATTTTATAGTCCTTTACAGTTTACAAAAGCATTCTCGTAACTATTATTTCATTAACTCTTCATAGCAATCCTTTGTGCAGAATGGGTACAACTATGTACAATTGATAAAATAAGGGAACTTATGCTGCAAGAAGTTAAATGACTTGCCCAGGGTAACACAGCTAGAACGTTGTAGAACTGGAACCTGAACTCAGATTTCCTGATACTCAACCTCAGTACTCCTCCAGTTGTGTCATGTTTTCTTCCTGAGACTGTCTCCTTTTTCTTCCTACTCATGATTCTTTTTGCAATAAGTCTAAAAAAAAGGTGCTTCAGTTTAGCAGATGAGTAAACTAAAGCACTTATAAAGTGCCTTCTTCAAGATCACCTGTGGAGAGATTCCTGCACCTAGCTCCTAGCTTCTCACCTGGAATATAACTGAACTATTTTTAGGTATAGATATTGTTTTTCGGTGTTAAATATATGCACAAAAGTTGTGTAATCCATTGATTATAGGTATGAAAGCTGCACCTGGGGAATGGGACTAAGGATGGTTGGCTTAAAATAATTAGCTTCTTGCCTTTTTGTTAAGAGATGTCATGTTCAGTATAATTTAATTTCTTTATACTTCCTTTGCTTCCAGACTTTTAAATACAATTCTTTAGGGAAAATTAGCAAATATTCATTCTGAATGTTGATTTCTCAGGCACAGCGGTGGCTGGAGGAAAAAGAAAGTAGAGGGGTGACTTTCCATGCTCTATAAGAGTGGGCAGGCATTATTTTGTTTGGGGCTGTGAGCTAAGATTCCTTCTAAGGCATGCAAATCGTAAAGTTCTGATTTGTCAACTGCATGCTGTTTCTTTAGGCACTGATGTATGAAATCCCGAACGAATTCTCCGATGAACATACTGCTAATTGCTTCTCCACCTGCTCTCCAACCTCCGCCACCCCACCCCCTCCACTCCCAATTCAGCCTATAAGTGTCCGTCATTGGAGATGGATGGTGACACATGCAGTAATAGCAATTCATAAAAGCCAGTTCCAGCCCTTGTCTTCAAGGCTCCTGGATTTTCCACTGCCTGCTTTTGTGTAAGTGAAGTAGATGGAAGTGCTACTGGCATCGGAATCCACCTCCCTATGCTCCGTTGCTAGAGCTCAGTTGCTCGGCTGAAGCTGAGCTAAACAGAAGCATCGGATCTGAGCTGAATTGTAGCTGGTTTTTTTTTTTTTTTTTTTCCTCACTGGGGAGGTGGGTTAGGGGTAGTGTGTAGTGGGGGTTTGGGGTGCTTTGGCTTTTCTTTTTGTGAAGAGAAGAGGTTAAGGCGAGAATAACTCACGGTAGCATATACAACGTGAAACAGTTCCCTGAAGAGTGTCACGATGTTCCTAGTCCAATATTCAGGTATAGTATGTTTTATTTCATCTGAAAATTTTCTTTTGTTTCAAAGTGCATTCCTTTCTTATTTTGCCTCCAGTTCAACTGTACTGAAGGACAAATAAGGTTCTAATGAGCTAAACAAAATAGCTGCATAAAATATGCCTGCCCCTAGCTATAATGTTTGTAGCAGATTGCTATGTAAGATCTGGGTTCTCTGTTAAATTGGTAGTCCCGATCCCTTAATTGTGCATGCTTCTCTGCTGTATTCTTGTATTGAATTTCTCAAGTCTTATGTCTGCAACTGGTAGTCTGTGATCTAGCCTAGAGTGTTTGCACAGAAGACAGTGCTTTGGAAGCAAAAAGCAATTTTTAAAACACTTAGTATGTTGTGTTTCTCTTGAGTTTATTAACTCCTCTATTTGTTAATTGGTTGTCTAGATTTGAGATATAGTTAAGAGTAAGTAAATTTCAAATAGGAAGCATTCCAGAACACATTTGTTTGGTAAATTTATTTTTATTTTATTAACTCAGATTGATAAACATTATATATTATTGTTGTTTGTTCTCCTGGTAGAAAAAAAGTGCTGGAAAGAGCAAGGCTAAACATGCCAGCTCCAAACCATCTGTACTGTAAAATATCATTGGACCAGAAGTGTTCTTTAAGTATTCTCTTAAGCTTTCAGAAACATATTGGTCCATAATAACGAAGAACTTAGAGACTGATCAGGTATTGGTGAATGTTGTTTGAAAGGCTTCTTATATAGCACTTAATCAGAAAGGATCCTCCCAAATAAAAAAGCCTTGAGAAAGTTTCACTTTCTTGCCGAGCAGAACAGAAGCTTATTTTCTACAGCCACATGTTTTGATAAGTTTGAATATCATTTATTGTCAAGGGCTTACACCTCCATTCTTGCTTTATTGTCCTTAAAATATTGTGCTCCTGTGCTTAAGAGCTAAAAGATCATGTTCTGTTTTGATACGTGGTTTGACAGTTGATTTCGCTCCTCATTAATTGGACAGCATGCAGATGATGTGGAGAAGTGAGTGAGTGACAATATTTCAAGGTTACGCTGAAGAGCATACAGTGAACCTTAGTGCCTGGACCAACAGCTGCTGAATTGAATTGTCTGCAATTAAAGCAACAGCAGGTTTGTGTAGTCTCCCTGCAGCCCGTTTATTTGAATTTATAGCTTCAGTTTCTTCTTTGAGTAGCGGTTGGTTTGTTTCACTAAGTGTTGGAGAGTTGTGCTTGTTGGATGTTTTCTCCACACTCTAATGCATGCTTGACTCCAGAAGAGCCGTCTCTGTACCTTTTTAATGTGTGAAGTTGTTGAGGTTTTTCTCTTTGGATGAAAACCAGAGACTATCTCGTTTTCTCCACTGCAAAACTAAATAGATATATTTTCATGGAAAATACTGCTTTATTCAATAAATAGAGATTTCTCATGGACCTGTGTTACTGGTTTAAATTTCAGGCAGTGAAAAATGCTGGAAAATGTTATGTTACTGGAATTTCTATATCTGGAAAGAACTTCTCTATGCTAATAAAAATGTTTATGTTAAAAAAATAGTGACATTATCTCTTTGCCATCTCTGAATTCCAGGGTGACCTAATGAATAATATCAAAGCTAACTAGGTGGCTTTTATGACTGAATTGTAATTGTATACTAATAGTGAATACTTGCTTCATTTCATCATGGTTTTTTTACTCTATTAAAAAAACAACTTATAATTACTATATAGTTGGTGGTTATTGATTCATAGGGGATATAATGTAAAACATTTACACAATTATTTTACATATACTTGATTGATCTTTTCTTATAACCACCCTGTGTGAAGTCAAGTGGCATAATGATCTCCATTTTAGAGGTAAGAAAACTGAGACTCAGAGGATAAGGAACTGGCCTGACGTCTCACATCTAACAAGTGGCAGAGCCCAGACTCAGTGGTTAATTGATGTGATTCAAGAACCTGTGCTTTTTCTCACCCTTATACTAGGCTGCCTCTCAGTTGATGGATCCAGGGTAAATTTGACTTAAGCTACTAGTCAAGAAGACTAAATTCAGTCATTTACTTAAAAAAATGTTATCTGATAGAACTCTTGAGATTTTGTCCGAGCTATTTTTAGCCCAACATTTATTTTAATATGTAAGTGCTTTCCAGATTAATTTTATAGATTATGTGGAAAAACATTAGTGTTTTGATTAATTTATACATCAATATGAATGAAGGTAGAACCCTGTAAAGTTTTTTTTTTTATTTTATTTTATTTTTAAACTTTACAAATTGTATTAGTTTTGCCAAATATCAAAATGAATCCGCCACAGGTATACATGTGTTCCCCATCCTGAACCCTCCTCCCTCCTCCCTCCCCATACCATCCCTCTGGGTCATCCCAGTGCACCAGCCCCAAGCATCCAGTATCATGCATCGAACCTGGACTGGCAACTCGTTTCATACATGATATTATACATGTTTCAATGCCATTCTCCCAAATCTTCCCACCCTCTCCCTCTGCAACAGAGTCCATAAGACTGTTCAATACATCAGTGTCTCTTTTGCTGTCTCATATAAAGGGTTATTGTTAGCATCTTTCTAAATTCCATATATATGCGTTAGTATACTGAATTGGTGTTTTTCTTTCTGGGTTACTTCACTCTGTATAATAGGCTCCAGTTTCATCCACCTCATTAGAACTGATTCAAATGTATTCTTTTTAATGGCTGAGTAATACTCCATTGTGTATATGTACCACAGCTTTCTTATCCATTCATCTGCTGATGGGCATCTAGGTTGCTTCCATGTCCTGACTATTATAAACAGTGCTGCGATGAACATTGGGGTACATGTGTCTCTTTCCCTTCTGGTTTCCTCAGTGTGTATGCCCAGAGGTGGGATTGCTGGATCATAAGGCAGTTCTATTTCCAGTTTTTTAAGGAATCTCCACACTGTTCTCCATAGTGGCTGTACTAGTTTGCATTCCCACCAACAGTGTAAGAGGGTTCCCTTTTCTCCACACCCTCTCCAGCATTTATTGCTTGTAGACTCTTGGATCGCAGCCATTCTGACTGGTGTGAAATGGTACCTCATAGTGGTTTTGATTTGCATTTCTCTGATAATGAGTGATGTTGAGCATTTTTTCATGTGTTTGTTAGCCATCTGTATGTCTTCTTTGGAGAAATGTCTATTTAGTTCTTTGGCCCATTTTTTGATTGGGTCATTTATTTTTCTGGAGTTGAGCTGTAGGAGTTGCTTGTATATTTTTGAGATTAGTTGTTTGTCAGTTGCTTCATTTGCTATTATTTTCTCCCATTCTGAAGGCTGCCTTTTCACCTTGCTAATAGTTTCCTTTAATGTGCAGAAGCTTTTAAGTTTAATTAGGTCCCATTTGTTTATTTTTGCTTTTATTTCCAATATTCTAGGAGGTGGGTCACAGAAGATCCTGCTGTGATTTATGTCAGAGAGTGTTTTGCCTATGTTCTCCTCTAGGAGTTTTATAGTTTCTGGTCTTACATTTAGATCTTTAATCCATTTTGAGTTTATTTTTGTGTATGGTATTAGAAAGTGTTCTAGTTTCATTCTTTTACAAGTGGTTGACCAGATTTCCCAGCACCACTTGTTAAAGAGATTGTCTTTAATCCATTGTATATTCTTGCCTCCTTTGTCAAAGATAAGGTGTCCATATGTGCGTGGATTTATCTCTGGGCTTTCTATTTTGTTCCATTGATCTATATTTCTGTCTTTGTGCCAGTACCATACTGTCTTGATAACTGTGGCTTTGTAGTAGAGCCTGAAGTCAGGTAGGTTGATTCCTCCAGTTCCATTCTTCTTCCTCAAGATAGCTTTGGCTATTCGAGGTTTTTTGTATTTCCATACAAATTGTGAAATTATTTGTTCTAGCTCTGTGAAGAATACCATTGGTAGCTTGATAGGGATTGCATTTAATCTATAATTTGCTTTGGGTAGTATACTCATTTTCACTATATTGATTCTTCCAATCCATGAACATGGTATATTTCTCCATCTATTAGTGTCCTCTTTGATTTCTTTCACCAGTGTCTTATAGTTTTCTATGTATAGGTCTTTAGTTTCTTTAGGTAGATATATTCCTAAGTATTTTATTCTTTCCGTTGCAATGGTGAATGGAATTGTTTCCTTAATTTCTCTTTCTGTTTTCTCATTATTAGTGTATAGGAATGCAAGGGATTTCTGTGTGTTGATTTTGTATCCTGCAACTTTACTATAGTCATTGATTAGTTCTATTAATTTTCTGGTGGAGTCTTTAGGGTTTTCTATGTAGAGGATCATGTCATCTGCAAATAATGAGAGTTTTACTTCTTCTTTTCCAATTTGGATTCCTTTTATTTCTTTTTCTGCTCTGATTGCTGTGGCCAAAACTTCCAAAACTATGTTGAATAGTAATGGTGAAAGTGGGCACCCTTTTCTTGTTCCTGACTTTAGAGGGAATGCTTTCAATTTTTCACCATTGAGGATAATGTTTGCTGTGGGTTTGTCATATATAGCTTTTATTATGGTGAGGTATGTTCCTTCTATTCCTGCTTTCTGGAGAGTTTTTATCATAAATGGATGTTGAATTTTGTCAAAGGCTTTTTCTGCATCTATTGAGATAATCATATGGTTTTTATTTTTCAATTTGTTAATTTGGTGTATTACATTGATTGATTTGCGGATATTGAAGAATCCTTGCATCCTTGGGATAAAGCCCACTTGGTCATAGTGTATGATCTTTTTAATGTGTTGTTGGATTCTGATTGCTAGAATTTTGTTAAGGATTTTTGCATCTATGTTCATCAGTGATATTGGCCTGTAGTTTTCTTTTTTTGTGGGATCTTTGTCAGGTTTTGGTATTAGGGTGATGGTGGCCTCATAGAATGAGTTTGGAAGTTTACCTTCCTCTGCAATTTTCTGGAAGAGTTTGAGCAGGATAGGTGTTAGCTCTTCTCTAAATTTTTGGTAGAATTCAGCTGTGAAGCCGTCTGGACCTGGGCTTTTGTTTGCTGGAAGATTTTTGATTACAGTTTCAATTTCCGTGCTTGTGATGGGTCTGTTAAGATTTTCTATTTCTTCCTGGTCCAGTTTTGGAAAGTTGTACTTTTCTAAGAATTTGTCCATTTCTTCCACGTTGTCCATTTTATTGGTATATAATTGTTGATAATAGTCTCTTATGATCCTTTGTATTTCTGTGTTGTCTGTTGTGATCTCTCCATTTTCATTTCTAATTTTATTGATTTGATTTTCCTCCCTTTGTTTCTTGATGAGTCTGGCTAATGGTTTGTCAGTTTTATTTATCCTTTCAAAGACCCAGCTTTTGGCATTGTTGATTTTTGCTATGGTCTCTTTTGTCTCTTTTGCATTTATTTCTGCTCTAATTTTTAAGATTTCTTTCCTTCTACTAACCCTGGGGTTCTTCATTTCTTTCTTTTCTAGTTGCTTTAGGTGTAGAGTTAGGTTATTTGTTTGACTTTTTTCTTGTTTCTGGAGGTATGCCTGTATTGCTATGAACTTTCCCCTTAGGCCTGCTTTTACAGTGTCCCACAGGTTTTGGGTTGTTGTGTTTTCATTTTCATTCGTTTCTATGCAAATTTTGACTTCTTTTTTGATTTCTTCTGTGATTTGTTGGTTATTCAGCAGCATGTTGTTCAGGCTCCATATGTTGGAATTTTTAATGGTTTTTCTCCTGTAATTGAGATCTAATCTTACTGCATTGTGGTCAGAAAAGATGCTTGGAATGATTTCTATTTTTTTTAATTTACCGAGGCTAGATTTATGGCCCAGGATGTGATCTATCCTGGAGAAGGTTCCATGTGCACTTGAGAGAAAGGTGAAATTCATTGTTTTGGGATGAAATGTCCTATAGATATCAATTAGGTCTAACTGGTCTATTGTATCATTTAAAGTTTGTGTTTCCTTGTTAATTTTCTGTTAGTTGATCTATCCATAGGTGTGAGTGGGGTATTAAAGTCTCCCACTATTATTGTGTTATTGTTAATTTCTCCTTTCATACTTGTTAGCATTTGTCTTACTTACTGTGGTGCTCCCATGTTGGGTGCATATATATTTATAATTGTTATATCTTCTTCTTGGATTGATCCTTTGATCATTATGTAGTGACCATCTTTGTCTCTTTTCACAGCCTTTGTTTTAAAGTCTATTTTATCTGATATGACTATTGCTACTCCTGCTTTCTTTTGGTCCCTATTTGCATGGAAAATCTTTTTCCAGCCCTTCAATTTCAGTTTGTATGTGTCCCCTGTTTTGAGGTGGGTCTCTTGTAGACAACCTATGTAGGGGTCTTGTTTTTTTATCCATTCAGCCAGTCTTTGCTTTTGGTTGGGGCATTCTACCCATTTACATTTAAGGTAATTACTGATAAGTATGATCCCGTTGCCAGAACCTTGTAAAGTTATTGAGAAGTAAAATGTTGTCCAATTGAAAAGGTTAGTGTGGGATATTTTCCTTCTAAAACAAGCTCATTTGTTTTTAATATTTCTGCTCTACAAACATATACAATTGTTTTGGTAAAAGTATGTGTAGACTTTAAAATATACTGGCCGAGTATGAAGGGCTTATGTTTTAAAATTTGAGTATTTTATCCAGGTCAATAGAAAGGATATACAGCTGGCTCAGTTTCACACTTTTCTTTCTATTTTTATCATCTATCCATCCATCTATGTATGGATGTAAAATGGATGAATTTTCTCATCTTTTAAAATTCCCAAATGGTTTCTCAATTTTAAATTCATTCATTTAAAGGGGAAAAAAACACAGGTTCTATCCCACTGAAAGGAATACTGTTTAAAACTGTGTTATCACTTCAGCAGAAAAACCCAGATACTTGGGTAGTCATACTAGTGCTCTGGTAAAACATTCTTTAAAACCTCTTCAGGAAACATTCTTGAAGCACTCATTCTTTGACCTGAATTTGTTAGAGACTGTGCCATGTACTGGGGAAATGGCTGGATGCTCACATCATAGATAACTCTTCCTCAGCATTTGACAATGAATATTTGAGAATGTTGTCAAGAAAATGAGTCAGAAAAAAAAGAAAAGAAAATGAGTCAGAGATAGGGCACGGATTGTTATGACCTGTTTATGAGACTTTCAGAAAGATGGTAATAGAAATATTGTCTCAGCTACCATGTAATTAGAATTTATCCTTATCTAAGATATCTTTCTACTTTAACATATCTTAAAGCTATATAATTTCCTTCTAGCAAAAAGGAAAGGAGGATAATATAAAGCTCCTTTATCATTACTTAAATGGAATCTGACTCTTAAAGAAAATACAGGAGGGAACTTCAGGGAATGGGTGAAGGTTAGAGGGAAAACTAGGCATGTGACTGGAAGCACCATGTTAAACTTGGTTTCAGGTGGTGAATTTCCTGTGCAGTCAGAAGCTCTGACTAGCACCCCTCAATCCATTCCACTTTCTGGAAATGTGCACTTTAAACATAAACGAAAAAGACCTTATTAGGATTTTTAAAGAAACTGATATTTTTTTTCATTGGTGAAAGAAAGCCTTTCATCTGCAAAATAATCATTTCCCCCCCTGCTGTTTGAGGCCAAGAAAAATTAGAGCGGGAATAGGTTTCTAGGTTCTGGCTGTTTAGGCTGGTTATCTGGTGGATCTTTCCCTTCAGTATACCTTTGAGTGTGCTTTAGGGACGTGTAAGGCAGGTCTTATGAATGGGCGTATAAGGTTAGTCTACACCAGCCAGTATTATGCTGGTGTTGACTTGCACTAGCTTACTTAAGGGGAAGCACTAAGAATATTTACAAGTTGAAAAACTTACTCATATCTGTCTTTTTCCAACAAGGACTTAAGATACTCATTTTAAGCAATATTAAGGTCTGCTGCCTAAGCAGGATAGTGTACTGCAGATGTCCCCTGGACTGCTAAACTATACTGATCACCACCCCTTAGATATAACACTGATGCCTTCAAGGGTTATTGAACATTGAATACAGCACAAGTAAGTGTGTGTCTTTCACTGATACACACACAGGATAATTCTAGCTAACATTTATTGAGTGCTTACTATGTGCCAGGCCATGTTATAAGTACCTTATATGTATGAACTCATCAACCTTCACAGCATTCCTATGAAGTAGGTGATATTATTTCCATTTTAAGGGTAGAAAAAATGGGACACAGAATTTAAGTAACTTGCCTACAGATTGCACAATTACTTACTAAGCAGCAGAATCAAGATTCAATTACAGGAAGTCTGACTCCAGAGCTTATACCCTTAATTACAATGCAATATGTTGTATATCTTAAAGGATGCTTCATTAAAGAATCTCACTTGTGTGCCACCCATAGAAGGTACCCCATTGTCCAAACCTTCAGAATTCTTAGACGGTGTAGAACTGTCTGCTCACCAGACTGTAAGAATTATACTTTCTTTCTGACCCTAATTGCTGTTACTTTCTACTGCCAAAGTCATGATGGATCATTGTATTCCCAACAGCATCTACACACTGCCTCTACTCATGCTCTTTCTTCAGAATTTCAGCTTTAAGAAATTTTTTCAAGAACAAACAGTCAACCAGAGTACAGTTTTTCTATGGAGCCAAATGACCAAATCATAGCACATCTTCCCAGCATCCACTCTCTCCCCACTCCATTTTATGCTGAGCTGTTAGTGTTCTTCCTAAATGCAGATCTTATCATATCACTACTCTCCTCAAATACATTCTGAAGGATTTTTTTTTTTTCCCCAGACAGGCATTCAGTGCCATCCATGGTCTTGTCCCCATTACCCAGAATGCGTCTATACCCCATCTCCCACTACACTGCTGCTGCTGCTGCTAAGTCACTTCAGTCGTGTCCGACTCTGTGTGACCCCATAGATGGCAGCCCACCAGGCTCCCCCATCCCTGGGATTCTCCAGGCAAGAACACTGGAGTGGGTTGCCATTTCCTTCTCCAATGCATGAAAGTGAAAAGTGAAAGTGAAGTCACTCAGTCGTGTCCGACCCTCAGCGACCCCATGGACTGCAGCCCACCAGGCTCCTCCGTCCATGGGATTTTCCAGGCAAGAGTACTGGAGTGGGGTGCCATTGCTTTCTCCATCCCACGACACAGCCTTCTCTAAATCCTACTCACTAGCCACTCTAGATCACTTGTAGGTCACCAGGTATGCTCCAGATTTTCAAGCTCCTGTGCTTTTTTTCATGTTGTTCTCTACTTCTCTTCATGTTTAACTGCCATTGTTCTACCTTGCCTGTAACTCCAGAGCTACTCAACATTTAAGGTTCAGCTGAAATGACACCTGCTACTATATTTATTTTTGGTCTCTCTTCCTCCCCTAACTGAATTCCTTTACGTTAAAAACCTTATTTTACTAATCTCTTAGCATATAGTCTAGTACCTTGTACATACTTAGCATTTACATACAGTATTTAGATCTTCAGAAATTACACCACCAAGCTTTCCCCAGGGCCTGAGAGTTCCAGAAACTGAATGGCTATATAGTTTCTGTCGTGCATAGATATTCTGGAATATTCTGTTCAAAAAATTTGTTTCTAGTGTGTGTCTTCTTGATTTTTCTCTCTGTGTTTATCGTTGCTTGGATCTACTACACTTTGAAATCTCCTTCTTTTGCCTTTATGGAACAGTTTGCACTTTTGTAGAGAGACAAGAGCTTGCCTGTGTATGCATATTAATACCTTCCCATCCAAGTAAATGAAGCAGAGTGTGTAAACCAATCATTGGAATTTTTGATGCATAATCACAATGTTTCTCAAAATGTGGTTTGAGGACTGCCCATGTCAGCATTGCCTAGGACACGTGTCTAATATGCAAATTCCTAGATGCTCGTTCCAGACCTATTGAATCACTCTATGAATTATCTGCATTTAGCAAACTCCACAGATGATGCTTCTGTACAACTGAATTTTGAAGACCATTGTCCAAAGTCAAAAGTAAAATGTTCCATCCTAATCAATATTCTCTGTAGATACAAGCATTAATTAGTTGTGGGAAAGCTATCATTGAAAATGGTTTGAATTATTTGGTCTAAACTCAAAGTCTTGACCTTGTTGTGTCTAGCCCAGTGCTGTCCAATAGAGCTTTCTGTGATGGTGAAATAACCTCTGTCTTTACCGTCCAACACATGTGTCTATTGAGCACTGAAGTGTGGCTACTGAAACTAAGGAGCTGAATTTTTAAATTTTACATAACTGTAATTAAACTGAAATTTTAAATACTTACATGTGGCTATTGGATGCAGTGTTGGAAGTGCAACTTGAGAACGCTTGGCTATCTAGATGGAATAATCCTCTTAAGGGTCTCAAAGGCTACAGTGATCACTGTATAGATCAGAAATCAAGTAGGAACATTGTTTCCTTTGACACATGGGACATCGCATTTCTTTTTTTATGAATTGCTTACATATTTTTAATGTCCTGAAGTGGATTATCCTCAGAAGTGATTTAACAAATTATGATCTCAATTAAACTTAAATGAGATCTACATTCTATTCTACACCTCTATCAGTGCTATTTTTCTATTCATATTGGCTTACTATTGAGAGTTAACTGTTAAGCCTTGATGTCTAGGGATAAAAAAGTAGAGTTAATCAGAAGAAAGAGCTCCTGACTCCAGTGTTTAGGTCATAGACACTCTTTATACATTTTAGCTCTCCTAGACCCTTTAAATATCCTCTTTTGGGTTGATCACCCCTTAGCCACTCATTACCCATTACTTTTCAGCTTCCATTTCTTTCTCTGACAAATCTTCTTTGAACCAGTAATGTACCCCTTTCAGGATGATTTCATTAGTTAAACAGCACTGATACTTTGGAAGAAGTGAATCAGAAATGGATTGCAGCCTCTACATAAAGAGACAGAAATCTAGGCACTCTGTTTTGTTATTGGGTGAAGTTCATCATGTGTATTAGTTATACTTGGTGGCTTTCTAAAAAGAACCCTGTGTCAAAATCTATAGTACTGAGGAAAAAAAAAACACATAGGTAAAATAATGTACTTGACTATCGCTATCTGTGGAAACTATATGATAAATAATTAGGCCTGCTTGACCTGCCCTCTGTTGCCTAGATCCCAGTTCTTTGTACTCTTTTCAGTTGCTAAAATTTTAGCACATCCTGAAATTCCCTTTTCTCCTTTCACATTTTTCACTTTCTTTAGCTGTGCATTCTGTTTGCAATGGACAGGAGACCCCCCCCCTTTTTTTTGTACCATTCAAACTCATTCTCAGCATCTATTGTTGTATCCAGCCTCGCTGAACTGCCTAGAGCAGTTCAAAACGGGTGTTTTAAAGTGCCACTCAGGGCCACCCTGGAGCACTCTGCAAATAGGTTCCTTTGTTTTCAGGACTAAAGAGATAGTGCAACAGCTACCGTTTGGAGAGAAATGCATAAAGACAAACCCCATTTGAAACTAAAGGAAAATTTTAACCCCTTGCCTCTCACTTCCCCAAAACTACATCTCCAATTTTCAGTGACATTTTTACATTGGTCTAGGAAGCTAGACATTTCAATTTTCAATGACAAAGTTCACTCTAATCAGAATGCTTCATAATTTAAACCAGAGTAGAGAAGAAGGAAAATACATTTTAAAGGTATGTTATAGGACTCTGCTAGTATCTTTTAATAAGTTCTTTCATTTAATCTTCATTAGCCCTCTCGGTAAATGTTGGTTGTCCTCCTTACCCAAGGCTATTGTACTCAGTTGTGTCTGACTCTTGCGACTCCATGGACTGTAGCTCAGCAGCCTTCTCTGTCCATGGGATTTCCCAGGCAAGAATCCTGGAGTGGCTTTCCATTTCCTCCTCTGGGGGATCTTCCCGATCCTGGGATCAAACTCATGTCTCCTGCATCAGCAGGCAGATTCCTTACCACTGAGCCACCAGGGAAGCCCCACCCAAGGCTATATATACCACTAACTTTTCTACAGCTGTGTGTCCAGACTGTGAAGTCTGTTGCTTTTTACTTAGATATATACTTAGGAATATGGTTGTCTTTTCCATCTCTCTTTGTGTATGTGTATGTGTGAGCGAAGAGAGAAAGAGAGAGAAGGACAGAGCAAGAGAGACAGAGAGACATATACACAGAAACACATATACACACAGAGAAGGTTTTAGTATAGAAGATTTTAGTAGGAGAAGGTAAAGAAAACGCTCCCTGTGTTAACTGTCTACCAAACAGAAATTGGGATGTACCCAGTTAAAGCTCTGATGAAGAGGTTGTAAAGAAAACCATTTTTAGATTCTTTATAGACTTTACTCATTTCCATTCCCATCCCCTATTCTAGACTAAATATGGTTGGCATTTTCCTAAACACTGCTTTTTGGTTTGGAGGTAGGGTAGGAACTACAAGTAACTACAGCTCTAGTATGCTTTCCTGAGTCAGGGAAACTTGCCCAGCTTCTTCCATGGAAGTTGTACAATCTGTGTTTACCTAAAGTTTTTGAGGAGTGTAAATATTATAAACTAATTGTAACAATCTATATTTAATAAAAATTCAGACTATTCTGGGAAAATTTTTCGGCAGCATATTACATTTTTGTCCTGGTTATAAATAACACACACATAGATCGTCATTAAAAGTAAGTTTGATTCATGCTCTTTAAAGTCTACAGGTGATAGGAGATAGTAAACTAAATTAAGAGTGTGCAATTGATATGGCATTTAAAAAGCCAATATGGTTTTGAGTAACTGACATAGATATGGACAAATAACTTCTTAGAGCAAAGTAGTGAGAATCCCTTTTTAATTGGTAATAAGACTGTGCCCAAGTTTCCATTCTCTGGAATTGAGATGCTTGAAATGGAAAAGAGCAATTGAAATGCTTAAGGGATCTAGGGAGAGTGGTTTATGTGGGTGGGATACAAAGTAAATACAATAAAGACAGCTTGAGTAGTTGGTGAATATTGGTGCTCATGGCTATTTTGAGTGGTGTGAGCAATAAAGAGCTCAATCTGGCAGAAAAGGGATAAGCCCAGGCAGAAATATGACCATTGGAGAAATGAACCTGGGATTCTAGTAATATCTTTCCCCTCCCAAATAGTGTTCCTGAGTGCCCTACCCATGGGCCTCATGAGGCTTTTAATGAGAAAGGAAAGAAATGGTCTGGGGAGAAGTGTTCTGGAGGAATTAAAGTGACAAGACCATGATTATTTTGTCAAATATTTACAGCTATTTAAAATGAAAAGAACCCCCACTTTACAAGAAACTTTCCAGAACATTTCCTTTGCTGGCCTGACGTCAAGCTCAGATGAAGTACAAGCTGTAAAGAAAAACCTCACTCTAACATGGAATATGATCCAAGGCAATACCCTTTTTGGAACTTCTCCATCGGGATTTCTGACTGGAAGTAACAGAAGGGCTATGTTAGAACATTAGAACACAGTTCCAAGACGTGAACCCTGAGGTTGGGATTTATCGTAAGGCTCTGGTGTACTAGCTGGGCACTAAGTACAAATTCATTACAGATGTTTTCCATTTGAGATTTTTGATATAGCGTTTTTGTGTATGCCTAGGATGTCAGTGAGCCAAGATAATTCACTGCTTAGCTAGCACCTACTCTGTGCGTTACCGATACTTGACCAATCCAGTGCAAGAAGTACTTAACTTGAACCTGTTCAGCTGTTTCTGATCCTACGTTACTATTGGTAAGCTGCGCCTTCTGGGATATTAAACTGCCCCTTGCTGTTGTGAAACAGATGATGCATAAGCAGATTTTCTGTTTGTATCTGAACTTCTCTTTTTTAATATCAAATCATTCCCAGTAGCTCTAAAATGTGGTTTTAAATCTAGATCATAATGGACCACCTGACAAATGATTCCACTTTATGATCCCAAGTTAAAGGTATTGACAGAGAGAAAAGCATTGCAGAATGGAGTGCCAGTGTCTTATGGCACTTGTGGACTTAGGCCAAAATATTTGAAAACTTCAGCCAAAGGGTTCATTCTGAAGCCTTGCAAGCAACTTCTAAAAATCAGCAGACTGCACATTCCATATCTGGTGGAAAAAACAGAGGAGGCTGGGAAAAGAGAAAAGACAGAGTCCCAGATAATTTGTATTAATTATTATTAGTATTAAGTACAATGGAGGATCCAGTTCTTACTGATATTTATAGAGTGCTACCCTTAAAGCTGTAGACTACAAAAAGAATAATCTAATAAACAGGCCTATTGCTAAATGATTCTAACTATAAGAAATAGCCTAACCCACAATATCAAGTTTTATGATTTCATAGGAAATCACTATTGGGATTTATGAGTCTAGTGGGAATATTTAGTACTTATTTATTCCTGGCTAATGAGGAAGTGATTAACCATGAGAAGAAACATTTACAGATGAATATTCAAAATGTATGCATTTTAATAGAACCTTGGGCTTATAAGAAACCTTAAAGGCCATCCAGTCACATCTCCCCTCTCCAGTACATACATATGCAGTCTGTTGTGTGAACCATCTACTCCATTCTCAAGTGATCATCCAGCTTATGCTTGGATATTTCCTAAAATTTGGCACAGTATGAGGCAGCATACTGATCTTTGAATAGCTTCAGTTATTGAATATTTGCATAAATAATACCAAATCTCTCCCTGCAGCCTCCACCCATTGCTCCTACTGTTAGGCCTCGTGTACAAACTACAACATGAATTGAGCCCTCTGGAGTTGTATTCCATGGTGGCCCTGATTCTTCTTACCCTTTGAAGCATGCAGCAAACCACCTTACCCTGCTTCCATATGGTAACCATTCAAAAGTTGGAAAATAATCATGTGTTTCCCAAGTGACTAATTTTTTGTTAACAGCTTTATTGGGGTATAATTTACATAGCATGTAATTCACCTGTTTTTATTTAATGATCTTTAGTATATTCAAAGTTATACAACCATCATTAAAATCCAATTTTATAAAATTTAATTTTATAACATTTTTATTATCCCCCAAATAAATAAAGTCTGAGGGTTAACCACTATCTCCCTTTCCCGTCATTCCCCTCAGTGCGAGACAACCACTAATCTGCTGTGTCACTATGAATTTGCCTATTCTGGATATTATATATGAATGGAATCATGAAACGTGTGTCCTTTTACATTTGGTTTCTTTCACTTAGCATAATATTTTCAAAGTTCATCCATTTTATAGCATGTATCATGACTTCCTTTTTATAACAACATACTATTCCATTGTATTGCTATAACACATTTTGTTTTTTCATGAGTTGATGGACATTTACATCACTTCAACTCTTTAGCTTTTGTGAATAACGCTGTTATAACCATTCATGTATTTTTTGTGTGTGTGGACATATGTGTTCATTTCTTTAAGTATGTACCCAGAAGTCGTATGGTAACTCTCCATCTGACTTTTTGAAGAGCTCTCAAAATCACTTTCCAAAGTAGCCACACTATTTTTTAAATCCCACCAACAATGAATAAGGATTCCAGTTTCTCTACAATCTTGTCAGTGTTTTTTATTGTCTGCTAATAATAAGCAACTATTCTAATAGGTGAGAAGTGGTATCTTGTGGCTTTGCAAATATTTTCTACCACTCTGTAGACTCTTTTCACTTTCATGATGATAGCATTTCCAATTCCAATGAAGCAAATTTATCCATTTTTTTTTCTTTTATAACTTCTGTTTTGCTGTCACATATAAGAAACCATTGCCTAACTCAAGGTCAAAAAGATTTATTCCTGTTTCCTTCTAAGAGTTTTACATTTTCAGCCCTTACATATAGGTCTGTGATCCATTTTTAGTTAATTGTTGTGTGTGATGTGAGGTCAGGGATCACCTTATTCTTTTGCATGTGGATATCCAGTTGCCCCAGTGCCGTTTGTTGAAAAGACTATTCTTTTTCCATTGCATGATCTTAGCACACTTGTGAAAAATCGATGGATGGTAAGCATAAGGGTTTAGTTTTGGACAATCAGTTCTGTTCCATTGTTCTATATGCCTGTACATACACCAGACTGTCTTGATTACTGTAGCTTTGTAGTAGTTTTTGAAATTGGGAAATGAGAGTCTTCCAACTTTGTTCTTTTTTTTTTTTTTTAAGATTGTTTTGGTTATTCTGCATCTCTTACATTTTTATATGAATTTTAGAATTTGTGTGTCAATTTCCTTAAAAAAAAAAAAAAAGCCAACTTGGGCTTTGAAAAGGACTGCATTGAATCCATAGTGTGAATGATTTTCTAAAGGCACAAACCTCACTTAAAATGAGACCCCATAAGGAGTGGCTCTATACACAAAGTGAGACCGCTACAGAAATAAAGCTTATACCTTTTATTGATACAACTAACTTTTGGTTTCTCAAGCAGCCAGAATCCACATGGTGTAAATATGTAATACAAGACAACCAAATGAATGCCCTGTTCAGTGACAAACATATCTCTTACTTTTGACTGAGGTTAGTCCCATCTAAGGCTGAGCACTGAAGAATTGATGCTTTCGATTTTTGGTGCTGGAGCAGACTCTTGAGAGTCCCTTGGACTATAAGGATATCAAAACAGTCAATCCTAAAGGAAATTAACCCTGAGTATTCATTGGAAGGATTGATGCTAAAGCTGAAGCTTCAATACTTTGGCCACCTGCTGTGAAGAACCAACTCATTTGAAAAGATCCTGATGCTGGGAAAGATTAAGTGCAGGAGGAGAAGTCGGTGACAGAGGATGAGATGGTTGGTTAGCATCACTGACTCAGTGGACATGAGCTTGAGCAAACTCCGAGAAATAGTTACAAATGGGAGCCTGGTGTGCTGCACTCCATGAGGTCGCAAAGAGTCAGCCTTGACTTAACAACTGAACAACAACAACCGCAAGTCCTATCTAAGTGAAGAAACCAGGAAATAGAGTTGAAGGAGAGAATTACCTAACTCAGAGATGATTTCATTTCATTCAGCCCCATCCTGGAGTGCACGCGTGTATGTGTGTGTGTGTGTGTACTTGTGTGTACGTCTGTCAGTGTCCATGTGGTGGTGAGTGGCTGTGTATGTGAACTCTATGCATGTTTCTGTTTTAATCTTTGTGCACAAGTATGTACGTATCGGTATGTACTTGCGGTTTTTCTGTTTTGCTTTTATTTTTGAACCCTAGCAGCAATACCTTTTGATAATGGAATAGAGTGTTTTAAATAAGGTTTTGGCATTTCATCCTTTTAGCTGAGCTTATTCAGATTTCAGAGTTACACTTGAATTTGGTGGTCCCATCTGAAAAGGGTGTTTATAATCTGTCTTTTATTTCTCTGCTTTCCTTCCTCTACTTTATTCTGTAGCTTGAAACTAGTTTCTCCATTTGCTTCTTGGTTGTTAAGCTACAGCTCCATATGATTTTCATAGTTTGACCTACCTCCCTGCACTGCTGTGATCACCTGGGCTGCCAGTCTTGCAATGCTGGTTTATTGGCCTTTGTCCTTTATTCCCACCTTTTACTATGAAGAGGTCAGTTGTTATACAGAGCCTTTCTTTTTGTCTTTTTTTTTTTTTTTTGCATAGCCTTTCTACTTCCCTCACACCTCATATCTCAGGTGGTGCCAAAAATGTTTCCCAGTTACAGATGTAACAGAGTGTTTGCCATTCTAGGGCATGGCAAATACTTTTCAGAGTATGGAGAATAGAACCTAGTTCTTAAGAATGAAGAGGATGCAATCAGGATTTTAAAGCTTACAGCTAGAAAGCTAGTGTTGTGTATTTCCTCTAGCTTTAAGGAAAAAAAACACCATACTCTCTTCTGTCCTTCTTTCTTTTGCATTCTTTCCTTTCTTCATTGTTCTCATTAGCATTGAGATCTGACATGCAGAGGTAGATTGAGAATGAAGGTAGTTGGTAAGTAGTAAGTCTAGGCTGATGGTGAAATCAAGTAGAGAGGGAATATACTTCCTTGGGGGAATAGCAGAATATCAGAGGTTGGGGAGACATAGCTTGAAAAAGATTTCTTGGAGATACTGATATGAACTTCAGTAAGTATTATACCACCCTGGTAAAGAATCACCGAGATAAATAAAAATGACTGCTGTATCATTCATAAATGTTTTATTTTTATCAACCCCAAATGACTTTCTGTATCGTTATCAATGTTTTTGCCTTACACAATAAAACAGAAAAAAAATGCTGAAGAAAATAGAAACTTACAACAACCAACTTCACAGATGCTTTCCAATATTTGCAGTATGCTATATCCAGGGGCCCAATGAGGCAAAGAAGTTCTTATAAATAATGGAAAAGGCAGATAATACTGTAGTTACCCTGTATATCTTAAGTTCTAGCAGATTATGTGGAGCAAGGAAGCATCACTGTCTGAAATGGACAAAAAGAAGAAAAATGCTCCGGATTGCGGGGGTGGGGGGCTCTCCCGGCTTCAAAATGCTTTTTCTACATAATTGTACTAATTAGAGAGTGTGTATTGGTTGATTATCTCCTCTTTTAAGACACAAATGTCTCAGGGAAAGATTAAACCTCAATCATATTTTAACATCAATTACTTTAATCAGATACTCTGATCAATTCCTAGCTGAGGTTTCTATTCCCCAGTGGCTTAGAAAGGAAAGTGTAAGGGAGGTATGTGCATCTCTTTATTGCCTCCTTTACCTGTTTGATGGTATTATGGGGAGACTCTTTCAAAACACTTCTATGATGAAGAACTCAAGTGTTGGAACAGGATGAAGGGACATGATTAGATTAATTTGATTCTTAGTTTGTCCTCCTTCTTCACCTTTCTAAATCTTTTCCAACTTAACAAACTGAAATTCTACACATCATGGAAAGCCTCCCCATCTCCTGCCAGCTTACACTGATTTTTCTCCTTCTCCGAATTGCAACAGTATTTACTATCTCTACCACCCAATCCAATGTTCAATTAGGTATATATGTCTCCTCCTATTCTTTAGTGAGTTTATATATGGCAAATGTGTTCTTTTTATATAAGACCAGTATTCTTGCCTGGAGAATCCCAGGGACGGAGGAGCCTGGTGGGCTGCCGTCTATGGGGTCACACAGAGTCAGACATGACTGAAGCGACTTAGCAGCAGCAGCAGCAGTGATGTAAATTTATTGTAAATGACTGTTGGAAGGAAGTGACTGTAAGCTCTTGAAGGCAAGAATTGTGCCTTTCTTATTCCTTCCTTTATTATTTTCCATGGCAAATAGGATAGTATATTTGGATCTAGGGAAAAATCAACTGTAAATTCTGTTTTATGTTATATTGTTATCTACCATAACACATACATTTGGAGGTGGATGCTATGATAGATATGCTTCCAGAAATGGCTTCAGTTACTCTGCCTAAGCTGGCAGCATTCTTTCCCTGCTTTGTACTAGCCTTAGCTCATGGCACTGGCCATTCCTGATGACTAAGGCCTTGGATAATGGCTCTTTCTCATAATGAATAGTGGGAGCACTCGGAAATGCCATTAGGTAGCTTCGTGAAATAGGATAGGAGCATTGAAGAAAAGAAAGTACAGTAGCTCTGTCTATAATTTTCCAGATTATCAATGTGTTAACTAACCTTATTGTGGTAATCACAATATGTGTATGTATGTGTGTGTGTGTATATGTGTATATATATATATATATAATCACATTATACACCTTAAACTTACAAAATATTTTATGTCAATTATATCTCAATAATTTGGGGAAAACATCTAGACCTGATAATATTAATAGTTGTTTCTGTGTTAGAGTTCTCTCTGGAGAACATAGAGGGGATAAGTTTGTTTAGCAAAACCATCCCTTTTCTTTGGCATAGACTCAAGAGGGCAAACAAAGAATACCCTTCTAGAAAGATAGAGCAGCTTTTAATTCTCCTTAGCAGTTGCCTGAACAGTAAAATACAGTAGCCATTGGCAGAGCGTGTGTTAAAGGGATTTATATATTTAATCATTTCCCCTCTGCACTTCCTCACCCTTGTACTTCTTCCCTGTAACATCAGGTAGAATGCAGTGCTGACGATTGCTTCTCTTTCCCCCAGTTGAAGTTTAAAATTATGAACGCTGTATAATGAAATGGTGATTTTTATTCTGTCCTGGTGGTAAAAAGGGATTTGCTGATGTGTAAAATGAGACAAAGATAAATAACAAACAGATGTTCTCACAAAATGTTCATTAAATCCCTGCCTAGTAGAAGATGCTAGATTACATGTGTTCAAACTCTAAATGTGTTAGAGAATAAGGAGCTTTTATACCTTAATGCTCAATTTAGGAAAGACTATATAGCTTTCTCTGTAAAAAATCATAGTAATCAGTGACTTATAGTTCCTTCTTCATTTTGGAGTGGCTTGTCATGACTGTTTTTAAACTTTTCTTATTGATTTTGACAGTTCCAATTATCTAAGCAGACATCACCTTATTGAGGGATTATGGAGTGGGTTTAAGCCTCCTGGATTATAAGGCCCCAGATATGGGTTATCCAGCCTGTTGAAGGCTTGTGCTTGGATCATCTCTAAAGGACTATCTGCCATGAGGAAGTGCTAGTGATTGTGAGGGAGTAAGGTTAGGAAGGGGGCATAGGAACAGAACCATCCTCACTTTGTTCTTCTCACTCTTCCATAAAACCTAGAAACTATAGTTCTTGACCTAGTGTACTGCTAACCACAGTGACTCCCTGCTACTGGTATGCTGCTGTGCTGCCATGTTAAGTGCTAGGCAGGTGTTAATTTTTGGTGAGTTTAATATGTAGTTTATGTTCCCAAGATGGGAAGGAATATCAGCTTTACCTGGGGAAGGAGATAGCTGCAGAAGATAGCTGAAAGCAATAATATTTGATCTGAATCTTGAAAGGTGGTAAACTTGGTAGAAAAGAAAACAAAAGCATTTTGGTTAGAGAGAATAGCATATACAAAGACACAGAATCCTAAAACAATATAAGCAACTTTGAATGGATTCCTTCTGATTCAATTTGGCTTTGTGCTTCAGCTTGCTCATCTGTAAAATGGGCTTAATAATGATAACCTATTTTATATAGTTGTGAGGACTAATGAGTTAATATGTGTAATGTGGAGGAGTTCCTGGAATGTAATAAGTAATTTAAAAGTCTTAGCTCTTATCATGACATTAATAGCTGAAGTTTGGCATTTGGGTAGGAAATTGGAGAAAAGTGAAAGTAAAGTACTAAGTGAGAGGGACAGGTTATAGATTGTGCCAACTTGCTTCAGTTGCGCCCAACTCTTTGCTACCCTGTGGACTGTCGCTCACCAGGCTCCTCTGTCTGTGGGATTCTCCAGACAATAATACTGGAGTGGGTTGTCATGCCCTCACTGTGTTAAGAGATGTGTATATTTTCGTTTTACAGGATTGGTCAGAGAGAATAGCATATACAATTATGGTATTTTAAGCTGAGGTTTCAAATAAGTAACCAAATTTGCATGTTAGGTATCTGTTTGCTTTCTGAGAGATGAACTTCAGTGGGGCAGGAAAGGCAGAGTATTTGTGGAAATTGTGGAGCCAGAGGATCAGTTATAAGATTATTGCAGTAGTCTAAGTAAGAGATGATGGAGACTCTAAAGTAGAAGATTGGCAGTGGAAATGGAAAGACAGGTGCAAATTCAAGATATATTTCAGAGTTACTAAGTATCATAGACTGGCAATAACAAATCTGTTCTGTTTGGCCCATGCAGTGTTTGAATTTGAATGCCTATAGATGGAGCATGCATTCTCTAGTTTGACTTGAGCTTCACCACTCCCTATTGTATGACAATATTGATGTTATCACAATATCATAAATTGATGTTGCCTGCTGGCCATTTATGGATAAAGGAGAGAAGCAGTTAAGGATGGTCTCTAGATTTCTAGATTGAGTGACTGGATGAACAAAAGTACTAACAGCCTAGATCAGGAATTCAGGAATATGAAAGAATTTGAGAGAAAAGAGAAAGTATTGCTTTGGTTATATCTAGTTGGAAGTATCTACAGGATATTAATCAGAAACATAGATCTGAGGGTCTGAAGACAAGTATGCATTAGAGATATAGATTGGAGAAATCATTAGTTTATAGGTCATAGCTGAAACCATATAAGTAAATTAGGTATACTAGAGTATATTTAGAATGTTAAAAGAAGACCGAGCTCAACAAGAAACCAAGGAAGTGACCAGAAGTAATGCTAAAGAAGGGAAGAGTTCCCAGCATAGGGTAGACCTCAAAGAGTAGACATAATGTAGATTCAAGTGTAGACTCGTAGTGTACAAAGACTTTGACTGGTTCACAATGTATGGATCATGAAACTCTGGGCTCCCCAAGACTCTTTCAGAGAGTGTGAGAGGTCAAAACTGTTTTCACAATAATTGTAATATTATTTGTCTTTTTCCCTGTGTTGACATTTTCACTATTGATGCAGAGCAATGGTGAATAAACTGCTGGTGCCTTAGCACAAATCAAGGGAATGGTACCAAATGGTACTTGTTAGTAATTGTATTCTTTACCACCACACACTCATAGTTAAAGAAATTTATTTTTACTTAATAATGTCCTTGATAAACCAGTAAATATTATTAATTTAATTAAATATTGATATTGATGCACATATCCTTTGAAACAGCTTTTTTGAGGTATAATTGACATAAAAAGAACTGCACATGTTGAATGTTCGCAATTTGATTACATATCTTTTTAATAATCTATGTATCAAAATGGGAAATATGGATAAAACACTTCTCATACATTCTGGAGTGTGACAGTGTCTGGAGGTAAAGCAAGTGCTTTACATGATTGAGTTGTAAACTGAACTGCAAGGTTTTTACACAGAATTTTAATTTTACTTGAAAGAACATCTAACAAGAACTAACTAACAACTAACAAGCAATGATTATTCAGACCTGGGTATTTGGCAGCCATTTTCTCAGAAATAAACTAAGCCTGTCACTTTAAGGAAAATAACTGACAGTATTTGTTGTCAACAATAAAATTTGAGCTTTTAAGTGAAAATTAGAATTTTGGAACACTTGAATCTACTAGCAGAAACTTGAGAGCTTCCCAATACTAACCATCTTTTCTAATGAGATTGAAAGGTTGCCGCTATGAGCCTTGAATGACGCCAGGATTCTTGGCCTCTGGAGGAGAGGAATTTGATCCGAGGCCAGTGAAGAGGCTTGATTGATTACTCAGAGCTTTTGTGTAATAAAGTTTTATTAAAGTCTAAAAGAGATAGAGAAAGCTTCAGACACAGACATTAGAAGGGGGCAGAAAGAGTACCTCCTTGAAGTTTATAGCAAGAAGTCACATACCTGTTAGCAAGCTGCTAATTAGAGAAAGGAAATATCTCAAAAGTCAGGGAGTTGCACCAGGCTCCTCACCCACAACATGCATTTTGAGATAGCATTGGCACAAGGTGAGTTATCCCGGGCCGTAAAACAATTGACACGAATCTTGAAGAAAGGCGATTTCCAAGCAAATACATAGTTTCACTAACACAGCTTAAGAGAAATGGGTAAAACATACTGGTTTGTTGAGCCATTATCTGTTCTGACCCTTAAGCAGAACTGATTTGAAGAAAGGCAGATTCTAAGGTAAATCCGTAGTTCATTAACATAGCTTAAGAAAAACATTTCCACAAGAAAAACTCATTGGTTAGCTCAAGGTTTGAAAAAGTTAAGTTTAGGTGGAACCAGGTGTGATCCTGGCAACACAGAATTTTAAAAGAAACCTCCTTTCAATTTTGTATAGAGAAGGGCAAGAAACCATCTGATGCTTGTAGTTTGTTTTCTCCTGCCTCTTAAGAGAGAGGAAAAAAACATCTGACACTTGCAGTCTATTCCCTTGCTTGGGGATCCTAGCCTTCCTGCCTGTTACTCTCAAGATCAGCAGTGATGTTAACTCATGTGGTTTGTAAAATATTATGTAATGAAATAAGTCACCATTTGGAAGATCTACACAGCTCAGTGAAACTATTTTTCACATGATCGATGCATGATGTAAAATCATGCTTAGGTAAAGATTCATTTAAACCATAAGGTTGGGGAACTTCCCTGGTGGTCCAGGGGTTAAGAATACACTTTGCAATGCAGGAGACACAGGTTTGATCCCTGGTCAGGGAACTAAGATCCCACATGCCCTGGGGCGACTGAGCCAGTGAGCCACAACTAGAGAGCTCACCTGCCACAACGAAGAGTCCACATGCTGCAACAGAGATCCGGGGCAGCCAAAGTAATTTTTTTTTTAAATAATAAGGTACAAGGCTGACCAGTGGATTTTAATATAACAATGTGTAAAAAACTCATTAATATGGATTCAGATTCCCCACTGCATTTGTCTACCAGTGTCAAATTTTAGTTTAGTTAAAGAAGAATATCCACAATGATCTGAAACAATTATTCACCTACTCTTCCACTTTTCAGTTACATATTTACATTAGGCCAGATTCTCTTCATATACTTTAAAAGAACCTATCACAAAAAACATATCACAACATATTGAATGCAGAAGGAGACACAGGAATTCAACTGTCTTCTAATGAACTCTCTTATATTAAAAAGATTTGCAAATTAGTCAAACCTTCTTACTTCTTATTTTGTTTTGGAAAATAAATATTTTTCATGAACATGTTACTTAATGTAAACATACATTTGCCTTCTTGTTGTTATATGTAAAAGAGTAAATAAATCAAAACTTTTAAAATGTCACAGTTATAACTCCTAGTATGTGCTAAGTTGCTTCTGTCATATCTGACTGTTTGCAACCTTGTGGACTGTAGCCTGCCAGGCTCCGCCTGGCCATGGGATTCCCCAGCAAGAATACTGGAGTGGGTTGTGATGTGTTTCTCCAGGGGATCTTCCTGACCCAGGGATTGAACCTGTGTCTCTGATGTCTCCTGATTGGCAGTTGGGTTCTTTACCATTAGCACCACCTGGGACACCCAATTTTTTGTATGGTTGGTATTAAATATAACCTACAGAAATCAAAGACTCTTTGAGATTCTAAGTATTTTTTAAAACTTCGAATAGGATCTGCTGTTGTGGATTGCTAAATAAAAGTGGTGGAGGGAACAAATGATGACCCTTGTCTTACTGTTAAGTAGACTAGACTCCTACAAGGGAAACTGACACAATGAAAAACTATACTATGAAAAATATGATTCAGAGGCAGAGCAAGTAACATATACAGTAGGCACTAACTAAGAAAAGAAGAGTAGGGGGTATAAGTGGTAAGGGACTTGTTGCCAAGAGAGACTTAAGCATAGGTAGGATTTTGTACAACAGAAGAGTGGGGAATATTCTTTCTAAGCTTAATGACTATCATGAGCAAAATCCTAGAGGCCCAGATAAACTTAATATGCTCTAGGAACTTTAAGGAGACCATCCTGACTGGAGTAAATAGTTTGCATTGGTTAATAACAAGAAATTAGTTTGAATAAATAGGCTAGAGGCAAATTTGGAGAGCTTAAAAATGGCAAGATGAGGAGTTTAGGTTTTATGGACAATGGAAAGCTATTAAAGTTTCCTGACTTGGAATGATGATGTGATGAAGGCAATATTTCATAAAAATTAGCCTAGAAGTCACGTAAAGGAGAGATTGGAATAGAAAGACTAGAAATTAGTTAGGATAGTATTGTAGTCAGTCCATTCATCAAGTGGTGAGGACCTAGTCATGGTAATGTAAAGTCAAGAATGGATGCAAGAGATACTGTAAAGACAAAATGAGCAGGACTTGATTGATTAGAAAGAGAAGATTAATGGTGAGACTGGATGAGTGAGAGAATAGTGCTGTCATTGATGGAATATAAGAACATAAGGAGACCCATTTTAAGTAGTTGATGATAATTAGGTCATTACTTCAAGGTGTGGGATTATCTAAATAGAAATATATATGAATAGAGAGTCACTAAATAGGAAATGGGATGAGAAATATAAAATTGAGAGGCTACGTTTAAAGAGATAAGTATTGTGTTTGAGGAAATGAATGGGTTTGCTGAGGAATACATTTTATAAATCAGGAGCCCAGGAACTAAGACTTAATGATAGGTGGAGCCAGTGAAGGAGAATGAAGAAACAATTGAAGACGAATAGGAGAACAGAATAATAACCAGCCTACAGAAACCAAGAGGGGACAGATTTTCAAGAGGCTGTAAATCAGCCACATCAAATTCTACAGAAAATAGAAGATTTCATATATAAGTTGAGTTCAGTGAAAACAAGAGTCTTTGTATTGTATTTTTCATTCAACAATGTTGCCTAAATGCCTAGAATTGTACTCAGGGAGGCAGGGATCATTGGAGACCTTCTCAGAAGCTTCCTATCATGGATTTGTTGACAAATGTTTTCCTTTAAATAATACAACTGAAGTTGTAGAAAGAGAGAAGATACATAGCTAAAGTCAACTTTTTAGTGATAAAACTAGGAACACATCCTGTATCTTGAAGTATGAAAATTTATGTTTCTGTATAAAATATAAAGAATTTTTTTAATGTCTAAAAGCTTAAACATATATACGAACTCATATATGATTTTTTACACATAAACATATATATGTCTGATGGTTTTTTAAAACATGTTGTATTTACTGAAAGAGTATGAGTAGAAACTGAAAAGCCAAGTAAAAAAAAAAAACACGAAGAGATAAAATTTACCTTCAAATGATTTCTTTAATTACAAAACCAGCCAGAAATATAGCAGAAAATGTGTGACATTCATAGTAACTCCATTTTAATTTCAATGCTATTATTCAGTTAATGTAAATTAATATGAAATATGATACAAACAGTTAAATGTAGCCCCAATATATTGCTTTTAGTGCATATTTGAAGGCAGAGAAGTAGACTAAATCAGTGAGAAATTGAATTCTAAAGCAGAGATTATAGTTTTCCTCATAGTTCATATGTCAGAATTCTCTCTCTCTTCCTCTTACCTTTGCTTTAGTTTTATTGCTCTTTTTTTAGTTTAATAACAAAAATTATAAAAATATTCATTTTAATGATAAAATGGTAATTTAGCAGGAAGCAGAACAATGGTGTCTTGCAGTGGATCTTTAAATTCAATTTTTCACTAAATTAATTTCATGAGGTGTGTTGTTCTATCTAAAGCTAGACAGTATAGGTATTCATGTAGATTCATAAACCGTATCCCATGAACTCCAAATAAAAGATATAAACCTATTTTTGTCTACAGAGACAGAGAAAGGAAAGAGAAAAGTACTTTATTAATTCTAACAAAATCAGATTCCTATTTGAAACTGAGAAAGGAGAAAATATGTATAATGCAGGTCTGTGTATATGTATTTCAAAAGGAATACATTAAATGAAGTAGCTATTTCTTTTTTAGAATGACAGATATCTTTGCTCTCAAAAAGAAAAATAATAAGGTCTTCCCTGGGGGTCCAGTGGTTAAGGATCTGCCTCCCAATACAGGGGATGAGAGTTTGATCCCTGGTCAGGAAACTAAGATCTCGCATCCCACAGGGAAAGTAAGAGAGCCCACGCACTCTGGAGCCCCTGTGCTACCACTGGAGAGAATTCTGCGTGCTGCAATGAAAGATCCTGCATGTCACAGCTAAGAGCTGACACAGCCCAGAGTAAATAAATTTATAAAGAAGAAGAAATGATACAGGAAGAGTTTGGATTAGATGACCTGTCAAGTCAGCGTTGTCCATTGCGCTACTGGCCTTCCTGTTGGCCATTGTCTGAAGGGTTTTGTCGCGACTCCCACTCCTCCCGGACTCAGGTTGTAACCACAATCGCCCGACTCCCTAGGTGTGTCATGTCCTCCTCGTCTATCCCCCTTGGGGTCCCAGTCGTATCCCCGCCATTCATAAATTCTTTAAATGGTCTGCAGAGACGCCTGCAAAAGAGAAATAAACACGTGTGTCAAAACGTTGAAGAAATAAACGTGTGTCAAAACGTTGAAGAAATAAACGTGTGTCAAAACGTTAACTTGCCGTAGTCGGCAGGATTCGAACCTGCGCGGGGAGACCCCAGTGGATTTCCAGTCCACCGCCTTAACCGCTCGGCCACGACTACTGCTGGTGATTGGTTATGGCAGTGAGACCTATGTAGAGCTGGCACACAAGTGTCTAGTAACAGGTCAAAAGTTTTCTCAAGTGGACGCCATTTTCCTGTAAGGAGGCTTAAGAAGGGGAGCAAAGAAGCAAATCATCCACATATTACAACAAAAGAAGGAAGCTCCCGGGGACTTTATACCAACCAGATTAGCCTTCAGGATTTTCAAGAAATAAAGACTTCGTAAAAGCCTGCGGGCTGAGAGGAACTACTCCACATTCAAAGTAATGCTCACAATTCTCCAAGCCAGGCTTCAGCAGTACGTGAACCATGAACTTCCAGATAATTCCGTCATTTGTATTATCTTGGTATTGGTATCTGTTCTTTAGTTTGAGGTTTTCTGGTTTCTTGGTATCAGTGACTTTTTTAAATTAAATTCTTACATTGTAAATATTTTATTATGAGATTCTGGATCTTATTTACATCTTTTCTTCTGGTAGGTCTACTCTGGCATCATGCTGGTGGGGGAAGTGGTCACCACTTCATTACTACTGTGTGGAAATAGAAGTGCAGGTTCTCCACTAAGCCTCCAGTGATACTCTGGGGAAGTAGAGGGGAACCCTGTTACTGCTTGTTGACTTAGAAATTGAAGCTGCCTTCTAGGGCTTTGCTGATCCTGACAGAGGGAGGGGCACGTGATTTCTGCTCACCCTGTGGCCTCCACTAACATTGACTGGGGATAAAAGATCCATACGGCCTTCTTCTACCCACTAGGCTCCCACTTAGTCTTTGCTCATGGGAATGAGGGTAAGGCCCTAGAAGTTGACGCTCCCTTCTAGGGCTTTGCTGATACCACCCTGGCTGATAGAGAGGGAGGGGCACCTGACTTTTGCTCACCATGTGGCCTCCACTAACAGTGGCTGAGAGAAGATCCATTTGGCCTTCTCCTACCCACTAGGTTCCCTACTTAGTCTTTGCTCATTGGAATGAGAGTAAGGCCCATGTTTTTCCTATATTGTTTGGCTGGAATAAAGTGTTTATTATCTAAAATTTTTCTGAATTGCTGTTTGCCCCTTTCTTGGTCTTTTCACTAGAGAGAGCAGGCTTTCTTGAAACTAGTTTTGTCTGTGCTCTTTGGTTTCTCTGGGTTGCTGGCTTCCTCAATACCTAGTCCAAGATAAATGAAGAACACCCAGGAAATTCATCACTTTGTTATTCCTTGGATCCCAAAGTCCTTAGCCAGTCTGCCTTTTTTTTCTCCACCTTTCAGAGTGCTTGTGTTAGTTTTATATAAAATAGGTTTTTAGCTGTACTTATTGGGAAAACTAGGAGAAGTGCATCTCTTTATCTTGTGCTAGAACCAGAAGCTCAGATATACTTTTTATTATTCTAATTTACCATTTAAAGGTGTTTTTCTAGAATTCGATGTATCAGCCGACAGACCCACCCCACTCATCATGTTCATAACCATCACTGAAATTATATATTTAAACCATGCTACCTCTCAGCCTTCTTTCATCCCTTGGATCATTTAGTTGACTTTCAGTAGATAATCTTCAAGTCCATGGTGACTTCTTTGAATATCCTGATGGTATTTCCCATATTTCTCAACTCTGATACCTGTTCTTACTTCCAACTCTGAACTTAGTCATTTTAGCAACTGCCCAGATTTTTGTCTTTAGTGAACAGTTAAGATGAATCCTCACTTCATTGAAAACCATGCTCAAATGTCACCTCTTCAGAGTGGCTTTTCATGACCATTCTCTGTACAGTTACTCTGCTTTCTTTTCTTCATATCACTTATCACTATTTGACCTTTTATAATCATGTGTTTGTTCATTGTCCCCATCCCTCTAATATAAAGACTCTTAGGACAAGGCCTGTGTTTTATTCACTGTTGTATTCCCAGTGCTCAGAAAAGTCCCTGGCACATAGCAGTCTCTAAGTAAATATTTTACTGATTGAATGAATAAATATGTCACAAGGGATTTGGTGAAAGAGGAAGAAGAGAATGGAGAGTTCAGGGCACCTGATCGAAAAAATTCTAACTTATATAGGACAGTAGCCTCCAGATTAGACATACATGGACCAAACTTAGATAAAAATGTGTGAGGGGCAGAAAATTACTTTTTCTCTTTTGGGTTCTTTTCTCTCTCTCATGTAAACCACATTTCTTGTTCTATGAAAATACTTTAGCATAGGAGCAAAACCTTTTTAAATATGGCAGTTATAACCCTCTGATGGCAAGGTTGAAGACTCCTGACCAGAAATTTCCACATTTTGCTTAGAAGACGGAAGCAAGTGACAGTTCGGCCAGCTGCAGTGCATCAGAACTCATGTGGTCCGTGGAAGAACTGTATTCATTCCAAATGCAGGTCTTTCAGTGAAGCGCAAGACCTTGAGTTGAATCCAGTTTTTACAGGTGAGTAGTTAAAATGCATAGAAGAAAGCAGTGAGGTCATCCATCCGGAGCAGTCAGGACCTCATCGTATTTCTACTCACCCTATGACTTTTGTTGCAGCTGCCTATGGAGCCCCACATGGGCTGGGATCTCTTTGCTTGTCACAGCAAAGGAAGGGATACAGCGTCTTCTCTAAGATATCACTCCACCTTGGAAGAAGATTACAAAGCAGTGTGATATTTTTTATTTCATCTCTTAGTTTGATGTCTCTATAAGCCACTCAGGTGTCAGGTGCCATGGATGGAAAAAAACCTGTTTTACACCCTCCCAGAATGTTTATAAAAATATGTCCATTCCTAATCTATATTCAGAATAGTAGTATATATTATACTATAATAAAATATTACGGCTGTGCTAAAACAAAAAAAGTGTAAAATTAACACCTTAATGTGCTTTCAAATATAGTCGCATTCTAAGGAAACACAATTCAGGTTTGAGAACGTTAGTCATATATAACACTTGTCCTGGATAACTGATATCACCTCAGCTATAAAATTGCAAAGCCACCTGGCCCTTCCCAGAAATATTTCCTCCAGAAATTATATTGTTCCTTGAACAGGCAAAGCTTTTACTCAAATGAGCTGTCTCCAGCAAGCTTTCCATCAAATTCTTTGCCATTGGTGCAGTTGCCTTAATTTTACTTAAGTGCTTGCTGGCTGACTTTGAGTCCAGAAAGACAAAGTGTATCTTATGGGACAGAATTCAAGCTTGGGAGGAAAAAGAATAGCAGCTGCCTTCTTTTTGACCTCCCTGCCATTTTCTCACCACTAGTGGTGATGAGGAGATGAGAGCCAAGATGGCCCTCGTTTCTATCTTGATAAACCTGCTTTGGTGACTTGCTTACTTGCAGCATGTGAATGACCTCCATAAAAATAAGTTCATTGAAAGAATGATCTCCTGGCAATTAAAAATTTGGTCTAATGATTTACTCCCACAAAATTGCATTTCACATGGTTGGACTGAATTTTGCCTTTATTTTGTCTACTGACTCAAATTGGGGAGCTAACATAACGGGGGGTACTGTTTTGCTTTGTTTTTATTCTAATAAAATATCACCCTTTAATTGTAGGTAGTGGATAGTGGAATGAATAATGAAGAAATTTGTTTCCCTTGTACAACTGTGCTTATGAGAAAAAAATCTCTCACATACGAAAAATAATTTTAACTGCAGATTTTTTGGGTGAATTTCAGTCAACATGAGTAAGATAATAGCCTTATGCATCCATCCACCCATCTGTTCAGTTCATTTGTTCAATATTTATGGAACACCTACTCTACCAGGCATTGATGATACAGCCACGAAAAAGATAGAGAAGTGAATCTTCTACTCCGTGGGCCCTTGATGGTGGCCTACTCCTTGAAACCCTCTTTCCTCTGAAGTGCATCCCCACTGTATTTATTCTGTTTCCCAAAAAGTTGGTGAGCTCCTCCAAGGCGGAAATTCTATCTTGTGTTTTCTATGATGCTAGACATTCGACAAATACTTGATAGACTAGATTTAACAAAAGTTTTTGAAGATGTAGGTGACGAACATTTCAGAGCTAGTCATAGGATGTTAGATTTAGAAGGGGCCGTAAAGATAATCTATCCATAGATCTCCAGAGGGTAGTTGTATAGATACCTTTAGGGTTGCTTCCAGGGAATGGGGACGGCCCAGCAGAGGGATGGTGGTACTGTTATGACCTTCAGTGTACATCAAACATAAGATTTGCACTTTCAACCCTTTTACATGGAAAACATTTCTGTAAGATTTTATATGAACAAAGATATGGCTGATTAAAAACAAAACTCAAAACTACTCATTGGTCCAACACCTCTTACAGATCTTTTAGATAGGCCTGGACTGGAATGGGTGAATTTAACTCAGATGATCATTATATCTACTACTGTGGGCAGGAATCCCTTAGAAGAAATGGAGTAGCCATCATAGTCAACAAAAGAGTCCAAAATGCAGTTCTTGGATACAATCTCAAAAATGACAGAATGATCTCTGTTCATTTCCAAGGCAAACCATTCAATATCACGGTAATCCACGGCTATGCCCCGACCAGTAACACTGAAGAAGCTGAAGTTGAACGGTTTATGAAGACATACGAGACCTTTTAGAACTAACACCCAAAAGATGTCATTTTCATTATAGGGGACTAGAATGCAAAAGTAGGAAGTGAAGAAATATCTGGAGTAAGAGGCAAATTTGGCCTTGGATTATGGAATGAAGCAGGGCAAAAGCTAATAGAGTTTTGCCAAGAGAACATAGTGGTCATAGCAAACACCCTCTTGCAACAACACAAGAGAAGACTCTACACATGGACATCACCAGATGGTCAACACCGAAATCAGATTGATTATATTCTTTGCAGCCAAAGATGGAGAAGCTCTATACAGTCAGCAAAAACAAGACTGGGACCCGACTGTGGCTCAGATCATGAACTCCTTATTGCCAAATTCTGACTTAAATTGAAGAAACTGGGGAAAACCAGTAGACCATTCAGGTATGACCTAAATCAAATCCTTTACAATTATACAGTGAAAGTGAGAAATAGATGTAAGGGACTAGATCTGATAGACAGAGTGCCTGAAGAACGATGGACGGAGGTTCATGACATTGTACAGGAGACAAGGATCAAGACCATCCCTGAGAAAAAGAAATGCAAAAAAGCAAAATGGTTGTTTGAGGAGGCCTTACAAATAGCTGGGAAAAAAAGAGAAGCCAAAAGCAAAGGACAAAAGGAAAGATACACCCATTTGAATGCAGAGTTCGAAAGAATAGCAAGGAGAGATAAGAAAGCCTTCCTCAGTGATCAATGCAAAGAAATAGAGGAAAACAATAGAATAGGAAAGACTAGAGATCTCTTCAAGAAAATTAGAAATACCAAGGGATCATTTCATGCAAAGATGGGCTCAATAAAGGAGAGAAACAGTATGGACATAACAGAAGCAGAAGATATTAAGAAGAGGTGGCAAGAATACACAGAAGGACTATACAAAAAAGATCTTCAAGACCCAGATAATCACGATAGTGTGATCACTGACCTAGAGCCAGACATCCTGGAATGTGAAGTCAAGTGGGCCTTAGAAAGCATCACTACGAAGAAAACTAGTGGAAGTTATGGAATTCCAGTTGAGCTATTTCAAATCCTGAAAGATGATGCTGTGAAAGGGCTGCACTCAGTATGCCAACAAATATGGAAAACTCAGGAGTGGCCATTTCATTCCAATCCCTAAGAAAGGCAATGGCAAAGAATGCTCAAACTACCACACAATTGCACTCATCTCACACGCTAGTAAAGTTATGCTCAAAATTCTCCAAGCCAGGCTTCAGCAATACATGAACCGTGAATATCCAGATGGTCAATCTGGTTACAAAAAAGGCAGAGGAACCAGAGATCAAATTGCCAACATCTACTGGATCATCCAAAAAGCAAGGGTTTTCCAGAAATATATCTATTTCTGCCTTATTGGCTATGCCAAAGCCTTTGACTGTGTGGATCACAATAAACTGTGGGAATTTCTGAAAGAGATGGGAATACCAGACCACCTGACCTGCCTCTTGAGAAACCTGTATGTAGGTCAGGAAGCAACAGTTAGAACATGACATGGAACAACAGACTGGTTCCAAATTGGAAAAGGAGTACGTCAAGGCTGTATATTATCACCCTGTGTATTTAACTTATATGCAAAGCGCATCATGAGAAATGCTGGGCTGGATGAAGCACAAGCTGGAATCAAGATTGCCGGGAGAAATACCAATAACCTCAGATATGCAGATGACTCCACCCTTATGGCAGAAAGCGAAGAAAAACTAAAGAGCCTCTTGATGAAAGTGAAAGAGGAGAGTGAAAAAGTTGGCTTAAAGCTCAACATTCAGAAAACTAAGATCATGGCATCTGGTCTTAGTTTTGGCATCACTTCATGGGAAATAGATGGGGAAACAGTGGAAACAGTGTCAGACTATTTTGGGGGGCTCCAAAATCACTGCAGATAGTGATTGAAGCCATGAAATTAAAAGACACTTACTCCTTGGAAGGAAAGTTACGACCAACCTAGACAGTGTATTGAAAAGCAGAGACATTACTTTGCCAACAAAGGTCCATCTAGTCAAGGCTTTGGTTTTTCCAGTAGTCATGTATGGATGTGAGAGTTGGAGTATAAAGAAAGCTGAGCTCGGAAGAATTGATGCTTTTCAACTGTGGTGTTTGAGAAGACTCTTGAGCATCCCTGGCCTGTAAGGAGATGCAACCAGTCCATCGTAAAGGAGATCATTCCTGGGTGTTCATTGGAAGGACTGAGGTTGAAGGTGAAACTGCAATATTTTGGCTACCTGATGCAAATACTGACTCATTTGAAAAGACCCTGATGTTGGGAAAGATTGAAGGCAGGAGGAGAAGGGGACGACAGAGGATGAGATGGTTGGATGGCATCACTGAGTCAATGGACATGAGTCTGGGTAAACTGCGGGAGTTGGTGATGGACAGGGAGGCCTGGTGTGCTGCGGTTCATGGGGTCGCAAAGAGTTGGACACGACTGAGCCACTGAAGTGAACTGACTGAAGAAGGTTAGGTGGGCTTCCCGGGTGCTCAGATGGTAAAGAGTTTGCCTGCAGTGCAGGAGCCCTGGGTTCGCTCCCTGGGTTTGGAAGAACCCGTGTAGAAGGAAATGGCATCCTGCTCCAGTATTCTTGCCTGGAGAATTCCATGGACAGAGGAGCCTGGTGGGCTAAAGTTCATGGGGTCACAAAACGTCAGACAGGACTGAACAACCAAGTGTGCGTGCACACACACACACACACACACATGAAGCTTAGGTAATTTTCTCACGGTCATATATATAATTATTAATACTCTTAGAGCTTAAACCTGAATATTTGGATTTAAAATCTGAGATTCTCTCTGTGACATTCTTTTTTTTTAAATTTTTTTTTAAACTTTAAAATACTGTATTAGTTTTGTCAAATATCGAAATGAATCCGCCACAGGTATACATGTGTTCCCCATCCTGAACCCTCCTCCCTCCTCCCTCCCCATACCATCCCTCTGGGTCATCCTAGTGCACCAGCCCCAAGCATCCAGTATCGTGCATCGAACCTGGACTGGCGACTCGTTTCATACATGATATTATACATGTTTCAATGCCATTCTCCCAAATCTTCCCACCCTCTACCTCTCCCACAGAGTCCATAGGACTGTTCTATACATCAGTGTCTCTTTTGCTGTCTCGTACACAGGGTTATTGTTACCATCTTTCTAAATTCCATATATATGCGTTAGTATACTATTGGTAACTAAGTATATATTGGTGTTTTTCTTTCTGGCTTACTTCCCTCTGTATAATAGACTTCAGTTTTATCCACCTCATTAGAACTGATTCAAATGCATTCTTTTTAATGGCTGAGTAATACTCCATTGTGTATATGTACCACAGCTTCCTTATCCATTCATCTGCTGACGGACATCTAGGTTGCTTCCATGTCCTGGCTATTATAAACAGTGCTGTGATGAACATTGGGGTACACGTGTCTCTTTCCCTTCTGGTTTCCTCAGTGTGTATGCCCAGCAGTGGGATTGCTGGGTAAGAAGGCAGTTCTATTTCCAGTTTTTTAAGGAATCTCGACACTGTTCTCCATAGTGGCTGTACTAGTTTGCATTCCCACCAGCAGTGTAAGAGGGTTCCCTTTTCTCCACACCCTCTCCAGCATTTATTGCTTGTAGACTTTTGGAGCGCAGCCATTCTGACTGGCGTGAAATGGTACCTCATAGTGATTTTGATTTGCATTTCTCTGATAATGAGTGATGTTGAGCATCTTTTCATGTGTTTGTACTAGTTCACAACTGTTGCTTGACCAACACACTGCTTGACACATAGACATCATAACTGAAAGAAGGAATGTTCACATCTGCTTTGATAGCCCTTCATCTCTCCTTGGACATATCTGTGCCCTTAGCAAGGTGACTGTCATACAGTAAGTGCTTAATGGTGATCGTTGTACTGGTGGTAGTTCTTCATGATTGATTGTTTCATCTTTCCAGATTAATGCACTCTAATCCTTTTCACCTGTTCTCATAGTCTTCCCTCTCCCATCCCTTCAAACAGCTTTGTTGCTCATATTCTCTGTCTGCAGTCCTTGGGATGAACTGGATATGGGAATTGGGACATACATAGGAAGTTCTAACCATAGCTACCTCTTAAATGCATACATGTTTAATTATGAAACACTTAACAGTTGTCTGTTGTCAAGTTTCAGAAAATAAAATTGTTGTTTAGTCGATAAGTCGTGTCCGACTCTTTGTGACCCCATGCACTGCAGCACGCCAGGCTCCCCTGTCCTTCACTGTCTCCTGGAGTTTGCTCAAATTCATGTCCGTTGAGTCAGCGATGCTATCTAACCATCTAATCCTCTGCTGCTCTTGTCTCCTTTTGCCTTCAGTCTTTCCCAGCATTGGGGTCTTTTCTTGGAAAAATAAGAAAAAATGACCACAAAACACGACTTGTACTAAAAATGCTTTTGAGAGTTTAGTTAGGGCTTTTGTTTGTTTCAGATTATAAGTACTGTTGCCCCATCATTTGTCTTCTCACTGGATCTGTACACCTGCACGCTCTGTGCTAGTACTTGCTGGGCCAGCTTCCCTAGTTTCATGGGTTTCATTGCTTCCCCCACCTTTGCTTCCCCTGTTGCCTGCTCGCTCTCTTTTTCAGCTGGATGTCTTCTCCTCCAAATCAGAAATATTACTGACAAGGATTTTGAGCTCTCCTCAAGGGGAGAGGACTTAGGATTGCCGTTTTTCACATCTTGCTGACAGATCCTTTAGGTTCAGTTTGATGAGAATGTTTCCTCTCTGACCGATTTTAAGAGAGCTTTGTGGAGGGTCTCCTGCCACCAGCCTCTGCTGCTATTGCCAGTGCAGTGGGACGGAGTGGATTGGCTTTGTGTCTAGACAGAATTGGGTGGTGTTTGTTTTTCCGGTTTATTCTTGCTTTTGGATGCTGTTACCTCTTTCTTATTAGCACCCTAGCAATAGAGAAAAAAGCATTATAAGAAGAGTTTAGAATTCAAGGTTAAAACTTCAGTCTCCATTTGGTAAAAAAAAAAAAAAAAAAGGACCCCCAACTTTAAAAGTTCATGCTAGGTTTGAAATATTTAATCTAAGGCTATTCTCACAGTTTTCTTTTGCCTCCCACTTTTTTTGCCTTATGAATGACTTTGTTGTAGTGAGTGACAAGTATATCCTATCCTTGCTGATTGTTTTTAAGTGGATGGATTTTCATAGAGCAGTGCATCTCTAGTGGTGTAGATGTTTATCTTATGTATTGAGAGTTTATAATTCAATATTTTCAGGTTTTCATTTTTAGTTGAAGACATTGATAAATAGAACTATGACTTTTATATTCATAAGATCTTCTATCTATACTTAATTATCATTACTGTGAAGTTATCAGTTTTATAGCCTAGAGGTTCGAAGAAATCTAGATCAGTTTCATCATTTCCAGATAGAGAATAGCCAAGATATTTTTAGAAAATATTTGTAACCGAGGTTATTAGATGATTTGAATGCATGAGAGTATGACTTAGTTAGAAACTTGGGTAGTTTATCAGACTGAAAACTGATTTTCTACCCTAGTATCATGGTGCACCTGAAGTTTACTTAGAGTGACTTTTATCTTCAACACAATAAAATCCTGAACATTATACAATGTAAGACTATAGTTTGCATTTATCATAGTTAGTCAGCAAACATTTATTATCTGTGACCCTTCATCTTTAGGAGTTAAGGTTGTAGTTTTATAATAGTTAATTTAAATGTGTTCTACTACTAATTCATGTTTTTATACTATGTAAATCAATTATTCTTTAAGATGTGTGCCTGGATTAGAGAAAAGAATATGCAGCTGTCTGGGTTTTAGTCATGATTTTTCCATAGATGCTCTGTCTTCTGGCCTTTTTGTCTTAGATGTCACCTAATAGATACCACTCTGCTAATGTATCAACTTGGCTATTTTTATAATTGGACTCAATAAGACGTTTATCATAAATGGAATGAGTAAGCACTCTATGCAATAGAAGAATATATCTTTAAACTTGAGACAGTTCTAAAAACACTGTATTCTGGAAGAAGCCACCAGCTGCACACACAACCAGAAATTATGCTTGTATTTTAATATCCATAGACAATGAATAAAAGACTTGGGGGTTCCTCAAAAGAATCCTGTTTATATGTATTTATTCATAGATCTTAAGTATGTCAGACCAATAATTAGATATAGTGTAAAAAACACTTTATCTTCCATTAAACTAGACCTCAGTGCTTACCTCACTGTGAATGCTCCACACAGATTCATCTTTAACTTATGTGAAAACACAATCAATTCACCCTTTTTAGGAGATTTTTAGGGACCACCTTTCCTCCCATTTATTACATTCTCCTGAATTTGGCCTCAGGCCTTTAAAATGTTTCAGGAATGTCTTCTCACTTTTTCGTGAAACTCTACTTCCTCAATGGGGACACTGACTAGCTGGACATAGTCTCAGGCCCCGGGTTTTGAAATCTGGATTTCCTTCCTCTGCTTGTCCCCCATGGTACAGGCACTCTAAGCTTTAAGGAGAATCAGTATGACAATAGTCAACTTTACAAAAGAAAAATCAAAAGCAAGTCCACTTGAAGCTTGGTACAGGAATACATCACTTTATTTTTTTTTAATGTGTTTGTAAGAAACTGAATATATTAATTCCATATTTGTAAAAAAAAAATGTTCAGTGTTAGCTTGGCATTTTAAAATATTGCTATATCACAGGGAACTCAGCTTGGTGCTGTGATGACCTAGAGGGGTGAGACAGGGGAGTGGGAGGGAGTCTCATGAGGGAGGGGATATATGTATATATGTAGCTGATTCATGTTGTTGTACAGCAGAAACCAATACAACATTGTAAAGCAATTATACTCCAATAAAAATAAATAATAAAGTAGTGCTATATGGAATGCTTCTGTAATGCAAATAAACATTCTTAATTTCTCTGATTTATAGATTGGATATAGATTTTCTTCAAATAGGCCACACCTGTACTCTGGATCCCCACAAAGAATTTTTCAAGGAATGACCCCTTTGCTAGACCCTGATTTCTCAACCTGATTTCCTGTGGTTTCTTCCTTCTTAATTAGCCCAGTGGCTCAGGTGTACCTTCCTGCCCCCTGATCTCTACTTGGCTATCATATATTAATATATAAAATATATATTTGTTTATATATGTGATACAGTGAGAATATACATAGGAACTGTAAAAACATGTGTATTTATGTATTTATCCACATTCCATGGCATCCAAAATCAGCAGGCACATTGCGCATTGCTAGGGTTTTCTCTTTTTTTTTCTGTATGGTATTTCTGCTATTTATTCTAAATATTTTTATTTTGTCTCTTAATCATTTACATGCCATACTAACTCTATCCACTACTGTGGTGTAACCACTTCTGAAGTGAAATGGCATCTATTTAACAGCATTGAAATTGTGGTTGCTTTTGTTCAGAAGAGAAAGTGGACACTCTTCTTTGTTCTTTGCACTGAAAGACTTTAACCCATCTCCGATATTGGCAAGGAGAATGGTTCTCTTGATTTGCTTTTAAAAGGATATGTGCACTAGTAATCTCATTTTACCCTTTCATTTTCCTCCTTACTACTCTGCCCCTTGGCTTCATTTGCCTCTTTATGGGGAAGAATGCATCTGAGGTTTTCTTTGCTTCTCCCCTTGCCATGATATGTAGACTAGTTTATGGAAAAATACATCAGCCGCCTGCCATGCATTTAAATTCCCCACTTCTCTGCTGCATTTGTGTGCAGCAGCTGAAAGACAAATAGATGAGTGCAGGACCGTTTTTGTCAGTGAAAGTTTTTGGATGCATACATTACCAAGCACACATATCATTAAATATGAGCTTAATATCTGGAAGCAAAAGTGGTAGTACATCAAGTTTGTCCGCAGAAGAGAAAAGGGGTCATTGTTTGTGAGAACTAAATGGAAGCATATCCTTCCTTATCCATCAGAGGAATTAAGAGATGGGAATTGGTCTTTTAGGCCATCTGGTTCCTGCCCCAGGGACCAGTAGAAGGTTGGTCCTCGCATTATTGTATTCTCAGTGCTGATTATTTTTGTTACATATTTCCATAGCTTTGCAGTAACTTCAAATGCTTTTGTAACTATAGTTCCTCTATTTCTCTTGACCAAGGAAGTTCAGGTTGTATCTCATTTCAAAGTAGATGTCCCCCTTTTCAACTTTGTTAAGCCTTATTCCACCAAGCTGGGTTAAGGTACTGAGATTTAGCCTTTTTAAGATAACGTATATCTACTTGGCCCTAACTTTTTCCTTACCTTTTCCCCCTCTGTTCTGAGTATTCTTAAACAATTTTAGAAACTTAATTACCATATAGAAATTTAACATTGTGAACATCTTAAAATTACACCTCCGAGACCAACTAACATTCCTTAAAAAGGATAGAAATGGGAAGGGAAGGATGTCCAGGAATTGCCTCAATACCTCTCCTTTCCCTCTCCTCCTCCCCCTCACTCCCTCAGTTTCTCTCTTCCTCTTTTCCCTCTCACACACACATGCATGTGCACACACAAACACATTGGACTTATGTCAAACCAAATCATCCCAGTGTGATTTGGATGGAGGTGGGGCATGTAAGGAAGGAGATGGAGAGCCTGAAGTGGGGTTTGTGGCTTAAAAATCAAGCGTGTTAAGGAAGCAACAAAATAGATAGTTTCCAGGTCGTAAGGGACCATAGAGAATGTTTCCTTAGTTATGTACGTGAGGAGAGTAAGACCCAGGGAGTTAATGACTAAATCAGTTGACTTCTCCGAAGTCCATTGTTTTGTTTCCTATACCAAGCTGAAGGCAAAAATTGTGGGGATTAAGGGTAAACATCAAAGTCCTGGATTTGCCATCTGTCCATTAATTCATTCAGTTAATCAACATATATTTATTGACCAACTATGATATGCCAACAAAGGTTCGTCTAGTCAAGGCTATGGTTTTTCCTGTGGTCATGTATGGATGTGAGAGTTGGACTGTGAAGGGGGCTGAGTGCCGAAGAATTGATGCTTTTGAACTGTGGTGTTGGAGAAGACTCTTGAGAGTCCCTTGGACTGCAAGGAGATCCAACCAGTGCATTCTGAAGGAGATCAGCCCTGGGATTTCTTTGGAAGGAATGATGCTAAAGCTGAAACTCCAGTACTTTGGCCACCTCATGTGAAGAGTTGACTCATTGGAAAAGACTCTGATGCTGGGAGGGATTGGGGTCAGGAGGAGAAGGGGACGACAGAGGATGAGATGGCTGGATGGCATCACTGACTCAATGGACATGAGTCTGAGTGGGCTACGGGAGTTGGTGATGGACAGGGAGGCCTGGCGTGCTGTGATTCATGGGGTCGCAAAGAGTCGGACATGACTGACCAACTAAACTGAACTGAACTGATGATATGCCCGACATTGTGCTAGGTGTTAAGGACCCCATATGGTCCCTGACCTCAAGGAGCTTATAAGTTTATTCACCAAACTCTAGTGATAAATAGAAAAGTGAAGAAATAGGCAATCACAGTACAGAATGTTTCCATAGTACCCAGAGGATGCTAACAGAGCATATAAGAGGTGCCCCCTAACCCTGCTTTAGGTGACAAGCGATAGCTTCCTGGCAGATATTTCCCAGGCCAAGGTGAGACAGAGTGTTCCAGGGTGATGTTAAAGCATATGCAGTCCCTGAGGCAAGAACTGGAAATAGTTCAGTATGATTAGAGAATACAGTGTAGTTAAGGGTTGGGGAGGGATTGTTAAGGGGGTTAATTAAGGTAACTGTACAGTATGAATAAGACTGTGGAGATAAGAAGGAGCCAGGTCATAAAGGACCTCATTTGCCATGTCAGAGAATTTGAAGTTCTGCAGTTTAAGAACAATGTAGAAGTCACTAAAAAGTTTTAAAGTCAGTGATGTGATCGTATTTGCCTGTTAGAAGGATCTCTCTATTGACAACTGGAGAGTTAACTGGAGATAGAAAGCCATGTGAGGAGGCCATTGCAGTAATCCACTTGGACTGAGGTAGTAATGATTGGGATGAAGAGAAAGGTTCATATTTTAGCTAGGACATAGAGTCCATCGGACTTGGTTACCAGGTATAGAAAACAAGGGAAAGGGACGAATATGGATAACTCCCAGGGTTCTGGACTGAATAGCTAGGTGGGTTGTGTGCCATTTCCTGACATGGAGGACAAGGTGGAAAGGGCAGGATTGTTGAGTAAAGATAATGTGTTAAGTTTGAGTTATCCATCGGATGCCCATACTGAGAACAATCTGGGCTTAAGATAAATATATCAGAGCTATCAGCATAAATAGAAATATGATTTGAAGTCATGGGATCACCCAGAGCCAGTCTGAGGATCAGTTGCCCTTAGACCTTATTTGGTCTTAGACTCCTTTATGTATCCAACAGTTATGGGCCCTTTCCCCATATACAATTCTGCCTGCAATTTTAAGAGGTTCATTGACATCTTGATGCATATCTGCAAACTGTTATGATGTCTGGATGAAGAACCTCTGGCGGTGGAATAAGAAGAAAAGAGGTGTAAGGATGAAACACTGGCATTTTGGCCTTCCCAAGTGGCCCATATGGTAGAGTCTGCCTGAAGTGCAGGAGACCCAGGTTCGATCCCTGGGTCAGGAAGATCCCCTGGAGAAGGAAATGGCAACCCACTCCAGTATCCTTGCCTGGAAAATTCCATGGATGGAGGAACCTGGCAGGCTACTGTCCATGAGGTTGCAAAGAGTCGGACACGACTGAGCAACTTCACTTCACTTCACTGGCATTTAAGAAATGAGTAGTGAAAGAGAAGTTCATGGAGGAAACTGGGAAAAAGAAACCAGAGAGTTAATGGGTGTCATAGAAGGCAAGGAAAGAGTTTCATGAAGCCAAAGTGGTCAGCAGAGTTAAGTGCTGCAGGGAGAGAGTAAGATAAGGACTGAAAAGTGATCACTGGCTTTAGCAACAATGAGTGTCAGTGACCTTTGCAAGGGCTGCTTCAGTAAAATGCTGTGGACAGAATCCAGAATGCAGTGATTAAGGAGTGCATGAGAGAAGAGCAAGTGGGAACAGCAAGTGCAGGCCACATGTTTCCAAAGGGGCAGATTTGGGGCTAGAGGGAGGCTTGTCTTTTGTTCATTTATAACCAAATTGAGGGTATTGAGTATCTTTTAGAATTTTTGTGTCATTTTCTGATTTCTTACCATTAAAAAAAAGAACAAATAAACCAAGGAATTCACATCTGGTAAGAGTAGAGTTTCACAGGTTTCCAGTGCTTCTTTCGATATTAATAAATGATGAATTGTGGTTTTAAATCCCTGCAGTTCTATATCTTTTCCTCAGCTTTGCTTAAGGTGTCTATCTACCCAGAATCCACAATGCCTCAGGCAGTACTAAATTAGCACTATAGGTGCATTCAGGCCAGACAGGCTGGGAATGAGAGAGGCAATAAGGCTGGCTTTAGACCCTTGATTGAAGAGCCAGCTTTGTAATACCCAGCTTAGTAATTATGAAGGCTTTATGTTTGCATGTGTGAACCTTAGTTAAGCTTTGTCATAGGTTTTCCAAAACAGCTGGGGCTTTTGGTCTATGAAGACATTAATTTGCGTCTCCAGGGGCTATGCATAAATCAAACTGGGAAAGAGGGGAGGAGGAGTGAATTTCTTTGTGTGAATCCCAGCTCCCTGTTAACTGTTTAATTGAGGAGAAGGAAAGAGTCCTATGACAATTACTGAATTAGGGATGCATTATTATCTTCTGCTTGATGTATTCTTGCTTGGTGTATTTATGCTAAGAAAGGCAGTAAACCCTCTCTCCCCTAAGAAGGCCTTGCTTTGTTGACCTTAAACAGAAACGTAGACTCAGATTTCACAGTTCCTGTTGTTTCAAAGGGAGGCTTAATGTTGGTGGTGATGGTTGTTAATTTAAACTTTGGTCTTCTTTTCTTACCATCTGCTGTGTAGTGGCCTTTCAGTCACAGTTCAGGGATAACAGCAAGGATCCCACCTGGGGAAAGCAGAGTAATGACATGGGCCTTTGGAAACTCTGCTCTTTCTTCCCCTCTGGCCACTGAGAAGATTATTGGGAAACCTCGTCATCATAGAAGCAACTGTCATTTTGGAGTGAATTAACGATGGGAAGTTAGCCCCGACCTAAATTCTTCTGACCTTTTGAAATATCAGCATAAATGATGCTGTGGTGAGCCAAGCCTTCCCCTCCCCCACTATTTTGGGTTCATCTTTCAGCCACTGGGTGAATCTAACTGAAGAGTCAAAATGTAGAAAAGAGAGGTTCTTCATAGTTTTCTTGTTTTCAGATGCACTGCCTTTTTAGCCTGATAAAGAAATAGATGATAACAAATAGAATATATGCCACAAAATACTATAGGAACTCCTATAGTAGAACCAGTGTGTGTGTGTGTGTGTGTGTGTGTGTGTGTGTTTTATTTACTAAACATTCTTAATGTTCAGGAGCATGCTCACAGAGGGAGAAGACCATGTTTTTCTCTGTAACAGTCCTGTGATGCTACTGTCGGGGTCCAAATACCAGAATTCATAACCCGTGACTCAGTCTGGTGTTTTTTGAGTGAAAAGCCACAAAGACACAAGTTTTGTCAGTGTGTTATGTATGGTACATTTAAAAAATTAATATTAATAAATATCATCAGCAATGTTGATTCTTAAGACTATAGATTTCATACGAGTAAGAGTTTTAATAACTGGCTTATTACAGGACTATAAAAAAGAGTATAGCCTATCCAAAAGATAAGCCTGTATGTTGGAAATCTCTTATAAACTAATACTTTTATAAGCACTAAGGGCAAAAAGGCATTGCTTTACAGTACTTATAACTACTACCATAAGATTTAAATTAATACCAAAAACTTAAAACATATGCTTACTGTGTAATTGCTGACTCAAGGTTATGGATGATATATGTTCTCAGATGTTCTCAGAGCATATTACTGAGCTGAGCTGTGAGGAATATAATGTTTACTCAAAGTCAAGTTCCAAGGCATTTCCTATGGTTAATACATTATAAATGGTCTTCTTCTATGTAGCTCTCTCTCTCTGTTGTATCTCAACTGTAGAAGTTGAACTCTCCCTTTCAGCTTCAATATATAATGATAATCTTGTAAAGCACCATTTAATTAACTGATTTAAAATTATGTAAACAAGAGATTGGGAGAAGAAATGTTCAACTGTTTCAGTTCTCTATTAAAATTACAAAAATTGTTTCAAAATCCCATTTAGTTTGGACTATTCCTCAGGAATAACTGATTGAAAAAATAAAGATGGTGTGGAAAAGCATAATTCTTTAATTAGTCATTAGGCCCACAAAATAGAACAATAGAACAATTGGATCTGAAAGACATATTAAAATTTATCTGATCCACCCCCTCATTGTTAAGATGATGGAGCTATGCTCCAAGTATTAATAGGGTAAATGACTTGTCCAGGATCATACAGGTTTAGTGGCATAGCTAGGGTTCCAAGTTCCATGATTCTTGGTGATCGTCTCAGTATTCTATATTGCCTCTAGAAAATTTGAGAGGTGGAAACTGAACTCTGGCCTTATACATACTTTAAAAAAAATTTTTTTTTTGGCCTTACATTTTCAAAGCATGCACTCTATCTCTCTACATGCCTGGAGGTGCTTAATCAGTACTAACCAACATGATTAAAATTGTTATCTTTTTAATTCAATAAGTTTCTTTGGAAAGCAACCACATAAAATGGATTGGAAGAGAGAATTTAGCAGTAATGCCCCCTCAATACATGTGGCAGGAATTAGATTTGCTGCATTATGTATGCATTGCAACCTGCTAAGAAAGCAGACTCCTAGGAAAGAGCTACTGGAACTGGCCAGTACAACTGCTCTGATTCAATAAGTAACTTGAAGTTTTGATGGAATCGATCACTCATTAGCCTGTGGGCCAGGAAAAAGGAAATCAATGGGCAAAAGGAATCATGGTGAAAGGAGAGCACACCTATCCCCTGCCTTGCCCACATACGCCTTTAGCTGAACTGTATGTTCCCAAGATTAAAGAATCTTAAGACTGAAGTTTCACTCTATTCTGCATGGCATACTTGGATCACAGATCTGTAATAATGCTTTCTGTTCCAAGCACTATATCTTGAGGCAGACACGTGACAAGCTAGAATACAACAGAGATGGTCAGGGACTGGAAAGCCCAGTCATAAAGATAGGTTAGAAATTGGTGCTTTTAGTGCTTGGGAAGGTGAAACTTAGACATGGAGAGGGGGAAAGGAACTGACATATATTTAAGTAGCTATTGTGTGCCAGACACTTTGCATATGTTATTTCCTTTCATCCTCATACCACCCTATGCAGAAGGTATTCTCTTTCTTGGAGATATGTGGTTTGAAGGTATCAGATAACTTACCTGTTACAGAGTTAGTAAGGAGTAGAGATAGGATGAATAGAGCTAATGCTCATGCTTTAGATGAGAGTTTTCAAATATTTGAAGAGCTGATAGAAAGAAGATTAGGATTGACATTGTCATGATAGTAATAGTTGTTATAAAAGTAGCAGTAGTATTAGAAATAAAAACAATAGCTGACATTTACTGAACACTTATGTTGTGCCAGGAACTGTGCTAAGCACTTGATTTATATTAACATATTTAATCCCTACAATAATCCTAAAATGTAGGTACTGTTATTACTTCCATTTTACACATAAGGGAACTGAGGTACAGATTAAGTAATGTACTCAGCATCACATAAGTGAGGGAACCTGAGTATGAACTTGGATTGTCCTAGGAAGCAGATTTTAGCCTAGCATAAGAGGGACACCTTTCTACTCAAACTGTCTGGCAGAGGGATGGGTGCTCTGGTGAAGCAGGAAATTTCTCAGCCTTGAAAGTATTTAAGCAGGGTCTGGGTGGGCTTCCCTGGTGGTTCAGATGGTAAGGAATCTGCCTGCAATGTAGGAGACCCGGGTTTGATCCCTGAGTTGGGAAGATCCCCTGGAAAAGGGAATGGCAACCCACTCCAGTATTCTTGCCTGGAGAATTCCACAGACAGAGGAGCCTGGTGGGCTACAGTCCATGGGGTCACAAAGAGTCGGACATGACTGAGTGACTGAACAACAGAAGGTGCTGCTTTCAGGCATGCTGTGCATGAGGTTTCTTCACTGAAAGCAAGGTTAAGAGTAAGGTAAACTCAAAGGCCCATTTCAGCTCTAAATATATCTCACTCAAGTTGACACATCTACTGGTTAGTGAGCTGCCATGTCCTTTCTAGGCCTTTTCTGGACTTAGGTGGGTACTCAGAGCTCATACGTAGACAACTTCACTTGTGTTACTATGTAGATGAGCTATTGGCTCTGGAAAAGTATCAATATAAGTTGATGCCCTGGTCCATCAAATGGAGAGAAGCCATTCCAAGGATCTGTTGCAAGAATAAATTTATAAATCATTGGACAAGGTCAAAAGAAATCCATTAATGAAAACTGATTAGCCTCCAGAGTTCTCTTTTCTAACTGCGACAGTTTATAATCCAAATGAAATTAGCACCCATTTTCAAATTCGTGCTCTTTCATCTTAATAATTTCTTGCATTAATCTGCCATATGGTTCTTCCCTTTCCAATCTTGTGATAATGTCACTTATGTATTCATTCAGACACCTTTGTATTTCTAATATTGGCCAATTACAAAAGCCATCTGTGTTTCATATAGCATTCTCACCCAGAACACAAAGGGTTTTATTTAATTGAAAAATACAAATGTACCATACCATGAGGAAAATAATGCACAGATATAGCTAAATAGCTAACCATTTCTTCTTCTCCCTCAGCCTTTCTTTGGCTACCTTTCTAAAATAAAGTATTTCAGGGGAAAATGGCCTCTAGGAACTCCATCACTGTCAGTGGTAGAAGTGAGGTGACACTGTCATTGACCTCCTTTGTCTTGAGAGAATTGGAAAGGCACCTAGGAGCATGACTTATCACTATTTCTTATGGCAAAGATGACAGCCGAAGATGACCTGGGAAGACGATGGGGCAGAGAAAAGCTAGTCAAGAACTTCTCTGGAGAAATACAGACATAAAAGCATAAGATTTTTCAATCAGTTGCTTCTCAAATTGACTGGAATCCCCACTGAAGGTCAGTTGAGTCTTTGAATGTGTTCATTCTTTCTGGAGACACTGATAATTTGGCATTGTGCATTGTACAAATGATCAAAAATCAGAGTCTGTGTACACTGATCCATGTGTCTTGCCAACATTACATGAAGTTTTTATAAAATTCCTAGGTGTGGAACCCCCTAGAGAAGGGAATTCTCTAAATGTGGTCTAGTTATGTTTCACAGCTAGCCTTTCTCTCAATTCAACTTAAAAGCACCAATCATATTTCAGAAACAATGTATGAGCCATATATTATTAGAACTATTTTTATTGACCTAACCAAGGCCTTTGATTTAGTCACCCAAAAACACTTTCTTCAGAGATCCCATGATTCTGGGCTTAGCAGTGACCCTGTAAAATGGTTTTCTCTTCATTTAGTTCTTGCCAACTTAGCCTCGACCCAGAGGTCCAAAATACTTGCAGACTGTCATTTTTAGTGAAGATTAACTGAAGCCTCTCCTTGGCTGATGGTGAAGGAGAGTTCAAAGACTATGCTGGCAGCTCCATTGCTATCACAAAAAGTTTCTCCTTTCGAAATCATCTCCCTCTTTCTAGCTGATCTACTTGTGTCAAAGGTACACTTTTTAGCAGAATTTATTCCTCCAGTTACTTCTAGTGTATATTATCCCCAAAGGCAAAACATTCATGGTAATACATGTGACATAACTTATTTCAGTAGAGTATTAGAATGGCAGAGGTAACTGGGATGTTACAGAACCTTTAGTTTGATATTCTTGTTTTATAGATGGGGAAACTGAGGTTCAGAGGTGTTAAATGACTCATCAGAAGCAAGGACAATTAATTAGCATCAGAGCTTAGAGTATAACCCAGGTCTCAGGACTCCTAATCAAGTGCTCTTTCTACTCTGTCATGCTGCTTCATGACTAGCTAATATAGAGAGAATTAATATATGTAAGTATATATTATATAGATATATTTTTATATATTCTATAAATGGTAATACAGCCTAGCAGTTAAGAGCAGACCTGAGTGTTAATTTTACCCCTTATTCACAATTTTATCCCTTATTACATGCATGAATGTACACATCTAACTTAACGTGAGCTTCAGTTGCCTCATCTGTAAAACTGAGATCATAATAACATCTACCTTTTAAAATTATGATGACAATTAAATGAGAAAATATATAAAGCACTTTGAAAAGTGCCTTGCACTTGCTAAACTCTCAGTGAATGGTAGCTGTTTTTCCTATGTAGATTTTTTTTCCATATAACTCATTCCACTCCCCCTCCCATGCCCTAGAATAAGAATTCTCTTGGAAATCTTAATGTTATTAAAATTATAGTATGCAAATGTATTAAAATGTAGCAACATTCTTCTAGCTCACCTGAATCTAGTGTGTCATGTTTTTCCTAAGTTAATTGCAGCCTGATTTGGTTCTGTTCAGTATCACATCTATTTCCACAAACAGGAAATTGTCTTTTCTAGATTTTGATTGGCAGGGATAGTTTTATAAACTTTATTGAATTACATTAGTGTTGTTCTATGGTAGAGGAGACACTTTCATTATAAGCCTGTGTTCCTAGGTGCTTATCTTTTTCATAAAATTACCCTTTGGACTGAAATATTTTCAACTTGTTTTCTATTTCAGATTGGGTATAAAAAACTGACGGGTGGGAAAAGTGGGCAATTTCTTATAACATTTTATTTGGCTACTGACTAATCACATTTTAATATCTTCCTGTTTGCCCCTGTGGTTTCAAGATGTTAAAACCCCATAAGAACCCAGAAACACACAGCACAATTATTTTAAAGAACAGCTTGCAGAAATTTTACAGGAAGCAACTATATATATATATATATATATATATATATATATATATATATATGAGATCAGAGTCTTTTGAAGACTTGGTACCTGGCCTCCAAAGCTTTCTTTTTCAAATCATCCTTGACAATCCAGATTTTTTTTAACATAGATTTATTTAAATTGAATCCAGCTCTTTCATATTCCCAGCTATCTTCTTTTCTCAACTTGGTTGAGAAATGGCTGTCAGGAAAAAAATTAGAAATACAAAGTAAACAAAATGAAAAGATTAGAGAAGAGTTTAGGAAAGTAAGGATTTGTAAATGGAGTTGAACGCTTAGCTAAGAGGCTAGTCAGAGATTCCCAAGACCAGAAGCCAGAGCCTAGTGCCCAGGTACTTTTGCTCAAATTGCTTTCACCAGGACTTAAGAAAGATGGGGTATCATTGTAAGGAGAGCTCTATTTCTTAGGGATAATCACAATAAAGGGGATGTGCCCACAGACCTGAAAGAGGAGTAGAGGCAGCCTAGAGCATCAAGGCTAGATCTAGGAGTGGAAGTAGAGTACAGAAACATCAAAAGCACCAAGAACCTGAAGTTATTATTGATGGGAATATACTTATTGCCATTTTATTACAAAAACCACAAATAACAAATGTTGGCAAGGATGTGGAGCAAAGGGAACCCTTGCACACTGTTGGTGGGAATGTAAATTGATGCAGTCATTGTGGAAAACAATATGGAGGTTCCTCAAAAAACTAAAAATAGAGACTTCCCTGGCAGTCCACTGGTTAAGACTTCATACTTCCACTGCAGAGGGCACGAGTTCAATCCCTGGTTGGGGAACTGAGATCCTGCATGCTGAGCAGTGCACCCCCCCAAAAAATGTAATAAAGAAACTAAAAATAGAGCAACCATATGCGGCAGTAATTCCACTACTGGGTATATATCTGAAAAAAAATGAAAATACTAATCCAATAAGATACATGAACCCCAGTGTTCACCCCACAAGCCCTGTTTGTAATAGCCAAGATACAGAAACAGCCGAACAGTGTCCATCATCTGATGAATGCATCAGTTCAGTTCAGTTCAGTTGCTCAATTGTGTCCAACTCTTTGTGACCCCATGGATTGCAGCACACCAGGCTTCCCTGTCCATCACCAACTCCCGGAGTGTACTCAAACTCATGTCCATAGAGTCAGTGATGCCATCCAACCACCTCATCCTATGTCATCCTTCCACCTTCAATCTTTCTCAGCATCAGGGTCTTTTCCAGTGAGTCAGTTCTTCCCATCAGGTGGACAAAGAATTGGAGTTTCAGCTTCAGCATCAGTCCTTCCAATGAATATTCAGGACTGATCTCCTTTAGGATGGACTGGTTGGATCTCCTTGCAGTCCAAGAGACTCTCAAGAGTCTTCTCCAACACCACAGTTCAGAAGCATCAATTCTTCGGAAGTCAGCATTCTTTTTGGTCCAACTCCCACATCCATACATCCATACCATCTCTTTGACTAGATGGCCCTTTGTTGGCAAAGTAATGTCTCTGCTTTTTAATATGCTGTCTAGATTGGTCATAGCTTTTCTTCCAAGGAGCAAACGTCTTTCAATTTCATGGCTGCAGTCACCATCTGCAGTGATTTTGGAGCCCCCCCAAATAAAGTCTCTCACTGTTTCCATTGTTTACCCATCTATTTGCCATGAAGTAATGGGACCAGATGCCATGATCTTTGTTTTCTGACTGCTGAGTTTTAAGCCAACTTTTTCACTCTCCTCTTTCACTTTCATCAAGAGGCTCTTTAGTTCTTCACATAAGGGTGGTGTCATCTGCGTTTCTGAGGTTACTGATATTTCTCCCGGCAGTCTTGATTCCAGCTTGTGTTTCATCTAGCCTGGCATTTCGCATGATGTATCTGCATATAAGTTAAATAAGCAGGGTGACAATATACAGCCTTGACGTATTCATTTCCTGATTTGGAACCAGTCTGTTGTTCCATGTCCAGTTCTTACTGTTGCTTCTTGACCTGCATACAGATTTCTCAGGAGGCAGGTAAGGTGGTCTAGTATTTCCATCTCTTGAAGAATTTTCCAGTTCACTGTGATCCACACAGTCAAAGGCTTTGGCATAGTCAATAAAGCAGAAGTAGATGTTTTTCTGGAACTCTCTTGCTTTCTCGATGATCCAACAAATGTTGGCAATTCGATCTCTGGTTCCTCTGCCTTTTCTAAATCCAGCTTAAACATCTGGAAGTTCATGGTTCACGTACTGTTGAAGCCTGGCTTGGAGAATTTTGACATTACTTTACTAGCATGTGAGATGAATGCAATTGTGTGCTAGTTTGAACATTCTTTGGCATTGCCTTTGTTTGGGATTGGAATGACAACTGACCTTTTCCAGTCCTGTGGCCACTGCTGAGTTTTCCAAATTTGTTGGCATATTGAGTGCAGCACTTTAACATCATCATCTTTTAGGATTTGAAATAGCTCATCTGGGATTCCATCACCTCCACTAGCTTTGTTTGCAGTGATGCTTCCTAAGGCCCACTTGACTTCACATTTAAGGATGGCTGGCTCTAGGTGAGTGATCATACCATCATAGTTATCTGGGTCATGAAGATCTTTTTTGTATATATCTTCTGTGTATTCTTGCCTCCTCTTCTTAATATCTTCTGCTTCTGTTAGATCCATACCATTTTTTATCCCTTATTGTGCCCACCTTTGCATTGAAATGTTCCACTGGTTTCCCTAATTTTCATGAAGAGATCTCTAGTCTTTCCCATTCTATTGTTTACCTCTATTTCTCTGCATTAATCACAAAGGACAACCATTTTGCCTTTTTGCATTTCTTTTTCTTGGAGATGGTGTTGAATACTGCCTCCTGTACAATATTACAAACCTCTGTCCAAAGTTCTTCAGGAACTCTGTCTATCAGATCTAATCCCTTGAATCTGTTTGTCACTTCCAGCATATAATCATAAGGGATTTGATTTAGGTCATACATGAATGGTCTAGTGGTTTTCCCTAATTTCTTCAATTTAAGTCTGAATTTGGCAATAAGGAGTTCATGATGTGTGCCACAGTCAGCTCCTGGTCTTGTTTTTGCTGACTGTATAGAGCTTCTCCATCTTTGGCTGCAAAGAATATAATCAGTCTGATTTTGGTATCAACCATTTCATGATGTCCATGTGTAGAATCTTCTCTTGTGTTGTTGGAAGAGGGTGTTTGCTATGTCCATTGCATTCTCTTGGCAAAACTCTGTTAGTCTTTGCCTTGCTTCATTTTGTACTCCAGGCCAAATTTGCCTGTTACTCTAGGTATCTCTTGACTTCCTATATTTGCATTCCAGTCCCCTATAATGAAAAAGATATCTTTTTGGGTGTTAGTTCTAGAAGGTCTTGTAGGTCTTCATAGAACCATTCACCTTCAGCTTTTTCCGCATTACTGGTTGTGGCATAGACTTGGATTACTGTGATACTGAATGGTTTGCCTTGGAAACAGAATCATTCTGTCATTTTTAAGATTGCATCTAAGTACTGCATTTCAGACTCTTTTGACTATGAGGGCTACTCCATTTCTTCTAAAGGAATTCTTGCTCACAATAACAGATATAAAAGTCATCTCAGTTAAATTCACCTATTCTAGTCCATTTTAGTTCGCTGATTCCTAAAATGTTGATATTCCCTCTTGCCATCTCCTGTTTGACCACTTCCAATTTGCCTTGATTCATGAACCTAACATTCCAGGTTCCTATGCAATATTGCTCTTTACAGCGTCAGACTTTACTTCCATCACCAGTCACATCCACTATCTGAGTGTTGTTTTTGCTTTGGTTCCATCTCTTCATCTTTCTGGAGTTATTTCTCAACTGATCTCCAGTAGCATATTGGGTACCTACCAAGCTGAAAGATAGGATCTTTCAGTGTCCTATCTTTTTGCCTTTCCATACTGTTCACAGGGTTCTCAAGGCAAGAATACTGAAGTGGTTTGCCATTCCCTTCTCCAGTGGACCATGTTTTGTCAGACCTCTCCACCATGACCCGTCCGTCTTGGGTGGCCCCACACAGCATGGCTCATACATAGTTTCATTGAGTTAGACAAGGCTGCGGTCCATATGATCAGTTTGATTAGTTTTCTGTGTAATTTACCTCAACAGCACCCATTTAAATTGTAAGTTCCATGAGAGTAGGGCTTAATATCTGTCTGTTCACTGATATGGTCCCAGCCCCAAGTCCCTGGCACAGGTTCCAGTCCCTGACACATAGTAGGTACTCATTAAATATTTGTTGAATGAATGAATGATCTGCATAGAAATTTAAGATTTTCTCTCACCAGAGTAAAGATAATGGTATACTTGAAACTGCCTCTATGTGCTGCAGTAAAATGAGGGGGAGAAAAAATGGGAACTTAAAACCAAGATATAAGCACTGAAGAATTGATGCTTTTGAACTGTGGTGTTGGAGAAGACTCTTGAGAGTCCCTTGGACTGCAAGGAGATCCAAGCAGTCCATTCTGAAGATCAGCCCTGGGATTTCTTTGGAAGGAATGATGCTAAAGCTGAAACTCCAGTACTTTGGCCACCTCATGCGAAGAGTTGACTCATTGGAAAAAGCTCTGATGCTGGGAGGGATTGGGGGCAGGAGGAGAAGGGGACGACAGAGGATGAGATGGCTGGATGGCATCACTGACTCGATGGACAGGAGTCTGAGTGAACTCCGGGTGTTGGTGATGGACAGGGAGGCCTGGCGTGCTGCGATTCATGGGGTCACAAAGAGTCAGACACGACTGAGCGCCTGAACTGAACTGAAAACCAAGATATAAAGCAAGTGGCAGTGGAGAACTGGGCTCAGGGCAGGGATGGTTTGGGGAGCTAACTTTAGAGAGCATTCTGATTGTCTCAGTTACTCAGCACAAAATTGCCTTCATCCTTCAGATCTCTTTTCCCTGGATCCTGAGGTGTGCTATACTGGAATTAGAAAGGAGGGAAGACAAAGCCAGGGGGCTCTGAGGAAGAGGCCCCTTGTTTGACATCTCACCTGCAACTGACAGCCTATGGCAGTTGCTGCTCCATTGCCTGATTAAAAACAGAAAAGAAATAGCCATAGAAATCAGATATCCTGCTCTCCTTGTTACTCTCTTAAGCTCATTTGAACCTGTGCATCCCCTCTGTGGGCTTCTTATGCCAGTTTCTAGAACAGTGCTTGGCACCTAGCAGGTACTCAATAGATATTTGTTAAAAGAATGGCCCTGCCTGGTCATGCAGCTTTATAAGACCAACTGGTGTGTTGGAACCCTTTCCACAATCCCCTAAAGAACATAGGGCCATATCAGGAGAAGCAATTATGAGGAAATTGGAGAAAAGGAATGGAAGTAATTACAATTTCGTATATGCCCAAATTCTGGTGCACTTTGGGGAATCCCCTAAGTGTCTCAGATGAACTGCAACTCCAAATCAACATGTAAAGCAGTTGTTTTAAATGTGCAATGCTAAGACTCAAGAATGTTTAGCACCTGCTTTCCTTCTAAGGTCAAAAGAAAATTTAGTCCTGTATGTATGTATCATTATACATGAATATGTACACCTTGGGTGACACTGTTAAAACATTTCTATCTTTCTTCTGTTTCTCTGGTCCATTAGTTGGTGGGTTATACTTAGATATGTAACTCAAGACTTCCTTACTCCTAATCCCAAAGCATTTGAGCATAACCAACCTTTTGCTAGAAGAGGGTGGTGTGTGTAGGCAGATAAGATGTACTTTCTACAGGGTGAAAGTCAGAATTTGAATGCCAAAATGTTTATAGGCAGGACTTGGAGGCTCCCGCTCTAGAAGCCAGGGAGTAAATTATCATGGACAATATTTTTAATACTAGGGCTAGATGTGTAGGATGTGAAACTAGTACAGGAAATGTAGAACAAGAACATTTGGCAACCTTGTGCTTCCTGTCTAAAATATCTGTTGTGGAACATCAGTGGGAGGTAGTAGGCTATAGTGAATTCTAACACTTTCCTTATTAGACTCCTTATACTACCGAATTCTTCATATGTTATAGTTTTTTTAATTTTCTTTTCTTAGAAAGGTCACATCCCAAGTGTGTGTGGATGAGGGGATAACTATATTTAGTTTCTAGCTTTAGGTGCATTTGTTTTCCTGAGTTACATCTTTGACAACTGACATGGTATTGTTTGGGCAAGACATTTATTTTGAGCACTATAAGATTTCTGACAGGAGTGCTGTAAACTCCAGCTCCAAATTGATGTTGAAGAATCGATAAACTACTTAGCAGAGGAATAAATGACTCGAGGTAAAAATAACCAAGTAAAACGTAACTCTCACTTTCTGTTCAAGTGTGTGTAGTGGGAAGGAGCATATTTGACAGATGATTATCATCCTCAAGGTCCTGACCTGTATATGAGCTAACCTTGCAGATACTCTTTTTTTTTTTTTTTTCCTGTTCAGTAAAAGATCACCACAAAAGGAGATCAGAATGGGTTATCTGCTGATTACAGTTTGGCAAAAGGTTTAGGATCATGTAACCAGCCAGATTCTTTCCCTAAAGACACCAGAGTTATTTCCCCCTGGTTAGAGTACCTTTGACAGCAATGTGTTGATAAGTGATTATAGAAGACCTGAAGAAGAGCATCCATATTTTGGATAGCATGAATTCACTTCTTCCTCTTTTTGTTTGGTTTATTCTAAGTAATGTGTCTCTCCCTATTCAACCATTGTCCCAGATATTTTTCAATGGGATCCAGTAATTCATTCATTCATCTCATAATTCAGCAGAAATTTATTGAGCACTTGCTTGGTGCCAGATACTCTGTTAGGTATTAGAAATACAACATGAAAAAAAGATAGACAAAGGTCCCTGCCCTCACTGAGCTTTGAACCAGACAAGTGAACAAAGAATCACATGTGTAAAATTCTTACTGGTGGTGATAAGTGCTAGCACAGCTACTAATGAAAAAATTGGCAGGACTTACATAGATATCAGGGCTTCCCTGGTGGCTCAGATGGTAAAGAATCTGCCTGAAATGCAGGTTCGATTCCTGGGTTGGGAAGATCCCCTCGAGAAGGGAATGGCAACCCACTCCTGGTGGGATACAGTCTGTGAGGTTGCAAAAGAGTAGGACATGACTGAGTGACTAAACAACAAAAAACAACAACATAGATATCACGGAAGGAAAGTTTCTCTGAAAAGACACATATCAGGCTGAGATCTGGTAAATGAGGAGGTAACTGCCACATAAAGAACCTCAGGGACAGTAAACACAAGTCTTTTGAGGCAGGAAAGAACTGGGTGTGTTGTAGGAACAGAGGGAGGGCTGGCATGGTTGAGTGAAAGGAAACATGCCAAGAGACGAAGTTGGGAGAGGTAAATAGGGGCCACATCATACAGGGTTTATAGACCTCAAAAAAATTGAATTTTATGCTAAAAGCAGTAGGAATCCATAGAAAGGTTTTACATGTGGGAGTAGCATGAATTTTAAAATACATTTTATAAAGACTAATTTGGCTGTTCAGTGGAGAATGAGTTAAAGACGGGCAAGAATGGAAGCAGGACAGCCTATTAGAAGGCCATTTTTTTAATTGCAGGAGTCTAGGTAAGAGGAAATGGTAACTTGGATAAACATGATGTTAAGAAAGATGAGGAGAAATGGAGACATTCAAGAAGTATTTTGAAGTTAGAATCAAAAGGCAGGATTTACCGGTGGTTGAGAAATATAGGACATTGAAAGAGTAGAAATCAAAGCTGACCTCCAGTAAAAATGGAAAACTGATAATGCAGAAGAAGAGGAATATCTGCAGGAGCAAAGTCCATAAGCTGACAAGAGAGTATGGGCTTCAGGGACACTACTTTAAAAGGACAGCAGAGACAGATTGTAAATAAAGATGTAGGTCAGTTTGTAGATTTGGTGGTGGGAAGATAAGACAGCTTTTCCTGATGACTTTTGTTTTCTCCATAATATGAGGCAAGATCGCCAGCTAAGGGCAGAAGAGGAGTGGGGAAGATGGGGGAGGATTGAGGAGAGAGGTGAAGATGTATCATAGTCACTTTGAAGAGTGGGAAAGCAAGTTTAATGCAGAAGTAGCATTGGTAGCATGGCAAGAGTGAATGTCGATACTCTAGGAATCAGCGAACTCAAATGGACTGGAATGGGTGAATTTAACTCAGATGACCATTATATCTACTACTGTGGACAAGAATCCCTCAGAAGAAATGGAGTAGCCATCATGGTCAACAAAACAGTCCGTAATGCAGTACTTGGATGCAATCTCAAAAACAACAGAATGATCTCTGTTCGTTTCCAAGGCAAACCATTCAATATCACAGTAATCCAGTCTATGCCCCAACCAGTAACACTGAAGAAGCTGAAGTTGAATGGTTCTATGAAGACCTACAAGATCTTTTAGAACTAACACCCCAAAAAAGATGTCCTTTTCATTATAGGGGACTGGAATGCAAAAGTAGGAAGTCAAGAAACACCTGGAGTAACAGGCAAATTTGGCCTTGGAGTACGGAATGAAGCAGGGCAAAGGCTAATAGAGTTTTGCCAAGAGAATGCACTGGTCATAGCAAACACCCTCTTCCAACAACACAAGAGAAGACTCTACACATGGACATCACCACATGGTCAACACCGAAATCAGATTGATTATGTTCTTTGCAGCCAAAGATGGAGAAGCTCTGTACAGTCAACAAAAACAAGACTGGGAGCTGACTGTGGCTCAGATCATGAACTCCTTATTACCAAATTCAGACTTAAATTGAAGGAAGTAGGGAAAACCATTAGACCATTCAGGAATGACCTAAATCAAATCCCTTATGATTATACAGTGGAAGTGAGAAATAGATTTAAGGGCCTAGATCTGATAGAGTGCCTGATGAACAATGGAATGAGGTTCGTGACATTGTATAGGAGACAGGGATCAAGACTATCCCCATGGAAAAGAAATGCAAAAAAAGCAAAATGGCTGTCTGGGGAGGCCTTGCAAATAGCTGTGAAAAAAGAGAAGCGAAAAGCAAAGGAGAAAAGGAAAGATATAAGCATCTGAATGCAGAGTTCCAAAGAATAGCAAGAAGAGATAAGAAAGCCTTCCTCAGTGATCAATGCAAAGAAATAGAGGAAAACAACAGAATGGGAAAGACTAGAGATCTCTTCAAGAAAATTAGAGATACCAAGGGAACATTTCATGCAAAGATGGGCTCGATAAAGGACAGACATGGTATGGACCTAACAGAAGCAGAAGATATTAAGCAGAGGTGGCAAGAATACACAGAAGAACTGTACAAAAAAGATCTTCACGACCCAGATAATCACAATGGTGTGATCACTGACCTAGAGCCAGACATCCTGGAATGTGAAGTCAAGTGGGCCTTAGAAAGCATCACTATGAACAAAGCTAGTGGAGGTGATGGAATTCCAGTTGAGCTATTTCAAATCCTGAAAGATGATGCTATGAAAGTGCTGCACTCAATATGCCAGCAAATTTGGAAAACTCAGCAGTGGCCACAGGACTGGAAAAGGTCAGTTTTCATTCCAATCCCTAAGAAAGGCAATGCCAAAGAATGCTCAAACTACTGCACAGTTGCACTCATCTCACATGCTAGTAAAGTAATGCTCAAAATTCTCCAAGCCAGGCTTCAGCAATATGTGAACCGTGAACTTCCAGATGTTCAAGCTGGTTTTAAAAAGGCAGAGGAACCAGAGATCAAATTGCCAACATCCACTGGATCATGGAAAAAGCAAGAGAGTTCCAGAAAAACATCTACTTCTGCTGTATTGACTATGCCAAAGCCTTTGACTGTGTGGATCACAATAAACTGTGGAAAACTCTGAAATAGATGGGAATACCAGACCACCTGACCTGCCTCTTGAGAAATCTGTATGCAGGTCAGGAAGCAACAGTTAGAACTGGACATGAAACAACAGACTGGTTCCAAATAGGAAAAAGAATACGTCAAGGTTGTATATTGTCACCCTGCTTATTTAACTTCTGTGCAGAGTACATCATGAGAAACACTGGGCTGGAAAAAGCACAAGCTGGAATCAAGATTTCAAGAACCTCATATATGCAGATGACACCACCCTTATGGCAGATAGTGAAGAGGAACTAAAAAGCCTCTTGATGAAAGTGAAAGTGGAGAGTGAAAAGTTGGCTTAAAGCTCAACATTCAGAAAACGAACATAATGGCATCCGGTCCCATCACTTCATGGGAAATAGATGGAGAAACAGTGGACACTGTGTCAGACTTTATTTTTTTGGGCTCCAAAATCACTGCAGATGGTGACTGTAGCCATGAAATTAAAAGATGCTTACTCCTTGGAAGGAAAGTTATGACCAACCTAGATAGCATATTGAAAAGCAGAGACATTACTTTGCCAACAAAGGTCTGTCTAGTCAAGGCTATGGTTTTCCCATGGTCATGTATGGATGTGAGAGTTGGACTGTGAAGAAAGCTGAGCACCAAAGAATTGATGCTTTTGAACTGCGGTGTTGGAGAAGACTCTTGAGAGTCCCTTGGACTGCAAGGAGATCCAACCAGTCCATTCTGAAGGAGATCAGCCCTGGGATTTCTTTGGAAGGAATGATGCTAAAGCTGAAACTCCAGTACTTTGGCCACCTCATGCGAAGAGTTGACTCATTGGAAAAGACTCTGATGCTGGGAGGGATTGGTGGCAGGAGGAGAAGGGGACGACAGAGGATGAGATGGCTGGATGGCATCACTGACTCGATGGACATGAGTCTGAGTGAACTCCAGGAGTTGGTGATGGGCAGAGAGGCCTGGCGTGCTGCGATTCATGGGGTCACAAAGAGTCGGACACGACTGAGCAACTGAACTGAACTGAACTGAGCATTGGTGCACAACAGAGAGCACTCAGCTGAGGCTTGTGATCATGGTTCCTTTAAATGAAAGCGAAGCCTATCAGCTCAGTTCTGGGGATGTTCTCTAGCCTTGTTCAATAGCTCAGGGGCAGGCCCAGAAAAGACAGTATGACTGAATTCTGCTTGTATTTTGCCATCTGAGTGTATTTGGGAGAGCATAATATGATATAATTGAATGAAAACTTGACTAGGGTTTAGACGACCTGCCCTGTAATCCAAGTTCAAGCTGCTTACAAACTGTGTGACCGGAGTCCAGTAGGTTAACCTTTCCTTGCCTCCCTTTTCTCATTGGTAAGATAAGAAGGTTGGACTGAATAATCTTTAGGGTTCATTCCAGCCCTAAAATTGTGTGATTTTTTTTCACTCTTGGGACAGTTCCTAATCTCAACCAATTTGTCATTAATGTAGTGTTGTGGTTAAGCATGTAGATTCTGGAGCCACTGCTTGGATTTGAACTCTAGCTTCACCACTTCCCAGTTGTGTGATCTTGAGTGAATGATTTCACCTTTCAGTTCCAGTTTCTTCATCTTGTAATGGGCATTAAAATACCACATACCTTACTTAGTAGGGTTATTGTAAGGATCAGATGAGTCAATGCATTTGAAGCTCCTAGAACGATGCCTATACCGTGCTCCTAATAAATGTTAGCCATTATTATTATCCCAACAAGTTCTACATCATCCCTTTGACCATAAAAGATATGAGAGCTTGGGATTTCTTCTGTTTGCAGGCATGCAGACCACCTGTCACCACATTTAAAGTACATCATTTTGCTACAGGGTGGCACTGTGGCATGTAGTGGGCATTTAATAAAAAGAATTATTATAATTATGGCACCCTGCCCTAATATTTACCTTCTTACATCAGCTCTTGAGGTTTAAGTAACTTTTGTCCTTATTATTTTCCTAGAGCACAGAAAAAGAAGTAGCCCCTTTAAGAGAGGAAGACTTAAAAGGAAAGCAAGTACATTAGAGATGGGGTGAAATTAGAAGGGCTAGAATAAAGAAGTGTACATTGATATTTGTTACAATAAGTGTTGTAAGCACATAGAATACATTTATCATTGAATTTTTCCTTTGGAGTTTGAATATTATCTGCCACTGAAAATGGGTTAATAGAGCCCAGGACCAGAGTATGCCTCATTTCCTCTGCTCTCAGTCTAAGGAGGTCACCTTTGCCTTTCACTTCTGGACAAAGGCACCTTCCATGGATCACCACTGATCAAACTCCATGGAAGTGGCCATTCCTATGAAGTCCTTGAGCCCTTTGATGGAAAGGCATCAGGTGAAGCTGAAAATGTAATCAAATTTCATTCATAGTTGACCCTCAGAACTGCTTTGGGAGCAATACCTACTTTGCTTCCTGGGTTTGAAAACACCCAACTGATTCTTACTGATTTTCTTAAGGGAAAGTAACATGGAGAATAGTAGCTCCTTTCAGTGGTTTTGTGTGATGGTAATTTAACTAGATCATATAAAACTTGAAAAGGAGTGCAATTAATATATTTTAACCTCAATGTGATTTTCCACATGGTATTAATTAAAAAGATTAATCAGACTCAACTTTTTTCTTATCAATTGTATTTCATAATAATTTGAGACTTAATTCTTTCTGAAATCTTGGACATTTTCATTAAATGTGTTTCATCTAATCAGTCTGTTGATTTCTTCTACTAAATGGAATGACTAATGTTAATGCAAAATTTTATCAACTTAAAACTCAAAGTGAACTTCTTTCCCAGTCCTAATATCTCTTTGTATGTGTGTGCTGGTTAAGTACGTAACTTGAATTCAGAAGTTAAATTACCTTTGCTAGAGCCTGCAAAGCAGATTAGTGAGCATGAATTATGGCCTTTCTATCTATCTCAGATGCTTGCTTGTATCTGTTTCTCCCACTCTAAGATGACTGTGATAATAACTGTAATTTTGCCAGTATACACTGCTCTAGTGGCTGGAGCATCAACTCGGATATTGGGATACCATTTGCAGTTGGGCAAGTTCACTTCACTTCTCAATCCATTTCCCCTTCAGAAAAATAACAGTGATAATATCTGTCCTTATCTATTTTTATTAGAGGTTGTAAGAATAAATGAAACCTGGATGGAAACAGTTTGAGCATAAATACATAAATCTAAAAATTATGATCTTTTAGATTTACATATGTGCATTTTATTTAGATATTTAGGTGTTTGCACTTTAGAAAGTCCTTCCCTCTTCATAAACATATACATGATACACTCCATCACCATCACATTTAAAGAAACATACACACAAACCTTTACATTATTATCTAATGTGTGTGTGTGCATGCTCAGTCGCTTCAGTCATGTCTGACTCTTTGCAGCCCTATGGATGGTAACCCACCAGGCTCCTCTGTCCTTGAGATTCTCCAGGCAAGAATGCTGGAGTGGGTTGCCATGCCCTCCTCCAGGGGATCTTCCCATCCAGGAATCGTACCTGTATCTCTTACGTCTCCTGCACTGGGAGGCGGGTTCTTTATCACTAGCACCACTTGGGAAGCCCGTTATCTAATGTACTTTTTAAAAATGGTTGCTTTGTACTGTGTTGAATTTGATCAACTCATTAACATACTTATATGTGGCTATGCATGCATCCATTCATTCATTAATATATTCAGCAGATATTTGTCAAGTTCCTACTGTGTGTCAGGTACTGTGCTTTGCTGGGGAAACTATACTCATCAACATAGGACTGATTCTTGGCTCATGAGCTTAAGTCTAGGAAGGAAGGTGCCAGCTAAAGTTTAAAGTTATATGGATGATTGTTAAATGATGATTTAAAATTTGATCCAGGTGTGCACTTGACAATATATATTGTGAAAGTTTATGATGTGTAATTGCATATGCTTATCTCTTTGTGAGACTATATTTGAAATAAAAAGGGACCCTAAGCCCAGCTCTCTCTCGATTTGAACTGCATTTGAACTGCATTAGCTGATAGGTAACAAAACAGGGTTCAGAACTGACATAATGTACACCATATGGCTAACTTTAGTTTTCACAAGTATCAATAGTTGTAAAGGAAATGTACTTCTCCATTCTTTCAGAAAGTATTATATTATGAAAAGCTTCAAATATAGAGAAAAACTTGGTATATAGTTATACCCACCATACAGACTTACCAAATTTTTTCCATATTTGTTAACAATCCTTTAAGAATACAGATACAGATTGTTAACAGTCCTTTAAGAATACAGTTGAAGTTTACTTTGTACCTCTCTGTGTTCACATTTTCCTTCTTTCCTCCTCAGAGGAACTGTTATCCTGAAGTTGGTGTGAACATGTATGCATCTAGAAACACAGTTGGCATAGGCTTTGTGTTAACAATATTTATAATATTTATATCATACTGCATATATCATTAAGCAACTTGTTTTTCACTCAATATTTCTGGCTTATCTATATTGATATACATACATATTCAGTTTAGCAGCTATAGACTGTTTCATTTTATGAACAACTATTTCTCAACGTATTTATCCATTTCCTTTTCAATGGACTTTCTAGCTTTTTTCCCCTCATTTTTCACTATTACAAAAAGTACTCCAAAGCACATCACTGTATGTGTCTGTTGTGTCTATGTTTTTTCACCTTGAAGTGGCATTTCTGGGTTCCAGAGCAGGTGTATCTTCATATCTACTAGACATTGCCAAGTTGTTCTCCAAAGTTGTCATACCACTATCTTACAGCTCGGGCTGCTATAGCAAAGTATCACAGACTGGGTGGCTTATAAATAGTAGACATCTATTTCTCACAGTTGCAGAGACTGGAAGTCTGCTACCAGGGTGCCAGCATGGTCACGTTCTGGTAAGGGCCCTCTTCCAGGTTACAGTCAGCTTTTGTATCCTCACATGGCAGAAAAGAGAGCTAGAGAACTCTTTGGGGTCTCTTTATAAGGGCACTAATCCCATTCATGAGGGTTCCACCTTCATAACTTTATTATCTCCCAAAGGCTCCACCTCCTAATATCAACACATTGGGGGTAAGGACTTCAATACACGAATTTTGGAAAAACACAAACGTTCAACCTATAACAAGTATTTATACTTCCCCAAGTAGTATAAGAGGGTTCCTATTCCTCCACATTTTCCAGCATGCAGTATTGTCTGACTTAAAGCATTTTGCTGATCTTGTGCATATGAAATGATGTCTCACTGTTTTATTGAGCATTCTGTCACTTACTAGTTGAGGTTTAATATCCTTCCGTGTGTTTATTGGCCACGTGGGTTCCCTCTTCTATGAATTGCCTATTCATATCATCTGCCCGTTATTCTATTTGGTTGTTAGTCTTTTTCTTACTAATTTGAAGAAGATTATCTATTCTGCATATGAATCCCTTGTGCTTTGTAAATATCATCTCTCAGTCTGAGGCTTGTCTTGGGACTTTGCTTATGCTGCCTCGTTGAACAGAACTTTTAAATTTTAATTTAATAAAATGTATCAAGGTCCCATTCTTTATAAAACTGTGTGTAAGACAGTATCATTCCCATGCAACCTGGAGTCCTTCTCACTAAATTAAAATGAAGTAATTTGAAGTAAGACACCAGATTATATTGATATGACTCCATACAAAATAAGCTTAAGAGGTTACCTAGGAAGCTCTGGCATTTCCATCAAAAATGTAACTTCAACAGACCATTAAAGGAACCAAGGTTATGCAAGATGAAAAAGTTCTAGAGACCTGGTGTATAAGAATTTGCATATTGTACAGTAAATAACAATACTGCAGTGTGCACTTGAACATTTGTTGAGGGTCGATCTCATGTTACATGGGTTTTTTTTTTTTTTTTGGCCATAATTAAAAAGTAAATAATTCAGCACATGTCCTTTTGGCCTTAAAAAACAGTAATTTTCCAGGAAATCTAAGTGTTAGTTCCTTCATTTATCAATAACTGTATTCCTTGGACAAGTCATTTCACCTCTAAATTGAATTATGTGGTCTCTCCAGCCCATTCCAGCTCTAAAATTCTATGGGACATGGAAATAAGGAATGGTTTGCATGTGTTCTAATGATTTTGAATGTTTATTAAGAATTTTCCCAATTTCAGATGATGCAGATTTTCAAGAACTCCACTTGTATTTCTTGGAGGTCTTCTAGTATATCTCTGTACTCCCTTTTGAACCTTTGTGGGGAGAAGGAGCTCATCAGTTGTGCTAAAACAACTCTTGTAGATGTTCTTGGAAGACCTAAGCTAAGAGAAGAAACAAGAATTAAGAAAGAAGATAAATTGTATTAGATCAGAAGGGAAGAAGGAGTGAAGATAGTGAGATGCATTTGGAGGGAAACCCTCAGTACTACTCTGTACCAGAGCCATCAGTGTCCTGTGTTCTGAAAGTCAGAAAAAATGTTTTTGCTTTAATAAAGAACAGAGGGTCTACATGTAGAGGTGAAGTGGTCAAATGTGGATCTTGATCAAATGAATCCATCAGCAGAATCTGACTTACAAAGCACTGCCCTTGGTATTTAAACATGACTCTTATCACAGCTACTGATCTATGTTGGCAAATGACTGCCTTTGGCACTCCAGTTCCATGTGAAAACTACCCACTGATTTGCAGTCAAAGCCACAACTAGATGACTTTTTCAAACTATGATTCTGCTTTTAATATTGTAGGCCCAAATCCTGGCTCAGAAATAACTATTCTATCCCTAAGACGTACTGCCACATCCCAGTACTGTCTCCGGAGTGTTTGAGGTGAGCATCCTTAAATCATTTCTCTACTTTTCATCGTTCGATTTATATTTCCTGATTATCTCTCTGTTTGCCTTTTTCCTGCCTCTTCATCTATCTTCCAGTAGCCCAGTTTCATTTGAAAATCTTAGTGTGGGTGCTATTCTTCTATAGGCCTTCTATGCAGGAGATCAGATGCCATTCAAGTCTCATAGCAAAATGAAAGGATAGGCATGGCTGCTCTGCTCCTCAGCACCTTTTACATGATATTCAAGCCTCACAGACCACTAACTTCTCCTTGAATTTACTTTCACAGTCTCTGTGTCCTTGCTCCAGGAATCCCTTTTGCCTAAAATACTCTGCTCTATTTTTCCTCCCCCACATCTGCTTTATGTATTCTTTAAGAATCAGCTCAAATTTGACTTATTAAACAGGTCACTGAAGAATCAGTCACTGTGTTTTTGAGTGCTTTGTTTATACTCAGCACATGGCTTTATGGCTACTTGTTTACAACTGTTCTGCAGGTTCCCCAAACAAAGACACACAACACTACCTGCATTCTGTAACCTTGTGGGTGGAAACTTTATATTCATTTGTCATAAAGATATACCCCTTTCCTAATGGTAACTGTTATCTTCCTTGTAAATTGTTCTACCCACAATTTTAATATATAAAGAATGAGAAGAGGAAGATACATGCAAAGAGTGACTTATTTGTGGACAACCAAAACAAACTTCATATTAGCCCAGTCTAACTGCTATAGAGCTTAGATAATAAGAAGAGAACAAAAAACAGCATTCTAGGACATACGACTTGGCCTTGTTTAAAAGACCATGAAAGAGCGAATTTTTATTGCCACCCCAGTGGAACCTTGTACTATGGAAGTGACACCAATCTTGGCAAATGTGGAACTAGCATCATTACTTTAGGCAGTGTACTGTAAACTTTCCTCATGACAGCGTTATAGATGCTATCTGAAGTGGGTATTCCAGCATCAACACTTGTTAAAATTGTGGTGACTGGTTCATTGTGTTTTCAACAGCTACACATAAATCAGCTCCTCCTCTGTAATGGAATAGATAGTGCAGCTCTCAACAAAGATGAAACAAATTGTAATTTTCTGATATCTTTAGATAGCTAAAGCAATATGTCTCTATTAATACACTTAAGAAAACTCATGAATATTATCACTTGCTCCTTTTGTCACCTTTATCACCATTTCTTGTTGGTCAGTTGGAACTTAATAGGAACTCACTTCCAAGCCAGAGGATTTTGAAGAAAATGTTGATATACCTTAGATAATTAAAAACAACTAAAAACCCAATGATCTTTGTATCACACACTAAGGTAATTAGGAGCCTATTATAAATGTACATTCTATGGTATACTAAGAGAGATATGAAATTGCTAGTTTAGTCTCTAGTTCTACATTCCACAGCTCAGTAATGCAATAGAAACTGCACTTGGATAATACAAATTAAGGAGAGGTCCTTATGTTATAGGGTTATTCCCAGAAGGCTTTTTAAAGTCTTGTTAGGCTATTTTCTATCCAAACAAAATAATTTTTTGCCAAAGTTTGGGGTCTGCTTTCTTGTTACAATGAGTAACAGATATCTGAGAGCTTTGCAGGTGTTATAACTTTTGAAATTTCTTCCCTAAACTGCATATGCCCTTTTTTAAATCAAATGGTGGTGCTTTGTGTATATTTTTGTTTGCTTATTTATTCCATCCTTATGGCTAAATATTGGAACCTGCTCTCCTACTAATTCAATAAACCAGAAGTATTTTCTATCCTGTTCACATAAACAACTCACTCACCCATCTTCTATCTCACTTATCTTCACATCTCAAGATTAGAAGGGGCTATGTAAAGAAGTCTTAGCTTTTGTGTGTGTCCTAGTTCTTAAAAAAAGTGGAGAAGACAAAACACCAAGTGTTTCCTAGAAAATGAGTAGGTTGAAGCTTTTGCTAATAGACCTAATGTAATTTACTTCCTGTATTTGAATGAGGCATTTATCACTTTTATATACAGTGTTTTACTTATTGATTTTATTTTCTGTATCCACTACTAGAATGTGAGCTTCATGAAGGCTGGATTTTTATGTTTTCTTTCCTGTTGTATTTTCAGAGCCTAGTGTGTAATAATTGCTCAATAAATGTCTGTTAATTGAATGAAAGGAAAGTTATCCAAGTCTCACTGAGGCCAGTGTTAACTCAGATCCTTTGGATAACTGCAAGTAAGGAAGAGTGAGTAAAAGGTAACTCATTTTTCTTGAGTGTTTTGACGTATATCAGATCTTCTGTTGACTACGCTTTACTTGATTATCTCAAAAGTTCTCTGAAGTAGACAATACCTTCATTTACAGATAAAGAAACTGACGTTCAGGGAGTCATTTTAATTACCTGACGTTTTAATTATCTTACCCAAAGTTACATTGTCAATAAGTGGCAAGGCAGGTTTATTATGCTGGATAGTTTGACTCAAGGGCCTTTGTTCTTCTACCACACCACTCTGATCTTCTGGGATGGTCAGGGAAACATTCATCTGTAATACAATCTGTTGACACCTAAGCTGTACTCTAAGGGAACCATACATTCCCAAGTAGAGATAATACAATGATCACTTCCGTTAGGGAAGGGCTTTAGATGATAGAAAATCTCTTTAGATGGCACCTATACTGAGCGACTTCACTGTCACTGTCACTATAGAGAGAATACGGAGAAGGCAATGGCACCCCACTCCAGTACTCTTGCCTGGAAAATCCCGTGGATGGAGGGGCCTGGTAGGCTCCAGTCCATGGAGTCACTAAGAGTCAGACACGACTGAGCGACTTCCCTTTCACTTTTCACTTTCATGCATTGGAGAAGGAAATGGCAACCCACTCCAGTGTTCTTGCCTGGAGAATCCCAGGGACAGGGGAGGCTGGTGGGCTGCCGTCTATGGGGTCGCACAGAGTCGGACACGACTGAAGCGACTTAGCAGCAGCAGCAGCATAAAGAGAATATGAATCCCAAATGCTCCTATGAGGAGTTATGTCAGTAAGGAAACTGGAGTCTAGTCCTGGATTTCCCCTTAAAGAGCCATGAAGTATGCTTCCAGCTATCCTAGAGTTCTCAGCAAAATGGAAGATGGGAATGGTGTTAGATCAGGTGACTGCCAAAGTCCCTGCCAACTTTAAGACTTCTTTTCTCTGACTGTGAAAGAATGGAAGGTCTAACAAGTAAGAGGCATTGTTTACTTTCATATTGGGACCTCCAGTGCCTTTCCAAAATTTACTTTTCCGACTCAGTCCCTACCTCACAAAACAACAATGATAATCAGTTCATCATTTTTTAAAGATTCCACAAAGTTTTCACCAGCTCTATTCCAAACTGCACAGTAGCTGGACACAGATTATCTTATTCTTTCAGCTCACAAACCTTATGCTATCAAAATACATGGTTGCATTAATCTTCACAGTGGCTTTAAAAAAATATTTATTTATTTATTGGCTGCACTGCTCTTCGTTACTGTCACAGTGGCTTTTTGCTTCCTACTTGAAAATAAAAGACTTCATCAACTACTCTGGAATGTTACTATTGTACTATTTGCAAATGAGTAAATGTAGTTAGGGGAGGTAATGTGATAATATTCATTCAGTCAGTCAATTAACAAATATTAATTAATATTAATTAATACTCATATGTCAGGCACTGTGTTAGGTGCTAGAATACTTAATTTGCAGGCTTCAGACCAGTTTAACCCCTTATAAGCTTCATTGGGCAAATTAATCTCCTTATACCCCAGTTTTCTCATTTTTTAAAGTAATAATAATATCTGCTATACCTACTCCAGGGCTTCTTTAGAGGTTCAGTGGTGAAGAATCTGCCTGCCAATGCAGGAGACGGGGTTCAATCCCTGGTTAGAAAGTTCTCCTGGAGAAGTAAATGGCAACCCACTCCAGTATTCTTATCTAGGAAATCCCATGGACAGAGGAGACTGGTGGGCTATAGTCCATGGAGTTGCTAAGTGTCAGACATGACTAGGTGACTAAACAACAACATACCTACTCCAACCCCTAGAATCATAAAAGTTCAATATGGAATGATGTGAAATAAGGGAATGGCAACCCACTCCAGGACTCTTGCCTGGGAAAGCCCATGGATGGAGAAGCCTGGTAGGCTACAGTCCATGGGGTTGCAAAGAGTTGGACATGACTGAGCGACTTCACTTTCACTTTTCACTTTTTTCACCTTTGTAAACTGTAAAGCACTACTTACTGCTGGTAATTTTTCTCTTGGACTCCGGGTGTAGGATTTTAATTAATCAAGTTCTTTCAGTCCTTGAACCCTATTGGGATATTTCAGAATAAAAATCGTGAACAGGAGTTCTAGTTCAATGAGTTTTTCAGTCTCTTAGTGAGTCACTGGTAATTCTAGAAGCAGAACTCAAGCTCTACTAATGATAAAGTTACATTGTGGTACCCCTTGCTGATTTGGGAAAACTTAAAAAATTCTTATGATGCATTGTTAATGTTTTAACATTCTGTAGACCACTCATTGCTCTTCATTGCCACAGGAATTTATAGAAATATTTATGCAATTATATATTCCTTATTCATGTGTTGTTAATTACTTTTGTTTAGCTTGTACATAGTGTTAAATTTATTTGAATCTGTTAAGTGGAAGATATTTTTTTTGGTAAATCAGAGCTAGCAATTCCCTACTCATTCACACAATGGCAGTGTTAATGGTGGTGGTGTTCCACAACAGTAGGAAGGTTGGAATGAAGAAAAAAGTGTGATACTAGGCTGCTGGCATGACAGGTTATAGATTTTTCCTCTTCCCTGAGCAGAGGTTAAATGTGAGCCAAACCTTGTATACTAGAGCAAGAATATTGCTGATTCTATCTGCTGTACCCCATAGCACCCTTTATGTAAATGGTGATACACCCCAAGACTCCACCTTGCTCATTCTAATAAGAGGAATTGCACAAACAGATGCCAGTATGTCTGTGTGAACTCTACCAGTTAAGCATATCATTGCAGTTTAGGCATGGCAATTATGGATCACTTGTTTCTGATAAAACTGCTTATTTATTTACAGTAAAGCTTTGAGAATAAATATTTCCAATTTTGTTTTCCTCTCTCCCCCTTCAACTACAAGCAGGAACAATAACTATCATCACAAAATAGAACTCTGCTTTGGGTTTTGACATTGGCATTGCTCCCTAAGTGAAGTAACTCCATTCAGTATGTCTACCTCAGTTCCATTTCTCTAAGGAAGTAAGAACAAGGAGTGGTAGAAAGAGAATGAGTTGTTATTAGGGAAAGATATCCAGAGAACTGTTATAAAATATGTCACCAGGCATGTATTGAGTGTTTATGGAGTACACAGTGTAGTATGATATACTACAGTGTGTGAGTGTGTGTGTGCACACCGGTGCAGGGGATAGGGGCATGGTGAGCAGATAAGATGCCATCTGCTTAGGAGAAAGAAACTGTGCTTATACAACATGACCTGGAAACCATTATAAAACAAAAAGGAGTGCAAGTAGAGCATGAAATAGACATCCATGGTAGGAAAAAGGTGCTAATAGTGTTGGCATGATCAGAAGGAATATTTAGTTACTGATGCCATCTCAACCATCTTCCCTAGGAAGCTATCTTTTTATAACTTAAGAAATTCTGGACTATTTTCTCTTGCCCTTCCACCACATTCAGCTTAAATGTCTTCAAGACATGGTTACTATTTTCCCTTTATTGATGATATTATTTGTAGAAATCATGTTTTTGAGAATATGGAAAAGCAGTTTTGAAGTCCAAATGTGCCTTGAAACCATCATTGTAATGGAACAGGCAGTTTTACTAGAAAGTGTGAGATATCTAGGAAATGAGATAATAATGGTTTATATAGCAGGGGAGATAGCAGGTTTGAGAACATGGAGCTGAAAAATGAATCTGGATCTGTGTAGAGTAGCTCTAACAGGAAGCCTGTCATAGATTGATATGAATTCCAAGATGAAATCAACTACTTAGTGGCAGGGCATGAGTAGTATTTTCATGCAGAGGCCCCACCACATTAAGGAATATGAAGTTAAAGAAGGGGAAAAAAAACTATAAAGCAGAGTCAAAGAGAAGCATTGTAGGTAAATGCAAAGAAACATATCCCCCACAGCTGAAGTTTGGTGTACACATTGAAAGGGAAATCTCATTCTTAATTCCTAAAAAGCAATTAGCCAATATATCAACATACAGAGGTTCCTGGAATGTTGATTTCTAATGAATCAACTCATCCTTGCTTACAGGCATGAGAAGTACTACTCCAGTTGCCAACCATCTTTTATAGTGTTCAAGACTCCTACCAAAGTTAGCATCACCTTTGGCTGCCAGAGAAAAGGAAAATAATAGAGGGAGTGTCAAGAGAGGCTGTTAACAAATTTTGACCATCATGCCCCACTCCTATTCCTCCAAACAAGGATTTAGAGATATACTGCAATTCTGTGGTTAAGGTGCTAAAGAAAAGTATCGTCTGATAAGTTTAAGTAAGAAATAATGGAGGTTTAAGTCAAATCTTGATTATTCAGGAGCTCATTATCTGGTTTGTGGGTTATCCGTACCCTTGCTCATCTTTATTTTCCATTCTGCTCCTTAGTTCTGGTTTTGACTAGAGGGTGAGCAGGGAAGAAAATTGGAAAGATTTTTTAAAAATTGGAAAATTGGAAAAATTGTACTTTCATCAGACAATTTTGCTAGCTGTTAATACTCTGGTGAAGATTCTGATGGGGAAGGAGACAGAAACCATGGGCCAAAATGAGACATTTGATGTCTATATGAATTTCATTTTTCTTCACAACCTCTTGCCCCTGCAAAAAGGTGAACTAATTGTATAGCTTTGGTGGAGGGGAGGGCAAAATAAGGGAAGAAATCAACACTTAAAGTTCAGAAAGTTCTGTTTTTCAGACCCCTTTATCGCTGTATTAGGCTAGAAAAATATACTATACCAAGCAAAATGTCTGTTGGTCCCTGGGAAAGGGTAGGTTAAACAATTTAATGTGACATTTACAATAATATGTCGTGGGTTTTTTTTGGTGGTGATAGTAGTCAGCATTTTTCATTGTTCCAAATCACCTCTAGCAAGTTTGGTATTCATTAACACTAACATAGCTGTTTGACCTCCCAGCTCCTATCTGTAATCCCCTTTCCTAGGATGTCTGGTCTGTGTTCCATTTAATTCATTTCCTTGACCCCAGACTAATAATTTGGGGTTGGTAATAAAGCCACATGTGTCATTTTCTGGCTTATTTATGAATTAGAAATTTAATCATGTTATTGTAATACATATTTTTGAAATGCAAAGGGTTTTCATCATGGGTAAATTGGCTATCCATTGTGGTGGTCCAGAAAGCCTTTAAAGTGACATTTATTAAATGTGTGTGTGTAATATAGCTTGTGGTTTACTTACAGTGAGGGAGAAAGAAGTCAGAGACTTAGAAAAAAACAGTTATGAAGTCTTATGTAATCGTGAAAAAAAGAAAAGGATTAGGAAGATGAAAAAATGTAATTTTGCTTGATCAGTTCAGTTCAGTTCAGTCGCTCAGTTGTGTCCGACACTTTGCAACTCCAAGGACTGCAGCATGCCAGGCTTCCCTGTCCATCACCAACTCCCAGAGCTTGCTCAAACTCATGTTCATCAAATCGGTGATGCCATCCAACCATCTCATCCTCTGTCATCCCCTTCTCCTCCTGACTTTATTTTTTTTCTTTTCTTTTCTTTTATTTTTTAACTTTACAATATTGTATTGGTTTTGCCATATATCAACATGAATCCACCACAGGTATACACATGTTCCACATCCTGACTTTAATCTTTCCCAGCATCAGGGTCTTTTCTAATGAGTCAGTTCTTCGCATCAGGTGGCCAAAGTATTGGAGTTTCCGCTTCAGCATCAGTCCTTCCAATGAATATTCAGGACTGATTTCCTTTAGGATTGACTGGTTGGATCTCCTTGCAGTCCAAGGGACTCTCAGTTGAGAGTGCAACACCACAGTTCAAAAGCATCGATTCTTTGGTGCTCAACTTTCTTTATAGTCCAACTCTCACATCCATACCTGACTACTGGAAAAAACCAAGCTTTGACTAGATGGACCATTATTGGCAAAGTAATGTCTCTGCTTTTTAATATGCTGTCTAGGTTGGTCATAGCTTTTCAAGGAGCAAGTGTCTTTTAATTTCATGGCTGCAGTCACCATCTGCAGTGATTTTGGAGCCCAAGAACATAAAGTCTCTCACTGTTTCCATTGTTTTCCCATCTATTTGCCATGAAGTGATGGGACCAGATGCCATGATCTTCATTTTCTGAATGTTGAGCTTTAAGCCAGCTTTTTCACTCTCCTCTTTCACTTTCATCAAGAGGCTCATTAGATCTTTGCTTTCTGACATAACGGTGGTATCATCTGCATTTCTGAGGTTATTGATATTTCTCCCAGAAATCTTGATTCCAGCTTGTGCTTCATCCTACCTGGCATTTCGCATGATGTACTCTGCATATAAGTTAAATAAGCAGAGTGACAATATACAGCGTTGACGTACTCATTTCCCGATTTGGAACCAGTCTGTTGTTCCATGTCCAATTCCAACTGTTGCTTCTTGACCTGCATACAGATTTCTCAGGAGGCAGGTATGGTGGTCTGGTATTCCCATCTCTTGAAGAATTTTCCAGTTCGTTGTGATCCACACAAAGGCTTTGGTGTAGTCAATAAAGCAGAAATAGATATTTTTCTGGAGCTCTCTTGCTTTCTCGATGTTCCAGCAGATGTTGGCAATTTGATCTCTGGTTTCTCTACCTTTTCTAAATCCAGCTTGAACATCTGCAAGTTCACAGTTCACGTACTATTGAAGCCTCACGTGGAGAATTTTGACATTACTTTGCCAGCATGTGAGATGACTGCAACTGTGTGGTAGTTTGAACATTCTTTGGCATTGCCTTTCTTTTTTTTTTTTAATTAATTAATTTTATTTTATTTTTTAATATAAATTTATTTATTTTAATTGTTGCACTGCCTTTGTTTGGGATTGGAATGACAACTGACCTTTTCCAGTCCTGTGGCCACTGCTGACTTTTCTGAATTGGTTGGTGTATTGAGTGCAGCACTTTCACAGCATCATCTTTTAGGATTTGAAATAGCTCAACTGGGATTCCATCACCTCCACCAGCTTTGTTTGTAGTGTTGCTTCCTAAGGCCCACCTGACTTCTCATTTCAGGATGTCTGGCTCTAGCTGAGTGATCACACCATCGTGATTATCTGGGTCATGAAGGTCTTTTTTTGTATAGTTCTTCTGTGTATTCTTGCCACCTCTTCTTAATATCTTCTGCTTCTGTTAGGTCCGTACCATTTCTGTCCTTTATTGTGCCCATCTTTGCATGAAATATTCCCTTGGTATCTCTGATTTTCTTGAAGAGATCTCTAGTCTTTCCCATTCTGTTGTTTTCCTCTATTTCTTTGCATTGATCACTGAGGAAGGCTTTCTTATCTCTCCTTGCTATTCTTTGGAGAAAATATATATTGTTATATATATATGTGTGTGTGTGTGTATATATATATATTGCTTAATAAAATATTTTAAAAACAATGTGTTGGGGAAATCTATTTTGAAGAATTAAATAACAAATGATAATAGAAGTAGGAAGACCTTCATTTTTTTTAAAAAATATAAACTCTTGACCTTTAAAATATTATATATGGTCCAACAGAAAATGTTTTATGTCAAATATATGTGAAGCCAATATTCATATATTTTAGAGGAAGCCTAGAAAACACAAATATGCCTTGTGAGTGGTATCAGCTACTCACAATCTTCATTTCTGTGAGCAAAAGATGTATCACGGCATGACTTACTCCATCCTTGCAGAACTAAAAAGATTTCTAATACAGAGAAAATATGTGTACCATTGTTTTTGTTTATTTAAACTCTACCTTTTTGGGCTTAATTACTGTTCAGTTTGGAAGCATTGCAATTAAGGCTCAGTCTGCTTGAAGGAAGTTTCCTGTTCAGAATTGCCTGTTTACCATGCTGGTTTCCCTCACTTCTTATTCCTAGGAAATCATTTCTAAATAATTAAGAAGGCAATGGTACAAACTGAGATAATTGGTTGGTTTTTCATGACTCCTAGAAATTCTTAAAATTACAACTCTCCTGATGACAAGGAGCACAAACAGCCTGATCCCTGGAGTGGTAGTTGGGAGACCCAACTCTGCCACTGGCTTGCTGTGAAACTTGAAATAAATCACCTAGCCTCTCTTAGGTTTAGATTTTCAAACGTTAACTGTATAATCAATCATGCCTTCTCCGGTCACCTCCCAAGGTAACTTTGAGGTGGATATGACGGAGAGTTGAAAAGGTAATAGCAGTCTCTGAATGTGAGTTCTTATGTTAATATAAGATAATCAAGTATCTGTTTAGTGACAGCAGTCATGTTCCTGATTTGGCAGCTTTTTCAAATGTATCTACATTATTGTGTATAAGCATCTACTTCTCACGGAGTCAGATGAGACAGTACATTTGCTGATGCAGTTCACCACTGTGCTGAAGGGCAGAAGTAAACATTTAAAAAAGTGTAGCTTGCTAGAAGATATCTTGGAAGCAGCAACAGATATATTGCTGTTTTGAGCTGAATCACTTTGTTGACCACAAGGCAGAGAGGCAGCAAGCTCGGATGGGAGACCTGGAGTCATTATCCAAAGATCAGACTTGATAAGCAGACTCTACTATTTCTTCCCCTAACTCCCATATGTCTGGAGGGGCATGTGGGTGGCCAGGGAGTCAGAAATCTCACTGTCAAAAGAGTGTTTAAGTGATTTTCTGCAAATAGAACTGGCTATATTCTGTGCAGAATGACAGAATTCCTGTCTTCAGGGAGTTCTTAGTCTGAGGAAGTAAGGCAGCATTCGGAGCTTCAAGTAGGGTCCATGCCAGTCCTGTTGCTTGGCTCCAAGTAGGCATTCCGTAAATGTCATCTGGATGATTGGATAAATGAATGGGTGGACAGACGAGAAATGAATGAACAATGGACTTTGAAAGGTAATTCCTTGGAGTTACTGTTTGAAAAAGCAAAGGTGACAACTTGAAAACCTTTAGCAATTTAACTTCGAGCCAAGCATCTACTTTCACCAGAAATTTAAACATTTGAAATCTAGACCAAGGGTGGGGAATACATTCATTATTTTTACTAATCTGTATGTAAAATGAAAGCAAAACTTAAAATTAAGAATTCCAGCTCTTACACATGAAGTTACACTTCAGTGAATTACTATATTATGAAGTTCAGTTATGTTGTATCATTTATCATAATTATTTTTAGTCAATTTGATTTATTTACTGCCAAAACATCTTGGAGGTAACTTTAACAATTTTTCTTTCATCAGTGGTGAACCATGCAACAGTAAAAACATTAACCCCAACAGAGATCCTACAGTTAAGGCAACACAGTACAGGGGAATGATCTGTAGCCAGAAGGTCTGGGTTCCCACTCCTCCATACAGTCATGTTATAACTTTGGGTAAATCACTGAAACTTCCCTGAGCTACAGTTTTCTCCTCTTCCATCATAAGGATGTTGTATAAGCACTTGATAAGCTGTAAAATTCTATAATGTCAATTGTTAGAGAAAAGTGTTAGAAATAATGTCCTAAGTGCTCCAAGATTTTGGTTTCTGGCATTGTGGTATACAGGGTGGAGTGCAGTTCCCAAATGTCAGCCACCACCTTGAGAACATTCAACTTAATGGTCATTACATGAAAGACTCCCTAAAGTTACCATTAAATAAAATGTATTTAACATGGCAGTTGAACAGATTATAAGGTACAAATTTTGACCCCATTTAGATGGTACTACTCTTTTGAAGACTTCTCTTACGTTTGCCAATCCACATGGCATGTACCATGCACTGCTCTGATTTGCAATGACCAAAATGGAGTTGTTTCACTGACAGGCCCTCACGACATTTGACAAGCACCAAAGTTGTTAGAAGCTTTTCTTCAATATAATTGTCACTCCCACTAAACTGCAAAATGACCATTTCAATTTGGAGGATTATTATCCCTACTAAACATAAATCAATTCACTATCCTCTAAAATGTAACTGTGTTTAAGAGCAATAGGCAAGCCACAGGCATTCTCTGTGTGTTGGATGAGGTTATGTGTTACCAAATGCTCAAATCAGGTTGTTACTGAAGTACAATTCTATATCCAAGAGGGAAGATAACTATTAAGAATGAGCTCTAAAAAAAGACATTTTATAGATGTATTAAAATAGGAAACATAAGCTGATTAGGCAAAGTTCCAAAGATTCATTAGTTTATTAAAGTAGATTGAAATGAATGTTTGAGAGATTTAAATAAATTAACCTTTAATGAGTACCCAGGGGCCAAGGAAAGAGAATGACAGAGGATTAGAGTATTTTGCCTGATTGTTGCATAATGCACACTGATTCATTTTTTTCTCAATGCTCATTGCTGTATAACAATACTAACAAATAAAAAAGATTAAATTTAAAATATCTCTAGATTGTAATTGTTGCCTGCTCTTATGTATATACAAATACCATACTTTGGATTTAATAGCAGTCCTATAACTTTGGCAGAGGGATACAAGTAGTTTTGTCAGCACATCGTTACATTTTGAAATGTCTCATATGTGAGCAAAGTCAATTAGAGTAATTTATTCCTAACATGTTAGACATGCTTTATTTCAGCATTAAACTTGTATTCTGAGTTTCACAATACTTGTGCTCTAAATGACATTATTTGATAGCCAGTTACTTGGAAAATATATTGATATTTAAACATCTTATTAAAAAAAAAAACTTGTCTATACTTACAAGTTCTTGTCTATAATTAGCAAAATTCTTAAGGAGACTTTTTTTTTTTGGAGCAGTGATCGAAATGCTTGTTTTTTTTTCAGGGTACCTTAACTGTACTGCTATTAAATCATTTACTTACATGCAAAATAAGTTGTGAGTAGGTGGTACCGGGAAGGCATTCATCAAGGTCTCCATCCTCTCTTGTTTTCTACCCCATTACTCAGTTTTATATCAGGTGTCTATTAATGTTTTCCATATACACGTCTGTTATTGTTGTTGTATCTTAAATGCAGAGCTCAGAGATCATATGGTACAACACTCATCTTTCACATGAGAAAACTTTGACCAAGAATGACTTGCCCAAGGTTCTCCAACTAAGTTAATGGAAAAGCAGAGACCAGAGCTTTTGTCTTTGTTCCCTGTTCTTCCACTATACTTAACTGCTTCCTTTGCATTTTTTACAGTTTACCAGACCCTTCCTAACATTCACTGAGGAATCATTGAGGTGACATTGATATAAGCAAACCACACTGCAGCCTGATTTTATTAAATATAGTTGTAGTTTAGACACAGTGCTTCCCAACATCCTTGATGGCATTGTACATGTAGTGGAGTAAATGAATGATCTACTTGAGGGCATGGATGACTGGCCTGGGGTCCCAAGGGTTGTGAGATTGGGGAACAACCCCCAAAGCAGTGTGGAATCTTTTTCTGGAAATAAAAAAACAGACACAATATTTATGAAGCATTTTAGTTGCTATCTCCTATACCAAGGAAAAGAACATAATCCTGTGATAATATTTTACCTGAATTTTTTCCAAGACTTCAGGTTTTGGTACAAGTTTCTTTTGGTTGCTAGAAACCCTTCTAATCTTATTTTTCCATCTTTTCCATAGAAGCATCATAAACCAGACAAGTTTATGTCTAACCTATTTATACTACACAACCAATACAGTGTCCTTCATATTGTAGGTAATGAATAAATGAACTTATTCTCTGTTATTTGGTTTTAACTTTAAAAAAAACACAACACTTTGGGTAGTGTATACTCATTTGCTTCGTTTAGAGCAGTTGTTTTCAGTCCAGGCTGCACCCATTAGAATCACCTGGTGTCCCTACCCTAAACAATTAAATGAGAACTCTGGGGGTCGGGCACAGGCATTGGTAAGTTTAAAAAGTTCCCCAGGTAATTTTAATATGTGTCCAGCAATGAGACATTGTCTTAAAGTCTCACTCTCTTCTGGAGATACTCCTAACAAGTCTGTAAGGTTTGTGACTGAGTTGAGACAGGAAGTAACTGGTGAAAAACAAGAGAATACAGGAACTGCTTTTGGCACCATTCACTTTATAGAAAACCAGATGTGGGTCACATGTATATCAAAAAAGACAGTTGCCTTTTAGAAGCCCAAAGGGAGGATCCTTAAATAGAACTGGTTTACTGCACTATGGCTTTATGCTCACGCTTTGCATCTGCCCAGGAATCTAGGCTCCTTGGTCAAGTATTTGGGGCCTTAGGTCATTGCTAGTCCATTTTTTCTTTCCACCGTCAACTTAGAAACGTGCCAAATTTCCAGGAAATTCTGACCTTGTTAATTTACCAAGGCTATAAATGTACCAATCCAAATCTGTCTCCAGATGATGTATTTCCCCAAGCCTTGAACAGGAGGGGCTCCAAAAATAACAAAACGACAACAATGGAAGATGGAGATGGATTCGGTTAGGGAGGGAGTGAAAGTTGGAATGACCTTTGACTTTTGAGACCAGTCCGAGATTCCAATGACATCAGTTGGAATAAGAGGCTTCTTAAGTCTTTTCCAGTCCTGGATTCTTTTTAACCAAGTTACAGTGCTTTCACGCTCTGACTTCACCCGGTATAACAGCTTCTTCTATTGTTTAATCTGAATAATTGCATTGTATGTGTGTTGCCTCTGTGGTGCCTTGAACCATTAGGTATTAAGAATCTGCTCAATGTTTAAGGCCTATCTTCCACAACAGACCATGACTTAACAGTGCTATTTTGTTGCAGAGAAACTCTTAAGTTGAAAATGTTCACGGAACTGAATTTGGCTCTGGCATTCTCTTCAGTCCATCACTTCACAATCTCCTAGAAGCCCTGATTTGCTCTGTCAATTGTTTGTCTCAAAGCATCTTCCTGAAATGAATTTACTTTAAAGTTAAAGATGATTAGAGTGCTTCTTCTCCAGAAGACAATTACAATACTATATTCTTTGGCAGGGAGAAAAACAATGTAGCATTAATTTTTTCAAGCTTATTTGAGTATTGTTAAAAGGAGAATTGTCAGCTTAATCCAACATATGATAATAACCAAAAGACAACTGCTATTAAAATCAAGGTTTTCTAATAAGACCATTTTGAAGAGTTGTTGGGGAGAGGAGAATAAGGAGAAGTATACAGGGGAAGGGGAAGGAATCTATTAAGTATTTCTGACCTTCAAAGACACTTTCATCAGTAAATGCTGCAGACAAAATAAACCAAGTCTGAGACCTATTAATAAAATGTTATTCTCCCTCCATAGCCCAATACTATGTTATCCTGCCTCTTAGACTATTGTGCTTTTTTATTTTTTTTCCGGGATGAATTGATACCTTTTGACAGGCTTTGCTAAGAATACATAGTAAAGGTCAAGTGTAAGCCTTTTGATGGTGTTTTCTGGAAGCCTTTATGCCATGGCAAATAGAGATTGGAAGCAGTTTTCTTTTTCACTGTAGCTTTGTGGGTATGCTTCCAGTGGATTGTGCGTTTTCTCATGCTGAACTCCCAAACCTTGCAGGATTTTTAGGACTGAAACTTAAGAACTTTAAAATGGATCATCCTTGGACTCCTCTCTTCCCCTCAACTTCCAGATTCAAACACCAAATCCAGATAATTTCATTTCATGAATATCTCTGATATCCATTTCTTTCTATTCATTGCTACTATCTGAGGTTATACTACTGTCTTCTCTCCACTGTATCACTTTGGTATTGTAATTGGTCTCTTTGTCTTGAGTGCCTTCTCACCTCCAGTGTGTCCTTCATTCTGCCATAAGCATGAACTTTCTAAAGGCAAGTATCAGATATTGACAACCTCTCACCCAGAACACCTACAAACCTATAAACATCAAGAATGGAACCTGAGATCTTAAAATAAATGATCTGATATTTTTTTTAAAAGGCTCTGTCTACTCCTGTGGAGAGAGCTTTTGGGGATTAGGAAACATTTCACTGAAGAAGTCACACTTGAGCAGGGTTTTGAACATCACCACCACCAAAGACTTAAATAGACATTTCTCCAAAGAAGGTATACAAATGGCCAACAAGTATATGAAAAGGTGCTCAGCATCACTAATCATTAGGGTAATGCAAGTGAAAACTATGAGATATTATTTTATACCTATGAGGATGGATATTATAAAAAACAAAGAGGAGTGTTAGCAAGGATGTAGAATGATCGGAACCCTTGTACTCTGTTGCAGCTGCTATGGAAAATGTATGGTGCTTCCTCAAAAAAGTAGAAATAGAACTACCATATGATCCAGCAATCCCACTCCTGAGTATTTATCTGAATAAATTGAAATCAGTATGTTGAAAAGATATTAGCACTCCAACACTGTGAAGCATTATTTGCAATAGCCAAGATATGGAAACAACCTAAACATCCAACAAATGAATGAAGAAAGAAAGCATGGTATATACATATAATAGAATATTATTATTCAACTTAAAAAAAGAAGAAAATCCTGCAGTATGCAAGAATATGGATAAAGCTTGAAGATGTTATGCTAAATGAAATAAAGTAGCCACAGAAGGTCACATATTGCATGATTCCTCCTGTATGAGGTATCTAAAATAGTCAAACTCATAGAACCAGAGACTATAATGATAGCTGCCATAGCTGAGTGGCGGCGGAAATGGAAAATTACTAATTAACAGTCAAAAAGTTTGAACTATGGAAGATGAATAAATTCTAGAGATCGTGCCTATAATTAACAATACCGTATTGTACACTTAAAATTTTGTTAAGAAGGTAGAGCTCGTGTTAAGTGTTACTACCACAATAAAATAAAGTGTTTTTTTTTTTTTTTTTAAAGCAGTACTGAGGCAGAAACAGGAATAGCATGTTTGAGGAATCTGAGAAGTTTTGTATGAATGAATTAAAGCATACTTGGGGGTAAGTGGCAAGAGATGAAGCTGATGCAGTAATTTGGCCCAAATTTTCTGTGTATTTATTTGCCCTCCTTTCTGGTTGCAATTTTCTTTTTTTTCGAGGAACAAAACTGTGTCTTATCAAGTCCTGAAACGCTAGGGCCTAGGATACTGCTAAGCACACAAAATTCTTTGAATGCATTGGATGAATAAGGAGAGAAGCTGTCTGTCAACATTGTTAGATTGATTCATTCATTCCAACATGTATTGAATACATCTGTTAGACTGTAGACTGGAGCAAAATTAAGATCTTATTCTTTTACACAACAACACTAAGACTTTGTTTCAAACACAGATTAGTTCTTTTTTGCAAGCTTTTCCTTTACAGTCATGTTGTTTTCTCAGGGAGATTCTACCTTTCTCCTCAGTTGTTGTTGTTTAGTCACTAAGTCATGTCTGACTCTTTTGCAACCCCATGGACTTTAGCCTGCCAGGCTCCTCTGTCCATGGAATTCTCCAAGAATACTAGAGTGAATTGCCATTTCCTTCTCCAGGGGATCTTCCCGACCCAGGGATTGAACCTGCATCTCCTGTATTGCAGGCTGATTCTTTACCACGGAGCCATCTGGGAAACCCTTTTCTCCTCAGTAGTAGGTCTGATTTCAGCCCAGGGACCTCTCTAAAGCAGTTAATCACTTGTCAACACCCTATACTGATGCTCCTGAGGTGAAGTTGTTATAGAGGAGGTGTGGATCTATAAAGATGCATTAACAATTTACAGGAAGCTCTGTTTCCTCCCATATGTTTAATTTCGCAGCCAACAACAGGGTTGTTTATCATACATTCTTGAAAAACTGCTTCAAATGAGGATCAAATATTAGGAATACAGAAAGCACAGCTCCAGAACATTAATGATACAGTATAGCAAAATTAATGGTGTAAGGGAAAGGAGAGACGTTAATATTTTTTGAATGTGTAAATGAAGGTTTACTGTATTTATGTAGTTCTATATTTAGAGAAGCTAAATCACAAACTCATCATTGGTTAATTAGAAGGTAATTAAAATTGTAGCACAGTGATTGGATAAATAGTTAATGAAGGCTAGGTGAATGAATAAAGGAAATCTGGTGAAATTAGTGTGAACATTTGGGGAAAAGCAAAGATACAAATGTTATTCACACAGTGCATCAGTCTTAACAGATAACCAATATCCTTCTAGTATTAATTGATAAAATTAATTCTCCAAAGACTAAAGGAGCTTTCGCTCTCATTCTCCCCTTCAAAGTATCCTGCACAGAAATGCAGATTTATCTGACTGCTACTTCAATTTTCACTCATTTAAAGCATGTGAAATTGTTTTGCGAAACTTTGTTTACAACTTATTTGCTGGTGTCTTAAGAATCTATTAGAGTAAATTGGCGCATGTGCTAACCATTCCTACAGAACAAGCTGGCTCAGCCTAGGCTCCTGACCAGATCCAGCTGACTAGCTAGTTTTCAAAACCAGCGGAGTGGTTTCTGCAGAGAGAACTGTGCTTGCTTTTGATAATTACCTCAGCTTTATAAAATCAATCAGCCTGAAGGGAAGACCTCATTACAGATCTGACAAGATAGACTCCAATTTCAATACCAGAACAACTCTCTGCCCTCAGGCCTGAAATCCACAATTATTTATTTTATTTAGAAAGAGACACCCATAATATAGCACCTCTGGGCACGTTCTCAGGCAAGTATTAAACAGATAACCTAATGGTCAGTATGTTAGCAACCTGCCCTTTTCCCGTCACTCAAGAAGAAAATTGGTCAACAGGAATTGCAGCATGGCCTAGAGCCAGCTGAAAGCAGACACTGATGAATCACCACCTTCCTAATCCTCCACTCCCAAAGATGGAGAGAGAAGGGTAGTTGCAAGTTCCCAGGGCTAAACTAGAGAAAAATAAGACTTTCTCTTCTCGGTTTCTCTGAAGACTGCCAGACTTTATCCTAAGGAAAATGATAGATCGCCTGTCTACCATCTGTCACTTTGAACTGTTCTATCAAATCAACATTTTTTGAACTTTGTTTTCATTGAGGAATGTGATTTTGCTGTGTTTCCCAAGCCTTAAATTGAACAGGGGAAAAAGAGTCCTGAAGCGTTCTTCTTCTTGAAGTTAGAAATATGTATTTTGCTTTCCTGCTCACAGAACTCAAACATCTTAACACATTTAGTTCAGACTTTTCACAAATAATTCACCTTTACCAGGCCTGGGAGATGTCAGCCTCACAGGAAAAGCACAAAGCATTGGAAAATATGGATTTAGAGAGAAATGGACCTTCCCTATTCCAGCTCTAGTGTCACTGCTAGCAGTGTTCTAATAATACACCCACCACTTGAAAGTGAGCGCTAATTAAAGCTTTGGGAGGAGGCATTTCAGTTGTAAGGGGGGAAAATATGGTTCTTTCATGATGGAAAGTTCAAGGTGGTAACAAATATGGTCTCCTTTCCTAAAAATAGTATAAGCAAAGAGCAATCACTGACTGTACTGTGTGTTGCACTTGGTCACTCAGTCATGTCTGACTCTTTTCAACCCTAGCAGCCCACTGGGTTCCTCTGTCCATGGGGATTCTCCAGGCAACAATACTGGAGTGGGTTGCCATGCCCTCCTCCAGAGGATCTTCCCAATCCAGGGACCCAACCCAGGTCTCCCACACTGCAGGCGGATTCTTTACCAACTGAGCCACCAGGGAAGCCCAAGAATGCTGGAGTGGGTAGCCTATCCCTTTTCCAGGGGATCTTCCCTATCCAGGAATCAAACCTGGGTCTCCTGCATTGCAGGCAGATTCTTTACTAGCTGAGCTACTACTCCCAGCATTATGTATTAATGTTTTTACCTTGATGGCTGTATATTATCTGAAAAAGAGGGTTATAACATGAATGCAAAGCTAATATCTTCTAAGCCATAAATAGGATATAGTGTGATGGCCTAAGTAGCCACACTATTCAAATTTGGGGACAAATGCCTATAAATCCCCAGTTGAGTTAGAAGAAGGGAGCTCACACTTATTTAGTGTCTGATATGTGATAGACCTTAGACATACATCCTTTCCTTTAATTTTCCTCACTTCCTTCTAAGAGGAGTCATTATCATCCCCATTGTCCAGTATAGAAATGATCTCAGAGAAATCAAGTGACTTGTTTTATACCCCTTTAAGTGGCACATCTAGTATGTAGAAAATATGGATTTGAAGCCAGGTCTGACTCTAGAGCAGCATGTAAGATTTTCAGTGATGATGGAGATACTTTGTACTGTACTGTGCAATACAGAAGCCACTAGCTACATGTGGCTATTGAGCACTTTAAATGTGGCTAGTGCAACTGAGGAACTGAGCTTTTTATTTTACTTCACTTAAACTTCTATTTCAATGGTTGAATCTGTTTAATGGTTCTTGTGTTGGATGGTACATCTCTAGGGATTGCCTTGACTGCAGTTTGTAAAGCAGGAATCTGTAACCTGGTGTCCATAGAAATACTAAGAGAAGATCCATATATAGGGTTTCTATTATAGTGTTTTCTTATAAAGAGGTCTTAGTCGGTAGAAGGACTGTTTTGTTTCTTGGAAAGGGAAAGTGAAGTTATGCAGAGTCGTATTCAGGAGTACAGTGTATGATAGATAGTCTATCACCACTCCCCCAAGAGTCATCAGGGATCCTAGGATAGAAGGGATATGCTGCTGCTGCTGCTAAGTCGCTTCAGTTGTGTCCAACTCTGTGCGACCCCATAGATGGCAGCCCACCAGGCTCCTCCGTCCCTGGGATTCTCCAGGCAAGAACACTGGAGTGGGTTCCCATTTCCTTCTCGAATGCATGAAAGTGAAAAGTGAATGTGAAGTCGCTCAGTCGTGTCCGACTCTTGGCGACTCCATGAACTGCAGCCTACCAGGCTCCTCTGTCCATGGGATTTTCCAGGCAAGAGTACTGGAGTGGGTAGAGGGGATATGAGGAATGCTGAATTAACTCCCCAAACCATATTTCTTTCTCCTTTCATAACAGCTGTAGCAGCCAGTTGCTTGGCATCTAGGGTAGGCAACACAACTATTGAACCCAAAATTGTAGCTGAGTTCAGTTCTGTACACATTTCTAGAGTCTGTACAATATTGTACAAGGCACCATGCCAGGCATTTTGAATAAGGAGAAATTTTAAAATATGACTGGGGCATAAAGCCTGTCCTCACAGAGTTTACAACTTAGTGGTCATGTGCTAAGGCAGGAGGGAAGGGAGAATAAGACAAATACTCAGAGAACTATAACACAAGTCATGCATAGGAACAGTGCAGATTAAGACTTGAGGAAGGTCAGAATGGTGTTTATTAGTAATACTGCTTATTAGCTGTGTGACCTTGGGAAATTAAAGTTCTGTAAGTTTACCTTTCTTTGTTGTAAATGGGAATAATAACTGGAAAATAGAAGAGTGGGATAAAGAATATAAGGCAGGACACATTCTTTTTTTAATTTCAATTTATTTTAATTGGAGGCTAATTACTTTATAATATCGTGGTGGTTTTTGCCACATATTGACAAAAATCAGCCACAGGTGTACATGTGTCCCCCCCATCCTGAACCCCCTCCCACCTTCCTCCCACCCCATCCCTCTGGGTTGTCCCAGAGCACCAGCTTTGAGTGCCCTGCTTCATGCATCGAACTTGCACTGATCATCTGTTTCACATATGGTAATATACATGTTTCAGTGCTATTCTCTCAAATCATCCCACCCTCGTCTTCTCCCACAGAGTCCAAAAGTCTGTTCTTTATACCTGTGTCTCTTTTGCTGTCTTGCATATAGGGTTGTCATTACCATCTTTCTAAATTTCATATATATGCATTAATATACTGTATTGGTGTTTCTCTTTCTGACTCACTTCACTCTGTATAATAGGCTCAAGTTTCATCCACCTCATTAGAACTGCTTCAACTGTGTTCTTTTTAAATAGCTGAGTAATATTGCATTGTGTATATGTTCCACAACTTCCTTATCCATTTGTCTGCTGATGGACATCTAGGTTGCTTCCATGTCCTAGCTGTTGCACATTCTTCACAGTCAATGAATGGTGGTTTCCCTGGTGGCCCTGCTCCATTGCTGTGTATGTATTGGGTTGGGTGGAAGTGTATGGGAGAAGGCATCATGAAGGAAATAGCATCTGAGATAAACCTGAGAGGAAGGATAGTCTTTTGAAGGTTAGGAATCAGGAGGTAGGTGGAGGAGCACTGTGAGCCAAAACTGTGGAAGTAGGAAAGAACTGGAATGATTCAGTGAATGCTAGGTAGTCCCATTTTGCTAGAGTGTCAGCCTTTTCTACCTAAACTGTGATACCCCACACTAGCAGGATCAGCATCACCTGGGAACTTGTTAGACGAGCAGAACACAACCCAGACTTATTGAATCAAATCTGCATTCTGACAAGATCCCTGGGGAACATGTGTGACCATTAGACAGTAGAGAACAAGCTGGGGCATCATAGGAGACAAGTCTCAGAGTGGCAGGGCCTTATTAGGAAGGACTTGACCAAGGAGTTTGGGGAGCATTAAAACATGCTTGGAGGATCACCATCCTTAAAAATCCACCTGTCATCTGCATCACACCTTGAAAAACGTGACTTAAGCATCATTTTGGCTCTGAAAGTGCTTATGCTCACCACCATGCATGCAGGCTTCTTAGCAGAAGAGGACTTTGGCCATTTTCTTTCTCCTTGCTTCCCCATTCCCTTCACTTTCCCAATCATCTTTTACATCTACCCTTGCTTCAGCTAAACCAGTTATACAGAGTATTGAACTCTCAAACTTGACAAAGTAGGTTTCATTTGTTTGACATCAGCTAAGACCTGGAGCTGAGAAATGTTCATTTGTTTTGGCTGCTAACCCCTGTGCTGGAGAGTGATATTGCAGTCCAAATCTTTTTAGAAATTGTAAATATTCCCTCAGAAGTAGCAGGTGGGAATTGCTGGGTAGCAAGAGTTAAAAATGTGGAATCTGAAGTTTTTAGGCCACAACTGAGGGAGGAGGAGGGGCTCCTAGGGATGGATAAATCCTACAAAAGCACCTGCCAGCACCTCAAAGTCTGGCTATTATTCTACCCCCTTACTTCAAGAATTTTAAATTAAAAAGTAATTTGAAGACCCTCTTTCCCCCTCTACCATGGAGTCCCATATCTGATTTTAAACTGAAGTCAATTGGAAAATAGGACTCAGGTTACATAAATCTGTTTTATGCACAAATTAGCTATAATGCTCCTTTTGCCAAAAACTGATATTCTGTTTTTTCAACATTGATGTCTGTCTGGAGATTGCCGCCTTGAATTGAATTTGCTAGATTTCTCAAGACATGACCATTTTCTTTTAAAGAGAACTAGTCCAGAGTAGAATTGTATTTCTTTTTGCTAAGGTTGAACCACCTTAAGTCTGTGGGCTGCAGCTGCAAATGGGAAGTGGCAGGGACCCACAGGGTCACATTTTGGTGCTGTAACCTGGGGCAATCATTAAAAGTCTTAGATTGCTTCAAGAAGGTTAGTCCTAATTTGACCTGATAGTAGAAAGCTCTGTAAAGTAAATTGTGGCAGTGACTATTACAGCAGCTGGGCACAAAGAGATCATTGATCTTCTTTGAGGAGAATCATGGAAATTCTTCAGTGCTTTCCACAAAGCCCAGAAATCATTTGCATCTGTATTGCAGACATCATTGCATGTGAACTCCTTGACCTGCAGACTGGACAATTCACTGGGAACCACACTTCATTCCAAGATGTTTCATCCCCTGGTTCCATTGGATAATAAATGTCGTTCTACAAGGACCCCCTCCCCACCCTTCCACAATATGCGTATTTTCTAAAGTGGCCTCGTATGTGTTATGAAGTCAGACAATCTATATTTTGACATGACATGAAGTAACAGCTGGTCAACTGTCTAAACCTGTCAACCTGGTTTTAGATGAGATTACATTACCGCATGGACTTGTTTCATTGTGAACTTAAGATACAGAAATAGCAGAAATCTATAACACTGGTGTTTATTATCTATTTTCCTTTATCAATCCATGCTTCCTTTTAGACAAACTGTATATTTTGTAGAGTTAGGTGATGAGGAGATAAGACGGGAGGAGAAATGAATGAGCAAGGATCAAAGTTTTACTAACGTTATCCTCAGGAATAAAAGGTCAAATGCTATGAGAAATTTATAAGACTTTAGAACATTTTTTGTTCTGTTAATTGTTGGTGACTCCCTCATTTGTTTTTCTTTCAGTGATTATCAGTAGAGTCCATAAGAAGTTAGACATCTCATCTGCTCATTTTAGGGGCATTAAGCAAGTTAACAATTGAACGAAATGTATCGCTAGTGGTAAAGAACCTGCCTGCAATGCAGGAGACATAAGAGATGCGGATTCGATTCCTGGGTCGGGAAGATCCCCTGGAGGAGGGCATGGCAACCCACTCCAGTATTCTTGCCTAGAGAATCCCATGGATGGAGGAGCCTGGCAGGCTACAGTCCATGGGGTTGCAAAGGGTCGGACACAACTGAGTGACTAACACACACACTCAAAGTAGATCACATATACATGACACAGAAAAGATCCTAAAAGTACCTATTGATTTACTGATTTATAGGTTGGTTTAATGCCACTTAAAGGAGGAATGAAACAGTACAATAAAAGTAGCTAAGAAGCGCTAGTGTCATAGGAATTTGCTATGTCTATAGATCTTGTTCTTGAACTACAATCTTTGGAGACTGTATTGGATTTTGGATAATGTAAAATGTGGATTTGTATTCAATGGATGAGCCTTCTGGGTGGGATGTCTCTCCTTGATATGAGATCTTTTTCTATAAGTAACAAGGCTGAGATAGTGTGCTACATTATCAGAATTTTCATATATTTGAATCATTTATGAGGTGGATACACAGAAAGTAGTAGAAATCTCAGTCTTATTCAGTGCCAAACAAAAATCTGTATATTAGTACAGGTTAGTCCTAATTTGACCTGATAGTAGAAAGCTCTGTAAAGTAAATTGTGGCAGTGACTATTACAGCAGCTGGGCACAAAGAGATCATTGATCTTCTTTGAGGAGAATCATGGAAATTCTTCAGTGCTTTCCACAAAGCCCAGAAATCATTTGCATCTGTATTGCAGACATCATTGCATGTCTTTAGGGACTTAAATACTTAAGTCTCTAAAGTTATCATCTGGGAGTAAATAAAAGAGAAGAACGATTATAGTCAAATGTCTACGACTAAATACATTTAATTCATCAGATTTTGTTCTTGGACTCCTTCAGTTTTTAGAAAACAGTACAAACAGCAATAAAAGACTCAATGATGAAAGTAAGGTATATCCTTGGAGGGCAAATTCAGACCAATCTCCTCACATTCTATGTCAAAAATTCAAGATGTTATAAATGGAAATTAGCAGTTAATATTTATTGAGCATCTGCTATATGCCAGATGTGATGCAGAATGTTCCACATACATGATGTCATGTAATCTTATTTTTAACAGTCCCACGAGTTAGTGTTATTAGCCTCCTTTTACAGCTCATAGCTCTGAAGCTCTGTAAGATCCTCAGTCATCTACTTAATAAGGCAGAAAAATGGACTAATATATTATTCTATGAAATTATCAAATGTGAAAGAAAAAATTCTTCTGATTAACCATTATTAATGAGAACCTCCTAATCCCATGCATTCCTTTCAATCAAGATTTTACCATCCTGTAGTATAGTATTCAAATGATGGAGATGCATTTGAAATTTAATTATTTTAAGTAATATTGATATAATCAGCATCAGAACTTTTAAACTGTGTCATTAATTCTTTATTCTAACTACATGAGTTCATAGAATGAGTCAGCTACCCCACCCTATTGAGAATTCATTCATTCAACACTCACTATGTGCCAGGCATGATGCTAGGCACCAAGATGCTAGAGATATGGCTATAGGAGAGAAAGAGAGACAGATCCTCCTTAGAAGAGCTACTTACAAACTTCAAACTTCCAGGGGAAAAGTTTGTTTTAATTCACTTCGAATATGTATATATATGTTTGCTTATCTTTGCAACAGCACTGTGAAGTGTTATCATTCCCCTTTTACACATTATGAAGGTAAGGACAATTGCATAAATTGCCAGAAGTTACCCAAATAGGACTTCCCTGGTAGCTCAGCTGGTAAAGAATCTGCCTGCAATGTAGGAGACCCCGGTTCGATTCCTGGGTCAGGAAGATCCCCTGGAGAAGGGACATTCTACCCACTCCAGTATTTATGGGCTTCCTTGGAGGCTCAGACGGTAAAGAATCCGCCTGCAATGTGGGAGACCTGGGTTCGATCCCTGAATTGGGAAGATCCCCTGGGGGAGAGCATGGCAATGCAGTCCAGTATTCTGGAGAATCCCCATGGACAGATGAGCCTGATGGGCTACAGTCCATGTGGTTGCCGAGAGTCGGACATGACTGAGTGACTAAGATAGTAAATGATAGGGCCAGGATTTGAACCCCAATCTCTCAGGCTTCAAAGCATATATTGTTTCCACTATAATATTCTATCTTCCATGGAACTTGTTTTGATCAGCCTGATATCACAGAAAGAAATAACAAGAAAAGTCTTAGAATAGTACACTAATCATATTGGACTCTGTGACTATTCAAGTGCAAGAAATACATTCATTTGTAAATTATATAAAAGTTAATCTTCTTTGAAAATAGTCTTGGTTATGATCTGAATGTTTTCTAGTGTTAGTGTTAGGTGCTCAGTTGTGTCCGACTCTTTGTGACCCCGTAGACTGAAGCTCGCCAGGCTTCTCTGCCCATGGCATTCTCCAGGCAACACTACTGGAGTGTGTTGCCACTTCCTTGTCCTGGTGATCTTCCCAACCCAGGAATTGAATCGGGGTCTCCCGCATTGTAGCTGGATTCTTTACAGTCTGAGCCAGATAGCAATTGGTCTTTGTTTCTTTAGTTCTGGTCATGGTAGGGATTTAATAGGACATGGGTAGGATGCAGCGAATGGTTGAGTTAAGACACAGAAGCAAGTTTTTATTTTTTCACTTAGTTACTCAGATGATGTAAAGGAAAATGTTTGACAAGTCCCAGAAGACATTTTAATGGAGATGTTCCAAGTGGAATCTACAAATGGTATTTGTTCCATGGGCTGAAAACAGCATAGAGATACTTTTCATTAAAAACAAGAATGTGAAGCCATTTTGTTAGCACCTTAACATTCATTTTACTGAAATTTGGTTGACCTTTAACTGACTGGATTCCAAATTTTTATTGACATTTTACAACAATTCCTTAAGAATTGTACAGCTATGGGCTACAGAAAAATTGAGAGTTAAGAGTGAGCCATAGCAAGCCAACTTGATTCCTCTTTTGATTGGATTAGAGGACCAGTAGATAAAAGACTTAGGAAAAATCACCTAACTTTGGATTTTTAACAAAGCTCTTGATTCCACATTTCATGAAGCTTTAATTGAAACACTTTAAATTCCAGGTGCTGCTGCCAGAGGAGTAAGAAACTATCTCTGTTCACCCCTGACTGAAACATATAAGACTTGGGAATAAAAAATGCCTTTTGCCATTTTATATTGTGTGGTAGCGACTGGTAAAGTGACCATGCTCTGAGATCATTTGAAGAGGATGGGATTAATACTACCCAAACCTGGATTGTAATTTCCCATCATTCCAACTACTAAATAACTCCCTTGCAAGTTTTATATCTTTGTTTCCTTTTCTGGTTTGCTTATAGTTTTCCTTTTTGGAAATCCTTATATTATTGTTGGCAGTGACTTTAACACCAGGATAGGTGGGCTACAATCCAGGGGGTCGCATAGAGTCAGACACAACTGAGTAACTAAGCACACACACACACATAGTCTAATGTTACATCTGCATCAATTCAACAATCCTTGCAATGAAAGAAAGGGAAAAAATGTCAAGAGATAATCTAAAAAATATGTGACCAAACTTTTCGAAGAAAGAGTAGGTCCATCCATAGCTGTATTTAAAGAGGGTCCTAGCTCTTTAGGCTTCCCAGGTGGTGCTAGTGGTAAAGAACCTGCCTCCTACTGCAGGAGATGTAAGAGACGCAGGTTCAATCCCTGGGTCAGGAAGATCCCCTGAGAAGGAAATGGCAATCCACTCCAGTATTCTTGCCTAGAGAATCCCATGGATAGAGGAGCCTGGAGGGGCTACAGTCCATAGGGCCACAAAGAGTTGGACATGACTGAAGCAACTTAGCACGTAGCACTATCTCTTTCAGGGAGGTGATAGCCATAATGTTATTTATGGTCATAAACGTTAATTTCCAAGAAACAGGAAGGATCTTACAAATGACAGAGCTGCAGCTCTTACAAAAGACAGAGTCTTATAAAACCCTGTATTTTAATTCTGTACTTATCAACAAGATCTGTAAAAATGGCAGAGGGCAACTAATTGGCTTTAAGGAATCCACCTGTTACTGCCAAACTTTTAAGATAGACACTTTTCCTCTAGTGGCTCATACAATAAAACCTAGAGACATCCCTGTCCTTAATGGAGTCTGGATTTGGCTTTCTTTTTCTTCTTTAGGGTTGAACCAGCTGCCCTTTGACCCTGCCAACAACAACGAGCCCCTGCAGTTTGGTAGTGCCAGTGGCCCTCTGGTCACAGAAGGCCTCATTGAGAATGGAGGGGAGTCAAGCAAGAAAAGAAAGAGAACAAATGCTCCTTCAGGTAAGCTAGGCAATAATCCATGCTCTTAGGCCAGTGCCACTGAGTCAACACTGTCCCAGAGCCTTGTATGTGGTGGGCACTGGTCTAGGATTTGTAGGAGCTATAGAAATGAGAAAGAGGCCCCTGCCCTCAAAGAATTCATGGTGGAATAGAGGGAGGAAAAAGCACATACTTAAATAACTCTAATCATAAAAGAGAGTATTGTCAGCACTGTGGTGAATGTGTAAAAGGGAAGCAAACCTATGGGAGCACAAACAGGGGATGAGTTTCAGTCAGCTTTGGGCATCATGGAACACTTCAAAGCAGACGTGGCATCTGTAGCTGGCCCTTGAATGCATAAGCTTAAGACAAGAAGAGATGAATAAAAAACATTCGATTTATGCAGAAAGAATTACATGAATGAATGATGTCACTGGACATCTTTCTTTGTATGTACAAGTAGTAGGAACCGTCACTTGTACTTCTCATATGGATAACTGCCTATATTTGCATCTCCCCACCCCACCCCTGTTTCCCCCAGTACACACCATGCCCACATGTGTTCCATGCCCTCATAGCTCTCTTAGAACAGCTGATGAACAGATTGTTCTAAATCCTGTATAACAGCTAACTGAATTTTTAGCCTCCCCTGCAATTACCCCCATTGTTCATGCTCTGTTGGCCTAGTCGCATGTTATATTTCTCCAAAACAAGTGGGGGGGAAAATGGGAGAACCAGATCTTCACTGATCACTTCAAATATTAAGTGATTAAATATTGAAATATTAATATAAATATTAAAGTAAGAGAAAATATTTTTAAAATTTCATCTCTTTGTTACTTGGCTAGTCATTTGAAAATAGTATCTGTAATCCATAGAGACTGATCTGAGATTTTAATATAGGCCTAATAGACATGTGCATGGGGTTTGGGGTTTTGTTTCATTCTGTTTTTTACTATTACTTTGACATCTGCCTTATAAAATGGAGCATGTTTACAAACATACAACATCATGCCTGACTCTTAGATCATAGGTCTTTCTGCTTATAAATCAAGATATTTGTTCAATACAAGTTTGGAAAACAAAAATACAGTAAATCATTAGCTATCTAGAGCCCTCAAGAAAAGTGTGATTTTTTTTGTTTTTCGTGTTTTTTGGAAAGGTGTAGTATACAGCTAAGGAAATGGCTTGAGTTGTAATCCTAGCTCTCTCTGTCTGTGGCTGCAGGTGGATTTCTTAACCTCTCTGACTTTCACTTTCTTCAACTGTAATGGTAAAAATGGCACTAAAACCTCTTAAGATTATTAATAGAGTTAAATGAAATTAGGTAAATTGTTTAGCTTGATATCTGCACACACTTCCTCCCTTAATAAATCCCTTCATAAATGTTGCTATTTTGTTATTATATGATAATATTACAAACTTCATTGTTTTAAACATCAATGCATTTCACATTTTTAGGTTAAACATTGTGAATACAAATTGTGTATGTGTAACATCTGTCTTTTTAAGTCATATATTCAACATAATCTAAACTTTGCTTGACCATTTAAATGCAAAATTCCAGTCATTAGTCATTGTACTGTGATGGATATGAGTTTGAGTAAGCTCTGGGAGTTGGTGATGGACAGGGAAGCCTGGCGTGCTACAGTCCATGGGGTTGCAAAGAGTCAGACACGACTGAGTGACTGAACTGAACTCTGCTGCAATACTCTATTATACTTTTCTGGGTTTACTAAGGAATATAGACCTTTTAACTTTAAGCTGTCCTAGACTGTAGTGGCTTTTTAGTTATTACAACCACATCAGCCCCATTTTATCCACGTCCTGTCTCCTTTCTGCAGCCTGCACTCATCTCTAGTTTCTCTAACTGTCCCTTCTGTAACAGCCCCTTTTCTCCTTTTAATCAGTTACAAACTTAAAAAAAAAAAAAGAAAAAAAAAACAAGCAAGATCTCCAGGTCAGTGTTTTAAATGAATATGTTAAGTAAGAGTTAAATCAGCTGTGAGAGAACCTGCTATGGAGAGAGATGCATGATTTAGGGCATCAACTTTAAAACATCTATTTTGGCTGTTCTGACGCCTTTTTTCATCACCTAGTTTTTCCACTGTGTTCGTGGTGAGTGATGTACTAGTTTAGAATAATACCTCCAGAACATTGGTTAGCTCATGAGGGTGGAGAAAAGGGGCATGTATTAATCTGAATTGTGTGAACTGACTTTTAAAGAATTGCAGTTTTATTCCTAATGAGCATACTCAGTGAGAGCAAAGTAACTGTTGCAGATATAGGATTTTAGCAGTAGATTATGTTAATCTATAATTAGCAGAATCAATTTGCATTCAAATAATGAATATGCATAAGCTCTTAAAAAACAGTATGTTCTTAAAAATAGGTGAACTAGGCCCCTGGCAGGCTCTATTATCTCCCTTGTAATCTTTTTCACACTATTTCCTTAGTGAACCCTTTCTTTGTAAGTATAATAGTACAGTGGTAAGTCCAGCCCAGGTTAAATTACCACAAATTCTAAATTAGTGTAGTCCAAATTAATGAGATTTTACTATACAAGGAGTCTCATAATTGTTCAGCTGGCAATCTTATGGTATTATAAATGAGCAGATTGTTTTATAAGGGTATTGTCTTCCTATGCAGTTCTGCCGGAGCCAGCCGGCAAAGTCGATCAGGTCCCGAGTATGTGCAAGACGCGGCTGAGAAAGAATACTACAGCTAAGATGGGGTCGAGAGGATCAGACACGTCTCCACAAAGGGAAGCGGTCTGACCATGACTTTATTCAGCATCTTATATTTATACAGGAGAGCAAGAGAAAAACAAGACAGTTAACATTTTTCTTGGCTCACCTCTACATCTTACGAAAAGTCACAAGAAATCTTGAGAGCATGGGAATGGCACCCTGTTATTATTTCTTACACCAGATAACATTTCCTTGTGAGTGAGAAGTTTGTCCAGAACTCCAGGTGTCTGAAGTTAATAGTCGCCTAATCTCTGGGGTGGCGGGACAGAGAGCTATGCTTGCAAGCAAACCCTCAAGGACTGAGGCAGCTCCCAGGGCTGTGTCCTTTAGATAAAGGACCCCGTTCTCATGGGCAGCTCCCCGCACAGTTCTAGACAAAAGGAAGAGGGAATATATTTTGTGAGTAGGAACTTCCTGCTTCTTTTATCACCATTGCCTGCATCCTAGCAAGAAGGAAAGCCAGGGGCTACCAGCCATTTCAGTTCTAAGCTGAGATACTCATGCAGCCATTACATTGCTCAACCCTGTGACCTCTTTGAATCAAAACTCTCTCTCTCCCTCTCTATCACAACACATGATGGAGAGTTCCGTGCCTGCAGCTCTGGTTCCTCACTGTACATTCTATTCTTCCTTTCCCACCCCTCATACCTCACCCTTTTCTACAAACTGCCTCTCCCTTTTTATACTAGAATTGATCTCTTAAAGGTCCCCAGCAACCTCCAGATTGTCACAGTCAGTGGCCCTTTGACAGGTCTCAGCCACCTTGACCTGTTTGCTTCATTTCATGCTGTTAAAACTTCACCTTGCTTGAATTCTTTCTACTTCTGCTTTCCTTCGCAATACACTTTGCAGATTCCTCTTCCTTTTCCGACTCTTTCAAGCATTCTTTCTCCTTTTCTTCCTGCCTCTGCTTTAAGTGAGTATACTATTATCCACGGGCTTCCCTCATGGCTCAGATGGTAAAGAATCCACCTGCAATGCAGGAGACCCAGGTTTGATCCCGGGGTGGAGAAGATACCAGTCCAGTATTCTTGCTTGGAGAATCCCATGAACAGAGGAGCCTGGCGGGCTACAGTCCATGGGGTTGCAAAGAGTCAGACACGACTGAGCAACTAAGTATGCATGCGCTATTATACACATTTATAGGTAAAGAAATAAAGGATGAATAAACTTTCCTAAGAATGAGCATTTAGCAAGTGGTTTGACTAGACCTGCAACTCCAAAGCTTTTCTCTAACTACTTTCCCAGAAGTACTGTGTCTGTAGATATTAGGAGTCTGGGTCTGTTATTAAAATGCATAGTAAGCATTGGTGGCACACTAGGGAAAGCTGTGTTTGAGAGTAAGGTGAGCAGCACTTGGCTTTGATATCTCTAGGATCCCTTCAAAGGTGGAGATCCCATTGTCCCTTCTTTTCAGCTACTCCCCCAACAAGTTTTCTATTTCCACCAAGGTTGTCTGCTACCTTTCTCCAAATAGGCAATGGGCCTGCCTACTTTGGGACCTTGCTCACGCCATTTACTTTGCCTGGCATGCTTGTCGTCTTCTTTCACATGTCAAAATCGTGTCCAAGGGACAGCACCTATTACAAGTCACACCTTCTCCAGGAAGCCTTCTGGAGCATCCTAGTTAGAATTATTCACTTATACCTCTGAAACTCCTTGGTCATTATATGCACATGAATCACTTGCTACTGATTATAGACCACCTTGAACTATTGGCTATCTGTTCACACTAATGTATCTTAACTTTTCAACTCAGTCATCAGCCCCTGATTGGAAGGGCCCCTGTGCCATATGTTTTTTGGCAGAGATACAGTCTTGCATTGGAGAAGGCGATGGCACCCCACTCCAGTGTTCTTGCCTGGAGAATCTCATGGGCAGAGGAGCTTGGTAGGCTGCAGTCCATGGGGTCGCCAAGAGTTGGACACGACTGAGTGACTTCACTTTCCCTTTTCACTTTCATGCATTGGAGAAGGCGATGGCACCCCACTCCAGTGTTCTTGCCTGGAGAATCCCAGGGACGGGGGAGCCTGGTGGGCTGCTGGCTATGGGGTCGCACAGAGTCGGACATGACTGACGCGACTTAGCAGAAGCAGCAGCAGTCTTGCATACAATAGATGTTAAAGAAATGTTTGTTGACTGATCACATATCTGGCAGAAGAATTACTTTCCCTTTGCCTTAATATTCCGTTATTCTCTTGTCACTCACATGGTAGACCTGTGCACAAGCTAGGCACTCAGTATCTAATGTTGATTAACTAACTGCCTCACTCATCCCTAAAGGTCAGACTCCAGACATTCATGAGATTACATCCCTAGAGCAACCACACATTGAATCTGTGTGCTTGTGAAACAGATACCAACCCTAATGGAATCTTTTCCTCTTAACTGGATGAAATTTCACGTGTGCCCAAGGGAAACTGACAGCTGGAATTGGGTGTCCTGTCCCAACTCCTCTGTGAAGTAGATCCATAACCTGAATTATATATTAGTGTGTATTTGGCCATAAACTCTTTCTATGTGGATCTGGCTGCTTTGCACTCTTAAGGTGAGTTCAGAACTCTTCAGTGTGTTTGCTCTCAAATTTTACCTTTTCCCCATGGAAATGTTTCCTGGTGATTCTGCAGCTGCACAGATTTTCTAAGATTGTGGTGAGTCCGCTTATTCACATGGTTCTCTATGGCCAAAGAGTTAGAAACATTTTAAACCCTTGTCAAATCGTAGTGCCAAGTTCCTATCCAGGAGATACCAGCTGTCTCGTGGTTTGAGATCCACCTGGATTTGTAGAAGCAGAAATACCAACCCTTTTCGCAAATGCTTCCACTGAAGTGGAAGAATCTATGAGTCAGCAAGGCCAACCAGATGGTGACTAAAATAAAATGCACTGTTTTAAGCACCAACATCACAATACACTGGCATTCTAATAAGATGCCAGCTCATTGAAAGAGTGGGCAACTAATTCGGGGATAATTATGATACCAGAATGATCATCCAGATGTGGACATAGTCCTGCCTCTATTGCCTTCCCTCATAGTTCTGTATTGAAAGATAAGTTTGCGTTTAATTATGTGATGCCTAATACTGGCAAAAATAAGCAATTTTGCCAAAGTTCATGTGAATAATGAATAGCTCAGTATGAAAAGAAGAGCCTTCAACCATTTTCCATTTGCAATAATGATTGAACCCTAAGAGTACAAGTTTTCCAGGAAGACCCTTGAGTTCAATGATAATTTGCATCGATATTGTGATTCTTTCTCTTAATATATTTTCATATTCATTTCACTTTCCAGATGAGGTGCCAATAACCAGAGAGGAGACATAACTTTGACTGAGATGGAGTGGCATCACCAGGAATGTTAGGATATTCTAAGGACCTCCAGACAGTTTCTAAACTGGATCATAGACTCCTAACTCAGTTTTCACGGTTTCCTTTAGAATTCCTAGAAGTCAGAATGAGACTTGACAATATAAAAGACAGTGAGCAGTTCCAGCACTGCCAAGACTAAATTAACAAGGAGGAGAGGTTCAGTCAGACATAAAGAAGAACTATGTTGGAATGAGTTATCAGAGGAAGTTGTTTAAGCCTGCTTGGAAAAGAAATATAAAAATGGGATCAACACTCATCTGCCTGAGAGTGCTTTTGTTCCTTTCTTACCTAGAAGAGGGGCAATGAACCAGGGAACTTTTTAATGACACTTTCAGCCCTTTGATTTACCTCAGCCTCACAAGGCTAAGACTTTTATTTCATATGTACTTTGAAGTCCACAAGTGAAAGCATTGATTGTTTTTAAAGAGAGAAAATGCCACCATTTTATATCTTGGTGTGTGGTATTTCTAGCATGTCAGCTGAATTATTATATTGCCAAAGGCAAGAAGAGCTTATTGTTCCTTGAGATGGAATTAAAATAAGAAAAAGAATAGACTAATAGCCCTACTCAATCTCTTTAGTCCTTTGGATGTTTTTATCTGGTTACAGTTTCAAAAAATAAAGCCCTATCTTGATAACTAGAGGATCAAAAAGTAAGCTGTCTTCTTTCTCAGTTCTGATAGAAACTCAGTCTGAAATTTTTCATCTTCAAGGACTGTCAGGAGGAGGGGAGATTGAGCATGGCACAGAAGACGCAAGATAGAAAAATGCAAACACACCTCTCTTAACTTGCTCCAACCATCTGAATAGCTTTGGAATGATTTTGTGACTTCTTGTACCTCCTAAGTTCTCTCACAGACCTGAAGTATGAGTCAGCCTCATGTGTTGGTAATATAGACGCTAATGATATAGGTGTTGAGTCATAGTATTTCAGAGTTGAAGGCAATCTTGTCTAACTCCATCATTTTCACAAATGAAGAAACTGAAAGCCAGCCAGAGAAGGGACTTTTCTAAAGTCATGTGATTAATTATGAATAGTAGCAGAACCAGAACTGCTTATTACCAGACCTTTATAATCATTTCAAGTTGGCTAGGACTATGGCATGTGATTGATTCATTTGTATTGAAGCAAGTTTATCTGTGACCTAGAGGAGCTGCCTTCCTCCATGCTAGTAGTATCAATATTGCATGATTTGTAGCAAGCTAACGCAGTGGTATATAGGTCCCATATCTGTTCTGTCTGCCACACAGGGAAGGGCCCTTTGATCTCAAACTAGAAAAATAGTTTGAATCTGGGAAACACCTATGAGGAAATTGCTTTTGTAGAGCTACAAGTCCAGCAGCTCAGCAAATCACAGAAGCAGCTCTTTGTGATACCTGCTTACTTGGCAGGAAACAGTTTGTTTCCCCCATCCCAGCCTACCCTACAGCCACTACATCCAAATAGGAAAAAATTTCATAATGGTGTTTTGTCTGTTATTTAAGCTTTGTCGCATAATTTTGTCTAGAGGATCTCTTTCAATTTCTCGATTTTGAGGGTAAAGACTTGTCTGATAAAAATCGGTTTTAGGTCAGTAAAATCCAATTTCACAGTAAAAGGATTCTTGGATTTGGAAAGGTTGTTTCTCTCCTGTTAGCTTAGTAAAGTCATCAAAGCAAGTGTTGTTCTTGACTTTGAGGTTTATTTGGGCCTCTGTGGCCTCACTGGCCTCAGAGAGAAATAAGCATACTTAGACATGTTATAGGAGAAGGCAATGGCACCCCACTCCAGTACTTTTGCCTGGAAAATCCCATGGACGGAGGAGCCTGGTGGGCTGCAGTCCATGGGGTTGCTAGAGTTGGACACGACTGAGCGACTTCACTTTCACTTTTCACTTTCATGCATTGGAGAAGGAAATGGCAACCCACTCCAGTGTTCTTGCCTGGAGAATCCCAGGGACAGGGGAGCCTGGTAGGCTGCTGTCTATGGGGTCGCACAGAGTCGGACACGACTGAAGCGACTTAGCAGCAGCAGCAGCAGCAGACATGTTATATGAAGAATACTGCAGACTGTGAGTTTGGTACTCGATTTGCCACTTGCAACTCTTTGGACCCAGGGCAAATCACAGAAGCCTTTTCCAGTTGCTACTTCTGCTAAATGGGAAAAGTGTTTTGAAAACTATCAGATACTACTTGTATAGTTACTACTACTGCTGCTTGTCGAGTCTGCGAGTGTGAGTGCTCTTCTCCTTTCAATTCTGAGTCAAACTGAGAGCAAATACAAAAAGCCACTTGAGGAACAAAATACAGTATCAACTTTATTATAAGTAAAACTATAAGAACATGACTTGGCCTAAGGCCTAATGAAGCTTCCTGCCATCTCCTGCTCCAAATCTCTACATTGATACTCACCGATAGGGAAGATTGAGTCAGCAGAACAGACCATTTACCTTATCATTGTCATTGAGCGTGATGCCCTAGGTCACAATTCAGTGGAAGCTAGAAATTAAGAGCAAGATGGGCCTCTGGGCCTGCCAACTGGAAAACAGTGCCTGTGCCCTAACTGAGTGCTGCTCACTTTAGAAGAGAGAAAGGGTCATGTTCAACTTGAGGACATTTTGACCCAAGAGCCAGAATGAAGAGGTTAAACCAGAAATGAGCACTTATTTTTATTCTAATCTTACTAATCAGATAAGTGGATGTTCCTCCTGTGCCAAAGAGCAAGCAAGGGTGGAGAGAAAACCCAGAGAAGTTTCTATAGTACTGTCTGTCCTCTCTCACAAGTAGAATGGATGTTCTCTCCTCCCCATGGAATGATGCCAAGTGTGATGAGAACCTCCACCATCCCAACATTGCTGTTTATTTGCAGATAAATATGACTTTGGATTTTTCTATTTTCAGAATTCTTTTTAACAAAGGGAAACTAGCAATGACAGACCATTTCAAGGTACAAAAAACATGGTTGTTCTAGCACCATGTGTTATATTTAGATTTTTACTTCTCCATGTATAAAGTCAAGACAAATTCCAGATGGAATTCAACTTTCTATCATCTGATTTGGCCTCAGAGTAGTACCTTACAGGGAGGAGATTTCGTTTTCATGACTTTCAAACACAGACACCTTTGCTGCCATTTTAGCATTGTCATTTCACATGTGATTGCAGATTCTACATGCCTTCCTTTCCCTTCCATGACACCAGAGTGTAATACTTAAATACTTTATTACTACTACTACCAGTGTGCCAGACGCTGTTCTAAGTGTTTCAAATGTGTTAAATAATTTTACTTTCATGGCAACTCTATGATTATCCCCATTTTACTGACAAAGAAACAAATACAGAGAAGTTAAGTAATTTGTGCAAATAGTAAAGAAGTAGAGGAGATATGGCCCAAACCCAGACAGGATAGCTCTAAAGTTATTGTCAAAAATCAATTGAGTCAGAATGGAAATTGAGGAAGAGCCAGGCATCAATGTTTTTTAAAGGCATTGCAAATGATTTCATTATGCAGCCAGGCTTAAGGACCCGTTCAGCTACCCATACTGCATCTGAGCAACTAGATGTACTTAGGCCACTATGGTTCAGAATGATGGCCATTTGTAGTGCAGCAGTCCTTACTTTTCCATGGAGATATGTTCCAAGATCCCCCAGTTGATGCCTGAAACTGGGGATAGTAGCGATCCCTACATATACTGTATTTTTTCCCTATACATGCATCCTATGATAAAGTTTAATTTATAAATTAGGCACAGTAGGAGAATATCCAAATTGCCAGGATAACTACTCTTGTACTTTGCAGCCACTATTAAGTAAAGTAGGGGTTGCTGCTGCCGCTAAGTCTCTTCAGTCGTGTCTGACTCTGTGCGACCCCATAGACGGCAGCCCACCAGGCTCCCCTGTCCCTGGTATTCTCCAGGCAAGAACACTGGATGGATTGCCATTTCCTTCTCCAATTCATGAAAGTGAAAAGAGAAAGTGAAGTCGCTTAGTCGTGTCCGACCCTCAGCGACCCCATGGACTGCAGCCTTCCAGGCTCCTCCATCCATGGAATTTTCCAGGCAAGAGTACTGGAGTGGGGTGCCATTGTCTTCTCCGAAAGTAAGGGTTACCTGAACACAAATACTACTGATACCACAGCAGTTGACTCAATAACCTAGGTGGCTACTAAGTGACTTACAAGAGGGATACATTGGACAAAAGGATGATTCGTGTGGCAGGACAGTGGGGGATTTGATCATGCTACTCAGAACAGCATGCCACTTAAAACTTATGGATTGTTTATTTCTAGAATGTTCCATTGAATATTTTTGGACCAAATTTGACCCTGGGTAACTGAAACCGCAGAGAGCAAAACCATGGATACTATATTCTATGATAAAGAATGTCTAACATCTTATGTCAAGAACTGAAGTAACGGTGAAGCAGTATACCAGAAGGTGACAAAGTAATTGTGTATATGTTGACCATTCTAGGTATTTCAACACAGAAAGAAGTAACCACCTAATTTGTAGTTTTCTTTTTCTCTGCTCCATTTCCTGATATCCATTTTACTACCTATTGAAATAAAAGTCCATGATGATGAAATTTCCTCAAAAGGATTGGGAGACAGTCTTGATTTTGTTTTCCTATCTCAATTTCCCTGATAATAGGAGCTATTTAGTTTAAACCATGCAGGCTGTGGTATTTCCATTGAGCAATTGCTTGTGTAATAGAATTAACTTTAAAATATTTTGCTTCTCCTACATTTGAATTTTAAGCAAAAGCAGCTTTCATGTGTAAGCTGTTTTATGGGATGTGGTAAGTGAGGGTTGAGAAGAGTGACACAGAAAACCATTAGATGTCCAACTGCTCAAATGGAATGTGCTATTTTTCAGGGGAGAGAGGTTTCAGCAAGTGGCATTCCCTAGCTCCAGTCCCTTTCTTCTGCATATTTGATTCAATAACAATACAGGAGCAGCAGGTTTTATGAAATATTGATTGTATGCCAACCTCTATAACCAAGTGTTTTACATATATAAATTCAAGCAAACTTCATAACAAATCTGTAAAATAGATACCATTTTCTCCTTTGTTTATAGATAAGAAAACTGAGGCTTAGAAAACTTATGAAACTTTTTCAGGCTACAGTTAGTATATAGTAGTTCAGTTCAGTCACTCAGTTGCGTCCGACTGTTTGCGACCCCATGAACCGCAGCATGCCAGGCCTCCCTGTCCATCACCAACTCCCGGAGTCTACCCAAACCCATGTCCATTGAGTCGGTGATGCCATCCAACCATCTTATCCTCTGTCATCCCCTTCTCCTCCTGTCCTCAATCTTTCCCAGCATCAGGGTGTTTTCCAATGAGTCAGCTTTTTGCATCAGGTGGCCAAAGTATTGGAGTTTCAGCTTCAACATCAGTCCTTCCAATGAAGACCCAGGACTGATCTCCTTTAGGATGGACTGGTTGGATCTCCTTGCAGTCCAAGGGACCCTCAAGAGTCTTCTCCAACACCATAGTTCAAAAGCATCAATTCTTTGGCTCTCAGCTTTCTTTATAGTCCAACTCTCACATCCATACATGACCACTGGAAAAACCATAGCCTTGACTAGATGGGCCTTTGTTGACAAAGTAATGTCTCTGCTTTGTAATATGCTGTCTAGGTTGGTCATAACTTTCCTTCCAAGGAGTAAGCGTCTTTTAATTTCATGGCTGCAGTCATCATCTGCAGTGATTTTGGAGCCCAGAAAAATAAAAGTCAGCCACTGTTTCCACTGTTTCCCCATCTATTTGCCATGAAGTGATGGGACCGGATGCCATGATCTTAGTTTTCTGAACTCAGTTGAGCTTAAGCCAACTTTTTCACTCTCCTCTTTCACTTTCATCAAGAGGCTCTTTAGTTCTTCTTCACTTTCTGCCATAAGGGTGGTGTCATCTGCATATGTACAACAGTACATAAAAAGAGGGAGGCAGGATATAATCGTGGTTAAGAGTACATGCTCAGAATCCTGGCTCTGACATTAGGCAAATTATTGAAGCTCTTTGGGCCTCAGTTTCTTCACCTATAAAATAGAAGTCTTAATACCAAGTGCACAGGTTGTTTGGGGATTAAATGACAAGGTGATGAAACAGTGCTTAGTACATGGTGTTCTTTTGTTCAATGAATATTTATTGAGTCTTAAGTGTGAACCATCATGGTAGGTATTAAAAGTACAGCTGTAAATAAGACAAATTCCAACCCTGGCCTTGTGATGTTCACCATCTAGTAAGGAAGACACTCATTAAGCAAATAATTACACAAATAATTACTTGTAATTATGCTGAGTGCTATCAAAGAGTGACTGCTTATAGTGAATACTCGGTAAATAAGAGCAAACATTTACTAAGTGGCTATTATATGTTGGGCACTAAGCCAGGAAGAAATTGAGTACAAGTGCATAATTGGATGAAGAGTAAAGGCATTTTCATGGAATTTTATTTCAGAGCAGGGTAAGGTTAATGAAGGTTAACTTCATTCCTCTGGCCAATCAAGGAAGCTTTGGAGGGATGGAGGCAAAATTTTGGAAGATGCTTGGTTGAGTTCCCTGGGAAGAAGAGAGATCAAATTAAGAATGTGTCTTCTTTCCCCAAAATGAGTTTCTAGAGATCATGCAAATCATCTAATGTGAGGGGCATCCCCAGCATGAGTAGCCTTTGTATCTGTCAAGATAGAGATTTTAAGAGGCTTGTGTAACAAGGAACAAGGCTTTCCCTCTGAAATGAATGCCAAGTGCTGAATTTGCTTCAGAACTTGGCATGAAGTCTGAGCAGGCAACGAGTCATAACTACGTACTGTTGTCAGATGCTGATTTAAATATCATTCCATACAAATATAGTGGTTCTGCTGGCAAGCTGTTTTCTAATCTGGCCTTTTTTTTTTATTCCTCTCCATAATTACCCTGATCTAGGATGAACAGCCCGAGAAACATTGACTAATGCATCCTAAATTATCTCAGCAGGGTAACCACAAGATTTTAGCTTCTTTTGATTTTGTGCCAGGTCTCTGTTAAACAGTTTTTAAACCAACGTTAGGTGTGTACAGAGAGGTCTATAGATCTTCCAGGCTGGGCTTTCCAACAATTAAGACTGTTGTCCTTTGCTTTTGTGGTGCCACTCTGTGGCATAGCCTACAGGGAGGGAGGTGCTTTATATTTTTTGTTCTCCTGTCAAACAGCCAGTCATTTGTAGAGTTCTGTGTTGAAGCTCTGACTGCTGAGACATGTTTTCTAAAGGTAGCTAAGAAACTTGATTCTCTGCCTTTACTCTGGGCCCCTAGCAGACAATGTTAAGCGTGACTTGGGACTCGACACTTCAGTAAAAGCCTGTTCTTTGTGCATGGAACATATAGTAATAGAAGCAGGTCCCAGAACTAGTCTCATTTACAGATGAGGTAATGGAGATTCAGAGGCTCAGTGGCTTGCCCAAGATGAGACAGCCAGCAAGCTATTCAAACCCAGATTTTCCGATGAGTCCTGTGCACTTTGCACCATGCCCCACTGGTTTCTAAGGTTTCTGAAGAAGGCAGTGACGTGATTTGAGCTGTTCTTTCAAAAGATACTCTGACCAAAGTGTTTTTATTATAGATTTTAAAGGGGGCAGAACCAGAAAGGCAAGTTTGAAGACTTTTGAATCATCCCAGGGAAGTGAACTATGGGCCTGAATCCGTGTTATGGGAGTAGGAATAGAGAAGAGGGGATAGATAAAAGAAACTTAATGGAGGTAAATCATCCTGAACTGTTATGGCTCAAAAAGCCATAAAACCTAGAAATGAAAAAGAGATGAAAATCATTGGGCCCAGTTCTTTATCTTTCTGCAAAATATAATTAACCCCACCTTGACAGACGCTTGTGTGTGTGCTCAGCTTTGTCTGACTCTTTGCAACCCTATGGCCTATAGCTCACCAGGCTCCTCTGTCCTTGGGATTCCAAAGGCAAGAATACTGGACTTGGTTGCCATTCCCTTCTCCAAGGGATCTTCCCAACTCAGGGATTGAATCCAGGTCTCCTGCATTGGCAGGTGAATTCTTTACCACTGTGCCACCTGGGAAGCTCTGCCATTTAGCCTAAGTGACTTGCCCAAAGTCCTAAATTAGTTTGGGCAGAAAGGAACTGGAGCTCAGAACTCCTTCTTCCTAGTATAGTATTCTTCCCACTAAAGCACAGGGTCTGTCAAATCTGTTTTTTAGTTTGTTAATTTTTTAAAAAACATTTTATTGACATGCATAAAAATACAAAATCATTCGTGTATACCAGTGAACTTCCACAAAAGCACACCTAATGTAACCAGCACCTAAGACAAAGCACAGACCATTTCTGACACCCTAGAAGGCCCTGGTGCCCTTTCGAAATCACTTACTTCCCCACCAAGGATGGTTTCTGCCCTGACTTGTGCTCTCTCTTTATAATAACCACCTGGTGGGCTGTGTTAGATTGGGAAATTTACTACTGGGATCCTCTTGTTCATAGATATTTAGATTATTCCTATCTTTTGGCTGCCACAGAAAGGCTGCAAAGACATCCATGAGCATGCTAGTTTCTACATATGCTGGTGCTGCTGCTAAGTCGCTTCAGTCGTGTCCGACTTTGTGTGACCCCATAGACAGAAGTCCACTAGGCTCCCCCATCCCTGGGATTCTCCAGGCAAGAACACTGGAGTGGGTTGCCATTTCCTTCTCCAATGCATGAAAGTGAAGTCGCTCAGTAATGTCCAACTCTTAGCGACCTCATGGACTGCAGCCCACCAGGCCCCTCTGTCCATGGGATTTTCCAGGCAAGAGTACTGGAGTGGGGTGCCATTGCCTTCTCCGAGTTTCTACATATGAGCAAGTGTTACTCTAGAGTCTAAGAAACCGGATTGCAGAATTGAAGTGTTATGGGCTTTGTACATTTTAATAGCTTCTATAAAGGCCTCACCAAGTCAACACATCAGTGCTGCATCCAGTGTTGAGAGGGTCATTCTTTGTCTTCTTGCTGCCACACAGTATCTTTAAACATTTGACTTTTTGCCCATTAGACAAGCAATGAATTGTAGCTCTTTATTGCTTTAACTTGCATTTCTCTAACAAATAGTGGGTTTGAGATTCTTTTTTCAATGTTTTCTAATCCTTTATGTTTCTTGTGTATATCACTTGTGATATCCTCTGCTCATTTTTCTATGGTTATTTATCTTTTTGGACATGTAAGGTTCTTTTTATGTCATGGAAATTCATCTTTTTCTGTTAAATATGTTCTGGATGTTTCCCCATCTATTTTAACACTGTTTATGCTGTGTTCATTCACATCAAATCTATTTTTTAGTTATATCCCTCTTGTGGATTCTCTTGTCATTCCTGCAAGTATGGAAAAACCACACACTTTGGATTTTTTAGAGCAGCCCCACTGTTACATGTTTTAATCCCATTGTCCTCAAAACTATAAGAGCATATTTCAAATCATGCTTTCTCAATTACAGAGGCAGAAAAATCAGTCATCCCACCTATAGTTGTTGGCAATGAAGTTCTTGATCTGTTTTCCAGACAAGATCCAGGTGCTCTTTGAGGGAAAAAATAGGGTAGCAGGACACACCTGTCTTTAAGCTGTGGAATCTGGTATGCACTAAAGGGAATGTGAATATGGTGTAAACACTGGTCATTCTCAGCCTCATGTCCCAGCTGTCTTCTGCTATGGCACTCAGACAGCTTAGGCACTTTGGAATGTTTGGTTGCTACTTAAAAGTGTTTGGTTACACAGCAGGAGGTCTGGAAAAATTCTGTCTGGTGTCTATAAAGGGAAATGGAACTTCTTCTGGCGCATGAAAAGATCTCTTAAACTCCTGTCCATATTCGTTAGGTCTATAAAAATTTGTTGTATCTAAGAAATAGAAAGTTTTGATAATCAAAGTTTTTGAAATGTTGGGATAGAATTTAGCCTATTTATATAGCCAGTTTAAACACATTCTCAGCAATAAACAATTACAAGCAAATAATATGCTAGTATATTTATTCAGCAAGTATTTAATGGATGCCTACTGTGTGTCAGGTGATACTGGATGGAAGGGTAGATGAAAATGCTGATTTCCAACAGAAACAGAAAGATGAATAAGATGAAAGGTGAATAAGGCTCTCACCCACAAGGTGCCTACAGTCTGGTAAATAGAATGTATTCTCTTGCATTGATGAAAAACACATCTCTAGGAATTCTAAAGGGACCATGTTGGTTAGTTTTTAGTTAGAGTTACTGAGCTTGCTTAAAAGCGATAAAATTGAATTCACCCTCATTTACTCAGTAACAGTGCCTGTTTCCTGTGTTTTCCTCTCAGAAGCCCCATTATTATACTCTCTTTTCAGAGAAAGCTGGTATGAGCATTCAAGTAAGCAAAAAATAGGCCCTCTCTCTTGCCAAAAGTTTGCTTTTTCCAAGTGTCATTGACACCTTTAGGCTATGAAATGGTAAAAATAATCTTGGTTTAGATTGATAGGTATTTAGATGGTAGCAATAAGCGAAAACAATGAGATGGGGGCCTCAAGCCTTCTTAAGCCCTAAATGTCTTAAGGAATGACACATTTTTCACTGGTAAGTGTTCAGGGGTGATAATTGGCTTCCCATTGTACACTGAACATGGCTTGAGAAGAAAATGCTTCCCCTCGATTATGAAATAGTGTTTGGTATTGTACTTTTAAAATTAATTCAGTAAACATTTGCTCTGATAATTAGACTGCATGGAGCTTCATGCTGAGGGTACATTTTCATTTGTGTGTGCAATTTAAAAGTTTCTTAAGACCATAGGTTGCTTAAAAACTGACTATGGATATCAGACTGATCCTTTTTTGCCTTCTCTAACCTATCCTCTCCCCTCCATCTAAACCTTGAACTTTCAACCCAGTGGGGAAGTTCTAAAGCATCAGAACTTTGAGGACAGCTCTGTGATTTTGAATTTCATCTCTCTGCACCCTGCCCTACCCACAACCTTCATACTCACACCATTTCTCACAACTGTTCTTTGAAAGGATCAGGGTGCCTTTGCTTCCAGGAGAGCTCAGGAGTTATTTTTGCAAGTTAGCAGCAGCCCAGTAATTCTATCTCCTTTCCTATGGAACAGGTGCTCAAGTCTTTCAAATTTCTTTGACCACTCTGGGTAAGTTTTCTTCCAAGACAAGAATATGTGACCCTGGGCATCTGCAGAAGGGCCAAACAACTTCTGCAGGGGGTATCCACTGTTATACTGAAAGCTTAGTTGGGAATAAGAAAAGAATCAGAGCACGCAGTGAGGTACTGGGAAGAATGAATGGGAGAGGTGAAAGAGATCATTATATAGATCATCTAGATCTAGTCTTTCCTTTACAACACTACCCCAAACCCTACCTCAAACCACTAAGTAGCTAGTACAGAGCTAAATATATAATTCACTGTCTGTGATATTTACTGACTTTGATAACATCCTTATGAGATTGGAGGGCAAGAGCCAGTATCGATTACTGCTTAAAACCCTGGGCTCTGGATTCTTGGGCTTAGAGCTGCCATAAACTAGTCTATGATTTTGAACAAGTAACTAAGTTCTCTAAGCCATAGTTCCCTTAATCTGTAAAACAGAGCAAACATTACCTACCTCATAGGATGACTTTGTGGATTACATGAAATCATTGATATTAAATTGCTTATGGTGGTGACTGCATGGAATAAGGAATCTAAAATTTTTACAAATAGAGAGCTCAGAAATAAGCCCATGTATGTATGGAGTTCTGATATATAAAAGAAGAAGCATGACAATTCAGTGGGAAATGTAGAGACTGTTTAATAAATGAAGCTGGAAAATAGTTATTCATATGGAAAAAGATGAAAATAAATCTTATACCATTTACAGGATTAATTGAGTATAAATTTCAAAAACAAAATTTTAAACTCCTAGTAGAAAATGCCAGTGAATATCTTCCAAACTTTGGAATAGAGAAAGGCTCAGAAATAATATGCCTTAAAGTGTGAAATAAGACAAGTTACAAACTGGGAGAAAATATTCGCAAAACACAACTAACAAAGAAATACTATCAACAATATATAAAGGAGCTATAAACATTAAGAAAGCGCTAGTAGTCCCATAGGAAAATGGACAAAGACATGCTCTTTTTTTCACAAAAAACTGCAGTACAGAAGGCCAATTAACTTATGAGGAGATTCTACATCATATTAAGTAGGAAAAGGAAAATCAACTCACAAAAAGATACTGTTTTGTATCCAGTTGGTTGGCAAAAAAGTAAAAGGTGATAATACCAAGGAACCTTTCTCATCTATGGTTCCTGAAGAGAATAAAGGACTAATGCCCTAAACTAACCATTGCATGTAAAGAATTAACTCCTCTCCTTTGTATCTAGAGGGGTATGATTTATGTACTGTCCTTGAGAAAATTGAGATTGTTTTCTTATTCTGTGATTTAGATGAGGAACCCTGAGAAAGACAAGTATTAGAGAAGATGCAGAGTCGCATTTTTTATATATTACAAGTAGGAATATATATATACATATATATGTGTCTATATATGTACATATATAAATTGCTGCAAGCACTTTGGGTTGCATGTTGACATTATCTCCTGAAGTTGAACATTCATCTACCCTGTGACCCCAAAATTCTACTCCTTAGATACATATCTAAGAGAACCTTACTTATGTATAACAGGAGACACAGCTATGGTTATAACAACATAGTTCACAATACAAAAATCCAGAAACAACCTAAATTTCATCACTATTAATAATAGACTAATGAACTATGGTATATTCATACAGTAGAATATTATGCAATATTCAGAACAAATGAACTATGGCCATGCAAAAAATATGGACTAATCTCAGCAATATGATAATGGATAAAAAAGTAAACCCTAAAATATTATATATACCATACTGTATGTTATAAATTATTAAAAATTAAGTTTTATATTACATGTACATATAATAAAACTAATTTTAGAAGGCAAAGAGATAATGAATGCAGGATTCACAATAATGGCTACCTGAAGCTGAAACTCCAATACTTTGGCCACCTGATGTGAAGAACTGACTCATTTGAAAAGACCCTGATGCTAGGAAAGATTGAGGACAGGAGAAGGGGATGACAGAGGATGAGATGGTTGGATGGCATCACCGACTCAATGGACAGGAGTTTAGGTAAACTCTGGGAGTTGGTGATGGACAGGGAGGCCTGGTGTGCTGCAATTCATGGGGTCACAAAGAGTCGGACGCGACTGAGAGACTGAACTGAAATGAACTGGCTTAGAGGTAGGGTGAGGGAGCATGTAAGCTGGGGATAAGGGAATCCTTATAGTTAGATGGAAATTATTGTCAAGGTCTTAGTTTTTATTTGGGGTCTGTGGGTTTGCTAGTACTTGTTACATTATTAAAAATAACTAAGTAACTTAGGGAGCAGTGCTGAAAGTATATCCTGGACTAAGTATCATGATTAATCCAACTGTATGCACCTGAGAGTCTCTAATAAATACACATAAAATAAAGTACTTAGCCCTGTGCTTTTGGTACAAAATAACACAAGGTAAATGGCAGTTGTCATTGCTAGCATTTCTTCTTCTTCCAACCCTCTTCATTTTATCTCCTGTCAAGCAGTCATAATTTTCATGTTGTGCCTGAGGATTAATAATTAGAAATATTACTTTACATGAGGTCTCTCCAAATGACTGAGAGAACGAGGTTCAAAATTTAATAGTTCCTGTGTTTTCAACCTTTTATAAATCCATTAGACCTCTTTTATTGAATTATTTTTTTTCTAATTATCAAAGTACTCTACACATGTACTTCTAGGGTGTTACCAATACCAAAAGCTTTAACCTTTGCATATTATGACTTTGGTACTCAAAATCATAATAGTCATTTAATATAATAGCAGCAGATGGTACTGAATTAGGGCACTCTGCTAGAAGATTATAGTATGTGATGAATGGGAAGTTAGGGAAAAAAAATTGTGCTGTTAGCCTGAATCTGTAAGTCTGTTAACTATGATTATTTATTTATTAGACTTTATATAGTACCTTCTCTTTATTCCCTGCCACAAACATTCCTCTTTTCCCACTATCAAAAGAGCTGAACTATAACTTCTTAGGAGAACAGTTGTTTTTTTTGTTTTTTTTTTTGCTGTTTAATTTAAATTTATTTATTTTAATTGGAGGCTAATTACTTTACAATATTGTATTGGTTTTGCCATACATCAACATGAATCCACCATGGGTGTACACGTGTTCCCCATCCTGAACCCCTCTCCCACCTCCCTCCCTGTACCATCCCTCTGGGTCATCCCAGTGCACCAGCCCCAAGCATCCTGTATCCTGCATCGAACCTGGACTGGCGATTCGTTTCTTATATGATATTATACATGTTTCAATGCCATTCTCCCAAATCATCCCACCCTCTCCCTCTCCCACAGAGTCCAACAAGTTTTTAATGTAGCATTGGGAATAAAAATGACTTGGAGGTGGCTGTCTGATCTCAGTGTGTTTTTTTAGGTGGAAAGTTTAGTGCAGGAAAAGGAAAATGGAAGGACTAGCAGAAGGTGAAATTGTATGAAAGAAAATGGTAAGGGTAAGAAAAACAGGGTAGTGGCTGGGGGGTGGGGCGGGATACAGAAATAGAAGCCAAAAGACCTCGAATTTAATCTAAGCTTTTGCCTTCATATCATTATTTGACCTTAGCAAGTTACTTATCTTCTCTGTCTTCATTTCCTGGGACAAAGTGAAGATATTAAGCTATTTTTGTCCCTTCAAGCATGAGCATCTTAAAATTAAAGCCAAATAGGGCGATTTTACTTCCAGGAAGATGGACTAGACACAGTTTCCCTATTCCTCCCTCTAAGTACAACTAAAAACTCTAGATATTATATATTAAAAATTAATAATAAGACTGAAAAGCACAGAGGAGAAGGCAGACTGTCTAGGGACCTTGAGACCTGAAGAGTGACTGGTGGTGAGTTTCATGGGTTTTCTTTTTACCTCATTATGTCACCCTTGGGGCTGAAGAACCTGGCAATCCATGAACACCAATGGGTATAGACCCAGAAAAGTCCAAAAAAAACCCCTGCTGTCTCTAGCCAAAGGACCAGGAAAGAGCAGTCTAGTAAGATGGAAAACTTATAGATAATATAGCTAAGTGCTCTACTCCAGCCAAACAACACAGAAAAAAACTGTGGCCCTATTCCCACCCACTCCCAGCCAAGAGGGGAACCTAGATTTCCATCTGCCACAAGGCTCTAATGAGGCACTCCAATGCCTTTGCCAGGGACTCCTGCCAGGATAGTGTCAGCAAAGACAAGGTACCTAGCTGGAATTTTCATTACCACTGGCCAGCAGTAAACTACTCCCCACCTCAACATTTTTACAGTAGACCATCTGGGGAGCTTGGACTTCTACTCCTTTCTGACAATTGAAAGTGAAAAGAATGCTCCTCCTCACTGTTGTGGCATCAGAGGAGGTGATGGAGATTCATGACTGTCACCATCACCCAGGAGTAACAAGGTCACCCCCAGCAGGTGTCAGTGGAGACTACATGGGAAGCTGGAACTAAGACCCCTGCCCATCAATAATGAGGAGACCACCTCCCTCAGATGTCAATGAAGGCTAAATGGGGAACCTGGTCTTCTACTTCCTGGCCATAATGAGACAATACCTCCTTACCCCTGCTAGAATGATGTTAAATAATGCCAACTAAAACAGAAAATTTAAATAAGATCCAAAGTCTCATAACATAATATGCAAAATTTATAGGTTTTAATTAAAAGTCACTCATACCAAGAACCATGCAGATTTCAAACTGAATGAAAAACCACTATCAATAAATGCAAACACTGAGACAACAGAGATGTTAGAATTATCTGATAAAGATTTCAAAGCAGGTGTGATAAAAATCTTTCAATGAGAAACTATTAACATGTTTGTCAGATGGTTTCCAAGTAGTTTCTCACATTCTGTAGGTTGTCTGTTTCATTTTGCCGATTGTTTCTTTTTTCTGTGCAGAAGATTTCTAGTTTGATGTAATCTCATTTATTATTGCCTTTGTTGTTTATGCTTTCGGTGTCATAACCAAAAATTTGTAACCAAGACCAACGTTAAGGAGTTATTTCCCTATATTTTATTTTTTTTATTTTCTAAGAATTCTTATTTTCAATCACACGTAGTTATTACATTTTACCAGTGCTTTTTCTGGTTCTGTTATAATAATTGTATAGCTTTTCTCCTTCAGTCTATTGATGCGGTAAGTTACGTTGGTTGATTTTCTGGTGTTGAATCATCCTTGCTTTGCCTATATTTTTCCTAGTACTTTAATAGTTTCAGGTCGTGGATTTAAGTTTTTAATCCATTTTAAGTTAATTTTGTGAAAGATGTAAGATAGGGATCCAGTTTCATTTTTCACATGTCTAGTTTTCCCAACACCACTTATTGAAGAGCCTGTTCCTTCCTCATTGAATATTATTGGCTACTTTGTCAAACCTTAGTTGACCATAGATGCAGGGATATAGTTCTGAGCTCTAGATTCTGTTCCATTAGTCTATGTGTCTGCTTTTATGCCAACACCATGCTGTTCTGATTACTATAGCTGTGTAATATAGTTCAAAATCAGAAAGTGTAATGCCTCCAGCTTTGTTCTTCTTTCTCAGGATTGCTTTGGTTATTCTAGTTCTATGGTGCTTCCATATGAATTTTATGGTTGTTTTTTCTATTTCTATAAAAAATGCTACTGAAATTTTGATATGGATTGCATTGAATCTATAGATGGCTTTAGGAAGGCTGGACATTTAAAAAAATATTAACTCTTATGATCCATGAACAGAGAGTAGCTTTCCATTTGTGTTTTCTTCAATTTCTTTCCCAAAGTCTTACAGTTTTTTTGGTAGCTAGATCTTTCATTTCATTGGTTCAGTTTATTCCTAAGTATTTTCTTACTTTTGATACTATTATGAATAGGATGGTTTTCTTTATTTCTTTTTTCAGGTATTTTATCATTATTTTATAGAAATACAACTGATTTTTGTCTGTCAATTTTGTATCCTGCAACTTTACTGAATTCATATATTAGTTCTAACAGTGTTTTGGTGGAATTTTTAGTATTTTCTATATATAAGTTCATGTCATAAACAAATAGAGACAGTTTTCTTTCTTCCTTTCTGATTTGGATGCCTTTTTTTCCTATTTGCCCTGGCTAGGACTTCTAGTGGTATACTGAATAGGAGTGGTGAGAGTAGACATCATTGTCCTGTTCCTGGTCTTAGAGGGAAAGCTTTCAGCCTTTCACTGTTGACTATGTTATTAGCTGTGGGCTTGTCATATATGACTTCTATTATGTTGAAGTATGTTCCTTTTATTGAAGAAAGTAGGGAAAACCACTAGACCATTCAGGTATGTCCTAAATCAAATCCCTTATGATTATACAGTGGAAGTGAGAAATAGATTTAAGGGACTAGATCTGATAGATAGAGTGCCTGATGAACTATGGACTGAGGTTCGTGACATTGTATAGGAGACAGGGATCAAGACCATCCCCATGGAAAAGGAATGCAAAAAAGCAAAATGGCTGTCTGGGGAGGCCTTACAAATAGCTTTGAAAAGAAGAGAAGTGAAAGGCAAAGGAGAAAAGGAAAGATATAAGCATCTGAATGCAGAGTTCCAAAGAATAGCAAGAAGAGATAAGAAAGCCTTCCTCAGCGATCAATGCAAAGAAATAGAGGAAAACAATAGAATGGGAAAGACTAGAGATCTCTTCAAGAAAATTAGAAATACCAAGGGAACATTTCATGCAAAGATGGGCTCGATAAAGGACAGAAATGGTATGGATCTAACAGAAGCAGAAGATATTAAGAAGAGGTGGCAAGAATACACAGAAGAACTGTACAAAAAAGATCTTCACGACCCAGATAATCATGATGGTGTGATCACTGACCTAAAGCCGGACATCCTGGTATGTGAAGTCAAGTGGGCCTTAGAAAGCATCACTACGAACAAAGCTAGTGGAGGTGATGGAATTCCAGTTGAGCTCTTTCAAATCCTGAAAGATGATGCTGTGAAAGTGCTGCACTCAATATGCCAGCAAATTTGGAAAACTCAGCAGTGGATACAGGACTGGAAAAGGTCAGTTTTCATTCGAATCCTAAAGAAAGGGCAATGCCAAAGAATGTTCAAACTACCACACAGTTGCACTCATCTCACATGCTAGTAAAGTAATGCTCAAAATTCTCCAAGCCAGGCTTCAGCAATACGTGAACCGTGAACTTCCAGATGTTCAAGCTGGTTTTAGAAAAGGCAAAGGAACCAGAGACCAAATTGCCAACATCTGCTGGATCATTGAAAAAGCAAAAGAGTTCCAGAAAAATATCTATTTCTGCTGTATTGACTATGCCAAAGCCTTTGACTGTGTGGATCACAATAAACTGTGGAAAATTCTGAAATAGATGGGAATACCAGACCACCTGACCTGCCTCTTGAGAAATCTGTATGCAGGTCAGGAAGCAACAGTTAGTATTGGACATGGAACAACAGACTGGTTCCAAATAGGAAAAGGAGTACGTCAAGGCTGTGTATTGTCACACTGCTTATTTAACTTATATGCAGAGTACATCATGAGAAATGCTGGACTGGAAGAAGCACAAGCTGGAATCAAGATTGCTGGGAGAAATATCAATAACCTCAGATATGCAGATGACACCACTCTTATGGTAGAAAGTGAAGAGGAACTAAAAAGCCTCTTGATAAAGGTGAAAGAGGAGAGTGAAAAATTTGGCTTAAAGCTCAACATTCAGAAAACTAAGATCTTGGCATCCAGTCCCATCACTTCATGGGAAATAGATGGGGAAACAGTGGAGACAGTGTCAGACTTTATTTTTGGGGGCTCCAAAATCATTGCAGATGGTGACTGCAGCCATGAAATTAAAAGACGCTTACTCCTTGGAAGGAAAGTTATGACCAACCTAGATAGCATATTGAAAAGCAGAGACATTACTTTGCCAACAAAGGTCCATCTAGTCAAGGCTATGGTTTTTCCAGTGGTCATGTATGGATGTGAGAGTTGGACTGTGAAGAAAGCTGAGTGCCGAAGAATTGATGCTTTTGAACTGTGGTATTGGAGAAGACTCTTGAGAGTCCCTTGGACTGCAAGGAGATCCAACCAGTCCATTCTGAAGGAGATCAGCCCTGGGATTTCTTTGGAAGGAATGATGCTAAAGCTGAAACTCCAGTACTTTGGCCACCTCATGCGAAGAGTTGACTCATTGGAAAAGACTCTGATGTTGGGAGGGGTTGGCGGCAGGAGGAGAAGGAGGCAACAGAGGATGAGATGGCTGGATGGCATCACTGACTTGATGGACATGAGTCTGGGTAAACTCCAGGAGTTGGTGATGGACGGGGAGGCCTGGCGTGCTGTGATTCATGGGGTCACAAAGAGTCAGACACGACTGAGTGACTGAACAGAACTGAACTGATGTTCGTTTTATACCCAATTTTTGAGAGTTTTTATAATGAAAGATGTTGAATTTTGTTAAATGCAGTTTCTGTATTTGTTAAGATGATCGTGTGGTTTTTGTCTTTCATTCTGTTAATGTGGTGTATCACATTTTTTGATTAGTATATATTGAATCATCGTTGCATCCTAGAGATAAATATCCCATGGTCGTGGTGCATGATTCCTTTAATGTGCTGTTGAATTCAGTTTGCTAGTAGTTTGTTGAGAATTTTTGCATCTACATTCACCAGGAATATTTGCCTGTAGTTTTATTTTCTTGTAGTGTCTTTATCAAGCTATAAAGGAGCCTGGTGGACTACAGTCCATGGGGTCGCAGAGTCAGACATGACTGAGTGACTAACACACACACATCAGGGTAATGCTAACCTTTTAAAATGAATCTGGGAGTGTTCCCTCTTATCCTACTTTTTGGAAGAAGTTGAGAATAATTAGCATTAATTCTTATATAAGTGTTCAGTAGAATTCACCTGTGAAGCCATATAATCTTGGACTTTTCTTTGTGGAGAGTTTTTGATTACTGATTCAATCCCCATATTTGTTACTGGTCTGTTCTGATTTTCTATTATTTCATGATTCAGTCTTAGTAGGTTGTACATTTCCAGGAATTTATTCATTTCTTATAAGTTGTCCAATTTGCTGGCATTTAACTGTTCATAATAGTCTCTTATGATCCTTTATATTTCTGTGGTATCACTTTAATGCCTCCTCTTTCATTATCTTTATTTATTTGAGTCCTCTTTTACTTACTGTAGCTGAAGGTTTGTCAATTTGGTTTATCTTCTCAAAAACCCTACTCTTAGTTTCATTGATCTTCCCTATTGTTTTTCTATTCTATATTTATTTCTGCTCTGATCTTGCTATCTACTTACTTTCTGCTGACTTTGATCTTAGTTGGTTCTTGTTTTTCTAGTTCTTGAAGTGTAAACTTAGGATGTTTATTTGAGGCCTGTTTTCTTAATGTAGACATGCATCCCTATAAAACTTTCCTCTAAGTACTGTTTTCACTCCATCTCACAAGTTTTGGTATGTTGTGTTTCCATATTTCTTCATTTCAGGATATTTTTGCATTTCCCTTTTGATTTCATTTTTGACCCATTGGTTGTTTGGAAATGTGTTGTTTAGTTTTGATATATTTGTGAATTGTTTTTGTTTTTCTTCTGTTATTGATTTCTACTTTCATAGCATTGTGGTTGGAAAAGATACTTGGTATGCTTTTAGTCTTTTAAAATCTGGGGCTTCCCTGGTGGCTCAGATAGTAAAGAATCTGCCTGCACTGCAGGAGTCCCAGATTTGATCCTTGGGTTAAGAAGATCCCCTGGAGAAGGGAATGGCTACACACTCTAGTATTCTTGACTGGACACTTGTTTTGTGACCTGACATGCGTTCTCTCCTGGAGAATGTTTCATGTGCATTTGAAAAGGATTGTATTTGGGTGCTGTTGGATGGAATGTTCTATATACATCTGTTAGGGGCATTTGGCCTAAAGTATAGTTCAAATCCAATGTTTGCTTGTTGATTTTCTGTCTGGATGATCTATCCATTGTTGAGAGTGTGGCAGAGAAGTCCCTTATTAGTATTGTATGGCTGTCTATTACTCCCATCAAATCTACTAGTATTTGCTTAATGTACTTCAGTGCTTCAATGTTGAGTGCATATATATATTTACAATTTTTATATTATCTTGATGAATTGAATCCTTTATCATTATATAATGACCTTTTTTATCACTTGTCACAGTTTCTGACGTAAAGTCTATTTTACCTGATATAAGTATAGCTACCTCTGTTCTCTTTAGTTTTCAATTATGTGGAATATCTTTTTTCATCCCTTCACTCTGAACCTATATGATTCCTAGAAGCTGAAGCAAATCTCTGGTAGGTAGCATATAACTGGGTCTTGGTTTTTAATCCATTCAGCCAGTTTATGTCTTTTTATTAGAAAATTTATTGCATTTACATTTAAAGTGATTGTTGGTAGGTAAGGAGTTACTATTGCATCTTGTTAATTTTTTATTTTACTACTGTTCATGGGGTTCTCAAGGCAAGAATACTGAAGTGGTTTGCCATTCCCTTCTCCAGTAGACCACGTTTTGTCAGAACTCTCCACCATGACCCGTCTGTCTTGGGTGTCCGTACACGGCATGGCTCGTAGTTTCATTGAGTAAGACAAGGCTGTGGTCCAATCCTAAAGGAAATCAGTCCTGAATATTCGTTGGAAGGACTGATGCTGAAGCTGAAACTCCAGTACTTTGGCCACCTCATGCGAAGAATTGACTCATTGGAAAAGACCCTGATGCTGGAAGGGATTGGGGGCAGGAGGAGAAGAGGACAACAGAGGATGAGATGGCTGGATGGCATCACCGACTCAATGGACATGAGTTTGGGTAAACTCCGGGAGTTGGTGATGGACAGGGAGGCCTGGTATGCTGCAATTCATGGGGTCGCAAAGAGTCGGACATGACTGAGCGACTGAACCGAACTGAACTGAACTTAACCCCAAACTCCCAGTCTTCCTCCTCCCTTAGCAACCACAAGTTTGTTCTCTATGTCTGTGATTCTGTTTCTATTTTGCAGATAGATTCATTTGTGTCATGTTTTAGATTCCACATATAAGTGATATCATATTGTATTTATTTTTCTCTTTCTGACTTACTTCACTTAGTATGATAATCTCTGGTTGCATCCGTGTTGCTGCAAATGACATTATTTCATTCTTTTTATGGCTGAGTAGTATTCCATTGTATATATGTACCACATCTTCTTTATCCATTTATCTGTAAATGCACATTTATGTTGTTTCCATGTTTTGGCTGTTGTGAATATGAAAATATGCCACACATTTACTGGACTCTTATTGAAGACACATTTACTGGACTGCCTTCAATAAGGAAAGACCTTCACCTGTGTATGGTAGCATGCTGGAGTATACTGTCACCCCAAGTCTAATAGTGCAGGGAATCATGTGCAGGGGGCATGTGGTAGCCCAAGGTCCAGTGAATAATAGTAACTCATCAGCTTAGTTTGCTGGAGTCCACAACACTGTGTTGGCTTTGGCAAGTGCTGAATTAGTCCATAGGAGCTACAAGGACTGTTGAGCTCATCAGTGGCTTCCCAGGTCCATCAGTTAGAGACCATGGCAGGCAGCAGTGATGGCCAGAGTCAGTGGTGTGCACACATTCAGCTGTAGGGAGCAGCTACTCATGACTCTGTTGAGGTAGGGACCAGTTACAGACACATGCAATGGTGGGAACCAGGAAAAGGAGCTGGCTGGGAACAATTTGGGGCATACTGGGCCCTGGCTGTTGGTGTGTACTACTACTAGTATGCTGCTGGGTCTCACCACAGGCACACAGCAGTGAAAGCTGGTATTGGAAGCCAGGAGTTGTGGAGATGCATAGTTGCAGGTAAGCCCAGTGGCACAGGTCAGTGACAAGAGACAGGACCAGAACTGGGCTCACAAGCAGCTTCAATGTCCACTGCTGTGGCTGTACAGTCTCCTGACAGACATGCACAAAGCCATAGAGGTAGTGATGAAATTCAGATGGAAGGCATGCAGGTAAGGGGGCTAATTGCAGATAAGACTACTGTTACAGGCCAGTGACCGGATCTAGGGCTGAATCCTGACCCATAAGCAGTTGCAGGGGCCTTAACTCACCTGTGGAGGGTCCAAGCTAGAGTCTTGCTCTTATGCAGCTACAGAGGCCTAGGCCGGCATTTGGTGCAGTTCCCAGCCTCTGGCCAGGGAGACAGAAAGACACTCAGGCAGCTGGCAAAGGCAAATGTGAATATCCATGGGATGAAAAGTGGTATAATCTCCAGGAATCCATGGCAGCTGTGCTGGTCATTGGTTTCTTCAGTGGCAGAAGCTGTTGGGTCATCTGCAGAGCAGGTCACTGGAAACCACAGTCTTTCTTGTCCTGTGACTAATATTGGCAGTCCCTGCTTTTTCTCTTTATTCCTAGTGATCTCTGTCTATCTCAGTTTTGCCTGTCTCTGGATGGTGTAAAGCCAAAGCGAGTTCTTCTTGAAGTGACCCAAAAGACTGGGGAATCTGGTTGCTCATCTCACTTTTCCTTTCTCAGCATTGGGAACTCTTTCTAGCTGGAGCATTTCCTCTTAGCACCAAGCGGTGCTGGCTTGGGAGATGGGATGATGCAGGCAAAATGAAGCTATTCTTCCCTCCCTTTTTGTGAAGTTTTTCTCAGTTTTTTGTTTGTTTCACTGTGTTGCTGAAGTTTCTTAAGTGGACTCCAGAGCACTCCTGGAACTGTTTTTCATCTTGGATAGCTATATAATTGTTGATCTTTGTGGAGGGATAGAGGCTGGGGTCTCCTACACTGCCATCTTGGTATATGCAGTAATATACCAGTAATATACCCAGTATATACCAGTTGACAACATATATGGAATAGACCACTTCCCCAAAAAATGCAAACTGAGTGAAATGGGTAATTTGAACAGTCATATACATATTAAGGAAATTGAATTCATAATTTAAAATCTCCCTGAATCAAATTTCTGTTGCCAAATGGTTTCCCCAGACAATTCTATCAAAAACTTCTAAAGAAGAATTCACACCAACTCTACACAGTCTCTTCCAAGAAATAGAATACAACAGAGTAATATCCAATTGATTTTATGAAGCAATTATTCCCCTACTATCAACATAAAACAATGACAATACAAAACAGAAAACTATATTCCAATATCCCTCATGAATATAGTTGTAAAATCCTCAACAAAATATTAGCAAACCAAATTCAGTAATATATAAAGGGAATTATACACAGTGACCAAGGGCTGCAAGGGTGGTTTAATACCTGAAAAGAAGGCAATGTAATCATTACATTAAAAAGCTAAAGATGAAAAATCACAAAATCATATCAATCAGTGCACACAAAGAATTTAAAAATTAAACAACATTCATCATAAAAACTTTCAGAAAAAATAGGAAATAAGAGTAATTTCCTCAATTTGATAAAGAACATACAGTAAGAACCAATAGCTAACATTGTGCTTTCTGATGAAAGAGTTAATTTGCTTTCCCCATAAGACTAGCAAAAAGGCAAGGATGTCCACTCTTAGCACCTTTATTCAACATAATGTCAGTAATTTTAGCCATTGAAATAAGTGAGGGAAAGGAAGTAAAAGACATGCAGATCAGAACGATTACAGATGATATGGTCATCTACATGGAAAATCCCAAAGAATATAACAACAACAAAAAACCTCCTGACACTAATATATGAGTACAGGAAAGTTGCAGGATACAAGATAAATGTACAAAACTCAACTCTATTTCTGTATATTAGCAGTGAATTCTCAGACACTAAAATTAAAATTATAACCATTTAAAACTTTCCAAATAGAATGAAATACTTAGGTATAAATTAACCAAAATATGTACAGGATCTATATGCTGAAATTTATAAAACACTAATGAAATCAAATAAAACCTAAATAAATGGATAAACACACTATGTTCATGTATCAGGAGGCAAAAGTAACCATGTCAGTACCATCCAAATTGATCTTTAAGGTCAATGCAATTTCTCTAAAAATTTCATCAAGGTATTTTTGGAGACATAGACAAATTTATTTTAACATTTATATGAAAAGGCACAGGACTGAGAGCTAATTCAATCTTGAAACAAGAATATATTCATAGGAATCAATCTACCCAATATTGTCTTGCTGTATTCCCACAGTAATCAAGACTGTGTGGTATTGGTGGAGTGATAGATACATAGACCAATGAAACAAAATAGAAAACAGAGAAATAGACCCACACAAATGTATCAAACTAATTTTTAAAAGGTGCAAAAGAATTCAGTGAAAGGAGGGTGCAGGAGCAATTAGACATCCTTGGGGTGCTAGAGCAATTAGACATCTATGTGGGAGGGAAAAAAACCTGGATCTAAATCTCAGTCCTTATACAAAAAAATTAACTCAAAATGAATGATGGACTTAATTTTAAAATGTATAATTATAATACTTTTAGGGAAAAAAAATAAGAGAAAATCTTTGGGACCTGGGGCTAGGCAAAGAGTTTACCTAGACAACACCAGTTTACTTAGATAACATCAAAAAGCACAATCCATAAAAGTATAAATTGACAAATTAAAATACAGTTTAATTCTGTGAAAGACCTTATTGATAGGATGAAAACACAAGCTACAGACTAGGAGAAAACATTTGCAAACCATAAATCCAACAAAGGATTACTACCTAAAGATATATAATGAACTCCCAAATTCAGAAATTAAAAAGTGAAATAATCTAATTATAAAATGTGCAAAAGCCATGCATGGATGTTTCATTGACAAGTATATACAGATGGCAAGTACTTGAAAAGCTGCTCAATATCAGTAACCATTAAGGAAATGCAAATTAAAATCACAACAAGATATCACATATCAGAATAGGCTACAGTTGAAAATAATGACATCACCAAATTCTAGCCAGGATGTGGAGAAACTGAATCACTTATACATTGCTGGTAGGAATATAACATGGTATAGCCACTGTGAGAAAGTGTGTTTTTTTTTCTTTAAAAAACTAAACATGCAACTACCACACAACCCAGCAATTGCACTCTTGGGAATTGACCCCTGAGATACAAAAACCCATACATGAATGTTTGTAGCAACTTTATTTGTAATAACTAAAAACTAAAAAACCCCCAAATGTTCTGCAGTGGGTGAACAGTTAAACAAACTGGTGTAGCCATACCATGGAATACTAATCAGCAATAGAATCAAAGTGTTAATACATTCAACAACATGGATAAATCTCCAGAGTTTTGCTGAGTGGAAAAAAAAGCCAGAATGAAAATGGCAATCACAGGAAACTAGCCAATCTGATCACATGGAACATAGCCTTGTCTAACCCAATGAAACTATGAGCCATGCCATGTAGGGCCACCCAAAAAGGCAAAATGGTTATCTGAGGAGGCCTTACAAATAGCTGAGAAAAGAAAAGATGCAAAAGGCAAAGGAGAAAAAGAAAGATATACCCATTTGAATGCAGAGTTCCAAAGAATAGGAAAGAGAGATAAGAAAGCTTTCCTCAGTGATCAATGCAAAGAAATAGAGGAAAACAATAGAATGGGAAAGACTACAGATCTCTTCAAGAAAATCAGAGATACCAAGGGAACATTTCAGGCAAAGATGAGCACAATAAATGACAGAAATGGTATGGACCTAACAGAAGCAGAAGACATTAACAAGAGGTGGCAAGAATACACAGAAGAACTGTACAAAAAGATCTTCATGACCCAGGTAACCACAGTGGTGTGATCACTCACCTAGAGCCACACATCCTGGAATGCAAAGTCAAGTTGGCCTTAGGAAGCATCACTATGAGCAAAGCTAGTGGAGGTGATGAAATTCCAGTGAGCTATTTCAAATCCTAAAAGATGGTGCTGTGAAAGTGCTACACTCAATATGCCAGCAAATTTGGAAAACTGAGCTGTGCCCACAGGACTGGAAAGGTCTGTATGTCTTCATTCCAATCCCAAAGAAGGACAATGCCAAAGAATGTTCAAACAACCACACAATTGCACTCATCTCACATGCTAGCAAAGTAATGCTCAAAATTCTCCAAGCCAGGCTTCAGCAGTATGTGAACCGTGAACTTCCAGATGTTCAAGCTGGATTTAGAAAAAGGCAAAGAAATCAGAGATCAAATTGCCAACATCCATTGGACCATTGAAAAAGCAAGAGAGTTCCAGAAAATCATCTACTTCTGCTTTATTGACTATGCCAAAGCCTTTGACTGTGTGGATCACAACAAACTGGAAAATTCTGAAAGAGATGGGAATACCAGACCACCTGACCTGCCTCCTGTATGCAGGTCAAGAAGCAACAGTTATAACCAGACATGGGACTACAGACTGGTTCCAAACAGGGAAAGGAGTACGTCAAGGCTGTATATTATCACCCTGCTTATTTAACTTATGTGCAGAGTACATTATGAGAGATGCCAGGCTGGGTGAAGCACAAACTGGAATCAAGATTGCCAGGAGAAATATCAATAACCTCAGATATGCAGATGAAACCACTCTTGTGGCAGAAAGCAAAGAAGAACTAAAGAGCCTCTTGATGAAAGTGAAAGAGGAGAGTGAAAAGCTGGCTTAAAACTCCACATTCAGAAAACTAAGATCAGGGCATCCAGTCCCATCACTTCATGGCAAATAGATGGAGAAGCAATGAAAACAGTGGCAGACTTTATTTTTTTGGGCTCCAAAATCATTGCAGATGGTGACTGCAGCCATGAAATTAAAAGACTCTTGCTCCTTGGAAGAAAAGCTATGACTAACCTAGACAGCACATTAAAAAGCAGAGACATTGCTTTGCCAACAAAGGTCCGTCTAGTCAAGGCTATGGTTTTTCCAGTGGTCATGTATGGATGTGAGAATTGGACTATACAGAAAACTGAGCACCAAAGAATTGATCCTTTTGAACTGTGGTGTTGGAGAAGACTCTTGAGAGTCCCTTGGACTGCAAGGAGATCCAACCAGTCCATCCTAAAGGAAGTCAATCCTGAATATTCATTGGAAGGACTGATGCTGAAGCTGAAACTCCAATACTTTGGCCACCTGATGCGAAGAAGTGACTCATTGGAATAGACCTTGATGCTGGGAAAGATTGAGGGCAGGAGGAGAAGGGGACAACAGAGGATGAGATGGTTGGATGGCATCACTGACTCTGTGGACATGAGTTTGAGTACACTCCAGGAGTTGGTGATGGAGAGGGAAGCCTGGCGTGCTGTAGCCCATGGGGTCGCGAAGAGTTGGACATGACTGAAAGACTGAACTAAACAAAAGCCAATTATGAAAGATTACATACTATATGACTCCATTTATATAGCATTCTTGAAACTACAAAATTATCAAAATGGAGAACAGATTGGTGGTTGCTAGGTGTCAACAAAGGAGGTAGTAAGAAAGAGAAGAGGGTATGACTATAAAAGGGAAACATGAGGGATCCTTGTGATGGAAATATTCTGTATCTTGGCCATATCAATGTCAATACCCTGGTTGTTTTCTTGTACTGTAGTTTTGCAAGATACTACCATTGAGAGCAACTGGGTAAAGGATGCCTCTTGTTTCTTCTATCTGCAAGTGAAACTACAGTTATCTCTAATTAAAAGTTTAATTGAAAAGGAAAAAATAAGGCAAATGAATGGCCAACCAAGGTTCAGGATGCTTAAGTACAGGTGAATTCTCATTCTGAAAAGCTGTGGTAAAAAAAAATCAAAACAGACTGTTTTTGCATTGGTGACCTGTTCACCCTTTCCTCTTTGGCCATCTTAAAGCATCTACAAATAATTCATCTATGACAAGTTATTTTTTACTGCCTGTCTAACCTTGTTGCAGAGAAAGTGAAGGTATAGGAACTAAACATGATGGTTCCTGGAAATATTCTGTGTATAATTATATGGATCTGCTCCCCAAAGTCAATATTCTTTAGTACATGACCTTGTTCTTTCACCTGTACAGCTTGGACAAAATGAATTCTGTATGACTGTAGAGGTGAGGAGCGTGAGTTTGTAAGGGAGCAAGCATGTGTATGAATGAGCCTAGGTATGCTAAAGCTGGCATGATTAAGGGAGCAGGGACAAGACAGGTGTTAAGGATAGATGAATGTTGCTACATACCTACAGGGAATTTGACATTTTCATTCCAAGACAAATCTTGAAGATGAAGAAAATAGAAGAGTGGGTAAATAAGGTTTGAGAATTCTTATAGGATGTATGGAAATGTTATGCTTCAGTTGTAAGAAATATTCTGAAAAGCTATGTAGCATTGTGATTCTAAAGGTAAAGATTCATTTACCACAGGGCAGGGTACATTATGCCAAGATATTTGGAAGTAATGGCTTTTGCCTGAATAAATATGCTTTGTGCTTCCACAGTTTTCATCTTTTTCAGAGGGTAACCATAGCCAATTACTTTGCCTAGCTAATAAGTTAGAAATTGTGTGCCGTGGGCTGTTTTCTCAGGTCTGAAGTCAATTTGCTGATTGATGTTCCTCACTTCCCCCATAGGCCCCCACCCCCAGCTCTCCATCCAGAAAATGGGAATAGTAGGCCAAATTATATTTATTGAACACAGTTAAGCATGAGATCCAGTCAGTCTGAAGAAAGTATTAATGAGCTTGCCAATAAAGTTACAAACTCAAAATACCAGAAATGTAAAACACTTTATACACTAATTCAGTTCTTCTTCAGAAGCTGAACAGGACAAAGAGCTTCAAAGAGGAACTGAAGGTTGAACGATGTTCGAGAGTTCCTCATCCTAGGAGGTGACTTAGCTACAAATTGCATCCAAAGTCAAGTACACTATCCACGGACATTATTCCAAGGAAAAGTACAACATTCATGAACAGCATTCCTAGGGAAAGCAAAACATGCATAGATAACATTCTTAAGAAAGATACCACATCCATGAACACCATTTGCAGGAAAAGTACAGCATCCACAGATAGCAATTTGAAGCAAAGTACACATCTCTAATGGAAAGTATGGCACTCTAGCTAATAAGGAATCCAAGTCCTCTTCTCTTTATGGGAATGGCAACTACCCTCAAATGTCTGATATAGGCAGCACTGGAGAAAGATTGAGAATGAACGTTGTTCCTGAATTTGTGTTTTCTATTGTGAGCCTATGAGAGGTAAATAAGTCAATTAGAGAGCAGAGGTTTGCAGCTATCGGTTTGGATTTAGAAATGATTCAAAATCAACAGTTTATCCTCATGGCTTTCTTCTTTCCTTTGTAACTTACAGATGTGACAAAGTTTTGAGTGTGAAAATTATATCATGCAGCCTAATACTAATATGACCCCATATGCTTAGTACTCAGAGATACATGAGCTAAAGACAGGAAGACATAGAGAGAAGCAAAGAGAACATACAGAGTGAGTGAAGGAGCAAGGGACAGAGAAAGAAAAGAGGGAGGTGCACACAGAGCCAGAGAGAGATCAACATAGAGAGAAAAAGACACTACAAGAGACAGGAAGACAAAAAGCAGACAGAAAGGTAATGAGAGAGAGAAACAGAGAGACAGTGAAAGGGTCAGCCAGACAGAAATATGTTGGAGAATCAGGGGAGAGAGATAGTGAACAAGAGATGGGGAGTTAGATGGAGAGACTGAGAGACAGACTCAGAGGCTGACAGGCAGAGAGATCAAAAGATGAAGAGAAGCAGGCAAGGAGAGAGAAACAGAAAAAGACCAAAAGATACTGTTAGAGAGAGATGGAGAGGCAGATTTAGAAAGAAAAAAAGAGTCCGGAGAGCTAGAAACAATGTGCCTGAAACAGAGGCAGAGAGAAACTGACTGAGACACATACTGGAACACACACATTCAGGGAGACAGTGGCAAAAAGTCCAACACAGAGAGAGAAGCAGAGGGAGAGAGACACACCAGAAGAGACAGGGAAAGAGAAAGTGATCAACCAACTGACCGAGACAAATGAACAGAGATCAGAAAGACATGGAGTCAGATGAAAAGTGGAGAGAGAGAGAGAAAAGAGAGCCAACTAAATGCACAGGCAGAGAGACAGTTAGACTGAGAGATGGCTGAGGAGCAAAGAAGAAAGTGAGAAAGAGGGAGTTAGTGACAGATATAGAGACTGATAGGAAGACAGATCCAGAGAGAAACTGAAAGAGAGAAGGGGGAGAAAGGGAGAGGAAGCAGAAAGGGAGGGTGAGGGAAGGGGAGAAATAACAAACGAATAGAGACATGACAGAGGCAGACTGGTAAGAGAAGACCAACAGAAAAGTTGTCAGAAATGAGCAATTGGACAAAAAGACTCAATCTGTCAGAAGGCGTCAGAGAGAAATAAAAAAGAGAGAAAAAAGAGATGGATGTTAACTAGACTTATTGCAGTGATTGTTTCACAATATATACAATTCTATCTTACACCCAAAACAAATTTAGTGTTATATGTTAATTATTTCCCAATTGTAAAACTATAAAAATCAAAAGAGAGTGAGAAAGAAACAGAGAAACAGACTGGGAGAAAAGGTTTGCAAAATTTGCAAACCAGATATTTGGTGAGGGAGTAGGTATACGAAACATGTAAAGAATTCTTACAACTCAGCAACAAAAAGACAACTCAAAAAAAAAAAAAATGGGTTAAGGAGTTGAATAGGCATTTCTTCAAAGATGTACAAATGGCCACTAAGCACGTGAAAGAAAATTCAACATCATTGGTCATTAGGGAAATGCAAATCCAAACCACAAGACACTACTTCTCTTCTGGAAGGATGTCTAGAATCTAAGAAACAGAAAATATCAACTGTTTTTGAAGATGTGGGAATTAAAGACCCTCCTATTCCCAGTTGCTTATGAGGATGTAAAGTGGTTCAGCTGCTATAGAAAAGACTGGTGGTTCCTCAAAAATCTAAACATAGTTACCATATGACCTAATAATACTTTTAATCATAAGAGTATACCCAAGTATATATCCTAAGTACTTCAAATATATATACTCAAGAGAATTGAAAGCAGGCACTCAAGAAAATATCTGTGCATGCATGTTCAAAACAGTGATGTTCACAATAATTGACAGAAACAGCCCAAATGTCCATCAGTAGATAAGTGGATAAATTGTGATATATCTCTACAGTGAAATATTATTCAGCCATATAAAAGAAATGTTATAGGACTTGAGTGTCCAGTTCTGCATCTAAGGAGCTTGGAATTCAATACTCAGTCCTAATAACAAATTAGATGTTTATATCAGTTTTATTCATAGTTGCCAAAACTTGGAAGCAACCACAATGTCCTTCGTGAGATGAATGGATAAATAAACTGTGGTACATCCAGACAGTGGAATATTATTCAGCACCAAAAAGAAATGGGTTATGACACCATGAAAAGCCATAGAGGAACCTTACACACATGTTACTAAGTGAAAGAAGCAAATCAGAAAAAGCGACATACTGTATGATGCCAACTATAGACATTCCAGAAAAAGGCAAAACTATGATGGTAAAAAGAGTGGTTCCCTGGAGCTGGGAAGGAGAGATAAATAGGCAGAGCACAGAGATTTTTAGGGCAAAGACAATTCTTTGTTGACATAATAATGACAGAAACATGTCATTCTACATTTCTCCAAACCAATAGAATGTACAACACCCAGAGTGAACCCTAACATATACTGCAGACTTTGGATGATTGTAATGTGTCAATGTAGGGTCATCAATTGTAACAAATCAAACCACTCTGATTATACAATTTTGATAGGAGATGTTGATAATAGGGGAGGCTATACATGTATGAAGATAGGGACTATATGGAAGTCTCTCTATCTTCCTGTCACTTTTGCTGTGAACCTTAAACTTATCTAAAAAAATTTTCAATTTTAATGTGAAATAAATTGCCAGTCCAGGTTTGATGCATGATACAGGGTGCTCAGGGCTGGTGCACTGGGATGACCCTGAGGAATGGGATGGGAAGGGAGGTGGGAGGGAGGTTCAGGATGGGGAACACATGTACACCCATGGCTGATTCATGTCAATGTATGGCAAAAACCACTACAATATTGTAAAGTAATTAGCCTCCAATTAAAATAAATGAATTAATTTTTAAAAAATAAAAAGGGAAAAAGAAGGGGAAAAATAAATGTAATACTGATACATGCTACAAAATGATAAACCTCAAAAACATTATGCTGCATATAAAAAGCCAGACACAATTTCACTGATTATATGATTCCATTTATATGTCATATCCAGAATAAGAAATCTAAAGAGACAGAAAGTAGATGGGTGGTTGCCAGGGGCTAGGGAGGGAGAAATGGGGAGCAACTGCTTAATGAGTCCTGGCTCTCCTTTAGGGATAATGCAGATATTTGGAGACTAGATAGAGGTGGTGATTGTACAACATTATGAATGTATTAAATGCTACTGAACTGTTTGCTTAAAAAATGGTTAATTTTTATGTTATGTGAATCTCACCTCAGGAAAGAGATAGAGAGAAAGAGACAGAGAGAGAAGAAAAAAATGGGACTTAGAAAGAGGAGACACAGAGAGAAAGACAGACAATGATAGACAAGGTGACAGAGAGATGGAAGATAGCATGAGAGAGAACCAGGCAGACAGACAGACTGCTAGAGGGAAAGGTAGACACAGGCAGATAGTCAGATAACAGATAGACAGATACACAGACAGGAAGGCAGGCAGAGAGGAGATGGACAGATGGAGTGAGATAATAACAGAAACAGAGAGGCATAAATAGTCTAAAGACTGAGAGATAAAAAGACAGTACAGGTAGACACGGGGGAAGAGGATGCAGAGAGGGGACTAATGTGAAGCGACACAAAGCACAGGATGCAGTCAGAGGGACACGGGCACTGAGAGAAAGCAGGAGAGAAAAGAAAACGAATGGAGACAGAGGGAAAGAATAAACCAAGAGACAGATTAGGAGGCAGAAAGACTATTAAGAAGGGAGAGACAGTGACAGACAAGAAGAGACAGTGAACAGACTGACAGAGAGACAGACAGACAGAGATTGGCGGAGACAGTGTATCATAGATCAAAAGACAAGAAATGAAGGAACTGAGAGAGAAACAGCAGCAAAAAGGGGCGGAGAGTCAGATACAGAGGGAGGAAGAGAGAATGAGAGAAAAAGAGAGAAAGACAGTTTGACAAACAGAAGTTGAAACTAATATGAATACATGCAGACAAAGAAACAAGCAGGCAGAAGCAAGCTAATGGAGAGACAGGCTGATAGACTGGGTAGATAGCCAGAGCACAGAGAGACAGACAGGTATAGAAAGAAACTGACAAGAGAGAAATAGACATAGACAGAGATAGAATGATGAAGACTTGACAGAGACAAAGAAGCAAATGAACAGAAAGAAAGAGGCACCGAGTGGCTGAAAAACTAAGAAACAGGAAGCCATACAGCACCGTAGTCACACGAAAGGACAGAGGGACAGACTGAGGACCAAAAATGAGCAATTAAACAGAGAAAGATATTCAAACAAAAAGCGCAAAAGAAAGAGAGGGTCAGGGGTCATTGGTAAGAGACAGAGGTAGAATAGAAGGCAGGCTGACAAACCCAGAAATAGACCAATCGAGGGACAAAGTGAGATGCAGACAGGCACAGAGAGGAAAGGATGGAGAGAGAGCAAGAGAAGAGAGACTGAGAGAAAGAATGCAGGATGGAGACAGACAGTTAGAACTACAGTCTGTCTAAAGACATATCTAAAGACATACAGTCTGAAGACATATCAACAGACAGACAGAACCTGAGGGAGAGACGTACAGAGAGGAAGCAAGAAGGTAGACAGAGCATCAAGACACAGGGATAGACAGGAAGAGAAAAAGACACAAGGAAAGACTGGGAGACTAACAGAGAAACAGCCAGGGAGGCAGAGACAGAACAACAACAACCAAAAAAACAGAAAAACAGACAAGAGACAAAAGTACAGGCATAAAAAGCAAATTGCAGAATAAACAGAGGCACCCTTTCACACCTCACCCCAACACTCCCCACCATCACCATTAGACACCTTTCATTGTTTAGCCTTACATAGCGGACAACAGGGAGGAATTTTCACAAGGTGCCTGGAACATGGCAGAGATTTGTGGGAAGGAGATGGAGTCTGAACTTCTTTGCCTTTGGAAATATCCCAGGGCCCACGTGCTATTAGGTAGGAGAATACTTGCCCCATGTCAATACCGTGAGCATTTGTTCTTTGTCAACACTGTAGGGTTTGGGTTGTTGTTATTTTTGTTTTTAAGCAGATACATGAAATCTCTCAGAAGTCCATTGTTTGCAGATTTCCCATCATGCTTCCTTCTTCCCTGGAGGAAAATGCTTTGTTTCTTTGATAAAGCAAACTTATCACTTTTCTCTTTACAGTTTTCTATTGAGTGTCTTGTTTTCATAGTTTAGAATTCATATAGCTCTCAGGCAAGTTTCTTTAAGATGTTTCTATTTAATATTCAGCTGCAGCACCAAGGAGTTTAACATTCTTTTCTTTTTTTTTTTTTTTTAATGGAGAATCTAGGGGAAGCTTCTCTTCTTCCTGTAAGCATTTCACCTTAAGTGTCTTCAAAGGACTTCTGGCTTTTTCTTCATTGTGACTGGCATCTGATATTTGCTGCCCCCAACTGTATAAACAATGTGCAGATAAATAAGGTGGATTCCATAAGTGGGCTTTTTGTTGCTCCTAAATCTCAGGTGATTTTAGTCAGCCCAGTGCCTTCCCAGAAGCTGAAAGCTAAGGAAAGTGAGCAAAATGCTAAGAACCAGCTTAGACTTCCTCCTAAAGTCCCTGGACATTTGTCAGTTGGCCTGAGGAAACTAGAGAGTGAGAGTGGGAGGGTGTCTGCATGGTTTGTGCTTTGCTAAGATGGAGTACAGGGGACAGAAATGGTCTAGTCCACTGGAAAGTTCCCCAGCCACTCACCCTATAGAGACATGAACAGGAAAGTCCATCCTCCCGGGCATCGGGCATCTGTTTGCAGGAGAAAAATATCACACAGCGTGTGATTAAGATCCAAGTCAGAATGTTGTCTAGTGTAACTATATCCACACTGACCTGGGGAAAAGATAGGTTTTTTCCTCTCATTCTTTATGTAATTACTGGATTTTTAGAATTAAGCAGACTCTAAGATCATGCAGGGGCTCCCAGGTGGTGCAGTGGTAAAGAATCCACCGGCCAATGCAGGAGATGCAAGAGACACAGCTTCAATCCCTGGGTTGGGAAGATTCCCTGGAGGAGGAAATGGCAACCCAGTCCAGTATTCTTGCCTGGAGAATCCCATGGACAGAGGAGCCTGGCGGGCTACAGTCCATGGGGTCACAAAGAGTCAAACATGACTGAAGTTATTTAGTGCACATGCACACAAGATCATGCAGTCCATAAGTCCCACTTATAATCAAGGAAATGAAGGAAGAGTGGTGACTGGAGTGGGTTGCCATTTCCTTCTCTAGGAGATCTTCCGACCCAGGGACTGAACCCGGGTCTCCCACATTGTACGCAGACGCTTTACTGTCTGAGCCACCAGGGAAGTCTAGTAAGTAGGGAGTTTAGGATCAAAGATAGGCAGTCAACAAAGAGGTTAGACATCAGGCTAACCTGGACTTTGTGTATCCTGTTATATACAGCAAATGTTTGACGTCTCTGTGTTTCATGAAAAGTGGCAAAGATGATAGACTTATATATAGGGTGGTTATGAAGAAATAAATGACATAATGTAAGAAGTAATGTGCTTCTCACACTATCTCGCACATGCCTGTGTGTGTGCTTAGTCGCTTGGTTGTGTCCAACTCTTTTGCTACCCCATGGACTGTAGCCCACAAGGCTCCTCTGCCCATGGGATTTCCTAGACAAGAATACTGGAGTGGGTTGTCATTCCCTTCTCCAGGGTATCTTCCTGACCCAGGGATCGAACCTGGGTCTCCTACATTTCAGGCAGATTATCATCTGAGCTACCAGGAAAGCATCTGGCACATAACAGATGCTTAATATGTTAGTTCCTATTATTAACTCAGAAGGAAGTAACTCAATAGAATTCTGGCCTCTTGATTCCTGGTCCAGTTTCCTTTGAAAACTGAAATGTACAGAGTGCCCACCAGATGTGTAGCAATGTACTTAATATGCAGTCTGCCTTTGCAGCACCAACTATGCCCTTTGTTGGTGTTATTCTGAATTTTCACAACTTTGGGGGAAACAAGAGCCTAATGAGCATTTTTCTCTAACTACATCACTTCACATTTGCCTCTAATCTTTGGTTATTGTCTATAGGCCTTCTTAAACAGAGGCTACAGCCTGAGTTAGAATCTGAATTGTCCACAAGCCTCCACATGTTGAATAAATACATCTGTCCAAAGACACTGAAGATCCAAAACTCAGTCAGAACCACATCCCCAGATTGGGGACTTGGTAGTTTGGTATACACTGCTGCAGATCTCTATTATTGGAAGACACGTAGGATGGGGAACCATTCGTCTGCTGGTTGAGCCTAATTGCAATGTGCAAAGAGCTTGCTCAGCAGAGAAGCTCTTTGAAAAGCCCTGCTTCAGGGGCACTAGGCCCACAGCTCAGAGCTGCTTTGTGTCTCAAAACAGGTCATCTCTGCACAGTATCTGGAGCCACCTGAGGGGTGAAACTCCAAAGTAAATTCATGGAGATAGTGATCAATATTCTGCTGAAACCAGGGGGCACTTGGGCTCTTTTTATCTGTATGGACTATTACAAAGTTGAACAGAGGAATTAAATTCTGAAAATAAGTTGAATCTCTTGGTATTAAGCCGAGAATTGATTCCAGTTTCTTTTATGGTTCAGCCTTTTTCATTTGAAAGGCCATTGCCTATATAAATAGGTTTAGGGGAGTTCAAACTTTCTGCTAAGTGCTAATTGCTGTCTTAGGTGTATTGGAAGAAAATAGAAACTTTATAGACTTGTCTCCTGTCTGCTAGGAGAGTACAATCTAAGGCCACATGTAACTTACAAGGCCTTCATTTAGAATACTTGTTTAAGTTGTGATTCATGGGTATTTTTGATAACTTGACTTTGTTGCCTCCCTAGCCAAGTAAAATGCCTCAAATCACCCTTCCACCCAAACCCAAAAGCTTGAGTTTGATGGTACTAGTTATTTACAGCCATACTATCCTGAATGTGCTCCATCTCATCTGATGGTACTTGCTGCCATCATCAATAACTTTGATTGACCCCATGGCACCAGTCTCCTTCATATTGCAGTTAATATTTAAGAGTGGAAGATAAATATGTGTAGCATTCTTGCTACATATTTTCTGTCACCAGCCTATGTCACATTTGAATAGCATTTTAACTGGCCTCCTAGCCTCCAGTGTTTGGCCATCTCTGGCTTGCACACAGCTGCCCCATTGTGATGAATAGAGAAGACCCTCATAGGAACCCTCATTCTGGCTGCCAGTGCCTGCCCCTTGTGTCCATATCCACCCTGAGGATAAGGGACAGAATGTAATCATCTTCCCCATTCTCCCTTGAATAGACCCTAGTCTTGCTTTCAAACTCCTCATCAGCTAGTTGGAAATGAGCTTTCTTTGTGCTTGGAGACCAGCTTAATTCTTCTCTCCCTTGTGGTAGGCAGTTTTGGCAATGGGAAATCCTTCTTGGAGGGAAATGGGGATCTCAGATTCATATCAAGTTGGAAATGATGGTGGAGCTATTACAAGCAGTGCTAATCAAGGCAGGAATAAATCTGGCCTCTGGTAGACACGAAGAACTGGTTTGCAGTTGTTACATTACTGTCCTCAGTACCTAAAACATGGAGGGCATCTTAACAAAACATAAAACAAAAAGCAAGATCCCAAAACTCTGCTCAACATTATATGGAAGCCTGGATGGGAGGAAAGTTTGGGAGAGAATGGATACATGTATATGTATGGCTGAGTCCTGTTGCTGTCCACCTAAAACTATCACAACATTGTTAGTCGGCTATATGCGAATATAAAATTAAAAGTTTAAAAAAAGTAAACAAAAGCAAGCTCCCAATATAAAAAAAAAAAAAGAGGCTGTGCATTTATGAGAACTCTTGTGTTGGCAGCGAAGCAGTTACACTTTAGTCCACTAGAGAAATAAAGCTATGTCAGACTATGGATATGGCTTAAGTTCATGATTTTGTGATTGTTCCTGCAGTGTCCTGTCTGGATGGGAAAAATGGTGAGTACAAACAGCGTCTGATGGCAAGCCCATTGAGTCTCATTAACGGGAAGCTTAAGAGGAATATGTAAGCTGGGAAATGCACTGGATTTTCACCAATTGCTTGAATTGTCACAGTAGCAATTTCTCTTCACGCCACTGATGCCTTCTCGGAAGTGAGAACTTGTGATCTGTTTGATTCAGGGGTTATAATTCATCACAAGCTGTGGAGAACAAATGACAGGTTCTGGAAAGTGGCTTAAAGTTGGAGCAGGCCAACCAAATCTTTCCTGGCATTCTTCAGTACTTCATTGTCATCTTTTTTTCTCTAGTCTTTAAATCCTGACTTAAGATCCAGTTGAACTCAGGACTTTCTCGAAACTGAATTCATTTATACTAATTCAGGAAGGAGGGTGAGCATGAAGCTCCGTCGAAAAGATGACTACTTTGGCAACAGTAGATCTTAGGCTGGTCAGGAAATTCACTGCATTGCTTTAAAGCTTCATTAATGGCACCTTTCAACTGGGAGCTCACCCGTGGAGGAAACTTGGTCCTTCTTTTTCCTCTCAATCTTCATACAGTAACCAGTGCAGCATTCTGCATATAGTGAATAAACAATAAGTGATATCACATGGACTGTTTGGTCTCCCGTGTTTCTCATCTCTCAGCAATTTAGAATCTAGATCACAGAAAATAGAGGAGCACATTTTACTATGTCATCTTTCTCTAATAGTTCAAGTACATTCTTCTGATCTTTATATAAAGCTTATAGAACAAGCCAGGAGTCCCCAAATTGCTCCCCATCTGTGCTAAAGTACCAAAGTTTCTGTCTTAATGTAATTTTTTTCAAGACAGGAATCATCTGAATTTAGACATTGGATGTAATAGTTGTTTATCCATGATAGTTGTTACCATTTGTGCTATACTTTATGTATTTTAAGAGCTCCAAATTAACAGAGGAAAGAAAAGAGAAGGAAGTACTAATTTAGCATAGTAAACAATATGAAGTGAAAAATACTTGGGTTCAAATCCTGGCACTAGTATGTCCTAACTGTGTGATCTTGGATTATTTGCTTCTCTTTGAGATTCTCATTTCCTCTGCTTTAAAAGAGAAATATCTCCATTCCAATCTTGTAAGGTTGTTCTAAAGATTAAATAAGGTAATACACTGAAATCCTCTAGCACAGTGATGGACACAAAATCGAAGTTGCTGCTGCTGCTGCTGCTGCTGCTGCTAAGTCACTTCAGTCGTGTCCGACTCTGTGCGACCCCATAGACGGCAGCCCACCAGGCTCCCCGTCCATGGGATTCTCCAGGCAAGAAAACTGGAGTGGGTTGCCATTTCCTTCTCCAATGCATGAAAGTGAAAAGTGAAAGTGAAGTCGCTCAGTCGTGTCAGAGTCTTAGCGACCCCATGGACTGTAGGCTACCAGGCTCCTCTGTCCATGGGATTTTCCAGGCAAGAGTACTGGAGTGGGATGCCATTGCCTTCTCCCAAAATCGACATTAGGGGTCTGTAAATTATTATTATGTCTATGCTCCACAAAGACAAGTAAGAGAATCATCCTGTGATGCAGTGATTGAGATGAAATCCTTTTGAAATCTACACTTTCTTAATTTTTCTCAGTGTCTGTTTTTGAAAGTGTGATGTATATTTCAATTCCTGCCCATCATAAATGCAGCATATTCTGTTTTCTCACATTATTGCATGGGCTTAATTAATAGACTGAGTCCTGTTAAGATTCCAAATTATCTGAAGCCTTCACATATTCAGATGGTATGCCTATCTTTCTCCCTAAACCCTGGTGTATATGTGATTTTTTAAAAAATGCATACAAGTGCATGTGTGTGTGTTCATATAGACACAGACACATGGCAACAATCTTATGAAGAATTCAAAGTGCTATATTTGGACTGCTAGATTACAATGCTTAATGTTATAAAGTTGAAAACAGGTTAAGTGGAAAATTTACTGTCTTCGCTTAGACAAAGCCTCACACAGTCATCTAATTCAGCTCTTATTCCCTACCCTAGTACCTCAATCCAGAACTACATATGACACATTCCTGACACACATTCATCTAGTTTGTGTTTAAATATTCCAAATAATATTAAGATCACTGCTTTACAATGTAGCCAGCCCCTTCTCCATGGACCTCACGCATTCTTATGGGGATGCCTCATGGGATATGTGATATGTCAGCGGTAGACCACAGTGCTGGGTACTTAAATGTTACCTATTATTATCACTTTGTAGTGGTAATCACTACACATCTAATCACTTATGACTAGAAATGTATTTCTTATAGCGAACCTTAAGCTGACTCTTGGGTCCTATCTTTGCACTATACAACATGAGACCACATGTAATCCTTTTTCCACATCATGGTCCTCTAAGTATTTGAATACAGCTCAATGCTCTCAAGTTTTCTCCTCACTAAGTTAAATATTCTAGTTACTTCAAAATGCACCTCATAATAAACGGTTTCCAGTCACTTCCCTTCAGTGATGTTTCCAATATTGCTCTTATTACCTGCTCATCACAACAGAACACAGTGACCACAGCAAAAGGCAGTGTGCCTGTTATTTCTCAGACTCTAGAGTCCACTTAATTAGGCTTCTATTAATACAGGCTGAGTTATATCTGCTTTTCTGGAAGCTACATCATATTGTTATCTCATATTCAAGTTGAAAACTAATCCCCTAGATCTTTGTAACATGAATTACAATGAAGTCATATTTCCTCTGTTCTGTTCTTCTATGACTACCCTCCATTTTTTCCTGTATTACATTCAACTTTCATAATTTTGGGTTTGTCATTCCAGCCACTTTTCCTCACATAAAGAAAGATATAACAAAGCCAGGAAGTGGTGATATTCACTGTCTTCTAGCTCAGAATATTTCTCAGAAATTTATTAGCTCAAGTGCTGGTTTTCACCACCACCTTAGCACCACTCTGATCCTTCATGAAAGCCACAGTGAATCATGTGGTCTGATTCCTTCTTGTTTACCAGCGCTTCCAGCCTCTGCTCAGTACTGTCCTATCTTCGAGAAAAATCATATTCTCCTCTAACTTGTCAAGACAATGTAGGGTAGTGGCTGGCAGTATAGTGTATGAGAAAGAGCATGAGCTTTAATAGCAGACAATTAGGGTTTAAGTCCTAGCAATGCCACTTACTAACTGTGTGGCTTTAGACAAGCTACTTAAAACATCTCTAACCTTAGTTTTCTGTGGCTTTAAGATTTCAAGAGAGCTTGTATACAGTAGTGCCTGCGTACATGCTAAGTCACTTCCACTGTGTCCGACTCTGCAACCCCATGCAATGTAGCCCATCAGCCTCCTCTGTCCATGGAATTTTCCAGGCAAGAATACTGGAGTGGGTTACCATAGAAGATACTCAATAAATAGTGGTGACAATTGTTTTTGAAATGCAGTTCTATCATCAAGTAGGTTTACTCTCCGGCTTTGTCTTATTTGCAGTTGTAACAAGCATGCCTGTTACAACTTCATCAAAAAGTCCTATGTTAAAATATTGAATAGGACATGGGCAAGTAGAGAGCCCTTTAGCAACTATTAGAGATCTCCCTCCAAATTGTTGGCAATCCATTCATCACTTTTTTTTTTTTTTTTTTGAGTACAGCTCTTCAACCAGCTAGGAATAGACTTATAACTAAATTATCATCTGATCCATATGTATTCATCTTTTTTTATAAGGATTTGCTGTAAAGCTGTCATTCTAGTATCCTATTCAAAGAAAAAACGCATCTTTACTTAACCAGACATGTTCTCACACTGGATTCTCTGGTCACCATTACTTTCCTAAGTTCTTGTACATCATCTGTTTAATAAACCATTCTTTAACGATGATAGCCAACAAACTCAGCAAGCTGTCATTTGAAAAAATGTTATGCTTCTCCCTTTGAGAAAGAAAAGGGAGAAAAGCATAAGAAAGATGCTACGTGAGGTCATAAGGGTGGCTTCCCAAGCTTTCTTTTACTTCAAAACCAACACTGCAGTACACCCTGGACCAAGGAAAATTATATATGAAGATTATTTGAAAACACTTAGCTTAGGTTTCTGCAGGATAGGGGGCCATGGTTAAAGCTACCTGGAGTTAAAAGGCTGATTTTCTTTATCAGAAACAGAACCAGCTTGACTCTCTTGAGTTCCTCATATTTAAATATTATATTCTTCTCTGTCTCTCCCTCTCTATTCCCCTTTAATTAGTATCCATCTGTTTTCCTGGTACTAAGGGGAGGCTCATTGGTTGGTAATTACAACAATGTCCCTGGGCACCTATTTTGAAAATGTGCTCCTCATTCATGACCTTCCAGGCTCAGGTAACAGTTGCTCTTTTCTGGAATTCTATTGCTTATTGTTGTTGGCACCTGTTATTTCCTCCTGCTTGACTCAAGCCAGGAATTTACTCCCCTAGAGTCTCTCAAGGCTTCACAGGTAGCTCAGTGGTAAAGTACCGACCTGCCAAGAAGGAGATGTGGGTTTGATCCCTGAGTCAGGAAGACTCCCTGGAGTAGGAAATGGCAACCCACTCCAGTATTCTTGCCTGGAGAATCCCATGGACAGAGGAGCCTGGCGGGTTACTGCCCCTGAGGTTGCAAAGAGTTGGACTCCACTGAGTATTGAATGGAGATAAGGATGAGCAGTTGGCAAGCTTGGAACACTCTTGCCAGCAGTTGGCTAAGTGCCCTTGCACTGATTCCTCTGGTTCCTTCTCCTTAGAAGGCATACGTATTCCTCACAGGGCAATCTTCTCAAACCAACCATGGAGTTCCTAGAGGATCTGATCTTAACTTTCCTATTAATCACCATTTCCCACTCTGTTCCCACTACCATGGTCATCATGGTTTTTAAATCAAAATTTGAATAAAAAACTAAACAAGTGTTTGGGCCAAAAACACTTTGTAATTTTTAATTTAACCATATGAAAAAACTTAACAAAGGTATGAAAATGAAGTCCCGTCCAATACACCACCTTTATTATAGTTCCCATTTAACAGTGCTTACCATGCGCCAGCACTTAGCTGAGTGCTTGATGGGTGTTATGTCATAGGCTCTTCATTGCAGCCCCATTCGACAGAGAAGGAAACTAAGCTCCAAGAGGTTCATTAACTAACCCAAAGTAATACAGGGAAGTTAGTGCTAATTCTGGGACTCAAACCCAGGTTTGTCTGACTTCAGAAACAATGCTCTTAACCATCACTGTGTCTACCTGCCGTTCTGTCAGTATATCTGCCACTGGCTTCAGTACCATTTTGTTCATGAGTAAATTGAATGCTGTGAAAGGGAACAACCCTCTGCCCAAACACTTAGGATGAGTTGTAGATTTACCAGAGACTGCCCCACTGCTCTCCACTCACATCAGTATCCTCACAGATCTCCAATCTCATAGTTGCCTACCCCTTTGATGTAGCTCATGCTGTTCCCTTCCCACACACTTCACTTGCCTTTTTACTTCTTCCTCATTTCGGCCAATAAAATTGTACCCATTGTTTAAATTCCATTTCTTCCATGAAGCTTTTCCTCACCAAATTCTCCCCTCCCCATACCCCTACAGCCCTCATTGCAACTCCAACATTTAGTGTTTTATTATACAGTATTAAGTGTTTATGACTCTCTTTGAGGTCAGGAATCACATTTTATATGTTTATGTATCTCCATATCACCTTGCACAAGGGTCGGTTTTATAGATGTCCAAAAAATGTTTGCTTTGGCTCTAGTAGATATATATGATCAATTGAATTCATTGTGTAATATGTATTTTCTCAAGAGTTCTCCTAGCCTTCTTCCCATTATGAGAAATGAAACCTATGCCACAAGTCTTCAAATGAGGGTAAAAGTACTTTGCAGTATCTAGACACAGTACTAAAATCTTTTATCTTTAACTTGTACTCCTGACAACACCTTACAATTAGTATAACAGGACAGTTGAAAAAGTGTATTGGTGAGTTAACTGAACCAGTTAACATGTAGGTTTTACTGTCAGGTCTGACACTATGTGACCAGGGGCATGTCTTTAACTTCTCTGAGCCCTAGTTTCCTTATCTAGTAAATGGGGTTAATAATGCTTACTAATATTTTCCCCCACCTTAGTGGGTTGTTAAGAAAAAGTAAATGAGAACAGGGCTGTTAGAATATTATATTTTCTATGCATTTTTAATTATCTGGGAAAGAGAGCCACAGTTATCAATTATTTAGAAGTAATTCCATTACTTCCTGTGGAAAGGACTCCAGCTTAGTCCTCAAAGCAAGTATCAGAGTTGGCACAGGGTTTCTGTGAGTTGGCCAGGATCCCTTCAGTGATAAAATCATATGTTCTTGATCTAAAAATTGACCAGTGTGGGCATAGAGAAGAAACCACTTTGTTTTCACTAGGTAATGGGGCAGCTTTCTCTGGCTGCACCACTGGGGCCTTTTGTAACGTATTTGCTTGCTGTGCTGCCCATGGCGTGAGTTAATGAACCACTAGAGAGCTGCTCTGAATTAAAAAGGTCATACCTGACATGAGCCATTTCAGCACAAACATCCTGTTCTTTTCCCCTCTTCAAGGGGGAGATTTTATTTAAGACCATCTGTGATTTACCAAAAACTTAAATTGTGTGGGTGGCAGAATGGCCCTTGCAAATAAATGTCAGGAGAGAAAATCCACCAGGAATTACAGGATCATAAAATGTGAGAGGTGGAAGACCCTTTAGGGATTGTGGAGTCCAACTGCCTCATTTCACAGGTAAGGAAACTAACATCCAGAGAGAGGAAGTAACTTATTCAAGATCACACAGTAAACTTAGTGACAGATGACACTAGAAGCCAAGTTTTTCCAAGTCATACTTCTTGTTCACCGTACTTTCTGTTACATCCATTTATTTAAATTAAACTTGAGCAACTTTTTAAGCCATGATAGCAATTTTAGTGTCATTCTCTCAATGACACTAAAGCTGCTTCTAGTCTATTAGCCAGGAATAGCTGGAATGCCCCATCCCAATTTGTTCCAAATCAGGCACTTAACATTTTTAGGTAAATCATTTTCCATGCCTTAAAATTTCTGTCATCTCCACAGAGGAGTCAAGCAACTATTTCCCATCTACATACTACACATTATTTCTAAGTTGTTTAAATCTTCAGACAAATGAATAGGCCCCAGCTTCATGAGCATCTGTGTGATATGGTGGGATAGAAATCAGAAGAGAAACTGAAAGAGTGAATTTAATTTCAAGATAATTGTTGGGGACCTTGAACAAGTCACTTAACCTGCTTCTGTCAAATGGAAACCACAGTTCTAGCAGCATGCTCCCTCTCTGGTCTGCCCTTTGCCCTTAGATCACACACCTTGATTCCATCCCCTACTTCCTTCTAAACCTTTGAAATGCTCTCCATCGAATTTTCTTGGTTGTCTTGGAGACATTTTCCAGCTTCCTTTTCCCATTGCCCACCTTAGCCAACTGGCCACTCTTCTGACTGTTGTAGGGGGCTGCTTTACAAGTGCTGTGGGCTGCGTACAGAGATTCTATCTTTAATATTTGGTGCTATGTGTCAGATTTTCCCAGATGATGAATTCAAGATGTCTAGGTCTGCTGTAACCCTGAATCCTGAGTATCTGGCTCTGGTTCCCTGGATCCTGTACCTAATACTTTCTATTCCTGGGTGACCTCTTTTGAGTGGTCAGACCAGTAAGTGTAATTGAATAATACTTCAGGTAACAGGATTGGGGTGATCTGAAGGCTATGTAATTTGAAGGCATTTCATGGGTGTGTGTGTGTGTGTGTGTGTGTGTGTGTGTGTATACAAGCAATAATTTAATCCCTCTTACTTGGAAGAGAAAAGAAGTAGAAAATATTCTTTATAGATTTGATATGTCAAGGAAACTGCTATAGGAATCTACAACACTGATTGTAACTTAAGGCAAATATGTGAACTAAATCCACATAGTTAGCCTTGGTCCACTGTTCTTCTGAAAATCAGGATGCTGTCTGTTAACTAGGAGTGGCTGCCTATCTTTAGCTAAAACTTCCCTTTTTTCCCATGTGTATTTTGCCTCAGCTATGTAAGCCTTTTAGACTCCTAAATTAGGGTGTTGTTGAACATTTGAAGACTCTTTAAAAGGTTTCCTGTTGACAGACTATGATAACCCATCTCTTCAGAAAACTACTTTATGGAGTGTGTTAATACTGGCAAGCTATAGGAAGCATTGATTCTCTAGGGCTTTCTGGGTCTAGCTAAAGTCACTCACTTGGCAATTGTGAATTCGTCAACCCTTTTGAATCACTTAAGGGACTTCTGTAGCCATGGCTTTATCTGTGGCAGGTCTAAGGTTCACTTTGGCGAGCTGGCTGGCTCAATATAAAGCATGTCCCAAGTATGGAGTGGGAAAATTCTCAGACGAAGAAGCAAAAAATAGGAAGTTCCAGTGATGTCTCCAAGCCACCTTAGTCTCAACTTTGGAGAGCAGCAACTAGTAGTATAACCTGCATTGACCCAGGAGAACAGAGGAAATAAGATTAATTCTCAAGGCACATGGGACTTGAGCCTCCTGTATTCTACACTCCAGAGCAGAGTTCAGTAAACTCTAGTCTGTAGGTGAAATCCAGCCAACTGCATGTTTCTTAAATAAAATGTTATGGGAACATAGCCATGCCAATTGTTTCTATATTGTCTCTGACTGCCTTAGCACTACAGGTGCAGAGGGGAGTAGTATGACAGAGGCTCCATGGGCCACAAAACCTAAAATACGTATGATCTGACCCTTGAGAGAAGCTTGCCAGCCTCTGCTCTAGATTAAAAACTGGGGCTTGAATGGAAATATAAAAGTTGCTTGGATTACAATGTCCAGTGAAAACAATTTGTAAGTTGTATAGCTACAATCCCATAATACTTTTTAAATAAAATAATTTTGCTGTGTATGCTTGTGAAAAGTTCAGACAGTAAAGAATTGAAAATCACAACACCCAGAGAGAACACCTATTAACATTTTGGCATATACCTTTTCTGGCTTTACGGCCAGTGTGTCAGTTTTCTTAATAAAAACAATTGAAACATTGTATATACTGTTTTGTAGCCTGATTTTTTTTCACCTATTAACATATCTTCGTATCTTTTCATGTCAGTAAGCATAGATCTACATCATTATTCCTACTGGCTACAGAGTATTCCATTTATAAAGATATCATTTAATTTATTTAACCACTGCTCTGCTATTGGACAGTTGGGTTGTTCCTAATTTATTTTCTTCTTATAGCAATGCTGTAACAGACATTCATCATATGTACATCTTTTCACACTTGTATTTTTTTATATTCTTTTCCAATTTTTCAGACATCATAAGTTACCTTTATGATGTCTGAAAAAATCCTGCAGCCCCTTCTAGGGTAAATGGATGTTTCCATAAATGGCAAGAGATTTCAATTATATTAATGTAGACACAGAGCCAGAGGGACTAAGAGGTCACCTTCCCTCACGGGTAGGTTGAATTAGTGTACCCACCTGAGATCATTAAATAACAGCTTTGCCACTTAAAACATGTGCATCTCAATAGGTTTTTGTGAAAGCTTCTAGTCACATTAAATATTAATGACTGAGGGCAAAGCATTGCTTCAGGAGAACATAATGGCCCAAAGGAAACTGGAAGGCTCTATTTAAAAAAAAAAAAAAAAAAAAAGTAGACCAAAAAAAGCCCCACAGCACTTGTAGCAGGATCAAATTTCTGATGGAGATAATAGAGCTGGCAGTAAGAAGAGAAGGTGAGAAAGGCAGGAAGGCACTATGCCCTGAGGAAATGGGCTGAACACACAATACGCTCAGAGGCCCGAGAAGCTCCTCTGTGCCCCTAGGGCATGATTAAGGGAGACAAGAAATGGGCACAGAGGTGGCACTATCCCTGGCCAGCTCCTATGAGACAAGCACATCCCAATTGCCACAGCAGGCATTCACGTGAATGGGGTTCTTCGTTCACCTTCAAATGCCTTAATTCAGACTTCTTGGAGACATGTCTGAGGAACTCTGCTGATTATACATAGACCACCTGGGCTGGGCATTTTTCAAGGGATTTGGTAAACAGGGAACCAGTGTGTAGGGAAGCATAAAAGTCAGTGTTAATCAAATTGAACAGTTTAATGACATCACAGAAAAGAAGAAAGCAGTAAGAAAGACTATTGTGTCTATTTGAAAATACTCAGTCAGTGGTAGAAATGCATTCTGCCTGTAGTGGTCCATCATCCAGACGGAAAAGAAGACTGGGCTTTAATATTCTGCACAGTCACTCAAGTGTGAACAGTTAGCCTTTACAAATGAGATGTCAACCCTCAGCTGGCCTTTGCCCAACACTTTTCTTCCAGGTTGCCTGAAGTACTAGGTGCCATCCATGATAGGTAAAGAAATGTCCAATTACCCAGACACAGGGAGGCAGAGAAATTTCTGCTTTTTTCCTTGTCAGGCCTGTGATCCTCAGTCTTTTCTGTACATTGTCTTCAAGAAGAGAGCCGTCCTATGACTGCCTTCTTTCTTCTTCAGAGGCCAGCCAAAAGTATACTGTTTCCTCTGAGATCCCCTCTGCTTAAATGATCTCAAAGGAGGCTTCTCCAGTAGCAGTCTGGGTACCAGCAACAGAGCTGTTTGGAGGGCTTTCAGGAACTTTACTGATTCTAACCCAGAGCTTTCTAACCTTCATTAATTGTGAGAGCAATAACTAATATCCCAGTGAGAGGAGAAGTACTGTGTACGCCTGAAAAGCCTGCCTTGCTTTCCTACACTGAGGGGATGTCGGCAGTACCTTGGATAAGCCTGCCAAGCTGGAAACCCTTCTGTAATCTGGGATACATATCTGAACAGCATTAGAAACAACATGGTCTATCTACTCGGCTTCTTCTATCCACATCTTTTTTTCCTTCCTTTTTTTTTTAATTTAAACTTTTTTATTTTGTGATGATTGAACATTCACATGCTATTTGTAAGAAATAATGCAGAGATCCTATACAACCTTCACCCAGTAACATCTTGTAACACTGTAGCACGATCAGGATATTGACATTGGTTCCATAAAAATGCAGAACAGTTCCATCACCACATGATCCTTCGTGTTACCCTACCTCCCTCCTGCCACAACCACCACTAATATGTTATCCATTTCTATAATTTTTGGCATTTCAAGAATATCGTATAACTGGAAGTATACAGGGTGTAATCTTTCTGAATTGGCTTTTTTTTCACTCAGCGTAATTCCCTTCAAAATCATTCAAATAATGGTATGTATCAGTAGTTGATTGTGTAGTATTCCACTGTATGGATGTGCCATAGCTTAACATTGACCGGTTGACAACATCTTATTTTTCTAGTTGTTTTTGTTATTATGAATGAAGCTACTATACACATTTATTACATGGTTTTGTGTGAACATAAGTCTTCATTTCTCAGGGATGAATGTCTAGAGTACAATCGCTGAGTCATTTGCTAGGTGAATATTTAATTTTTTAAAGAAAATGACAAACTTTTCCAAAATGATTATACCATTTTAACATTACCACTAGCAACGTATGAGTGATTTGCTCTCTTTACGTCCTCACCAGCATTTGACGTAGCCAATTTTTTATTCTTTTCGCCATTCTGAAGGTGTGTAGTAGTCTCGCATTGTGATTTCAATTTGCATTTCCCTAGTGGTTAATGGTTAATTTGCTTCCCTGGTGGCTCAGTGGGTAAATAATCCTCCTGCAATGCAGGAGACGCAGGTTCAATCCCTGGGTCATGAAGATCCCCTGGAGAAGGAAATGGCACCCCACTCCAGTATTCTTGCCTGGAGAATCTCATGGACAGAGGAGCCTGGTGGGCTGCAGTCCATGGGGTTGCAGAGAGTTGGACACGACTGAGTGACTAAACCAACCACCACCACTACTGGTTAATGACCTTGAACATCTTTTCCTGTGGATATTTGCTACTTATGTATCATCTTTGGTGAAATATCTCTTCATACAATTTGCCTAGTTTCTGATTGTATCATTTTGTTTTTCTTTGTTTTTCTATTGAGTTTTAACAGCTTTTTATATACTCTGGATACTTGTCCTTTGTTAAATCTGTGGTTTGCAGATATTTTCTACCACCCCTCAACATGCCTTTCATCTTCTTAACAGGGTCTTTCACAGATAAAGTTTTAGTTTCGGTGAAATCTAGTTTATCAATTTTTCTCTTTATGGGTCATGTTTTTGGTGACAAGGTTAAGAGCTCTTTGTCTATCACTAGATCCCAAAGATTTCCCTGTTTTTCTCCTAAAGTTTTACATTTAATGTTTAAGTCTATGTTTCATCTTGAGTTAATTTTTGTATAAGATGTATGACTTGGATCAAGTTTCTTCCTTCCTTCTTTCCTTTCTTTCTTTCTCTCTTCCTTTCTTTTTGCCTTCAGATGTCCAATTGCATGAACAGCATTTGTTGAAAATCGTTGAATTGGTTTTGTACTTTTTTCAAAAATAAATTATGAATATTTGTGTGGGACACATCTTTTTTTACCTGTGACAATGTTACCTCTGTCCTCATCTGCAAAAGTGATTAAAGAGAACAAGCCAGCCAAGAATGTTAAGCAAATGTGCTTTTTAGTAAATAATACTATAAAAATAATAGTAGCTAATATACATGGAGTGTTCCCTATGTGCCAGAATCTTTACATACCTTATTTTATTTATTCCTCACAACATCCTATAATGCACATACTATTATTACCATTTTTCTGATGAGAAAACTCAGAGAACTTCAGAGAAGTTCTTCAGAGAAAAACTTCAGAGAAGTTAAGTACCTTACTCATAGTTAGTGGTGAATCTGAGAGTCAAACCAGGTTTTGATTCTAAAGCCTGTCTTAAACAACTAGGCCATCTGGATACCAATTCTTCATGTGGCAGACTATCCAACCACCTTGGGTAAGAACCAATACTCTAATCTATAATCATTATAATGAGAACAGAAAAGATCTTATTACTGTTTGGAAAGTGATGATAAGTTTGTACTGGTTTATAGTAACCCCTGGTTTATATAAATGACCTTCTCATTCTTGAGGAAGAATGGGGCAACAACCCCTACCTCTCACCAATTCCACCTGTCCTTACCAGCTGCTACAATATAAACCATCAAACTCCTCTGAGACAATGCTCCTTTCTCTGTTCCATCTTGGCTGTGTGATCCCTCTGTCTGTATGTGTGTGTTTACATGTGGGGGAAAAGAGGAAAGGCTAGTGAAGATTTGCAGGGACTTGGGCCAGGGTCAAGATTAGAAAGAGCAAACAGAAGAAGGGAAGTAGAGACTAGAGTTGGACTGATTTTCTGAAACTTCAATTTGTTAGTTTACTAGCAGGAGAATCGTACTATGTAAAATTACTCAAACTTTCCTCTTTCACCCACGTTGCTTGGGATCTTCATCCAAACATGAACCTATTGGTGCCCTGGATGATCAAGAAGACCAGCTGGAACCCCCTCAATGACCACTCTGGCTAAACAATCTTTATTGAAAGCTGCTATGGCTCCAAATGCAGTTGTAATTGTTATGAGGCCTCAGACACATGGGAAGTGTATGGAAAACTTCCTAGCAATTGAGCAGGCTGGCTGATTAGCTAGGATGCTTTTAGTGTCTCTAAATTTGATCTTGGCCAGTGCTTTCTAAATTCTCCAAAGATGACCTTGTATCATGTAAAGGGAACATTTTTGTTGATGATCAGACCTTGAAATTCACATTTCCTTATTCTCTCCTAGTTGCTTTCCATTTTGCATTCATTGAGCTTTGGGGAAGCAATACTGTAGTTTGAGCTATTTGGAGGAGTGGGGAAGCACAAAGGCATAAAGAGAACAACAGTAGAGAAAGGTAGTTGTTAATTAACAACACATGTTTTGGAAAATGCTTTATTAAAATTCAGAAAGAACTCAGCTGCACAAATCCATGAGTAATATAAAAATTATGATGGTGTTCTGTCACTGGTGAAGACCATTCCTTCTCATGGCTCTTGGAAAATATCCTGACACACCAATCCCAAACACCTAACTTCTATCCTGGTTTCAGAAGTTTTTCCAAAATTCGTGACATTTTAAGCTGTCTGGCTATAATGGCTATAAATGTATCCATGGAGACCCAGGGGGCAAAAAAGGAAAATATTTTATCTCCAGAAGACAATCTTGAGCTTTGAAGAAGGGTTCTGCGGGCAATGATAGAGATTTTGAGTTTAATATTCATTGTTTTCTTAAAGAAGGTGGTCAATCTGAGGCTATCATTACAAATACCCCCTTATCCCTTGGAGCACTTGAGCTATAGACCTTCAACTACAGTTTGAACTAGGAATGATCCTAAGCCCTTTGAGTCTCATTGCCTAAGCAGTCTTCAAGATTCCAATTGCCTTTCCTTTCTGGCAGATTCTTTCCTCCTCTTTGAGAGAATTCTAGCAGTTGAGAGGCCACAGGCACTCTAATTCATTTTCTTGTACTGGAAAGCAAGACCGAGAAGTCATCTCCTGCCTCCTGAAAAAATAAGATATACTTTTCTCTTTAGAAGTTTGTCTCTGAGGGAAAAAAGTCATCCTCCCTATCTTCACTTCCCTCCTAGAAGCATCCCTTGCCCAAGGAATCATCTTACTTTTATATCTGGGGAGAGGGAGTGAACTGTATCAGTCTGGGAAAAATTAGGAGAGAGAAACCACACAGTAATTTAAACAGAGGAGGTTTACTGTAAGTATTAACAATAATTGGGGATTGGCTAGTAAGAAGTAAAGAGAACTGTAAAGAATGTAGGAGTAGCAAATATTAGGAGCAGCCACTACACCCTATGACTGAATTAGAGCACCCAAGGGAGAACCCTTTCCAAAGGGATAGATCCAGACCTTGTAGGAGAAGGCACAGTTGTGGTTCAGTGGATAGCAGAGAATGGCTGTGGGGCTATGGTGGCAGAACTTGGTGGAATTCTGACTCCTGGAACTTTCTAGAAATCTTCCCAGTGGAACTTTTGGAAAATCTACCCTCTACAGTGCCAGGGAGTGCTGTTCACAGAAAGGTATCTCTGAATAGGCACTTCACTACAAAACTTCCTGAGGGAGGGGTACTGTGCCAAGTTGCTGGGTGCTGCTGATTAGCATGTACTACAGAAACTACATGCCGGGAAATGTAGTGCTAGGAAAGCTGCGTGAGCTGCTAGAGACAGGCACTGGGGATGCTGGGTTGCTACAATGCAGGAGCCTGCCAAGTGAGCACACCAGCACCCTGCAGCCAGGACAGAAGGTTCTTTCCTGCCAAAATGTCTCTCCTGTGCCCCCTTTGACAAAGCTTAACACTGTGCCAGCTGGCAAAGGTAAAATATATAAAGGACCCAGAACTCTTTACATGAAGCAAGCCATAAAGGGCGAATTTGAAACTATGAGGCAATGAATCAATAACTGGCATACCAACCTAGCTCAGATAGTAGTAACTCTCTTACATTGTTAGTTCCTAGCCCCAGTTCCTATGCTGAGTGGTCTTTCTTCTTCTTACATTTTGGGATGAGGAGATAGAAATCAGTTACCTTCTCACGCCAGTCAGAATGGCTGCTATCAAAAAGTCTACAAACAATGCTGGAGAGGGTGTGGAGAAAAAGGAATCCTCGTACACTGTTGGTGGGAATGCAAACTAGTACAGCCATTATGGAGAACAGTGCGGAGATTCCTTAAAAAACTGGAAATGGAACTGCCATTCGACCCAGCAATCCCACGGCTGGGCATACACACCGAGGAAACCAGAATTGAAAGAGACATGTGTACCCCAATGTTCATCGCAGCACTGTTTACAATAGCTAGGACGTGGAAGCAACCTAGATGTCCATCAGCAGACGAATGGATAAGAAAGCTGTGGTACATATACACAATGGAATCAGTTCTAATGAGGTGGATGAAACTGGAGCCTCTTATACAGAGTGAAGTAAGCCAGAAAGAAAAACACCAATACAGTATGCTGCTGCTTCTGCTGCTAAGTCACTTCAGTCGTGTCCGACTCTGTGTGACTCCATAAATGGCAGCCCACCAGGCTCCCCCATCCCTGGTATTCTCCAGGCAAGAACACTGGATATATTAACACATACATGTGGAATTTAGAAAGATGGTAACAATGACCCTATATGCGAGACAACAAAAGAGACACAGATGTTAAGAACAGACTTTTGGACTCTGTGGGAGAAGGCAAGGGTGGGATGATTTGAGAGAACAGCATTGAAACATGTATATTATCATATGTGAAATAGATCACCAGTCCAGGTTCAATGCATGAGACAGGGTGCTCAGGGCTGGTGCACTGGGATGACCCTGAGGGATGGGATGGGGAAGGAAGTGGGAGGGAGGGTCCGAATGGGGCACACATGTACACCCATGGCTGATTCATGTGAATGTATGGCAAAACCACCACAATACTGTAAAGTAATTAGCCTCCAATTAAAATAAATTTTTAAAATGGCAAAAAATAAAATAAAATAAAATTGGATTAAAAAAAAAGAAATCAGTTACCTTTTGTCTCCCCTTTATCACCTCTCCCTACATCTTGTGTAACACCAGCCCACGGGAAAATAGCAGCTATAGCTCTATCTCCACTGATCAACCTCTCCTTCTCTGATTGCTAAATTCAGGTTACCTTCAACTCTCCACCTACCTTCACTGTCCCAACTGGGATGGGGACAAACATTTACTTAATGTCTAACACATAGCCGATTGCAGTAGAGGTGGCAGAGTTCAGTGCTTAAAAGTATGGGCTTTCAGACTTCCCTGGTGGCGCAGTAGATAGGAATCCACCTGCCAATGCAGATGCAATCCCTGCTCTGGGAAGATCCCACATGCTGCAGAACAATTAGGCCCATTCCCTGCAACTACTGAGCCCTTGCTCTAGAGCCCAGGAGCCGCAACTGCTGAACCCATACACCGCAATGGAGAGTAGTGCCTACTCGCCTCAACTAGAGAAAGCCCACATGTAACAACAAAGACCTGGCACAGCCACAAAATAAATAAATAAAATAAAATGAGTTCCATGTAACAGCACCCTCAGCAACACTAAGGAATTTACTTATTAAAAAAAAAAAAAAAGCATGGGCTTGGGAGTCAAGTGTGGATTAGAATCCTCACTCTGCCATTTACTCCCTGTGTGATCTTGGGCAAGTTGCTTAACTTTTTTGAACCACCATCTCTTCAACTGTAAATGGAGATAATCATACCTGCAACTCAAGAGTGTTGTGAGGATTAGGCATAAGTAATGTACCAAATATTGGATGGGCCAAAATGCCAAATATAATGCCTAACACCTATTGTTGTGGTTCAGTCGCTCAGTCATGTCTGACTCTTTGTGACCCCATGGACTGCAGCATGCCAGGTTTCCCTGTTCTTCACCATCTCCCAGAACTTGCTCAAACTCATGTCCGTTGAGTGGGTGATGCCATCCAACCATCTCATCCTCTGTCGTCCCCTTCTCCTCCTGCCTTCAATCTTTCCCAGCATTTTCATAAAATGAGAATCATAATAATACCTGCCTCATAAGGCAGTTGTAAGTATAAAATACATATAAAATGCTTAATGCAGCAAGTTACACAGGAAGATAATTGAGCAATAAGTGGTAGCTCTACATAGAGATGCACCTATCAGGCATTGTGCTATATATTTACTTTACATTCTTTCATTACTGTCTTATTTCCCCTTTGTCTTCCCCACACTCACCCTCACTTCCCTACTTCAGTGCTTCTGCCTACGGAAAGCACAGAAACAATATTCTTGACCAGCTGACTGCCTGCTACTCTCGTGAGCAAACCTAGACCACGAGCCAGACACTCCTCTTCAGCCCGAGGCCCTCTTGAGATGGATACAGAAGGGCTTAGTTATTCATTCTGGCTTATGACAAAAGGTCTCCATCCCTTGGCAAAAGAACTAATTTCCTTAGTAGTTACACAATTGCTTCTTTGAAGTTGGTTACACACCAAGGGAAGAAAGAGCCAACTCACAGACCTCTAAATCATCCTAAAATCGAAGTCTCATTCTACTTCCAGTCATTAGAGAGAGACTGGGAAGAAAAAGGAAATGAGACTAAATCTTGTTGGAAAGAGCATGTTTTTCTACTGTCGGAGCAATATGCCCACAGCAGAGCACAGACCAAGTGACACATACAAAACTCCTTCTTTATTGAAAAAATGTCAGGTATTTCATAAGGAGCCATTGATACTCATGTATGAATATTTGGTTTATTACATAAGTGAAATCCCTGGGTAAGTTGGAAGCTCATGCAACTTAAGAGCAGGCAGGGATACATGTAAAAATTGGAGAAGTCTGTAACTGTCTAATCAGTCTCTCCCACTGGGCATGCTTGTTATGCTATGCTATGCTAAGTCGCTTCAGTCCTGTCCGACTCTGTGCGACCCCATAGACAGCAGCCCACCAGGCTCCCCTGTCCCTGGGATTCTCCAGGCAAGAACACTGGAGTGGGTTGCCAGTTCCTTCTCTAATGCATGAAAGTGAAAAGTGAAAGTGAAGTCGCTCAGTTGTGTCCAACTCTTCGCGACCACATGGACTGTAGCCCACCAGGCTCCTCCGTCCATGGGATTTTCCAGGCAAGAGTACTGGAGTGGGGTGCCATTGCCTTCTCCAGGGCATGCTTGTTAGAGCTTTTCAAATCTATGGACCTCAAGCCATTATTTTCAATGTATATTCTATAGCCGTCAATCCAACCCAAAGGAGCCACTGATTCACAAAGAAATCCCATACATAAGGGTAAGGGCTTTGTTTTGTTGGAGATCTCTTTATAGTACAGTTGATAAGGAGTGAAAGGGTTATTTCTGAGATATTTCCTAGGAACTTAAAAACACTTGTAGCAAGTCCTCTGCCTCCAGGCTACTATGCAACATGCCATTTGAAACTGTTCATTAGTGTGCACTCCAAGTTCCTTTGTATGTCTAACTTGCAATCTGAGAGGTGTCCCAGAAAGTAAAATATACGTGATATTCCTGAGCTTTTCTTTTCTTTAAAAAAAAAAAAATTATTTGCTTTTTTATTTGGCTGTGCCGGGTCTTAGTTGTAGCACGCAGGATCTTCAATCTTCAATGTGGCATGTGGGATCTAGTTCCCTGACCAGGGATCAAACCTGGGTGCTGTGCACTAGGAGCATGGAGTCTTAGCCATTGGACCTCCAGGGAAGTCCTTTGGGCTTTTGTTTTAAACATACATTTGTGAGAATTCCTACTTTGTTGGTTTGTATTTTTTATGTATTCCTACTCATTTGATTTTATGACTAAGCAAGAATTTTGATACCCCTGCAATTAGGCTATGCTGAACATGTTCCTTCCAGGCAGAAACTGTGACTCTAACTCATCCATTTACCCAGCCTATACCTAAGGAAATTTGCCACTGGCTTCTACTCACAATATCTAGTAGAGCTGCAGCCATCACCTCAAGAGAAATAGGAATCAGTCACCTTGCCAATTTCCCACACATCCTATCCAACTTTCTGAGCAATTTCATTAGCATGCCTACGAAGTAAAATTAATGCTAAATGGCAAAGACAAGTCTATCCAAACTGAGGCCTTGGAATCCAGCCAATCCCCACAGAGAAGCAATTGCTATTCATTGTGACACAGTGAGTGGAAATGTGCAGGTAGGGATAGATGACAATGAGGTGCCTAAGCAGCTACCGCATGTTGAAGTGGAGTAGATCTGCCAGCCAGAGACCTGGATATTGGATTAGCACAACAAAGGGTTTTAAAGGGCACAAAAACATGGCACTTTTATTTCCATTGCTTCTAATGTTTTGAACAAAGAACTCCCTGTTGTCCAGCTGCTGCCACTTAAAAATATTTTTCTTTTGCTTTCTGTACTCAAGCAGGAGACAGCCAGCCCAGCTACTCAGTCTCCTACTCTATGTCTCTGCTTCTCAGTTACCCCTCCCTGGCTTACCTTCCATTGCATGGGGTGGAAAAACTATGCACGATGGGGTCTTTTCTCTTTTTAAGCTCAACACATCACTGAGAGGCATTTTTAAATAATAATTTCTTTAGAAGAAAAAAGCATGTTTAACACATAAAAAGTGATTAGAAGTTCATAAAACAGAATAAGAGGACATAAATGAATATTTCTATAGAAAGGGTTTTTTGTGTGTGTGTGTTTTTTTTTTTTTTTTTTTTTGTATTGTGGCTTAACATAAGGAATAACTTTTATCACAATGGTTTCCTGGAACATTAAAACAGATTACGTAAGAAGACTGCAGCTGTGGGTAGGACTATCTGCTTATTATGCTGCATGCCCCAGTGAAGGTAGTCCACAACCTCCTGACTGATATTCAGCCAGTATGCACTAGCTGGGCATACTAGTTTTAAAATATTCAAAAGCTTCTGTTCCAGTTGGTAAATAGGTATTGTCAGGTGCCCCGTAAGTGATCATCAGCCATTCCTGCTAATAGATAATCACTGTTCAGATACCTCCTAAATGACTGCCTGACCCTTCTGGTATCCTCCAGGCTTCCCACAGTCTAGCAATAATAAGTTGACCTCTGGCACAACAAGGGATTTCCTGGGCCCTGGGGACGCAAAGAGTCGGACACGACTGAGCGACTGATCTGATCTGATCTGATCTGATTCCAGTGGTGAGGTTCTATTTGGTTACTCATGCCATACTGGTGTTTGAATACTTTGCGTATCATCCCTAATTCCCCTGATCTTATTCCTGTGACTTGAGATCGTTTTTATAGACAGAACCAACCGGCTAACCAGAGAACCCCGATTAGAGTTTAATGCTCTTATGTAGGCTAAGATCAGTTAGTGAAAGAAGAAATTAATTTAGAAAATATTAGCAAGATGAACTTGAAAATCTGTATAAAAGTTGGGGAAAGCATTTTTACTTTAAAAAAATAACCAGTAAATAGTGTGCGCCACAATTATTGTCAGGCATTACAGTGCTGTCAGCAAATTGAAGGAAATAAAACTCCACTGCTTGTCCATTCACTAGGCCATATTCCAGAGCATAGTTAACAGTATATAAGGTACCACCCTGCCCTCAAAGTTCTTACAACCCAGCAGAGGATATATCGCAGGTACCCAGTTAATTATTCATATAAGTACTGATAACCATTTAGAGAATCATACTAGCGTTAAGTATGTCTTGGAAAGGTACAATGTCATCATACTTCCTGTTGTACAGGAGAACCTCCAGAGAACCTCCAGACTGGAAAATGTTCAGTTCCTGTGAGAAAAAATAAAAGGGGGTTCACTTAGATAAAGCCAGGCTATCTCTGTAGTATTAAATTAGTACTGACTCTACAATGATGAGTAATATTTAATGCTACAAATTCTGACTACTAAAGAAAAACTTATTGAAATCAGTCCGATGATGCAAAACAGACCATTGAAGGATTCCTTCTGCTCCTATGATGGAAACAAATTGGATAATTTTGATTCCCTTATCATCCTCTACAAAATTATATTTGCTAATAGAATACAAGTATCATTGGTAAAGAAAGAAGAACAGAGATGAATCATTATCATGAATGTTCAGATAAAGAGCATCTGTTCAGAAAGTTACATTATTATATTGCCTAAATAAAACCAACTAGAATTTCCCACAGCAAACAGTCAAAGGTTTGTGTATAACACACTTGTTTAAAGTGCAGTTGACAGAAACACTTACTCCTCCTGGGTCCTGCTGGAGTTGGGACTGCTGTTGGAGAAACTTTCTGGAAACCCAATAGAAATTCTCCTCTTTGAAGTTCTCAGCCATCTCTTAGCCATCTTCTTAGTTTGTTGGTATCCATTTGACTCTCTTCATTTCTCATTAGCAGTCTTCTGCTCCAGACATCCTACCACCAGCTCAAATGGGAAGGGGAATACAGGCTGACATGCCTGATACCATCATTAACCCACTCACCTTCCAGCTTCATGCTGGGGTCTCTGGCACTTGCCAAATGGCTTCCCTGTGTGAGAAGCTCATAGGGATTGAAGATGCATCAGTGGGAGGTAGGAAAGGGGCTTCCTGGGTGTCAGACATCACATTTGTCTTACCCTTGCCTCATTCACTGTATCACTTCTCACTGAGTGCCCACTGTGCACTAAGGGTAGCCTCTTTCACTTTATTCCTAGAAGTCTATATTCCTTTCCTTTCCCACATGTTTTTGGCCAACTCACCAGTATCCTGAAATTCATCAACCTCAATTCTCCCCTCTAATGAGCTTAAGTGGAATTTAATAATCCCTGCTAATTTGTCTTGTGACTCTGTCATATAAATAAAAGCTATGGACTCTAGGTTAGATTATAAGCATCAAATTAATTTTACTACAAAGGTCAGGCTGCTGTCCTGGTGTTCTGTTGTGCTTGAAGGTGAGTCACTACGTGCTTAACAAAAGCCTTCCTATCTGAGCTGTATTCAAAACAGATTTCAAGATATAGCCAGACTAAAAAACAGACATTTGAAGATAAAGAGTGTGTACTCTGACCCCCTGGAAAAAGCAAGCAGCTACAGTGATTTTATGGATATATATAATACATCATCATCTCTAAGAGATGATAGGCATTAAGCTCAGCACTTCTTGCTCCCAAAGCAAATGTCTACTCATCTTTTCCACCTAGCCGCTCATGTCAGAGGAAAGAAATATTTCTTCCCAAATGACTTCTAAACTTGTTTGCCTGAGAAATGCTGCCCCTAAGGAAGCCAGGCTTATCAGTGGAGTTTGGCTCAAAAAAAAAAAAAACAAAAAACCACATAATCGTATTCAGATAATGGCAGATACCTCCATCTTGGTTCCATTTAACCTTCATCTCTCGTTGTAATTTCCTAATTGTTCTCTCTTTCCAGGGGCTTCCCTTATAGCTCAGTTAGTACCTGATGGCTCTCTCTTTCCAGCTCACCTCTCTTGGCCAACCCTGTTGTGAGTTCATGCACTCCTGATGCATGTGTCTAATATACTCATCAGTTCAAGTTCTACAAGTAACATTCATGTAATAATAACTTGCCATTTATATTCCTGGAAAAATCCAAAGATGGTCTCTGAGGCTATCAGGTCACATCCAGGCTATTGTCAAAGCTACAATACCTTGAGGCTATAGGGAATGGGGTCACCAACTTCTTAGAGTATGACAATTCCTTTGGGCATAATTGTGGTCTCTTTCAAATTTCCTTAAAAGAGACAGCAACTGTCAATTTTCTATTCCATAAAATAGGTCCAATAGAGAGAGTTATGTGCGTGGATGCTCCATCATTTAGTCATGTCTGACTCTTTGCAACCCCATGGACTGTAACCCTCCTGGTTCCTCTGTCCATGGGATTTCCCAGGCAAAAATATTGGAGCAGGTTGCCATCTCCTACTCCAAGGGATCTTCCCGACCCAGGGATCAAACCTGCTTCTCCTACATTGGCAGGTGGATTCTTTATTACTGAGCTACCTGGGAAGCCGCAGAGGGGGTTATAGTCAGATTGCAATTCTGAATTTAATTCTTCTCAATGAGAAATTTGCAAGTAGACCTAGGGAAGCTCTATAGCCTGTTCTTTACAATGTTCAAGTTTCACCTGTGACAGTCATACTGCTGACCCACTGTGTGCAGGACATGTGTGTTCAGTGGTTGGGTTTTTATTGTTTTTTTTTTTTTAGTAATCCTCATCCCCTGCGCATGTCTCCTAGAGCCAGTGTTGTTTGTAAGAAAGGTGAGATGTATAGCCTGAGGCTGTGGAGCAGAGAAAGCGGGAATTGAAGTGGCTCAGGAAGGCATCATCTGGAATAATAATGAAGACCAACTAAGTCACTAAAACAGATCCATAATGCTTTTTTTTCCCCCCTCAGGAAAATTCAGTCCCTCTTTGCAGATAGCCTATGAGGGGCCTCACATTCCATCTGGACAGGCGCACAAGTCAAACACCTTAATTTCTGAAACAGAATGACAGCTTGGCCCGTTTTTATGTCTAATAACTAAAACATGTGGATCTCTCTTCAGCCCACAACAGACGATCTGCCTTCCATGTGCTCACCAGAGCACTCCATCTTGAATTATCTGCACTGTAGCTGTATATTGGGACAGACCAAGCAGATGTGCTGGCCCAAGAAGTGCTGTCTCCAGGGAAGCAGACCCTATCATCAATGCAGTTTGGTTCAGAAATGAGATGATCATATTCAAATAATGGCAGACACATCTGTCCTGGTTCCCTGGAACCTCATCTGTCTTTCTTGTGTACCCCATGCTCTCTCCTGTTCACCTCCTTTGTGAACCCTTTGTGAGTATATTTATTTCTGTTGGAAATAGCTAATACACTTGTCAGCATAAGTTCTCCTGGTGACATTTATGGAGGAACTTACCAACATCTCACCATTCAGATTTTCTCATTCTTTTTCTCTAGCCAGTAGGACAAAGAAGAGCGTCACTTTATTCTTAGGGCTTTTATAGAAGAGTCTTGTTGGTCTTCATTTCATGCGTGAATTTGCCCACCCCTACCCCCAAGTAGATTATAAACTCTCTGAGGGAAGTAACTGTCTTTTGTTTCTCTTGTGACCCTCTCAGACTAAGAAAAACACTAAGTACCACTCGTTCATTCATGAAACTATTCAAATGAACTCTGCTGGTTTCTGGATTCCAGGGTACTTTGTTTTTTTTTTTTTTTTTTTTTCTTCTCAGAAGTGAAATTTTACTCTGATGTTGTATTGTACTCTGCCAGAAGTAAAAATGTACTCTGTGGTTCTGTGCTTTGAGCTACAACCATATATCCCATTCATAGTGGCTTGAGGCATCTACACTCCTCACAGTAGCTGAGAGAGTAGCTGAAAACTCTGACCCACTACATTCAATAGGTCCTGCCAGCTTCGAAGGAGCTGCCCAAGGCACTTTGCCTCTGTTCCTCGCCTCTCTTTCTAAACCAAATTCTGTCATGAAATGGTCATGCTGCCTCCGCTAATTTTCACTTAACCTCTCCATGCCTCCCTGTTTTCTTCAAAAAAGCCCATCCATATCGACCTGCCTTCCAGGGATATTTTGAGGACATACTGCTGATAAGAAAACATTCTGTATGAGAGATTATTGATGACAGTTGTTTTGTGGCCACAGAAAGAGAGGGCAGTCAGCAGTACTTGGGGGCCATGTTTAGCCACCCAACCACCCATTATCATTAGTACTCAGATTGATTCTAATGCATCATGATAATGCAGCTTGTAATCCACATATAGGGGGGTAATTTATTGTCAGGTGGTGATTGTTGGTAATTACAAGCTGTTTGAACATATTCAGAACATAACATAGGTGTAGACATCTCTTGTTTTCCTTTCTTCCTCTGTTTGCAAGTCTAATTTTATACCCTTCTGCCTATCCTATTTTCTCCTTTTACACTTTATAATATAATATTGTTTTTATTCTTTAAATAAGCTAGTGCCTCGATGAACAGCTAGAATACCAGGAACAGATTTGGAAAAGCAGTTTAAGTAGCCAAGTCCAATTTAAGAATGGTGGTGGATTTTATCACTCAGCTTTATTAATGGACCTCCTTCCCGCTGTATTGCGTTTCTTTCCCTAGTGCATTGATATAAAAGCCCTTGCCTCTCCCATTTACCCCTTTGGCTGGTGTTAACTCATTCCTGGGCATCTGTTGCCATAGCTGCAGCCACCCCTCAGCTGGAGCCCTCTTGCTAGCCCCTGCAGAGGCCATGCTGGGCTGGCCTGCTTATTCCAGGCGTCAGCTGTTAGGCGAAGGGCAAGAGCTTCATGACCTCAGAGGTCAAACAGCCTCAAGGCTGGGAAACGCGTGGGAATATTACAGCGCTTTCCCCCCCTCATCCCCTCCTGGGCGCCCAAGCAGGTAGCCCAGCACCATATTCAGAAGATGATCGATATTTCCCCTTTGTTGTGTGAATCTCTTATTTCCACACCTGCGGCAGCTGTGGGGACTATACACAACTTGTGTCTGTTCACTGAAATAATTGCCAACAGTTTTATGGAGCGTCTCTTGTGTGTATTTTTGCCCATTTACAGATTTGATTATATCATTTGCAGAATGGAAACGTGGCTTTCCACTGCTTATTCTCATTCTCATAGATCTTCAAGAAGAGAAGACCCTTTTAAAAACAAAATGGTAAGGACATGCACATGGTTATGTTAATATCACACAGGCAAAAGTCAAGACCTTCAGGAGGTTCCTCAGGCACAAATTGACCAGGTGATGAACACATCGTGTACAGATTGTTGTTTGAGTCACCAGCCGGCACCATCCTATAAGAAATAGTTCGAAAGAGAAAATGTTGGATACCTCTAATGTGTGACTACTTTCTGCCCTAGGCTTCTGCACTAGGCCAGAGCAAACATGACTCCCACACATGCAGCTTGGGCTGGTTCAGTGGGATTTGAGGGAAATGTTCAAAGGTGGAAAGATTCCACATAGACCAGTAGTATGGAGTTGGAAAGGAAATTTTAATTTTGTCTGTGCTGTGCCAGATTTGCCAGACAGGTGGCAAGGATAAATCTGTGGATTAGCTCAAGACTCTCAAAAATTCATAACCATCTAGTCTTTTACCTTGATTTTAACAGGACTGATGTTATAGCATCAACAACAGCAGCAGAGCCACAGCAACATTAACGAGTAACCTTGATAGAGTATCCTCTACCTTTCAAAATATTCGTACAATTAATATCTCTTGTTTAACCATCCCACCAACCCTGTAAAATCAATATTATTGTTGTCTGTGTTTTTGAGATGAGGGAACCAAGTCATATTAAATGACTGGCCCAAAGTCACATAGCCAGCAAATTAATAAAAGTCTTCTAACTCCAAACCCTGATGTACAGGCAATACACACAGCCCTATCACCCTGCTTGCTAGCCCACTGCCACCACCATGTCCCCAAAACTCTGGGTAAACAAATTAAGACCCATGCAGAAATTCACTTGAAAAACAAAAGTAGCCTTCTTACAAAAGAATTAATGACTTTCCATATGTGTGCATGCTAAGTCGCTTCAGTTCTGTCCGGTTCTTCCCCTTGGACTATAGCCCGCCTGGCTCTTCTGTCCATGGAATTTTCCAGGCAAGAATACTGGAGTGGGTTGCCATGCCCTCCTCCAGAGGATCTTCCTGACCCAGGGATCGCACCCAGGTCTCTTCCGTCTCCTGCACGGGCAGGCAGGTTTTTACCACTAGCACCACCTGGGAAGCCTGACTTCCTATGTGAATTCACTACTAAATGTTACCTTTGTTCATAGATTACCAGTTACCGGGCAACCTGGAGGTGGATGGGGGCAAGCCAGGGAGCTCATTGGAATGTGAAGAACAGCACAAGTTAAAGCTCCTGGAGACTGAAGAATCCTTCTGAAAATCAGATAAAGCATTCTGAAGAGACAGTCATTATGCATAGTAGTACTATAAAGATAAGTAAGGAATAATTAAGACAAAATTCAGAATAGTGGTTATCTCTGAGGGGAGATGGAAAGAATTAGGGGAGGGGCACATGGTGGCCTTTAAAGTTAATGAATGCATGCGCGCTCACTCAGTCATGTCTGACTCTTTATGACCCTCTGGACGGTAGACCACCAGACTCCTCTGTCCATGGGATTCTCCAGGCAAGAATACTGGAGTGGGTTGCCATTTCCTTCTCCAGGGGATCTTCCTGAGCCAAGGATGGAACCCACGTTTCTTGCATCTCCTTCATTGGCAGGCAGATTCTTTACCACTGCACCACCTGGGAAACCCTTAAAAGTAATAGTTATATTCTTTTTCTTCAACTGCCTGTTGTATATACAATTTTAAGTGCACCATTTTTTTTTTGGCTTTTTGTTCTCTTTTTTTAAATTGGAGGATATTTGCTTTCCAATGTTGTGGTGGTTTCTGCCATACAAAAACATGAACCAGCCCTAAGTATATAATATCCCCTCCCTCTTGAGCCATGAATCATTGTTTTTTATACTTCACATTTGTCTCTTATAAATTCCTCTTTGTAACTACTCAATATATAATTTTAAAAAATAGAAAAAAGTGTGAGTCAGTGGAAAAATAAGACTTGATATACAGAAATCAGCTGTACATTATAAGGAACACTGCTCTTGAAAGCTAGGCACACTTCATTTTTTGTTTTGTTTTGTTTTAGGTGCACTTTGATAAAATCCTTAGCTAGCTATGACAGTGTCTTCCAACGACATACCAGTTAGTTTCTCAAGATGTGATTTGTGAGGAGGGCAAGCCTTCCCAGAATTTTGCTAGGGTCGCTGAGCGTTTCAGCTGCCTTGCCCCTCGCCTCCCCTCCCCTCCTTTTTGACAATGAACTTCTAGCTTCTGGAAGAGGAAAGAATAGTGGCATGGTCATTTGGGAATTTGAAGCTAAGTGCTTGAACTGTAACCATGGATTTATGGGTTGTTACCCAAAGACATATCTTTATGGCTTTCCTTGGTGTTGCACCTGACAGAGAATGCAGTGAACAAGTGGGCTTGTGTATTTATTTTCGTCACTGGTTGGTTTCTCTCTGGCCAATCTAGGCATGCTGTAAGCACAGGCTGACAGGAATTATGGCTTTTCTTCCATGTGGAAATAAGTGGATAAGCAAATACTCCCAGCCTGATTTTCTTTCCAATTCATTATTTACACAGAATTCACCTTGTGTAATCATTTTCAAATCAAATTTGCTCTACCAGTCCCTGTAAGCTTTGCTCTGGAGATTGTCACCAACCTAGACATCTTTTATTTTTTAACTGCTTATGTCTCTTCCATGTTAATACCAACTTAAAAAAGAAAGAAAGAAAAAGAAACACGAATGGATTAAAGGTAATGTCACTAGTGGCCTGGAGATTCACTCAGGAAGAAAATTTCAGTTACAGCAGAAATGGATAAAAGGAAAGAAAGTCAATAACTCACATGTGTTTGCTATTTGGACTACTATTGCTGTATTAAAATATTCAGGAGAACTATTGAATTAAATGGGGAAAAATACGTCATATATAAGATAGATTCCAGGAAAGGCACTTTTATGAATAGTGTTCCAGAATCACAAACTGCTGACCAAATCACTTGCATACGAATTATTCCTAGAATAGGCTGATACATAGAGTGGGTGTCCTCTGCCCAGCTGTCACACAGGTCCATGCTGTGACCTCCCTTTCTAACCTTCCTTTGTCTTCCTGGAAAGCTGGCCATGAAGAGTAACCTCTTCTCCTGCCTACCCCACTGCCCCCAATCCTGGTCACGGATAATTGAGACGTGACACTAACTTATTGTGCTTTTCCTCCACCGTAGGTGAGGTGATCATGAGAGAAGAGCCTGGATACAAATGCCATTCATGCTTTTGGAGAAAAAAAAGCAAGTGGGTTTTGGCAGCAGGTCTGATGGGTTTGGAGGAAGGTAACACTGGAAAATCTTTTGAGGATTTTATTAGCAGTACCGCTTTTAGAAAATGCATCAATCAAATAAGAGGCATATACGTTAGTCCTGCTGTTCTTTCTGGCAGTGCTGTTGGTAAAGAATTGGTTAAAGAGAAGCCATCTTCTTCTTCTTCGTTTAAATACATTCCCCACTATTATTAATGGCTGGTTCCTATACTGGTACTTTCCTGTTCTTTTCCCCTGAAGTAATCAAAACACTCCCCTCTCTCCTCACCCATAATAGCCCCTGTTTTCCAAAAGGTATCAGAGGTAATGCCCAGTATGGTTAATGTATTAATAATGATTACTAGTATTCTGCTACTACTTATTAAGCTAGGCATTGCAGTGGGGCTTTTTTTCCAACATATCTTCTCTTTTAATCCTTACCACAACCCTATGAGATAGGTACTTGTTGTTCTCCTCATTTTTCAAATGTGGAAAATGAACAAAGTCACTTCATTAGAATCATGCAGCTAATAAGCTGCAGGCCAAGATTAGAACTCAGATGTAATCCAAAACCACGATCTTAATCATTGTTACAACTCCATTTTTTCTTTGCTTGAGGTCATACAGCATTAAGGGTTGAGAGTTTATTATCCTTGGTCTGGGCAAAGGCATGAAAGGAGTTGTTGAAAGTGTGTTACAGGTTTCCAGAAAACCTCAGTCATTTTGAAACATGAAGGGAAGTGGGGACAGTGTGACGTTCTGTATAGTAAAGGCTTTTGTTTCCTGATTATTTTCAAATTGAGGTGGAGTTTGAAAACTCAAGTTGGGCTGGCCTGTAGAGGTAAAGAAGCCAGAACGGGGCCAGAGTTGCTGGCCCAAAGCAGAGCCATTAGTCACTGCCTGCTGTGGCTGTATGTGTATATATAGCATTGCCCTTAATATTCGAGGATCTCTCTGCTGAGGCAGCTAGTTCTCAAGCCAGAGTTCCCATTATCAGTAGGATTTAACACTTGACTTGTTTATAGTGCTCATAGCCAGTGTCCCACCCCCTAACTTAGACCATGGCCTTGCAGTTAGTGACTTGCAGTGCAAGTCAACAACATACTTGAATACCCATCCTCTCAGAGTCCCACACACTGGAGAACACAAAATGACTCCAGTTTAACACTCTACTTCTAGGAGCCAGGAGTAATAAGTAAACAGATACAGAAAATACTCTCCACTCATACCCATCCCCCCAAACAAGAACTCTTTCTATTATAGGTTTTAGACTTAGCACAAATACAGCCTTATCTGCTACACTTTTAAGATACCCACAGTACCATAATTGACTTCTCTCTCAAAACCCACTTTAAAATAATCTTCTCCAGCTTAGCATCACTTCCTCTATGCTCCCCTCCCACCTCCACCACCACCTCTCATACTAGTAGAGTAACTGCCTCCCCTTTCTTCACACCCATTTAGCCATTATCAAACAATAATTTTGTTTTCACGTTTGTCTCTCCCATTACTCTATGAGCCCCTCAAAGAGCAGAGAAACATGGATTTTTCACCTTGGTACCATCAAATGCTACATGGATTTAACATGTTTGTTAAATTAATATTCAGAATGTATCCTGAAGCTCTGCCATAACCTCACTCAAAGATTCGGGTTGACCACATGTGTTGTTTTCACCATTCTTATTTACAGATGAGAAAACTAAAACTCTGTGTTTTGCAAACGTGTAGTGGGCATAAGAGTTATCTAGGCTGCTTGCTCAACAGGCAGATTCTTGGCACCACTCAGATGAAAGCCTCAGCCATGGACCCTGGAACTTGGCTGTTTAGCCAGCACTCCAGGTGATTCTGATGCACATGATTGGAACGCACTTGGACAAACACGGGTGTAAGCGATTACGGCACCACAAGTAAATAGTGGAGCCGGAGCTCAAACTCAGCCCTCCTAATTCCAGATCTAGCCCAGGCTATATTTATCTTTGTTTTACTCTATCTCCTATGGCAAGGAAGTGGACTGAAACATGTTGGAAAGATTTTCAGCAACAAGGGCTAAAGCAAAACGGCTTGTGGATTAACCTCTGGGCTGTTTATTTGTTTTTCCTCCAAGAGATCTTGCCAGACTTCCAACAGCCTAGCTGCGGGGTTGCCAAGTCATCTCTTACGCAACTTACCTCAGAAAAGCATTGACCACAGAGCTTTGGGAACTTTCAGTTTTATGCTTCTATTTTGTTCTTTCTCTACACACCCACCTCCACCACCAACCATGCCATTAACCTAAAGAGCAGGCTCAGTATCTGAAATGCAATTAGTTAATTAAATAGTAAGATTTCCAGTTGAAAGCCGGTAACTACACTATCTGGGATCAGACAGTAATAGTCATGTGTCTGTCTCAAAACCAGGAAAAGAAACGTGTGGCTTATCAGGCAATTAGTAGAGATGTTAAAGGAGCTGGTATCTAGTAGCATTTTTTGTGGCCCAGTTATGCTTCTGGTGTTCTTTATGTAAATGTTAGGTGAGGGAATACGTGGAATGTGATGATGCAATCCTAGGGACTAGAGAACCACGGTCAACCATTCACCCTTGACCAGTGTAATATGAGTTCACTGGTATCTCAGAAGCCCAAGAAGCCAAGAGTGGGGAATTACGGACCTCAGCAAAGCCCAAGACAGCCTCTCTAGGACAGCTCGCCTCTGCTTTTACTGACAGAGGAAGCCCTCCAAGGTTCCCATCGTAGAGCCTGCTGGGACTCCACCACCCTTGCCTCCGACTTCAACCTGTTTTCCTGGCTCACATTCAGCTCATCACATTGAATTGACAAGGACTATCTCTGAGATTCTTCAACTCACTCATGCCAAATCACCCTGAAGTAACTAAGGAGGCCCCTGCTCCAACTTAGGGAAGTGGGAGAAGGGACCCCCACACAGCAGCCAAATAGTTTCTTTCTTATACAGAAAAAAAGAAAGGTAATGATAAGGGAAGTGGGGTTAAATCACGACTGAGTACTTGGTCTGTGTCAGATCTCAGGTTCTGCGTTCTTTATAGTGTGGTGATAGGATATAGCTCAGCGGCCAAAAGTGTGGGATCTGGAGCCACACTGCCTGAATCTGAATTTCACCTCCAGCATTAACTCCATCTGGGACCCTGGGTAACTTCCTAACTTCTTTGTGTTCCATTTTGCTTATCTGTAAAATGGATCTAATGATAAATCTTACCTATCTCATAGGATTGTTATGCAGATTAGATGAAATAACTCATATAAAGCCTTAAAACAGTGTTTGGCATATAATAAGCACTTAATCAGCTTCTCTGGTGGCTCAGCAGCAAAGAATCTGCCTGCAATGTAGGAGACACAGGAGACTCGGGTTCCATCCCTGGGTTGGGAAGATCCTCTGGAGGAGAGCATGGCACCCCACTGTAATATTCTTGCCTAGAGAATCCCGTGGACAGAGGAGCCTAGCGGGCTGCAGTCCATGGGGTCGCGAAGAGTCAGACACGACTGAAGCGACTAAGCATGCATTCACACAAGCAAGCATTTAATCAATATTAGGAATCAACATTATTATCATTAGCTTAGTACGTGAAAGATAGATACCATTATCTCTAACTGCATGTGAATAAACAGGCTAAAGAGTTTTCGCAACTTGCCTAAAGTCACACAGCTGGTAAATAACAGAGCCAAGACTTGATCTGAGATCTGGGCCCCAGGTCTGTACTCCTCCCACTGTACCCTGATCCCTTCATAAATGTAGGGTAAATGCTGTGAGTTCCTTGGAGAGGCATATGCCAAAATGTTTGACCTTCTTCCTCATTACACCCCAACCCCACTGCAACTGCCATCTGGAGGGCTGGCTTGGCACCCTAGCTTCTTATATATCTAGTTTAAAACCTTGAACATTCCTATTACTGCTCCAGTATGGAGGTGGCTCTCTCCAGGACTCTTCAGCTTATAGACTAGAACAATGAGTCTTATAGCATGAAGGTTACTTTGTGAAACACCCTCTATCCTGAGGTTCTCATCCGCAGACCCTGAGGATCTAGCTCTGCCCCACCACACTCACAGCTCATGTGAGAATAATTACTTACTATATAAGCCAGCATGAAAACCTTTCCCTTTCCCTTTATTTTTTGTCTTTTCCCTCCCCTTCCTTCTCTCTCCCTTCCCCAAGAAAGAGTATGTTGTGATATCCTGATCCCTTTGAGTGGTTCCTTGATCCATCCTTGGTAATACTCATAAAGAGTATTGCCTAGTAGCATCATCTCTCTCAAGCCTCTGGGGAGCCTTGTCTTAAAGCCCCCATCAATTCTCTGACCCTGCATAGCCATGATGCAAGATGTGGCGTCACTGGTGACATCTGTGATCAGACAGAGAATGGGGGTGTGCCTGGGGTGTCAGTGCATTGTTCACAATGATGGATTGTTAATTTTCAAAGAAAATGAAGAAGGATTTAAAATAACATGTACAATGCACAATATTGCTTCCTGAGCAACAAATACCAAACAGAAGATAAACTCTTGAGCCCTAGGCTTAATGTAGACCCCAAACATGATTTATCCTGCTGCTTCCTTTCCCTTAGCTGCAGAACAGAAAATACAATATTATTGAGTTCTAAGACACCCCACCCTGCCCTTGTGCCATAATCTTCCACAAGATAGACCTTGTATACCTGCTGCATGCAAGGTCCTGTATAATATGCTAGAGATGGGGTTTTCTGCCATGTTCCATGCAAGCATTTTCTTAACTTCCTCTCTTTTCCTTTGTCTTGGTATTCCTAGTGTTATTTCCAGGTGCATGCATGCTAACTCAGTCATGTCCAACTGTTTGACCTGCTGGATGGTAGCCCGCCAGGCTCCTCTGTCCCTGGATTTCTCCAGGCAAAAATGTTGGAGCAGGTTGCCATTTCCTACTCAGGGGATCTTCCCCACCCAGGGACCAAACCCATGACTCTTGCATCTCTTGCATTGGCAGGTGGATTCTTTACCACTGAACCACTGGGTTTATATATGGAACAGCAGTTAAGAGCATGAACTGTGGATCAGTGGAGCCAGACTGCCTGGGTTTGAATCCCAGCTCCACTGCAAGCTAATGTATGAGGTTAGCTTGTACAGGTCACTTAACTTTTCTGTTTCCATTACCCTCATTAGTAAAATGGGGATGATGAGAGGTCCTACTTTATAGGGCTTTGAGTTTCAAATTAATGTATATAAAGTGCCTAGAATAATGCTTGGCACATAAGAATTTAAAAAGTATTAACTATTATTGATCTTATAATTACTATCATTCACCATTTATCTAAATCCTGATATGTTCCAGAGGTTTGATGTCTTACCCAGCTTTGAACCACCATTTTCCTTCTGCAAAAATGACTAGCAGCTAAGTTCTGTTCTGGATCACACAGTGCCATCTTATATGGCTATGGCTCTATGAAATAGGCATTGCAGGTAAGTCCCACTTGGACAATTACTGAATCCTTGCAGAGTTAATTTATTTAAAAGCCTATTTATTGGCACCTACTTTGAGCTAGTCACTGTAGACTATACAAAAGTAAATGAGGTTTATATTCCCTACCCTCAAGGTATTAACAAATATGGCTGCTACACACACATTTATTTTAGTAAGTTTAATAACTTTAAATTCTCAAGAAATTCCAGTCAGTTCTTTCTTACCCATAAAGAATTTCTCTGTGATGAAAATTATCTCCCTATCTCCAGAACTATCATTGTTAAAGTTAGTATTTCTGTAATTGTGATTCTCTTACATTATCAGCATGTTTGGACTATAATACCATTTTATCTCCTCTCTCTCCATTTAAAATATTCATAAGAAACCCACTAAAATAGACTTCATCTTAATACAACAACAAAATAGTATCCCGTTTTAAATAGTTTGGCATCTGCTTCTGGGAAGAACAATGTCTGTGCAGGCCTCCCTTATATATACTCATAGATTTCCTTATTAATTTGTTTAAAATTGTTTACTGAACATGTTCTCTATGTCAGACACAGTATCTAGGCATTAGGAATAACAAGGAGGAATAAGGGATTCCAGAGCCTAGGAGGAGAGACAACCACAGAAAAAGGTGATGAAAATATAATGTAGTAAGAGCTGTGATAGTAATGTTTTTAATGATCTAGGGGAACACAGTCAATAAAGGGGCTCTTTTGCGGGGGGGTTTAGTATGATGGATAAGACTGTGGTCATTGGCAATAGAGCTGTCTGGGCTTGTATTCCTGTTCTACCACTTATTAGCTGTGTGATATTGAGCTGATAACCTAAACTCTCCATGCCTCAGTTTTGTTATCTGTATAGTGTAGTGCAATAACTCATATATATGCTGTCTCTCAGTAGACTTTGAACCCTTGAAGGCTAGGACTACTTCTACATCATCATCTTATTTATTACCATGTTATGATTACCACTTAGCAAGTGCTCAATATGACCCAGAAGCCATGCTAAATTCTTCACCCACATTATCTAATTTAATCTTCAATACACTTTTAAGGTAGATACTATCATTTTCCTAATTTTGTTGCTTGACATTTTTCTCATCAGACGCAGTTCTTTATTCAGAGCATTTATCATAATGTGTAATTATTTTATATTCATTCATATTTTTATATCCCCCTCCTTCACTGTAGTGTTAGCTTCATAAAACCAAGGATGAGGCCTGCTTGGCTCACCATAATATCCTCAATATCTAGAATAATGCCAACACATAGAAGATATTCAGTGAACATACGCTAAATATGAAAGGAAGATTGGAAGGCAGGCTGGCAAAAAGAGAAGAAAAGAAAAGAGAATTAATGATCACATTACAGTTACTAAGTAGCAGAGCTAACTGGTCCAGACCCATCTGACTCCCATACCCGTGCTCTTGATCCCTAGGCAAGATTACTTCCTACTCTTGAGAGACTTTCAACAGATGTTTGTTGACAAAGTTCTTTCCTCAACTTTGTACTGCTGCTGCTGCTGCTAAGTCACTTCAGTCGTATCCGACTCTGTGCGACCCCATAGACGGCAGCCCACCAGGCTCCCCCGTCCCTGGGATTCTCCAGGCAAGAACACTGGAGTGGGTTGCCATTTCCTTCTCCAATGCATGAAAGTGAAAAGGGAAAGTAAAGTCGCTCAGTCGTTTCCGACTCTTAGCGACCTCATGGACTGCAGCCCACCAGGCTTCTCCGTCCATGGGGTTTTCCAGGCAAGAGTACTGGAGTGGGGTGTCATTGCCTTCTCCGTGTAATCAAGTTATAGCAAGCATAAAAAACAATGGATGTAAACCTGAACAAAAGAAAGAAAATTGTAGGAGAGTAAATCATCAGAAAAGAGCTTATGTCTTAATAAAATATATTTGGCAAAATGGCAACAATATACTGAACTTGTTTCAAAGGAAATATTGGAAATAATTAACTCTACTAAAGGATGAGGTTATCACAGAATGTGTGTGTGTGTGCATTGTCTTCAAGATCAAATAACTTTGACAGTACTTGAGTACTTAATCAGTGAAGCATAAACAATGCAAAAATAAACAGATGGCAGTAGTGATTTGATAGTTATGTGGTGATACCAGCTTAGAGTAGGTGTTCACTTCCCAGTCTTTTAAATTTTTTTGGTGCTAATGAACTCTTGTTCCAAAGTGCTAATCTTCAATCAGCTTACCTAGGACACACATTTATAGCCACTCTACAACTTGTGATGTCCTGAGGAGTTGCCACACAAGCAGAACAAGAGAACCAGCATAGCAGGACATGATCTACAGACTTGGGTGAGACATTTTGAAGACCATCTGACAACCACTAGCACTTAACCTTCTGAATATATTTGCCTCCTGCCCATGAGTGTGGGACTCATGGGAAAATGAGCAATATCTTCCTTTAGTGACATGGAACTACTTTTGTAAAACACCTAAAAAAATTGTTAGATGTCCATTTGTAGTCTGAAAAGTTAATCAAGACTTAACTTTTCAACCATTAAGTAATGATTTGTAACAGATGTTTAGCACAGCATGTTTTGTTAATGCACACCTTAAATCCAGATTGCTGCCAGAAATGATCATCTGGATTTCTCTTTGAAAGTAGAAACTTGCAATCTTGCTTATATATATGTTGCTAAGTCGCTTCAGTCATGTCCGACTCTGTGCGACCCCATAGACAGCAGCCCATCAGGCTCCCCCATCCCTGGGATTCTCCAGGCAAGAACACTGGAGTGGGTTGCCATTTCCTTCTCCAATGAATGAAAGTGAAAAGTGACAGTGAAGTCGCTCAGTCGTGTCTGACTCCTAGCGACCCCATGGACTGCAGCCTACCAGGCTCCTCTGTCCATGGGATTTTCCAGGCAAGAGTACTGGAGTGGGGTGCCATTGCCTTCTCCAGCTTATATATATGGCTGTGCCTATATGGGGAAAAGATTATAGCCAATAAGATCAAACTGGGTGTATTAGTTGAGTGTATCTATCCCTGGTTATAACTCTTAAGTAAATTCCTACATATAAATTCAGTTGTCCTGGACAGAGAATCAGTTTAGCAATTATGCCATCCATTTTAAGGCAATTTATCATTCTGGAAAGGTATACAAATAATAAATGAGTGTCATTGCATAGATTGCTTATTGTGCCCCAAATCAATATAAGTTGGATTTTCTTTATTCATTCATTCAAGTATTTCTTGAATACCTACCCCATACTAAACATTAACATAAGAAATGGGAAAACAAAGATACCCCAAACCCAGCCCTTGACCTAAAGGAGTATGCGGGCTAGCAGAAGACAAATGTATATCCAATAACTGTAATTCAAGGCAGAGGTAAATGTTCATTGTTCTTGCTTCCTGGAATGCTCTTCAAGCCTAATCCTCCATTCACCACCTAGGAGAAAATCCTATCCCTTTTAAAGACTCTTTTCAAATGATTCTTTGCCAGTGAAGGCTTCCCTGACTAGTCCTGCTCTCCTCCACCTCTCAACCCCGAACACATATGTCCAAACCCATTCCAGCAGATTTCATTACTCCATCTTTGTTCCTATAGCACTTTACTCATAGTTTGTTACAGCACTGATTATAATGATTTATATTTGGTTGTTTATATGTCATGCCTCTCATGGTATGGTGAGTTCTTCCAGAATAATAAATGACTTGTTCATTTCTGTATGCCTAGTCACTAGCACAGAACATGGCATATACTAAGGCTCAATAAAAGCTTGGTTTGGTTTGGGGAGAAGTGAGAGAATAAGCAAATATATGAAAATCAAATTCTAGATAAAATATTATGAGAAAATATAGGAAAAAGTGATTAATTTTAGTGAAGTGGCTTCACAGACAGGAGGCATTTGAGAAGATCCTTGAGAAATGAGTTGAATTTAACAGGTGGAGATGGGTGTTGGGGGAAGGGAGGGAGATGAGACGGGCATTTAAAGCAGAACTCCTTGAGGATTTAAGAACTGAGCTCACTGTAGCAAAATAATGCTGTTAATTATGCATCGTCCTTATCTGTTCACTGTAAACAAGCCTAACAGGAACTCTACTTGCTAATGTTTTAACAAGCACTGTGAATTAATATATATTTTGAAAAGAGTGATATAGTATTGTCCTTTAAAAAAAACTGATAATTTAGTTCATTCTCCCTCCACCCCCACCAAATTAGTCCAGGGCTTGGCTAGGTACATTGTAAACTCTTCTTCTTTAATCTCAAAATTCTATATTGAGAATAATTCCTAATTCTCTTATACATTTCCCAAACTGCTGCACAAGAAAATATTTTTCACATTAGGGTTCAGTCCTTTTAAACCTAGCTGTTTCCTCTAAGTTGTTCTGCAGCCAGCAGAGAAAATCAAAGTGTAGACTCAGTAATGTCTAAAGGTCCCTTCCAGCTATGACATTCTCTAAAAACTTGCCCCTCTAGTTGGCAATTGGGAGTCAAGATGAACCTAATAATCATTATATAAACTCTTGGCCCAAAGGATATTTGATGCCCATGTTTTCTTGATCTTATTTACAAGGAGGCTATTTCCAGCCTTGTATGCCTTCAAGGTGAACACTGAAAACTGGGGGTGAGGACTAGAGCTCCTACAGACGGAGAAACCACCAGTTCTGAAATTTAACTTCTGACTGCAGTAACAAATGCTTAGGGCCATCAATCACTCTTGGGGGCAGGGAGTGGTTTATGGAGGGGAAGCAAAGGCAGTCTGTCTAGAAGAATAATAAAAACTAGCATTTCAGAAATTATGTTTTTGGCCACATGCATTTACTTCTAATGACCAATCATTGTCCAAAATAGCACTTGTGTAAATAACCCAGTCATGGTTCATCCCTCATATTGCCAGGTTGGAAGGATGTGATGGACGAATGTTAGCAAGCTACTATTAGGAAAGAGTTGCCTTCCGGGGTGTAATTGGCAGGAGTGCATACTGGGAGGTAGGAGGAAAGCAATGGAAAGGTTTCTTTTTTAATGCATATCAGTAGTCAGAGGGAAATTCACCAAAATAAAAGACGTTTTGTGCTCAGGTGACTTACAACTATGTCTCTCCCAACTGTGCAATGTATACATGCATATGCATGTATCATCCACTTCAACATCTCTGCTTACTTCTCGTCCCTGCTCTGGAATGTCTTACCCCCTCTTCTTTACCTATTTAATAACTAACCATAACTCAAGACATATTTTATAGAAATCTTGCCCATTGTTTCAAATCCTGTCTTCTCCTAAAAGCGTTCCTTAAACTTCAATAACATTCCTAGTCTATACCATTTGAGTCTTTCACTGTTTCCTAATTGTTTACTTGGAGATACCAAAGCATGGTGCCTAAAAGTATACATCCTGTGTGACCTTGAACTACATATGTAAGTCTTCAAAGCCTCTCATCTATTAAATGGAGTTATAAAGAGCCCTTATCTCATCGGGTTGTTTTGAAAGTTAAATGAAAACACTGCATGCCAAGAGCTTTACCTAACATATGGCAAGTGTTTGATGGTGGCAGTAATGGATAAAGTGTAGTGAAGTGAAGTCGCTCAGTCGTGTCCGACTATTTGCGACCCCATAGACTGTACCCTACCAGGCTCCTCTGTCCATGGGATTTTCCAGGCAATAGTACTGGAATGGATTGCCATTTCCTTCTCCAGGGGATCTTCCCAACCCAGGGCTCGAACCCGGGTCTCCCACATTGTAGACAGATGCTTTACCATCTGAGCCACCAGGGAAGTCCAGTAATGGATAGAGGTGGTGATAATAGTAATAATAGTGATAATAGTAGTAATCAACACCATCATCATCAGTCTCTTCAATTAGATTGTATAACCTTTAAGGGCAGGGACTGTCTCCTATCTACTTGTTCTCTGCTATCCTAACACGTGAAATACTCAATTGGCTAAGTTTATATTTGTTAATGGTGTGTCCAACTCAATAGTACTGCCTCAAAGATGTGAAATTCCGTTAGGAATGTATTTTTTCTTTTCCATGGTACTATAGAAGCCCTTGGGTGGTTTTTCTTGGTTTGCAAGCATGAGTAGTTCGGATGGATGCTGATGAAGTAATCATTTGCAACTAGACTATGAGAAGAATGGGAAATGTCTTAATTATTCCAAGCTCCTGTGCTGTGTACACTTGAAAAGAAAAACTCAGAAAACTAAGAAATGCTGGTTCAAAAATCAAAGAAGAAATAGATATTTCATGTTCATGGATTTTGTTGTTGTTCAGTCGCTAAGTACTAACCTTTGAATGTGAGTGTGTCTGCTATTTGAGTTCATTAAAATAATGGAAAGCAGAGCTCTGAAGCTTTAGAGGGAAAGAAGCTATCCAGTATCTTTCCCTATAGACCATTCATTCCATGCTGGAAGAAGACATGCAGAATTCTAATATTAGTATAAGCAGTGCAATCCTCTCTCATATCTTCCCTTAATAATAATAATAGTAATAATTAGTATAGTATAATATTATTTAAAATGATACTAAGTGTCTTGTTCAGTTCAGTTCAGTCAGTCATGTCTGACTCTTTGTGACCCCATGGACTGCAGCACACCAGGCTTCCCTATCCATCACCAACTCCCAGAGCTTGCTCAAACTCATGTGCATCGAGTTGGTGATGCCATCCAACCATCGCATCCTCCATCATCCCCTTCTCCTCTCACCTTCAATCTTTCCCAGCATCAAGGTCTTTTCCAGTGAGTTGGCTCTGTGCATCAGATGGCCAAAGTATTGGTGCATCAGTGATTCCAATGAATATTCAGGGTTGAATTCCTTTAAAATTGACTGGTTTAATTTCCTTGCAGTCCAAGGGGCTCTCAAGAATCTTCTCCAGCACGACATAGATAGGAAGACTCAATACTGTCAAGATATCGGTTTTTCCCAACTTGATTCAATGCAATTTCAATCAAAACCCAAGCAAGTTATTTTGTGGATATGAAAAAAAAAAATATTCTAAAGTTTATGGAGAGGTAAAAGACCTGATCAGAATAGCCAACACAGTATTGAAGAAGAAGAACAAAGTTGGAAAACTGATGCTACACAACTTTAAGACTTACTATAAAGCTACAGTAATCAAGACAGTGTGGCATTGGTGAAAGAATAGACAAATAGATCAATGAAACAGAATAGAGAGCCCAGAAATAGACCCACATGAATAGAATCAACAGATCTTTGATGAATGGAGCAAAGGTAGTCTCTTCAACAAATGTGCTGAAACAACTGGACATCCACATGCAAAAAAATGAATCTACATACAAATTTTATACCCATCACAAAACTAACTCAAAATGGATCATAGACCAAAATGTAACAGGCAAAACTATAAAACTCCTAGAAGACAACATAAGAGAAAACCTAGATGACACCTTGGATATGGGTATAACTGTTTAACTATAACACCAAAATTATGATCCATGAAAGAAATTTTTGGTCACCTAAACTTCATTAAAATTAAAAACTTTGTGAAAGACAATGTCAAGAGATTGAGAAAACAAGCCATAGACTTGAAGAAAGTATTTACAAAATACATACCTGATAAAGGACTATTGTCTAAAATATACAAGGAACTCTTAAAATTCAACAATAGTAAAACAAACAACCTGATTGAAAAATAGACCAGTGACTCACATAGTAAGTGTGTTAGTCGCTCAGTCGTGCCCGACTCTTTGCGACCCCATGGACTGCAGCCCACCAGGCTCCTCTGTCCATGAGATTTTCCAGGCAAGGATACTGGAATGGGTTGCCATTTCCTTCTCCAGGGGATCTTCCCAACCCAGGGATTGAACCCAGGTCACCTGCACTGCAGGCAGATTCTTTACCAACTGAGCTACAAGGGAAGCTCCACCCCCACCTCTTCAAAGAAAATAAATGTATGGATGGTAAATAAGGATATTGAAAAACTGCTTTCTATCATATGTCATCAGGGCAATGCAAATTAAAACAACAACAAAACACCACTACAAACCTTTTAGAATGGCCAAAATCCAGAATACTGATAACACTGAATACTGATGATGATGTGGATCAATAGGAACTTTCATTTACTGGAGGTGGGGATGCAAAATGGTACAAGTACTTTGGAAGAAGCATTGATGACTTTGTTTTTTAAAAATTAATTTTAATTGGAAGCTAATTACAATATTTTGGTGGGTTTTGCCATATATTGACATGAATCAGCCACAGGTGTATATGTGTCCCCCCGTCCCAAACCCCCCTCCCACCTCCCTCCCCATCCCATCCCTCTGGGTTATCCCAGTGCACCGGCTTTGAGTGCCCTGTTTCATGCATCGAACTTGGACTGGTCATCTCTTTCACATATGGTAATATACATGTTTCAATGCTATTCTCTCAGATAATCCCACCCTTCCCTTCTCCCACAGAGTCCAAAAGTCTTTATATCTGTGTCTCTTTTGCTGTCTCGCGTATAAGGTTGTCATTACCATCTTTCTAAATTCCATATATATGCATTAATATATGGTATTGGTGTTTTTCTTTCTGACTTACTTCATTCTGTATATTAGGCTCCAGTTTCATCCACCTCATTAGAACTGACTCAAACGTGTTCTTTCTAATAGCTGAGTAATATTCCATTGTGTATATGTACCACAAGTTTCTTATCCATTCATCTGCCAATGGACATCTAGGTTGCTTCCATGTCCTAGCTACTGTAAACAGTGCTGTGATGAACACTGGGGTACACGTGCACTGATGACTTCTTATGAAACCACATATGTTCTTACCATAGGGTCCAGTGATTGCATTCCTTTGGTGTTTACCCAAAGGAGTTGAAAACTTATGTTCACACAAAATGTGTACACAAATATTTATAGCCGTTTTATTCATAATTGCCAAAACTTTGAAGTAACCACAATGTCCTTCAGTAGGTAAAAAGATAAACGCTGGTATATCCAGACAATGAAATATTATTCAGCACTAAAGATAAATGAGCTATGGAGCCATGAAAAGACTTGGAGTAAACTTAAATACATAAGACTAAGTGAAAAAAGCCAATTTGAAAAGGCTACATACTGTATGATTCCAAGTATATGACATTCTAGAAAAAGCAAAACTGTTGAGATGGTAAAAGATCAGTGATTGCTGGGGTTGGGGGAGGGGACAAGGATGAATAGCAGAGCACAAAGGAATTTTAGGGCAGTGAAATTACCCTGTGTGATATGGCTATATGTTATAAATTTTTCAAAACCTGTAGAATGTAAAACACCAAACTGAAGCCTAATGTAAACTATGGCTGTTGAGTGATTATGATGCATCAATATACATTCACCAGTTGTAACAAATGAACCACTCTCGTGAGGGATATTGATAATGGGAGAGGCAGTGCATGTGTGGGGGTGGAGGTATATGTGTAATCTCTGTACTTTTCCCTCACTTTCACTGTGAACCTAAAACTGCTGTAAAAAAAAAAAGTTTTCTTTTACTTTAAAACAGGTAGGAAGGAGTGAGGGAAGGAAGGAGGGGGAGAGTAAAGGGAGAGAGAGAAAGAGAGAAAGAAACACTAAAATGCTGTCTGATAAATTGTGTGTTCAAATTCTATGACTTCCTGCCAGTTCAAGCTGTATTGTTTTAACCCTTGTAAAGAGCTGAAATTAAGGCTGTATCCAGCACTTGTCCATCAGTCCATTTCTGTAAAGAGTTTGCCAGATTCACAATGGTAAGTGAACCAGATACTGAAACCTAAAAACAACAAATTATTTTGCTTGTCATTTCTTTCTAGCTGATAATAGTAGAACTCTGAATGTGGATTCAACTGCAATGACTCTACCTATGTCTGATCCAACTGCATGGGCCACAGCAATGAATAATCTTGGAATGGCACCACTGGGAATTGCTGGACAACCAATTTTACCTGGTATGCTATTTTTAATCACCTCACAAGTGTTTCTTTTTATTGACCATGTGAACATAAATATAACAGTATGACACAACTTATTTTGAAGTTGACATTTACTAGATTCTGCCTAGAGTGTGCATTTTTGTAATATGAGCTTGATAGCTCATGAATTACAGGGTGGCCTGTAGTCACTAGTATACTCCCTATTGCACTATGGTCAAGCTAGGGCTATATCAGATGCAGGATATGGTCACTGAACATTTAAGTAGTTCATTGAAATAAAAGTACAAGAGAATTCAGCAAGGAATTATAGTTTGTCTAATTTTATACATTTCTTAAGTGAAAAATAAACGTGTAGCTAGAATGAGAACTTAGACATCCCCAAAATCTTAGGTTCCTAAAGGAAAAGACAGGAGATGCTGAGAAATAACCCAAAGACTATTGTTAACGTTGAATAACTGTTCGAATATTTAAAACAAAGTAACCTGTAAGAGAATGAGCACTGTGTACTAACTCCATCTCCACTAAAGATAAAAATCAAAATAAAAATGCCATATCATCTGAAGGGTTTCGTTTAGACACAAAAAACTTCCTGGAATGTCAGAGCAATTAACTATTAAAATGGGTTTGTTAATGTGCCTTGGGCAACTCAAATCTTGTATTGCCTCTGCATATGACCTTAAATGACCATGAAAGTACTGCGAGTATTGATTTGGAGGGTCACAAAGAAATGTTAGCAAGTAGGCAAATATGCAAATGTAAATTCTTGAATGATTATAAATGATATATGAAATATAAATTTGATTTTTAAAATGGGTTTGTGAAGACATTAGAGAATCACCATATCACGAATCCTGGACTACTTTTAAAACATCCTAAACATTAATCTTCCAAATTCAGTTAAGGCCAGTCTACACTACTTGCTACTCAAAGTGTGGTCCACATAACCTGGAAGCTGTTAAGAATTCCAGAATCTTGGGCCACAGCCTAAACCTACTGAATCAAACCTGAATTTTCCCATGATCCCCACGTGATTCATAAGCTCATTAAAGTTGAGAAACAAATCTAGAATGATGCACGTAGTGTTGTTGTGAGAATTAAATCATACTTCGACAATGCCTGACACACACTAAGTGCTCCAAAATGTTGGCCATTTAAAAATCAAAATTAATATACTTCTCATAAACATTTCCTAAAGGAGTAGTGGGTTTTTTGTTTCGTTTTTCTTTCTTATTTCATTATAATAGAATTTAAACTAAAATTTCATGTATTATAGCTTTATATACAGTGGTCCTGAATCACAATCTCATAGTCTAGAGCAACTAGATTATCTGATTTGGCTTAAATATTACCAGTTCATGGAAGTCTGAGCTGTATGGGTATATATCTTCAAAAATATCTTGAGGCCAGATCTGCTCTGATATCAAGGTAACTAAACATTAGCTTATATCAGATTATTTGTAAATTACCACATCTAAACATAAATCTGTGCTCACAAAGTAATCTTCAGTGCTTAGCCAGCCATCTACAATGTGGAACAACAAAAAAGGCCTAGCTTTGAGAGTAAAAAGGTCATCCAAACCATTGTTACAGGCCCAATGCTTGTGCTTGGGTCAATGTTAAGCCTAGAAAATTGGGATTGTTTTCCTAACAGTAGCTCAGATGGCTATTTCTGCAGAAACAGTACCTTCTTAGTATTTAATAACACAGGTTGCAAGGACCAACAGCTTGTGTTAAATCCTGGCTTTGCCACTTTCTAGCTACATGACCTTGAGCAAAGTATTTGACCTATTTGTATTTCAGCTTTCTCATCTGTAAAATGGAGATGGTTATAGTATGTACCTCATAGGATTGCTGTGAAGGCTAAATAATATACTTAGCGCAATGCTTGGTAAGGTTTAACTAATGTCATTATTATTGCTATTAGTCATTTTACATGTTATTTAAGATAAAGGAAATACTAATATACTTCCTTCAAATGGCTACTAAGCTGCCACTTACATTGAAAAGTACTTGGCTGCTAGGGAGCCAATGTTGGCTCTACTGAGTGTTCCTCACATCCACCCCAACTAGACGTTTGTAACCTCAAGAGTGATTTTAATTTCTACTTCAAGCTCCTTTGCCCTCCTCTTGTTTTCTTAAGGACTATGAAGAAATGGCCTCTTAGGGTCCCCTTTAACCTTGTGATTCAGTGATCATTTCGCTATGCTCCAAGGAAAGTTTTGGAAAACTGTCTTAGAAATACTGATATTTAGTTCAGCAGTGCCCCTCTCTTAAATGTATATGCGGCAATAGTGCTAAACTGAGATACACTTGGTAAAGCTATGTGTAAAATCACTTCAATTATATTTGAAGTGATTTTTTTCTCCTTTCTGTATTATTTTTGGAGAAGGCAATGGCACCCCACTCCAGTACTCTTGCCTGGAAAATCCCATGGATGGAGGAGCCTGGTAGGCTGCAGTCCATGGGGTCGCTAAGAGTTGGAAACGACTGAGCGACTTCACTTTCACTTTTCACTTTCATGCATTGGAGAAGGAAATGGCAACCCACTCCAGTGTTCTTGCCTGGAGAATCCCAGGGACGGGGAGCCTGGTGGGCTGCCGTCTATGGGGTTGCACAGAGTCGGACACGACTGAAGTGACGCAGCAGCAGCAGCAGCAGCAGCAGTGCCCCTCTCTTAAATGTATATGGGGCAATAGTGCTAAACTGAGACATACTTTGTAAAACTATGTGTAAAATCACTTCAATTGTATGTAAAGTGATTTTTTTCTCCTTTCTGTATTATTCTAGGAAAGCAGTTTAATCATTGAGATTAGAATGTGGGCCCTGGATATAGACTGCCTAGGTTCAGATAAATCCCTGCTCTGCCATTAAGTAACTGTGTAACCTTCGACAATTTACCTAACCTCTCTCTGAGTCAGTTTCTCCATTTGTCAAACAGAATAATAATAGCATCTATGACTCAGCATTGTCATGAGGATTACTGAGTTAATACATGTAATGTAAAGTCTTAGAATGATGCCTGACTCACAGTAATTCCTCAATGAAGTCAGCTATGATTATTTATTATTTCAAGTTCACATCTGATAGATGACTCACACAAAAAAGTTGAATTATGACTTATTTTTGTTCTTAACAACAACGAAGTATAATGAATGCAGGGGCACATTTGTCGCTGGAGAAGCACTGGACAGTGACAGGTAAAGAGAACAGTATGTGTCTGACAGTGGTGATGACTGCTCCCTATACATCTGGTAGGGGTGTCCAGAGAAGTAGAAAGTGGGCACTACACTCCAATGCTGCCTACCCATCTTCTTGCTAGAGTCTGGGAAATAGGGGGGCTGCCATAGTTTTATATCATATTTTAACTGAATGGGATAAAACATCCCCCTACTCGTCTTCCTACTGCCCCAAATTCCTTACAATGGAAAAGGCAGCAAATGAGCCATACAGAACTGTCTCATCTGGCCTATCTCTGACAATAGAAAAGGCTTTGTCAATGATGAAAAACAAATGATACATAAGCTTTCTTGACGTCCCCCAGAGAGTCCAAATCCACATTGTCATGGATGCTGAGTCTCTTGGACACATATCTGTCATCAGGGCAATGTCTAGCTTATTACATTCATTGGATGGGGAACAGAGACAGGCCATCTCTGGGGTTTGGTGTGGAGCTCCCTTTCATCTAACATGGTGTTTTTTTGGACAACTGCTGTTCGATAAAATTAATCCACAATGATGCCAGATTAGAAGGTCCCCTCTGGCCAGTGCCTATCTTTCCTGCAAGAGCATTTGCTTTTCCAAGCTGGTCAAATAAGATTAATGTTAGTTTTCACATGAAGGGAGGCACCAAAAAGAGTCGAGCTGCCTCCTTAAGGAACATTGTTCTGCCTGTCATCCTGGATGAATCCAAGAATGGACCATTTAAAGGGTACTCGCTGAATACTGTGTGTTGCTTCCTTTATTTTCGCCTAAATTAAAATATCCTTAGCAACCAAATGGAGCCTGTGAAGTCCCAAAGAAGAAGTGTCCCTCATTATGGTGTCTCCACTGTATTGACTATGCCTCCTCCATAATGAGAGATGTTGGAAAATGTGGACTATGGACCTTATTCCCAGAGCAAGACCCAGCCCATCTATGAAAACTGTCATTGTAAGAAAGAGGTTCTCACTGGACATAGCAGGCAAACTCTGATGAGAACAGAAAGAAAGAATGAAGATGTGTGACACATGATAGATCACTGTGCTCCAAGCTCCTCAAGGAGGCCCGGACTTGGGTTTCTATTATTTTAATATTTTCCACAAATTAGAATGTGCCTTCAGTGGCAGATAAGGTTGAGATTCCGAGAAAGGAGAGCACTATTCATCATCATGGTGGACACTTCACCAAGAGCCAACGATATATAAACCAATGTACCAAATAGAACCAATGTCTCTCAGAAACAAGCTTGAATCCTACCAAGTGATGGCACTCTCAAGATTTCCCAAGGAAACTATTATGAAGAATCCAGTAAAGTGTGATGGTTTATGTATTCATTTATACAAGAAATATTTATTGAGGCCTGCTGTATGTGAGAAGCCCTCAGTTCAGTTCAGTTCAGTTCAGTCGCTCAGTCGTGTCCAACTCTTTGTGACCCCATGAACTGCAGCACGCCAGGCGTCTTTGTCCATCACCAACTCCCAGAGTTTACTCAAACTCATGTCCATTGAGTCAGTGATACCATCCAACCACCTCATTCTCTGTCATCCCCTTCTCTTCCTGCCTTCAATCTTTCCCAGCATCAGGGTCTTTTCAAATGAGTCAGTTCTTTGTATCAGGTGGCCAAAGTATCGGAGTTTCAGCTTCAGCATCAGTCCTTCCAATGAATATTCAGGACTGATTTCCTTTAGGATGGACTGGTTGGATCTCCTTGCAGTCCAAGGGACTCTCAAGAATCTTCTCCAACACCACAGTTCAAAAGCATCAATTCTTCAGTCATTGCCTTTGAGCTCAGAATCCCGTGGCAGAGGCAGCAAAGTCTGTATCACTGCACTACAATGAAGCAAGTGTCATAGTAGATACATATGGAAAAGTTTTGTTTCATCCAGGGTGGAATGGAGGAGGTGTTAGGTGGGTAGTGGTGATCAGGGAAGTTTCATAGAAGGGACAACATTTGAGCTCAGTGTTCAGGGATATATAGTTAAATATCAGGTGAAAAAGACAAGGAACTAACAACAGTCCAGGCAGAGGATATGGGACACCAATGACTGGAAGGTATGCAAGATTATACAGTATGGGAACAATTGTTAAATCCTAAAGTGATTTCCATCACCCATTCCATGAAACTTTTTTTTTTTTTTGGTGTAATAAAGTTTTATTAAAGTGTAAAGGAGATAGACAAAGCTTCTGACATAGGCATCAGAAGGGGGCAGAAAGAATACCCCTCCACGAAACATTTGAGGCCGCTTTTAAAAAAGATTACAATTAAAGAGAAAAATTACAAGTAAAATAAACCATCATCTGGGAAAATATAAATGAGAATAGAAGGTGAAGGCCATGTAGGGAGATTAATTAGAATTCAGATGTATAGGTCATAGAATCCCACTCAGTTTCTAAAGGGGAGCTGCACTTGTGACCAGGTAGCCAAAACAAAGGCAATGGCATCCCACTCCAATACTCTTGCCTGGAAAGTCCCACAGACGGAGGAGCCTGGTGGGCTGCAGTCCATGGGGTCACTAGGAGTCGGACATGACTGAACGACTTCCCTTTCACTTTCATGCATTGGAGAAGGAAATGGCAACCCACTTCAGTGTTCTTGCCTGGAGAATCCCAGGGACGGGGGAGCCTGGTGGGCTGCCGTTTATGGGGTCGCACAGAGTCGGACACGACTGAAGTGACTTAACAGCAGCAGCAGCAGCCAAAACAAAAGGGAAACCTGATCAGTTATATAATTTGCATTTTCCCTGTAGAAAAAATATACCAATCCTCAGGAGAAGTCAAACTGTTCATGGCACTTAACACATGTGTATCTGTGTTTGACACCATAGTTCTGAAAGGATTTTTTCATAGAAATCTTCATATATAGTGGTGTACACTAAGATAGTTGAGCCATCTCCAAAGCCCACACACTGGGATATAATCCAGGACCAGTTGATTCTGCATTCCTTAGTCTGATGCAAAGTGTAGAAGCTAAGAATATAGTGTATTTTTCATGAAGCTGTATTTGCTCAATTGAAAGGACTATTTTTTATTCAGAGATTATAGATTTCCTATATTTTTGGTTTTTAAATGTTCTGTCTTTTATGAATTGCAAAATGGTACATGGTTAGTTTTTGTTATTTTTTTCCATGTCTTTTCTTGGCAAATTAAGAGGTTGGCAACCTTAAATATATAGATGTATATGCTTTTATCTTATTCATCTCTAAAATCCAGAAATCTAGGAACCAAAGATGAGGTGTGAAATGTCCTCCCTAATGCCTTCCCAAAGGTGTTCACAGCGTCCCTGAATCTGCCAAATGTTCTAACAAGAACACAAAGACAAAATAGGAAGGAATAGGGGGAAGGTGGGCTATAAAGATAGATAATTGCAAAAACTTATACTAAAGAAATAAAGCTTCATTGGTTGAAATTTGGGATCAAAGTTGATATTTATTAAGGAGAGTCTTTATGAGATGAAATTATACCACAAAACCCACCCGAGCCCAGCTTACTGCCTCGTTTGTCATTGTACATTGTTCATGTACAACATGAACCAGGCCCTGTCTCAGCTTTCCAACTAGCCTGAAGCAGGGGTTTTGATGATCTTCTGGAGAAGCAGGACAGATTTTTGGTAGAATTTGAGAGTCCCTGTGCAAAAACTTAGAAATTTCCAAGATGGCTCGTTGTAAGGTCAAGATCTTCTCACAACTTAGCCAAGCTGTCCTTAGAAATCTGTGTTCCCTCTTCAGGTTGTCTGCCTGTAAAGTTTTTTCAAGGATCTGTGTAGAGAGGAGGCAGTCAGGACTGTAGTGAGTTAAAATTTCTCAGTATCCAGGTGTAATTCATTTTCTAATGAATTTTGTAGGAAGTCTAAAGAGATAGCAATAATGTACCATAAATGTATACCTGAATTGGAATCATAATTTTCTATAAAATAGCTTAATTATGCATATATAATTAGATCCTATTTGGAACACTTATTTTAGACTAATCCGTAGTTGCATTTCAGTGGTTTTATTGTGCATACAGATTACCTCCTTGTGATCAAGGGTCTCTGGAATACCTAAAAGATTAGAAATGCCTTTAATGGATCCAGGGGGACTTGGTTGGGGAGAAGTCATCTTTCTGAGGGCAGAGCGGGGCCTCCAGCCAGCCAGAACCAGGGTCCAGTTCTGAAAAAGCAAGCAGGGTAGTAAAAACCCCAGCTCCTATATCTGCCTATCTCTAGTTCATACATTGCTACAATTCCAACTTCACCTGTAAGTCAAAGTTGAGACTTCGGATTTATTTATTTATTTTTATTGGTTCCTTCAGTATTCTTCTCTTAAGATAATCCCAACTTCTGTAACCACAAAGTTGTGTTGTCTGGCCTTAATTAGCTTTGTTGCTGTAAGATAGCCCCCTCCAGTCCATCTCGAGTCTCTCTGGTTATAGAGCATACAGGATGGTGCTTGGAGAAAGAATGGGCCAGACCCAGGGCTGAACCCTTCCCTTGAGCCCTCTAAGGATGCCACCTTGGGCCAGTCACCTCTCTCTGACCTCCCGTTTATCCCTCTAAATTGTGGGGATTAAATGAGATAATTCTGTTTCAGAAACCATCCAGCATTGTGTTTGAAATACAACTCTCAAAAATGCTACTTTCTTTCCCCAAATCATTACCGCAGTGAAAGTCAGTTGAGACTTTGGATGTAGAACAAAGGCCTCTAAATCATCTCACACTGTGACAATACATATATTGAATATGTCAACAGGAAATTTTGGCTGTGGAGATAAGCAACTTTAAGAAAGCCTTTTGGACAGGAACATTTGAAGGACTCTGCAGGTTGGATAGGTAGAAAACAGAGTTTATTCTCACAAAAAGTATTGTTTTCTTCCTGCGGACCCATGGACTTTGTGAAAAGCAGAGTAGACTAATGTTTGTCCAACTCTTTGTGACCCCATGGATGGTAACCTGCCAGGCTCCTCTGTCCATGGAATTTTCCAGATGAGAATACTGTGGGTTGCCATTTCCTCCTCCAGGGGATCTTCCCAACCCAGAGATCAAGGTCACTTCTCTAGCGTGTCCTGCATTAGCCAGTGGATTCTTTACTGCTGAGCCACCTGAGAAGCATGGCACCTTGGCGGGGACAGATAAAACACTAGACTCGGGTGGATCCTTCCTTCCCATTTACACTAGGACCCTCTCCACATGGTCTCTCCAGCATGGTAGTCAGACTTGTTACATTGTGACTGAAGCTCCCATAAGCAAGTATTCCCAGAGACAAGTAAACATTTTCTGTCTCTTGAGGCCTGGCCCTGAAAACGTGCACCACATCCCTTCTGCCATATTCTGTTGGTCAAAGCAGTTCTAGAACCCATCCAGATCCTCAAGAGGATGGGACATAGACCTCACCTCTTTACAGAAGGGGAATCAAAGAATTTTGTATCTACCTTCAATCCACCACGCTTGGAAAAAAGAATTATACAGAAACATTTTGTTATTCATCTACCATGTTTTTCAGCATACCTGTTTCACCTTATACCTGTAATTAAACTAATTCATGAAAACAGTTGCCATAGTACACTGAGAGGTGGTGCAGCGGTTAAGAGCGTTAGAGTTAAACCGATCTGGATTTGAATCCTAGGTCTTGTCTCAGTTACTGGCTGTGTAACATTGGGCAAGTGACTAAACCCTCTGAGCCCCAGTTTCTTTATCTATAAAAGGAAAGATAATAATAGTACCTAGCCCACAGGTCATTTGGAATGAGATTATATTAGCACAGTCCCTAGCACAATGGAAGCACCCAATAAGCAATTATAGTGATGATAATAATAATTGATGATAAAGCATTGTAACTCTTTGCATGGCTTTTCCCAAACTAAACTATGAGGTTGATGATTTTGTCCTACTCATTCCTTCAACCTCAACACCTGCAGAGGGGCTGGCATCGAAATATTTAAGGACATACAAGTAGATAGACATGGGGAAGATTGGACGGCAGCAGAGAAATGACATTTGCCTCCGTTGCAGCTCCCTGGCTCGGATAGACACAGAGAGCAGGGGACAGTAATATTGCTTAATAACTACTCTAGGTTGAGTTAAGTGCAAGTTGCTAGGCATCAGGAAAACTTAAGGCTACACTGAAACATTACTTAAAAATCATGTAATGGAGATGTAATAGAGCTGCAACTCAGAGGAACAAGCTGGCCCAACTACAAAACAACATTTGCAGCATTTCCATTAAACTAAAGTTTGGAAAATACATAAATCAGAAGAAGGAATACAAACCAACATCTTATGACAATTCCACCAACGGCTATGTCAAGAATCAAGAAGGCAGTAGGGAAAAGGTTTTAGAAGAAGATATGGTAAAAGCAAAACAGAACATTTATTGTGAAAGTACTTTGGGGGGATACCTTGGCCTATTCCACAACCCTTTTATAAAATAATTTCAGATTCCTAACGTAAAGTGCTAATACTATCTACATATTGGCTGTATTCCTCCAGTCAGAATAGGATCTGGGAAAGGAAGAGAACTTTTCTGGTATTCTGTTCCCAATGTATTTTAAATTATTGGACTTCTTGGATTTTTTTCAGGTTCCGCAATACTTCTGTAAGACCCATGATTTCAAACAGTTATTTTTCTATGTTGGTATTAGAAATTCAAGTCTACTTTGGTCTTCATGGTTGAAGATAAACAAAAGAAATAATCAATGTGATAGGAGCCCTTGAAATGTCATGTGCAATGTACAACCTGCCCTCCAGCAAGCCCTGCTAGGCAGTGCAGCCTATGGAACTCTTGGCATATTGAATGCAAAGAAGAAAGGGAGTTTATCTACTCTGGCTTTAGCCATATGTCATGAATATACTTGCTTTTAAATGAATTTCATAAAATATTAATGTAATCATACTGAAAAGCGCAGTGGTGAGTACATCAGTCAAGAGTTATATTTATCCTGTGTATTTGTTTTTTGTTTGTCTCCATTTATTAGTAGACAGTACATGGAGACAGGCATTTCTTTCTCAGTTGAAGTGGCAAAACTTGTTTAATGAACTGATGTTTCTGTAATCTGTGGTAAGGTGGAGTTGTGAGTGATAGAACTATATGAATAACAATGAGGAGGCAGGCAGAACAATAAAAGGAAGACAAACATTTCAGTAGGAGGGAGAAATAGATGGGATTGTTTAGTTGGCACACAATCTATTCTGATCTTCTCCTACTGAAAATTAACAGTTTGTAAGTGGGGGAAATAATGTTAACAATTTTTCCAAAATCTTATACACAAGAGATCAAATGTTCCAAAGACATAATAGCATTTTTAGCCACAGCGTTCTTATTCTACAGCATAGGAACACAGAGTGTCAGGAGCCCTAAGATCTCCAAGATGGGAAAAAAGTCCTGGACTCCCTGCCCCGCTGTCTAGAGCCTGACAGATAGGAGGCTATCACAAATGTTCGTGGGATGTGGAAGTGAGTGCCTGAACAAATGAATTTACTAGTGTGTGGACACATGTCTGGAATGGAAGAAAGGAAATTTACCTATCAGGACCACCATCGATCAGGCCAGAGCCTTTTATATCTGTTCTGTCCTTTCATTCCTTGAGCTAAATGTCATTGTTTATCCCTACTTTTACCAAAAAGGAGATGGAGGCACACAGATATTAAGAAATATCCCCCATGGTCATACAACTAGCATATGGAGGAGAGTAGAGATGAGAATCACAGGGAGGAAAGAAAGGAGTATGCATGTATGTGAGTGCATGTGTGTGAGCACACACATTCAGGTACAAGTGGATACTTGTGTGTTGGGTGAGATAACATATGAGAGTTAAAAGTAAATTTGTTTTCAGAAAAATAAAATTTCCTCTTAGAAGAAAATATTTTCTTCCCAAACATGTTCAGGGTCTTGGCATCTCTGCATGACAGGCACATGAGAGGATGGGGAATGTCCTAGCTCTCTTAGGCTGGCTTGCAGTGGGTATTGCTTGTGTGCCACCCACCTGCTTATCTGCCCAGTCACAAGACTCCCTCCTTCTGGGCTTAACTGTACCCGGAGTTTTGCTTCTGTGTGAACCACAAATTCTTCCCACTGCTTAGATACACTTCCTTCAACATCTTAGAGAGCCAACCAGGGAGGCTCAGAGCCACCTTAAGGAGACACTAAGGCACTGTCCCTTGGGCCTGAGTGGTAAGCAGGGTAAAGTTTTGGGGGCTAGGGCCTACCACAATGATCAGTACTCCTTATGCAACACTTCCTTCGTTTGCAGTACACTGTGCCTGCCTTAACAGAGGACAAGAATGAGAGGTGAGGAAATGAAGTACAGTGCACTCCCTTCTCTCAAAAACGTGCATCTTGTTATAGAGACAAATTTTAAACAATGAAATCAGTACTGCCTTTAGACCCAGGCAAGTGGGGCCCCTGCCACGGGCCCTCACGTCAGGGGACCTCGTGCTTTGGAATGACTGTCTCAGTATTTTGTAAGTCCCTTTCCAGAGCCAAGGACTGGCCGGTAGGTGGTACCATCAGGATAGGTGCCCCAGTCCAGAGCAGGTCCTATGTGGGTCTTGATGCCAAGAAGCACCTTTCTCAAAATTTTCTAGGTTTTTCTCCAGTGTCTGGCATTGACCAAGGCTTGCAGTATCATCTAAGCAAGGGGCCCCAATCTCAAATTGAAGCTGTGCGGACCCCAGTCCCCATTTTTCCCCTTTGCACTCTGCAGTCCTTTATGCCACATGTGGATTCAACTGGATGCCCCAAGAAGCTTCTGAACTCATGCCTGGAGAGTCCTCCCAGGGTCTTGGTTCCAGGAGAGTATCCTGGCAAGTAAATCACTCCAGCTGGCTGGTATGGTATTTCTTTCATGGTATCACATGGGCTACCAGAATAGCGTTGGTGCTGATTTGGGGTGAGTCAAATTATATATCTAGACAAACCCCATAAACATATTTGTCTGGGGGCTCCCACACACCCTAGAAGCAAACCTGAAAGAAATATTAATAAAAGATGATGCAAAATAAAATTCAGTGGCAACAGGTATAGAACAGTTTTTGACACAGAAATAAAAATGAACTAGAATTATCTGGAAAGTGTTTTTCAGGGAGTGTGGGACTTTGAGCTAGGCCTTGAACCATGGGGGAGAATCTGGGGAGGCTTGAATGATTCCAGGCAGGCAGGGAGAACAACAGGAACAAAGGCACAGAGAATAGTTATTTACTGAGCATGTTTGTGCTATGCATTCATCATCTTGTTTATTCCTCACAAATTCCTATAAAAGTAGGTGGAATTAACCCCATTTTGCAATGATGGAATGGAGGTACAAAAGATTCATCTCCTAATCAAATAGTAGAACTAGGACCCAGGTCTGCCTAAACCCGAAAACTGTATGCTTTTAACACCATGTTATAGTGCAAAAATACTGGATGCTTGGCCCAGAAGCTGGTGCACTGGGACGGCCCAGAGGGATGGTACGGGGAGAGAGGAGGGAGGAGGGTTCAGGATGGGGAACATGTGTATACCTGTGGCGGATTCATGTTGATATATGGCAAAACCAATACAATATTGTAAATTTAAAAATAAAAAAAGACAGGAAGTGTTACAAGGGACAATGTGAAGCCTGGTCTGAATGGAGCAGAGAGTGTGTGTTGGGAACTAGTGGAAGGCAAGATCAATGCACAAGACACAGTCATATTATTCAATACAAAAGGCCTTGGATGTCAAAATGAGATATAGACACAAATAATCACTGGCCAAACAGAAACAGCCCTAAAGAAAAATGCACAATTATAATATTTAAGGTCCAGTAATGCTAATAATGTGTTTTCCTAAATATTTTGCCTCTGTCTCAGAAAGACCTTTGGTTTGAAGCTTATAAGGTAACAGTCTACCTCTACTTGATCTTGCCTGGTATAATTGATTATTCTCTATTTCCTCTCCTTTTTTTAGATTTTGATCCTGCTCTTGGAATGATGACTGGAATTCCACCAATAACTCCGATGATGCCTGGCCTAGGAATAGTACCTCCTCCAATTCCACCAGATATGCCAGTAGTAAAAGAGATCATTCACTGTAAAAGCTGCACACTCTTCCCTCCAAATCCAAGTAATACTCTGCTTTTTCTCCACACAAGTCAAAATGTTTTGGTGTATCAATCCTTTATTATTCGTTTTGGTATTAAGAGTCCTGACAAGGCAATTAGTGCCTATAAAGTGGTAGCTTCTGGGAGGGAACCTAGCTTTGGAATTGAATTCAAAATTTAACACTCTTAACACAGCTTAAATTGAACTGGCATTCTAGTTCCTTTTTAGGATTGAATGTTGTTGAAAGGGGGCTCAGGTTATTTGAGTGGAGAAAACACGAATAGAGAAGCCTCCCTTAGTTCTCTGCTGAGAGTATGGCAAAAGTATCGTTTTTGTTAACAGCCCCAAGATTTTTAAAGGTGAATGGAAAGAGCAGGTGCAATGGGAAGAGTAGGAATCTGGTATGAGTGACTTATCTTCTCCAGAGCCCACCAACCATGTCTGATAAGCCTTGATCTGATTAAGTCTGATAACCCCAGTAGTTATTCCTGCCTGTCTCTTACACCCTCTCAGCAATAAGGTCAGGTGATTTAGGGACTCTCACAGTCTCCTGATGCACCAGTCTGATCTGCTTCTCTCTTATTTCTTCATTAGAGAGTATCTCTACCATTGATTCCTTCCCCTCTCTCTCATCTAACATTTCATCCAGGTCCTTGTCACATATATAGAACCCTAAAAGTCCCGGGGTTCCCATTGCCCAAAGATTCAAAGTCCAAATTCTGGACTTCAAAAGCCTTTCACTGGTCTGCTTTGCCAACTTAAAGAAAGACCCGCAACATAAGAGTTGTGAGTTTAAATTTTATTCAGGGTCTTGGTGAGGACTACAGCCCAGCAGACAGCAACTCAGTTTGCTCTGAGTAAAACTACTCCAAACAGGTAGGAGAGAGCTCAGCTTATCTATGATTTTTGGCTAGGAAATCTATACAGTCAAGCATATGTCTTCATAAATGATTACTGCTAATCACCAAGAACAGATATCTCAAGTGAATGACTTTAGTGCTTTGCTATGGATGGGAGGCTTCAAGAATGCAGGGTCGTTAAAATTCTTCTTGAAATATACACTGAACTAGCCTTAGGGCCTGCCTGTCCAAATCACAGAATGCCTCATCCTGCTTTTCATCCTGAATTCCTCTCAGGATACATTGTTGGTCAGCAAATGCAGTGGGTTGTGACATAACCCCTGTAGAACTGGGTGGTGATCAACACACTTTGTCTTAGTGACCCTAATTTTCCTGTCTCCACAGCATCATGTGACCATCTTCAACATATCATTTCTGCTTGCCCACAATTCAGTCAAATTCAACTCTTATTTAATCTCACTCCCTTCTCCAACCTACCTCTAAGCCTACCATCTCCCAAACACTTCCATGAGAAAGGTACTAAAATTAAAACAGTAGTTAATCATTTATCATTCTAATACATTTTCACTAAAATATTGGGGGCTAAATCCAATGGATACTTTTTAGCCCTTATATTACTTTATTTCTCTACTATATTTGCTTCTTGAAACCTTCATCCTTCTTGAAACATTAGGTCATTTGAAGCTGCTAGAATGACCACCAGAGAGATTTGTATAGATCAAGAGGAGGATAACCAAGCAGGACACCCTAAGGAATTCTAATGTTTCAAGAGTTAAGAGAGAAAAGTTTCTGTACACTCCTTAGCAGCAAAAGTCCTCAAAAGACTTCATCTTTACCATTTCCAGTCTTTCTCTTCTTCTCTCCTAAATCTTCTTCATTTGGGCTTTTGCCCCACCCCTCTATCACAATGTCCCTTGATTAATAACACTAATGTATTCAGCACTTATAAAGTTAGACAAGCATTCTCATTCATGCCTGGAAACCAGTCATTTATAAGGACCATGACAGTGACATTTATATAATATACTTTTAAAATATTTGATAAATTAATAGATAACAATGACACTACATTATAATATGTATTGATTTTATGGCACTAGTTGCTATAAACTTTTTTCATACCTTTAAAAAAAAAGGACACTAATGATTTCACAATACTAAATCCAATGGTCAAGCCTCAAGTCTTTTCCTGATTGACCTAATAGCTCTGAATGACACAGTTGACTATTCCTTACTCATTGATATACTTTCTTCACTTGACTTCCAGGACACTACACTATTTATTGGTTTTGCTCCCCACACTGGTTGTTCCTTGTCAATCTGCTTTGCTGATAACCTTCTGTTCTCACTGACTTATTATTGGAGAGTCATGTGACTCAGTCCTTGGACCTCTTCTCTGTCTGTACTTATACTGAAAAAAAGTATGCCAATGATTGTTGTTTGCTGTTGTTTTAGTCACTCACTAAGTTGTGTCTGACTCTTTTGTAACCCCATGAACTATAACCTGCCAGGCTCCTGTGTACATGGGACTTTCCAGGCAAGAATACTGGAGTGAGTTGCCATTTCCTTCTCCAGGGGATCTCACCAACCCAGGGATCGAACCGACATCTCCTGAATTGGCAGGTGGATTCTTTACCACTGAGCCACCTGGGAAGCCCCATGCCATTGATACTCTAAATTACATTTTTAGCTCAGAGCCTGTCTCTGAACCCTGAACTCATATCCTACTGCTTATTTGATATCTCTACTTAGATATTGAATAGACATCTCATATTTAATATGTTCAAAACAAAACCCGTAATATTTGCCCCCAAACCTGCTCCACTAATATCCTTCTCCATCTCAGATAATGGCAACTGCATCCTTTCAACTAATCAGCCAAAACTTAAGGGTAATCCTTAATCTACTCTCTTTCCCTCACACACCATATTTAATCTGTTACAAAACTGTGTCAAGTCTACCTTAAAATATATAACTAGAATTCTACCATTTTCATGATAATTACTGCCGTGGCCCAGTTTATACCCACAATAATACATTTTCTGAACTATTGCAATATTCTTCTAATTGTGCTTCCTCTTTCACCCTTACCCCCTATAAGTTCTTCTTAAGAGAGCAGACAGGAGTGATCCTTTTTAAAACCTAAGTCAGATCATGTCCCTCCTCTACTTAAAAGCCATTAATGACTCCCTGTTTTACTCAAAATAAAGGCCAAAGTCTGTTTAAAGGCACAGAAGGGCCTCCCTTTCTCATACTGTCTCTTTGACTTTGTCTCTTACAACTCTCCTTTGCAACACCCATTGTTCCAGTTATATGGGCCTCCATGCAGTTCCATGAACATTCTAGGCACTCTTCCATCACAGGCCTTTGTATTGGTTCTTTCCTCTGCCTGAAATACTCTTCCCCTAAATATTTGCCTGGCTAACTCACCTGCCTCCTTCAAGTCTTTGCTCAAATGTCTCTTCCTCAGTAACCCTGACAACCTATTTAAAAGTTCAGTCCTCCCTGCCACATTCACAGTTCTATTTACCTCTCTATTTTTCACTTAATACTTACTACCTTTTAACAAGCAATTTATAGAATGTAAACACCACAAAGGGGCTTCCCAGGTGGTGCTGGTGGTAAAAAACCTGCCTGCCAGTGCAGGAGACCTAAGAGACCCAGGTCTGATCCCTGGGTCAGGAAGATCCCCTGGAGTAGGAAACAGCAACTCACTCCAGTATTCTTGCCTGGAGAATCCCATGGACAGAGGAGCCTGGTGGGCTACAGTCCGTGGAGTCTCAAAGAATCGGACACGACTGAACACACATGCATGCGTGCACACAAACTCCACAAAAGGAGGAATTTTTGTCAGTTTGGTTCACTAATATATCCCCAGCACTGAGAAAAGTATCTGACATATAGTACATGTTCAATAAATATTTATGAATGGTAGAGGGATGGATGGATGAATACGGAAGGAGAAGTCAGAGGTCTAGAAGTCAAGAGAACATGAGGTAATTACACCACATGCTGATCACTTCCTAATCTATTTTTTCACTCCATGGCTCTCTTCTGAGCTTCAGACACATATAGCCTACTGACCACTAGACTTTTCTAGGTGGATCTACATCAAATGTGCAACAACAGTATTGAAGTATTAATAGTGAGCAAACTACCAGATTAAAATCGAGGGAACTGTGTTTTACCCCAGCTCTATCACCTGAGGGAATCTTGGGCTAGTCACATGACCTCCCTGGGTCTGTTTCCTTGTCTGTAAGTGAGGCTATCGGGTTAGGTTAGCCTAGATACTTACAAGGTTTCATCCATTTCTAAAAACATGATTCTTGACATTAAAAATGGAGCTACCAGAATAATTGTTCACCTAGGCAAAAGTCCCTCAAAATGTATATTAGGCAAAGCAAAAGCAAATGAGTAGAGTTTTGTGCCTTTAATGAAACAGGCAGTATGGGTATAATAATTAAGAACCCCAAAGCAACATAGGACTGGTGTCATATCCCAGATCTCTGTCACTAAATAGCCATGAAATCCAGGGTAAATAGCTTAACCTCTCTGATCTAGACCCAGCAAAATCAATTCTGGTCTAAAAATCCAATGGATCAAACTAGACTGGTGCTGACTGTGCACTCCTAGGAGTCAGTGGAAGTGTTAGTCGCTCAGTCATGACTGACTCTTTGCGACCCCATGGACTGTAGCCCACCAGGCTCCTCTGTCCATGGAATTTTCCAGGCAAGAATACTGGAGTAGGTTGCCATACCCTCCTTCTGGAGAATCTTCTTGACCCAGGGATCGAACCTGTGTCTCCTGCATTGCAGGCGGTTTCTTTACCATCTGAGCCACCAGGGAAGCCTAGGAGTCAGAGATATGGCAAAAGAAAGCTCTCTGGAACACAGGTACTTTTTTTTCACAAGGTGGCTATCAGAGATTTACTGCATTCCCAATTAACAGTCCTCAGTTGGTATAAGAAGAGAAACAACACCCTCTCTCCAGAGAAGTCAATTCTGTGAAGATTTTTCACTTCGGCTAATAGACCTTCTGTGTGGAGAGGTTACATTTTTCATCTACTGTGAAATAACAGTGACCGTGAAGTAACTGGTGGAATATCATCTGATATTTGTGTGCAGGCATGTGGGGAAGCACCCAGGAGCCAGAAAAAGAGCAATCATTTCATTTTACCATCTCAAAACCCGCTGAACTTATTTTGGCTCTTAGGGCTGGGCTCTATAAAGAAAATTAGAGAAAGTGGATAAATTAATAGATTCACTGGCCTTCTGATTACTTCCAATCAGTTGGGATTACATTAAAATATACCCGACCCCTGCTGATTGTCTAGGGGACCTTCAATCTTGGGCTGTCTGATGAAATCAACTCAACAATTTTGCAGTATGCAAATTCTGGCAAACCAGTTGAGTGGTCTGTGATGCCCCTTTGAAAAACAGGGTGCAAGTGGTTTATTGGTGGAAGTGGTTTATTTGATGTGCTGCTCCCTGCCTCACTTCTCCAAGATCAGCAGTGACTTTGATCTGAATGCTGATTGTCCCAACACAGCTCCCCAGAGCGGCTGCTTAGTTGTAATTAGAATTACCAAAAGCTCCTCCTTTTCCATTACCAGAGATTAGAGTGCTTTTTACTCCCAGTTATCTTAAATCTTTTAACGAAGAAGTTTCTTCTTCTCCATCCAGGAGTGGTGATTGGGGTGTTACAGGAGCTTAGCACATTACCTGATTAATAGGTGGACTTTGAATTTGCTCTCCTATGGAGTTACCATTGCTGTGCCCAGATCACTGAATTTCTGTGGGATTGGAAAATCAGGCCCAGACAGCAAAGTGCTTTGAGCTGCTAATTAAAGAACAAGTACTATCCATTAAGGAAGGTAGTACAGCCCATTGCCTTGCTGGTGGCAATACACCTAAATCTCAGCAAATGCTATGTTTACCCAAGGAAAATAAATAAATCCCCGGCATTCTTGACATGACTCTTAGTGGCTTTTATGCTCCTTTACTCAGCAGACAATGACCACAGAATAATCACAGCATCTAAACAGGGTGGTGATTTCATCACAGAATTTTTCAATCCCACAGAAGTAGTCAGGGAAGGAGCCTTTGTATTGTCGGTATTCCATGTAACTATACTCTTTAGAGTCTCTCAATGGACTTAAAGGTAGACCTAACTAGGTTTAACTCACATTGTATAAAAAGGTGATTATTTGCTTCACAAGAATAGTATTTACCATTGAAATCATTTAATAGTAAACTTCATAAGGATTCAACAACAGGATTCTATTCGAAAGCCTTAGATTTGAAAACATGACTCTAGATGTTTTCTAGACTGAGCAGAACCCTTCGGGGCCCTACAGGCTACAAAAGGCCCTCCATGTCCCCTATTTCTTGTTTGCAGGAAAAGGTTTTGGTCTCCTAGGCCTTCCATGAATGCCAAAGAGCAGGTACTAGCAGTTATAATTATAATTGGAGAAGTGATAGCATACAGAAAGAAAGGAAAAGCAGTTAAGAAAGATAGCTTGAACAATAACAATTAAGCAATAAAGCAGAGTGCTAATTCCTCCTCAAGGGATTTGCATAACAATCTGACACAGATCTTTGAGTTGTTATGCAAAAGCTGACACCCCCTTCTCTCTGACCCTCCCCCATCCCAGGTGGAAGATGGTGACTACTTGCTCACCACATGTAGACCCCAGGCTGGTTGGAACCAGAAGGTTGATGATTAAGACTCCCCAAACACCACTCTGTTTCCTCCCCACCAACCAGTCAGAAGAAAGTCATGCTCCCGGCAGCCCTCACCTCAAATGTGGCCTTTAAAAACCCTTCCATGAAAGCCATCGGGGAGTTCAGCTCTTTTGAGCATCCCTTGCTCGGTCACTTCAATAATTGCTGTACTTCCCTGGTGGCTCAGACGGTAAAGAATCCGCCTGCAATGGGTGAGACCATGGTTCGATCCCTGAGTCGGGAAGATACCCTGGAGAAGGAAATGGCAACCCACTCCAGTATTCTTGCCTGGAGAATTCCATGGACAGGAGAGCCTGATAGGCAAGACTCCATGCGGTCGCAGGGTCAGACACGACTGAGCGACTAACACTCTCACATTCACTTTCCTTCAGCACACCCTGGGTTCTGGTAGATTGGCTTTACTGCTGGAGCCGGTGGGAGGTAGAGGAGCAGACCCAAGTTCAGGTCAGTAATGGTTTCTCTAGCACTAAGAATGCTTCCTTCCCACACCCAGCCTTATCTAAAGATCTGAATAAAGCAAGGAACTGAGAGTTTAGAAGTCCAGGTCTTAGTTCTCACTCCATTCCAGACTTCTGGTTCGGTTTGGTTCAGTTCAGTTCAGTCGCTCAGTCCTCTCCGACTCTTTGCGACCCCATGAATCGCAGCATGCCAGGCCTCCCTGTCCATCACCAACTCCTGGAGTTTACTCAAACTCATGTCCATCGAGGTGGTGATGCCATCCAGCCATCTCATCCTCTGTTGTCCCCTTCTCCTCCTGCCACCAATCCCTCCCAGCATCAGGGTCTTTTCCAATGAGTCAACTCTTTGTATGAGGTGGCAAAAGTATTGGAGTTACAGCTTTAGCATCAGTCCTTCCAATAAACACCCAGGACTGATCTCCTTTAGAATAGACTGGTTGGATCTCCTTGCAGTCCAAGGGACTCTCAAGAGTCTTCTCCAACACCACAGTTCAAAAGCATCAATTCTTCGGTGCTCAGCTTTCTTTACAGTCCAACTCTCACATCCATACATGACCACTGGAAAAACCATAGCCTTGACTAGATGGACCTTTGTTGGCAAAGTAATGTCTCTGCTTTTGAATATGCTGTCTAGGTTGGTCATAACTTTCCTTCCAAGGAGTAAGCATCTTTTAATTTCATGGCTGCAGTCACCATCTGCAGTGATTTTGGAGCCCCCAAAAAATAAAGTCTGACACTGTTTCCACTGTGTCCCCATCTATTTCCCATGAAGTGATGGGACCAGTTGCCATGATCTTAGTTTTCTGAATGTTGAGCTTTAAGCCAACTTTTTCACTCTCCTCTTTCACTTTCATCAAGATGCCCTTTAGTTCCTCTTCACTTTCTGTCATAAGGGTGGTGTCATCTGCATATCTGAGGTTATTGATATTTCTCCCAGCAATCTTGATTCCAGCTTGTGCTTCTTCCAGCCCAGCGTTTCTCATGATGTACTCTGCGTAGAAGTTAAATAAGCAGGGTGACAATATTCAGCCTTGATGTACTCCTTTTCCTATTTGGAACCAGTCTGTTTTTCCATGTCCAGTTCGAACTGTTGCTTCCTGACCTGCATACAGGTTTCTCAAGAGGCAGGTCAGGTGGTCTGGTATTCCCATCCTTTTCAGAATTCTCCACAGTTTATTGTGATCCACACAGTCAAAGCCTTTAGCATAATCAATAAAGCAGAAATAGATGTTTTTTCTGGAACTCTCATGCTTTTTCAGTGATCCAGTGGATATTGGCAATTTGATCTTTGGTTCCTCTGCCTTTTCTAAAACCAGCTTGAACATCTGGAAGTTCACAGTTCCCGTATTGCTGAAGCCTGGCTTGGAGAATTTTGAGCATTACTTTACTAGCGTGTGAGAGGAATGCCATTGTGTGGTAGTTTGAGCATTCTTTGGCATTGCCTTTCTTTAGGATTGGGATGAAAACTGACCTTTTCCAGTCACATGGCCACTGCTGAGTTTTTCAGATTTGCTGGCATATTTAATGCAGCACTTTCACAGCAGCATATTTCAAGGTTTGAAATAGCTCAACTGGAATTCCATCACCTCCACTAGCTTTGTTCGTAGTGATGCTTTCTAAGGCCCACTTGACTTCACATTCTAGGATGTCTGGCTGTAGGTGAGTAATCACACCATCGTGATTATCTGGGTCATGAAGATCTTTTTTGTATAGTTCTTCTGTGTGTTCTTGCCATCTCTTCTTAATATCTTCTGCTTCTGTTAGGTCCATACATTTTCTGTCCTTTATCGAGCCCATCCTTGCATGAAATGTTCCCTTGGTATCTCTAATTTTCTTGAAGAGATCTCTAGTCTTTCCCATTCTGTTGTTTTCCTCTATTTCTTTGCATTGATCGCTGAGGAAGGCTTTCATAGCTCTCCTTGCTATTCTTTAGAACTCTGCATTCAGATGCTTATATCTTTCCTTTTCTCCTTTGCTTTTCACTTCTCTTCTTTTCACAGCTATTTGTAAGGCCTCCCCAGACAGCCATTTTGCTTTTTTCATTTATTTTCCATGGGGATGGAGTTGATCCCTGTCTCCTGTACAATGTCACAAACCTCCGTCCATAATTCATCAGGCTCTCTGTTTATCAGATCTAGTCCCTTAAATCTATTTCTCACTTCCACTGTATAATCATAAGGGATTTGATTTAGGTCATACCTGAATGGTCTAGTGGTTTTCCCTACTTTCTTCAATTTAAGTCTGAATTTGGCAATAAGGAGTTCATGATCTGAGCCACAGTCAGTCCCGGTCTTGTTTTTGCTGACTGTATAGAGCTTCTCCATCTTTGGCTGCAAAGAATATAATCAATCTGATTTCGGTGTTGACCATCTGGTGATGTCCATGTGTAGAGTCTTCTCTTGTGTTGTTGGAAGTGGGTGTTTGCTATGACCAATGCATTCTCTTGGCAAAACTCGATTAGTCTTTGCCTTGCTTCATTCCGTACTCCAAATTTGCCTGTTACTCTAGGTGTTTCTTGACTTCCTACTTTTGTATTCCAGTCCCCTAGAATGAAAAGGACATCTTTTTTGATGTGAGTTCTAAAAGGTCTTGTAGGTCTTCATAGAACTGTTCAACTTCAGCTTCTTCAGCGTTACTGGTTGGGGCATAGGCTTAGATTACCGTGATATTGAATGGTTTGCCTTGGAAATGAACAGAGATCATTCTGTTGTTTTTGAGATTGCATCCAAGTGCTGCATTTCAGACTCTTTTGTTGACCATGATGGCTACTCCATTTCTTCTAAGGGATTCCTGCCCACAGTAGTAGATTTAATGGTCATCTGAGTTAAATTCACCCATTCCAGTCCATTTTAGTTCTCTGATTCCTAGACTGTCAACGTTCACTCTTGCCATCTCCTGTTTGAACACTTCCAATTTGCCTTGGTTCATGGACCTAACATTCCAGGTTCCTATGCAATATTGCTCTTTACAGCATTGGACCTTGTTTCTATTACCAGTCACATCCACAGCTGGGTATTGTTTTTGCTTTGGCTCCATCCCTTCATTCTTTTGGAGTTATTTCTCCACTGATATCCAGTAGCATATTGGGCCCTTACCGACCTGGGGAGTTCCTCATTCAGTATCCTATCATTTTGCCTTTTCATACTGTTCATGGGGTTCTCAAGAATACTGAGGTGGTTTGCCATTCCCTTCTCCAGTGGACCACATTCTGTCAGATCTCTCCACCATGACCCGCCCATCTTGGGTTGCCCCACGGGCATGGCTTAGTTTCATTGAGTTAGACAAGGCTGTGGTCAGTGTGATCAGATTGGCTAGTTTTCTGTAATTATGGTTTCAGTGTGTCTGCCTTCTGATGCCGTCTCACAATACCTACCCTCTTACTTGGGTTTCTCTTACCTTGGTCGTGGGGTATCTCTTCACGGCTGCTCCAGCAAAGCGCAGCCACTGCTCCTTACCTTGAACAAGGGGTATCTCCTCAGGGCCACCCCTCCTGACCTTGAACGGCTGGGACACACTGCACAGAAGCACACCGGCTGCCACGCACTGCGCAGAAGCCTGGCCATGAGGACCCACCCCTCGCCCAAGGTCAGGGGCGGCGACCGAGAGCACCAGGCTTCGACGGCGCAGGAGCAGCTGAGAGGAGCTACCCCACATCCGAGGTCAGGGGCAGCAGCCGAGACGAGCTACCCGACGCCTGAGCTCAGGGGCGGTGGCCAGGAGGAGCAATTCCACGTCCAAGGAGCTGCGGCTGCGCGGGCCCAGGAGGGCCGAGAGGAGCTACTCCACGTTCAAGACTTGTGGTAGGACTTTAGAAAGCCACAGATTGGTAATTAGGAAACCTGGGTTCTATAGTAGCAAATAACGATAACCCTGTAATAACTACAATTTATTGGGAGTCTATCTAGTACTAGGCATTGTACCACATTGCAGTAGAGGTAGTAGATTATTGATTATCCTACAATATCCCTTGTAAGGTAGGGGACAGTATCTCTATTTTAAGATGAAAAAACAAAGTTATCAGAGGTTATATAATTTTCCCAAGATTATACAGTAGTTTGATAAATCTTAATCATAATTTAGGTTTAAATCCAGGTTTCATTGCTCCAAATTCATGTTCCTTCTCTTTCTGTCTGACGTGGTGACCTTGAGTAAGTCACCCAACCTCAGTCAGCTAAGGTTTTTTCCCTGTAATATTAGAAGCTTAGGCCAAGTCAGTGGTTTTCAACTAGAGCTGTACATCAGAGTTGCCTGAGGAGGTGTAAAAAAAAAAAATAATGCGCAGGCTGCACCCCAGATTCACTAAATCAGACTCATCTGAGTGAAACCTAGGCATTGTTTGTTTGACTCCCAAGTTGATTCCAATGTGCTGCCAGAGTTGAGAATCACTGACAGTGATGTCTAGAATCTTTTCCAATTACTAAAAACTCAGAAGTTAAAGTCTCAAGAGATTCTGGACATTTTCCTTTTTGACTAAAACTAACCTCTCCAGCGTAGATGACTAAGACATTTCGGATTCCTTTTCACTAAATTATCTTCCTTTTCCCTTTATACTTCTCCTATGGAACAAAAAAAAAGGAGTGGGTTCTTGAAATTACAGACATTTAAAATTTTAAGAGAAATTTTGCAGTTTCCCAGAATACCTCCACCCCTTTTATTGACTAAATAGAAGGGGAAAGGGCACCATGAGAATTTGATTATTCTGACCCACACTAAGAGGACAGACAGTGGTAGCAAAATGAGGAAGTTTAAGATGCTAATAACTGAGGCAGCTCTCAAATCATCTGCTTGCCAACTTGGATAAGAGTCAGGTGGGGGCCTTGGCCTAGTCTGCAAGTGAGACTCATTTATTTTTGCATGTGAACTATAATCACTTGTTGTTGAGCTCTCCAAATCTTGAGCTGGGAGAATTATTTTTAAGAGCTGAATGGGAAGAATGGATAACACAAAATAAATCCTTGCAGATACAAAACCAACACTAGAAAACCGTTGACCATCATGCTTTGTTTTGTTGGGCTATAAACTGTAGAGTTTTGCTTGGAAAATGCTTTGATAGATATAAATAGCAACACGGAGCTGGCGGATACAAAAGGCTTTATGTATAAGATAAGTGAGTAGAAAGCACATTTTTAAAGCAGACGGAGAATCGTCTCATTAAGTAGATTTTTAGTAACTCTCTACAGCCAAATTTATCTAATTTTATTTAATGATTTCCCAGACAAGCTTACTTTTCCTCTAAATGCTTCATGATTGGACTTCACCTCTCCAGCAAAGAATCAGAGGAAGAGTTTACTGGAATCAGAAAACAAAAAACCTGAAAAGGATGGTCTGTACACTGGCTGACTCTGTCAAGCAAATTATTCCGATGGCTTGAAATATTTTTGTAACTGTTCACCTCTTTACTGTCAAATTCACCCCAAAACAGTTCTTTCAGTAAACATGAACAGAATACAATGACCACAAACTTTACAAACAAATCCTTGTCTCAAGGACCCAGGTTCTAAGAATTCCCTAAAATAAGAGTTTAAACCCAGTGGGATGTCTTTCCACTAACTGTCTTCTTTAGGAAAATGACTGAAAATTGGACTGGGTTGTCACAACAAAAGTAAAGAACAAAATCAAAGAACATATGATGGGGCTGATGGGTCTGAGTCATAGTCACCAAATCATTGAATAACATAAATCTCAGGTTCATGCAACCAATTTGCTATGAAACCGAGATGAGCATCTTAGAGGCCACATGCTTCTGGGACTCGAAAGCAAAAGTGTGATGGGGACAGTAGGGTTATCTCTGGGACATGTTAAGTTTCTAAGAGGTCTGTCCCAAGCAAACATTTTAATTTCAAATGCTTTTGCACTTACACTTAGATCTTCCACCTCCTGCAACCCGAGAACGACCACCAGGATGCAAAACAGTATTTGTGGGCGGCCTGCCTGAAAATGGGACGGAGCAGATCATCGTGGAGGTATTTGAGCAGTGTGGAGAGATCATTGCTATTCGGAAGAGCAAAAAAAATTTCTGTCACATTCGCTTTGCTGAGGAGTACATGGTGGATAAAGCCCTTTATCTTTCTGGTAGGTGTTTAGTCATGAGGACTGTGCCCACCAGGTATGACACAGAGACTGGGGATCAGTGTGTTTGCATCTGTGGCAGCTAAAGTGAAAAAGTGCAAGTGACAGTTGCTCAGTCGTGCCCAGCTCTTTGCGACTCCATGGACTATCCAGGCCAGAATACTGGAGTGGGTAGCCTTTTGCTTCTCCAGGGGATCTTCCCAACTCAGGGATCGAACCCAGGTGATTGGGCTTAATGGCAACCTCTCACCTTCATAGATGAAAAATGTATGTTACAGCCCAGTATGTTCCTTTAAAGTTCCCATGTAGTGCCAGTTGCCATGTTCAGTCACTTCAGTCAGGTCCAACTTTTTAGGACCCCATGGACTATAGCCCACCAGACTCCTCTGTCCATGGGATTTCTCCAGGCAAGAATACTGGAGTGGGTAACCATGCCATCCTCCAGGGGATCTTCCCAACCTGGGGATCGAATCCCCATCTCCTGTGTCTCCTGCATTGCAGGTAGATTCTTTATCACTGAGCCACTGGAGAAGCCCCAGTTGCCATGGGATAACTCCAAAACTCCTTACTTGGAACATTAAAGGCCTTGATTATCTGTTTTTCCTGTCACCATTAACTCCTAATCCTTCCTTTCCATACCATGTCCTAACCACACACTAAACTAATTCTAGTTCCCAGAATGGTGTTTTTTGCCTTTTCCTCTGACTAGAATTACATTTCCCACCCCACCCACCATACATACATCTTCATAGTCCAGAGCTCCAGCTCAATCACAACCTCTTCTGGAAAGCCTTCCCTGACCTCTCTCCCCACTCTGCACCAGGCTGGTTTGGGCACCCCTTCCTCAGAGCTTCCCCCACACCTGGTTCTTCCTCCTGACAGACACCTGTAATACCACATGAGAACTTTCTCTCTCCACTTCTGTCTCCTGCAACAAAGCATGAACTCCTTAGGGGAAAGACTATGTCTTCCATAACTTTAAAACCCCAGCATCTAGCACATAACCCTGGTACCAAAGTAGATGTTCAACAGTAACTATGGAAGTCAGCTAGTTATCAAATATTAATTGGCTGATAGAATGCTAGATGGCCGAGGAGATGGCAAAGACCGAGGCACATCTTGCCATCAAGAATATTACACTCTGAAGATGGCAAAATATGATACATATAAACAAAACATATCAGGTACCAATAAATGCTAAGAAGAAGATAAAAACAGCTAACACACCTGGGGTTGCTAGGAAAACAAGCATTCTCTGACATTTGAATTGAGATTTGAACAATATGAAGGAGATTGCCATGCAAACACCTGTGGGAAGAGCGTTCCAAAATAAGGAAGAGCAAGTCAAAGACCCTGAGATGAAAATGGACTTGGTGTGTATAAGCAGAGGAGAGAAGGTAAGCATGATTGGAGCCCATTAAATGAAGGAGAAGCAGCGACAGGAAATGAAGTCTGAGAGGTAAACACAAGAAAACTGTGTTGGGCCTTTAATCTTTACCAGCATACCTCATTTTATCACACTTTGTATTATTGTGCTTTGCAGATACTGTGTTTTTTACAAATTGAAGTTTTGTGGTAACCCTGCATTGAGCAAGTCTGTCAAAGCCATTTTCCCAACAGCATTTGGTCATTTCGTGTCTCTGTGTTACATTTTTGTAATTCTTGGAAAATTTAAAACTTTTTCATTATTTGTTTTGATAATCTGTAATCTTTGATATTATTATTGTCATTGTTTTTGGGTGCCACATATAAGATGTACCCCAGTAAGATGGCGATCCTAACTGATAAATGTGTGTGTTCTGACTGGTTGTTCTCCAATCTCTCTCCCTCTCCTTGGGCCTCCCTATTTCCTGAGATACAACAATACTGAAATTAGACCAGTTAATAACCCTACAATGGCCTCTATGTGTTCAAGTGAAAGGAAGAGTCTCTCACTTTAAATCAAAAGTTAGAAGTGATTAAGCTTAGTGAGGAATGCATGTTGAAAACTCGGATAGGTGAAAAGCTAAACTTCTCATCCCAAACAGTTAGCCAAGTTGTGTATGAAAGGTAAAGTTCTTAAAGGAAATTGAAAGTACTACTTCAGTGAACACACAAGTGATAAGAAAGTGAAACAGATTTGTTGCTGATATGAAGAGTTTTGTCTGGATAGATCAGACCAGCCGTGACATTCCCTTAAGCCAACGCCTAGCCCAGAGCAAGGTCCTAATTCTCTTCAATCCTGTGGAGGCTGAGAGAAGTGAGGAAGCTGTAGAAGAAAAACTTGAAGCCAGCAGAAGTTGGTTCATAAGGTTTAAAGAAAGGAGCCATCTCCATCACATAAAACTGCACAGAGAAGCAGCAAGGGCTGATGTACAAGCTACAGCAAGTTATCCAGAAGATCGAGCAAAAATCATTAATGAAGGTGACTACAGTAAGCGACAGATTTTCAATGGAGATGAAACAGCCATCTATTGGAAGAAGATGACATGTAGGAATTTCACAGCTAGAGAGGAGAGCTCAATGCCTGTGTTCAAAGCTTCAGAGGACAGACTGGCTCTCTTGTTATGGGCTAATGCAGCTGGCAACTTTCAAGTGAAGCAAATTCTCATTTACCATTCTGAAACTCCTAGGTCCCTTAAGAATTATGCTAATTCTACTCTTCCTGTGCTCTATAAATGGAACAACAAAGCCTAGATGACAGCACGTCTGTTTAGCAACATGGTTTACTGAATAGTTTAAGCCCACTACTCAGACTGACTGGTCAGAGAAAAAGAAAAGATTCCTTTCAAAATGTTACTGCTCATTGACAGTGCATCTGGTCATGCAAGAGCTCTGATGGCTGTTAATGTTTTCATGCCTGCTAACACAGCAGCCATTCTCTGTAGCCCATGGATCAGAGTCATTTCAGTTTTCCAGTGTTATTATTTAAGAAATACAATGAATAAGGTTATAGCTACCATAGATAGTGATTCCTCTGATGGATCTGGGAACAGTCAATTGAAAACCTTCTAGAAAAGACTCACCATTCTAGATGCCATTAAGAACATTTGTGATGGGAAGAGGTCAAATACCAACATTCCCAGGAGTTGGGAAGAAGTTGATTCTAACCCTCAAGGATGACTCTAAGGGGCTCAAGACCTTGGTGGAAGAAGTAACTGCAGATGTGGTGGAAATAGCAAAAGAACTAGAATTAGAACTGGAGCCTGAAGATGTGACTGAATTACTCTAATCTTAATGATAAAACTGTAATGGGTGAGGAGTTTTTTCTTAGAGATGTGCACAGAAAGTGGTTTCATGACATAGAATCTACTCCTGGTAAAGATGCTATGGAGACTGTTGAAATGACAACAGAAGATTTAGAATATTACACAAACTTAGTTGTTTAAACCAGCGGCAGGGTTTGAGAGGATTGGCTCCAACTTTGAAAGAAGTTCTACTGTGAGTAAAATTCTATCAGACAGCACTGCATGCTACTGAGAATGGATGAAGCAAACGTCATTATTGTTTTAAATTTTAAGAAACTGCCACAGCCACGTCAACCTTCAGAAACCACCACCTTGATTAGTCAGCAGCCATCAACGTCAAGGCGAGATCCTCCACCAGCAAAAAAGACTACAACTCACAGAAGGCTCAGATGATGGTTGGCATTTTTTAGCAATAAAGTATTGTAATTAAGTTATTTACATTTTTAGGCATAATACTATTGCACACTTCTTGGACTATAGTGCAGTGTAAGCATAACTTCTATATGCACTGGGAAATCAAAAATTATGTATCACTCACTTTATTGTGATGTTCACTTCATGGTGGTAGCCTGGAACTGAATCTAAAATATCTCCAAGGTATACCTGTAGTAAAGTTTATTATTCTGGGTACAACAGGAAGCCATTGAGGGATTTTTAAGGATAGAGTGACATGATCCGGTATACATTTTAGAAATATCACTTCTAAAGTGATAGATTGATGTAAAGGATGGACTGAAGGGTATGGAGAATGCTGGTGACTGGTGGTTAGGTAGCTAACTATAGTATCAGTCTAATCCAGAACTGATAGTGGCTTATATACTGTGGTAGTTGGAGTGGAGATAGTAAGAACTAGTCTGCATAAAGTCACTTGTTTCTGGTGAGGAGACTGAGGTGATTGGAACTGGAAGCTCCAATACTTTGGTCACCTGATGTGAAGAGCCAACTCATTGGAAAAGATCCTGATGCTAGCAAAGATTGAAGGCAAGAAGAGAAGGGTGTGACAGAGGATAAGATGGCTGGATAGCATCACCGACTCAGTGGACATGAATCTGAGCAAACTCTAGGAGATAGTGAAGGACAGGGTAGCCTGGTGGGCTGTAGTCCATGGGGTGGCAAAGAGTTGGACATAACTGAGCAACTGAACAACAACTCTTAAATATTATAAAATGAAGCCCTTTGCTTTTTAGGGTGGTTTCAAGATAAAGTTTCATGGTCAATCTTTTACTTAACTTGAATTATTATTCATTATGGGGCAGTGGACAGACAAAACTGAAGGCAGAAGATGAAGTAATTGGAAAGGGCATAGAACCATTAACTACTTCCTTGCCTAAGGGTTAACAGTTTGGAAGAATTGGGTCCAAGTGCTACAGAATCTTCATTCATGTAACAGGCACTTGTTGGACGTCTCTTTGTGTAAGCTATTGTGCTAAATGTTGTGCAGGATAGAAAACAGGTAAAACCTAGTTCTTCCCCTTAATGAATCTAAGGTTAGCGTGAAGTCTTACATTCATTTATCAAAGAATCATTGAGCACCAGTTAGTATCTAACTGCTCCTGCTAAGTCGCTTCAGTCGTGTCCAACTCTGTGTGACCCCATGGACTGCAGCATACCAGGCTCCTCCGTCCATGGGATTTTCCAGGCAAGAGTACTGGAGTAGGGTGCCATTGCCTTCTCCGACCTATTGCAATAGGCCAAAGAAAAAGTAATGAGTGTTGGAAAAAGTAGGCTGGTAACACGGGAGAAGTGAGGAGGCAGATGTAGAATGCTCTTTTTACATTTGCTAAGTGCTGTAAAATCCAACTCCTGGAGATTTAACAGCACTTAGCAATGATAACAGAGCATTCCACAATAGACTATTTTAATAAGAACTTAAAGGTCTTGAAAAGCCCTGAACAGTTGTACATAAAAGACGACATGCTGCTCAGGAGGCATCCATCTAAACACTGAAATCAGCTCTCTGGTAACAGCCACCTGGAAACATTCTGATGGCTGCCAAAGGAAAGAAGATTGCAATCACCAATGTGAAAACAACTAATTTTTCCCTTTAAATTTGAACCTGCTCCTTGAAAGTTTAAAAGTGCTAGAAAACGCCTGAATTGGATGGCTGTTCTCCCACATCGTAAAAGAAAGAAATTTAAACAAACAAAAATCCCTTAGAAAAGGGGCTGGAGCGTTCCCCTCTGTCTCCAGGCAATACGCTGGGGAAATCGCAGTAATCACTTCATTTGGTTCTTGTCTCTTAGTGATATCTGTCTTCAATACCTAATGTCCAGAGTCTTAAAAACCATTGTTTCATATATTTTGTCCATATTTTTAGTGGTTTAAGGCAGGAGTTACTCTGCAAGCTTGTGCTGAGAATGAAATGAGATAAATGTGTGTGGAAGCACCTAGCTAAGCTTTTGAAACTTAAAAGGCTAATAAAAACAGTAATTTAAAAAAGTTTTTTTGTTGAGAGATTTAACTTGGGTGCTAAAGCTGGGACCAAAAATGGAGGTGGGGACTTGAATCCTGGTTTTATGAATCCCAGTCCCATACCAGTATACTATAAGCATGCACGTGCTAAGTTGCTTCAGTCGTGTCTGACTCTTTGTGACCCTATGGTCTGTAGCTCTCCAGGGTTGTCTGTCCATGGGATTTCCCAGGCAAGAATACTAGAGTGGGTTGCCATTTTCTCCTCCAGAGGGTCTTCCTGACCCAGGGATCGAACCCCGGTCTCCTGCATTGCAGGCAGATTCTTTACTGCTGAGCCACCAGGGAAGCCCAGTATAAACACACTACCTCTTTTTTTGGGTAAGGATTCCAAATTATATGTCGGCTGGATAATATACCACTTTCCATCATTTCTATTCTGCACCCTCCCACCCCACTCCCTCAAATGGTTATGAATCACCAACTATGTCTAGGAAACAATATGGGGGATTGAAATGCCAACCTGATACATTGAAATTTTATCAAGTTTTTTTGGTGGTATGACTGACACTGTTGAAGTTATCCAAAGACAGTAGAGTTTGAAGCCAGCTTTTTCATTCTTCCCAGCCCATGGTGCCATATAAGGCTTATTCTTGATACTGTTACCCACAGAGCCTCCCTCTGTCACAAGTAAAGTGGCAGATGGAGCAATCTTGGACTATATTATATTTTATGTGGCTTCCCAGGTGGCTCAGTGGGTAAAGAATCTGCCTGCAATGCAGGAGACCCGGGTTCGATCCCTGGGTTGGGAAGAGCCTGGAGGTGAGTATGGCAACCCACTCCAGTATTCTTGCCTGGGAAATCTCATGGACAGAGGAACCTGGCGGGTTACAGTCAATAGACTCGCAAAGAGACACGACTGAGCACAGACGCCAACTATGAAATAATAAACTTTTATCAGAGACAGAGAGTATAATCCAAGCCTGTAGTGTTCCCCTTGTAGTAGTGGGGAGAGAATTTGGAGTTATGTGGCCAACTGAAACCACTGCGATTGCATTTGAAGGACGCAACTTGGAAAGCCACTCACTCACTGGGCTGCTCTTGTGCTCCTCTCTCTCCCTCTTGTGCACTTAGGTTACCGCATTCGCCTGGGCTCTAGCACTGACAAAAAAGACACAGGCCGGCTTCACGTTGATTTTGCACAGGCTCGAGATGATCTGTATGAGTGGGAATGCAAACAACGGATGCTAGCAAGAGAGGAACGCCACCGCAGAAGGATGGAAGAGGAAAGGTTGCGCCCACCATCCCCACCTCCAGTGGTCCACTATTCTGACCATGAATGCAGCATTGTTGCTGAAAAACTAAAAGGTAAATGAAACATTTGAGCTTGGTGATTAGCTCTCTTCTTTGGAGAAATTTAATAAATTTCTTTGTATTGTTGGCAGTTAGCCTTGAATTTCCCACTGACAGATTCTAGGCATTTCTTGTGTTGAAGCCTTGCAGATAGAGAGGTGTACCCAGTAATTCAAGAGCCAAAGAATCTGTCCCTCCCACTTGTGTCTCTGATCCTTCACTGTTTCAAGTGATGTTACTTTTTCTCTCCATACATCAGGTGATTAGGAAGAAACAGGTTTTTCCCACTTTTCCACATCAGAGAATTTTAGCTGTGATCCATGACTGGAGACCTGTAAGCACCCCCACCCCCTTTCCTTGTGGATAGCAAGTTAGCTTTGAATTCTAAATCAGAATAAATCAAGATGGTAGAACTTGTCGTGACCTCAGGAAACTCTGGTAAAATTCCATTTTATAGATGAAAATTGGAGGGCCATGCATCTAAGGACAGTGTATGTCCTTAGATTACCCTGGTGGCGCAGAGGTTAAAGTGTCTGCTTGCAATGTGGGAGACCTGGGTTCAATCCCTGGGTCGGGAAGATCCCCTGGAAAAGGAAATAACAACCCACTCCAGTATTCTTGCTTGGAGAATCCCATGGACGGAGGAGCTTGGTGGACTACAGTTCGTGGGTCGCAAAGAGTCGGACACAACTGAGCGACTTCACTTTTACTTTCACTTTAGCTACCACCAAATAAAAGAATTTCTTGAATCACAAAATGGTCAATTTATTTCACACAGTAACTATAGAGACTTTTAGGCATTGGTAAATCAAACTGCTTTCCCTTTAGTTTTGATTCCTGTTCCCTTTGCTTGACTCTCAGAGCCATTTCGCTAATTTAATCTTAATTGCCCTGCCTAGTCTCTTGTGTTAGCTCAAATCCAGTTTTTTCATATGGTTGATTTTATTGGATGAGGGCTAGTGTCCCATCGATCTTACTGATGACACCAGCACTGCTCTAACGGTATAAATTTTCCCTGATTCTTGTGCTCTAGGCTTAGCAAGATGCTGTTAATTCCACTTTGCAAATAGGTCTCATTCACAAAACTTGTTTGCACCATTTAGCCTAAGGGCTCCACACATTACAGAAATCCTTTGTTTGGATTGATTTGTCTTCCTGTAAGAGAAAAGCAGAAAACAGAGTCAAAAGTAGAGGCACAGAAGTAATGGGTTGGTTAGAAAAGCTGGAAAGGCTGAAAGCAGACACCAGGTCCAAGATTTACCTACTTCCATAAGACCAAACAGCTCACTTTGAACTTTTCTTAACAAAATGAATTTGCTCATTGTATGGACCTCATGCAAAAAGTGAGCATTGATGCATCAAGTATATGCCAATTATTTTTTAAAAACTGAGCATCAACATAAAGACCAGTACATAAGTAAGGAAATGAAAAGCTGCTCTAATGGTAAGGCTGACTTCCCATTACATATCTGCACTAAAAAATGCAAGTGGCAAGAAGTTCACATTATGGTAAGAGATGGTTCCTCTGGATGTAAGGGTTCCTGGACAGGAGCTATGTAGAGTCCTACAGTGGGCTTTCAATGGGATGCTAATGGACTCTCCTTATCGGGAGCCTTTAACAGCAGAATGTGTAAGTGGTACGTCAGAAAGCTGAATCAGAGGCTTTGGAAGAGCAGTGCTACTATTTTAACGTCAGAGAGTGACTCTTAACTAGCTGTAGAAATCCACTTGGACGTATCCTCAGGCAAGAGAAACAGGATATGGAGAAATGTTGAAATAGAACAAATTACATCAAAATAGATTGTGACTGGGACTGAGTGGAAGGCCTGGGGCTGAGGATTGGATGCAGGAGTGATGTTAAAAAAAGGTCAGACATAAGTGTTTATACCTAAAGAATAGCCATTTAACTCTTTCTTAAGCCTCCATCCAGTGGATTCCATGGATCCAGGATAAAGTTACCATCAAATTCAAGTTAAACTCAAGACTCAAGTTTTCTTATTGCTTCTTAAAAAATAAGATTGTTGGAATTCTGAAGTTCTCTCACCACTAATTTATACAGTACACACACGCATACAGAGGCATTAAAAACTGCAATATGTGAAAACTATATCAATGAAGAAATCTTTGTTTAAGGAAAGAAGAGACACTCTTGTTCTGAAAACTCTTCATAGACTAACTACAACCAATCTTACTAGTTTTGGAATCTTTCATTCTGTCAGTATATCCGCCTGCTGGCTGCCTGTGTGTTCACGCACGTGTATGCATGGCTCCTTGCCCTCAGCAACTCATTTTACAACTGTCACCAAAAAGCCATGGTGGCCTCCTTGCCAGTGTGTTGGGAAAATAGATGGAGATTTGGTTACATTCGATGTCTCTAAAAATCAATCCTCTTTTTCCAGATGATTCCAAATTCTCAGAAGCTGTGCAGACCTTGCTCACCTGGATTGAGCGAGGAGAGGTAAACCGTCGCAGTGCCAATAACTTCTACTCCATGATCCAGTCGGCCAACAGCCACGTCCGTCGCCTGGTGAACGAGAAAGCTGCCCATGAGAAAGACATGGAGGAAGCAAAGGAGAAGTTCAAGCAGGCCCTTTCTGGGATTCTCATTCAATGTGAGTGGAAGTCATAGTTCTACTGGAAGGATGAGAGGGCACTTCTCTTAGGCACTGCTCTCTCTAGACAGGAACCAGGCCTTGAGAGCCATCCTGTGTCAAGAAGCCCTGCCCTCTTCATCACTGCCTTGTGCTCTCCTTATATTGCCAAATGCCCAAGCTCCAGTTTCACAGGAATCATATGTACACTTCCCATGTTCATTTTCTCTGGAGTATCTACTTCAGCTCCTTAGAAACACTGATACTTAGACAATAGGCTTGTGCTTTTACTTTCCCTGGTTCTCAAAGTAAGTTACAAGCAGCCTCAGGCGCCAGTGGAAAACTCAGAATTTCACTGCTGAAGTTAGGATGTAGCATCAGGATTTGTAAGCTTCTTAGCTTCAGATTTGCCTCATTATTATTGTGTAATATGCTTTTCAGGTACTCCATTTTAGGGATAAATTGTAATTATACTTTCTGAGGTAATTGAATAAAAGCCAAATTTGCTACTTCTACCTTTTATCTTTAGTTTCCTTTGACATTTCCTTTACTGATGTCAGGACATCCTGGGAAGCCACTGAAATAGCCATTTTCAAAAATTAGTACCACACCAAACCCATCTAAGGTCTCTTAAATGAGACAGGGCAGAAAAACTCTCAAATAATGGTTTTAGTTCCCCGTATTATAAAACTATGTACTCTTCTCTTTTGACTGAGAAGCTGTATTCACATTAGGAATGAGGGTACGGTTTTATGACTTTGGTTTTAAACAATCATGGCCTAGTCTTCTCATATTTGACTTCCCATACTTGACTTACACATAAACAGGATTAAGGAGGAGTTGTTTCATTTTTCATTTTTATTCTGAAAGTCCTATGGTCATAGAATCTGGGAGGAGAAAGCATATGTTTTTTAGACTTCAGAATAAATGGGAAAAGAGAGTAGCAAGCCTCATGGGAATGTAAATCCTTAAATCATTAGTAAACAAGCTAACAATAGGGCTGCAAAGAAAGAAATAATACCTCTGAATTTTCTTACTGTGAACACCCAGCCAGGCAGAGGATCTTGTCCTTCTCTTTTCCCAGAAAAATAGTCATGACTGTTTTCCCTCTCTTGAACCAATTGCAATAAAGCCCTGGAATATTTGTACACATTTCCTCATTTGACATTTTAAGCGACCCTGAAAAATATTTTGTAGGACTGCACTTACACAGTATTCTTACATAATACTTGTATTTCTCCAGCCAACAAGCCTATCTAAGTAGACTTAAAATAGGTCCCATCCACTTTAGGTTTTGATTTGTTGCTTCTGGTTAGACATACCTCAGAATAGTAAGAGGATAGAGTCCGTTGAAATGCAGCATTCAGGCTCATTCTGAAGGGCTAGTTTATGAAAGAAACCAATGGTCACAAGGAGTTGGTATAGTTCACTGCTTGCTCTCATGCTGTACTGGGTCAGTAGCGCTAAACCACATTCACCATGACTCCTGCCTGAATGAATACACACTGCCTGTATTAAAGCTTTATTCACCCTTTCACCCCAAATCTTCTAGAGTTCTACTGATGTATACTGATATCTTTGCCGTTGAGTCCTCTTTAAACTCATGGTACCCCAACACACGTAGCCTTTTTTTTTTTTTCTTAAGCACAACTCTAGTCAAGTAGTGTCGTAGGAGACACACCAAGCTGATGCTTCTCTTATTTCTTTTCTCCTCGCTTTTGCCATCCCTGGGTGATACTCTGGCTGATTCAACTGTTGATCTGACGCTGCAGTTGAGCAGATAGTAGCCGTCTACCATTCCGCCTCCAAACAAAAGGCTTGGGACCACTTCACAAAAGCCCAGCGTAAAAACATCAGCGTTTGGTGCAAACAAGCTGAGGTTAGTAACTTTTTACTCTGGTAGCCCCTCAGGGGGACAGTTTCTTTCTTTAACAAGTTATTGATTTGGAGTTTAGCTAGAATTAAATAGTGCCAAGCTCCCCTGGCCACAACAAGCCCCTAATGAAATACCGAGACAAGTTCTGTAGCCTGTCGCTGTGTCCTGACCGCCTGCTGCCAAAAGGTAATAAATGTGCACGTGTTGTCTTGAATGCATTCTTCTGGATGGAAACCTTAGTAGTGAAAATGTAGCTGCAATAATTAAAAGTTTACTTCTCTAAGCTAGCTAGTCTTGGGTACAACAATAATTACTGACCTGTGTGTCTAGTGGTAGTGATATTAGGGCTGTCTTACATTTATTAGAGCATCTTGACAATTAAAGCTAAAAGCTGCCTGGTGGTACATTGGAGCACTGAAATTTCTGAGCTTCTTTTATCAAACCTGCTCAGCCATCATTATAGGTGGCAGCTTTAAAGGTAACAGAGGACTCTGATTTCAAATTAAGATGGACACACACCTCTCTGCTTGTGCTCAGGTGACATTTTTAGTGTAACACTAGAATGTATCTGATGGGATTAGGTTTTGATTCTAAATCCAAGATTAAAAACTGAGATGGGAGGTTTGTTTACACTGATATGCCTTTGGAATGGTGTGACATAGGCCTCGAGTTCTACTTTTCCTACCAGTAGCTTCCTTACCCAGTCAGCCCTGATGCCTTCAATCTATGTATGCAGCAGCTTTTTCAACTTTGTTTCTGAGTCCTGTTTGCCAGTCTAGTTGCATTCCCATTGTATCTATCAATGTAGGTTGTCATATTCCTTAATATTTAAATAGCATTTGTAGGGAATTTACATATTATAAATATAATAATGGGCTTCCCTTGTGGCTCAGCTGGTAAAGAATCTGCCTGCAATGCAGGAGACCTGGGTTCAATCCCTGGGTTGGGAAGATGCCCTGGAGAAGGGAAAGTCTACCCACTCCAGTATACTGGCCTGGAGAATTCCATGGACTGTATAGTTTATGGTGTCACAAAGAGTTGGACCCAACTGAGTGACTTTCACTCACTCACTCACTACATATTATAAAACACTTTCACACTGGTTATCTCACCTACATGAGCCTCCCAGTAAATGTGGTGCAGTGGAAAGAACCCGGAACTTGGAATTGACGTGAATTCAAATCTCAACTCTGACTTATTATAGCTGCGTGATTTTGAGCAAGTTGGTCAGCCTTTCTTAGTCCCTATTTCTTCATCTGGATTCAATGAGATGAACTATATAAATGAGAAATAGTATTATTTCAGTTGATCATTAACAACTCCATAAGGAATAATAAGTAAGTGGAGTTTTACATGTGAGAAAACTGAGACGTGAAAATGTTAAGTGATGTACACAAAATGACATAGTTAGTAAGTGGTCAATTCAGGACTGGACATTCTTCACTCTGTGTTCTGGTATAAACTGCCTGGTGGTCTTGAGCCAGTCATTTAGTCTTTGTGAACCTCAGTTTCCTAACCTATCAAATGAAGATAATAATCTATCCCTTCTGTCCTTCATGAGAATACATGACATAGTCTGTGTGGCAACAATTTGAGAACCATGAAGAGCATTTAGAGGAAGATAAACCCACTCCTATTCATAAACTGACAGTCTGAGCCATCAGTTCTGGCTCAGCCAAGAGATCAGGGAGTCACTGCAGAGAAATCCTTGACAATATCAGCCCAGTAGAGGGTTCAGTTCAGTTCAGTCGCAGTTCAGTTCAGCTGTCTACAGTTTCAGCTCAGTCTAAAATTTCTGAGCTTCTTTTATCAAACCTGCTCAGCCATCATTATAGGTGGCAGCTTTAAAGGTAACAGAGGACTCTGATTTCAAATTAAGATGGACACACACCTCTCTGCTTGTGCTCAAGTGACACGACTTGTGCTCAGTCGTGTCCAACTCTTTGTGACCCCATGAATCGCAGCACGGCAGGCCTCCCTGTCCATCACCATCTCCTGGAGTTCGCTCAAACTCACGTCCATCGAGTTGGTGATGCCATCCAGCCATCTCATCCTCTGTCGTCCCCTTCTCCTCCTGCCCCCAATCCCTCCCAGCATCAGAGTCTTTTCCAATGAGTCAACTCTTCCCGTGAGGTGTCCAAAGTACTGGAGTTTCAGCTTTAGCATCATTCCTTCCAAAGAATACCCAGGGCTAAAGTTATACAAATCCAGAAAGTTTGTAATTGTTTAAAAATGATAATTAGGGTCAAAAAAGGAAGTGATTGTCTTACTGTAGCACAAAATGGTTTTAGAATGCTAGAGCTACCTCATGTTGTGGAGCCCAACAAACAAAATTCAACATTTCAATTCAAATGTGTACTGAACACATTCTCTGTCTCAGGTAGTATGACAGGCAATGCAGAATAAGGTGGTCTTTGTCCTCAGTGAGCTAAAAAGTTTTTAAAAAGTGATCAAGGGGAGGGTTGGAGTTTAGCACCTAAATTTCAAGTAGACAAAATCTTTGGTTGAAATAATTCATAAAAATAAAAATTGAGAGAAAAATGCTCAGTATGTCTTCCCGTTGCAGAAAAGCCATACTAGTCTCTACCTTCCCTTCGAAACACATACCTGCGTATCCTTTTTAGGGGTTGGAACAGGCTGTCTGAAGTGCCCCGCCCATTACAGAAAACCCTACCCTATACACTATTTCCTTTTTCATAGGAGTGGCGCCTCTTGTTGGAGCACTGACTCACCTAGCCCACAACCCTTTCGTAAACAAATTTGCAAAAATGGTCTCCATTAATACTATTCATCAAGGCTCTCTGTAGTTATAGCAAGCCCACATATCTGGTGGCTATATGCATGCATGCATGTGCAGTCTCTCAGTCATGTCTGACTCTTTGTGACCCCATGAACCATAGCCCGCCAGGCTCCTCTGTCCATGGAATTTTCCAGATAAGAATATTGGAGTGGGTTGCCATTTCCTTCTCCAGGGGATCTTCCTGACTAAGGGATTGAACCCTCATCTCTTATGTTTCCTGCATTGGCAGGCAGAATCTTTACCACTGAACCACCTGGGAAGCCCCTGGTGGCCATATGCTTGACTTTAGTTACCTCTTCAATAAACTGAGCTATGCTAGTGAGCTGGCCACTTCTCTGGGGCTGTGGAGAGCTGAGAGTTACACACCCTGTCACCTAGTATTGCAGCAGAGCTTGCTTAACACAGTGATAAGGACACGGCCAGCATGACTTACTACATGTTTGGTGACGTGCCTTGTAGACTTTGTAAAAACCTAGAAAAATGCTTCCTGCCTGTTGGATTGGACTAAATTAAGGTCTACCTTGAATACTGCAATCTTTATAAGTAAAACTACTGACAGTGGAACATAGCTCATGGCCTTGCTCTAGCATTGTATTCCCTAAACCTAAAAGATTTCTTCTGCTTTATATTGGTGCCTTTTTAAATCATGGCATTAAATTTGTTTTCACCTCTGTGTACTTTCACTTGATGACAGGCAATGCTGAGGACTAGAAGGCAGTATCCTGTAGAAAGTGACAGAACTGTCCTCTTAAATCAGGGCTGCCTCTTAGAACCCCACAGAGAATCAGAGCATCTCAGTGACTTAATCAACTAAACTGGCTTTTTCTTAATGTAGGCATCAAAGCTACAACTCCTAAGCTAGGGGTTTCATCAAGGTAGAAGAGTCTGAACCTTTTCTACCAGTTGCCTTGGGGAATAAACCAGCGGGTGACCTCCTCATGTCACAGAGTGCCTGTTCTTTGTCTCATTGTCATCCTCCTTCCAGCAGCCAACACTGTCTCACTCTAGTGAGAGAAGGTACAGAGTAAGAAGAAAAAGTCCCCACTTTCAGGGAGCTAAGGCACTCACTCTGGCAGCATCTACCAGGCAGACTAGTTTGATAATGAGTCTTTTTCATTGGTTTACTTTCCTGATTTATGTGTGTGAGGCTTCTGCTGATATAATTTGAAAAGGTAATAAAATAAGAGAAGGCTGAAGTCCCTCCCCTTAATAAAAGTTAGCATCTTCAGTGACTTTACTGACAGTTCTGAGTGTTGTGGGAACCCTTTTTCTATGAAATCATTGAAAACCTGTGTATTTCTCTTACTGGGATCTTGGCCTACATTACAAGTTGGGTGGTATTAATATATAAGAAGCTAGAGCCATAGTGGTAGGCACTGGAAGATACTCACTTGCATTCTCCCTGATGTGAGATTTTATATCACTGGACCAGAGAAAAGGGACATGGTGATTACATACTATTAATAGCATCCTCGTGAAGTGAAATACTGTGATTGCTAAAATCATTCCAAACTCTGAAGACCTGGTTGCAGATAAATGTTCAAGTCATCTGCATACCCTCGTTTTAGGACCCATTTGCACTAACACTAGCTTTTGCTTTCAGCTATCAAACCACATACCAACAAAATTTGGATCAACCAAATTTGTATTTCCATTATGTAGCATACAATAGACATTGATTAAGAGCCTGTGTTTGTGCTTTGGTTGATTGGCTTGAACGATATCTCAGAATCAAATTTCTACATATGCATAGGAGTTATCTCCCTCTCATCTGCCCTTTTGCCACTACTATTAATGTTCAAAGTCTGGGTAAGTACAATTTTGTAATGCAATTCATAAGGAACTTTGCTTTTCTTATAGTTACATTCCTGTCAAAAAACATGAGTAAGATGAATTTAAGTCCACATAAATTTCTTAGAAACTATATAGTTAGATAATTAATGTTCACTGATTTATGATTTGCCTACTTTATGATAAATCAAAAATTTCAGCTGGTACCAAGATGATTCTTTTCATGCATTTTCCTCTGTCTAGGGTTTTTGTTTTATTCTATGTTGAAAATGCTTTGTCCTCCGTTGTGGAGCAGTATGTGAATATCTAAGCTCCACAAAAAGTTACCACATGGAGAAGGAAATGGCAACCCACTCCAGGATTCTTGCCTGGAAAATTCCATGGACAGAGGAGCCTGGTGGGCTACAGTCCATGGGGTCACAAAGAGTTGGCCACAGTTGAGCGACTGAGCACAGAATAGACTCAAAAGCATCATAATGCATTTTGAAAAGTCACTAACAGTTCACTGTTTAAATAAAAATATCGCAGGTCTACTATGGGCAACGAAGTGGTGTAAAAACCTTAGGAGGGCTGTCTTACCTTTTTTGATGTACTCTATCAGTGATGTGACCCAGTCGATTTCATTTACAAATTTTGTAAATTTCATTTACAAATGAAAATTTCTGGAAAATGTTTTTGCATGCCATTGCCACTCATTTGTGCTTCCCTGGTGGCTCAGATGGTAAAGAATCTGCCTGCAATGCAGGAAATCTGGATTTGATACCCTGGGTAGGGAAGATCCCCTGGAGAAGGGAATGGTGAACCACTCCAGTATTCTTGCCTGGAGAATTCCATGGACAGAGGAGCCTGGTGGGCTACAATCCATGGTGTCGCAAAGAGTCGGGCATGACTGAGCAACTTTCACTCACTAGAAGAAGTGTAAATTCCTTGGATTGGCCACTCATTTGGCTTCAGTGATCCAACAGTCAGGATGGGAAAAGGGGCAAATCTAAGAGACAGCTATTTCTCTTGCTGCCTACACTTCAGTGACTCAAAGTCCTCCTGCTGCCTGCTCCTGTGTCCACACTAGGTAGAGTGCCTTCCTTAGGTAAATGCCACCCTTCAGTTCTTCACTCTGAAGGTATTCGTTAGGGCTTGATTCCAAAAGTAGAGCTTTTTTGATCTATCAGAGAATATAGAAAGTAGGCATCTTAGATATCAAGTACTTTAATGGTAAGGTTTTCAAAGTATTAAAATCTCATTTACTTTACTTACAGGTGGTGTCATTTACTGAATGCTGTCCCTATGTTTACTGTCGTCTGGTGCCCTATAACTGCTATTGTTCTCTTTGCTTATTTATATTTATAGAAAAGTAATGATATGGGCCTTAGTTTCTGTGTAGCTAAGAAGGATTGGCTAGTGGTTAGAGGGTGGTACGCTTCACCACTTTGCCTGTCTGGCTGAATATCTATCTGAGAGCAAGCTTCTCCTTAGTTTTTCTTCCCCTTTCATTATCAGCTTAAGGAACTGGTAATTCTTGTTTTTGAAGTATTTTGAGGCATTGAGGTAAAATTTGCCCTTAGGTCCATTATTTTTCTAGGGATTTTTTGAAGTTGGGAAAGATCTCTAGATAAGCTGTATCACTTAGTTATTGAACAGTTTATACTTCTAAGAAGAGATTACACTTTCTTGCCCAGCTGTAAGCAGAAAAGATGCTTTGCAGATGCTGAGCAGCTGCAGGGCATGTTTTAGCTATCAGTTAGGTCTTCCAGCCCTGGGACATTGCCCTAGAAAGAGTACAATTTAGTCTTCAGAGAAGCACAATAACTTCCCCAGAGTTAGACAACTTGTCTGTGAATTGAAAGTTAATCTCTGCTTATACCCTCTGACAGTCTACATTTTTGTTAGGCACCTAGGAGAGCCATGACTTTTCCTGATGAAGTAAGTTGTACAATATTCGAATTTGCCAGTGTCAAACCTCATTGTGATCACCTTTCCAGTAACAGCTCTTTGATAACTGAAATCCAGCCTCCTGAGATAGAATGAATTCTTAGAAATGAGCAATTCCGTTACTGTTCTCTGTGCAATGAGTTTGAATAAGACATAGTAAATCTCTCTCTTGACACAATCCTCTAAAGTTCATTTTTTCTCAAGCAAGTCATTATTTTCTTCTATTTTAAGTAATGCCCCTGCAGCACATGGAAGATCCTGTGTTAATATTTCTATTTTTTTCTGTTTTTTTTTTTCCCCATTACTTCTTAGCTATTAGTGATAATACTGAATAGCTCACTTTTTAATAGGTCCTTTTATTTATATTTAGTGTAAACTTACCTTGATATAGAAATGTTTTCCTGATAAAAGGAATGAAAAGGGAGAAAGGAGAATATTAGTTGAAGTAGTGATTAACTGTAGCATTAATTATTAAGAAATCCATTTGAAATATTTATAATCTCCCTAAATGGAGGCAATTTTCACCAGACAGCTTTGGACATTTCCTGTATTATGGCCCAACTGGGGCTAACCTAGGCAAAGATTTCTCAGCTTAGTGTAGAGGAGCCCCTGACAGGCATCAAGTGGCCTCTAAATGATTGCAAGCTGTTCAAAAATAGAGTTCTCACACATGAATTTTTTGAAAAAGTGACTTTTCCAATATTATCTCAATCATCCATTGTTATTCATACCAGATCTGTTTACATCCGGTAGCACGTCCCTTCAGCCTGAAGAACTTTCTTCAACTTTTCTTCTAGTGCAAGTCTTTGAGTGACAAATACATTTACATTTGTCTGAAAATATATTAAATGTCATCTCTATTCTTTAAAAAATCTTTCTCTGAATGTAGAATTCTGAATAAATAGATATTTTTTATTTCTTCTTGCACTTTGCACTTTTAAGACTTGTTTCCCTAACTTCTGGCTTTTACTGTTTCTGAAAGAAAGTTCTTGCAGGTATGTCCATTAATTAAGGGTTTTACCTGCTGATTGTGAATATTTTGCTTTTAAGTCTTTGGATTCTCTTATATTCTTTTATAGATTGTTGATTTTATTTTCTTTTGTTTTAGTGGTCAATTTACTTCATTGAATATAAACTAGAAATTGTCTGTCTTTGATGGCAACTCAAATCTCAGCTGAGTTTTTCGCCTTAGCTGTGTAGTTTGGAATCTGCTGTGTGCTTTCATGGTTCAGGGATCATGAAGAATTTGAACAGTTTTTATACACAGAATTCGGATTCCTCTCTCTTTGGCTGACTACTTTCTGGGATCCCATCCTTACTTTGCAGTGGCTGTCGAGTGGTGCCCTGAACTCTCTCTATTTTAGGATATAAAGCCCGTGGATTTTCTGTTTAGAAGTTAGCCACCCTGTGAGGTTCTAGCTGTAGTCTGCTCTCAAAGTACAAGTCCCTTTAAAACTGGAAGACCCACATCCTTCTTCCAAGAGTCAACTCTTCTTCAGAATGTACCTGCTTTTGTTCATCCTCTAGTGCCATCAAGTAGTTAGGGAATTGGTTTGGTTTTTTGTTGTTGTTATTATCCAGGGAAGGGTTGATCTGGTAGGAGTTCAGTCCTAACAGCTCATTTGTCACTCTAAACTACTAAACCTGCAAATGTTTGATTAAAAGTTGTGTTGAGTAAGAGTATAAGGGGAGAGGAAAGAGGATGGAAGGCAGTGAAATCAAAGGATTTGACATGGGAAGGTGAACATGGCAGAACCTTTAGGGAAGTCCAGAAATCCATGTGAGTAAGAGATGGAAGGTGTTTCGCGGTCAATAGTACTGTCTAAAATGGGAGGGATACAAGAATCGTCTGCTGCTAGAGCTCTGGTTATAGAAGGAGAGCCTATGCAGGGCAGAGTGCACAAAGTTTGCTTTGTCTATTGAGACTGTCCTCAGCCTCAACATGCCCCTTTGCCTCTGCCTTAAGACCACTCTGAAGTGTTGTTACCCATTTAAAAAGACCCCACTTTCCCTTGTCCTTAATTCTGTTTATTTCCTCAACATTTTCAAGGCTTTCCCACCTAAAAAGCATGCCTTTTAACCTTAGGAAATTCGCAACATACATAATGATGAATTAATGGGAATCAGGCGAGAAGAAGAAATGGAGATGTCTGATGATGAAATAGAAGAAACAACAGAAACAAAAGAAACTGAAGAATCAGGTAAAGAAAATTCTGCTTTGCTTTATTTAACTAACACCTACTGAAAGGGATGATGCTTTAAAACAACTGGTAAGGTATGGGCACAAACCCATCAGACTGGAACCAGCTAAAAACAATCTGTGAGGCCATATAAGTACACACTGGCTGAATGTCAACTATGTGGCTACAGGACTTTTTGTAGTCTTAATTTACCCCCATTTTCCAGCATTAAAAGTAAACTTTTTATCCTAGGAGCACTGGGTATTTAGGCATCTTTGTTCTATATTTGACCTGGATTTATATGTTCTACAGTAGAAACCATAAGATGGTTTACATATAAATAGCCAAACTTTTAGGAAAAATAATTAGATATCTACATCACTTATACTTTACACCAAAATTAATAACAAATGGATTGAAGATTCAAATGACAAAATCTATATGTAGCAAAAGAAACTTTGGAAAATGTAGGAGTTGGTTATATAATTTGGGTTGAAGATCTCCAAAGATAGAAATCATAAAAGATATTTTTGATAAATGTATCTGCATAAAATTAAATATTTCTGTTTAAAACTCACAGAGTTAAAGAAAAAATCTGCAAACTAAACAGAAATATCTATAATGTATGAGTCTGCCTATCCACTGCTTTCCATTGTGGTTACTTGGAGGCTTATCAGAAACCAAACAAGGGTCTACAAACAGCTGTCTGGGTAAAGGTTTTTGCTTTTACCTAATCTAGTCAGGCCCTCACTGCAAGGTGATGGCCATGGTATAAGTCCCCAGAGGAACTCAAATGGCAAACCCGGTGAACAGTATAGCAAGAGCACCCTTCAATTTCATAACAAACCGTCTTGGAGGGGGGATTGCTATGGGAGAAACTAAAATCTCAGCTAAAAGACCAGTGTCTTCAGGTAGACCATTCTAGATAATCTTAGCACTCTGTAGAAACAGTAGACAGGACACTGGACTAAAGTTAGAGCACAGGGAGTTCTAATCCCAGCTCTGCCTATCTTGACCTAGGAAGGACTTCTCAGTGAGCCTCAGCTTCCATGTTTATAAGAAATACATTATAAAAAACATCTTAATATAGATTTTGTAATGGTTAAGTGAATTCCTTCATTCCTTTATTAGCCATTACATTCCAAGAACTGTGCTAGACATTGGAGATATGGTAGTATACCGCCCCTACTATGTGTATGTCTGTGTGTCTGTGTGAGAGACAGAAAACAGATAGATTACAATGCAAATTAGAATTTATTGGTGTTTGCATATTGAAGTGAGCAGCTTTAGCCACTTGCGCGATCCCAGAATCTTCACTTGTTAGGAAAAAAAAATCAACATTCAGACTGTTTTTAAAGCATTCATTAGCTGTTACATCTGAATCTCCTTTATTTTTGCCATATGTTAGATCCCTAAACATATGAGTGTCCATGTATATTAAATAAACCCTTCACAATCAGTGGATAAGTAACATTTTCAGAACAGGGAACTAATAACTGCAAACACATACTATAAACTTATAGCCAGAATAAACTGAAAAATGTAATAATAATTGAACTATTCAAATGATCTAAGTGTTTAACTGAGATATTTTATAGCTGATTAATCTTTGACTTGTAGGATTGCCTCTACCTCAATGTGTGTAGTATTGTATACAGTGTTAATCCACTGTTACCCTGAAATGAATGCAGCCATAAGTTTGAGCATCCAATTGATAAATTGCTGAGTTTGAGGAGTTATTTGGGGAAGAGAGGGGTATATGGGAGATTCAGATTGAATGTACTTACTAGGGTTATATAATTGCATTTTGCTCTATATCTCTTTTGAGTTAAAAGCTGTATTGGCTACTGCACAGAATCTTATTCGTTTAGAGACTGGAAACTCCCTGACAGATCATCTTATAGCTATTTTCCTTCCTGTTCCACATGCCAGGATGCTGCTTTGTCAAATAAAGCTATCTACAATAGACTTAATGGAGCTTACCAAATAGCTTTTCTCCCAGAAGGTTTCAATTCATTTTAATTCAAGGACTTTTGTGCATTTTTCTTCCCCTCGATCGTATCTAATTTTGTTATCACATGTCTATAGTACTCAACTGCAGAAATCCTGCTCAGTAAGAGCCAATGAGCAGGGCCTCCATTTTTATCTCAATCAGCTGCATGTTTTAGTTATTGCTTGGCTCCAATTAAAAGCTTAAACAACTAGATCTCAAAGGCTTTTTTCCTCCCTCTCCATGCTACCAAACTTGAATTTCAGGAGCCTATAGCACGCTTTTAGTTATATTTATTTCCCAATGAAAGTATGAGTCAAAGCTAGCAGTCTGTTACCTTTGCTTGAAGTGCCGTGAAATTTCTATTCTGTGAGATTCTCTATGCTAGCTAACCTCTATTTGTGATTCAGAACTGGAAATATTCTTGCCATGGAAGAAAGGACTGCTGTGCTCAGAGCAATGTGTTGAAGAGGGAGAATCACATCAAAGCAAATCATAATAGTGTGAAACTATTTCATTCTATTGTTAGCCATGATGGAAAGTACATGTACTCAGTAAACATAATAGCTATTCCCTTTCAGAATGTATCTTCTGCCTTCTTCACTTAAACTGCTGGTTTTCAGATTTGGGGTGTGTGTGTGGGTGTGTATATATATATATGTATATATATATATACACACCCACACATACATATATAAATCATTGGGCAACCTTTTAAAATTCAGACTTCTGGGCTGCAGAGTCTGATTCAATAGGTCTGTAATAGAGTTTGGGAATCTAAATTTTATCAAGCATCCTGAATGATTTCTATGATCATGGTCCAGGAAGTTCATTCAGAAAACATTGACTTAGACTAATTCTCCATGTTCTAGCCAAAGTTTTCTCTTCAGTTGGCATCCAATCTCCTTCCTTTTCTCCTCCTCCTGCTGCTGCTGCTGCTAAGTTGCTTCAGTCATGTCCGACTCTATGCAACCCCACAGACAGCCTCCTACCAGGCTCCTCTGTCCCTGGGATTCTCCAGGCAAGAACACTGGAGTGGGTTGCCATTTCCTTCTCCAATGCATGAAAGTGAAAAGTGAAAGTGAAGTCGCTCAGTCTTGTCCGACTCTTAGCAACCCTGTGGACTGCAGCCTACCAGGCTCCTCCATCCATCCCATTATTCTCACTTTAGGAGTTGATCATTTAATTAACAAGCATTATGTCATAAAAGCTGATAGGTATAAAGATGTAATATATGTAAATACACATAAAATGTAAGAAATACCACTTGGTGCTGACCTGGAAGATACTGATTAGAATGCAGCAAGGGCAAGAGATATTAGTGTGGGCCAGAGTAGTCGCCATCAGTGAAAATTGATTAAGGCCTTGAAAGTGAACAAGTTTGGATGAAAGGCAAAAAAAGTAAAAACGCATCTTGATGCAGAGAGGGAAAAGGCAAAGGAGTAGAGCTTAAAGAGGGAAATAAAGATGATATGTAATAAGGGTATAAACGATTGAGTGGGCAAGATGGGTCTAAACCATGGGGGACCATGAATGCCAAGCTTAGTATAGTAGGCAATGTCACTATAAGCATGTCTCTCAATCATGGCATTTGTATGATAAAACCAACATGAATTACATATTTTAGGAGATAATTTTGGATTGAGAAAGATAAGCCAGAGACTTTTATAGGAATTGAGATATAAAATGATAAAGATTGGGACTAGTGAAGGTAACAGGAACTGAAAAAATGGTAGAAGGAAAAAACAGAGAGTATGAGATTGAAGATGCCAAGAGTCATTTGGGGGGAAATAAACTAAAATCTTGGATGCCAGATTGGATGTAGATGATGAAGAAAGGAAAGAACTCAGAATGAGCCTAGGTTTTCTAACCTGGGAGAATAGAAGGTTGGTGACTGTATTAGTTCGCTAGAGCTGCTATAACAAGTACCACAAACCAAGTGGCGTAAACAACAGAAATTTATTGTCTCACATTTCTGGAGCCTATAAATCTGAGATAAAGGCTCTGGCAGGGTTGGTTTCTTCTGAGACCTCTGAGAAAAATCTGTTTCATACTTCTCCAGCTTCTGATGGTTTGCTGGCCATCTTCAGTATTCCTTGGCTTGAAGATGCATCAGCTCAATCTCTTCCTGTTCACATGGTATTTCCCCTGTGTGTATGTCTGTCTCTGTGCCTGAATTTCCTCTTTCCATAAAGACACCAGTCATATAAATCTATAAGCCTGACCTAATGACCTCATTTTAACTTGATTACTTCTGTAAAGATCCTGTTTCCAAATAAGGTCACATTCTGAGGGCTGCAACATATCTTTTTTAGGAGAAGAGATTCAATGCATAACAGCAGAACCAATAGAAATGGACTGATGGATGGGACTTCTTTGCAGAATATAATGAGATCAGCTTCAGATAGTAGGTTGTTGCCATGCTGTGCTCAGTCGCTAAGTCTTGTCCAATCCTTTTGTGACCCCACAGACTGTAGTCCACCAAGCTCCTCTGTCCGAGGGATTTTTCAGGCAAGAATACTGAGGTGGATTTCCAGGGGATCTTCCCAACCCAGGGATCTAACTCACGTCTCTTATGTCTCCTGCATTGCAGGTGAATTCTTTACTGCTGAGCCAGTACATAGTCATAGTTCAGTCACTAAGTAGTATCTAACTCTTTGCAACCCCATGGACTGCAGCACAGCTGGCTTCCCTGTCCTTCACCATCTCCCAGAGTTTGCTCAAACTCATGTCCATTGAGTTGGTGATTCCATCCAACCATCTCATCCTCTGTCACCCCCTTCTCCTCCCGCCTTCAATCTTTCCCAGCATCAAGGTCTTTTCAAGTGAGTCAGTTCTTTCCATCAGGTGGCCAAAGTACTAGAGCATCAGCATCAGTTCCCCATGGACTTCAGCCTGCCAGGTTCCTCTGTCTATGGAATTCTCCAGGCAAGAAGACAGGAGTGGGTTGCCATTCCCTTCTCCAGAGGTTCTTCCCGACCCAGGGATTGAACCCGAGTTTCCTGCATTTCAGGCAGATTCTTTACTGTCTGAGCCACCAGGGAAGCCCAGTAGGTAGTTAGAAAATAAACATAAATGATTTGTATACAAATCAGGGTTGAAAAAAGTAGAAGGAATAGAAGATAGTATTGATAGTACAAAGGTGTTGGCTGAAGTCTGGAGGATATAAATAAATGAATGTGAAAGACAAGTGGAAAGAAGAGCAAAGGACTGAATACAGAACTTTGAGAACTACCCACAGTAAGGAAGAAGTAAAGGAAGAGGAATTTGCAGAAGACTTAGAAAGAGAACAGTCTGAGAAGCTGGAAGAAAACTAGAAAAGCTTTGGATTATAGAAGCCACAAGAAGAATTTATAGAAGTAAGGAATAAATAACATTAGCAGATATTATGAAGAAGAAAGGGTAACACTGTTGAGCAAGAGCTATTTTAGTAGAGTGATAGAGGTAGGGGCCAGAACATATGACAATAAGGAGAGAAAGTGGGCAAAGACCACAGGTCCCAAAGCTGGTAATGGTGGTGGTGTAGTCATTAAGTTATGTCCGACTCTTGCGACCCTGTGGACCATAGCCCACCAGGCACCTCTGTCCATGAGATTCTGAAGGTAAGAATATTGGAGTGGGTTGCCATGCCCTCCTCCAGGGGATCTTCCTGACCCAGAGATTGAATCCAGGTCTCCTGCTTTGCAGGCAGATTCTTTACCGACTGTTACCAGGAAAGCCCACGAAGTTGGGTATTGAGCAAAAGCAAATACAGGCTTTTTAAATGGGGACTATAAGTGATGACAAAGTTAAAGTTAAGTTGTTGTTTATCATTCAGTAGAAGAGAAGGAGGCCATGGAGAGTGTGAAGTTGAAAATGCTTGTGAATGAAAGAGTACTTATGGATAATTATGGAAGTGAAATCCTAGAGAAGAGTAATGTGAAGTGATCTGATTTCAAATGAAGTTTGCTTTAGAGAGGGGAGAACCCTCTTCCTCTGAGATAAGATAAATGAAGCTAAAAGTATATATGCAGCCCATATAGCAAGAGATTGGTCATCTATGGATAAGAGAAATGACTTGGAACAGAGACCATGAGGAGAGAGGAGCAGATCTGTAATAAGTACTCTGGGCAGTATGGAAGGAAGAAATCAGTGAGAGGTGAGCGATCCATCAGCAAGGGCCAGCATGAGTCTCTATCGACTAGAACTGCCCAGCTCTGCAACTTCCCATAAAAGTCCTCTGCAGCACAGGATAACTAGCAGAGCAAGTTGAGTTAAGTGACCAGGAGTTAGGAATTGACATGGTAAACCTGATCAAAGGTTTTCAGGTAAGTGAAGGAATAAGAATTACTGAGGAGTATGCGGCAGAATCTGTTTAGCCAGAAAGCAAATAGTAGACTGGGTGAAGTTGGCCACTCCAGGACATAAAGATCCCAGCAAGGAAAAAGATCAGAGTCTCAGAGTGATGAGGGACCATGACATAACTGATAGATGAACACACTGTGTTTAAGAGGGGAGTGTAGAGATCTCAGAGGAGAAACAATGAAATCCCAAGTGTGTCCATGCTGGCAAAAGTCTGATTGAAGTACTGACCTGCAGAGAAAAGAAAAGCAAGGCGTTTTTTTTTTTTTAATTGGAGGCTAATTACTTTACAATATTGTATTGGTTTTGCCATACATCAGCATGAATCCGCCACAGGTGTACACGTGCTCCCAATCCTGAACCCCCCCCCACCTCCCTCCCCATACCATCCCTCTGGGTCATCCCAGTGCACCAGCCCCAAGCATCCTGTATCCTGCATTGAACCTGGACTGGTGATTCATTTCTTATATGATATTATACATGTTTCAATGCCATTCTCCTAAATCATCCCACCCTCTCCCTCTCCCACAGAGTCCAAAAGACTATTATATATATCTGTGTCTGTTTTGCTGTCTCGCATACAGGGTTATCGTTGCCATCTTTCTAAATTCCATATATATGAGTTAGTATACTGCATTGGTGTTTTTCTTTCTGGCTTACTTCACTCTGTATAATCGGCTCCAGTTTCATCCACCTTATTAGAACTGATTCAAATGTATTCTTTTTAATGGCTGAGTAATATTCCATTGTGTATATGTACCACAGCTTTCTTATCCATTCATCTGCTGATGGACATCTAGGTTTGCTTCCATGTCCTGCCTATTATAAACAGTGCTGCAATGAACATTGGGGTACACATGTCTCTTTCAACTCTGGTTTCCTTGGTGTGTATGCCCAACAGTGGGATTGCTGGGTCAGAAGGCAGTTCTATTTCCAGTTTTTTAAGGAATCTCCACACTGTTCTCCATAGTGGCTGTACTAGTTTGCATTCCCACCAACAGTGTAAGAGGGTTCCCTTTTCTCCACACCCTTTCCAGCATTTATTGCTTGTAGACTTTTGGATCACAGCCATTCTGACTGGCGTGAAATGGTACCTCATAGTGGTTTTGATTTGCATTTCTCTGATAATGAGTGATGTTGAGCATCTTTTCATGTGTTTGTTAGCCGTCTGTATGTCTTCTTTGGAGAAATGTCTATTTAGTTCTTTGGCCCATTTTTTGATTGGGCCGTTTATTTTTCTGGAATTGAGCTGCAGGAGTTGTTTGTATATTTCTGAGATTTGTTGTTTGTCAGTTGCTTCATTTGCTATTATTTTCTCCCATTCTGAAGGCTGTCTTTTCACCTTGCTTATAGTTTCTTTTGTTGTGCAGAATCTTTTAAGTTTAATTAGGTCCCATTTGTTTATTTTTGCTTTTATTCCAATATTCTGGGAGGTGGGTCACAGAGGATCCTGCTGTGATTTATGTCAGAGAGTGTTTTGCCTATGTTCTCCTCTAAGAGTTTTATAGTTTCTGGTCTTACATTTAGATCTTTAATCCGTTTTGAGTTTATTTTTGTGTATGGTGTTAAAAAGTATTCTAGTTTCACTCTTTTACACGTGGTTGACCAGTTTTCCCAGCACCACTTGTTAAAGAGATTGTCTTTTCTCCATTGTATATTCTTGCCTCCTTTGTCAAAGATAAGGTGTCCATAGGTGCGTGGACTTATCTCTGGGCTTTCTATTTTGTTCCATGGGTCTATATTTCTCTTTGTGCCACTACCGTACTGTCTTGATGACTGTAGCTTTGTAGTAGAGCCTGAAGTCAGGCAGGTTGATTCCTCCAGTTCCATTCTTCTTTCTCAAGATTGCTTTGGCTATTCGTGGTTTTTTGTATTTCCATACAAATTGTGAAATTTTTTGTTCTAGCTCTGTGAAAAATACCGTTGGTAGCTTGATAGGGATTGCACTGAATCTATAGATTGCTTTGGGTAGTATACTCATTTTCACTATATTGATTCTTCCAATCCATGAACATGGTATATTTCTCCATCTATTAGTGTCCTCTTTCATTTCCTTCACCAGTGTTTTATAGTTTTCTATATATAGGTCTTTAGTTTCTTTAGGTAGATATATTCCTAAGTATTTTATTCTTTCCGTTGCAATGGTGAATCGAATTGTTTCCTTAATTTCTCTATTTTCTCATTATTAGTGTATAGGAATGCAAGGGATTTCTGTGTGTTGATTTTATATCCTGCAACTTTACTATAGTCATTGATTAGCTCTAGTAATTTTCTGGTGGAGTCTTTAGGATTTTCAATGTAGAGGATCATATCATCTGGAAACAGTGAGAGTTTTACTTCTTCTTTTCCAGTTTGGATTCCTTTTATTTCTTTTTCTGCTCTGATTGCTATGGCCAAAACTTCCAGAACTATGTTGAATAGTAGTGGTGAAAGTGGGCACCCTTGTCTTGTTCCTGACTTTAGGGGAAATGCTTTCAATTTTTCACCATTGAGGATAATGTTTGCTGTGGGTTTGTCATATATAGCTTTTATTATGTTGAGGTATGTTCCTTCTATTCTTGCTTTCTGGAGAGTTTTTATCATAAACGGATGTTGAATTTTGTCAAAAGCTTTCTCTGCATCTATTGAGATAATCATATGGCTTTTATTTTTCAATTTGTTAATGTGGTGTATTACACTGATTGATTTGCAGATATTGAAGAATCCTTGCATCCCTGGGATAAAGCCCACTTGGTCATGGTGTATGATCTTTTTAATGTGTTGTTGGATTCTGATTGCTAGAATTTTGTTAAGGATTTTTGCATCTATGTTCATCAGTGATATTGGCCTGTAGTTTTCTTTTTTTTTTGTGGCATCTTTTTCAGGTTTTGGTATTAGGGTGATGGTGGCCTCATAAAATGAGTTTGGAAGTTTACCTTCCTCTGCAATTTTCTGGAAGAGTTTGAGTAGGATAGGTGTTAGCTCTTCTCTAAATTTTTGGTAGAATTCAGCTGTGAAGCTGTCTGGACCTGGGCTTTTGTTTGCTGGAAGATTTCTGATTACAGTTTCAATTTCCGTGCTTGTGATGGGTCTGTTAAGATTTTCTATTTCTTCCTGGTTCAGTTTTGGAAAGTTGTACTTTTCTAAGAATTTGTCCAGTTCTTCCATGTTATCCATTTTATTGAGATATAGTTGCTGATAGTAGTCTCTTATGAGCCTTTGTATTTCTGTGTTGTCTGTTGTGATCTCTCCATTTTCATTTCTAATTTTATTGATTTCATTTTTCTCCCTTTGTTTCTTGATGAGTCTGGCTAATGGTTTGTCAATTTTATGTATCCTTTCAAAGAACCAGCTTTTGTCTTTGTTGATTTTTGCTACGGTCTCTTTTGTTTCTTTTGCATTTATTTCTGCCCTAATTTTTAAGATTTCTTTCCTTCTACTAACCCAGGGGTTCTTAATTTCTTCCTTTTCTAGTTGCTTTAGGTGTGGAGTTAGGTTATTTATTTGACTTTTTTCTTGTTTCTTGAGGTATGCCTGTATTGCTATGAACTCTCCCCCGTAGTACTGCTTTTACAGTGTCCCACAGGTTTTGTGTTGTTGTGTTTTCATTTTCATTCGTTTCTATGCATATTTTGATTTCTTCTGTGATTTATTGGTTATTCAGCAGCATGTTGTTCAGCCTCCATATGTTGGAATTTTTAATAGTTTTTCTCCTGTAATTGAGATCTAATCTTACTGCATTGTGGTCAGAAAAGATGCTTGGAATGATTTCAATTTTTTTGAATTTACCAAGGCTAGATTTATGGCCCAGGATGTGATCTATCCTGGAGAAGTTTCCGTGTGCACTTGAGGAAAAGGTGAAATTCATTGTTTTGGGGTGAAATGTCCTCTAGATATCAAGTAGGTCTAACTGGTCTAGTGTGTCATTTAAAGTTTGTGTTTCCTTGTTAATTTTCTGTTTAGTTGATATATCCATAGGTGTGAGTGGGGTATTAAAGTCTCCCACTACTACTGTGTTACTGTTAATTTCCCCTTTCATACCTGTTAGCATTTGTCTTACATATTGTGGTGCTCCTATGTTGGGTGCATATATATTTATAATTGTTATATCTTCTTGGATTGATCCTTTGATCATTATGTAGTGTCCTTCTTTGTCTCTTTTCACAGCCTTTGTTTTAAAGTCTATTTTATCTGATATGAGTATTGCTACTCCTGATTTCTTTTGGTCTCTATTTGCATAGAATATCTTTTTCCAGCCCTTCACTTTCAGTCTGTATGTGTCCCTTGTTTTGAGGTGGGTCTCTTGTAAACAACATATATAGGGGTCTTGTTTTTGTATCTATTCAGCCAGTCTTTGTCTTTTGGTTGGGGCATTCAACCCATTTACGTTTAAGGTAACTATTGATAAATATGATCCCATTGCCATTTACTTTATTGTTTTGGGTTCGAGTTTATACACCCTTTTTGTGTTTCCTGTCTAGAGAAGATCCTTTAGCATTTGTTGGAGAGCTGGTTTACTGGTGCTGAATTCTCTCAGCTTTTGCTTGTCTGTAAAGCTTTTGATTTCTCCTTCATATTTAATGAGATCCTTGCTGGGTACAGTAATCTGGGCTGTAGGTTATTTTCTTTCATCACATTAAGTATGTCTTGCCATTCCCTCCTGGCTTGAAGAGTTTCTATTGAGAGATCAGCTGTTATCCTTATGGGAATCCCCTTGTGTATTATTTGTTGTTTTTCCCTTGTTGCTTTTAATATTTGTTGTTTGTGTTTGATCTTTGTTAATTTTATTAATATGTGTCTTGGGGTGTTTCGCCTTGGGTTTATCCTGTTTGGGACTCTCTGGGTTTCTTGGACTTGGGTGATTATTTCCTTCCCCATTTTAGGGAAGTTTTCAACTATTATCTCCTCAAGTATTTTCTCATGGTCTTTCTTTTTGTCTTCTTCTTCTGGGACTCCTATGATTCGAATGTTGGAGCGTTTAATATTGTCCTGGAGGTCTCTGAAATTGTCCTCATTTCTTTTAATTCGTATTTCCTTTTTCCTCTCTGATTCATTTACTTCTACCATTCTATCTTCTACTTCGCTAATCCTGTCTTCTGCCTCTGTTATTCTACTATTTGTTGCCTCCAGAGTGTTTTTGATCTCATATATTGCATTATTCATTATATATTGACTCTTTTTTATTTCTTCTAGGTCCTTGTTAAACCTATCTTGCATCTTCTCAGTCCTTGTCTCCAGGCTATTTATCTGTGATTCCGTTTTTATTTCAAGATTTTGGATCCTTTTCCCTATCATTATTCGAAAATCTTTATCAGGTAGATTCCCTATCTCTTCCTCTTTTGTTTGGTTTGGTGGGCATTTATCCTGTTCCTTTACCTGCTGGGTATTCCTCTGCCTCTTCATCTTGTTTATATTACTGCGTTTGGGGTGGCCTTTCTATATTCTCGCAGTTTGTGGAGTTCTCTTTATTGTGGAGTTTCCTCGCTTTGGGTGGGGTTGTATGGGTGGCTTGTCAAGGTTTCCTGGTTAGGGAAGCCTGTGTCGGTGTTCTGGTGGGTGGAGCTGGATTTCTTCTCTCTGGAGTGCAATGAAGTGTCCAGTAATGAGTTATGAAATGTCAATGGTTTTGGAGTAACTTTGGGCAGCCTGTATATTGAAACTCAGGTCTGTGTTCCTGTGTTGCTGGAGAATTTGCATGGTATGTCTTGCTCTTTAACTTGCTGGCCCTTGGATGGTGCTTGGTTTCAGTGTAGGTATGGAGGCATTTGATGAGCTCCTATCGATTAATGTTCCCTGGAGTCAGGAGTTCTCTGATGTTCTCAGGATTTGGACTTAAGCCTCCTGCTTCTGGTTTTCAGTCTTATTTTTACAGTAGCCTCAAGACTTCTCCTTCTATACAGCACCGTTGATAATACATCTAGGTTAAAGATGAAAAGTTTCTCCTCAATGAGGGACACCCAGAGAGGTTCACAGAGTTACATGGAGAAGAGAAGAGGGAGGAGGGAGTTAGAGGTGACCCGAATGAGATGAGGTGGAATCAAAAGAGGAGAGAGCAAGCTAGCCAGTAATCACTTCCTTATGTGTGCTCCACATTCTGGACCACTCAGAGATGTTCACAGAGTTATACAGAGAAGAGAAGAGGGAGGAAGGAGACAGAGGTGTCCAGGAGGATAAAAGGGGGGAATGAAAAGGAGAGAGACAGATCCAGCCAGTAATCAGTTCCCTATGTGTTCTCCACCATCTGGAACACACAGAGATTCACAGAGTTGTGTAGAGAAGAGAAGGGGGAGGAAGGATACAGAGGCGACCTGGTGGAGAAAAAGGAGAGTCCAAAGGAGGAGAGAGCAGTCAAGCCAGTAATCTCACTCCCAAGTAAAAATGGGTACTGAAGATTGGGTTTTTAAAGGTACAAAATTGATAAAAAAATACCAAAAAGCAAAGATTAAAAATCTAGAATAGAGGTTGGATTTTCAAAAATACAATATTAAAGAAAAGAAGAAGGAAAAAAAAAGTCACAAAAATTATTAAAATATATATATATATATATATATATGAAGTTTGCTTTAAAAAATAGGGTCTTTTTTTTGAAAAGTAATAGTAGGTTATAAAAATGAAAATTAAAGGAGTAATAGAGGACTTAAAATTTTTAAAAAGTTAAAAAAAAATAATGATCATAAAAATGGTAAAAATATATCTAGGACTTTCTCTGGTGGTGTTGTGGGCAGTGTGGGGTCAGTTCATTTTCGGATAGTTCCTTGGTCCGGCTTATATTTCTCAAGATCTATAGGCCCCTTCCTATCCAGTCGGTACTAACTACAGGGTTTTAATCTATTGCACCTGTCGCTTCCAAGGCACATCCCTCTGTTTTAGCTTCTTCTGTTTGCTGGTCTCTTCAGTGTCTGATTTCCGCCCTGACACAAGGAGGGCTGGTGGTGGACACTTTTTTTAGGCTCACTTGTTCAGTCGCACTGTGGGGAGGGAGGGACGCTGCAAACAAATAACACTAGCGTGTGCTCGCAGTGTCTCAGCCACACTGAGCCTGCCCTTGTTCATGGAGCGTGTGCCCTCCCTGCCCACATAGCTCACGCTGTAGGTTGCTCTGCCGGGAACCGTCCAAGGCCAGCCCTGGGCTGCATGCACCTCCCAGGTCTAAGCCGCTCAGGTTCAGGCACTCTGGTAGTCCTCAGAGGCGCAGACTCCATTGGGCCTGTGTTTTGTGCCCTTCCCAGGTCCGAGCAGCTCAGGTGATGAGGTGTTTGGCAAGCGTGGTCACTGCAACTTATCACCTCTCCTGTCCCTGCTGCTCGGTTTTCTGGGTGTACAACCGGCACACTTTCTCAGGTGGATGATGACTGTCCAGAACCCCAAGAAGTTTTAGTTAGCAAAGAAGCCTGCTTGCAGTTTGGTAGATAATGTCTCTCTGGGGCTGCGATTGCCCCCTTCCGGCTCTGGCTGCCTATCACCAGAGGGGGATGGTCTGCAGCCGGCTAATTCTGTTCAGTCCTTTGTTCTGTGCACGGTCCTGGCAGTGTCTTAGGGCTTTTCGCACGGTAGCTATCCCACAGTCTGGTTTGCTAGCTCAAGTTAGTTCATTCTGATTACCCTCAGGGCATTCAGGCCTGATCCTGACTCTAAGCAATGCAGCCCTCATCTCCCTGCCCAGACCCCGCTTGCTAGTGGCGGATGCAGGCGTCTGCACTGCTTCTCCACTGGGGGAGTTACCATTGGGCTCGTAATCTGTGGGTTTTAATTATTTATTTATTTTTCATCCCGGTTATGTTGCCCTCTGTGCTTCCAAGGCTTACCACAGACTCGGCAGTGAGAGTGTTTCCTGATGTTTGGAAACCTCTCTTTTTAAGACTCCCTTCCAGGGACAGGGCTCCATCCCTACCTCTTTTGTCTCTTTTTTTGTCTTTTACATTTTTTCCTACTTCTTTTTGAAGACAATGGGCTGCTTTTCTGGGTGCCTGATGTCCTCTGCCGGCATTCAGAAGTTGTTTTGTGGAATTTACTCAGTGTTTAAATGTTCTTTTGATGAATTTTGGGGGGTGAAAGTGGTCTCCCCGTCCTATTCCTCCTCCTCTGCCTCAGAAGCAAGGCTTTTTGAAGTCAGGGGACTCACTTGAGATTTTTGTCTGAACTGGCCTTCATGGGTCATGCTCATATCTCCCACTTTTTCTTCCCACTCTTTGTTTTTCTTTTTTCTCTTTGTGAATCACTCCAGCTCTAGCTTCTTTTTTTGAACCTTGAGAGGAGTGTTGCTCATTTTTCCTTCTATAATTTGGTAACACTTTTTAGCATCTTTCTTCTAAAATGTGGTAACATTTTTAGCATCTCCTTTTTTATGATTTTTTATTAGAGTATAGTTGCTTTACAATGTTGTGTTAGTTTCTGCTGTACAACAAAGTGAATCAGTTATACATATACATATATCCCCTCCCTCTTGAGCTTCAAGCTTCCCTCCGACCCCCACCCCCATCTTACCCTTCCAGGTCATCACTTGTAATGCAGCTTTTTAAGAGTGGCTGACTCTCTAAATTTACTTCCATTAATTTTTGTTTGTTTGGCTCTTTGTACCATTGAAGAAACCTAGGTATATTTTTTTTCATACCTAAAAGCACAAAGTCCTTTTAGATCTTTTGTTGTAGAAAAACATGTCTGAGATTTTGCTCCAAGTGGCTCCTTTAAAAGGAGGCATTCACAGCTGCCTTCATACTTTCATATCTGCCATGATGAATTGGCAGCCTTCAGATCTGAAGAGCAATCCCCATAAAGAGAAACTTTTTCCTATATAGGAAATCGTCAAAAAGGAGAAGCTGGGAACTAATGATGGCAGGAAAAGAATAAATTCACTGTACTATACTCTTTAGTATCAGGACTGATGAATTCACCTACTCAAACATATTATTAAAAGGGAATATTGAACTTTTCAATGTTCTGGCAATGTACAAAGAACTCCAACTTCAGAAATAGGCCCAATTAATATTAAGTCTGTGAAAGTAAAGACTTGGTATCCTCATTAAAATGACAAAAACCTTCACTTTAAAGAGTGGGAAATATATTTTGTAAGTAAGGCCCCCATTTTCTTTTGCTTAGTGACAGGTCCAAACTGAGGAGATTGCTATCTGCTCCTGCTTAGCTACAACAGTCCATCTCTGCTCATCAGGACGCCCTTTCTCCCAGGGGGGGAAAGTAGTCTTGCCTCCTCATTTTCTCAGAGGGAAAATATTTTCACATTTCAACTGGAGAAGATGCCTCTAACCATTCTCCTAGACCTCTGTCCTTTTCTCTGCCATGTTTCTCTACATGACTTGTAGGACATGAGTGTAATTACTGGCCTGCAGTACAAGAAGAAACAAAAAGAGAAAGATGAAATATCACTATTTTGTATTGAGCTGTGTGCCTTGCCAGTGGACAGACATGCATACTGAAGCAGAAATACCTCACTGTCCATCTGAAGCAGCCACTGGATTTGCAGAGTAACCTCTGTGCTGTTCAGCCTTACTCCAGTTCAAGATGCTATCACTGGTACTGACCCAGCAAAACAAGTCAAATATTTCTTCCCCTGTTTGGCAGATAGTCAATGTCTCTTTTTCCATCCAGTTCCAAATATACAGTCATCTTCATCTTTAGCATCTTCTAAGGGAATGGTTCAATATTCTTGCCTGGAGAATTCCATGGATAGAGGCTAGCAGGCTACAGTCCGTGGGGTCGCCAAGAGTCGGACATGACTGAGTGACTGACACTTTGGTGTTGTGACTGTTAAGAATACTGCCTGTCTGAGACCAACTATCCCAGCCACTGGGAAGATGGCAAGGATAGATATTATTTGGTGTTCTGTGAATCCAACTTTCACATCAAAGACACAAAATCTGTGTGATTATGGCAACAACTAAAATCAGTAATAAAACCAAACATAAAATGAATATATTGTGCTGAAGGTCTCTTGTAAATTTTTAAGCAAAAATGCGAGGTTTGAAACTGCTATATCAAGATAATTACATGGCCATTCATAGAAAACCAACATGGACACTGAGAGCATGTCTCAACACTACTCTAGTGAGAAGGCATTTCTCACCAGATCCTACCTATTACATTGTCACTCTCTTCTTTGGATTGTTGTTGTTGTTCAGTAGCTAAGTCATGTCCCACTCTCTGCAACCCCATGGACTGTAGCATGCCAGGCTTCCCTGTCCTTCACTATCTCCTGGAGTTTGCCCAAACTCATGTCCATTGAGTCGATGATGCCATCCAGCCATCTCATCGCTCTGTTACCCGCTTCATCTGATCACATCAGCCTTCATCAGTACCTAATTATTTTAGGATAACCCTCAGATTCAAGGCATTGAATTAAACCCAGCACTACCCTATAGGCAGCTTTTTTTTCAGGAATAGGAAATGTCTTCACCCTTGAAATATAGTTTTCTTCTATATACTTCATCTTTATAAAGCACAACTTCTTTTTGTTCATTATGTACAGGGTGAATCTTGTCTCTGCAAACCCCTTAGAAAACTATTCTTCCACCATTTATAGCTAATAATCTCAGAGATTTGATTTCAATTACTTTTTTTACTACCTTCTACCAAAAGTTACTTCCCATAGGTAGCTGAAAAAATTCACACCTTTGTCAAATTGTATAACATTTTTTATGTATTTATGTATTCATTTAATTAATTAATTTATTTCATTTCTTTTTTGGCCGCACTGGATCTTCATTGCTGTGCACAGGCTTTCTCTAGTTTCAGCGAGCAAGGGCTACTGTTTGTTGTAGTGCTCGGGCTTCCCATTGCAGTGGCTTCCCCTGTTGTGGAGCACAGGTTCTAGGGCACGCAGGCATCAGTAGTTGCAGCACACAGGCTCAGTAGTTGTGGCACGCAAGCTCAGTAGTTGTGATGCATGGGCTTAGTTGGTCTACAGCATCTGGAATCTTCCAGGACCAGGGATCAAACCCATGTCCCCTGAATTAGTAGCTGGATTCTTATCCACTGCACCACCAAGGAAGTCCCAACTTATCTTTTAACATTCTTATACATTTAATGTACAGATTTGTAATTTTGACCCGTTTTGATGATACCTGTTTTCTGAACTCTATATTCTGTTAGGAATCAAAAAGGGAATAAACTACAAATATATCCATTAATTTGGAGTGTAAACAATAGAGATGAGTGGAATCTCATTTTTTACCATAGTCATAAGCCTGGAACTTGGAAGGAATTCAATAAATGTTTGTTGAATGAATGAAAATCTTATTAAATATTTCAAAGTAGCTTTTATGATTTTTGATCTTGAAAAATATGCCATAGCCATAAATAAGTTTAATCTAGGTTTCTCCATGTGTCTTATTTTTCAATTAATAAACTTTAATTTTTAGATCAGTTTTAGGTCCATAGCAAAATTGAGCAGGAAGTACAGAGTTCCCAAATACTGCCAGTCCCCATATACATACAATCTCCCACTATCTACATCCTGCACCCCAGAGGTACATGTGTTACAGTAGCTGAATACATCCTCATCACCCAAAGTTCATAGTTTGCATTAGAATTCACTCTTGGTACCCATTTTATGGTGTTGGAGAAATATACAAAATGTATGTGTGTCCACAATTGTAGTATCATACAGAATAGTTTCAGGGACCTTAAAATCTTCTGTGCTAAACCTATTCATTCTTCCCTCCACCCAAATACCTGGTAACCACTGATTTTTTAACTGACTCTATAGTTTTTCCCTTTCCAGACTGGCATATAGTTGGGAACATTTAGTATGCAGTCTTTTCAAATTGACTACTTTCACATAGTAATATGCATTTACATTTCCTGCATGTCTTTTCGTGGCTTTGTATCTCATTTCTTTTTAGTGCCATTTATTATTCAATTTTCCAGATGTATTATAGTGTATTAGTGGTTAGATAACTACTAAAGATCATTGTGGTTGCTTCCAAGTTTTGGCAATTATGAATAAAGCTGTTGTAAATATGTATGTGCAGGTTTTTGTGTGGACATAGTTTTTAGCTCATTTGGGTAAATACCAAGGAACATGATTGCTGGATCATATCATTAAAGTCTGTTTAGTTTGTAAGAAACTGCCAAACTGTCTCCCAAAGTGACTGTACCATTTTGCATTCTCACCAGCAATGAAGCAGAGTTCTTATTTACACCACATCCTCACCAGTCCTTGGTGCTGTCATTGTTTTGGATTTTGGCAATTCTGATATGTTTCTAGTGATATCACACTCCTGTTTTAATTTGCAATTCACTAATGACATATGATGTTGAAATCATTTCATATGCTTACTCGTCATTAGTATATCTTTGGCAAGGTGTCTGTTCAGATTTGTAGCCCAAATGGGTTGTTTGTTTTCTTATTGTTGAGTTTGGAGAGTTCATTGTATATTTTGGATAACGGTCCTTTATCAACTGTGTCCTTTGCAAATATTTTCTCCTCAGTCTATGGCTTTTCTTCTTGATATTGTCTTTAACAGAGAAGTTTCTATTTTAATTAAGTCCAGGTTATCAGTTATTTCCTTCATGGATCATGCATTTGGTGTTGTGTCTAAAAACTCATCACCATACTCAAGGTCAGCTACATTTTTCTCTTATGTTATCTTCTAGGAGGTTTATAGTTTAGGATTTCTCATTTAGGTCTATAATCCATTTTGACTTAATCTTTGTGATGTCCAGTTGTTCCAGCATGTTTGTTAAAGAGTCTATTTTTGCTCCATTGTATTGCCTTTGCTCCTTTGGCAAAAATCAGTTGACTCTATTTATGGGGGTCTCTTTCTGGACTCTCTAATCTATTTAATGGATCTATTTGTCTTTTCTTTCACCAACACCACACTGTCTTAGCTACTATTAACTTTCTGTTAAGCCTTGAAACCAGGTAGCATCAGTCTTCCAACTCTATTCTACTCTTTCAATGTTGAGTTGGACATTTTGGGTCTTTTGCCTCTCTTTATAAACTTTAGACTCAGTTTGTCATTATCCACAAAATAACTTGCTTGGATTTTGATTGGGATTGCATTGAATCCACAGATCAAGTTGGAAACAACTGATATCTTTATGATATTGCCATCCTATCCATAAACATAAAATTTCTCCATTTATTTAGTTTTTTTTATTTCATTCATTTTTTCACTTGAATTCAATGTGAATTGAATGATTTCCACTCATTTTTAACCTGAGTTTTGTAGTGTTCTTTGTATAGATCTGGTATGTATTTTGTTACATCTCTACTTAAATATTTCATTTTTAATGTGCAAATGTAAATAGTGTGTTAGTTGCTCAGTCATGTCTGATTCTTTGCAACCCCACAGATTGTAGCCCACCAGGGTCCCCTGTCCATGGGATTCTCCAGGGAAGAATACTGGAGTGGGTTGCCATTATATATTTTCATTTTAAAATGATCAAGGGCATTAGACTATAAAAATAACACATATTTTAAAAATAATCTATACTGGAAAATTATCTCCTTTTCTTGTCTGATTGAATTATCTAGGACTTCCAGTACAAAGTTGAAAAAAGCAGTGATAAGTGGTGGCATCCTTGCCTCGTTCTTAATGGGAGTGATTCAAGTTTCTCTCTATGATGTATGGTGGTGTGTGTGTGAAGTCGCTCAGTCGTGTCCGACTCTTTGCGACCCCGTGGACTATAGCCCACCAGACTCCTCTGTCCATGGGATTCTCCAGGCAAGAATACTGGAGTGGGTTGCCAGTTCCTTCTCCAGGGGATCTTCCCAACCCAGGGATCGAACCTGGGTCTCCTGCATTGCAGGCAGATGCTTTATCCTCTGAGCCACCAGGGAAGCCTGTAGATGTTTATTGTCATATTGAGGAAGTTCTCTATTCCTAGTTTACTGAGATTTTAAAATCATGGATGGGTGTTGGATTTTGTCAAATACCTTTTCTGCATCTATTGTATTATCATGCAACTTTAACCTCTTTAACTTGTTAACATAATGAATTACATTAATTGATTTTTCAAATGTTGAACCAGCCTTGCATACCCAAGATGAATTCCACTTGATTGTGGTATATTTCTTCCTATACATTCTTGCACTTGGTTTACTAGTATTTTGTTGAGAATTTTTACGTCTGTGTTCATGAGAGATAGCAGTCTGTACTTTATTTTCTTGTATGTCTTCATATGGTTTTTGGTATTAGGAAAATGCCAACTTCATATAATGAGTTAGGAAATGTTCTCTGTTTCTATCTTCTGGAAGAGATTGTAGAAATTTTGTATTATTTTCTTCCCTAAATAATTCAACAGTAAATTTATGTGGGCCTAGTAGTTTCTACTTTAGAGAGTTATTAATTATTGATCCAATTTTTTTAAGTGATAGAGGCCTACTCAGACTGTCTACTTCTTGTGTGTGCATTTCAACAGATTTCAAGGAGTTGGCGCATTTCATCTAGGTTATCAAATGTGTGGACTATGTACTATGGACTGAACTATGGGCTAGTTCAGTTCAGTTGCTCAGTCATGTCCAACTCTTTGCAACCCCATGGACTATAGCACGCCAGGCTTTCCTGTCCATCACGAACTCCCAAAGCTTGCTCAAACTCATGTCCATAATATTCCTTTATTATCCTTTTAATGTCCATAGGATCTATAGTGACATCCTCTCTTTAATTTTGGACATTAGTAATTTGTATTTTCTCTATTTTTTTCTCAGTTAGCCTGGCTAGAGTTTTCTCAACTTGATTGATCTTTACAAAGAACCAGCTTTTGTTTTCACAGATTTTTTTCTATTGAGTTCCTGTTTTCTATTTAATTGATTTCTGATCTATTTTTACTATATGTTTTCTTCTGCTAACTTTAGATTTAATTTGCTCTTCTTTTTCTAGTTTCCTAAGGTGGAAGCTCAGATGATCGATTTTAGATCTTTCTTCCCTTCTAATATATGTATTCAATGCTACAAATTTCCCTCTAAGCATGGCTTTAGCTGCATCTCACAAATTTTGAGAAGTTGTGATTTTTATTTCCATTTAGTTCAAATATTTTTAAATTTCTTTTGAGATTTCTTCTTTGACTCATGTGTTTTTTAGAAGTGTGTTGTTTGATCTCCAAGTATTTTGGAATTTTCCATCTATCTTTCTGTTATTGATTTCTAGTTTAATTTCATCGTGGTTGGACAGCATACCCATTGTGACTTACATTCTTTTAATGTGTCTTAGATGTGTTTTATGATGAAGAATGTAATCTGTCTTGGTGAATGTTGCATGTGTGCTTGAGAAAAATGTATAATCTGCTGTTAAATGAAATAGTCTATACATGTCAATTATATCCAGTTAATTGATGGTGCTGTGGGTTCAGCTGTGTCATTACTCATATTCTGCCTACTCGATCATTCCATTTTTGATAGAGGGGTATAAAGTCTCTATAATAGTGGATTCATTTATTTTTTTGTTGCAGTTCTATCAGATTTTGTTTCACTTATTTTGATACTCTAGTATTAGGCTCACACACATTGCTTGTTATGTCTTCTTGTAGTACTAATGCCTTTATTCCTATGTAATGCCCTTCTTTAGCCCTGATAATTTTCCTTGGTCTGAAGTCAACTCTGCCTGAAATTAGTATAGCTACTCTTACTTTTTTTTTTTTTAACTAGTGTTAGCATGTGTATTATTTAACATTCTTTTATTTTTAATCTATATGTATTTCTATATTTTAAATGTTTCTTAAGTATACCATTATAGTTGTTTCTTATTTTTTTATTACTCTGACAATATCTGGATTTTAATGGTTGTATTTAGACAATTGATGTTTACAATAATTATTGATGTAGTTGGATTAACATCCACCATATTTGTTACTATTTTTTATTTATTGCTCTTGTTCTTTGTTCTTTTTGCCTTCTACACATTTCTAGCTCCTTGTGGTTTTAACTGAGCATTTTATATGATTTCTTTTTTCTTCTTTCTTAGCATATTGGTTATACTTCTTTTTTTTTTACTTTTTTAGTAGTTGCCCTAGAGTTTGCAATTTACATTTACAACTAATAAGTCCACTTTCAAATAACCCTATACCAATTTGTGGCTAGTGCAAATATGTTATCATAATATAATCCCAGTTCCTTCCTCCTATTCCTTGTATCATTGCTGTCATTAATTTCACTTATACATAAGCACACACACATACAAGCATACATAATTGAATGCATTGTCACTATTATTTCAAGCAAACTATTATTTGTTAGATCAAGTAAGAATAAGAAAAATTAAAGTTTTTATTTTACCTTCACTTATTACTTCTTTGATGCTCTTCCTTTCTTAATGTAGATCCAAGTGTCTGACTTACATCATTTTCCTCTGTCTTAAGAACTTCTTTTAACATTTCTTGCAAGGCAGGCCTAATAACAACAAATTCCCTCAATTTTTCTTCATCTAAGAAGGTATTTCTCCTTTACCTTTGAAGAATAATTTCACAAGGTACAGAATTCTAAGTTGGTAGATTATTTTTCTCTTAGCATTTTGAGTATTCTCTTCATTCTAGTCTTGCCTAACGTGGTTTCTGAGGAAAAGTAGGATATAATTCTTATCTTTGCTTCTCTATAGGTAAGGTGGTTTTTTTCCTCTGGTTTCTTTCAAGATTGTTTTTTCTCGTTAATTCTCTGAAATTTAAATGTTATGTGTTTTGACATTTATCCTACTTGCTGCTCTCTGAACTTCCTGGATCTGTGGTTTTGTATCCAGCATTAATTTAGACATATGCTCAGTCATTATTCTTTTACATATTGCTTCTGCTTCTCTTTTTTCTCCTGACATTCTCATTATGTATACATTACATCTTTTGTAGTTGTCTTACAATTCTTACATTTTCTTTTCTTTGTGGGGGTTGATTTTTTTTTTTTTTTCAGTTTAGGATGTTTCTATTGTCAGCTCTTCCAATTCAGAAATTCTTTCCTCAGTCATGCTCAATCTACTAGTAAGTCCGTTAAGGGGACTTTTCATTTCTGTTCATGTATTTAATCTCTAGTATTTCTATTTGATTCTTTCAATTTCCATCTCTCTGCATACAATATCCATCTATTCTTCCATGTTGTCTACTTCTTCTATTAAAACCTGTAGCATGTTAATAATAGTTGTTTCATTTTCTTTTTTGGCCATACCTTGTGGCTTGTAGGATCTTAGTTCTCCAACTAGGGATTGAAGCTGGGCCCTCGCAGACTCAATTGAGAGAATTCATTGAAAGCATGGAGTCCTAATCACTAGACCATCAAGAAATTACAAGTAATAGTTGTTTTAAATCCCTAGTCTGATAACTCCAACATTTCTTCCATATCTGACTGGTTCTGATCCTTGCTCAGTTTCTGCAAACTATGTTTTTTACTTTTTAGTATGCTTTGTAAATTTTGCTGAAATCTGGACATGATGTACTAGGTGAAAGGAGCTCTGTTAAACAGGACTTTTTTGGTATGGTGCTAAGATGTGGTGGGAAGAGAATCATTTTATAGTCCTATGATTAGGTCTCAGTCTTTTAGTGAGTCTGTACCTCTGAACTTCATAAGTGGTCCTCAGTTTTTTCTCCCCACTTAGGCGGGACAGAATGGCTAGAGGGGGCTGGAGCTGGTTGGTTCCCCGGGTTGGTTAGGCTCTAGTACTACTCCAGTAGGTTAGGGTCTGGTAAAATAATTTCTCCTGAAGGCAATTCTTTTACAGAAGAACATGAAGCTCTGGCATATTTCAAAAGGGTTTCTTTCTCCCCTCCCCTGCTGGAACTACATAGGAATTTTTCTCCAGTGTTCACTCTGAGGACCAGGTGGAGCTTCTGTACATAAGATTCACAAAAGCATAGGAACCAAGCTATGACTGGGTCTCCCTGGACTTTTTAACTCTCAGACTTGTCTACACTGAGCCTCCAGCAAATTGACAAGTATAGTTTAGGTTTTCCTACCTTGTCACTGTTTCCTGTGGTGATATCTGCTGATGGCTTTCTGGTCTGGTAAGTTGTGATCCTCTGTATTCCCCTGTTGTCTCTCCAATTGGAGGTGTATGAGTTTGCATTGTTGCTTCATTTCTCTGTTGTATCAAAGAAGAGTTGTTGATTTTTTTTCAGTTAGTTCAGCTTTTTACTTGTTGTTAGGACGGAATAGTGACTTCTAAGCTCCTTACATGCTAGACCATAAACTGGAAGTCTTTTTTTTTTTTTTTAATGCCTCGCCACATGGCTTGTAGGATCTCAGTTCCTTAACAAGGGATCAAATCTGGGCCCTCAGCAATGAAAGCACAGAGTCCTAACCATTGGACAACCAGGGAATTCCCCAGGAAGTCTTGTGTCTTAAGTTTTACATTTACCTTTCCTCTATAGGAAATGGCAACCCACTCCAGTGTTCTTGCCTAGAAAATCCCATGGATGGAGCCTGGTAGGCTACAGTCCATGGGGTAGCAAAGAGTCGGATATGACTGAGCAACTTCATTTCATTTTCCTCTATAGGACCAGAGGAAGCTTCATTAAAAAGCTGCATTTTTAAAAAACAACTGTAAGCAAAATTATTGAGTGGACAGTCATCAGTTCAAGACAATTAGCCTTCTATTTTATTATTACAGACTCACCGTTTGCTGCATTTCAAGTAAAAGTAACTGATGTTACCTAGAAATATTGTAGTGATGTTTAGAGAGAGGAATTGAAACATGATGGGGACTTCTGTGTGTTGGAATTCTGTGTTCATTTACAAAAATGAGTCTTTGTGCTTTTGTGTCCATCTCTTGCTACCATAGCCAACTCAGACCTAGAGTTTCTCATTGAGAGACTTTTCATACATGTCAGTTTAAAACGCCAAGTCTTCATGGGGCTAAGGTGAACCACAACAGAACCTGGATATATGGTTTTTACTACTTTATATTGATTGTTTAGCTTTAGTATCACAGGCAGAAGCTCTGAAAGAAGAAAATGACAGCCTCCGTTGGCAGCTAGATGCCTACCGGAATGAGGTGGAACTGCTCAAGCAAGAACAAGGCAAAGCCCACAGAGAAGATGACCCAAACAAAGAACAGCAGCTGAAACTCCTGCAGCAAGCCCTGCAAGGAATGCAACAGGTAAAGGCATTTTGGTTTTCTGAGCTTTTTGGAAGGCTAGTAATCAGCTCCTCACCTGTAAAAGGGCCCCCAGAAGCAAATAGGATAGTAAACCTCTTCTTGATATTCTGTTTTCTGGCATGGCTGAGGAAGGGATTACATATTGTAGTTCATGAAATCTTTGGTTAATACAGGGAAAACAATGGATCACCAGTTTCCAAAAATTATGCATTCAGTAAAACATACTTAGCAATAAAACTACACTGAGCATAACCTAATCTTTTCTTTATGCTACCAAATATACTTTAGGATTTGAACAGAGTCTCAAGGTCATTATGAAGAACCTTAATTACTTAGATAAGCAAAAGTGCTGGTGAATAAGTATCTAGTTGATACAATGCTAAATAATACAGTCTGTTAGAAGAAATGACCAGAATCCTACCTTTGATTTGGGTGGAAGGAGGGATGTTATGGGCTTTTAAGTATCAGTGCTTTTGGGTACATAATACCAATTTGCTTTTGTTTTGTTTTCACAGTCATTTGTGTGAATGAGTTTACCTGCACATTATCTCAAGTGTAAAAAGTAAAGTAAATAAGTGCATCCAACTGTAATTGCATTCAAAAACAACACTGTGTAATAGATGCCTAGAAGTTTTACGTGGTTATCACCCCAACAAGCCTACTATTTAAAAGATACAGCATCTGTTCCCATTATAGCAAAGGAGTACTACTTCTCAGTAAGGGTACTATCCTCTTCTGTATTGCCAGACTACCAGCCATTTTCCTTACAGCTTAAATTGTGCAATAATTTTTTAGTTGTGTGCCTCGGAATTATCTAGGGCGAAGCTTGTTGATGGTTAGAAGTCACAAATTGTGAACATGGAGTCTCTTCTGGCACTAAGAGCCCCATGTTCCTATTACTTCTGCTATCGTTGTCTTCCTATGTGACAAGCAAGATCACATTAATATTTCACCTTTCCTATTAACAAAATGTGTGAAGTAATGGGTACCTTCCTTTTATTGTCACCATGGAGTTTAATTAGAACATGTAAGTTATATCAGAGATCTTTCCACCAAAAAAATACATCTCCTCAGCTAGACATCAAAGAATTTTGACAATGTACATTGTACTGTGTCTTTTATCCTTCTCAGTGGTCTTTTGCAAGCCTGTGAAAAGCAAAACATTTTCCTGTCGTGGTTTTCCCCTCTTTCCTTGATTTTGAAACCAGTCCACCTAAGAATGGAGTGGTTCAGTTGAAAACTAATGAACTTTTTTGTTTTCATCCCATCACTTCAAAAACCTCAGTGAGACAATTAAGTCTCTACCTCCTGAAAAATTAATTCTACTTATTTTGATTACCTTTTATTGGAAAGTAGCCATGTAAACCATGGTAAAATTTCTGCCATCTTATCCCCAATAGATGTATAGTCTAATATGTTGGTTAGGAACACTGGCTGTGGGATTGACTCACCCTGAACTGAAATTCCAGCTCTGGCACTGACTATCTGATTAGCCTTAGGCAAACCACTAAACCTCTCTAATCTTCAGGCTTATATATCATAGGATTATTGTGAGGCTTAAATGAGATCATGCATGTGAAACCCTTTGCATAATACTTGGCACATGTTAGATACTAAATACATAGAATTTGTAATAATCATTAATGATGAATCCAGTTCCTTGCCTACTGATAAGGGAACTAACATTTGTGAAATTGGATTCTTTACTACTTTCCTCACAGAAATTGAGCTTGGCTAGGAAAATGGCTATTTGCAAGAATGCTTTACAACATTAAGCTCAGTTCTATGCCAAAATCAAGATATTGTCCACATAGTATTAAGTGCACCCTACACTTACATCACTTCCTTGGTGGCTCAGGGATAAAGAATCCCCATGCCAATGCAGGAGACCCAGGTTTAGTCCCTCAGTCAGGAAAATCCCCAGGAGAAGGAAATGGCAAACCACTCCAGTATTCTTGCCTGGGAAATATGGACAGAGGAGCCTGGCGGGCTATAGTCCATGGGGTCACAGAGTCGGGCATGACTTAACAACTGAACAACAACACCCTTACATCTGGCTGGAATAGGAAAATTAAGTGATTAGACCAATTAGTTTCTCAGAGTGTTTCTAAAATATGAACAAATCCAAAAGACTTATAAGAGCCAGATAAAATAATTTCAAATGAAAAGTGTCTTGATTTTCCCTTTAGTATCTTTGCATGGAGAAATGAGTGTGTGTGCTGGGGGAAAGTGAGGCAGGCCTGCCTAATATCTAACTTCAGCCAGGGTTTTTGAGTGAAGTGTGGCTTCTTAGGACTTGATTATCTTTGGTCTTTCTTGTAGCATCTACTGAAAGTCCAAGAGGAATACAAAAGGAAAGAAGCTGAACTGGAAAAAATCAAAGATGACAAGTTACAGGTGGAAAAAATGCTGGAAAATCTCAAAGAAAAGGTACATGAATCCTAAGTGTTCCTTTTCCCTTGTTCCTTTCCTGCTTTTCAGTGACAATGAAAATGCCCTGGAAGTTCCTACCAAAAGGTGTCAAATGCGAAATCTTTGGTTGAATGGAGATTAAAAGCCTCCTATCCAGGCTAATTCTTGAATCAAGAGCTCAGCATTTAGATATGAGTCCTTGGCAATTCTGAAGGTTCAGTAAAGTGTACTTTTCAATGAATAAAATGTCCATCCATCCATAATATTCCTCAGTCTTCCTTCTTGGAAACAATCAGAGTATATACCTCATCACTGCTTCCTTCAGTCAAAGTCTATGTGACACAAAATACTTTTAATTAAGCATTTCATTAAATGAAGAAACTCAAGTACAACTAGAACATTGAACATTGACATTTCTTTGCAGACACTCCATCTAGTATAATAATGAGCTGCTGTAGGTTGAAATGGCCAAAACCAAAAGTGGGGTGGGGTTGGGGGAGGACTTGGAAAGAAACAAGGAGACACATTATGCTAAAGCTAGATAATAGTAACAGGGAAAACAAAATGGGATTCTGCCTAATGAGAGTCTGCAGCCATAAGAACCGCCAACGAGAACCTCAGAGAAAGCCTACTAAATTTCTGGATGAATTAATGTATCGCAACCATGCATCGGGTGTCCAGTCTATTTAAGGTGTTTATAAAGTCAACTGGTGGCGTCTCCATGTCACACCTCTCTAACCTCCTTTATGCCTGAACCAAGTGAAGTTATTCTCTGAAAAGAAAGGCCCATTGACCAGAGCTGCCTGACTTTAATGTCTCAGAAGGAAGAGAAGATTAGAAGCTTAGACCAAGAACCAGAAATCATTTCCACAGTTCTGCGGTTCCACAAGAGCTTGTGCCCTTTCTCTTCTGTGCTCAGCTCAGAAAGATGCAATGCATACAGGCCCTGGGTGTGTTTGTGAGCCTACTGACTCCCCTAGAGTGCCATTAAGAACTGGCAACCTTGGTGTAGTTGAAACACATGATGGAAAGTGTTTTCCAGAGGCCATTTGCAATATGCTTTTAATTCTTCCACTTCATAAAACCAACTCACTTTCCAGTTTTCTGGGTGCTATTAAAGAGACCAGCATAATTCCAGACAAATTCATTTATCAAGCATTTAATTGAAAAGTGCCAAAGCTGCTCTATTTAGCAGGACTTGCCTCATACAAGCAGAGCTTCTAAAATGTCCCAGAGCTTCTACTTAGCTCTGTTTCACTTCTTGCATAAAATGGAATGTGTTGTGTAGCCAGAAGGCTATAGATAAACAGGGGGTTATACTAATGACATTAAGCTTAAAATCACTCTTCAGGATTGACATCACTAATTGACTTGAGGACATCAAGTGTAATCAGCCCTCTGTTTTGTAAAGTATTTCATTTAAAGAAGTGAAGGGTCAAATGGTACAGAAGAATCTTGCAGTTTTAGAACTAAGTCTAAATGTTTCCCGTTTTGAAACTGCATATACCATGAAAGAAAGTGAAGTTGCTCAGTCGTGTCTGACTCTTTGCAACCCTGTGGACTGTAGCCCACCAGGTTCCTCTGTCCATGGGATTCTCCAGGCAAGAATACTGGAGTGGGTTGCCATTTCCTTCTCCAGGGGATCTTCCTGACCCAGGGATCAAACCTGGGTCTCCCACATTGCAGGTAGATGCTTTAACCTCTGAGCCACCATGGAGTGGCATGGAGTGGCAGCTGAAGAGGACAGGAGAGATGCAACTGATAATGAGAAACATGTGAGTCAGAATATGTTTTTGTCCTGTTATTTTAAGGGAGGCTTCCTTCAGAGAAAGTCATGAGAGTTCATTATAAACTGATCTTCTCTGGGAAGCTGATTTGTGACCACATATTTCAAACTGACACAATTAGGTTAGAAAGCAAAGTACCATCACATTAGACTGGAAAAATAATTTCAGGTTGAAAGGAAAGCAATAAGTTTTGGTGAGGAGGGATCTTTTTTCTTTTTGTTTGTGTTTCTTGACAGTAAACCGCAGAGTGAGTTATCGTCAGTGTTTTGCAATATAACAATGTGACTTATGTCTGTCTTCCTGCAGAAAGAACTAGCTCTTTGAATCTACTAGTAAAATGCAAGGTGATAAGCAGCCCTTCAATATACCTTCTAATTTTTCAAATGCCAGCTGTAATAAAATTGAAGTCAGGTTTCAGTCAGGCTGTATTTTGATTCAAGATATCTAAAACTTCTCAGAATGTCTTCATATCTTAAATCAACCCCAATCTGTTAAACTCTCACACTTAAGAAATGTCTTACTGGATCATGTAATGTTTTAAGGGGGTTAGAAGCAGATGTACAGCCTGTGGCTTAGAAGTGAGCCAGCAGTTTAAATCAAACTTGGCATGATGGTTACTGACTGGATTGGATTCTAAAGGCCAAAGATTGAGTAGGTCATCAAGAAAGATTTCCCTTCTGACTACAGCCTGGAAGCCTGTAAATCCACAAAACAACATGTCTTGCAGCAAAGATCATTAGTTTCATTCAGAGACAGCATCCTGGAAGCTTTGAAGGCATCTTTAAAAGAAAAAAAGAAGGAAGCCTGTCCCTGCTGAGAGCTCGTGGAAGGAAAGAAGTGACAAAACATTTGAGTCAACCATGATTTGCTCCCCTTGCGGGCCATTTCCCCGGCGCTCTCTTTTACAATAGCAGTGATACTGAAGCAGGGATTTCTTTCATTCCTTCTTCTGAAGACTCTTCCTTCACAGTCATAATACAGAAAAGATGTTCTCAGTACCCAAAGAGAGAAAGAAAAATCCAGGAGAGGTCTGAAGGCGTTTTTCAGTTTGGTTGTTGGTCATGGATTTCACCTGAGCCCTCTTGTGAAATATATCCACTGTGCTCAGAAAGAGAAAACTTTCAACAAGGAAGGCCACTGGTTACTGATAGTTTTGGCAGCAGTCATTTCTTGCTTTAAAGTCATAAATATCCTAACTGATGATGCCCTTATCAGAGAGAAGAGAGAGAGAAAGAGAGCTGATAGTCAATAAATAAAGGCTCTAATTTTCAGTTCAAGAGCCAACAGTTGATTACCCATGAGTGTATCAACTATGTTGTAGATTATCCATTCAAATATGGTACTGACCTTTAGCAGAGTGTGGAACCGAAAAGAAAAAAGAATGGTCCTTTTCACATTGGGTGGCCTGGGATGAAATCCTGGCTCTATCATTTTCTAGCAATGCTATCTTAGGCAAGTTACCTAATTTATCTGAGCCTCACTTTCCTCACCTGTAGAATGGAGATAAAACTTACCTGCCAGTTCCTGGCATCTCACAGACAATTAATGCTGGGTAGGGTTCCCAAGATTACCAGACTTGGTCTGGTTCCCAAGTCAAGAATGATGAAGGCAGAAGGGAAAAAAACTAGTGAAGATGTATGTCTAAATATGTGTGTGTGTTTTGAAGCCTTATAAACAAGCTTTGGATTATCAGTGATGCTTTTATAGTTTACGCTATTTTCTCTTCCATTTAATAATCAAAATTGCACAGTGTTGCTTTTGAGGTGCTGTTAAGAAGTTCCCTGTAGTATAATTGGAACCAAGTTACCATATGGGACTTCCCTGGTGGCTCAGTGGTAAAGAATCCACCTGTCAATGCAGGAGACCTGGGTTCAATCCCTGGGTTGGGAAGGTCCCCTGGAGTAGGAAATGGCAACCCACTCCAGTATTCTTTTGCCTGGAGAAGCCCAGGGACAGAGGAGCTTGTGAGGCTATAGTCCATGGGGTCTCACAGAGTCGGATACAACTGAGCACAACAACAACATAATTGGAGGGCTTCCCAGGTGGCTCAGTGGTAAAGAATCTGCCTGCCAATGCAGGAGATGCAAGAGACATGGGTTCGATCCCTGGGTCGGGAAGATCCCCTGGAGGAGGAGATGGCAACCCACTCCAGTATTCTTGCCTGGAGAATCCCATGGACAGAGGAGCCTGGCAGGCTACAGTCCATAGGGTTGCAAAGAGTTGGACACAACTGAAGCGACTTAGCACACACGCATGCACTGTTACCATATAAGGTGCACTGACCTAGGAGACATATTATTCCCACAGGAAAGCTGTGCCTCTAGACTGTGTGCATCGAGCCAGGATAGTGATTACCCTCTGGAGAAGACTCTGAACAGCTGTCCTGTCAAATCTGAACGCGAAGCCCTGCTAGTGGGTAAGGAAGTGAACACATTCAACATATAAAGTGCAGTCGAGTGGGGGAAAGAAGTAACCTAGGATGAGTGAGCACATGCCAAGCATTCATGAGGCATGCCAGTGCAAGAACCCAGAGTCCTGAAGATGACAGGATAAGGACAAGTACAGATTTCAGTCAAAATGGTAACAGCATCTCCCAGCCCTCTTCAAGCTCCTGGTGGCCACTGCCACATCAAGTGTGTCAGTATAAACACTATGCTAAGAGGGGGTCTGCTAGAGAAACACATGGTAGATTTTTAAAAGTTAGGTGAGCCCTCTCACTCCCTCTCAAGGGACAGTGCAAACATTGTTTGTCAGAGAGCTTCCCCAGACGAGCCTCTTAAATCTTCCCAGGTTCCTGGCAGGCAACCCAGGAGGCTGTCTGTGGGGTGTTTGAACACTGATAGGCCCTGATGAGATAAATGCTAGAATTGCTCTCACTACATAGAAATTGATTGATAGAGGCAAGATAGCATAAGTGGTTAAGGAATCAGACAGAACTGGCTTCCTGTCTTGATCCCTCCATTTCCATCATTGAGCTTCAGTTCCTCCATCTTCAAAATGGGAATAATATTAGCTATCTCAAAGCAGCTGTAGGTATCAAATACAACAATTCATCTAAATCACTTAACACAGTGTCCAGCCCATAGCAAGCCCTCAATGAATGAGAACCATTTTGCACTTAATGGCACTATTCACAAATGCTTGTTGACTTTACATTCTTTTTGGAAAACAGTGGCAGATGGAGGTCTGAAAATATTCAGTCATTTTAAAAGGGCTGATATTGGACCTCAGCAGATAATCCCAGCTGCCTTCTAGGAATCTGAGCCGCACAGTAGTCCCACCCCAATCTCGAAAGTTCTCCACACTAATTAGCTTCTGCATATTTTGAAGATATATCTGCCTCCTTCGGTAATGGATATTATATTCAGATCTAACACTTTGATATGATAATAAAGATGCACAGGGGATCTGCCAGTGAGTCTTCAAGAAGAGTGACAACTTATTTCCGTTTTCCAACTCAAAGTTCTTTAACAAATTGGCATGGCAACAGGGAGACCTGTCAGAGGAGAGCCATGGGTACGAGGAAGCCTCTGAAAATGGATAGTTCTAGAAACAAAGATTCTTAAGATAAGTGTTTCATGTTTTGCTTTGTATTTTTAAATAAAGAAGTCTTGAGCTGACCGAAAGGAAGATCTACTTTTTAAAAATTGGTTATTTGGGTGTGAACCCACAAAAACTACTTCATGTTTTGAAACCTCTGGAGTTATTTCTTGGCGTTTGACAGCCTTTCTTGGTCATAGCATCGAGAATTCCTTTGAGCATGGACTGTATTCTTCAGAATTTAAGTTTCTCAGCTTGAGTCAGTGTTTGGAAATTCAATTTACCAAGTCATTTAAGAGGAAAGTAGTGATATAAGCAATACTATCCATTTTGAGTAGAGTTTCGAATCCTACCATCAATTCTTCCTGGATCCTCCAACCCACTTGCCATCTAATATTTGGAGGATTTTTGCAAAGAACTTATTTGCACTTCAACCTACCATTTAAACTTGTAACATGCTTTGTCAATTGCTTAAAGGGATAGACAAGTTGTAGTTTTATAAACCAACCCAAAGTTAGCTTTTATTTCTTGCCAGTTTTCAGTAAGCTTAATTCTGAATCCATGTGATATACCTAAGATTTTATGAAAGGAGATGAATTTTTTTTTAAAGAAAAAAATAGTAGACTTTTGAACAATTTATATTCTACCTGTTGCCAGAGAAAGTAGTATTAGCACAATTAACCTGATGGCCAAAATAATCAAGACAATCTATGTAGCTGCCAATCACCCCAGAGTTATGCTGAGTAGCAGTCATGCACATTCCTGGAGGCTGTAAGTTGCTATAAGAATTCTGATACTGGAAGAGATTCAGAGCTCTGAGGACAAACAGAATGCTAGTCATCACCTGAGTGAATGAAATGTTTGTCTTTTCTTTACAGAGCTACTCACAGAATAAAACCCAAATACAATCAACAGATTCTCTTGTGAGAAGCACAAGTTTAATCAGGCAAAGTACATGATTTGTACTTTTGCCATAACAGCAAGACATGATTAAATGCATAAGAGGCTAAAACCCAATGTAAGACAGTGCAGAAGAACTGCAAAAAACCCAGCACAATCGAAATTCATTGTAAAATTTTAAATTCATTGTAAAATGTAGAACTCAAATGGCGTTTAGCCATCAGGAATGATGGGAGTGACTCCTCAAATGCCAGTTTTTCTCCAGGTGGTATAGGGTAGTGAGAGGCAGTCCACAGAGTGGTTGAGAGCAACTGTTTGGGTTCAAATACCTGCCACTTACCAGCTGTGTGACTTAGGGCGTTAAACATTCTGTGCCTCAATGTCTCCTCATCTGTGAAAGGGGAATGGTAACACCTACCTCACAGGGTTGTTGTGAAGATTAAATGAGTGTGTGTGTGTGTGTGTAATGAGTGTATGTCTGTGTGTGTATATATATATATAAACTTAGAAGAGTACCTGATATGTAATATGGTGTACATATGAGCTGACTCTTGCTAGACACTATCATATGGCATCTCAGCAAATACAATGCTCAAGTGTAACCTCCATGCTATTGTGTTTATAGGAATTATCTCCACATTCCTTCATGTCCACCCATTTGGAGCAAGCATTGAATATATCTGCTCCTACTTGCACCGTCTTGATAATAAGGTATGTGGGGTCCTGAGATGGGCATGCAATGCGATGGAGGGTTCTTTGTGAACAGGTGGCCTCACTCTTCTCAAGCACAAAAAAGTCACTAGTAATCACTGTAAGGAAAATTCCTTTACCTATTCTCTCACTGTGATTCAGCATCAAGTTTCTCTCTTGCAAGTAGGGCAGCCATCTGTCGCTGTTTGCCTGGGGCTGAGGGGTTTCCTGGGACTTGGGACTCCCAGTGCTGATACTGGGGAAGTCCTGGGCCAATCTGAATGAATTGGCCACCCTACTTCCAAGATACATCTTAGAAGAATTTTCTTTCTTTCTCTTAATTTACATATCAGATGCTAATTAAGCATTATTTCTCACCAATCAAACTTCTGCCCTGGGCCTTTAGACATTAGCAAATGTAAATTTTCAATTGGAAGTCTTACTCCAACCACCTCCCGGACTGTTGATATCACCACTGCTGTTATCTAAAATGACACAATCCAGGCAGGGACACAAGAAGTTGGAACAATGAGTCTGTAATACAGACTGAATGTTTGCTCACAGCTGATCTCATGGACCAGTTTCTTCCCTGGATGCCACCTGTAGGGAACTCACAAAGCCTCGGGAGCAAGGGTAAGTGCCAGTTACCTAGAAAATCAAGGATCCATGCCTCATATAGGAATGAGGGGGCGTGTGACTCCTCAGAATAAATAAAGTCCTGATAGATTTTTTTTCAGAAGCAGAATTAAGTTAAAGCTGCTCATGGATTATACTCACTATTTGACAGGTTCTGGGCCTTTTGACAAGTGCCATTGGAATATAGATTCCTGATAGTGAGCTGTCCAAAGTGTTAAGCCATTTAAGAATATGTCCTCTTAACAGAGGCACTGGCCCATATGGAAATCGTGGGTGATTCGTCCTCCTCGTGGCATTTGTTTTAGTTCTAGCTAGTACTCCCCGGTCATTTATCTCTGGGAAGAGATGCTATTCTGCAATTAAGTGGCTCGCCCATTTGACAGTGAAAGGAGGGATGGAATGTGAGCACCAGAAACAAGGGATCTGTTGAAGTGATTAGAAATTGAACTCTGTGTCAATAAAAACAATCTTTTTTTAATTGCAAAAATAATGCAAACATATTATCTTTTAAAGGTAAGCAATATAGAACTAGAGTAAAGGCAAATGGACAGTTCCCCGCAATGCCACCTCTCAAGGATAACCATCATTGGTGGTTTGGCATATCTTATTCAAACTCTTTTGTATACATCTGCTGTACCTATGGCACCCCACTCCAGTACTCTTGCCTGGAGAATCCCATGGACAGAGGAGCCTGGTAGGCTGCAGTCCATGAGGTCGCTAAGAGTTGGACACGACTGAGCAACTTCACTTTGACTTTTCACTTTCATGCATTGGAGAAGGAAATGGCAACCCACTCCAGTGTTCTTGCCTGGAGAGTCCCAGGGACGGGGGAGCCTGGTGGGCTGCCGTCTATGGGGTCACACAGAGTCAGACACGACTGAAGTGACTTAGCAGCAGCAGCTGTACCTATATTGTATGTATATTTCTATAAACAGTATAGATTTATGTTTTTTGCAGAGAGGATTCAACTCTACATGATACTCTGCAGTGTGCTTCTTTCACTTGACTGGATACAGCCCACCACTAGCACTGGGGACAAAGCATGACCTGACTCCCAGTCTAGTGCCAGTTCCTCCTGAGCAGCTTCCTGCCAGGGTAGTGCCAGGGCCTCCCAAAGCGAGTCTCCAATGGTACCAATGGAATCTGGGGGTCCCTCCTACCAACTTTAGAAATGTTCAGGGTGGCAGCAACTTGGGGTTTCTTTATGGATCCCCTCGTGCTCTTCAGTCAGGTCCTAGTGCCCAAGTTCACAGTTAGGAAAGTTGCTACTAACATAAAGATGACCACGTGAAGCAAGCCCTAAGGGTCCACAGATTTGTTTTTGTATTGGTATGTGTGTGTGTGTGTGAGAGAGAGAGAGAAGTGGGAACACAGAGCTATTTATTCCTGTCACTTTTTCTTTGAAAACTAAGACATGTGTGAAGACTTCTGCTTTGGTGGCAGTCATTTCTGCCTCCCTCCCCTCCCTAAAGGGTTTGCAGCTTCAGTGGACCTGAACATAACATTACCAGCACTGATAAGCCATCATTCAGCTGGCTGCAGACTCAAGGCTCTCCACACGACTGACACCAGCTCTTTCCCAGAGAAAGCTCGGTGGCGATCAATCTCAAAAACATCCTTCTAAGTGAAAGAAACTAGTCACAAAAGACTATAGATTGTACGATTGCACATGTATGAAATTTCCCCCCAGAATGTAAAACCACAGTGAAAAAACCTGAGTCTGGGTCGGGCAGTAAGGACACAAAGGAACACAAAGGGACACAGAGGGACTTTGGTGGAATGTTCTAAAACTGAATTGTGGTGACAGTTGCATAATTGTATAACTTTACTAAGATTCATCAATGTGTACATATAAAGTAGGTGAATTCACTGTATATAAATTATACCTAAATAAAGCAGTTATGAAATACAGAAACAAAAAGAAAGCTCAGCGGACTCAGGTGATCATAGCAGAAGAAGGCTTCCATCTGGAATCCGTTCAACCAACCACACATGCACAGGGAGGGGAAGGTCAACCCCACGCCCAGCACACACATGTGCACATCAGCTTTCTAAAGCCGTACTAGGGGGAAAGCCAGGTTAGGAAGGTGGGGCTGGTTTTGAATGGAGATGTCCTCTCTCTCCCACAGATCTGTACCAGTGATGTGGAATGTCTCATGAGCCGACTCCAGCACACCTTCAAGCAGGAAATGACTGGAGTGGGAGCCAGTCTGGAGAAGAGATGGAAATTCTGTGGCTTTGAGGGCTTGAAACTGACCTGAATCCCTTTGCTTTACAACCTGGGATCCTGAAAATACATGTGTGTTGGACAAGCTTTTAGAAAGTGATTTGTATTTTCAATGCTTTTCAAGTGGAAATTGCTTTAAATTTGTCAGTTCATTCCTGGAATATCTTTTGAGTTAAAATAAGGATCCTGGAACAGCACTTCGAGCTACAGGCCCTATAAAGAAGTCGACTTAAACCTCAAGTGCTGTAACTTCCTCTCTTTCTGTCAACTGGTTGTCTTTTTTTATTATTAGTATTAAAAAGGCCTGAGGCTAATGCGTATTTAGGGTGTTTTCAGTGTCTGTACTACTGTTGTAGACTTTGGTATTTTTTAAACACTGTTAACTGAAATGTTTTGATGATTTGTACGTGATTTGTGTTTCAGAACTTCTCTTTCCATTAATGTTGCTACTGGTGAGAGGAATGACAGGAGCACTACGACTCCATAACTGACATTGTCTTTCCAATCCCCAGTAGGCAAGTGAGTGAATAACGCATCAGTGTCTTCTAGAAGGTGCTTGACCAGGTTCACCTTTTAAAAGACAAAGCATGGTTTGTGGCTTTTTGCAAAATTACTGTGAACCAAAAGTTGACAAATGTTTCAGAGTTATTTTCTCTAATGTATCAGATAACAGGTTTATTTCAAAATTTAAAACAATGTATTCATGGAAAGCAAGTGTCCAGTATAACTGGCATGTGTATGTGGTATTCAGAATCACCTTGTAAATAGTTTGCTTTTAAAGGAGGGCATGTTTTCTATGTATTAAAATACACCTGTGTGCTCACTTTCACACACACACACACACGCACACACATTGGCAGAAGGAGTTTAATATGCTTTCTCCTCCGGCTTCTGACAAAGTCTGGTGGTCCCTTTTCTTTTGCTGTCAGTGTGTTGAATTGCAAACCATGTACTGCTGTACATACTATGTTTACTTCATGCTGAGTGTTTGCAAACGGTTGATAGGAGTATTAATAGAGAATTCTTGAGAACGAATAAATAATGAGCTAGGGTGTGTGAAGCTTTGTGCAAATAGGTCAGCTCCACCTAGAGTGCTGAGTGCTGAGGACAAGTCCAGTTGTGCGTGGACCAGTCAGAAGTCCTGCTTGATGGGAAAGAAAGGGAAAAGATGAGGACTGGGGGCTTACATCCTGAGGCAGAGGTGGTCTTTTCTTCTGTGGTGGTGGTGGTGCTTATAATAACATCAGCATGCCCTCCCTTGAGTCTTGATTGAAAAGAAGAGAATGTACTAAGTAAGCAAAGCCAATGAAGAGTATTTCAGGAAAATACTTTGTAAATCAGATGTCAGTAGTGTTCAAAATTGTATTTTTAAAAGATAAATATTCCTTTTTATACCTCAGTTTGGTGTCCTGTTCTGAATTTTTTGCTAAGTAATCCTTTAGTAAATCATCTCGATTTCCTCCTTTGAGTTACCAGAATATTGGAAGAAGATGCTAAACCTTCTGCTTTGACAGCTAGAAATAGGATTCCACAGCAGCCCATTCATGCTGAAAGCTGGCTTCCCCCTAAGTACCCAGCTGTGGCACCAGCAGGAAGCGAAGGTTATTTTTACACTAGCTTCCTCACTGAAGCATCTCTGTCATGAACACTACAGAAAGCTTTGATTCATCAGTCTCAGGGGTCCTGGAATGCCTTGTTTTAATAACATCTATGAAATCAGGGGAAATTTGCCACTTATCAATTATTTCTTACTTAAATAAGTTAAATAAAATGCATTTAAAGCAACACCCGGGCCACTTGTTCTCTTTCCCTTGATCCACTTGTAGTGTAAATGCTCTTTTCCTATTATTCCTGCCAGTTTAGTCCAGGTGTACTGCTCCCAACCTGCTTGAATATACTACTTGCAATGGTGAATTTTGTGTCTCAAGTTTGCTATACTGTAGTGCCCAGTTGCTCGGTCCAGCACCAGTCTAAATGTTGCTGTTAAGGTATTTCTGAGATGTGATTAACATTTAAACCAGTAGACTTTGAGTAACATATCTTACCCTCCATAATGTGGGTGAGCCTCATCCAATGAGTTGTGAAAGACTGAAAACCTCCAAGGAGAAAAGAATTGTGTCTCCAGATTTCTTTGGACTCAAAACTGCAGCATTAACAGCAGCCAGAATTTCTAGACCGTCAGCCAGTCCTACAAAATATCAAACTTGCCAACACCCACAATCGCATCAGCCAATTCCTATTTAATATATATACATATATATAAATATATATACACACACACATATATACATATGTGTATGCTGCTGCTGCTGCTGCTAAGTCGCTTCAGTTGTGTCCGACTCTGTGCGACCCCATAGACAGCAGCCCACCAGGCTCCCCCATCCCTGGGATTCTCCAAGCAAGAACAACGGAGTGGGTTGCCGTTTCCTTCTCCAATGCGTGAAAGTGAAAAGTGAAAGTGAAGTCGTGTCTGACTCTTAGCGACTCCATGGATTGCAGCCCACCAGGCTCCTCTATCCATGTAATTTTACAGGCAAGAGTACTGGAGTGGGGTGCCATTGCCTTCTCCGTATATTGTCACTGCTGCTGCTGCTAAGTCATTTCAATCATGTCTGACTCTGTGCGACCCCAGAGATGGCAGCCCACCAGGCTCTGCTGTCCCTGGGATTCTCCAGGCAATAACACTGGAGTGGGTTGCCATTTCCTTCTCCAACGTATGTGTATACACTTACATATATATGTATATATACATCTGATTGGTTCCGTTTTTTGGAGAATCCTAATGCAGCAGTGCCGGAGAAGGCAATGGCACCCCACTCCAGTACGCTTGCCTGGAAAATCCCATGGACGGAGGAGCCTGGAAGGCTGCAGTCCATGGGGTCGCTGAGGGTCGGAAACGACTGAGCGCCTTCTCTTTCACTTTTCACTTTCCTGCATTGGAGAAGGAAATGGCAACCCACTCCAATGTTCTTGCCTGGAGAATGCCAGGGACGGTGGAGCCTGGTGGGCTGCCGTCTATGGGGTCGCACAGAGTCAGACACGACTGAAGTGACTTAGCAGCAGCAGCAATGCAGCAGTCCAGAGTTGTTAAAACGTGTAAAAATAGAGTATGTTTGTATTATAGTATGTAATCAAATTGCAGCACATACCATGTCTCACAATCTTTTTCATTCATCATAGAAATCTATTAAAGAAGCTACTTTTTTCCTTACAACTGCCCAGTGCTATTTATTGTTCTGTTGTTCCTCCTGAATTTTGAAATTTTACTGTTTTGTTATTTTGAGGAGATACAGGAGTTAGATTTTTCCAGATAAAAATGAATAGAAGCATTCTTTTATTTTGCAAATGGCTGTTTCATCTCTCTTCCTAGTCCTGTGACATTGCCAGTTCTGTTTTTTTTAATATTACCAAGTGGCTTTTTAAATGTCTCTCGTGCAAATGGAAAAGTTAGTTTTCAGAGAAAACTGGACACGTATCTATATTCAAGTTATACAGTGTTTCATATTTAATTGTTCCCCCAAATGTATGCTTTTCATATAATGCAGAATAAACTGTGTTACTTGAAAAGACAGCATAGATGTGCAAGACCTTTTGACTCACCTGGTAGGACTGGGTGAGCCCTGGGGATTCTTAGGTGTCTTGGACAGTCTATCAAAAAGACCCAGATTCACTTTTCACCACAACTACTACCACCTACTGAGCATCTGTTAGGCTGCGTAGTCACTGTGTGTCTTCAGGCCAGTTACATGGACACGATGGAAGCTTCCATTTTTAAAATTAAGGAGAAACAGTACCTCCCTAGAGAGATGTGGTAAAGATTCAATAAGATAGTGTCCGTGAATGCTCAGCCAGTGCCTAGCCCAGAGTGTGTTCCCAACAGACTTATGACTTTATGATTATGGTTCAGTCAAAAGTAATTGCGAGTCATGACCTTGCTCTCATTTGAGGAAAATGTGTTTGGGTTCACACCTAGAACTGTGGGGCTACATCACGTTACTGAGCCTTGAGAAAGGAAACTCAGCTGTTTAAACACGTTCAGAACATTGACTCAGTCCCGGGCACTCTGCCAGACACTGCGGTATGCAAATACCCTTTTGCATGGCCCTTGCCCTCAGGGAGCTAGAAAGGTAGGCTTTAACACACTGAGCTTAAATCCTTCATCCTTGGTAAAACTGTGACATGTAGATAGGGCTTCACTGTTTCAACTAAGACTCTGAGATGAAAAGTTCCTAAAAGGCAGAGATGAGATTTGAATCTTGGTCTGTCTAAATAAAAACTCAAAACTTTCTATTGACCCAATATCTTATTTAACCTTCATATCAATCTAATTGGTAAGAAGTAGTGATAAACCCTACATTGTACATACATTCACATGCCCTTATAGAGAAGGTGACACGTACAAGCCTTGGTCCTGGAAATTCAAATGGGAACAAAATACAATCTCTTCCTTCAAAAGTGGACACTCTGGTGGGGATGCTAAAGGACACAATTATGTACAAGAAAGGACATCGAGGAAGGCTTCACAAATGCCTGGAAGCGTGAAGTATGGTAACAGCAAAAAACAGGCTCAGAAAGGTTCAATTATTTGCCCAAGATACATAGCTAGTCAGTGGCAAAGTCCAGGATTTGAACCCAAATCTGCCTGGTTCCGTTTATTCTCGCAAAGAGTCAGATGTGACTGAAGCAACTTGGCACGCATGCACACATGAGCACTCAAGGCTGTAGGACCTTCTGGAGATGATCTCAGATTTGGGTGGAAAATGGGATGTAGGGCATCAGAAAGACTGCTCTCTACCTGCGTTCACTCTATGTCTTGTTTGAATATTAGATTGCCATAAAATTAATAGTCCTTTGGACCTCTGCCACCTTAACTGATTAATATTCCCCAACGAATACCTAATATTGTGCTTCAAAGTGTTTTCAAAGCAATTTCTGTATGTAGACACTGTGTTATCTGATCTTCACAACACTCTCAGGGGCAAATGGTTCCCTTCCCATTATTGCCATGAAGGAAAACAAGTCTTGGAAGAAGAGCCATGCCCTAGGTCACACGGCTACATGGATGGTGGAGCTGGGTTGAGAATGCAGGACTCCTGAGCCCTCCCAATGTCCACTCCCTTCAGCTCCAGCCTCTGCCTAGTATGGCTGAGAAAATGTAAAGGAGAGGTTCTTAAGTTTTGGTGCCATGTATCCCTTGGGAAATCTGGTGAAGCCTATGAACCCTCTATCAAAATAGCACTTTTCAGTTAAGTTCAGTTCAGTCGCTCAGTCATGTCCCACTCTGCGACCCCCTAAATTGCAGCACGCCAGGCCTCCCTGTCCATCACAAACTCCCAGAGTTCACTCAAACTCACGTCCATCGAGTCAGTGATGCCATCCAGCCATCTCATCCTCTGATGTCCCCTTCTCCTCCTGCTGCCAGTCCCCTCCCAGCATCAGTCTTTTCCAGTGAGTCAACTCTTCACATGAGGTGGCCAAAGTACTGGAGTTTCAGCTTTAGCATCATTCCTTCCAAAGAACACCCAGGACTGATTACCTTCAGAATGGACTGGTTGGATCTCCTTGCAGTCCAAGGGACTCTCAAGAGTCTTCTCCAATACCACAGTTCAAAAGCATCAATTCTTCAACGCTTAGCTTTCTTCACAGTCCAACTCTCACATCCATACATGACTACTGGAAAAACCATAGCCTTGACTAGATGGACCTTTGTTGGCAAAGTAATGTCTCTGCTTTTGAATATGCTGTCTAGGTTGGTCATAACTTTCCTTCCAAGGAGTAAGCATCTTGCAATTTCATGGCTGCAGTCACCATCTGCAGTGATTTTGGAGCCCCAAAAAAATAAAGTCTGATACTGTTTCCACTGTTTCCCCATCTATTTCCCATGAAGTGATGGGACCAGATGCCATGATCTTAGTTTTCTGAATATTGAGCTTTAAGCCAACTTTTTCACTCTCCACTTTCACTTTCATCAAGAGGCTTTTTAGTTCCTCTTCACTTTCTGCCATAAGGGTGGTGTCATCTGCATATCTGAGGTTATTAATATTTCTCCCAGCAATCTTGATTCCAGCTTGTGCTTCCTCCAGCCCAGCGTTTCTCATGATGTACTCTGCATATAAGTTAAATAAGCAGGGTGACAATATACAGCCTTGATGTACTCCTTTTCCTATTTGGAACCAGTCTGTTGTTCCATGTCCAGTTCTAACTGTTGCTTCCTGACCTGCATATAGGTTTCTCAAGAGGCAGGTCAGGTGGTCTGGTATGCCCATCTCTTTCAGAATTTTCCAGAGTTTATTGTGATCCACACAGTCAAAGGCTTTGGCATAGTCAATAAATCAGAAATAGATGTTTTTCTATTAAATACTTTTAAATACATGAAATACTTTTTTCTATTAAATACTTTTAAATACATGGAATAAAAAGGTATTGAAATAATACCACTATCAAAACACATGTGTGACATAGTAACATATGTGCTCCTGTAACATATTAAATAACAATGAGTAATGACAGCTCTAATAACCATTATAATTTTGAAGTACATGAACATAAATATTTCCAAAAATATGCAATAACTTGTGGTATGATAATATCATACTTGTGGAAAAATCACAGGTACTGCTAACACCTCTGCATTTTGTTTGCCTGCATTTATAATGGAAGAAAATGCCAAGTCTCAGTTAGAGGTCAGTGGAAATCTAAACATATTTTTTCCATCCAAATTCACATGCTTCCTAAGTTCTTTCCACAGTCTCTAAGTTAAAAAAAAAAGCTCCTCATAGAGGAGGTTGATGAAATGTAAACTGAGAGCCCCCAAAGTGGGACCAGGATTAATTTCCTTAAATACATTAGTGCCCATCACATAGCACCAGTAAATTTTATAAATGGTAGAAATACTGATTTTTTTTGAAATGGTGAAATTCCAAGTCAATGCAAAGCTGGCAGAAGGGTCCCCCAGCCTGTATTTCTGGGTGAAGAAGTGACAGATGAGCTTCAGTGTGAGCAAACACTAAGTGAGGCATTTAGGAAACAGCGAGCCAAATGCTATTCACAAGATGTTAGTCTCCAAACCGTCAGCTGCAGCACAGGAAATGGAACTGAGAGCTGTTGGAGAGAAGGCCCTGAGGACATCTGTCCAATGTGTGGTTGGAATCATAAAAAGACAACAAATTCTAAACATGTTAAAAAATAGGAACAAAATATAAGACATCATCTTATTCTCATTTTTTAAAAAAAGTTTCATACCCACATCAGTACAACAGTGTGTCTCCATGTGGCTGGGCCTTCAGACATGAAATTCAACATTTCAGTTCAAATGTTGCTCAAGTCATTTTGTCCGAGACGCTTCGCCAGCCAGTAGGGAATGCAAGGATGAATATGACAGGGTACCTATCCTTGAGTTTGAAGAGGAGTTCCAAGAATGAAGACTGCTGGGTTTCAATAACAAAATATGTTCTATTGTGTGGACCAGAACCATATAGACCAAGAGAAAAACCTGGAATACTGAATTCAGTATTTTTCACATAAGTTCCTTTACCCTCCCCTCTCCTGCTCCCTCTCCCTCCGCCTCTGTCTTTCACACACACACATACAGACACACGTGTGTGCAGCACTTGGCACCACCAGTATTACAATCATGCTTTATTTATTCAGCAACAGAAGACACTGAAGTATTTGAGTTTACAGGATAACTGAAACATGAAACATCCTTCCAATGTCAATTGTTATTTAAAAAATCATTTTAAATGAAAACATTTCTAGGATGTTTTATATCCATTCCCATACTGTTAGAGGATGCTGGACCTGTCCTGACCTTGCTGTGATGGCACCATATTGAATCATCATAATAACTATTAACTAAAAACGTTAGTTATGAGAAAACTGCTGAGAAAAGAATATTCTAGAAATGCTGCAGAGGGGGGCAGGCACTTTTAGCCCTTCAGACAGTTGAGTTTCTGAGTAATCTGTATCTAGTGGTCCCACGGGCAGCTCTTAGCCCCGGCATTTCTAGAATGATGAGCCTGCATTAGCATAGGTAGGTAGTGCTGCTGGAGGCTGCTTTTAGCCACTTAATGAGGAAGGATGTATATCAGTGGAATCAGCCAGATTCACCAACCTCTGCCCAAATATGCTAGTGAGAAATACTACCATGAAATGGCAATTTGGTTTATGAGACAGCTAACTGAAGCAAATTGGACTCCTTGGTTCTGTCCCTGGCCCCAAGCCCTTAGACAAGTCACTCAGTCTCTGGGTCCCATGAGAGGATGGGAGAGATGATGCTTGCATTGCTGGCTAAGCTTTTCTTTCTCGCTCAACTAATAGAACCGAGTAGGGCCATGACAGAGTCCCTCAGCCTGTAGAGGCCCAGGTTGATGAGCATGTGCTCTGGCCAGTGTTCAGAAAGTGAATCTACACTGTTCTCAACTTGGCAAGCCAGTGTCAGCGCAGGGCTCATAGCACATGAGAGTTCTGAGGGACAAAGGTGGCGGGAGGCACAGGTAGAGATATTTCGCTGCCATCCTCTCCCATGTGAACGCTCCGGAGACTGTATTTACTCCTTTCTGCCTCCAGTTAGCCCATGATTCCCTCCTCCTTCACTCAGAAAGGCACAGGGACAGAATAAAATCATACCTACTGCAGACACCAAGCCCCAAGGCCAGTCTAGAATCAGACTCTCTATGGTCACCTGAGCATAACTCTGCTGCGTCCAGCAAGGCAGTCAGAGCTCTAGCAGCAGCTGCTTCAGCTGGTTCTCATGCCTCAGGCTGTCCTCTGCAGTGGAGTAAAGGAAGCCTGTTGAGTCTGTGCGACTCCCAAAGCAGGCTATTCTCATGCAACTCAGTGTAGCGACAGTGGGCTGGAATGGAAGCATCCCAGCTCACGTTCACAGGGAAGCAGGTATGTCTCACTCACATAAAGGCTATGGTCCAGAAGTGGACACTTGGAGTAGGATGGAGTGGCCCCTCTGGTTCTTCATTTCTCTGTGAAATATCAGGACCGGCTTATGTGGCATCAACATGCATATTGGTTCCTAATAGATGTTACCCTGAATGTACATACTACCGATCCCAAGAAATACAAATGCCTTCTAAGTACTGCTCCCATCTTTTACCTATCCAGTTTGTTGCTGACTGACTAGTACATATGTCAGCTTTAACAGCCTGTCCCGTGGGCTCTTGCCCTTCTTAGCCCTAAGAACCTTCCTTCCCTGGCCAGGAAGCAGCACTGCAGAGGGTGTGCCTTGCTCACCCCAGGGCTGAGACTCAACTAATTTTAGTTAGATGCAGGCAGCTGGCTCATGGTTCTCGGGGATCACCTGGCATATTGGCACAGGGCAATCATGTTGTACTTCTCACTGTCCCTAGGGCTTCAGCATTTGCTATTGTCAAGCAAAGTCATCCTCAAGGTACCACTCTGCTCAGCAGACAAGATAATGCCAAGGTCTCAACCAGGAACCTCAGAGCAGATGCGATTGCCTGAGTCCCCTGGTTCTGAAAGTTCCTTTAAAACTCCCCCTAAAAGGGAAAAGCTAAGCAAAAATGAAAATGAATACAAAAATTTATGCTACTAGACTTCTTTGGCTGTGCAGTGGTTAAGACTCCACGCTTCCACTGCAAAGAGCACAGGTTTAATCCCTGGTCAGGGAACTAAGGTCCCACATGCTATGCAGCCAAAACAAAAAGTTTATGGTATCCCCCAGTGTTCGTAGCAGCCTTAGTTACAATTGCCAAGACATGGAGATAACCTAAGCATCTATAAACACATGAATGACTAAAAGACACACACACACACACATACATATACACACAATGAAATACTACTCAGCCATGAAAAGGAGTGAAAATTTGCCATTCACAGCAACATAGATAGACAGTATTACGCTAAATGAAATGTCAGACAAAGACAAATATTATATGATATCACTTATATGTGGAATCTAGAAAATACAACAAACTAGTTAATATAACCAAAAAGAAGTGGAATTACAGAGAACAAAATAGTGGTTACCAGTAGGGAGTGAGGGGAGAAGTATAGGGGTGGTGGAGTGGGAGGTACAAACTGTTGGATATAAGAAAGGCTCAATGATGTATTGTACAACATGGAGAATATAGCCATTATTTTGCAATAACTGTAAATGGAGAGTAACCTTTCCATTATATAAATTATATGAAAATAAAAAATTTTAATGGAGGCCATAAAATATAGCACTCAAAACTAAGAGAGTTTGAAGGGTGGCAGTGTTGCCACTGTTACCTCTGATGAGATACAAGGCTTGGACTTGGACTTTCCAGGCAAAATGAGATGTTTGACCACCTTAAGGTTAGAGTTGTGTCTTCCCTGTAGCTCATACGGTAAAAGAAACTGCCTGCAAAGCAGGAGATCTGGGTTTGATCCCTGGCTCAGGGAGATCCTCTGGAGAAGGGAATGGCAACCCACTCCAGTATTCTTGCCTGGAGAATCCCAAGGCAGAGGAGCCTGGTGGGCTACAGTCTGTGGGGTTGCAAAGAGTCAGACAAGACTGAATGACTAACGCTACACTACTACTGTGTGTTGTGATAATAGTTATATAAAATATCTTAACGTATATTTAGAATTAAATAATCTAAACGCAACTATATTTCACCCAGTATGTCTATAAATACAATGTAGGAAATACAAGAGTTGAGGACTTAGATATGAACCTCTTACTTAAATAGAAGAAGGTCTCATTAAAAAAAAAATCTTCATGCTATCCTGAGCATAAGGAAACAGGCACATCCTCTCTTCTGGTGTGAGTGTGAACAGTAAAACCTTTCAGAAGGCAATCATATGTTACTCTAACAATTTCACTTCTAGAAATCTATCCCTGAAAAATAGGAAAGAAAAGTGCTGAGATGAATGTCACATGGATATTTAATAACAAATAATTAGAAACAATCCAGATGGGCAAAATTAGGGCTATGAGAATACCATATAGCAATGAAAACCTACATCAATATGGGAAGTATTCATGATATGTTTAGTAAGTGAGGAAAGTAGTCTGCTTCATATCTGTACAGCATGCTGTAGTTTTGTTTAAAATATGTTAATATATATATATACATCTGTGGACACATGCAAAGAAAGAACTGATGCCACACTGTTAGCAATGGCTGTTTCCAGATGGTAGACACAGAGGGAATTTTTCTGTGGTGTTCTGTTTTCCAAATGTCTTATGTTGAATATGCATTACTTCTGTAATCAGAAAGAAGCTATTAAAAGAATATTTAAATGTGGAAGCAAAAAAAGTTATCAGATTGTACAGTATAACAGAGGTTCTAAGTCTAAATTGTAGGGTTTCCATCTTCAACCTTGTAGCAACCAGCCCTTCTCTCCCTGGGTGTACCTGTTTTTGGATTAAACGTCTCCTCCCTCTTTTTCCTGTTTTCTTCTTATCTGTGGTAGGTTAGGAACCATATCATTAAGCCTATAAACAACTTAAAATAAGAAGCAATTGAGTAAAGACCTGAAAGTTAAATTAGAGAAAATCACTGATTTGTGACTCAAATTTTTACACCCAGTTCTGTAACCTTCATATCCACTCAATTTCATGTCATACCTAAAAAAAAAAAAAAAAAGGCAAAAACTTTAACCTGGCATTCAGAGATCTTCATATTTTAGCCAAAGACCTCATTTCTAATCTTTCTGACTTCCACCACACTTCACACACCCTACGTAAGCCTAACTGAACTCCATGTGCTTCCTTCTACATCCATAAACCCAAATACTACCTATTCTTCAAGTCCTGGCTCAAATGCTATTTCCTCCATTAAGCCCTCCTGGATTGCTCTCACTCCCTTCCCATAGGTGAATGACTTCTCCCTTCTTTGAGCTCCCAATAACCCTTTATCTTCAGCTCCAAAGTAAGACTTAAGCACTGTCTACCTTGTAGTATGACCATGTACCTGTCATCCTCTGTATGCAGACCACATCTGATTCATTCACTCATTCACTCAGCAAATATTTATGGAGCGTCTACTACATGCTCACAACTATTCCAGGCATGGATGATGCAACAGTAAACAATCAGAGAATATTCCTTGACCTTATTGAGTTTGCTTTTTTAGTGAGGGGGTTTCTCTTAGTCAGATCGTGAGTGAAAGTCATTCAGTTGTGTCTGACTCTTTGCGACCTCATGGACTATACAGTCCATGGAATTTTCCAGGCCAGAATACTGGAGTGGGTAGCCTTTCCCTTCTCCAAGGGATCTTCCCAACCCAGGGATCAAACCCAGGTCTCCCGCTGTGCAGGTGGATTCTTTACCAGCTGAGCCACAAGGGAAGCCCAAGAATACTGGAGTGGGTAGCCTATCCCTTTTCCAGTGGATCTTCCCAACCCAGGAATCGAACTGGGGTCTCCTGCATTGCAAGCAGATTCTTTACCAACTGAGCTATCAGGGAAGCCCAGGTTGGTCAGGTCAACCCAGGTTGGTCAGGTCAGGTTGCCATACTATTGATAAGATACCATAGACTGGGTGGCTTAATCAATAGAAATTTATTTCTCACAGTTCTGAAGGTTGGAAAGTGCAAGATCGAGGTGCTGATTGATTCATTTCCCCAGTGAGGAGTTTCTTCCTGGCTTGCAGATATCAACCATCTGACTGTGTCCCCACACGGGAGAACAGGAGAGGAGGTGGGGAGAATCAGACTGGTGTCTATTCTTGTAAAGAGACTAATCCATCACGAGGACCCCACCCTCATGACCTCAGCTAAACCTAATTACTTCCCAAAGTCCTCATCGCCAAATACTATCACGTGGGGGTTTGGGCTTCAGCATATAAATTTTCAGGGATACAATTCAGCCCATAGCAGGAAGTCAGTAAATTATATAGTATACGAGAAGGTACTAAGTGCTAGGGGGGAAGGTAAAGAAGGGAAAGAGAATAGGGAATATGGTGGGGGTATTAAACTTTAAATAGAATGAACACTTGAGAAAACATCATTCAAGCAAAGACTTTTTTTAAAGATAAGGAAATGAGTTATGCAGATGACTGCTACTAGGTTGATGATGGAAACCCTACAATTTAGACTTAGAACTTGTGCTATGTATAATCTGATAACTTTTTTATGCAAGTGCAAGGATCCTGAGGCAAGAGCTTACCTGAAGTTGTCAAGGAGCAGCAAGGAACACACTATACCAGGAGTGAAGGTGAGAGGAAAGATGAGCTGAGAAAGATAACAGGGCCCAGATCCTGTGGGCCAATCTAGGCTACTATAAGGACTTTGGAGTTCATTCTGAGTGAAAAATGGAACCATCACAGGATTTTGAGCAGAGGAGAAACATAACTAACATTTTCAAAGGCTCACTCTGGACGCTAAGTGGAAAGTAGAGTGTAAGTGGTAAAGGAGGAAATAGGGAGACCAGGGGGAGGCTATTGCAGTTATCCCGGTGAGAAACAAACAAAGGTAGTTTTGAACCATGTAGTAGAACTGGAAGTAATGTGAAATGGAAAGACTCCAGGTATATTTTGAAGATATAAAATAAATGAGTAATGGACATGATGGAAAGAGAGGAATAAGGAATTAAGCTTCTTGGGGTAAGCAACTGGAATTTACTGCAATGGGGGAGATTTTGGAGAAGTAGATTTGAGAAGGAAGATCAGATTCGGATGTGTTAACTTTGAGATGCCTTTCTCTCTTTAAGGTAGAAATCTCAAGAAGGCAGCTGGACAAAGGAACCTGAAGGTCAGAAGAAGTCCAAGATGAGGATATACAATCGAAATTGTCACTAGCTTTTAGATGGCATTTAAAGTCTTGAAATTAAATGAGATCGCCAATGGAATGACAGAGCCCAAGAGAACGCTAAGGTTAAAAGCTCAGGAATAAAAAAAAAAAAAAAAAAGTGAGCAAGTGATACTGAAAAGGAGCACTGAAAACCAAGAGAGTGTAGCACCTTAGAAGCCAAGTGAAGAAAGCATATGAAAGAAGAAAGAGTAAATGCTTCAAAACACTGCTGAGGAGTCGAGTAATATGAGAACTAACCACTGGATCTAGCAATGTGAAGGGCACTGGTGACCTTGCAGTTTCAGTAGGCATGGGTACAAAAGCCTGACTGAAGGGGGTTTAGGAAAGAATGAAAAGATGGGGCCAAAGCTGAAGGGGAAAATCAAGTCAAGAGAGGATTTTTAAAGATAGAAAAATGACAATATTATTGCCTGCTTCTGCTGAGAATAATCAAGAAGATAGGGGAAATGGTCAATAAATGAGCTTGCAAAAGGTACAAAGTGAACTAGAGAGAAGGAAGGAAGAAATAAAAAGAGAGGGAGAAGGGAGGCAGCAAAAGTGAGAGCCAGAGAGACTTAAACTTTTAAAGTTGGTTGTAGAAAAAGGTAATCATGTCCATCAGCCTCTTTATCTTGCTTGGGGGTGACTGTAGGGCACTTGAACTGGCTTAGGCAAAGGAGATTTAGAGAAATGCTACAAGGATTTATGTTATAATATCAAGAGCATGGAATCTGACTGCAAGGGTACAAGTCCTAACTTTGTGACCTTGGGCAAGCTATTGAATCTCCTAAAAACAAATATCATATATTAACACGTATATGTGGAATCTAGAAAAACGGTATAGATGATTTTATTTGCAAAGCAGAAATAGACATGGAGAACAAACGTATGGACACCAAGGGAGGGAAGGGAGGATGGGATGAATTGGGAGACTGAGACGGACATATATACATTATTGATAATATATGCAAAATAGATAACTAATGAAAAACTACTATGTAGCTCAGGGAACTCTACTTAATGCTCTGTGGTGATGTGAATGGGAAGGAAATCTGAAAACGATATGCATAGTTATACGTATAGCTGATTCACTGCTGTACAGCAGAAACTAACACAGCATTGCAAAGCAACCATACTCCAATAAAAAAGTTTAAAAAGCTATCCAATCTCCCCATGCCTTAATTTCTTCATCTGTAAAATGGGGATGGCAACATCATCTTCCTCATAGGGTTTTTATAAGGCTCAAATAAACTACTTCTAGTGCTTGGAGCATGATGTACATGTGAGCTATCATCATCACTCTCTCAGGGAATAAAGGCCAGGAATCCCCCTGGGCCTAAGAAACAACTGAACTTGAGCCATAGGATTAGCCTTTCATCTGCATGCCCCCTGTCTCTACTCCTATCTGCAGCATGACTTCATTCTTTCCTCTCACTACTATCACCAGTGACTCCAGAGCATCACATTTTAACAAAGCCAGCTACCCAGAAGAGGGATAACTGAACTAACTCTCTGATCTTAAATACAGAAACTCTGTAGAAAGGACTCAATGGTCAACTTGATTCAAGTGCCCAGACCAGGCAGCCATGGGACTAGTGTCATGTAATAAAATGGACACTCCTCAGGGAACCATGAAAATGGATTAGAATCTTGCTTGGTGCCAAAGAGAATTGAAGGTGGCTGGAGAGCTGGTAAAGGGAGAGAAACTGGAGAATATGGAAAAGGAAAGTGCTAGTCAGTTAGAACAATAATTGCCATGCCCTTCTCTCCCCAAATTTCTTCGTAGTGCTACCATCAAAGAAAGGCGAGCTCAGGGAACATATGAGGATTCCCTATGGAGATTCTGCTAATTAGCAGAGGGTTCTCTGATAAAAACTGCAACCTGGGTGTTAGGAGCAATGAACCTCCCATTATAGGGAGTTTCTAGGAGGCCTGCATGCTAGTTATATCCTTGATAAGTTACAGCCTGGGTACTGGACCCCCACTCCTACCCTAAGCCACTACATTTCAGCCAGACAATCCACCTGAGGACTGATGGCTATTTCCACCCAACTGAAGCTGATGTGTGTTCTGCACTCCTTTCCTGACCTCCCTAACTTAGGCAGTCTCTGTTACTTGCTTGAGCCCCCAAAATTCTAAAATCACAGTCTTGCCAAGATGCAAGATCATTACAATGCCAATGCATCACAGAATCACAGAGAAAGACCAGCTGGGAGCCATGGAGTCAAGCAGAAGGCTATTAAAGTTTGCCAGGCATAAGGAGATCAGGGCTTGGAATAGAGTTATAGAAACAAGACTGAGAAAAGGAGAAAGATTTGAGAGATATTCCACAAAAAAAGTAAATGAAAAACTGGTCTTAGAAGTATAACTTAGTTATGCTTTTCAGTATAACTTAGTGTACTAAAAGAAAAGTGCAAGAGAATGTTTCAAAAATGAGAAGGTGATTACTAATCTAAAGTTCATGAGAGCTGAAAGAAAGGAGAAATACTAGATAATATAGATTTAAACAAAGTTTAACATTGGTTGTTGTGTCATTAGTCTCAAGTAAACAAGAATGAAAATATATACTTTGAAAATTACCAAGAATTGCATACCTAGCCTCTCACACTTGATAATTTCTTCCATATCTTGTCCCATTGGTTATGAAAGAATGTTGAGAAAGGTAGGGAGAATGAGGGATTGCACAGTCATTATAAGAATACATACAAAATATTATTCAGGGGTCTCCAGAGAAGCAGAACCAAGAGAAGATATATATATAGAGAGAGAGAGATTTATTATTAGGAATTCATGGCACCCCACTCCAGTACTCTTGCCTGGAAAATCCCATGGATGGGGGAGCCTAGTGGGCTGCAGTCCATGGGGTCGCTAGGAGTCGGACACGACTGAGTGACTTCACTTTCACTTTTCACTTTCATGCAATGGAGAAGGAAACGGCAATCCACTCCAGTGTTCTTGCCTGGAGAATCCCAGGGACGGGGGAGCCTGGTGGGCTGCTGTCTGTCTATGGGGTCGCACAGAGTCGGACACAACTGAAGCGACTTAGCAGCAGCAGCAGCAACCATGGAGGCTGAGAAGTCCCACAATCTGTGGTCAGCAATCTGGAGAGCCAAGGGAGCCAGTAGTGTAATTCCAGTCTGAAAACTAACAGGCTTGAGACCCAGAAAGAGCTAATGTTTCCATTTGAATCCAAAGACAGGAGGAAAAATCCAATGTCCCAGTTCAAAGGCAGTCAGGCAGGATGAATTGTCTCTTACTTGCAGGAGAGTCAGCCTTTTTTTCTATTCAAACCTTTAACTGATTATATGGGCCCCACTCATGTTAGGGAGGGTAATCTGCTTTACTCAGTCTGCTAATTCAAATGTTAATCTCATTCAGAAACACTCTCACAGACACACCCAGAATTAATGTTTAACCAAATATCTGGGCACTCTGTGGCCCAATAAAATGGACACATAAATAACCCCCAAAATAAATAACTTAAAAACAAACAAAAAAAAAGACAGAGACAGGTATTCAAGTCCTGCAAGCCACAAGCCAAGGATACCACACAGCATCCACAGTCACTGGAAGCAAGGAATGGATTCTACCTTGGAGCCTCCAAAAGGGATCACCCCTGTTGATACCTCCATTTCAGCCTTCTGGCTTACAGCCTCGTGACCATAAGTTAGTGCTGCTGTAAGCCACTGTTTGTGCTGATTCATGACAGGGCCCCTAGGACACAAATGCACCAAGTGATAGAACTGCTTTCATGCACATGCAAATATATTCAGTAGCTACATGGATGTTACTGGAATACTCGAGGTCATTGGGCAATTTTGCCAAATTAAACCCAAAAGCCATCATTTGGAGCATCCCGTTGAGGGGCATCAACTCCCTCTTTCCCCCCAAAGTTCTGAGAATAAAGTCCCTGGTTCTTATTGGATTCATACCTAGATTCCTTTTCACCAGATTCTGTGCCCAAGTCTAGCCTTGGAAAATCAGCTCACTCTGAAATACTTAGGGAGTTTCTTAATGAGCTTGATTTTCAGCTGTTAAACTTGATAGAACTCACAGAAATGTAAAAAAAATCAACCGTGACAGCCCTGACAGGAGACGGGAACACTATTAGCAGCCCCTATTAGCAGTGAATGAGTGTGGAACATACCTGATCTCCCCAAGCAGCAAAACCAGTGATCTCACTGAAAACACAATCACAAAGACAGGTTGGGGCAAAGATCAAAGGAGGGGGCTTTATTTTCCTTTGCTCATTACATTGCCACTTTTCTTAGCACTAAAATCCACTCATTATATAGTCACATCTGGATAAGAACACACAAAGAAAGAGCAAAAAGATCTCCAAACATTATTTGCTTCTCCAGATATCTACAGATAAGAATATTAAGTCTAATACTATTCCTGTGATGGTTCTGTCATTATGGCTGCAATCCGTGGGAAATTCTAATTTTGAAATCCCACCTCTGAGGCTTATTATTGAGGAAAAAAAAAAAAGATAAAAAAACCTGCTAATGCCATTGCTAGAAATTTGGTTTTGAGTCTAAAAAAAAAAATCCATGAAAATACCATATTTGATTGGAATTGCAACATATCAAAGCGGGAGGGACCCTTAAAGACTATCTCATCCAAGTCCCTCTTTTGACAAATGAGGAAACTGAGGCGCACAGAGGGAAAACGGCCTGACCATGATCTCAATGTGAGAGAATCCAGAACTGGAATAATCTCCGTCTCCCACTCACAGCTCAGTACTCTTTCTTTTCACTACATTTGAGCGTATACTAATGGAAAACAAATTAAAGCAGAAGATTGCAAAAAGGTTAGAAAACCGAAAATTGCTCATAAAGGATTGTTATTTTCTCAACTGGTTTTCTACAGTACCAGAAATTCTAGCTGAAGTAATCCAGGCAGCAAAACAAAGTGGATGACAGTCAAATACTAATCACTACTTTCGCTTGAAAGCATTGTATTTACAGCCTTTTTTTTTTCTTCACAGGGAGAGACTCCACCTATGTAAAAACTGTATTTAATGCATTGAAAGTTTGGTGTAATGACTGTGGAAAATCACAGGTGATTTGTGGTCCCTCCAGCACACCTGTTATGCCAGTAAACAATTAAAATACCTCACCAGCAAGGCTGGAACCCAAGGGTCAGTCCTCTGAGATGAACTAAGCAAATTAATCACTGATGACATCAGATAGGAATTTGTATGAACAAGGACAGGGAAAGACAGGGCTAAGAATATTGATTCTGCGTGCGTGTGTATGGGGGCCAAGTGTGTGGAACTAAATACCACTTTTTCACCAGTTCCACAGGGAGGTGTGGGGCCCCTGAAGTGTGCGATTGCTAATAGCTCCAATGGGAGCTGAGGGAGCACTGACAGCCTCTTGCGTTGACGATGGAGATAGAAAAAGTGAAGCAGTAGTGCGCGTCCTTGCATACCTTTTCCCTCATGTATTCTCTACATGTACTTTAAGAATAATAATTTTTAAAAGTGTTTTCCCAAGTAAGTTTCTCTCCTCACTTTGTTAAAGTTAGGAAACAGCAGCCACTGAAACCAGGAGAAAATCATTTGAAGAAAGCGGTCTTTGTCTTTGTCAGGATAACCCAGGATTAGCGGGCTCGTTTCTTGCCTTTCCCTGACTCTTACTTTTCGGATCACTTTTGGCCTGGAATTAGAGAATACTGGCTTCCTATTAGCCTCCAGTCTGGAGAAAATCAAAAATTTGGGTAGAGTTGCCATAGCAGTCTTTCCATAGAAGTCCTTCCTCTGCCCAGGAGAACAAATGCAACAGAAAAAAGGCAATTCTACAAGTAAAAATTATCTTTGTAACTTTAAATTGACACTCTAATGAGTGAAAAATGGTAAAATAAGGGAAGGAATCATCTGTGTGCTTTGCATGGTGAGGGCAGAAGGAGATAGTATTCATACTCACACAGCCACTATTCCAGCCAAGGAGACAAGACACACATTCAGTAATAGAAACAATATAAGAAAATACAGAGGCTTAGTGGAGTGTGTCATGATAGGAATTCAAATAAAGAAGTGTTTGGGGTAGAGACATCAATGAAGTCTTTGTAGAAGAGGTAGCACATGAGGAAAGATAAAGAGAACTGCGGGAACAAAAAGTCAAGTAGGGGGTTAATACAGGCTGTCCACGCAAAGGCAAGGACACCAGTTTATTAGGAAGAAAGTTATGCAGAAGAGGTTGGGCCTTGAGAGACAGACAGAAGAGTCTGGGCCTGATGAAGCTAAGAGAACAGGGCACTGTGAAGGTCTGACTTTAGGAACCATTTAGGGAAAGCAGCACTACAAAAAAAAAGGTAGTCAGGTAGGATGGACTCAGTAGAGAAACAGCCAGAAAGGAGGTGGTTATAGAGTACCCAGTAGATGATAATGAGGACTTAGGTTACAGAACTGGAAAGAGATCTGGAGTTAGCAGGGTCAAATGGGCCAGAGCTAAAAGAAGAAGGTCGTGCATGCTAAGTCGCTTCAGTCATGTCTGACTCTTTGTGACCCCATGGACTGTAGCCCACCAGGCTCCTCTTTCCATGGGATTCTCCAGACAAGAATACTGGAGTGGGTTGCCATTCCCTTCTCCAGAGAATCTTCCCCACCCAGGGATCAAACCCACATCACGTGTGTCTCCTGCATTGGCAGGCAGTTTCCTTATAATTAGCACCACCTGGGAAGCCAAAAGAAGAAGGGAGAACTAAACAATTTCAATTTGAGCTAATTTTGTCACTGATGTTGTGTAACTATGATGATGCTGTATGTCATTGTTCTGCGGTAAACAGGAAGGCCTCTCTCTCTCTCTCTCTTCTGTGTGTGTATGTTACACACTTAGGTAATCTCCCCTATGCCTTCTGTTATTCCGAGTGTAAATGTTAGAGGAAAAACAGGAGGTGGTCAAAGGAATTAATACATAGATACTTTTTTGGCTTAAATTAATGACGTTGATTATTTATTTCTTCACATAATAGTAAGTCCAGAAGTAGAGCAGATTCCAAGCACAGTCCAATCAAGTTCTGGAACAACTGGCTATCAATGATATAAAGTGAACCTCAACCCATACTTCATGCCATACACAAAAAAAGTAACTCAAAATGATATCTACAACCCAAGTACCCAACATAGGACTTCTATACAGAAATAAAGAACTCTTGAAATGCAATAATAAGAAAGCAAAAAATATAATTTTTAAATGGACAGTGGATTTAAACAAATATTTCACACAAATAATCTGTAAGAATGGTCGATAGGCATGTAAAAGATGCTCAATAACTTTACTCATCAGCAAAATGCAAACTAGACCTCAATGAGATACCACTACTCACCCATTTGAATGGCTAAATTTTAAAAGATCCATAATACCAAGTGTTCGTGAGGATGTAAATCAACTGAAACTCTCTTACGTTGCTGCTGGGAATAAAATCATCTCTAGCTTAAAAAAATGGTACAGGCACTTTGAAAAACAGTTTGTTAGCATCTTGTAAAGTTAAACATACACTTACCATATGTCTCAGAAGTCCCACTCACGGCTATTTACCCAAGATAAATGGAAACCTATGTTCACAAAGAGATTTACACATGAATGTTCATAGTAGCTTTATTTATAATGGCCAGAAGCAGGAAACAGTTTAAATGTTGATCAGAAGAATAAATCAACAGTGTGTATTCATACAATAAAATACTAGTCAGCAATATAAAGGGACATACTATTGATACTGTTAATACATGTATGAATCTCAAAATCCTCATGCCAAACCGAAGAAGCCACAAAAGCAAACCTAGTATATGATTTCACTTATATCAATTGCTATAAAAGGTAAAACTAATCCATAGATCATAAAGCAGATCAGTAGTTGCCTGGGGCCAGAGATGGTGGGATTGACCTCAAAGGTACATGACAGATCTTTTGATCTGACAGACATGTTCTACATTTTCTTTGTGGTGATGGTGTCATAGGTGCGTGTATGTGCATGCTTGTGTGAAAATTGTACAGTTTGAAAGGGTGCATTTTATTCTTTGTAAAAATGTTTAAATCTGTATTGTTGATAATGCTCCCCCGTGTGGATGTAGTATGGCATAGTGATAATGAACACATATCTAATGCTTTCCTCCCTTCTTTTTAAAAAATTATAAAATATGAACAAATTCAAGCCTACAAATTACAGAAAATAATGTAACAGACACCTTTATGCCTGCCACTAAGATAAAAAAAAACATGTAAATAGTTTGTCTTATGGAGTTCTAAAAAAGAAAGAACAAGAGAACAAACATAACTATCACAGATAAAGACCCACTTTCAACATTTCCCCCTCCCTCACCCTTCCCCAGAGTGAGCCACTTTCCTAAAGTTAATGTTTACTAATCAGCTGCTTGGTTTTGCACATTTAGTATCAAATATATGTCCATAAATAATGCATAGTATTGTTTTATATATTTTTGAATATATATATATATAAATGGAATCTACTCCATGTATCTTCTTGTAAATAACTGTTATCATTTAACATTATTTTTTTATTTTATTAATTTTTAATATAAATTTATTTATCTTAATTGGAGGCTAATTAGTTTACAATATTGTAGTGGTTTTGCCATATATTGACATGAATCCTCTACTGCTGTACATGTGTTCCCCATCGTGAACCCACCTCCCACCTCCCTCCCTTTGCCATCCTTCTGGGTCATCCCAGTGCACCAGCCCCAAGCACCCTGTATCATGCAATGAACCTGGACTGGTGATTCATTTCACATATGATGATATACATGTTTTAATGCTTTCTCCCAAATCATCCCACCCTCACCCTCTCCCATAGAGTCCAAAAGACTGTTCTATACATCTGTGTCTCTTTGGCTGTTTCGCATACAGGGTTATCATTACCATCTTTCTAAATTCCATATATATGTGTTAGTATACTGTATTGGTATTTTTCTTTCTGGCTTACTTCACTCTGTATAATAGGCTCCAGTTTCATCCACCTCATCAGAACTGATTCAAATGCATTCTTTTTAATGGCTGAGTAATATTCCATTGTGTATATGTACCACAGCTTTCTTATCCATTCATCTGCTGATGGACATCTAGGTTGCTTCCATGTCCTGGCTATTATAAACAGTGCTGCGATGAACACTGGGGTACACGTGTCTCTTTCAATTCTGGTTTCCTCAGTGTGTATGCCCAGCAGTGGGATTGCTGGGTCATATGGCAGTTCTATTTCCAGTTTTTTAAGGAATCTCCACACTGTTCTCCATAGTGGCTGGACTACTAGTTTGCATTCCCACCAACAGTGAAAGAGGGTTCCCTTTTCTCCACACCCTCTCCAGCATTTATTGTTTGTAGACTTTTGGATAGCAGCTGTTCTGACTGGCGTGAAATGGTATCTCATTGTGGTTTTGATTTGCATTTCTCTGATAATGAGTGATGTTGAGCATTTTTTCATGTGTTTGTTAGCCATCTGTATGTCTTCTTTGGAGAAATGTCTGTTGAGTTCTTTGGCCCATTTTTTGATTGGGTCGTTTATTTTTCTGGAATTGAGCTGCAGGAGTTGTTTGTATATTTTTGAGATTAATTCTTTGTCAGTTGCTTCGTTTGCTATTATTTTCTCCCATTCGGAAGGCTGACTTCTCACCTTGCTTATAGTTTCCTTTGCTGTGCAGAAGCTTTTAAGTTTAATCAGGTCCTATTTATTTTTGCTTTTATTTCCAATACTCTGGGAGGTGGGTCATAGATGATCCTGCTGTGATTTATGTCAGAGAGTGTTTTGGTTATGTTTTCCTCTAGGAGTTTTATAGTTTCTGGTCTTACTTTTAGATCTGTAATCCATTTTGAGTTTATTTTTCTGTATGCTGTTAGAAAGTGTTCCAGTTTCATTCGTTTACAAGTGGTTGACCAGTTTTCTCAGCACCACTTGTTAAAGAGATTGTCTTTTCTCCATTGTATATTCTTGCTTCCTTTGTCAAAGATAAGGTGTCCATAGGTGCGTGGATTTATCTTTGGGCTTTCTATTTTGTTCCATGGATCTATATTTCTGTCTTTGTGCCAGTACCATACTGTCTTGGTGACTGTGGCTTTGTAGTAGAGCCTGAAGTCAAACAGGTTGATTCTTCCAGGTCCATTCTTCTTTCTCAAGATTGCTTTGGCTATTTGAGGTTTTTTGTATTTCCATACAAATTGTGAAGTTATTTGTTCTAGTTCTGTGGAAAATACCATTGGTAGCTTGATAGGGATTGCATTGAATCTATAGATTGCTTTGGGTAATATATTCATTTTCACTATATTAATTCTTCTGATCCATGAACATGGTATATTTCTCCATCTATTTGTGTCCTCTTTGATTTCTTTCACCAATGTTTTATAGTTTTCTATATATAGGTCTTTTGTTTCTTTAGGTAGATATATTCCTAAGTATTTTATTCTTTTTGTTGCAGTGGTGAATGGAATTGTTTCCTTAATTTCTCTTTCAGTTTTCTCATTGTTAGTATATAGGAATGCAAGGGATTTATGTGTGTTAATTTTACATCCTGCAACTTTACTATATTCATTGATTGGCTCTAGTAATTTTCTGGTGGAGTCTTTAGGGTTTTCTATGTAGAGGATCATGTCATCTGCAAACAGTGCGAGTTTTACTGCTTCTTTCCAATCTTGATTCCTTTATTTCTTTTTCTGCTCTGATTGCTGTGGCCAAAACCTCCAAAACTATGTTGAATAGTAGTGGTGAGAGTGGGTACCCTTGTCTTGTTCCTGACTTTAAGGGAAATGCTTTCAATTTTTCACCATTGAGGATAATGTTTGCTGTGGGTTGTCATATATGGCTTTTATTACGTTGAGGTATGTTCCTTCTATTCCTGCTTTCTGGAGGGTTTTATCATAAATGGATGTTAAATTTTGCCAAAGGCTTTCTCTGTATCTATTGAGATAATCATATGGGTTTTATCTTTCAATTTGTTAATGTGGTGTATTACATTGATTGATTTGTGGGTATTGAAGAATCCATGCATCCCTGGAAGAAAGCCCACTTGGTCATGATGTATGATCTTTTGAATATGTTGTTGGATTCTGTTTGCTAGAATTCTGTTAAGGATATTTGCATCTATGTTCATCAGTGATATTAGCCTGTAGTTTTCTTTTTTGTGTGTGGCATCTTTGTCTGGTTTTGGTATTAGGGTGATGGTGGCCTCATAAATGAGTTTGGAAGTTTACCTTCCTTTGCAATTTTCTGGAAGAGTTTGAGTAGGATAGATGTTAGCACCGGAGAAAGCAATGGCTCCCCACTCCAGTGTTCTTGCCTGGAGAGTCCCAGGGATGGGGGAGCCTGGTGGGTGCCGTCTATGGGGTCGCACAGAGTCAGACACGACTGAAATGACTTAGCAGCATCAGCAGCTGTTCGCTCTTCTCTAAATTTTTGGTAGAATTCAGCTGTGAAGCCGTCTGGTCCTGGGTTTTTGTTTGCTGGAAGATATCTGATTAGTTTCAATTTCTGTGCTTGCGATGGGTCTGTTAAGATTTTCTATTTCTTCCTGGTTCAGTTTTGAAAAGTTGTACTTTTCTAAGAATTTGTCCATTTCTTCCAAGTTGTCCATTTTATTGGCATATAGTTGCTGATAGTAGTCTCTTATGATCCTTTGTATTTCTGTGTTGTCTGTTGTGATCTCTCCATTTTCATTTCTAATTTTGTTGATTTGATTCTTCTCCCTTTGTTTCTTGATGAGTCTGGCTAATGGTTTGTCAATTTTATTTATCTTCTCAAAGAACCAGCTTTTGGCTTTGTTGATTTTTGCTATGGTCTCTTTTGTTTCTTTTGCATTTATTTCTGCCGTCATTTTTAAGATTTCTTTCCTTCTACTAACCCTGGGGTTCTTCAGTTCTTCCTTTTCTAGTTGCTTTAGGTGTAGAGTTAGGTTATTTATTTGACTTTTTTCTTATTTCTTGAGGTATGCCTGTATTGCTATGAACCTTCCCCTTAGCACTGCTTTTACAGTGTCTCATAGGTTTTGTGTTGTTGTGTTTTCGTTTTCATTCATTTCTATGCGTATTTTGATTTATTTTTTGATTTCTTCTGTGATTTGTTGGTTATTCAGCAGCATGTTGTTCAGCCTCCATATGTTTGGATTTTTAATACTTTTTCTCCTGTAATTGACATCTAATGTTACTGCATTGTGGTCAGAAAAGATGCTTTGAATGATTTCAATTTTTTTGAATTTACCAAGGCTAGATTTATGGCCCAGGATGTGCTCTATCCTAGAGAAGGTTCCATGTGCACTTGAGAAAAAGGTGGAATTCATTGTTTTGGGGTGAAATGTCCTCTAGATATCAAGTAGGTCTAACTGGTCTAGTGTGTCATTTAAAGTTTGTGTTTCCTTGTTAATTTTCTGTTTAGTTGATCTATCCATAGGTGTGAGTGGGGTATTAAAGTCTCCCACTATTGTTGTGTTATTGTTAATTTCCCCTTTCAGAGTTGTTAGCATTTGTCTTACATGTTGTGGTGCTCCTATGTTGGGTGCATGCTGCTGCTAAGTCACCTCAGTCGTGTCCGACTCTGTGCGACCCCATGGATGGCAGCCCACCAGGCTCCCCCGTCCCTGGGATTCTCCAGGCAAGAACACTGGAGTGGGTTGCCATTTCCTTCTCCAATGCATGAAAGTGAAAAGTGAAAGTGAAGTGGCTCAGTCGTTTCCGACCCTCAGCGACCCCATGGACTGCAGCCTTCCAGGCTCCTCCGTCCATGGGATTTTCCAGGCAAGAGTACTGGAGTGGGGTGCCATTGCCTTCTCCTGTTGGGTGCATATATATTTATAATTATTATATCTTCTTCTTGGATTGATCCTTTGATCATTAGGTAGCATCCTTCTTTGTCTCTTTACACAGCCTTTATTTTAAAGTCTATTTTATTGCTACTCCTGCTTTCTTCTGGTCTCTATTTGCGTGGAATATCTTTTTCCAGCCCTTCACTTTCAGTCTGTATGTGTCCTTTGTTTTGAGGTGGGTCTCTTGTAGACAACATATATGGGGTCTTGTTTTTGTATCCATTCAGCCAGTCTTTGTCTTTTGGTTGGGGCATTCAACCCATTTACATTTAATGTAATTATTGAAAAGTATGTTTCCGTTGCCATTTACTTTGTTGTTTTGGGTTCAACTTTATACACCCTTTTTGTGTTTCCTGTCTAGAGAAGATCCTTTAGCATTTATTGGAGAGCTGGTTTGGTGGTGTTGAATTCTCTCAGCTTTTGCTTGTCTGTAAAGCTTTTGATTTCTCCTTCATATTTGAATGAGATCCTTGCTGGGTACAGTAATCTGGGCTGTAGGTTTTTCTCTTTCATCACTTTAAGTATGTCCTGCCATTCCCTTCTGGCCTGAAGAGTTTCTATTGAGAGATCAGCTGTTATCCTTATGGGAATCCCCTTGTGTATTATTTGTTGTTTTTCCCTTGCTGCTTTTAATATGTGTTCTTTGTGTTTGATCTTTGTTAACTTGATTAATATGTGTCTTGGGGTGTTTCCCCAGGTTTATCTTGTTTGGGGCTTTCTTGGTTTCTTAGACTTGGATGACTATTTCCTTCCCCATTTTAGGGAAGTTTTCAACTATTATCTCCTCAAGTATTTTCTCATGGTCTTCCTTTTTGTCTTCTTCTTCTGGGACTCCTATAATTCGAATGTTGGGGCATTTAACATTGTCCCAGAGGTCTCTGAGGTTGTCCTCATTTCTTTTAATTCTTTTTTCCTCTCTGCTTAATTTATTTCTACCATTTTATCTTCTACCTCACTTGTCCTATCTTCTGCCTCAATCATTCTACTGTTGGTTCCCTCCAGAGTGTTTTTTTATCTCATTTATTGCATTATTCATTATATATTGACTCTTTTTATTTCTTCTAGGTCCTTGTTAAACCTTTCTTGCATCTTCTCAAGCCTTGTCTCCAGGCTATTTATCTGTAACTCCATTTTGTTTACAAGATTTTGGATCATTTTCACTATCATTATTTGGAATTCTTTATCAGGTAGATTCCCTATCTCTTCCTCTTTTGTTTGGTTTGGTGGGCATTTATCCCGTTCCTTTATCTGCTGAGTATTTCCCTGCCTTTTCATCTTGTTTATATTGCTGTGTTTGGGGTGGCCTTTCCGTATCCTGGCAGTTTGTGGTTCCTCTTTATTGTGGAGGTTCCTCACTGTGGGTGGGGTCGGACGGGTGGCTTGTCAAGGTTTCCTGGTTAGCGAAGCTTGTGTCAGTGTTCTGGTGGGTGGAGCTGGATTTCTTCTCTCTGGAGTGCAATGAAATGTCCTGTAGTGAGTTTTGAGATGTCAATGGGTTTGGTGTGACTTTGGGCAACCTGTATGTTGAAGCTCAGGGCTATGTTCCTGTGTTGCTGGAGAATTAGCACGGTATGTCTTGCTTTTGAACTTGTTGGCCCTTGGGTGGTCCTTGGTTTCAGTGTAGGTATGGCGGCTTTTGATGAGCTCCTATCAATTAATGTTCCCTGGAGTCAGAAGTTCTCTGGTGTTCTCAGAATTTGGACTTAAGCCTCCTGCCTCTGGTTTTCAGTCTTATTCTTACAGTAGTCTCAAGACTTCTCCATCTATACAGCACCAATGATAAAACATCTAGGTTAATGAAAAGTTTCTCCACAGTGAGGGATACCTGGAGAGGTAAACAGAGTTACATGGAGAAGTGAAGAGGGAGGAGGGAGATAGAGGTGATCAGGAGAAGAGGGGGAATCAAAAGGGGAGAGAGCAAGCTAGCCATTAATCACTTCCCTTTGTGCTTTCCACAGTCTGGATCCCTCAGAGATGTTCAGGGAGTTACACAGAGAAGAGAAGAGGGAAGAAGGAGACAGAGGTGGCCAGCAGGATAAAAGGGGGAATCAAATGGAGAGAGACAGATCCAGCCAGTAATCTGTTCCCAAAGTGTTCTCCACCGCCTGGAACACACAGAGAGATTCACAGAGTTGGGTAGAGAAGAGAAGGGAGAGGGAGGATAGAGGCGACCTGGTGGAGAAAAGGGAGAGTCAAAAGGGGGAGAGAGCAATCAAGCCAGTAATCTCACTCCCAAGTAAAACTGGGTACTGAAGATTGGGTTCTTCAGATCAGCTCAGATCAGTCGCTCAGTCGTGTCCAACTCTTTGCGACCCCATGAATCGCAGCACGCCAGGCCTCCCTGTCCATCACCAACTCCCGGAGTTCACTGAGACTCACGTCCATCGAGTCAGTGATGCCATCCAGCCATCTCATCCTCTGTCGTTCCCTTCTCCTCTTGCCCCCAATCCCTCCCAGCATCAGAGTCTTTTCCAATGAATCAACTCTTCGCATGAGGTGGCCAAAGTACTGGAGTTTCAGCTTTAGCATCATTCCTTCCAAGAAATCCCAGGGCTGATCTTCACAATGGATGGTTGGATCTCCTTGCAGTCCAAGGGACTCTCAAGAGTCTTCTCCAACACCACAGTTCAAAAGCATCAATTCTTCAGCGCTCAGCCTTCTTCACAGTCTAACTCTCACATCCATACATGACCACAGGAAAAACCATAGCCTTGACTAGACGGACCTTTGTTGGCAAAGTAATGTCTCTGCCTTTGAATATGCTATCTAGGTTGGTCATAACTTTCCTTCCAAGGAGTAAGCGTCTTTTAATTTCATGGCTGCAGTCACCATCTGTAGTGATTTTGGAGCCCAGAAAAATTAAGTCTGACACTGTTTCCCCATCGATTTCCCATGAAGTGGTGGGACCAGATGCCATGATCTTAGTTTTCTGAATGTTGAGCTTTAAGCCAACTTTTTCACTCTCCTCCTTCACTTTCATCAAGAGGCTTTTTAGTTCCTCTTCATTTTCTGCCACAATGGTGGTGTCATCTGCATATCTGAGGTTATTGATATTTCTCCCAGCAATCTTGATTCCAGCTTCTGCTTCATCCAGTCCAGCATTTCTCATGATGTACTCTGCATATAAGTTAAATAAACAGGGTGACAATATACAGCCTTGACGTACTCCTTTTCCTATTTGGAACCAGTCTGTTGTTCCATGTCCAGTTCTAACTGTTGCTTCCTGACCTGCACACAGATTTCTCAAGAGGCAGGTCAAGTGGTCTGGTATTCCCATCTCTTTCAGAATTTTCCACACTTCATTGTGATCCACACAGTCAAAGGCTTTGGCATAGTCAATAAAGCAGAAATAGATGTTTTTCTGGAACTCTCTTGCTTTTTCCATGATCCAGAGGATGTTGGCAATTTGATCTCTGGTTCCTCTGCCTTTTCTAAAACCAGCTTGAACATCAGGAAGTTCACGGTTCACATATTGCTGAAGCCTGGCTTGGAGAATTTTGAGCATTACTTTACTAGCGTGTGAGATGAGTGCAATTGTGTGGTAGTTTGATCATTCTTTGGCATTGCTTTTCTTTGGGATTGGAATGAAAACTGACCTTTTCCAGTCCTGAGGCCACTGCTGAATTTTCCAAATTTGCTGGCATATTGAGTGCAGCACTTTCACAGCATCATCTTTCAGGATTTGGAATAGCTCCACTGGAATTGGATCACCTCCACTAGTTTTGTTCGTAGTGATGCTTTCTAAGGCCCACTTGACTTCACATTGCAGGATGTCTGGTTCTAGGTGAGTGATCACACCATCGTGATTATCTGGGTCATGAAGATCATTTTTGTACAGTTCTTCTGTGTATTCTTGCCATCTCTTCTTAATATCTTCTGCTTCTGTTAGGTCCATACAATTTCTGTCCTTTATCGAGCCCATCTTTGCATGAAATGTTCCCTTGGTGTCTCTAATTTTCTTGAAGAGATCTCTAGTCTTTCCCATTCCGTTGTTTTCCTCTATTTCTTTGCATTGATCACTGAGGAAGGCTTTCTTATCTCTTCTTGCTATTCTTCGGAACTCTGCATTCAGATGTTTATATCTTTCCTTTTCTCCTTTGCTTTTCACTCCTCTTCTTTTCACAGCTATTGTAAGGCCTCCCCAGACAGCCATTTTGCTTTTTTGCATTTCTTTTCCATGGGGATGGTCTTGATCCCTGTCTCCTGTACAATGTCACGAACCTCATTCCATAGTTCATCAGGCACTCTATCTATCAGATCTAGGCCCTTAAATCTATTTCTCACTTCCACTGTATAATCATAAGGGATTTGATTTAGGTCATACCTGAATGGTCTAGTGGTTTTCCCTATTTTCTTCAATTTAAGTCTGAATTTGGCAATAAGGAGTTCATGATCTGAGCCACAGTCAGCTCCCGGTCTTGTTTTTGCTGACTGTATAGAGCTTCTCCATCTTTGGCTGCAAAGAATATAATCAATCTGATTTTGGTGTTGACCATCTGGTGATGTCCATGTATAGAGTCTTCTCTTGTGTTGTTGGAAGAGGGTGTTTGTTATGACCAGTGCATTCTCTTGGCAAAACTCTATTAGTATTTGCCCTGCTTCATTCCATATTCCAAGGCCAAATTTGCCTGTTACTCCAGGTGTTTCTTGACTTCCTACTTTTGCATTCCAGTCCCCTATAATGAAAAGGACATCTTTTTTGGGTGTTAGTTCTCAAAGGTCTTGTAGGTCTTCATAGAACCGTTCAACTTCAGCTTCTTCAGCATTACTGGTTGGGGCATAGACTTGGATTACTGTGATATTGAATGGTTTGCCTTGGAAAAGAACAGAGGTCATTCTGTCGTTTTTGAGATTGCATCCAAGTACTGCATTTTGGACTCTTTTGTTGACCATGATGGCCACTGCATTTCTTCTGAGGGATTCCTGCCCACAGTAGTAGATATAATGGTCATCTGAGTTAAATTCACCCATTCCAGTTAATTTCAGTTCACTGATTCCTAGAATGTCGACATTCACTCTTGCCATCTCTTTGTTTGACCACTTCCAATTTGCCTTGATTCATGGACCTGACATTCCAGGTTCCTATGCAATATTGCTCTTTACAGCATTGGACCTTGCTTCTATCACCAGTCACATCCACAGCTGGGTATTGTTTTTGCTTTGGCTCCATCCCTTCATTCTTTCTGGAGTTATTTCTCCTCTGATCTCCAGTAGCATATTGGGTACCTACTGACCTGGAGAGTTTCTCTTTCAGTATTCTATCATTTTGCCTTTTCATACTGTTCATGGGGTTCTCAAGGCAAGCATACTGAAGTGGTTTGCCATTCCCTTCTCCAGTGGACCACATTCTGTCAGATCTCTCCACCATGACCCGCCCATCTTGGGTTGCCCCATGGGCATGGCTCAGTACAAAATTGATAACAAATACCAAAAAGCAAAGATTAAAAATCTAGAGTAGAGGTTAGATTCTCAAAAACACAGTATTAAAAAAACAGAACAAAGTCACAAACATTATAAAATATATATATATAAAGTTTGCTTTTAAAAATACAGTCTTTTTTTTTTTTTGCAAGGTAATAGTAGGTTATAAAAATGAAAATTAAAGGAGTAATAAAGGACTTAAAAATTAAAAATTTTTAATTTAAAAAATGATAATAGTAAAAATATATCTAGGACTTTCTCTGAAGCTGTTTTGGGCAGTGTGGGGTCAATTCATTTTCAGATAGTTCCTTGATCCAGCTTATACTTCTCAAGATCTACACGCCCCTTCCTATGTGGTGCTGTCGCTGCTAAGTCACTTCAGTTGTGTCTGACTCTGTGCGACCCCATAGACGGCAGCCCACCAGGCTTCCCCCATCCCTTGGATTCTCCAGGCAAGAGTACTGGAGTGGGGGGCCATTGCCTTCTCTGCCCTTTCTATGTAGTCGGTGCTAACTTCAGGGTTTTAATCTGTTGCACCTGTCACTTCCAAAGCAGTTCCCTCTGTTTATTTTAGCTTCTTCTGTTTGCTGGTCTCTTCAGTGTTTAATTTCCGCCCTGACACAAGGGGGCAAAGGTGGTCACTTATTTAGGCTCCCTTGTTCAGTCGTTCTGTGGGGAGGGAGGAACACTGTAAACAAATATCACTGGCATGTGTGGGGAGTGCTCACAGTGTCTCAGCCACATTGGGTTTGTCCCCACTCATGGCATGTATGATTTCCCAGTCTACACTGTTCAGGCTCTAGGTTGCTCTGCTGGGAACTGTCTGAGGCAGACCCTGGGTTGCGTGCACTTCCCAGGTCTAAGCCGCTCAGGTTCAGGTTCTTGGGTACTCCATAAAGGCACAGACTTGGTTGGGCCTGCGTTTTGTGCCCTTCCCAGGTCCAAGCACCTCAGGTGACCAGGTGCTTGGTGAGCACAGTCGCCCCAGTTGGAGGTTGCATCTTATCACCTCCCCTGTCCCAGCTGCTAGGTTTTCTGGGTATACAATGGGACACACCTTCTCAGGGGTGCCTTGTGTCTCTTCTGGGGAACTGATCTCTGGCTGCAACCCTCCCGGCGGATGTCTACCACCCAGAATCCCAAAAAGTCTTGGTTAGCAATGAACCCTGCTTGCAGTTTGGTAGAGGGTGCTTCTCTGGGGCCACAATTGCCCCCTTCTGGCTCTGGCTGCCCTCGCCTGCCTGTCTCTGGTGGGGGATATGCCGGTCCGCAGCCGGCTAGCTCTGCTTTGTCCTTTGTTCTGTGAGCGGGCCTGGTGATGTCTTAGGTTAGGGCTTTTTGTGGGATAGCTATCCCACAGTCTGCTTTGCTATCTCAAGTTAGCTCCCCCAGATTGCCCTCAGGGCATTCAAGCCTGGTCCTTACCCTAAGCAATGCAGCCCATGCCTCCCTGTCCAGCCCCTGCTTGCTAGTGGCGGATGCGAGGGTCTGGGATGCTTCTCCACTGGGAGTTGCCTTTAGGCAGGTAATCTGTGGGTTTTAATTAATTAATTAATTAATTTTCTTCCTGGCTATGTTGCCCTCTGAGATTCCAAGGCTCACTACAGACCCGCTGGTGAGAGTGTTTCCTGGTGTTTGGAAAATTCTTTTTTAAGACTCCCTTCCCTGGATGGATCTCCATCCCTACCTGTTTTCTCTCTTTCTATCTTTTATATTTTGTCCTACCTCCTTTCGAAGACAATGGGCTGCCTTTCTGGGTGCCTGATGTCCTCTGCCAGCATTCAGAAGTTGTTTTGTGGAATTTGCTCAGCATTCAAATGTTCTTTTAATAAATTTGTGGGGGAGAAAGTGGTCTCCCCGCCCTTGTCCTCTGCCATCTTCAACATTATTTTTTAGATTATGCACATGGATACAGATAGATTTAGTTCATTTATTTTAACCAATGTGTGAAAAAAGGCATAGTTTGTTTAGTGGTTCTCCAACTGAGAAATGGTACATTATTTCAACTTTTCCACTTTTATGTAGAGTAATTCAATAAACATCCTAATATGTGTTTTTTACTCACATGTACAAGAGTTTATGTACATGGGCCTCCCTGGTGGCTCAGACAGTAAAGAATCTGCCTGCAATGCAAGATACCTGGGTTCAATCCCTGGGTGGAGAAGATCACCTGGAGAAGGAAATGGCAACTCACTCCACTGTTCTTGCTTGGAGAATTTCATGGACAGAGAAGCCTGGTGGGCTACAGTCCACAAGATCTCAAAGAGTTGGGCATGACTGAGTGACTAACACACACAAGAGTTTATCAGTGTAGACACAGAGATGTGGAATTGCTGAAGAATGTTTGGTTATTTATGCTACATAACAAATCACCTTAAAAGTTAGTGGTTTAAAACAGTAACTATCATGTACTTTTGCTTTGTGAATCTGCAATTTGGGTGGGAATGGCTCATCTCTACTCCACACAGTATCACCTGAATGGCTCTACTGAACCTGGAGCATCCACTTGCAAAATAGATCCTTCTCATTCTTGGCAAATTGGTGTTGGGTTGTCAGGTGGGCACTCAGACAGCACTGTTGGCTGGGGACCTCAGTTCTTCTCTACATGTTACTCTCCATGTGGCTGCTCAGATTTTCTCACAGCATGGTAGATGAATTTCAAAAAGTCTCAGGCAGATCAAGGTTTCTTCTGATCTTGTTAGTAGACTCTTAGAATGTCACATTGTATTCCATCAGTCAAGCAAGTCCCTAAAGACTGCTCAGATTGAATGGGAGAGGTGACAGTTAATTTGCAGCCATTTGAAACCTACCACATTTCTCCCTCTAACCATAAATTATTTAAATTTCTCATTCATACAAAATATATCCACTGCCTCCCAAGGCCTCCAGAAATCTCAGTCCATTTTGACATCAAATTCAGGTTTGAAGACCAAGATCTTGTTAGCTAAATCAAGTCTGTGTGTGCTAAGTCGCTTCAGCTGTGTCCAACTCTTTGCAACCCTACGGACTATAGCCTGTCAGACTCCTCTGTCCATGTGGAGTGGGTTGCTGTGCCCTCCTCCAAGGGTCTTGTTTATGTTCATATTAATATAAAGTATTAACAATAATCATTGTCTGCATGGAGAGATTATAACTGATTTTTCTATATGCTTTTCTAAATTTTCTGCAATAAATATATTGCTTCTGTAATCAAGGATAGAAACAATATTGCCTTTAAATAAAAAGTCCTGTTCCAGGGATTCCTATCCTGGGCTCTATATGAACCCCTACAAGGTTCATAGCAGGTTTCCGAAAGACTTTGCACTCCCCAAAATTGTATACTAAATTTGTGTATGTGGGTGTGGAAGATTAGAGCTCATGCACATTGTTTTGAGAGGAAGGTCAATGGCTTTCATCAGCCCATGGCCCAACATATTTAGAACTCTTAGCAAAATGGTTGGCCTGGTAAATCAAGAAAAATGATTAAGCCTCTGCCTGTTTTACAAAGGCCTTGGGTTTGATTTTCTGTGATTCGAGAGGCTTTCCAAATGGCTGGATTTTATGAATAAACAGTGGTTGTAAATAGGCTCAGACCTGCCAAATGCTATCCAATATGGCATGCGTAGATCATAGGTCCCACAGTCATCAAAAGTTATTTTGATGTCCTACAAAACATGTTGAATGTAGGCACTGATGAGCTGGGGCCGATGAATCTCAGTTAGGCCCCTTCCTCTCCAAGCTCATCAAAATCTGCAGAGCCCTAACAGAACAAGGTAGATACTATATTCTACAACTCAATACCCTGCCATTCAGCTAATTTCAAAAGGAGAAATAATTTCTAAAAAACAGCAGCTAGTATTTACCAGGGATTTGCTCTACGTTAAGCACTGTATGCAGTGGGTTTTTAAATTTTATATGTCATTTAGTCCTCATGACAACACTGTGAAATTGGTATTATTTTAGCTCCATTTTATTGATGAGAAAATAGAGGCTCAAAACTGAGGTTGTGACTACCCAAAATCACACAGCTAGTAAGAGATGAAGGTATCAAAACTAATGGTATTTACCTCTCGACTGTAATCCCCTTCCCTATCCACCAAATTACCCCCTTCTTCTTCTTCTAAGTCGTTTCAGTCGTGTCCGACTCTGTGCGACCCCACAGACGGCAGCCCACCAGGCTCCGCCATCCCTGGGATTCTCCAGGCAAGAACACTGGAGTGGATTGCCATTTCCTTCTCCAATGCATGAAAGTGAAAGTGAAGTTGCACAGTCGTGTCCGACTCTAGCGATCCCATGGACTGCAGCCTACCAGGCTCCTCCATCCATAGGATTTTCCAGGCAAAAGTACTGGAGTGGGGTGCCATTGCCTTCTCCGAAATTACCCCCTAACACAGTCCATATACTCTCTCAATGTATTGGTATCCACAGGAACAACTACCAAAGCTTTTTAAAAAATACTTAGAATGTGCCAAGCACTTTGCTGTTTTTCATACATTTTAAATTTAATGCTAACCACAAAATCCAATACTATATTGTCAATATTTAATGTAGGTTTAGGAGTCAGACTAACATTTTACAGAAGAAACCAATGCTCAGAGAGGTTAAGTAACTTGCCCAAGGTCACACAGGTGGTAAGTGGCAGAGCTGAAACATGAATTTAAGATTATCTGACTCCAGAGGCTTATACACAAGAAAAGTCTTTTTTAAATGTTTTAATGGAAGACAATTTTTCATCAAGGTTTATACTATTTCATGAGGTGGGAAAAAGGTGTAGACACTTAGCTTCATTTTCCCTTCCCTGTGACATATTCTCTTTCCTTTGTCCCTCTCTGTGAGACAGAACTTCACATGCAGTAATTTGTGCTAACATGAGCATGAACAGAGCCTGGGCCCTGTGCATACATAAGTCAAACAATGCACAAAACTTCCAGTCAACTAAACCAGTCGTGCCAGATTTATGAAGACAAAAGGGCAGAAGACGTGACCAAAATACACTCTCACTGAGAAGGACTTTTTTGTCTACCCCCACCCCACCCCCACTTTATTGCCTTGTTAAACAAGAATTATGGCAGAAGGCACAAGGCTTATATCACAAGCAGGTCACATGTGGTGCTGGTGATGTGCAGCTCTTATCTACCCCTAGCAGATTCACTTACAGCTCTCTTCTGTCTCTACACATTTTCCTGAATATAAACGTGCTTGCTAAGCATTTTGTACCTTGCTTCTACTCTTTCCCTGCACTTGCCTTGGGTGGGGAACACACAGCATCCTGGGATCAAACATGAGGCTCCAGAGACAGTAATCTTCTTTTTAATAGAAAGGGGGAGGTCTACTGCATTTTTGTTGCAGATGGCATTAGGGGAGTAGGAGAAGTAATCAAAATACTAAATCACCTTTTTTTGTGCACATAGTCACATTTTCTATTCGAAATTCAACAAGCTATGAAAACATGTTGCTGAGCACAGCGTCCAGGCTTGGCAGCTCCTCTTTTTCTGTTGGGATGAGTGCCCAGCCTCAGGAAATAGTTCCTTTAGATGTCAGCTACACACCTTGCCCAGAGAAATCTTCCAACAGCTTGACTTATTCCAAAGAACCCCATGGCAACTGAAAGGCTATGAGCATGGTTAGATGTCAGGTGGGCTGAGCTGCACTTGGGGAAAGGTAGGGAAGTGGAGATGAGAGGGATATTGTTGATAGAAGTTTTACAAGTGGGGGAAAAGCCACCAATAACTTGTAGAAGAATCTTAAGCTCTTTTCATCAAGGTAGCATAACAGTCAACATTGAGGTTAACTTCTGTAGAACTCTTCAACTCCAGAATTTATTGTTCCAAGAAAAGTGTACTCTTTAAGAAAGATTAAAATCTTTCCATATGGTACTTGGAAATAGCGTTATGAGACTGTCGACGTGAGGATGTCAGCATTCCCACCTTCATGTTCATTCATTCGCACAACCCTTAAGCAAAGGTTACAAAAATATCACACACTGGGGATTTTTCAAGAATTCCCACAGGGAATGTTTTATTCGAAAAAGCAGGATTTACCCATATATATAGGCTAATGACTCAGAAATATTTATTGTGAGCTTTAATGGTTAAAAGAACATGTTAAGGACTTAGACTTAGCTTTGAGTTCCCTCTCTGCCAGTCACTGACTGTATGATCTTTAACAGATGACTCAACCTCTCTCTGACTCAATTTCTTCATCTATAGAATGGAGATCTTAACAATCCCATAAGTTGTTGTATTGAGCAGATGATACATGTAAAGTGCTTGGCACAGCACAGAGCACATATCAAGCATTTAATAAATGGTAGATCTAAGTAGTAGTGGCATTTTAACCTCTAGTCATAGTGCAGGGGAAACAGTAGGTATGAGACACAGCCCCTTCCATCAGAGTTCCCTGTCTAGTTAAGCAAATAAATTATTCCCCCCTCCAAAAATTACTACTAACACTTGACAGTAAATGTTAACTGCCACATGAGTGAAGAATAAGAAATTTCTGGGTGGTCCTGTGGTTAAGACTCTGCCTGCCAATGCAAGGGACACAGATTCAATCCCTGGTCTGTGAATATCCCACATGCTGCAGAACAACTAAGCCTGTGTGCTGCTGAGCCTGTCCTCTAGATCCAGGAACTGCAACTAGTGAGTCCAAGCACTGCAACTACTGAAGTCTGAGCACCAAGAGCCTGTCTCCCCAACAAGAGAAGCCACCACAATGAGAAGTCTGCACACTGCAATGAAGAGTAGCCCCTGCTCGGCACAACTAGAGAAAGTCCACACGCAGCAATGAAGACCCACCACAGCCAATAAAAAAATCTTTTCCCCAAAAAAGAAGAAATTGCTACTCAATAACTAAAAAGACAAATAACTGAATTTTTAAAGGATTTGAACAGAGATTTCTCCAAAGAAGATATACAAATGGCCAATAAACCCATGAAAAATCCTCAACATCATTAGTCATCAGAAAAATGCTGATGAAACACCACTTCACATCCACTAGGATGGCTAGAATCAAAAAGACAAATAATAACAAGTATTGATGAGCCTTCATACACTGCTTATGGGAATATAACATGGTATAGGCACTTTGGAAAACAGTCTGGTAGTTTCTTTAAAAGTGGAACAGAGCTACCATCAGTTCAGTCGCTCAGTCATGTCCGACTCTTTGCGACCCCATGAAGCGCAGCATGCCAGGCCTCCCTGTCCATCACCAACTCCTGGAGTTCACTCAGACTCACGTCCATCGAGTTGGTGATGCCATCCAGCCATCTCATCCTCTGTCGTCCCATTCTCCTCCTGCCCCCAATCCCTCCCAGCATCAGGGTCTTTTCCAATGAGTCAACTCTTCCCATGAGGTGGCCAAAGAATTGGAGTTTCAGCTTTAGCTTCAGTCCTTCCAAAGAAATCCCAGGACTGATCTCCTTTAGAATGGACTGGTTGGATCTCCTTGCAGTCCATGGGACTCTCAAGAGTCTTCTCCAACACCACACTTCAAAAGCATCAATTCTTCAGTGCTCAGCCTTCTTCACAGTCGAACTCTCACATCCATACATGACCACAGGAAAAGCCATAGCCTTGACTAGACAAACCTTTGTTGGCAAAGTAATGTCTCTGCCTTTGAATATGCTATCTAGGTCGGTCATAACTTTCCTTCCAAGGAGTAAGCGTCTTTTAATTTCATGGCTGCAGTCACCATCTGCAGTGATTTTGGAGCCCAGAAAAATAAAGTCTGACACTGTCTCCACTGTTTCCCCATCTATTTGCCATGAAGTGATGGGACCAGATGCCATGATCTTAGTCTTCTGAATGTTGAGCTTTAAGCCAACTTTTTCACTCTCCTCTTTCACTTTCATCAAGAGGCTTTTTAGTTCCTCTTCACTTTCTACCATAAGGGTGGTATCACCTGCATATCTGAGGTTATTGATATTTCTCCTGGCAATCTTGATTCTAGTTTGTGCTTCTTTCAGCCCAGCGTTTCTCATGATGTACTCTGCATAGAAGTTAAATAAGCAGGGTGACAATATACAGCCTTGACGTACTCCTTTTCCTATTTGGAACCAGTCTGTTGTTCCATGTCCAGTTCTAACTGTTGCTTCCTGACCTGCATATAGGTTTCTCAAGAGGCAGGTCAGGTGGTCTGGTATTCCCATCTCTTGAAGAATTTTCCACAGTTTATTGTGATCCACACAGTCAAAGGCTTTGGCATAATCAATAAAGCAGAAATAGATGTTTTTCTGGAACTCTCTTGCTTTTTCCATGATCCAGAGGATGTTGGCAATTTGATCTCTGGTTCCTCTGCCTTTTCTAAAACCAGCTTGAACATCTGGAAGTTCACGGTTCCCGTATTGCTGAAGCCTGGCTTGGAGAATTTTGAGCATTACTTTACTAGCGTGTGAGATGAGTGCAAATGTGTGGTAGTTTGAGCATTCTTTGGCATTGCCTTTATTAGGAATTGGAATGAAAACTGACCTTTTCCAGTCCTGAGGCCACTGCTGAGTTTTCCAAATTTGCTGGCATATTGAGTGCAGCACTTTCACAGCATCATCTTTCAGGATTTGGAATAGCTCCACTGAAATTCCATCACCTCCACTAGCTTTGTTCGTAGTGATGCTTTCTAAGGCCCACTTGACTTCACATTCCAGGCTGTCTGGCTCTAGGTGAGTGATCACACCATTGTGATTATCTGGGTCATGAAGATCTTTTTTGTACAGTTCTGTGTATTCTTGCCACCTCTTCAGATCGCGCAGAAGCACGCCGGCTGCGATTGACTATGCAGAAGCGTGGTGGATAGGAGCTACCCCTCGCCCAAGGTCAGGGGCGGCGACTGAGAGTGCCAGGCTGCGATGGTGCAGGAGCAGCGGAGAGGAGCTACCCCACGTCTGAGGCCAGGGGCAGTGGCCGGGAGGAGCTACCCCATACCCGAGGTCAGGGGCGGCGGCCGAGAGGAACTACCCCACGCCAGAGATCAGGGGCGGCCGCTGAGAGGAACAACCCCACGTCCAAGGTGCGGCAGCTTCGCGGGTGCAGGAGGGCTGAGAGGAGCTACTCCATGTTCAAGGTCAGGAGGGGCGGCCCTGGGGAGATACCCCTCCTCCAAGTTGAGAAGCAGCGACTGCTCTTTGCTGGAGCAGCCGTGAAGAGATACCCTACGACCAAGGTAAGAGAAACCCAAGTAAGAGGGTAGGTATTGCGAGAGGGCATCAGAGGGCAGACACATTGAAACCATAATTACAGAAAACTAGCCAATCTGATCACACAGACCACAGCCTTGTCTAACTCAATGAAACTAATCCATGCCCTGTGGGGCCACCCAAGACAGACAGGTTATGGTGGAGAGGTCTGACAGAATGTGGTCCACTGGAGAAGGGAATGGCAAACCACTTCAGTATTCTTGCCTTGAGAACCCCATGAACAGTATGAAAAGAGCTAGCATAGGACTCAGCAATTCCATTCCTAGGTGTATACCCAAGACAGTTGAAAGCATATGTTCACACAAACATTCATATCAGCATTATTTGTAATAATAAAAGGTGAAAACAACCCACATGTCCATAAAATGATGAATGGGTAAATAAATCTGTCATATGCATACATTGGAGTATTATTTAACAATAAAAAAACAAAGTATTGATATATGGTACAACATGGATGGAGCTGGTGAAAGAAGACAGATACAAAAAGTCACATCCCATTCATATGATTTCACTCATATGGGATGTCCAGAGTAGACAAATCCCCAGACAGATTTGTGGTTGCCTAGATGGTGGTGATATAGTCAAAGCTGTGGTTTTTCCAGTAGTCATGTATGGATGTGAGAGTTGGACAATAATAAAGACTGCCGAAGAATTGATGCCTTCGACCTGTGGTGCTGGAGAAGACTCTTGAGAGTCCCTTTGACTGCAAGGAGATCAAACAAGTTAATCCTAAAGGAAATCAGTCCTCAATATTCATTGGAAGGACTGATGTTGAAGCTGAAACTCCAATACTTCGGCCACCTGATGTGAAGAGCTGACTCATTAGAAAAACCCTGATGCTGAGAAACGTTGAAGGCAAGAGGCAAAGGGGACGACAGAAGATGAGATGGTTGGATGTCATCACTGACTCAATGGACATGAGTTTGAGCAAGCTCCGGGAGATGGTGAAGGACAGGGAAGACTGGCGTGCTGCAGTCCATGGAGTCACAAGAGTCAGACACTACTGAGCAACTGAACAACATCAAGTGGTGGTAATAGTGATGGCTGGGGAGTATTGGCTAAGATGTTTCGGTTTGTGAATAGGTAATGAAAATGTTCTAAAATCATAGTGGTAAATATTGTAAACGTTTACAGAGTTGTGGCGGGCTACAGTTCGTAGGGTCACAAAGAGTCAGACATGACTGAAGCGACTGATCCCGCACACACGCATGACCTTAACTCAGAGGAGTGAGGGTCAGGAAAGAAGAAGCTTGGTGATTGTGGATTAAAGAGGAAGTGGGAAGTAAGAAAATGAATATGGTGAATGTAGGCAGTACTCTGGAGAAGCTTGGATGAAAAGTAAAGAATATCTATGGAGGTAATAAAGAGTTAGAGACATCCAATGCTAAAAAAGGTTTGTTTCATTCTGTCTCTGTAAACTTGCCTTATCTGGACATTTCATATAAATGGACCCAATATACAGTTTTTTTGTGTGTCTGTCTCCTTTCATTTAGTATAAAATGTTGAGATTCATTCATGGCATAACATGTATCTACAATTTGTCCCCTTTAATGGCTTAATGGTATTTCATTGTATGGAAGAACTTTTTATCTCCATTTTCTGGTTAATATGCATTTGGATTCTGTTTTTCACTATTGTGATTAACGTTATGGGCATTCATATACGTAAGTGCCTGTTTACATATATGAACAAATGTTTGCATTTCTTTTGGGTAAATACCTAGACATGGGACTGCTGAGTCATTTAGTATTTGTATTCAACTTTTTAAGAAATTCTCAATAGCTATACTATTTTATATTCCCACCAGCTCCAGTTTCTCTATGTAGCAGTGTCTGCCTTTTTTATTATAGCCAATCTAGTGGGTGTTGCAGTGGCATCTCACCGAAGTTTTAATTTGCATTTCCCTAATGATTAATGATGTTCAGTATATTTTTATGTGCTCATTATCCATTCATATATCTTCTTTGGAGCAATGTGTCTTAAGAAACTTGACAATTTTAAAAATTTGAGTTACTTGTCTCTTATTATTGAGTTGTAAGAGTTCTTTAAATTTTTTAATATAAACTCTTTATCAAATATATTATTTGCAAAAATCTCCCAGTTTATGGCTTATATTTTTCACTTACTTATTGGTATCTTTTTAAATTAAACTTTTAATTTTGAGATAAATGTACACTCACATGACATTGTAAGGAAGAATACAGAGATACTATGTACCCTTTAACCACTTTCTTCCACTGGTAGCACCTTGCAAAACTATACAGTATCATAACTGGGGTATTGACCTTGATATGGTCAAGATACAGAACAGTTCTATCTCCACAGGGATCCCTCATGTTGCCCTTTTGTAACTACACCCAACTCCCTCCCAATCCCCTCCTGCATCCTTAACTGGCAAATGCTAATCTGTTCTCCATTTCAAGTTCTTCCCTTTAAGAATGTTATATAAGTTGAGTGATACAGTATAGTCTCTTGGGGCAGATTGTTTTCTTTTTCTCAACTTTATTGGGGGTATATTAGTAGTTAACAAATTAAAATTGTAATATATTTAAAGGGCGCAATGTGATGATTTGTTCTACATATACATTGTGAAAGGATTACTATCATCAAGTTAATTAACACATCACTCGCATATTTACCTCTTTTTTTGTTTTTTGTTTTTTTTTGGTGAGAACACTTAAGTTCTATTCTCTTGGCAAATGTCCATTATCCAATACAAATTTTCAAGTGTGTGTGTGTGTGTGTGTGTGTTAAAGTCGCTCAGTCGTGTCCATCTCTTTGTGACCCCATGGACTATACAGTCATGGAATTCTCTACTCCAGAATACTGGAGTGGGTAGCATTTCCCTTCTCCAGGGGATCTACTATAGTCACCATGTTATACATTAGATCCTCAGGTCTTTTTCATCTTATAACTGAAGGTTTGTACCCTATTACTCTATTTCCCTACACCCCAGTTCTGGCCAATACCATTCTGTACTCAATGTACAATACCATTTCTATGAGTTTAATTCTTTTTAAAGTTCCACATATAAGTGATACCATGCTGTATTTGTTTTCCTCTGTTGGTTTACTTTATTTAGTATAATACTCTCCAGGTTCATACATGTTGAAAATAGCAGTATTTCCTTCCTTTTAAAGGCTAAATAATATTCCTTTGTGTGTATATAGCACATTATTCTTATCCATTCATCTGTCAATGGATACTTAGGTTGTTTTCATACCTTGGCTGTTGTGTATAACGCTGCATGAATATATAGCAGTATAGCTATCTCTGCTGCTGCTGCTAAGTTGCTTCAGTCATGTCCAACTCCATGCCACCCCATAGATGGCAGCCCACAAGGCTCCCCCGTCCCTGGGGTTCTCCAGGCAAAAACACTGGAGTGGGTTGCCATTTCCTTCTCCAATGCATGAAAGTGAAAAGTGAAAGTGAAGTCGCTCAGTCGTGTCTGACTCTTAGCAACCCCATGGACTGCAGCCCACCAGGCTCCTCTATCCATGGGATTTTCCAGGCAAGAGTACTGAAGTGGGCTGCCATTGCCTTCTCCAACAGCTGTCTCTTCAAGATAGTTATTTTGTATCACACTATGGTATTTCTATTTTCAAATTATTTTGGAATCTTCATACTGTTTTTCATAGTGGCTACACCAGATTACATTCTTGCCAACAGTGTACAAGGATTCTCTGTTCTCTGCAACCTCACCAGCATTTATTTCTTGTTGTTTTTTTTTTTCTTTTGATAATAGACATCTTACCAGGTGTTAGGTGACATCTCCCTGTGGTTTTGATTTGCATTTCTCTGATGATTAGCGATGCTGAACACCTTTTCATGTACCCATTGGCAATTTGTGTATCTTCTTACAAGATGTCTGTTCATGTCCTTTGTCCATCTTTGAATTGCCCATTTTTTACTTTGGAGATGTGTGGTTCTTTGTGTATGTTAGATATTAACCTCTTGTCAGATATGTGGTTTGCAAATATTTTCTCCCATTCCATATGTTGTCTCTTCTTCATTTTGTTTATGGTTTCCTTTACTGTGCATAATCTTTTTAATTTGAAATAGTCTCATTTGTTTATATTTTGTTTTGTTGCATTTGGTTTTGGTGTAAATAAAAAAAAAAAATTGCCAAGGCCAATACCAAGGAGCATAACCTGTATGTTTTGTTTTGTTTTTAGCAGATCTCGATTGCAAGTCTTTATTTCATTTTGAGGTTATTTTGTGTTTGTGTAAGATAGAGGTCTAGTTTCACTTTTTTCCATGTGGATATCTAGTTTTCCCAGGACTATTTTTTTGAGAAATTATTCTTTCCTCATTGCATATTCTTAGCTAGTTTGTCAAAAATTAATTGGCCTTTTTATGTATGGGTTTATTTCTGGGCTGTCGATTATGTTTCATTGCTATATGTGTCAGTTTTCATGTCAATACCATACAGCTTGATGACTATATATAGTTTTACAATATAGTTTGAAATGAGGAAGTGTGATGCCTCCAACTTTGTTGTTCTTTCTCAAGATTGCTTACCTATCCAAGGTCTTTCATGGTTACATATGAATTTTAGAATTGTTTTTTCTATTTCTGTGAAAATGCCTTTGAAAGTTTGATAGGGATTACATTAAATCTGCAGAATTCTTTGGATAGTAAGGACATTTTAACAATATTCTTCCAATCCATGAGTGTGGCAAATATTTCTGTTTGCTTGTGTCATCTTCAATTTCTTTTATTGATGTCTTATAGTTTTCAGTGTACAGGTCTTTTACCTCCTTGGTTAAATTTATTCCTAAGTATTTTATTATTTCAAAGTTATTGTACATGGCATTTTTTTTTAACTTTCTCTTTCTGATAGTTCATTGTTGGTGTATAGAAACACAACTGATTTTGAAGCATGCAACTTTATTCAATTTACTAGTTCTAAAAGTTATTTGGTAGATTTTTTTAGAGTTTTCTAAATATCAATATAATACAATGTCATCTGAAAATGGACAATTTTACTTCTTCCTTTCCAACTTGGATGCCTTTTATTTCTGTTTTTTGTCTGATTGCTCTGGCTCAACTTAGAGTAGTATCCAATAAAAGTAGTGAGAATGGGCATTCTTCTTCCTGATTTTAGAAGAAAAGTTTTTTTTTCCCCATTATTAAGTATGATGTTAGCTGTGGGCTTCTCATATATGGCTTTTTTATGTAGGTGTACATTCCTTCTATACTTAATTTGTTGACAGATTTTATCATGAATGGATGTTGAAATTTATAAAATGATTTTTTTGCATCTATTGAAATGATATATGATTTTTATTTTTTATTTTGTTAATGTGGACTATCACACTGATTGATTTGCATATACTGAACAGTCCTTGTATCCCAGGAATAAATCCCATTTGATCATGGTGTATGATCCTTTTAATGTATTGCTGAACTCAGTTTGTTGAGAATTTTTGAGTCTGTATTCATCAGGGATATTGGCCTGTAATTTTCTTTCCTTGCACTGTCCTTGACTGGCTTTGGTATCAGAGTAATACAGGCTGTTTAGAACCTGGACCCTCTAGCAGCAGCTGGGAAGTAGTCAAACTCCTACCAGGGAGAAACTGGGAGATGCATGGTTTTTGCCTGCTCCCGCTGCATGAAGAGTGATCCTGTGCTTGTTTAAAGACTGTGTCATTGTTTGCTTTAGTCCTATGGAACTCATGAATGCTAGCTATGTTGGCTTCCAGAGCTAGGTGATTTGGGAGCCTGATTGGCACTAGATATGTGGACAAGCTCCTTCAAGGGAAATACTGGCAAATTGGTTTTATTGTTGGAGAGAATAAAAGGGGGAAATTGAGGAAAGTGCCCACCAGATTTGGGGGCTCCAGGAAGGAATGCAGTAATCAGCTGCATGCTAATTAAAACCTTGGCCCTCAGGCAGCAGTTGTAAAATATGCAGTCAAACTCTTTTATGGGAAAGATTGGGAGATGAGCATTTTTGTGTGTTCCCTCTGCACTGAGCCCTGGAAGCCAGCCACAGTTAAGTGCTTGCATGCCCGTTACTGAGCTGGTTCTTTGTTTGCCATAGTCCTGTGGGACTCGGGATTGCAAGCCCCATAGGCTTTCAGAGCTAGGTGTTTTGGGGGCCCATCTCTCAGGTGAGAGTCTTAAAAATTAGGGCAGTAGATGTGTGGTCCAAATCTTTTCTTCCTCAGGGAGAAGCTAGGAGTTTGAAGTTCATTCCTATTTGTATGGTACTATGCTAGGGGTGGAGTTTATGGCTAGTGTCTCAGTCTTTCCTATCTGTTCCAATGATAGTATTTCCTCAGTCACTTGATGTTTAAGAGTCACTCAGCTAGTTTCTAGATTTCTCTCAGAGGAAATTGCTCCATGTGTAGCTGTACATTGAGTGTGTCCATGAAAGGAGGGAAATTCAGGATCCTCTTATGTTACCATCTTGGTCTGGAATCTTCTTGTACTGAGTTTTTTCACTCAATGTAATTCCTTGCAGACTCATCCATATAGATGCATAAAATAATAGTTCATTACTTTTCATTCCCGAGTAGTATTCCATGATGTGGATGCATGTACGTTTGTTTAACCACCCACCTATTGAATATCTGGGTTGTTACATTTTATGGCAATTAAAAATAAAGCTGCTATGAACATTTGTGTGTAGGTTTTTGTATGAACATAAATTTTTATTTCTTTGGGGAAAATGACCAAGAGTGCAATTTCTTAAGATTGTCCTATGAAATACAAGTGCTTTTAATTTTAAGTCCACTTATCAGCATGGATTGTACTTTTGATGCTGTATGTAAGAACTCAAGGTCATGAGTTCCCAGGGTCATGAAGATTTTCTCTTATATTTTCTTCTATCAGTTTTACAGTTGTAGCTCTTACATTTAGCTTGATTACCTATTTTGAGTGGATTTATATATATATATATATATATATATCCCCAAATTCATTCATTTTGCAAGTAGATATCCAATCATCCCGGCATCATTTGTTAAAAAGACTATCTTGTAATTGAATTTCTCTGACACCTTTGTGGAAAATCAGTTGATCATAAGCGTGAAGACTTATTTCTGTTCTATTGATCTATATGTCTATCCTTGTCCCATCACTATACTGGCTTGTTAACTGTGGCTTTATAGTAAATTTTGAAATTTAGTAACATATTGCCTCAAATTTTGACTTTCTTTTTCAAAAATTTTTGGTTCTTCTAGGTTTTTGCATGTCCATATACATTGAGGATCTATTTATCAGTTTCTACCAAGAAAAAGATGCTAAGATTTTAATAGGGATTGCAGTGATTTATAGATCAATTTTGTGAAAATGGCCATCTTTACAATATTGAATACCCCAATCCATGAAAATGAAATGTCTTTCCATTTATTTAGATCTTCTTTAATTTCTCTCAACAATGTTTGTAGTTGTTATTATACAAATCTTTTACATATTTTGGTAAATGTATTCCTAACACTTTATTCTTTTTGATGCTACTATGAATGGAACTGTTTTATTAATATCAATATCTGATGGTTTATTGCTAGTATGAAACAATACAATTGAATTTTGTACATTGATCTTGTATCATGCAACCTTACTAAAGTCATTCATTAGTTCTAGTAAGTGTTTTGTGGATTCTTCTACATCATGCAATCTGCGAATAATAGCAGTTTTAAATCTTTCATTCCAAACTTGATGCATATTATATTTATTCATTTATTCATCATTTATTTATATTTGTTTTTGCCTTATTACGCTAGTTAGATATTTCAGTGCAGTGCTGAAAGAAGTGGTGAAAGCAGAAATCCTTGCCCCGTTCCTGAACTTATGGAAAGTATACAGTTTTCATCAAAAGTATGATGTTAATTGTGGATTTTTTTGGTAAGCACTGTTTATTAGGTTGAGGAAATTCTCTTTTATTTCTGGTTTGTTGCATCATGACTGCTAGCTTTTGTCACATTCTGTTTGTGTTTCTCTTGAGATGATCATGTTTTTTTCTCTCTTTATTCTATTAATATAATATTGATATATTACATTAATTGATTTTCAGATATTAAACCAATTTAGCATTACTAGACTAAATCTCATTTGTGTCATGGTGTATAATCCTTTTTATATGTTGCTGAATTCAATTTGCTAATTTTATTAGTTTTCTTTATTGTATAACAAATGATCACAAACTCAGCAGCTTAAAAGAATACCCAGTTATTAGCTCACAGTCCTGTAGGTCAGAGGTCTAGCATGTCATGACTGAGTTATCTGCTCAGTTTCTCACAAGACTGAATTCTATCACACTAATATTTTCTTAAGGGCATTTGCATCTATGTTCATGAGGGATATTGGTTTGTATTTGTCTTTCACTGGGATATTTGGATCTAACTTTGGAATCAGGTAACACTCTGAGCATGGACTTTTAAAATTTTTAATATTTCATTTTCTTTACTTGTTATAGCTCAGTTCAGATTTTCTATTTTCTTCCTGGATCAGTTTCATTAATTTGTCTCATCCTAAAAGTTTGTTAATTTGATATAAGTTTTTCAATTCATTGACACAAAAGTTGTTCATAAAACCCTCCATGTACAATAATATTCAGTTCAGTTCAGTTCAGTCGCTCAGTCGTATCCAACTTTTTGCGACCTCATGAATTGCAGCACGCCAGGCCTCCCTGTCCATCACCAACTCCCGGAGTTCACTCAGACTCACGTCCATCGAGTCAGTGATGCCATCCAGCCATCTCATCCTCTGTCGTCACCTTCTCCTCCTGCCCCCAATCCCTCCCAGCATCAGGGTCTTTTCCAATGAGTCAGCTCTTCGCATGAGGTGGCCAAAGTACTGGAGTTTCAGCTTTAGCATCATTCCTTCCAAAGAAATCCCAGGGCTGATCTCCTTCAGAATGGACTGGTTGGATCTCCTTGCAGTCCAAGGGACTCTCAAGAGTCTTCTCCAACACCACAGTTCAAAAGCATCAATTCTTCAGTGCTCAGCCTTCTTCACAGTCCAACTCTCACATCCATACATGACCACAGGAAAAACCATAGCCTTGACTAGATGGACCTTTGTTGGCAAAGTAATGTCTCTGCTTTTGAATATGCTGTCTAGGTTGGTCATAACTTTCCTTCCAAGGAGTAAGCGTCTTTTAAGTTCATGGCTGCAGTCACCATCTGCAGTGATTTTGGAGCCCAGAAAAATAAAGTCTGACACTGTTTCCACTGTTTCCCCATCTATTTGCCATGAAGTGATGGGACCGGATGCCAGGATCTTCGTTTTCTGAATGTTGAGCTTTAAGCCAACTTTTTCACTCTTCACTTTCACTTTCATCAAGAGGCTTTTTAGTTCCTCTTCACTTTCTGCCATAAGGGTGGTGTCATCTGCATATCTGAGGTTATTGATATTTCTCCTGGCAATCTTGATTCCAGCTTGTGTTTCTTCCAGTCCAGCGTTTCTCATGATGTACTCTGCATATAAGTTAAATAAGCAGGGTGATAATATACAGCCTTGACGTACTCCTTTTCCTATTTGGAACCAGTCTGTTGTTCCTTGTCCAGTTCTAACTGTTGCTTCCTGACCTGCACACAGATTTCTCAAGAGGCAGGTCAGGTGGTCTGGTATTCCCATCTCTTGAAGAATCTTCCACAGTTTATTGTGATCCACACAGTCAAAGGCTTTGGCATAGTCAATAAAGCAGAAATAGATGTTTTTCTGGAACTTTCTTGCTTTTTCCATGATCCAGCAGATGTTGGCAATTTGATCTCTGGTTCCTCTGCCTTTTCTAAAACCAGCTTGACCATCTGGAAGTTCACGGTTCACATATGGCTGAAGCCTGGCTTGGAAAATTTTGAGCATTACTTTACTAGCATGTGAGATGAGTGCAATTGTGTGGTAGTTTGAGCATTCTTTGGCATTGCCTTTCTTTGGGATTGGAATGAAAACTGACCTTTTCCAGTCCTGTGGCCACTGCTGAGTTTTCCAAATTTGCTGGCATATTGAGTGCAGCACTTTCACAGCATCATCTTTCAGGATTTGGAATAGCTCCACTGGAATTGGATCACCTCCACTAGCTTTGTTCGTAGTGATGCTTTCTAAGGCCCACTTGACTTCACATTGCAGGATGTCTGGCTCTAGGTGAGTGATCACACCATCGTGATTATCTTGTTCATGAAGATCTTTTTTGTACAGTTCTTCTGTGTATTCTTGCCATCTCTTCTTAATATCTTCTGCTTCTGTTAGGTCCATACAATTTCTGTCCTTTATTGAGCCCATCTTTGCATGAAATGTTCGCTTGGTATGTCTAATTTTCTTGATGAGATCTCTAGTCTTTCCCATTCTGTTGTATTCCTCTATTTCTTTGCATTGATCGCTGAGGAATGCTTTCTTATCTCTCCTCACTATTCTTTGGAACTCTGCATTCAGATGTTTATATCTTTCCTTTTCTCCTTTGCTTTTCACTTCTCTTCTTTTCACAGCTATTTGTAGGGCTTCCGCAGACAGCCATTTTGCTTTTTTTGCATTTCTTTTCCATGGGGATGGTCTTGATCCCTGTCTTCTGTACAATAATATTGTCTCCCTGCAAAATTCATGTCCACCCAGAACCTCAGAATGTGACCTTATTTGGAAATAGCATCTTTGCAGATGCAGTTAGTTAGGATGAGATCAGCTTGGATTAAGGAGAAGGCAATGGCACCCCACTCCAGTACTCTTGCCTGGAAAATTCCATGGACGGTGGAGCCTGGTAGGCTGCAGTCCATGAGGTCGCTAAGAGTCAGACACGCCTGAGCGACTTCACTTTCACTTTTCACTTTCATGCATTGGAGAAGGAAATGGCAACCCACTCCAGTGTTCTTGTCTGGAGAATCCCAGGGACAGGGGAGCCTGGTGGGCTGCCATCTATGTGGTTGCACAGACACGACTGAAGCGACTTTGCAGCAGCAGTATCCTGGATTAAAGTGAACTGTAAATATGGGTCCTCTTATGGTTACCTGAAGACACAGAGTAGACACACACATATGAAGCCACAACCCCTGGAATGCCAAGGATTGCCAGCAAGCACCAAAGGCTGAAAGAGGCAAGGAAAAGTTCTCTCCTAGAGCTTTTGGAAGGAGTGTGGCTCTACCAACACTTTAATTTCAGACTTCTAGTCTCCAGAATTGTGAGAGAATAAATCTGTGTTGTTTTAAACTACCCAGTTTGTGGTAATTTGTTACAGCAATCCTAGGAAATGAACACACTTCTTTAAAGTCCGTTTAATTTTTGCAGGGTCAGTAGAGTTTTCTTTTTCATTCCTGACTTTGATTATTTGTGTCTTTCCTTTTTTTTGTTGTTAGTCTAGTTCAAAGTTTGTTAATGATAATCTTTTCAAGGAATAATTTTTGTCTTTAACCATTTTTATTTATTTATTTATTTTTGTTTTCTCTTTCATGGTTTCCCTCATAATCATATTATTTCCTTCTGCTTGGGTTTAATTTCCTCTTTTTTACTCATGGTAGAAGCTTAGATTGTTGATTCAACTCTATTTTTTTTTTTTCTTTTTTTAGTGGAGAAGGCAATGGCAACCCACTCCAGTACTCTTGCCTGGAAAATCCCCTGGACGGAGGAGCCTGGTAGGCTGCAGTCCATGGGGTCCCTAAGAGTTGGAGACGACTGAGTAACTTCGCTTTCACTTTTCACTTCCATGCATTGGAGAAGGAAATGGCAACTCACTCTGGTGTTCTTGCCTGGTGAATCCCAGGGACAGGGAGCCTGGTGGGCTGCTGTCTGTGGGGTTGCACAGAGTCGGACATGATTGAGGTGACTTAGCAGCAGCAGCAGCAGCATATTTTCTGATATAGGTACATAAAGCTATAGTTCAGTTCAGTCATTCAGTCGTGTCTGACTCTGCACCCCCATAGACTGCAGCACACCAGGCTTCCCTGTCCATCACCAACTCCCAGAGTTCACTCAAACTCATGTCCATAGAGTCGGTGAGTCCCACCATCTCACCCTCTGTCATCCCCTTCTCCTCCTGCCTTCAATCTTTCCCAGCATCAGGGTCTTTTTAAATGAGTTAGTTCTTCACATCAGGTGGCCAAAGTATTGGAGTTTCAGCTTCAGCATCAGTCCTTCCAATGAATGTTCAGGACTGAGTTCCTTTAGGATGGACTGGTTGGATCTCCTTGCAGTCCCAGGGACTCTCAAGAGTCTTCTCCAACACCACAGTTCAAAAGCATCAATTCTTTGGCACTCAGCTTTCTTTATAGTCCAACTCTCACATCCATACATGACTACTGGAAAAGCCATAGCTTTGACTAGATGGACCTTTGTTGGCAAAGTAATGTCTCTGCTTTTTAATATGCTGTCTAGGTTGATCATAACTTTTCTTCCAAGGAGCAAGTGTCTTTTAATTTCATGGCTGTAGTCACCATCTGCAGTGATTTTGGAGCCCAAACAGATAAAGTCTGTCACTGTTTCCATTGCTTCCCTATCTATATGCTGTGAAGTGATGGGACTAGATGCCATGATCTTATGATATTAATATAGCCACTCTAGCTCTCCTATGGCTACTGTTATAATGGAATATATTTTTTTCCATTCTTTTATTTTCAACATCAGATCAGATCAGATCAGTCACTCAGTCGTGTCCAACTCTTTGCGACCCCATGAATCGCAGCACGCCAGGCCTCCCTGTCCATCACCAACTCCCGGAGTTCACTCAGACTCACGTCCATCGAGTCAGTGATGCCATCCAGCCATCTCATCCTCTGTCGTCACCTTCTCCTCCTGCCCCCAATCCCTCCCAGCATCAGGGTCTTTTCCAATGAGTCAGCTCTTCGCATGAGGTGGCCAAAGTACTGGAGTTTCAGCTTTAGCATCATTCCTTCCAAAGAAATCCCAGGGCTGATCTCCTCCAGAATGGACTGGTTGGATCTCCTTGCAGTCCAAGGGACTCTCAAGAGTCTTCTCCAACACCACAGTTCAAAAGCATCAATTCTTCAGTGCTCAGCCTTCTTCACAGTCCAACTCTCACATGCATACATGACCACAGGGAAAACCATAGCCTTGACTAGATGGACCTTTGTTGGCAAAGTAATGTCTCTGCTTTTGAATCTAGGTTGGTCATAACTTTCCTTCCAAGGAGTAAGCGTCTTTTAATTTCATGGCTGCAGTCACCATCTGTAGTGATTTTGGAGCCCAGAAAATTAAAGTCTGACACTGTTTCCACTGTTTCCCCATTGATTTCCCATGAAGTGGTGGGACCGGATGCCATTTTCAACATATTTGTGTTTTTATATATAGCATATTTTTTTTTTACTCCTGTCGGATTGATCTCTACCATTTGTTTAGGGTATTTAAACTATTCAGATTTAATTCTTATTATAGTTTAATTTCATTTGCCATTATCAATTTGTTTTCTATATGACTCCTATCTTTGCTATTTCATTTACTTCCTTCTTTTGTGTTAAATATTTTCAGTGTACCATTTAATCTCTCTACTAATTTTTGTTACCACAGTTTTTGATGTTTTATAACTGGGTACTCTAGGGATTACAATATTTTTCACAATCTACTAATTTATCACAATATATTTCAAATTAATACTAAATTCTAATAAAATAAACTTTGCTCCAATATAATTCAATTTATTTCTCCCACCTTTGTGCTATTACTGTCATATGTATTACATCTCTGTATATTTTAAGCCCAGCAGTACAATATCATAATTATTTCCTTATATAATCTCAGGTTGTTTTGAGGATTAAATGAGACAGTGTATAAGGACACAATAAATAGTAGTTGCTATTAACTACATGTGTCCCTCTCTTTCTTTTCACTTACTAATATTTTCTAAATTTTCTACATTGAGCATATTTTGTGTGAAAAGACTAAATGGTGGAATTTAGATAGATGAGAGAGTGACTTTTAAAATAGTATTCCTTCAGCCTAGAAGAACCATCTCATCCCATTTTTTTCAGATCTTCACCAAAATCATCTTTTGAAGAGATTCATGTGAATTCCCAGCAATAAAATATTTGTATTGTCTCTCCCAAACTCTTTCTGATACAATTTTAGAGAGAGGAACACCAGGTTGGATTTGAAGCCCCCATTTCTCAAAGATTATAATTTATAAGCCTAAAATGCAGAAGAGAGGAAATTTAAAGGGGGAGCCTTCATTCATCATATTCAGAAATAAAATTTCAACTCATCCCCTTGTTAACAGAAATAGGAAGGATCAGTTCAGCTCAGTTCAGCCGCTCAGTCGTGTCTGACTCTTTGCGACCCCTTTGCATGTCAGGCTTCTCTGTCCATCACCAACTCCCAGAGTTCACTGAAACTCATATCCATAGAGTCGGTGATGCCATCCAGCCATCTCATCCTCTGTCGTCCCCTTCTCCTCCTGCCCCCAATCCCTCCCAGCATCAGGGTCTTTTCCAATGAGTCAACTCTTCGCATGAGGTGGCCAAAGTATTGGAGTTTCAACTTCAGCACCAGTCTTTCCAATGAACACCCAGGGCTGATCTCCTTGCAGTCCAAGAGACTCTCAAGAGTCTTCTCCAACACCAACAGGAGCCTGGTGGGCTGCTGTCTATGGGTCGCACTGAGTCAGACACGACTGAAGCAACTTAGCAGTTCAACAGTTCAAAAGCATCAATTCTTTGGCACTAAGCTTTCTTCACAGTCCAACTCTCACATTCATACATGACCACAGGAAAAACCATAGCCTTGACTAGACAGACCTTTGTTGGCAAAGTAATATCTCTGCTTTTCAATATGCTATCTAGGTTGGTCATAACTTTCCTTCCAAGGAGTAAGCATATTTTAATTTCATGGCTGCAATCAGTGATTGCAGTGATTTTGGAGCCCAAAAAACTAAGGTCTGACACTGTTTCCACTGTTTCACCATCTATTTCTCATGAAGTGATGGGACCAGATGCCACGATCTTCATTTTCTGAATGTTGAGCTTTAAGCCAACTTTTTCACTCTCCTCTTTCACTTTCATCAAGAGGCTTTTTAGTTCCTCTTCACTTTCTGCCATAAGGGTGGTGTCATCTGCATATCTGAGGTTATTGATATTTTTCCCGGCAATCTTGATTCCAGCTTGTGCTTCTTCCAGCCCAGCGTTTCTCATGATGTACTCATCACCTTGTTAAAAGAAATAGGAAGGATACAAAGAGAGAATTCTCCACCTGGAGAATTAACTCCCAACCCGCTTGGAATTTCAGGAACTGTTCATGTGAACAAGCTCAATTTCACACTCTGTTCCTCTCATCTTCAATATCCAAGAAAACAAATTCAACAGGAAACAGTTCTTTTAGGCTCCAGTATTCTTGCCCAGAGAATCCTGTGGACAGAGGAGCCTGGTGGGCTGCTGTCTATGGGGTCGCACTGAGTCAGACACGACTGAAGCAACTTAGCAGCAGCAGCAGCACATCAATTTACTTGGTGTTCTTCAAGTGTTGACGCAGCAGGGAGAGGCCCCTATTTTCAATCCAACACTGCAGGAACTTGAGTGGCACTGTGCTTCAATGCCCCTAGTGGCCTAACAGGTTTATAAAACACCAAAGCTGGTTTCTTTCAGTCCCCTTTCTATAGGCTGGATGGTTTCCAGAGTTGAGTGGCCTAGATACTTCCTATGTAATGACTTTTGACCCAGGACCTCCTGGTGGGCCTCAGGAATTCCATGAAACCACTAAAACTGTATGCTCAGTTTTGTGTGTTTGTGCTTTCCCCAGATTTCCAAAAGACACCATGACCCAAAGGCAGACACTTCTCTCAAAGATGTGATTTTACATCTACCATTGATACAGTTTTTAAGTACAAAAAACTGAAACTTTACTGGATTTTTAAAGGCCTAATGAAGAAGACCAGAAACCTGGATTGAATAAATGGTTTAAGTGGTGAGACTGAATGGCCATTTGCCTTAAATACATCCTTTCCATTGGTTTACCAGGATGCCCAAAATTCTTTCCATCAACATAGCCCTGTATGGATCTCCTTTGATGACGTTCAAAAGCTTTTAGAGACTTTAGTTTCCTCTTGCCAAGAACAAGAGAAATGCTGTATAATATACAAAAGCATTCCCTTAAAAATATTTCCATGATTAAAAGATAGTGTGAGAACTGTCAGGTCATGTTTTCAGAAGAAAGCCTGATCCCTGAGAAGTAAACTGGGTATCAGAACACATCAAAACCACTTTACCCTGAGAGAGCATTTGCTGATATAAACACTTTGAGCATCGGTTCCACTGTCTCAAGGGGCTAAGTACAGAGATGGCAGAGCCCAGGGTCGAACTAAGTAAGGTTCAGTTCAGTTCAGTTCAGTCGCTCAGTCATGTCTGACTCTTTGTGACCACATGGACTGCAGCATGCCAGACCTCCCTGTCCATCACCAACTCCCGGAATTCACTCAAACTCATGTCCATTGAGTCTGTGATACCATCCAACCATCTCATCCTCTGTCATCCCCTTCTTCTCCCACCTTCAATCTTTCCCAGCATCAGGGTCTTTTCAAATGAGTCAGCTCTTCACATCAGGTGGCCAAAGTATTGGAGTTTCAGCTTCAGCATCAGTCCTTCCAATGAACACCCAGGACTGATCTCTTTTAGGATGGACTGGTTGGATGTCCTTGCACTCCAAGGAACTCTCAAGAGTCTTCTCCAACACCACAGTTCAAAAGCACCAATCCTTTGGCATTCAGCTTTCTTCACAGTCCAACTCTCATATCCATACATGACCACTGGAAAAACCATAGCCTTGACTAGACAGACCTTTGTTGGCAAAGTAATATCTCTGCTTTTTAATATGCTGTCCAGGTTGGTCATAACTTTCCTTCCAGGGAGCAAGCATCTTTTAATTTCATGGCTACAGTCAACATCTGCAGTGATTTTGGAGCCCAAGAAAATAAACTGAGCCCCTGTTTCCACTGTTTCCCCATCTATTTCCCATGAAATGATTGGACCAGATGCCATGATCTTCGTTTTCTGCATGTTGAGTTTTAAGCCAACATTTTCACTCTCCTCTTTCACTTTCATCAAGAGGCTCTTTAGTTCTTATTCACTTCTGCCATAGGGTGGTGTCATCTGCATATCTGAGGTTATTGATATTTCTCCCGACAATCTTGATTCCAGCTTATGCTTCTTCCAGTCCAGTGTTTCTCATGATGTACTCTGCATATAAGTTAAATAAGCAGGGTGGTGATATACAGCCTTGACGTACTCCTTTTCCTATTTGGAACCAGTCTGTTGTTCCTTGTCCAGTTTAACTGTTGCTTCCTGACCTGCATACAGGTTTCTCAAGAGGCAGGTCAAGTGGTCTGGTATTCCCATCTCTTTCAGAATTTTCCACAGTTTATTGTGATCCACACAGTCAACAGCTTTGGCATAGTCAATAAAGCAGAAATTGATGTTTTTCTGGAACTCTCTTGCTTTTTCCATGATCCAGTGGATGTTGGCAATTTGATCTCTGGTTCCTCTGCCTTTTCTAAAACCAGCTTGACCATCTGGAAGTTCACAGTTCCCGTATTGCTGAAGCCTGGCTTGGAGAATTTTGAGCATTACTTTACTAGCATGTGAGATGAGTGCAATTGTGTGGTAGTTTGAACATTCTTTGGCATTGCCTTTCTTTGGGATTGGAATGAAAACTGACCTTTTCCAGTCCTGAGGCCACTGCTGAGTTTTCCAAATTTGCTGACATATTGAGTGCAGCACTTTCACAGCATCATCTTTCAGGATTTGAAATAGCTCAACTGGAATTCCATCACCTCCACTAGCTTTGTTCATAGTGATGCTTCCTGAGGCCCACTTGACTTCACATTGCAGGACGTCTGGCTCTAGGTGAGTGATCACACCATCGTGATTATCTGGGTCATGAAGATCATTTTTGTACAGTTCTTCTGTGTATTCTTGCCATCTCTTCTTAATGTCTTCTGCTTCTGTTAGGTCCATACCATTTTTGTCCTTTATTGAGCCCATCTTTGCATGAAATGTTCCCTTAGTATCTCTAATTTTCTTGAAGAGATCTCTAGTCTTTCCCATTCTATTGTTTTCTTCTATTTCTTTGCACTGATCACTGAGGAAGGCTTTCTTATCTCTCCTCGCTATTCTTTGGAACTCTGCTTTCATATGGGTGCATCTTTCCTTTTCTCCTTTGCTTTTCACTCCTCTTCTTTTCACAGCTATTTGTAAGGCCTCCCCAGACAGCCATTTTGCTTTTTTGCATTTCTTTTTCTTGGGGATGGTCTTGATACCTGTCTCCTGTACAATGTCACGAACCTCCGTCCATAATTCATTAGGCACTCTGTCTATCAGACCTAAGTAAGATAAGGAGTCTTAAAGGAGAGCCGACACACGTGAAGCTGATACTCTAAAGGGCTCTAAGTCAGGGTACGGACAAACCACAACTAAAACAGCTCCCCTAGGAAGAATACATGTATATGTATGGCTGTGTCTCTTCGCTGTTCACTCAAAACCATCACAGCATTGTTACTCCACTATACTGCAATATAAAATAAAAAGTTTAAAAAATAAAAGAGGGAAAAGATGCTAAGTAAAAATGAATAAGTAAATAAAAATAGCTCCCCTATATCAATCAAGACTCGGTCAGGAAAACAGAAGTCACCCTGTGTACCAAGTACGAGGAGTTTTTTTTTTTAAGATTTCTACAGTAGTACTGTTGATTTACAAAGTTGTGTAAGATTTTTAATACAAGGAAACAGAGACTTACATATCTGTTGGAAAGGCTTGGAGAACAAAGGTCAGGGAAGGTACTGACAGAGTTTTCAGCCTGCAGCACCAATGCAGGTGATAAGAGCTCACCTAGAAATCTCTGTGAATCTCAAGAACCACTGGGTAGCTCCCATCAATATAACATATTTCTGACTCCTTCACAGTGAAAATCTCAGCTCCTAATAACATTAGCATACTTATTTGCTTTATCTTGTGATACACATTCAATTGTTTCAGAATTCAAGTAGTATTAACAATGAACCTAATGAAGAAAACTAAGATGTCTCAAGTTATTTTTTCTCAGAATATGTCTCACTGAATATTTACAAAATACTATGTTCAAAGGTTACTTGGAAGATGATTTACTCTGCATACATAATTAGGTTCTTTGAATATGTGGTAGAAACCTGGTGGAGCCATCTAATCTAGAAGTTTTTCTGTAGAACAATTTTTCCACAGTTAAAAAGAACTCAAACCAAAAGGTTGACAGAACTGTAAACTGTATAGCTATATACCCTCTATCTATTTTTTAAAGTATTTTGCCTTATTTGATTTATGTAGATAAATAGTAGATGAACACCTTTTATTTTTTGCTGAACCATTTGAAAATTGCAGGGGTCATGAGAGTTCACCCCTAAATTTTTTAGCATGCATCTCCTAAGAATAAAGACATTGTGCAGAACCACAATATTATCATACCCAAGACAGTTAACAATAATTCCCTAGTAACATCTAAAATTTGATTCATACAAAAATTTCCCCGTGTCCCCAAAATATCTATAGTTTTTATAAAAAGAGTACAATCAAAGTCTGTGAAATGAATTTTGTTTTTTGGCCACATGGCATGTGGGATCTTAGTTCTCAGATTAGGGATTGCTCTCATGCCGCTGCATTGGAAGCACAGAGTCTGAACCACTGGAGTGCCAGGGAAATTCCATACATTTGGTTTTGATGTCTCTTTTGTCTCTTTCTTTTTTGTTGAGTATAGTTGAGGTACAATATTAGGTAAGTTTCAGGTGAACAACATAGCAATCACAACTTTAAAAGTTGTATTCCATTTATAGTTATTATAAAATATTGGCTACATTCCCTGCATTGTGCAATATATCCTTGTTGATTATTTATTTTATACATAGTAGTTTGTACCTCTTTAGTTTCTTTTAATCAAGAACACATCCTTTACCTTTTTCTCCATAACATTTGCGTTTGGTGGAATCCAGGCCCATTTTCTTACAGAATGTCCCACATTCTGGATTTAACTGATTGTTTTCTTCTGGTGGCTTTAACTTATCCCTCTATCCCCTAAATTTCTTATAAACTCACAGTTAGAGATAGAGCTATGCTGTCCAATACGTTAGTAACTAGCCATATGTTTGCAACGTGGTTAGACTAAAATGAAATGCACTGTAAGTATATGATATACAATAGAATTTGAAGACATTGTTTAAAAAGAATGTAAACTATCTTATTAATAATTTTATATTGATTCCATGCTGAAATAATACTTTGGCTATATTTGGTTAAGTGAAATATATTATTAATATTAGTATCATCTATTTGTACTTTTAATGTGGTTACTAGAAATTTAATATGACACTTGTGGCTTGCATCATATCTCTTTTGGACAACATTGGTAGAAGCTTGAGTAAATTCAGCTTAAATGTTTTGGGCAAGAAAACTTCACTGGTAGTATTGTGTACTTCATATTAGATCACATAAAGTGACCACTGCCACTAAGTCACTTCAGTCGTGTCTGACTCTGTGCGACCCCATAGACGGTAGCCCACCAGGCTCCCCCGTCCCTGGGATTCTCCAGGCAAGAACACTGGAGTGGGTTGCCATTTCCTTCTCCAATGCATGAAAGTGAAAAGTGAAAGTGAAGTCGCTCAGTCGTGTCTGACTCTTCTCGACCCCATGGACTGCAGCCTACCAGGCTCTTCTGTCCATGGGATTTTCCAGGCAAGAGTACTGGAGTGGGGTGCCATTGCCTTCTCCACATAAAGTGACTATATTAGCCCAATCAGACTAATGTAAAAAAAAAAAACAAAACCATATCTTGGGTGTCTTAGAATACAAATATTTATTTCTCACAGTCAGGAGGCTGGAAAGTCCAAGATCAAGGTGCTGGCAGATTTGGTGTCTGGAGAGAACCTGCTTCCTGGTTCATACACTTTTCTTCTCACTGTCTCCTTACACAGTGGAAGGGGATAGAGAGCTCTCTGGGGTCGCTTTTACAAGCACGCTAATCCCATTCATGAGGGCTCCACTCTCATGACCTCATCACCTCCCAAAGGCCCCATCTCCTCATAACATCACATTGGGGTTAAGATTTCAACATATGAATTTGGTAGGGGACACAAACATTCCGTTAATAACATTTTGGCCCCTGAAACTTCATGTCCTTCTCGAATGCAAAATACATTCATTTCATCCCAACAGCTCCAGAAGTCTTAACTGGATCCAGAGTTAACTCTAAAGTCTAAGTTCAAGGTCTCATCTAAGTACAACCTAAATCAGATATGAGTGCTAAACTCTCACCAGAATTGCCTTTAAAATTCTGTTCACAGAATTCTAGGCTTTTCCCTCACATGCATCTCAAGTCCTTTCAGCCTCTACCTATTACCTGATTCCAAAACTGCTTCCACATTTTTAGGTATTTATTATAGCAGCACCTCACTTCTCAGTATCAACTTCTGTCTTAGTCCATTCAGGCTGCTATAACAAAAATACTGTAGGCCTCAATAATGAACATCCATTTCTCACAGGTCTGGAGGCTGAGCAGTCTAAGATCAAAGTGCTGGCAAATTCTGTGTCTGGTGAAGATCCACCTCCTGTTCAGATGACTGTCTTCTTTCTGTGTTCCCACATAGCAGGAGTGAGAGAGCTCTCTGCAGTTCCTTTTATAAGGGCACTAATTCCATTCATGACCTAATCACCTCCCAAAGATCCCAACCATAGCTATATGATATTTCATTCTATCATTACACTAGGCATTACCTAAATCTCCTATGGTGTGTCATTTAGCTTCATTCCAATTTTTTTTAATTATAAAGAATATCACTGAGAACAGCACTGACATCACTGAGAACAGTATATTCCTTATTTAAAGTTTTATAGTTTATTTGTTAATCCAATTCTAATTCTTAAGATAAGAATTTACTTTTAACATTTCATCTTTGCAATGAGGTTTTCTTTTTAATTTATTTAGCTGGTCCAAGTCTTTGTTGCTGCCTGTGGGCTCTTAGTTGCAGCATGCAAGATCTAGTTCCCTGACCAGGGATTGAACTCAGGCCCCATGCGTTGGGAATGTGGAGTCTTAACTACCGGACCACATTGAGGCATTTAATAGGGTATTGTCTTTTTCCCACCACATGACTCTTGAACTTTTAGACATTGATTTATAAACAGCATGTACCAGCAACAGACATTGCAAAATTTTTACTCACCCATTCTACTTCCAAGGCTTCCCTTACCTCATCTTCTCACATCCATTAAGCATGGGGAAATTAAGCATGAGAGAATATTCAGGAGAACCTGAAGACAAAGTCCCATCTGTACAAGTGGGCTCTACTGATGTCCATACACTTTGCCCTCAGTTAAATGCAAAGGCCTCGTGTACCTCTAGACGTCTATGTTTCTATGATATCCTGATTTGGGATTTATACCTACTTTTCGAATAATTTGAAATGGGTTTTAAGATTAAACATAATGCAAAAAAAAGGGGGGGACTAAAACATGAAAGCAGAACAGAGGCCATTAAGGAAGTAGTGAGACTTGTACTTACTTATCAGAAACCTAAGGAGACAAATATCAAGGTAATGCTTTTCAGAAACTTGGATACATTTGGAAGCCATCACCAATATTCTGCTAAACCAGCACTGGTGCCATTCTCTTTGTTTCTGCAGAAGAGAATTTTGAACCACTGGCTCCAGAACTGCTCTGCCTGTGCTACAATCCTTGCTAGCACAATGGATGGCCCCCCATATCTGCCCCCTATCTGTTCTCCAGATTCATGCCTTCCAGCATCCCTTTCTTGCACTAGACTCCAGATATACAGAAGCATTTGTACTTACCAAAATGTGCTGAGTTACTTCAAACCTTTGTGCCTTTTCTCCCATTGTCCCTCTTCCTGAAATAGCCTTGTCCCCACCCCAATGTATCCATCTAATGAAAACCTATTCATCTCTAATTTATGAAGCCTTCCCTGCATTTCTCTGGTATAACTGATCATTTCTTCATCTATGGCCCCACCATGCATTGCAACAGTTTAGAACATATTTCCTGCTACAACACTATGAGCTCCTGAAGGGGAAAGAACATGTCTTTTCATCTTTGTCTCCCCAGTGCCCAGCACATAGTAAATGACTAAATTAATCAATTTTGAGGCTGAGTTGTAAAAGTAATTTCATAACTGTTTTTAACATCATTTAAGTTATTATATAATCCCACAGTGACTACTTTGAAGGCAAGAACATTAATTTGGAGGACTGTAAATTCTGGCAAGTTGTTAAAAATCAGTCACATTAACTTTATCTTAACTTTTCACACTGTGTCCTCAAAGACACTACTAGGTATTAAATTAAGGGACACTTTGATTTTACTTTCTGGGGCATATAAATCAAGGTAAGTCATGTTATGCTGCAATAGTAAACGATTTAACATATCAGTAGGTTAAAACAGCATGAGTTTCCTTCTCTCCTAAACAGTTCACTGCTGGTCCGGGTGACCTTTTAGGGTAGCTGTCCTCTACTTGATGGCTCAGTATTGCATTTCTGTTATCAATGGGTGCTTCGCTGTTTGACAGTGCAGAGGAATAGAGCACTGGAGAGTTGAGAACCAACAATTAAATGCTTCTACTTACAAGTGACATAGCTCATATGGCCACATCTAACTTCAAGAGAGGAGAATAGTATAATTCTCCTCTGTGTGCAGAAGGAAAAACACCAGCAATATTAGTGAGCAAATCATTTACCTCCTCTGAGACTCAATCTCCTTACATGTGGAAGGAAGATAATGATAATAAAGCCCATCTCATCACTACAACCTTAGTAGTAGAACTTACAAAGTCCTTTATGATCTGACCTGACTTAATTCTCCAGTTTCATCATTTATCTTTCCATGCTCATATTTAACTTTCAATTTAATGAGCTCTTTGCATTTCCCAAAAACTCTTGCCCTATCTCCCCTTTTTGGCCTCTGAATGTTAATACAAACCACTCCTTCTGCCTAGAATGTTCTCTCCTTGTGCACACCCATTTTTTTGTCTAACTCCTCTCAACCCCAATGTCACTTTTTCCAGGATACCTTCTCTGCCTCTTTCCAACTCCGTGAGAAAAGGGATCAAATATATCTTGTTTCCACAAATTGTCAGCTTCTAAAAGAAAATCTGAAACATGGTAGGATATGTTTGAAGTTGGGTTTAAGATATGCAGGGTATAGAATAAATATTACCCAAGTTTATCAAGAGTCACATAACATAAGTATTTGACACAGTTTCTTTGGAGTATAGGAGCATAAAGATATAGTGAACAAGGAAACTGTGGACAGCTTGGGGTGCTAAGCTGAGGTGTTTTTTACTTAACCAGGTAAACAGAGGTAGTAGTCATGGAGAGTTTTTGCACTAAGGAGTGACATGATATGTAATACATGTACAGCTGTGTATATATATTTGAAACATAGGAACCAATAAATAGGATGATTAGAAAGCACCCACGATTTTACCCTTTGGGAAACAAAAGATGGGCTGCCTAACCAACTGTATTACTCAGGATTCTCCAGAGAAACAGAATCAACTGTGTGTGTGTGTGTGTGTGTGTGTGTAGGGAGAGAAAGAGAGCGATTATAAGGAATTGGCTTAAGTGATTCCAGAAGTTTGGTTTAAGTCCAAAATCTACAGGGTAAACTAGAAAGCTGGAGATCCAGAAAGAGTTGATGTTGTAGCTCTAGTATAAAGGCAGCTGAAGGCAAACTTTCTTCTTTCTCAGGGGAGCCAAACCTTTGTTTTCATAAGGCCTTCAACTGATCAGATGAGGCCCACCCACATTATGGAGAGTAATCTGCTTTACTCAAAGTCCACCAATTTAAATGCTAACCTCATCCAAAAACACCTTCATAGAAACATCCAGAATGCTTGACCAAGTATCTTGGCATTGTGACCCAATCAAGCTGATGTAGAAACTTATCCATTACCCACATAGAGCCAATGTGTATTTGGTAACTCATATATTTGAGAACTCATTATAGGGACTAACTAATCTGCTCATGTTCAGAAAACCATGCTGCCTATTAGAAATCTAATATTTCCCTGGCAGAGTCCAATTAACATTTTTAAAGTAGAAATGCTATCCATAACCTCCCTATGAAAACCCTTTTGCTAATTTTTTGCTTGATATATTAATTAATTCTTCAATAAGAGAATCTCTACCAACCTCTGCCATTTCAGAAGTAATTTTCCTTTCTATATGTCAGAGTCTTTTTGAGTTTTTTAGTATTAATTTCTTTTAGTGTGTGTGTGTGGTGGGACTCTGGAGAGTGGCAGGGTTGGAGAGCAGGGAGGGAAATGTGCTTGGGGAATGACATATATGAGTCTACAATTATATTTGTAAATATAATTATTCTATATATTAAAACTTGGTGATGAGTGCATTAAATTTGCTATTTTATTCTTTTTTACCTTTGGAATGTTTTATGTTTTGAGTTTTTCGTACTTTTTTGAAATCTGAGGCTCAGTAAATTTAGGTCATATTTTCAAAATCACGCAGAATTCAAACCCAAGACTGGGTGATGCCAAAGTCCTTGCTGTTATCATTCTGCCTCAGAGTACTCCATTATTAATGCCCTCTGTACAGTTATAGGAATTCTCATCATTGATTATTTTAGTCAAGTATAGATAACCCCTCTTTCTTCTCCTTGACCTCAATATAGTCTTCACAGAACACTAGTAACCATCTAAGTCTCCACAGCACTACAAACACAGCCTTGGGAAAACACCATCAAGAGTATTAAAAGTTAGAATTATTTATAACAGCCAAGATATGGAAGCAACCTAAGAGTCCATCAACAGATGAATGGTTAAAGAAGTGGTATATCCATACAATAGAATACTACTCAGCCATAAAAAAGGAAAGAAATTTTGGCACTTGCAGCAACACTGATGGATTTGAAAAGGATTATGCTTAGTAAAATGTCAGAGAAAGATAAATACTGTATGTTATCACTTATATGTGGAATTTTAACATATAAAAAACCAGGTAATATAATTTAAAAATAAATGGACTCACAGATATAGAGCACAAACTGCTGATTGCCAGTGAGAAGAGGGAAGCAGGAAGAGGCAAGATAGGAATAGGGGATTAAGAGGCATAGACTACTATGTGTGAAATAAGTAAGCTACAAAAATATATTGTTTGGCACAGGGAATAGAGCCAATATTTTATAACTTTGGAGTATAATCTATAAAAATTTTTAATCACTATGTTGTACATCTGAAAATAATGTAACATTGCAAATCAACTATACCTCAATAAATACATTTTTAAATGATTTCTAAAGATAACCTTTGTATCTGCCCACACAGATGGTGATGCAGAATACAATATAAGGGTTTCCAGAAGAAGGCCTATGCCACACGGTGAGGAAGACACAGAGCATTCTAAGAAGTAAGGGGAAATGAGGTCTATTGCACTTGTTAGGTCAGGTAACAGTGGAAACATTTGACCATTTGATCACATTAGTACAACATGCCCTGACTATGAAGAATCCTTAAATCTTTGGTTTGGGATCCAATGACATTTCTTCTTCCTCTCCATTCTGGATCCTATTTTCCAAAAAAACAACTGGCAAGGGAGCAGTTAATTGTTTTACAACTACCTAGGCTCTCTGTTCTAAGCTGTTTATACACATTATCTCATTTTTTAAAAACCCTGTGTGGTAAGTATTAAAACAATGTCCAGCATTTATCATGAGCTCATCTGAGCATACTTTCATATGCATAATTTATTCCTGCAAATAGTACTGCAAAGTACAAAATGCTGTAAGTGCAACAATTCTCTTCTTATAGACAAAGAACTTTAGGTTCAGAGAAGTGAGATGATTTGCTCAGCTTCACACAGTAAATGGCAGAACTGGACTATGTGACATCTAAGCCTAGGCTCCTTGTAACTGTACCATGCTAGTTCCCCATTTACAGATGAGGAGAGATGGGGTGAGAGGGAGAGAGAAAGAGAGAGAGAAACATCACAGACCCAATTCTGTTAATTCTTCTCTCTAGAAGAGACAATGCACTCTCTAGAAGAGACAGAGATGCTATGTACTAACGCAGGAAAACAAACCCATCTTCTATTGAAGTGATTCACAGATCATTTTTATCAATCCTATTCTAAGTGACCACGAGGATTAGAGGGATTATAGGAGGAATGAGTGGGCCTAAGAAGGAGAACTAGCCATGAGAAGCTGCCAATTAACAACAGATGCATCAAATGAGATTGTGTATGTGTGTGTATGTGAGAGAGAGAGAGAGAATGAGATGGGAAAATCAAGACAAAATCAGCAGCAGATGCTGAAGTCATGCTCTCCCTTTGTGGGAAGGGAAGTTGAAATAGGACATGCAGCTATAAGGCAAAAGCAAAAACATCCCAAGGAGACTGTTATTGTGAGCACTTATTATCCTATGGAAATGACCTTCGATCAGGATGCATAATCACCATATTGCATCCAATTACAAGTTGAAGATGAAACATGATTGCTAGTGTCATGTTTATACCTAATCAGAAGTCGGGAGACGATTATGGTAATGATGTGGGGTGGAGGAGGGAGCTCATATCAGGAGAAGAGGGCAAACCTCGCTCAAGGACTCATGTCTACTCTACAGGAGACCAGAGTGGTGAACTGGGATTCTAAAGTCATGCCAATTAAAGAATACAAAAGGATCTCAGATGGCAGCATGGAATGGCCAGGGGTGCCATGGGAGGTAGGGAAAGAAGAGAACCCACTTGCCCATGGTTTCCAAAGTCTGACTTCTGGACCCTGGCATCTCAACCACCTGTGGTGCTTCTGATTCCTGGGCCCCATTCCAATCCTTCTGAGCCTCAACCTCTAAGGATGGAGGCCCAAGAGACTGAATTTGGACAGGATGTGCAAGTGCCAATTCTTCTCATGTGCCCACTAAAAAAATGATGGATCAAAGAGCAATGAGATGTTGCATAGCTCAGCTAATACAAAATATGGACCCCTAGGTCCCATCACTTGATATATTTTTAAAACATATATATTGTTACCAATAGTTATAGTGATATTATAAGTTATGGGTGACAAAACGCAGAAGTGTTTTGCAGACGTCTCTTGAGTTTTGCAAATTCCAGCAAGGGCAAGTTCCCTGGTGGCTTCCCTGGCACCTTCCCTGGTGGCTCAGATGGTAAAGAGTCTGCCTGCAATACAGGGGACCTGGTTTCAATCCCTGGGTGGGGAAGATCCCCTGGAGGGGGGCATGGCAATCCACTCCAGTATTCTTGCCTGGAGAATCCCATGGATAGAAGAGCGTGGTGGGCTACAGTCTATGGGGTCACAAAGAGTCGGACACAACTGATTAACTTTCACTTTCTCACTTAACTTAGTTTAAAATCTTAATTATGAAAACCTCAGATACAAAGAAAACAGACACATGAGTATATATTACTTATTCATCTGTCTTCACAATTTTTTGTCCTTTTCAAAACACCTTTAATCTGATCAAATGACATGAATCATCCCCCAAAGCACACACACATCCAATTCATTGCATATTTGCTTTAAATGACTGTTACTGCTTTTATTAGACTATAACCTACTTAGTGCGTACTGTGTGTTAGGCACTGTGTCAACGACTCCAAATGCATGACCTCACTGAACACTCTCAACAGTTCTCAGAAGTCCCATGATCATCTCCATCTTACACAGGAGACACTTAGGGTTCAGAGGAATAATTCAACCAAGGTCACACAGCCAGTCAGTGGGGGAGCCACGATAGTAACAAGCTCCTGTATGCCTTGCCCTGCAAGAAAGAAGGAAAGCAGTATTACAAATGATGCAAAACAACAAAAACTCTCCAAGCCCTTTAGGTTTGGCTTTGGAAGGCAGTTAATGGTTTTTGGCAGCAGAACAGCCTCCCTAATTAAGTTTGTTTAGGTCGGCATTAAAACGACTCTGCTGGTGCTGAACTCATGTCTGCTGGGGCCACTACAGAAGAAGACCTGACCTTGTTTTAAAAGAACCAATGAATACTCCAAACTTAACAGGATCTCAAAGAGTAAAAAAGTTATATGAGATCAGAGCAAGGCTGGGAGTCTGAGCAGTCTGCAGAGTGGTTTGGTGTTCACATCTTGAATAGAAGTACTTGCTTTCATACTGAAAGCTCCTACTTCTAGCCAATTTATCGCTTTCATCTTCATGCTCCGCACAGATTTACTCTTTATAGTCATATCCATGTCATCTAATGACAAGATGTGATAACTAATCTGAGCTTGTGCCTGACCCCTAATATTCCCACACTGAAACTCTATTAGATTCCACATTGACAGCTCCTTCTGGCTCCAATCTACCAGCTTATCACTGAGCCAAAGAGTACAAGGTCCCTCAAGAGCAAAGCAATTTATTTAAATAACACAGTTAAGTAGATGGGAAAGTGTGTTGCATTCAGTAAGTCAACATTCTCCTTCGAAAAGCAAAAAGTCCAGTGTAGCCGCTCCTGATGCAGTAATATAACTGTCACACATCCCTCTGCCCCCACTTCAGTCCTTCCATTGGGTCGTTTCCCCATTCATCTCAATGGAACCAGCTAAACTGGTTTCTGAAAGATGAATTTTCAAGAGGGTGGTAGCCTTTCTATCGGAGAAGGCAATGGCCCCCCTCTCCAGTCCTTTTGCCTAGAAAATCCCATGGACGGAGGAGCCTGGTAGGCTGCAGTCACTAGAGTCAGACACAACTTCACTTTCACTTTCACTTTTCACTTTCATGCATTGGAGAAGGAAATGGCAACCCACTCCAGTGTTCTTGCCTGGAGAATCCCAGGGACGGGGAAGCCTGGTGGGCTGCCGTCTATGGGGTCTCACAGAGACGGACATGACTGAAGCGACTTAGCAGTAGCAGCAGCAGCCTTTCTATGGGGAAAACCCAGACTTTGGCTTACTGAGCTCAACACCCAAGGACCTCACTTAAGAATCCCCAGGATGGCCAGAGGCTGAGAACGGACACATCCTGTGTCCACCAGGTGGTGCAGCAGAGCAAACAGCGTGAGCTTCCCACAGTGTAAAGAACAGCCTGTCTCTCATATAGGGTTGTCATTACCATCTTTCTAAATTCCATATATATACGTTAGTATACTGTATTGGTGTTTTTCTTTCTGGCTTACTTCACTCTGTAAAATAGGCTCCAGTTTCATCCACCTCATTAGAACTGATTCAAATGTATTCTTTTTAATGGCTGAGTAATAGTCCATTGTGTATCTGTACCACAGCTTTCTTATCCATTCATCTGCTGATGGACATCTAGGTTGCTTCCATGTCCTGGCTATTATAAACAGTGCTACAATGAACATTGGGGTACACGTGTCTCTTTCAATTCTGGTTTCCTCGGTGTGTATGCCCAGCAGTGGGATTGCTGGGTCGTATGGCAGTTCTATTTCCAGTTTTTTAGGAATCTCCACAGTGTTCTCCATAGTGGCTATACTAGTTTGCATTCCTACCAACAGTGTAAGAGGGTTCCCTTTTCTCCACATCCTTTCCAGCATTTATTGTTTGTATAATATCATATAAGAAATGAATCGCCAGTCCAGGTTCAAAGCAGGATACAGAAAGCTTGGGGCTGGTGCACTGGGATGACCCAGAGGGATGGTATGGGGAGGGAGGTGGGAGGGGCGTTCAGGATGCAGATCACGTGTACACCTGTGGTGGATGCATGTTGATGTATGGCAAAACCAATACAATATTGTAAAGTAAAAAATAATAATAAAAAAAAATTTTTTTTAAAAGAACAGCCTGGACTCCTTCCTCTTCAGAAAGATTAAAAGGATCTTGCTTACCAGGTAATGAGTAAGATCTTTCCCCTTAGAGAGAAAGTGAGAGAATCTACTGTTTCTAAGGTCATGTTTACATCTTCCCCTTGCAGTGGTTGGGGGCGCCTCGACTGTAAGATTGCAATAACGTGTGAACGTGGAAATGCAAAGTCTACTCAAGCAGACTTTGAACTGCCATCCATTCCTTTCAAGTGATGGCGGTTTAATTGGCTGTGTGATGAGGCTGCCTAGGCACCCAGTGTAGCCTGCTCTCAGGGGAAAGTGATTTATATTGTCTTTGAAGCCCACCAGAAATGGTGTCAACGCACCACAAGAAGGGCTGAGCCGACCGCTGCTGCCAGGTTGTCTCTGACTGAAGCTGAAGAGAATCAGTCAGGCCATAAATCTTTTGAAAGAAGCCTGGGTGATGGACAGGCTTTGAGAAATGTGTTCTGAGGATTCTGCCATGAGAGTAGGCTCTGTATGCAGGCCTGAACAAACTTCTGTTACTCTTTCCTTTTCTCATGGCTCATTCTCTTCCTCAAAATATTTCCTTTCAAGCCCTCTTCCTTTCGTCCCACATCTGAAAAAGAAAATGCTCCTTTCCAAGGAAAACTCTTCCACCAATTCCCATCACAGCCCTCCTCCTCTATGAATTCTTTGTATGAGTTAGCCAATCTTTCCCACATTTCCAGAGTTTCCCTCTCCACAGGCCCCTTCCTCTCTGGCTTCAAAGATGCTGCCTCCATAATCCACCCTTCAGGCCCCTGGGCCCTCTAGTTGCCGAGGCTCATTCATCTCCCCTCCATTGCTACACTCATCCTTGTGTATCTTTGAGATCCACCTTTTGCTCCCACCATTTTACCAAAAGTATTATGTAGGGAGGTATTGAATGCATCGAAATCAACAATATAGTGGACATTTTCTTCATGCTTATTCACTTGACCTTTCTCCAATTGTTGTTTAAAAGAATTGGCCACCCACTGACATATATACACTGCCATGTGTAAAATAGATAGCTAGTGGGAAGCAGCTTTATAGCACAGGGAGCTCAGCTTGGGGCTGATGACTTAGAGGGGTGGAAAGGGGGAATGGGAGAAGGGCTCAAGAGGGAGGGAATATATGTATACATATAGCTAATTCATGTTGTCAAACAGCAGAAACTAACACAACATTGTAAAGCAGTTATCCTTAAATTAAAAAATAAATTTTAAAAAAGAGAGTGGAGGAGACAAAAATAAATGGCTACCAATTTAATCATCAGAGCTATTTAAGGAAATAAATCTATGTCATTATTCTGGTGCATCTCAGTCTTCAGTGTCTCCATAATGCCTACTGAATAAAAAACAAATTCCTTAGTCTGGCATTTCAGCCCATAATCTTCTTTCCCATTCCTCACTCCCCACTCCTCCCTGGCATATATCTTTTACTCTAGCCTAAACCACTTCCTGTTTCCAGGACACATTGTGACCATCCTATTTTATTTTGGTAAGAACACTTAACATGAGATCTACCCTCTTAACAACTTTTAAGTGTATATACAGTGTTTTTGGAGGAGGGCATGGCAACCCACTCCAATATCCTGGAGAATCCTATGGACAGAGGAGCCTGGCAGGCTACACTCTGTAGGGTCACAATAGTTGTATTCATGACTGAAGTGACTTAGCACACACCGTACATAGCGTTTTTGACTCTAGGTGCAATCTTGTACAGATCTCCAGGACTTATTTATCTTCCATAAAAATGTTTGTACCCTTTAACCATCATCTTTCCATTCCCCTTCCCCCCAGCCCTGACAACCACCCTTCCATTCTTTGATTCTCTGACTGACTGCTTTAGACACCTCATCATGCAGTATTTGTCTTCTATGACTGGCTTATTACACTTAGCGTAATGTCTTTAAGGTTCATCCATGTTGTCACATTGTGAAATTTTCTTTTCAAAGAATGAATAGTATTTCATTCATGTATGTATCACATTTTCTTCATCTGTTGATAGACATTTAAGTTGTTTCAATTTCTTGGCTATGGTAACTAATGCTGCAATGAACATGTGGGTGCAAATATCTGTTTGAGATCTTGATTTCCATTCTTTTAGATCAACACACAGAGGTGAGCTTGCTGGATCATATGGCAGTTCTATTTTTAACTTTCTGAGGAATCTCCATACTGTTTTCCACAATGGCTGTCCCATTTCGCATTCCCACCAACAGGGTACGAGTGGCCCGTTTTCTCCACATTCTCACCAACACTGGTTGTGCCTTTTGGTGTTTTTTGTTTTTTTGTTTTTTTCTATAATAGTCATCCTGACACTGACAATTTTTGACTGCACAACATTGCTCATACAATCCTCTCCATTTATAATGCCCTTTTCTCATATTTTGTCTCTCTAACCACAATTTAATAAATGTTTCTTGAGCGCCTGTTTTGTGCCAGAGCTGGATCAGACATCACTTCCTTTGTGAAGTTTTATCTGGTCCTACAGACAGTGAATCCCCACAGAATTTTGTTTTCCTTTTCTGTGTTTTCCTTGTGGAAATTCACACTCTACAAAGACCTGAAAGATTGTTTTAACCCACAGTTAACTCATATGCTCTATAAGGATGGAGACCATGTCTTTGTAATCCTGCAGTATCTCAGCACAATACATCTTCAGAATACACTTTCAATAATTTTCTGTCACATAAATTCAGACCATGCAATTAATAACGATTCCCACTCACAATTCCAATAATTTCTCTGAGACATTAATCCTACTGAATCCTTGCTCTCCCCAGATTCAGCAAGACAAATGTGCTCCTATTCACCCCTCTACGGGGTAAGAATAGTGAGGCATTAGAAACGCTATATACTAGCAATACTAAACAGGACATATGTTGAGTGATACCTTAAAAGGGCATGTTATTTAAAAAAAAAAAAAAGTACCAACACCAAAGCTGCAGAGATGATCAGATGCCAGCAATGCCATATGCCAAACACTGAAGGCAAAGGTGCAAGTGCAACATGGTTTAGGGGATGAGGAAAGCATGTAGATCTTCTGAAAATGTACCTAGAATCCCCTATGTAGAAGCCCGGCACTAACATCATCCTCACAAATATACTGAAGATCTAGAAAAATCCTTAGATCTGAGGCCCTTGTATTTGGGGCAGCAGTAATCTACCTGAAAAATAAAAACCTGCCAGTAAGTGGCTGTTTAGCAGGAGATGAAAAGGCTGAAACATCAGAAACACCTTTGTTTCATGGAAATAACACTAATTTAATGAAAAGGGGAAGCAGGATTTAGAGAAGAAAAAAAAAATTGCTCCACCAAAACATAGATAACAAACAGCTCCTTTTCCCTAGAGTTGAAAGGGAGCGAAATGAGTAGCCAGGGTACATCAAGGGCAAAGGAGCATGTTTGGGGTTTGTTACTGTTATTATTTAAAGGTGATAGCTGACCCTGTGCCTCTCATTTCTGGAATGGGAACAATGTTTCTGGGAAACATCATGGAGTGGTAGCAAGCTCACAGGCTTTGGGGCAGATCAATCTCAGTTCAAATTCTAGCCTTGTGCTTATTAACTGTACCTTGGACAAGCTATTTAAGTCCTGTGAGTCTCAGTCTTCTCAATTGTAAAACAGGGGTCATCATACCTAATTAGCAGGGTGGTGTGGCTCAGAGGGTAAAGCGTCTGCCTGCAATGTGGGAGACCTGGGTTCAATCCCTGGGTCGGGAAGATTCTCCTGGAGAAGGAAATGGCAACCTACTCCAGTATTCTTGCCTGGAGAATCCTATGGACAGAGGAGCCTGGTGGGCTACAGTCCACGGAGTCACAAAGAGTCAGACACGACTGAGCGACTTCACTTCACTTCACTCACTTTGAAGGCAAAGGATAATAAAACAGCATTTACTAGGAGGCAGGCACTATAAGCTTACTTCACATTCATTATTATCTCACCCGTGTTATCACACAACCCTCTCAACTAAGTGCTACTAGCTCCCCCAATTTGCAGATGAGGAAAGTGGGGCTCTGAATGGTTAACTGATTTATCCAAGATCATACCGCTAATGGATGACACAGCTAGGACTGAAACTCAAATCAGGATGTTATCTTACTCACTACAACAGTCAGCCTTGCTAGAAACCATCTCCAAAAGTTGGCACACCCATCCCCAGGGATGGGAATTGGGGCAGTTCTCAGCCTATCCTTTGCTTCCAGACCATTGTTCCTCTGCCATATCTCTCAAGAAAACTATTCTATTCCCAGCTGTTTTGATGAATCTAGCAAGAATTTTGGTTAGTAGACCCTGAACTTTGCTTTTTCAAGGCCACTGGTTGTGTCTTATCCTAGTAACTCTATAGTAGTAGTAGTAGTAGTGACAATAACAGTAATAATAGCTCACTTTTATTGATGGCTTGCTATGCACCAGGCATTGCACTAAACACTTCATATGCATGAGCTTATTTCATCTTTATAATGACTCTGTGCTGTGGGTACTATTATTCAATAAGATAATGAATGTTAAGTCCCTGGCACAGAGTAAGCTCAATAACTGCTGGTTCTTACTCTGAATATTACTTCTCAGAATGCAAAGCACTCACAGAAGGGATGGGCAATCTTGTTTATATTAAGAGTAACTGTCCCAATGCATGCATGCATGCTCAGTCCCTTCAGTCGTGTCCAACTCTGTGTGACCTCATGGACTGTAGCCCACGAGGCTCCTCTGTTGATGGTGATTCTCCAGGCAAGAATATTGGAGTGGATTGCCATTCCCTTCTCCATGGGATCTTCCTGACCCAGGGATAGAACTGGCATCTCTTATGTCTCAGCATTGCAGGTGGATTCTTTACTACTGAGCCACCAAGGAAGCCCCACTAAATAGGTGAGGTTTTATGGGAAAGAAATAAAAGAAATCCAATTGACTTGCTTTTACAATAAAAGGTAAAACTCTGTTCAACAAATAAAAGTGAATAAACAAAACTTTGCTAGCATTTTGTGTCAGCACAAATGATAGAAGAACTAAGGGAAAGTAGACTCAAGGAAATAGGAACTTTCAAGAAGAGGGTTCTACAGATGCAGAGCCCTGTAGAGCCCTATCCATCCTTTCCTTCAGCAAAATTTCTTTGAGCTCATAGCCTCTCCGAAGCCCATCCTTGGCACTCTTACCTTGGGAAGAAGAGGGAGAAAGAACAAAATCAAGCCAGAGAGAGGAGAGAAACTGAGAAGAAAGAGAAACAAATGAAAAGAATAGCCACCATGCTCTGCCTGACCATTTCTCAGCTGCTGTTTTCAGAAGCCTTTACCACTATACCCTTTCCAGCTTTGCCACCTTCCCGTCATCTCCAGTTAGCACTCAGCAAGCCAGACATATGAAGATCAGCTACTTGCTTCACTAACTTCCTCTCAAACTTAATCTCAATCAGTTCAAAGGTGGTATAGACGCCATCCCTTCTCCCATTGCTCTCATCCCCCCAACTCCTCCTCCTGGAGATTAGGTGTCTGCACAAAGCATCTCTCCCTCTCAAAGGCTATCTCACGGCCCTGAGGCCGGCCTTTCAACTCCCCCGAGGTCTCTTTTGAATTCATGCAACATTCATGTTGAACTCGACTTGAAGAAGTTGTCTGTATGTGTGTATGGGTCAGTGTAGGAGGAGAAAGGTAAGAACTCAGAAAATTACTTCAGGTTGTGTTAAAAAATAAAGCCCAGGGTCACACCCACGTGATGGGTCAGTGGTTTCTTATATTTGCACTATGGTGTAAACACAGTTTCTCTTTGTTCTTAACTCTTCTCTGTGACAGCAGAAATAGAATTATTTTTCCCAGACAATCTCTATTTTCAATTCAAGTCTTTGATGCACTAACCTACCTTACTTCTCTCTGAGAAAGTGATAACTATCATACATGATAAGCCTTCCAGAGATTCTAAGCACTAGGATTCAAGAGCACTGATAGAGCATGGAAACAAGTGGATATTTCTAATCAGTATGTGAACAAAGCATATTAGTCATCAGAATACCAAGGTCATGAACTGCTACATGAAAAACCTGCCGTCATACATTGTGCCTGTGGAATATTCACAATAAATGGTGAAACTTTTCTTAAAATGAAATTTCTTTTTCAGTCAAAAGGAACATCTGTTGGACAAGTAATTTTCTGGAAGGAATGGAATTTTACACCTGTCACAGAGACCATTCCCTGTTAGGCTTTTTAAATTAGAAAAGGTTAATTAGTTCATGTCTGGTTATAATGACTTCATTGAGGCTTCTTGTGAAATCTGATTAGAAGGCAAATATCTGATGGTTGGCATGACAGAGACCACCTCTGTGTCTTCTGCAGCTGGGTCAGTATGCCTAAACTGAAAGAAGAGCACATGTGGTGTTTGGCAAAGAAGAGTAGTGAGTTAACAGTAAATGATTTAGAGAGCTGGCTGGTATTAATCAAACATACATTACTGAGGCTTCTTCTTTACATCTAAGGAGTTTAAAGGCTGAAAATCTTAAAGAATTTTTCAATTTTAGGCATGATACATATTAGTCTTATTCAGACCATATCAGGGTATTTTTTGTTTGTTTTGCAAAACACTCACTCATTTAACAATCGAGGTTAAAAGACCATGAGACTCTAAGTACTGCTTCCATTTCCAAAATTATAGGAATTATGGGACACTGACCAGATGATGTGGCTCCCATGGCCCATCAAATTGCAACCAATGTTGGCATGTTATTCATTTTTCTACCCCCTTGCCAGCTGCTCAGTTGGCTACTACATTCAACTTTGGCCTATGTCTACAACATACACGAATAGGCTTCCCTTCACGGGCTTCATTAATAGCTTTCAGCATCTGCTCAAATTCCAAGCATCAAGTACTAAATCCAGAGACGGACTGGCATACGGCTGCATTGTTCTACTTGTAGAAAATGAAAACACAGGAATGCACTCTCAACTAGTGAACTTTAAGAACCACTGCTGGCTTAAAATAAAAAACTTAAAGGGTCCTTCTTATTTGCATGTGTGTGTTTGTGTGCGCATACACATATGTATACACACATTTGTTTCTAAGTGCATAGAAAAAGATCTGAAATTATTCACACCAAATGTACATTAATATGTTAATGGTTACCCACTAAGACTGGAAAAAAGGTGACAATTGAGGAGCTTTCACTCTTTATATCATACTAACTTCCATTTTGTTTTCCCATCATCATCGAAGGATCTGGGGATATAAATAAACCATAATTATAGGTCTCGGTTTGATTGGAGAAAATTGAGAAGGGAAGCATAAACTTTCTGTACATTTTGTAAAATATAACCATCACAAGGTCAAAGACCTTGTCTGATTTGTTCACCACCACATCCCCAACAGCTATCACTTTTGCCTGGCCTATAATAGGTATTCAATGAATATTTGTTGAATGACTAGATGAATAAATGTTTGAATCAAAAGACACAGGGAGCCCTTCAGAGATCTATATGGTGAAAGAGCAGGGGATATGCCATGTAGATGGTAAAAGAAGAAAAGATGAACATGGTTTAAAAGGGAAAAAAATTGAACTGGGGAGTTAAGAGAGCTGGATCTAATTGACAATTAGATCTAATTGACTTTGGACCGGTCTTTTCCTCTCTCTAGGACTCAAAGTCCTCATTTGTAAAGCAAGAGGATTAGGGTCAATTTATAGTATTCAAATTGTTTATAACAATGGGCCCACATTATTTAAAAGAAATCCAAGAAGATGTAAAATAATTACAAATGTAATAATTCATACAGTTGTCTGAGATGATATACACCTAGTGTTAATGATGGTTACTTATGGAGAATTTTTTGCTTCACTTTCCTCAATTACTTGAACATTTTATAATAATCATGTATAGTTTATATAAAAACAAGCATCACTGTGCTATTTTAAAGTGATGAGCAGCCTATGAAAACAAAATAAATAAATAAATAAATGAAGCATTGCAATTAGCCAACAGGATAAAAAGGGAGACCCCGATGGTTACAATCCCTCATGGTAAGAACAAGCCTCCTCCAGACTTGGCACCTGTCTGGAAAAGATCAAAGGGCCCAGTGTTCTACATGCTCCTGGTGAGACCACCACTCCACCTCCCCCTATCCTCTCCATTATCAACCACTATGCACTACATAAGACCATTCTCAAGAAGAGGCTACATTTAATAACTGCCCATTTGTTCCCAGACAAGAGCTCAGAGGGACTCATCATGCTCTAAATGCCTATTCACACCAATCATCACAAAAAGTTCCAACCACCTAGATCATCCATTATTACTCACATTCTTTTTAAAATATTTTAAAATTTCCTTTATTGAAGTATAGTTGATTTACAAGATTGTGATAGTTTCTGCTGTACAGCAAAGTGTGTGTATATATAATATAATGTAATATGAAAAAGAATGTGGGTGTATATGTGTATATATATATATATATATATATATATATATATATATTCTTCTCTGTTATGGCTTAGCACACAATATTGAATGTAGTGCCCTGTGTTATACAATAGGACCTTGTGGTTTATCCATCCTATATATAATACTTTGCATCTGCTAATCCCAACTCCCAATCCATCCCTCCCCCACCCCCTTCCCCCTTGGCAACCACAAGTCTGTTCACTATACCTGATAGCTAACATTCTTTCTCACATGGAAATGAATCCCTACACTTCCTAATCTGGCTCCATCTACCACCCCTCCCCACATTCCCAAACCCTTTTCTCCTGCTCTTTGCAAAATCCCCAAAACCTTCAACTTCTCCAAAACCTCACTTGAACTTTTTGCTGTATCAAAAACTTGGCTCCCCTCTGTGGATCTTGCTTCCTGTAAAGGCTTCTCAAGTGGTGGCCATTTTTTCTCATGTCCAACAGACTACTGAACACAGAGGTGGGGTATGTATCCTTGCTCTACCTTGGAACTTTCTGTCTGTGGGTTCCCCCCTAAACCCCCTGGCATAGCTCCTTTCAAGCACTTTGCTATCAGACTATATCGCCTACCACACCTCCTTATTGCAGTTATCTGCCAGAAAATTTGGAAAACTCAGCAGTGGCCTCAGGACTGGAAAAGGTTAGTTTTCACTCCAATCCCAAAGAAAGGCAATGCCAAAGAATGCTCAAACTACCGCACAATTGCATTCATCTCACATGCTAGCAAAGGAATGCTCAAAATTCTCCAAGTCAGGCTTCACCCGCAAACTTCCAGATGATTAAGCTGGTTTTAGAAAAGGCAGAGGAACCAGAGATCAAATTGCCAACATCTGCTGGATCATCGAAAAAGTGAGAGAGTTCCAGAAAAACATCTACTTCTGCTTTATTGACTATGCCAGAGCCTTTGACTGTGTGGATCACAATAAACTGTGGAACATTCTTAAAGAGATGGGAATCCCAGACCACCTGACCTGCCTCCTGAGAAACCTATATGAAGGTCAGGAAGCAGCAGTTAGAACTGGACATGGAACAACAGACTGGTTCCAAATCGGGAAAGGAATACATCAAGGATGTATATTGTCACCCTGCTTATTTAACTTATATGCAGAGTACATCATGTGAAATGCCGGGCTGGAAGAAGCAGAAGCTGGAATCAAGATTGCTGGGAGAAATATCAATAACCTCAGATATGCAGATGGCAACACCCTTATGGCAGAAAATGAAAAAGAGCTAAAGAGCCTCTTGATGAAAATGAAAGAGGAGAGTGAAAAAGTTGGCTTAAAACTCCACATTCAGAAAACTAAGATCATGGCATCCAGTCCCATCACTTCATGGCAAATAGATGGGGAAGCAATGGAAACAGTGACAGGCTTTATTTTGGGGGGCTCTAAAATCACTGCAGATGGTGACTGCAGCCATGAAATTAAAAGACACTTGCTCCTTGGAAGAAAAACTATGACCAACCCAGACAGCATATTAAAAAGAAGAGACGTTACTTTGTCAACAGAGGTCCATCTAGTCAAAGCTATGGTTTTTCCCATAGTCATGTATGGATGTGAGAGTTGGACTATAAAGAAAGCTGAGTGCTGAAAAACTGATGCTTTTGAACCGTGGTGTTGGAGAAGACTCTTGAGAGTCTTGGACTCTCCTTGGACTGCAAGGAGATCCAACCAGTCCATCCAAGATGAGATCAGTCCTGAATATTCATTGGAAAGACTGATGCTGAAGCTGAAACACCTGATGTGAAAAGCTGACTCATTTGAAAAGATCCTGATGCTGGGAAAGATTTAAGGCAGGAGGAGAGGGGAACGACAGAGGAAGAGATGGGTGGATGGCATCACCAACTCTATGGACATGAGTATGAGTAAGCTCCGGGAGTTGGTGATGGACAGGGAAGCCTGGTGTGCTGCAGTCCGTGGAGTCACAAAGAGTCAGATACGACTGAGCAACAGAACTGAACTGAACTGACCCTCCTCCCATTCAAGTCGCCTTATTTTTTATTGATTTTAGCTCATGATTCACTGTCTTTCTGACAACCACTCATGTCATCATTCTTGGAGATTTCAATATCTATGTGGAGTCTATATGCATATATTTTCTACATTATAAATAATCCATGTAATACTCTGGCCCCTTACTTGCTTGACTTCTGCTCAAAGATCTTGTCCTCTTGCCAGTCCCAGCCACCGACGTGTGCTAAGTTGCTTCAGTCATATCCAACTCTTTGTAATGCTATGGACTGTAGCCTACCAGGCTCCTCTGTCCACGGGATTTCCCAGGCAAGAATATGGAGTGGGTTGCCATTTCCTTCTCCAGGGGATCTTCCTGACCCAGGGATTGAACCTGCATCTCTTATGTCTCCTATATTGGCAGGTCAGCCAGCCACCCATGCCCACTCTCCTCTTTTAGTTAAGAGATCACTTAACTTAGGTCCGTCAGACTCTAATAAGTCTTATACACTTAACGATAAATTGCATGGCCTTCCCATATAGGTAGTATGCAACACTATGCTTCCCTCCCCTTCTTTTGTTTTATATAAACAACCTGTATGCATCTGTTTGTATAAAGTGGTATAAACAAGTAAGCCAAAAAGCACATATGGAGGGGGGGGCGCTCCTAAGATGGCAGAGGAATAGGACAGGGAGACCACTTTCTCCCCCACAAATTCATTGAAAGAACATTTGAATGCTGAGCAAATTCCACAAAACAACTTCTGAATGCTGGCAGAGGACACAGACACCCAGAAAGACAGCCCATTGTCTTCAAAAGGAGGTAGGAAAAAATATAAAAGATAAAAAGAGAGACAAAAGAGGTAGGGATGGAGATCCGTTCTGGGAATGGAGTCTTAAAAAAGAGAGAATTTCCAAACGCCAGGAAACACTCTCCCCGGCGGGTCTGTGGCAAGTCTTGGGATCTCAGCGGGCAACAGAACCGGGAGGAAAAATAAATAAATAAATAATTAAAACCCACAGATTACCTGCCTAAGGGCAACTCCCAGCGGAGAAGCAGCCCAAACCCTTGCATTCACCACTAGCAAGCAAGGGCTGGACAGGCAGGCATGGGCTGCATTGCTTAGGGTAAGGACCAGGCCTGAATGCCCTGAGGGCAATCTGAGGGAACTAACTTGAGATAGCAACCCAGACTGTGGGATAGCCAGGGAGAGAGAGAGAGAGAACTATCCCATGAAAAGCCCTAACCTAAGACACCACCAGGCCCACTCACAGAACAAAGTACTGAGCAGAGCTAGCTGGCTGCGGACCAGCACATCCCCCACTGGAGACAGGCAGGCAGGGGCAGCCAAAACCAGAAGGGGGCAATCATGGCCCCAGAGAGGCATCCTCTACCAAACTGCAAGCAAGCTTCATTGCTAACCAAGACTTCTTGAGATTCTGGACAGTTGACATCTGCCAGATGTTGCAGCCAGAGATCAGTTCCTCAGAAGAGACACATGGCACACCTGAGAAGGCGCGCCCATTGTATACCCAGAAAACCGAGTGACTGGGATGGGGGAGGCAATAAGATGCAGCCTCCAACTAGGGGTGACTGCGCTCACCAAGTACCTGGTCACCTGAGCTGCTTGGACCTGGAAAGGGCACAAAGCGCAGGCCCAACCGAGTCTGCACCTTTGTGGAGTACCTGAGAACCTGAACCTGAGTGGCTTAGACCTGGGAAGTGCACGCAACCAAGGGCCCACATCAGACAGTTCCCAGCAGAGCAACCTAGAGCCTGAGCAGTGTAGACAGGGAAAGCACACACACTGTGAGCGGGGGCAAACTCAGTGCGGCTGAAACACTGAGAGCACTCCCCACACACACCAGTGATATTTGTTTGCAGTGTTCCTCCCTCCCCACAGCACGAGTGAACAAGTGAGCCTAAAAAAGTGACCACCATCGCCCCCTTGTGTCAGGGTGGAAATTAGACACTGAAGAGACCAGCAAACAGAAAAAGCTAAACAGAGGGAACCACTTTGGGAGTGACAGGTGCAACAGATTAAAACCCTGTGGTTAGCACCCACCACATAGGAAAGGGCCTATAGATCTTGAGAAGTATAAGCCTAATCAAGGAATTACCTGAAAATGAACTGACCCCACACTGTCTGCAACAGCTTCAGAGAAAGCCCTAGATATATTTTTACTATTATAATTTTTTTATTTTTTAAATTAAAAAAAAAATTTTAAGTCATTTATCACTCCTTTAATTTTCATTTTTATAACCTACTATTACCTTGCCAAAAAAAGACCATACTTTTAAAGCAAACTTCATATATTTTATAATTTTTGTGACTTTGTTTTGTTTGTTTAATATTGTGTTTTTGAGAATCTAGCCTCTACTCTAGATTTTTAATCTTTGCTTTTTGGTATTTGTTATCAATGTTGTACCTTAAAGAACCCAGTCTTCAGTACCAAGTTTTACTTGGGAGTGAGATAACTGGCTTGATTGCCCTCTCCCCCTTTTGACTCTCTTTTTTCCCCACCAGGTCACCTCTATCTCCTCCCTCCCCTTCTCTTCTCTACCCAACTCTGTGATTTTTTTTTTTTTTTACACTTGGCAGAGATTTTATTTAACTTCTTAATTAATGAGGGAACCAGTAAGATGCTACATTTCTTACAATGGAGGCTTTAACTTACAGGTTTATATACCCCATCTAACAGAATCTATTCATTTTTGCCACATTCAGAAGTCATTTGCATATTTATAGACTGGAAACATTTGCACTATTATTATTTTTTAGAGGTTTTTTAAAAATTGAATTTATTACAACATTGCTTCTGTTTTATGTTTTTGGGTTTTGGGACACAAAGTATGTGGGATCTTAACTCTCTGACCAGGGATCGAACCTGCACCCCCTGCATTAGAAGGCAAAGTCTTAACCAGTCTTAATCAGGGAAGTTCTTGCATTTTTATTAGTTCTAACTTCTATCCCTGAAGTGTTGGAAAATAGCCTCTTTGTGTGTTCCGGGCTGTGGAGTACACTTAGGGAACTGATTACTGGCTGGATCTGTCTCTCTCCTTTTGATTCCCCCTTTTATCCTCCTGGCCACCTCTGTCTCCTTCCTCCCTCTTCTCTTCTCTGTGTAACTCTGTGAACATCTCTGAGGGGTACAGACCGTGGAAAGCACATAGGGAAGTGATTGGTGGCTAGCTTGCTCTCTCCCCTTTTGATTCCCCCTCTTCTCCTCCTGATCACCTCTATCTCCCTCCTCCCTCTTCTCTTCACCATGTAACTCTGTGAACCTCTCCAGGAGTCCCTCACTGTGGAGAAACTTTTCATCATTAACCTAGATGTTTTATCATTGGTGCTGTATAGATGGAGAAGTCTTGAGGCTACTGTAAGAATAAGACTGAAAACCAGAGGCAGGAGGCTTAAGTCTAAAACCTGAGAACACCAGAGAACTCCTGACTCCAGGGAACATTAATTGATAGGAGCTCATCAAACGCCTCCATACTTACACTGAAACCAAGCACCACCCAAGGGCCAACAAGTTCCAGAGCAAGACATACCACACAGATTCTCTAGCAACACAGGAACATAGCCCTGAGCTTCAACATACAGACTGCCCAAACTCATACCAAACCCACTGACATCTCAAAACTCACTACTGGACACTTTATTGCACTCCAGAGAGAAGAAATCCAGCTCCACCCACCAGAACATGGACACAAGCCTCCCTAACCAGGAAACCTTGACAAGCCCCCCATACAACCCCACCCACAGTGAGGAACCTCCACAATAAAGAGGAACCACAAACTGCCAGGATACGGAAAGGCCACCCCAAACACAGCAATATAAACAAGATCAAAAGGCAGAGAAATACTCAGCAGGTAAAGGAACAGGATAAATGCCCACCAAACCAAACAAAAGAGGAAGAGATAGGGAATCTACCTGATAAAGAATTCTGAATAATGATAGTGAAAATGATCCAAAATCTTGAAAACAAAATGGAGTTACAGATAAATAGCCTGGAGACAAGGATTGAGAAGATGCAAGAAGGTTTAACAAGGACCTAGAAGAAATAAAAATGAGTCAATATATAATGAATAATGCAATAAATGAGATTAAAAAAACACTCTGGAGGGAACCAACAGTAGAATAATGGAGGCCATAAATCTAGCCTTGGTAAATTCAAAAAACTGAAATCATTCCATGCATCTTTTCTGACCACAATGCAGTAAGATTAGATGTCAATCACAGGAGAAAAAGTGTTAAAAATCCCAACATATGGAGGCTGAACAACACGCTGCTGAATAACCAACAAATCACAGAAGAAATCAAAAAATAAATCAAAATATGCATAGAAATGAATGAAAATGAAAACACAACAACCCAAAACCTGTGGGACACTGTAAAAGCAGTGCTAAGGGGAAGGTTCATAGCAATACAGGCATACCTCAAGAAATAAGAAAAAGGTCAAATAAATAACCTAACTCTACACCTAAAACAACTAGAAAAAGAAGAACTGAAGAACCCCAGGGTTAGTAGAAGGAAAGAAATCTTAAAAATGATGGCAGAAATAAATGCAAAAGAAACAAAAGAGACCATAGCAAAAATCAACAAAGCCAAAAGCTGGTTCTTTGAGAAGATAAATAAAATTGACAAACCATTAGCCAGACTCATCAAGAAACAAAGGGAGAAGAATCAAATCAACAAAATTAGAAATGAAAATAGAAAGCTCACAAGAGACAACACAGAAATACAAAGGATCATAAGAGACTACTATCAGCAATTATATGCCAATAAAATGGACAACTTGGAAGAAATGGACAAATTCTTAGAAAAGTACAACTTTCCAAAACTGAACCAGGAAGAAATAGAAAATCTTAACAGACCCATCACAAACACAGAAATTGAAACTGTAGTCAGAAATCTTCCAGCAAACAAAAACCCAGGACCAGACAGCTTCACAGCTGAATTCTACCAAAAATGTAGAGAAGAGCCAACACCTATCCTACTCAAAATCTTCCAGAAAATTGCAGAGGAAGGTAAACTTCCAAACTCATTCTATGAGGCCACCATCACCCTAATACCAAAACCTGAAAAAGATGCCACAGAAAAAGAAAACTACAGGCCAATGTCACTGATGAGCATAGATGCAAATATCCTTAACAAAATTCTAGCAAACAGAATCCAACAACACATTCAAAAGATCATACATCATGACCAAGTGGGGTTTATCCCAGGGATGCAAGGATTCTTCAATATCCACAAATCAATCAATGTAATACACCACATTAACAAATTGAAAGATTAAAAACCATATGATTATCTCAATAGATACAAAGAAAGCCTTCGGCAAAATTCAACATCCATTTATTATAAAAATCCTCCAGAAAGCAGGAATAGAAGGAACATACCTCAACGTAATAAAAGCCATATATGACAAACCCATAGCAAGCATTATCCTGAATGGTGAAAAATTGAAAGAATTTCCTCTTAAGTTAGGAACAAGACAAGGGTGCCCACTCTCACCACTACTATTCAACATAGTTTTGGAAGTTTTAGCCACAGCAGTCAGAGCAGAAAAAGAAATAAAAGGAATCCAGATTGGAAAAGAAGAAGTAAAACTCTCACTGTTTGCAGATGACATGATCCTCTACATAGAAAACCCTAAAGACTCCACCAGAAAATTACTAGAGCTAATCAATGAATATAGTCAAGTTGCTGGATATAAAATTAACACACAGAAATACCTTGCATTCCTATACACTAACAATGAGAAAACAGAAAATTACTAGAGCTAATCACTGAATATAGTAAAGTTGCAGGATATAAAATTAACACATAGAAATCTCTTGCATTCCTATACACTAACAATGAGAAAACAGAAAGAGAAGTTAAGGAAACAATTCCATTCACCATAGCAATGAAAAGAATAAAATACTTAGGAATTTATCTACCTAAAGAAACAAAAGGCCTTAACTGTAAAACACTGGTGAAAGAAATCAAAGAGGACACTAATAGATGGAGAAATATACCATGTTCATGGATTAAAAGAATCAATATGGTGAAAATGAGTATACTACCCAAAGCAACCTATAGATTCAAGGCAATCCCTATCAAGCTACCAACAGTATTTTTCACAGAACTAGAACAAATAACTTCACAATTTCTGTGGAAATACAAAAAAACTCAAATAGCCAAAACAATCTTGAGAAAGAAAAATGGACCTGGAAGAATCAACCTGCCTGACTTCAGGCTCTACTACAAAGCCACAGTCATCAAGACAGTATGATACTGGCACAAAGACAGAAATATAGATCCATGGAACAAAATAGAAAGCCCAAAGATAAATCCACGCACCTATGGACACCTTATCTTTGACAAAGGAAGCAAGAATATACAATGGAGAAAAGACAATCTCTTTAACAAGTGGTTCTGGGAAAACTGGTCAACCACATGTAAACGAATGAAACTAGAACACTTTCTAACACTGTACACAAAAATAAACTCAAAATAGATTAAAGATCTAAATGTAAGACCAGAAACTATAAAACTCCTAGAGGAAAACATAGGCAAAACACTCTCTGACATAAATCACAGCAGGATCCTCTATGACCCACCTCTCAGAGTAGTAGAAATAAAAGCAAAAATAAACAAATGGGACCTAATGAAACTTAAAAGCTTTTGCACAATGAAGGAAACTATAAGCAAGGTGAAAAGACAGCCTTCAGAATGGGAGAAAATAATAGCAAAAGAGGCAACTGACAAAGAACTAATCTCAAAAATACACAAGCAACTCCTGCAGCTCAATTCCAGAAAAATAAATGACCCAATCAAAAAATGGGCCAAAGAACTCAACAGACATTTCTCCAAAGAAGACATACAGATGGCTAACAAACACATGAAAAGATGCTCAACATCACTCATTATCAGAGAAATGCAAACCAAAACCACAATGAGATACCATTTCATGCCAGTCAGAATGGCTGTGATCCAAAAGTCTACAAATAATAAATGCTGGAGAGGGTGTGGAGAAAAGGGAACCCTCTTACACTGTTGGTGGGAATGCAAACTAGTACAGCCACTATGGAGAACAGTGTGGAGATTCCTTGAAAAACTGGAAATAGAACTTCCTTATGACCCAGTAATCCCACTGCTGGGCATACACACTGAGGAAACCAGAATTGAAAGAGACACATGTACCCCAGCATTCATCGCAACACAGTTTATAATAGCCAGGACATGGAAGCAACCTAGATGTCCATCAGCAGGCAAATGGATAAGAAAGCTGTGGTACATATACACAATGGAATATTACTCAGCCATTAAAAAGAATACATTTGAATCAGTTCTAATGAGGTGGATGAGACTGGAGCCTATTATACAGAGTGAAGTAAGCCAGGAAAAAAAAAAAACACCAATGAAGTATATTAACACATATATATGGAATTTAGAAAGATGGTAATAATGACCCTATATGCAAGACAGCAAAAGAGACACAGATGTATAGAACAGTCTTTTGGACTCTGTAGGAGAGGGTGAGGGTGGGATGATTTGAAAGAATGGCATTGAAACATGTATATTATCATATGTGAAATGAATCGCCAGTCCAGGTTTGATGCATGAGACAAGGTGCTCAGGGCTGGTGTACTGGGATGACCCTGAGGGATGGGATGGGGAGAGAGGTGGGAGCGGGGTTCACGATGGGGAACACAAGGACGCCCGTGGTGGATTCATGTCAATGTATGACAAAACCACTACAATATTGTAAAGTAATTAGCCTCCAATTAAAATAAATAAATTTATATTAAAAACAGAGGCACACATGTATAATATCATATATGAAACAAGTCACCAGTCCAGGTTCGATGCACAATACTGGATGCTTGGGGCTGGTGCACTGGGATGATCCAGAGGGATGGTATGGGGAGGGAGGAGGGAGGAGGGAGGAGGGTTCAGGATGGAGAACACATGTATACCTGTGGTGGATTCATTTTGATATATGGCAAAACCAATAAAATAAAATAAAATCTCTGCAAAAAAAAAAAAAAACAGAGACACATATGGGCCACACTTAGCATAAAGCTAGCAGCTGTCCAGTTTCAACCTGGCAGCAATAACAGTCTTGCTAAACCTGGGAGTCAGATTATGTCTCTCATGTTTTCAGAACTCTGCAATGGCTGCACTTTTAATTCAGGGTAAAAGCCCGTAAGTAAAAGGTCTGCAAGTTCCTTTAAAATCTGGCCCCCTTCTACTAATCTGGTCCCTTCCATTACTCTCCCTCTCATACACTCACTTAAGCCACATGGGCCCTACTTTGCTGCCACTCAAACTTCCATACAGGCCTCCATCAGGTCTCTTCACTCAGTGTTCTCTGTTGCATTGAGAGCTCACACCCAGTGCAAGTTCCCAAAAGCTTCCATGGCTTTACGCTGAGGGTGGCTCATATGTGCCTTTTGGTTTACTTGTTTATACCACTTTATACAAACAGATGCATACAAACTGTTTATATAGAAAAAAGAGGGGGAGGGAAGCATAGTGTCACATACTACCTATATGGGAAGGCCATATAATTTATGGTTAAGTGAATAAGACTTATTAGAGTTCGACAGACCTAAGTTAAGTGATCGAATCACTTAAAGGTAAAGAAAGAAAAATGACCAATCTGATTTTAAAAAATCACTCTTCATCCCCTGCCCAGGCTGAAAATAACCATATCAACCACATTACTAAATCATATGATGCATGCAAGGTGCTTGCTACATAGCAAGCATTTAGTAAATATCAGACATTATTATTATTAATCAATGAAATGTAAAAGAAGTTTAAGTACTGAGATTCCAAGAGTAATTATTTTGAGGTATAACCCAGAAGAAGGTAGCCTGGTATTTGAGTGGACAAACTTTCCTTTAGTACAAATTTGGGCTTTAAAACTTCTTAACAAACTTCACATCAAACATTTCTACAGCCCTAGGATTTCACCAAATACAGTCAGGAAATGACGCTGTTTGTTTAGGTCTCTCTCACACTGACACTCTCTGCGTCTCAGTGTTGTATGCCTCACAGCAACAGTGAACTGACACAGTCTTGAGTTTGGCAATGGGCTTGCTTCATGAGGAAAGTTCCCCTAGCAAGTACTGCCACCTCCAAACGCCTCCTCAAATAAACCCAGTTCCTGCTCCCCAAACACTCCAATATCAGGATTTATTTGGCCTTCAAACAAGGAAAAAAAAAATCCTTTGCTTTTCTCTCAAAGCCATCAAACTCACAAAATTTTTAATCTATAAAAACAAAAACTGGTCTCAAAACTCCAAAGAGAGCATGGCAGGACCACTGACAAGGTAGCTGTGACAATCTCACCTCGGTGGAAGTGTGAGAAAACTGTAGTGAGAAACAACAGACCCTCAGAGGGTTCACACTACTACCTAGGGCAAAGAGGCAGAATTAGTCTTAAATAGAAAAGCCATTATCTTGACAGTCATGACAGAGACATCTTCTAATTCTAAAAGTAAAGTAAGCAGACATAAGATAAATGAAATGGATACCAGGATATCATGCTTGTGTTTAAAAATGGATGAAAACATATTTGACTTTCTTTTAAGATTTCAGAAAATGTGACAATATTGTTTTCAGAACTTTGTGTGGTCTTTGGTAGGAGTGCGCCCTCTAGTGACTATAGCAATGACTTGCAAGTGAATAGGCACCTAGTTCACCTCAGTTCAGTTCAGTCGCTCAGTTGTGTCCCACTCTTTGCGACCCCATGAATCGCAGCACGCCAGGCCTCCCTGTCCATCACCAACTCCCGGAGTTCACTCAGACTCACGTCCATCGAGTCAGTGATGCCATCCAGCCATCTCATCCTCTGTCGTCCCCTTCTCCAATTGGATGCTGCCAATCCCCTCCCAGCATCAGTCTTTTCCAATGAGTCAACTCTTCGCATGAGGTGGCCAAAGTACTGGAGTTTCAGCTTTAGCATCATTCCTTCCAAAGAAATCCCAGGGCTGATCTCCTTCTGAATGGACTGGTTGGATCTCCTTGCAGTCCAAGGGACTCTCAAGAGTCTTCTCCAACACCACAGTTCAAAAGCATCAATTCTTCAGCGCTCAGCTTTCTTTACAGTCCAACTCTCACATACATACATGACCACTGGAAAAACCATAGCCTTGACTAGACAGATCTTTGTTGGCAAAGTAATGTCTCTGCTTTTCAATATGCTATCTAGGTTGGTCGTAACTTTCCTTCCAAGAAGTAAGTGTCTTTTAATTTCATGGCTGCAATCACCATCTGCAGTGATTTTGGAGCCCCAAAAAATAAAGTCTGACACTGTTTCCACTGTTTCCCCATCTATTTCCCATGAAGTGTTGGGGCCAGATGCCATGATCTTAGTTTTCTGAATGTTGAGCTTTAAGCCAACTTTTTCACTCTCCTCTTTCACTTTCATCAAGAGGCTTTTTAGTTCCTCTTCACTTTCTGCCATAAGGGTGGTGTCATCTGCGTATCTGAGGTTATTGATATTTCTCCCAGCAATCTTGATTCCAACTTGTGCTTCTTCCAGCCTAGAGTTTCTCATGATGTACTCTGCATATAAGTTAATAAGCAGGGTGACAATATACAGCCTTGACGTACTCCTTTTCCTATTTGGAACCAGTCTGTTGTTCCATGTCCAGTTCTAACTGTTGCTTCCTGACCTGCATATAGGTTTCTCAAGAGCCAGGTCAGGTAGTCTGGTATTCTCATCTCTTTCAGAATTTTCCACAGTTTATTGTGATCCACACAGTCAAAGGCTTTGGCATAGTCAATAAAGCAGAAATAGATGTTTTTCTGGAACTCTCTTGCTTTTTTGATGATCCAGCGGATGTTGGCAATTTGATCTCTGGTTCCTCTGCCTTTTCTAAAACCAGCTTGACCATCTGGAAGTTCACAGTTCACATATTGCTGAAGGTTGGCTTGGAGAATTTTGAGCATTACTTTACTAGCATGTGAGATGAGTGCAATTGTGCGGTAGTTCGAGCATTCTTTGGCATTGCCTTTCTTTGGGATTGGAATGAAAACTGACCTTTTCCAGTCCTGAGGCCACTGCTGAGTTTTCCAAATTTGCTGGCATATTGAGTGCAGCACTTTCACAGCATCATCTTTCAGGATTTGAAATAGCTCAGCTGGAATTCCATCACCTTCACTAGCTTTGTTCGCAGTGATGCTTTCTAAGGCCCACTTGACTTCACATTCCAGGATGCCTGGCTCTAGGTGAGTGATCACACCATCGTGATTATCTTGGTCATGAAGATCTTTTTTGTACAGTTCTTCTGTGTATTCTTGCCATCTCTCTTAATATCTTCCGCTTCTGTTAGGTCCATACAATTTCTGTCCTTTATTGTGCCTATCTTTGCATGAAATGTTCCCTTGGTATCTCTAATTTTCTTGAAGAGATCTCTAGTCTTTCCCATTCTGTTTTTTTCCTCTATTTCTTTGCATTGATCACTGAGGAAGGCTTTCTTATCTCTCCTTGCTATTCTTTGGAACTCTGCATTCAGATGCTTATATCTTTCCTTTTCTCCTTTGCTTTTTGCTTCTCTTTTTTTCACAGCTATTTGTAAGGCCTCCCCAGACAGCCATTTTGCTTTTTTGCATTTCTTTTCCATGGGGATGGTCTTGATCACTGTCTCCTGTACAGTGTCACGAACCTCCATCCATAGTTCTTCAGGCACTCTATCTATCAGATCTAGTCCCTTGAATCTATTTCTCACTTCCACTGTATAATCATAAGGGATTTGATTTAGGTCATACCTGAATGGTCTAGTGGTTTTCCCTACTTTCTTCAATTAAATCTGAATTCGGCAATAAGGAGTTCATGATTTGAGCCACAGTCAGCTCCTGGTCTTGTTTTTGCTGACTGTATAGAGCTTCTCCATCTTTGGCTGCAAAGAATATAATCAATCTGATTTCAGTGTTGACCATGTGGTGATGTCCATGTGTAGAGTCTTCTCTTGTGTTGTTGGAAGAGGGTGTTTGCTATGACCAGTGCATTCTCTTGGCAAAACTCTATTAGCCTTTGCCCTGCTTCATTCCGTACTCCAAGGCCAAATTTGCCTGTTACTCCAGGTGTTTCTTGACTTCCTACTTTTGCATTCCAGTCCCCTAGAATGAAAAGGGCATCTTTTTTGGGTGTTAGTTCTAAAAGGTCTTGTAGGTCTTCATAGAACCATTCAACTTCAGCTTCTTCAGCATTACTGGTTGGAGCATAGACTTGGATTACTGTGATATTGAATGGTTTGCCTTGGAAACAAACAGAGATCATTCTGTCGTTTTTGAGATTGCTACCAAGTACTGCATTTCAGACTCTTGTTGCCCATGATGGCTACTCCATTTCTTCTAAGGGATTCCTGCCCACAGTAGTAGATATAATGGTCATCTGAGTTAAATTCACCCATTCCAGTCCATTTTAGTTTGCTGATTCCTAAGGCTTCCATATTATCGAGAAGGAAATGGCAACCCACTCCAGTATTCTTGCCTGGAGGATCCCATGGTCAGAAGGGCCCTGGAGGACACCATGGGGTCGCAAAGAGTCAGACGAGACTGAGAGACTAACACACATCCCCACATTAAGTTGAGGAATTTCCAATTTTCCTCTAAAAGTGAGAAAAAAAATTGATCTGATTTTAACCTTAAAAAATCACCTGACCTTCAAACACTTATATCACCAAGTTCAGGTTACTTTTATGATTGTCTTTTTTCAACATAAAGGAAATATACACAGTGTTAACACTGTCTTTGGGCAATGAGCTCATGAATGATTTCCTTTCTTGTTTTCTATACTAAGCATGTATCACCTTTCATTTTTGAATATTTTTACTTTGAAGTATTATTATCAGCTAGAAAACTAGAGATATCATAGTAATATACCATAACATATATGATATACACCACCGAGATGTCTAGAATTATAACATGCTGCCATATGTACTTCAGAGTTTTAAATTATTTTCTATTATAAAACTTACAGAAAAGTTACAAGCATAGTTAGAAGAGCTTTTTTTCCTGGCCTCATGGCTTGTGGAATCTTAGTTCCTGGACCAGGGATTGAACCTAGGGCCCTGGCAGTGAGACCACTGAGTCCTAACCACTGGACTAACAGGGAATTCCCAAAGAGATTTTTTTTAGTTGCTGACTTGATGCCCCCAATTCTTTGCTATTTAATATAAGCAAACATATTTCCCTACATAAGCAGAATGTGCTGTGCTGTGCTGAGTCGCTCAGTCATATCCGACACCTTCCTCACCTTGCTTGGGCTCCAGCACTCCAAGCTAGTTCATCCCTCCTGCATGGATGACTTTCCTGCATGATGACTCCATCATGTTCTGACAATCCCTATTAGACTCCTCCCCACACACCCCCACCTAGAGCACAGCCTTGTTTACCCCGTTCAGGCTCAGAAACCCAACACACCTCTCATAGACTTTTCATGACATAGATGCCCCACTCACACTGCTCAAAATCCAACACCCACACCATGCCACCTACATGTGTGGACACTTCCTCACCTTGCTCCAGCTCTGACTCTCTGTGGCAGGCCACCCACACACAAGGAGACCTTCCTCACCTTGTTTAGGCTCTGTTATGGCTTAAGTTGTGTCCCCCTCCAAAAAAAGATACAATTAAGTCCTAGCCCGTAGTTCCTCAGAGCACTGCAGATGTGATTAGCTAAGATGAAGCCATATTGGAGTAGTGGAAATGTTAGTCACTTTGTCGTGTCCAGCTCTTTGTGACCCCAGGGACTATAGTCTGCCAGGCTCCTCTGTCCATGGGATTCTCCAGGCAAGAATACTGGAGTGGGTTGCCATTTCCTTCTCCAGGGGATCTTCCCAATCCAGGGATTGAACCCATGTCTCTTATGTCTCCTGCATTGGTTGGTGGGTTCTTTACCACTAGTGCTACCTGGGTTGGTGGGTTTCTAATCCAACGTAACAGATGCCCTTAGAAGAAGACACCCAATACAATGGAGAAAAGACAATATCTTTAACAAGTGGTTCTGGGAAAACTGGTCAACCACATGTAAAAGAATGAAACTAGAACACTTTCTAACACTGTACACAAAAATAAACTCAAAATGGATTAAAGATCTAAATGTAAGGCCAGAAACTATTAAACTCCTAGAGGAAGACATAGGTAAAACACTCTCTGACATAAATCAGAGCAGGATCCTCTATGACATACCTCCCAGAGTAATGGAAATAAAAGCAAAAATAAACAAATGGGACCTAATGAAACTTAAAAGCTTTTGCACAACAAAGGAAACTATAAGCACGGTGAAAAGACAGCCTTCAGAATGGGAGAAAATAATAGCAAAAGAGGCAACTGACAAAGAACTAATCTCAAAAATATACAAGCAACTCCTGCAGCTCAATTCCAGAAAAATAAATGACTCAATCAAAAAATGGGCCAAAGAACTCAACAGACATTTCTCCAAAGAAGACATACAGATGGCTAACAAACACATGAAAAGATGCTCAACATCACTCATTATCAGAGAAACGCAAATCAAAACCACAATGAGGTACCATCTCATGCCAATCAGAATGGCTGCTATCAAAAAGTCTACAAGCAATAAATGCTGGAGAAGGTGTGGAGAAAAAGAAACCCTCTTACACTGTTGGTAGGAATGCAAACTAGTATAGCCACTATGGAGAACAGTGCGGAGATTCCCTAAAAAACTGGAAATAGAACTGCCATATGACCCAGCAATCCCACTGCTGGGCATACACACCAAGGAAACCAGAATTGAAAGAGACACGTGTACCCCAATGTTCATTGTAGCACTGTTTATAATAGCCAGGACATGGAAGCAACCTAGGTGTCCATCAGCAGATGAATGGATAAGAAAGCTGTGGTACATATACACAATGGAATATTACTCAGCCATTAAAAATAATGCATTTGAATCAGTTCTAATGAGATGGATGAAACTGGAGCCTATTATACAGAGTGAAGTAAGTCAGAAAGAAAAACACCAATACAGTATACTAACGCATATATATGGAATTTAGAAAGATGGTGCTGATGACCCTATATGTGAGACAGCAAAAGAGAAGAACAGTCTTTTGGGCTCTGTGGGAGAAGGCGAAGGTGGGATGATTTGAGAAGGTATATTATAATATACCTTCTCAATATAATATAAACGTGTATACTATCATATGTGAAGTAGATCGCCGGTCCAGGTTCGATGCATAAGACAGGGTGCTCGGGTCTGGTGCAGTGGGATGACCCTGAGGGATGGGATGGGGAGGGAGGTGGGGGGTGGGTTTTGGATGGGGAACACATGTGCGCCTGTGGCTGGTTCATGTTGATGTTTGGGGAAAACCACTACAATATTGTAAAGTTATTAGCCTCCAATTAAAATAAATAAATTATTTTAAATAAAAAAAGAAGACATCCAATAAGGTTGAATCACTGTGTTGTACACCTCAAACTAACATAACATTGCAAATCAGCTATACTACAATAGTTTGTGTGAAGAGACACATGTACAGGGAGAATGTCAGGCGGTGATGAAGGCAGAGATTAGAGTTACGCACTTGAAAGCCAAGGGATACCAAAGACTGCTGGAAAATCCCCAGAAGCCAAGAAAAGGCAGAGAAGGAGCCTGCTGCAGACTCAGAGGGGGCATGGCCCTACTGATGCCTTAATTTCAGACTTCCAGTCTCCAGGACTGAGACAATACATTTCTGTTGCTTTAAGCCACCCGCTTTTCAGTACTCTGTTAAGGAAGTTCTAGAACACTAACACCAATTTTGGTATCGGCAAGTGGGATACTGTATGGCTATAACAAATACCTTAAAATGTGGAATTTCACCCTAAATTTTAAATGTCTTAAAAACTGAAACTGAGTAGTGGGTAGATTTGAGGACTTCCCTGGTGGCTCAGATGGTAAAGGGTCTACCTACAATGTGGGAAACTTGGGTTTGATCCCTGAGTTGAGAAGATCCCCTGGAGAAGGAAATGGCAAGCCACTCCAGTACTCTTGCCTGGAAAATCCTATGGGCGGAAAAGCCTGGTAGGCTGCAGTCCATGGTGTCGTGAAGAGTCGGACACGACTTCACATTCACTTTCAGTGGGTGGATGAGGGCTTCCCAGGTAGCTCAGTGGCAAAGAATCCACCTGCCAATGCATGGGTAGGAAGATCCCATGGAAGTTCAGTTCAGTTCAGTTGAGTCACTCAGTCATGTCCAACTCTTTGTGACCCCATGGACTGCAGCACACCAGGCTTCCCTGTCCATCACCAACTCTCAGAGCTTACTCAAACTCATGTCCATCGAGTCAGTGATGCCATCCAACCATCCCATCCTTAGTCAACCCCTTCTTCTCCCACCTTCAATCATTCTCAGCATCAGAGTCTTTTCAAATGAGTCAGTTCTCTGCATCAGGTGGCCAAAATATTGGAGTTTCAGCTTCAACATCAGTCTTTTCAATGAATATTCAGGGCTTATTTCCTTTAGCATAGACTGGTTAGATCTCCTTGCTGTTCAAGTGACTCTCAAGAGTCTTCTCCAACATCACAGTTCAAAAGCATCAATTCTTCAGTGCTCAGCCTTCTTTATAGTTCAACTCTCACATCCATACATGACAACTGGAAAGACCAAAGCTTTGACTAGATGGACCTTTGCTGGCAAAGTAATGTCTCTGTTTTTTAATATGCTATCTAGGTTGGTCATAACTTTCCTTCCAAGGAGTAAGCGTCTTTTAATTTCATGGCTGCAATCACCATCTGCAGTGATTTTGGAGCCCCCAAAAAATAAAGTCTGACACTGTTTCCACTGTTTCCCCATCTATTTCTCATGAACTGATGGGACCAGATGCCATGATCTTAGTTTTCTGAATGTTAACTTTTAAGCCAACTTTTTCACTCTTTTCTTTCACTTTCATCAAGAGGCTCTTTAGTTCTTCTTCACTTTCTGCAATAAGGGTGATGTCATCTGCATATCTGAGGTTATTGATATGTCTCCTGGCAATCTTGATTCTAGCTTGTGCTTCATCCAGCCCAGCGTTTCTCATGATGTACTCTGCAATTAAGTTAAAAAAGTAGGGTGACAATATACACCCTTGACATATTCCTTTCCCGATTTGGAACCAGTCTGTTGTTCCATGTTCAGTTCTAATTGTTGCTTCTTGACCTGCATACAGATTTCTCAGGAGGCAGGTCAGGTGGTCTGGTATTCCCATCTCTTTCAGAATTTTCCACAGTTTGTTGTGATCCACACAGTCAACAGCTTTGGCATAGTCAATAAAGCAGAAGTAGAAGTTTTTCTGGAACTCTCTTGCTTTTTCAATGATCCAACAGATGTTGACACTTTGATCTCTGGTTCCTCTGCCTTTTTAAAATCAGGCTTGAACATCTGGAAGTTCATGGTTCATGTACTGCTGAAACCCGGCTTGGAGAATTTTGAACATTACTTTGCTAGCGTGTGAGATGAGTTTCAATTGTGTGGTAGTTTGAGAATTCTTTGTCATTGCCTTTCTTTGGGATTGGAATGAAAACTGATCTTTTCCAGTCCTGTGGGCACTGCTGAGTTTTCCAAATTTGCTGACATATTGAGTGCAGCACTTTCACAGCATCATCTTTTGGTATTTGAAATAGCTCAACTGGAATTCCATCACCTCCACTAGTTTTGCTCATAGTGAGCTTTCTAAGGCCGACTTGACTTCACATTCCAGGATGTCTGGCTCTAGGGGACTGATCACATACCATCACGGTTATCTGGGTCATAAGATTTTTTTGTATACTTCTTCCATGTATTCTTGCCATGTCTTCTTAGTATCTTCTGCTTCTATTAGGTCCATACCATATCTGTCCTTTATTGTGCCCATCTTTTCATGAAATGTCCCCTTGGTATCTCTAATTTTCTTGAGAGATCTCTAGACTTTCCCATTCTGTTGTTTTCCTCTATTTCTTTGCATTGATCACTGAAGACTTTCTTATCTCTCCTTGCTATTCTTTAGAACTCCGCATTCAAATGAGTGTATCTTTCCTTTTCTCCTTTGTCTTTCACGTCTCGTCTTTTCACAGCTACTTGTAAGGCCTCCTCAGACAACCATTTTTCCTTTTTGCATTTCTTTTTCTTGGGGATGGTCTTGATCACTGCCTCCTGTACAGTGTCATGAACCTCCATCCATAGTTCTTCAGGCACTATCTATCAGACCTAATCCCTTGAATCTATTTGTCACTTCCACTGTATAATCATAAGGGATTTGATTTAGGTCATACCTGAATGGTCTAGTGGTTTTCCCTACTTTCTTCAATTTAAGTCTGAATTCAGCAACAAGGAGTTCATGATCTGAGCCACAGTCAGTTCCCGGTCTTGTTTTTGCTGACTGTATAGAGCTTCTTCATCTTTGGCCGCAAAGAAAATAATCAGTCTGATTTTGGTGTTGACCATCTGGTGATGCCATGTGTAGAGTCTTCTCTTGTGTTGTTGGAAGAGGGTGTTTGCTATGACCAGTGCGTTCTCTTGACAAAACTCTATTAGCCTTTGCCCTGCTTCATTCCGTACTCCAAGGCCAAATTGGCCTGTTAATCCAGGTATTTCTTGACTTCCTACTTTTGCATTCCAGTCCCCTATAATTAAATGGACATCTTTTTTGGGTGTTAGTTCTGGAAGTTCTTATAGATCTTCATAGAATCATTCAACTTCAACATCTTCAGCATTTCTGGTGGGGTCATAGACTTGGATTACTGTGATACTGAATGGTTTGCCTTGGAAATGAACAGAGATCATTCTGTCGTTTATGAGATTGCATCCAAGTACTGCATTTCAGACTCTTTTGTTGACCATGATGGCTACTCCATTTCTTCTGAGGTATTCTTGCCCACAGTAGTAGATATAAAAGTCATCTGAGTTAAATTCACCCATTCCAGTCCATTTTAGTTTGCTGGTTGGCCCCGCTCGAGATAATCATGATGGTGTGATCACTCACCTAGAGCCAGACATCCTGGAATGTGAAGTCAGGTGGGCCTTAGAAAGCATCACTACGAACAAAGCTAGTGGAGGTGATGGAATTCCAGTTGAGCTATTTCAAATCCTGAAAGATGATGCTGTGAAAGTGCTGCACTCAATATGCCAGCAAATTTGGAAAACTCAGCAGTGGCCACAGGACTGGAAAAGGTCAGTTTTCATTCCAATCCCAAAGAAAGGCAATGCCAAAGAATGCTCGAACTACCGCACAATTGCACTCATCTCACATGCTAGTAAAGTAATGCTCAAAATTCTCCAAGCCAACCTTCAGCAATATGTGAACTGTGAACTTCCAGATGGTCAAGCTGGTTTTAGAAAAGGCAGAGGAACCAGAGATCAAATTGCCAACATCCGCTGGATCATCAAAAAAGCAAGAGAGTTCCAGAAAAACATCTATTTCTGCTTTATTGACTATGCCAAAGCCTTTAACTGTGTGGATCACAATAAACTGTGGAAAATTCTGAAAGAAATGGGAATACCAGACCACCTGACCTGGCTCTTGAGAAACCTATATGCAGGTCAGGAAGCATCAGTTAGAACTGAACATGGAACAACAGACTGGTTCCAAATAGGAAAAGGAGTACATCAAGGCTGAATATTGTCACCCTGCTTATTTAACTTATATGCAGAGTACATCATGAGAAACGCTGGACTGGAAGAAACACAAGCTGGAATCAAGATTGCCAGGAGACATATCAATAACCTCAGATATGCAGATGACACCACTCTTATTGCAGAAAGTGAAGAGGAACTAAAAAGCCTCTTGATGAAAGTGAAAGAGGAGAGTGAAAAAGTTGGCTTAAAGCTCAACATTCAGAAAATGAAGATCATGGCATCTGGTCCCATCAGTTCATGAGAAATAGATGGGGAAACAGTGGAAACAGTGTCAGACTTTATTTTTGGGGGCTCCAAAAATCACTGCAGATGGTGACTGCAGCCATGAAATTAAAAGACGCTTACTCCCTGGAAGGAAAGTTATGACCAACCTAGATAGCATATTCAAAAGCAGAGACACTTTGCCCAAAAAGGTCCATCTAGTCAAGGCTATGGTTTTTCCAGTGGTCATGTATGTATGTGAGAGTTGGACTGTGAAGAAAGCTGAGCACCGAAGAATTGATGCTTTTGAACTGTGGTGTTGGAGAAGACTCTTGAGAGTCCCTTGGACTGCAAGGAGATCCAACTAGTCCATTCAGAAGGAGATCAGCCCTGGGATTTCTTTGGAAGGAATGATGCTAAAGCTGAAACTCCAGTACTTTGGCCACCTCATGCGAAGAGTTGACTCATTGGAAAAGACTCTGATGCTGGGAGGGATTGGGGGCAAGAGGAGAAGGGGACGACAGAGGATGAGATGGCTGGATGGCATCACTGACTCGATGGACGTGAGTCTGAGTGAACTCAGGGAGTTGGTGATGAACAGGGAGGCCTGTAGTGCTGAGATTCATGAGGTCTCGAAGAGTCAGACACGACTGAGCGACTGAACTGAACTGAACTGAACTGAAAATGTCAATGTTCACTCTTGCCATCTCCTATTTGATCACTTCCAATTTTCCTTGGTTCGTGGACCTAACATTCCAGGTTCCTATGCAATATTGCTCTTTACAGCGTCGGACTTTACTTCCATCACCAGTCACATCCACGGCTGGCTGTTGTTTTTGCTTTGGCTCCATCTCTTCATTCTTTCTGGAGTTCTTTCTCCACTGATGTCCTATAACATATTAGGCACCTACCGACCTGGGGAGTTCATCTTTCAGTGTCCTATCTTTTTGCCTTTTCATACTGTTCGTGGGGTTCTCAAGGCAAGAATACTGAAGTGGTTTGACATTCCTTTATCCCCTGGAAGAGGAAATGGCACAAACTTATCCAGTATTATTGCCTGGAAAACTCTACGGACAGAGGAGCCTGGTGGACTGCAATTCATGGGGTCACAAAGAGTTAGACATGACTTAGCGACTGACCACAAACACAAATGGGTAGATGCTAGAAAATTTTGAGGTTCGTGATAGAAGAAGCCTAGATTGCCTCAAAGAGAATTTTGCTTGAAATATTAATATTAAAGGTGCTTTTCGAGAGGTTCTTCCCTGGTGACTCAGATGGTAAACAATCTGCCTGCAATATAAGATACCCAAGTTCAATCCCTGGATCAGGAAGATCCCCTGCAGAAGGGGATGGCAACCCACTGCAGTATTCTTTCCTGGAGAATCCCATGGACAAAGGAGACTGGTGGGCTACAGTCCACAGTGTCACCAAGAGTTAGACTTGACTAAAGTGACTGCTGCTGCTGCTGCTAAGTCGCTTCAGTCATGTCCGACTCTGTGTGACTCCATAGACGGAAGCCCACCAGGCTCCCCCATCCCTGGGATTCTCCAGGCAAAAACACTGGAATGGGTTGCCATTTCCTTCTCCAATGCATGAAAGTGAAAAGTGAAAGGGAAGTCGCTCAGTCATGTCTGACTCTTAGTGACCCCATGGACTGCAGCCTACCAGGCTCCTCCATCCATGGGATTTTCCAGGCAAGAGTACTGGAGTGGGGTGCCATTGCCTTCTCCGACTAAAGTGACTAACAGATGGAAACGAGAAACAAGTTATTGGAACCACAAGAAAGGTGATCCTTATTAAAACATAGCAAAGTACTTGGCTGAATTATCTTATGCTGTTGGTAAGTAGAATTTGTAAGTGATGAAATTTAGTTAGCTAAGAAAATTTCCTCACAAGGTGTAGAAGGTTGTAGTGTAGTTTCTCCTTAATGCTTATAAGAAGAAGAGAGAGGAAAGAGATAAATTAAGGAACAAACTGTTAAGCAGGAAGGAATCAGAATTTGAAGATTTGAAATATTCTCAGCCTAACCACATTGCAAAAAATGAGAAAGGTCACTCTGAAGAGAACAACAAAGGTGTGGCTGGACAATCTTTAATAAGAGCTTATGAGTATGACTTTAGGATCCAATCAACCACACCAGCAGAAGCTAGGAATAGAGATGTAGTTAGCCAGTTGAGCTCTGTGGATAAACCTCTTTACCAATGGCATGGACTTCTGTGAATTGCAGGGAGGCTGACAGAGTTTTTGAGAATTTTACAACTCAATCTGGCCTCGAAGGAATAGAGAGGAACACATGAAGGAAGAATAACTGAAAGAGCCATGGATGCAGACACCAGAGCCAAAGATGTGGTTTTAGTGGGCACTGCCACTGACCAGGCATGAGCAGGTGGGCTCGAAGTTAGTGAAGGAGGGTATGGGGCTGCTAGTCAGGGCTAGTGGATGGGGCCACTTCCAGAGTCCCTGAGACTGGGGCAGGCACCAGGGATTCAGAACGGGGTTACTTCCCAGGCCTGAGAGCGTGGGATCTCTACCCAGAGATCAGAGGGTGGGGTCACTGCCCAAGCCTGAGAGGGTGGGTTCACTTCCCAGAGATCAGAGGGTGGGGTTACTGCCCAGAGATCAGAGAGTGAGGTCACTCTCCAGGCCTGAGAGGGTGAGGTCAGAGCCCAGATCACAGAATGATGTCACTATCTGGAGATCAGAGGGTGAGATACCTGCCCAGATATCAGAGGGTGGGGTCATGGTTGAAGCCTGAGAGTTCAGGGTGACTTCCAAAAGACCAGAGTTTGGGAGCATAGTCCAGGCCTGAGAGGATGCGGTCACTGTCCAGAGATCAGAGGGTGGGATCTTTCCCCAGAGATCAGAGGGTGAGGTCACTGCACAGGCCTGAGGGGGGAGGTCACTTCCAGGACGGAGAGACTGAGGTCAGTGCCCAGAGATCACAGGATGAAGTCATGTCCAGCCTTGAGAGGGTAGGTAACTGCCCAGAGATCAGAGGGTGGGGTCATTGCCAGACCTCAGAGACTGAGGTCACTGACCATATATCAGAGGGTCAAGTCACATCCAGCCATGAGAGGGTGAGGTAACTGCCCAGGGATCTGACAATGAGGTCACTGTCCAGAGATCAGAGGGTGATGTCACTATCATAGATCAGAGGGTGAGGTCACTGCCCAGAAATCATAGGATGAGGTCACTGCCCAGAGATCAGAGGGTGATGTCAGAACCCAGAGATCAGAGCATGGGTTCACTGCCGAAAGATCAGAGGTGGGATCTGTCCAGAGATCAGAAGGTGATGGCACTGTTCACAGATCAGAGGGTAGGATCAGTGCTCAGAGATCAGCGGGTAGGGTCACTGCCCAGAGATAACAGAGTAGGGTCATTGACCAGAGATCAGAGTGTAGGGTCACTGTCCAGAGACCAGAGGGTGGGATTCCTGCCCAGAAGTCAGAGGGTGTGGTCACTGCACAGGCCTGAGAGGGTGCAGTCACTGTCCAGAGAAAAGAGCATGGGGTCACTCTGCAGGTCTAGAGGGAGGGGTCACTGCCCAGAGATCAGTCTCTGCCCAGAGATCAAAGGGTGGGGTGACTGTCTAGTCCTGAGATTATGGGAATCACTGCTAAAACATCAGAGGGTGAGGACACTATCCAGGCCTGAGAGGGTGGGGTCACTGTCTAGAGATCAGAGGGTAGGATCACTGACCAGAAATCAGAGGGTAGGGTCACTGCCCAGAGATCAGAAGGTGGGGTCACTGTCCAGTGACCAGAGGGTATGGTCACTCTCCAGTCCTGAGAGGGTGCGGTCACTAATGAGAGATCAGAGATGGGGTCACTGCCCTGGCCTGAGTAGGTGGGGTCATTGTCCAGGCCTGAGATGGTGGAGTCACTACCCGGAGATCAGACGGTGATGTCAATATCCAGAGATCAGAGGGTGGGATCTCTGCCCAGAGATCAGAGAGGAGTCAGTGCACAGAGATCAGAGGGTGAGGTCATTGCCCAGAGATCAGAGAGTGGGGTCACTGCAAAGAGATCAGAGGGTAAGGTCAGTGCCTTGATATTAGAGGGTGTGGTCAGTGTGGGGGGCGTTGCTAACCAAAGTCACAGGGTGAGGTCACTGCACAGACTTGAGAGGGTGGGGTTACTACCCAGAGATCAGAGGGAGGGTCACTATCCAGATATCAGAGTATGAGGTCACTGTCCAGGTCTGAGAGTTTGGGGTCATTGTCCAGAGATCAGAGGGTGGGATCTCTGCCCAGAGATCAGAAGGTGGGGTCAGTGTCCTGATCTGGGATGGCAGGGTCACTGTCCAGAGATCAGAGGGTGGGTTCTCTGCACACAGATCAGAAGGTGAGGTCAACCCACAGGTCTGAGGCAGTGGGGTCACTTCCAGGACTGAGAGACTGAGGTCAGTGCCCAGAGATCACAGGGTGAGGTCATGGCCAGCCTTGAGAGGGTGAGGTAACTTCCCAGAGATCAGAGTATGAGGTCATTGTCCAGAGATTAGAGGGTGAAGTCACTATCCTTAAATCAGAGGGTAGGGTCAGTGCCCAGAGATCAGAGGGTAGGGTCACTGCCCAGAGACCAGAGTGTGGGATTACTGCTCAGAAATCAGAGGGTGAGGTCACTGCACAGGCCTGAGAGGGTGGCGTCAATTCCATGACTGAGAGACTGAGGTCAGTGCCCAGAGATCACAGGGTGAAGTCATGTCCAGCCTTGAGAGGGTGTGGTAATTGCCCAGAGATCAGAGGTTGAGGTCATTGCCCAGAGATCAGACGGTTGGGTCAATATCAAGAGATTAGAGGGTGATATACTATCCAGAGATCACAGGGTGAGGTCACTACCCTTAGATCAGAGGGTGGGGTCAATGCTCAGAGATCAGAGGCTGGGGTCACTGTCCATGTCTGAGAGGGCGTGGTCACTGCACAGAGATCAGAGTGTGATGTCACTATCCAGGGATCAGAGGGTTGGGTCACTGTCTTATCCCGAGAGTATGGATGACTGTTAAAACATCGGAGGTAAAGGCCACTGTCCAGGTCTGAGAGGGCAGGGTCACTGCACAGAGATCAGAGGGTGGGGTCACTACTCAGAGTTCTGAGTATGAGGTCACCTCCAGAGATGAGAGAGTGGGGGTCAGTGCCCAGAGACCAGAGGGTGGGGTCACTGTCTAGAAATCGTAGGGTGAGGTCACTGCCCAGAGATCACAGGGTAATGTCAGTATCCAGAGATCAGAGCATGGGTTCACTCTCCAGAGTACAGAGGTGGGATCTGCCCAGAAATCAGAGGGTAGGGTCAGTGTACAGAGATCAGAAAGTGGGGTCACTGCCCAGAGTTCAGATTGTAGGCTCACTGCCAGAGATCAGAGGGTGGCATCTATGCACATAGATCAGATGGTGAGGTCACTACACAGGCCTGAGGGGGTGGGGTCACTTCCAGGACTGAGAGACTGAGGTCAGTGCCCAGAGATCACAGGGTGAAGTCATGTCCAGCCTTGAGAGGGTGAGGTAACTGCCCAGAGATCAGGGGATGAGGTCACTGTCCAGATATCAGAGGGTGATGTCACTATCCTTATATCAGAGGGAGTGGTCAATGCTCAGAGATCAGAGGCTGAGGTCATTGCCCACAGTTCAGAGGGTGGAGTCACTGCCCAGAGTTCAGAGAGTGATGTCGGTACCCAGAGATCAGAGCACGGGTTCATGCCCAGAGATCAGAGGTGGGATCTCCCCAGAGATCAGAGGGCAGAGTCACTCTCCAGAGATTAGGTGAAGTCACTGTTCACAGATCAGAGGGTAGGGTCACTGTCCAGAGACTAGAGGGTTGGATTACTGCCCAGAAACCAGAGGGTGTGGTCACTGCACAGGCCTGTGGTGGGGTCACGTCCAGAGATCAGAGGGTGGGGTCACAGTCTGGGTCTATAGGGAGGGGTCACTACCCAGAGATCAGTCTCTGCCCAAAGATCAGAGGATGGGGTCACTATCCAGGCTTAGAGGGTAGGGTAACTATCCAGAGAACAGAGGGCAGGATCTATGCCTAGAGATCAGAGGGTGGGGTCATTGCCAGACTTGAGAGACTGAGGTTACTGACCAGAGATCAGGGGTCAAGTTACGTCCAGCCATGAGAGGGTGGGGTTGCTGCCCAGAGATCAGAGGGTGGAGTCACTGCCCAGAGACCACAGGGTAAGGTCAGTGCCTTGATATGAGAGGGTGAGGTCACTTCCCAAAGATCAGAGGGTGTGGCCACTCTCCAAGCCAGAGAGGAGTGGTCACTAACCAGAGACAAAGGGTGAGGTCACTCCTGGGATTATTGTCCAAGCCTGAGATGGTGGGGTCACTGTCCAGGCCTGAGAGGGTGGGGTCACTGTCCAGAGATCAGAGGGTTGGGTCACTGTCTTGTCCGGAGAGTGTGTTACACTCTCTGGATCACTGTTAAAACACCGGAGGGTAAGGCCACTGTCCAGGTCTGAGAGGGTGGGGTCACTGCACAGAGATTAGAGGGTGGGGTCACTACTCAGAGTTCTGAGTACGACATCACTGTCCAGAGATCAGAGGGTGGGGGTCAGTACCCAGAGACCAGAGACTGGGGTCACTGCCCAGAAATCATAGGGTGAGGTCACTGCCAGGGATCACAGGGTGATGTCAGTATCCAGAGATGAGAGCATGGGTTCACTCTCCAGAGTACAGAGGTGGGATCTTCCCAGAGATCAGAGGGTAGGGTCAGTGTCCAGAGATCAGAGGCTAGGGTCACTGCCCAGAGATCAGAAAGTGGGGTCACTGCCCAGAGTTCAGATTGTAGGCTCACTGCCAGAGATCAGAGGGTGACATCTATGAACACAGATCAGATGGTGAGGTCACTACACAGGCCTGAGGGGGTGGGATCACTTCCAGGACTGAGAGACTGAGGTCAGTGCCCAGAGATCACAGGGTGAAGTCATGTCCAGCCTTGAGAGGGTGAGGTAACTGCCCAGAGATCAGAGGGTGAGTTCATTGCCTGGAGATCAGACGATTGGGTCAATATCAAGAGATCAGAGGGTTATGTCACTATCCAGAGATCAGAGGGTGGGGTCAATGCTCACATCAGAGGCTGAGGTCATTGCCCAGAGATCAGAGGGTGGGGTCACTGCCCAGAGACCACAGGGTAAGGTCAGTGCCTTGATATGAGAGGGTGAGGTCACTTCCCAAAGATCAGAGGGTATGGTCACTCTCCAAGCAGAGGGGAGGGGTCACTAACCAGAAAAAAGGGTGAGGTCACTGCTGGGGTCACTGTCTAGGCCTGGGATTGTGGGGTCACTGTCCAGGCCTGAGAGGGTGGGGTCACTGCCCAGAGATCAGAGTCTTCAGTCACTGTCCATGTCTGAGAGGATGGGGTCACTGCAGAGTTCAGAGCATGATGTCACTATCCAGGGATCAGAGGGTTGCATCACTGTCTTGTCCCAAGAGTGTGGAATCACTGTTAAAACAGTGGAGGGTAAGGCCACTGTCCATGTCTGAGAGGGTGAGGTCACTGGCCAGAGACCAGAGGGTGGGGTCACTACTCAGAGTTCTGAGTATGAGGTCACTATCCAGAGATCAGAGTGTGGGGTCACTGTCCAGAGATGAGAGGGTGAGGTGTCTGCCCAAAGATCAGAGGGTGGGGTCACGGTCTAGGCCTGAGAGTATGGGTCACTACTAAAACATTAGAGGGTGAGGACACTGTCCAAGCCTGAGGGGATGAGGTCGCTGCCCAGAGATCAGATGGTGAGGTCACAGATCAGGCCCAAGAGTGTGAGGTCACTCCACAGAGAACAGAGAGTGAGGTCACTGCCCAGGCATGAGAGGGTGGAGTTACTGCCCAGACATCAGAGATAGATGAGTAGGTGAGGTCACTGCACAGAGATCAGAGGATGAGCTGTCGGTCCAGAGATCAAAGGGTGGGGTCACTGTCTAGTCCTGAGAGTATGGGAATCACTGCGAAAACATCAGAGGGTGAGGACACTGTCCAGGCCTGAGAGGGTGGGGTTACTGTCTAGAGATCAGAGATTGGGATCTCTGCCCAGAGACCAGAGGGTCATCACTGTCCAGAGATTAGAGGGTGGGATCACTGACCAGAGATCAGAGGGTAGGGTCACTGCCCAGAGATCAGAAGGTGGGGTCACTGTCCAGTGATCAGAGGGTATGGTCACTCTCCAGTCCTGAGAGGGTGTCACTAATGAGAGATCAGAGATGAGGTCACTGCCCTGGCCTGAGTAGGTGGGGTCATTGTCCAGGCCTGAGATGGTGGAGTCACTACCTGGAGATCAGACAGTGATGTCAATATCCAGAGATCAGAGGGTGGGATCTCTGCCCAGAGATCAGAGTGGGGGGTCAGTGCACAGAGATCAGAGGGTGAGGTCATTGCCCAGAGATCAGAGGGTGGGGTCACTGTGATCAGAGGGTAAGGTCAGTGCCTTGATATTAGGGGGTGTGGTCACTCTCCAGGCATGCAGGCAGGGGTTGCTAACCAAAGTCAGAGGCTGAGGTCACTGCACAGACCTGAGAGGGTTGGGTTACTGCCCTGAGATCAGAGGGTGGGATCTCACCCTAGAGATCAGAGGGAGGGTCACTGTCCAGAGATCATAGTATGAGGTCACTGTCCAGGTCTGAGAGGGAGGGTCACTGTCCAGAGATCATAGGGTGGGATCTCTGCCCAGAGATCAGAAGGTGGGGTGAGTGTCCACGTCTGAGAGGGCAGGGTCACTGTCCAGAAATCAGAGGGTGGGATCTCTGCACACAGATCAGAAGGTAAGGTCAACTGCACAGGTCTGAGGCGTGGGGTCACTTCCAGGACTGAGAGACTGAGGTCAGTGCCCAGCGGTCACAGAGTGAAGTCATGTCCAGCCTTGAGTGGGTGAGGTCACTGCCTAGAGATCAGAGTATGAGGTCACTATCAAGAGATCAGAGGGTGATGTCACTATCAAGAGTTCAGAGGGTGTGGTCAATGCTCAGAGATCAGAGGCTGAGGTCATTGCACAGAGTTCAGAGGGTGAGGTCACTGCCCCGAGGCCAGAGGGTGGGGTCGCTGCCCAGACATCATAGGGTGAGGTCACTGCCCAGAGATCGGAGGGTGATGTCAGTACCCAGAGATCAGAGCATGGGTTCACTGCCGAGAGATCAGAGGTGGGATCTGCCCAGAGATCAGAGGGTACAGTCACTGTCCAGAGATCAGAAGGTGATGGCACTGTTCACAGATCAGAGGGTAGGATCAGTGCTCAGAGATCAGCGGATAGGGTCACTGCCCAGAGATAACAGAGTAGGGTCATTGACCAGAGATCAGAGTGTAGGGTCACTGTCCAGAGACCAGAGGGTGGGATTCCTACCCAGAAGTCAGAGGGTGTGATCACTGCACAGGCCTGAGAGGGTGCAGTCACTGTCCAGAGATCAGAGCATGGGGTCACTCTGCAGGTCTAGAGGGAGGGGTCACTGCCCAGAGATCAGTCTCTGCCCAGAGATCAAAAGGTGGGTGACTGTCTAGTCCTGAGAGTATGGGAATCACTGCTAAAACATCAGAGGGTGAGGACACTGTCCAGGCCTGAGAGGGTGGGGTCACTGTCTAGAGATCAGAGATTGGGATCACTCTGCCCAGAGGTCACTCTCTAGGCATGCAGTGCAGGAGTTGCTAACCAAAGTCAGAGGGTGAGGTCACTGCACAGACCTGAGAGAGTTGGGTTACTGCCCCGAGATCAGAGGGTGGGATCTTTCCCCAGAGATCACAGTGTGGGTTCTCTGCACACAGATCAGAAGGTGAGGTCAACTGCACAGGTCTGAGGCAGTGGGGTCACTTCCAGGACTGAGAGACTGAGGTCAGTGCCCAGAGATCATAGGGTAGGTCATGTCCAGCCTTGAGAGGGTGAGGTAACTGCCCAGAGATCAGAGGGTGAGGTCATTGCCCAGAGATCAGAGGGTGGGGTCACCATCCAGACATCAGAGGATAGGGTCATTGACCAGAGAATAGAGGGTTGGTCACTGTCCAGAGATCAGAACGTGAGGTCAGTGCCCAGAGATCAGAGGGTTTGTTCACTCTCCAGTCCTGAGAGGGTATGGTCACTAACCAGAGATAAGAGATGGGGTCACTGCCCTGGCCTGAGAGGGTGAGGTCACTCCCCAGGCCTGAGAGGGTGGGGTTACTGCCCAGAGATCAAGGATGGGGTCACTGCCCCGGCCCAAGTAGGTGGGTCATTTCCAGGCCTCAGATGGTGAGGTCACTGCCAGAGATCAGACGGTGTTGTCAATATCCAGGGATCAGAGGGTGCAATATCTGCCCAGAGGTCAATCTCTGACCAGAAATCATTGGGTGAAGTCACTGCCCAGAGATCAGAGGATGATGTCACTATCCAGAGATCAGAGGGTAGGGTCAGTGCTCAGAGATCAGAAGCTGAGGTCATTGCCCTGAGATCAGAGGGTGGGGTCACTGTCCAAAGATCAGAGGGTGTGGTCAGTTTCCAGGCCAAAGGGGAGGTGTCACAAACCAGAGAGAGAGGATGAGGTCACTGGGCAGGCCTGAGAAGGTGGGGTCACTGCACACAGATCAGAGAGTGGGTTCACAGTCCAAGCCTGAGAGTTCGGGTCACTCCTGAAAGATCAGATAGTGGGGCTGGTCCAGGCCTGAAAGGATGCAGTCACTGTCCAGAGATCAGAGGGTGGGGTCATTGCCCAGAGATCAAAGGGTGAAGCCACAGTTCAGGCCTGAGAGTGTGGTCACTTCAAAGAGAACAGAGGGAAAGGTCACTGCCCAGAGATCAGAAGGTGAGGTCACTGTCCAGAGATAACAGGGTAGTGTCAGTCCTCAGGCCTGAAGTGTGGTGCCACTGTCCAATAATCAGAGTTGGGGTCACTGCCCAGGCCTGAGAGGGTAGAGTCACTGCCCAAAGATCATAGGGTAGGGTCATTACCCAGAGAACAAAAGTTGAGGCCACAGTCCAGGCCTGAGAGTGTGGTCACTCCAAAGAGAACAGAGGGCGAGGTCACTGCCCAGAGATCAGAGGGTGAGGTCACTGCCTAATGATCAGAGGGTGGGGTCATTGTCCAGGCCTGATATTGTGGGATCTCTGTCTAAAGATCAGAGGATGTGTCACTGCCCAGAGATCAGACAGTGGGGTCACTGCACAAAGATCAGAGGGCAAAGTTACCACCCAGGGTGCAGAGGGCCAGGCTGCCTCCTGTTTCTCTGAAGGCAGAGCTGCTCCCTCGGTTGCAGAGGGCAGGCCTCCTGCCCATGATGGAGGCAGGTGGCCACCGGGGACTGTCCACGTTCTGGGTTCCAGAGAGTGGGGCTCCCTCCTGGGTCCAGCGGTTGGAGTCTCTGCACAGGGCTCAGGGTTCAGACTTCCTCCTTTCCTGAGGGCAGGGCTTCCTCCCGGTTACAGAGGGCGGGGCTAAGTCCTCAGCAGTAGAGGGCAGCATAGCTGCTCGGGTCTGAGGGGCAGAACCTCCACGCAGGGCTTGGGGACACCACCGAGAGCCAGGGGGCCTGGCCACCTCTTCTTTCCAGATGGTGGGCTGCCACCTAGAGCTGAGGTGGGCCAGTGGGTAGAGCCACAGAGAATTATTCTAAACCCATTATTCCTAATGGGATTTGCCCTGTTGTGTTACAAACTGTTTTAAAGCAGCGACAGCTTTTTTTCCTTCCAGTTTCCCTGTTTTGGAATGGAAATGTTTGTCCTATGCCTGTCCCACTGTTATATCTTGAAAGCAGGTAACTGCTTTTCTAGGTTTCACAGATTCACAGCTGGAGAGAAACTTTACCCCAGGATCAACCCATACCTCATTTAGATGATATTTAGATGTGATTTTGGACTTGAGTTGATCCTAAAATGCGTTAAAGACTTGGGGGGCGATTAGAATGTGATAAATGTATTTTTCATGTGGAGAAGACATGAATTTGCGGGGGGAGGCAAAGGGCAGATTGTTATCGGTTGGATTGTGTCCCCAGGAAAGGATATATTGAAGTCTTCACCCCCAGTGTCTCAGGATGTGAACTTATGTGGAAATAGAGTCATTCCAGATATAATTAATTAAAATAACAATGGAATGGGAAAGACTAGAGATCTCTTCAAGAAAATTAGAGATACCAAGGGGACATTTCATGTGAAGATGGGCTCGATAAAGGACAGAAATGGTATGGACTTAACAGAAGTAGAAGATATTAAGAAGAGGTGGCAAGTATACACAGAACTGTATAAAAAAGATCTTCTTGACCCAGATAATCACAATGGTGATCACTCACCTAGAGCCAGACATCCTGGAATGTGAAGTCAAGTGGGCCTTAGAAAGCCCACTATGAACAAAACTAGTGGAGGTGATGGAATTCCAGTTGAGCTATTTCAAATCCTGAAAGATGATGCTGTGAAAGTGCTGCACTCAATATGCCAGCAAATTTGGAAAACTCAGCAGTGGCCTCAGGACTGGAAAAGGTCAGTTTTCATTCCAATTCCTAATAAAGGCAATGCCAAAGAATGCTCAAACTACCGCACAATTGCACTCACCTCACACACTAGTAAAGTAATGCTCAAAATTCTCCAAGACAGGCTTCAGCAATACGTGAACTGTGAACTTCCAGATGTTCAAACTGGTTTTAGAAAAGGCAGAGGAACCAGAGATCAAATTGCCAACATCTGCTGGATCATGGAAAAAGCAAGAGAGTTCCAGAAAAACATCTATTTCTGCTTTATTGACTATGCCAAAGCTGTTGACTGTGTGGATCACAATAAACTGTGGAAAATTCTGAAAGAGATGGGAATACCAGACCACTTGACCTGCCTCTTGAGAAACCTATATGCAGGTCAGGAAGCAACAGTTAGAACTGGACATGGAACAACAGACTGGTTCCAAATAGGAAAAGGAGTACGTCAAGGCTGTATACTGTCATCCTGCTTATTTAACTTATATGCAGAGTACATCATGAGAAATGCTGGTCTGGAAGAAGCACAAGCTGGAATCAAGATTGCCAGGAGAAATATCAATAACCTCAGACATGCAGATGATACCACCCTTAGGGAAGAAAGTGAAGAGGAACTAAAAAGCCTCTTGATGAAAGTGAAAGAGGAGAATGAAAAAGTTGGCTTAAAGCTCAACATTCAGAAAACTAAGATCATGGCATCTGGTCTTAGTTTTGGCATCACTTTATGGGAAATAGATGGGGAAATAGTGGAAACAGTGTCAGACTTTATTTTTGGGGGCTCCAAAATCACTGCAGATGGTGATTACAGCCATGAAATTAAAAGACGCTTACTCCTTGGAAGGAATGTTATGACCAACCTAGATAGCATATTCAAAAGCAGAGACATTACTTTGCCAACAAAGGTCCATCTAGTCAAGGCTATGGTTTTTCCAGTGGTCATGTATGGATGTGAGAGTTGGACTGTGAAGAAAGCTGAGCGCCAAAGAATTGATGCTTTTGAACTGTGGTGTTGGAGAGGACTCTTGAGAGTCCCTTGGAGATCCAACCTGTCCATTCTAAAGGAGATCAGCCCTGGGATTTCTTTGGAAGGAATGATGCTAAAGCTGAAACTCCAGTACTTTGGCCACCTCATGCTAAGAGTTGACTCATTGGAAAAGACTCTGATGCTGGGAGGGATTGGGGGCAGGAGGAGAAGGGGACGACAGAGGATGAGATGGCTGGATGGCATCACCAACTCGATGGACGTGAGTTTGAGTGAACTCCGGGAGTTGGTGATGGACAGGGAGGCCTGGCGTGCTGTGATTCATGGGGTTGCAAAGAGTCAGACACGACTGAGTGACTGAACTGAACTGTGGGACCATGGCCCCACGAACACCAAGCTTTTAGGCTTGTAGCCCCCAAGACTCTGAGACAGCAAATTTCTGTAGTTTTAAACCATCCAGTTTGTGATACTTGTTACAGCCCCTAATCTGCTATGACTGGTGTCTTTTCTATTAGAAGACAAACATGTGAAGAGCCCTGGTACTACACACCAGAACTCCACGTGACAATGAAAGCAGAGACTGGAGCTGTGCTGCTGCATGTCAGGGAATACCAAAGACTGCTATAAACATCAGAAGCCAGGAAGAGCCAAAGAAGAATTCCTCTACAGATTTCAGAGGGACCATGGCCCCGCAAACACCAAGCTTTTAGGCTTGTAGACCCCCAGACTCTGAGACAGCAAATTTCTGTAGTTTTAAACCATCCAGTTTGTGATGCTTTGTTACAGCAGCCCAAGAAAACTAATACAGACTGATACTCCATGCTGTCCCACACACTGCTAATCCTCCTTCCTACTCATGCCCTGAATCCCCATGCTAGACCACCCTTCCATGAAAATACCCTCATTGACCTGCTTGGGCTCTGACCGTCCACACTGAGCTGCTCGTAATCTGCTCATAAATGTAATGCCTTCCTCTCTCCTCCTGGATTCTGATTCTTTACACCAAATCAAAGAAAGAAAGTGAAGTCGCTCAGTCATGTCCAGCTCTTTGTGACCACGGGGACTGTAGCCCGCCAGGCTCCTCCATCCATGGGATTTTCTAGGCAAGAATACTGGAGTGGGTTGCCGTTTCCTTCTCCATATCAACCCCCATAGAAAAACATCCTTCTCAGGCTCTGACTCCACCCCAGACTGCCTTCATCTGTGGTTTTCCCCCTTACCACAACTGAGCAGCCCGACCCAGCACCACTCCTCTGCTTGGACAGCTGTCTTGCTCTGTCCCATCTATTGACTTCAGGACGAAATTTTTATAGAAGTGATGCAAAGCGAAGGAAAGGAAGGGGTAAAAGAAGAGTCAGATTTGGTTTTAAGAAATAAAATATGAAAGATGAAGTCAAAGTCTCTTTCATATTCTTTCATGATCTCATTCACCTCCCTTTCCCCCCAGGGGTACTACTATCCTAAATGTTTTTCTCTTTCATGCAGGATTTTATACTGCTACTACTACATAAACAGTTACCCATAAACATGATTCAAACTTCAAATAAATTATATCATTCTGCAGCTTACTGGGTTTTGCTCAATATTATGTTTTTAAAGTACACGTTGTTAATACATAGCTACAAGTCTTTCACTTAAGTTACTGCATAAGCATGAGTGTAGCATAATTTTTATTTACCAAATCTCCTGTTGATAGGCATTTAGTAAGTCCCACATTATAACCGTGGATTTGTCATATTTTACATTCTCTATATCATTTTTGTTTCATGTATTTAGAGGCTCTGTGTTTTGGTGCATGTACATTTTAAAATCATTTTGTTTCCTGGTGGATTGATCCTTTTAGCATTATGTAATGTGCCTCTTCACCCCACTCCAGTACTCCTGCCTGGAAAATCACTTTCACTTTCATGCATTGGAGAAGGAAATGGCAACCCACTCCAGGGTTCCTGCCTGGAGAATCCCAGGGACGGGGGAGCCTGGTGGGCTCCAGTCCATGGGGTCGCAAAGAGTCGGACATGACTGAAACTTAGCACACACATGTGGTAGTTCCAGTTTTAATTTTCTGAGGAAACCTCCTAATTGTTTTTCACAGTGGCTGTACCAATTTTACATTTCCTCCAACAGTGCATGAAGGTCTCCTTTTCTGCACACCCTCTTGAACACTTGATCTTGTTATCATGGTGACAGTCACTCTGATGGGTGTGAGATGACAACTCATTGTGGTTTTGATTTGCATTTCCTTGATGATTACCGATGTTGAGCATCTTTTCGTGTGTCTTTTGGCTCTCTGTCTTTCTCAGGAAAATGTGTATTCAGGTCCTCTGCCCATTTTTTTAATATGACTGGGTTTTTATCTTTTTATTATTTTTTTATTTTTTTCAATATTAACACCATCATTATTTGTTTATTCCCATTGCTAATGGGAAGAGATGGTAAAGATCGAATATGACTGGGTGTTTAAAATATTGAGTTGTGTGATTCTTTACATATTTTGGATACTAACCTCTTATCAGATATTTCACTTGCAAATATCTTCCCCCATTCAAGAGGTTGCCTATTCATTTTGTTGATGGTTTGCTTCACTATGCAAAAGCTTTTTAAAATGTAATCCATTTGTTTAATTTTGCTTTTATTTCCCTTGCCTGACGAGACATTTCCAAAGAAATATTGCTAAGACCTATGTCAAAGGGCATACTATACTGCCTGTGTTTTTCTCTAAGAATTTTATGGTTTCAGGCGTTACATTTAAATCTCTAATTCATTTTGAGTTTATTTTTGTGTAATGATGTAGAAAGTGGTCTAGTTTCATTTTTTACAGCTGTCTGGTTTTCTTGACACCATCTATTGAAGAGACTGTTTTTTCCCCTAATTACTGTGTTTAGATTATTTACATTTAAAGTAATCATTGCTAGGTTAGGGTTTAAGTCTGCTATTTTTAATTTGTTTTCTGTTCGTTTCCTCTGTTTCTCATTACTCTGTCTTTTATTGCCTTCTTGTGGGTTACTTGAAAATTTTCAGGACTCCATCTTGATTTATGTATCATGTTTTTAAAAGCATTTTGAATAATTTTTTTAATGATTGCTCTAGGAACTGCAATATACATAAGTAACTTACCAAAGTCTACTTTGAGTGACACATAGGAAACTTAATTCCATTTATATCCCTTTACACTGCCCATTTTTAAAATATAATTGTCTTAAATATTTCCTTTACATATACAAACACCACATTAGGTGGTGTTATAATTTTTGCTTTAACCATAAAATATGATTTAAGAAACAAACAAAAAAAGAAGATAGTTCATTACTCTTATGCCTATTTTTACCCATTTTGATGTTCTTCTTTCCTTTCTGAAATTCTAAGTCTTCTTCTAATTTTTTTCTCTCTATGGTTCAGATTGGGTGAATTCTATTGATCTCTCTTTAAACTTTGTCTAAACTTTGAGTTTATCCTTTGTCTTTTTCACTCTGCTATTGAGCCCATCCAGTGAGTGGGGTTTTTTTAATTTCCTGTTATCACATTTTTCAGTCAGTACTATAATTTCCACTTAGTCCTTTTTTAAGCTTCTATTTCTTTTCTGAGATTTTATTTTTTATTTCAAGAAAGTATGTAATTGCTTATTGAAGCATTTTTTAATGAATGCTTTAAAATCCTTGTCAGATAATTCTGACATCTGCTTCATCTGACTATTGGCGTCATATTCAAATTGTGATTTTCCTGGTTCTCAGGATGATGAGAAACTTGCTGTTTAAACCTGGATATTTTAAGTATTATAAGGCCTGGATCTTGTTTATAAATTTTGCTTTAGAAGGCCTCCCCTGACATTGCTCTAGCAAGGGAATCGGGGAGGGGGTGCTGCCTCATTCATATCAGGGTAGGGTGGAGGGGGGTGTTCTAATGTCCACTAGGCTAACTTGCCACCACTCTAGCAGAAAATAGTAAAGGTACCTCGTTACTGCTAAGTGGTGGTGGAAGTCTACCCTTTCTGCATGGAGGTAGAGAGGTTAAGAGGTAGAGGGAAAGGAGATTGTTACTGCCCAGTGAGTCTAACAGTCCCAGCTCCTGAGTCAGCTTCTCTGACATTACCCCAGCAGCAACAGCTGGGACACCATATTACAGTCTGTCAAGGTGGGATTGCAAGGTGTTCTACTCAGCCTTATCTGCCGTAGATAGGGATGGAACCAGAGCTTTTGTCTGCAGTGTTCGCATGTTACACAGTTGTCTAAAAGTTTTCTGTCTCTCTAGGCTGTCCCCTTCCTGGTCTTTGGCTGAAGAGAGCAGAATTTTCTTGAGACTCTTTGTTTGCACTCATTGGCTTTTCTGGGTTGTTAGTTTCTCCAGGCTTCAGACTGAAGACATATGAAGAGAAACCCAGGAAATTCATCTCAGGTTTTAAGGTCTCCAGCAGGTCTTTCTCTTCTATTTCAGAGAAGATCATTTAGAGTCTTCCTGTGTGTGTGTGTGTGTGTGTTTTTTTATATGCAATGTACATGGTTTCTAACTACACTTAGTAGGAAGAATGGAAAAGGCAGTGGAACCCCACTCCAGTACTCTTGCCTGGAAAATCCCATGGACAGAGGGGCCTGGTGGGCTGCAGTCCGTGGGGTCGCTGAGGGTCGGACATGACTGAGCGACTTCACTGTCACTTTTCACTTTCATGCATTGGAGAAGGAAATGGCAACCCACTCCAGTATTCTTGCCTGGAGAATCCCAGGGACGGGGGATCCTGGTGGGCTGCCGTCTATGGGGTCGCACAGAGTCGGACACGACTGAAGCGACTCAGCAGCAGCAGCAGTAGGAAGAATAGGGAAAAGTATACCTGTTCCACCTTTCCGGAAGTGGAAATCTTCATCTCTGTTATTGATTCCTAGCTTATTTCTATTATGGTCTGTTTTAGGTCCCCAGGGCTGCCATAACAACGTACCAAAAACTGGGTGGTTTAAAACAACAGAAATTTATCATATCACAGTTCTGGAGGCTTGAAGCCTGAAATCAAGGTGCCAGCAGGGCCATGCTCCTTGTAAAACTTATAGGGGAAAATGCTTCCTTTCTTCCTCCTAGCTCCTGGTGATTGCTACTAATCCTTGACATTCCTTGGTTTGCAGCTGCAGCACTTCAGTCTCAGCCTCTGTTGTCACATGGCATTCTACCTTCATGTGTCTCCTTAGAGGGACACCAGTCATATTTGATTAAGGGCACCGGACTCCAGGATGACCTCATCTTAACTAATTACATCTGCAATGATCCTATTTCCAAATTCTGTCACATTCTAAGGTATGACTACAATATATGTCTTGGGAGAATACAATTTAACCAGAAACATTATCAAAGACTATACTTTCATCATTTAAATGCTTTTGAACTTAAGACTTGTTTTATGGCCCAGAATATGTCCTGTCTGTCTTGGCACTTGAAAAGAATGTGTGTTTGGGGTTGTTGGGTGAAGTGTGGTATAAATGTCACTTGGGATGTGCTTGTTGACAGTTCAGTTCAGGTCTCCGAGGTCCTTTACTGGTTTTCTGTCTATTTGATCATCAGTTACTGAGATGGAGTGTTGAGCTATTTCCACATTGTTGTTGTTGTTTAGTCGCTCAGTCGTGTCTGACTATTTTGCGACTCCATGGACTGTAACCTGCCAGGATCCTCTGTCCACGGGATTGCCCAGGCAAAAATACTGGAGTGAGTTGCCATTTCCTTCTCCAGGGGATCTTCCTGACCCAGGGATTGAACCTGCATCTCTTGCATTGGAAAGCATATTCTTTACCACTGAGCCACCAGGGAATAATCTATCTATTGCTTTTCTCCTGTCTATAAGTTTCTGCTTCATGTATTTTAAGGCTCTGTTTCTTGTTACTTCATTTCTTTCTCTCTTTTTTTTTTTTTTGCCTTTCTTTGGGTTACCTGCACATGATTCCAGGATTCCATCTTGATTTATTTTTAGGTTCCACCAGGTTTTTGTTTGTTAACCAGGACCCCCAACATATTTTAGCTGTGAAGCCACAAAAAGAGTAATAATGAGGCCCCAGCTTTCCTGTCTCCACTAATTCCCCCTTCACTGTTTCACTTCACTGACTAAACATGCTTAGCTTCTCAGATGGCCCTGTAATCTCCTATTTGTCTACTCTAGCCAGCACTTCAGCATAGATGCTTCGTGACAGTTTCTCAGATCTTCTTTCTCCCCAACTCTTTGAAAGTTGTGTAAGGTCCAATGTTATTTCATAATACATATAGTGGCCCTGCCACTCCTCTGACTGAATCCTGAGAGAGAATAGAGGGCATGTGCAGAGAAGGGCCAAGACAGTCCAGCTATTTCAACCTTCAGAGCCAAGGCCCCAGATACATGAGTAGAGCCATCTTAGACCACTGAAATTGGTACTTAAAAATAATGTGCTTTTGCAAAAAAGAAAAGAAGAAGAAGAAGAAAGGAAAAAGCTAAAACAGGTGTATTAACTTTGGGACTGAGTTGTGGGGAGAGGCTAGAAAAACAGCTAGGAAAATGTTAATAAAGGTTGGGAAATGGGTAAACAAAGTAGAATCTCTAAGAGTGGTGAGGAAACTGTAATAGAAGGTTGGAAAATGACATCTCATGTCATATAGGTAAAAAACAACTGGCAAAACTGTCATCTGAAGTAAATGGAAGATGGAAAATATGTACCTAATGAATTTGTGTATCTACCTAAGGAGAAGATCCAGTCAAGCAGAATGCTGATAGTGCCATTTAACATTTAGCCGCATGTGATAATGTACACAAAGAGAGAGGTGAGCCGAGCAGCATTTGCAAATGGAATTTTAGAGGAAATATAGAAGAGCCAGGATTTTCTGGGTCAGAAAATAAAACTTTCGCATTTCTAGTTTTCCAAGCCAGCAAAGATTAAGAGTGTAACATACTATCCTTTGTGAAGACCCCAGAAAGATATAAGTTGGTGCTTAAGAAACCTTTTCAAATAGAAAAAAAGGCATTGTATATAGGCAGAACACTAACATAAATCATACCTGTATGTTTTTTGGATCTGTCTCCTAAGAGAAAAGAAACAAAAGCAAAAATAAACAATTGGGACCTAATTAAACTTAAAAGCTTTATGCAGTAAAGGAAACCATCAACAAAATGGAAAGATACTGAATGTGAGAAAATACTTACAAACGATATGACTGTTAAGGGGCTACTATTCAAAATATATAAACAGCTCATACATCAACATCAAAATCAACATCAAATCAACATAAAAAAAATCCAATTTAAAAATGGGCAGAACTGCATAGACTTTTTCCAAAGAAGACATTCAGATGGCCAACAGGCAAATGAAAAGATGCTCAACACAGTTAATCATCAGAGAAATGCAAGTCAAAAGCAGAATGAGATATCACCTCACACCTGTCAGAATAGTTATCATCAAAAAAGACTACAGATGACCAATGTTAACAAGGATGTGGAGAAAAGGGAACCCTAGTACATTGTTGGTAGGAATGTAAATTGGTGTAGTTACTATGGAAAACAGTATGGAGGTTCTTAAAAAACCTGAATATAGAAATACCATGTGATCCAGCAATTCCACTCATGGATACATATCCAGTGAAATAAAAAACACTATTTCAGGGCTTCCCTGGTGGCTCAGTGATAAAGAATCTGATTGCCAATCAGGAGACAAGGGTTCAATCCCTGATCCAGGAAGATCCCACATGCTGTGGGGCAACTAAGCCCCTGCACCACAGCTACTGAGCCCGTGCTCTAGAGCCCAGGAGCCACAACTCCTGAGCCTTCATAACACAACTACTGTAGCCCACGCACCCTAGAGCCTATGCTCCACAAGAAAAGCCACCACAATGAGAAGCCTGCACATCACGACTAGAGAGTAACCCCCACCTCCCCTACAACTAGAGAAAAGCTTCAGCAGCAACCCAGCAGAGCCAAAAATAAATACATAAAAAATACTAGTTCAGTAAGATACATGCACTTCAGTGCTCATAGCAGCACTTATGTGGAAGCAATCCAAGTGCCCATTCAACAGATGAACAGATAAAGAAGATGCAATGGAATATTAGTTATAAAAATAGAATGAGATTTTTCCATTTGCAGCAGCATGGATGGACCCAGAGGGTATAATTCTTACTGAATCTTAAGTCAAATACAGAAAGACAAATACATATGTTATCACTTATACGTAGAATCTAAAAAATAAAACAAATTACTAATATAACAAAACAGAAACAGACTTACAAATATAGATAACAAACTAGTGGTTACCAGTGGGGAGAGGGAAGAGAAGAGGGGCAATACAGAGGTATAAAGTACTATGCATAAAATAATCTACAAGAATATATTGTGCAGCACAGGGGATATAGCCAATATTTTATAATAATTTTAATGGAGTATAATCTGTAAACATATTGAATCACTACACTGTACACCGGAAACTAATGAAACACTGCAAATCAACTACACTTCAACTTAAAAAGAAAAAAGGCATTGTCCCCAGCCCTTAACATGCTATCCAAAGTAGAAAGAAGCCCATCTCAAAAAATGTTGTGGGTATAATTGCATTCTACGGACTCAGATTCATATGAACCCCATACTTTATTCCTTTGAATCTATAAATGTTCTATATGTTCCCTCCCTCTTACTGCGCCCCCAACTGAAGTTGCTATATAACACAGGGAGCTCAGCCTGGTGCTCTGTGACAACCTACAGGGGTGGGATGGGGGGACGGTAAGAGGGAGGGAACATATGTATACTCATGGCTGATTCATGTAGTTGTACGGCAGAAACTAATACAACATTGCAAAGCAATTATCCAATTAAAAATAAATTTTAAAAGTCACTATAAGTTCTGTACAAATATACTACAATATAATAATTAAAAAAGCATGTGTGTGCGTGTGCTCACATGGTAATGTATACATTAGGGTTTCCCTGGTAGCTCAGATACCTGGTTTCCCTGGTAATGAATCTGGCTGCAAAGCAGGAGACCTGGGTTCAGTCCCTGAGTTGGGAAGATCCCCTGGAGAAGGGAACCACTACCCACTCCAGTACTCTGGCCTGGAGAAATCCATGGACAGAGGACCCTGGCAGGGGTCCCAAAGAGTTGGACCACAGGGTCCATGGGGTCCCAAAGAATCGGACATGACTGAGCAGCTTCACTTTCACTTTCAATGTATATGTTTCCATGCTACTGTCTCAATTCATCCCACCCTCTTCTTCCCCCGCTGTGCCCACAAGTCTGTTCTCTATGTCTGCATCTCTATTCCTGCCCTGCATATAGGTTCATCAGTATCATTTTCCTAGATTCCATACATATGTGTTAATATACAATATTTGTTTTCCCCCTTCTGACTTACTTCATTCTGTATAACAGGCTCTAGGTTCACGACCTCACTAGAACTGACTCAAATGCTGAACCCACATTTTTAAGAAAACTGAACTAGCAAAACCCCTTCAAATAGATCTAAGAGGGTTTGAGATTGCTCCATTTGCAAATTCCAACTGGGCCCCCAACTTTCTGTGCGTAGGGAGGGAGCAGGCTGAGAAAGCCACTAAGCTGCAAACATACGCCTTTTTTTTTTTTTTAATAAAAGTATGACCATGGGGTCATGTCAAGAGCCCAGAGGATGAAAATAAGAACTATGAATAACAGTAAACTAGGAAGCCACTCCCAGGGAATAGAATGAGGATTGAGTCAAGGATTTCTCTGCTCCAAGAAAAGCAGCACATATCCAGGTGGTTCTATGGTTGCTATGGGTCAATGACTCCTTTGTACCTCTCTTTTCAAGTGGGAGTGTTTACTGTAGTTATCTTGTCCCCATAACACCAATGTGGTTGGAGGGCGGTACAGATAACTTGTGTGGCAGATTGCATTTTTCCAAATATGGGCACATTAATATATAGATTATCCTATATGCTGTTCTCACAATGTGACATTGACAGCTCTCTTCAAGATGGTGGCATCCATGTTCCTTGCCTTTGAGCTTTGGTTGACTTTTGTAACTGCCTCAGCCAAATAAAATGTGGTGAAAGTGATGCTGTAAAGGTAACAGCTTTTGCCTGGCACCCTCTCTCACATGCTCTTGCTCTCGCACTCTCTCTCCCCTTGCCTTGGAAATGCAGTGCTGTGTTGTGAGGAAGCCCAGTCAATATGAAGAGATTAGTGTGGCTGTTCTAGCTGACAACCACAGACAGGCTACTAGCCAACAGCTACAAGCCACACACGTGAGTAAACAGAGCCTTAAGATGACGCTAGCCTTCACTGATGGAGAAGGCAATGGCACCCCACTCCAGTACTCTTGCCTGGAGAATCCTGTGGATGGAGGAGCCTGATAGGCTGCAGTCCATGGGGTCGCTAAGAGTCGGACATGACTGAGCGACTTCCCTTTCACTTTTCACTTTCATGCATTGGAGGAGGAAATGGCAACCCACTCCAGTGTTCTTGCCTGGAGAATCCCAGGGACGGCGGAGCCTGGTGGGCTGCCGTCTATGGGGTCCCACAGAGTCAGACACGATGGAAGCGACTTAGCAGCAGCAGCAGCAGCAGCCTTCACTGAAAGGGTCTTCCAACTGAAGCCCCAGACATCATGGAACAAACTATACCCTCTGATGCCCTGTCTGAAAGAGAAGCCAAGAAGGTAATAAATTATTTTGCATTGTTTTAAGCCACCAAGTATAGGGGTAACTTGTTATGTGGCAGTAGATAAGGGATGCAAACTGTTTTACAGGAAGCTACCTCTGGGTGTGTGACTGTAGACAAAATTCTGGACGTTGAGCTGAGGCTATAATTGGATGAAATATCTGACGTCTTAGGAGAGGTAAGTATATTTTGCACGTAGGAAGAACACAAATCACAGGTACCAGAGAGAGGACAGTGCTATATTGTCATATTAATCACCAAAAATGGTTAACCCTCTGCTATATTGACTACGGGCTTGACTGTGTGACATGCTTTGGCCGAGATGATGAAAGCAAAATCTTGAAACGTTGCATTTTGGGGTTTACCCTTTCTTACTGCTGGGGAACCTAAGACCACCATGTGAAGCAGCATAGCCTTAGCTCCTAGAGGATTAAAAAACTCATGGAGTGAGAGTCCAATTATACAGGTCATTCCAGTTGAGGCCCCAGAATTAGTCAGGCAAAGATAGGGCACAGTCATGCAAGGCAGAGGCACAGAGTCACAAACCGGCTGGTTGTGTGCTGTTCTATATTTCTGTAAGGTCAGGTTTGAGAGGTAGTATTGCAATAGGGTCTTATAGAGGTAGACAGGGACCGAGGCACAAAAATGTTTTATGCTTTGTTTTCATTCTTTCTTCTTTAGGATCATTAGGGGTTTTAAGTAAGGGATAGACACGATCAGTTAGCAATTTAGAAAGATAATTTTAGTGGCAGAACAAAAGATGGATTAGAGAGGTGAGAGGTGGGAGATATGCAGAGGTTGTGCTAATGGTGTGGTCAAGAAGTGACAAGTGGCCTAATCGGAGCCATGGTGGAAGAAGTGGCAAGGAGAGGGAAAATATGGGAAACATTTAGGAGGTGAATACACTAGGGCTTAAGGATGGATTGAATGTCAAGGTCGTGGAGGAAAGGGAGGCATCTAGGAGCATTTTCTGGGGTCTGGCTTCAGTACTACTGGTACCAGTCACTGAGGCAGGAAATATAGGAAGAATAATAAGGCCTTTTTTTAGTTCTGTTTTAGTGAGGGGAGGCTGAGTTCAGTTTTGAGTATGTCCGTTTCAGTTGTTTGTCAGACATCCATATAGAGATGTTTGGCTGGCAATAGTGTATATAACCAGGCTAGAGTTTTAAATGCAGGAGTTGTAGTCATATATGTGAAAATAAAACAAGAACACATACAATGTACTGATTAAGAGTATAGCTTTTGGGCTCATTTAACTTGGATTCATGGAGAAGGCAATGGCACCCCACTCCAGTACTCTTGCCTGCAAAATCCCATGGATGGAGGGGCCTGGTGGACTGCAGTTCATGGGGTCGCTAGGAGTCGGGCACGACTGAGCGATTTCCCTTTCACTTTTCACTTTCATGCATTGGAGAAGGAAATGGCAACCCACTCCAGTGTTCTTGCCTGGAGAATCCCAGGGACAGGGGAGCCTGGTGGGCTGCCGTCTATGGGGTCACACAGAGTCGGACACGACTGAAGCAACTTAGCAGCAGCAGCAGCAGCAACTTGGATTCAAATCTCAGCTCCATCACATATTACCCAGAGTCATTGAGAAAAAATGTCTTCATCTACAGAGACAGAGTAAACATAGACAAGGTTGTTGTGAGGATTAAACAAGGCAAGGTTTAGCAAAGAATCTAAAATTAATAAATTCTCAATAAGTGATAGATATTGTTACTAAATGATCAAGAAATAACAAAGAAGTAGACCAAAACCATGGAGCCAAGAAGTGGCCAAAAGGCACTTGAAAAGATGCTTAACATCACTAATCATCAGAGAAATGCAAATCAAAAGTACAATAAGATAGCACCCCACATCCATTAGGAGAGCTAGTATTAGAAGGAAAGAGAGAGAGAGAGAAAAGGAGGGAGGGAAAGAGGGAAGAAAGAAGAGAAAAAGGAAGGAAAGAAGGAAATAACAACTGTTGGCAACAATGTGGAGAAATTGAAACTCTTGTGTACTGTTGGGGGGATGGTAAAATAGAATAACCCCCATGGAAAACAATAAAGATCCTCAATAAATTTAAAATACAATCACCATATGATCCAGCAATCCCACTTCTAGGTATATATATCCAAAAATTTTTGAAATAGGGTCTCAAAGAGACATTTGCACATCCATGTTCATAGGAGTACTATTCACAATAGGTTGTCTGAGGAGGCCTTACAAATAGCTGAGAAAAGAAGAGAAGCAAAAGGCAAAGGAGAAAAGGAAAGATATACCCATCTGAAGGCAGAGTTCCAACAAATAGCAAGGAGAGAAAAGAAAGCCTTTCTAAGTGATCAATGCAAAAAAAAAAAAAAAATAGAGGAAAACAGTAGACTGGGAAAGACTAGAGATCTCTTCAAGAAAATTAGAGATACCAAGGGAACATTTCATGCAAAGATGGACACAATAAAGGACAGAAACGGTATGGACCTAACAGAAGCAGAATATATTAAGAAGAGGTGGCAAGAATACACAGAAGAACTGTACAAAAATGATTTTCATGACCCAGATAACCAGAGTGGTGTGATCACTCACCTAGAGCCAGACATCCTGGAGTCCAAAGTCAAGTGGGCCTTATGAAGCTTCACTACAAACAAAGCTAGTGGAGGTGATGGAATTCAAGGAATTGAATATAAGAGTCTGTTCTTATATATCACTCACTCATAAATATCAATTATATTCCTTGATATAAGTGAAATCAAGGAATCTTTTGCGATTGGCTTATTTCAATTAGCAAAATAACTTCAAAGTTCATACGTGTAGAAGCATGTGGTATGATTTCTTCCCTTTTAAAGGGTGAATAAAGGTCTGTTAAATGTATCTATCTCTATCACATTTTCTTTATCCATTCAACCATTAGTGAACATTTAGGTTGCTTCCACTTCTTCAATTCAGTTCAGTCCCTCTGTCCTGTCTGACTCTTTGTGACCCCATGGACTGCAGCACACCAGGCTTCCCTGTCCATCACCAACTCCCAGAGCTTGCTCAAACTCATGTCCATTGAGTTGGTGATGCCATCCAACCATCTCAACTTCTGTCATCTCCTTCTCCTCCTGCCTTCAATCTTTCCCAGCATCAGGGTTTTTTCAAATGAGTCAGATCTTCCCATCAGGTGTTTCAGCTGATATCTGAAGGTATCTGTAGTAGTCCAATTCCTAGAAACAGAAATCAAAATGGTAGTTCACCAGGAACTGGGACAAGGGAAGAAAGGAGAATTGTTTAATGGGTACAGACCCAGTTTTGCAAAACGAAAAAATTCCGGAGATCTGTTACATAACAATTTGAATATATGTAACATTGACTGCAGCCATGAAATTAAAAGACACTTACTCCTTGGAAGAAAAGTTGTGACCAACCTAGATAGCATATTGAAAAGCAGAGACATTACTTTGCCAACAAAGGTCCGTCTAGTCAAGGCTATGGTTTTTCCTGTGGTCATGTATGGATGTGAGAGTTGGACTGTGAAGAAAGCTGAGTGCCGGAGAATTGATGCTTTTGAACTATGGTGTTGGAGAAGACTCTTGAGAGTCCCTTGGACTGCAAGGAGATCCAACCAGTCCATTCTGAAGGAGATCAGCCCTGGGATTTCTTTGGAAGGAATGATGCTAAAGCTGAAACTCCAGTATTTTGGCCACCTCATGTGAAGAGTTGACTCATTGGAAAAGACTCTGATGCTGGGAGGGACTGGGGGCAGGAGGAGAAGGGGACGACAGAGGATGAGATGGCTGGATGGCATCACTGACTCAATGGATGTGAGTCTCAGTGAACTCCGGGAGTTGGTGGTGGACAGGGAGGCCTGGCGTGCTGCGATTCATGGGGTCGCAAAGAGTCGGACACGACTGAGCAACTGAACTGAACATTATTGAACTGTACACTTAAAAATGGTTAAGATGGTAAATTTTATGTTATGCATTTTAGCACAATGAAAAGATTCATGAAAGAACATGGAGACAAAAGTACAGATTCCCGACAAACCAAGTGCAGTCTCAGCTATTAATATATTTACCATCTAGTGAGTTCCTGGGCAGCAAGAACTATGCTTTACTCACTGTTGTATCCTCAGCACCCAGCACAGTGTCTGGCAGAGCAGGCACTCAATAAATGTTGGATAATCTAATGTAAGGTGCCTACGAGCTAAGTCGCTTCAGTCCTGTCTGACTCTTTGCGACCCCATGGACTGTAGCCTGCCAGGCTCCTCTGTCCATGGGATTTTCCAGGCAAGAATACTGGAATGGGTTACCATTCCCTCTTCCAGGGCATCTTCCCTACCCAGGATTGAACCCATGCCTCCTGTCTCCTATATTGGCAGGCGGGTTCTTTACCACTAGCGCCATCTGCAGTATATATCCTGTACTGGCAGGTGGGTTCCATACCACTAGCGCCACATGGGGTATGTATCCTGTATTGGCAGGTGGGTTCTTTACCACTAGCGCCACCTGGGAAGCGCTGATAAGGTAGAAACCATAAGACAGAAAGAAATAGAAGAGCGAAAAAGAGAGGACAAGGAGCGTAGAGAGATGAAGAGCCCAAGACAGGAAAGAAAGCATTGAGTCCTGGAAAAACTAGTATGTTCTAAATGAGACTAGGGGAAGGACATGCCTAGCAGAAGTGGTCGGTCACGGAATCTATAAAGTGGGCAGATGTATAAAGCCAGTCCTCTGGTCTTAGTGCAAACTACAAAATTACTCACAGGCATGTGTTGAACAGAATGTTTGGGGGTAAGGAAGAATTAGAAGAATTACAGGAAACTATCCAGAGACAAGGGCTTTCCTAGAGGCTCAGTGATAAAGAATCCGCCTGCCAGTGGAGGAGATGTGAGTTCGATCCCTGAGTCGGGAAGATCCCCTGGAGAAGGAAATGGCAACCCACGCCAGTATTCCTGCCTGGGAAATCCGATGGACAGAGAAGACTGGTGGGCTACGATCAAAAGAGTCAGACATGATTTAACGAATAAACAAGAACAATACATTGAGAAAAACTGATACATTTCTAGTTTAATTTAAATTACGGCTATTGGTTTCAGGTTGAAAGGTAATGTCAACTATGATGGTCCTACACCAAGTCTTTTGGACCATTTCCCCATCTCGCTTGGCCCTTGAGGCTTGGGCTCTGCGCATGCGCCAGAGGCCCCAGGTGGCAGCTAGTGTGGTCACAACGCCCCATCCCCTCACTTGAGGGCGACGCCCTTTGGGGAGGCGCCCTTTTAGGACGTCAGCACGGCAGCCTGGAACCCAGCATTGTGAGGGGCGTGGCCTGGAGGAGCCGTTATCCTCGTGACCACTGGCTGGGTTGCCCAGACTAGCTGCGGGCGTAGAGAGGGAAAGGTGTGCGTGAAGAGAAGAAACCGAGACGGCTTGTGGCACCCCAGCCCCCGGCCCCCTGGGGGCTGATGGGTGGCCATGGACCGGTACCTCAATAACTGCTACAAGGCTGCCCAGGCCGCCGCCTCTAAGGCGGCAGCCAGCAGCCTAACTGCCAACAGGGAGCTGTGTGACTCTGTGAGTGGGGGCCAGTCGGTCATCCTCCTTCTGTTTCTTGCTCCAGGGCTGGGTCTTGGGAGGGAAGGAGGGCGGGCAGATGAAAGACTACGGGGGAGGACTCAGCAGAGGGGGGTGGGTCCTTGAACCTGGGTTTCTAAGCCAGTCCTCTGGTCTTAGTGCAAACTACACAATTACTCAGAGGCATGTGTTGAACAGAATCATAGCTCTTTGAGGGTCAGAAGAATTAGAATTACAGGCAGCTATCCAGAGACAAGGGCTTTCCTAATGGCTCAGTGGTAAAGAATCTGCCTGCCAATGCAGGAGATGTGAGTTCGATCCCTGAGTCGGGAAGACCCCCTGGAGAAGGAAATGGCAACCCACGCCAGTATTCCTGCCTGGGAAATCCCACAGACAGAGGAGCCTGGTGGGCTACGGTCAAAAGAGTCGGACACGATTTAACGAATAAACAAGAACAATACATTGACAAAAACTGATATATTTCTGCTGCTGCTGCTGCTGAGTCGCTTCAGTCGTGTCCGACTCTGTGCGACCCCATAGACGGCAGCCCACCAGGCTCCCCTGTCCCTGGGATTCTCCAGGCAAGAATACTGGAGTGGGCTGCCATTTCCTTCTCCAATGCATGAAAGTGAAAAGTGAAGGTGAAGTTGCTCAGTCGTGTCCGACTCTTAGCGACCCCATGGACTGCAGCCTACCAGGCTCCTCCGTCCATGGGATTTTGCAGGCAAGAGTACTGGAGTGGGGGGCTATTGGTTTCAGGTTGAAAGGTAATGTCAACTATGGTGGTCCTACACCAAGTCTTTTGGACCATTTCCCCATCTCGCTTGGCCCTTGAGGCTTGGGCTCTGCGCATGCGCCAGAGGCCCCAGGTGGCAGCTAGTGTGGTCACAACGCCCCATCCCCTCACTTGAGGGCGACGCCCTTTGGGGAGGCGCCCTTTTAGGACGTCAGCACGGCAGCCTGGAACCCAGCATTGTGAGGGGCGTGGCCTGGAGGAGCCGTTATCCTCGTGACCACTGGCTGGGTTGCCCAGGCTAGCTGCGGGCGTAGAGAGGGAAAGGTGTGCACGAAGAGAAGAAACCGAGACAGCTTGTGGCACCCCAGCCCCCGGCCCCCTGGGGGCTGATGGGTGGCCATGGACCGGTACCTCAATAACTGCTACAAGGCTGCTCAGGCCGCCGCCTCTAAGGCAGCCGCCAGCAGCCTAACTGCCAACAGGAAGCAGTGTGGCTCCGTGAGTGGGGGCCAGTCGGTGATCTTCCTCCTCTTTCTGGCTCCAGGGCTGGGTCTTGGGAGGGAAGGAGGGCGGGCAGACGAAAGACTATGGGGAAGGACTCAGCAGAGGGGTGTGGGTCCTTGAAGCTGGCTTTCTAAGCCAGCCCTCTGGTCTTACTGCAAACTACACAATTACTCAGAGGCACGTGTTGAACAGAATCATAGTTCTTTGGGTGTCAGGAAGAATTAGAATTACAGGCTTCCAGAGACAAGGGCTTTCCTAGTGGCTCAGTGGTAAAGAATCCGCCTGCCAATGCAGGAGATGTGAGTTCGATCCCTGAGTCGGGAAGATTCCCTGGAGAAGGAAATGGCAACCCATGCCAGTATTCCTGCCTGGGAAATCCCACGGACAGAGGAGCCTGGTGGGCTCAAAAGAGTCGGACACGATTTAACGAATAAACAAGAACAATACACTGATAAAAACTGATACACTTCTGGCTTAATTTAAATTAGGGCTATTGGTTTCAGGTTGAAAGGTAATGTCAACTGTGGTCCTCCTACACCAAGTCTTTTGGAGAACTTCTCCATCTTGCTTGGCTCTTGAGGCTTGGGCTCTGCGCATGCGCTGGAGGCCCCGGGTGGCAGCTAGTGTGGTCACAATGCCCCATCCCCTCACTTGAGGGCGACACGCTTTGGGGAGGCGCCCTTTTAGGACGTCAGCGCGGCAGCCTGGAACCCAGCATTGTGAGGGGCGTGGCCCGGAGGAGCCGTTACCCTCCTGACCACTGGCTGGGTTGCCCAGGCTAGCTACGGGCGTAGAGAGGGAAAGGTGTGCGTGAAGAGAAGAAACCAAGACAGCTTGTGGCACCCCAGCTCCTGACCCCCTGCGGGCTGATGGGTGGCCATGGACCGGTACCTCAATAACTGCTACAAGGCTGCTCAGGCCGCCGCCTCTAAGGCAGCCGCCAGCAGCCTAACTGCCAACAGGAAGCAGTGTGGCTCCGTGAGTGGGGGCCAGTCGGTGATCTTCCTCCTCTTTCTGGCTCCAGGGCTGGGTCTTGGGAGGGAAGGAGGGTGGGCAGACGAAAGACTATGGGGGAGGACTCAGCAGAGGGGTGTGGGCCCTTGAAGCTGGGTTTCCAGCTCCCAGACCCTCTGCAGTGACTAGAGCTCCCTCTGGTCGAGATTAGCTTTGAATGGAGCTCAGAGATTGGGTTGGTAACAGGGGTAAACAGGGAGGCCTTCAGGTTATCAACAGGGCGGTTTCTTTCAACCCTGAGTGTGTGTCTTTGGTTTATTTGGAGGTATTAGTTTAAGTAGATTGGTCTAAACTAAAATAATAGTACTAGAAACAAAAATAAGGTTTCTACTTATATCTGACAGGCCTCACAAAAAGACCCCATCACAGAGGTCGGAGCCACTGATCTGTTAGATCTTCCTCTTGGGGTCAAGCTTCCAGTCATTCCAGGAAGTAATAATGTTTTCTATACTACAAATTTAAGTGAAAAGGTAAACTAACTTTTAATGGTGCTTAAGTGATTTTCTTGACTGTTTTCTGCTTGCTATTAAACTCGAAACACTGCTATTATTTTGCTTTGAGTCAACTTCAGTTTCACACACCAAGTGAAGTTAAAATGAGTTGAAGTATTCAGTGTCTGAACTTAATGATAGAAGGCTTCGTGATAGGCCTCCGCCACCCAATTCAGCCTTATCTCCGACCCAGACCTCAGCTCCGAAAGGTCCGGGTCTTTTCTCCCTGTCCACACATGGTATGATAATTTCTACTTCTGTGCCTTTGTCCATCTGGGTCCTGACACCTGGCATGCTCTCCTCTGCTTCCTGATCTTCAATTTGAGCCATCTTTCAAGAGCTACTATATGAAGCCTTTCCCCAGTGTCCCAAACCCCAACGGTTTCATCTTTCCTTAGAATTTACATTGCCCTTGATCTGCATTCTCTCACTCAGCACCAAAGTACTGTTTTTCTGGTTCAGAGTGCTGCACGCACTGTTTAAGTCCTCTGCCTAACACTCCCCACCCTGTCCTTAGCTGTAGGCTAAGCCTGAAGGAGGTTCGGAACTCTCTGAGTGTGTGCTTTCATCACGTTATTTCTACTTATTTCCTGATTTTACTTATTTCCTTACCATTCTCCTCTCTAGGGTGTCATCAAGGATGCATAGGGGGCTCCCTGGTATTTCTGATACTTGTCAAATATATATGATTTTTTTAAGTTTTATTGCTGGAAAGCAATATAATTTCTCTGTTCAAAACCAATACATTCTACCCCTTCCCACAAATTAACATTCCTAAAACACACTCAAAGCCTATTTGACTAAAAAGTGATAACACTCCTTTTCAGTTTGTAAATGTAGCCCTCTTCATTGGTTTCTTGCTCCACTATCTTCTATTTCCCATATTTACATTGTGTTACTCTTTTATTCACTTGTTAGCTACTTATTTCCTGATTTTTTCCCCATACTTATACTGATTCGCTCTACAATTTATTATATTGATTCCCCCCAAACACATGTATTTAATTATGACCAGGTACTATATTCAACTACCCTAACCACTAACTTAGTGGGATCCTTCTTTATCTTTTAGCAATATCTCCTCAAGGAAGTAACACTATATTTTGCACATTTAGTTGTTTGTTTGTTTGTTTTTTAACTCTACCCTTGACCTGGAGAAGGCAATGGCACCCCACTCCAGTACTCTTGCTTGGAAAATCCCATGGACGGAGGAGCCTAGAAGGCTGCAGTCCATGGGGTCACTAAGAGTCGGACACGACTGAGCGACTTCACTTTCACTTTTCACTTCCCTGCATTGGAGAAGGAAATGGCAACCCACTCCAGTGTTCTTGCCTGGAGAATCCCAGGGACGGGGGAGCCTGGTGGGCTGCCGTCTATGGGGTCGCACAGAATTGGACATGACTGAAGCGACTTAGCAGCAGCAGCAGCACCCTTGACCACCTTGTAAGGTGAAGCTATGACAGGTAGATGGTAGCAGAGTTTAGACTAGAACCACAGTCTCCCAATTTCTTAGGCCATGCTTCTTCACCTGACCTTGCTGCTTTGTGAACTACAATCACTTTAGCAGAGTACCATGGAAACGGAATTTAAAGGTCTTTCATATTGATTTAAATGCAAGTGGAAGAAAATTACAGTATTCTACTGTCTTTTTTTCAGATCAGCCCATTGTCAGTATTCTCTCACTTCAGATTCTTCTTGCATGTTTTATTTTCAATGAACAGCCTAATCACCTTAACAAATTGAGGTTTAAAAGTGTGATTTCATTCATTTTACATATGTAACACTTTTCAATCTGTGTGTTTGCAGCTTTTTCAGCCTACTTCTGACTTTAACCTGTTTGATCCTTATTGTCAGCTTTTACAAACTGACTATAACAGCCTGCACGATCCACATTTAAAATCATACTATAGGCGAAAAGATATCTTGAGGAGATTAAAGAAAGGTGGCTATATCACCAGCAATAATAAGGTGGGTTGAAGTTTGCTTCCAGTTAACCAGCATAAACCCATGGTCTTGATATAAGCTTGCTTCTGTACTTCACTGGGAACCTGTGTCAACTTTTAATTGAGCAATAAAGAATACCTGACAGAAAACTAAGTGAATTACTCAATATTTGAGTAAAGAGAAATCAGATGGCTGTTTCTAAATAAAATTGTTCCCACTTGATCATTTTTCTTTGATAAAAGCAAAAGATAAATGCCAAATGATTTGAATATGTAAAGACATATGCATACACATTTATTTATGCATTTTCTCTCAGCTGTATTATTAGTGCCTTTCCTTTGGCTCTAAAAGTATTAATAGCACTGTATACCCATCAAGGGATATTTTCAATACCCTTTGAGAAGACTAGAGACAAAATGGAAACCTAACAGAATACAGCTTGATAGAATAAATTCTTCTGAAAGTTAAACATCATTATTATACTGATATTTTAATAACATTTATTTTGTGTGAACCACATTATTGAAGTAATATTATTTAGGTAGACATTTCCTGGTGATACAGCCACCGTAGAGAGATATTGCCTTCTAAACTGTTACCAAAATGTGCTATCACTAGCCTTGATCCCAAAATTGTTACTAAAATGAATGTTCTTATGACTCTTTTCTCTGGAAAGTTTCATGATTGTTACAACTTTTTTGTAACATATTGTTACAACAAATATTTATATATTTGTTTTTATAGGTTGTATGCACCTTGAAGGAATTGAATAAGTACAGGCAGTATCTCACCCGTTTGAAATTAGACTCCGAAAGAAACTATGTAAGAGAACAAGTAAGTTAAGTACTTGAATTTGTTTTATTTGAGGCCCGTAAGAAAGTTTTTATGTAGGTTGTGGAAGAAAGACTTAAATGCAGGTTAATTAACCATTTGTAAACTACAGGATGTTTACCAAGCCCAAAACATGAGAAGTCATATCAAAGGACAAGGTTATTTCTGGCCAATATAAACACTGTACTTCTTTTTTTTCCCTCCCAGGAAATGATTGAAAAACAAGTAAATAAATTGTATGAAACCAAGAGAGCCTGTGACCGTCATGGCAGCACACAGTTCCAAGGTTGGCTGTTACAAGAAAATAAACGAACAACTCCAGACCAAGAGCTGTTGATAAAGCAAAGGTATGACCAAAGTTAATGCATATTTTTTGTGGACGTATTGTGGACTCCAGAAAACTGTAAAAGTACTAGAAATAATTGAAAGCAGAATAATTTAAAAAGTATTAGACACAATTTAACTTCCTATAGTCTTCAATGTGGACTGAAAAGAAAGGAGATTAAGAGATAGCAGGGATTGGAAACTTTGATACCATAGCTAGGAAAGAGTTTCTACCTGAGAAAATGGAGTCATGAGGAACCCAAGAGGTAAGACAAACTGATATTTGAAGAACAATTCCGAAGTACAGCTCCCTGAGCTTGGGAAACCCAAGTTCATAGTAGTAGAGGGAAAGGTGTCATTAGCACATTTCAAACTTAAGTTTAAGGAAATTACTGCTGGATAAAACAGAGAGAGTTGCTATAACTTCATCTGATGTTAATATAAACAGGTGTTACCTCCCCAACCAACCATGTATGTTCATTTAGCTATTACTCACACACATTCAATCTTATTATTCAGCGGCTGAGCCCATGCCCCAGGAGGCAAATGGATGAGTTATAGTTCCTTCTCTTTTTCCTTTATCAGGGGTGAGGGCCAGTTCCCCATCACCTACCTCTTATATTCCATGGATTCATGTCAAGCCAGAATATATACTGATTCACCAAAGTGGCAGACTGGCAGTCTTCAGGCCTGTCTACACATGAGAGATTGTTCAAGGACTTGACAATGACAGAGAGGCCAATAGCCACTTATTTTTTAAAGAAAATTCAAATATACTTGTTTTTTGAAGTCAGTCCTTAAGTTGACTTCAGCCGTCTTTGGAAACTCATGTTACAGAGCTCCTGAATTAGGACTAATCTCTGTATAAAATGCTTTAAATCAGTCTGTTCTACATTTTGCCATTGTCCTGACCACAGTAACAGTCTGATGAGTACATCATGGTGAGTTGGTGGATCACGTTAGCTTAAAGAACTCTACATTCCTGTAGTTTAAGAAATAAAAAACAACCCAGAAGGTGGTTTGGGAATATCAGAGTAGATAATACCATCATAAGGGAAACACCCAGTTTATCTTCCCTTAAATTTTCACTTTTACTTAGATATTTAGATATGATTAGCTTGGAATTAAACAAGCTTGAACACACGGCAGAAAAGCAGAACGTACTCCGGATAAAGGAAGAAGAAAGACGACATCGGGACCACGTTAGAAGAAAACTTAGTCTCTGGAGACAAACTGAAGAAGTGAGAAACACCAAATTATAAATATTGATGGGGAAATTATGTGTGATTATTTTATTTATAAACATTTTTAGCAGTCCCACCATATTACCTGAAGTTATTTCAGGTCTAAGAAATAAACCACTGCTTTAAAAAATCATAATTATTTTAAAATAATAAACTGCTATTAATCTTGTATCACCATTATAACAGACAAGCTTTTACTTAACATAGTGAGACTGATACCACAAATTACATACCATCATAGTATAGACACACTTCATCTGCTCTTAAAGTTTTAGAATTTAACTAGTGAAAAATAATCATGTCTGTATTCTCACTCCTCAATGCTCAGACAAGGCTATTTGTTCAGGCTCTCTGTCAGAATACATTTAAGGGCAACATATTACATATAATAATTCCTCAAATTTATAAGAGAAAATCACCTTTCCAGCATCTTTTGAGATCTACCTTTGAAGCATAAGCCCATTCTAAAGCCAGTGTAAGATTTTCATTATGGTTGTCCAAGTTCCTATAAGGGTCTTAATTTGACCTAATTTGCTTATTGATCAAAAAAAAAAAAAAGAAAGAAAGAAAGAAAGAAAAAGATTATAAAAGAGAAGCCCTGCTGACTACCATGACATTGTGCTCTTTAGGAACGGAAAACACAAGAAATGTTACTGCTGTCAAAGATTGGAGAAGAAGTAAACAGAGAAGCAAGATATGAAGAACAACGTAAAAAAGTCAAAGATGCTCACCGTAAGGTAGAGTGACCTTTGAACAATAACTTGGGCTGTTTTGAGGAAAGGGTTTTGCTAATTTTGATATTTTAAAGTGTGGATTTTCAGAAGTGACTTAAATTCACAAGGATAGCTATTGATGGAAAGAGCCAGTCTGGTCTGAACCTGAACTTTAAGTGCTGGTCTACAATGGGACCAGTCTCCAGAAAGTAGGCAATGAGTTCAGTTGGACCTTGTTATTAAAATACATTCTTCAAGCTGGACAGCAAAAGGAAACTTACCTTTATTACCTTCCTAGCTCTGTACTCTGATTTTAGAAATCTCAAGAAAGAGGGCTTCCTTCAAATGTACCATCATATTTGAAGTATCTGTTATACATTTCCAGTGGCAAGTTGATATTAAATTTTAAACACTGAATATATATTTTTTAATATTTAGAAAAAAGCACAACTCGAGAAAAAAATCCCTTATTATTTACCAAAAATGCAAAGGAATTACCTTCAGAGAGAAGGATCAGAAGAAAATGTATTTGAAAACAGAAGTCAAGATGAAACAGAAGATGAGAGAGAAACAATAAAAGACAAAGGTAAGTAGAATATGCATAAATATTTATTATCAGTGGCTTTGTAAAAAACCCCTCTATGTGCTAATATAGTGAGGTGACAAAGCCCTTGCAAAGAGAAATTCTAGAAGCTCACACTTACAGGCACTTCCCACTTACAGGTCAAGTTGTAGAGAATGTACAGACAGCCACACACATTCACACAATATTGTTATGTTACAGACATTATAACAAATTACACACTTCTGTAAAGTGGCTCAGCAGACAAGACTGCCTTTACTAGGAGTTTAAAAAGGAGCCAGTAGAGGAGACAGAACAACAACAAAAAGGGAAAGAGACAGTTATATATAGATAGAGAAAATGAGCCAGTAAGACAAAACATTACCCCCAAAACAGACTGAAACAAAGAGGGAGACAATGAATGAAAAATAGAAGGAAAATTTAAACTGAGGTCCACTAAGAAAAGATTATACAAAACAGTAAGCTAGAAAGAGAAAGAGAAAAAAAATTAAGTAGAAAAAAGGAAGAGACATTTAAAATATCCTAAACAAGAAATAGAAATAGAAAGAACAAAAAGGTTGAGAAGGAGAAAATATGATACAAAAAGAAAGAATGAAATGGAGATATAAAGAGGAGGAAAGTGAATGAATGAAAAAGAAGAATATTAAGCAGAAGAAGCTAGTAAGAAAATATACATGCACATGCGCGCGTGCGCGCGCACACACACACACACACATACACACACACACCATGAGGGAGTGGAAGGAGACAAAGGCAAAGAAACAAGAAAAAAAGACAAGGAGTATGAGGAAGAAAAGCAAACAAAGAAGACAAAGAGTGAAAGAAAGGGAGCAAGAAAAAGACACACAGACAAAACTAGAGAAACAAAGGAGTAGGAGGAAGAGAGAGAATAAAGTTTAAAAAGGATATGTGAACAGAAAAAAGAAAAAAAAAAAAAGAATGTGAGAGTGAGAAAAAAATTTGAAAAGAAGCCAGTAGGAAAATCTAATACAATTTGGGCAGGGAGTAATAGGGGAAAACATGAGAAGTTAGTAGAAGAAAAAGAGAGAGACTTAAAAAGGAGATGCCAATATGAAAAAGCAGTACATTGAAGATAGACTGAATGGAATAAAAGGATCCAGTAGGAGAGGGAGAATAGGAGAAAAGGAAAATATTAACATTAAAAAGGAGGAAGTTAAAAAGTCAGTAAAAGAAAATAAAACAAAAAATGAAAAAATAAAAAAGGCAAAGAAGGAAATGAAAAGAGGAGAAACAGAGACACAGAGCAAAAGGGAGAGAAAAAGTATAGTACAATAAGGAAAGAGAAGGATTTCAAAAGTTACAGAAGACTAGCATTAAATAAGGGGGGAGGGGAAGGTAGAAGGGAGGGAAGATGGATAGATGGAAGGCAGAAAATATGAACATACTTCAAAAAGGAAGAGCCAGTAGCCAGTAAGAAAAGCAATACAGGAACATAGAGAGAGAAACCATGGAAGAAAGAGAGAAGGGACAGAGAAAGAGAAAAGAAATATAGAAAAGAGGTAAATAGGATGAGTTTATAAAATAGGAGCCGGTAAAAAAGGCAGGACAAAAAAAAAATAAAAGGAAGGAAGAGAGAAAGGGAGAAGGAAAGCAGACAGTTTGAAAAGAGAAGCCTGTAAAAAGAGAATAAAATAAGAAGAAAGAAAGGGAAGAAGGCAGGCATGCAGGCAGGCAAAGAAAAGAGAAAGCAAAAGAAAAGGCATGAAAAGGAGCTATTAAAAATGGGAATAAAGGAGAAAAGGAAGGAAGGAAAGAAAAAAATTTTAATGAATAAGTTATAGGAAAAAATAAAATGAAAAGAGAATGTGACTGTGCGAGAGAGAGACTTCAAAAGGAGTCAGAGGAATTTAAAAAAAAACCTGTAAAAGAAACATGATAGATAATAGATAGGTAGAACCAACTTTTAAAAGAATAAGCCAGAGGGCTTTCCTGGTGGTCCAGTGGTTAGGACTCTGTGCTTCAAATACAGGGGGCCCAGTTCAGTCCCTGGTCAGGGAAGTAGAGGCACATGCCCCAACTAAGGGTTTGCACACCACAGCTAAAGATCTCACACGCCCAACAAAGCCCAAAGACACCACAGGCTACAACTAAGACCTGCTACGGCAAATAAAGAAACACTTTTTAAAAGAGTAACCCAGAAATAAATGAAAGTACAAAACAAGACAGCAGATGAGAGAAAGAAAGAAACGTTTCAGAAGAGGAGCCCTCAAAAGTGAGTTTAAAAGGAGCGAGAGGGATGGGGAAAGTGCCGGGGGAGGGTGAAGGAGGGAGAAGGGAAGACAAAAAATGTAAAGCAAAAGGATCAAAGGCAGCAAGTAAAAGACAAAGAGAATTAAGTCAGAAAACAAAGAAAAAGAAGGTAAGTGTTTAAAGGATGGGACAGTAGGAAAAAGTAAAATAAAAAGAGGGAATGTGATTGTATAAGAGGCTTGAAAAGAAAGAGTAAGTAAAAAATTCAAGTACAATTTGGGGAAGAGGGCTGTTTAAAAAGGAGACTTCCGAGGGGGCTTCCCTGGTGGCTTTAGTTCAGTTCAGTTCCGTCGCTCAGTTGTGTCCAGCTCTTTGTGACCCCACGGACTGCAGCACACCAGGCCTCCCTGTCCATCACCAACTCCCCGAGTCTATTCAAACTCATCTCCATTGAGTCAGTGATGCCATCCAACCATCTCATCCTCTGTTGTCCCCTTCTGCTCCTGCCTTCAATCTTTCCCAGCATCAGGATCTTTTGAAATGAGTCAGCTCTTCGCATCAGGTGGCCAAAGTATTGGAGTTTCAGCTTCAACATCAGTCCCTCCAATGAACACCCAGGACTGATTTCCTTTAGGATGGACAGGTTGGATCTCCTTGAGTCCAAGGGACTCTCAAGAGTCTTCTCCAACACCACAGTTCAAAAGCATCAACTCTTGGGTTCTCAGCTTTCTTTATAATCCAACTCACATCCATACATGACCACTGGAAAAACCATAGCCTTGACTAGACGGACCTTTGTTGGCAAAGTCATGTCTCTGCTTTTTAATATGCTGTCTGGGTTGGTCATAACTTTCCTTCCAAGGAGTAAGAGTCTTTTAATTTCATGGCTGCCATCACCATCTACAGTGATTTTGGAGCCCAGAAAAATAAAGTCTGACACTGTTCCCACTGTTTCCCCATCTATTTCCCATGAAGTGATGGGACCAAATTGCCGTGATCTTAGTTTTCTGAATGTTGAGCTTTAAGCCAACTGTTCACACTCCTCTTTCACTTTCATCAAGAGGCTCTTTAGTTCTTCTTCACTTTCTGCCCTAAGGGTGGTGTCATCTGCATATCTGAGGTTACTGATATTTCTCCCAGCAATCTTGATTCCAGCTTGTGCTTCATCCAGCCCAGCGTTTCTCATGATGTACTCTGCATATAAGTTAAGTAAGCAGGATGACAATATACAGCCTTGACGAACTCCTTTTCCTATTTGGAACCAGTCTGTTGTTCCATGTCCAGTTCTAACTGTTGCGTCCTGACCTGCATACAGATTTCTCAAGAGGCAGGTCAGGTGGTCTGGTATTCCCATCTCTTTCAGAATTTTCCACAGTTTATTGTGATCCACACAGTCAAAGGCTTTGGCATAGACAATAAAGCAGAAATAGATGTTTTTCTGGAACTCTCTCGCTTTTTTGATGATCCAGCAGATGTTGGCAATTTGATCTCTGGTTCCTCTGCCTTTTCTAAAACCAGCTTGAACATCTGGAAGTTCACAGTTCATGTACTGTAGAAGCCTGGCTTGGAGAATTTTAAGCATGACTTTGCTAGTGTGTGAGATGAGTGCAATTGTGCAGCAGTTTGGGCATTCTTTGGCATTGCCTTTCTTTGGGATTGGAATGAAAACTGACCTTTTCCAGTCCTGTGGCCACTGCTGAGTTTTCCAAATTTGCTGGCATATTGAGTGCAGCACTTTCACAGCATCATCTTTTAGGACTTGAAATAGCTCAGCTGGAATTCCATCACCTCCACTAGCTTTGTTCGTAGTAATGCATCCTAAGGCCCACTTGACTTTGCACTCCAGGATGTCTGGCTCTAGGTGAGCAATCACACTATCATCGTTATCTGGGTCATGAAGATCTTTTTTGTACAGTTCTGTGTCTTGCCACCTCTTCTTAATATCTTCTGCTTCTGTTAGGTCCATACCATTTCTGTCCTTTATTGAGCCCATCTTTGCATGAAATGTCCCCTTGGTATCTCTTATTTTCTTGAAGAGATCTCTAGTCTTCCCCATTCTATTGTTTTCCTCCATTTCTTAGCACTGATCACTAAAGAAGGCTTGCTTATCTCTTCTTGCTATTCTTTGGAACTCTGCATTCAAATGGGTATGTGTTTCCTTTCCTCCTTTTCTTTTGGCTTCTCTTCTTTTCATAGCTATTTGTAAGGCCTCCTCAGACAGCCATTTTGCTTTTTGGCATTCTTTTTCTTGGGGATGGTCTTGATCACTGCCTCCTGTACAATGTCATGAACCTCTGTCCATAGTTCATCAGGCACTCTATCTATCAGATCTAGTCCCTTAAATCTATTTCTCACTGCCACCGTATAATCGTAAGTGATTTGATTTAGGTTATACCTGAATGGTCTAGTGGTTTTCTCCAGTATCTTCAATTTAAGTCTGAATTTGGCAGTAAGGAGTTCATGATCTGAGCCACAGTGCAAAAAGAATAGAAGGAACGTTTGGGGGGAAAAGAGAAGAAAGAACAGTTTTTTAAATGAAGCCAGTAAGAAAATCAAGTAAAATTCTATGTGGTGTGTTGCTGAAGTACAGCTAAAGTGTAAAAACCAGTAAAAAATACAGTAAAATGAAGATAGATGATTTGATACCTAGATAAACACATAGGTATAGGTAGGACTGTAAAAAGAAGCCAATAAAAAAAGACAATACAGAAAAGAAAAGCAAGAAGAAGTAAAGAAGAGTGTTTAAACACTGGAGAACTGAGAGAAGAGGAAGGAAGGGAAGGAGTAGAGAGGCTGCTATGACAGAGGGAACAGGCTGTTAGAGGGAGAAAGATAAGAAGGAGAAAAGTAATGAAGACCAAAGGAAAAGAGGGTGGAGGGAAAGTGAGGGGAATATAGGAAGAAAGAGGAGGAGAGAAGCAGTGGGGAAAAGCAAAGAGGAAGGAGAGGGAAGGAGGGGGGAAAGGGCTTGCAGGCAGCAGGCAAAGAAGACAGAAAAGCCAGAGAGAGGAAGAGAAAGCCATCAAGATGTATAGAGAAGGGGGAGGGAGGGAAGGAAGACAGGAAAAGAGAAGAAAGACACAGTGAAAAAAGGGAGCAATAGATACACAGAAAGGAAAGAAGGAATGGAGGGAGAGAGGAGGAAAGGAAGGAAGGAAAGGGAGGGGGAGGAAAGGATGGAAAATGGAAGGAAAAGAGGATGAATGAGAGGAAAATAAGAAAAGGACAAGTCACTCAAAAAGGAAAAGGTAAGAGATTAAAGATGAGCATGAAAGTGTTTGAAAAGGAGTAGCCAGTAAGAAAAAAATCAAGTACAATGGTCTGTACAAGTGAAAGAGATTCAAAGATGAGAAGGAATAATTTTTTAAAGACCCTAATATATAGATTAAAAAATAGGTGATTTATAGTTTGGTAGCAGGCAGTCAGATGGACAGAACAGACTATAAATAGGAAGTACCAGTAAAAAAAAAAAAAAAAGAGGTATTAAAAAAAGCATAAGAAAAATTGAGCAAAAAATGAAACACAGCAGGCAGGAAGAAAAACAGTAAAAGAAAGTGGGAAGATGGGATGGAGGGAAGGAGAGCAGGCAGGCAACTTGAAATAGAATGAATTGGTAGGAGAAAGTAAAAGGAGAAAGAGTTTGAAAGTGAGAGAAGCTTGAAAAGATGGAGTCAGTAAGAAGCTCACGTAGGACTGTGGGGATGGGAGATTTAAAGAGAAGTTATTGAAAAAGACAGTAAAAGATATAAACAGATAGAAAATAGAGTATAATTTTAAAAGAAGCCAAGTAAAAAAGATAATAGAGAAAGATAGTGTTGAAAAGAGAAAGATGAGAAGAAAACAAAAAAGTGTAAAACCAGGTCCCTGTAAAAAAACAGTAAAATCAAGCAAAAAGAAAAGAAAAGAAAGCATCCATACATGGAGGCAAAGGAAACAAATACAGAGTGGGAAAGAAAGGGAACGAGAAAGAGACATGGGAAATAAAAAAAAAAAAGGAGGGGACAAAAGAAAATAAAGAAGTTAAGATGCTAGGAGTAAGTTAGAAGAATAAAGGAGACAAAGAGAACAAAAGAATGATTGAAATGGGGAGAGGAGATTGAAAAAGAGGACCCAGTGAGAAAATTAGCACACTAGGTGGGGCAGGGGAATTTAAAAAGAAGTCAGTCACAAAAGAAAATTTTAAAAAAATGTATATACAGAGATTATTAATAGACATTTTTAAAATTAAAAAAGCAAGTCAGAAAACTCAACAGGAAAAGCAGAAGGAAAGAGAGAGGGAGGGAGGAAGGCGAGAAGAAGGGGTAAGGGAGGGATATATGGTCAGGGAGGGAGACAAAGGAAAGGAGGGATGCAGGCAGCCAGCAGACAAAGAACAGAGACACAGTGAAAGGGAGAGCTAGAGAGACACAGCCAGGAATAGTGGAAAGAAAGGAATTAGGAAAGAAGAGGTTTAAAAGGAAGAGACTCAGGTACAGTTGGGAAAGGGGAGAATGCCAGGTTTTTTAAGTCAATAAAAATACAGTAAAATGAAGATGATTGATAGGTACATAGCAAGGAAGATAAGTGCACAGGTTTAGGTAGGTGGAACTTTAAAAGGACAATCCAGTAAAGACAGTACACAGGAAGGAGAGAAGGGGCGGGCGGGGAGAAAGAGAAGTTTAAAAGGAGCCAGGAAAAACTTAAGAAGGAAGAAGAGGGACTTTGCTGGTGGTCCAGTGGCTAAGACTCTGCACTCCTGGGTTTGATCCCTGGTCAAGGAACTAGATCCCACATGCCACAAGTAAGATCCAGTGCAGCCAAATAAATAAGTCAAAACATTATTTTAAAAAATGGAAGAAGGGAGAGAGGGAGGGAAGGAAATAAGGAAGGCAGGGAAGGGAAGCAGGGAGGGAGGAAGAAAATCAGTTTAGAGAGGATGTTTCAGAAGACAATTACATGAATAAGCAGAGAGAATGAGAGAGGAAGATACAGGAAGAAAATTAAGTACAACTGTGCAGGGTGGGAGAGAGTTCTAAAAGGTAGAAGTCAATACAGAAAGAGTGCAATGAACATAGATCATTAATAGCTGGATAGATAGCTAGGTAAGTAGGTATGTATGTATGTATGTAGGTGTATGGATATGAAAAGAGAAGAAAGGGAGAGAGGTAGGAATGGAAGGAGGGAGGGGTGAATAAAAGGAAGAAAGGGGCAGGAAAGAAAGTTTATAAGGGAAGAATCTCTGGGAAAAAGGCTAACATAAAGAGTGTGATCATGAGAGGCAGCAAGAGAATGCTGAAAAGGAGAAACTAGTGAGAAAATACAGTCATGGACAGAGAGATCTAACAATACATTAAAATAGATAGGAAGATTGGATAGCTAGGTAAGAAACAGATTTTAAAAATAGAAGCCAATAAGAATGGCAGTATAAAAGAAGTGCAGAAGACAGAAGAAAAAATTTTAAGGGGAGTCACTTAAAAAGTATAAGAAATTAAAATAGATAACCAACAAGGACCTACTGTATAGCACAGAGAACTATACTCAACATTGTGATAACATATAAGAAAAGAATCTGAAAAGTGTGATTCATAGAAACTGAATCACTTTACACCTAAAACGAACACAACATTGTTAACATTGTTAACAACTATATGCAATAAAGCATAAATAAATAAGGATTTAAAAGTATAAGTGGGGAGGGAGGGAGAGGAGGGATAAAAGCAAAGGTTTAGAGATGAGACTGCAAGAAAAAGAAAGAGAGAGTGCGCGGGGAGCCCAGGCAAGGCAGGGCACAGACCTTGTGACTCAGCCTCTCATGGGAGCAGGCCTCCGTGGCAGGCCCTTGCCAAGCGCAACCGCCAGCCCAGGGGCCTGAAGTCACCAATCCTGTTTATAGCCTGGGTTCTTCTGGGGTTCCCCATGCAAATTCCAAAGGAATGGTTATCTAGCTGGTTTCCCCATGGGCTATACAGCAGCAGCTCCAGCCTTTTCCCTCAACATATATCCTGGAGCACATCCTACCTTCCAAACAGGTACCCTGCTAACTGCCCACTCCCCAGCTCCTGTCACCCCCCACCCACCCCACCAGTGTGCCAGTGTATGCAGCCCCAAGAATGCCTGCCTACAGCTATGCGCCCCCTCCCTGGTCACCCACAGACATTTGCAGATGCAGCTGTGTAGTCACATCATGGAGGTTCCACAGCCGGTGCTGCAGGCCTCGTGTCTCCAACCAGGACTTTCTTCTTTGTGCGCTAGTATGTATGCTTAGTCACTCAGTCGTGTCCGACTCTTTGCAGCCCCATGGACTGTAGCCGACCAGGCTCCTCTGTCCATGGGATTCTCCAAGTAAGAATACTGGAGTGGGTTGCCATTCGCTTCTCCAGGGGTTAATGCTCTAGACAATTAGCTAAACGCTACTACGGCTGACCCAGCAGGTCCCAGCACACTCAGTCTCCAATTGACTCTGTGGGTTGGTCTTAAAGCAAATCCTGTTTGGTGGGCTGTCAGGCAATTTTTTAGCTATCTGTAATTAAACAAAGGGAATCTTAATCTATTCTGAATCATACCTAGTTGAATGCATGTTAAAAAAAAACCCACAAAAACAAAACGCACATAATTTATCTGCAGTGACTGATGAAGAATCATCACATGCAAAGCTCAAAAGTATGGAAAAATATTTTACAACTTGTGTCACTAATGACTGTCATAATATATGCAAAGTCTTAAAAAAGAGACTGTGTGAGTAAGAATATCAAGTACAATTGTGTGTGGTATGGGAGAGATTTTAAAAGTACAAGTCAGTAAAGAGACAGTAAACATACATAGATGATTGATAGCTAGATGGACAGCTAGGCATGTAGGTATGTACAAAGGAAGACAAATACATGATTGATAGAAAGAAAAGACAGAGATAGATTCATCCAAACATGCACACATAGAGAAAGGACATTCATAGGCAGAAGCCAATAAAAAAGAAAGGAAAACTTAGAAATGGATGGAAAGAATGATTTAAAAAGAGGACACTAAAAGAGAATAAAAGGAGAATGGAAGGGGAAAAGTTAGAGACAGAGGAGGAAAGGAAAGAAGGAGGAAAGAGGAAAGAAGGAATTAAGAAAGAGGGTGAAGCACTGAGGGAGAGGATGGGAAAAGAACATTATTGAATAAGAAAGAAATGAGAGAAGAAAGGAAATATGAAGGGGGCAAGAGAGTGGGGAGGAAAGAAAGAATCAAAGAAGGGAAGGGGACAGATAAAAAGAAGACCGAGGCAGGAAAGAAACAGAGGTTATGGAGTCCCTAGGAAAAAGAGTAAAATCAAAAGCGAAAAAATGTGAGTGTGAGATGAGAGTGATACATGGGTTCAACCCCTGATCTGGGAGGATCCCACATGCTGTGGAGCAACTAAGCCTATTTGCCACAAATACTGAGCCTGTGATCTAGAGCCCACGAGCTGCAGCTGCTGAAGCCCGCGTGCCCAAGAGCTCATGCTCCACAATAAGAGAAGCCACCACAGTGAGAAGCCTGCACACCACAACTCGAGAGTAGCCTTCACCTGCCACAACTAGAGAAAGGCCCACACAGCAGTGATGACCCAGCACAGCCAAAATAAATACGTATGTTTTTTTGAAGAGAGAGAAGAAAAGAAAGGGGAAGAGAGAGAAAGAAGTTGTTTAAAAAAGAAAATAAGAAATATCATTACAAAAAATTTGAGAGAGAGAAAAAAAATAAGTTCTAAAAGGAGGAACCAATAAAGAATGCATAGAATAAGAACGACAGAATAAAATATAATGGAAGTAAAGACAGTGGAAGGAAAGAGGGAGAAAAGAAAATTAAGACTTTTGAAAGGATGAGGGAGCTTCCAGTTCAAGATGGCAGAGTAGAGGACATGTGCTCATCTCCTCCTGCAAGAGCACCAAAATCACAACTAGCTGTTGAACAGACATTGACAGGAGGATGCTGGAACCTATCAAAAAAAGATACCCTACTTCCAAAGACAAGAAGAAACTGCAATGACATGGTAGGGGCGCAATCACGATAAAATCAAATCCCATACCCGCCAAGTGGGCAGCCCACAAACTGGAGAACAATAATACCAAAGAAGTTCTCCCACTGTTGAGAAGGTTCTGAGCCCCACATCAGGCTTCCTAGCCTGGGGATCCCGCAAAGGGACTGAGACTCCCCAGGGAATCTAACCTTGAAGGCCAGTGGGATTTGATTACAGTACTTCCACAGGACTGGGGGAAACAGAGACTGCACTCTAGGAGGACATGAACAAAATCTTGCACACGCCAAGACCCAAGAGAAAGGAACAGTGATCCCCCAGGAGACTGAACCAGACCTACCTGCTAGTATTGAGAGTCTCCTGTGGAGGCATGGGTCGCAGTGATTCACTGCTGTACTAGCAGCAGCAGTCCTGGAAGGTGCCCCTTGGCGTAAGTCTTCTTTATAAGTCGCCATTAACCCTACCATAGAGCCTGTAGACCCCAGGCCTGGGTCTTGCATGCTAAGTCACTTCAGTCGTGTCCAACTCTTTGAGACCCTATGGATTGTAGCCCACCAGACTCCTCTGTCCATGGGATTCTCTAGGCAAGAATACTGAAGTGGGTTGCCATGCTCTCCTCTAGGGGCTCTTCCTGACCCAGGGACTGAACCTCTATCTCTTATGTCTCCTGCGTTGGCAGGCAGGTTCTTTACTACTAGGGCCACCTGGGAAGCCCTAGGAAGGGAGGGAGTGCAACTCCATCCATCAGCAGATAATTGGATTAAAACTTTACTGAACATGGCCCTGCCCACCAGAGCAAGACCCAGTTTTCCCCACTGCCAGTCCCTCCCATCAGGAAACTTACACAACTCCCCTAGCCTCATCCACCAGAAGACAGAAGCAGCAAGAAGAGAACAATCCTGCAGCTGCCAGAATGAAAACCACATCACAGAAAGTTAATCAAAATGAAAATGCAGAGAGTTATGTCCCAGATGAAGGGACAAGAGAAAACCTGAAGTGGAGATAGGCAACCTCCCACATAAAGGATTCAGACTAATGATAGTGAAGATGATCCAGGATCTCAGAAAAAGAGTGGAGAAGATGCAAGAAATGTTTACTGAAGACATAGAAGAACTAAAGAACAAAAAACCAGATGAACAATACACTAGAAGCAATCAGTAACAGAATAATTGAGGCAGAATGGATAAGTAACCTGGAAGACAGAATGGTGGAAATCACTGCCGCAAAACAGAATATAGAAAAAAGAATGAAAAAAACCAAAAACAAAAACGAAGACAGCCTAAGAGACCTCTGGAACAACATTAAACACACCAACATTCACATTATAGGGGTCCCAGAAGACAGACTGAAAGGACCTGAGAAAATATTTGAAGAGATAATAGCTGAAAGCTCCTCAAACGTGGGAAAGGAAATAGTCAACCAAGTCCAGGAAGCACACAGAGTCCCAGGCAGGATAAACCCAAGGAGGAACACACCAAGACATATAATAATGAAACTGACAAAAATTAAAGACAGATAAAATATTAAAAGCAACAAGGTAAAAACGACAAATAACATACAAGGGAGCTCCCATAACGTTATCAGCTGATTTCTCAACAGAAACTCTACAAGCTAGAAGGGAACAGCATGATACTAAAGTGATGAAAGGGAAGAACCTACAACCAAAACTCTACCCAGCAAGACTCTCCTTCAGATTTGATGGAGAAATCAAAAGCTATCCAGACAAGCGAAGTTATGAGAATTCAGCACCACAAAATCAGCTTTACAACAAATGCTAAAGGAACTTCTCTAGGCAGGAAAACACACAAGAAGGAAAAGACCTACACGAAATAAACCCCAAACAATTGAGGAAATGGCAATAGTATCATGTATACTGATAATTACCTTAAATGTAAATGGATTAAGTACACCAAACAAAAGACATAGACTGGCCGGGTGGATGAGAACATGTGCATATATGCACTTCCACTTACCGTATCACTCTACTTAACCCCCCCAAATTGTATGTAATTGTCTTATATTGTTAGGATAATCATGTTTCCATTATGGCTTGCAATCGTAATTATCTTTTATTTTTTGTCTGACTATTGATTGTGAAAACTGATGAACATCTTTTATTATTGTGGTTTAGTTCAGTTCAGTTCAGTCGCTGAGTCATGTCCAACTCTTTGCAACCCCATGAATCACAGCACGCCAGGCCTCCCTGTCCATCACCAACTCCCAGAGTTCAACCAAACTCGTGTGCATCGAATCGGTGATGCCATCCAGCCATCTCATCCTCTGTCGTCCCCTTCTCCTCCTGCCCCCAATCCCTCCCAGAATCAGGGTATTTTCCAATGAGTCAACTCTTCACATGAGGTGGCCAAAGTATTGGAGTTTCAGCCTCAGCATCAGTCCTTCCAGTGAACACCCAGGACTGATCTCCTTTAGGATGGACTGGTTGGATCTCCTTGTAGTCCAAGGGACTCTGAAGAGTCTTCTCCAACACCACAGTTCAAAAGCATCAATTCTTTGGCGCTCAGCTTTCTCCACAGTCCAACTCTCACATCCATACATGACCACTGGAAAAACCATAGCCTTGACTAGACGGACTTCTGTTGGCAAAGTAATATCTCTGCTTTTGAATATGCTCTCTAGGTTGGTCATAACTTTCCTTCCAAGGAGTAAGCATCTTTTAATTTCGTGGCTACAATAACCATCTGCAGTGATTTTGGAGCCCCCAAAAATAAAGTCTGACACTGTTTCCACTGTTTCCCCATCTATTTCCCATGAAGTGATGGGACAAGATTCCATGATCTTCATTTTCTGAATGTTGAGCTTTAAGCCAACTTTTTCACTCTCCTCTTTCACTTTCATCAAGAGGCTTTTTAGTTCCTCTTCACTTTCTGCCATAAGGGTGGTGTCATCAGCATATCAGAGGTTATTGATATTCTCCCGGCAATCTTGATTCTAGCTTGTGCTTCTTGGTTACCTAACTTATTCACTTAATACCATTGTATCATGATTGGTCAATGGAAAATAATAAAGTTCTACATCACTAAAACTACTATTTAATAGAAAAACCTGTAATCACTTTTTAAAATCCAGATGCATATCAGAATTACCTTGGAATTTTTTGAAAAATACAAATGCCCAGGTATTGCTTTTTTTCTCCAGAGCTCCAGATGTGTTTCTAATGAGCAGCTATATTTAAAAGCAACTGGACTATATGATGATTTTTTACTTTTATCTAATTTGTTTCACTTTTTCTATTTCATGTTTAGTGCTCCCATGTCATTTAGTTTATGTTTTCCAATTTCTCTTTTTTATTTTTTGACGTTCTTTCTCAAGCCTTTATCAAGTGTAGTAGAAAAACTTTTGTATACATATATATATAGATAGATAGAGAAATAGTATGGATAATATATATATATATTTTAGAAAGCTTATGAATTTTTGCCTAGCTAAAAAATTTATCACATTTATGGCATTCCACTTGTTTGACTCAGTATGAATAGAATGCTAGATTTCTAATTTATACATTCACTCAGAAGTCTGATATAGTTCCATGTATTTTGCGTCTGTTATTCCTGCTAAAAGTCTAGAAAGTTTATAACCTTAGTGACTTTTTAAAAGTTTGAATGAGGCTTGAAACTTCTAGTTCAATTCTGAGAATGTAAAGAAATACTATGTTGTTAAAGAAAAAAACCCCAGAAAATTAACATGTGATACAGTTATTAAATATAGGCTTTGTTCAAATATCACACACAAAAAAAGAGTGGATATATGTATATATAACTGATTCACTTTACTGTACGCTTAACACTAACACATTGTAAATCAACCCTACTCCAATACATAAAAATTTTTTAAAAGGGATGAGGCTAGGAAAAAATATAAAATAAAAAACAAAATGTGAGTGAGAGACTCTGAGGAGATTAAAAAGAGATGTTGATAAAATTAAGTATAATTGAAGGCATGGAGAGAGAGAGATCTGAAAGAAATCAGTTTAAAATGATAAAATAATGAGACATTGGTTGATGACAATCAGATGACAGGTTGATAATAGATATTCATAAAGGAGAAACCAGTAGTAGTAAGACAGGACAAAGAATACAGAAAATGAGAGAAGAAAAAGTTTTTTTCAAAGAAGACAGTAAAAGAAGAAAGGAAGAATCGAATTTTATAAAGGATGAGTCAAGGAAGAGAATGGCATACAGAAGGAGAAGGAATGTGAGAGTGTGATGGAGGATAAGTAGGAAAACCAAGTACAACCGTGTGATGTGCAAATAGTTAAAAGTAGAAGACAATAAACGTAACATAAAGCTAAATGATTGATACCTATGTGGATAGCCAGCTAGATAGGTAGGAAATTTAGGTAGAAAAAAGTTTTTACAGGAGAAGGCAGTTGTAAGGAGAAGACTGTATAAAGAAAGAGAGAGGGAAGGAAAGAAAAAAGTTTTAGGAGTAGTAATAGAAGAAGGGAGTGGGGGGGGGAAGGAAAGGAGAAGGAGGGACTACAAATGAAGGAAGACAAGAGGGGAGAAGGGTGGTAGGGTGGATGATGAAAGGAGGTAGGAGGAAGGAATAAGACACGAGGAAAGGGAGGAGGGACAGGAAGGAAAGAGAGAGGAGGGGCTTCCCTAGTGGTCCAGTGGCTAAGACTCTGAGCTCCCAATGCAGGGCGCCTGGGTTCCATCCCTCTAGGTAGGTAGAACTTTAAAAGGACAATCCAGTTAAGACAGTGTAAAGAAAGGCAAGAGGAATGGGGGGCGGGGGGCGGGGAGAAAGAGAAGTTTAAAAAGAAGCCAGTATAAAAGCTTAAGAAGGAAGAAGAGGGACTCCCTGGTGGTCCAATGGCTAAGACTCTGCACTGCCAACGCAGGGGGCCTGGGTTTGATTCCTGGTCAGGGAACTAGATTCCACATACCATAACTAAGGCCCAACCAAATACACAAATATTTTAATAATGATAATAAAATTAATTTCACACTAAAAAGAAATAGTGATGAAAAGAAAAATCTTTAAAAATAAGATTAAAATCTCCTAAAAATAGGAGACAGTGCGAAAAGAATGGAAGAAGAGTGGAAAGAGGGAAGTAGGGAAGGAATGGAAGAAGGAAAGAGGAGAGAAAAGGGATGACAGAAGGGAGAGATAAAAATAGAGGAGGAAAGACCAAGAGAAAAGGACAATGAATGACGCAGAGCTAGAAGGGACAGAAAGAAGCTTTTAAAGAAGGACAAAAAAGAAGAGGCAAGATCGAAAGGAGGAAGTGGGAGGAAAGAGAAGTTTAAAATGATGAGCCTGTAGAAAGTGTAAAATATAAAAGAAATGAAACAGAGTGTGAAGGGCTTGAAAAGGATGCATTAATAAGAAAATTAAGCACAGTTGTGGACAGTGGGGAAAGAACTCTAAAAAGAAGCCAGTTAAAATATTTCAGTGATATAAGATTCATGGATGAATTGACAGGAGAGTAGGTTGATAAGTAGGAAAGTATATAAAATATAAATAGATAGAACCATAGATAGGTGAGTGATAGATGATTGATGGTTGGATGGATAGGTAGGTCTTATTTTTAAAAAGAGAACCGAGTTTCTAAAAGTCAGTAAGAAGTCAATACATACATATACACAATGGAGTATTACTCAGCCATTAAAAAGAATACATTTGAATCAATTCTAATGAGGTGGATGAAACTGGAGCCTATTATACAGAGTAAAGTAAGCCAGAAAGAAAAACACCAATATAGTATACTAATGCATATATATGGAATTCAGAAAGATGGTAACAATAACCCTGTATGCGAGACAACAAAAGAGACACAGATGTATAGAACAGTCTTTTGGACTCTGTGGGAGAGGGCGAGGGTGGGATGATTTGGGAGAATGGCATTGAAACATGTATAATATCATATGTGAGATGAATTGCCAGTCCAGGTTTGATGCATGATACAGGATGCTTGGGGCTGGTGCACTGGGATGACCCAGAGGGATGGTACTGGGAGGGAGGTGGGAGGGGGGTTCAGGATGGGGAACACGTGTACACCCATGGCAGATTCATGTTGATGTATGGCAAAACCAATACAATATTGTTAAGTAATTAGCCTCCAATTAAACTAAATAAATTTATATTAAAAAATAAATAAATAAAAGTCAGTACATAAAAGATAGAAAAAGAGAAAGGGAAAGAAGGTAAAAAATATTTTTCAAAGGGGCCAGTACACAGAGAATAAAAGAAAAAGGGAAGATGGACAGGACAGGATAGGGTAGGGTAAAGTAGGAAAGGGAAACAGGAAGGCAGGGAGGCTAACAGAGAAGAAAGAAATACAGAAAGGGAACAAAAAATGATGAACAGAAATTGAATAACAGAAGGAAAGAACGAAGGAAGAAAGGAAGACATATGAAAGCAAAAAGAGGAGAGGTTTCAAATGGAATAAAATTATAAGAAAATGTAAAATAGAGAAAAATACGAGAATGGGAGACAGAAAGGAAAGAAAAAACGAGAGTCAGAGACAGAAAGAAAGGAAGAATGTCTCACGGGCCAAAAAGTTTTAAAAGTAGGAGTCAATTTAAGAGTGATTGACAGCTGGATATAGAGCCAGCCAGCTAGATAGGTAGATAGGTAGAACAGATTTTTAAAGGAGAAAGCAGTAGTAAAGATAATAGCAAAATGTATAAAGAAAGGGAGAAGGAAACAAAGAAAATGTTTTGCAAAAGGAGTAATATAAACAAAGCAAAATAGGAATGGAAGGAAGGAGGAAGGGAAGAAAGAAGGAAATGAGAGAGAAAGGGGGGGAAGAGGAAGGAGACAGGAATGGACAGAAGGAGAGAGAAGCAAATGAAAGAGGATGAGAGAGCGAGCGTGGGTGGATGGATGGATGGAGAAAGGAAAGGAGGAGGCAGGGGCAAGGAAGAAAGACATGAGGGAAGGGCGAAGGGGCAGTGCACAGTAAGAGGGGAGGAAGGGATGGCGGAAGGGAGGAAGCGAGGGAGGGGAGGGGGAAGACATGCATGCAGGCGGGGAAAGAAGAGAGACAGAGGCCACGGAAGGAATGGAGTGAGGAGAATACAGAGAAAGAGGAGAAAGTGAGAGGAGGCAGGAGGGAGGGAAGAAGAAAGGGAGGCTGTAGGGAGTGAGGAGAGAAAGCTCTAAAAAAGAGGAACTCAGTTAAAAACAAATAAAGATGAATGGAGAACAGCTAGGTAGTTTGGTAGGTTGATGGACAGATGGGTAAGTAGACAGGATTTTTATGTGGAAGATCTAGTTCTTAAAAGTCAATATGAAGAGAAACAGGTTTAAAAGAGGAAACCCCAAAAAATGCATATAAGAGGAAGAGAGGGGGAAGGAAGTAAAGGAGAAGGAAGGAAAGGAAGGAGGAGGTCAGGAAGACAGGAAGTAGGGGAGATAGGGAGGGAAGGAGGAAGGCAGGCAGGCAATAAGTTTACAAAGGGTGGAACTTGCGTGGTGGCTCAGTGGATAAGAATCCACCTGCCAGTGCAGGGGACACAGGTTCGATCCCTGGTCCAGGAAGATCCCACATGCCGTGGAGCAACCAAGCTCATGTGCCACAACTACTGAGCCCACACTCTAGAGCCTGTGAGCTGCAATTATTGAAGCTCTCATGCCCTAGAGTCTGGCTCTGCAATGAGAAGCCTGCCCACCGCAACTAGAGAGTAGGCCCTGTTTGCTGCAGCTAGAGAAAGCCTGCAAGCAGAAACAAAGACCCAGCGCAACCAAAAATAAATAAAGATTTAAAAATAAAGGATGAGTCAGTAGGGAAGACAGCTAAAGAAGGGAAGAGAATGTAAGAGTGAAAATATAGGAACCATTTTCCTACAAAAAACCTAAAACAGTTGTGTGGCGGGGGACAGATTGTAAAAGTAGGAGTCAGGAAAGCAAAGACAAAAATAAAGACAAAGATAAATGGTTGAGAGCTGAATAGGTAGGTAGGCAGTTGTACAGATGATAGGTAAGTAGGTAGGTAGGTATATAATTTTAAAAGTGGAAGCCAGTAAGAAGGAATGCATGAAAAAGAGAATGAGAGAGTTAGAGCAGATAGGAAAAAATAAAAGGGGAGCCAGCAGAAAGAGAGTAAAAGGAGGATGGGAGGAAGGAAGACAGGAGGGTGGGAAGGGCAAAGATAAAGAAGGAAGGAAGAAAGATAGGAAGAAAGGATGCTGGAACAGAAGTAAGAAATAATGAAGAAAGAAAAGAGGTTTATAAGTGATGAGTCAGTAGGGGAAAGTGAGAAAAAGCAGAAAAAGACAATGTGAGAATGAGGGGGAGAACCAATAAAGCCAAGTACAATTGTGTGTGATGGAGGGAGATGGGTTTAAAAAGTAGAAGTCAGTTTTTTAAAAAAGAAGACAATATAGATGGATAGATGGCTAGGTAGGTAGAGGGATAGGTAGGTACCACAGATAGGTAGATGGATGATAGGTAGAAACATACATACATACATCCCTGCATACATACATACACACATAGAACTGATGTGGAAAAGGAGAAACCAGTGAAAAGTCAATACACGAAAGGTAGAGAGTTGGAAAGAGAAGGAATGAAAAACTTTTTAAAAGTGGATCGCTAAATAGTAAAAAGGAAGAAAAGAGAGGACAGGAGACAAGATGTGTGAGGGGGAACAAAAGAGAAAGAAGAGAAAAGAAACAGATAAAAAGAAGTTTTAAAGGAAAGCAGAAAAGACTTCACTTTTAAAGAAATGAGCAAGAGAATGGGTTCAAGAGAACTTTTAAAAAGGACCAGTCAATAAACACAATGTGAGAGGGAGGAAGGAACGAAAAGTTTGTGAAGGAAGAGTCAGTAACAAAAGCTCACAGTTCAGTTCAGTGAGATGAGAGTGTAACGTTCTGCCTCTGAGACAGTACATCACTTTAGCAGCCAGCTTTCTCCCTCCATCTTCAACTGTTAACTTCCCCTTCCAGTAGGAGGAAAGTTTCAGGTAGGCATCTTAAACAGTACCCACCTCAAATGCTTTTTGAAAAAGAAAACATAAAAGAACTTGATGTTCACAGTATTACAGAGGTGACAGGAGAATGAAGATGTCTATTTCACATATGAAATTGACTTATCACTGTAACAAAGACATCATGTTCTACCACGTCAACACCAAGGAATACACATAACTCTAATGAAAACCCAATTAGCACACATATAGTTTAGAATCCTTTTGTCTATTTCTAAATGATTAGAAACAGGAACGGCAGTCAGCTTTTTCACAAATCAGGTGTATATATGTATGGTTGCCTCAGCCAGATTTTTGAGGCACAACCAAGAATTGTCATGGCCACTGTGGGGTCTCCAGCACGTGGCCTCCAGGGTCTCTAGCACAGGTATTATGCTGGTCGCATCCCCACACAAAGAAAAAGCCATGTTCTTCTTGAGCAGGACAGAGGGATGGAGTTTTTTCCCTTTTGCCAGAAGACAGTTCTGCCCCCCGCCCAGTAGAGCTTTAACTATACAAGATAATATTATAAAAGTGACTGTCCTGCCTCCCCATCACATCTATCCTAAGGTTTCTTAACCTTGCCACTTGGCATGTTGCACTGGATAATTGCTTATTATGGGGACCATCCCGTGCATTGTAGTATGTATAGCATCATACGTGGCCCCTATCCACTAGATGCCAGGAGAAATCCCTCTCCCTGATTTGTAACAACCAAAAATGTCTCCAGACATGTCCCAATTCCATTGTCCTCTGGGGTACAAATTTGCCACCCACTGAGACCTACTACGTCCCCTCTCCAGTTTCTCCCCATATACAGATTAGGATATGATTCTCCCCCTAGTGGGCATAAAAGTATAAATAGAATCTATCTTGAATAACTTTGTCATCACCACTATTAATTTTTTTTTTTAATTTTAAGCTTCTTATCCAAGGATCAAGAAAATGAGTGTCACTGCTGGTCACCAGAAGTCACACCAAGGACAAAAAAGTAATTGAAATAATTAGAAATACTAAAATAGTCATTTGTGCTTCTTTCCCAAAGGTGTTGTCTGGCGCAAGAGGTGTGGCTTATGTTCTTACTCCTCTAAGTGTCAGCAGTATGGGCCACTGAGGCACTTATTATAAAAGCGCAGTCTCAGGCACTGCCCCACTACTGAATCAGAACCTGCATTTTCACAAGACCCCAATGTGTGACACGCACATTGACTTTTGGGGAACACTGGCTTCCATAGCTCCATGGAGGCAGAATAAAGTAAGGGTGCTTGGATGACTATTTGTCCTCTGCCTCCTGTGGTCTTCAGAGACATGCCCTTATCTCCACTGAGATAGTGCTTGGCCTGTCATCATTCACAGTTGGCCATCACTGCAATGACTCATGGTCTGGTCTCGCTGGGCTTAGTAGAACCCTCTGGATTTCCCACTCCACCTGAGTCCTGACTGCCTGCTCCATAACACTCTGGGAGGAGCCCTCTTACCCCCAGCCCAGTGACTCCCCTTGACGAGCTTCCCAGCTAGACCCTCAGCCCTTCCTGGGCCATGTGTATACCACATGGGAACCAAGAGTGGCTTAAGAAAGCAAAACCTCAAGGGGAAATAGGGAGAGGTTGGTCAAACGGTACACATTTTCAGCTGTAAAATGAATAAGGTCTGAGGATCTGATGTATAACATGGTGACTATAGTTGAAAACACTGTATTGTATAATTGAAATTTGCTAAGAACAACATGATAAATATGTGAGGTGATGGATATGTTAATTAACTAAATGGGTGAGGGGGGAGAAATCCTTTCACAGTATACATATGTATCAAATCACCACAATGTACACTTTAGCTATCTTACAATTTTATGTGTCCATTATATAAGTCAGTAAAGCTGAAATGTTTTAAAACTGAAAGAAAAAGAAAGCAAAACTTCAGCGAGAGCCTTGCTCTGCCTGACCACACTATATTACAAAGTTTGGGGTCCATGACCCCAGTGAGGAGGAAGAGTCAGAGTAGGGATAGCCAAGGAAATCTCTTTCTAGAGTCTTAAACAGAGAGCTGAGCAATAGTTCTTTTCTCTCCATTAACCTCAGTTATCTGAAGCACAAGGCCCAGTGTAAGCAAAATGTGAAGCCCTGTCTGATTTCTTTGGTCTCCAGTCACTCTCACCACCTTCCCATTTTCCCACCATCTCTGAGCTGCTAAAGGAGTGGACATTTTCCCCCTAACTTTCCTAAAGTCATATCCTTTTTCTTCCTGAGCCCAGATAACCCTTATTTGGTAAGCTTAAGGGTATCTCCAGGACCCTATGAAGAATTTTCTCAACTAAGTATTCTAGGATGTTTCTACACAAAAAGGAAGATAAAATTTAAGGAAATTCTTGAGACAACTGCATGGCTTGCAAGGCATAATGTCTTGGTTGTGTCATCATTTTGGGGGATGACAGATATTGAATATTATTACCTGGGTGTTCATCATGACATTTGTCCTGTTAAAAATTCTAACTTCTCCTTCCTTCCCTAGCTCTACCCCCAGGTAAGTGAAAGCCTATGAAAGATGAGGGTACAGATCTTGTACTTAGTCAAAAAATGAAAAAGTAATATAAAATTTAAAAAATAGCCCTGTTGCATAATGGCTGTTTCTCATTTTTCAAGCCCCAAAAGTGAGTACAACAAAAGGTAGTCTCCAGACCTACATCTAGAAGGCATGATCACCATAAAAAAAGTGTAAAATATAGAAAAACGTAATATATGTAATGTGACAACATAATAAACTTGGGCAAAAGGCATGAACAAACATTTTACTGAAAATACACAGATGGCAAATAAGCACACAAAACACTGTTTAATATCTTTATTCCTTAGGGAAATAGAAATCAAACCACAATGAGATACCACTACACACCCAGTAGAATGTCTAGTAGAACTGAAGTAACTGACCATACCAAGTATTTGCAAGGACTTGAAGCAACTAGTGGAGAAGGCAATGGCATCCAGTACTCTTGCCTGGAAAATCCCATGGACAGAGGAGCCTGATAGGCTGCAGTCCGTGGGGTCGCTAAGAGTCGGACACCACTGAGCGACTTCACTTTGACTTTTCACTGTCATGCATTGGAGGAGGAAATGGCAACCCACTCCAGTGTTCTTGCTTGGAGAATCCCATGGACGGAGGAGCCTGGTGGGCTGCCGTCTATGGGGTCGCACAGAGTCGGACACGACTGAAGCGACTTAGCAGCAGCAGCAGCAGAAGCAACTAGAACTGTCTGACATTGCAGGTGGGAATGTAAAATGGTACAACCACTGTGGAAAAAATTTTGGCAGCTCAAGTTAAACTACATCTGCCATGTAATTCAGTCATTTCACTCCTAGGTAGGTGCCCACAAGATATGAAAATATATGTTCAGATAAAGACTTGTACATCAATGTCCATAGCAGCATTATAGTCAAATTGGAAACAACCTAAATGCTCTTCAGCAGGCAAATGGATAAACTTGGTATCCGTACCATGGGATACTACTCAGAAATAAAAAGGAATAAAGTATTAATACAGGCAACAATATTGATGAATATAAAAATATGCTGAATGAAGGAAGCCAGATCACCACCCTCCCCCAACAAAAAAAAAGGGTGGTACAACCCCTGTTTGATTGCATTTATAGCAAACTGTAGAGAATGCAAACTAATTTATAGTAAAGCAGATCAGTGATTGCCTGGGAGATAGGAGAGGAGAGAGGGATGAACTATAAGGGGGCACAAGGAAACTTTTGGGGATGATGTAAATGTTTACCTTGATTGCGGTGATGGTTTCAAGGGTTTATATATATACATATATATATGCCAAAGCCAAATGGTACATTTTAAATATGTTCAGTTTATTGTACTTCAGTTACAGTTCAATCAAATTTAAAAATTAAATGATTTCTCTTTCATTTGCCTATAGGACCATCCCAGCATTTGTATAGTTCTGTAAAGACTCCTGAAAGAAGATCAACCTTGTTGCATTCTCCACATGATGTACAGAGTAACACAGCAGAACAAAAGGTAGAAAGCTTTATGTCTCAGGTGCTTTGTATTGGCCACTCATTTATCTGGTTAATTTTTCTTTCTAGGGAATATCCCCATTCACTGGGCATGGTACTGATTGGTTAGAAATAATGGAGTTCTACACAGATCTGAACCGTCTTCCTGGTAGAGAAGGTTCTGAGTCAGCTTCATGCTAAATGTACCATGTAGTTGAGCAGAAACTAACAAATATTTGATGATGATAATGATGATGATGACGCTAGCTAATGTTTATTGACAACCTGCTGTGGGCCGGGTCCTAGTAGAAAGTAGGGAAAGGTAGAAGGAAGGGGAAAGGGGGAAAGTAGGTGACATAGGATACAAAGATAGAAAAGACACCCCTGCTCTTGGGGATGCACTGTCCAGGGATCAGACACACAAACGAAAGTCCTTATAGTCAAATGAGAGGAGACTTTTGCTTTGTATAAAATATGAAGCACAGAAAGTGTGGAGAAATAGCCCTGCCTAGAGAAATCTAAAAAAGCTTTATAAAAGGAGGGCTTCATTGAATTGTAGTATTCCCTGGTGGCTCAGAGGGTAAAGCAGATGTCTGCCTGCAATGCAGGAGACCTGGGTTCAATCCCTGGGTCAGGAAGATCCCCTGGAGAAGGCAATGGCACCCCACTCCAGTACTCTTGCCTGGAAAATCCCATGGACAGAGAAGCCTGGTAGGCTACAGTTCATGGGATTGCAAAGAGTCAGACACGACTGAGCGACTTCACTTTCATTGAATTAGGTCTTCAAACATGAGTGGGAAGTTTTCAGATGAGTAGATGTAAGGATGTAGGGAGGCAGTATTGCAGACAGGCTTACAGTGTTAAGTGAAAGCATGAAAGCTCAAGCCAGCAAAACCAGAGCAGTGGAACAGAAGAGACTGAAATGGTAGGTTGAAGCCAGAACTTTGTATCCCTTGCTGAAGTATGAATTTATTCTCTCAGTAGTAGAAAACCATTGCCGGTTTTTTAGTAGGATGTGAGATAAAAATGATTTGGGTTTTAAAAGATACTCTAGTTGCAGTGTGAGATAGCTACATAGAGGAGATTAGAGGCAAGATCATTTTGAGTCTACTGGGATAGTCCAGATAAAAATGATAAAGGCCTGAACTAAGGCTGTGACAATGAGGGTGACCAGAGGCCACAGATTTAAGATATTTCAGAGTCAGAGTATGTCAGGATTTGGTGACTCAACAGATGTGTGGACCCAGAGAAAAGGAGATGACAACAATGGTGATGATTTAATTTTTGTGTGCAGGTTTTGTATGCTCTCATAATGCTGAGGGCTACTTCTATCTCAGAACTCATTATCCTCCATCATATTTGTCTGTCTTTTCTACTGGGTGATAAACTTCTTGAGGTCAGGAATTATGTATCTTAGTTCCAGGCAGTGTACTCAATAAACATTAGACTGGATTAAACTAGCTTTATCTGAAATAAACAGAAAAATTCTATGCTTTCTGGAATGGAGCACTGGATTATTATTATTGGTTATAGGACTATTATACCTATAACCAAAATGTGGAAGACAGACAAGTAGCAAGTTTGAAAAGATAGGAAAAGATAGCATACATGGGTATAATATAAGCTTCATTTTAAACTAGTTAAAGTGAGGTACCTGTAAAAGATATCCAGTGAGAGGTTAATAATATGTATTAGCATTGAGACCAGCACCTAGTAGAGAGGTAGAGATGAGGGGAAGGGGAGATAAGATACTGTATTATTCTGATTGCTTTAGAATCAGCAGAAGTGTCTTTTAGAAGAATAATTACTAATTAATTTTTTTTCTTGAATGTTAAACCATACAGAAAGATAGAGAAACAATTAGGATGTCATATCCTTCAAATGATGGAGGTAAGAAAATGAACAGTATTTATGATTGCTCTGATATCTTTTGGTTAAATAATTCATTTTATCATATAGTCTTCCAAGTTATGCTTTTTTCACTGATTATAAAATCCATGATTAATTTGATAAAGGAAGATAGAAGAATTATTCATGGTTGTAAATATAAGCATCACATTTTTAAGTGATTGCTGGGAGAATAGGCCTTCTGGAATCGACAAGGTGTGAGAAGTTAGAGTCTCTGCTGTGACTGCCTCTGTAAGTTCCTGACAATGCAGCCATTAGAGAGTCCCAGTGAAGAGAATTCTCCCCAGGAAGGTCTCTTTTACCATCTTTTCTCCCCAGACATAAAAATCCATCCTGTTTCCCATCTCCCAGGGCTGAACTAGAGATTAGCTAAGTCTCTGTTCATCTCCGTAAAAGATTCCCACGCATAACCTCCACACTTACTAACAGCGCTGGGACATCTTCACCTGGGCGGCCCATGAGTACCTCAGATTCAACATGTGCAAAACCAGATTCATCCCCAAACCAGCGCTCTGTTCCTCCTAACTTTATTCAGGCACAAAACCTGAGTCATTTTTGACTCTTTGCTGTTTGCTCCAGTCCAGTCTGCCTCCTTAAATTCTCTCATAACTTTCCCTTCCTTTCCATTCATGCTTCCTGTGCCATTAAGCACCGTAATAATTAGTCTCCAATCTCTTTTTCTTGTTGATCTGTCCTACATTTTGCTGTGAATGTAACCTTCCTGAAATACAGCTTTAGACATATAATTCTTCTACCCAAAAGTCCTCTGTGGTTCCCCTTTGCTTACTGAATGAAGTGCAGAACAGTTTGTTCTAGAGCAGGGGAGTGGTGAGAAGTTTAGCTGGCAAAGTAACTTAGAGCCAGGGAGTTCAGGCTTGTCCCTAATGGCAACAGTGGGCCCCTGGAAGCTGGTAAGCAGGGGATTTCACAAAAAGGGATCTTATACTCAGAGATACTGCCTTAACGTCCATAAATAAATACATTCTTGATTATGGTAATTTTAGACTTTATGGCAGCCCAGCAAGGAGAACTATATGATTTTTTCATATTTAAAGTTACCTCCTCTTTTCCCTAGAAATTACTACACTTCAGAGTCCAGTTGTTTCTGCGAAAACACCAAGTATCTGTAGATACTCTCTACAGGATACTTCAAAACAACAGGCAAGTAACTTTTCTTTTGTCCCAGATACACACAGAAACAATGAAGTATAGAATGAGGATCAAGATTGACATAACACAATTTCATTCATTAAATGACAATTCAGAACAGTCTTATTCCCTGAAATTAACCATCCTATATAAAGATTTTATTTAAAAGAAAATCGAAATGCGAATCCACAGTAATAATCCTGTCACTTCAGACTTCCAATGCTTATGGCTATCTGTTGTGTTAGTGTTGCCATACTCTAAGTGTAGGGAGTATCAATAACAACTAGTAAGCTAACAAAAGAAAAACGGTGAGCCTGAGATTTTAAATGTGTTAAATAGATCCAAAATTTGAATACTTGTCTCAATTCTTAATAGAAATTACCAGAAACAATGTGAGTGTTCTCACTTAGCTCTTAGGTATGTAGGCTTCTTAAAAGATGAGCTTCAAGTCCATTCACACAGGAAGCAACATATTGGACTTTCGTGAATCATTTCTCTTCTCATGCTGATGGGTTGTACAGAAGCAGCCATACGGTCTCACCCTCTCCCCTTTGTGGTCAGTGATCACTCAGCCGATGGTGGGAAATTGACAACAAACATTTAGGGTACAGCCTCTGGTCACAGCATCTGTCATCTCTGTGGGTCACCAATTGGTCATTCACTTACAGACTCAAACCCACATCCTTGGCTCCGTTAGCACTGTATTAAGTGACTCACCTGTTCTAAAAAGTTAACACATTTTCCTATTTCCTATGTTAAATGCATAGTAAGTGACAGACTCAGTTATATGTAACTCTTCAAATGTAACATGTTAGCCACAATATGCTTTTCTATATAAACAAATATTTATGAAACACCTGTTATGTCCAGGGTGCTGTGCTACTGTATTAACATCCATAATCTGTATTCTCAGTATCTGAAGAAAGAATCTTAACTATATTCTCAGTATCTGAAGAAAGAATCTTAACTACCTTGACAGTACATTAGTTGCACATCAGGAGTTAATAACTTTTTTCACTTGCCTCACTATGCATGTATGCTAAGTCGCTTCAGTCATGTCTGACTCTATGCGACCCTATGGACAGCAGCCCACCAGGCTCCTCTGTATACAGGATTCTCTAGGCAAGAATACTGGAGTGGGTTGCCATTTCCTTCTCCATGCCTCACTATAGAGTCAGAAAAAAAAGTTTTTTCTGAGTGTAGTATGGATGGCAAACTTAATACTATCAGTACATATGTTACCCCCAAAATAAGCAATAAACAAATTTAGACCATCTGTTTTTTAAGGCCTTAAAATAAAATACATTGGACAATATGAGTAAGTCAGTTCAGTTCAGTTCAGTTCAGTCACTCAGTCGTGTCCGACCCTTTGCAACCCCATGAATCGCAGCACGCCAGGCCTCCCTGTCCACCACCAACTCCCGGAGTTCACTCAGATTCACATCCATTGAGTCAGTGATGCCATCCAGCCATCTCATCCTCTGTCGTCCCCTTCTCCTCTTGCCCCCAATCCCTCCCAGCATCAGAGTCTTTTCCAATGAGTCAACTCTTCGAATGAGGTGGCCAAAGTACTGGAGTTTCAGCTTTAGCATCATTCCTTCCAAAGAAATCCCAGGGCTGATCGCCTTCAGAATGGACTGGTTGGATCTCCTTGCAGTCCAAGGGACTCTCAAGAATCTTCTCCAACACCACAGTTCAAAAGCATCAATTCTTCAGGGTTCAGCCCTCTTCACAGTCCAACTCACATCCATACATGACCACAGGAAAAACCATAGCCTTAACTAGATGGACCTTTGTTGGCAAAGTAATGTCTCTGCTTTTGAATATGCTATCTAGGTTGGTCATAACTTTCCTTCCAAGGAGTAAGCGTCTTTTAATTTCATAGCTGCAGTCACCATCTGTAGTGATTTTGGAGCCCAAAAAAATAAAGTCTGACACTGTTTCCGCTATTTCCCCATCTATTTCCCATGAAGTGATGGGACCGGATGCCATGATCTTCGTTTTCTGAATGTTGAGCCTTAAGCCAACTTTTTCACTCTCCACTTTCACTTTCACCAAGAGGCTTTTTAGTTCCTCTTCACTTTCTGCCATAAGGGTGGTGTCATCTGCATATCTGAGGTTATTGATATTTCTCCTGGCAATCTTGATTCCAGTCAAATTGTCACAAATACCTAATTCAGTTTGAGAAATAGTATGACCACTTTTATCACAACAAAATCCAATACTATTTTCCAGCTTATTTCACCCATCCCATCAGTGTCAAGAAATGGACTTCTGGTGGCTTGTGTTCAGTTCTCAGGCCTAGGAAAAATCAAAGTCTACTCTGTTGGATTTCTCTTCCTGTATGATTACCTAAGCAGGTAGAGCTCTTGGCCAACTGAGAGAGCTACATCCCACGTATGCAGAAAACCTGCTCTCTGCCTTCCAGCTCCCTCACAGCATTCCCCCTGTGCTTAACATTCTTTAAAACCCACACATATTCTTTTTAGCTATTCAACTGATTGCCTTCCATGCTGGTCAGCGTACTCTTCAGTTAATTAATTTTAGCATACTAGGAACTCTGTAAGCCTTTGAATTATGTAAGTAATGGAAACCAAATAAAACATGTATATTTATGATAAATAGACTTCTAAAATCACTTTATTAAATTTCTGTGAGACATAGGTGATGTTCAAATTCTTTGAAAACTCCTTTAAGGATTTTTTTTGTTTTCATTTTTCTTGTGGCATGTATAGGTGACACGTGCTGATTTGAATGGGGAAAAGGCCAAGAAATCAAGCTTAAACTATGAGCCAGGTAAATATTATCAACAGCTATTAAGGAAATCCTGCAATGCATTAATACATTCAACTAACATTTACTAAGTTTTTGCTACACGCCATGCACTATACTAATTATTGAACAAAGTAGAGAAGCCATGGTTCCTACCCTGGATTTTACAGTGTAGTATAAAACAGTCATGCCAGTAATCACAACACAAATATAAGTGCAATAAAGGAGGCAAATACAAAGTCCACCGGAAGCATAGGGGAGACAAGGAAGCTTCTATAGAAGATGCCACACTTGAGCTCAGACATGAAGGATGAGATGTTGATGTATGGCAAAACCAATACAATATTGTAAACTAATTAGCCTCCAATCAAAATAAATAAATTTATAAGAAAAAAAAGAGAGAAAGAATTTTCTAAGCAGACAAATGGAAAGAGAACTTCCAGGAGAAAGGATACATTTACCAAGATATATACATTAGAGCCTAGTGGGTTTGTGGAAATGCAGATTTTTTTTCAGAATTGTTTTAGCTAAAAGTTCAAGTCAGAGAATTACAGAAGATGAAGCTTGATAGACCAACTGGTAGATATCAGTTGATCATTAAGATTCTGGTAAGCTGTGCCAGGAGATCTACCTTTTATCCTATTATCGAAGTATAACTATCGAAGAATATTGACAGGAACCTAATATGGTCAGAATTTGCCTTTTCTACCCACAGAGATAGAAAATGAACTTCTGGTTACCAAACGGGAAAGTGGGTTGGGGGGATAAGTAAATTAGGAGTTTGGGATTAACAGGTACACACTACTATATATGAAGTAGATATACAGCAAGGACCTACTGCATAGCATGGGGAACTATATTCAATATCTTGTAATAACCTATAATGGAAAAGAATCTGAAAAGGGATGTGTATATATATATTATATATAAAATATATAATATATATATAACTAAATTACTTTGTTGTACACCTGAGACTAACACAACATTGTAAATTAATTAAACTTCAAAAAATGACCCAAAAAAGAAAGAAAGAATTTGCCTTTTCTAAAAAAGGAAAGCAGAATTAGAGGTGAGGAGACTTGAGACAATGAGACAATAAAAATAATAGCATGTTGAACACTCACTATGTGCCAGGTTCTATGCTAAACTGTATTCTCTCATTTAACCCTCTGAACAACAAAACTGTTTTACCTACCATTTTACACATGAATAAACTAAGTCTCAGAGTTGTAAATTATCATGCCCAAGATTTCACATAACATGTGGCAAAGCCAAGGTTTTAAAAGCCAGGTCTATCTTACTCAACCAATCCTAACCACAATACCACACTGCCCCTTATTACAATTAAGAGGCTATTATAATAGTCAAAGCTAGAAATGAGTCCTGAACAAAGTCAGTGGCAGTAAAGATGAAGAGCTGGGCAGATTTGACTCAGACTAAGAAAGGCAAATGGATGAGATCTGGCTACTGATTGAATATGGGAGAAGAATGAATTGAAGACAACACCCATATTTCTAGTACAGGCAACTTAATGGATTGTGGTGCCATTCAATAGATAGGCAATACAGAAAGATGAACAAGTTTGGAAGACAGATATTTAGTTCAGCTTTGAATATATTGTGTTTGAGATGCCTGAGGGCATCCAAGTGGGACATCTAAGTAGAGCAGTCAAGGGGGCAGTTATAGATATTGGTCTGGGATGCATGGGAGAAGAAATTAAAGGAATGCCTTATGTCAAAACCTATGGGAAATAATAAAAGCCGTTCCCATAGGTTTGATATAAATGTTCTTTTTAAGGTAGGTTATACTTTCTCCTCTTTATTCCATCTTTGATTTAAGAATTACCTTAAGTATGTTTCTTAATTATCAAGAAATTCATATTTTCAGTCACATTTTTAAAGTTAGATTCAGAGAATGTAGCCTGTAAATATTCAACACATTGAAGTTGTTGACATTTTCTTTGTGGCCAAATATGTGATTGATATTTTGAAAGTGTTCCATAGACATACAAAAAATATATATTCTCTATTTAAAGGCTGTAAGGCTCTAAATGAATTTTAAATTCTACTTATTGATTATATTATTCAACTATTATATGTCTTTTCTAATTTTTTGGTCTACTATTTGCTGAATAACAGATCACCCTAAAACCTGGCAGCTTAAAAAAAACATCATCTCACAGTTTCTGTGGTTAGGAATACAGAAACAACTTAGCTGGATGGTTCTGATTCAGGGGCTCTCATGAGGTTACAGTCAAGGTGTCATCCAGGGCTGCTTCAGTCATCTAAAGTCTTGATTGGGACTGAAGAAGTCACTTCCAAGGTGGCTTACTCACATGGCTGTTGGCGGGAGGTCTCAGTTCCTCACCATGTGGGCATCTGCATACATCTCTGAGTATCCTCATGATATGGCATCTGGCTTCTCCCAGAGTGGGTGGTCCAAGAGAGAGGGGCAGAAGCCACACTATATTTTATAGCCTAGTCTCAGCACACTCTCACTTCCGCTCATCACTTCAACTCTGTTCATTGGAAGCAAGTCTCTAAGTACAACCCACACTCAAGGGGGAAAAGAATTAGCCTCCACCACTTGGAGAGAGTATTATCAAAGAATTTGTAGACGTATTTTAAAAACACTACAACAGTATTATCTTCACACTTATTTTTTCAGGTATGTGCACTATTAATTCCAGCTCCTTCCTTTCAAAACTGTACACACTCAAACATACACTCACACACAAAGAAACTTAAGAAAGTACACAGAATTGAAGTTAACTTTGATGCAGATCATTGGAATTCATTGATTATTCAAAATACATGTTATATTCATTGGGAGAACAATAGCTATTCACCCTGACTTTGAACTGACTTTTAATTGGTAACATTACTTTTTATTATTCAAAGTATTCTGCTTGTCTAAGACTGTTTAGCCATGTATGTGCATAACTGATGGCCTTGCTCAGTGGCTCAGAGGTAAAGAATCAGCCTGCAATGCAGGGGACACAGGTTCAATCCTTGAATTGGGAAGATCCCCTGGAGAAGGGCATGGCAAACCAATCCAGTATTCTTGCCTGGAGAATCCCATGGACAGAGGAGCCTGGTGGGCTACAGTCCATAGGGTTGCACAGAGTTGGACATGACTGAAGCGACTTAGCATGCACACATGTGCATAACTGACATACACCATCCCAGTATTCCTGTGGACATATTCTACATGAAGACTTGCTTTAGTATCATTATCCAGAAATAGTTACTAAAATCCACTTATGGAACTTTGCTAGATGGCATACAAAGCATGTTAGTATTTAAGTGGGAAGAGATTAATGACAGGAAGACTAATGAATGAACAGTGAGCCAACACATATGTTAAAGAATTAATTGAACAAATAAATGTTCTTGAGTGCTTACTATACGGCAGGCACTGTAAACTAGTACAATACAGCATAGTAAGTCCTATAACAGAGGGATGTATAGGGCGCTTCAGGAGCTTGACAGAGAACGCCTGTCTATCTGGGCAGATATAAAGGAAGGCTCTCTGAAGGAGGTGACACAAGCCGAATGAGTCCTAAAGGATGGGAAGTTTTAAAAAGGGACATGAGTTACAAGGGAAATAGTGAAGGCAGAGGAACTGTGTGTTGTTCAGTACTTCTGGAGCAGAGAATATATGTAGAATGGTGACCATAGATGAGGCTGATGAGGTAGGCAGTCACCCCAATCTTAAGGTATTTGATGCCTGTCTGGTAGTCCCTGGAGGATTTAAAAAGAGTGTTGACAGCAGGGAATGAAAGACCTATTAAGGGACTTCCCTGGAAGTCCAGTGGGTAAGACTCTGAGCTCCTAATGCAGGAGGTCCAGGTTCAATCCCTGATCAGGGAACGAGATCCCACATGCTGTAACAAAAAAGTCCCATATGCCACACCGAAGATGGAAGATCCTGAGGCTGCAACTAAGACCCAGCACAGCCAAATAAATAAATAAAAGTATTTTTTTAAAAAAAGACCAGTTCAGTTCAGTCGCTCAGTCGTGTCCGACTCTTTGCGACCCCATGAATCGCAGCACGCCAGGCCTCCCTGTCCACCACCAACTCCCGGAGTTCACTCAGACTCACGGCCATCGAGTCAGTGATGCCATCCAGCCATCTCATCCTCTGTCGTCCCCTTCTCCTCCTGCCCCCAATCCCTCCCAGCATCAGAGTCTTTTCCAATGAGTCAACTCTTCGAATGAGGTGGCCAAAGTACTGGAGTTTCAGCTTTAGCATCATTCCTTCCAAAGAAATCCCAGGGCTGATCTCCTTCAGAATGGACTGGTTGGATCTCCTTGCAGTCCAAGGGACTCTCAAGAGTCTTCTCCAACACCACAGTTCAAAAGCATCAATTCTTTGGTGCTCAGCTTTCTTCACAGTCCAACTCTCACATCCATACATGACCACTGGAAAAACCACAGCCTTAATTACAATTTTATAAGTAGCCTGTGAAGGATACCAACAAATAGTAATTTTCTTTTTCTCTCTAAAAATTCATCTGCAGCTCCTGGAGTCTCCCTTATTCACGACTCACCCATTAGGTAAGTATCTAAGAAAGCTAATAAAGGAATGTGTTATTTTAAATTAATATTTAATTACACAAGAGTGCTGCTTGAATCCTCTACTCTTGTAGTTTTACTTGTCTGTAGTAAAAGTCTCACCTTTTGCAACCTCTTAGGACTAAGCTAAAATTGTAAAGTAGGCAAAGTTAATCATTCATGCTCTTCCAGTTCCTCCTCTGATCTCACTTTAGTCCTGGGCTCTCCTCATAGGCAATACTTTGACTCCCCTTTCACGTAGCATTACTCCTTCTAGGATCTGGATCTGTTCTTTTCCCCTGTCCCCACTCAAAAATGCTTTACTTGTACCATTTGAGGTTATTGGTTTTCAAATGATGATAAATTAGTTTACCATATAGTATTAATGACGTAATCTGTTACCCCCTAAGGATATTTGCATTTTCATCCAAAGTAAATCAATCTCTCATAATCTAAAATAAAGGCCAGTGGAGAAGTTTTCTTTTGGCCTGGGGCCTTTCAGCTCTCAAACATTGATGGCCACCCATTCTGCTGATGTCCTGTTCCCCTCAAACTTGAATAATAGTTCATGCATATAAAATACCTCCTGGTAGAACATACATACCTATCATCTTTTATAAACCCTCAACAAACCAAATTAGGTTCAGGATAATTTTTATAAATCCCAAACTTTGATGAATTGGTTTGGTAAAGGAAAGTAGTGTATGATGGTAAATGATGTTTGATGTTCAGACCAGGCTTCTTAGAAAAGGATTTTGAGGTAGGAGTAATTGCAGTCAGTTTCATTTACGGAGGGCTCATGGGGTACAAGGATGCTGAAGGAAAGAAACTGACTAGCTCAGTATCAAGGTAGTTTCAAGAAATAAAGGTGAGAGAATGTGTGCATTATAGAGTGTTAATTCCTGCCTGCCTCTTCTTCCTGTCCCCACTATCATCCTAGACTACAGAACTACAGAATCACTTGAGTCTTTTCAACAGCAAATGTTCTGGATAGCCCTTTATTATAATAATCAGCTAAGATGAAGAACTATGCACATGACCCAGAGCTGCTATCTCATTCCTCACAAATACACAAGTTAAGATACCTTTAGCTGAGCCTAGGACAATTCCAAGCCAGAACACAATGGAGAAGGCAATGGCAACCCACTCCAGTACTCTTGCCTGGCAAATCCCATGGACAGAGGAGCCTGGTAGGCTGCAGTCCATGGGGTCGCTAGGAGTCGGACACGACTGAGCGACTTCACTTTCACTTTTCACTTTCATGCATTGGAGAAGGAAATGGCAACCCACTCCAGTGTTCTTGCCTGGAGAATCCCAGGGATGGGGGAGCCTGGTGGGCTGCCGTCTATGGGGTCGCACAGAGTCGGACACGACTGAAGCAACTTAGCAGCAGCAGCAGCAGCAGCGGGACAATTCCAAGCCAGAACACAAGAAAACACAGCTAGAATACCATCTGGTATAGCTCTGCCCATTGCACCCATGCCACACCTCTTTACCTTACAGGAAAGAACACAGGTTCAAGGCCTCTGGCTTAGTCCTCTTGATCTGTTGCAGCTCCTTGCTCTCTGAGACTCAAGTGTGGGTGCATTATGTCTATTCCATCACACACCTCATCTCTCTTCTCTTCCTCCACCTCCTTAGTTCTGTTTTTTCTAATGCTAACATAAAGACGTACACAGTAAACTTCAGTTCAGTTCAGTTCAGTCGCTGAGTCGTGTCTGACTCTTTGCGACCCCATGAATCGCAGGACGCCAGGCCTCCCTGTCCACCACCAACTCCCCGAGTCCACCCAACCCATGTCCATCTAGTCGGTGATGTTGTCCCCTTCTCCTCCTGCCCTCAGTCTTTCCCAACATCAGGGTCTTTTCAAATGAGTCAGCTCCTCGCATCAGGTGGCCAAAGTATTGGAGTTTCAGCTTCAACATCAGTCCTTCCAATGAACACCCAGGACTGATCTCCTTTAGGATGGACTGGTTGGATCTTCTTGCAGTCCAAAGGACTCTGAAAGAGTCTTCTCTAACACCACACTTCAAAAGCATCAATTCTTCAGCGCTCAGCTTTCTTTATAGTCCAACTCTCACATCCATACGTGACTACTGGCAAAACCATAGCCTTGACTAGACAGACCTTTGTTGGCAAAGTAATATCTCTGCTTTTTAATATGCTGTCTAGGTTGGTCATAACTTTCCCTCCAAGGAGCAAGTGTCTTAATTTCATGGCTGCAGCCACCATCTGCAGTGACTTTGGAGCCCCCAAAAATAAAGTCTGCCATTGTTTCCACTGTTTTCCCCATCTATTTGCCATGAAGTAATGGGACTGGATGCCATGATCATAGTTTTCTGAATGTTGAGCTTTAAGCCAATTTTTTCACTCTCCTCTTTCACTTTTATCAAGAGGCTCTTTAGTTCTTCTTCACTTTCTGCCATAAGGGTGGTGTCATCTGCATATCTGAGGTTATTGATATTTCTCCCAGCAATCTTGATTCCAGCTTGTGCTTCATCCAGCCTGGCATTTTGCATGATGTACCCTGCATATAAGTTAAATAAGCAGGGTGACAATATACAGCCTTGATGTATTCCTTTTCCTATTTGGAACCAGTCTGCTGTTCCATGTCCAGTTCTAACTGTTGCTTCCTGACCCGCATGCAGGTTTCTCAAGAGGCAGTCAGGTGAGCTTAATAAAATAGAATTAGGAACCAAAAAAATCAGGACAAGAGGATGCCAATGTGATAAGATAGTGATGGGGTAAACAGTAGTAATAATTAAACAGATTTGGTGATAGAATGGACCACACATATGTATGATCAGGAGGTATCAGGCATCACCCCAAGCTAGGGGCCTGAGGTACCAATAGAGGATCACCAATTACAATTAGATTAAAACTTAGATATTCAGAAGGATTAGGCAGATGGACTAAAATTTAGTCTTGTTACATTAATCTTCAAGGGGTGGTTGGCCAGTTATTTTCTGGACTAAAGTAAGGTTGTATGGAGGAAAAGGTTAGGAACAGAAAGGTTATGTTTATAGTTTTATAATATGGAAAATTAAACTGTGAAAAACTGGGCCGTATCTTTGGGGCTTCTAAACTAATTGTCATTAATATCACTGCCCTCTTTAAGAATTAAAGAGTTGGCAGTACAAACGAACCTAAACCTTTGACACTTTAGTAGTATCAACCTATCAGGGAAAACCACTGCAGACTAGAGAAAAGTAGATGTAATATCATGGCACTCCTAGAATTGTGGTGGAACTTTCCCACATAACAATGAGTTTATTTGCATGTTTCTGCTCAATTGACTCCAATGAGAAACTGATCATTCGTGGCAAACTGCAGATTTGTATCCAATATTACAACTAGTTTCTAGTGGTCTTATATAAGGTTTTTTTAATCTATATGGTTAGTTTTGTTCTTAGGTCTGTGCTGTTTCCTTTTATCTTAAAGTATGCCTTTGGGACAGAAAGTCTGGAGATAGGTAGAAACATACATAGGACTCCACTTGCTGCCTATGGTATGAGGTTAGGGAGAGCAGGAGAAAACAAATCTGGGTGCGTTAGATTGCAGAGGATCTACAAAGAGGAAATTGTGCTGGAGATGGCCTGAGAAACTGGGTCTCAGAAAAATTAATGAAGCGAAAGGATAGGAACTATGTCACTGATGGTGAGCATTCATGTTCTAGGTTCCATATTGCAAAAAGATATTAATCCTAGGATGGGCTATTGCTGCCTAACCCTAGCTGAGACCTTTTCCTACTAGTGTTAAAGTTGTCATTTCACAGTCTGACTGTATGTCTCAATATTGGATTGTTAGGCCTTGGTAGAAAAAAGTAAACTTGATAACATAAGGGCAGGCCAAGTAAAAATGAAAATGGAGCACCATGTTTCCTTTAAGAGGGTCAAGAGGTTATGGCAAGGGGTCCATGGAGGCAGTAAAATATGAAAGTAAATCAAACTTAGGCTTTGGTTTTTTTTTTAACTTTTTGTTGTTATCCTATAATCTACATGATTTTGTTGTTCTCTTGCTACAATTTAATAAAATATAATTTTGGTTCCATGTAGTAGATCAGAATAAATAATCCTGATTAGAACATAGAAGAGAATATTGTGATACCTAGAAAGGGGCTCCATCTAATTTGGCTTTGCATGTCATCTGAAACCCATTATTTTAATGTCATTGCCGGTAATCATACATAGATCTTCTACTGTGGGGTGAGGAGAGGAGATTAGGAATTTTGAGGTGGTGAGTAGAAAGTGAATTATCAGAAAGCTCTGATCAAGCAGGGCAAGTGGAAAGAACTAGCCCATCCCTTGTCTTTCCAACCCCACGCTCTTCTCAACTCACTACAGAACAAACGGGGCTAAGGTGGGTCAAGAGTGGCAACATCAAGTGTTAGTTTATACAGCACCTATTATTCTACTGTTTATGCTGCAATTATTCTGCATAATAATTTTCTGGGTAATAGAGCATGTCCTATGCCCAGGGGCCAATATCTAAATAAGAGGATAAATTGGGGGATTAGATAAAAAAATAAAGCTTATTCTTCTTTGTGAATTGCTGGGGAGAAAACAAAACTCCCAAGCACAAAACAGGTAATCTGATTCAATGATTAGGAATTTGGAGGAAACTTACATAAATGATTAACCATAAGTAATAAAATCAATCTCCTTTTACTTTTTCAGACAAGACTACCGTCCAAATTGCTGTCAAGAGAAAGTATGTATGATAAAATTCACTATAGAGCAATTAAGGATATTTTCTAATATGTTGTTAGAGAAAAATCTGTGAATCAGACTACCAGCAAAATCATCTGTTGATTTTAGTCAGTTTTACTCTTTGCCTTTTTCTCTTCCTTGACTTTAACTCTCTGTTAATCTTGAATTTTGCCAAGGTCCAAAATTCAAAGACTTATTGTTATGGGGGGTACAAAGTTACTATTATCGCCATTTTGCCCCGGGTCCTCAGGAGGGTAGATTTGGGGAGCTTTGGGAGGTTTAATCATCACAAAGAAAACATCCAATACCACACACTCACTCCATAATGGGAAGGCATTACAGGAAATGCCTTTGCAGACTTGCAGATCTGGCTGAAGGGCTGAGCACCCTGCCCTCAGGTAAGTGAACCAAGATGCCTAGATATATCTTGTAATTCTCCTGGGAGTAAGAAGAATCTTAGGATGGCTACTCCATCAAAAGAAGGGAGTCTCAAGAGAGCTGCAACTTGGACCAGGCAAAGAGCATAAGGTAAGTCTGATAAGCCCCAACTTTGGGGCTAGACAGAGGAAACATGAACTAGAAAGGGGTTCAGGGGAGTAGCACATTCACATACTTTTTCACACGTACATGAGAGTTTCATAGACCGTCCAACAAACACAAAGGCTGAGACATACTGGCACCAGGAAGATATTTCTTGGTTTACTAGTATAGTGAAAATGAGCTAAAAATTAGATTCTACTTACCACATTTCACTTCACTAAAAACTTGACAAATGTCCCAATTTTATATGTCAAAGTTGGACATGCTTCTCAGCTACCCTAAGAGTAATAATGTAGATCTACTTACTGTACATTATCTCTGGTAATAAGAAAATAATATGTATTGAAATGCTTAGCTCATATGTATTGGAACAGATTTCGATCAATTTAGACCAAGAAGGTGAGTAACTTATTTATTAATATTTAAATGTGATTCTTAGAAGTGTCTTATTTAGGTCATGTTTATGTAAAACAAGTGTTTTTCAACCATATGCTGTCATTTCAAATTATTAATATGTTCTTCAAACTCAGTAGCCATTTTCTGGTCTGCACGGTAGGTGACAAAAAATGCATTACAAGAACTAGATAATAGTAATGTTTGCATAACACTGTGAATGTGCTTAATGCTGCTCAACTGTATAAGCTAAAATGGTCAATTTTATGTTATGTGCATTTTATCACAATAAAACATACATTAAGAGATTTGGGAAGGATTCTAATAACACGACTTTTCCTGGAGGTGTCCTTCAAACCTTCTCTAACTGGTCAGGAGAGAATATGCTACATTCAGCAAGGTGTTAACTTTTCTTTGAATGTTGGCCTAACCTTGAACAATCTGAGGCTAACTTCAGAGATAATTGTGAATTAACAACCACATGATAGGGAATCCGGTGCCCAAATGTCAGGATATCAAACAATGCACAGCTAAAATGCCAGGCATCCAGCCTTTGCTGCCACTGGCTTGTAGCCATAGCGTTGAGAAGCAGTTCCTGTGGAAGGTACGCATGCTTGGTCTGGCTGTCTTGAGGATAGTAACAACTTTAAAAAGAACGCTATTATATTATAGGCAAAAGGATTTTTATGACCCCCAAATATATCTGCAATAAGTAAACGAACACAAACAGTTATAGAGTCTGGCAGGTGCACTTGTCATCTGCCCCTGGTCCCCTGTCTAAGCTGTAACAATAAACACAATTAAACATGAGGAAATGGCTGTTCAAGTCCAGGCCCTGGGTTTCTACTTCAGCACTTACTGAAAGAGGCCCCGACTTCCCTCAAGTGCTCCACCTTCTGGCTGTTTGAGCCAAGTTCAGGCTCAGCCTTTTTTCCTTCTGAAATTAATGTATTTGTTTCTTTTTTTTTTTTTAATTAATTTTAAACTTTACATAATTGTATTAGTTTTGCCAAATACTGACCTCTGTCTCCCAATCTAAGACAGTTTGCACTGATAATCTTTTATTGGACCTAAGCCTGTTCATTTCCCTTAAATCATCAGTGCTAATTGTTGCCCATTGAATAAACTTAAACAAGTGGCTGTAGTGATTTGCATATGCAAATCAACACAGTCAATTGACTGAGAAAGGCAGCAACAGACCAGCCAGGGAGCCCACAGGCTGACCTCTCCACAGTGAGGCTTTATTTTTCACCCTCATCTCCTAGCTAAACAGATGCCTAAGCAAAAGGAGACTGTCCACAAAGGCACATACATGTTTGAACTGCAAATTTGTTTCATGAAATAGTTTGTTAGAGGCAATCTGGTTTTTTTAAGTATCGCTTGGATCATAACATAGTCTTACCTCTTGCTAGAGAATTTGTTTTCTGTGAGCTTGGCTGTTTTTTTTCTAACCAAGAAGCCATTTGCCTTCAGTAATAAACTATTATATAGTTCCAAGGGATTTTTTTTTCTGCTTTATTTTTCAATGGGTATACTATTTTATTAACATTTAAATTTCACCAACAGTGAGCTCAAGTATATGGTAGGCATATGTTCAGATTTTTGAAATAAAGATAAAATGGACAGACAGCTTTAAGGGTGCTACACTGCACAATAAATATTCAACAATTAGACAATCTAGGGGATGATATAAGTATACATTTAGGAGCACAAGTATAGCATCCTTATTCAAAAAATAGATCACAGCCATAGAGAATAAACCAACTTGAAATTAATCTGGTGTTCTAAATAGAGTTCCTATGTTCTCTTTATACACCATGGCTGGATTCTAACTATGCATTGTTTGATATAAGGAATTAAAAGTTAGTTGCTGTCCCTAAAACGAGTAATTTATCCATGATTTCCCTTCTATCCCCACTCACCTCCTTTCCAGGTAACTTCTGAAGAACTGAACAGTATAATTCAAAATGTAATGACCTGGGTTGTGGCTGCAGTGACCAATGTATTATACCCAGCCATCACAAAATATGAAGAAAGATTGCAAAATATTACATGCCCAATGCCTGATAACTCCACCCTCTCTTCTGATAGTGAGAGTTGCTGCAGCACATGCTGTGAGACATTTATGTATGAAACAAGTAAGATGGTTCAGGCAGAGCCCTGTACAGAGGCAGCTGACAGGTCAATAGAGCAACGAGTGGCACCATCAAAATCATCTCTTGCCCGTAAAGAAAGAACAGATGTAGAAACAACATATCACAGGAAAGAACACTTAGAAAACAAACCTAAAGCCCCCAAACCTGAATATAATGAGATATCTGAATCTGCCAACCTTAAAACCTGTAAATCCGATAGTCACCTTGTTGTACAGATTGAAGCAGGCACTAAGAAATGTAAAGATGCTACCACCGAAACAGATAGCCTAGAATGCCAACTGTCTAAAGATGAAAAAGCAAAAGCTATCAATGAGATGCAGGAGTTAAATAATGTTTTTGTTAACTTTAAACATCATCTAAAAGAGGAAGCTGAGTTGATTTTAAGAAACATTTTTCAGGAAATGGTGTCTGAACTAACCCAGACCATCCCCACCCTTTCCTCTGTTACGACCGAAACTTTGCCTGCCCAAACTGACACTGACAAAGGAGACTTGCTTTCCAGTGTTGATATTTCCTCAGCAGCTGCTGAAATTATGGAAAATGTGCTTGGGAAGTTACAGTCTGCAGTTAAGAAAACATGTACTGAGGAATTTTCACCAGGAAATATATCAGTTCACTTTAAATCAGATTTAGTCAGTGGAGAACATTTTATTTCTCCAAAAGAAAAAACTTCAGAAGTTTCACTGCCTTATGCTTTGGAGAACATGAATGATGTTGCAGAGGACATGGTTCGTGTGATTTTAGAAAAACTGACAGTCCTTGCATCTTCTAAGCAAAGTGAATTGGCTCATCTTAAAATCACTACTGACCCAGCTTATCAGCAACACAGAGAAGATCCAACATATACGTTCCTTCAAAGAGCCAGCAAAGGGAAATCCAGTGCTAAGACTGATGCTGCCAGTTTGATTGGCAAAGAAGAAATACAAAATTTAGTGTCAACTATTTGTTCCAAGTCCTCTCTGGTTGGTTATATAAAGGAAGCAATCAGCACTATACTAGGTTATATACAAGTTGGACTTCATAATGAAAGGCTAGTTGCAACTGAAGAAACAGTGATCATCCTACAGCTACTTGATGCTCTCTTGGCTCAGCTACATCAGAAACCAGTGAAAACAGATGTCCGAAAGAGCAGACACTCCAGACTGAGCAGTCCCTCCGGCACTGAAGAAAGGAACAGACTCACCAGGACCGGAGTAGCTAGTGCTCCTAGGTGTGGGAGCCTGTTTCCACCTGTTAATGTTCCTGGTGTGGCCCTTTGTTCTGAAGACAAAAATGAAGAAATAGACAGAATTGTAGAAAATGTATTGATTTCACCTATCAAAGACGAAAAAGCAAAATTACAAGAACAGGCTCCTGACTACTGGTTAACTGGGGAAAACAATGATTTTAAACGCAAAAGAAATATGAACTTACCTACAAAGCCTGCTTATGGACACAAAGTAGCATTTCACGATCAGGGATTAAATACTGACCTTTCAACTTTTAATAAGGACCCTTTAAAGGACAAGCCAGGTTTGAATAAAGACATTTTGCTTTTCAGTCAAGATGAAACATATCAAATACAAAAAGCCTCAGAAGATATAATTAGGAGTATTTTAGCAAAGATGCTCAAAGATCTATCTTCTGGGCCGTCTGATCACTCAGATTATGAAGATGGTAGAGAGGCTTCACTTCTTAACTCAAGAAAACCACAAGATCCATCACATCAAGAATGGATGGACCAGATGTTCTCTGTGTCAGAAATCCATACGGTATCTCAAGATATTGTAGATGCTATATTAAAAATACTTCACATAACTTCTTATCATATTATTGAACATTCTTCATCAGTACATCAAACTTCTCTAGATAATGCTGACATACCAAACAAAGAGTCATTACAAATATGGTTTGACAGTAAAAGGAAGATGAAATTTTTATCTGCACTTAGCACGGACCCTACAAAACTTCCCTGGGTAGAATCTGGAACAAGTGGCTCAACATCAGAATCTGTAGATAACCTTAATGATAAAATCATTAGCACAGTTTTTAAGAAGTTGGACTCATTTATTTGTCCAAAATTACAAACCTGCTTCAAACCAGAAAGCCATGCTGCCCATTCAAATCCTGCTCCTGACAAGAAATCTTCGTTTCGATCTCACCTTAGTACTCTCACAACTAAAGTGGTAAAAATTGTTTTGGATGCTATCCAGAAAGAACTACAACACAATAAGAAAAATCTAAATGTTAAGAAGAATAGCCCTCCCAAGAACATTAGAGATACAGGATTTTTTGCTGATGCTGAGAATGAATTAGACTCTGTTGTCACAAAGCTAAATAATGACATTATGACAAGTTCATTAGCTACTTGCATTTGTGAGGTGTTAAGTGGAAACACAGATAAAAGTAATATTTTACTCCCTTCAGATAAGCTAAGGTCTAAAATCTCACATGGGACTGATGGCATTGATCAACAAAAACTTTTGCCTTCTCATCGCCCTCACATGCAGGAGGAAGTTCACCAATATACTGGATTTCAAGTGTTAGATAAAATTGGAGATGCCGTGTATGATATGTTATGTAAGTTCACTGGAGACCACCCACATTCTCCCCTATCTGATGAACAAAATACAGAGGGGATCAATAAGAATTTGAGAACAACCAGTACACTGCAGTCCAGTATTAAGCTCATTTCTCATACAATTCTAGAAGGTATTGTTTCAAAACTATGTGGTGTTGAGACAGATGGCATTTTCAGAAATTCAGAATTTAAAGCCATCTCAGAGCATATTGACACTGACAGCCTGTCATTTGCTTTGCTTCTTGAGGAAATGAGCAGATGCTATGACATAATCTCAACCATAGCATCCAATGTGACCTGGCCAGGTAGCCAAGAGGTAACTAACAAGGGGAAAACTACTGCCTCCAAAATAAGAACCACACAAAAAAAGCATCTGAATAAACTGAAAACCTTGGCCTCAGACATCTTTGAAATGGTTTTTGCTAAGTTGGAAGGGTTTGCCAATAGAAATTTAGAAAATCTTGGTGCTATAATCTGTGGAAATAAACAGGACAAGACATACTGTGAAAGTGAAAATACCAACAGCTGTGGTAACACACATGAAAAACGATTGCAGTCGACTTTATACAGGCATGCAAAAAAAGTGTCAAGTACTATTTTGAAAGCTCTTCAAACTGAATTAAACATGAACTTGCCAGATTTGGAAACATGTATAAGTAAGCCACTACAAGAGAAACAAATACTTAAGAGTTTAGTCAATTTCATTTTAGATGCAATTTCTCCAGATATGTTTAATGAACCTGAACCAGAAGAGAGAGGCATTGAAAATTACAGATATAGGCCAATCTATGGAAATTTTCTTCCTGGAGGAGCTGACCCAGATTCATATCTAGAAGATCCTGCAGATACAGAGAAAGAAAGTGCTGGGGAGGAAAGACCAATAGAAGATGAAACTAAATCAGATTCTCTTAAGCAACAGGAACTCGAAAAAACACTAAAAACTTTTGAAGTAGAACTCAAAGAGCCAAAAAAGTCCCCAGTTGTGCCCATTGTAAGAAATATTTTGAATGAAATTTTTCAGAATGATTTAATTGGTCAGTTAAAGGTGTTTACTCTTCCCCAGTCCCATTTATGTGACATTCCTCATGCTGATGATGAACCATTTGCTCAAACATCTGTTCAGTCCCTGGATAAAACAGTGGGCCCTTTAGTATCTGAAGCAGATGTAACCATTGTTGCAGATGATGTCATTAGAACCATATTTCAAAAACTTTATTCTGCTGCCATGACAGATAGAAATGAAAGTGAAAATAGGTATAATACTATCACCTTTCCAGCAGATATCTCTTTTCCTAAACATACCTGTGGAGGAAAGTCCCCTGTTTATTCTACCATACTGGACAGAAATCCATGCACACTTCAGTCCACTATCAATATTGGGACCAAAATAAATGTAGTTGAAGATATTATACAGTCAATATTAACAAATTTAGAAGCATTTGCAACTTCCAAAGTAAAGGCGCTCTTTTGTCCTCACAGCAGTTTCCCAGTTCCTGTGGCTTTACCTTCACAGCAGGATGAGATTGCTTTACACCAACCATGGTTATCCACCAAAGATTCATATTCTGAAGACCAATTTTCTTGTTGCTCAATGGATCACAGTAAATCAGGAAAGACCACCTCAATATGTCAACTGAGTACCTCTAAATTAAATATGTATGCAACAGAAGTGGCTAGACAAATTTTACAAGGAATCAAACATAAATTAGATCAAGACATAAGAAGTCCATTCTTAACTCAGAGTGTTGTGGCTTTTGAAAGTATTCCAAGTCAGGTTGTTGGCACAATGTTAGATATTGTGTCTACTAAAGGCAAATATGAAAAAAATGTAATTGACAGAGAGACTGATCCAGTTGCACCAGAAGATATTATTGAAAAGCTATTCAATAAAAGTGATTATCGTAAAAAGCTTCAATTTCAAATACTAGATACCATTGAAGGTATCTTAATTGATATCTGTGAGGAAACAATAGATGAGAATAATCTCCCACTTGCTGTATCCACTCTTAAATGTAATGTAAGTGGGAGACATTTAGAAACAAACTCTGAAAGGGACCCTAGGTATGCAAATAAGGCTATTCTTACACTTTTAGTTCCTAAGGAGTGTGTCGCTATGATTTCCAATGATATGGTGGATATTGTTCTTCAAAATCTCATTTCTGCTATCGTGGTTTGCATCAGTGCAAATGATTCCATTTCTCCAAGATTGTCTACAGCATTTTCTGATGCATTTTCCAAAGCAGAGCATCAACAATCCCCTATTAAAGACTCAGTGAATGGAAGGGCAGAGCATCAACAACCTCTTGTTACAGACTCAGTGAATGAAAGGGCAAAGCATAAGCAACCTCCTGTTATAGATTCAGTGAATGAAAGGAAAAGGGAGAGATTTCCTTTTGCAAGAAAGGGAAGAGATATTCAGCTGAAATCAGCTCTTTCTGATGATAATCAGACACCTGTACTTAAGAAACAAGATGCCAAGAAATCTACTCCTGATCCATGTAAGGAAAATGCTCACTTTATTACTAAAACTATTTTGAATAGATTAAAATCTTTCGCCACAGAAAGAATAGATTTGCTACTTATTCTTGATCCTGAGACTAGAGAAAAACCAGATGTTGGCTCAGAATTTACAAATTGTAAACAAAATGACAGTGTGTTTCTTGAATCAAACCAAATGCCATTAGATGTGACTGTCCCGAAAATATCAACAGCTGGAACCATTCTCAATCAAGAAGTCACAAATTACACATTAGCTAATTACAGAGAAAACCGTAGACCTGCAATTCATATATCACAAGCTAGTCTTAAGGAATATGCTGACCTAATCGCCAATACCATTTTGACGCTTATAAAAAATGACATAGACCTAGAAATCCAAAAGATGTATACATATCAGAACAATACTTCATTTCAAGACAACATCATTGCAAGTAAAACTGTCAATAACATCTTAAAGAGTTTATGTAATAAAATATCTTTGAAGGCAAGTGGCTTTTACTCAAAGCAGGACCCTGATCTTTTTACCCAACTAGCTGTACAAAATGAAATAGTGCCAGGTCAAAGAAAAATGGAAGACAACACCAAACTGTCTCTCTTTTCAAAATACTCAGGTGAAAACCAAAAAACACCAAAAGTGAAAAACCAGAGAAGGACATTGGAAGAAATATTTAGAAATGGAGAATCTGGACAGGAAAAAACAAATTCTTTGTTAAGTATAGTTAAGGAAATTTTAAAGAAAGCATATCAAAGGGTATTGGAAAACACAAAACATTGTTCTCCATTCAGTGAACTCCCCCATTTTACATCTGATTCTAAAATTAAAACATCACGGAAAAAAGCCTTACAGTCACATATAAGCAGTGTTGCAAATGACATAGTTGAAAGTGTTTACACAAAAATGTTCTCAGTAATTATGACCTCGTTATATGAAAACAGTGAGACCAGAGGGGAAATGGAAGCCTCTGGCAGTGATGGATTACTGATGAATCCATCATGCTTTAGCGAACTGAAACAAGCAGAAAAAAGCAGTGTTCGCCCTAAACCTGTGATACCACAAGTTTATCCTTACACAGGCATTGGAAGTGTCAGTTCATTGGAAAACACCTTATTGCAATTTTCTCCATTGCAACTGGGCGAACACTTGGTTCAAAAGGTTCTCAAAAAAATCACAGATTTTGCTTTGCTGAATCTAGAAGAGAATTCATCCCCTAAAGGTCAATCTGATGAAATTCTGAGGCCATGCAATTCTAAAGCTAGCCCCAAGGGCAGCCCTAGGGCAAGTGTTAAGACAAATTTTAAAACAAAATCAAAAGTTACCTCTTTGTCTAAATTTGGAACAAAACCACAGCTCAGACCTAGTGGAGCTAAAGCCCAAAGCAAAACCAAGTTAGGTCCTAGAGAGAAGACCCTAAAAGGTAGCTGGTCCAAGACTTCCGTTGGGCTCCCACACCTACTGTCAATAGGGGAGGCCAAAAGTCCCTCACTGAGAGCAAAACTCCCCACTGCAGAGCTAAAAATGTATGCCAGGGATATACTACGTAATATTCTGCAAACAATTGTGAATGAATTTGAAGAGGTGAGGCAAAATAGAGCAGTGGCAAATGTAAACACTTTACTTTCTGATCAAATTGAGAGAGCAAGTGGAATAGTGAGTGCAGTTTTGCAAGGACTACACGCTATGAAGAATAATTTGGCCAATCCAATAAAGGGCTCACATTCAGATGATCTCAAACTTCCACGGGGGTATTTTAGTACAACCTCTGCTGCAAATCCAGAGGCCCATTTCTCTTTGGAGAATGTTTCTTCACAACTAGATAAATTCTTTCCCAAAGAAGTTACTTCTAAACAAATGTTTGACAAATGGCAAACAGAATCAAGCAACATGGATAACGAAAAATATAAGCTACTGATGATAGCCGAGGCTGTTTTGAATGAAATTTCAACAAAAGCAAAAGAATTAGAACAATCTGTTTCACTTTTGTCACTTCTTGAGCCATGTGAAAGCAGTCACCATCATTTTAAAAGAGCTGCTTCTAGAGTTCGGGATTCTCAAGCACAAATTAATGTATTTGGCCAGGAAATCATTAAAAAACTATTTGAAAAATTAGAGTTGTGCTTCTTGACTCAGATGTTCACAACGGATAGTAAAGAAACACTACAAAGCAAGGAAAAAACTGCTGCTAGAAGAAAATGTGGTTCCTCACGAACAAACAATCTCAACGATGTACCAACGTATAACACCAAGTTGAAAGACAAAACACTGGGGATCGCTGGTCACCAAATCACTCAAGAGATATTGGAAGGGGTTCTGAACACCTTAGAGTCATTTGCAGACCTACAGTTTAAACATGTCTCTACATATGCTTTTTCTGAAATTGTGAGAACACCTATTGAAAACTTTTTTGCTATGCAACAGAAACCACCAATGAAAACAATATTTCCCAAGTTACAAACACTGACTATGTTTCCTGATGAATCTAAACCAAGTAGTATGATTTCCCAGGAAAACATAAACAACGCCTTTCAACAGCTTTACTTTTTCTATTCAGAATTGCTTACTTATGCTGTTAATACTGTCACTGACATGCTTAGTATAATTAGGAACAAACTAGACAAAGAAAAATGCCACAAGGAACCATCTTCAACTAGCATGTTTAAAGAAAACATCGTAGCAAGTCAGATCATCAGCACACTGATAGACCAGTGCACTGATTCCTATGAGTTGATGATCAAAAGCCATCCAAAGGAAAATCTGCTCCAAGGAACTAAAAATGCCTGCACTGTTAATTGCTCCCGATTTACAACTGGACCAGAAATGTCCACTTCAAAGTCAAAGGGAATTAGCTGCTGGGATGATCCTCCACAAATCTCCAGCTTGTTGTCTTATTCAGAGGAAGATATGAAAATAAAGGACAAGACTTCCTTAGATGTACCTTCATACGTCAGATACTCTATAGGAGGAGATTCAGCTAAAACCATAGAGCCAATGGAAGGGCTCGAATCAGAGTTTAAACCATCATCTTCTAGAAGTGAAGCCCAAGTCTTCAGCCATTTTGATCAAGCTGTGAAAGGAGACTACTCTCTCCCAGAAGGCACTGTCTTACAAATTTCATCTCAGAAATCCAGTGACTCTGCACAGGCAGCACTAGAGCACCCCATGTCTTTCAGAGAAATGGAAGAGGGTGAAAATCAAAGAGTGCTTCACTATGAGCCCCTCAAACCAGTTGTTAACCCAGATGAAATACAGACTACCATTTCTTCACTCAAAATATGTTTAGCTGCAGAAGATATTGTCAATACCATGCTGACAAGTTTTGGCCTTTCAAATCAAACATCACACACCACTGAAAATATGGAAACCATGAAGCCATTTTATATATCAAAGGAAATGCTTCAGTGCCTAACATCTGAACAACTGAAGAATGAGAAAAGCCTACTTAAAATATGGGAAAAAAGAAACAGCTATGGAACTGAAGACGAAAACAAAGGCCCTGTGGCAAGTGGAGAAGATTCCATTTTACTGGAAAAGTGGAAAAATAAGCACCCGAAGTTAGAGAAAACTCTTGAAGAGCCTGGAGTCATTGCTTTTGCTGATTGGGAACTGGGACCACATGAAGTCCACCTAGTAGCAAGATATGTTACTACATCAGTGGTCACACATTTCAACAACTTTGAAACCAGAGGTGAGTTAGGGATGACTTAGAAAGAGCTAGCATGGTTTTAGGGGCAAAAAAGTCAACGACAGCGTTAAGAGTGTTGTTTTTAGCCCTCACATGCAAGAAGCTACATTTACCACTTCTCTGAAAATAACCTTAGATTTGGGGTGGCTGTTTATCTACCTGTGTAGCTGTGTGTTTTTCAACTGGGCAATGTGCTAAAAGAAAAAATGTTACCCATTTACATAATTTTTATATGGAGGAGTGTTTTTCAGTTTTCCCTATCTAGAGATGAGATTAAATAGGCGTAATTTAAAGTGGGATATTTTGGTTGGGCATGAGGTATGGCTACGAAATGATGTCTTTCTTGAGACATAAACTGCTTTAAAGGCAGTTCCCAAACAGAAGTTCCAAGAGGGTTTTTATTTTAAGTTCTTTAAAAAACAACTTCTTACATTATGGTCAGACCTCATGCATAGCTGGGCTTCCCTTGTGGCTCAACTGGTAAAGAATCCACCTGCAATGAGGGAGACCTGGGTTCGATCCCTGGGTTGGGAAGATCCCCTGGAGATGGGAATGGCTACCCAGTCCATAATTCTGGCCTGGAGAATTCCATGGACTATAGCATCCATGGGGTCACAAAGAGTCGGACATGACTGACTTTCACTTTCTTGCATAGTTAATTGACTGTAATTATCCAACTTCTTTTTGAGGTATACAGTTAAAGTCTTTGAAGTTATTGATGATAGTTTATAAGGACAGTGGCACTAAACTTCTGGTTCTGTTCATGTTCCAGTGTTCTGACCTAAAGTCTTTTAGGTATAATTCTCTAAACCCATGCTTACAAGTATGATATCTGTACTCCTTTTCTATGAATGTTCCTATGCATATATTGGGTTGAAACCATATGAAATAGCTTTTTTAATATGTCAACACATTCAAACATCAACAGTTTCATCCTGTTCAATTTATTATATACTGTTTAGTCCCAAATGGGATAGTTGGCTAAATAGCCAAGAATGTCTTTAAGAATTTATGAAATCTCTAAATATCACTGGAATCACTCTAGGGCCTTGTAACAGTAAAAGCTAGAAATCATTTTTCTGCCCCAGAATTTCCAGCTTCTTAAAGCAACATAGCTAGCCAAAGAAGAAACCAGCAATAAGAGATTTGAATTTTAAATGGGCTTCCCAGCAGAAGTAAAGATTTCACAGGTGGGAAATAGACATTTGAAGAAAACTCAGTTCATTTCTTGACTAGGTTTTTTTATTTCTTGAGTAAGGTATTCAATTCAGTTCAGTTCAGTTCAGTCCAGTCACTCAGTCATGTCCGACTCTTTGCGACCCCATGAATTGCAGCACACCAGGCCTCCCTGTCCATCACCAACTCCCAGAGTTCACTCAGACTCATGTCCATCGAGTCGGTGATGCTATCCAGCCATCTCATCCTCTGTCGTCCCCTTCTCCTCCTGCCCCCAATCCCTCCCAGAATCAGAGTCTTTTCCAATGAGTCAACTCTTTGCATGAGGTGGTGAAAGTACTGGAGTTTCAACTTTAGCATCATTCCTTCCAAAGAAATCCCAGGGCTGATCAGTGAAATTCATATATAAAATATTGCCAGTATTTTGAATGGTCAACATTGTTCCTTAATGCATATTAAAAAAATACCAATGTTTTCTGTTTCAAGGTCCTGTTGATGAAAAAGTATCTATTAGTTCCACACGACTAAGCAAAAAATATGAATCAAAACAGCCTCTAAGAAGCATCAACACTGATTCTTCACTTAATCAATTTTGTGAACATCTCACTGAACTGGTTATTTCCTATATAATTTCAAGCATTTCTGATTGTACCAAAGATGGTGAAACAAAACAGAAATCACTAAGAAATGAAGACACAACTTGTAGCGAGGTTATTTTAATTCATTCCCAAGTGTTTGAGCATCAGTCAATTTCTATCAGAGGACTTGCTTTAAGCATTTCTGAGGTCATTATTCACATCCTTTTAAATAGTGACATTTTAAAGGAAGATGTTACAAAAGTGGTTTCTATGAAAGCAAAATATATTTATTGCCCAAAAGCAGCTGTGGCTGACTTCAGTGATCTCTTTCAGGATCTCTTAATAGGAGTGATCCATGTTCTGTCCAAAGAAATAGGAATAAATCATCACCTTGACAGCAAAGGAAAAAACAAATCACTCTCCACACCTAAAAGCCATAGTTTGCTCAGTTGCAACAAAGCGAAAACTATGAAAAGACAGATACATGCCAAAGGTTGGAAATCAGCTCCTACTCACCAACTTAATCAACTAATACAGAAAAGTAAACTAAATTCTCTAGCATGTAAGTTAAACACTCTGGTTGGCAGCCTAAGATCTCCTGAATCCAAAGAAGTAGTCAACAAAATTTTCAATATTGTTTTCAATTTGTTTTTGCCAGATGAATGCCCAAATTGGGATACAGATTCTGGTAAAACAGCAAGAAAAATGTTCCTATTTTCAAATAACCCGCAAAGTCATAGAATTCCTAGAAATAACCTAGGGCTCTCCCCTAAATCAGCTTTTCTTCTGAATGTTGTGTGTGAGAAACTTATTAGAATGCTTTTGGAAGAATGTACAACCAACAACTTTCTTACGAATAGTCCTCTTTCTGACGAAATATCAATAGAAGGTCAACTGTTCAACACACTTCAAAGTATAGATGATTATTCCAGTTTAACAATGGACTATGGCTTACCATTTGAGGAATATGACACATCAGACCTTTTTGAAAATTCGGCAGAAATAGATCAAGAGTCTATGCTTAGTATTATTTCCCATAGCTTGGTAAAATCCTTAATGGAAAAATTGTCATGCGGTATACAGCAACCTCCCAGAAGTCCACCAGTTACAGACAAACATTTAACATACAGGACAAGCGAGAGACTTCCCAGTTTCCCCAAAGCAAAAAGGCCAGGGTTAAAAGAATCAAAACAGGGTAAAAACTCTGCGCGATTCATGAGTTATGATAGCAAACCTCTGACAGGACCATCAGATAATCTTAGGGTGATTCATTCCAAGATGCAAACCCCAATCAGTAAGCAATTTTCAGGAAAATTCCCTTCTCTACCTCCTCTTCAAAGACCAGATAAAAAGACAACAGCTTTTCTTAACATACAATATCCAGGAGGCATGAACACGGGCGTGTACTCTGCCACATTTCTGGAGGAAATAATTGTGGACATTTTTCTTAATCTCACCACCTCATTGCAAGGCAAAAATGTGAATATAACTGAAGCCCAGCTTAATGAGATGAATATATTAGATATCAACTGCGTGGTGAATGAGTTTAATACTGCTCAAGTCACTGTTTTACGGGACATTGAAGAAAAGATGTGTTTTCCACCAGTCTATAAAGAAACTATTAGTAAGATTGGTGACTCCGTTTATAATGATGTATCATGGGACTACATATTGCAAGTTACCTGTAGTGATCATCTGGCATATGCTGCCATGTCAATAGCAGAACAGATAACTAGTGGCATATTGAAAGAGAGTATAGACTACCAGCTCCCATTGTGCTTTATAAGAAAGCTCATGCCTAATTCATATCACCCTCTCAAAGCTGAAAATATACTACTGAAACTTCAAAACAACCTAAGTGAACTTAATTACCAAAGTCAACATTCAACAGGCTATATCACTATGCTCTCCTACTCATTTTTAGCAGATGTCATCAGAAGACTATTATCTCAGCTCATTCTTCCACCCATTGAGGCTTTATGCTTAGGAACTAAACACCTAAAGATACCGGATTTTAATGAGGTATCCACCTGTATAATAAATAAAGTTTTGTTAGCCATTTCAAAGCATAAGATTTGGCTCACTAAATATGATTGTCAATGTGTATATACAGAACAAAACCTTCAAAATATGGTGGAGTCTATTTATAATAATATTTTGCAGATGTCTGACTCACTTGCGTCAATACAGAAAAGCATAGAAAGCCAAAGCCCAATTATGGTTGACCGAATGGCTGGTCTTATTATTCAAGAGATTATTGAAAATCATCTTCAACCCTTTTTGTGTGAAGAGGGCTTACCTCATTCAATGTCTCCATTGGATGAAATATCAAATATGGTTAAAGAGGTTCTCAGTGAAGTCACAGGGTCACACAGACCCCAGAAGTCATCATCACTAGGTATAAGCTTTTATCCTAATGCATTTGTAGAAGAAATTGTTGCCAGACTATTATCAAAGGTCTTCAATCCAAAATATAACATGGAGTGTGATTTGGATAAAATGACCTCAAAAATAGTAAACTCAATAAACAACCATTTTAAAAAGGCTAAAATCTGCATTCTTCGTGATGACCAAGAGCAGCCATTCCCCACTGTAGATTCAGACACCATGGATGAACTTGTCAATTTAGTTTATAAGAATGTTCTGAAACAGTATGGGCTGGCTGTTGATAGTAAAGAACTCAAAGACAGTGATATTTTTGCAGAAAATATCACCAATTTAATTGTAGCAGCTATATCTGATTATCTTTTTCATCCACTGTTTTCTGGAGATTTGTCAGCTTCTTCCTATACTATTTTGACAGCAGAGAACATAATTCAGAACATCTTTAGAGGCATCACTAAACCTACCCAGCCAAGCCAGCATTTATCTCCATATAACACTTTGCTGCCATACACATTTTTAGAAGAAATAATCAGAAAACTATTATCTAGAATCTTTCCTTCTGCATCTAACATGGTTCCATACAGCAAAACTCCAAAAGATAGATCAGAAATTAATCACAGTGAAATCTCTTCAAAGTTAATCAGTGATATTAGAATGAAAATTTCTCAACATGAGATTCGATTTTCAAAAGATGAAGATGAAACTGAATCTCTTTATTCAGAGGATGATGTTCAGTGTCTCGTTGATTCCACACTCAGAAATATCGGGCAAAACTCTGGGTCTCAAGAAGCAGCTGAGCACGATATCATAAGCAGTGACAATGTTTTTATTGATAGAATAGCAAGTTTTATCATTAAAAATATTTGCCAACAACATCTTCATCCATTTTTGTATGGAAAGTTGTCATTTACTTCATCATATAGATACTTTGATAGTACAAAAAGAAGACATTCTTTTTTTGCCAGTGTTTACTCCTCAGCCTTTTTGGAAGATGTGATTTCTGGAGTTTTAAGTAAAATATTCCACAGAGCATTAGGTATTGTACAAACAAAATCACTAAGAGATTCAGAAAAAGAACTGTTGGAAACAGCCGAAAAATTCATATATTTGATAACGAAAGAATTCTCAAAAGTTCAAGTTAGTACCCTAGAAAATGCTGAGGAACAATTGTGTTTGCCACCAGTAGATAGAGACACAGTGATAAAAATTATCAATGCAGCATATAGCAAAGTTTTACAGGAATATGAACTGGAACCTAATAAGGACTTTTTCAGTGACACCAAGACACTGGCTGAGAGGCTTACTAAAATTATCCTGGCTGAAGTTTTTGATTTCCAAATTCCTCCATATTTCATAGCAAAGCTACCTTTCAAATCATATTCAAAACTCAATGCTGATGTTTTGATAAAGAGAGTTCATTATGCAATCAATACATCAAGCCTCCGAAGACAGACTTGTACAACATATACCACCATATTGTCACATACACATTTGGAAAAAATAGTATCTCAGGTTTTATCTCAGATAAGTCTATTGAACTGCAGTGCAGAAGACCCATACTTTTTGCAGTCAGACTTCAACAACATAGTTGTGAGACTGATTGATGAAATCATGTCAATAATTTCTAAACATGCAATATGCATCGTTAAAGATGGAAGTGAAAAACAAAATGTAATTTCAGAAAACAGTATCCAGGCTATGGTTGATGCCATTTATACTGACATTTCTCATTTAAAGCTATACCAGTCTATTTCAAAAGATAAAAAAGGCATAAGTAATATACCTGTAACAAAAATAGCAAGTTATATAATAAGGGAAATATTTAACCATCATCTTGAGTCATTTTTACCTGGAGATAAAACTCTTCCTTGTACAATGGAGCAAATTTATCAGCAGAGAGCAATAAATCCTAAACAAAGAGAATTATCCTTCATTGTGAATTCAGCTGTCTTTTTGGAGGAAGTAATTTCTGAGCTTTTATGCAAAATTCTTTGTATATTCTCATATGTCTTGGCTACTGAAAATCCATGTAAAGCAAAAGCCAATGTTACAGATATTGTTACAAGATTAGTAAAATCAATTGTGCTGGAATTCACCACTTCACAAATTTTAGTTGCAGATCACTTGCATGAAAATCTCTATTTTTCAGAAGGATACAAAGAAATGGTTAAAAAAACTGTTAGTATTATTTATGAAAAAATATTAGATGATTATCAATCTCTGTTTCATATTTATAGAGCTATACAAAATGATGCTGTTGGGTTTGGGGAAAAAATATATCATCTTCTGTTAGAAGAAATTTATGATTATCAGGTGGAGTCATTAGTTTTAGGAAAATTAGAAACTTCTTCCTATTCCTCCCTCCAAGAGAAGAATATCATCAGAAATGTACTCAGCACCATCAACAATGATAGCCATGACTTGCCATCATGCATTACTGTATTGCCTCGTTCCCTTTTAGAAAATATGATTTACAAGATTCTGGCACGTATGTTTCCTTCACCTGAGACTGAAATAGAACCAAACGAGGAAGGGGTGCCACCAGATTATGCGTTTGTGAATACAGCTTCAAAACTAACTGATGATATTATAACAGAAATTTCTGAACATGAGATTAGACTTGCTGAGGCAGAGGAACATGTGGAAAATTTGCAATTAGGGGCAATTGATGACTTTGTTGACTCTGTATGTAACAATATTATTAAAAAAATTAAGTTTGAAGATGAAGTGCAGAAAGATGCATACAAAAGAGGAGGCTCATTCCTTGGGAGAATAGCTGGTTTCATTATGAAGGAAATTGTGGACCACCATCTGCAACCATTTCTATGTGATGAAAAATCATTTCCCAGTGACTTACCCAGAAATGATGATGTCATTGAACTCTTGAATCCCATTAAAGAAAAAATACAGTCCTTCCCCCAGACTTCTGTATACTCTGCTATGTTTTTGGAAGATGTCGTCTTTGACCTTGTTCGCAAATTTTATACTCTACCAAAAACTGCTGAAAATCCTAAGGACAAAGAGATATCGGAAAGAAGTATCATGGGCCTGGCTATTAAATTTGCAAATGTTCTGATAGGGGAATTTAGGAAAAGCAAAATTAAAGTTCTAACAAGTGCTGAAAAAATGTTTGCATTTCCACCAGTAAATAAAGAAACAGTTGATAAAGTATGTGATTCTGTGTATGATGAGGTGACAGAAATATATGGATCTAAAAATGTTCAGAAACATGATAGAAGTAACATTGTTATAGAGATGGTTGCTGCTTTAACTAAGAAGGCAATCTCTGCTTTCAAGATTCAGCCACTTTTTTCAGGAGGCCAGTCTTCCACCTTGTTTTCATATCTAGATGTGGATAGCATCATGCAAAGAATTCAACACCTACCATATAAAACCTTTACAAAGATAAACAGAAGCTTGAAGGAGAACCCAGTTTCTTCACTAGAACAGTTATCTACACTTATTCCCCTAAGCTCAGACCTGAAAAACAAAATGGACACTTTGGAAATAGATAGTAGAGCAGTTAATGGAAAAGAGAACTTCAAAAAAAAGACATCAATGAAAACAGGCAGCATCCAGCAGCCAATATGTATTAATATAAGTAGTATTATGAAGAGCAAAGTAACTACCATAGCATTAGAGTCAGTTGGAGGTATGGCAAAGAAAAAGAAAGGGGATGAAAAGAAAAAGGAAACTTCAATTGGAAAAGATGAGAACATATCAAAACTTACTTCAACGACAACCAGTGTGAAAAGTAAAGATACTCCGGGGCCAGATTTGGGTACAGCATTTACAAAGAATGAAATCAAGAAGAAAGACCGCGTGTCTAGAAGAGATGAGAAAGGGCGAGGTGATGAGCTATATCAACATCTTTCACCAGCTATGAATGATACAAAAAACAAAGTTATCCTGGAACCAAGTTTTGAAATATGTTGTAAAAAGAAGAGTGACAAGAAAAAAGGAAGTTCGTTAGGAAAAGGGGATATACCTCTTGAATTACCATCTCTGACATCCAAAGTGAGAACTACAGAGATCCAAGAAAAGAGGAGGGATTCTCCAGCTTACCCAGCTACAAATGACAAACAGATCTTACATTCTAAACATGCCCAAAATGTCCCTGTAAGCATTTACAGAAATGTTTTAGAAACATCATCTCTCCAAGGACCAGTGGATGATTTAAATTACCCAAGCCTCCTAGGTGAAAACGCAGCATATGTAACTCAAGCTTGTGGCAAGGATTTTGCCCAGCATTCCTCAGTGAATTCAGCTAAACAAAATGCTCCTGCAAAAGAGGAAGAGAATGAGATCCAAAGGCAACCTCATAAATGGGACAATCCTCAGAACCTACTAGAAAATAAACCCAGGATTTTCCCTGCTAACTTTTTAGAAGATGTAATCTCTGAAATAGTTAACAAATTGATTTTTTCTTCTTCACTGGATACATATGATGCATGTCAAAAGGTAACCAATGATGTAAATCCAGCTGAGCTCTATGGTATGGCTATGAAACTGATTGATTCCCTGTTAAAGGAGTTTTCAGATGCTCAAATTAAAGTATTAAACCCAGATCAAGGAATTAAGTTCCTTCCATCTGAGGATAACGTTTCAGCAGTTCATAAAGCACCTCTCAGGCAAAAAGAACTGTCTGTGGTTAAAAGACCTTCCAAGAAAAAGATAACTATGGATAATATACCACCCATACATAACATGGTACCTGCAACTAAATTACCTTCTTCAGGTCAGACACCTTTTACAGCTAAAATACCATCAATTGATAAAATGTTGGTCAATAAGATTGTTCACTCCTCTATATGCAATATCTTACAGGATTATAGATCTCAGGACTCCATCTGTGAGGACATAAATTTTAATGTTGAAAAATTAGCAAAAAGGCTAGCTAATGCAGTAATAGAAGAAATTCTTCAGTATCAGCTAAACTTGCTATTTTATGATGAGGGTCCAGATCCAGAATGTTTGCCTCTAGAATCTAAGAAGGTTATGAAAAAGGTCCATAACGTGGCCCAGACAGCCTGCAAAGAATGTCAGACATCATCACCGTATACCATAATGCTGCCTTATGAATTTTTAGAAAGGATAATTTCTTCTCTCCTATCGAGAATTTTCTCAACAGTAGCCAATGCTAAAACAGAAATGTCTGAGGATAATTTGTACACAGAGTTAGATTTCCTTCAAATGAAGTTAGCAAGTACAGTTAAAACAGAGATCTCCAAAGATGAAGATATGATTATACAGTATGTAAAATCCTTACATCCTAATGATGATGAAATTATTCAGTTAGTGGTTCAAACTGTTTATAATAATCTTTTGCCTCAATTTGGATCTCAAGAGAGCATACGAAAGTGTATTAGCAGTGGTTGCAAAATCCTTTCAGAAGCCATAGTCAATTTAGTTGTACAGGAAGTGACTGGAAATCAGTTACAAAACTATTTTTCTGGAGAACTAACACCACTTCAGTGTACAGAAATTGATAGTACTATTGAAAATATCCTTAGAGGTGTTACCCAAACCAGTGAAGTTCCCCAGCCTCAACCATCCTGGGCTTACAAACTGCCTTTTAACATAATAGAAGAAATTGCTGTAAAGTTTTTGTCAAAGCTTCTATCTATGTTTCCAAAAGCAGATAAAGAACAAAACAATTTTCTGAACACTGAAATGCAAAAAATAAGCTCAAAAATCTTGAGTTCATTTCAACAATATCTCTCTCAAAGTCATATTACAGTAGTGCCACAGGTCAAAAAGTCCTCCACTGTGTCTTTAACAGACAGTGCAACTATTGAAAAAGTAGTCACTTCTGTTTATAGCACTGTTCTAAAGCACTCGGGCTCCCATATTTCAGTGTACAAAGATTTAATGGGGAAGAGCAATGTCCTTTCTGACATAATAGGATTTTTAATGGTGAAGGAAATTTCCAATTCAGAATTTCATCCTCAAGAACAGGAAGAAACATCAAGTTCAGAGTTAGTTCTAGAAGCCGTCAAAATTATGGAAAAGGTGGCTAAGATTATTGATGATCTGAAGTCAAAGAAAAAGTCTCCAACCAAAAAAGAGGCTGTATTAGATGCCAGGTTTTTAGAGGAAACACTTGCCTTGTTCTTGGCTAAACTAGTCAAGTTGCCAAGTGCCTCAAGCAAAGATGCTGAAAACTTATCAAAGCCTGAGTTAAATAAAATTGCATCCCAATTGACAAAATCCGTGACAGCTGAAATTTCCAGGAAAAACATTAGTATTGTAGCTGCCAATCCTGAAGAATACTTTTTAAATCCAGAAAGCATAGAAATTATTTCTCAGATGGTTGATTCTGTTTATAATTGTGTACTACAACAATCTGGAACACATGAAGAACTTTATCATGATATGAAAGATACAAACTGCATCTTTCCTAAAGAAATGGCTTCTTTAATTATCAGGAAAGTTTCCAGTTGTCCATTAGCAATGATTAGCTCAGGAGATCCATGTGCTAATCTCTTTGGTGATTTGGACATTGATCGAATTGTTGAAAAGGTGCATGAGCACACTATCAAAATAGAACCTGGACTAGAGCAAAAAGGGTTAGATCAAGGTTTAAGGCAAGAGGAGCTTTCGGTTAGGATAATTCCTCACCTCGGCAAAGAACCAATTAATATTGATCCCGACATTGTTGCAGAGCACTTAGGGGTTATTTCTATAAAAACACAGTCTCTTGAGAAGCTGCAGACCGAGTGTTTAGCTAGAACTGGACACAGCATTGAAACATTGAGAAGAGCATCAATAAATGGGAAGAGTTACTCAACTGAGATACCTGCTGCGAGAAACAGAAAGAAAGAAAAACGCATTTATTTGGATCAGATGGGACGACTGAACGTAAAGCCTTTAGAGGTAAGTGCAAAAGGCAGTGGTGAAAAGAAATGAGCAATTAGTAAGACCTGTCTGTCGTCCTTCTGTGATTTCCTTTTTCAGGGAGGTCTGTGGGAATGCACTTGTAAAGTATGGTCAATTTCTCTTGCCCAGCCCAGTCGAATTAGGGACTCTGATTCCTCCAGTACAATCCTCTGCTTTCCTGGGACTAACCCCATCAGCAATGTGGCTCATGTAAAGGTGGCAGGCTAGTTTCCAGTAGCCAGTCAAACTGAACTGCCATTTCTTGAACAATGGGAGTGCAGAGAAACACCCTTAATAGCAAACAGAGCTGATTGGAATTATAGTTTTCATTTGGCAACTCAGAGGAAATACAATTCTGACAGTTACCACAATTTTCTTTTTAATGGATATACATTGTCATAGTACTATATGAGTCCAAAAGGGCCAGTTAGAATATCAGCTAAACTAGTCTCTATTGGATTGAAATCCTCAATCTTAAAGCTCCTCAGAAGTATTGTTTTCACTTAGTAACATTTATCAACAAACATTAGACCAAAAGCTCTTTAGAGTTTTCTTCTTATTTCACTTTTGTTCCCTTTGTTTCCCAGTTCTCTATATACATCCTCAGCACAAACTAAGTTTCTTTCCCATTCTAGCCTTGTTCTGGATCCAGTTGTCTTCGTGCTGCTATTTTTATGAACTAGTTTCTCTGCAGTCCCATATTTGGGCTCCAAATGTACTTCAGTAATGGGGATCTGAATTGCCAAAATGCTGTCCTTAGTACAATGCAACTATTTGAAAAAGTAGTTAGTTCTGTTTACTGATCTTAGGGGCAGTGTTGCCAGGAGATAGAGTTCCACTGATCAACCCCATTTTCTGATTGAATACCAAAGCCCCTAGGTGTAAATGAGCCTCTTGCACTATGCACTCACACACCTGTGGCTCACAAACAGGGCAAAGTTCTATGGAACTAGCCTGCCTGGAGCCTAGGCCCAGGAGCATGTTTTCCTTAACACCATTTTCCAACTCACTGAACTAAGTCTCAGAGCTAGTGAATACATTGATGGGTACTTTTTTTTGTTCCAAATACTGAGACTGTCATACACTGATGGAAATCTCCCTGGTCCTTAATTTCTTGGACTAGATAAAGGTCCTTTCTAGCTCTCAAATGTCCTTTTCTCTCTGGGCTTTCAAAATTATACTAGTATTTACTTAGTAGTCTTCATTTATATGTAAGTAATTCCTTGGGCACAAAATCTGTCTAAACTGTAGAACATGACTCTCATGTCATTACTTCTTAACCATCTGCAGACATACCCATCCGTTCTTCGTCTTGGTTACCTGCTTTCTTCTCTTACATCCTTTATCAGTAGTTTAACTATCTCTTATAGCCCAGAGGAACTTGAAAGAGAATAGCTAATCCAAAACAACTACCCCTGCTAACCTTAAGGGAAGTGAAAGTTGCCTTAAGGAAATTAGACACGGGTAGCGCAGCATGCTTCAGTTGTTTTGATTCCTTCCAGCTATCTGAATAGCAGTGTCACGAGAATGAGGGTTACAGAAAGAATAGATCGGTTTAGAAAACCCAGACAACTCTGTCAGAAATCTACAAGCCAGGCCTCATTTGCTATTTTGAGGTACCAAAACTTCCTAATACACCAGACACATGCCTATTAAAGCTCATACCGTGTCACATTCACATTCCAAAGCCATATACAATGATCTATTTTTTGACCCCTTTCCCTCCACCAGCACAGATAACCAAAATTGATTATTTCCATTTCTTACAGAAGTTCTTTAATTTTGTTTTGCACGAAGGATATTCCTTTAAGGCAGCATTTATCTGAAAATCTGGTTTGCAGTGTTACAGAGGGATCTAAGATTGATAACTCAAATTAACTTGAAAGTTCTGGGGCATCATCAAAAGGCTACAGAAATGGGAAAAGTTATTTGTTTAATTGTAATGGTCTCTTCCTTAATCTGTCTTTAACATTGCAAAATGGAAAGTAACATTTGACTAGGGAAGTGAGAATGAAAAGTTACTCTTTGAAGCTTCCTTTGGAAAATATGTTCCAAGGATTAGGGTGTTGGAGGGGTGAGGAGTGAACATTCAAAGTCCTTCACAATTTTGCCATTATTCATCAGTTTTAAAAATCCTGGTCAGCCAACACTTTGCCTTTTTCATGAAAATTTCTTTATTTAGATTGCTGTATTAGTTCCCTAGTAAGGAGTTCAGAAAAACATGTTATCGTGTCTAAATCTGTTATAAGACTTTCAAAGCAAATGATGAAAACAGTGTACTTAAAGTATGCATTTTGCATTTCTTGATGAGTGAAATGTAAAATTTGAAGCAAAAGGAGGAACCTTAGTTAGGATCTCTTCTTTGAACTGGACTGTTAATCTTGAATGCAAAAAAGAATTATAGAAAAGAGCAAATATTGCTTATGATTTTCATTTATTTTTTCTTTTAAATATATGACTAATATATAAGTAAAAGGCACTTAAAGATAAGTAATTTTACTAAATTGAAATAGAAACCATGTGAAAGTTGCCTTACTATTCAATACAGTAGAACCACAGCAAAAATGACTGAATTGGTTGTTTTTTAACATTCATTGTCTCTTTAATTCCAGACTTCTAGTAGAAATTCATTTCAGAGTTTAATAAAGCCCGACATCACCAAAGTGGAGCTTTTAAAAGATGTCCAAAGCAAAAAAGATCTTATCATTCGGTTAATAACTCATGATATTAGTCAAGAAAATTTAGAAAATAAAGAAGAAAGCTTAGCTTCTGATGAAGATGAAGTTGTTTTACAAGAGGTTGTAAAAGAAGAAGAATTTCCAGAAAGCCCACTTGAAGATCAAGTAAAAGAAGACATGAAGCTCACTACCAGCACAGTGGCTCACCCTAAGCCACTGATGAGCAATCACAGTCTGAAAAAATTTTTGTCAGTAGGAAAATGTCAGCCCAAATCCAGTGTAACTATAATGACTGAAGTGTCACCAGCAAAACAGACGGAATCTGAACAGACACTAATAAGAACTGATTCTAACATTGATGTAACTACCTCAGAATGCTTGACTGTCACAAACTCGTCTTGGGAGAAAAAGACACAACTGAGCGTAAGTGAGAAATGTAACTGTCAGTGACCAGGTTTCTACAGAAAGGGTAGGGAGTTTCACAAACTTAGCCCAAGTAATACACATTGGGTAGGAAGATAAGGGCATCAACTGGATCCCAAGTAGTCTCTCCCAGCTCTGATGATATTTACAACAAAAGGGAAATGATTAACAGATGAAGCCAGGAGCCTCAATTGAAGAAAAAAAGATCATGGAAAGAGTCCTAGGCTATTTAGAAGGACAAGAAAAACAGAAAATAGAAACTGGTTAGGAGAAATACAAGCTAATTATTTAAAATGATAGGTTGTGGGGGTTTTTGGTACACTGCCCTGTAAATATTCATTGGAAGTTTTGTGTGTACCAACTCCATTCCAGTGGGCAGGACCAGAAGATGGACTTGAAGGGGAGTAAAAACATTCAGGCAAATCCAGCCTATCTAGGTTTGAATTCTGGCTTTGTCACTTAGTAGCTATGTGACTTTGGGGAAAGTTATTTAACCAATTATCTTCTTAAAAATTACTTATCCAGCTTGTTAGTTGAATATGTTGAATATTCCCCCTGTAAACAGCCCATAAACTCTAGCTCTTATCCCTGGTTCTGTACCCTTCTAGTGGTGATCTGGGCCTCACTGACCTCTTGGGTTAGCCCTCCCCCCAAAATTGTACCTTACTCATATGTATGGGGATTACTCATGATTTAGAATTTCCTAGTAAAACAGTCCCATGGATTATCCATTTGCAGGAAACCTGGGTTCAATGCCTGGGTTGGGAAGATCCTCTGGAAAAGGGAAAGGCTACCCACTCCAGTATTCTGGCCTGGAGAATTCCATGGACTACAGTCTATGGAGTTGCAAAGAGTCATACATGACTGAGCGACTTTCACTTTCACTTCTTTCCAGTTAACTCAGAAGCAGCAATGAACCAGAGAAAACAAAACACAGGGCTATGACTCTGACCAGTTCAGGAGCTCATCAGGTCAATAGCCTTGCACAAACTCTATGTATTGGGATCTGTTTATTTACTGGAAAGCCATGTGAAATCTCATGAGCAAACAAAGTGTGCCTGGTCAGAAATGCTGGCTATATAGATAACTAAGGAAATGTTGTGGTATGTTTTATTTATTATAAACACTCTTTTGTGTCTTGTATTTTTCCAGGAAACAGAAATGAGACCTAACACCGAACCAACACATCATTTCATCCATAGAATGATGAGTGCATCTTCATATAATGAAGATCTGGCTTCGTTTTCTAGGTACAGTCAGTTAAAGTAATACTAGTTGGCTAAGGAAATAGAAATCTGAAATGAACGTTATGTTGATGGGAAGAATGGGCCCCTCAAGTAAATCTGTGAGGAAGCCAGTTTAGCCCTTCAATCTCCCCTCACTCCTTCCCCTAACTCCCCTCTGTGTTTACTTCCTGGGCCCTCCCTTCACATCTTTTCTCCTATTCCTATTTACCTGGTCTCTACTTTCTTCTCCTGGGATCTGCTTTCTAGTTTAGTTACTTTGAGTCTTTAATGTGTTAGGTTCTTGAATCTGGGAGACAGGCTCTGAGTCAACAGTCCCCACTTAGTTCACATATGTACCTAAATGCTTAGCAGGGTTGCACTGTCAGAAGAATCCCAAGGACATAGAGGGGCAATGTAAATTAGAGCACTCAGGGAAGAATTCTTAAAAGCATTAGAGTTGGAGTTGGGCTTTAAATGATGGATAAGATTTAGATAAGACCATCCAGGTTGGAAAAGACTATAAGAGAAAGGCTGGACCATGTGATATCTATAGGGACAGGGAGGAACAAAGTACACTGAAGTCTTAATAGTTTTTCTAGAATAGCCAAAACATGTCTAAAATTGCTCTTGTGTTCATAAGAATATTCACAAACTGGGAACGGTAGCACTCTGTTTTTGTTTTTTAAAACTTTTTATTTTATATTGGGGTATCACCAATGAACAATGTTGTAATAATTTCAGGTAGACATCAAAGGGATTCAGCCATACATGTATACATGTATCCATTCTCCCCCAAACTCCCTTCCCATCCAGGCTGCCACATAACATCGAGCAGAGTTCCCTGTGCTATACAGTACTTCCTTGTTGGTTATCTGCTTTAAATACAGCAGTGTGTACATGTCCATCCCAAACTCCCTAACCACCCCTTCACCCCACCCTCCCCGCTGGTAACCATAAGCTCAGAACAGTAGCACTTTGTATCATGGGAGAAATAGGGCATAAGGAAGAAAATCCACCCTGTCCCAACTATATCCTTTTCCACCTGGCACCATGAAATTAAGGTTTCTTTTTGACCCAATGCCATTTTAGGACATCCACTCCTGGCCCACCACTGGCTTTATCTCCACTCACGCTTGTCTTAACATACATAATTAGTATTGCAGGCAAATCTCAACTATTGGTATCATTGCATAAGACAAGTGGGAACATATAAAACCAAAGTCAATGTAGCTGTCATTTTTATTTTGACATACCATGCCAGGTTTGCATCTATATAAATAAAGACTTGCACAGATGGTTCTTTAACAGTCATTATTATTCATTGATCATTATTCATTCCTTCATATAAAATACAAAGAAAATGAAATGTCTTGTATCTTTTCTTTAGTTTTGATGACGAACATTCCACAGATCCAGGTGCCAAGGTTACAGAAGGTTGGATTGATTTCTTTTCTTACTTTAAATTAGATTGTATTTAAAAAGAGAGTTTGTTCATCACATTGATGAATACTGAGTTTTCCAGTAGGCTGATCTATGGAGGAATCAGTGTCAGTTAACCAGTTAGTGTGATGAACTAGTTTGCTTTTTCTGAAACACTAGTAAGATTCCATTAATAATTGTGGTGAAAAGTATGTAGTGTGACTATAAGTTTACAGTTACCATGATCCTGTGGGAAATATCCAGGAAATAAAGGTTTATCACATCTATATGTAGACTACAGCCCATGTTACTAGGATTTAATAATCTCTTTAAGAATGTATGCTTGCTTTATATAACTAGGTTGCTGCTGCTGCTAAGTCACTTCAGTCATGTCCGACTCTGTGCAACCCCACAGACGGCAGCCCACCAGGCTCCCCGTCCCTGGGATTCTCCAGGCAAGAACACTGGAGTGGGTACTGGAGTGGGGTGCCATTGCCTTCTCTGATATAACTAGGTTAGCCCTAGTAAAATATATTTAAAAGCTTTTAAAGCTAAAAATGAAACCTACATTTATTTGCTTACATTAAATCCTGGCTAGGGTGCACCCCACTTTAATTCTGTCTCTGTTAAAACTGACTCCTTATTTATGAGTTGGGTTTGGTCCTCTATTCTTTTAAAGCTCAAAGGATCAATGTGGCTCTAACAGTGGGACAGCACTGAGGTAGGGGTATCATGTTTACTGTAAAGATGGCCTGAAAACTCCAACTACAGACCTGGAGTTGCCCTTGGTTGTTTCAAGCCTGCACCCACTCAAGAAGTTATTCAAGAAATATATCCTCTCCATTTGAGAGTGGAAATAACATTCATTAAAAGATGAATCATAGAATGGAGGTAAGTTGCCAGAATCCCATAAACAGGTCATCATCAGAGGATGATACGTCACTGGCGTGTTTCCTGTATTACGGAATCATAGGCTGTCAGAGCCAGAAAGTAGCTAGTATAACCTTATTTTACAGCTGAACAGACCAAGGTTCAGGATAGGGAAGTGACTTGTCCAAGGTCATACTGGCAGTCAGAATATAGATCCCAAGTCTCCTAAATCTGAACTCAATGTCATTGTTTTCTTCAACTTCACTGCAGTGAGTCACACTTAGATATAGGTATTCTGTGGTAATATTTAATATCGCACCTGTCCAGTTCATGCATTCATTCACATTCAACAGAGTCACTGAGCACTTTCTTCGGGCTGGACACTGTTCTAAGTTGTGGAGATACAGCTGTGAATGAGAGACAAAGTCTTCACCTCCTTCTAATTGGGAAGGGGATATAAACACAATAGGGCTTCCTCTGGGGTGGTGAAGAGTTGGCCAGGACTGAGCGACTGAGTACAGCACATAAACACAATAATTCTAGATAGGAATAAGTACTTCCCATTTCACCCAGGATAAAAGCCAGGGTCTTTACAATGGCTTACAAGGCCACACATGGTCTGGATTCCACTCACCCCTCCTGGTGACCTCTCTGACCACCTCTCTTTATGATCCCTCTTAATCACTCCACTCCAGCCACATGAACATTTATCTTCTTCAGATCTTTGCTGAAATATTATATTCGAAGTCAAAAATTCCCTGAACACTTTTCTTTAAAACTGAAACCCCAATACCACCCCAGCACTCCCTGCTTTAATTTTATCCCTAGCATTTGTACCATCTGAAAGCTTTTTTAAAATTTTGTTTATTGACTTTCTCTCTTCCCTAGAATGTTAGTTCCATGAGGGCAGGGATTTTTCTCTGTTCACTGTATCCCCACGTGTCTACAAAAGAAGCACAGAGTAGATACTCAGTACACATTTGTGAAATTGATGATGAATATGAAAAAAATAATAAAGAAGAGCCCAAGTGATATAGAATGACTGACTAGATTAGTTTGGTCCAAGAAGTCTAGAAACATCAGATCTTAATAACGGGAAGGAAGTAACCACAAGAAGATCTGGAAGCAGAGGGTCCCACACAGAGTTCAGTAAGTGCAAGGACCCTAGATGGGATGAGCTTGGCATGTTAGAGGCATCTTCCCCACGACCTGTGCCCAGAATTTGAGGATCTCACCTCTTTCGGTTTCTTCTGCTTGCCTAGTTTCTGCGATTCTCTGATGAAATTATTGAGGTTATTTTTGTGCCAAAATGTGTACATGTCTCAGAAATAACTGTTTTCCAATATTGTGTTTTGATCACAGAAAGTCTTGAATGTCCATGTCTGGAGAATTTGAGCAGTCTTGAGGTAAATATTTTTCACTGGCTCCCCTCATTGTGAGCCAGTGGAACCCTGACAGAAATGAGGGAGTGCCTTAAAGTAAGGGTGTGGCATGCCTTGAGGGGCCTCAGGAAGCACTCCCAGTTGGGGCCAACCCCTGGTTGAAGTTATTGTCCCCGAGTAAGTGCATAGAGCAAGTCCCTTAGCACCTGAGAACAATGGCACGCAAAGAGTGAGGCCCTGGAACTAGAGGGCCCGGTGGGGGCAGCGAGGAAACAGATGCTTCGAAGAGGAAGGGGCGCTGGCTGAGGGAAATGAACGCTGGCTCCATCTGCTTTGCAGGGTACCCTTCCTAGGCAGCTTTCCAAAAATCTGGCCCACTCCTTAGTGTGATCCCAGGAAATTCCCTCCACCTAAAGCCCTCTTAGGAAGTCTCTGAGGAGACTGAAACTACAGATCCTCCTAGATCCTCCTCTCTGTTTTGTATTACTTTTGCTTTACTCTTGGTTCACTTTAACCATCCCCCAGCATGCATGTACACACACATAAACACAAACCATCCCCCTTATCCTGCGTTATTTTCTTCACACCACTTAGGTCACCATTTAGTCATTTATTCAACATCAAGTGCCTACTGTGTGCCAAGGGCTAGAGATTCAGAAGTAAACAAAGCTGTCAAATATTCCTGCCCTCATCCTCTGGCAGAGGATTCACTTGAGTATAAGCTTCATGACAGCAAGGGCTTGTCTCTTTCACTCATAACTGTATGCCCAGCACCTAACATAGGACTGAGATAAAGTAGATGCTCAATAAATGTTTGTCAGAAGAACAGCCTTAGCACCATCAGAGTCAAATTTCAACTAAGTCAGGAGTGCCTCAACTCCTGCCCCCATAAAGCTGATGGACAGCCCTGTGTGGGAACTGTTACACAGAGCAGAGGTTCTCAACCCTGGCTGCAGCCTGGAATCAACTTTAACAACTGATGCCCAGCGTCCCATCCCGAGATTCAGATTCAGTTGGTCTGGGTTGCAGCCTGGGCCCTGGGTGATTTTGATGAACAGGCAGTGTTGAGAACCACTGAGTTAACAGACTTGTGTCTGGCCATTTAGTAGCATCTGCCCCTTCCCCTCCTTCCTTTAGATAAGGAATTCTCAACTGACTTCATGCTAGAGTCACCCAGGCAACTTAGAAAAGAGAACAATGCTTTCCCCAGCCTCAGGGATTCCTGTTCGTTTGGGGCGGGGTCCAAGCATGCCTATTTGTAATATTTCTCCAGATGGTTGTGTTGGGCAGCCAACGTTGAGAACCAGTCCCTTAGATTGTTCTGTCCCAGTTTATCCCTTTATATATCCTATCCTCAGTATCTTAATCCATAAACTGCCTCAAATCCAAAATTTCACCATAATACTCTGCTCTCCATACCAACGATAGGTGTTGGTGTGGAGAGCTTCTCTCATCTCTCATGCTTCTCTCATCTTGCCTTCATTGATTTGCCCCATCCTTTTTAACCGCCCTCACCATGGCACACCTAGCCCAGCCACCTCCCCCAGCCTATTGCAGGCCCTTCTGGGACCCTGCTGCTGCTGCCTTCCAGGGGGTGAGGAAGGTCCACAGAGCAGAGCCAGCACCTGAGCCACCATCTCCGCCCTGCCCCCTCCAGGCTGCTGCAACCTCACACTGCCACTGTCTTGCTCCAGACCTCACAATGGTTAAGAATTATTTCAAAGAAGATTGGGGTAGTAAAATGGACCTCCCCTTGCCTCCTCCTTCCCTTAAGACCTCCACTATCATAAGCTTTGCTCAGAGAAGGATCGAAAATGTTTTATTTGTTCCAAGCTCCAGGAGGGGAGGGGCAGCAGGGCTGACATTGTTCTGTGACCTGGGACAGGTGAGCCCTTGAAATTATCCGCCAGGGGCAGCCCTTGTCTGAGTCTGGCGCCAATCCTGGGTGTCCTAATTAGCAAGAATTATGAGAAGTCATGCCTAGGAATAACCAAAGTCCCAGAAGATAATTCTTTGAGACTGAGGGGCCCTGAGATTACTATGTATGATGCCACCATGGTTGTGCCCCCTTCAGGGTTTCTAGTGTTCGCTGTCCATCAAAGGGCAGAGGCTTAAGCTAGTATTTCACCTTTGTCTTGGCAGGTTCTCACCCTCTATCAACGCAGAAGTGACCTGACCAGCCCATATTCCTCAAATGATGGCACTTCAGGTACAACAAATTTATCATTTTAGAATGAAGCTCTCAATTATGTCATTTTGAACATAGAGGAGTTTTGATCATTCACCCCCCTTGCTCATCACATTGAATGGCTCTTGCCTTGCAGCACATCCACCCACCACCAATATGAGGATGAAATAATATGACTTAGTATGTATGTGTGTGTGTGTATGTGAGTCGCTGTCGTGTCTGACTCTTTGCGACTCCATGGATTGTAGCCCTCCAGGCTCCTTTGTCCATGGGATTCTCCAAGCAAGGATACTGGAGTGAGTGGCCATTTCCTTCTCCCTTAGTATGTATGTAGATTGCAATTTGCAGGTTATTATGCATTTCTCTGACTTAAACTTCACAGCAAAGGGGTGACAGGTACTGGAAGTAACATTTATTAGGGACCAGCCATGTACCAGGCATTCTGCTAAGTGCTTTTCTCACATCCACCCTGTGAAGCATCATTTCCATTATATCGACAAGGTAAGTCACTAAAGCTTATCATACCATGCTTCCTTGCAAGTCTTGAAGTTGTCTCTCAGAGAGGAGAAAATGGAGGCAAATGACCTGCCTGAGGTGGCACAGCCAGCAGGTGGCTGAGCCAGGGCTCAAACATCACAGGTCTTGAGGCTCTATCCCATATTCTTTTTCCTGCCAAACAGGGACCACATCTCAGAACTAAGCGGTGACCAGGAACTGCCTGCAGAGTTCAGTGATAAGTAGAAAAGATCCCATCTAGGTTTCCAAGTAGCATGTCCAGTCAAAGAGTAAAATCACATTCTTCTGTGACTTTAGTTTGATGGGGACACCTCCTCCCAACCCCTACATTCTACACATTAGAGGAATTCACTGAGAAGCAGTTCAGATAACCTATTTTTGCTCTGATAAGGGCTTTTGGAGGAAGAAATGCAGAAATGGCTCACCCTGTGCTAAGGTGCTCAAAGTAGTAAAGCTCCCCACAGAGGAGAGTTTACATTGAATTTGAAATTACAATGATACCTGTTTAGGAAAACCCACCCAAAAAGAGGGGACTTCTGGACCAACACAGGCTCATTACAGCTTATTTTTCACAAATAGGATTTTGGGGGAATCAAAATCAGTTCATGGTACGACATGTCATTCCCTAGCCTTGGCATGTGTCATGGCCATAAACACCCAGGTACATTTCTCTCTTCAGAGTGACCAGTACCAACCAAGTGAAGTCCATGGTGCTGCCCACAAAGCAGATCAAAGCAGCAGCAGGGTGTCTTGAAGGAGACCTGGAAATGGTGACCAGGCATCTACATTTTTAACAAGACCCGCAAATTGCAAAAACAAAGCTTTGTTTTTCCCCTCAAGATTTTCAGAATGTGGCCTTGCAGTATACGCTTCAATTCTGTTACTAAGTCTGTCTTACTTTTTCAGAAGAGATCTCTCCATTCAAGCCTTTACTTTTGCAAATTTTGGCTTTTTCCTTATTAATTTCCTGGTTGTTCTTATTTTGTTTAAACTATCAGCACATTCCAGTACTGCATTATTGATCTGAAGAGCTAAACTATTCCCACCCCCCTTTATTTGGGGTTAAATTTGCTATCTGCTACCTTAGAACCTTCCCTGGTAGCTCAGACAGTAAAGCGTCTACCTACAATGCAGGAGACTCAGGTTTGATCCCTGGGTCGGGAAGATCCCCTGGAGAAGGAAATGGCAACCCACTCCAGTACTCTTGCCTGGAAAATCCCATGGACTGAGGAGCCTGTTGGGCTACAGTCCATGGGGTCGCAAAGAGTCGGACACGACTGAGCGACTTCACTTCTTCTTCACTTCTTCACCTTAGTTTTAATCGTAGATCCTTGAGGTTCCTAAGGTTATATTGCTAAAGAGAAAAACTGAGGATTTGCAAGAGGTCTAGGAGAACCATGTCTTTTACTAGAAATAAGAAGGTATGTTCTTTATTGCCCTGTGTCTTTTTATGACATCGTCACAATTCATCAGCAACAAAGATAAATGCTCATTTCTGTCCTTACAGATACAACAATCATTTTGTTAACATAAACTATTAGATGCTCTAAGAGCCCTTTGCACAAGACAAGTGGTATAGAACAATGAGTCCAAATGGAGCCTTTTATTGGCCACTCAAGTCCTGTATAGCTCACACAACAAACAGATCACTTGGGTCAGACAACTGAAAATGTTCCCAAACCGAGTGAGAAATGCTAGCCTTTTGTAGTGCACAGCTGCTTTTATCTGGACATTTTGAAATGGACACTAGTACTGTTGAGAGGTGAAAGTTACCTTCTTGTGTGGAATTAGCTCATCAGGCTACCCATGTGACCTTAGACAAGGCACCTGACTTCAAAGGGTTTCTCCTGCTTTCTTCCCAAGGCTGTCAGAAGGAGCAAACTACTCTTTGTGAAAGCACTTTTGAAAACAAAAGCTATTATACAACTACTTATTTCTGAATCCTAAACGATCACTCCCCGGGGCCTGACAGCAATTGGAAAGCCTGGTAACTGATCACATTTCTCTTGGTTGTTCACAGACTTTGAAAAGCCCCATACTTCCTCTAGACAGAGGTCTGAAATGATGAGGAAGAAGATATCATCAACTTTCTCCAAAGTGTTTTCAAGATCTAACACCAGTGTTCCGAAACCTTTCTCACCCTCACCCCCTCACCAAGAGAGAAAGTGAGACTGTAATACCCAATAACAATAAGCATGTTGACCTTCCTCAAAAAATAAATGGTTGTTAAAGCTGACATTGTGTCCTACACACTGATTCTTATAAATATTGAAAATAAGAGCAAAGAAAACATAAAAAGGCAGTTGGAGAAAAGGAGGGTTTTGATAAATGCTTCTGACAAGCATTTTGGGATGCAAAGAGCAGCTCTGTGTCACATATAGATCCATCTAGCAGGCAGTGCAGGGTTGAAGCTCTGCTCTTGAGGGCCCTGCAGCCTTGCTGGGAAGATGAGAACTAACTTCAAAGCAAACGTGTGATACCAACAAAACAACGTGTCATCACATCTTTCAGGCAGCCTGGGTGTTCAAAGAAGGGAGTCATCGCTGTGGGCTGGAGTGGTCAGGATACATTTGCTGGAGGAAGTGGAATTCAGACAATCCTCAAAGGACCATTAGGATTAGGGAGGCCTTGACGGCACCAGGAAGGCCATCCCCTCAGGTCACACACCTGCATACACTGCTGCCATGCCTGAACAATTTAGCTCTGGCCCATAGGACATTCTACGGTAATGGAAATGGTCTGTATCTGCTCAGTTTGGTACAGGAGGTGCCAGCCCCACGTGGCTATTGTCACTAGCATGACTGAGGAACCCAGTCTTTCCATTTTATTTCAGTTTAAATAGCCACATGTAGCTAGTGGTTCCCTTATCAGACAGCACTAGTCTAATCGGTACAAGGCCTCAGGGACAGCTGCTGCTGCTAAGTCGCTTCAGTCGTGTCCAACTCTGTGCGACCCCAGAGACGACAGCCCACCAGGCTCCCCCGTCCCTGAGATTCTCCAGGCAAGAACACTGGAGTTGGGTGCCATTTCCTTCTCCAATGCAGGAAAGTGAAAAGTGAAAGTGAAGTCGCTCAGTCGTGTCCGACTCTTAGCGACCCCATGGACTGCAGCCCGTCAGGCTCCTCCGTCCATGGGATTTTCCAGGCAAGGGTACTGCAGTGGGGTGCCATTGCTTTCTCCGTCAGGGACAGCAGCCAATTCCAACTAGGTTGAAGGATTCCCTGAAAGTTCATTTCCAAAGTCTATCGTCAAACAAAGACGTGTAGAGATCTAACTCCTCAGGGGGGCTTTGAAGCCTCCAGGCATCCTCTTGGTCCCTTTAAGAGACATGAACCACCAGTGTGGCCAGAGAGGAGCTCCTGGTTTCCAGTCATATTTGTGCCACTGCACTTGTCAAAAGTCAATTGATGGAGAAAGGATAAGCCCCATGGAGAACACCAAAGTCAGGGAATCACAAATAGAAAATTGGAACCTGCATCTGCCAGCTGGCCTCAAGCATTGCTTCGGCTAGAAACGGCTTCCAGGAGACAGAAACACATCAAGAAGCTCACTCACTAGTCGTTCTCATACCCCAGCTTTATCCAAGAATTTAGGTCAGTGGAAGGTCTCAGCCTTATACTAATGCCCAAGGGAAATATTTCTAGGAAAGTAAATTTCCTTTATGCTGTACCTATAGTCCAGAAATGTTAAGTGAAGCTTAGTAAATAGAATGGCAGGCAGTTCTGCCCAAATATCACATATACCTAAATTGCACTGCCTTCATCTCATTTCTGCCCTTACATACTGAAGTTCATCGCACGCGGCAGCATAAGTTTAAAGTTAGCTTTTAAAGATCCACAATAATGACAAGCACTGATCTTACATAAGCCTTTGTTTTTATTAAAAAGTAATACCAAAAAATAAAACTTTTTTAAAGTAATAGCAATCCGTTTGGAAATCGAAAGCTATAAAAGCTACAGTGAAAAGTTTTCCTCTTCTCTCCCAGCTGTTGGCCTGGTTCACCTCTCCCAAAGCAATCTCTATTACCAATGGGACCAGTATCCTTCTCAGAGATAGGCTTTGGATAACAAGTGTATTTTCATATGACTTTAGCAAGAAGTCTAATATCCTCCCTCAAACAAGGCAGAAAACGGAGAGGAAGAGGGAGGTGAGAATGGAAGGAGAGAATGCGTGCACGCTATCTGACAGCTACTATGTCCTAATATCACTGCATTCGTAGTCTCAGTCATTTTTTAAAATGCTCTTCTGTCTAATGAACTAAATGTCAAAAGGTGAGCACCAGAATGGGAGGAAAGGTGCCTACCATAGCTCTTCAAAGTCTGCTGGCCAAAATACATTAAGAGTGTATGAGCTGGTAACTACAGTCCTTAGAGATAGAACCATTTAAATATTTTTTTTAAATGAAAGCACTAAAAGTAAGAATGCAGTGAAATAAAATGCAAATTAGAATAACCCAAATGTATCACAATATACCTTTTAGAGAAGAAAACAGGAATAAAATGATAAAAACCCAGTGTTGCCCAGATGTAGGGAATTACATTTGAACTCTACAGTGGTGACAATCCTACAAATTTGATCTTTCTGAAAAGCAGTCTAACAATAAGATGAGTTATGGTTCCAGCTGTACTTTTGGACCTGGTAACTACATTTAGGTAAATTTGGTCCAAGGGAATAATATAAAGTGAAAAAAAATGTAAAAGACTATATGAAAATGTACATAGCATTACTATTAATTATGAAGAAAAATTAAAACAATCCTAGTGGGACACTCGGAGAAGGCAATGGCACCCCACTCCAGTACTCTTGCCTGGAAAATCCCATGGACGGAGGAGCCTGGTAGGCTGTAGTCCATGGGGTCGCTAAGAGTCGGACACGACTGAGCCACTTCACTTTCACTTTTCACTTTCCTGCATTGGAGAAGGAAATGGCAACCCGCTCCAGCGTTCTTGCCTGGAGAATCCCAGGGACAGGGGAGCCTGGTGGGCCGCCCTCTATGGGGTCGCACAGAGTCGGACACGACTGAAGCGACTTAGCAGCAGCAGCAGTGGGACACTGGTGTGGTGTATTATCAGGAAAGAATGCTATACAGGCACTGAAAAATGACAAGGATAGTGAAAATCTACACACACAGAAATGCAGATATTAAATAAGTAAAACCAGCACACAAATAAAATCTGAGCACAAAATAAGGCCCTGTTTGGGCTTCCCCACACAGGGGCGCTGGGAGGGGAGGCGTCAGTGCCCCTCCCCTCCCCTCATGTTGTGGACGTGTTCCAAGGGGCCCAACCGGGCCTGCCAAGCAAGCAGGGCATGAACCGGAAGGGCCAGAAGGCGGCCACAGATCCAAGGAGACCCCAGGGTTTCCTGCAACCACCAGGGAAGGCTAGAGGAAAAAAAAAGATGTCACACAGATAACAATTACACTGTATACTTTATGATTTGGCAACCATATGATAAACTAAGAAAAATTCAAAGAACTTAAGAGATCTAAATAATCATGAAGGACTTTTTTTTTTTTTTTTTTTTTTGGCTGCTGTTAGCTGCTTGCTAACAAATGCCTTTCTCTTGAGGAAACATCATCACAACCATCTCCAACATCAATTCTTATGCCAATTCTAAACCTAGCCTAAGGTGGATAATACCAAATGCCTCAGTTTCTTATGAGGCGTAGAAAAACCAAGCATTAGTTCAGATTTTTTCGAACAACTTCTGTAAAGACAGTAGGTCATCTTCAATCAACCCCAAGGTGTTCTTCTAAATTCTAAGCTGACAAAAGGTAACCAAATTTTTGACTGATATTCAGTATAGAAAGTATATTGGCATTAGATTAAATATACAATAGCTATATAGCTAGGTGACAAGCATATATTTTAGAGTAACTTGTGTCATATGGTTTTGCCCCTTTTTAGGACCCAGCACATAATTTCAGTATTCTTAATGATTCATCTAGGGACCAATGTGTCTTTGATGACACGCTATTGGTCATACTTAGTTTGCATGCATGCTAAGTTGCTTCATTTGTGTCCAACTCTTTACAACCCAATGGACTGTAGCCTGCTAGGCTCCTCTGTCCATGGAATTCTCTAGGCAAGAATACAGGAGTGGGTTTCCATGCCCTCATCCAGGGGATCTTCCTGATACAGGGATCAAACTTGCACCTCGTACATTGCAGGCGGACTCTGTACCACTGAGCCACCAGGGAAGCCCATACTTAAAGAATAACAAATGCTTATCACAGATATAATTATTATTTCCAACTGGAAAAAATGATCTGTTCTTATCATTCATTTTATGGTGGAGTTCCCAGTAACACTTGCAGAAATCACGGGCCACCTATTTAGTAAAGGAAAGATACTAGGTTAAATCCTTTCAGTGCAAATAGTCGCACCCAAACATGTCTTCTAAGCTTAACTTTTCAGATGAAAGATATCAGCAAATGTTTGACTTTATTGTTTGGTCTCAACAGCATAGTGCACAGCACTTTATACTTCACTAGACTACCATTTAGACAATGACCAGGCTATTCCTTTCAAAAAGCTTCAAAACATGTTTACAGAACATCTATACTAGATAAGGATCACTTCCAATTTAGGGTTCACTGAGCCCATAAACTGCCAAGATAGATACTTATGAGGTACACATTCCAGTAGGTTAGATGAAGGAAAGAGACAGACTAGGGTGTTAATTAGGCCACAAGAAAGAAATACTGATATGCCAAGAAGTAAAAATTGTTCTTAATGAGCACTTTATTCACTGGCTGTTCAGCTTTAAGGTCACTTCGAGTTTGTCCACCAATGAATTGCAACTCTTTTGTGAAGTGAACCCATGAAAGGAACCAGTAAACATTCGTTGTTGCCAAAGATCAACCAAAACCAATAACTAGCTGGTTGTTCTCAGCTGGGCATAGTGCAAGGTGTATTTGCCCCTCTCAGATCTCTGACTCCAGGGAGCATAAGTGACTGACTGCCACAGCTACTGAGCTCTGAAATGCAGTGCTGCTGCACTTTCCATCATCGCTGCATTTTCACCAAGGCCAAATTTCTCATGGGCTGCTCTCAGCCAATGGCAGAGTGTAGCAGAGATGCTAAGATTGGTTATTCCTGCAAGACACAGGACTTCCCCCACAGGTGACTGGGCAGGGATGCTGTCAGGGAAGAAGCCCATCCTCACAAAGGATGGCAGGTCGACCTGATCCCACATTACAGATGCAAAGTAGACAGACTTCATGGGGCAGAACAAGATAATACTTATATCAGCAAACAGCATGGGTATCAGTGGAGTTCTGCCAGTCCCCCAAGGGCAATGCAATGGGCTCAGAGACATGCTACCTATGTGGCGGGTTGCATCACGGCCGAGGAACCCAGGGTCAAGGGCCCAGGACCTTCTGAGCAATGAACAAACAAACCAGGGCTCCTTCCCCTGGGAAGCGAGTGGTTAAACAGTAGTCATACTATGGTCACTTTGCCCTACAGAAATGGTTCAGCATCAAGAAGCAGGTAAACTGTGCTTTCAAGAACCTCAGCAAGAATGTGCAGATGCTCAGGGCCCATGGTGGACTGCCTGTCCTGAAAGACGCATTTGCTTCGCAAGATGTCCTTAGAATCGCACCACCTGGTTAAGAATTCTCCTCTCCACCCTTCCTTCCCTCCCTCTCTCCACCGGCGTTAGAGACCTGCATCTAGCCCCACAGCTCTCCCCTGACTCCCTCCCCACTCTCCCTCATAGGCCCTTACCCTGATAAATCTCTTATGTGTTTAATCCCATCTTGGCCCCTGCTTCTCAGAGAACCCGAATTATCACAGATGGTGCCAGCAGTGATCCAAGAGAACAGGCTGTGTAAGATGGGGCCTGGGACTGCTTCAGTCACTGCCTGGTGGGCAGAATGGACACTGTCCTGAGGGGATGTGGGGCACAGATAGTCCCAGGCCTTGAGGACCCAACTGCTACAGATTTCTCTGGAGATGATGTGGGAAAACTGAGAAAACAGGCTGCCGGATGTGGTGATTCAGACTTTTGAAAATGGAGGAATAAGGAAGGCCTACAAAGACAGTGGAAATGGCTGGATACTGTTAAGTGTACTGATGCCCTGCAGCAGGGCAATGAGAAATGGATGACCGTTAAGTAAAGAGTATGTGTGAGAGCCAGAGGGCCTCCAGCGAGCTTCCCAAGAGCCCCTCAGTTCCTGCAGTGGAGGAGTGGATGCAGCAGAGCAACAAAGAAGCCATAAGAGTTGCAGAACTCCAGGGAAATTAAATACTCAATATTTAACATATGGCTGATCAGCTTTGCTGCAGTCAGGGCCACATGACTTCATATGGTTGGAAAATCCTTGGGACCCTGAAACGTGGGGTAGGAACATCTGGTTAGACTCTCCTGAAGGCGGTGGCTCTGAAGACACCCCCACCCAGCTCTCAATATGCCAAGGGGGCCATTCTTTCCAAACAAGGGCTTGCACACCCTGTGCTGGAAGATGCTAGAGGCTGCTCCCCTCACCAGACACGCAGTGCCCACCCCCCCCCCCCGACCCAGGAGCTGTGTCCAGCCTCTTTCCTGGTTACCAAACTGCTATCTAGAATTAAATTCCAGCATTACCTGGCTAGGGAAGTGCTGGGCCTACCAAAAAGCTGCAAGAATTAACTGGCAGGTACTGACAGGAGCCATGGGAACACTGGGTTTGGTTTTCAAGGGTGCTGTATCAAGAATCAGAAAAGCAAGTATTCAGACTTAGAACTTAGCATATAGGATTTAGAGGGCTTCCCAAGTGGCTCAGTGGTAAAAGAATCCAGCTGCAATGCAGGAGACATAGGAGATGCAGGTTCGATCCCTAGGTGGGGAAGATCCCCCGGAGGAGGGCACAGCAACCCACTCCAGTATTCTTGCCTGGAGAAGCCCACTGTCAGAGGAGCCTAGACTATAGGGTTGCAGACTCAGACACGACTGTAGCGACTGAGCACACGTACACACATACGTACAGAATTTAACCCCCAGGCAAGAACTGCAGGGGGTGAGCAGCTTCCACTGAGGTGGCTCACAGAGGACTGGAGAAAGTGCTGGCCACCACTAGGCAAAGCAGGAACACCTGAGCTGTCCTGGCAAAGGACCAAAGAAGGAATGAAGAGGCCAAGGGGAGTAGGTATCCTGGAGAAGAGAGATTACATGAGGTAAGAAACCTCACCAGAGGGTAGTATTCCATAGCAGGGTCCAGAGAATATCCCACTCACCAAGGCACACACTGGTGAGAGGGGCACCAGTGTCGTTAGGTTGAGAGGTGGCCTCCTCTGCAGGCCAGGGATGGCCGTAAGAGATCATCACAGAGCTGGGGCCCCACAGTAATAAAACCCTAGGAAGTGCCGAAGAATTGATACTTTTGAACTGTGGTGGTGAAGACTCTTGAGAGTCCCCTGGACTGCAAGGAGATCAAACCAGTCAATCTTAAAGGAAATCAATTCTGAATAGTATTGGAAGGACTGATGCTGAAGCTGAGGCTCCAATACTGTGGCCACATGATACAAAGAGCTGACTCATTAGAAAAGCCCCTTGACGCTGGGAAAGATTGATGGCAGGAGGATAAGGGGGCAACAGAGGATGAGATGTTTGGATGGCATCAGTGACTCGATGGACATGAGTTTGAGCAAGCTCCAGTTGGTGATAAACAGGGAAGCCTGGTGTGCTTCAGTCCACCGGGTTGCAAAGAGTTGGACTTGACTGAGTGAACTGAACTGAACTGAACTGAGCGGTGCTTATCCACCAGAAGCCAGGAAGACACAAATACTAAAGTGAACCTCAAGGTCAGAAGGGCAGCCAAGCGGGCTTCACCCACATGGACTCATGGAAATAGTGCAAATGGACCATGGTGTCCCTAGAAGCAATACAGAGCGCCACCAAGGGCTATCACTCAAGATCTACAAGCTGAAAAAGGCGAAAGTGGGGAAACGGGGCCGAGGGAGGTTCTCCCTAGTAAAAAGTCCAAATTACTTGCTCAATTTCCAGACATCAGCCCATCCTCATATCTAGAAGAGGTAGCTGGGCCCCTACAAGGAAGGACAATGCCATGTAATGCTTCTCCCAGCACTAATGAAGGGACCTAAAGCCACTCATTTCGGCGTATGTACACTGGGGCAAGAATGGCCAGACATTTGAATACTGGATGCAAGATATATATGGCGTATGTAGATATATATATACACACACACACATACATATATGTATACCGTTTCTCTGAAAAAAACCCTAATTGATACATAAATCAAATACATATTCCATGGAGATGCAGTAGATCAGCACTGCTGTTAAACACCTGAATGATGCAGACAGTGGTAGGCTCTATGGTAACTGCACCTACGGCCATATGGGGATTCCTGTATGACCAGCTAAAGGAGGAAACAGCTTGAGCCTGATTTACAGATGGGCCAGCACTCAATATCTAAGTACAAAACGAAGATGGGTGGTATCTATGTAACAGCAGATACGTTCACGGGGGAGAAGGAACATTTTTCCAGTGGATGGAACAACAAAGCAGGGCACTTGACTTGGTGTGGAAAAAGTGGCCCAAAGTGAGACCGTTTATTGAATACATGACTCCTGGAAGTGGCCAATGGCTTGACCATCCAATTGGAAGCCTGGAAGGAAAAGGGCTGGAAGATCAGAGACAAGGCGATCTGATGCAAAGGCCGTGGACTGACACATGGGAGCATGCAAAGTGTGCAGATTTCTGCATCGTATGTTAACCACCACCAGAAAACATCTGTTATGGAAGAGGCACTGAACCACCAGGCAGACACAACGACTCAGCCAGGTGCAGGGGCCTTCGTTAGTTACTACACAACTGGCATGATGGACACGAGCAGAGTGGTCACGATGGCTGACGGAGGTCCAGCAGCAAGGACGCCTGTTTACCAAGGCTCATCTCCTGGGACTCCTCTGACAGGTGACTCTTGCTCAAGGGCTCACCACTGGTCTTGCTGAAATAGTCTTAGAACTCCTAGAACTCCACTGCAGTCTTAAGACTTTTCCTATGTAACTTCCTTCTTTCCCTCCCTTTCTTCTCCAGAAGTTAGACATATGTCATAGTCTGACAGCTTTCCCAGTCTCCGCCAGCTCCCTCCCCACTCTCCTTCATGGACATCCCAACCACCAATGTAGGTGCACATCTCATCTAGGACCCATACAAACACACCAGTTACTTTAACTTAACACATTCACTATTAAAGCTCTAGTCCTATGTTTTACAGTGTCAGAAATTCCATTTTAATAATTCAGCAGAGGTATTAAGGTTTTGTGGACTGTTCCTATCAAATTCATAAAGGATTGATTAAATAAATAAGTAGAATAAAATAAATAAATAAAAAGAATCTCAAAATGAGAAAGAACTACCCATCAGACCAGACAGATATGCAATGGAGCTGACAAAGTGTTCCCACCTCACCAAGAGCAGCTACATGAAAAGCAGACTAATACAATATTGTAAAGTAAAAAAAATTTTTTTTAAAAAGCAGACTAAGCACAGAAGCAGGTTGGTATACCTGGCTAGCCAAAAGGTGGAAACAACCCACATGTCTATCCATTCAGGAGTGGCAAACAAAACATGGAATATCTATACAATGGGACATTATCCATAAAAACGAATGAGGTGTCTGGAGAAGGGAATGGCTACCCACTCCAATATTCTTGCCTGGAGAATTCCATGGACAGAGGAGCCTGGAAGGCTACAGTCCATGGGATCACAAAGAGTTGGACACGGCTAACATTTTCACTGATATAATATGGATGCACCTCAAAAATATTATACTAAGTGAAAGGCCCCAAACACAAAAGGCCACATGTACAATTCCACTTACATGAAATGTCCAGAATAGGTAAATCTACAGGAACTAAAAGCAGATTGGTAGTTGCCAGGGACAAGGAGGAGGAGGGGATGGGGAGGAGCTGCTTAATGGGTATACAGGGTTTCATTTTGGGGTGATGAAAATATTTTGGAACTAGATATGGTTGGTGGTTTTATAACACTGTCAATGTACCAAACTGCACTGAATGTTCCCTTTAAAATGGTTAATTTCAAGATAAATATCATATACTAATGCACTATATGGAATCTAGAAAGATGGTACTGATGAATTTGCAAGGCAGACATGGAGAAACATAGAAAACAGACTTATGGACACAGCGAGAGGGGAGGAGAGGGTGAGATGTACGGAGAGTAACATGGAAACTTTCAATAACATGTGTAAAATAGATAGCCAATGGGAATTTACTGTTATGTCTCAGGGAACTCAAACAGGGATTCTGTATCAACCTAGAGGGTTGGGATGGGGAGGGAGATAGGAGGCTCAAGAGAGAGGGGACATATGTACACCTATGGCTGATTCATGCTGATGTTTGACAGAAAACAGAATTCTGTAAAGCAATTATCCTTAAATTAAAAAATAAATAATTTTTAATTGTTAATTTCATGTGAATTTCTTCTCAATAAAATAAATAAGTTATAAGGAAAAAAATGTAGACATATCAACCAAAACAAAAACAGCAAAACTGAAAAAAGATGTCTATAATTTCAAAAAACAGGGGGCAGGTAGGCAAAAATAAGGAAGGAGCAGGCTGATGTTAAGAATCCTTATCACATTCATAGCAACCTGTCTGAACCTAGTTAAGCCACACTTCTCTGCTCAGTGGTTATAGCTGCCAACTGGAAAGGTTCTTAACATGTAGCACAAAGACTAGAATTCTAGAACTGTCTGGCATTTCCCCTTCCTGGCCATTTCATCATAAATTGGGGTCATGAATTCAATGGCCATATTTATGAACCCAGATCTAGGTACATGAATGCTCTGGTATGTGCCAAAAGTACCAAGTATATTCCCAGGGACAATGGATTCTGCTCAAAAATCCAGGATATTTAGCTGTTAAAAACTACACCTCTCTTGATGATTAGTATACTCAAGGGATCAAAAGAATTCATTCTCAAAGACTTTACATGTAAATATAGTAAAAGAATAACTGAATTTCATTGTATTTGAAAAATACAGTTCATTTTTAATTCTACCGTGCTGAATAGCTGAACAGGCTGCGATATCAGTGATACCTGAGCTCCCTGGGATTAGAGGACTCCCGGTCCCGGGAGTGCCGGGACTTTTTGTGCCGGTGGGATTTATCTCGGCTCCTACTTCTACTCCTGTGACTACGCCCCTCAGAGCCCCTGTCATGCCGCCCCTCAGAGCGCCTGTCATGTCGTCTGGAATGTATGTCTGAGCTTCGACCCCTGTCCCTCTCTCTGTGCCTGTCTTCTCTCTCTTCCCTCCTGCTTGATGACTTGTGTTCATGCTTGGACTTCTCCTTTCTTGGCTCCCTCTCTTGGTCCTCCGTTCCACTACGGCAGGTCATCCTGACCTCAGGGGAACTGGGGTGGGACTTCCGCACCTCCCTGGACTCTGACTTCTGACCCTTCTCTCCCGTCTCTGAGTGCTTGCCACTGTGCTTTTTAGAGCCAGGGTCATCCTTTTCTTTTATCATCTTGCTTCTGGGCAATGAAGAGGAGGCTGGCTGCTCTGCCTGTACCTCCCGGCCAGTCTTCTCTTTGTCTTTCTTTTTTTTCTTTTTTTCCTTTTTGTCTGGAGGAAAAGAGGGGCACAATAAGTAAGAAAAAGAAGATGGAAAAGATGGAGGATATACAAAAGGATAGCATGCTTGGCAGCAGTGTGAACCACTCACGGTCTCTACTTCTAGAAAAGTGCCTCCAAGAATCCAAGCTGGATGTCTGTCACCCTTAACATGTCAGGTTGCTGTATAAGGCAACTCCAGCTCTTAATTCTCTCTCTAAAGACCCTACCTCCAAACAGTCACATTGTTAGGTACCAGAGGGTTAGGACTTCAGTATATGCATTTTGGTGGCCAGAATTTAGCCCACAGCATTAGTCTTCTGCTGATACTTCTTCTTCCCCAGTTAAAGTAAGGTTCCCCACACCTGCCCCCTTCACACTTGAGAACTGACTACCAACTCTCAGTGAAGGCTAAGAAGAGCAAACATTAAGCCTACCCAGAATCTTCTCATAGGCCTTAACCATTTACCTTTTTTGTGTTTTTTGGTGGGTTTGTCATCTTCAGAGCCCTCAGATGAACTTGGTGGAGGAGTATGAGTCCCACAGCCCCTCTCCTGCAGCTCTCTGGTCACCTCATCCATTTCTTCTGAGTCCTCAGGAAGTCGATAGTTAGATACATGATCCACTCGGATAGTTCTTCCTTTGATCTAGGACAAACAGGCACTGCTTTAGCAGATAGCTAACTATTTGCTACCAAACAGAGCCTTATATCTATTTGAACCCAGCTGCAGAAATCCATGGTTTGAACCATTCCCATTATCCTCTTGCTAATTCTGTTTCTCAGAAAATCTCAAAAGCAGACCTGCTCAAGTGATGTGTCACAGCACACATCCCTACACATTCACTCAACCCTGGAGGCAGTCAGGTAGAGCCTGGGGCAGCTGGAGATCCTGGGAGCCTCATCAGTTTATCAGAGTTCTATATAAGTATCTCCACGTTATAAGTGTGCCATGAAGTGAAAAGAGCCTGGGAAGTACTGCCCCAAAGCATAAGCAGCATGGAAAACTGCAAGAGTTTAGATGCACAAACATGAATTACCTTCCATCTGTAACATTAATTTACGGTGAAACACACTGTGAAGAAGTCTGGAAGCTAAAGGGAATTCCTAAAATTCAGCTCAATGTTACAGCTGCTTTCTCAACACAAATGGATAAGGCCAAAGCGAACAACAGCTGGGAGGAGGTAAGGAATCTAGAAAGGACTACTTTCTTTTCTCTTAAGCCCTCACTCCTTGCTCCACCCCCACCATACTGGAACCACTGGCTCATGCTGATACTATCACTGCGAATCACAACTCTCCAGGTGAACAACAAAAAATTAAACCCTCACTTAAAACAAAAACATTTGGGCAGATACAGACTTATTCTATAGGCAATGCCATCAGAAATGTGAAATGTCTGGCTTTTACTGTTCCATTCAAGAGCAAGTTTTTACTCTTACCCCTAAGCCTGAGTACTTTCACCTATCCCATTCCACCATAAAAGGTAGATTAAAGTAACCTTTTATGGTGACTTCCTTTCACTGCTGGTGCAATCAGTGACAAATTCTCCAAGTCAAGAGTCACCCCTCCAACCTGTGACAATGCTCATTCAATGGCAGTGCTTTTCCTAAATGAGCACAGGGAGCATGTGGAGCATAGATAACCCTGACTTGCCCCATTCCCTTTTCATGTCTCACTCTCATGTCATCACTCACCCTGTCTCACTTACAAGGGTGGAGGAGAGAGAATAGAGGACAGAAAACTTCAGAATGAGTTACTTTCATAGACTTTGTCATGAGATTTTAACTAGAGAATTTTCAGGGACCAGTACTGCTAAGTCAATGGAGACATATGAGAGACATACATGGCTAGGTCCTCAGCCACGAAACCATGATAGAACCCCAAATTCCCTGATACAGGACAGCATGAAACTGCAGTGTTTGCTAGTCTCTTTGCTCTCCAATACAGCAGAAATGAGAGTGGAGTGTGAGGAAGAAAAGGTGAAAAACAGACGCCTGGTTGGGTGCAAGATGAAGGGGAGTGGGGGGTCATGGTACCTATGCTCCTGAGGACATAGCTTGCTAAGAGATGGGGAAAAGAAACACATGTTGACAGGGTCATGAGCCAATGGAATTATTTCCTGGGGTCATTTCCCAGTCAGTATGTCGCCACACCTCTGCAACCCAGATGACCAGTACTGCCCTTGAGCCTGTAGTCATCAGCTGGGAAATGAAACTGAAACCCTACACAATGGAAAAGTTCTGTTCAGTAAGCATACTCACCTTGATCCCATTAAAATTGTCAACAGCCAGAACTGTGCTCCTCTGGTCTTCATAGCAGAGGAAACAGAATCCTTTGGATTTCCCAGTCTTCTTGTCCCGTACCAGATTAATGTTAACAATCTCCCCGTATCTATTTAATTTATAAAAGAGTAAGACACTATTGATTTAAAATGTAAAAACTTTCAGATTGGATGACAAAACAAAATTCAAATAATATAATCTGTACAGGAGACACACTGAGAACAAGATGACAAAGAAAGGTTAAAAATTAAAAGTTAGAAAAAGATATATCAAGAACACCTAATTTAAAAAATGGGTGGTAGTAGTAAGATCAAAGATGAATTCAAGGCCAACCAAAGAAAACATTTAAATGTGACTACGAGGGCTCTTTTACACAGAAAAAGGTCCTAATACATAAGTCATGAAATTTTATACATAAATTAACACATCCAAAATTTTAATTAAAAATACAAAGAGCAACTAAGAGTGAAAGTTATTAGAGATTTTAACACAACACTTTGAGTTCACAACACATAAAATTGAGAAAAATAAGTCAGAGGAATTAATATAAAATTATATAACTACAAATAAACATATACTTAATAATATAACAATTACATTGTTAAAAATATTAACATCAGACTAATAGATATACAGATATATTCGATTGTACAGAGTTTCTTCTCAAGAATCCATGAAACAAATATTAAAACTGACTATAGACTAGATCTCAAAGTAAACCTCAATCATCTCCAAAAACAGCACAGACCATGTTCTCCAATCAAAATATGAAACAGCTGGCAACAATAATTTCAAAACAAAAAATGCCCTAACTAGAACTTGAAACCTATTCTCCAGGCTAACTACTGGATGAAAGAGAAAGTGAAATAAAACAAAGAAATCATGGTAGAGTATTTAGAAAACAACAAAAATGGTAATATATACCAAAACTTAGTGTATGTTAGTCGCTCAGTCTTGTCCGACTCTTTGCGACCCCATGCACTATAGTCCGCCAGGCCCCTCTGTCCATGGAATTCTCCAGGCAAGAATACTGGAATGGGTTGCCATTTCTTTCTCCAGGGGATCTTCCTGAACCAGGAATCGAACCCAGGCCTCCTGCATTGCAGGCAGATGCTTTACCGTCTGAGCTACTAGGGAAGCCCACCAAAACTTACAGGATGTGGCTAAAACCACACACACTCAGGAAAATCTGTAACATTAAAGAATTTTATTGTTAAAAAGGAAAGGGGAATTCCCTGGCAGTCACAGTGGTCAGGACTTGGTGCTTTCACTGCCAGGGTCCAGGTTCAAACCCTGGTCAGGGAACTAAGATCTCACAAGCCACAGGGGAGTGGGGGAGAGTAAATCTAAGGAAGGTAGGTGGAAGTTAATAAAGACATAATTTAATGAAAAAGAAAATAGAAAAAATTCTACCTTACTCATTATATAAAAATTAATTCCAGAAAAGTTAAAGCTTCATAAATTTAAAACTACAGTCATAAAAATACAATAGTAACTGATGGAAATGTCATAACATGATCACATACATATACCTCAGCCCAAAATCTAGAATCTTACTTAAAAGAAAACACTAGAAATGATTCAACTATGGTATTCAGCTATTTAACACTACTTAATATTGTAGGTATTGGCCCATGTGATTAGACAGGAGAAAACAGATATAAAAAAAGAGTAAATATATGTGTATGTATAACTGACTCATTTTGCTGCACAGCAGAAACAAATACAACACTGTAAATCAACTATACTCTAATTTTAAAAATTAATTAAAAAAGTAAAGCTATCTCTGTATGAAGATTATATATGATGATATATATAGAAAACCCAAGAGAAGCAATGATAAACAATGATAAAAACAAACTATATAACAAATCTGTAGGATAACAAGATATAAAGACAACAAAAATAAACCACCCTCTTACAAACAATAATAATAAGATATAAGGAAAGAGGAGCCCCATTTGTAACAGCAACAGCAAAAAGATAAAATACTTAAAAATAAATGTAACAACAAGCAATGTACAAGGTTTATGCAAAGAAAACTCTTAAAAACTACTGAAAGACACAAACACAGTTTTCAATAAAGACACCTCTTTTTCTTGCAGAAGATGACTCAACATTATAAAGATATCAAAATTACCTCCCAAGTTAATACTTCTGTATAAGGGTGACACTCCAATTTGCTGGGGGAAAATATAGAGTTTTAAATAAATGCTGTTGGGACAACTAGATAGCCATGTGAAAAAATATGAAATTGGGTCCATATCTCACACTATACATCAGAATAACTCTAAATGGATCAGAGATTTCAATGCATAAAACTGAAACTATACAAGTATTAGAAGAGAACATGGATGGGTGGGGAGAAATACTTTCTAATTATGACTCAAATCCAGAAGCTTAAAAAACTGATAAATTTGATCACTGCTGCTGCTGCTGCTTAGTTGCTTCAGTCGTGTCCGACTCTGTGCGACCCCATAGACGGCAGCCCACCAGGCTCCCCGTCCCTGGGATTCTCCAGGCAAGAACACTGGAGTGGGTTGCCATTTCCTTCTCCAATGCATGAAAGTGAAAAGTGAAAGTGAAGTCGCTCAGTCGTGTCTGACTCTCAGCAACCCCATGGACTGCAGCCTACCAGGCTCCTCCGTCCATGGGATTTTCCAGGCAAAAGTACTGGAGTGGGGTGCCATTGCCTTCTCCAGCAATTAGAGGACAGACTATACAGGGGCAGCATGAGGGAGTCTGGGGGATGATGGAATTGTCCTTCATCCTAATTGTAAGGGTGATTACACAAATCTATTCAAGTATCAAAAAAAAAAAATCTCATAGGACTGTACATCCCCTAAAAAGTCAATGTTACCATAAGATCATTTAAACATATGAATAAATGACCACATAAAAATTTAAAAATAATAATTTTGCAAAGAAAAAAAATCACAATAAACAAAGTCAAATGACAAACTAGGAGAAAACGTCTGCCATTTACATCACAGATTAAGGCTAGAAAGCCATTTTTTTCCCTTTTGCTATAAAGGACATTATCAGGACAACTGGAAGTCAAATAAAGTCTATAGATTAGATAACAGTGTAACAGTGTTGATTTCCTGAATTTGATCACTATCCTGAAGTTAAATGTCCCGGTATTTTGGGAAATACACACCGAAGAATTTAGGGGTAAATGTGCATCATGTCTGCAATTGACCCCCAAATGGTTCAGAAAAAAAAAATAATATGCATATAGGTGGAGAGAAATAATAAAGCAAATGTGATAAAATGCTAACATCTGGGGACTCTTGAGTAAAGGGGATATAGGTATTCTTCATTCTATTTCATAACTTTCCTGTTTTAACCCAGAAATTATTTCAAGTATTTCAAAATAAAAAGTAAAAGAAAAAAGAATACAGGAGCTGGCTTGACAGGATAACTACAGACCAAACTGGGACAGTTTGAGCATCAAGAAATAATAATAATGGCAATGTAGGATAACACATCAAATTAAAAAAATAAGTCCACAGCAATACAATACATGATAAAGTGTTAAAAACAATAAGTTAATATCCTTAATACATGAAGGACTCTTGTAATATCAGTAAGAAAATGAGGAACACACTAACAGGGAAAAAATAGGCAAATGATCTTAATAGAAAATTTACAAAGAAAAAGAATAAGGGCCTATAAATCTACGAAGAGATGTTCTACCTCCCGGATGATGAAATAAAGGCAAAGTAAAACAATAATGAAAAGTCATATGGCAATATTTTCTTAAAATAACCATTACTGATTAGGATTCAGGAAAATGAGCATTCCAGTCAGAGTGAAAACTGACAACCTTTTCAGAGAGTAATTTGACAATGTTTATAAATTAATTTCATGAAGGAAACCATCAGGGAGGCATACAAAGATGTATATATCACAATGTACACTGCAGTATAATTCATAACAGCAAAATATTGGAAATAATGCCCAACATTGAAAAGAAGACAATAAATACACAAAGATGTTAACATTTTTTTCTTAAAGTACATTCTTATTTTATTCTTCGTACTTTTTTCTTTTTCCCAAGTGTTCTACAACAACTATACATTACTCTGATAATCAGAAAACAAAATATTTTTTGAAAGCCACTGTTGTCAGTGACACAGGCAATCATCATGGAGAGCAATGTGTGGAGCCAAAACAGAGAACTGGACTAAACACACACACCAGTGATCATCACTCAATGCAAATAAGACAAAAACAGCTCCCAGGTGGAAGACTGGACTAGGCAGAGCTACCACAAAGGCATGGAAGTTATAGGCTGTACCTACTGTGAACTTCCCAATACCCAAGAGTTGGAAAAAGCAGCCTCAGGCCCTGCCAGGGCCCTCTACCATGGCCTTTTTCTTGCCCAATTTCTTTCCCACGGCCTTCTGTCCTATATATGGCCCAACCAATCAGCCAGGGACCTCTGCCCACTGGATGGTCCAACCATTCCCTGCCATGGCAATGCCTCTGCCAGGGTGTGCCAGCCACTGTCTGCTTGCCCAACCTCTTTTATCATGGTTCTCTGCCTGAGGACTCCACAGTCCAGGGGTCATGGCTCTCTGCTGCTCTGAGCTGCCAAGGCCTTCTGGCACCTATGGACTAACTACTCTGTATAGCTTTGCGGTTGTACCCAACCCCTCTCCTACCAGCTGCCACTACTAATGTGAGCTGCCAAGACTCTCTCCCACCTAGTGCTGCTGCTATCATCCCGTAGCAGAATGAAGAATATAAGATTCTCCTATTCATTCTTATCCCTCATCAGCCTGTGATTCTCAGTCTCCAGTTAAAGAGACGGGCTCTGCTCACTAACCTTACACTCAACTAGAAACAACAACAACGATAAAAACTACTGCCTAAACCTTTTGCTTTTTTCCCAGTTCCTCTGTGCTTTGCCCTAATCCTACAGTGCCACACAGGTGTGGGCCCAGAATGGCCCCATCATGAGTTACCCACAGTTTATAAGAGCCCAAGGAGATGGGCCAACAGAGTACCTTCCTAGGAGTTCCAGTCTGTTCCAGTGTAGGCTTCAGTGAAAAGACAATAAAAATAGACCAGAATCTCCAAGACAGGCTCCTATATCAACCAACTTCTTGGATTTGGCACATTGGAGAGTTACAGAACCATGTCCTGGGACTGATCTAGACCAGAACAGAAGCTTCAGGCCCCCCAATGCAGGGAGGCCAGTCAGTCTAGAGTTAAAATAAATGGGCTTTTGTGATGCCATAAAATGCATTACAACTTCCTGATGTTCAAGCTGGTTTTAGAAAAGGCAGAGGAACCAGAGATCAAATTGCCAACATCCGCTGGATCATGGAAAAAGCAAGAGAGTTCCAGAAAAACAACTATTTCTGCTTTATTGACTATGCCAAAGCCTTTGACTGTGTGGATCACAATAAACTGTGGACAATTCTGAAAGAGATGGGAATACCAGACCACCTGACCTGCCTCTTCAGAAATCTGTATGCAGGTCAGGAAGCATCAGTTAGAACTGGACATGGAACAACAGACTGGTTCCAAATAGGAAAAGGAGTATGTCAAGGCTGTATATCGTCATCCTGCTTATTTAACTTCTATGCAGAGTACATTATGAGAAACACTGGACTGGAAGAAACACAAGCTGGAATCAAGATTGCCGGGAGAAATATCAATAACCTCAGATATGGAGATGACACCACCCTTACGGCAGAAAGTGAAGAGCAACTCAAAAGCCTCTTGATGAAAGTGAAAGTGGAGAGTGAAAAAGTTGGCTTAAAGCTCAACATTCAGAAAATGAAGATCACGGCAATTTGGTCCCATCACTTCAAGGGAAACAGATGGGGAAACAGTGGAAACAGTGTCAGACTTTATTTTTTGGGCTCCAAAATCACTGCAGATGGTGACTGCAGCCATGAAATTAAAAGACGCTTACTCCTTGGAAGGAAAGTTATGACCAACCTAGAGAGCATATTCAAAAGCAGAGACATTACTCTGCCAACAAAAGTCCATCTAGTCAAGGCTATGGTTTTTCCTGTGGTCCTGTATGGATGTGAGAGTTGGACTGTGAAGAAGGCTGAGCGCCGAAGAATTGATGCTTTTGAACTGTGGTGTTGGAGAAGACTCTTGAGAGTCCCTTGGACTGCAAGGAGATCCAACCAGTCCATTCTGAAGGAGATCAGCCCTGGGATTTCTTTGGAAGGAATGATGCTAAAGCTGAAACTCCAGTACTTTGGCCACCTCACACGAAGAGTTGACTCATTGGAAAAGACTCTTGATGCTGGGAGGGATTGGGGGCAGGAGGAGAAGGGGACGACAGAGGATGAGATGGCTGGATGGCATCACTGACTCGATAGACGTGAGTCTGAGTGAACTCCGGGAGTTGGTGATGGTCAGGGAGGCCTGGCGTGCTGCGATTCATGGGGTTGCAAAGAGTCGGACACGACTGAGTGACTGAACTGAACTGAAAATGCATTACTGAAGCAAACTACTCTGATGACCCAGAAGGTAAGAAATAAAAAAGTGACTTACTAAAAAGAAGGAAAAAAAGGTGACTTACTGTGAGAACACACAAATGATGTCCCCTTCAGTCAGTTCATAAGGAAGTCCCCCTCAAAAAGAGAAACACATTTCAGTTCAGCAAACACTTACCAAGTGTCTACAATGTACCATGCATGCACTAGGCCAGGCACTGGGATGCAAATCAGAATAAGCAAGAGGGCCTTCCCTCAAAGAACCTAGTCTAATGCAATGACAGAAGCACACAGAAAATGCAGCAGTAATACAGAAAAAGGAGTGATTAACTTAGAGTGGAAAATCTGGGGTCATCCCTAACCAAACTAACACCCCTCACACCCAAAATCTTCTGGACAAAGCAGATAGTTTCCAGCACAAAACCTGGCTTCCAAAAACGTATCTTGAACTCATGTGCTCTCTATCTGCAAATTCACAGCTAAGGTCCAAAATCAGTTTAAATATGCAAATATTAACCCCATCTCACAAGGACTAAGGATTATAAAGTCAATTGTTAAGCATTTCATAGGAAATAATTTTCCCTGCAAATGTTTCCTTCCTCATCAATAGAATGGGGATATTACAGTTCTAACTTCACAGAATTGTTATAATAGTTAAATAAATGGAAATAAAATGCTTAACACAATGTCTGGTGCAATAACCTCTTTGAATAAACTGTCAAATTACCGCATATGACACAAAGTGAATATAGAGATGATATGGCCACGGATAGAAGGCAGGAGATAATTAGATGAGGAAAATAAACTCTGAGGGAAGGAGAATGAGGAGGGGAGGGAGTTGGCAGTAATATGAGATAGGGGCTAAGACCATGAGTTCTAGAGTGCCATAGTTCTGGCTGTTCCACTTCCTAAGCTATGTGACCTGAAGTCATTAACTTCTCTGCACCTGTTTCTTTAGTTGTATAAATGGGGAGGGACGGGGGGATGGTAGTAACGGTATCTGAGAAACCAAGTGGCACGATTCTCAGCACAGTGAACGGCCGGCAGTACCTATTATGAGCACTGACTTGGCAGAGAGAGCAAATTAGAAATGGGAAGAAAACAGACAAGGAAAACGTATTTACAGAGAGACAGCGGAAGGGAATAAATGTGGGTGGTGAATGTCGGGAGGAATGTAAGGCGGGAACGCTGAAATGTTAGGAAGCAGGGCAGGAGGGAAGGAGGAGCCCTACGAGAGGAAAACGTGGGCCTCACCCAGGAAGATCCAAGCGCTGTCCTTGTACTCGTTGTGCCAAGACACCTTCTCCGCCACCCCCAGTTCGACCTCACGCTCATTCAGCTCATTAATCAGCTTCACTTTAGTTAAAGGGCTAAACCGGAAGGAAAAGCGGGCATGTAAGCGCGCCCCGGCCTGAGGTACAACAGAACAAAACCGAGAGAGTAATTTTCTAGACTCCCCGCCTCTCCCGCCCGTCAGCCCCGCAGATGCTCTACCACCTCAGCCCGGGTGGGTTGGCCCCGGGCCCCAGTTCCCCCGACCCCTCCTTAGAGGACAGTTAAGGCCTTACTTCATCTCCGCGGGTTCAGGCTCAGAACCTAGGAAGCAACTTCCCGGAGAAGCCGCAAGACGCATGCGCGGTCCCGGCGCCTCGCGCCCATTGCTTGCCGCGGAGCTTGCGCCACGCCGGAAGAGCACTGGCGCGCCGGGGGCGTAGCGCCTGAGCACTAGAGCTAGCAGCGGCTTTCCTCGTTCGGCGTTGCTCGCTCTTTAATCAGAGAGTTTTTCTCTGGTCCATTTGTACGTTCCTCCGAAAAACTGGGCGAGGGTGCGAGCCTGGTCTGTTCAGGACTCCTAGCTCCTGGACGACACCTGGCATTGATTAGCTTAGCTACAAATGTTTGCTGAATTAAGACTGAAAAAGTGCCTGATACGGCGACTTAAGTCGTAGCCTTCGCTCCCAAATTCCGCCTCCATCCTTCACTCCCAGTCAGTAACTCACACGCGCACCCCCAACAAAGCATCCTTGTTCAAGAGTGACGGCAGAAAAGTAAAGAAGATATCTGAAAGGGTGAATTTTTTTTTTCTCTCTCTCAAATCCCAATGCATAGGCAACTGACAAGTATACCGCCGTAAGCTGAATTGCATACCCAGACTTGTGTGAAAAGCTGCTACCCCTTTTCCACAGTCTCCTACGGGAGGTAGAAATTCGTATTGTTAAATTAATAGCTAACAGTTGAGCAGACAATACTAAATTGTGTGCTAATCAATTCATATGCATTGGCTTTCTATCCTCACAGCAGCCTTGTGATGTCTGTGATACAATTACTCTCTCCATTTTATAGAAGAAACTGAGGTTCAAAGGAGTTAAATATTAATGGTTTGAAAGGTACTCTGTCTACCGTCTGGTTGATTTATGAATCCATACTGAGCATCTATATATGTTTTGTACAGAAAGTCTGTAGACAGAATTGTAAGGTTGGGTTCTTTGCCTTCAAAGAGCTGATAATATCATTGAGCATACAGGATATATCTGCGTTATAGATTTCACTCCAGAAATAATCAGGAACCTATAGAAGAGGTGGTGACATATAGTGTGCGAATAAACCATATTGAGGATTTAATCCATCTTGCACATGTTCACATCAGTATCTGGTCTGAGACCATGCATGGTCTAAAAGTGAAATTCCGGAGCTGTGTAGTTCTCTGTGTAGCCCTAGCTCAGGACCCCTGAAACTAGGCACTTCGTAAAAGTACTTTGATGATGACGGTGATGATGACAACTGTACCCTCAATGGTTCACCATGTACCCAATGTCTTGCTAAGAAGCAGAACAGAATCTGCCCATAAATGACAGTTTCTCTTCATTCATTCTGTGTCTCTTCCCTTCCCCCACTCCAACCCAGCTATTCATTAACTTGGTAGAATCACATTGGCAATGAAAACTAAACAGTGACAGATTGCATAGGGGTTTTATCTGCTCCTAGAAACCTTAGGTTGCCTAGTTGTAGGGTTGAAGTAGTCACTGCAAAGTGGTAAACTAGCTTGCAGTATTATCTGGCTGAATTCTTCCATCAACTATGAAATTAGAGAATTGGAGCAATACCTAGGCCTTGGTCATCAGAGTTCAAAAGGAAGCTGAAGCAAAAGAGGGGAGTAAGATCAACCAAATAATAGATACCTGGGATGGCAAACTCTGGTCCTCCTGTCAGACATTAAATTCAGAAGGTCCTCTGGATTCTCATCCCCTTTCCACTCAGACTTATGGAAATCTCTAGGCATCATCTTACCTACCAATTCCTACCACTTGGAAGTATATCCGTGGAGATGTCCCAGGCAAACTGGGAAGGTTTTCAGCTCTCCCAGCTTCTACTCCTTTCTTCACCAGTAACATTCATTTAGCACCCATTGAATGCAGAGCTCATTTCTAGGTTCAGTGGGTAATGCTAAGGAAATTGACGGCAGTCCCCACATTCAAGGAAAGGCTCAACAATATGGCTAGTCAAATTCATCTCTCCACTTCTGAACACCACACTACATCCACATACACTTTCCCTCCTGACTTCTCTGTTTCAGGGAATGTTATCACCATTTTCCTTGTTGCCCATGTTCAAAAACAGGGATGTCATGCTTGTATTTCCCTATTCCTATTTACCCAAAGATATCTATCCAAACACCAGTTCCTAATAACTTCGCCACTTCAGTGTCAGTCAAACACATCCTGTCTACTGTCAGTGATGTTCTGAGTCATCATCACATGCCTCCTAGCTCTTTCAGTACTCTTATAGCTGCCCCAGCCCCTATTCTTCAGTCTTTTCTCCAACTGCTCCCCTGCCCCATGAAGCCTCAGTTTCAGCCAGGCTCCACTTCTATCTGTTATCTCAAGGGCCCCTTTCATTATCCAACCTAGATACCTCTTCTGAGACATCCATATATCCCTGGGCCACTCACCTCTCTCTGACTGAAACCTGCCCAAGCTCCAAACTCCAATCAAGGCATTTCTCGTTCAGGAAACTTTTCCTGACCTTACCAGCCTGCAGTGATGGCCCCCACTTCTGAACTCTGCAGTTCTTCACAGAACTACACAGTTCTTTTATGTTCTCCCCCTAGGAAGACTGTGAGGTCCTAGAAGGTAAAGACTGCATCTTTAAGCTCTCAGTACCTCAAACTTCAAACACATAGCAAGTGCACAATACAATTATTGGTTAATGAAACTGAAAATACAGCTATGGTTACCTTTATGGAAACACATGAGGGTAAAGGGAAAGAGGCTTTTATTTTCCCTTTGTCCCTTTCTACACCATTATAATTTTCTTACCTTTACCCAGGTATCTTTTCTTTATCACATTTTCATTGCCATGTTACCTTGGCAGAAAGAGCATGAACTTAATTTTCTTGGCTTTTGTCTTTTATTCACCCATTCAACAAATATTTATTGAGCAAGTATTATGTGCTAGACACTGGTATAAGTGCTGGAGATATAACAGCAATCAAAGGAAGTGGAATTCCTGTCCTTATGGAGTTTACACTCTCATTGAGAAGAAGTAAAATTACATGAAAATACATCCAATCTTGATAAATACTATGCAGGAAAAATAAAGCAGCATTGGTGACAGAGAGCAGGAGAGTGTTGCTATTTTATAAACGGTGTCAGTCAAAGAAGCCCCTTCCCCAGTAAATGACATGAAGGCAGAGATCTACAAGAAGATGAGGAGCAACACTTGGAGATATCTGGGAGAAGAGTGCTGTAGGCAGCAGGAACAGTACGTGCAAAGGTCCTGAGACAGGAGTGTGTTTTAGAAACAAGCATGCCAGACTGGCTGGAGAGGAGCAGGCAAGGGGATGACAGATTTTTGTTTATTTAACAAAATCTGATTTAGTACCCACCACATGCTAGACACTTTTATAGGTACTTTATACATATTAATTCATTTACTTCTCACAGCAACCCTATGAAGGAGATACTATTGTCCCCATTTTGCTGATGAGGAAACTGAGGCACAGAGAGGTCAAGTCACTTGCCCTAGGTCACATAACTGATAAATGGGGGAACCAGGATAGTGTGGCTCCAAGGTCTGTATCTTTAGCCTCTATGCACAGGATAAATGGGGGTCAGGGGAGCAGATCAGGTATGAACATATTGGGTGGCAACTTTGGATTTTACTCAATGTGAGGTGAGAAGACACCAAAGGATATTAGTCTGACTTACATTTTAGCAGGATCACCTTGGCCGCAGACTGGAGGTGGCCAAGGGTGGGGAAGTCAGGGGTGGGGAGGATGCGTGGAAATGCCTAGGATAGAAGCAGGAAGACAAGTTAGGAAGCTCCACAATAATTCAGGCAAGAGATGATGGTGGTTTGCCTCAGGGTGATAGCAAAGGAGATGATATTCCATGCTGGTATCTTTTTACACTAAAAAAAAAATAAGAACACGTCTAACACCAACATAAATCATATCCTGTGTTTGTTAGTGTTAAGGTACTGGTCTAGATGCGGGGGATACTACAGTGAACAAAACTACATGATTCCATCTCACAGTGTTGCCAGACACTTACATATGTGAATAAATATACAAAAGGATGAGTGTTGCAGTGAAGACATGAGTGAAATGCTATTGGAACTATATAAGGCATCAATTCATTCTGACTGCTTGGGGTCAGAGGAAGCTGGGGATGGAAAGCAGATTGTTGTGTACTACAGAAAGGCAGGTAACAGTTGAACTGGACCTTGAAGGTAGTCACCTTGTAGATGGAAGATAGGGAATGGGCAAGAGCATCTCAAGCAGAGGAACCAGCAGAAGAACTACCAAAGGCAAAAGATTTGCATTTTTACAAAGTTGTCAGGTCATACCAATGTTCCTGATCTGTTTCAACCTTTGATGCACAAGAGACTAGAAGACAAGGCTTCCCTAGTGGCTCAAACAATAAAGAATCTGACTGTAATGCAGGAGACCCGGGTTAGATCCCTGAGTGGGGAATATTCCCTTGAGTAGGAAATGGCAACCCACTCCAGTATTCTTGCCTGGAGAATGCCATGGACAGAGGAGCCTGGTGGGCTGCAGTCCATGGAGTCACAAAGAGTTGGACACAATTAGCTGCTTTTGGAGAAGGCAATGGCACCCCACTCCAGTATTCTTGCCTGGAAAATCCCATGGACGGAGGAGCCTGGTGGGCTGCAGTCCATGGGGTTCCTAAGAGTCGGACACGACTGAGTGACTTCACTTTCACTTTTCACTTTCATGCATTGGAGAAGGAAATGGCAACCCACTCCAGTGTTCTTGCCTGGAGAATCCCAGGGACGGAGGAGCCTGGTGGGCTGCCCTCTATGGGGTCACACAGAGTCGGACATGACTGAAGCGACCCAGCAGCAGCAGCTGCTTTATTTTTCCTCCATGTGCTGTGCTTAGTTGCTCGGTCATGTCTGACTCTTTGCGACCCCATGCACTGGAGCCCGCTAGGCTCCTCTGTCCATGGGGATTCTCCAGGAAAGACTATTGGAGTGGGTTGCCATGCCCTCCTCCAGGAGATATTCCCAACCCAGGGATCGAACTCAGGTCTCCCACATTGTGATCAAACCCAGGTGTCCCACATTGCAGGCAGATTCTTTACCATCTGAGCCACCAGGGAAGCCCTTTTCCTTCATTGTATTTATCAACATTGGATGGATATTCATGTCATTTTCCTTCTCCTCAATAAGAATGTAAACTCAACGAAAGCCTTTCCATGGACTTCCCTGGTGGTCCAGGGGTTAAGAATCCTCCTGCTAATGCAGGAGTCATAGGTTCGATCCTTGCTCCAGGAAGATCCCACATGCAGCAGGGCAATTAAGGCCATGTGTCACAACTACTGAAGTCCACATGCCCTAGAGCCTATGTTCCACAACAAGAGAAGCCACTGCAATGAGAAGCCTGCACATCACAATGAAGAGTAGCCCCCTGCTCATCCCTACTAGAGAAAGCCCTCGTGGAGCAACAAAGACCCATTGCAGCCATGCTGCTGCTGCTGCTAAGTCGCTTCAGTCATGTCCGACTCTGTGTGATCCCATAGATGGCAGCCCACCAGGCTTCCCGTCCCTAGGATTCTCCAGGCAAGAACACTGGAGTGGGTTGCCATTTCCTTCTCCAGTGCATGAAAGTGAAAAGTGAAAGTGAAGTCGCTCAGTCGTGTCCGACTCTAGCGACCCAATGGACTGCAGCCTACCAGGCTCCTCCATCCATGGGATTTTCCAGGCAAGAGTACTGGAGTGGGGTGCCATTGCCTTCTCCATTGCAGCCATAAATAAATACAATCTTTTAAAAAGCCTTTTCATATCCATCATAATCTCGTTTTCATCATCCCCGCAACACTGAGATGTAGGTATTATTATCCCCATGTCACACATGAGGAAGCCAAAGCTAAGTCAGAGAAGTGAAGTCATTTGTCCACACAAAAGCACAGGAATTGATGTAGGGGTAGCCCCCAAGTGTCCTGAATTCACAGCCTGTGCTTTTGCCATTGGACAGTGGTCCCCACCCCTGGCTGCATATTAGAGTCACTTGTGGATCTTTTAAAATTCCAGATGCAGAAGTCACATCTCAGACTAAGGACATAAGAATCCCTTGGTGTGTGACCCAAATGTCAGTACTTTGGGAATCAACAAATGTTTCTACTGCACAGTTAAAGTTAAGAACCATTTCCCTGGAGCATTTCATTAGAGGAGCATAAGCATCACCTGGGAGCTTGTTAGAAATGCAGATTCTTGGGAACGCCTCAGAACTAATGAATCCGAAACTCTGGCAGTGAGCCTCAAAAATCTGGGTGTTAACCAGCCCTCCAGGGGACTCTGATGCACTCTTGAATTTTAGCATGGCCTTGAAACAGCCATCTTGACTCCACACATAGAGTCAAGGGGCTGGGGAAACAAAAGCATGCCTTAGACCCAGGTATAAAATTAAACCAAGTGCTAAGCAACTGAAACCAGCCTCCCAATGGATGTACCAAAGAATAAGAACTGTTCAGGTTGGCAACCGGAATACCACCCCACAGGTTTTCTGATCCTTGTAAGAGAGACATCTGCCAAAGGCCCTCTCAGACTGTCAAAACATCCTGGAATATAATATTTGCTTCCAACTCTGCACCCTGCTTTCCATGCTCTCACTTAAAACACTAACCTTTCCCATTTGTGCTCTGACCCGAATTGAGTAAATAAGCTTCTAATCACTCTTCTCCCCACCCCTCTCTTCTTGGTATCCAAGATGAGAGTAGCATGCAAAAGGTTAGTTCTAATGTACCTGAGTAAATGGATATACAATCTAAAATAAGAATGAGCTACACAGCCACTCTCCCTGGCCCCATCTCACCTACCTCAGCAACACTGCTGTCCTTTGGTCTAACTCTATCACTGGAAAATGGAAAATTCCACAACCAAACATTAGCGCAGACACTTTCCAGAGTACAGCTCACCTCGCCTCCTGTCCCAGAGATAGCTCAAGTCAATAGGATCAAGAAAAACAAAGCTAATGTGATCCTGCAATCCCACTTCTGGGCATATATCTAGAGAAAACTATAATTCAAAAAGATACATGGACCCCAATGTTCATCGCAGCACTATTTACAATAGCCAAGACATGGAAACAACCTAAATGCCCATCAGCAGATGAATGGATAAAGAAGATGTGGCATATATAGACAATGGAATATTATTCAGCCATAAAATGGAATGAAACTGTGCCATTTGCAGCAACATAGACGGACCTAAAGATTATCATACCAAGTGAAGTAAGTCAGAAAGAGACACACAAATATCATATGATATCCCTTATATGTGGAATCTAAAATATGACACAAATGATCCAGAAACAGAAACAGACTCACAGACACAGAAAACATACTTGTGGTTGCTAACAGGGAGGGGGGAGGAGGAGGGAGGGATTGGGAGTTTGGGATTAGTAAGTGCAAACTATTATATGTAGGATGGATAAACAACAGGGTCCTACTGTATAGCACAGGGAACTAGATTCAACATCCTATGATAAACCATAATGGAAAAGAACATGAAAAAGAATGTGTATATATATATATATGTAAAATGAATCAATTTGCTGTACAGCAGAAATTAACACAACATTGTAAATCACCTATACTTCAATAAAATAAAATTCTTTAAAAAGAAAGGCAAGGTCACAGGATCAAGAAAGTACAAGGCAGGCACTTTCCTGGCAGTCTCATGGTTAGGACTCCACACTTCCACTGAAGGGGGCACAGGTTCAATCCCTAGTCAGGGAACTTAAGATCCCACATGCCGCTTGGCGCAGCCAAAAAGAAGAAAGTACAAGGCTGGCAGCCACAACTCTTGACCAGAGACAGGGTCCAACATAAGGCAGAAATTTTTTCAATGAGTATACCCAACAGACAGCAGCTTTCAATAGGGAGCAGGCTCTCTTCTAAACTGAATGACAGCTAGTAACAATTCTCTTTTGCTTCTCTGGCCTTTCTGAATCATCAACTAATCAAGCTTTGAGGGACAAGAAATAGGGGACCAGCACACCCTATTTGAAAGAATTAGAATCTGAGGTGTTAGGAAATGAAAGATAAGAAACCACCAACATGTGTATAACTCTCCTGAAAGTATGCTGGACCCTAAAATAGCTTGCCTGCCCCACTTCCCACTTCAATGGATTATGGTCATCTTGCTTGATTAAAAGCAGTCATAATAGTAACTGAGAATTCGTTATCCAGAAAATGCTTAATTCAGCTGAGATTAGTTGTCAAGCTAGTATTTGAGTTTTAGGAAGAAAAGAAGTGGACATTTAAGATCAAGTTATGGAGGAAAAAATGTATGATTAGAGTCAATTATATCCTCTGGGAGACAGGAGACCTGATGAATGCCCTGGTCTCTCCAAACAAAGTCCTTGAAACATTAGTGAAGGGAGAAAGCCTGGCGAGACAACAGGAGGCAGGTACTTGGGAGTTGTCTAGTAACTTGGTTGTTGGAGGAGGGACTAGCTCAGGGCCGAGGGATACATCTGCGCTGGGGTTGCTGCCTTCAGATCACTGGAGAGGCAAGAGGCTGAGGACTGAAAACCAGAGAGGGAGTGATTCTCCATGACCAGCAGGATCCCAAAGACAGCCAGCCGCCAGCCTGGACTGCCAGCTCTGAACACACAGCTCCGTCTCACCCAGCCCGTGAGAATTTGAGCTAAAGGGCCAGTATCCCCTGGTAAGTGGAAATCCTGCCACTTCAAGACATGGAATCATCTGTCTCATTTGGAGTGATCCTTGCTGTCCTGGCCTCCCTCATTATTGTTGCTAATGCCCTCGTGGCCATGGCGGTACTGTCGTTGATCCTCAAGAATGATAGCATCAGTCTCTGTTTCACCTTGAATCTGGCTGTGGCTGATGCCTTGCTTGGCCTGGCCATCTCTGGCCTAGTCACAGACCAGCTCTCCAGCCCGGCTCGGCCCACGGAGAAGACGCTGTGCAGACTTCGGATGGCATTTGTCACTTCTTCTGCAGCCGCCTCTGTCCTCACGGTCATGCTGATTGCCTTTGACAGGTACCTTGCCATCAAGCAGCCCCTCCGCTATTTCCAAATCATGAATGGGTTCATGGTCGGGGCCTGCCTTGCCGGGCTGTGGTTGGTGTCTAACCTCATTGGCTTCCTTCCCCTCGGGATCCATGGATTCCAGCAGACCACCTACAAGGGGTCCTGCAGCTTCTTCGCTGTGTTTCACCCGCGCTTCGTGCTGACCCTCTCCTGCGTCGGCTTCTTTCCAGCCCTACTGCTCTTTGTCTTTTTCTACTGTGACATACTCAAGATTGCCTCCACGCACAGCCAGCAGATCCGCAACACGGAGCATGTGGGAGCCCTGGCCAGGGCTCACCGGCCCCCACGGACCCCCAGTGACTTCAAAGCTGTGCGCACAGTGGCCATTCTCATTGGCAGCTTCACTCTGTCCTGGTCCCCATTCCTTATCACGAGCATTGTGCAGGTGGCCTGCCAGGAGTGCCACCTCTACCTGGTGCTGGAGCAGTACCTGTGGCTGCTTGGTGTGGGCAACTCCCTGCTCAACCCACTCATCTATGCCTATTGGCAGAAGGAGGTGCGGCAACAGTTCTCCCAGATGGCCCTGGCTATGAAGAAGTGGCTCGCCGCATGCCTTCTTCTTCTCTCGGCCAGGGATGGGGGTCCAGAGGGGCGCAGGGAAAGTGTGCGTTACATCACCACCATGTCCCACTCAGAGCTTGAAGGCTAAGATGGTAAAGGCAGACCAGTTTCAAAGTGCCTCTCCCTGGCTTCGCAGAGCCCCAACTAGGAGATCAGATAGAGCTATAGGGGAAAGAGAGCACTTGCTTCTGGCAACTGACCACCCCCTGTACCCCTGCACCCCCTCACCCTCTATAATCAGCTTCCCCATTTGCAAATCTCCATTCCTCCCTGCCCTTCTTTTGCAATGAGTGTGTTTCTCCTATACAGGTATACTTACTTAAAGCAACAAGTGTACTACTGGAAAGATGCTTAAACTCAAATCTTATTTTTGAATGCACTAAAACAGCATTGTCTAATAGAAATCTATTGCAAGCCACCTATGTAATTTTAAATGTTCTTGTAGTCATGTTAAAAAGGTAAAAATAGAAACAGACAAAATTAATGTTTCATTTGCCTCAATATACCTCAAACTTATTATTTCAACCTGTAATCAATATAAAATATCATACTTTTTTTCATGCTAAATCTTTGAAGTCTACTGTGTATCTTACCTTTACAGAACATCTCAATTCAAACTAGCCATGTTCCAAATGCTGAAGAGCTACACATGGACAGTGGCTATCAGATTAGACAGCACAGTATTAGAAAAATGAGGTTCTGTTCTTTGTAACTGCTTACTATAGTGATTGCTTTGATAAAATGAGGAGTCTTGCCCTCCCTGATATAATCAGACATTTTATGTAGTGAGGTTGTATAAATGTAGGAACCTGAAATAGATACTAAAGCTGGTCTTTTCCCATGCTTCATGGTGTTCAAAAGAGTGTTTCTTTGACAAATAGCCAGTCTTGTGATTATTTCTGCTGTTAACCCCCTACCCACCCAGCCCACCACCTTCTTAACTCTGTGGTGCCCCTTCCCCTCAGTTGGCCTCTTATGTCACTTGTAGCTTCTTGCTGGTGATGATGCTGAACCACAGATTCCAAGACACTTAAAGGGAAGAAAGGGGCAGGTACAAAAACACGGCACTGCCAAGCTCTCCACACTGGGCCCACTTTGCTCCTCAAAGCTTGACCTTCTGCCATTTACTCCCAAATTTGCATTTCCCTAAGAAATTCGGTTGCATAAGAGGATGCCTCCAAAATGGCCCAGGAGACTAGCCTCATCCTTCTCTCTTGTGGGTACAGAAAATGACAGTTGGCAACTGGGAATTATGCTCAGGGTCCCTCTGGGCAACCCTGGCAGCAGAAACTATAAGAGCATAGTGGGGAAGAAATCTAGGAGCCATGTTCAGCCATCTTGAGTTTCCTATAACCCTTTATCCAACCTCCTAGTCTCCACAATACATTCCTCGGAAGTTTGCCGCCTAATGCTCTAAACTAGATTATTTCTCTAGAAAGCTGCCAAGTGGACAACAAAAATGGGAAAGGAAGAAACCAAAACAGTACAGATTGATTTGTCTGGGACTTGGTGCCAAACAACCTTGGAAGGTTAACCCCTCGATATCTCTAAAAATGATGACTTGGGGATACATCTGAACCTAATGTGTAATGCCTAACTCTAAGAGGCCTCTGACAATTTTCATTTCAATCTCAAACTATGATGCTCAGAACCTGGATGGAATTGGCCTCTCAGAAGGATGCTTCGCACTTGGGTTTTCATTCCCCTTCAGTCTTAAATTAACCCCCGGCTTGCTCTCCTCAGTTGTTCTGAAGTTAGCGGTCACATCAAGACTCCTCTGGTAGATCATTTTGCAAGTTGTTCTGCTTGCTACTCTGACCTAGAGGAGGGCCGTGCTTGCCTTTGCCATAGTAACCTTTATGTTCCTACAACTGAAGAACTTGCTGGCTCTCAAGTGGATGATGGAGTCCAATATGCCTTGAAAGGCTGAGCACCCAGCAAGTACCAGTTACGCCAGCTTGGACTGGGTTATGAGTTACTGGGAATGAGGTAAAACACAAAGAGTAACTGGGTTTGAGGGCAAAATCGAAAGCAGGCTCAAATCAATGGTCTCCTTATTAGTGGTTCAAAGCTTAATTTTATGGCCTTGCTGCAAAGGCCTGATTTTGCCAAGGTAATACAAGCAAAGTGGAATGGAGTTTAGTTACAGGAGAAAGGCAGGAGCTGAGTGGAGCCCAGCTGATTGTTGTGCTATGAGGTTCAGCCTAAAAAATTCCTGCTATTCTTGGGAGTCAGTGTGTCCAATGGGAAAATCGCAGGTTTTGAAATCCAACTGACCAGTAATCAAATTATGATTCAGTCGTTTAAGTTCTCAAAGCCACAGCTTTCTCATTTGTAACATTGGGGGTAATTATACCTATTTGGTTATTAGTGAGGATTAACTCAGACACTGTATGTGAAAATGCCTAGTAAACCACAGCACACTGTTAGTGCTCAGAAAATATTCTCTTCCTCTTCCTTAAAAATCCTGAGGAATAAAATATCCAGCTAATGATTCAAGGGAATCAGTCATGTTTGCAGGCATTGTGACCTCTAGGACAAGGACTATCAGGCTCCAAACCACGAATTTCTCAATCCCTGAATAAAGGTTTTGAAAAATGAGTGATGAGAGGTGACTCAGGCTGGAAAAGACAAACATAAATCTAATACCTTAGCAGGATCAAGACAGAGGAGATATAAACAGGGTACTGTTACCATATACTTGGGTTTAAGAGTAACCGCAATCAAGAATCCTGTGTTTGATAAGCCACCAAGAGCAGAGATACAGAAAGCTCTGTACTAGTCTAATGGCTTTCTTTGATGCAGGTTCCTGTACAGATAAGGGAATGCACTGGTGTGGAAATATTTAGATTTCATTCACGCATCCAATGTTGTCTCCCGATGCACTTGCAGAGAAGCCAGATCCTGTTCAGCAATTTGATCAAAATAGCCAAAAGATATTAATACCTTGTAGGACAGAATGTAGATCAATTGGGCTAATCAATCATTTCCATGAACAGCTTACTATGAATCTGTTTTAAAAAATACTGTGACATGGCTACGTTTTATACTAATTCCTTGGGTAGCTAATGTTATGCATAGCATACCTCTGTTTCAGACGACAACCCTTAAGAACAGAACACACAGCCCTCTGGACACGGGCATTTTGAGTTGTCTCACAAATGTTAGAGGCAGGTTTCCATGATCCATCACCACCCCCCTGCTTGTCCACATGACCAATAGCCATCTCTGAGAGCTGGCTAGCCAGACTTGGCCTTGGGATACTGTCGCCCTGTATGATGAAGTTTTTGCAGGTTCACACGGGAAATGAACTTGTGACTTTGATTTCATCTGTACTTGCTCAGTCACTGGCCAAAGTGAACAGAGACCAGTGAAAACAGCAGGCTCGAGAGATACTTCGAGGATGCATAGAACGAGAAGAAAGATGGTGCTGACAGCTGGGCAACAAGAACAGCAACCGGCCCCACACCTTAGCTGCCATCAGCCACTCATTTTGTGATTCCTTCAGTACCTTCTATGTCATCCTTCAGTGTGCTGACTGGTCTGAAATTCTTCTCCTTTTAATTAATAAATCTTCATTTGTTACTTCTTGCAATCATATAAACTCAATGATGGTACCTATAAGTGTCAACTGCCATTTATTCATTCATCTGTCTACACACCCCATGAATGTTTATTGAGAGCTAGGTGCTAAAACTACCCCAGATTTCCTGGATTTCTTTTAGAGATATATTCATGCATACATGATGGTCATTACTCTTTTCTGATTATATTTTTTATTCATTTTAGAAGTTTTTAAAAATATAGAAAATTATAAAGGTACCTATAATTATACCATCCAGAGATATTCACTGTTACTTTCCTTTATCTGTTTTCTTCACTTAATATTATATTGTGCTATTTTCCTATGTCATTAAACTTTCTTCAAAAACACGAGTTGTAAAGGTTGCATGTTTTTCAACATGAGTATATGATATTTTAACCATTTTTCTATAGTTGTACACTTGTTATTTCCAATTTCTCACTGTTATAATACCACTTCAAACACCCTTGAGTATAAATCCTTGTCAGGCTTCCCAGGTGGCTCAGTGGTAAGGAATCCACCTGCCAATGCAGGAGACATAGGAGATGTGGGTTCAGTCACTAGGTTGTGAAGATCCCCTGGAGGAGATAATGGCTACCCACTCCAGTATTCTTCCCAGGATAATCCCATAAACGGAGGAACCTGGTGGCTACAGTCCATGGTGTTGCAAAGAGTTGGACACAACTGAATGACTGAGCACGCATACAGCCATAAATCTTTGACATGTCTGTTTAATCCCTCAGGATAAAATTCTCCGAAATAGTATTACTAGGTCAAGGAGCATTAAACACTTATGAGAATTTTGATTCACACTTTTGCTGGCATTTCTTGGAGGGTAATGTTTCCCTGGGGGCTTACCAGATGCCTCAGTGGTAAAGAATCCGCCTGCCAATGCAGGAGACGTGCATTCAATCCCTGGGTCAAGATCCCCTGGGAAAGGAAATGGCAACCCACTCTAGTATTCTTGGCTGGGAAATCACATAAACAGAGGAGCCTGGTAGGCTACAGTACATGGCATCACAGAGTCTGACATGACTTAGCAAGTAAACAACTACAACAACAAAATGTTTCCCTAGGATATTTGCTACAAGAAGTCAAAAATGAGCCATAAATGAACAGGTCACACTGATATGAATATCTCAAAGAAATGAATGTGCATGGCTTCCTGAAAGCATAATCCATACCAAGAGGGCTCATCAGTTATTTTGTGTTTACAAAAGAAAACCTGTCGGTATGTTCTGCCACAGGGTTAATCTGCAAATCCAGAAATCTGGACTAATGAGACACAGCAGTTTAACAACCCCCCTCACAGGACAAAGGCATCCTTGATATAGCGCCATGTGATATAGATACTAATTTCAGTGTGTTTTCACTCTTAAAATCTTCTGAGGGAGTTGCTTTATGCAATACCATGAAATGCTAAGTAGGCATGAGAATAAGAAAATACGATCACATGCAGCCAGGAGTCAGCTCCTGATGCAGCTGAAGCCTCGAAGCCATAGTCTCGCAGCCTGGCTGACCGGGAAAGATGTGTTCCACCTAACAGATCCACTGTGGCAGGCTGAAGTGTGGGAGGACTTCACAGGCAACTAGGCAGCTGTATGTTCACTGGATTTCCAAGCTGTTGGGACCATAAGCCGCCATTGAGCTCAAAGAGCCCTCTCATGAGGAGTCCTAGAAATGACTGATGCAGCTGCTAAGGGTCTCAGAGTCTGTTTTAATGCACAAAGCAGTGCCTGTTTCTTTCTAATGCCTTCCACACAATGGGGCGAGCAGGATTCATTTGCTCCAAAGCACCAGAGGGACTAAAATCACACCAAGAACCTGGGGGATGGCGGGGGGGGGGGGGGGTCTCTATTTTTTCAGGTTTGCTTTTATCTGGTATATGTTACCCAATAGTTTCATGATTGAATTATATTTCCCATTTACTATAATAAATCCATATTGGTTCCAGTTCTGTCTTGATTGTGTTAACATTACAGCACTAAAAGGATGGGGACTTCCCTGGTGGTCCAGTGGTTAAGACTCCGTACTTAGACTGCAGAGGGTGGATTCAATCCCTGGTTGGGGAGCTAAGATGCTGCATGCTACGTGGTGCAGCCAAAAAAAAATCATTAAAATTAATTTTTTAAAAGATGATGAACATGCTGAGATAACAGTCACTGGCCCAATAAAATGCCATGCTGTCTTACAAATGTGCTTTTATGATTCATAAAATTTGCAGATTTTCCCACTGAGCCATTATACAAATACTAAAACACATCCTATGGAAAAGCAAACTGATGTCATCTCAGAGGTGGTTTAAATGGTTAAGAAAATTGAACCAAGAAATTAGAGCTGAAGGCTATGAGGTTATTTCAAATGTGGAAAATGGGCTCATAATCCAAAATTCCAACTAACACCTTAAAATTATCAGGTCCCCTAGAAATCTTATGCAATGATGTGTTAAATTGTTTTTTTTATTTACTAAATAAATGGGAGAGCCAAGGATGTATGAAGAGTGCTTATAATGAGTTAGGCACAGCCCCAAATGCAACTGAATTCTGATGCTGAGACACTGAATAGAGAGAAGAAATACCCTTTACTGAAACCTCAGGAATTAAGATTAATGAGAGTAGCTATTCTCACTGAGAAGATATGATGGTATTTTTAAAAAGCAACTGTATCACTCTGACTTACATGCAATATTTTGATTGTGCTAGGCTAACAAAAATATTAGTGGATAGAGTAACAGGCAAATTTGGCCTTGGAATATGGAATGAAGCAGGGCAAAGACTAATAGAGTTTTGCCAAGGGAACCCACTGGTCATAGCAAACACCCTCTTCCAACAACACAAGAGAAGACTCTACACATGGACATCACCAGATGGTCAATAGCCAAATCAGATTGATTATATTCTTTGCAGCCAAAGATGGGGAAGCTCTATACAGTCAGCAAAAACAAGACTGGGAGCTGACTGTGGCTCAGATCATGAACTACTGATTGCCAAATTCAGATTGAAATTGAAGTGGGGAAAACCACTAGACCATAAAGGTATGACCTAAATCAAATCCCTTATGATTATACAGTGGAAGTGAGAAATAGATTTAAGGGACTAGATCTGATAGATAGACTGCCTGATGAACTATGGACAGAGGTTCGTGACATTGTACAGGAGACAGGGATCAAGACCATCCCCTTGGAAAAGAAATGCAAAAAAGCAAAATGGCTCTCTGGGGAGGCCTTACAAATAGCTGTGAAAAGAAGAGAAGCGAAAAGCAAAGGAAAAAAGGAAAGATATAAGCATCTGAATGCAGAGTTCCAAAGAATAGCAAGGAGAGATAAGAAAGCCTTCCTCAGTGATCAATGCAAAGAAATAGAGGAAAACTATAGAATGGGAAAGACTAGAGATCTCTTCAAGAAAATTAAAGATATCAAGGGAACATTTCATGCAAAGATGGGCTCAATAAAGGACAGAAATGGTATAGACTAACAGAAGCAGAAGATATTAACAAGAAGTGGCAAGAATACACAGAAGAACTGGACAAAAAAGATCTTCACAACCAAGATAATCAAGATGGTGTGATCATTCACCTAGAGCCAGACATCCTGGAATGTGAAGTCAAGTGGGCCTTAGAAAGCATCACTACAAAGCCAAGTGGAGGTGATGGAATTCCAGTGGAGCTATTTCAAATCCTGAAAGATGATGCTGTGAAAGTGCTGCACTCAATATGCCAGCAAATTTGGAAAACTCAGCAGTGGCCACAGGACTGGAAAAGGTCAGTTTTCATTCCAATCCCAAAGAAAGGCAATGCCAAAGAATGCTCAAACTACCGCACAATTGCACTCACATGCTAGTAAAGTAATGCTCAAAATTCTCCAAGCCAGGCTTCAGCAGTACATGAACCATGAACTTCCAGGTGTTCAAGCTGGTTTTAGAAAAGGCAGAGGAACCAGAGATCAAATTGCCAACATCCGCTGGATCATGGAAAAAGCAAGAGAGTTCCAGAAAAAAACATCTATTTCTGCTTTATTGACTATGCCAAAGCCTTTGACTGTGTGGATCACAATAAACTGTGGACAATTCTGAAAGAGATGGGAATACCAGACCACCTGACCTGCCTCTTCAGAAACCTATATGCAGGTCAGGAAGTAACAGTTAGAACTGGACATGGAACAACAGACTGGTTCCAAATAGGAAAAGGAGTACGTCAAGGCTGTATATTGTCACCCTACTTATTTAACTTATATATAGAGTACATCATGAGAAACGGTGGACTGGAAGAAGCACAAGCTGGAATCAAGATTGCCAGGAGAAATATCAATAACCTCAGATATGCAGATGACACCACCCTTATGGCAGAAAGTGAAGAGGAACTCAAAAGCCTCTCGATGAAAGTGAAAGTAGAGAGTGAAAAAACTGGCTTAAAGCTCAACATTCAGAAAACGAAGATCATGGCACCTGGTCCCATCACTTCATGGTAAATAGATGGGGAAACAGTGGAAGCAGTGTCAGACTTTATTTTTCTGGGCTCCAAAATCACTGCAGATGGTGACTGCAGCCAGAAATTAAAAGATGCTTACTCCTTGGAAGGAAAATTATGACCAAGCTAGATAGCATATTCAAAAGCACAAACATTACTTTGCCAACAAAGGTCCGTCTAGTCAAGGAAATGGTTTTTCCAGTGGTCATGTATGGATGTGAGAGTTGGACTGTGAAGAAAGCTGAGCACCGAAGAATTGATGCTTTTGAACTGTGGTGTTGGAGAAGACTCTTGAGAGTCCCTTGGACTGCAAGGAGATCCAACCAGTCTATTCTAAAGGAGATCAGTCCTGGGTGTTCTTTGGAAGGAATGGTGCTAAAGCTGGAATGCCAGTACTCTGGCCATCTCATGCGAAGAGTTGACTCATTGGAAAAGACTGATGCTGGGAGGGATTGGGGGCAGGAGGAGAAGGGGACGACAGAGGATGAGATGGCTGCATGGCATCACCGACTTGATGGACATGAGTTTGAGTGAACTCTGGGAGTTGGTGATGGACAGGGAGGCCTGGCATGCTGCAATTCATGGGGTCGCAAAAATTCGGACATGACTGAGTGCCTGAATGAACTGAACTGAGAGAAAAAGTATTGATAAGCAGGTTCTTAGAAGTTTTATCACTCCTCCCATAAGTTTGTTTACAAGCCTAACAGCATACTTCTTTGCATGGGAGAAGAGAGGGTGAGAAGTCTAGTCACGTCCAAATTGTTAAATTTGAAACTCGTGACATACATCTGTATCAATAACTCCAAGTTCTTCAATCAATAGTATAACATACAAACCACAACACACCCCTGTGTGTATTCCTCACTTGGACGGGGGAAGAAGAGTGGGTTAGTGATGAAGCAGGTCATGGAGAAGAAAGGTCAACAAAGGAAAGATGAAGAAAAATAAAGTAGAAAGCAGATAATAAGAGGAAAATGATATATTTGCAGTCCCAGGTCGCCTAGAAAGATTTTAAAATCTAGTATTACAGTCAAGTGTCCAAGAGTGACCAACCACAACAACTACTTCTCTCTCCAGAGGTGCTATAAAGACACAGAATGAAATCTGTATTCTTTGCTGCTCACTTGCCATAAACTTTAAGTGACCCTGGATAAGGCTGAGTCAGTACACCTCTAGCATGGTACCATAAGCATGGGCTCATGACCCAGACCGCCTAGGTTAGAATCCCAGCTCTGCCATTTTCTAGGATCAAACTATTTTACCTTTCTGTGCCTGAGTTTCTCACCTGAAAAATAAGAATAGTACCTATCTTATAGGGTGACTGAAAGGATGTAAACAGTTTTATAAACATAATACACTTAAAACAGTGTCTGGCACATAATAAAAGCTGTAAGAGTTAGCTATTACTATTATTATCTGAGTTGTCTCATGCTCTACCTTCTCAAAAAAACAGGGGGGAGAAGTTGAAAATTTGTTCATCTTACACCCTGCAGATTTTGATCATCATTTTATCCCCTCAAACTTGAGGTTTCCTGATCATAAATTTCAGTTGTTTGAAGCTTCACATTACTGGTAACATCATAGATTTGCTTATTCCAAAAGAAAATATCCGTGTGGTCATCTGGAGTTAACATGAAATCAGTCTGTAGTTTATTACCAAGCAGCTTCACTGAAACCCTTCACTGGTCATCCTAATCAAGATAAACCACAAGCTGGATTTTTTTAAGAGTTTTACTGAGATATAATCTACATACTATAAATATCACCTGTTTAAAACATACAATTCAATGTTTCTTAGTACATCTACAGCATTGTACAACCATCACCATAATCTAATTCAGAATATTTTCATCCCCAAACAAAACCTTATACCCATTAAGCAGTGCCTCCCTCTTTCCCCCTACCCCTAGGCAGTCATTACTTTATCAATACTTTCCGTAAAGAAAGACTTTCTGTCTTTATAGATTTGCCTATCCTGAACATTTAACTGGAAATATATAAATGTGGCCTTTTGAGTCTGACTTCCTGCATTTAGTGTCTTTTTGAGGTTCATCCATGTTGCAGTAATGTGTCAGCACTTCATACTCTTTATGGCTGAATAATATTCCACTGTATGGATGTACATTTGTTTATTCATCCATCTGTCAATGGACACCTGGGTTGTTTCTATCTTTTAATTATTGTGAATAATGCTGCAAAGAACACTGGTGTACAAGTGTCTGTTTGAATCTCTGTCTTCAATTCCTTTTAGTATGTATGTAGGAGGAATTGAAGACAGAGACTCAAACAGTTAGAACTGGACATGGAACAACAGACTGGTTCCAAATAGGAGAAGGAGTACATCAAGGCTGTATATTGTCACCCTGCTTATTTAAATTATATGCAGAGTACATCATGATGAATGCTGGGCTGGATGAAGCACAAGCTGGAATCAAGATTGCTGGGGGAAATATCAATAATCGTAGATATGGAGATGACACCACCCTTATGGCAGAAAGCGAAGAAGAACTAAAGAGCCTCTTGATGAAAGTGAAAGAGGAGAGTGAAAAAGTTGGGTTAAAACTCAACATTCAGAAAATGAAGATCATGGCATCTGGTCACATCACTTCATGGCAAATAGATGGGGAAACAGTAGAAACAGTGGCTGACTTTATTTTGGGGGGCCTCAAAATCACTGCAAATGGTGACTGCAGCCATGAAATTAAAAGATGCTTGCTCCTTGGAAGAAAAGTTATGCCCAACCTAAACAGCATATTAAAAAGCAGAGTCATTACTTTGCCAACAAAGGTTCGTCTAGTCAAGGCTATGGTTTTTCCAGTGGTCAAGTATGCATGTGAGAGTTGGACTATAAAGAAAGCTGAGCACCAAAGAATTGATGCTTTTGAAGTTTGGTGTTGGAGAAGACTCTTGAGAGTCCCTTGGACTACACTGCCAGATCCAACCAGTCCATCCTAAAGGAAATCAGTCCTGAATAGTCATTGGAAGGACTAATGCTGAAGCTGAAACTCCTTCTTTGGCCACCTGATGCAAAGAACTGACTCGTTTGAAAAGACCCTGATGCTGGGAGGAGAAGGGAATGACAGAGGACGAAATGGCTGGATGGCATAACCAACTCAATGGATATGAGTTTGAGTAAACTCCAGGAGTTGGTGATGGACAGGGAGGCCTGGTGTGCTGCAGTCCATGGGGTCACAAAGAGTCGGACAAGACTGAGCAACTGAATGGAACTGAATTGAACTGATGGCAATTCTATGTTTAGCTTTATAGAGGACTCATCCAAGTGTTTTCCAAAGAGAGCTGCACCATTTTACAACCTCTCTAGCAATTTATAAAAGTTCTGACTTCTTCATATCCTTGCCAACTCTTGTCATCATCTCTTTTTGATATGTTGGACTTTTTACCTGGGAAAATAATTATTTCTCTTCTGAACCAGTGGTGCCTGGTCATCTTTGTGTTGCCCTTTCATTAACAGCATTTAAAAATTAATAGGCTTTATTTTTTAGAACAGTTTAGGTTTATAGATAAATTGAGCAGACAGTACAGAGTTTAGTCTTGTTTTGTTCCTTGACATACAAGATTTCAACTGAGGTCCTTAGTCTCTTTAAAGACGGTTTCCTTGTACTCATTGACTCCAAAGATTTCCTTCTCAGTCTACCTTCAAAAGACCCTGGGTGGATCTAGTTTACATCTGACATACCCTTGTAAGTTTTTTTTCCAATCAAAAGTTGCAATTCAAAAATACAATGGGGAGCCGCTACTTATAAGAATTCTATGATGAATATTTTTGTGAAACATTGAGTTCTTCAGGCATGTGAAATAATCCCCTTCAAATGTGATATGGCCAGAGGCAGACTCTGACTCACTGAGGTGCCCTCACTGTAGCCTATTTCACTATAGAAATGGGTTAGCCCTTAAGTGTGGAGAAGGCAATGGCAACCCACTCCAGTTTTCTTGCCTGGACAATCCCATGCACGGAGAAGCCTGGTAGGCTGCAGTCCATGGGGTCGCACAGAGTCGGACACGGCTGAAGCGACTTAGCAGCAGCAGCAGCCCTTAAGTGTTCAATCAAAATGCTCTATTCATCATACTGGTTACCTGGGGGGATACTGTATTTATCCATGACTATGATAAGATAGGAATACTACACCAAAAATAAAAATAGCAAGTCAAATTCTTGAATTTGAACTATCTGCTCATGATATGGCTACTTAAAGGCAACAATCATTAAAGCTTTGGCAATTTGGCTAAAGATCTCATTAGCTTCAAACTCTGTTTCTTCAAATTTTATGTTGAAAATAATTTACCTCCTTGCCTCCTTTACTCTTTTTCTATCACCAGAATATTGTTCTTTTTTAGACAACTGTTTTATGAAGGACTGCCCCAGGTTCAGTTCTTGAACCTCATCTATTGACGCTTACTCCCTTAGTGATCTCATTCATTATCACAGCTTTAAGTACCATCTACACATACTGATGATTTCCAAATATACATCTCCAGCCCATATCCCCCGTGAACACACTTCAATGTCTCACTGCCTAAACCACATCTCTCCAAAAGTCTAACTGGCTCTTCAAACTTAACATGTACAAAATTATTGCCCCCCACCCCTGCTAAAAAAGCCTTGTACCTTCCAGTCTTCTCCACTTCTATGACAATACTGCCCTTCTCGTGGCCCAGGCCTTGGAGTTAAAACCAACCTCTGCTCTCTTTCTCTTTTAAAGCCCAAATGCTATCCCTTAGCAAGTCATTATTCACTCTTCTCCAACATATAGGGATTTCAACCACTTTTCACAGCCTCCATTGCTACTACTCTCATCAAAGCCACCATTAGTTCTTGCTTGAATTATCACGTTAGATTCTAGGCACAGTCTCACCTGAGGGGTCTTACATTTGCTTTAACCTTAGATCGGCTTCTTCTCTCAACCTATAGACTTCAATCCAATTTGGCTTTCTTAGTGTGCAACCCCACTCCTATATTCCCCATATCTCTCCCCCAATTTATTTTTCTATAAACCTTTTACTGCCATCTAATATACTATATATTACTCATTTATCTTTTTATGATGTCTCCCTTTGTAAACTATAAGCTCCATGAGGCGTAGATATTTGTTGAATGAATAAATGAACAGATAATCAGTTTAAAAGGTGACATGCATCTCCCCAGGCACCCCTATTATCTCTTAAACAACCTATCACCCACCATTATCTAGTAATTCCAAATTTAGTTTCATTTCACTTAAATCCCACAGCATTTGCGAACCTTTGCTATGCTTTAGACATTTTATCAGGTCTTTGGATACAGATCAATTTATTTAACAAATACTTGCTGAGTATATATAACTGTACTCAGCACTGAGAACACAGCAGTAAATGAAACTGTGGAGTTTACAGACTAATGGGAGATATAGATATTATTAATTAATCACATATATATATAATGTATAGTTATAAATTCATGATCTAAAGAATTACAATGATGAAAGTGATTTGGATTAGTGGAGAGGAAATCAATGGAAGGTTTCTCAGAAGGAATAACATTTAAACTGAGCTGAAAGTCAATTTCCAATATATACACACCCTACAAGAAATTATCTTTCTTGTATGAGAAATTATACCACTGTGAAAAAAAGTGGCTTCCTTTTCGTTCATCTATTTGGAAAGGAGTAGAGTATCTGACTGGTGTAGTAGTCTTAAAAATAAGCAATGATAGCTAGTGGGGAGCTGCTGTATAATACTCACTCAGTGCTCTATGATGACCTAGAGAGGTGGGATCCGGGGAGGGAGGTTCAAAAGGGAAGGGATATATGTATACTTATGGCTGATTTACTCTGTTGTATGGCAGAAACTAACACAACGTTGTAAAGCGATTATACTCAAATTAAAAATACAAAATATCACGCATCTAACCTGGACTGGTGATTTGTTTCATATATGATGCTTGGGGCTGGTGCACCAGCCAGATGGTACCGGAAGGGAGGAGGGAGGGGGGTTCAGGATGGGGAACATGTGTATACCTGTGGCTGATTCATGTTGATGTATGGCAAAACCAATACAATATTGTAAAGTAATTAACCTCCAATTAAAATAAATAAATTTATATTAAAAAAATAAAAAATAAACAATGAGATATCATTACACACCTATAAGAATGACCAAAATCCAAAACACTAACACCAAAAGCTGGCAAGGATGTAGAGAAATAGGAACTCTCATTTATTGCTGGTGGGAATGCAAAATGGTATGGCCACTTTGGAAGATAGTTTGGCAGTTTCTTACAAAACTAAACAGACTCTTCCCATACCATCCAGCAATTTCACTTCTTGATATTCAACCAAATGAGCTGAAAACCTGTGTCCACATAAAAGCCTGCACATGAATATTTATAACAGCATTGCTCGTAATTGCCAAAACTTGGAAGAAGCAACCAGGAGTCCTTCCATAAGTGAATGGATAGATACATTGTGGTATGTGCAGAAAGAAAAAAAGAGAAAATGAGCTGTAAGCCCATGAAAAGACATGGAGGAACCTTAAGTATATATTACTAAGTTAAAGAAGCCAATCTAAGAAGGCTACATACAGTATGATTCCAACTATATGACACTCTGGAAAAAGCAAAACCACAGAGACAGTAAAAAGATCAGTGGATTCTGGGGGTTTGGGGGAGAAGGAAGAATGAATAGACAGAGCACAAAGGATTTTTAGGACAGTGACTCTCTACCGTATGATACTATAATGGTGGATACATCTCATTACACATTTGTCAAAACCCACAGGATGTATGACACAAGTGAACCCTAATATAAATGATGGATGTGAGGTGATAATGATGTGCCAATATAGATTCACTGACTCTAACAAATGAATCACCCTGGTGAGGAATTTTGACTAGGGGGAAGCTGCACATTTGTGGGGGTAAGAGGTATGCAGGAAATCTCCACCCCTTCCACAGGACTTTGCTATTAACCTAAAACTTCTTTTAAAAAATAGTCTGTTAAAGTTTATTTTGAAAAGGCAGTACTTTAACAAATAAGAAGGCACTGTGGGGTGGTAGAATGAGACAGAGAAGGAATCTGACAACTATGTGCTAGCCTCAAACCTGCCACAATCAGGCTATGTGCCTTAGGACACATTTTCTTAGCTTTTCTGGACCTTGTACATAAAGGGGAGTAGATCTCAGTGGATCCTAACCTGGTTTGGGTTGCTTCCTTCCAGGCTACCCTCCACACCAGGGTTATTATCCTAAAAATCACAAGCTGGTTATATTATCCCCTATTTTCAGCTTCCTTTGCCTGCCTCCTCCAGGATAAAAGCCAAACTCTTTCTTAGGGATATATAGAGACAGCCTTCATAATTTGACCCTTTTGGCCACACTATAATTTCCTTTCATTCTAGCCCATATTTCTTTACAAGTGCTTCTCAAAGTGTAATCTAAGGATCACCCACCATTGAATGCCTGTGACAAAAGCAAATACCTCTTCCCCACATAAGCTTAGAATCTCAGGTGATAGGACACAAGAATCTACAGTTTTTGCAAGATCTTCAGGTGATTCTGTGTCACATGGTATTTGAAAACCAAAACCCTGTATTTTAGCCATGCTGAACGCCGCCCCCCTCCCCTGCAATTCCTCTGCCTTGAATGTCCTTCCCTGCCTTTATTTTAGCCATACTGAACGCCGCCCCCCTCCCCTGCAATTCCTCTGCCTTGAATGTCCTTCCCTGCCTTAATCTACATAGTAACATCCGCTTTTTAGCACAAATATCACCTCTACTGTGAAGCCTTTAGCCCGGCCCCTAGGAAATGGACTGCTCCCTCCTCTGTGCTTCTACAGCACTTAGTTTATTTGTCAGACAGAAGGCAATGGCACCCCACTCCAGTACTCCTGCCTGGAAAATCCCATGGATGGAGGAGCCTGGTAGGCTGCAGTCCATGAGGTCGCTGAGGGTGGGACACGACTTGAGCGACTTCACTTTCACTTTTCACTTTCCTGCATTGGAGAAGGAAATGGCAACCCACTCCAGTGTTCTTGCCTGGAGAGTCCCAGGGACGGGGGAGCCTGGTGGGCTGCCGTCTATGGGGTCGCACAGAGTTGGACACGACGAAGTGACTTAGCAGCAGCAGCAGCAAGGTACCTATTGTACTTAGAATCTATTTACGTGTCTGTTTCTCCTTGGATGTGACCTCTAAAATAGTGATTATGTCTTAATATATTTTTACACCCCCAGCATCTAGGACATACTAGACATACAATAAATGTTTGTTGAACAAATAAATGGATGGATAAAGATGAAAAACTAAACTATTCCGGATGGATAAAGATGAAGAACTAAACTATTCCTTTCACAAGTATTTGAGTGCCTACAATGTGGTAGATACTACTCAAGTATAAGAAAGTAGCCAGAAATTTTTGCCTGTAAGACAATTAGAACCTTGGACACAGGGTTCTATTTTAAGCCTCTTTCAGCATTTTATCTGTGGAAACTGTCCAAATGAGCCCCTTGTTTGCTTATTCCCTCTTTAGGTTAGAACCACTTGTCTGATGTTTACAAGCGAGTGGCATTATGAGAATGAATGGCAGTGGGAAAGCACAATGCACTTAGTCCGTTCCCATAAATGTGCTTTAAGAGTCCAGACTCAATTTCATAGTCACCTTATCTTTATCAATTTCCAGAGAATATAACTTAAAGAGTTGGCAGATGAGAGAACAGTAAATGAGGACAAAGCCAAAGTGATTCTGTCAATAAATACTTTAATGAGAACTGAGGTCTTGTAACATACATAGCAGTAACTGCCCTGGCCTATGCCTTTTGCTCTAGCCCAAGTCTGGGGCTAACAAACTACATTTAACCCACATTTGAAGAGAAGGCCATTTTGAGTATCATCCATCAGTATCCATCTTCACAGAAGATACCAATCTGGGGCCAGAGTCTCAATGTTAATACTTCCTCTCAGGGAACAGTTCACATGGCAACACAAACACATGAGCAATTTTGAACCATCCTATCATTCTTCCACCAGAAGGGCCTTGGGAGACCAATGGTTCAGTAAACACTTACAACTTGATCAAAATACATCAGAACACAGAAAAAAGGGGAAAGAGAGTAGAAAGGTTGGCAGGGTTTGGCTCACATCCTTAGATTTGAAGCCTCTTGAGCTGCTCATATGTAATAAAAAACTGAAGAGTAAGTCATGGAAGATCACTGGAATGATACTGAAAGTCAAACCTGGTTATAAATTGTACACTGCATTCTCTTACTGGGATACTTAGGCTCTGCTATTCTAAGTTGTACTTGTTTAAAAGTCTTTTTTCAAACTACATCTGGCAAATCAAGCATGTGTTGAGTGCCCATCATACACCCATTTTGATTGCTGGCATTTAGCAATAAAAGCATATTAAAAGTCTAACATACTTCTATTCTTTAGGGGCAAATAGGCCACAGACATACACACACACACACACACACACACACACACACACATATCCAAGAACATCAACAACATAAAATTCAGCACTAGAGTAACTGTTACAGACATTAGATGATCAGGAAGAGGAACAGAGACACTATCTCCCTCAACCTATAGACTCCACAGGGGCAGGGAATGACTTTTCAACCCTGCAGTGCTCACCACAATAAAAACACCACCACACACACCATCCAACTCATGGCTCTGCACACAGGAGGCACTCAAACACAGCTAAAGGAAGGAAAGTTACCCAGGAGGAAAGAGTCCCCCTTGGCTCTGGATTCCTTTGTCCTATGAGTATTTTCTGTCTTATTATTTCCCCAGCTACTCTGGTCCTATACTTAGGGGTAGGAAATGTGGACTCCATAGACCTTCCTGTGGATACCTCATAGCAGGGTTTTCAAAACCTTCCTAGCCCCTTCCAGATTTGGCTGTGCTTGTTGTTGACCAACACAATATTGTAAAGTTAAAAAATAAAATAAAAAATAAAAATAAAAAAAATAAAGAGGAAAAAAAACTTTGGCATTTCTTTTCTAATCCCTTTAGTTTGTATTAGACTCCAACTGAAAGCCATTTCTGTACTTAGCTCCATCTGCAATGGTCATCACTAGAATAGATTCTCATTTGCCTAAAAGGCTCCAATAATCAAAATTGTCCTTCCCATAGTCTCGAATTACCTGGGAGCTTGAACCATATGCTTTCACTCTCATGTTCTAAAAGGATACAATGATGTTCCAGGGTCCAAGTCGAAGCCAGTTTGGCCAAAATCCTTTATAGAGTGCAAAAAAGCCCTCATGTTTCCACATCTGAGGGAAAGATATAAAAAAATAATAGTGAATCCTCCTTGCACTTTACATCTGACAATTATTGTTATTATAGTACTCATCTTCCACGCCCCTCCCCAACAACTTAGGATCCATGAATGGTCCTTTTTGCTATAGACATACATTTTTAATTAGTATGGTATTCTAAATCCATCCACCCACTCATTCAACAAATATTTACTAAGCACCTACAATATGCAAGATACTCTTCTCAGTGTTGGGATAATAGTAATAATAGTAAACAAGAGAGAAAGTAGCTGTGGTAGCCAGCCTCCAAGATGGCCCCCAATGATAACCATCTCCAGTTCTTCATACCCTTGTGTAGTCCCTCCCACAACATATCAGGATTGGTCTGCGTCACCAATAGCACATGGCAGCAGTTAACAATGCTATGCTATGCTATAAAAGATAGTTTGCATTTAAGAACGTTTTGCCTTGTTCTCTCTTGGATCATTTGCTCTGGAGGAAGCCAGCTGCCATATCATGAAGAGAAGCCCACGTGAGGGGAAACTAAGGCCTCTGGCCAACAGCCAGAGAGGAACAGAGCCTTCCTGCTGACAATAACATGAGTGATCTTTGAAGTAGATGTCCCAGCACCAGTCAAGCCTTCAGATGATTATAGCCCTAGCTGACATCTGGACAATTACCTCATGAGAGAGCCTAAAGCTGAAATCATTCAGCTAAGCTGCTTCTTAATTCTGAATCCACAGAAATTGTGGGATAATAAATGTATGATGTATTAAGGCACTGAGCTTTGGAGTCATTTATTACACAGCCATAGATAACTTATACGGAGAAGGCAATGGCACCCCACTCCAGTACTCTTGCCTGGAAAATCCCATGGACGGAGGAGCCTGGTGGGCTGCAGTCCCCGGTCACTACAAGTCAGATATGACTGAGCGACTTCACTTTCACTTTTCACTTTCATGCATTGGAGAAGGAAATGGCAACCCACTCCAGTGTTGTTGCCTGGAGAATCCCAGGGACGGGGAGCCTGGTGGGCTGCCATCTATGGGGTCGCACAGAGTCAGACACGACTGAAGCGACTTAGCAGCAGCAGCAGCAGGTAACTTATACATTCTCTGCCCTCATAGAATGCACACGTGCATGTGTGTGCTCAGTAGCTTCGGTCATGTCCAACTCTTTGTGACCCTATGGACTGTAGCCCGCCAGGCTCCTCTGTCCATGGGATTCTGCAGGCAAGAATATTGGAGTGGGTTGCCATGCCCTCCTCCAGGGAATCTTCCCAACATAGGGATTGAACCAGCGTATCCTGTGTCTCCTTCATTGCAGGTGGATTCTTCACCACTGAGCTACCAGGGAAGTCCCATAGAATGTATACTCTAGTGGAACTGATGAACAGATATACAAATTAATAACATTATATTAAGAAATTATAAGTACTAATATGAAAACTAAAGCAGGGTAGGGGAATAGGGAATTGGGCAAGTCACTATCCTTTCTGAGTCTGTTTCATCATTGCAAATTCTGCGTGTGTAATGCCACGGCTGACTTTATAGGAATGGCTAGAGGATTAGATAAGGGACAATGTGAAATGTTTTGAATTTAAGTTTTCTGTTTTATACGATGGAGGTCCTACATATACCAACTGAATGGTTATTAGAATTAAATGACAAATAATGCATACCAAAGGTCATAAACTGATGATGTGTGTTAAATTCAGTCAACAGAAACAGTTCCTGTTTAATGGATAAATATTGTTACTCCTGTGTGTAAGCTATCATGTTCTACATTGAAAAATGTTATTTTGCCCTCTCACTGGTAAAGTAAAACCCACCACTATACTAAAAAATGAATATATTTGGATAAAACAACAATATGAGAATCCAGACTTCTAAATATCCCTTATCCTATAGTATAAATTAATAAGACTTGATATGATTATCCTTACTAATCATTTTTGAAGCAAATAGTAACATAAAGGCACTATTTATGAAAACATAGTGGTAATATGCTTGTCCCAATGGATCATCCGCAAATGCTAAAGGTCTCAGACCAAAATTGATGTTGGAAAATTGTGAAAATCAACCAAAATAAATCCTGGATGCAGATAACCTAGAATCAAAGACTGCTAAGACAAGGAACCTTAGAGATTCAAGCCAATCTCATTACCTCTCACTTGGAACACCACAACAAGCTTCCTAACTGGTCTATGATCTCCACCTAGGAAGCCAGGCAATCTTTTAAAATTATAAATCAGTAGTGTCACTTTCCTGCTTAAAGCTATCCAATGACTTCCCTGTGGATTTGATTCTAATTATAAATTTTCTTCAGTGACCTGCATGATCCTACATGATTTAGCCCTGCCTCTCTCCAGTTTCATTTTCTACTACTTTTCCCTTCATTCATCACACAGGAACACCAGCACAGCCTTGTTTTTAACCCTTTAAAGTGTCCAGCTCATTCCAAACTCAGAGCCCCTGTACCCATTCCCTCTTCCTGAAATGCTTTTCTCTCAGATTTTCTCGTGACCACCCTCTTCTCATCATTCAGACCCCTGCTCAAATAAATGTCACCCCCTCACACCCTTTTCCTCACCATCCTAGCTGAAGTAGTTCCCCACCACCATCACAGAGTTACTATCTCATTACGCTGTGTTAGCTTTTTCATAGCATTTACTTCTTTATGAAATTACACCATTTATTATCTGCATGTTTATTCTCTGTCTCCCTCAACTAGAATGTAATCTCCAGGAAAGAAAGAGAGCAGGGACCATGTTGGTCTTCTTTACCATTCTACTCCACTACTGAACACTCTCTGGCATAGTGAAGTCTCCACTAAATATCTGAATAAATATTTGTTGAGTAAATGAACACACAAACTTTACACACACACAGTCACTAACAATCTCATGAGCTTAATGATTCCCTGCTGAGTTCCAAAACAGGGACCAACTTCCAAACATTAGAACTGGGATGCACCACTCTTTGGCTTGAGGCAGTTGAGTAAAAACAAACAAGAACTTCTGTAGATACACAGAGACAAGAGGCTACTTTATGAAGTTATACATTCATTCAATAAATAATTTGCTGTGGATAGAGAGATAAATAAGATATGCCCCTGCCTTCGTGGAACTTATGTCTACTGGGCAGACAGACATTAAAGGCAACTACAATTGACTCTTGAACAACACAGTTGTCACGGACACCGACCCTCCGTGCAGTCAAAACTCCTGGTATAACTTTTTGTCAGCCCTCCGCAACCACAGATTCAACCAACCACAGGTCATGTAGTACTGTAGTAGTTACTACTGAAAAAAATCTGCATATAAGTGGACCTGTGCAGGTCAAACTTGAGATGCTCAAGGGTCAACTGTACAATAAAATGTAACAAAAGTCAATAAATGTGATACAGCCATACAACAGAGTATTACCCAACCATTAAAAGGAAGAAAGTACAGGCATACTTCATTTTATTGCACTTTACTACACTTTGCAGATAATGGATTTTTCACAAACTGAAAGTTTGTGGCAACCCTGAGTTGAGTGAATCTGAGGATGAGATGGCTGGATGGCATCACTGACTCAATGGACGTGAGTCTGAGTGAAGTCCGGGAGTTGGTGATGGGCAGGGAGGCCTGACGTGCTGCAATTCATGGGGTCGCAAAGAGTCGGACACGACTGAGTGACTGATCTGATCTGATCTGATGGGCACCATTTTTCCAACAGCAGTTGCCCATTTTGTATCTCTCTGTCACTTTTGGTTATTCTCATCATATTTCAAACTTTTTCATTATATTACCTTTGTTATGGTGATCTGTGGTCCGTGATCTCTGATATTACTATTGTAAAGAGATTATGACTCACTGAAGGCTCAGATGATGGTTAACGTTTTGAGGTATGTACATTGTTTTATGAGACAATACTATTGCACATTTCATTGACTATTATGTAATGTAAAAATAATTTTTACATGTGCTGGGAAACCAAAAAGTTCATGTGGCTCACTTTATTGCAGTATGGCTTTATTGTGGTGATCTGGAAGCACATCTCCTCCAGAGCTATGCCTGGATTGACACACGCTACAGCATGTGTCATGAAACATGTTAAGTGAAAGGAGCTGGTCAAAACCCTCACATATTATATGATTCCATTTATATAAGATACCCAAAAATAGGCAAATCTACAGAAATAAAAGTACATTAGTGGTTGCTTAGGGCTGGGAGGATAGTGGGATAATAGCTAAAAGGTACAGGATTTCTCTTGGAGGTCAAGAAAATGTTCTAAAATTGACTGTGGGGTTGATGGTTGCACATAGCTCAGAACATACCAAAGGCCACACAAATAGATGAATTTTATGAATTGGTGAGTTGACTCTCAAAACGATGTTTTTCAAAATATAATAAATGCTATGAGAGAACAAGAACATAAAACTACACACATATATAGTTTAATGGTCAGGAAAGGCACTTATGAAAATAACGCAATCTTATGGCGGAAACCAACACAACATTGTAAAGCAATTATCCTCCAATTAAGAATTTTAAAATAATTTCTTTACAGTATTATCCTTCAATTAAAAATAAATAAATTTTAAAAAAACAAAGCAAAGAGAGAAAAGATCCCACATGCCATGTGGCACAGCCAAAAAAAAAACTGTTCAAAAATGTTTTTAAAAAAATAAAAAGGAATAGAATTCTCACACATGCTAAAAAATATTAAAAAATAATGCAATCTGAAGAATGATAGGAGCTAGCCATCTAACAAAGTACATGGCATGGGTGAAACTTGGCAATGAAACGAAGTCTAGTACTAGAACCTGTTCAGTCTGTCTGGAATATAGAATAAAGGTAGCAAAGATAAGGCTGTAAGAAGTAAAAAGGGATCTAATAATATGAGCTTTGTGTCAATGAGAAGCAATTCAAGTGTTTGCAGATAGAGGTTAAGAGGATGAGATGTACAGCTGCTCATTTCTAAATCAAAGAGGAATGCATCATTCCATTCACCCAAGTGTACTCTTACAGATAAAATAATAAAGTATGATGACAATATAGAGCAAAGTTGTTTTAATAGCAAATAAATGAATGGCTGGTAAATATAAGTACATAAAGTTTACTGTCAACACGAAAATATGTTTCTGACGATACCATACGGCATAGTAGTTATGAGTATAAACTTTGGAATCAGACGAACCCTGATTTAAATCCCAGATCTGCTACTTACTAGGTATGTAATCTTGGGTAAATACTTAGCTACTCTGAACCTAAGTTCTCTCATTTATAAAATGGCAAAGATATTATCTACTCTACATGGTTGCTGATAGTTAAAGGATATACTCTATAGTGTGTGGTACGTAATAAGCATTCAATAAATATTACTATATTACTATATTACTGTACCCTCGATCTCCTCTTGGCCAACCTTCTTGAAAGAGTATTTTACACTTGTCTACTTATCCTCACTTCCTATGTGTTTATCTGTCTCTTCCTATTAGAATTAAAATGTCACAAAGGCCGGGACTTTTTGTTCACCAACCTAGAACAGTACCTAGCACAAAAGACACTTGAACAATTTTGCAAAAAATGAATGAAGGATTAAACACACTCTCCAGTGGACAGCAATCTGGCTTTTGCAAACACCAATCCAGCAAACCTCCTCTAGAAAACATGAAACCCAACAGACTTTGCAGCCCTTATACTGGATCTCTCCATCCCAGTTATTTAGTATTAAATAACTTCTCATCCATTCTTGAAACTCATTTCTCCTTTGGCTTCTATGACAATAGTATCTCTTGTAAGTTCCCTCATATCTTTGAACTGTTATCTTTTGGTGTCTTTCCTGAGTTCCTCATCTGTCAAGCCCTTAAAAATTGGGAGTTCTTTCTTTGGCCCTACTCTTCTCCCTCTATACCAGTGACTGGCAAGTGGAAGGGTGAGCATGTTAGAAATAGAAAGGAGAGCTTTTGCAAAATTCTACTCTTCAGAGTATGAGAATCATTGCTTCTGTGAATCACTAGTAATGGAAGGAGCTTTACAATACTCCAGTGTGTGATGAAAGCAACAAACTCGTGAACTCTTCTTCCTGCTCTCCTTGGTCTCCCCCTCCACAGTTATATAACACCTGTACACTACTGTTTCCTCAAGTTCTTACCTCCACCCCTGAACCTCCAAGTTAAGACTAGGATATCCAAATATATTCACTGGGTATTCCTCACGCACCTCAAACTAAGTATCTCAGAACTGTGATGTCTCCCACAAAACCTGCTCCTTTTCCTGTAATATCTCTGTCAATAAAAGTCACCACATGGTCACCAAAACCAAAAACTGGGAAGTTATCTCTGACATCTTCTTTCTCCCCCACCTTTCCACACCAAGTCAACCAAATCCTGTTGACTTTATCAATTAAATTATTCTCAGCTCTATCCCTATTATTCATGCCAAGTTCAGCCTCTCATCACCTCTTGCTCAGGCCACTCTAAGAGCCTTCCACTAAGTTTCCCTATCCCTAGATCAGCAGTTCTCTAAGTGTGGTCCCAAACTAGCAGCATCAGTATTGCCTGGGAACTGGTTAGAAATGCAAATTCTCAGGTGTACTCCAAACTTGCTAAATCACAGTCTGGTGATGGGGCCTAGCCATCTGCATTTTAACAAGGCCTCCAGGTGGGCTTCCCTGGTGGCTCAGAGGTTAAAGCATCTGCCTCCAATGCAGGAGACCCGGGTTTGATCCCTGGGTCGGGAAGATCCCCTGGAGAAGGAAATGGCAACCCACTCCCGTATTCTTGCCTGGAGAATCCCATGGACAGAGAAGCCTGGTAGGCTACAGTCCACAGGGTCGCAAAGAGTTGGACACGACTGAGTGACTTCACCTTCACTTTCCAGGTGGTACAGATGCATGTTAAAGTTTTCAGGCTTATTCCCTTGGTTTTATGGTTTTCAACTTTGGGTGAACATTGCAATCACCTGAGGAGTTTTGAAAATCCTGACAACCTGGCTCCTACTCCAGACATTCTGAGCAGTGGTCACCATCCTTTCTGGCACCAGAGATCAGTTTCATAGAAGACAATTTTCCCATGGACTGGAAGAGCAAGATGGTTTTGAGATAATTCAAGTGTACTACATTTGTTGTGCACTTTATTTCCATTACTATTACATCAGCTCCATTTAAGATCATCAGGCATTAAACCCCAGAGGGTGGGGACCTCTATTCTGATGTCAGTGGTCTAAGGTGAGCACAGAAGCTGAGAACATTCCCCAGGTGATTCCAATGTGCACTTAAGATTGAGAACCACTGTCTTAGATCCATTCTCCACAAAGCCAGCATGATCTATTTAAAACATAAATCTGACCCGATTAAATCTACAGCTCCTCATCAACTAAAAAAAATAAGCCAAGCATCTCAACATAGCATTTAATATCCTTCATAACTTAACTAACCCTCAGCCACCAATATAGGGAAGGCACCACAGTGTAGTTAAAAATATTGATTTGAAACCAATGGTCTGAGTTGAAATCCCAGCTCTCCCACCTATTAGCTGTGAAACTTTGGGCAGGTTAGTTAACCTCTTAGTGCTTCAGTGTGCTGTAACTGTGAGGATTAAATGAATGAATACATGTAAGTCTCGTTAGAACAGTCTCTGGTACATAGTAAAGCACTCAACAGATGTAAGTTATTATATTCAGTATTCTTCCATCTACAGGAAACCTATCCCAAATTTCCAAACTGGACTAAAATTTCCTCCCATAGAGCCCTGAGTTTATCACTTAACAAGATGTGTTGATTATCTGTTTGTATAGCTGCTGCTGCTGCTAAGTCACTTCAGTCATGTCCGACTCCGTGCGACCCTATAGATGGCAGCCCATCAGGCTCCCCCATCCCTGGGATTCTCCAGGCAAGAACACTGGAGTGGGTTGCCATTTCCTTCGCCAATGCATGAAAGTGAAAAGTGAAAGTGAAGTCACTCAGTCATGTCCGACTCCTAGTGACCCCATGGACTGCAGCCTACCAGGCTCCTCCATCCATGGGATTTTCCAGGCAAGAGTACTGGAGTGGGTTTCCATTGCTTCCCCATTGTATACCTGTGGTACACTGCGGTACATTGTCATTTCTCTGTTTCTACTAAAATGGTCCCTGGGGACTTCCCTGGTGGTAGTGAATAAGAATCCGCCTGCCAATACAGGGGACATGGGTCTGATCCCTGATCCAGGAGGATGAAGACCCAGCACAACCAATAACTAATTAATTAAAAATAAAATATTAATAAAATAAATTATGTATACCTGTGGCGGATTCATGTTGATATATGGCAAAACCAATACAATATTGTAAAGTTAAAAAAATGATATTAATAATTTTTTGAAATAAAGATGAAAAAGGGACATTCTCAGTTGGAGGAAACCTAAAATAATTAATTGCCAATGTACCTGCACAAAAGTAAGTGCTAAAATAAATTTCACAGGTGGAAGAGAAATGATACCAAAGTAATTAGAAATTCAAGATAGAAGGAAGAGCAACAGAAATGGTAAATATATGGACAAATGTAATAAACTGGCTTTTCCCCTTTAAATTTTTGATATGAGATGTGCATGACTGAAAATAAAAACTGTAACATTGTCTAAAAAAAAAAATAAAATGGTATCTGATAGATAATAATTAACTAAACTGATAACAGCAGAGAAACCATATGATAGTATATTTTAGCTCCAAATTTGCTTTTTTAGAAGTATTATTACTAGTGGTTATATAATGCATAATACCTGTATGATTCTCAGCTTTCTACAAATATAACACAGCAGAAACTTTCAAAGCCAAACTGGGAACAATAGTACAATACTGAACTAGAATCGAGTATCAGATTTTCTATTACAGCATCTCTGCCTTGTCTAAAGTGGGCAAATGTGGAATATGTCAGGTCCTTTTCATCCGTAATTCTACATGGTTCCATTGATAAGGTATCCTGCAGTCTTAAGCATTCAAACTGGAATAATAATGTCAAGGACCACTAAGCATCAGCAGATTACCAAGGAGACAGTTTTCCTACCTGGGAATTAGTCTGAGAGGCTACTAAAAATAGATATAATGATTCTTCCATCTTCAGAGCAGCACCTAAGAGTAAGGACTGCAAGTCTGAGACATCAAAGAAAATAAAAAAATACGATCCAAGTTCACTATGTGCGTACCTTTAAAATGCCATCCAAGGTGCCCTTATAGAGGTCCACGTGGCCCACAATTGCCCTCTGGTTCATCATGCGAGTTCGTACCACATCAACTGGATTGGAAGCCAGAGCCCCAGCCAAGCCACATGTAAAGCTGGAACTAAAGATAAAAACTGTAAGAAGACAGACTGCCCCACTTCCACCTCTGCCCGCGTAAACAGAAATTAGGTCAAACAGAAATGTACAATGAGTCAGACACCACATAAAACCTGGCACTTGCTCTTTTATTACAATCTAAAGAGAAAGGAAATCTTTACTAAAGAGACATTAGTCAAAAGCTGTCCCCTTCACTTTTCAATCCAAAATTCAGATAGCCTTTTTTTTTTTTTTTTTAAAGAGTTCGTAAGTCTAGCAAGTTTCCTAAGCAGGAAGTATTATGCATCATCTATTAGTTATGTAAACTTTTCAAGTCACAACATCATATGCAAAAGGAATTTGAGTATTAAAGTATCATAAAAGTTGCAAGATGAAGAAAATGTAAGATGAAATGAGCAACATTTCAGTCCAAAACTGTGGTCTTGCTTCACAAGCCCTATAAAATTTCACCCTTTTATTCTGTTTATCATTGAGAAAATTTGCTTTCTGACCCAAAATTAATCAAAGCAAATAATGGATGAGTTTATTAGGTATAGAGTCTATATATGAACAAATGCAAATACTGCAGACATCTGGAATTAGACACTGCTCCCAAGTACGAAAGTGCCTATTGCATCTGGAATCTCTATACGTTTATCAGAAGGCTTGAAGTTCTGGTGATGAGAGAGAAAAAGGTATTTAGGCCATATGTACTCATTATCAATTCTAGGTGAGGACTTCAGTGAAAGATGCTTTTTGTGCTTGAAGTACTGACAATATGGAATGAACACAACCTATGAGACTTACACAAAGTGAGTTAAGATTGTATCTCCCATCAGCCCTGACAATATCAAGTGTTTCTTCGTAATATCATAGACTGGTAGCTCTACTCCCACGACGATGGCAGCCCGCTGAGCAGTTGGGACAACACCCTACAAAACATAAGTGACATGAGACACTGGGGAAATACATTGGTAGTGAGTTAAGTCAAAGGGTGAACAAAATAGGTCAGGAATTTTAAAATGGCAGAAAAAAATCCAAGTCTGCAGCATAAGATCACTATTTCACATCAACTGCATATACTGAAACACTTATAAATACCCAATTCACTTACTGTACTAAAAATAAAATCATTGATATGACACCTAAGACACAAACAACAAAAGAAAAATAGACAAATAGACTTCATCATAATTAAACATTCTTGTGGTTAGAAAAATGACAACCCACACAATGGGAGAAAATATTTGCAAATCATGTATCTGGACTAGTACAAAGCATATATTATATTAATATATGGACTAGTATCCAAAATATATAAAGAACTGCTACAACTCAACAATAAAAAGACAAACAACCCAATTTTTAAAATGTGCAGAAGATCTAAATAGACATTTCTCCAAAGAAGATATACAATTATATACTGCTGGTGGGAATACCATATAGAGTAGCCACTGTGATAAACACTTTGGCAATTCCTGAAAAAGTTAAACAAAGAATTACTATATGACCAATCAATTTCACATCCAGATATACCCAGGAGAATTAAACATGAATTTATGCAAAAACTTGTACATAAATGTTCATAACATACATAATGTACATATGTAACATTCATAATAGCCCAAAAGTACAAATAAATACTTATTAATTGATGAAAGGATAAACAAAATGTGGTATGTACATACAATAGAATTATTATTCAGCCATAAACAGAAATGAAGTACTGATAAATGCTAAAACACAGATGAAACTTTTCGAATAGTATGGTAAACTAAAGAAGCCAGTCATAAATGCCACATATTGTATAATTACATTTACATGAAATGCCAGAATTGGGAAATCTATAGAGACAAAAAGCAGATTAGTGGTTGCCTAGGTCTGGGAGGGTTGGAGGTTGTGAGAAGTGACTATGAATGGGTATAGGGTTTTTTCCTCTGGTGATGAGATGTTCTAAACTTAGACAGTGGTGATGGCTGTACAAGTCTGTGGATATCCAAAAAACATTAAAATATATACTTTAAGATGGCAAATTTTATGGTCTGTGAATTATCTCAATAAAGATGTTGGGCTTCCCTGGTGGTCCAGTGGTTGGGAAACCACCTGCCAATGCAGGGAAAACGGGTTCAATCCCTGGTCCGGGAGGATCCCACATGGCCAGCAGTAACTAAGCCTTGGAGCAACAACTATTGAGCCCGCCCTAGAGTCCGTGGTCCACAACAGGAGAATCCACCACAATGAAAATCCCACACACTGCAATGAAAAGTAGCTTCCACTTGCCACAACCAGAGAAAGTCCACGCACAGCAACAAAGACCCAGCAAAGCCAAGAATAAATAAATAAATAATTTTAAAAATAAAAGCACGAAGCAGAAGTCAGTAGGGAGAGGAGAGCTTTCGAGTTTAATTCACAGAATTTAGGATGTGCAGAAAGGATACATTAGGATCACACAAAAGGTATGACACAGCCAGGGAGAAGGCCAAGGCAAAGTGTATGTCCTTCCAAGTCCTCCTGCAGTAACACTACCAGCTCTTCAGTCACAAGCACACTATTCCCATCACAGCTTACACTACAACACAGGGTTGCTAGAGCATTAAAAAGTCATGTTTTTGAAGAATAAGAATAACACAGGAAAATGCTTATAATGCTAAAGAAGGGAAGAGATAGCGTTATTCTAACTGGGTTTCCCAGGTGGCTCAGTGGGTAAAGAATCTACCTGCCAATGTAGGAGACATGGGAGACGCGGGTTCGATTCCTGGGTCAGGAAGATCCCCTGGAGTAACAAATGGCAACTCATTCCAGTATTCTTGGCTGAGAAATCCCATGGACAGAGGAGCCTGGTGGGCTATAATCCATGGGTTCGCAAAGCATCAGACACGACTGAAGTGACTGAGCATTCTAACTTTAGGAGGAGAGGTATATACACAAATGACAAATCTATGTAAAATTCTTTACAAGGAATATTTTACTTTTATAACTGTGTTTAAATATCATTTAAAAAACTGAGGGACTTCCCTGGTGGTTCAGTGGTTATGACTCCATGCTTCCCATCTAGGGGGCATGAGTTTGATCCCTGGTTGGGGAGCTAATATCCCACATGCTGTGTGACGTGGCCAAAAAATAAAATTTAAAATAATTTGATAAAAAACTGAAAATAAGATACCAGGAGGAATAACTGCTTTCTGGGATACCTGTTAAAATTAGAGTTCAATCCTCTCTAAATTCCCAAATGCAATTCATAAAGTGGACGTGATGGAGCTGTGCTATCATCGGATACTTGATTCTGCTGGTCAGGCTGGTTTGCCCAGCAGTACCTTCCTGTCTGTCCCTTCCACCTGCTCAACTCTGTTAGAAGGTAGCCCCAGAAGATTAATTTGGTGAAAAGTATGGCCCCACGGGGTGAATTTTGGTCACAGACATGTTTTGTGTGGCCTACACAGTATTTCCTAGACGGCTGAATTAGCTGTCAACAAATAAAAAAAAAAAAACAAAAACACCAAAAAAAACTACCACAGGAATGGATACTTCACACAGGAATGCAGATTTTCAGCTCTCCTGAAAGCGCCATGCGCCATGGACTCCCATGGTGCACGGCAGCAATGAACAGGGCAAGTGCTCTCCAGGTCACCACACTACTGTCTCTCCAACCCTGACCTAAGCGCCAGTCACTTTCTTACTGCACTCCTGCTGTTATTTCTTACAATGGAGTTAGGAAGAAAGGGAAATGCTTCCAGGGAAAATGAAATGTTTCCAGTACCCATTTTATTACAATCAAAGCAAGAAAATAAAATACAGACGAAAAGGGCCCTGTGTTTGAAGATAAATGCAAACATACTTCCCTGTTGAAATAAAAAAAAGATTCCTGTATTTTAATATGTAAATAATATGTGTCTGTGTCAAAAGAATGTGCTAAGTTGCTCAGTCACGTCCGACACTTTGCAACCCCTGGACTGTAGCCTGCTAGGCTATTCTGTCCATTGGATTCTCCAGGCAAGAATACTGGAGTGGGTTGCCATTTCCTCCTCCAGGGGATCTTCCCGACCCAGGGATAGAACCCATGTCTCTTACGCTGGCAAGTGGGTTTTTTACCATTAGTGCCAGCTGGGAGTCAAAAGAATACATAACACAATGTATTTCACTTCTTTACCTTATATGTCTGGATGATGTAAATAGCCTGGATTGTAAAAGTAGCCATTTTCAATTCCTCAAAAAATTAAATAGAATTATCATACAATCCAGCAGTCCCACTTCTGGGTATATACACAAAGAACTGAAACCAGTCTTGAAAAGGCATCTGCACATCCATGTTCCCAGCAGCATTATTCACAAGAGCCAAAATACAGAAACAAACTAAATGTTCATCAATGGATGAATGGATTAACAAAATGCGGTGTATGTATATAATATTGTTCAGCTTTAAAAAAGGAATTCTGACCCATGTGACAACATGGTTGAACCTTGAGGACATTATGCTAAATGAAATAAACCAGTAATTAAAAGATAAATACTGTATGATTCCACTTACATGAGGTACCCAGAACCATCAAATTCATAATGAGATAATAAAAGGCTGGTGTCCAGGGGCTGGGGGAGGACGAAATGGCATGCTGTTGTTTAATGGGTACAGAGTCCCAGTTTTGCAGGATGAAAAGAATTCTGCAGACTGGTTGTACAACTATGTAAAATTGTGTTATATGTATTTTATTACAATTAAAAGATTATTTTAAATAAAAATTAAGTAGTTATGTTCCCCTGAAAAAATCTCCAATTCTATTTATTGCTCTGTCTTTGTCTTTCTCCTAGCCCATCAGTTTGTGAAAGAGTTCTAGTTACTTTAATTTTCTGGTTTTAAATTAGACTAATCAAGATAGGATACCTCAAAGGGCCTTTTTATCAAAAAGCAAACCTCAAGTATCATTGATGGATGCCACTGATGAAAGGTTATTAAGTAACAGGATATATACATGTTGTTGTTAGATATATCACCATAAACATTACCTGCTAATTGCAAAGGGGGAAAGACTTATCTTTTATTATGGTAAGAGGTGGTGGACAGTATCTTAACAAGTGAACAAACTTGGCATCGCTAATTTGGGGACAACCTAACATTATGTGCCTCTTGCTGTGGTGCAATGTGACATACAGGGTCACCTATGCAGCTCTCTCACCAAAAACATTTCACATGCATCTAATCAAGCCAACAGATCTAACCTCCAGCATACAGGAAATACAGGGGAAGTGCAAGGAAACATTTTATAAGAAAACTGAATATGGACTGGGTGTTAGGTATTAGGGACTTATAAATTTTCTGAGGTGTGACAATTTGTTGTTGTTGTTCAGTCACTCAGTCGTGTCCAACTCTTTGTGACCCCATGGACCACAGAACGCCAGGCTTCCCTGTCCTTTACCATCTCCCAGAGCTGCTCAAACTCATGTCCATTGAGTCAATGATGCTATCCAGCCATCTCATCCTCTGTTGTCCCCTTCTCTTCCTGCCTTCAATCTTTTCCAGCATCAGTGCCTTTCTAATGAGTCAGTTCTTCACATCAGGTGGCCAAAATATTGGAGCTTTTACTGTCATTATGTAGAAGAATGCCCTTATTCTTAGGATATGCATAATGAAGTACTTAGGGGAGTACTATGATGTCTGCAACTGCCTTTCAAATAGTTTAGCAAAAAGAAAGAGTGTGTGGGGGGGGCTGGGCACGCATATGTGTATATATATATACGTAAGTAGATAAAGCAAATATGACTAAACTTTGAGTCATTTAATCCAGATGTGTAGGTTCTGTTCATTGTTGTGCTCTTTCAACTCTTCTGTATGTTTGACATTCCCTGGTGGCTCAGAAGGTAAAAATCTGCCTGCAATGCAGATGTGGGTTCGATCTCTGGGTTGGGGAGATCCCCTGGTGGAAGGCACAGCAACCCACTCCAGTATTCTTGCCTGGAGAGTACCCATGGAAAGAGGAGCCTGGAGGGCTACAGTCCATGGGGTCGCAAAGAGTCAGACACGACTGAGCAACTAAG